>NC_140987.1:221233457-223633457 GCF_052327205.1 Somniosus microcephalus
GGGGGAAGGAGAGAGAGGGGGGAAGGAGAGAGAGAGGGAAGGAGCGAGAGAAGGAGAGAGGGAAGGGGAGGGAGAGAGAGACAGAGGAGAGAGAGAGGGAAGGAAAGTGAGAGAGAGGGGGAAGGAGAGAGAGCAAGGGGGAAGGAGAGAGAGAGAGCGGGAAGGAGAGAGAGAGAAAAAGAGAGAGAGAGAGAGGGGGGAAGGAGAGAGAGAGGGGGAAGGAGAGAGAGGGAAGGAGAGAGAGAGAGGGGGAAGGAGAGAGTGAGGGAAGGAGATAGAGAAGAGAGGAAGACACCCCGGGGAAGGGGTTGGACTCGGAGCCCGGCCGAGGTGACCCGGAGCCCCCGTGCGCGGCCTAGTTCCGCTCCGGCCCCGCCGCCGCTCCATGGCAGAGACAGAGAGAACCGCGCGGTCTGAGAGACGGGGAGCGGCGGCGGGCTGGAGCGGGAGCTGAGCTGAGGTGAGTCAGGCCGGGCCTGAGGCGCTAGGGCCGCGCACGGGGGCTCCGGGTCACCGAGGCCGGGCTCTGAGTCCAACCCCTTCCCCGGGGTGTCTTCCTCTCTTCTCTATCTCCTTCCCTCACTCTCTCCTTCCCTCTCTCTCTCTCTCTCTCTCTCCTTCCCCCCTCTCTCTCCTTCCCACTCTCTCGTCTCTCTCTCTCTCCTTCCCCCTCTCTCTTCTCTCTCTCTCTCCTTCCCGCCCACACACGCCATGAAACGCCCCCCGTGACGCATCATACCGCGGTTCCCCCGTAGGATTGGTCAACCATTACGTCACTCAACGCTAATGCGGCCCGTCGATTGGTCCATCCACTCGTCAGTCACGCTGAAGAAGCTTTGTTTTTATAAAACTGTTTATAAAACTGTTGGGATTGAAGATCTCTTGCTAAGCACCCAGGAGGTGGTTGTTTAACTTTGTTTTTTGTTAATGGGGATCGCCAGTAGCCATATACTGCAGGTTTTACAGTTTTCCTTCTATGTGATTTTGGAGGTAGCAAGCAGAATTATAATTTTGCAATGTTATCATTGACATTAATGAGAGAGAGAGAGAGAGGGGGGAAGGAGAGAGAGAGGGGGAAGGAGAGAGAGAGAGAGGGGGGGGAAGGAGATAGAGAGAGAGGGGGGAAGGAGAGAGAGGTGGGAAGAAGAGAGAGAGGGGGGAGGAAGAGAGAGAGAGAGAGAGAGGGGGGGGAAGGAGAGAGAGGTGGGAAGAAGAGAGAGAGGGGGAAGAAGAGAGAGAGAGAGAGAGAGGGGGGAAGAAGAGAGAGAGAGAGGGGGAAGGAGAGAGAGGGGGGGAACGAGAGAGAGAGAGGGGGAGGAAGGAGAGAGAGAGAGAGGGGGGAAGGAGAGGAGAGAGAGAGAGTGGGGGAAGAAGAGAGAGAGAGGGGGGGGAAGAAGAGAGAGAGAGGGGGGAAGGAGAGAGAGAGAGGGGGGGAAGGAGAGCGAGAGAGAGGGGGAAGGAGAGAGAGAGAGGGGGAAGGAGAGAGAGAGGGGGAAGGAGAGAGAGAGAGGGAAGGAGAGAGGGGGAAGGAGAGAGAGAGAGAGAGAGGGGGGAAAGAGAGAGAGGGGGAAGGAGAGAGAGAGAGAGAGAAGGGGAGGGGGAGAGAGGGAGAGAGAGAGGGAAAGAGAGCGAGAGGGAAGGGGAAAGACAGAGAGGGAAGGAGAGAGAGAGAGAGGGAAGGAGAGAGAGAGAGAGGGAAGGAGAGAGAGAGAGAGGGAAGGAGAGAGAGAGAGAGGGAAGGAGAGAGAGAGAGAGGGAAGGAGAGAGAGAGAGGGGGAAGGAGAGAGAGAGGGAAGGAGGGAGAGAGAGGGGGAAGGAGAGAGAGAGAGAGGGGGAAGGGAGAGAGAGAGGGGGAAGGAGAGAGAGAGAGGGGGAAGGAGAGAGAGAGAGGGGGAAGGAGAGAGAGAGAGAGGGGGAAGGAGAGAGAGAGGGGGGGAAGGAGAGAGAGAGGGGGAAGGAGAGAGAGAGGGGGGAAGGAGAAGAGAGAGAGGGGAAGGAGAGAGAGGGAAGGAGAGAGAGAGAGAGAGGGGGAAGGAGAGAGGGAGAGGGGGAAAGAGAGAGAGGGGGAAGGAGTGAGAGAGAGAGAGTAGAGAAGGGGAGGGAGAGAGAGAGGAAAGAGAGCGAGAGGGAAGGGGAAAGACAGAGAGGGAAGGGGAAAGACAGAGAGGGAAGGAGAGAGAGAGAGAGGGAAGGAGAGAGAGAGAGAGGGAAGATGAGAGAGAGGGAAGGAGAGAGAGAGAGAGGGAAGGAGAGAGAGAGAGGGGGAAGGAGAGAGAGGGGGAAGGAGGGAGAGAGGGGGAAGGAGAGAGAGAGAGGGGGAAGGTGAGAGAGAGGAGAGGGGGGAAGGGTGAGAGAGAGAGGGGGAAGGAGAGAGAGAGGGGGAAGGAGAGAGGAGAGGGGGAAGGAGAGAGAGGGGGAAGGAGAGAGAGAGAGAGGGGGGAAGGAGAGAGAGAGGGGGAAAGAGAGAGAGGGGGAAGGAGAGAGAGAGAGAGAGGAGAAGGGGAGGGGGAGAGAGAGAGGGAAAGAGAGCGAGAGGGAAAGAGAGAGAGAGAGAGGGAAGGATGAGAGAGAGAGAGGAAGGAGAGAGAGAGAGGGAAGGAGAGAGAGCGAGAGGGAAGGATGAGAGAGGGAAGGAGAGAGAGAGAGAGGGAAGGAAGAGAGAGAGAGGGAAGGAGAGAGGGGGAAGGAGAGAGAGGGGGAAGGAGAGAGAGGGGGATGGAGAGAGAGTGAGGGGGAAGGAGAGAGAGTGAGGGGGAAGGAAGAGAGAGAGAGAGAGGGGAAGGAGAGAGAGAGAGGGGGGAAGGAGAGAGAGAGAGAGGGGGGAAGGAGAGAGAGAGAGAGAGGGATGGAGAGAGAGAGAGAGAGAGAGCAGACTTTGGAAAAGTGTGTCCAGTTTTGGTCTCCACAAACTGGTGGGTGATATTGAAGCTTTGGAGAGGGTGCAGAGGAGGGCCACGAGACTAATTCCCAGTCTAAAGCATCTTGTTTATAAAACTGTTTATAAAACTGTTGGGATTGAAGAACTTTTGCTAAGCACCCAGGAGGTGGTTGTTTAACTTTGTTTATTTGTTAATGGGGATCGACAGTAGCCATATACTCCAGGTTTTACAGTTTTCCTTCGATGTGAATTTGGAGGTAGCAAGCAGAATTATAATTTTGCAATGTTGTCATTGACATTAATGAGAGAGAGAGAGAGAGAGAGGGGGAAGGAGAGAGAGAGGGGGGGGGAGAAGGAGAGAGAGAGAGAGTCAACATGTGGGATCTTGTTATAGGCATCGTATCCATCTTCCCCATGGCAAAACAAAAGCGGGTATTGCATAGGATCATATGACCTGTGAAGCTCAGAAATTCTTTTGAGTGGACCACCTCTCATATGCAAGACAATGTACAGTTGTTCAAATTCTTGGCCCACAATGACAATGGCTACTTCATTGGTGGTAGGAGCATTGAAGCATCGCTCATGTTCACCTGCAGGAGTCTTGTCAGCTTTGATGACAACTTTGAGGTCTTCATTTGTTGTTTTTTCAATGGCTGTTTTGAAACTCTTTATATATGGGTTTTGCTGATGAAGCATCTCCTGTAACCCAAGCAAAGTTTGAAGCTTGATTTGGTGTTGTTGTGCGGGGTGAACAGCAGCTTCCCTACGGCGATTGGCTTGCTCCTCGTCATCACCCAAGAAGTAGATTTGGAGAAACTGAGGTCTTTCGTTTGGTAGAGGAAGTAGGGAGCCAGCTGTATGGTACACCTGTCCATGAACTTTAAAAGTTGGGCAAAATCCTGATTCATGCACTCTGTTTGCACCAAAAGAGGTCATTGCGAAACAGTTGTTGTACTTCCTGATATGAGTGAGTAATTGTCTTGAAGCTGGAGTTATGCCCAACAGAAGTGAGTGTAGGGGTTCAGGTGGAGCTGGTAGTGGTGGAAGTTTCACCTTTCCTCCATTGCAGCATATCCCATCAATTTCCCTTTCCCACTTCAGAGCGCCACAGTGAGGGCAAATGATGGTCATCCTGCCAATGATGACTGTGGGGTCTGCTTCATAATTGATGGTGGGTTCATAGGAGAAGGCTGCTCTGTGCCAATGATTCCAAATGTCAACTCTGGCAATGGCCATGCGTATAGTGTCGGCCCGACGACGTGCCTGAGTCTGGTCAGGAGTCTCTGAGGCTCTGGCAGTTGCCATTCTGGATGTGTTGGCAGCTTTACGTCCCTCAGATTGTTGAGGAGTCTCAGCTGATCTAGCAGCAGCATTTCTGTCCTGGTTAGCCTGAAGGCGAGCCTGTCTCTGCTCATCAGTTTCAGCAGCTCTCCGAGCCTTATCTCGGCGTGCATCAGAAGTGCTGCGTCCAAGTCTGCAACGTTTTTTTGAGCCCATGTTGTTAAGAAAAAAGTACAAATCTATATACAGGAAACGTTGTGCTATCCGGCACCCTCGGGACCGAGCTGCTGCCGTTCCCTCAAAACTGCCGTACACTCTAGAGTTATCTGACAACAATCACTGTTGCTTAGCAACAGCTTCTAAACACTCGGGTGTGGCTGCAAGCCTCTGTAGCTAAAGCTGTTGCTATAGCTACAGACCTTGCAAAGCTTGACTGTTCAAATAAAGCAAAGAAAACAAACAAATAGAATAAAAAACGGCTCCTGATTTTTGCCGGTGGCTCCAGATTGCCAGATAGTTCACCTCCAGATAGCACTGTATATAAATGAGTTTGTCTGTCTGTCTGTGTGTATGCGCGCGGTGAAATGAGCGGATTTTGTCCGTTTTTTGTACACTGTCCCCAAAAAATAAACACGCCTATGAAACTCCCCTAATCATAAGCTTTCTTTTGCTATTAACATATGTGTAGGTACGCTCTATAACTTTTGAGTTTACCGCACGCATACACACAGACAGACAGACTCATTTAAGAGAAGATACAGTATGTAAACATTCCGTGGCCTTATTTCTTCATGCATTTTACCATATGTTTGTGTCCTAATGGATGGGGGAGGGGTGCGGGAGGTGTTGTGCAAGGGTTGCAGAAGGGTCCCAAAGTTTCTAGCGGCCGATGGCCCCAAGAATTCTTAATCTAGCTCTGCAGTCAGCTTAATCCCATAACTCTGCCAATGACACTTCTGGTCAATACAGGGAGACGATCAAACCTGTGGCATGTCAATGCTGTTTATTAATATGTTTGAGAAAGTAAGGGTTCCTTGCAGTTTTTCTCACCACCAAGATAGCAGATTTATCTGAGATGGCTCAAACTCACTCTCTGAAGGAATCCTGGACACGACTATTAGATCATCTCTCTCTCTTCTCTCTTAGGCAGTCTCTCAGAACCAAGGATGACTTGCTTCCACACTAAAAATGAGTTCGCAGGTGACTGATGAGTCCAATGCGGGACCTACAGTCTCTGTCACAGGTGGGGCAGACGGTGGTTGAAGGGGCGGGTGGGTGGGGTGCTTGGGTTGACGTGCGCTCCTTCCGCTGTTTGCGCTTGGCTTACGCTTGCTCCCAGCGAAGGGACTCGAGGTGTTCGGCGCCTTCCCGGGTGCTTCTCCTCCACTTTGTGCGGTCTTGGGCCAGGGATTCCCAGGTGTTGGTGGGGATGTTACACTTTTTCAAGGAGACTTTGAGGGTGTCCTTGAAGTGTTTCCTCTGCCCACCTGGGGCTCTCTTGCCGTGTCGGAGCTCTGAGTAGAGCGCTTGTTTTGGGAGTTTCGTATCGGGCATATAGGGATATGAACTCCCAGTTTTTGAGCTAACGTGCCCTATGTTGAGCTTTTAAAAAAAAAAAAAAAATTATTGTGTTTTTCCAGCTTAAAAGAATTCACCCCACGTCGCTTGCCGATCCCAGTTCAATAGGTAGCTAAGTTGCTCCAGTTCTTTGTGAAGTATGTAAAAGTGGCGTGGAGTGATTCATTCTCTGACTTTTTTAAAACCCTTCCTCTTTCCTTCAGGAAGTGCCAAGCATCTGCTTGACGTCTTTCCTGTGGGCCTGACAAAAGTCAGAAATTTGACAATTGGGAAAGTGCAGGCGTGAACATTTGGCAGTGGACCACTGAATTGTGTCCCCTGTATGTTTTAAATCAGGATGATTAAGGTGTCCAAATTATGTCTTCTGGTCTGTGGTGATCTGACCCTCAATGTCAGACAACTCACTTCTGTTTGCACTTACTACTTATTTTCTGGATTGTTCTGTTTGAATTTTGAGTCTGGAGATTTGCAGAGGGCTGTTTTCAGGATTGTTTTATCATTAATGACTAAATTCTAAAGCATAACACCAAGATATGGAAGTATCAATAACATATAAGATATATATATATAAATGAAATGAAAACCATAGAGAACATCTACCAGAAACGCTGTTTACGGAGGTCACTGACCATCATCAAAGACCCTACCCACCCCAGCCACAGTCTGTTCGCCCCCCTGCCATCTGGGAGACGCTACAGATGCATTCGCACCCGAACGACCAGATTTAGGAACAGCTTCTTTCCCAGGGCTGTCATCCTACTGAACTCCACAAATAAACTCTAAAGCCTGCACATCTGCCAATGCACTTTATTATGTTTATGTTTATGTTAATGTATTACAAGCCAAATGAATGTTGAATGTTTAATGTTTAAATGTCTTAATCTAAATGTACACTCTCGGGAGCCACAAGCCTACATTTTGTTGTACTGCACTTGTGCACTAACAATGACAATAAAGTTGATTATGATTATGATTATGATTTAAACTTTATATGGCCCCAAGGCACCAGGGTATTCTGTTCCATTTCCTGCTTTTTTCCAGTTCTGACGAAGGGTCATTGACCTGAAACGTTAACTCTGTTTCTCTCTTCACAGATGCTGCCTGACCTGCTGAGTTTCTCCAGCATTTTCTGTTTATATTTCAGATTTTCAGCATCCGCAGTATTTTCTTTTTGTATTAGTGTTTAATTCACTGCCACTTCTCTTCCAGGAATGCCCACCTTGAAGAAGTTCTGCTCTTCTCTCCGACGGGCGTTCCGTTTGTCTCTTTTACCTTGTTCATCTTCATTGCTTTCTCTTAATGTCTCTTAACTTCTTCCGCCTTCCATCCTATCACAGACCTTCCCTTTTGTTCTTTCCTCCCCACCCCCCTTTCCCAGCCTCTTCACTTGCTTAAAAATCTGTTCCATTTCCTGCTTTTTTCCAGTTCTGACGAAAGGTCTGAAACGTTAACTCTGTTTCTCTCTTCACAGATGCTGCCTGACCTGTTGAGTTTCTCCAGCATTTTCTGTTTTTATTTCAGATTTCCAGCATCTGCAGTATTTTCTTTTTGTATTAAGGTATTCATCTATGTGGCTTATGAAGATAAAAAGCTCAAAACCCCCTGTTTTTCATGAATTATATAAAAGCTTTATTTAATAAACCGCATGATCATTTACAAACAAACCTTCCACAATAACATATCTACCCTTTAGTGAGATTTTCAATCATGCTAGTTGGACTTAATTTTTATAATAGGTTTTGAAATAATGGTTTTGCTTCAATAACATTCACACTCATCTCCCCCGCCCCCGCCTGCCACTCCCTGTTATCCCAGTGGGCAAATGAGCGACATAGTCTGATTAAGATCCAAGCAGGCAAAGACAGTCACAGATTTGGTCCCTGGTTTGTGACATTTGGGTGCTACTGTTGAACTCAGTGTTAGGGAGGAGGAAAATTCACCAGGATTCCAGTGGGGGACGGGGGTCAGTGGGAAGAGTAAGGGAAGAAAATTGAGAGAAAATAAAAAGCTTCACTGACTTTTTTGCTTCTGTGCAATCTCAGAACATGGCAGCTTGACAGGCTCTTCTGTCTCAGGTAATAAACATTAAGGTTTTACTCTCCACAGCAGACCATCGTTAAGGAACAGAGTACTGTAGTTCAGTATGGTCATTTACTTTTCTAAACTGTATATAAAATGTCTGCCTAAAAATGGTCTTTGTTAGGGTTTCACAACCTTTTGGAATGGAGGGCTAGAGAAACGTATCAATACCAGTGAGGGAGCTGCATATCATTATACAATAATATGAAATCCTGTATACAAAAATGGAAACCCTATGTGCAGTAAAGTGAGATCCCTGTACACAAAAAAGCAAGACCCCATCTACAAAATGGTGAGACCATGTGAGGTCCCCCATCCTCCACCTTACCTTTCTCGTCTCTCTCAGCATCACGCCTCCCCTCACCCCCCCCCCCCCCACCCCTTCCCTTCCAGATATTCCCTCTATTCTGTCCCTTCTTTCTGTTCTCTGGTGCTCTCTCCTCTGCTTCTGTCTCCCCTTTAAGATCACTACATGTTTAGAAAGATTCCATTATCTTTAAGTATATAATCCCCTGCTTCCTTTGTGAATATGGGTAGTGGGGGAGATCTGGGCTGGAGCCACTAAATTATCACAGGGAACAGGATCTGCATTGGGAAGATTGGGAGCTTTCTAAGGATGGCACAGGATTTATTATCCTTCTCACAACTTTTTTATATTGGGTAATCTGGAATTTATAAGAGTCCATTCTGTTAGGTGTGTGGATTTTGGTGCTACTGTCTCAGCTAATCCCTGTGACAGAATCCTCTCTGTGATTGAATGTTTGCTAGGCCTGCCACCTACTGCAAGCCCACAGACAGTGCAGTGTCACAAATGTGTCAGGGTGGGTTCTGTCCTTCTTTGTCTATCAGGACTGACAATGATGGATTAGCACTTGCTTTGTGCAGGTATCTCTGCCAGAGTCTCAAGAGTCTTTCTTCCATTGTTGTTCAGATAGGTTGAATAGATAAAGTGTGAGAGGTAATATCATGCCCTTATTGCTTGGTTATGGATTCTTTGTAGCCTCTTAATCTGTGGCTGCCTGCAGTTCTGGATGGATAGATTCCAGGATTGGATGGATGTAGGCTTTGGAAAGTCTGAGGAAAGTCTTGTTGCTGACTCCATGCTTCTTTCCACACAGGGTTTGAATTTGGCCCAGCCAGGCCAATGCCCTGACAGTAATGTCATTGTATTATTTCCAAGCCATATTCCTCTGGAAAGCTATACCCAGGAACTTTGCTCTCCAATGGTCTTGATTTGGTTCTTACAGCAGTTTAATCCTCACACCCTGTTCCTTCTTTGGAGAATAGCATGCACTCTGATTTTCTGGGGGTTCAGCAGAATTCACCATAGTTATTAAGGCATCTCTGGAGCTTTTCTGATGCTATTTATGCACTCGTAGAGAGAGGATCCCCAAATGATGATGTCATCAACAAACTGTGAGCAAGCCCTGTTCTGGTGTTGGAAAGTGATTGATACGAATGAGTAACGGGAGTAGGCTGAAAACCCCGCATGGCATGCAGCAGCAATGATTGGTTGTGCCAAGGCAGTTGCATTGTTTTTCAGTGCATTATCTTCTCTGTTACTTGCAGGGATTGTGGTCAGAGGTTGGAACAGTTCTGGTTGTGTATGGATGTAATGGTTCACTTCCTTTTCTCAGCTACTGTCAAATCCCTTGTGATTTAGACAGTACAGAGGTGGTGTCTGAAGAACTCCCCTTTCTGAGTCTGTCTCTGCACTGTAGCCCAGGATATACAGTGTTGGTGTGTTTCTGGTCTGTAACTTCCATGTCGCTCTGTGGATCTGATGTCAGTATTGTTTGAGATCTTGCTCTCATTTAATCCTTCTGCAGAAAATATCCTATTGCTTTTCAGTGCCAGCTTTGATGAATTGTTGGATTTTTGTTTGCAGACGATTGATAATTTTGTTTCTGAGTTGTAGTTTTAATGAAGTCCTTCCTCAACCTGTTTCTTAATTGAATCAGCCTAATAATGTGTTAGGGTATCACAGCAAGTCTTATCACTAGGATCCTTCTTCATCAATATTGCTGCTTTTATTGCTTCCAGTAGGACATGTCAGATGCTGATTGGCCAGCTCTCGGTCATCAGGGATGGATAATGTAGTCTGCTGGATGCAGCCTGAAGGCAGGCCAGTCAGCTCTTTTGTAGTCATAACTTAGTTTTTTAAATAACTGCAGTCGGGAGAGATGGTGTAGGGGGTGGGGTGGCGGTTGGAGGCAGGGGATTCAAGATGCTGTAGCCCAGATCCTCAGCTATGTACTGTAGTGTTGCTGGATTGGCTGCCCCATGTGAGATATTTTGTATTGAAGTCCTCCAGTTTAAGCTCATCATTTTCAATCAGAGTGACCTTCTAAATAGGTCCCATGGCGGATAGTACAGAGGCACAGCGCTGAGTGATACTTCTTGGTCCAGGTTAACTTTGGCTGCTACATACTCCACATGTACTACCACAGAGGTCAATTCCCAAGCTGCAGTTTTTGAGGAGGACTGTTGCACGTCCTTCCCTGTCTGATCGAGTAATGCTGTAGCTCAGTAGACTTGATTGATCTTTGGTCGTCCTAGAAAAACGACAAAAAGAATGAATGAGAGTTGGAGAGAATGATCCAGCTCTTAAAATTGCTGGGGCTGGAGGACAGGTAATGGCTGCTCCTTGATTGGTGGATTTTTGACCACCCATGCATCAGTACTTTCGGCCTGGGAATGCAAGCACAAAGAAGAAAGGCAGTGGCAGCACATTTGTGGGCCAGATCAAAGAAGCTTGCAGGCTGCATTTGGCCTGTGGGCTATGTTTTGAACATCACTAGTCTATGTCACTGCTAACTGGAAAATCAATCAATTAATCAGCCAATGTCTGCCCTAGAAATATTGTCATAAAAATACTGTATTTATTTTATAATTGCGTTGCAATAAGTTAGGAAAGAAACTTGTTAGTACTGTATTTTAAAATCAATCACTTGCTTATGTTCCTGAAATCTGCTAAGAGATTTTGTTGTAATTTGTCAAACAATTTTTGTGTTTTTAATTATTTAGGACTGGAATAAATGATAACAAAAGATAAAGGTACAATTAAATTGAAAAAAAAGAAGGCATCATGGAACATACTGTAAAAGAAAACACAGACAGTTCTGCTCCCAGTGATGGTGGCATCCTTTCCAGAATGGCACTCAACGATAACAAAGCTGGAATGGAAGGTCTGGATAAAGAAAAAATTAACAAAATAATTATGGAAGCTTCTAAGGTTAGTTGCAGCTGACATTCACTTTTTACAAAACAAAGCAAGCGTGAAAGTTTAGTGCTTTTTCTGATACTTGAGATAAACCATGCTTGGAGTATTACTACAAACAATACTTCTGATAAATAGCTTTTTTTGTTGACTCTAACTTTAGTGATTAAAATTAATGGCCCGGAATTTGCGGTGGGTAAAAACACATTCGTTATTATCCCTTTGAATCTCCGCAACTCCAGAATTTAGCGCATGAGCATCCTGAAGCGGAAATCCTGAAGTTGCAGTCAGGCATTCACTACTCTGACACTGGCTGCGCCATGGCCCCTCCCCCATAGCCGTCAATCAGTGTAATCCGTGAAACTGACGAAAACTTGGGCTTTTCCACATAATATCGCTATTTATACCTCATTAAAAGCTACACTTTGTTGGATTAGGTGTAACTGAGGTTTTAACAGCGTATTGACTGCTAAACAAACGCAGTGGCCTTGAAAAACTAATTTTAATTTTGTGCAGTGACAAATTTATCCATTATAATAAAAATTACAATTTTTAAGAAACTTCAAAAAAAAAAAATATTTTTGAAAGGTTTGTTCATATTTCAGGTTATATTTTCCCCATGTGAGAGAAACATAGAAACATAGAAGATAGGAGCAGGAGTAGGCCATTTGGCCCCTCGAGCCTGCTCCGCCATTCAGTGCAATCATGGCTGATCATCCAAATTCAGTACCCGGTCCCTGCCTTCTCCCCATACCCCTTGATCCCTTTAGCCTTAAGAAATATATCCAACTCCTTCTTGAATATATTTAATGAACTGGCCTCCACCGCCTTCTATGGTAGAGAGTTCCACAGGTTCACCACTCTCTGGGTGAAGAAATTCCTCCTCATTTCTGTCCTAAATGGCCTACCCTTTATCCTTAGACTGTGTCCCCTGGTTCTGGACTCCCCGACCATCGGGAACATCCTTCCTGCATCTAGTCTGTCCAGTCCTGTCAGAATTTTATAAGTTTCAATGAGATCCACTCTCATTCTTCTAAACTCCAGCGAGTACAAGCCCAATCGACCCAATCTCTCCTCATACGTCATTCCTGCCATCCCAGGTATCAGCCTGGTGAATCTTCGCTGAACTCCTTCCATGGCAAGAACATCCTTCCTCAGATAAGGCGACCAAAACTGCACACAATACTCAAGATGTGGTCTCACCAAGGCCCTGTACAACTGCAGCAAGACATCCTTGTTCTTGTACTCAAACCCTCTCGCTACGAAGGCCAACATACCATTTGCCTTCTTAACCGCCTGCTGCACCTGCATGCTTACCTTCAGCGACTGGTGCACAAGGACGCCCAGGTCTCGTTGCACTTCCCCTTCTCCCAATCTATTGCCATTTGGATAATAATCTGCCTTCCTTTTTTTGCCACCAAAGTGGATAACCTCACATTTATCCACGTTATATTGCATCTGCCATGCTTCTGCCCAATCACCCAACATGTCCAAATCATCCTGGAGTTTCTCGACATCCTCCTCACAGCACACACGCCCACCCAGCTTTGTGTCGTCTGCAAATTTGGAGATATTACATCTAGTTCCCTTGTCTAGATCATTAATATATATTGTGAATAGCTGGGGTCCAAGGACCGATCCCTGCGGTACCCCACTAGTCACTGCCTGCCACTCGGAAAAAGACCCGTTTATTCCAACTCTTTGCTTTCTGTCTGCCAACCAGTTCTCTATCCAAGTCAATACCTTGCCCCCAATCCCATGTGCCTTAACTTTACATGCTAATCTCTTATGCGGGACCTTATCGAAAGCCTTCTGAAAGTCCAGATACACCAAATCCACTGGTTCTCCCTTATCTATTTTACCAGTTACATCCTCAAAAAATTCCAGTAGATTAGTCAAGCACGATTTACCTTTTGTGAATCCATGTTGACTTTGTCCGATCCTGTCATTGTTCTCCAAGTGCTCTGCTATTACATCTTTTATAATGGACTTTAGCATTTTCCCCACTACTGATGTCAGGCTACTGACCCTTCGTCAGAACTGGAAAAAGTTAGGGATGTAACAAGTTTTAAGCAGGTGCAGAGGCAGGGAAAGGGGGAGGGGAAAGAACAAAAGGGATGGTCTGTGATATGTTCTGATGAAGGATCACAGACCCGAAACGTTAACTCTTGTTTCTCTCTCCATGGATGCTGCCTGGCCTGCTGAGTGTTTCCAGCATTTTCTGTTGTTATTTAAAATAGAGAGTATACCTGGTTAGAAAGGTAATGACAGATGAGTGGAATGGATTTCCATCTCTGCACCTGATAGGAAAGTGTGCTCAGTTGGAAATACTTAACAAAAATGCACTTGTAGCGCACAATCATAAAACCACAATATTATGAGATTATCCTTGCATCCAATCTACCACAATATAACCTATTTCTCTTGCATTCATTCTATTACCAAGACTGCCTGTTTCCATCATCAAAATCGTGCAAGCCTCCATCCCTAATACATCCTGATTGCCACTAAAATCCTTAACAATGCCTTTGACAGCTCTTGGTTTGACTTTTCTAATGCCCTCCAAGCCGGCCTTCCAAGCTCCACCCTACAGATGCTCCAACTAATCCAGAACTCTGCTGCCTGCATCTTATCCCATACCAAGTTTTAATTACCTGTTGCCCCAGTTCTCTCTGACCTCCACTGGCTTCCGATCCTGCAAAGTATTGAATTGTCTTTAATCCGTCTACATTTCCCTTTACCATTCTCCTTCTCTTAATATATTTATTAAAACTTTTACTATTAGCTTTGATATTGCTTGCAATTTTTTTCATATTCCTTTTTTACACCTTTTATTACTTTGTATCCCTTTGGTGTTTTTTTCATAGCTCTTCCAGTCTGCTGAATTACCTTGCATTTGTGTAAGCATTTTCATTTAGCTTGATGCTGTGTCTTACCTCATTTGTTGACTGTGCTTGCTTAACTACATAAGTGGAGCCTCTGCCTTTTAGGAGTATGTACTGGTTTTGTATTGTACCAAATACTTCTTCGAATACTTTTCACTGTTTGTCGGTTTACCCATTAACAGTTCAGCGCAGTTCACTGTGGTAAATTTATTTCTCATCCCTTTGATGCACCCAAATGGCTCATTTTCATGTCCAATGACGCAAAATATGTTGTGAATCTATTTGTCAAGTGTAATTGGGTGGTCAAACTGTGACAATCTTATTAATCCTTCTTAATATAAATGAAAATGTCTGTGTTTTTGAAACAATTTCACCTATGCTAAGGGGCATGTTTCCACTATTAGGAGGTAAAAGGAAAAAAGAGGTAAACTAGAAAGGATAAAAGAAGGAATTGTTCAAAAGCTAGATAATTTTAAAACAATATTTTAATAAAATTTAGTTGACCTCAAGTTGTTGCTAAAAGATAAAGGAAAAAAAGTCTCTCCATGTTTCTCTGCACATCTCCCACTCTGCTTCTTTGTGTCAAGCTCTCTGTCTTTTTATTTGTTTTCCATTATCTGTCTGTCTGTCTCTGGCTCTGAAACATTTGCTCTTGGCTATTGTCTCTAACTGTCCAAGTCTTTTTTAATCTCGATCTCTACCTTTCTATAATTTTTTCCTCCTTTTTCTTTTACATATCTCCCATTCTTTGTATGTTTTTGAATCTTTAATGTTCTGTCTCTATCTGTTTATCTTTTTCTATCTCTCTAAGTCTGTAAGTCTGTCACACATTTTATTCTTCTCTCTCATTTCTGCTTTTTTCTGATCTTTCCTCCTTTATTCTCACTAAACCAGAGGCTGAACCAGATTGTTCGCAACCTTGGTGTTATATTTGACCCTGAGATGAGCTTCTGACCACATATCCGCACCATCACTAAGACTGCCTATATCCAGAACATCGCCCGGCTCCGACCCTGCCTCAGCTCATCTGCTGCTGAAACCTTCATCTATGCCTCTGTTACCTCTAGACTTGACTATTCCAACACAATCCTAGCTGGCCCCCCAAATTCTACCCTCCATAAACTTGAGGTCATCCAAAACTCTGCTGCCCGTGTCCTAACTCGCACCAAATCCCGTTCACCCATCACCCCTGTGCTCGTTGATCTACATTGGCTCCCATTTAAGCAACGTCTGGATTTTAAAATTCTTATCCTTGTTTTCAAATACCTCCATGCCTCGCCCCTTCCCTATCTCTGTAGCCTCCTCCAGCCCAACAACCCTCTGAGATCTCTGCACTCCTCCAATTCTGGTCTCTTGAGCATCCCTGATTTAATCGTTCCACCATTGGTGACTGTGCCTTCAGCTGCCAAGGCCCTAAGCTCTGGAATTCCCTCCCTAAACCTCTCCGCCTCTCGACTTCCTTACTTCTCTTTCCTCCTTTAAGGCACTCCTTAAAACCTACCTCTTTGACCAAGCGTTTGGTCATCTGCCATAATATCTACTTATTACAGAGAATTACATAGAATATACAGCACAGAAACAGGCCATTCGGCCCAACCAGTCCATGCCGGCGTTTATGCTCCACTCGAGCCTCCTCCCGTCTTTCCTCATCTAAATCTATCAGCAAAACCCTCTATTCCCTTCTCCCTCATATGCTTATCTAGCTCCCTTTAAATGTATCTATACTATTCGCTACAACCACTCCCTGTGGTAGCGAGTTCCACATACTCACCACTCTTTGGGTAAAGAAGTTTCTTCTGAATTTCCTATTGGATTTCTTGGTGATTACCTTATATTGATGGCCTCTAGTTTTGCTCTTCCCCACAAGTGGAAACAGTCTTTCTGTATCTACTCTATCAAAACCTTTCATAATTTTAAAGACCTCTATTAGGTCACCCCTCCGCCTTCTCTTATCAAGAGAAAAGAGACCTAGCTTGTTCATCCTTTCCTGATGGGTCTACCCTCGCATTTCTGGTATCATCCTTGTAAATCTTCACTGCACCCTCTCCAGTGCCTCTATATCCTTTTTATAATATGGCGACCAGAATTGTATGCAGTACTCCAAGTGTAGTCTAACCAAGGTTCGATGCAAGTTTAGCATAACATCTCTACTTTTCAATTCAATCTAGAAATAAACCCTAGTGCTTGGTTGGCTTTTTTATTGACTTGTTAACATGTGTCACTGCTTTCAGTGATTTGTGTATTTGTACTCTGAGATCCCTTTGTTCTTCTACCTCACTTAGATTCATATTTTCCAAGTAATATGTGACCTCCTTATTTTTCTTACCAAAATGTAATACCTCACATTTGTGTGGAATTTCATTTGCCAATTATATGCCTTTTTTCAAGTTTCTTAATGTCGACTTGTAATTTGTTGCAGTCTTCCGCAGTATTGTATCCCCCCGCCAATTTGGTGTTATCTGCAAATTTAGAAATTGTGCTTTTTATTCCAAAGTCTAAATTGTTAATATAAATTGTGAACAACAGTGGTCCCAGCACTGATCCTTGTGGAACACCACTTCCCACCTTCTGCCACTCTGAATAGCTACCCTTTACCCCCTACTCTCTGCTTCCTGTCCTGAAGCCAGCTGGTTATCCATTCTTCTACTTGTCCCCTGACTCTGCATGCTCCGATCTTATTCATTAGTCTATTATGTGGTAACTTATCGAAGGCCTTTTGAAAATCTAGATAAGTTACATCTACTGCATTACCTTTGTCTACTCTCTCTGTTACCTCTTCAAAAAATTCAGTGAGGTTGGTCAAGTAAGACTTTCCCTTTTGAAATCCATGCTGACTTCATTCTTATATTTTTGGTTTCTAGATGTTCTTCTGTTTTCTCCTTTAGTAGGGATTCCATTATTTTTCCTACCACCGATGTTAAGCTGACTGGTCTATAGTTCCCTGGA
Source organism: Somniosus microcephalus (assembly GCF_052327205.1). Taxonomy (NCBI): domain Eukaryota; kingdom Metazoa; phylum Chordata; class Chondrichthyes; order Squaliformes; family Somniosidae; genus Somniosus; species Somniosus microcephalus. The sequence continues at coordinate 221,250,325 of NC_140987.1, forward strand.
CATGTTCTATCTCCCTTCTTAAATATATGTATTGTGTTAGCTCTCCACCAGTCCTCTACACCTTGTTCTAATGAATTATTAAATATGTGTAGTAATGCCTCTGCTATCTCTTCCCTAGATTCTTAAAAAATTTGCGAATGTAATCCATCTGGGCCAGGGATTTTATCCTCTTTGAGTTTGATTAGTTTATTTAATATTTCTCCTCTTTTTATTTTAAACGCAGTTATCTCATTACTAATCTCATCATCCGATGCCATGTCCACCTGTTCTGCCTCCCTAGTAAATACTGAAGCGAAGTAATTATTTAATATTTCTGCCATCTCTCTGTCGCTGCCTGTGATATTACCCTGTCCATCCCTCAGTGGCCCTATTCCCACCCCGACTTTCCTTTTTTTATTGAGGTGCCTGTAAAATATTTTACTATTTTGTTTTATGTTCCTTGATAATTTAATTTCATAGTTCCTTTTTGCCTTTCTAATTGTTTTTTTGACTTCTCTCCTAATCTCTTCATATTCTCTCGTCATGCTCTCTCCCGCTGTCCATTTAAAAAAAAAAATTAAATTCATTGATGGGATGTGGGCGTCGCTGGCTGGCTAGGCCTGCATTTAGTGCCCATCCCTAATTGCCCTTGAGAAGATGGTGGTGAGCCGCCTTCTTGAACCGCTGCAGTCCATATGGTGTAGGTGTACCCACAATGCTGTTAGGAAGGGAGTTCCAGGACTTTGGCCCAGCGACAGTGAAGGAACGGCGATACAGGTCCAAGTGAGGATGGTGTGTGACTTGGAGGGGAACTTGTAGGTGGTGATGTTCCCATGCGTCTGCTGCCCTTGTCCTTCTAAGTGGTAGAGGTCGCGGGTTTGGAAGGTGCTGTTGAAGGAGCTTTGGCGAGTTGCTGCAGTGCATCTTGTAGATGGTACACACTGCAGCCACAGTGCGCCGATGGTGGAGGGAGTGAATGTTGAAGGTGGTGGATGGAGTGCCAATCAAGCGGGCTGCTTTATCCTGAATGGTGTCGAGCTTCTTGAGTGTTGTTGGAGCTGCACTCATCCAGGCAAGTGGAGAGTATTCCATCACACTCCTGACTTGTGCCTTGTAGATGGTGGAAAGGCTTTGGGGAGTCAGGAGGTGAGACACTCGCCGCAGAATTCCCAGCCTCTGGCCTGCTCTTGTAGCCACAGTATTTATATGGCTGGTCCAGTTCAGTTTCTGATCAATGGTAACCCCCAGGATGTTGATAGTGGGGGATTCAGCCATTGAATGTCAAGGGGAGATGGTTAGAGTCTCGCTTGTTGGAGATGGTCATTGCCTGGCACTTGTGTGGTGCGAATGTTACTTGCCACTTGTCAGCCCAAGTCTGAATGTTGTCCAGGTCTTGCTGCATATGGACACGGACTGCGTCAGTATCTGACGAGTCTCGAATGGTGCTGAACAGTGTGCAATCATCAGCGAACATCCCCACTTCTGACCTTATGATGGAGGGAAGGTCATTGATGAAACAGCTGAAGATGGTTGGGCCTAGGACACTGCCCTGAGGAACTCCTGCAGTGATGTCATGTGATTGAGATGAATGACCTCCAACAACCACAGCCAACTTCCTTTGTGCTAGGTATGATTCCAACCAATGGAGAGTTTTCCCCTTGATTCCCATTGACTTCAGTTTTGCTAGGGCTCCTTGATGCCACACTCGATCAAATGCTGCCTTGATGTCAAGGGCAGTCACTCTCACCTCACCTCTTGAGTTCAGCTCTTTTGTCCATGTTTGGACCAAGGCTGTAATGAGGTCAGGAGCTGAGTGGCCCTGGCGGAACCCAAACTGGGCGTCAGTTAGCAGGTTATTGCTGAGTAAGTGCCGCTTGATAGCACTGTCGACGACACCTTCCATCACTTTGCTGATGATTGAGAGTAGACTGATGGGACGGTAATTGGCCGGGTCGGATTTGTCCTGCTTTTTGTAGACAGGACATACTTGGGCAATTTTCCACATTGCCGGGTAGATGCCAGTGTTGTAGCTGTACTGGAACAGCTTGGCTAGGGGCGCAGCTAGTTCTGGAGCACAAGTCTTCAGTACTATTGCCGGAATGTTGTCAGGGCCCATAGCCTTTGTAGTATCCAGTGTCTTCAGCCGTTTCTTGACATCACGTGGAGTGAATTGAATGGGCTGAAGACTGGCATCTGTGATGCTGGGGACCTCAGGAGGAGGCCGAGATGGATCATCCACTCGGCACTTCTGTCTGAAGATAGTTGCAAATGCTTCAGCCTTGTCTTTTGCACTCACGTGCTGGGCTCCACCATCATTGAGGATGGGGATATTTTTGGAGCCTCCTCTCCCTGTTAACTGTTTAATTGTCCACCACCACTCACGACTGGATGTGGCAGGACTGCAGAGCTTTGATTTGATCCGATGGTTGTGAGATCGCTTAGCTCTGTCTATCGCATGTTGCTTCCGTTGTTTGGCATGCAAGTAGTCCTGTGTTGTAGCCTCACCAGGTTGACACCTCATTTTTCGGTATGCCTGGTGCTGTTCCCGGCATGCTCTCCTGCACTCTTCATTAAACCAGGGTTGCTCTCCCGGCTTGATGGTAATGGTAGAGTGAGGGATATGCCGGGCCATGAGGTTACAGATTGTGGTTGAATACAATTCTGCTGCTGCTGATGGCCCACAGCGCCTCATGGATGCCCAGTTTTGAGTTGCCAGATCTGTTCGAAATCTGTCCCATTTAGCACGGTGGTAGTGCCACACAACACAGTGGAGGGTATCCTCAACATGAAGATGGGACTTCGTCTCCACAAGGACTGTGCGGTGGTCACTTCCACCAATGCTGTCATGGACAGATGCATCTGCAACAGGTAGATTGGTGAGGACGAGATCAAGTAGGTTTGTCCCTCTTGTTGGTTCCCTCACCACCTGTCGCAGACCCAGTCTGGCAGCTATGTCCTTTTGGACTCGGCCAGCTCGGTCAGTTGTGGTGGTACCGAGCCACTCTTGGTGATGGACATTGAAGTCCCCCACCCAGAGGACATTTTGTGCCCTTGCTACTCTCAGTGCTTCTTCCAGTTGGTGTTCAACATGAATGAGTACTGATTCATCAGCTGAGGGAGGGCGGGAGGTGGTAATTAGCAGGAGGTTTCCTTGCCCATGTTTGACTTGATGCCATGAGACCTCATGGGGTCCTGAGTCAATGTTGAGGACTCCCAGGGCTACTCCCTCCCGACTGTATACCATGGTGCCACCACCTCTGGTGGGTCTGTCCTGCCGGTGGGACAGGACATACCCAGGGATGGTGATGGTGGTGTCTGGGACATTGGTTGTAAGGTATGATTCGGTAATTATGACTATATCAGGCTGTTGCTTGACTAGTCTGTGGGACAGCTCTCCCAATTTTGGCACAAGCCCCCAGATGTTGGTAAGGAGGACTTTGCAGGGTTGACAGGGCTGGGTTTGCCGTTGTCGTTTCCGGTGCCGAGGTCGATGCTGGGTGATCCGTCCGGTTTTATTCTTATTGTTTTTCGTAGCGGTTGTTTACAACTGAGTAGCTTGCTAGGCCATTTCAGAGGGCATTAAGAGTCAACCACATTGCTGTGGGTCTGGAGTCACATGTAGGCCAGACCAGGTAAGGACGGCAGATTTCCTTCCCTAAAGGACATTAGTGAACCAGATGGGTTTTTGCAACAATCGACAATGGTATCATGGTCACCATTACTAAGACTAACATTTAATTACAGAATTAAATTGAATTGAATTTAAATTTCACCAGCTGCCGTGGTGGGATTTGAACCCATATCCTCAGAGCATTTGACCCCATATCCTCAGAGCATTTGACTGAGCCTCTGGCTTACTATTCTCGTGACATAACCACTACGCCACCGCCTCCTTAGTGTATGCCTCTTTCCTTACCCTCAATTTTTCCCTTCTGTTTTTATTCATCCATGGTGTCTCAATAATGTTTAGCTTATACCTGTTTTTTAACAGAATATATTTTTCCTGGAATCTGTTGAACACCGTTTTAAATATTTCCCACTGCTGTTCTACATCATTGTTTGCCAATATCATTGTCCATTTTATTTTCCCAGGTTCTATTCTCAGCCCTGCAAAATCAGCTTTTCTCCAATCTATTACCCTGGTCTTCGACATACTTATGTCCTTCTCAATTATTATCTTAAATCGTAGTATATGTTGGTCACTATTGCCTAGATGTTCGCCTACTTTTACTTCTCTTATCTGCTCTGGTTCATTCCCCATTACTAGATCCAATAGCGAATCCTCCCTGTTGGGCTTCTTACTTGTTGGGTTAGAAAGGAGTCCTGTACACATTGTAGGAATTCCATTCCCTTATCCCCTTTACCTATCTTTTCTGTCCAATTAATATCCGTGTAGTTGAAATCCCCCATGATGATTATTCTATGTTTTTTACTCATTCCTCTAAATGTTTGCATATTTCTCCCTCCACCTCCCTGCCACTATTAGGTGGTCTGTAGACTACCCCTATTAGTATGATTGATCCTTTATTATCTTTTATCTCTATCCACATGAATTCTATTTTTGTCTTGCTGATAGATGCGTCACTTTTTTCTACTGCCATTATGTTATCCCTAATAAGTACAGCTACTCCACCTCCTCTTTTTCCCTCTCATTTCTAAATATGTTATACCCTGCAATGTTTAATTCCCAGTCCTGATTTTTCTGTAGCCATGTTTCAGTAATCCCGACTATGCCTGGTTCCTTGCAATGTATTATTGCCTCCAGTTCTCCTGTTTCATTACGGACACTGTCTGCATTGCTGTACAGACAGTTTAACTCATTTTTAATAGCAGTTCCTCTCACTTTACTGTTAACCATCTTTTTGCACTCCTGTTCTATAACTCTATTTATTCCCTGGCCATTAATGTCCTCCCTTACTTTATTCTTTCCTATGCTCTCTCCTGTTTTGTTTATATTTAGGCTGGTTTCACTTCTTGTAGATCCCTCCCCCCGACTTACTGGTTTAAAGCCTTTGCCACCTCCCTATTTACCCTTTTCTCTAGGACACAGGTCCCATCCCGGTTCAGGTGGAGCCCGTACCATCGGTACAGCTCCTTCCTGTCCCAATACTGGTGCCAGTGTCCCATGAAAAGGAACCCCCCTTTCCCACACCAGATCTTTAGCCACATGTTAATTCTCTTGATCTGACTGTTTCTATGCCAATTTGCATATGGCTCGGGCAATAATCCAGATTATTTCCCTCAAGGTCCTGCTTTTTAATTTTGCTCCTAACTCCCGATAACTCCCTCAGCAGGACCTCCTCCCTGTTCCTACCTATGTTGTTTGTTCCCACATGGACCATGACAACTGGATTTACCCCTCCCTTTCCAAATTCCTCTCTAGCCACCTCGAGATATCCCTTACCCTGGCAACACACCCTTTGGGATTCTCGTTCATGGCTGCAGAGGACACTATCTATCCCCTTAATTACAGAATCCCCTAACACTACCACACTTCTATTCTGCTCTCTTCCCCCCCCCCACAACCCTCCCCCATGGACAGCCTTCTGAACCGTGGTGCCTTGGTCTGCATTGTGGCTGTCTTCCCCGCAGTCTTTCTCCTTGTCCTCACAGGTAGCGAGTACATTGTGCTTGTTGGACAGGACCAGTGTCTGCGGGACCTCTTTCTCAACCTCTCCTAAGTACTCGCTACCCCGCTCCCTGACAGTCATACCCTCCCTTTCCTGAACCTGTGCTTTCCTCTGGGGTGTGACTATTTTCTGGATAAAACTATGCAGAAATTCCTCCCCCTCCCTTATGTTTTGGAGTGTGTCTAACTCGTACTGCAGCTCAATGACTCTCAGCTGGAGTGACTGAAGGCAGAGACATTTCCTGCAGATGTGGGAATCCGGGACAGTCTTGCTGTCCACAAACGGCCACATACTACAAGTCCCGACACATAGCCTGCCCTGCCATCTCCAGTCTTTTTTAATTATTTGCTTATTGATAGCCTGAATTAATTTAATTAGTTAAAGTTTTTATTAAAACAATTATTTATAGTTATATTAATTAATTTGTTTATCTAGTTAAGTTATTAATTTAATAAAGTATTAGTTATAGCTCCCCAGTTCTTATTTTAAACCACTGCCTCGCTTAGAGAAAAAAAGTTGTAATACTCACCAACCAATCACCTACCTGCTGTTCTGTGGAGGCAAAAAGCAGCAGCTCCTTCCCCTTCTGCTCTGAATTCTCACTCTCTCCAAATTCCCAAGTTTAACACTCTGTTTAAGTGCACTCCATTTAAGATCACTCTGTGGCTCAGTGCCAAATTTTGTTTTATGACGCTCCTGTGAAGAGCCTTGGGATGCTTTACTACGTTAAAGGCGCTATATAAATACAAGTTGTTGCTGTTGTTTATATTTTGTAACTCTACTTCTAATTTGTATTTTAATGAGGTCTTGGGGTAGAGTTTCCGCTAGTTTGCGCAATCCAGGTGTAATTGGCTGAACCAACACAAAAGATCGCGGAAGTTCGAGCGCAAGTTACGTCGAGCGTAAATCGAGTTTCCACAATTTTTAATGCTGGTTTAAAAATCATTACACCCAAAGCTGGTCCCACCCATAAAATCGGCCACGCCCCCGATCAAAATAATGAGGATAATGAGGATGGTGAGTTTCCGCCAATTGCGGCTGTTTGAGGAGGGTCTTCAAATTGAGCTTATTTTCTTAGGTGCACAGGCACTAATAGGCATGTTTTAAAAAAAATGTACTCATTAAGAACTATTTAACTTACTAAGAAACTGACTAGTGTACACCAATAAAACTAGTAAATGATTTAGTATAGCTTTTTAAAGTCTTTTCAGTGATTTAAAATCAGGTTACTCACAGGTCTAGGACTAGGCACTCTTAATTAAAATTGCTTATTTTTTGTGATAATCCCATTTTCAGCTGTATCAATAAAACTGCACCAGGTTACCACTCTTAAATACATCAAAGAATATCTTCTAATGCAAAGAAAAAGAAATGAACTATTATGCTGACCGATTGCGTTGGTTCATGGAAGATCTTACACTTGTGATTATGCAAATACCTTTTAGCGGGAACTTAAATTATAATCTAACCAGTGCAATTTGCACCCTATTTACTGATTGCTCCCAAAGCAGAAACTCTACCCCTTTATGTTTAATTTCCCAGCAATGGCTCCATGTTTGCTCTTGGAAGAGAGGAGGGATATGTATCAAATTGAGTCCAGCAGTGGCGACAAGTTTGAAAGAGCGGGAGGAGGGCCACGGGCACAGTTGCACTTGAAAGGCAGGGGACATTCAGGTCAGGCTGAAGAAAGAGGTTGAGGGATCAGGATCTCGGCAGGCAACTGCACTTGGACGAGAGGGAAAATTCAAGTTGAGGGAATAGAGAGTGGGATGGGTTTGACGTGTGCAATATTCAGATGAAGGTTTATTTGTGTAGGGCAGAGCAGAGAAAGAAAGACTTGCATTTATATAGCGCCTTTCACGATCACCAGACGTCTCAAAGTGCCTTACAGCCAATGAAGTAGGTTTTTTTTTTGAAGTGGAGTTCACTGTTGTAATGTGGGAAATGCGGCAGCCAATTTGCACGCAGCAAGGTCCCACAAACAGCAATGTGATAATGACCACATAATCTGTTTTTTGTTATGTTGGTTGCGGGATAAATATTGGCCAGAACACCGGGGATAACTCCCCTGCTCTTTGAAATAGTGCCATGGGATCTTTTACGCTCACCTGAGAGCAGACGGGGCCTCGGTTTAACGTCTCATCCGAAAGACGGCACACTCCGACAGTGCAGCACTCCCTCAGCACTGCACTGCAGTGTCAGCCTAGCTTTATGTGCTCAAGTCCCTGGAGTGGGACTTGAACCCACAACCTTCTGACTCAGAGGCGAGTGTGCTCCCCACTGAGCCACGGCTGACACTGAGAGAGGCTGAGTGGGTTGGGTCCTGGCCATGCAGGAGAATTTTTCTTTTAAGAAAGTCAAGAATGCTAAAAATAATGAAAATATGGAAAGCTAATGCTAAATGTGAATTAAATATTTTTATTAAAAAGGTGTGGTTGCCTGTGACATGCTAATTGATTATTGGGATGTGGTTGGTCCGTGGTAGCTGTTGGTAGGCTGATAGCATTGCTATCCAGTAGGGCCACTTTGGCAGTGTGCATTGGTAGCTGAAAGAGAGTTAGTTAAAGAATAACTAGCTTTTTGGCAATAGTGGTGAAACATCTCCAATGGTATTGTAATTGGCAGCGTAATAGTTTACTGTGTCACGGTACAATGCCCTCAAGCAACATAAAGGAAGTCTGTGAGACAGGTGTGGGTCCTATCTGTAAGACAGAAATGAAAGAATTTCCTTTCACAATCTCATGACGTCCCAAAGTGCTTCACATCTAATAAAGTACATTTGTAGTATAGTCACTGTTGTAATGTAGGGACAAATGGCAGCCAATTTGCACACAGCAAGGTTCCATAAGCACGAATGACATAAATGACCAGATAATGTCTGTGCTCAAGTGCCTGGAGTGGGGCTTGAACCAATGACTTTCTGACTCAGAGGCGAGAATGCTGCCATTGAGCCAAGGCTGATATTTATATAATTTTAAAGTCTTGTGTACTGTGCATCACACATTAAAACTGTCCATAGGAGGAAACAAAAATCAAGTATCATGCTTTTCTCATTGGCTCAAATGAAGTTATTTAAGCATACAGATTCCCTGAAATATAGATAGGTCAGCAAAGATCCCACAGGAAAGTAACCAATTGAAACATAATTATGTCATTGCATTTAATTTTTCTTAAAGTGGCTCCAGCTTTCCAAAAGTGATCATTTTTTTCTGTAAATGAATGGACAGAAAATCAGGTGGGCTCCCTTCCAGGCATGTAATCCAACCTGCTTGATTTTGCTGTAGTCACTACACCCATGTGATCCAGTATTCATGGGCACTGGACAGAGAATATCTCCCCACTAGTCCTATAAATAACATTTTTAAGATAACATTAACAACAATTTGAATTTATATAGTGCCTTTAACATAGTAAAACGTCCCAAGGTGCTTCACAGGAGGGTAGAGAAACATATTTACGCAGAGAGTGGTTAGAATGTGGAATTCTCTACCACAAGGAGTAGTTGAGGTGAATAGCAGAGAATCATAGAATAGTACAGCACAGAAGGAGGCCATTCGGCCCATCGAGTCTGCATCGGCTCTTTTGAAGAGCAATCCAGTTAGTCCCACTCCCCCGCTCTTTAAGAGAAAGCTAGATAAGTACATGAGGGAGAAAAGAATCGAAGCATATGCTGATAGGGTGAGATGAAGTAAGGTGGGAGGAGGCTTGTGTGGAGCATAAACTCCGGCATAGACCAGTTGGGCTGAATGACCTGTTTCTGTGCTGTAAATTCTGTATAATATAGATATGTAAACAAATATAAAAAATAAATGTAAAAAAATTATTCTAACTCTGTAATTGTAGCATCCTTTCAAGTGCAACCTTCTGGATACAAATGAGCGTATTAGCGCCAATTGTAGCAACCTTCGAAGTACAATGTTTGGATACAAATGTATGCATTAATGCCAACGTCTTTCAGGTGAGACTTTAAACCGAGGTCCCATCTGCTGTCTCGGCTGGATGTAAAGATCCCACAGCACTATTCGACAAAGAGCAGTGGAGTACTGCCAACGTTCAGGCCAACATTTATTCCTCAACCAACACCACCAAAACGGTTCAACTGGTCATTTATCACATTGATGTTTGTGGGAGCTTGCTGTGCACAAATTTGTAACCGTGTTCCCTACATTATGACAATGACTACTCTTCAAAAAATTAATTAACTGGCTGTGAAGCGCTTTGGAATATAATGAGAGATGTTATATAAATGCACGTTCTTGCTTCAGACTACTTGCAATGATGTACCTCAAAGTGCATTTAATCTGTTCTTATGACTTTACAATGGACAGAGAGTTTTAGGAATTTAGGAACCGGAGTAGGCCATTCAGGAGTCTGTTCCGCCATTTAATTAGATCTTATCTGATCTGTACCACAATTCCATTTACCTGCCTTTTGAGGGATTTCCACTACCCTATTGTGTGAAGAAGTACTTTCTGACATTAGCCCCGAACGGCCTAGCTCTAATTTTAAGTTTATGCCCCCCATGTTCTGGGCTCAGCCACCAGAGGAAATAGTTTCTCTCTATCGACCCTATCAAATCCTTTAATCATCTTTTTATTCGTATATGGGATGTGGGCGTCGCTGGCAAGGCCATCCCTAATCGCCCTTGAGAAGGTGGTGGTGAGCCGCCGCCTTGAACCGCTGCAGTCTGTGTGGTGAATGTACTCCCACGTGCTGTTAGGTAGGGAGTTCCAGGAGTTTGACCCAGCAACGATGAAAGGTCGGCAATATACTTCTAAGTCAGGATGGTGTGTGGCTTGGAGGGGAACTTGGAGGTGGTGGTGTTCCCATGTGCCTGCTGCCCTTGTCCTTCTAGGTGGAAGAGGTCGCGGGTTTGGGAGGTGCTGCCGAAGAAGCCTTGGCGAGTTGCGGCAGTGCATCTTGTAGCTGGTACACACTGCAGCCACGGTACGCTGGTGGTGGAGGGAGTGAATGTTTAAGGTGGTGGATGGGGTGCCAATCAAGCGGGCTGCTTTGTCCTGGATGGAGTAGAGCTTCTTGAGTGTTGTTGGAGCTGTACTCATCCAGGCAAGTGGAGAGTATTCCATCACACTCCTGACTTGTGCCTTGTAGATGGTGGAAAGGCTTTGGGGAGTCAGGAGGTGAGACACTGGCCACAGAATACCTAGCCTCTGACCTGCTCTTGTTGCCACAGTATTTATGTTTCTGGTCAATGGTGACCCCCAGGATGTCGATAGTGGGGGATTCGACGATGGTAATACCGTTGAATGCCAAGGGGAGGTGGGGTTAGACTCTTGCTTGTTGGAGATAAACATTGCCTGGCTCTTCTGTGGTGCGAATGTTACCTGCCACTGATCAGCCCAAGCCTGAACGTCATCCAGGTCTTGTTGTATGCGGGCATGAACTGCTTCATTATCTTAAACATCTCAATTAGACCACTCCTTAATCTTTATACTCAAGAGAATACAAGTCTAGTGTATGCAACCTGTCTTCATAATTTAACCGTTTTAGCCACAATATAATTCTGCTGAATCTACATTCCACCCCCTCCAAGTTTATCCTTCCTGAGGTGAGGTGCCCTCCATATGCAGCCTAACCAGAGCTTTATATAACTGTAACATAACTTCCACCCCTTTGTATTCCAGCCCTCTTGAGATAACTGCTAACATTCCATTAGTCTTTTAAATTATTTTTTGTACCTGCCCGCTTGCTTTTAGTGATTTCTGTACATGGACCCCTAAATCTCTCTCTTCCTCCACAGTTCCTAGTTTTCTACCATTTAGAAAATACTTTGATCTATCTTTCTTCGGTTCAAAGTGGATGACCTCACACTTCCCTACATTGAACTCCATCTGCCACAGTTTTCTTGGACTGTGTTTGCAGCTATCTGCTACATTTATGAATGAAAGTTTATTCTTTAAAAAATTGCACATTCTTTGAAAACATCTGAGGGTGCATTAATTGCTAATTGAAGTGAGTAAATTGCAGGATTGTCATTGTCACAAGATGGAGTCAGTGATGGTGCATTGTTTGTAATTAGATAGAGTCCCTGATTTCTAAATAAATCAATCTTTAATTGTAATTTTTTTTGATCCTAGGGATCAAGATTTTATGAAAATGAACGAAAGAAGGAACAACAAGTGAACCAACGAATTGAGAAAATGTTACAGCAGAAAACACAGATTACAGAGCACCAGCTAAAGAAGAGGCAGCACCAGGTAAGAGAGCCAAGGAAAAAAATAGCAGGGCTCTTTCTCTATCTTTACACATATACAAAGAGATTCTGGATCTTTGTCAGTATTGAATTTGTTGATTAGCACCTCTAATGGCTCAAAGAAATACAGAGATGGAAAGAAAGATTGCATTAAGAGAGAGAAAGGAAAAGTAAAAATGTTTTTTAATTTTACATTTTTAAAACTGTTTCCTCTGACAAGTGGATCAGTAACCAGTGGTCATAGATTTAAAATAATTGGCAAAAGAATGAGGATAAATTTCAATACACAGAGGGTTGTTAAGATTTGGAACGCACTACCTGAAAGTGTGGTGGAATCAGATTCCGTAGTAACTTTCAAAAGGCATTTGGACATGTACTTTTGAAGAGGACTAATTTGGAGGGTTATAGGTAAAAAGCTGGGATGTGGGACTAAATTGGACTGCTCTTTCAAAGGGCTGGCACAATCACGACAGGCCAAATGGCCTCCTCCTGTGCTGTAAGATTCTATGATACTAAAATCTCCAACAGCAATAATCCCTGAAGGAATGAGACTCCACACTTGTAATAGTTAATTTTCAGTGCCAGAGAGGTTGATTGGCAGTAATTAACAGTTATCACGACATTAAAAGGGTATTTAGACTGGAATGAATAAGACTTAACATCCTGTGGGGAGTTTAGTCCGTATCTGCTGTGCAAATACAGCAACTTCACGCCATTCAATGCATTTCAATGGTGAGCCAGATAGCAAGAAACTGTTTTCCCAAAGCTAAAGGTAGAGCAGCGCATTTCAGACAGCAACTTTTGAGTTTGACCGCACATCTGCCCCTTGCCTGAAGTTGCTGTACCATTTGCGCATAAATAATAGTGAGCGCCAATAGCCTCACCGCTATTTTGACAGTTAAATCTGGGCCAATGATTATTGGTGAGATTTCTCTGATGAATTGGTGTTTAAAGTTGGAAGCGATTATCAAGATGCCTCTGTTGCTGGAGCAACATAGGCTAATCCTGAAAGCAACAGGCTTGTAGGGAAACTAAGCACCATACAATTTTTGGAGCTATGTTTGATGGTTCAGAGGATATTACTTGCAAAAGAAATGAGATTGTTTTTGTTGAAGGTCACTATGGACATTATGACGGTAGAGATATTTCACACTGCACGGCACATGAGCTTGCTATTCCACTTGAAAGTGATGGAACAAACATAAGTACTGTTACATCTCACACGATTGCTGATAGGTTCTGCCTCCGCCTGAGTTAAGAATTTGACCAGGCGCAGACTGTTGCACCCATGTAAGTGCAGAGCACATAAGAACAATATTGTCAGGAAAATTGTTGGAAAATATAATAGTGGCATGGAGCTTGACAGAAAGTGGTAGTACCAATGGGTTAAAGAATACATGTTAAATATTAAATCATAACAGAAGGTCTGGAAAATAGCCAATCATAAATTGACGTGTGATGCGAAAATGACTGAATTTATCCATTTGTTTGTTGACTTGCACCCTTCCTCAGTAGTTCATCCTGTATAGAATATATTTATCATTCCATCTTATACAAGATCCCTTGTTACCTAAGTTCTCCTCACACTTGCTCATCATCAAATCTCATACTTTTATTCAATTTGGCATGTGATGGTTGTTTGCTGTGACTCTACTGATAACTATTTGTTTATGATTTATTGCACAATATGATGGCTTCATACTTCATACACTAAGTTTTGTACCTTATTGTGTAACTCAAAATAATTTTCAATAAATGAAGTCTTTAAAAACAAGCTAACTTCAGCTAAACGCTAAACAAAGTTTCATTTTGCCCACAGATACCTTCCATGCTGAAATATTCTCCTTCCTGTCCAACCTAAGCGTGTACTCTCCCTCCTGCTTATGTGGCCACCTTTGATCTCATCATAACATGCAGCCTCAAGACCTCACTGTTTACATCTCCACATTGCTAATGTTCCCGTTCTGCCCCAAACAAAGTGAACCCCCGCTTCACTTATAAGCATGCACTCAAATTCTAACCTGTACTTTCTGTGACCATAGAATCATAGAATTTTACAGCAAAGAAGGAGACAGTTCGGCCTGTATTACCTGTGCCGGCTCTCTGAAAGAGATATCCATTTGTTCAATTCCATTGCCTTTCCCCAAATTGTTTTAAATTTAAATTTTCAAATGTATATCCACTGCTGTCTTACATACGAACATACAAATTAGGAGCAGGAGTAAGCCACTCGGCCCTTCGAGCCTGCTCCGCCATTCAATAAGATCACTCCACATTCCCGCCTACCCCCGATAACTTTTCACCCCCTTGCTTACCAAGAATCTATCTACCTCTGTCTTAAAAATATTCAAAGACTCTGCTTCCACCGCCCTCTGAGGAAGAGAGTTCCAAAGACTCACAACCCTCTGTGAGAAAAAATTTCTCCTCATCTCGGTCTTAAATGGGCGACCCCTTATTTTTAAACAGTGCCCCCCTAGTTCTAGATTCTCCCACAAGAGGAAACATCCTCTCCACATCCACCCTGTCCAGACCCCTCAGGATCTTATATGTTTCAATCAAGTCACCTCTTACTCCTCTAAACTCCAGTGGATACAAGCCTAGCCTGTCCAACCTTTCCCCATAAGACAACCTGCCCACTCCAGGTATTAGTCTAGTAAACCTTCTCTGAACTGCTTCCAACACATTTACATCCTTCCTTAAATAAGGAGACCAATACTGTACACAGTACTCCAGATGTGGTCTCACCAATGCCCTGTATAACTGAAGCATAACCTCCCTACTTGCTATGTCACCCCACCTTCAGAAATGCCCTCAAAACCCACCTATTTGACTGAGTTTTCAGTTACTTACCCGAACCACCGTTTCCCTGCTTCTGCTCGTTACCGTCTTCCTTTTGTAAAGAGTTTTGGGACATTTCATTGTGTTCAGTTGTTACAAGTGTAAGTTATTCTTCTTGTACCACTGCCCATTAATTTACACATGTTGGCAGAAAATGCTGCACTGAACTCCAACAAACAAATGAATGATGTTTGTCTTGTGTTTATTGAAGTGACCAATAGAGATAATTTTGCTTTAGGTAATATGATGCTTGATTTGTACTGAAACTGAAGCATGTGGGGTTGCATGCTGGCATTTCTGGTTCAAAAAGTCTTCAAAAAAGTGCAGCATTCTGCATGTTATTTTGTTAATTTCAGACAAATCTTGTCTTGACAATTCTACTTGCAACCCATTCCCTTTTTAATCAACTTTCTTTTTTCTCTTACGCTGATTCCTATTTTTCTCCTCACATGAAATAGATCAGAAACTGTACTCAGTGTAATGGGCATAAGCATGGGTCCTATTGCTCCATGTTACAATGGTTTGGAATATCATTGTTCTGTTGTCTGCTAGTTAACATTTTCTCCACAAGTTTCAAGTTGTAGTAATGCAGTGTTCAGATTTCTTTAGTGCAGTATGCTTTGTTGTGCTCCAATTTTCTGAAATGTATTGAACATTTTTTTCTGAAATTATTTGTACAGGATTTAAACAAATTGTAGTTCTTAGTAGTGTTTCCAAGTATAGGTCGTTCAATCATTTTTATAGTGAATTCCCTTTGTTAAGTGAGTGAGTGTTTTGATTAGTCATCTCCTCGTGGCATGAACCAGATCATGGGTTTCATTCTGAAGAATTTTCAATGGTCACAAGACTAGGAGCATCCAAAGGGCATAATGTTACGAAATCATTCACATGGCAACAGTTAGTCTTTTTATCCTAATTACAGTCATAATATCTGAACTCTTCTAGTATATGTTCAGAGTAGAATATATAGTGGGTTTATTTTTTTTCAAACTTGGTCAGTGTTTGAAAATTTTATGATAGAGAATTCCACAGGTTCACCACTCTCTGGGTGAAGAAATTCCTCCTCATCTCTGTCCTAAATGGCTTACCCCTTATTCTTAGACTGTGACCCCTGGTTCTGGACTCCCCCGCCATCGGGAACATCCTTCCTGCATCTAGTCTGTCCAGTCCTGTTAGAATTTTATAAGTTTCAATGAGATCGCCTCTCATTCTTCTAAACTCCAGTGAGTAGAAGCCCAATCGACCCAATCTCTCCTCATACGTCATTCCTGCCATCCCAGGTATCAGCCTGGTGAATTTTCGCTGCACTCCCTCCATGGCAAGAACATCCTTCCTCAGATAAGGCGGCCAAAACTGCACACAATACTCAAGGTGCGGTCTCACCAAGGCCCTGTACAACTGCAGCAAGACATCCTTGTTCCTGTACTCAAACCCTCTCGCTACGAAGGCCAACATACCATTTGCCTTCTTAACTGCCTGCTGCACCTGCATGCTTACCTTCAGCGACTGGTGCACAAGGACACCCAGGTCTTGTTGCACTTTCCCTTCTCCCAATCTATTGCCATTCAGACAATAATCTGCCTTCCTGTTTATGCCACCAATGTGGATAACCTCGCATTTATCCACATTATACTGCATCTGCCATGCATCTGCCCAATCACCCAACCTGTCCAAATCATACTGGAGTTTCTCGGCATCCTCCTCACAGCACACATGCCCACCCAGCTTTGTGTCATCTGCAAACTTGGAGATATTGGGGTCGATTTTAACTGAGCCGTGGAGGCGGGCTTGGAGGCGTGCGGGGGGTTAAAATTGCAAAAACTGGCGGGTGGGTGGGACCCCCCCGCCCGCCTGGTTCCCGACTCCGAGCCATTTTTACTCAGGCGTGTCTGATGGTCCCGAATCCGTCCCGCATCCAACAGGCGGGACTGGTCTTTAAGGCCCTTAATCACTAAATGGCCTCTATAATCCCATTTTAACAGTCCCATGCAATTTTAATCCTTTTCCCACGTAAAACACGCCTGGTGGGAATCACGACTGTGAAACATGGTGGGAGCACTATTGGCTTGCTGACTATCAGCTGCAGGTCAACCATTAAAGAGGAGATTTGATCAGCCATCATTTGCAGGTGGCAGGACTTAGTGGTCTCAGGCCTGGGGCAACTTTTAGAAGGCTTAACCACACCTGTGGAAGGTTGGAGCCTCACACCCATCTCCAATGTGGCCTCCTGGGAAACCCCTCTCGCCACCTTCACTCAGCGCTTCCTCAACGGAGGCACATGCCAGAAGCATGGGAGCCATTTATTTCCTTCCCTTCTGGGCATTAGAGGAGGTCGAGCACCAGGCGCGGCAGCAGCAGCAGCAGGAGCGCCAGGCTGCTGCTCACCCACCTGAAGCTGCACAGGCCAGAAGGGGCCAGTGCCTGGAAGCCTGTCGGCGCAGGAGATACCCCCCAAACATCTACAGACACAGGGTCAGCTACCTCAACATGACTGAGCAGCAGTGCCAAAGGCGGCTCCAACTTTCGCGAGAGGTAGTGACTGACATCTGCGCAATGCTACAGCAAGACCTGCTGCCCAGAGGACCAGGTGGACATTCCTTACCAGTGGCCATCAAAGTCACCACCGCACTCAACTTTTTTGCCTCAGGCTCATTCCAGGGATCATCAGCAGACATCAGCGGCATTTCCCAGGCGGCTGCACACACTTGCATCATGCAGGTAACCGATGCCCTCTTTGCCCTCGCGCACAATCACATCCATTTCACCAAGGATCGCGCAAGTGTGACGGTGCGAGCGGTTGGATTAGCTCATCTGGCAGACTTTCCAAGGGTGCAGGGCATCTTTGACTGCACACATGTGGCCCTTAGGGCACCCCATCGCAATCCAGGTATTTTTGTCAACCGCAAGGGCTTCCACTCCCTTAACGTTCAGCTGGTGTGTGACCACAAGAAGGAGATTTTGCATGTTTGTGCCATGTATCCTGGCAGTTGCCATGACTCCTTCATACTGCGCCAGTCTAGTGTGCCTCCGCTATTCAGGCCGCCAGACCAACTTCACGGATGGCTACTTGGAGACAAGGGCTATCCCCTGAGGACTTGGCTAATGACGCCGTTGAGGAGGCCAGCCAACGAAGCTGAGGAGCGCTACAACTCTAGCCACATTTCCACCAGATCCATTATCGAGCAAACCATCGGTTTGCTGAACATGCGCTTCAGATGCCTGGATAGATCAGGTGGCGCCCTACAGTAGTCAGCAGCCAGGGTTTCCAGAATCGTCATGGTTTGCTGTGCACTTCACAACATGGCACAGCGTCGTGGCTTGCAGATTCCTAAGGACCAAATGGCTCCTCACATACCCTCCTCAGATGATGAGGAGGAGGAGGGCGAAAACGACCATCCTGCAGAGGACCAACAACCAGTGGCAGCATTACGCCAGAACATTGCTGCCCGGGATGCAAGGAACGCACTCATCCTGGCCAGATTTGCTTAGCCTAGCCAATCAAGCACTTTTGCCTCGCAGCTTCTTACCTGAGCATCGACAATAGCCAAGACCCTGCAGATTCCTAGCTATTTGTCCAGCATACTGACAATTGCAAGTAATCCTAAGCCCTCAATGTGAAAGTCCCATTCGCGAAATGACACACGCCACAAATACAGCAGTAGCCATCAGACTTTTTATTGACAGAATTCATCTGATGGCTTTTTTTAACAATACATAAAATTTCACCCAAGTGACTACTTGTGCTTTATTTTCCTCTTACGCGTGCTCCTACGTAGTGGTTCCCCTGTGGCTTCAGCAGATGTGGAGGCCCCTTGCTCACTTTCCTGCTGCTCCTGTCTCGACACCTTTGGCGGGCGTCCTCTGGGGTGGCGAGCCTGTGAGGGCTTGTCAACAGTCTGCTGCTCCTGCAGCTGTGCAGGGGTTGAGACATCTATCTCACTTGGGTGTGGACTCTGGTGGGGCTCTGACCTAGGGCTCTGCAGTGGCATGGAAGTGTGAGCACTTGGAGAGGAACCCCCACTTCCTTGAGGTCTGCCACCAACCTCCCTCTCATGGGTCAGCTCCCCCTCCGCGCCTGCAAGTGGCTGGAGAGCACCTTGCTGCACATCAGGGAGGCCATGAGGACCCGAATCTGCAATTGCAGTCCTACTCAGAAGGACTTCCATGAAGGTCTGGTTTCTATGTTCAATAGATGCCCATCGCTCCTCAAGAGATGTCATTCTATTCTGAACACTCACCATGTTTTCCATACCCTGGCGACTAACCTCCTCCATGGCCGTAGCCCTCCTCTCTTCTACCATCGCCAGCCTTACCACGGAGGCAGCAATCATTTCCACGTAGGTAGCCATCCTTTCCATGTTGATGCGTTCATGCGCCAATGACTCCACAAAGGCTCTGCTCATGTTCGCTGTGGACTCCTCCATTCGCTCCACACTCGCAGCAACCCTGGAGACAAAACCTTCCAGAGACTCTTGCATCTGTGCATGGAGTTCCATCACCTCTGATCTTATGGATGGACCCAGAGGCAGAGGGTCGACATGCAGCTGAGCCGAGCTGGCAGAGTCCTGCGCCCTCCGACGAGGACTCTCCACTGCTGTCCCTGTCTCCACAATCTGCTGATGCTCACTTGTGAGCTGTGATACACCAGGTGACAACACTACTCTATGTCCCGAAGGTCCCACCGAGGTGTGAGTGTCTGCGCTGGTGCTGGGTGCGCTTATTTCTGCTGACGCTGCGCCCTCGGAGGTTGTAGATTCCTCTGAGGAGTGTGGAAGCTCAGGCTCTTCCTCCTGGACAGAGGGGACGGGGGCTCTCGAGGGTCCTGTGGGGGAGTAAAGGAAAGAGTTAGAGATGTGAGGTCAAGGTTACATGCACATTGTGTATTGCAGATGATGATAAGTCCATCTGTTATAGCTTCAGGATCATTATCAGCGACTCATGCAATGTCAATGAAAGAGATGGAAAACTATTCTGTCACCAGCTTGCTGTGATGCACCCATCTGTCCATCCCCAACTTGCGCATCTTTTTCAACCCCGACATTTTCCAGGACGGCTTCCTCCCAGGGGGTGAGCTGGGCTAATGATGGTGGGCCTCCTCCTGTCCTCGCTCTTTCCCTTTTATTGTGAGCTCTCCTTTCCTGCAATGAGGAAGACAAGTGGAGATTGAGTGAGAATGAAAGAGTGAGTGTAGAGATTGCATAGCATAGATACTTAGAAGGAGACAAAGATGGAGTGAGGTTGCAAGACCAAGGGCCCTCCCTGTGTGTTGTCAGTTGTGTTCAAAGCATCAGCGTGATAGGGAGTGTGAGGGCTGCATGGTGGAATAGTTATGTGATTGTGAGTATAGAGAGAGAGGGAATGGGTAAGGGTGCATGGATGTGAGTGTCAAGTGGGATGTGGAGGAAGAGATTGCTAAAGCTGAGTGCTGGTGAGGAAAGGCAATGGGGATCAGATTGAGGGTGATGGGAACTTCATACTTACTTTTCCAGTGCGTTGAAGGTCATGGACTCTTTTCCTGCACTGCATCCAGGTGTGACCCCCAAGGAGTTGACCTCCCCAGCCACCTGTATCCGCACAGCCTTGGTCTGACTGGGAGGCCTCTTCCTCCCTAATGAAGGGAACAGGACCTCCCTGTGGGCCCTAGCCCCATCCACCAATGCCTGTAGTGCTGCCTCATCAAACTTAGGAGCTGCTCTTGGCCTCCCGCTGGCCATTGTTCCTGCAGGTTCCTGTGCCATCAAATGGAGAAAGCTTGGAAGCCTGCAGAAGAAGCAAGGCTTGCTGTGGACCTTAAATGCAGCAGCAATGATGACGTCATCGGAGGGGACTTTCAGTCATGAAAAACCCCTTTGCAAAGGCTTCCCACACGCTGGAAATCAACTGGCCCATTGAGTTAAAATTGCATCAATCTCCCACATCCATTTAGATTCGTGTGGGAAACACGAAATTCGGGGAACACGACAATAGCCCGCACCTGAGTTAAAATCGACCCCATTACATCTAGTTCCCTCGTCTAGATCATTAATATATGTTGTGAATAGCTGGGGTCCTAGGACCGATCCCTTTTGTAAATCCATGTTGACTTTGTCCGATCCGGTCACTGTTTTCCAAGTGCTCTGCTATTACACCTTTATAATGGACTCTAGCATTTTCCCCACTACCGATGTCAGGCTTACCGGTCTGTAATTTCCCGTTTTCTCTCTACCACCTTTTTTGAACAGTGTGGTAACATTAGCTACCTGCCAATCCATGGGTACTGTTCCAGAGTCTATCGAATTTTGGAAGATGACCAGCAATGCATCTACTATTTCTAGGGCCGATATTTCATGGCCGATCTTGTACCTCAACTCCACCTTTCCGCACTATCCCCATATCCCTTGGTTCTCTCAGTATCCAAAAATCTATCGATCTCAGGCTTGAATATATTCAACGACTGAGCATCCACAGCTCTCTGGGGTAGAGAATTCCAAAGGTTCACAACCCTTTGAGTGAATGAATTTCTCCTCATCTCAGTCCTAAATGGCCGACCACTTAATCTGAGACTGTGAACCCTAGTTCTAGACTCCTCAGCCAGGAAAAACATTCTCTCAGCATCTACCCTGTCAAGCCCCGTAAGAATTTTATACGTTTCAATGAGATCACCTCTCATTTTTCTAAACTCTAGGCAATATAGGCCTAGTCTCCTCAATCTCTCCTCCATAGGAGAATCCCCTCATTCCAGGAATCAGTCTAGTGAACCTTTGTTGCACTCCATCTAAGGCAAGTATATCTTTCCTTAGGTAAGGAGACCAAAACTGTACACGGTACTCCAGGTGTGGTCTCGTCAGGGCCCTATATAATTGTAGTAAGACTTCTTTACTTTTATACTCCAATCCTTTTGCAGTAAAGGCTAACATACCGTTTGCTTTCCTAATTGCTTGCTATACCTGCATGTTAATAAGAACATAAAAACATAAGAAATAGGAGCAGGAGTAGGCCATTTGGCCCTCGAGCCTGTTCCGCCATTCAATAAGATCATGGCTGATCTACCTCAATTCCACTTTCCTGCACTATCCCCATATCCCTTGATTCCCTTAATATCCAAAAATCTATCGATCTCTGTATTGAATATACTTCAAGACTTCAGTTTTCAGTGATTCATGAACAAGGACACCCAGGTCCCTCTGAATTTCAACATTTTCCATTAAAAAACTATTCTGCTTTTCTATTGTTCCTACCAAAGTGGATAACTTCACATTTCTCCACATTATATTCCATCTGCTATGTTCTTGCCCACTCACTTAACCTGTCTATATCCTTTTGTAGCCTCTTTGCCTGCTCCTCACAACTTACTTTCCCACCTAGCTTTGTATTGTCAGAAAACTTGGATACTTTACACTCGGTCCCCTCATCCAAGTCATTGTTATACATTGTAAATAGCTGAGGTCCAAGCACTGATCCTTGCGGTACCCTGCTAGTTACTGCCTGCCAACACGAAAATGATCCGCTTATTCCTACTCTCTGTTTTCTGCCTGTTAACCAATCCTCAGTCTATGCAAATATATTATCCCGACTCCCACAAGCCCTAAATTTGTGTAATAACCTCTGGTGTGGCACCTTATCGAATGCTTTTTGAAAATCCAGATATACTATATCCACTGGTTCCCCCTTATCTGCCCTGCTAGTTACAACCTCAAAAACAGATTTGTCAAACCCGATTTTCCTATAATAAATCCATGTTGACTCTGCCCAATCATATTCTGATTTACTAAGTGCCCTAATAATAGATTCTAGCATTCCCCCTACTGCTGATGTCAGGCTAACTGGTCTATAATTCCCTGTTTTCTCTATCCCGGCCTTTTTTGAATAGCGAGGTTACATTTGCTACCTTACAATCCATGGGGACCGTTCTAGCATCTAAGGAATTCTGGAAGATCAAAACCAATGCATCCACTCTCCGATATATGACTAATGGTGAAAAATTGCTCTCCAGAATCTCATAGAATCATAGAATGGTTACAGCACAGAAGAAGGCCATTTAGCCCGTCGAGCCCGTGCCGACTCTCAGTTAGTCCCACTCCCCTGCCCTTTCCCCATAGCCCTGCAGATTTATTTCCTTCAGATACTTATCCAACTCCCTTTTGAAAGATAAGATTGAGTCTGCCGCCACCACCTTTCAGGCAGTGCATTCCAGATCTTAACCACTCACTGCATAAAAAAGTTTTTTCTTACGTCGCCTTTAGTTCTTTTTCCAATCACCTTAAATCTGTGTCCTCTGGTTCTCGACCGTTCTGCCAATGGGAACAGTTTCTGTCTATCTACTCTGTCCAGACCCCTCATGATTTGGAACACCTCTATCAAATCTCCTCTCAACCTTCTCTGCTCAAAGGAGAACAACCCCAGCTTCTGCAGTCTATCAACGCAACTGAAGTCCCTCATTCCTGGAATCATTCTCGTAAATCTTTTCTGCACCTACTCTAAAGCCTTCACATCCTTCCTAAATTGTGGTGCCCAGAATTGGACACAGTACTCCAGTTGGGGCCGAACCAGTGTTTTATACAGGTTCATCATAATTTCCACATTTTTGTACTCTATACCTCTATTTATGGAGCCCAGGATCCTTTAAGCCTTTTTTAACTGCTTTCTCAACCTGCCCTGCCATCTTCAATGATTTGTGCACACATACCCCCAGGTCCCTCATGCACTCCCTTTAGGATTGTACCATTTAGTTTATATGCCCTCTCCTCATTCTTTCTACCAAAATGTATCACTTCACACTTTTCTGCATTAAATTTCATCTGCCACATGTCCACCCATTTCACCAGCCTGTCTATGTCTTCCTACTTCCAAGTTTTGTGTCATCTGCAAATTTTGAAATTGTGCCCTGTACACCCATGTCCAAGTCATTAATTAATATATATAAAGAAGAGCAGTGGTCCTAGAACCGACCCCTGGGGAACACCACTGTATACCTTCCTCCAGTCCAAAAAACACTACTCACCACTACTCTCTGTTTCCTGTCACTTAGCCAATTTTGTATCCATGCTGCCACTGTCCTTTTTAATTCCATTGGGTTCAACTTTACTGGCAAGCCTATTATGTGGCTCTTTGTCGAGTGCCTCTTGGAAATCCATGTACACCACGTCAACCGCATTACCCACGTCAACTCTCTCTGTTACCTCATCAAAAAAGTCGATCAAGTTGGTTAAACACGATTTGCCTTTAACAAATCCGTGCTGGCTTTCCTTAATTAATCCACACCTATCCAAGTGACTGTTAATTTTGTCCCTGATTACTGTTTCTAAAAGCTTCCCCACTATCGAGGTTAAACTGACTGGCCTGTAGTTGCTGGATTTATCTTTACACCCTTTTTTGAACAATGGTGTAACAATTGCAATTCTCCAGTCCTCCGGCACCACCCCTGTATCTATGGAGGATTGGAATATTATGGCCAGTACCTCTGCGATTTTTGCCATCAATTCCTTCAGCATCCGCTCCTGGTGATTTATCTACTTTAAGTACAACCAGCCTTTCTAATACCTGTTCTTTATCAATTTTTATCTTATCAAGTGTCTCCACTACCTCCTCCTTCACTGTGTCTATGGCAGCATCCTCTTCCTTGGTGAAGACAGATGCAAAGTACTTGTTTAGTACCTCAGCCATATCCTCTGCCTCCATGCGTAGGTCTCCTTTTTGGTCCCTAATAGGCCCCACCCCTCCTTTTACTACCCTTTTACCATTTTTATGCCTGTAGAAGACTTTTGGATTCCCTTTTATGTTGGCTGCCATTCTATTCTCATATTTATGTTTCTATGTTTCATATCCTCTCTTTGCCCCTCTTATTTTCTTTTTCACTTCTCCTCTGACCTTTCTATATATAGCTGTATTCTCAGATGTATTTGCAACCTGACATCTGTCATTGTAAGGTTTGAAAATTTCTGCACAACCCCAGAACAGAAGGAAAGTCATTTTTAAAACAATTTTGGAACATCACAGAAGAAATCTATAAAAAGGGATAAATGTATGGTTGGGCCTAACAGGAGATTTCAAAGAGTTAAATTACACATTTTTCCTAAGTGTAAGAAAGAAAAGATTGTGGACTATTTTAAGGAGTTATTGGGCCAAAGAGATTTAAAATAAAAATCCCAGGAAGATTTGGCTGGTTTAAAAGGACATGTTCAGGCTTGCAAAAGGCTGGGACAAAGGGGAGGTGGGGTGGGCCCCCGAGTTTGGATATTGGACTGTCTAGGAATGTCCTGGGCCACCCCGGTTTTACATAAGGACAATGAAACCTGTTTTCCTGCCGAGAATTCGCAGAGCCAGGTACATAGACAAACAGGACATGCCCCCAGCAACACAAAGGAAGGAACATTAGCCCTACAGGATACAACAAACAAACCACAGTCCAAAACCAATTAAAGAGATTGACAAACGTTTTGCATTTTTAAACTGGTTTCAAGGCAATCCCGAAACCAGTTAAAGGCCGATTAAAGTTTAGATGGGCCATCCCCTAAACTCGTTAAAGTTTTAAAACCTATTAAAAATAACGAGCCCGCTCAAAATCTAACAAGATTAGCAGGTTTCGTTTTAGTATAAACGAAAGACCTGTCTCCACAAGAAGGCAGTTCGTTCGATGGGTTCGATCAGTTCGATCAGTACAGAGACAGTCGTTCAGGCAGAGAATTGAAACAGCAGTCAGTGAATTGAAGTCAGCAGCACAGTTCGGACAGACACAGAAAAAGGCACAGCTCATTCGAAAGACATCAGCCTCGGGACAACAGAAGGAGAACGAAAGGAATCGCAGCAACCAAGGGCCCCATGAAGCAAACAACCAACAATATTACCAACAACTAGGTAATACTGGGCCACCGTGACCAACAAGAAACCAACCTGGAAGAAACCGAAGATCTGCAAGTTTCTCCCACTCTACAAACTATTTGTGCGTTTGGTGAGCATTTCCTGGTCCTCTGGTTTTCAACCTAGTTAGGATAGTGGGGTTGGGAGGGTAAGGTATTTTTGTCTATTGTCATTCTCCCTCGCATATTCCGAGTGTTCCGCACCCTTTTAAAGTATAAGTTTTATTGTATTGTATATTTTCCTGTCTCAAAAATAAAGATCTGAATTCTTTTGACTAACCCAGGTGTCTGTTGCAAGTTTATTACAACCCCCAAATAAGTCCAAAGTCTAGAACAAAAGGGAGTGGGAGCGATTCGAACCGCTCAAAGGAGTCAGAGGGGAAGCTGACAAACAACCCACACACCACCTCTTACAGTCATATACGCTTTTTTTTGCTTCATCATATTCTCTATCTGTTTCATCATCCAGGGAGCCCTGACTTTAGTTGCCCTGCCTTTCCCCCTAGTGGGAATGTACCTCAACTGTATCTGAACTATTTCCTCTTTAAAGGCAGCCCATTGTTCCACTAGTTTTGCCTGCCAATCTTTGATTCCAGTTTACCTGGGCCTGATCTGTTCTCATCCCACTGAAATTGGCTTTCCTCCAGTTAAACATTTTTACTCTAGATTGCTCCCTGTCCTTTTCCATAGCTAATCTAAACATTGATACAGGAAACTTTTTTATCCGGCACGGACGGGACCGACGTGGTGCCGGTTCATCAAAAATTCCGGATAACCGAACGCTATAGTAAAAGATACGGAGCTGAGAGCTCCATATAAAGCAACAAACCCTGTTGGCCACAAGTTGCAAGCGTCTCTGTAGCTTAGCAACAGCTGCAGCCACACCCTTGCACAGCAACACATGGAGGAAGGCAAGTAATAAAAGTTACCTGAACCTACTCCTAAATTTTGCCGGTTAACCGAGATTTCCGGTTATTTAGGTGCCGGTAAATCGAAAGTTTCCTGTACTATGAACACTGTTCCCTAAATGTTCACCTACTGGCACTTGCTCCATTTAACCTACCTCATTCCCCAGAACCAGATCCAGCAATGCCTCTTCCCTCGTCAGGCCGGAAATGTACTGATCAAGAAAGTTCTCCTGAACACACTTCAGAAATTGTTCCCCTTCTTTGCCCTTTACACTATTACGATCCTAGTCTATATTAGGATAGTTGAAGTTCCCCATTATTACTACTCTATAGTTCTTCCACCTCTGTAATTTCTCTGCATATGCTCTTCCATATCTTTCCCACTATTTAATGGTCTACAGAATACGCCTGGTAGTGTAATGGCACCTCTATTATTTCTTAACTCGAGCCATATAGATTCTGTCCTTGACCCCTCCAGGACATCCTCTCTCCGGTACTGTAACATTCTCCTTAATTAATGCGACCACACCACCTCCTATCTTTCCTTCCCTATCTTTCCTGAACACCTTATAACCAGGAATATGTAATACCCAATCCTGCCCTTTTTTGAGTCAGGTCTCTGTTATTGCCACAACATCATATTTCCATGTGGCTATTTGTGCCTGCAGTTCACTTACCTTGTTTACTACACTTCGTGCGTTCACATACATACACTGTAAACCCATCTTAGACCATCCTGTATTCTCTCTTTGTTTGACCCCACCTAATACCTTACTATTTCTTACTTTAGTGCTCTCTGCCTCTCCCAATCCTTTGAGCACTTTATTTTCCCTTTCTAATGTTACATCCTGGTGCCCATCCCCCTGCCAAATTAGTTTAAACCCTCCCCAACAGCACTAGCAAACCTCCCTGCGAGGATATTGGTTCTGGCCCTGTTGAGGTGCAACCTGCCCCAGAACCGGTCTCAATGCCTCAGGAATCTGAAGCCCTCCCTCCTGCACCATCTCTCCAGCCACACATTCACCTGCTCTATCCTATTTCAATACTCACTCATGCGTGGCACCGGGAGTAATCCGGAGATTGCTACCTTTGAAGTCCTGCTTTTTAATCTCTTTCCTAGCTCCCTAAAATCTGCCTGCAGGACCTCATTCCTCTTTCTGCCTATGTCTACCTATACCTATATCTGACGCTGATCCTGGCTCTGAGGAATGAAAAGGTGCAAGTCAAATACAGTGAAAAAGTTGTGTGGCTGGAAAATTAAGTGTGGAGTGAATTAAGGAAGTGTTGTGTTGCAGTAAAAGAATCTTTAATCCCTTGATCCTGGACTGTGTCTAGATCCACAAGCTGGACAGTGCTAAATACAATGAATGACCACACCAGATATCTGAAAGCTTCACCAAATTTCTTGAGCCTGTAGATGGAGCAGTAATAAATCATTTAAACAATACAGGAAACTTTCGATTAACCGACCCCTAAATAACCGGAAATGTCGGTTAACCGGCAAAATTCAGGAGTCGGTTCAGGTAACTTTTATTACTTGCACAGCAACAAATAGAGGAAGGCAAGGGTTTGGCTGCAGCTGTTGCTAAGCTACAGAGACGATTGCAACTTGTGGACGTTGTTCTGAAGCAAGCAACAGGGTTTGTTGCTTTATACGGAGCGCTAAGGTCCGTATCTTTTACTATAGCGTTCGGTTAACCGGAATTGTTGATGAACCGGCACCACCTCGGTCCCGTCCGTGCCGGATACCAGAAAATTTCCTGTAACTTGTATTTATTTAGCACCTTTAATATAGTAAAATGTCACAACGCGCTTCACAGGAGTGTTCTCAAACAAAATTTGACACAGAGCCCCATAAAGAGATACTGGGCATCTAGGATAAAAAGGTAGGTTTTAAGGAGCATCTTAAAGAAGGAAAGAGAGGCGGAGAGGTTTAAGGAGGGAATTCCAGAGCTTAGGGCCTAGGCAGCTGAATGCACGGCCGCCAGTGTTGGAGCGATTATAATCAGGGATGCTCAAGAGGCCAGAATTGGAGGAGCGCATATATCGCAGAGGGTTATAACGCTGGAGGAGATTACAGAAATAGGGAGGGGCGAGGCTGTGGAGGGATTTGAAAACTAGGATGAGAATTTTGAAATTAAGGCATTGCTTAACTGGGAGCCAATGTTGGTCAGCGAGCACAGGGATGATGGGTGAACAGGACTTGGTGCGAGTTAGGACACGGACAGCAGAGTTTTGGATGACCTCAAGTTTACGGAGGGTAAAACGTGGGAGGCCAGCCAGGAGTACATTGGAATAGTCAAGTCTAGAGGTAACAAAGGCATGGATGAGGGTTTCAGCAGCAGATGAGCTGAGGCAGGGATGGAGTCGGGTAATGTTATGGAGGTGGAAATAGGCAGTCCTAGTGATGGCACAGATATATATTTGGAAGCTCATCTCGGGGTCAGATATGACACCATGATTGCAAACAGTCTGGATCAGCATCAGACAGTTGCCAGGGAGCAGGATGGAGTTGCTGTACCCATAACAGCCTGTGTTAAGTGAATCATTAGAGAAACCATCAAGTGCATTTGAGTCAGACTCTTTAGTCTTGAGTCCAGTGAGTTATTTTGGGAAAATTTCTTCGAAGAATGCTCTGTTGACAAGGGCTGGATTGAGTTCCAATTGGATGAAGAATTCTTAGGCTTGAGCCCTGATGAATGATGGCCATAAGGTACAAGCACTCTGAACTAGTTCTGTTGTTCAGGATATTTTATTTGTTGTTTTCCCAGTATTGTGCCCTAGAAAAGATGTGAGGGAATGTACTGTACCTGGTAAGTTTTACAGAAGGGGCAAGAGTGTTTTGCATGTGAACATTATATAGTAATCGACGTGAGAGAAATAATTACACCATGTTACTACAGCTTTATTTAATTTATGTGGCTGGTATGAAAACTTTGGCTCAGGTAAATATGAAATTGAGTCAGAATTCTGTAGAATGCTTTGGGTGCCAGCTATAGCATGCGAACAGGCTGTAATGGTGTCATCCTTACCAAAGTATTCAAGAAGAAATCAAGACTATATAATGAAGATCCAAATGAGAAAATCTGTATCCCACAAGTGGGCTAATGTAATAGGTCACTCTTCTTCATCTGGCATTCATAGAATCATACAGCACAGAAGGAGGCCGTTCAGCCTATTGTGTCGGTGCCGGCTCTTTGAAATAGCTATACAATTAGTCCCACCCCTGCTCTTTCCCCATAGACCTGCAAATCTTTCCTTTTCAAGTATTTATCCAATTGCTTTTTGAAAGTTATTGCTGACTCTGCTTCCATCACCCTCTCGGGCAGTGCATTGCAGAACACAACTTGCTGCGTTTAAAAAAAAAAAAAATTCCTCATATCCCCCCTGGTTCTTTTGACACTTCTCTTAATACAGGTAGACTATCCTTTATCTGAACTTCCAAAAACCTCTAAAAAACGAAAGTTTTTTCGTTCAGCGTAAGTCGTGCGCACGACATGACCAGAGTGGCGCACGACTTACGCTGAGCAGGGCAGAGGGTCACAGAGTTCCCTCTTGGGTAGGAGATTGCAGGCCGAGCCGGGCAGTGTGAAGGAGGTACCGGGAGAGTGAACCCAACAATACAGCAGCCGGTCCGATAGCTGCAGCGGCCCGTCCGATATTCTTTTCTCCCCACCACCCCCCGACCCGACCCGAACCGCGGCCCGTCCTATATTCCTTTCTCCCCCCCGCCACCCGACCCGACCCCCGACCCGAACCGCGGCCCGTCGGATATTCTTTTCTCCCCCCCCCCCCCCCGACCGACCCAACCCCCCCCGACCTGAACCGCGGCCCGTCCGATATTCTTTTCTCCCCCCCGACCCGACCCCCGACCCCGACCTGATTTGCGGGCCAGCTTAGTAGGAGTCAGCCGATATCCGGCTTTCCAGAGAAGCAGGAAGGGGAATGAGACACGGAACAGTTGCAAGAGGTAGCCTGAACTTTTAAAATTTATATTAAATACAAATTTCCCAGTCTTATAATAATACCTTCTGAAATCTGAAAAATTCCGAAAACCGAAACTCAGCTGGTCCCAAGGCATTCGGATAAGGGATAGTGTACCTGTACTGTGTCCTCTAGTTAGTGTATAAAATTATGAGGGGCATAGATAAAGTGGATAGAAAGGACCTATTTCCCTTAGCAGAGGGGTCAAACACCAGGGGGCACAGATTTAAAGTAATTGGGGGAAGGTTTAGAGGGGATTTGAGGGGAAATTTCTTCACCCAGAGGGTTGTGGGGGTCTGGAACTCACTGCCTGAAAGGGTGGTAGAGGCAGGAACCCTAACCACATTTAAAAAGTACTTGGATGTGCACTTGGGATGCTCCAACCTGCAGGGCTACAGACCAAGAGCTGGGAAGTGGGATTAGGCTCGATAGCTCTTTGTTGGCTGGCGCGGACACGATGGGCCGAAATGGCCTCCTTCCGTGCTGTAACTTATTATGATTCTATGTTACCGACCCACCTGCCAGTGGAAACAGGTTCTCCTTATTTACTCTGTCAAAACCTCTCATCATTTTGAGCACCTTTATTAATTCTCCCCTTAACCATCTCTGCTCTAAAGAGAATTATCCTAGCTTCTCTAGTCTTTCTACATAATTGAAGTCCCTGGTACCGTTCTAGTGTGGTGTGTGAGACCTATAAAAGACAAAATTGAGAAAATACCTGAAGAGGAGGAAGCGTCCTTATTGTAATCCTTGCAAATCAGTTTGATCAGAGATAAAAATAACTTCATGCATGTAACATGAAATTCTGTCTAATCTTTATATAATGGATGGCTTGATCTTGTTATTGATCATCTAGGTGGAGCGACTTGCAATTGAACTGGAGAAGAGCCGTGACCTAAGTCGCACAATTATACACATTGACATGGATGCTTTTTATGCTGCTGTGGAAATGAAAGATGCCCCAGAGTTGAAAGACAAACCAATGGCTGTTGGATCAATGAGTATGCTGGTATGGATTATGATTACATTTTGGAGAATAAATTATAAAATATGAAACTCCCAGGATCTCTTAGAGCTTTTTTTGTCATACTAAGAACCTACTGTTTTGCAGTATCTACAAATTATTGGATTTTAACTGCACAACTATTTTGTGTGCAAAATATAATTTTTCAATGTCTGTTGGAAGAAGCGTGTGGTTTGTGGACACACTGTTAACGGTTAACTTTTTTAAAACGTCTGCTAATGGAGCTTAAAAATCTGAATTTATTTCTTTGTGAAACTTATTGGATGTATCCGTAACTAATGTTGTGACTTTATCACTCAGATAAAATTGGAACAATTGTATTTGGAGCAGCTGCATTGAATTGACAAAATGGTTCTTGTGCCATTTTTTAAAACAAACCAAATTACAGTACATTCTGTAGTTTCAAAGAATGACCTTTACAAGAACCAATAATATATTTTGGGTTCTTTTTCAACATGTTCCCAAGCACAAAATACAATTTTATTTTTACTGAGATGGATGTGTTTCTGAAATGTTTTTTTCCATGAAAAAAGGACATATTGTGACAAAATTTGCTTAATATACAGCTACATCCTGAGTGCGTTGGTAAAGAGAATTCCATTATACAATTATGTTAACATTAGAGCATTGTTTATCAACAAAATATTCCTGTAGTAGAATTAACATTACTACTGTCATGCTTTGGGAAGCTGAGATTTTAGAGAACAAATGAGCGAGAACAGGTCAAGGTCATAGTTGGACAGCAAAGAATCTTAATACAGTAGTGTGGTAAACCACTGTTATAGTTATCACTGTATATTGTTCTCACTGTTCTCACTGTCACATCACTACACGAGGTCGCCTCTTGTCGCACTGTTATACCTGGGCTGACCACCTCCGACTCCGCCCATTACCTGCCCAGGTATAAAGGTAGCTGACTGGCTAGTATTCCTCCCTGTTGGATCGGATCACCCACGAGGGTGGGCTCTGTTATTTAGCCAATAAAAACCTTCAGTTACGTTCTTAACTCGTCGCCTTTTATTGGACTAATTGATAGGCATATCAATTTTATTGACTAAATTTTAAAGATGTCTGATAATGAACAGCAACAGCAAGGAGCTCACCCAGCAGCACAGCAACAGCAGCCTCCAGACAACGGGCCACACCAGCCGGCTTGGCTGCAAGCCTTGAAACCACCATACCTGGATCTAAACCCACAGGCACCAAACGCAGCCCTCAACTTCAAACACTGGCTGGACTGCTTCGAATCCTACCTGGAAGAATCCGGCGCCCCGCAGAGATCCAAACTAAGACTTCTGAACGCCCAAGCGAGCCCGAGAGTATACGCACTCATACAGGACACGACTACGTACGAGGCCGCTATCAACCTACTGAAACAGCAGTACCGCAGCCCGGTAAATTACATGTACACCAGGCACCTCCTAAGATCCCGCCCGCAACAGCCAGGAGAGTCTGTAGCTGAATTTTTACGGGCGCTAAGAGCACTCGGCAGGAACTGTGACTTTAAAGCGGTGACGGCTGTTGAAAATACGGAAGATAATATCCGCGATGCCTTTGTGAAAGGCCTACGGTCCGACTACTCACGGCAAAGACTGCTTGAAGCTAAAGACCTCGACCTGGACAAAGCTGAAGCCCTCGCTCTCTCCCTGGAGGTGGCCCATCAGGACCAGGAGGCGTTTTCCAGGTACTGCTCGCGACCCTGGGACTCGGGCCCGACCCCTACCGCAATACCTTTCGCAGCGCCGCCCCCGGGACCTACCTCAGCGTCGGCGTCCCGGACCCGACCGGGCCCGCCACCCCCGGTACCGGCTCCGACATCGGGCACCCGCGATCGGGCCGCCGGCTGCTTCTTTTGCGGCCAGGAGAAGCACCCGAGGTCGCGCTGCCCAGCCAGGAACTCTACCTGCACAACCTGCAGGAAGAAAGGCCACTTCTCTAAGGCCTGCAGGAGCGGATCTTCAGAGGCCAGCAGTGCCTCATGCGAACTGTGGGGGCGGCCATCTTCTTTCACGGCAACTGAGGCCAGTATCCCCACACGTGAGTCATGGGGGCGGCCATCTTTGATCAAGGCAACCGACCCCAATAGTGCCTCATGTGAGTTATGGGGGCAGCCATCTTCTCCGCCATTTTGTCCTACCTCGTGGGAGACGCCATTTTACACACCACGCCCGACTGCCACCGGGCCCCCGGACCCGACGACCGCCTCGCCCGCAGACGACAACGACTCGCTTACCTACACGCTAGCCTCCGTCACTCTGGATCAAGCCCGCCCACACCACCTGTCCAAGTCGATGATGGACATCAAAGTAAACGGCCACGCCACGACCTGCCTGTTCGACAGCGGAAGCACGGAGAGCTTCATCCACCCAGACACGGTGAGCCACTACTCCCTCCCTGTCCTGCCAACGCGCAACCGAATCTCGATGGCATCGAGGTCCCACGCCACGGACATTAGCGGCTACTGTGCTGTGACCTTGTCGGTTAAGGGTACAGAGTATAAAAACTTTAAACTCCTCGTCCTCCCCCAGCTCTGCGCTGCCGTCCTACTAGGGCTGGACTTCCAATCCCACCTCCAAAGTGTAACCCTAGCATACGGTGGACCCCTCCCCCCACTCACAGTCGACAACCAGCGAAGGTTAAACCGCCCACCGCGTAACACCTGCAGCCTATCCACCCTCAAGGTGCCGCCACCTTCCCTGTTCGCTAACCTCACCCCCGACTGCAAACCCGTCGCTACCAAGAGCAGGCGGTACAGCGCTGGGGACAGAGCTTTCATTAGCTCTGAGGTGCAGCGTCTCCTGAAGGAGGGCATCATCGAGGGGAGCAACAGCCCCTGGCGTGCCCAGGTCGTGGTCGTTAAGACCGGCGATAAAAATCGCCTGGTCATCGACTACAGCCAGACCATAAACAGATACACCCAGCTGGACGCATACCCCCTTCCCCGCATATCTGACATGGTCAATCAGATTGCACAATACCGCGTATTCTCGACCATCGACCTTAAGTCGGCCTACCACCAACTCCCTATCCACCCCGAGGACCGCCAGTACACCGCCTTCGAGGCGAATGGGCGCCTATACCACTTCCTTAGGGTCCCCTTCGGTGTCACCAACGGGGTCTCGGTCTTCCAAAGGGAGATGGACCGGATGGTTGACCAGAACGGACTGCAGGCCACATTCCCCTACCTAGATAACGTCACCATCTGCGGCCGCGACCGGCAGGACCACGACGTGAATCTGGAGAAATTCCTCCGTACGGCCCAACGGCTGAACCTCACCTACAATAAGGAGAAATGCGTGTTTAACACAGCGCGCCTTGCCATCCTTGGCTGTGTAGTAGAGAACGGAGTCATCGGCCCCGACCCCGAAAGAATGCGCCCCCTCATGGAGCTACCCCTCCCCCACTGTCCAAAAGCACTTAGGAGAACCCTGGGGCTTTTCGCCTACTATGCCCAATGGGTACCCAATTATGCGGACAAAGCCAGACCCCTCCTGAAAACCACATCCTTCCCCCTCACGGAAGAGGCGTGCGCGGCCTTCTCCCTCATTAAGGGAGACATAGCCAAGGCCACAATGCACGCAGTGGATGAGTCAATCCCCTTCCAAGTGGAGAGCGATGCATCCGACTTCGCCCTAGCCGCTACCCTTAACCAGGAGGGTAGGCCGGTAGCCTTCTTCTCAAGGACCCTACAGGGCCCCGAGACCCGACACTCGTCGGTCGAGAAGGAAGCCCAGGCAATTGTGGAGGCAGTACGGCGCTGGAGGCACTACTTGGCAGGCAAACGATTTACCCTCCTCACCGACCAACGCTCGGTTGCCTTCATGTTTAATAACAAGCTGAGGGGCAAGATCAAGAACGACAAAATCTTGAGGTGGAGAATCGAGCTTTCCACCTATGATTATGAGATCTTGTACCGGCCCGGTAAACTGAACGACCCCCCTGATGCTCTTTCACGCATTACATGCGCCAGCGCGCAAAGTGATAGACTTCAGACCCTCCACAATGACCTCTGCCACCCCGGAGTCACCAGACTCTACCATTTCATTAAGGCCCGCAACCTGCCATACTCCATCGAGGAGGTCAGGACCATGACCAGGAACTGCCAGATCTGTGCTGAGTGCAAACCGCACTTCTATAAGCCGGACAGAGCAAGCCTGATCAAGGCCACCCGCCCCTTCGAGCGTCTGAGCATCGACTTCAAGGGGCCCCTACCGTCATCCGACCGTAATGTGTACTTCCTCAACATCGTTGATGAGTACTCCCGTTTCCCCTTTGCCTTCCCCTGCCCAGACATGACCAGTAACACGGTCATTAAATGCCTGAACAAACTCTTCGCCTTGTTCGGGTTCCCGAACTATATACATAGTGACCGGGGCGCCTCCTTCATGAGCGAGGAACTCCGTCAGTTCTTATTGGAGAGGGGTATTGCAGCAAGCAGGACCACCAGCTACAACCCCCGAGGGAACGGCCAGGTGGAAAGAGAGAACGCGACGGTATGGAAGGCCACCCTCTTAGCCTTAATGTCTAAGGGCCTCCCAACCTCCCGCTGGCAAGAGGTCCTCCCGATTGCGCTGCACTCCATCCGGTCACTACTTTGCACTGCCATTAACACCACCCCCCATGCCCGAATGTTTGTCTTCCCCAGGAAGTCGACTACGGGAACCACCCTACCAACCTGGCTGACCTCTCCGGGACCCGTCTTGCTGCGAAAGCACGTGAGGGCCCATAAAACGGACCCCCTGGTCGAGAAGGTGAACCTCCTGCACGCCAACCCCCAGTACGCCTATGTGGCTTACCCAGACGGACGGGAGGACACTGTCTCCTTACGAGACCTCGCACCCTCACCCCCCCCTCCCAACCCCCCGAGTCCAGCCGAGGTAGACGGCATGCCGGAACCCCACGAGCCTTTGCCGACTACGCAGACACCAGCTTTAACACCGGATAATGTAACACCGCCGCTGCGACGATCGGAGAGGCTAACGAAGCCTCCGGACAGACTGACATACCAGAGCTGGTAATACACTTCAACCCGCCGGACTCTAATCTAAACAAGGGGTGAATGTGGTAAACCACTGTTATAGTTATCACTGTATATTGTTCTCACTGTTCTCACTGTCACATCACTACACGAGGTCGCCTCTTGTCGCACTGTTATACCTGGGCTGACCACCTCCGACTCCGCCCATTACCTGCCCAGGTATAAAGGTAGCTGACTGGCTAGTATTCCTCCCTGTTGGATCGGATCACCCACGAGGGTGGGCTCTGTTATTTAGCCAATAAAAACCTTCAGTTACGTTCTTAACTCGTCGCCTTTTATTGGACTAATTGATAGGCATATCAAGTAGTATTTTTTTTTAAACAAAAGTTTTTATTATTTTCATTGAATATAAAAGTAGCTACCACTTATAACAACAGTAACATCTATAATGATAAAATAACTACAGCAGGCGCAGAATTCCAAATACTGAGTATGCTGCAACTGACAACACAAAACCAGAAAAGGGGTTAAACAAAAACCCTTTTCCTGCTAATTGAAAGAAGAAAGAAAGACTTGCGAAACATAAGAAATAGGAGCAGGAGTAGGCCTCTTAGCCCTTCGAGTCTGCTCCGCCATTTAATAAGATCATGGCTGATCTTCCACCTCAACTCCACCTTCCCGCACTAAACCACACTATACTTTGGTTCTGTCTTCACAAAGGAGGACACAAATAACCTCCCAGAGATGTCGGGGAACATAGGGTCTAAGGAAAGGGAGGAACTGATAGAAATCAGTATTTGTAGGGAAATGATGTTAGGGAAATTGACGGGATTGAAGGCCTATAAATCCCCAGGGCCTGATAATCTACATCCTAGGGTACTTAAGGAAGTGGTCCTAGAAATAGTAGATGCATTGCTGGTCATCTTCCAAAATTCGATAGATTCTGGAACAGTACCCATGGATTGGCGGGTAGCTAATGTTACCCCACTGTCCAAAAAAGGTGGTAGAGAGAAAACGGGCCTGACATCGGTAGTGGGGAAAATGCTAGAGTCCATTATAAAAGATGTAATAGCAGAGCACTTGGAAAACAGTGACCAGATCGGACAAAGTCAACATGGATTTACAAAAGGTAAATCGTGCTTGACTAATCTACTGGAATTTTTTGAGGATGTAACTGGTAAAATAGATAAGGGAGAACCAGTGGATGTGGTGTATTTGGACTTTCAAAAGGCTTTCGATAAGGTCCCACATAAGAGATTAGCGTGTAAAGTTAAGGCACATGGGATTGGGGGCAAGGTATTGACTTGGATAGAGAACTGGTTGGCAGACAGAAAGCAAAGAGTTGGAACAAACGGCTCTTTTTCCGAGTGGCAGGCAGTGACTAGTGGGGTACCGCAGGGATCGGTGCTTGGACCCCAGCTATTCACAATATATATTAATGATCTGGACAAGGGAACGAGATGTAATATCTCCAAGTTTGCAGACGACACAAAGCTGGGTGGGCGTGTGTGCTGTGAGGAGGATGCCGAGAAACTCCGCTGTGAGGAGAATGCCGAGAAACTCCAGTATGATTTGGACAGGTTGCGTAATTGGGCAGAAGCATGGCAGATGCAATATAACGTGGATAAATGCGAGGTTATCCACTTTGGTGTCAAAAACAAGAAGGCAGATTATTATCTGAATGGCAATAGATTGGGAGAAGGGGAAGTGCAACGAGACCTGGGCGTCCTTGTGCACCAGTCGCTGAAGGTAAGCATGCAGGTGCAGCAGGTGGTTAAGAAGGCAAATGGCATGTTGCCTTCGTAGCAAGAGGGTTTAAGTACAGGAACAAGGATGTCTTGCAGCAGTTGTACAGGGCCTTGGTGAGACCGCATCTTGAGTATTGTGTGCAGTTTTGGTCGCCTTATCTGAGGAAAGATGTTCTTGCCATGGAGGGAGTGCAGCGAAGATTCACCAGGCTGATACCTGGGATAGCAGAAATGACGTATGAGGAGAGATTGGGTCGATTGGGCTTGTACTCGCTATGGTTTAGAAGAATGAGAGGGGATCTCATTGAAACTTATAAAATTCTAACAGTACTAGACAGACTAGATGCAGGAAGGATGTTCCCGATGGTCGGGGAGTCCAGAACCAGGGGTCACAGTCTAAGAATAAGGGGTAAGCCATTTAGGACAGAGATGAGGAGGAATTTCTTCACCCAGAGAGTGGTGAACCTGTGGAATTCACTTCCACAGAAGGCAGTAGAGGCCAATTCATTCATTAGATATATTCAAGAAGGAGTTGGATATATTTCTTAAGGCTAAAGGGATCAAGGGATATGGGGAGAAAGCAGGGACAGGGTACTGAATTTGGATGATCAGCCATGATCGCATTGAATGGCGGAGCAGGCTCGAGGGGCCAAATAGCCTACTCCTGCTCCTATCTTCTATGTTTCTATGTATCTCCATATGCCTTGATTCCGTTAGTATCCAAAAATCTATCAATCTCTGTCTTGAATGTACTCAACAACGGAGCATCCACAGCCCTCTAGGGTAGAGAATTCCAAAGATTCACAACCCTCTGAGTGAAGAAATTTCTCCTCATCACAGTCCTAAATTACCGACCCCTTATTCTGAGACTGTGACTCCTAGTTCTAGACTCCCCAGCCAGGGGAAACATCCTCTCAGCATCTATCCTGTCAAGCCCCTTAAGAATTTTGTATGTTTCAATGAGATCACCTCTCATTCTTCTAAACTCTAGACAATATAGGCCTAGTCTACTCAATCTCTCCTCATGGGACAATCCTCCCATCCCAGGAAACAGTCTAATGAACCTTCGTTGCACTCCCACTAAGGCAAATATATCCTTCCTTAGGTAAGGAGACCAAAACTGTACACCATACTCCAGGTGTGGTCTCACCAAGGCCCTATATAATTGTACGATAGCAAAATACTGCAGATGTTGGAAATCCGAAATAACAACAGAAAATGCTGGAAAAACTCAGCAGGTCAGGCAACAACCGTGGAGAGAAATTTGAGTTGACGTTTCGGGTCGAACCCTTCTTCAAAACTGGAAAGAAAAGAAAATAGATCGAAGGCAGGGCTGCGATCGGACAAAAGAAGTGAAAGAAACAAAAGATCTAAGATGAACAAGGTTGAAGAGCCAAACGGAGATCCCGTCGAAGAGAAGAGCAGAACTTCTTCAAGGTAGGCATTCCTAGAAGAGGTGTGGCAGTGAACCAAACACTAGTACGATAGCAAAATACTGCAGATGTTGGAAATCCGAAATAACAACAGAAAATGTTGGAAAAACTCAGCAGGTCAGGCAACATCCGTGGAGAGAAATTTGTGTTGACGTTTCGGGTCGAACCCTTCTTCAAAACTGGAAAGAAAAGAAAATAGATCGAAGGCAGGGCTGCGATCGGACAAAAGTGAAAGAAACAAAAGAGCTAAGATGAACAAGGTTGAAGAGCCAAATGGAGATCCTGTCGAAGAGAAGAGAAGAACTTCTTCAAGGTAGGCAACTCAAATTTCTCTCCACGGATGTTGCCTGACCTGCTGAGTTTTTCCAGCATTTTCTGTTGTTATTTCAGATTTCCAACATCTGCAGTATTTTGCTGTCGTACTAGTGTTTGGTTCACTGCCACACCTCTTCTAGGAATGCCTACCTTGAAGAAGTTCTGCTCTTCTCTTTGACGGGATCTCTGTTTGGCTCTTCAACCTTGTTCATCTTAGCTCTTTTGTTTCTTTCACTTCTTTTGTCCGATCGCAGCCCTGCCTTCGATTTATTTTCTTTTCTTTCCAGTTTTGAAGAAGGGTTCGACCCGAAACGTCAACTCAAATTTCTCTCCACGGATGTTGCCTGACCTGCTGAGTTTTTCCAGCATTTTCTGTTGTTATTTCTATATAATTGTAGTTAGACTTCTTTACTCTTATACTCCAATCCCTTTGTAGTACAGGCTAACATACCATTTGCTTTCCTAATTGCTTTCTGTACCTGCATGTTGACATTCTGTGATTTGTGTACAAGGACAACCAGGTTCCTCTGAAGACCAACATTTCCCAGTCTCTTACTATTAAAAATATACTCTGCTTTTCTATTTTTCCTACCAACGTGGATAACATCACATTTCTCCACATTATATTCCATCTGCCATGTTCTTGCCCACTTACTTAATCTGTCTATATTGAATTTCTTGCGTCCGCCGCACAGCTTACTTTCCCACCTAACTTTGTATTGTCAGCAAACTTGGATATATTACACTTGGTCCCCTCATCTAAGCCATTGATATAAATTGTAAATAACTGAGGCCCAAGCACTGATCTTTGCGGTACCCCACTACTTACAGCCT
Source organism: Somniosus microcephalus (assembly GCF_052327205.1). Taxonomy (NCBI): domain Eukaryota; kingdom Metazoa; phylum Chordata; class Chondrichthyes; order Squaliformes; family Somniosidae; genus Somniosus; species Somniosus microcephalus. The sequence continues at coordinate 221,291,045 of NC_140987.1, forward strand.
GCCAACCTGAAAATGACCCGTTTATTCCTACTCTCTGTTTTCTGTCCATTAACCAATCCTCAATCCATACTAATATATTACCCGAATCCCATGAGCCCTAATTTTATGATGTAATCTCTTGTGTGGCACCTTATTGAATGCTTTCTGAGAATCCAAATACACTACATCCACTGATTCCCCCTCATCTATCCTGCTAGTTACAACCTCAAAAAAGGAACAGATTTGGTTCCACACTATTTCTGTAATGTTTTATTTTGCGCTTTTCATGACCTCAGGACATCCCAAAGTGCTTTACAGTCAATGAAGTACTTTTGACGTGTAATCACTGTTGTCATTGTAGGATGATGTGGAGATGCCGGTGTTGGACTGGGGTGGGCAAATGTAGGAAGTCACACAACACCAGGTTATAGTCCAACAGTTTTATTTGAAATCACAAGCTTTCGGAGCGCTGCTCCTTCGTCTGGTGAAGTGAAGAGAAGCATACAGGCACGGCATATATAGTCAGAGAAAACTGCCAGATGATTACAGGTAACCTTTCTAACTGCCCTTTATCACACCTCAGCAGAGAGATAATCACAGCAATCAAAGGTGTGAATGGTGTCCAAACAGGTCAGTCAGGAAAACATTACATCAAAGAACAATGAGGTGGGGTCACAAGGGGTCAAATGTTGCAGATGCTGGGGTCTGTATGAAAAACAGAATAAAAACAAAAAACTTTGCTGGAAATCACAGCAGGTCCGGCCGCATCTGTGCAGAGAGAACAAGCCAACGACGACTCGAATCTGGATGACTCTACGTCAGGTGGGGTTACATGTAGCGTGACATGAACCCAAGATCCCGGTTGAGGCCGTCCTCATGAGTGCGGAACTTGGCTATCAGTTTCTGCTCGACGATTTTGCGTTGTGTGTCTCGAAGGCCGCCTTGGAGAATGCTTACCCGAAGATCGGAGGCTGAATGTCCTTGACTGCTGAAGCGTTCCCCAACTGGGAGGGAACACTCCTGCCTGGCGATTGTTGTGCGGTGTCCGTTCATCCGTTGTCGCAGTGTCTGCATGGTCTCGCCAATGTACCATGCTCCGAGGCAATCTTTCCTGCAACGTATGAGGTAGACAACGTTGGCCGAGTCACATGAGTATGTACCATGTACCTGGTGGGTGGTGTCCTCACGCGTGATGATGGTATCTGTGTTGATGATCTGGCATGTCTTGCAGAGGTTGCCGTGGCAGGGTTGTGTGGTGGCGTGGTCGCTGTTCTCCTGAAAGCTGGGTAATTTGCTGCGAACGATGGTCTGTTTGAGGTTAGGCGGCTGTTTGAAGGCGACTAGTGGAGGCGTGGGGATGGCCTCAGCGAGGTGTTCGTCATCGTCGATGACATGTTGAAGGCTGCGGAGAACATGGCGTAGTTTGTCCGCTCCAGGGAAGTACTGGACGACGAAGGGTACTCTGTTGGTTGTGTCCCGTGTTTGTCTTCTGAGGAGGTCTATGCGATTTTTCGCTGTGGCCCGTCGGAACTGTCGATCGACGAGTCGAGCATCATATCCCGTTCTTACGAGGGCGTCTTTCAGCGTCTGTAGGTGTCCATCGCGTTCCTCCTCGTCTGAGTAGATCCTGTGTATTCGCAGGGCTTGTCCATAGGGGATGGCTTCTTTAACGTGGTTCGGATGGAAGCTGGAGAAGTGGAGCATCGTGAGGTTGTCCGTGGGCTTGCGGTAGAGTGAAGTGCTGAGGTGTCCGTCTTTGATGGAGATTCGTGTGTCCAAGAATGAAACCGATTCTGAGGAGTAGTCCATGGTGAGTTTGATGGTGGGATGGAACTTGTTGATGTCATCGTGTAGTCTTTTCAGTGATTCTTCGCCGTGGGTCCATAGGAAGAAAATGTCGTCGATGTATCTGGTGTATAGCGTTGGTTGGAGGTCCTGTGCAGCGAAGAAGTCTTGCTCGAACTTGTGCATGAAGATGTTGGCGTATTGGGGTGCGAATTTGGTCCCCATGGCTGTTCAGTGCGTTTGGGTAAAGAACTGGTTGTCGAAGGTGAAGACATTGTGGTCAAGGATGAAGCGGATGAGTTGTAGGATGGCATCTGGAGATTGGCTGTTGGTGTTGAGTACTGGGGCTGTCGCAGCGATGCCGTCATCGTGGGGGATACTGGTGTAGAGTGCCGAGACGTCCATCATGGCGAGGAGTGTTCCTGGTTCAACTGGTCCGTGGGTGCTGAGTTTCTGTAAGAAGTCTGTAGTGTCGCGACAGAAGCTGGGGGTTCCCTGTACGATGGGTTTCAGGATGCCCTCGATGTATCCAGAGAGGTTCTCACACAGGGTTCCGTTGCCTGATACGATAGGACGTCCGGGTGTGTTGGCTTTGTGTATCTTTGGGAGGCAGTAGAAGTCTCCCACGCGGGGAGTACGTGGGATGAGAGCGCGTAGGATGCTCTGAAGGTCTGGATCGAAGGTCTTGATCAGTCTGTTGAGTTGGCGGGTGTGTTCTTTGGTCGGATCTGCGGGTAACTGTCTGTAGTGTTCCTGGTTGTCCAGTTGTCGGTATGCTTCTTTGCAATAGTCCATTCTGTTCTGTATGACGATGGCTCCTCCTTTGTCTGCTGGTTTGATGACGATGTTGCGGTTGGTCTTGAGAGCGTGGATGGCGTTGCGTTGTGCTCGGGTGACATTCTGGACTGTCTTGTGAGTGCGGCTGATGAATCTGGCGTTGATGCATCTCCTGACAGCTTGAGCATACATGTCAAGCTTAGGGCAGCGGCCCTCCGGAGGGGTCCAATTTGACTCTTTCTTCTTCGGTTGCTGCACCGCGGATCCCTCTGTCTGCTGTTCCAGATCATTGATTGTCTCATTGGGTTCGCTGCTGACATCTTGGGATTTGTGGAAGAATTCCCGGAGCCTCATTCTCCTGATGAATTCCTCTGTGTCTGCCGCGAGGCCGATGGGGTCCATTTTGGTGGTGGGGCAGAAATTGAGCCCTTGGCTGAGAACTTCGATATCGTCTGGTTGAAGGGTGTGGTTGGACAAGTTGACGATGGACTTCCCTGTGGTTCCAACCGTGGTACCGGGGGAGGCTTGGTTGCTGCTGGTGGTGACGCCGAGTTTCTCAAGCTTCCTGTTCTTAGTGTGCATGTAGGCAGTGTAGTTCTGTTGCCTCGTCTGCTTGGCAGTGTCTCGTAGCTTGTCTGCTGTGTCCTGAGCACAAGCTGAGAACATGGACTCTATCTTGGTTTCGAGGTTGCGGCGTCTGCTGTAGAGCTGGTGTACGAGATGGTTGAGGAGTGTGCGAGAGGTACGACGGCAGAGTCTCTCAGCGTAGTCTGTGTTGTAGGTCGACTTGAGTGGGTTTGTGATCTGTAGTCCTTTCGGGATCTTGTCTGCTTTCTTGCATCTCTGTAGAAATTTGATGTCTGTGTCTATATGCGCGATCTTCTTGGAGATCCTCTCCACTTTGAGCCGGCAGTTTGTGGTGTCGATAGTAGCCATGATGTGGAGATGCTGGTGTTGGACTGGGGTGGACAAATGTCGGAATTCACACAACACCAGGTTATAGTCCAACAGCTTTATTTGAAATCACAAGCTTTCGGAGCACTGCTCCTTCGTCAGGTGAAGTGAAGAGAAGCATACAGGCACAGCATATATAGTCAGAGAAAACTGCCAGATGATTACAGGTAATCTTTCTAACTGCCCTTTATCACACCTCGGCAGAGAGATAATCACAGCAATCAAAGGTGTGAATGGTGTCCAAACAGGTCAGTCAGGAAAACATTACATCAAAGAACAATGAGGTGGGGTCTCAAGGGGTCAAATGTTGCAGATACTGGGGTCTGTATGAAAAACAGAAAAAAAAACTTTGCTGGAAATCACAGCAGGTCCGGCTGCATCTGTACATCGACGACATTTTCTCCCTATGGACCCACGGCGAAGAATCACTGAAAAGACTACATGATGACATCAACAAGTTCCATCCCACCATCAAACTCACCATGGACTACTCCTCAGAATCGGTTTCATTCTTGGACACACGAATCTCCATCAAAGATGGACACCTCAGCACTTCACTCTACCGGAAGCCCACGGACAACCTCACGATGCTCCACTTCTCCAGCTTCCACCCTAACCACGTTAAAGAAGCCATCTCCTATGGACAAGCCCTGCGAATACACAGGATCTGCTCAGATGAGGAGGAACGCGATGGACACCTACAGACGCTGAAAGACGCCCTCATAAGAACGGGATATGACGCTCGACTCGTCGATTGACAGTTCCGACGGGCCACAGCGAAAAATCGCATAAACCTCCTCAGAAGACAAACACGGGACACAACCAACAGAGTACCCTTCGTCGTCCAGTACTTCCCTGGAGCGGACAAACTATGCCATGTTCTCCGCAGCCTTCAACATGTCATTGACGACGACGAACGCCTCGCTAAGGCCATCCCCACGCCTCCACTAGTCGCCTTCAAACAGCCGCCTAACCTCAAACAGACCATCGTTCGCAGCAAATTACCCAGCTTTCAGGAGAACAGCGACCACGCCACCACACAACCCTGCCACGGCAACCTCTGCAAGACATGCCAGATCATCAACACAGATACCATCATCACACGTGAGGACACCACCCACCAGGTACATGGTACATACTCATGTGACTCGGCCAACGTTGTCTACCTCATACGTTGCAGGAAAGGATGCCCCGGAGCATGGTACATTGGCGAGACCATACAGACACTGCGACAACGGAAGAACGGACACCGCACAACAATTGCCAGGCAGGAGTGTTCTCTCCCAGTCGGGGAACACTTCAGCAGTCAAGGCCATTCAGCCTCCGATCTTCGGGTAAGCATTCTCCAAGGCAGCCTTCGAGACACACGACAACGGAAAATCGTCGAGCAGAAACTGATAGCCAAGTTCCGCACTCATGAGGATGGCCTCAACCGGGATCTTGGGTTCATGTCACGCTACATGTAACCCCACCTGACGTACAGTCATCCAGACTCGAGTCGTCGTTGGCTTGTTCTCTCTGCACAGATGCGGTCGGACCTGCTGTGATTTCCAGCAAAGTTTTTTGTTTTTTTTCTGTTTTTCATACAGACCCCAGCATCTGCAACATTTGACCCCTTGTGACCCCACCTCATTGTTCTTTGATGTAATGTTTTCCTGACTGACCTGTTTGGACACCATTCACACCTTTACATAACATAAGAACATAAGAAATAGGAGCAGGAGTAGGCCAATCGGCCCCTCGAGCCTGCTCCGCCATTCAATAAGATCATGGCTGATCTGATCCTAACCGCCAATCCACTATGACAGGACTATCTCCTGAATCTAACAGAATTAGACACACGAAACAGGAGCAGGATCAGGCTATACGGCCCCTGGGCCCGCTCCGCTACCCACAGGGCCATGACCGATCCGAACCTAGACTCATGTCCAAATTCCTGCCTGCTCCCCGTAACCCTTAATTCCCTTTTCTTCTAGGAAACTGTCTATTTCTGTTTTAAATTTATGTAATGATGTAGCTTCGGCAGCTTTTTGGGGCAGCGTATTCCATGGACCTACCACCCTCTGAGTGAAGTAGTTCCTCCTCATCTCAGTTTTGAAAGAGCAGCCCCTTATTCTAAGACTATGCCCCCTAGTTCTAGTTTCACCCATCATCGGGAACATCCTCCCCGCATCCACCCGATCCAACCCCTTCACAATCTTATATGTTTCAATAAGATCGCCTCTCATTCTTCTGAACTCCAATGAGTAGAGTCCCAATCTACTCAACCTCTCCTCATATGTCCATCCCCTCATCCCCGGGATTAACCGAGTGAACCTTCTTTGTACTGACTCGAGTGCAAGTATGTCTTTTCTTAAGTATGGACACCAAAACTGTATGCAGTATTCCAGGTGCGGTCTCACCAATACCTTGTACAACTGAAGCAATACCTCCCTATTTTTATATTCTATCCCCCTAGCAATGAAAGCCAACATTCCATTGGCCTTCTTAATCACTTGCTGCACCTGCATACTAACCTTTTGAGTTTCATGCACCAGGACCCCCAGATCCCTTTGTACTTCAGTACTTTCCAGTTTCTTGCCATTAAGATAATAACTTGCTCTACGATTTTTCCTGCCAAAGTGCATAACCTCACACTTTCCAGTATTGTATTCCATCTGCCAAATCTCTGCCCACTTACTTAGCCTGTCTACGTCCCTTTGCAGGTTTTTTATGTCCTCCTCACTCACTACTTTTCCTCCCATCTTAGTATCATCTGCAAACTTTGATATGTTACACTCGGTCCCCTCCTCCAAATCGTTAATATAGATTGTAAAGAGTTGGGGACCCAGCACTGACCCCTGCGGAACACCACTGGTTACTGATTGCCAGTCTGAGAATGAACCATTTATCCCAACTCTCTGCCTTCTGTTAGATAGCCAATCCTCTATCCATGCCAGAATATTACCCCCAATCCCGTGATTTTTTATCTTAAGCAATAATCTTTTGTGTGGCACCTTGTCAAATGCCTTTTGGAAGTCTAAATACACTACGTCCACTGGTTCACCTTTATCCACCCTATATGTTACTTCCTCAAAGAACTCCAGCAAATTTGTCAAACATGACTTCCCCTTCATAAAACCATGCTGACTTTGTCCTATTAAATTATGATTATCCAAATGTCCTGTTACTGTCTCCTTAATAATGGACTGCAAAATTTTACCTACCACAGATGTTAGGCTAACCGGTCTATAGTTTCCAGCCTTCTGTCTACTGCCCTTTTTAAATAAGGGTGTAACATTAGCAGTTTTCCAGTCTGCCGGGACCTTTGCTGAGTCCAGGGAGTTTTGGAAGATTATTACCAATGCATCCACAATCCCTACCGCCACTTCCCTCAAGACCCTAGGATGTAAGCCATCAGGTCCAGGCGATTTATCCGCCTTGAGTCCCATTATTTTACCGAGTACCACTTCCTCAGTGATTTTGATCGTGTTTAGCTCCTCCCCCTCTATAGCCCCCTGCTTGTCCAGTGTTGGGATATTCTTAGTGTCCTCTACTGTAAAGACTGATACAAAATATTTATTCAGTGTTTTTGCCATCTCCATATTTCCCACCATTAATTTCCCGGTCTCATCCTCTAAGGGACCAACATTTACTTTAGCCACCCTTTTTCTTTTTATATAACTATAAAAACTCTTACTATCTGTTTTTATATTTTTTGCTAATTTACTTTCATAATCTATCTTCCCTTTCTTAATCAATCTTTTTGTTATTTTTTGCTGTCTTTTAAAGTTTTCCCAATCCTCTGTCCTCCCACTAGATTTGGCTACCTTATATGCCCTTGTTTTTAGTCGAATACTATCCTTAATTTCTTTACTTAGCCACGGATGGCTGTCTTTTCTTTTACACCCTTTTCTTCTCAGTGGAATATATATTTTTTGGAAGTTGTAAAATAACTCCTTAAATGTACACCACTGACTCCTTAAATGTACACCACTGTGCATTTGATTGCTGTGACTATCTCTCTGCCGAGGTGTGATAAAGGGCAGTTAGAAAGATTACCTGTAATCATCTGGCAGTTTTCTCTGACTATATATGCCGTGCCTGTATGCTTCTCTTCACTTCACCTGACGAAGGAGCAGCGTTCCGAAAGCTTGTGATTTCAAATAAAGCTGTTGGACTATAACCTGGTGTTGTGTGTCATTGTTGGAAACTCAGCAGCCAATCTGCACATAGCAAGGTCTCACAAACAGCAATGTGATAATGACCAGAAAATCTGTTTTGGTAATGTTGGTTGAGGGATAAATATTGGACAGGACACCGGGGATAACTCACCTGTAATCTTAGACATAGACATAGAAGATAGGAGCAGGAGTAGGCCATTAGGCCCCTCGAGCCCGCTCCGCCATTTAATGAGATCATGTCTGATCATCCAAACTCAGTACCCTGTCCCTGCTTTCTCCCCATATCCCTTGATCCCTTTAGCCTCAGGAAATATATCCAACTCCTTCTTGAATATATTTAATGAATTGGCCTCAACTGCCCTCTGTGGTAGAGAATTCCACAGGTTCACCACTCTCTGGGTGAAGAAATTCCTCCTCATCTCAGTCCTAAATGGCTTACCCCTTATCCTTAGCCTGTGACCCCTGGTTCTGGACTCCCCCTCCATTGGGAACATCCTTCCTGCATCTAGTCTGTCTAGTCCTGTTAGAATTTTATAAGTTTCAATGAGATCCCCTCTCATTCTTCTAAACTCTAGTGAATATAAGCCTAATTGACCCAATCTCTCCTCTTACGCATTCCTGCCATCCCAGGTATCAGTCTGGTGAATCTTCGCTGCACTCTCTCCATGGCAAGAACATCCTTCCTCAGATAAGGCGAGCAAAACTGCACACAATACTCAAGGTGTGATCTCACCAAGGCCCTGTAAAACTGCAGCAAGACATCCTTGCTCCTGTAAAATCCACTCACTATGAAGGCCAACATACCATTTGCCTTCTAAACGCCTGCTGCACCTGAATGCTTTGCTTCAGCGACTGGTGCACAAGGACACCCAGGTCTCGTTGCACTTCCCATTTTCTCAATCTATTGCCGTACAGATAATAATCTGTCTTCCTGTTTTTCCCACCGAAGTGGATAACCTCGCATTTATCCACATTATACTGCATTTGCCATGCATCTGCCCAATCACCCAACCTGTCCAAATCGTACTGGAGTTTCTCTGCATTCTCCTCACAGCACACACGCCCACCCAGCTTTGTGTCATCTGCAAACTTGGAGATATTACATCTAGTTCCCTCGTCTAGATCATTTATATATATTGTGAATAGCTCGGGTCCTAGCACCGATCCCTGCGGTACCCCACTAGTCACTGCCTGCCACTCGGAAAAAGTCTAGTTTATTCCAACTCTTTGCTTCCTGTCTGCCAACCAGTTCTCTATCCAAGACAGTACCTTACCCCCAATCCCATGTGCTTTAACTTTACATGCTAATCTATTATGTGGGACCTTATCGAAAGCCTTCTGAAAGTCCAAGTACACCACATCCACTGGTTCTCCCTTGTCTATTCTACCAGTTACATCCTCAAAAAATTCCAGTAGATTAGTCAAGCACGATTTACCTTTTGTAAATCCATGTTGACTTTGTCCAATCCTGTCACTGTTTTCCAAGTGCTCTGCTATTACATCTTTTATAATGGACTCTAGCATTTTCCCCACTACCGATGTCAGGCTTACTGGTCTGTAATTCCCCGTTTTCTCTCTACCACCTTTTTTGAATTAGCTACATTAGCTACCCTCCAATCCATGGGTACTGTTCCAGATTCCATTGAATGTTGGAAGATGATCAGCAATGCATCTACTATTTCTAGGGCCACTTCCTTAAGTACCCTAGGATGTAGATTATCAGGCCCTGGGGATTTATCGGCCTTCAATCCCGTCAATTTCCCTCACATCATTTCCCTACAAATACTGATTTCATTCAATTCTTCCCTTTCATTAGACCCTATGTTCCCCGACATCTCTGGGAGATTATTTGTGTCCTCCTTTGTGAAGACAGAACAAAAGTATGTATTTAATTGGTCTGCCATTTCTTTTTTACCTGTTATAAATTCCCCTGATTCGGACTGCAAGGGACCTATACTTGACTTCACCAATCTTTTTCTCTTCACATATCTATAGAAGCTTTTACAGTCAGTTTTTATGTTCCCTGCAAGCTTACTCTCATACTCTATTTTCCCCCTCTTAATTAATCCCTTTGTCCTCCTTTGCTGAATCCTAAACTGCTCTCAATCCTCAGGTTTGCTGCTTTTTGTGGCCAATTTATATGTCCTCTCCTTGGATCTTATGCTATCCCTAATTTCCCTTGTTAGCCACGGTTGAGTCACCTTTTTTGTTTTATTTTTATGCCAAACAGGGATGAACAAATTCTGTAGTTCATCCATGCGATCTTTAAATGTTTGCCATTGCCTATCCACCGTCAACCCTTTGAGTAACATTCCTCAATCAATCCTACCCAACTTGCGCCTCATACCATCGTAGTTTCCTTTATTTAAATTCAGGACCCTAGTCTCTGAGTCAACTACTTCACTCTCCATCTTAATGAAGAATTCTATCATATTATGATCGCTCCTCCCTAAGGGGCCTCGCACAACAAGATTGCTAATTAATCCTTTCTCATTACATAATACCCAGTCTAAGATGGCCTGATCTCTAGTTGGCTCCTCGACATATTGGTCCAGGAAACCATCCCGTAAACACTCCAGGAATTCCTCCTGCACAGTATTGTTACTAATTTGGTTAGCCCAATCTATATGTAGATTAAAGTCACCCATGATAACTGCTGTGCCCTCATTGCACGCGTCTCTAATTTCCCGTTTAATGCCATCCCCAACCTCCGCATTACTGTTTGGGGGTCTGGATACAACTCCCACTCATGTTTTCTGCCCCTTGGTATTTCTCAGCTCTGCCCATACAGATTCCACATCATCAGAGCTAATATCCTTCCTTACTATTGTGTTAATCTCCTCTTAAACCAGCAATGCTACCCCACCTCCTTTTCCTTTTTTCCTGTCCTTCCTGAATATTGAATACCCCTGGATGTTGAATTCCCAGTCTTGGTCACCCTGGAGCCATGTCTCCGTAATCCCAATTATATCATATCCGTTTACATCTATTTGCGCAGCTAATTCATCCACCTTATTCCGAATGCTCCTCGCATTAAGACACAAAGCCTTCAGGCTTGATTTTTTAACACTCTTAGTCCTTTTAAGATTCTTATTTACTGTGGCCCTGTTTGATTTACACCCTTGATTTCTCTGCCTTCCACTTTTGCTTTTCTCCTTCCTGTCTTTTGTTCCTTTCCTTGCTTCCCTTTCCTCTGTCTCCTTGCACAGGTTCCGAACCGCCTGCCATTTCAGTTTAAATCCTCCCCAACAGCACTAGCAAACACTCCCCCTAGAGCATCAGTTCCGGTCCTACCCAGGTACAAACCATCCAGTTTGTACTGGTCCCACCGCCCCCAGAACCAGTTCGAATGTCCCAGGAATTTGAATCCCTCCCCTTTGCACCATTCCTCTAGCCACGTATTCATCTGAAATATCCTTCTATTTCTACTCTGACTAGCATGTGGCACTGGTAGCAATCCTGAGATTACTACCTTTGAGGTCCTGTTTTTTAATTTACCTCCTAACTCCCTATATTCAGCTTTTAGGACCTCATCCCGTTTTTTACCTATATTGTTGGTACCTATATGCACCACGACAACTGGATGTTCACCCTCCCCCTCCAGAATGCCCTGCAGCCGTCCCGAGACATCCTTGACCCTTGCACCAGGGAGGCAACATACCATCCTAGAGTTTCGTTTGCGGCCGCAGAAATGCCTATCTATTCCTCTTACAATAGAATCCCCTATCACTATTGCTCTCCCGCTCTTTTTCCTCCCGTCCTGTGCAGCAGGACCACCCACGGTGCCAGGAAGTTGGCTGCTGCTGCCTTCCCCCGATAAGCCATCTCCCTCAACAATATCCAAAGTGGTATATCTGTCTGAAAGGGGGATGGCCACAGGGGACCCCTGCACTACCTGCCTGCACCTACTACTCTACCTGGTGGTCACCCATTCCCTTCCTGCCTGTGCAGCCTTTACCTGCGGTGTGACCAACTCCCTAAACGTGCTATCCACGATGTCCTCAGCATATATCCATTCGCAGATCCAGCGCTGCAATGTGGTCTGTCAGTAGCTGCAGCTGGATACACTTCCTGCACACATGGTCGTCAGGGACACTTTCGTCAGGGACACAGGAAGTGTCCCTGATGTCCCACATAGTGCAGGAAGAGCATGCCACAGGACCGAGCTGTGCTGCCATGACTTACTCTTTAATTAATTCAAATTAAATTAAATCAAATCAATACCACTAATTACACGACAGTTAAATGATATACTCAACGGCCCTTGTTTACTACCACTCCACGCTACACAACAGAGACCCTAGAAACTTTAAACCACAAAAATTAATTTTGGAAAAAAGCGAGAAAGAAAGAAATACTCAATCAGTTACCTGATTTCTGGTGACGTCACACTTCGATTACTTTTTACTTCTCGCTGCTGCCGCTGGTGAGTCTGGGCCGCTCTCTCTCCCCGCTCTTTAACTCCTCGGTCTCCGTGCTCAGTCTCCACCCAGAGCTGCTCTCGCTGCTGCCGCCCGTGTGTCTAGGCCGCCCTCTCTCCCCGCTCTTTAACTCTTTGGTCTCCGTGCTCAGTCTCCACCCAGGGCTGCTCTCGCTGCTGCCACCGGTGTCTTCGAAATAATGCCATGGGATCTTTTATGTGCACCTGAGTGGGCAGACGGGACCTCAGTTTAACATCTCTTCCTGAAGACTGCACCTCCGACAGTGCAGCACTCCCTCAGTGCTGCACTAGACTTTGTGCTCAGATCTCTGGAGTGGGACTTGAAGCCACAACCTTCTGGCTCAGAGGCGAGAGTGCTTCCATTGAGCCACAGCTGACACCAAATAGGCTCCACACCAGTCACTGCATCCAAAGCTAAATGAAGAAAAAATCCCTTCTAGTACTTCACTTATCCTTTACTATCATTAAAAACACAAGTACCAGTTGTATAGAAAAGGAATGGCTGGCATCCAAATTGTACAGCTTTTTGATTTCGAGGGCTACCATCTTCCTTAATGTACTGTGTAAAATTTGGGGAATTTATCTGGGACTTGTAATACGCTCAGGAATGTGGATCAAATGTTGGAAGTGGAGAAATTCCTTCACAAAATGGGTATGCAACACAAAATTTTTCATGAATATTGTACCTCAGTTTGCCTTAAAATTGGGGGCTTCCCTCCATCAAGGTGGATGTGAAGCAGGGCTGGCTCATCTAGCACTATGCTAGGTCATCGCTGTTGAACGTCCATTAAGTTAGAACTTCTAATGCTTCCCTAACTTCTGACCATCAGTCAAGGTGTTGGATTCTGATTCACCTCCAGCAGCCATCTACAAAGGAACATGAACAGGCCATCAAGCCTGCTCAGCCATTTTGATAGCTACGGCAGTTTTATATATTTTTAATCCCAATTCTCTGCCTTGATGAAGACAGGCTCACAATTTTATGCCAGCGGGAGTCTATATCGGTGAAGAATTTTGTATTGCATTTTGCAGTGGAGGCCAATTCATTAAATATATTCAAGAAGGAGTTAGATATATTTCTTAAGGCTAAAGGGATCAAGGGATATGGGGAGAAAGCAGGGACAGGGTACTGAATTTGGATGATCAGCCATGATCTCATTGAATGGCGGAGCAGGCTCGAGGGGCCGAATGGCCTACTCCTGCTCCTATCTTCTATGTTTCTATATCTGCTTTGTAAGAGTTTAAAAAAGTAAAACAAATAATTTTTTCCCACTCATTTATAATTTTAAAATACTTTTAACAAAAGTAAGTTTATTTTTAGCCCTGTAAAAAACTTTAATTATTTTTTTCAAATAATTTAAAGTTTTGTTTAAAATATTTAATTTAATGTAATTTTAACTCATTTTAAAAATGTGATGGTTTTTAAAAAATTTATTTAATGTTTTGATGTCTATTTTCAGTGATCCCCATTCATACTTTTGACAGGTCTACCTGTCAAAAGTATGAAGGGGGATTCCCTTCTCCCATTGGCTCGCCTGGCCCACGTGATCCCAGGGATGCTTGCGAACCGCCTGCGCCCCTGGGATACCTGGGCCTCTGCACGCGCGCGCACCAAGAGAGGCCCAGGAGCGGAAGAGTCTGGACCTTGGGAGCCCTCAGGTATCCGCATGCAGGAAACCTCCTATCGGAAATTACGGGCATAAGTTTTTATTTTTCCAATATTTATCCACTTCCCTCTTAAAAGCTGTTATGGATTCTGCTTTCTTCATTGTTTCTGTTAGTGCATTCCATGTCCTAAAAATCCTTGGCATAAAAACAAATTATCTGAATATTTCCTCCTTATTTTAATCACACAACGGAAGCTCATACCAGACCTGATCAAATAATTAAATTCTATCAATGTAATTTTTGATTACTAGAATATCCCTATTCATACAGTATGATTATTGCTTTTTGTGATATTAGGCTTGAATCACAAAGAGGCTGTGGTGGAAGAGACAGATTCTGTCCACTGAGCCTATCAAAATCTGTGATGAGTTCCACCTTGTGCTCATACGCCAGGAAGCAGGATTCTGGAGTGTAGCAAGTTCTGAGAGCTTGACAGAACTTACTTCCTCTCCAACAGCAGCTACGTAACAGAAATGTCAAAATGGAACAATTGTGAAATCTGCCTTCCCAATAATACCAGATAATATGTGTAGATTGGGGAAACCATGGCCACTCTGTTTAGCTGGAGAGATTGTGACCTTGTCCTTTTTAATTGCCACCAATTATTTCACCTCATGAGAAAATGCAACTTCTAAACACCTAAACCTTTCCTGGTTATTCTAAATGGTAAGTCTACACTGTGAGTGGCACTGGCAGGTGCCTAAAAGCAGTTGGGGGAAGAGAGATAAAACAAAAAAAATGCTTGTTGTAACTTGTATTGAACTGTTTTGCCATTTAAGTGTCAATCTTGGCTCACTGGTAACACTCTTGCCTCTAATTCAGAAGGTAATGGCTCCCAGGGTCTTGAGCACATTATCCAGGCTGCCACTTCAGTGCAGTACTGAGGGGGTGCTGTCTTTCAAACGAGATGTTAAACCGGGGCTCCATCTGCCTGCTCAGATGAACGTAAAAAATCCTATGGTACTATTCGAAGGGGAGTTTTCCTGGTCCTGGCCAACATATATCCCTCAACCAACAGCACTAAAATAGATTATGTGGCCAATTATCTCCTTGCTGGCTGTGGGACCCTGCTGTGTGCAAATTGCCTGCTGTGTTTGTTTACATTACAACATTGACTACACTTCAAAGTACTTAATTGGCTATGAAGTGCTTTGGGATCTCCTGACGATGTGAAAGGCATTATAAAAATGCAAGTTCTTTCTTTTCTTAAAAGACCCCTCCAATGGCTCAGTTAGTTTATTCAGTATAGCTGAACTCTAGAAACTATGAAGGTCCCAAGTCTGGTCCCCAGCCTATATTGAATTAGTTGATTTCAGCTGGGGACAGTACCAATGCTTAAGCATCCTTAGTTAGGGAGGTAACAATCAGTCATTGATTACCTTTCTGATTTGCTATCCACAAGTCCGGGTTATAAGTGTGTGTGGGTGGAGTTTGGTTGAGGCTTCTCGCATTTGAATTACTGTCATGACTCCTACATGAATGATGCAAGTAACTAGAGGATATTCAATCCTCCTGTATCACAGCAAGTGAACACCTTTAGGAAAGTAAAGGAAGGAGGAAAGTTGATGAGAAAAAATAAAGGAAAATAATTACACAGTATAGTCCACTACTAGTGTACTTTACGAACAAAAAATTGTTCTAATCCACTTTTCACTGTACCTATTTTGTAATCTTAAACTCTTCAATGAAGTGTCTACGCGATTTATGAAATGTTTAGTCTACGGGTGGGCTTTCTGCATTTGTTACCTTAAACTGTGTGAACTTGGTAAAGGGTTAGGTATGAAATGTTTATTAGTTCAAGAGGTTTCTTCTTTGCTGGTAGTTTGTGACATTTTCAAATGAAAGATCTTGATCCTAATGGTTGTTTGCATAGGTATCCATACTTAAATTTTTACAATTCTTAAAGAAGGAAGTGTAGAAATGTATTATCTATTTGGGCTTTGTACTTATCAACATGATAGAGAAAACCTAACTATGTTCTCAGAGTCTATAAAATGTTTAGTGACTTAATATTTGAACATTTAACTCCCTTAAAGATAATAGGGACACAAATTAATTTATTGATCCAGTATTGGGATGCAATGCCTGAGATTCATTATTATATAAAAGACAGGAGTCTAAAAGTTACTGTTGGTGTAAAGGCTTCTGCTGATGATAGTAGACTCTAATGGGGATGTAAAATCCAGAGTGTCGTATACTGCATATCTCCTGATCCCTGAATGCTACTTTCCATATTGGTGGCAATGGAGAAGCTTCAATGCATTATACATGCATAAATGCAATTAAACATTATAATGCCGGGATAATTGGAAGAAAGAAAATAAATACTTGCATTTATATAGCCCCTTTCTTGACCACAGGACGACCAAAACACTTTACAGCCCATTAAGTGCTTTTTATTTGGAAGTGTAGGAAATGCCGCAACCAATTTGCAGTAGGGAAAGAACCATATTCAAAAGCTTCCACATCTGCTGTCCATATGAAATGTTGATGCAACTGAACCAGCATCTTGTTTGTGAGAATTGAGAAGGAAACTGCTGGTTTTGTTTTGTATTAAAAGACAATGGGGTTTGTGTTTCATGCTCCTTCAGCTGAACAAGATCAACAGGAAAGGGCTAGCCACAGATGTAAAGTGTCCGGCGGCATACTGTCTGAACCTTCTGCTACGCTACCCATTGGGGGTAGTATCCCAGGCACAGCTATCTGAAATTGGCAGAAGAGCTGTCCCTCAGGAGGCTAAGAGAGGCAGTGAATGAGCTTGCCATCTCCTACAAGAAAACCTTTAGACAAGATTTGCAATCTAGATGGCACTGCCAGTAACTGTCAAGGTCATCATGGCTGTAAATTTTAATGCGTCCAGCTCTTTCCAGGTTCCTGTTTGTTTTGCTTACCTCTGAGTCCTGCGAGCCTGGTCTCCAATGTAAGTGGCACGGTTGCTTAATTAATTCTGAAACTGCCCAGCTGCATCTGCAAGATAGCTAGTACTGGTCTCCACAATTCCACCTTGGAGACTTCTTCTGCCTATCACAGTTGCCATCTTCGGCCTAGAAATTGGGTTCTGGTCTTGCCAGGGCTGTAGCGCCAGAAAGTTTGCGCCAGCGGTAATGCGGCAGCACGCGACGAAAATTCGGGTGCGCCGGGCCCAGACGGCAGCGGGCGCTAAAACCCTCCTTTAGCGCCTCAAAACGGGCGTGAACTTGGGTTTCCCGGCGCTAATCCCCCGCTGCGGCATCCGATGCGGTGCGGCAGGCGGGGGAACTGCAGGCCTCCTCCTCCTGTTAAGGAGGAGCTGCCTGCAGCCGACAACTGTCCGGCGGATTGACCCGACATCTGAGCCCGGCACCTCGGGGAAGTGCCGGGCTCGCATCAGACACTGATCAGGGCCGCGGGGGGGGAATGCAGGAGTCCGGGAAGGGAGGTGCGGGCAGGCGGCCGCCGGGAACGCGGCCGGCCGCCGCTCCACCTTTATGCGCCGGCGCACACTGGGGGAAGACTCTGTTGCCAGAGTCTTAGTTGCGCCTGCCACGGGCGAGGCAGGCGCAACTGAATTTCGGCTTGGGGCCGGGTTACCACGGCAACCGGGACGCTGCGCACACTGATGACGTCATCGGTGCCGGCGCAGCGCTACCGGTGCAACGCCGATTTAGGGCCCCAGGGAATTTCTCAACTGGCCATAACTCCGGCGCTAGGCCCTCTAGCGCCTCAAATGCGGCGCTAAGCCTACCGAATTTCTAGGCCTTCATCTTTTAACTGTCTTCCCTGCCCTCCAGAGTTGCTGTAACCTGGAGAAACCTGTAGTATCTAAAATATTTGTCTCCAATGCTCCTGGACCCCAGGACCACCAACCCAACATGACCAATCCACATGTCCTTCCGCCGCCCGATGACTACTACACACAGTTTCTGCAGCCTACCTTACTTAAAACTGTGACATCTTCCCTGCCACCCTCTCATTATCAGCACTATTATTAAAACAATTTTTAAAAATTCAGATAAATTAACTACATAAAGGACATTTAATAATAATCCAGGACACTGATTTAGTTTCCACATAAATATGTACATAATTATACAAGTTGAACCAGAAAATATCACTAACGCAATACTCTGAATAAATCAAACTGTATTTTTATTAATCATCGTAAATCTGTGGCCCAGAAATTCGGGTCTCCACGGGTGAGTACGCATGGGGTACTCACCCATAGGCTCAATGGAAGTGCCGGTTTCGTGCATGCACTGCACATGCGTGGGAAACCGGCACTTCCGTTCCCTTGAAAGAAGGGGTTGAGAGGTGGAACGCGTGCGCAGGTGAGGCAGCGCGTGCGTATCGAACTTACGTTGTTTTTCCGGGAGGGTAAGTCTCCAGGAGTTACACTTTTAAAAAGCAGGCGCAATGCCTGCTTTTTACAAGGTAAGTGGTGAATTCATTAAAATTAAAAAAAATTTTCCACAGGTTTATTATTTTTAATTACGTTAAAGAAAGGTAAGTTTATTTTTAGCCCCGTTAGAAAATGTAATTCTTTTTTTCAAAAATTTAAATTATTGTTTAAAATAGTTATTTCATGTAATTTATAGTTATTTTAAAAATGTGTTTAAAAAAAAATTTATTTGAAGATTTAGTGATGTTTTGGGGCTTATAGTATTTATAGGTTTGACAGGTCTTCCTGTCAAACTTAGGAATGAAGCATTCCCTGCTCCGATTGGCTCTCCATGGCCCACGTGATCCCAGGGGACGCATCAAACTAACTGCACCCCTGGGATACTCAAGCACTGTGCGCCAGCAGTTGGAGGAGGCCCAGGATCGGAATCCCACGCGGGCCCACAGCTCAACGGCCGGCGCGCAAGGTAAGTGCAGGTCGGGGGCTTGCACCCGCGGGAAGCCCCCGACCCGAATTTCTGGGCCACTGTATTTTACATGGGGTAAAACAGTACATCACCATGCCCATCACCACAGGAGATCCACTAATTAACAAATGAAAATGCCACAAACAAATAGACAAGGTATGGTGTGAAATATGTTGTGTCTGGTTGTAAAAATCTTGGGTGTCAGCACCCCCGTGTCTATGCCAGAAGGTTAGGGACTTGAGCTCCACTCCAGAGATTTGAGCATATAATTTACCTGGCACTTCACTGCAGTATTGATGCACTGCACTGTTGGATGTGCCATCTTTCGGATGAGACGTTAAACTGAGGTCCCATCTACAGGCCCCACGGCACTATTCAAAGAAGACCCGGGGAATTCTCCCTATGTCCTGGCCAATATTTACCCCTCAACCAAGACCACTAACACAGATGATCTGGTCATTTATTCCATTGCTGTTTGTGGGACCTTGCTACGTGCAAATTGGCTGCTGCGTGTCCTACATTTTAAGTACTGTAAATTGGCTGTAAAGTGCTTTGGGATGTTCTGCGGTCATGAGAGGC
Organism: Somniosus microcephalus; assembly: GCF_052327205.1. Taxonomy (NCBI): domain Eukaryota; kingdom Metazoa; phylum Chordata; class Chondrichthyes; order Squaliformes; family Somniosidae; genus Somniosus; species Somniosus microcephalus. The sequence continues at coordinate 221,310,235 of NC_140987.1, forward strand.
ACTATATGCGTGCAAGTTCTTTCTTACTTGGCAGATCTTTCATTAAAAGTTTTGCATCTGGTGCATGCCTTTAGGATTTAGGAAGGATGCAGAGTCAATGCCTTTGGCATCTAGGACCTAATTTTTTATGGGTCCCCACTCCCAGAGTTTGTAAAACCATGGGTCCCTCAAACTGAGACCAGAGGCATGCAAAAGAACTAAAAAAGAAGAGACTGATGTTCTTTAATTAATATAATATTAAACTAATCAAAAAACACTTAATCGTACCCAAGTACACACTCTCAGGGTGTAATTTTAACCCCCAAGAACTGGTGGGCTTGGGTCAGCGTGAAAAAATTTAAAAGACATCTTGCTGTTAATTTCAGCAGGATGTCCAGGGAACCCTTACTTTCAGGTTTCCCATCTGGAAATCCTCTCCCCCACTCTCTTCACAGCCCCGAGTAAATATCGAGGCCTCACTGTCTCTCAAAATTTCCATACACAAAAAGAGAAACCAATCTCATCCCTGACAAATATTTTTCAAACTGTTCTGAGCGCCCATCTTGGTTTCTCACTCACTCCACTATAAACCTCTAAAAGTAACATTTATAATAGAACAAACTCAAAAACATTAAATATTTTTGGAAAAAATATCACAAAACTTTCCCATCCAATGTCCCAAAGCTAATCTTTGAGTCACAATGTTTTCTGTGGCATTGTGAAAAGAACGGAAGGGAAAGGGCTAGCATTTATATAGTACCTACCACAACCTCAGCACGTCCTATTGCACTTCATAGCCAATGAAGTATTTTTGAAGTGTAGTCACTGTTGTAATGTAGGGAAATGGGCAGCCAATTTGCACACAGGGAAGTCCCACAAACAGCAACAAGAGAATTGACCTGAGAATTCACTGCTGCTTTTTTGCCTCTCAGCGGCACTGCTCACATGAAGAGGATGGTATCCAGGCTTCCACAAATGTGCAATTTTGAAGTTCTCCTGACCAATGCATATTTGCCACCTTTGTCCCCGGACTACTTATGAGCAATGCCACAGGGGATCTGCTGGTATTTTGAATATTTTTAATGAAGAAAGGCTTTTGGTCTTTCACACATGACTGTATTCACTAAATTGTGCAATTACATTTTAATTATGCTTTAAAGTGTATTGAATTCAACTGTTCTAAATGTTGTATAATTTAACATGATTACACGCTGATTATGGAAATATGAACTTTTTGTTTTTTGAAGATTTTTATGATCACACTCCATCAAGTTTTTAATTCTTGTAGCTAGTTTTTGTACTTATCCTGAGAGTGATTTTTCTTAATGCAATAACATTTATTCTTTCAGTCAACATCAAATTATCATGCCCGGAAATATGGAGTACGTGCAGCTATGCCTGGGTTTATTGCTAAGAAGCTGTGTCCAAATTTGATTATCATTCCAGCAAATTTTGATAAGTATCGAGCAGTAAGCAAGGAGGCAAGTCTTATTTCTGATCATTATTCTATTATTTTGTTCACTGCTTCTTTGTGCTTCTGCTAAATTTGTCTTCTATTTCCTTTCAATACAGTTATGATTGTTTCCTGACCTTGTGCTATTTTCTTATCATTTAATTTCAATAATCTTACTTATTGTTCTCATGCATTAAAGTTTCCCTGTTAATCTTTTGTCTTTTACCTCTGAGTTAATGTTCCAAAGATCTACATCCCTTTTTCAGCCAATTCTTTCTTGTTCTTTTTTAATGTAGTTTTCGAGGATTTACCTTTCTCCCAGTATGCTTCGCATTGCTGTCCTGTTCAAAACTCCCCTCTTTAACCTGTCTTCACCCCCACCCGCTTGAGACTGCTCTCTAATGGCTTACATTCTTGTAAAAGAAAGTGAATCATCTTAAGTTCCCATTGATGGCGTGGTAGATAAATGAGCTACCTGGTGTGGCATTTAGTCATACCTAGCAAGAAGGAAGTTAAGAAAAAGGTTGCAAATTGAGGGGTGAGAGCAAGGAGTTCTGTAATAAAATCATTATATATTTTCATCATCAAAGGAGCAAGTTTCAGTCACCAAGATTAACTGACATTGGTTTCTATCAATTTCCATGAACAGTTCTCCAATTCAAAGCAATACCACCGTTTAACCAAGGTTAATGAAGATGAGATGAAGCCAGTTTCAGATGAGGAGGGCTTACATTTTGATTTAATACAGTTTTGGATAAAATCAGCAGGGTTGTACGAAATTGGATTTGGTGGATTGCAAATGGAAATGATTACAATAACTTCTTTATTTTCTTGACTTGGAAGCTAGAATGCTTCCAGAATTCATGGCAAACTTGGAATATTTATGCTTTGTCGAGTTAAATGTTTTCTTCCTCCAGAGTAAGAAGGAAATTCAATGTGACTGCTAATTTATGTATTTCTATTTCTTAGACTGTGATGGCTACTGGCCACAGTTTATAAATACTTTCTTTTGAATAGTGTGATTTTCTTTTTTCTCCCAGAGCCAAAAAACAACTATGGTCAAAAAGGCAGATAACTGGCTTCCAGGCCTCTGCTCATGTCATTCTGAACTAGCTGTAAGAAGTCTGAAAGTGCCAGGGATTGAGTCATCTTCTGCTTCCATAGAAATGGTTTTGCAATTTGACTAGGTTGCTCCTAATTCACCCTATTTATACTTGTGGCAGATTCTGCAACACTGGATTAACTTTGTGACTAATTATGGTTCGTAAATACAGAAATGTTTCTTGTATGGTGTAATAGGTGCATGTTTATTAATACAGGACTGATTTTTGGACGGTGTGATGGTTTATAAATGCAAAGCTGTTACTTGGATTCTGACTGGTGAATGTTAATAAACAGAAAGCTGTTTATTTCACTGAGTGATCAGTGAGCATGCCTTTATAAATGGGGTCATTCATAATCTGGTTTTAATTTTATTGAGAATTTGTTTTGACGCTAAAACTCATGTAAAGGAAAAAGTATTGCACCATGGTGCTAAAAATGAACCTTTGCACCAAATATTCGTTTGGTTAATTTAATCAACGTGGTGTGCTGGGGAATAACAGCTGCAAGTAGGGGCCTGTGCGGAAACAATGGCCCAGATTTTGCGGGAGCAGGGAATCTCATGGCGTGCCCCGTTAGTTGGACTTTTTCTCTCACCCTTCACCTCAAAAACTGTTTGCGCTGATAACGCCAGGGCATCTGGAACCTGGGTGAACCTTGGTTCTGTCAATTATTTACAAAGATTTTTGAGAATGACGGCCAAAGCCTGAGCCAATGGGGCACTAAAACATTTGTACGTTACCTCAATGCCACATAATACGGATTTGCTTGAACCCTACTCTATAATAGCAGACCAGAAGGTTTCTGTACCATCACTGTATGGGGTAGGGGAAGTGATGGTGATGAACTAACCCAGGGGTGGGCCATTATTTGGGCTGGAGGGCCACTTAACAAATTTTGGTGAGCTGTGGAGGGCTGCACACCAATGTTCCCCGTAAGGTGCGCGGTCGTGCACCAATTGCGAGGTCCCATGTAGGCCACTCACCATCTCCTGCTTGTACCTGTATGGTGTAATAGGTGAAGAGATATTGCGCATGCAGTGGCTGCGCAGCAAATTTTAAGGGACCGCGCACGAAAAAGAAATTAGAGGGAACATAACATAAACATTGCATAAACGTAGGCCGGAATTTTGCTGGCGTTCAGAGGGTGGGTTTGGAGGCCGGTCTGCTGTCAAAATAGCAAAGATTGACAGCGGGTAGGGAACCGAGTCTCCCAGGTGTCGGGTCTGTCACCGGAGAACTGACCCGACACCAAACGGCAGGGAAGACAATTGAGATCATTAAATGGCTTTTTAAGAGCCAATTTAATGGTATTTTAGGCTTCCTTCCAATTTTACGTGCTCCCCCACGGGTTACCCGCTGCTCGGGGAACACGCCAGCTCATCCTGGTGTGAGTTGAGTCTGCTTTGATGTATCTGATAAGCTGACAGCTGCAGAAGTGGTGTAAAGGATGCCATGTTGCAGATGGTCGGTTTCAGAGCACATAAACTGTTGGCTACTGCATTTTTAATACATATAGAGATTTCTTTAGCTTGCAAGTATTTAGAAGCAACTGTATATACAGTGGAACAACCTCTCTCACCATTGACAGATTGCTTCTGTCATCTCAACCTCACCTGCCATCTATCCCAGCAACATCGGTGCCCTTGGAAAAAATCACACCTTGGTCCTCTGAATCCTTCCACGATCAGCCCCAACACCAACCTTCTCCGCCATCACCTGATGCTGCACAGGGCATCAGTCCCTGACAACACTGCTGCCCAGGAGGCCAGCGATGGCATCATCATGACCAGATTTACTTCACTTGACGCTGTACACCCTGGCTGCCACTTGATGTGCCAGGTTGACACCATCCCACACCAGCACCGTAAAGTATCCCTTTAATGCCCAAGCCATTCCATTCACACTCATCACTATGGGGGGGGGGGGGGGGGGGGCGGCGGCGGTAAGTTATGTCTCAACATTCACTGGAACTCAGTAAGACACTTCTCAAGGTGCGTGTTGTTAGTTGGTATGCTTGCAGTAGGTTGAGTGTGAGGGGTGGCTACTGAGATGGGGAAGTGATAATATAGATAGAGAGGGTTAGGTGGAGGTGCAAGGCAAGTTGGTGTGAGGAAGGATGTGCAGGAGTAGGGTAGGGAAGGCAGAGTGATGGGGATGTGATGAGTGGCACAGCAGGGTGAGTTTAAGTGTGGCTTTGCAGTAACGTTTCGTGATCTACTGAGATCATTGAAAGGTTGGCGCCACTGCAGCCAGGGACCCCTGACGACATCCCTGCTTTTGCCCTCCTGTGCATTGTGCAACCAGGCTGCGTTGGTGTCCTGGGGTGGTCTCTTCCGCCCTTGGAAGGGAAGAGAACCTTCCTGCGTGCTGTGACTCCCTCCATAAGCATATGTAGGGAGTCGTGCGAGAGTCTCGGTGCAGCAATCCACCTTTGTGCAGTGTTTGTCTGTGTTTGCAGCACCTCAATGCTGTCGAACACTGACAGAGCAACTGTCAAACTCAATGTGGCCGTGGTCCCTTTAAGGAAACCGGCTGATGACGCGTCATCAAATGACGTCATCAGACCCGCTTCCTGTTAATTGGCCGATAAGCCTGCAGGGCGGGCTTAACAAGGCCAATCAAGGGAAAATCCCTTTGACAGAGCGGCTGCAGCTGGGAGTGGGACCGGAACCCGGAAACCAGCTCTCCCGACACCGCTGAGAAAATCCAGCCCAAAAATTCAGATAGTAGTCAGATACTATCTTAAATACACAAAAATGTCGTGCAAAATAGTAAAATCTTCCGTTACTAAATGAATAAAATGATTGATCGATCAATTATATGTTGTACTGAAAGTCTACGTGGCTGCTTGGCAGAGCGGCTCGAGTCTGCGGGGCCTCTGACGCGAGAGTTGTTCTCTTTTTAGTGTGTTTAGTATGGGAGCCTGAGGCTTCGCAAGGCCTGAACTACAGTCGCGTTACCTGTAGTCCTTGTACTCTGGGATCCACTCCCGTGTCTAAGACAGGGATGAGAACTTCCCTGCTGTCGTACTCTGGATACCGGGAGAGGAAAGACGCAGAGCTGGTCCCTTTATTTGTTAAAAGAGTCATCGAGATGAGCAGGCATGACGTGACTCTTAAATGGATAGGGCATATTTGAGTACACAGTGCATTCTGGGTATGGACATCCGTCATTGGAGCCCAGAATTGCAGAACGGATCCTCTTAAGATCGGGCCGGGGGGAATCACTTTTGCGAATTGATAAATTGAATTAAGTATTACTATGTATTCCCTGGCTGCAGTTCGGGTCTGTACCTGACCCATGAGAAGTGAAAGCGGATAGACTAATGTGCAACTCGAGCTCCGGTTCACACTTTATTTCTATCCCGTCTAGCGGGCCGGATAGAACAAGTCGGTGGGCCGGATACGGGCCGTATTTTGCTCACCACTGGACTAACCTATGCCATATGGCTAAAGTACACTCGGACCACTTTTCATAGTGCTGAAAATACTTGGCAACACTACCAGAGAAATAAAATTTGGGCCAAAACTCTTTACAATTCATGGTATAGAAGCAAATCTGGAGTATACACCCACCATTTCTCGGTGGAAGAGAAGGGAGGAGTCAAAATCACAGGTTCATGAATCATTTATGAATTATTGGTGCATTGCACAAAATGTATTAAATAGTGCAGATTGGTTCACAGAGCGTGGTATGCGGGGAATATTGAGCATTATTTTAAGACTCAGATTAGGCTTGGAATGTGTGATATGATTGTTTCAATAGTAGTGCAAAAACATATTGTTTGTGCTGATTTATCTGACCATAAAAAGGTGGCATGTCTCATAAATGTATAATGCAAACATGTAATCACAAATAAGAATTAAAAAAATATCTAGTTTGAGATGATTGCAGAAAGCACGGTACTAGCAAAACAAGTCGCAACATGGCTGGGCAAATGTGATTATCATTGTGAATGGCCCATTAACTGTTCCTATGTAATCCTGTAATGGAGAGAGTGAGGAACTGGCAGAAATACACTAAATAAGTACTTTGCCTCAGTCTTCACAGAGGAGGTGGATTTTGAACAATAGCCAGAGGCTATTATTTAAAGAAAGATGATACTAAAGAAGTTACAGTACTCAAAGTTAAGGTGGACAACTAACTGGGCCCTGATGGTTTGTATACAGGAATCCTAATGAAGGCTACGGAAGAAATAATGGAGGTTCTGATAATTTTCCAAAAATATGTGGAAAGGATAATTGTGCCAAAGGTAGCAAAAAAAAGAGACAAAATAGGCTAGGAAATTATAGGTCAGTAATACTTACTTCAGGTGAAGCACTTGTGGAGGAAGAGGACACTTGGGGAAAAATTCAGTTGTTTGCGCTTCCCGTTAGCGCCTTAAGAGGGTGCTAATGGGGCGCAAAGCAACTAGCGCCCAGCGCGGCGATGTTTGCGCCGCTCGAGAAATTAACTAGACATTTTGCGGCGGTGCTAAACACTACCGCCATGATCTCCTGCGCCGGCAGATCGTGACGTCAGAGTGCGCAATGCCCCGGTCGCGCCCCAGACCGGATATTGAGTGATGCCCCTGCCTTACCATCTGCTGCTAGCAACGACAGGTTGAGGGGAGTGTTTTGCAGTCAGGAAGGGACTGGGGGAGCGCTATTTAAAGGCGACCGCTTCCTGCCTTTTTTTGTTGGTGACATTTTTGCACCACGCATTCTGAGAGAGAGAGAGAGACTTCTGGAGAGATTCAACACTGTGTGAAAGAGTTTTGCATACTGAGCAGCACTTTGCAGGTTCATTTTGATTTGCCCTTCCTTGTATCTATTTAGAAGAGACTGTGGGGGCTGCACTCTGAGCTCTTTCCCTGGGTCTCTCCATTGTTCTTTCCTGCAGATTTGATGTACAGGTCTCTCCAGGCCTAGATTCAAGACTGCAATGAGCAGGATGTGGATGGAGTGCAAAATCAACCCTCCCCTTTAAGATAAAAACAGAAAAATGCTGGAGAAACTCAGCAGGTCAGGCAGCATCTGTGAAGAGAGAAACAGAGTTAACGTTTCAGGTCGATGACCTTTTGTCAGACCTCCCCTTTAAGAACTGGCCGGAGCCAGTGTGTCTGTGCTCCATTGCTGACTGACATCACATGAGCTTCGCCAGCGTTCTGAGGTCGCGCCTCGCTCCTTGGCCTTTGCGCCTTAAGACAAGTGTGAAGCGTCTGATTTAGCGCTCCAATCACCTCCAGGGGCGATAAAAGCCAAGTTTGCCGTTGGAGGCGATAATTAGCGCCAGGCGCTAAACTTTGTGCACGGCCGCTAATGGCACCCCAAACGGGGCGATACAGAATATTTCCCCCTTAGTCATTAAATTGAAACTGTCTGCTACCAGGCAGGACATCGATTCTTAGTTTTCTTTTAAATAATATATGTAAGGAAATTCTTTTGTAGTGAAAATATTCCCCAGGCTATCATTTTCTTTTAATTGGTAACTAACTGCTGTTTGCCTAATGGAATGTGGAGTATAAAGCTTCAGTTGCATTTTGATGGAAGAATATGATATATTATTATGTGCTGTAACTGTGATGCAGTTTAGTTGCTAATCAATGCCTTTACAAGCTTTAAAATATTTTAAAAATGTTTTTTGTTAAAGGTACAAGAGATACTAGTAGACTATGACCCTAATTTTCTATCAGTGAGTCTCGATGAAGCCTACCTGGATATAACAGAGCATTTAGAACAAAGACAGAACTGGCCTGAACACAAAAGGACGTACTACTGTCATAGAGAAGGTGATACAAAAGGTCATCATTTTACTTCCTCATTTAATGGTCATATAACTGAGGTATCGCAGACCAAGACTTTTTCGTATAGATTGATTTCGTCCAATAAATGAGTATAGTGCAGGACCTCTGCCCAATTTGTGCATTATGGCCTGGATTTTCCGGGGCCTATGACCGCATACGCCGCAGTAAGTGCGCCGCAAGTGCCGAGTTTCCGTGTGTGAGGCGCATGCGCGAAAACCTGGAACTTGCGATCTGTCAAGTTACAGCTTGACAGATCCACTGCATCCCCGGGAAATGGACATTCACTGGCGGATAGTTGACTGCCCAGTGAATGCCCGTGAAACTCTTATGCCTGGTAAAAGCAGGCGTAAGGCCTTTTACCAGCGTAAGAGTTTAAATAAATATTAAAATAATTTTTAAAAAATTATTTAAATATAAATTAGTTTAGGTTATTTTTAGCCCCTTTAAAACTTTTACATTTATTTTTCAAAAAATTAAGTTTTTTTAAATGTTTAATTAAATTATATTTTAATTAATTTTGAACATGTAATGATTTATTTTTATTTAACTGGTGTGTAATTGTGTTTTTTAGGGGATTCCTATTCATGCTTATGGGGATCCCACTTTTTGATTGGTTAGGCTGGCCCACGTGATGCCAGGGCGCTTGCGAACCGCGTGCGCCCTGGGACACGGTGGCCTTTACGCAGGCGTACGCGTAGAGGCACAGGAGCACAAGTGTCCGAACCTCCAGGACCATCAGGTAGGTGTGGAGTTTACTTGTAGTTTGGAGGCATTCGCCCGCGCGACTCCTCCAATCGCAAATTCAGGCCTGATGTGTTTTTCCAGGGCAGGCAGGAAGCACCCATCTGAAATAGGCGAGCTTCATTAAAATGGGCCAGGATTTTCATTAAAATATCAGAGTATCCTGCACACAATTTTCCGAGGTCACAAATAGGTTCAGCTTTTTCACCATCCCTAAATCATCCTTACTGTGCTGTACTGGAATCTTTGATTAATGCTGCCACCCCTCTTTTCAACTGCCTTGTCTCTCCTGAGTACTTGTAAGCAGGAATGTTTAGTTCCCAATTCAGCCCTAGCCTAAGTCATATTTACTTAAATATCCTACCCCTCCATAGTGATTTGTGCCTCTAGCTCACCTGTTTTATTCAAATGAATTCATTGTGTGAAATGCATTTGAATATGATAAGGAGTTATATAAATGCAAGTAATCCTGTGTGTATGTGTATATAAACTGTAAATGCTAGAAATATATAAAAATAAAAAATCCTGGAAATATACAGCTGCTCCAACAGAGTCGGCACCTGAAATATTAACCTAAATATTTGACCGACAAATATACTGTTTATTTTCAGCATTTTCTGTTTTAAATAAGCAATAACAGAAAAAATAACACTGCTTCCTACTTTTCCCTTAGAAATGCAGTTTCATAACAGAAGTTTGAGTATAGCTATTGTTTAAAGAAAAAATAATAGTAACAATAGTGCATAATTTCATATCTATTTTGGCCAAGATCCTAGTAGTTCTTTCATTTAAACTTATGTTTGTATTAAATAAAACAACTTAAAGCTGCATCATTGCCCTTTCCTGAAAAACAAATTTAAAGAAAGAAAGACTTGCATTTATATAGCGCCTTTCACGACCACCGGACGTCTCAAAGCGCTTTACAGGCAATGAAGTACTTTTGAAGTGAAGTCACTGTTGTAATGTGGGAAACGCGGCAGCCAATTTGCGCACAGCAAGCTCCCACAAACAGCAATGTGATGATGACCAGATAATCTGTTTGTGTTGTGTTGATTGAGGGATAAATATTGGCCAGGACACCGGGGATAACTCCCCTACTCTTCTTCAAAATAGTGCCATGGGATCTTTCACGTCCACCTGAGAGAGCAAACGGGGCCTCGGTTTACCGTCTCATCTGAAAGACAGCACTTCCGACAGTGCAGCACTCCCTCAGCACAGCACTGGAGTGTCAGCCTAGCTTTATGTGTTCAAGTCCCACAACCTTCTGACTCAGAGGCGAGTGTGCTACCCACTGTGCCACAGCTGACGCAACTCCAGCTACATTAAATCCAGTTGTAAAGTATTACATCTACCAACCAGTGACTGTGATATATTTGGACTGATTTACTGAGTGATGGATATAAAGGTTTAATATAGAGTAAAAGAAGAAATTATCAGATTAAATTATAGAAATTCAAAGAAAGCAATGCACTTGTATTTGTAATGCAGATTTTCAGTGTAAGAAAATGGGACTCTGTAATTTTAAGCTACATTCCAAAATCTATATATTTTTATGCTGACAATTTTATTGAAATATTGATGCAGTAAAAGAAAACGTGGATGATTTACAGCCATCCTGTGAAGATTTGGAAGGCATTTCACCAATACTTTTTGAAGACAGCCCTCCTGTGTTACAGCAGGGGTCAGTCCATTGTGAAATACAACAGACAGATCCTTATCTGCAGAGCAGTGAAAAAGAATCACATCAGCAGAGAGAACCAATTGTGTTTGGTGTTACAGCAGAGGAGGCTGTTAGAGAAATGCGTTTCAGGGTTGAACAGAAGACAAAATTAACAGCAAGTGCAGGTAATACGTTGCGTTTATAGTTTCTTTCACTTAACCTTTTTTTTCTGTCTCCATTTTGGACATGGAAGTAACTTTATAACATTGCCACAAATAATAGAACAGCAGGTCAGTCAGCATCTGAACATTTGTCAAGATAAAAGATGTTGCAGGTGCAGGTCCGTGCAACCCTTTGTCAGAACTAAAAGCTGAAGGATTGCAAAAAAAATACATGGGGTGGGGTGGGTGGGAGGAAATAACAAAGTTATTTTTGTTAAGTCCTAACAAAAGAGGAAATTAATGGTTTGGATGGCCTGTAAACAAAGGGAACTGTTCGATGATATAACAAATAATTTAAATAGGAAGTTATTAAACTACAAAAGAACATGCAAATAGCTAAGATGATGAAAATGGTTTGGAATAGGTCAAAACAAGGAAAATGGTGTAAATAAGGGAGAAATGGGCGGGGTGGTGGCGGGGATAAGTACCTAGAGATGAGGGAGGTCTGAAAAGAAAATCGAAAATGTCGGAAGCACATAATTCAAAAAAATTGAAAAACACAGGTCAACATTCTCGGCACAGACCCCCATAATGCCAGAACTGTGTCCTGATGAAGGGGCTTGCACCCAAAATGTCAATGCTCCCCCCCCCCCGCCCCCAGATACTAAGAGAGCCACCAGACATCCCCAATACTCCCTGCTGGACAGAATAAGAGGGGTTATAGCATAGAAACATAGAAGATAAGAGCAGGAGTAGGCCATTTGGCCCCTCGAGCCTGTTCCGCCATTTAATGAGATCATGGCTGATCATCCAAATTCAGTGCCCTGTTCCTGCCTTCTCCCCATATCCCTTGATCCCTTTAGCCTAAAGAAATATATCTAACTCCTTCTTGAATATATTTAATGAATTGGCCTCAACTGCGTTCTGTGGTAGAGAATTCCACAGGTTCACCACTCTCTGGGTGAAGAAATTCCCCCTCATCTCAGTCCTAAATGGCTTACCCCTTATCCTTAGACTGTGACCCCAGGTTCTGGACTCCCCGGCCATCGGGAACATCCTTCCTGCATCTAGTCTGTCTGGTCCTGTTAGAATTTTATAAGTTTCAATGAGATCCCCTCTCATTCTTCTAAACTCTAGCGAATATAAGCCTAATCGACTCAATCTCTCTTCATACGTCATTCCTGCCATCCCAGGTATCAGTCTGATGAATCTTCGCTGAAGTTAGAAACTTCTAAAGTCAATGTTAAGGCTTCAGCATGTCCAGGAGAAAGAGGAAATGCTGTTATGAAGCTTATGAACATATGAATAATGATGGACAGGTAAAGACCCTTTGGTCCACCCAGCCTGTCCCACACAAACAATATATACACACAAACAATATATACACACAAACAATATATACACACAAACAATATACAGGTAGACTATCCTTTATCCGAAAACCTCGGGACCAGCCGTGTTTCGGTTTTCGGAAAATTTCGGATTTCGGAAGGTGGGTCGGCGGGGGTCGGGGTTGGCGGGGGTCGGCGGGGGTCGGGGTCGGCGGGGGTCCGCAGTCGTGGCTTGTCCGTCGCTGCTAGCCTGGAATGCAATGAAGTTCCGCATTTCCACCAACAGGTCGTCGTGCTCGGTCGGAACAGGGGCCGGCACCGCCGCGGGCTCAGAGCTCTCGTTGCTTTCGAGCCTTTGGAAGAGAGTCAGGTGGTTCGGCGGGGGGTCGTGCGCACGACTTACGCTGACCCTCTGCTCAGCGTAAGTCGGCGGGGGTCGGGGTTGGCAGGGGTCCGCGGGGGGATCGGGGTTGGCGGGGGTCCGCGGGGGGGTCGGAGGGGGTCGGGGTCGGGGGGGGGTCCGCGGGGGGTCGTGCGCACGACTTACGCTGACCCTCTGCTCAGCGTAAGTCGTGCGCCACTCTGGTCATGTCGTGCGCACGACTTACGCTGACCGAAAAAACCTTTGGTTTTTAGAGGGTTTCGGTTTTCGGAAGTTCGGATAAAGGGTAGTCTACCTGTATACACACAAATAATATATACACACAAACAATATATACACACAAACAATATATACACACAAACAATATATACACTCTCCACCTCGCCCAAAACCATGTGCTATCTTGGGAGAGGCAAAAAAAACAGATTAAAACCCAGGCCAATTTGGGGGAAAAAATCTGGGAAATTCTCTGACCCATCTAGGTGATCAAAGCTAGTCCAGAAGATCGCTCTGGCCCTGATAATTCTATGTAATATCTACCTTTTGTACAAGATGATCTCTGCACCAGCCAGAAACAAATCCAGCTCTCGTTTGAAGGAATTCAGCGAATCACTGTCCACTGCACGAGCCAAAGCCTGTCCACTATTCTCTGGGAAAAGAACTACCTCCTGACATCTAACCTAGATCTAGCCTTGTACAACTTAAAATTGTGATTGCTGGTCCACCCTAATCTATTTAATTAGAACAAACTGTCAACTGGAACACAATCTATTCCCTTCATCATCTTAAAAACCTCGATCAGATTGCTCCTAAGTCTACACTTCTCTGAAGAGTAGAGTCCCAACTCTTTTAGCCTATATTGTTAACTAAGATGCTTTATACTGGGAAATAGTCTTGTGGCCCTCCTCTGCACCCTTTCCAAAGCCTCAGTATCACTCACCAAGTGATGTCTGACCAAGGTCTTGTACAAGGACAAAATAGTATGCCTTGTCTTATAATCAGTGCACCCCAACACATTATTCGCACTAGCTCTCGCTTGGTTGGAACAGTGTCAGATAAGATAAGAAATAAGAGCAGGAGTAGGCCATTTGGCCGTTCAAGCTTGCTCTGCCATTCAATAAGATCATGGCTGATCTTCTACCTCATCTCCACTTTCCTGCACTATCCCCATATCCCTTGATTCCCTTAATATTCAAAAATCTATTGATCTCTATCTTGAATATGCTCAACGACTGAGCCTCCACAGCCCTCTGGGGGGAATTCCAAAGATGGTTCACCCTCTGAGTGAAGAAATTTCTCCTCATCTAAGTCCTAAATGGCCGACCCCTTATTCGAGACTGTGACCCCTGGTTTAAAGAACATTAGTGACCATTTAGGTTTTACAACAATCCAGCAGCTTTCATGGTTTTTTTTGTGCTAACCCACAAATTACCAAATGTATTGAGTTCAGTTCCATAACCTGTTATGGTGGGATTTGAACGCATTACCTCAGGGTTGCTAGTCCAGTATCACAACCATTAGACTACTCTAAATATGTAGCATGCCAAAGATGGAGATGTCCGAGTGGGAATGGGAGGGGCAGATAAAATGGCGAGCCGCTGAGCGGTCAGGATCACACTTACAGACAGAATGGACATGTTCAGAAAAGATATCACCCAATCTGGATTTGGCCATCCCATTGTAGAGGAGATCACTATATCAGCAGCAAATCATATTGTTTGGCTTAAAAATTTCTCCAAAGACTCCGTTTTTCAGCCAATCAAACAATCCTGATTGAAGTTGGACATGTGATCCTGTTATTCTTGGGCACATTTTGCAGATTTAAAACCAAGAGGATGGGCTTCACCCTGAGTAATCCTGTTTGTGATGTTCACAGGATTGAGAATGTTTGCTCATGAGTATTCTAAGTGGAAGTGATTTTCAACTCTCTGTGCAGAATACACAAGCTCAGACCTAGGGCAAATCTGATTCTTGTATGTTTTAAGGAGCGTCTTAAAGGAGCAAAGAGAGATAGCGAGGCGGAGAGGTTTAGGGAGGGATTCCCAGAGCTTAAGGCCTTGGCAGCTGAAGGCACGGCCGCCAATGGTGGAGTGATTAAAATCGGGGATGCGCAAGAGGTCAGAATTGGAGGAGCACAGATATCTCAGAGGGTTGTAAGGCTGGAGGAAATTATGGAGATCGGGAAGGGCGAGGCCATGGAGGAACTTGAAAACAAGGATGAGAATTTTTAAGTTGAGGCATTGCCGGACCGGCAGCGAGCACAAGGGTGATGGGTGAATGGGCATAGTGCGATTTAGTACACGGGCAGCAGAGTTTTGGATGACCTCAAGTTTACGGAGGGTAGAACGTGGGAGGCCAGCCGGCCAGGAGTGCATTGGAATAGTCAAGTCTAGGGGTAACAAAGGCATGGGTGAGGGTTTCAGCAGCAGATGAGCTGAGGCAGGGGCAGAGTTGGGCGATGTTAGGTAGGTGGAAATAGGCGGTCTTAGGGATGGTGCAGATTTGTGGTTGGAAGCCCATTTCGGGGTCAACTATGACACCAAGGTTACGAATAGTCTGGTTCAGCCTCAGACATTTGCCAGGGAGAGGGATGGAGTCAGTGGCCAGGGAACGGAGTTTGTGGCGGGGACCGAAAACAATGGCTTCGGTCTTCCCAATATTTAGTTGGAGAAAAGTTCTGTTTTACAGCACTGGATGTCGGACAAACAGTCTGACAATTTAAAGAGGGGGCGAGAGAGGTGGGAATTAATGCTATATTTTGTTTAAAATGGCTTCAAAAATGGAGCAAAATTCACAATACAGTATTTAAACTTCAAATATAAATGCAAGATTTGCAATCCATCTAAAATGTGCATGCGTCACATCAATTAGGTCTCAGTAAGTGTGATGACATATTAGAGATTACGGCCCTCTCTTTTCCCCTCTTAGTTGAGGAAGAAACAGAACACAACAGATACAAATGGTTATTTTCTGGGTTCTCAGAAGTACACGACTTCAAATATGCTAGTATGGGAAGATCAACTACTTAAGAGCATCTTAGTGCAAATAGTAGTGCTGATTTAATCTTTATTGCTTTACTTGATATTTCCAGGAATTGCACCAAACATGATGTTGTCCAAGGTTTGCAGTGAAATGAACAAACCAAATGGCCAGTATCGAATTCCAGCAGACAGTGATGCTGTGATGGACTTTGTAAAGAATTTGCCTATTAGAAAGGTAATCTGATGTGTACATTTTACTTATTTTATTGTCCTTTACATAACACAATCCAAGTTGCCAGTTGGAAAGGGGAGAGAAATCTCAGGGACACTGCCTCTTTAAGACATTTCTGTCATTATTATACACATTAATGTGACCCTCAAGCTTTATTTTTAATTTTACAGTGTCTGCACCAATTCTGTGGAATTCATTTTTTAATCATTTTTGTTTTTAAAAGTTTGAAATTTCACAACAGATTTTTTTGTATTTGAAATAAAAAGTTGCATTTATATAGGGTCTTCTCTAAGAAATATCTCAGTGATTCACATACAATAAATTTCTTTCAAGTGCAGTAACTGTTGTTAATGCATAAAATCAACAGCACTCACTAACAAAAGTCTGTCCGGGGTGAGAAGCTTTAGTTATGAAGAGGGACGAGAGAAACTGGGCTCTTTCCATTTTTCCATTTGAACAAAGAAGGTTAAGAGGAGATCTGATAGATATGTTCAAAACTATGAAGTGTTTTGATGAGGTAAATAGGGACAAACTATTTCCATTGTTTGGTGAGTCATTAACTAGAGGACATAAATTTAAGATCAACAAAAGGAGAGGTTAAAAGAACTATTCATAATAGCTTTTAAAGGGGAAGTTGATACATTTTTGAAAAATAAAAGGTTGAAAAGAAATGAAAGAACTTGCATTCATATGGTACCTTTCACATTCGTAGGATGTCCTATAGTTCTTCACAACCTATGCATTACCTTTGGTGTAGTTGTTGGGAACACTACCAGAAAAGGTTCTATCAATTAATCCATTTTATGTTAAAGACTTCATTTTGTAACAAACAGCTTTTTCAGAATATGCGGACAACAGCATTTTGGAAAACATCCATGTGGTAAACCACTGTATTGTATATTGCCACCTCTGGGTGGCGCTGTGTATGGAGGCATGCCTCAGCTGACTCCACCCACCACTGTGTGGGTTTCGTTCAGACTTGTTCAGTCACTCACGAAGAAGCATGGTCTCTTCTTAGCTAATAAAAGCCTTATTCATCTCTTCTTTCGACTCATCATCTCTTCTTCGACTCATCACCTTTTATGAAGTAATTGATAAGCGTATCAATTTTATTAGCTAAAAGTTAAATGGCGACACCTGAGGAGCAACAACAGCAACGGATACAGCAGACATTGCTGAGAGCCCTCAGACCACCACGCCTGGACCTCGACCCTCAAGATGTGGGTGCATCAGCCAAGTTTGAACACTGGCTGAGCTGCTTTGAATCCTTCCTCGCAATCTCACAGGTTACAGAGGAGGATCACAAACTGAAAATTTTGACCGCCCAGGTGAGCCATCAAGTATATATGCTAATCCGGGACTCTAATACGTACGTGGCGGCCCTCGAGCTACTAAAAGGGCAATATACGCGCCCAGTGAACACAATTTACGCCCGACACCTCTTGGGATCCCGCAGGCAGCAACCGGGAGAATCGGTAGGGGCATTTGCACGGGCGCTACTGGCACTCTGCAGAGACTGCGATTGTAAAGCGGTAACGGCTGTGGAGCACGCGCAGGGACTCGCCTGTGATGCCTTCGTCAGGGGCCTCCAGTCAGACCACACCCGGCAGAGACTGCTAGAAAGCAAGGAACCCGACCTGAAGACGGCCATTGCCCTTGCGCTCTCGTTAGAGGAGGCCCACCGAAACCTCGAGGCATACCCCCGTAACGGCGCCGAGACATGGCAATCGAAACCGTGGGACACGGGACCGCCGCCCCCGGCACCAACCGCTGCAGCGACCCAACCGAGACAGCAGCCTCCGGTAAGAACTGCTTCGATGCCCAGTAACCAGGCCCAAAAATGCTATTTCTGTGGCCAGTTAAAACATCCCAGAGCGCACTGCCCAGCTAAGACAGCTACCTGCTCGGGCTGCGGGAAGAAAGGCCATTACGCTAACGCCTGCAAGGGGAAGCCAGCCAGCAGCGCAGCGTGCGGGCCGTGGGAGCAGCCATCTTATCCGCCATTTTGTGTACCCCCGGCCGCATGGCATCCGCCGCCATCGTATCCAACGCACTCAACCGCCATTTCGTCACCGGAACCGACCACCGTCTCGGCGGATGACTATAGTGACTCACTAAGCCACATACTGGCCTCCGTGACGCTGGATCAAGCCCTCCCTCACCATCTATCCAGCTCCATGATGGATATCGCGGTAAACGGCCGCGCCACCAGTTGCCTGATCGACAGCAGGAGCACAGAGAGTTTCGTCCACCCCGACACGGTACGTAGCCACTCCCTCACGATTCTGCCAACGCACCATCGCATTTCTATGGCGTCCAAGTCCCAGTCAATGGACATCAGCGGCTACTGTGTGGTGACCCTGTCAGTAGGGGGCACTGAATATCAAAAATTTAAACTGCTAGTCCTGCCCCGTCTTTGCGCTGCCGTCCTGCTAGGGTTGGATTTTCAGTGCCACCTTAAGAGTGTCACACTAGCATACGGTGGACCCCTCCCCCCACTCACAGTCTGCAACCAACAACTTTTAAATCGCCCGCTGCAAACCACCTGCAGCCTTTCCACATTAAAAGTCCCCCCCCCCTCCCCTGTTCGCTAACCTCACCCGCGACTGTAAACCCATCGCTACCAAAAGCAGGCGGTACAGTGCCGGGGACAGAGCTTTTATCAGCTCTGAGGTGGAGCGGCTCTTGAAGGAGGGCATTATCGAAGGTAGCACTAGCCCCTGGCGAGCCCAGGTTGTAGTCGTTAAAACCACTGCAAAACGCCGCATGGTAATCGACTACAGCCAAACCATAAACCGGTACACCCAGCTGGACGCGTACCCCCTCCCTCGCATATCTGATATGGTCAATCAGATTGCGCAATACAAAGTATTCTCCACCATCGACCTTAAGTCAGCGTACCACCAGCTGCCCATCCGCCATGAGGACCGCCAGTATACTGCCTTCGAGGCAAACGGCCGCCTCTACCACTTCCTTAGGGTCCCCTTCGGCGTCACCAACGGGGTTTCGGTCTTCCAAAGGGAGATGGACCGAATGGTTGACCAGAACGCGCTGCGGGCAACCTTCCCCTATTTGGATAACGTCACCATCTGCGGCCACGACCAGCAGGACCACGACGTTAATCTAGCAAATTTCCTCCGTACGGCCCAACGGCTGAACCTAACGTACAATAAGGAAAAATGTATGTTTCACACCAAGCGCCTGGCCATCCTCGGCTGCGTGGTGGAGAACGGAGTCATCGGGCCCGACCCCGACAGAATGCGCCCCCTAATGGAGCTACCCCTTCCCCACTGCCAAAAAGCACTGAAGAGATGCCTGGGGTTTTTCTCCTACTACGCCCAGTGGGTGCCCCTCTATGCAGACAAAGCCAGGCCCCTCATCAAAGCCACCTCCTTCCCCCTGACACCAGAGGCGTGTGCAGCCTTCACTCTTATCAAGAACGATATCGCGAAGGCCGCAATGCACGCGGTGGATGAGTCCATCCCCTTCCAAGTGGAGAGCGATGCCTCCGACTTCGCCCTAGCCGCGACCCTTAACCAGGCGGGCAGACCCGTGGCCTTTTTCTCAAGGACCCTCCAGGGCCCCGAGACGAGACACTCCTCCGTCGAAAAGGAGGCCCAGGCTATTGTAGAAGCGGTGCGTCACTGGAGGCATTACCTGGCCGGGAAACGATTTACCCTGCTCACTGACCAGCGTTCAGTAGCTTTTATGTTTAATAATAAGCAGAGGGGTAAAATCAAGAACGACAAGATCTTGAGGTGGAGAATCGAACTCTCCACCTACAATTATGATATCTTGTATCGGCCAGGGAAACTCAATGAGCCCCCAGATGCCCTATCACGTGGTACATGCGCCAACGCGCAGAGTGATAGGCTGCAGTCCCTCCACAATGACCTCTGCCACCCGGGGGTCACCAGGTTTTTCCATTTTATCAAATCCCGTAACCTGCCCTACTCCATCGAGGAGGTCAGGACCATGACCAAGAGCTGCCAAATCTGCGCCGAGTGCAAACCGCACTTCTATAGGCCGGACAGAGCAAGCCTGATCAAGGCCACCCGCCCCTTCGAACGCCTGAGCGTCGATTTTAAAGGGCCCCTCCCCTCCGCTGACCGCAATGTGTACTTCCTCAACATAGTTGATGAGTACTCCCGTTTCCCCTTTGCCATCCCTTGCCCAGACATGACCAGTACCACGGTCATCAAGTGTCTGAATGACATCTTCGCTCTGTTCGGGTTCCCCAGCTATATACATAGCGACAGGGGCTCATCGTTCATGAGCGACGAACTTCGGCAGTACCTGCTAACAAGAGGTATCGCCACGAGCAGGACCACCAGTTACAACCCCCGGGGGAACGGCCAGGTGGAAAGGGAGAACGCGACGGTTTGGAAGGCAGTCCTCTTAGCACTAAAATCTAAGGGCCTTCCGACCTCCCGCTGGCAGGAGGTCCTCCCTGCAGCGCTCCACTCCATTCGGTCACTGCTTTGTACTGCCACTAATGCGACCCCTCATGAGAAAATGTTCGTTTTCCCCCAGAAGTCTACATCGGGAACCTCGCTACCGGCATGGTTGACTTCTCCTGGGCCCGTCCTACTGCGGAGGCACGTGAGGACGCATAAAACGGACCCCCTGGTCGAGCGGGTGCACCTCCTACACGCCAACCCCCAGTATGCCTGGGTGACATACCCAGACGGGCGGGAGGACACGGTCTCCATACGAGATCTCGCACCCTCGGGTACCCCTGAATTACCACCGTTATCCCCCTTACCACCGTTATCCCCCTTACCACTGTTATCCCCCACCACCCCTCCCAACCCAACCCTTGCAGACGGCATGCCAAAGCCCCAGGAATCTTCGCCAACCACCCAGACACCAGACCCGACGTCGGATGCTGTAACACCACCGCCGCCACCACGACGATCAGGACGTCAGACAAGGCCTCCTGATAGACTTAACTTGTAGTACCCTTCACCCCGCCGGACTTCACATTAAACAAGGGGTGAATGTGGTAAACCACTGTATTGTATATTGCCACCTCTGGGTGGCGCTGTGTATGGAGGCATGCCTCAGCTGACTCCACCCACCACTGTGTGGGTTTCGTTCAGACTTGTTCAGTCACTCACGAAGAAGCATGGTCTCTTCTTAGCTAATAAAAGCCTTATTCATCTCTTCTTTCGACTCATCATCTCTTCTTCGACTCATCACCTTTTATGAAGTAATTGATAAGCGTATCAATCCACAAATCAGCTCAGACATTTAAGGCCTCTTCATGGCCAGTAGAAGAGTCATAAATATTATTGTTTTGTTCTTTGCGTAATTCTGACCTTCTGGTAAATATATCTATCCAGTTTTTCTATACATATAAGGAGGCACACAACTTATGTGCTGAGACTAATATGGAACTTTCATCCATTCTTTGGAATGGGGAGTTGATGTAAATTAGTGTGAACCAAGGGTAAAGGTCATGGAAGAGGTATATAATAACTGAGAACGAAGGGATAAAAGCGAGACTAATATAACGTAAGGTTTCGAAAACCCAGGGCTGTTTATCCTTCTATTGAGATCAGCAACTGTAACGTGAGGTCTCCCACATCTTTCATATAATCTAGTGTATTGTCTATGGGTGTCATTTCCTCTAATCAATCTATAAGTAAAAGACTCTGGGCTGGATTTTATCAATGGGGACGTGATGGAGGTGGGACTCCCACTTTTTGGGTTGTAGTCCTGCCTCCATCGATTTGTGGCCAACCCGTGCGATTTTCCCAGCGGGCTCAGCAGGCCAATTAAGGGACACCCGGTTACAGGTGACGTCAGGGATTGACATTTCATCTGTCAAGAGCTTTTGACAGATGGAATATCAGCATTTGACAGCTCTGTGAAGCTGTCAAACACTGAAAATCTGACTTCTAACTTGAGTCTTTCTCCACAGACTCAGTTAGAAATCTCTCCAGAACAGAAAGCAGAATGCTGCAACTTTTGACAGCTCGCGGCCATTCTGCTTTCTGTGCTGGTGAGATGGGGGCTCCCGAGACCTGAAGGAAGGAAGCCTGCATTAATAAGTAAAGGTAAGTAAAACTTATTTAAACACTTTACACACACCAAACACACTTACCTCTGCACTCATGCACCCATCACTCACCTGAACACCGGACATCTCGAACCCTCCAAGCCCTTCAGCCCGACGGTCCGCCTCGCTAACTTGGCATGGTTTGAAGCCGTCCGGCAGCCCACACATCAGGGCTAAAAATAGGGATTAGGCCAAAAACTGCCTGTTAACTACCTGTTAACAGGCAGTTAATTGGCACTAATCCCCTTCCCGCCTCGGGGAGGCGGCTCCCAGCACAGGTCGGGTACCCGCCTCCTGGGAAACGGGCATGGAGGCGGGAAGGGTTCATGCCCCCTGATTCTGCAATTTTCCCCCCACTCCCACCTCCAAACCCGCCTCCACGGGGCTTGGAAATTCGAGCCCTCTGTTTCTATAACTCTTATTCACGGAGATAACAGCTTACGTGGATAGACTGGAAAAGCTGGGGTTGTTCTCCCTAGAGCAGAGATGGCTGAGAGGAGATTTGATAGAGGTGTTCAAAATCATGAGGGGTCTAGACAAGGTAAATCGAGAGAAACTGTTCCCATTGATGGAAGGGTCGAGAACCAGAGGACACAGATTTAAGGTGATTGGCAGAAGAACCAAAGGCGACATGAGGAAAAACTTTTTTACGTTGTGAGTGGTTAGGATCTTTTTTTTTATATTAGCAAGTCCAGCATTTATTGTCCATCCCTAATTGCCCTTGAGAAGGTGGTGGTGAGCCGCCGCCTTGAACAGCTGCAGTCCGTGTAGTGAAGGTACTTCCACAGTGCTGTTATGGAGGGCGTTCCAGGATTTTGACCCAGCGACGATGAAGGATCGACAATATACTTCCAAGTCAGGGTGGTGTGTGGCTTGGAGGGGAACTTGGAGGTGGTGGTGTTCCCATGCGCCTGCTGCCCTTGTCCTTCTAGGTGGAAGAGGTCGCGGGTTTGGGAGGTGCTGCCGAAGAAGCCTTGGCGAGTTGCTGCAGTGCATCTTGTAGATGGTACACACTGCAGCCACGGTACACCGGTGGTGGAGGGAGTGAATGTTTAAGGTGGTTTGATCTGGAATGCACTGCCTGAAAGGAGGTGGAGGCAGATTCAATCGTGGCTTTCAAAAGGGAATTAGATAAGTACCTGAAGGAAAAAAAATTGCAGGGCTACGGGGAAAGGATGGGGGATTGGGAATAGCTGAAGTGCTCTTGCAGAGAGCCAGCATGGGCTCGATTGGCCAAATGGCCTCCTTTTGTGCTGTAACCATTCTATGATTTAGTGATTCAAGCTTGACTCTCTAGCAGCATATTGATCAACAACACAACTTACATTTACATAGCACATACATTTAATGTTGTAAAACATCCCAAGGTGCTTCAACAGTAGTCACTGTTGTTATGTAGGCAAATGCAGCAGCCAGTTCTCAAACAAAAAGGCCCCACAAACTGCAAATGAGATTAATGACCAGTTAGTTTGTTTTGCTTGTGAAGGATGAACACCAGGCAAAGTCCCTGCACTGCTTCCTGGAATCTTTTATGTTCACTTGGTTTAACATTTCATCTGAAAGATGGTATGGGGAGAGGAAAGGAGCTAAATGGATAGCTCCTTCAATAAAATGGCACAGGTGTGATTGACCTCCTTTGGAGGTGTAAAGTTCACAGAATAATGGACAGTCACGGGATTTTATCTGGAAAATCCCAAGAGACCAATCTGTTATACATCTATCTGTTTTACATCTATCTGTTTGATATATAAACACGGAATTTGACTTAACTCAGTTATATATCAGTGATCCTGATGTTATGCCCTGCATAATATCTATTATTATAAAACAGTGTTTCTTCTGACTCACAATGTCACAGGAAATCTGCTACTTATATTACAAAAATGCTCACTTCCTGTACATCACACTTCTCCGTCAACACTCTGTGTGCCTCACTTTAAAGAAGACCTTAAAGATAAAAGAACTTTTCAAGAGCGCAAAATAACGGAGCAAGAATGTCTGCAGTCTCTTAATTAACATCTTTGTGAACTTACCCAATGTTTATTTAACAGTATCAGCCTCTTGACCTCTGTATGAACCCTGTTTATTTAAAAGCAATTGCACTTTCTAGCCTTTAAGGACACACACCTACATATTTTGTATGGTATATAAGAACATAAGAATTAGGAGCAGGAGTAGACCATACGGCCCTATTGTTCCTGATCTTCTAAAATAGTGCATCCCCTGACTTATTATGAGCAATGCCATGAAAGATTTGCTAGTATTATATAAGAGTGGCATGTCTGTGCACAGAGATGCCATACTATAGAATTTGTACAGATGCAAAACAATCTCTATGCAATTGACGTTGTGTGCGAGGAAACCTGAAAAAGATGAGCAAATTCAAGTTTTCTAAGTTCCCTAAAATAGTAATTAAACTGACCTGAAGCTCCATTTATGTAACAACTAGAGTTTGTGGCATTACAAGGACACTACAATTGCCCATGGATTAATGAAAGGAAAAAGTGTTAGCTTTCCTGATTGCCATTCTGCTGGATAGTGTGCATATGTGGCCATTGGGTGACGACAGGATTGTGCTGGGCTGCAATGCCCCCTACAGTTAAATAACTGCCAGCATTCATCGTCTGGGCTGACACATGAAGAGTGGCCACCCTAACGATATTATTTTTTAAGAGGAAAAAGGTATAGCCTGAAATATGGCAGAAAAGGGAAGAGGAGCAAACAAAATTGTTACTGTAGGTTATATATTATACAGAAAAAGCAATGTCTCTCATTGAGTTTAAGGTAGTGTTCTGCTGTTGATGACTGTTAAGTCTTATTATTGAAGTTCAGGATCATTAGAACTAGATTGATTAGCTGGCTGTATCTCAGTATTTATCATGCAGTTTCTTATAATAGACAATAGTGATATCTTTAATGATAATGGTTTAGTTAATAATATCTTTTAACTCAGAATTTAGCAACATTACGAGGGGTTGGGTGGAAATGAATTAATTTTTAAAAACCTGTAAAGTGTGTCCACTAAGCCACAATCAGGGATTGTATTGTAATTACATCTTCCACCCTCCATAAACTTGAGCTCATCCAAAACCCTGCTTCCTGTATCCTAACTCGTACCAAGTTCTATTCACCCATCATTCCTGTGCTCGCTGACCTACATTGGCTGCCGGTCCGGCAATACCTCGATTTAAAATTCTCATCCTTGTTTTCAAATCCCTCCTTGGTCTCGTCCCTTCCTATCTCTCTATCCTCCTCCAGCCCTCCAACCCTCCAAGATCTCTGTGCTGCTCCAATTCTGGCCTCTTGGCATCCCCGATTTTAATCACTCCACCATTGGCGGCCGTGCTTTCAGCTGCCGAGGCCCTAAGCTCTGGAATTCCCTCCCTAAACTGCTCCGCCTCTCTACCTCTCTGTCCTCCTTTAAGACGCTCCCTAAAATCTACCTTTTTGACCAAGCTTTTGGTCATCTGTCCTAACATCTCCTTATGTGGCTCATTGTCAAATTTTGTTTGATAACGCTCCTGTGAAGTGCCTTGGGATGTTTTACCATATTAAAGGTGCTATATAAGTGCAAGTTGTTGTTGTGATATTCGATACATATGAATAAACTTGTTTTGCTTGGTACTTTTATCTGTAGGTACCTGGTATAGGAAAGGTGACAGAAAAATTGCTGAATGCATTAGAAATTACTACATGCACTGAACTGTACCAGCAGGGGGCCCTGCTTTCCCACCTCTTCTCTGAGAGCTCCTGGTATCATTTTTTACGTATCTCACTTGGCCTGAGTGAGACACACCTTGAAAGGTAAATATATTACTTTAAACCTTGCTTTCTAAAAGTTTATTGTGCATTTATGGCAAAAGCAAGATATTATGTACACCTTAAACTGCACAGACCTTTTGAGGAATGAATACATAAAAGAGCTAGCCCCAGTAACTATAAAACAGAGGCACTGTGTTTAAATTTTTTGAACATATCTACATGCTAAGTTATGATTTTTTACAATCTCTGGTTTCCTCTAAAAACAAGTTGCATTTATATTTAATGTGCTATACCCCATAATGTTTCACTGAAGTAAAATTGGACACTGAATACTAATAGGAGATGGATTAGGGGATGTGACTGAAGATATGATTGAAAAGGTAGGTTTTGAAGGGGTTTTTGAAACTCTGGAGAGATGTAGCAAGGCCGAGGGGTTTAGGGATAGAGTTCCAGCGAGTAGGGCCAACATGACTGCAGGCTCTACCACCGAAGGTGAGGGGGATACAAAGGAGACCAAAGATGAGAAAGTGTGGGTTGACATGTAGAACTTGAGATTGTAGCGGTAGAATGGGGCAAGACTGGAGGGATTTGAAGACTAGGTCAAGGATTTTGAATTCACTGTGTTGAGGGATGGGAATCCTTAGTGAGGATAAGGGTGACAGGCGAATGGGATTTTGTGCTGGATAGGATTAGGTGGTGGGGTTTTGGATAAATTGTGGTGTATATAGCGTGCATCTTGATGAGGCCGTTAAGTCCAATGGAGACATCGAGCTTAGAGATGACATTCATGGATAAGGGTTACAGCGATGTTTAGGTGAGGTAAGAGTGGAGGCATGTGATGTTGCACAAATCGAGGGAGGTGGTCTTGGTGATGCAGAGGAGATGTTAGAGGAGGACTGAATATAATGCTGAGGATGCTCACCTTCACACAGAATGTTCCTGATGACCATGCTCACCTTCACACAATGTTACTGATGACCATGCTCACCTTCACACAGAATGTTACTGATGACCATGCTCACCTTCACACAGAATGTTACTGATGACCATGCTCACCTTCACACAGAATGTTCCTGATGACCATGCTCACCTTCACACAGAATGTTACTGATGACCATGCTCACCTTCACACAGAATGTTCCTGATGACCATGCTCACCTTCACGCAGAATGTTCCTGATGACCATGCTCACCTTCACACAGAATGTTATGATGACCATGCTCACCTTCACACAGAATGTTACTGATGACCATGCTCACCTTCACACAGAATGTTACTGATGACCATGCTCACCTTCACACAGAATGTTCCTGATGACCATGCTCACCTTCACACAGAATGTTACTGATGACCATGCTCACCTTCACACAGAATGTTACTGATGACCATGCTCACCTTCACACAGAATGTTACTGATGACCATGCTCACCTTCACACAGAATGTTACTGATGACCATGCTCACCTTCACACAGAATGTTACTGATGACCATGCCCACCTTCACACAGAATGTTATGATGACCATGCTCACCTTCACACAGAATGTTACTGATGACCATGCTCACCTTCACACAGAATGTTATGATGACCATGCTCACCTTCACACAGAATGTTACTGATGACCATGCTCACCTTCACACAGAATGTTATGATGACCATGCTCACCTTCACACAGAATGTCACTGATGACCATGCTCACCTTCACACAGAATGTTATGATGACCATGCTCACCTTCACACAGAATGTTACTGATGACCATGCTCACCTTCACACAGAATGTTACTGATGACCATGCTCACCTTCACACAGAATGTTACTGATGACCATGCTCACCTTCACACAGAATGTTACTGATGACCATGCTCACCTTCACACAGAATGTTACTGATGACCATGCTCACCTTCACACAGAATGTTACTGATGACCATGCTCACCTTCACAGAATGTTCCTGATGACCATGCTCACCTTCACACAGAATGTTCCTGATGACCATGCTCACCTTCACACAGAATGTTCCTGATGACCATGCTCACCTTCACACAGAATGTTACTGATGACCATGCTCACCTTCACACAGAATGTTACTGATGACCATGCTCACCTTCACACAGAATGTTATGATGACCATGCTCACCTTCACACAGAATGTTACTGATGACCATGCTCACCTTCACACACAATGTTACTGATGACCATGCTCACCTTCACACAGAATGTTACTGATGACCATGCTCACCTTCACACAGAATGTTCCTGATGACCATGCTCACCTTCACACAGAATGTTACTGATGACCAGGATTGGATTGATGTTATGTTCTTAGCGGAAAGTGGACAGAATAGATTTAAACTGCAAATGAAGGAAGTTGAATGCAACAAATTCAAGGATCTTAGAGAAAGGGGGTTAATGGGATGATAGGAGAGATTGAAGATGGGTTTTGCTTTTATTTTGAATCTTGTTTAAATTGTATGTGCAAATTGTGTTTTTACTTCTCTGCCATAATTTAACGGAAAAAAAGAAAATCCTGTTTTTCTCCAAATGCTGCATCCTGGACTTTGACCAAGAGGACTGATGAGCAGGTTACTGTGCCTTTGTGGCCATCTAGTGGGAGAAGGAGGTTTGGTAGTTGTAGAAATTGCGATTTTGGGCCTGATCCTTTTGCATTAACAGTGTGCTTTTTACATATTTAACTGATGTAAGATATTTCCAAAATGATCCAATCAATTGCAACTTTACTTAAGGGGGTGGAGAAGTATACATTTTATTTTGGACTCTTAAAAACATTCAGCTAAACATAACCCTTCCCAGGCTCGGATCAGACATAAGCACACAGAGAATGAAAATCAAAATATTGGCTAAAATTGATCAAAATATCACCTCAAAAGTAAATTAAAATATAATGGGGAGTGGAACTTGGAGCCTGGGAGTGGTAGGGAGTAGGGCCTGGAGTCAGAGAGATGAAGTATGCATGCCCAATCTGTGCAGTGCTGTGTGACCGCCTGACTGAGCTGCAGAGCATCATGGCCAGCTTCAGAGCCCTCTGCAACGGAGACTCATTTGGTTGAAATTCTAAGGTCAGCCATTGATTCTTTAATAAATGCTATGACTGGACTCCTGAGACACTGAGTTCTAATATACAGCAGTCTGTCTTGTTGGGGAATCAGATTGATATAGCCATAATGCAAGGCTTCAATAACCTCATTGCTCAGTGGTGTTCTCTCACAGGTCTCTGACCATGCAAAGTAAGTGTCCAGAACCAGGGGAATGGCATCAACTGGGACAGATGATGGAGATGTCTCTCAGGATGACACCACATGTAACGCCCAGGCAATGCCACTCAATACAGTAACTACCGATCTGTCACTATAGCATGCAAGCCCAGGCAGCCACTGCGTCAATCCCTATGGTGCCTGTAGTTGACCCCACACATGAAGGTACTGTGTCATCTCCATCCCTAGAGGTAGACGCTGATGCACAGCAGTCATCCACCTAACGACTACCACTGGGGTTAACACTTAAAAAGAGCACACTGTTAGGAAATAGAAAACACACCCCATACAGTAAAGTGAAGCACTGAGGGAAAAGACATACTGAACACCCCTGCAGCACACACTGTAATAAGGGTTCATAAAGGTTATGATATCTGATAGTGGGATATGTTCTGATTGTTCTTTTCATCATAAGCATATTACAATTGCAAATAGTTACACAAAAAAGAGCAATGACCTAACTGAATAGAAGATCTGGAGCTTCAAATACATTATGAGAATTTCCCTTCATTTGCATTAAAATAGAGGCCTTAATGAAGCTATTGCACAACTGGTGCACAGGCTCCAAATGCTTTAGATACTTCTAGGTCAGGTTATTATGCACATTGTGTATTGCGTGCTTAGAAGGCCTGAAACCTATGTGAATTTGGCACACAATATCGCATTATCGGCCCATTGACTGCAAGTGTTACCTCATCTTGGGTTTCAAATCTAGCTCACCTGTTCTGAAATGTAGCTCATTTAATGTCTTACATGAATGGATTGACCAAAGATTTGCATTTCTATTGTTCGTTATACCTACACTTTCCATATCACTTTCCATACCTCGGGAGCCTACTGTCAACAAGGGCAGACGTCGACGACGAAGTCCCACTCCGCCTTCAGTGTGCCAGTGCAGCCTTCGGTCGCCTGAGGAAGAGAGTGTTTGAAGACCAGGACCTCAAACCCGGCACTAAGCTCATGGTCTACAGGGCAGCAGTGATACCCGCCCTGCTGTATGCCTCAGAGACATGGACCATGTACAGCAGGCACCTCAAAGCACTGGAGAGGTACCACCAATGCTGCCTCCGCAAGATCCTGCAAATCCATTGGCAGGATAGGCGCACCAATGTCCGTGTTCTTGCTCAGGCCAACATCCCCAGCATCAAAGCTTTGACTACGCTCAATCAGCTCCGATGGACGGGTCACATTGTCCGCATGCCCGATACAAGACTCCCAAAACAAGCGCTCTACTCGGAGCTCTGGCACGGCAAGAGAGCCCCAGGTGGCCAGAGGAAACGCTTCCTTCAAGGACACCCTCAAAGCCTCCTTGAAAAAGTGTAACATCCCTACCGACACCTGGGAATCCCTGGCCCAAGACCGCACAAAGTGGAGGAGAAGCATCCGGGAAGGCACCGAACACCTCGAGTCTCTTCGCCGGGAGCAAGTGGAAGTCAAGCGCAAGGAGCGCACGTCAACCCAAGTACCCCACCCACCCGTCCCTTCAACCACCGTCTGCCCCACCTGTGACAGAGACTGTGGGTCCCGCATTGGACTCATCCGTCACCTGAGAACTCATTTTTAATGTGGAAGCAAGTCATCCTCGGTTCCGAGGGACTGCCTAAGAAGAAGAAGGATACCTACTCTTTCATTCAAAAAATGAACATATTACAAAATATAAAAGGAAAACCTGCAAATGCTGGACGTGTGAAATAAAAAACAAAAAATGCTGGAAATACACAACAGATCAATCAGCATCTGTGAAGAAAAGAAGCAGGTTATGAAATTTACAGTGCATTCTTCAAAAAAAACCTCATCTATATTTGTTACATTTTAGTCGATATATAGTCAGTGTATTTTCCAATACATTTTACTTAAGGATTTTGATCACATGAATAACATTAATACTTATACTAACAAGAGTATAACATGAGGATGAATCATATATCAAAAAATACTACACTGGATGACTTGTATAGTGCCTAATTATATACAGTGCTGAAGGAGCAATCTGGACTCAGAGGGTGAGATAACAATCACTCTGGTCCTCTATCAGCAAATTGTCCAAACCATTAGCAGGGAAATGGGATTGCGCTTCTGTGATTCACCATTTGACAATTTCTCAGTCACCACCAAGGCATGGAGTGAGGTGCCGAGCGAAGGCCAGCTACTTCCTCAAAGGAAGAAGAAGAAAATCAGAGGGCGTGTCACTCCAGGCTGTTCAAGTGTACTTCTTTGTGGCCTGGTAAAGAGCAGTGTAGGCCAATTGGAGGGGTTGGGGGAGTGGGGTGGCATTAGGACCTCTCTCTATGTTTAAAATATTTAATTTATTGTAATTTCAACACATTTCAAAAATGTGATTTAAAAAAAAATTATTTGATATTTTACAGTGTTTTTGGGGTGCTCTCCATTCATATATTTGACCGTTCTATCTGTCAAGTGTATGAAGGGAGATTCCCTTCTCCTATTGGCTCCCCATGGCCCACGTGATCCCAGGGCTGCTTGTGAAGTGCATGCGCCTCTGGGATACGTGGGCCCTGCGCATTTCCAGTTGGAGAGGCCCAGGATCGGAAGTATACGCACCTCGGGAGCCCTCAGGTAAGTCCATAGATTTTTTCCAGATCGGAGGCCTCCGCACGCAGGAAGCCTCCGATCGGAAAATATGGGCCATTAATTTGTTAAACAAAACTGAAGAAAACAAGGAAAAGCTGCTCTGGGTAGGAAGTCTTAGCCTTGTCATTACCAGTCTCTATTAACCAGCCTTTCACCTTGATCTCGAAGAAATTGTAATTTAATTGGCAGTAGAGTTCAAGTCTAAGATAAGCACATGAATGAAAAAGAATGAATTTACTGACCCTTTAAAGGTTAGATGCTGATCAATGCAAAAATAGCTCCCATTGCTATTTGATAGTTCAAGCTTTAGTGTTTTTTTTAAATAACTCCAAATATTGGCTTTACACATTTAGACAAAATAAGATTGTTTTCAATGCCTTTCCTTGTTTATTGTAGAGATGGTGATCGGAAGAGTATGAGCACAGAAAGGTGAGTCCTTTACAGTACTTCACAGGACAGCTGCTTTGCACACCTGTGTTGCGCATAATGGCTCCTGTTGCTAGGCACCCTAGACTCTTTGCCAAGACCTGTTACATGAAAACCTGGATCACAACAACTACTTGCATTTATATAGTGGCCAATGCACTTCACAGAGAAGAAGCAGATACTGAGCAGTAGTACAAGTAGGGGAAGATGACCATGTTTGGAGTGGTCTGCACAGAGTGGTCTTAAACGGACTGCACTTAAAACAGAGGGTAAAAGTTGGGAATTGGGAGAGAGTGGGAATTCGGTGCAGAGGGGGCCAGAGGCGCTGCTTTTTGCCTCCAATACTTGTAGTGCTTTGTGTTACAGGTAAATATTGAATGAATCTACCTATAACTTAAACTGGATCAAGTAATTAGTTAAAAAAAACTAAACTATACGCTAAGTTAATTAAATACAAAAACTTTAATTAATTAAATAAATAAAACAAGGTTATATAGGGATGGTAGTGCAGGTGGTGTGCCGCAACTGCAGCTTGTGGGAGTTTGTGGAGAGCAATGCGATCCTGGATGACCACGTCAGCAGTAAGTGTCTGCATCACGAGGAACTTCAGCTCAGAGTTGTTGAGCTGGAGTCTGAGGTGCAGACATTGCAGGGCATCAGGGTGGGGGGAGAGTTACGTGGACAATTTGATCCGGGAGGCAGTCACACCCCTTAGGTAAGGTAGTGGTACAGGCCTGGTTAGTGGTCAGGGACAGTAGGGTGTGACTGTGACTCAGGCAGGTAAGAGGACCCCAGGTGCAGTGCAGTGACCCCAGGTGGAGCCTCGGCCTTTGCCCTTATCCAACAGGTACAAGGTTCTTGTTGCCTGCGTGGATGAGGACAAAGTCTGCAAGGTGGATGAGCAAACTGACCATGGCACCGTGGTACAGGAGGCCATTCAACTGGGGAAGTGAAAAGGAATGTTGTAGTGATAGGGGACAGTGTAGTCAGAGGGATAGATACTGTTCTCTGCAGCCGTGACCGGGAGTTTCAAAGGCTGTGTTGCCTGCCTGGTGCCGGGGTTAAGGATATCTCTTCATGGCTGGAGAAGAACTTGGAGTGGGAGGGGGAGGATCCAGTTGTTGTGGCCCACGTAGGAACCAACGACATAGGTAGAACTAGGAATGAGGTTTTGCTGAGAGAGTTTGAGGAGCTAGGGTCTAAATTAAAATGCAGAACCTCAAATTAAAAATCTCTGGATTGTTACCTGGGCCACGTGCAAATTGATGCAGGGTCAAGCAGATTAGAAGATTAAATGCGTGGGTGAAAGAGTGGTGTGGGAGGCAGACGTTTCAATTCATGGGTGCACTGGCACCAGTACTGGGGAAAGAGAGCTGTTCCGTTGGGATGGGCTCCACTTAAACCAAGCTGGGACCAGTGTGCTGGTGAATCAAATAAATAGGGGGGTAGATAGGGTTTAAACTAATGAAAGGGGTGGGTGGATTCAGGAAAGGGTAAATTCAAAAGCAGGAAGAGAAATGGCTGTAGAGCAGAGTAGTGATTTGGGTAAAAATAAGCAGAGTGGGTTAGGAACATAAGAACATAAGAACATAAGAAATAGGAGCAGGAGTAGGCCAATCGGCCCCTCGAGCCTGCTCCGCCATTCAATAAGATCATGGCTGATCTGATCCTAACCGCCAATCCACTATCACAGAACCATCTCCTGAATCTAACAGAATTAGACACACGAAATAGGAGCAGGATCA
Organism: Somniosus microcephalus; assembly: GCF_052327205.1. Lineage (NCBI taxonomy): Eukaryota > Metazoa > Chordata > Chondrichthyes > Squaliformes > Somniosidae > Somniosus > Somniosus microcephalus. The sequence continues at coordinate 221,343,903 of NC_140987.1, forward strand.
GACTACACGGCCCCTGGGCCCGCTCCGCTACCCACAGGGCCATGACCGATCCGAACCTAGACTCATGTCCAAATTCCTGCGCGCTCCCCGTAACCCTTAATTCCCTTTACTTCTAGGAAACTGTCTATTTCTGTTTTAAATTTATGTAATGATGTAGCTTCTACAGCTTTTTGGGGCAGCATATTCCATGGACCTACCACCCTCTGAGTGAAGTAGTTCCTCCTCATCTCAGTTTTGAAAGAGCAGCCCCTTATTCTAAGACTATGCCCCCTAGTTCTAGTTTCACCCATCATCGGGAACATCTTCCCCGCATCCACCCGATCCGACCCCTTCACAATCTTATATGTTTCAATAAGATCGCCTCTCATTCTTCTGAACTCCAATGAGTAGAGTCCCAATCTACTCAACCTCTCCTCATATGTCCATCCCCTCATCCCCGGGATTAACCGAGTGAACCTTCTTTGTACTGACTCGAGAGCAAGTATGTCCTTTCTTAAGTATGGACACCAAAACTGTACGCAGTATTCCAGGTGCGGCCTCACCAATACCTTGTACAACTGAAGCAATACCTCCCTATTTTTATATTCTATCCCCCTAGCAATGAAAGCCAACATTCCATTGGCCTTCTTAATCACTTGCTGCACCTGCATACTAACCTTTTGAGTTTCGTGCACCAGGACCCCCAGATCCCTTTGTACTTCAGTACTTTCCAGTTTCTTGCCATTAAGATAATAACTTGCTCTACGATTTTTCCTGCCAAAGTGCATAACCTCACACTTTCCAGTATTGTATTCCATCTGCCAAATCTCTGCCCACTTACTTAGCCTGTCGATGTCCCCTTGCAGGTTTTTTATGTCCTCCTCACTCACTACTTTCCCTCCCATCTTAGTATCATCTGCAAACTTTGATATGTTACACTCGGTCCCCTCCTCCAAATCGTTAATATAGATTGTAAAGAGCTGGGGACCCAGCACTGACCCCTGCGGAACACCACTAGTTACTGATTGCCAGTCTGAGAATGAACCATTTATCCCAACTCTCTGCCTTCTGTTAGATAGCCAATCCTCTATCCATGCCAGAATATTACCCCCAATCCCGTGATTTTTTATCTTAAGCAATAATCTTTTGTGTGGCACCTTGTCAAATGCCTTTTGGAAGTCTAAATACACTACGTCCACTGGTTCCCCTTTATCCACCCTATACGTTACTTCCTCAAAGAACTCCAGCAAATTTGTCAAACATGACTTCCCCTTCATAAAACCATGCTGACTTTGCCCTATTAAATTATGATTATCCAAATGTCCTGTTACTGTCTCCTTAATAATGGACTCCAAAATTTTACCTACCACAGATGTTAGGCTAACCGGTCTATAGTTTCCAGCCTTCTGTCTACTGCCCTTTTTAAATAAGGGTGTTACATTAGCAGTTTTCCAGTCTGCCGGGACCTTTGCCGAGTCCAGGGAGTTTTGGAAAATTATTACCAATGCACCCACAATCCCTACCGCCACTTCCCTCAAGACCCTAGGATGTAAGCCATCAGGTCCAGGTGATTTATCCGCCTTGAGTCCCATTATTTTACCGAGTACCACTTCCTTAGTGATTTTGATCGTGTTTAGCTCCTCCCCCCCTTTAGCCCCCTGTTTGTCCAGTGTTGGGATATTCTTAGTGTCTTCTACTATAAAGACTGATGTAAAATATTCATTCAGTGTTTTTGCCATCTCCATATTTCTCACCATTAATTTCCCGGTCTCATCCTCTAAGGGACCAACATTTACTTTGGCCACCCTTTTTCTTTTTATATAACTATAAAAACTCTTACTATCTGTTTTTATATTTTTTGCTAATTTACTTTCATAATCTATCTTCCCTTTCTTAATCAATCTTTTTGTTATTTTTTGCTGTCTTTTAAAATTTTCCCAATCCTCTATCCTCCCACTAGATTTGGCTACCTTATATGCCCTTGTTTTTAGTCGAATACTATCCTTAATTTCTTTACTTAGCCACGGATGGCTGTCTTTTCTTTTACACCCTTTTCTTCTCAGTGGAATATATATTTTTTGGAAGTTGTAAAATAACTCCTTGAATGTACACCACTGATCATGTATCGTCTTACCCTTTAATCTATTTTCCCAATCCACTCTACTCAATTCCGCTCTCATACCTTCATAGTCTCCTTTATTCAAGCTTAGCACGCTTGTTTGAGATCCAACCTTCTCACCCTCTAATTGAATATGGAATTCAACCATGTTATGGTCACTCATTCCAAGGGGATCCTTTACTAGGACATTTTTAATTAATCCCGTCTCGTTACACAGGACCAGATCTAAGGTTGCTTGCCCCCTGGTCGGTTCAGTTACATACTGCTCAAGAAACCCATCCCTAATACACTCAATGAACTCATCCTCAAGGCTGCTCTGCCCAATTTGATTTGTCCAATTAATATGATAGTTGAAATCCCCCATAATTATAGATGTTCCCTTATTACAAGCCTCAACTATTTCCTGATTGATACTCCGTCCAACAGAATTGCCACTGTTCGGAGGCCTATAGACTACGCCCACTATTGTTTTTTTCCCCTTATTATTCCTTACCTCCACCCAAACTGTTTCATTATCCTGATCTTTTGACCCAATATCATTTCTCTGTATTACAGTGATTCCTTCCTTTATTAACATAGCCACCCCACCACCCCTTCCTTCCTGCCTGTCCTTCCTGATCGTTAAATAACCTGGTATGTTTAATTCCCAGGCATTGTCACCCTGCAGCCATGTTTCTGTAATGGCCACAAGATCATACCCATATGTAGTTATTTGTGCCATTAACTCATCTATTTTGTTACGAATGCTACGTGCATTCAGATAGAGAACTTTCAAAGATGTTTTGTGACACTTAGTTCCTGCTTTTGCCATTCTTATTACTTTACCTTTTACTCCATACCTTCTGCCCCTTCCTGACACGCTCTGGTTTTTAATTTCCCCACTGCTACCCAAGTCTATTACCTTCTCTGTTGTCATTTTTATTATTTGCTCTCTAGGAACCTCCCCCCCACTAGTTAGTTTAAAGCCCTCTCTACAGCCCTAGTTATATGATCCGCCAGGACTCTAGTCCCAGCACTGGCCAAGTGAAGCCCGTCCCAACGGAACAGCTCCCTCCTGCCCCAGTACTGGTGCCAGTGTCCCAGGAAGCAAAACCCATTTCTCCCACACCAGTCTTTGAGCCACGCATTTAACTCTCTAATTTTATTTGACCTAGCCAAATTCGCTCGTGGCTCAGGTAAACCCTTGTGGTTCTGCTTTTTAATTTGGCCCCTAGCTGCTCAAACTCCCTCAGCAGAACCTCCTTCCTTGTCCTATCTATGTCGTTGGTACCAACATGGACCACGACAACTGGATCCTCCCCCTCCCACTCCAAGTTTCTCTCCAGTCCAGAGGAGATGTCCTTAACCCTGGCACCGGGCAGGCAACACAGCCTTCGGGACTCTCGCTCTCGGCTGCAAAGAACTCTATCTATCCCCCTAACGATACTATCCCCTACCACTACAACATTTCTTTTAACTCCCCCCACTTGAATGGCCCCCTGCTCCACGGTGCTGTGGCCAGGTTGCTCATCCTCCCTGCAGTCCCTGCTCCTGTCCCCACAGGGAGTAAGAGCCTCGAACCTGTTGGACAAGTGCAAGGGCTGCGGCTCCTCCAGCACTACCTCCTGGATCCCCGTACCTGCCTCACTTCTAGTCACACCATCCTGACCCTGGCCACGGACTACATCTGAATTAATTAATCTAATTGGTGTGACTACCTCGTGATACACAGAGTCCAGGTAACTCTCCCCCTCCCTGATGTGTCTCAGTGTTTGAAGCTCGGTCTCCAGCTCTTCAACACGGAGCCGGAGTTCCTCGAGCAGCCAACACTTACTGCAAATGTGATCACCGTGAGCATCAATGGTGTTCACCAGCTCCCACATATTGCAGCAGCAACACATCGCCTGATCTCCCATTCTATGTAATTAAATTTATTAATATTATTCTTAAATATCCTCTGCCCCGATTCTAGATGGTGTATATCACACCTTAGAAACTATAAACCAAAGAGATTTAAGCTTAAAAGGGAGAAATACTCACCAACCAATCACTTGGGCCAGAGAGCTTAACAAAGGTACTGTAATAGGGCATCAGTGACTAAGGTGACATCGGGGAAAAATAGAAAAAAGTTAAAGTTAAAGCTAAAGGCACTATAATGCGCAAAGCACTTGTAACAAAATAGATGAATTAAGAGCATAGGTAGAAATAAATGGATTTGATTTAATAGCCATTACGGAGATGTGGTTGTAGAGTGACCAAGGTTGGGAATTAAATATTCCAGGATACTTGACTTTTAGAAGAGATAAGGAGAATGGAAAAGGAGGGGGGTGGTAACCCTGATAATAAAGGATAGGATAAAGTCAGTAGAGAGAAAGGATCTTAGCTCGGAAAAACAAGATGTAAAATCACTTTGGTGGAGCTAAGAAACAACAAGGGGCAGAAAACACTGGTGGGAGTAGTTTATAGGCCCCCTAACAGTAGTTGTAGTGTCGGGCACAGTATTAATCAGGAAATTAGAAGTGCATGTATCAAGGGTAATGCAGTAATCATGGGGGTCTTTAATTTTCATATAGACTGGGCAAACCAAATTTGCAGTAAAAGTGCAGAGGATGAGTTCCTGGAATGCATTCTAGTTAGTTTTCTAGATCAGTATGTCAAGGAACCAACTAGGGGAACAGGCTATTTTAGATCTAGTATTGTGCAATGAGACGGGGTTAATTAATAACCTTGTAATAAAGGAGCCTCTGGGGTACAGTGCTCATAATATGATAGAATTTTATATTGAGTTTGAAAGTGATTTAGTTAAATTCGAAATGAGGATCTTAATCTGAACAAAGCAAACTACAGGAAACTTTTGTTTAACCAGAGGTTAAATGTCCGGAAAGCTCTATCTACCGGCAAAATTCAGGAGCCGTTTCCTATAAGTTTTTTTACTTCTCGTTGCTTTTTTTTTCCCAGTCAGGCTCTGCAAGGTCTAGCTGAAGCTGTTGCTTAGCTACAGAGATGCTTTTAAGCTGCGGCCGACTGTTTTGAAGCTGTTGCTAAGCAACAGGGTTTGTTGATTCATACGGAGCTCAAAAGCTCCGTATGTTTTAACATTAGCGCTGGTTTGTACGGCAGTTTTGATGGTACGGCACCAGCTCGGTCCTGTCAGTGCCGGATATCAGAAAGTTTCCTGTACATAGGTATGAGAGAGGCAAGTTGGCTAAGGTTGGGTTGGGAAACTAGATTAAAGATATGACAATGGCAAACAATTAAAGAAATAATTCTTAATTCACAACAAATATACATTCCTTTAAGGCACAAAAACCCCACAGGAAAAGTGGTCCAACTGTGGCTAACAAGAGAAGTTAAAGATAGTATTAGATTAAAGGAAGAGGCTTATAACGTTGCCAAAAAGAGTAGTAAGCCTGAGGATTGGGAGGATTTTAGAATTCAGCAGAGGACCAAGAAATTAATAAAGGGTGAGAAAATAGAATATGAGAGTAAACTAGCAAGAGACATAAAAACAGATTGTAAAAGCTTCTTTAGGTATATAAAAAGGAAGAGATTCATAAAAGTAAATGTGGGTCCCTTACAGGCAGAGACAGGAGAAATTATAATGGGGAATAAGGAAACGGCAGAACATTCAACAAATGCTTCGTATCTCTCTTCACGGAAGAAGACACAAAAAACATTCTGGAAACAGTAGGGAACCAAGGGTCTAGTGAGAATGAGGAACTGAAAGAAATTAGTATTAGTGAAGAAATAGTACTGCAGAAATTAATGGAACTAAAAGCCGACAAATCCCCAGGACCTGATGGCCTACATCCTAGGGTTTTAAAAGAGGTGGCTACAGAAATAGTGGATGCATTGGTTTTTATTTTCCAGAATTCCCTAGATTCTAGAACGGTCCCTGCGGATTAGAATGTAGCAAATGTAACCCCACTATTCAAGAAAGGAGGGAGAAGAGAAAACGGAGAACTATAGACCAGTTAGCCTGACATCAGTAGTAGGGAAAATGCTAGAATCTATTATTAGGGACGTGGTAACAGGACACTTAGAAAATCATAATATGATTGGGCAGAATCAACATGGATTTATGAAAGGGAAATCGTGTTTGACAAAACTAAGAGAGTTTTTTTAGGTTGTAACTAGCAGGGTAGCTAACGGGAAACCACTGGATGTAGTGCATTTGATTTTCAGAAAGAATTCGGTAAGGTGCCACACAAGCTGTTATTACACAAAATTAGGGCTCATGGAATTCGGAGTAATATATTAGCATGGATTGAAGATTGGTTAATGGATAGAAAACAGAGAGTAGGAATAAACGGGTTATTTTCGATTTGGCAGGCAGTAACTAGTGGGGTACCGCAAGGATCAGTGCTTGGGCCTCAGCTATTAACAATCTATATCAATGACTTAGATGAGGGGACAGAGTGTAATGTATCCAAGTTTGCTGACGATGGAAAGTAAGTTGTGAGGAGGATGCAAAAAGGCTGCATATGGATATAGACAGGTTACGTGAGTGGGCAAGAACATGGCAGATCGAATATAATGTGGAGTAATGTGAAGTTATCATGTTGGTAGGAAAAATAGAAAAGCAGAATATATTTTTAAATGATGAGAGACTGGGAAATGTTGGTATTCAAAGGGACCTGGGTGTCCTTGTACATGATTCACAGAAAGTAAACATGCAGGTACGGCAAGCAATTAGGAAAGCAAATGGTATGTTAGCCTTTATTACAAAAGGATTGGAGTATAAGAGCAATAAAGTCTTACTGCAATTATATAGGGCCTTGGTGAGACCACACCTGGAGTACTGTGTACAGTCTTGGTCTCCTTACTTAAGGAATCATAGAATCATAGAAAGTTACAGCACGGAAGGAGGCCATTTCGGCCCATCGTGTCTGCGCCGGCCAACAAAGAGCTATCCAGCCTAATCCCACTTCCCAGCTCTTGGTCCGTAGCCCTGCAGGTTAGAGCATCCCAAGTGCACATCCAAGTACTTTTTAAATGTGGTTAGGGTTCCTGCCTCTACCACCCTTTCAGGCAGTGAGTTCCAGACCCCCACAACCCTCTGGGTGAAGAAATTTCCCCTCAAATCCCCTCTAAACCTTCCCCCAATTACGTTAAATCTGTGCCCCCTGGTTTTTGACCCCTCTGCTAAGGGAAATAGGTCCTTTCTATCCACTTTATGCCCCTCATAATTTTATACACCTCAATAAGGTCTCCCCTCAGCCTCCTCTGTTCCGAGGAAAACAGACCCAGCCTATCCAGCCTTTCCTCATAGCTAAGGTTCTCTACTCCCGGCAACATCCTTGTAAATCTCCTCTGTACCCTCTCTAGTGCAACCACATCTTTCCTGTGATGTGGTGACCAGAACTGCACGCAGTACTCTAGCTGAGGCCTAACTAGTGTTTTATACAGTTGAAGCATAACCCCCCCTGCTCTTGTATTCTGTGCCAAGGCTAATAAAGGCAAGCATTCTATATGCCTTCCTAACCACCTTATCTACCTGGCCTGCTACATTCGGGGATCTGTGGACATGCACTCCAAGGTCCCTTTGTTCCTCTACACTACTCAGTGTCCTACCATTTAATGTGTATTCCTTTCCTTGTTAGCCCTCCCCAAATGCATTACCTCACACTTCTCCGGATTGAATTCCATTTGCCACTGTTCTGCCCACCTGACCAATTTATTGATATCTTCCTGCAGTCTACAGCTTCCTTCTTCAGTATCAACCACACAGCCGATATTAGTATCATCTGCAAACTTCTTAATCATACCCCCTATATTCAAGTCTAGATCATTGATATATACCACAAAAAGCAAGGGACCTAGTACTAAGCCCTGCGGAACCCCACTGGAAATGGCCTTACAGTCACAAAAACACCCATCAACCATTACCTTCTGCTTCCTGTCTCCGAGCCAGTTTTGAATCCAACTTGACACTTTGCCCTGGATCCCGTGGGCTTTTAACTTCGTGACCAGTCTGCCATGTGGAACCTTATCAAAAGCTTTGCTAAAGTCCATATACACTACATCAAATGCACTACCCTCATCTACCCTCCTTGTTACCTCCTCAAAAAATTCAATCAAGTTTGTCAGACACGACCTTCCCTTAACAAATCCGTGCTGACTATCCTTGATTAATCCGTGTCTTTCTAAATGAAGATTTATCCTGTCCTTCAGAATTCTTTCCAATAATTTTCCCACCACTGAGGTTAGGCTGACTGGCCTGTAATTACTCGGTCTATCCTTTTCTCCCTTTTTAAGCAAGGGTACCACATTAGCCATCCTCCAGTCCTCCGGCACCACACCTGAAGTCAGAGAGGATTGAAAAATGATGGTCAGGGCCTCTGCTATTTCCTCTTTTGCTTCGCTTAACAGCCTGGGATACATTTCATCCAGGCCTGGGGATATACTTGCCTTAGACGGAGTGCAACGAAGGTTCACCAGACTAATTCCTGGGATGGGGATTGACCTATGAGGAGAGATTGATGAGACTGGGCCTATATTCCCTAGAATTTAGAAGAATGAGAGGCGATCTCATTGAAACATATAAAATTCTTACAGGGCCTGACAGGGTAGATGCTGGGAGGATGTTTCCCCTGGCTGGGGAGTCTAGAACTAGGGGTCACAGTCTCAGAATAAGGACTGAGATGAGGAGAAATTTATTTACTCAAAGGTTTGTGAATCTTTGGAATTCTCTACCCCAGAGGGCTGTGGCTGCTCAGTCGTTGAGTATATTCAAGATTGAGATCGATAGATTTTTGGATATTAAAGGAATCAAGGAACATGGGGATAGTGCGGGAAGGTGGAGTTGAGGTAGAACATCAGCCATGGCGAAGCAGGCTTGAAGGGCCGAGTGGCCTACTCCTATTTCTTATGCTCTTATGAGAGGTTTTGAGGTGGCCTTAAAAGGCAGGGTGAGAACTAACAAGGCATAGAATTTAGAAAGCGAACTCCAAAGAGTTGGACTGAGATGGTTGAAGGCTTTGCAACCAATAGTGCAGCAGAGGGAGGCGGATGCCATCATGAGGGGCACTAGCTGGGATATAGGGCTGGAAGAGATTGAGGAAGTAGGGCCATGTAGGAATTTGTAAATGAAGATAAATATTTTGAATTTAGTGCTTTGGGGATGAAGAGCCACTGGTGGAGGACAAGGAACTGGTTGATGGGCAGATGGGACAGTACAGCGGGCGACAGAGTTTTGGATGAGTTGGACCTTGTGTAGATTGGAGCTTGGGAGACCAGCAAGAAAAGCCTTGAAGAAAGCAGTTTCAGTGGCAGGGGAGGTGAGGTAAGGTTGGAAGTGGGCAATGTTGAAGAAGTGGATTAAGTGGGCTTGGCATTGGTTATGACTTGAAGTTTACAACTCAGCTCAGGGATGAACAAGACACTTGGGTAGTGTACTTTTATTGAGCTGGGTAGGACAGAATTGTGAGCAAAGGTACAGAGATTTTCATGGGTACTGGCTGGGATTGCTTCGGTTTTGCCCATGTTTGGTTGGAAGAAATTCTGGCTTTTCCAGGACTTAATGTTGATTAAGTAGCCAGACACTGCAGTGAACTTTGGAGAACAGGTGCTAAAAGACGGTGGAGTGGTCGAATGTCAAGGAGACATTAAGGAGGAGACAGAGGATTGATTAATCACAATAAAATAGGATGGTTTAGATAACTGTCCTGGATGGCGTCAGTGTTGGACTGAAGGATTTGAACAATCTTGTGGCAGAGATGTGCATGGAGCTGTGTGGTGAAATTCATGCAAGGATCTTCAAGAAGAAAGCAAAGTGGTTGTTGTAGTAGACCATGGAGGATCAAAGGTTTGCTTTTTGAGGAGTTTTTTTTTTTATAAAGGCAGAGTTGAAAGGAAAGAGAACAGTTCCAGTGCAAAGCGCACCATTAATGGTGTCAGACGTGTGCAGAAACCCATCAGCACGCTTAACAGTTGCCAAACCAAATTAGGAAGACATTTACAGCAGTAGCGTTGCCATCAGCAATTAATGGAGTTCTTTAATGTGTAGCAGCACAATAGATTTTGTATTATATATTCTACAGATGTGTGTAAATTGTATTTTGAGAGATAATTTTTTAAAAGTCATCGTGTTAAGGCATCCAGTGTTATCAAGCTACAGTATCTCCATTCTGACTTTAGAAACCGTGTATGATGCAGTATTTATTTTTGAATTTTAGGACATTTGGTGAAATCAGTAAAGCAGCAGAGCAGTACAGCTTATGCCGTGATCTTTGTCATGATCTTGAGGAAGATCTCCACAAGGAAGGACTAAAGGTACAGCTTTGTCCTTTGTAGTTTTCTCTCTTTCTACTGACCAAAATGTATTTGAAGTTTTATCTTGTTAACACAATATAGTTTAAAAGGGCTATAGTGTAATTCACAAAAATAATGATACATAAAGTCTATGCTAATTGTGGGGAGGAGTTTCAAGGAATATTCAGTTTGTAAAGAGTTCTTCTTTTAAAATCTTAGGGAAAGACAGTTACTCTGAAATTGAAGAATGTAAACTTCGAAGTGAAGACAAGGGCCTGCACAGTTCCATCAGCGGTTTCCAAAGAAGAGGAGATTTTTGCTGTTGCCTATGAGTTACTAAAGACTGAGATTAACAGCGTGCATCCACGGCCACTGAGACTGAGACTTATGGGTAATGTGCAGTAGGAATTTGTGAATAAAGATGCACAGTATTAAATTAATATTTTAGTTCTATAACAACTCATCATTAATCCTGACAAGACTGACCTTTTGTACACTTTCCAGAGATGACAAAAGTAGACTGTCAACAGTATAAATCCCTTTGCCTTTTATATTGGGTACCATACAATTCCATGCATAAGTTGCTCCCCTATAATGAGAGGGTATAAAAATATGCAGGGAGTTGTGCATTGGCAATAAATGGGAGAAAAACATTAAAACAACCTGTCTGTAAATCCTACAGGGTGCACAGTTTTGCTGCATTAAAATGTCAAAGGGCCACAGTACAAATAAAAAGGAAAAACTTAAAATGCTGCAAATAAATACAGAAAATATTGGAAATATAAAACAGGTCAGTCAGCATCTGCAAAGAGAAAAGACATATTGGGTGAAACTCATCATCAAAACGCGAAGAGCACAACCAGAACAAGACAGGAAAGAGATAATAATAATGATGAGCAGGACAAAAGAAACAGAGCCTGCCATTTACCCAGTTCTGTTGTACTAATTGCAAAAACAGTATAGGCCACAGCAGGAAACCTGTGTGTGTCTCTTCGCTAAATGAATTCATGAAAAAGCAAGAAGGTTTGCTCTGTTTTTAAGAACCAAATTACATAAAAATGTTGTCTAGATGATAGCTCCTGTGAAGGGTGGAAGGAATAGCAGAACTCCTTTTGAATTTTTCTTTGTAGAAAACAATGAGGCCTCTATGACTTCGCAAACATAACTGAAAGGTAATGATAACCTAGTTTTTGAATTTTTAAAAACTTATTTGGCAAATTTTGTATTCTTTCACCCTTCTGTTGGGTCTTCTGATTCCATGAGTTATTCACTGATTGAGAGGGTGAGCAGCAGCCTTATTCTTGAGGCATCAGCTTCAGGGTGGTTTGATTTGGCTCCCTCACTGTTTTGTTCCCCGTCTGGAAGTGGTTGGTCTCTTGGAGGTTCCCAGACATCTTGGCTTGGATCTGGAACAAACGGTGAACCCAATATGCTGTGCCATCACACTGCAGTTGATATTTTATCAAATATATTCTATTTTATATACTTTGTAATCAGCACATAAGACATTTGTGAGCCTTTTATGTGCACCTAAAAGATCTTTTATCTTTGAACCTTTCTCTCTTTTGATTCCCATGGTGACCATTTAAATTTAGTGAACTGCCACTATTGTGCAAATTAATGGGTTATTATTTCTCCCTTGTGTTTCTCCTGTACAGGTGTGCGGGTGTCTGGCTTTGTCCATCAAGAGGAGAAAAAATCTCACCAGAAAAGCATCATCAAGTTTTTCCATACTGGACAATCTGAGAGCACCACTTGCACCCCTGAGTCTGACAGCATAAATGCCAAGAACCAAACAGAACTTCCAGAAACATCCAAAAGGGAAAGTTTCTTCAATAAAAAGCGGCAACAAAACAATCCGCAGTCCTTTTTTAACCAGGTTCTTGCAAACAAGCAACAAGAAAAGTGCAAACCTGCCGCAACTATCCCAGCAGGCACTGTGGATGAAATACAGCCCAAGGGCAGTGGCCTGACCCCAGAATTAAAGGTTACCAGTAATTGTCCAAGATGCTTCAAAAGGCAGGGCATACCAACTTTAGAGGAATTTAATGAGCAAATTGATGAGTGCCTATGTGTAACCACGTCTCCTCAAGTTACAGAGATATTAGACGAACCAAATATTTCAAAAACAAGTTATGTAAATATAAAGGAAACATTTGGCTTGGACAATGATTTGAAAAATAAAAAAATAATAAATCTAAAAAGTGATCAGTTAAATAATGAACAGAAAGGAATGAGATATAAGGAGAGGCCCTCAGAAATTTATCCAAACATTACAGTTGGAGAAGCTGAAAATAGCAGCTTTAATGAGGAATCTTCAGTCAAAAACAGCACATGCCCTATTGAGCAATCTGGTGACCAGACTCACCTTAAAGAGACACTTAAAGATCATATGCAACTCCCTAACAGTACAGCAAAAACCATGGAACGCAATAAGGATAAAAATATGTTGCAAGAGGAAATTTCAGACCACAGCAAATTGTTGTGCACTAAATTATCTGGTAAATCTACTAATACAACACAAGAAGAGAAGCGATTTGATCAACAAAACTCTAGTGCTAACATGTTAGATCCGCCCTCATTCGCACAACTTAACCAGTTAATACAGAGAACTCATTGTGTGCAGCAACAGTCAGACCAGGTAATGAGACATACCAGATCATCACAGGAAAGGCCCTCTTCCCAGCTAGAAGAACTGACTGGCCTGGTTTGTCCAATTTGCAACATTAAGCAAGAAACAACTGATCTGTCATTGTTCAACAGGCATGTTGATATCTGTCTAAATCAAGGGGTTATTATGGAGCTTACTGAAAGACCAGCACAGCCAGTTACCACAGACTGCATTTCAAATGGAATAGGTGAGCAATCATATTTCCAAGAGACCAGTTTTAGTATTGCTTGTTAATTTAGAGTGTTTTCAGAGGAGATTTATTCTCTCTCCTTCTAAAGGCGCCAACTCATGCTGGGATGTGGTGGCATCCAATAATCCAAATGGGCCATGGAGGGGATGGTGCGGGAAGCACAGCCAACCCAATCCTATCTTTAACTGACACCCACACATTTGTTCGTGCTCCAGCAGAGGTCAGTAGATAGGAGGCAGGATTGGTTGTCTTGGCTGTTCATCCCCCTCCCGGGGCACTAAGATCAATTATAATTCCCTTCACTGTGTTGATGGAGATCAACTAACTCAGCACAGATCAGGGATTGAAGCTGTTATATTTCTACTGTATGGCTCTGTACCGCACCAGGTGGTATGTTTATACACTTGTTCAGTAGGTTAGCATCAAATTGCAATAGCTGTCAAAGCTGAATCATTTTCATTGAGAACAAATGGTGGTAAAACAGAGCTGTAGTTTGTGCATTTGCATGCAGTTCTCAAAACGTTCCTGGTTCTGGGTGTGTTGTCAAAGTGAGCTACTAAGTGAAGTGGTTGACTTGAGGGAGGAAAAATAGTATGACCAGCCTATTGGGTTACTATTCAGCATTTCCTAGAGGCAGTAAGAACAACCTGGGTGCAAGTTGTCTGCTTCCTCCCTAGGGTGTTGGTTGATGCCCATTGTTTGTGTGGGGGCTGGGATAATTTTAAAATGTGCTGTGGGGGGTGAGGGGGAAGATGTGATAACTGTCTAGTGCCTCAGAAGGGCACATGTTGCATAAATTATACCTATTTGTCTCTAATCTATGGCATAATATTGAAAACTGAGAGAATGTGGATTTAGGTCAGTGACAGTAAAGAAATGAAGCTGGTTATAAATTACCTGAAGAGGCTAAAAAATGGTGAGGAAATATTTTTGCAGATCAGGGAACTTTGTAAAAATGGCAGTACTGTATAATAATAATGAGGCCTTTCGAACACCCAGCGATGTGCTTGTTGGGCCTAATGCTTGTTCCTAATACTCCTTGTGTGCTGTGGTGTTAAGATAGTACAGAGCTCCATAATAAGAGCAGCTTCTCAAAACTTTCTCCTGTGCTGTAGAATGGAAGGTATTTGCAAAGCAGTTTGAGCAGGAGGTAGTCAAGTAAGTTATCATTTCTGATGCCGTCTAAAAATTTTGTAAATATTTTTTTCTAAATGAGTGCAAGAATCCAAAGTCGGATGCTCAGGACTACCAGCAAATTTACTGCATGAAGTGATGCTTACCTCACTCCTTCACAATGAAAACTGAATTGTGGAATACTAAGTGGTGCAGTGGGTTAGCTCACTACCCTTTCACCTCGAGGCCTAGGTTCCAACCGAGTGCGCATTGATGGAATGAAAACTACTCTTTACTGTACCAGACTTTCACACTGTAAGGGTCCTCTATGAAATGAGTTTGAGCAGATTAATCGTTCCCGTGGATGTGGGCCCTTAGGGAAAAAACTACATGTGATTCAGCACACATCTGCACTAACTTGGAAATCTCAGTTAGAGAGATCATAAGGTTAGCTGGTGTGAGAAATTTACATTATTGCAGTGAAGATTGCTCTCCTGAGTTTTTATTTGTTTTACATTGCTTCAAGACTGGCCCAGCTTAGCAACTGGCAAAGAGGGTCTGGTGACCTAGTGGTTATGGTACTAGCATGAAATCTACTGGATTGTTGTAAAAAACCTAACTGGCTCACTTATGTCCTTTAGAGAAAGGTACCTGCCACCCTTATCTGGTCTGGCCTCCATGTGACTCCAGTCCCACAATGACTCTTAATGCTATCAGGGATAAGCAATAAATACTTTTAAGTGTTGCCCAAATCCCAAGAACAAATGAAAGCAAGATATAACAGCTTGAAAAACACAATTGATTGATTTTTCTTTTGGATGGAGCTCAGGGAACTTTACTGTGCTTCTTGTTATTCCTGACTTAGAGGTGTGTTTTGCTAATACTGGATCATAATGTAGCAAAGTATTACACTCCCTGCACTGATATCCCTTCAACTGCATGAGCACTAAAATTTCACCCCCCCCAAAAGAAAATCTTAACTAACTATTGTAAAAAATAATTTCTAGATAAGTGCAGTATTTGAATAGTACGTTGAGTAATTCATAGGAATTATTTAATCCGTGTGGGGATGAATAAGGTTAATGTGTATTTTTTGATTGATAGGTCTGTCAGGATTTGGAAAACAGTCTTCAAATTCAATTGTTCGAACAAAAAGGTGAGATAATCTAGGTTAATACAAAAGCAAATTACTATGGATGCTGGAAATCTGAAATTAAACAGAAAATGGTGGAAATACTGAGCAGGTAAGGCAGCATCTGTGGAGAGAAACAAAGTTAATGTTTCAGGTCGATGACCGATGAAAGGTCATTGACCTGTAATGTTAACTTTGTTTCTCTCACCACAGATCCTGCCTGACCTGCTCAGTATTTCCACCATTTTCTGTTTTTATTTTTAATCTAGGTTAATATTGCATCTGCCTTTACATTGCATTATTTATACATTTTAGTCATATTTACTGAACGAAAGGCTCAGCAGAATCTGTATTAATCCAACCCTGTGAGTTTGTTTTGAAATATTTTTGGAAGTGGGCTGAGTGTATTTTCTGTAGTTTTTATCCATGGAAAAGATGTGCGTTCTTTGCTAGTTTTTCACTACTTCCCTATGGGTCTTGTATTTTTTGGGACAACGAAAGTACTGCTTAAGTCAAATATTGTAATGAGTTACTTTCTTCATTTTCTGCTTCTGTCTGATTATCTCAAGAGCCTGAGATATATGATGGGGCAAAGTGATATTCACCACCTTTTGAAATGGATAGGAGAATTTGGTAAGAAGTCCATGTAGTGTCTGGTGCATAATAGTGAGGAAATAGTATTGTTAGTTGCAAATTTCAGGTCATCAGAGATGTGAGTATTCTTATGGAAACTGCCTTTTTTTCCTATGAATATGAGATTGAATGCTGGGAGGAAGCCTGAAAAGTGCCATGTGGGTCTTAGTTGGCAACAACACCAAAGATGAACTTGCCTGATTTGTAAAGGCTGGTAGCTGGGAAGACCCGTTTTTACAAAATCTGGCAAGTTTATCTTTGCTGATTAAGCGAGACCCATACATCACAAGTCAGTGGCACTAGCACAATATAAATCTGTTTTTTCTCTTGCTCTCTGGTCACTGGATGATGTGCAAGCCCCTGAGCTTAACTCTCTGTCAGCAAACATCTGATTTCATGCTTTACATCTACCTGAACATGGGCAAGGTTAGAAATTTGCTGTATGAAGAATTGTAGATACAGGCTCTTGCTGATCCATGCATTATGTGACACAAGTGCAGACTTGGCTGTTTTCTTTCCTCCACCTCCATCCTACACCAATCCCTGCCTGAGGGGATTATTCCTCTTCTAGTACTACTCTCAAACTAGATGCTAAGAAGAAAACATCAAGGGGTTCACTCTTCCATTCCATTCAACCGTGTACAGAAATCCTAACATAACATAAACATAACCTGTGTTTGAGGAGTCTGCTGCACTTAACTCTCACTGTTTTGTTTGTAAGTATATATTGAATATTTTCTTTTTTAAATTGCTTTCAGGACTGGATCCACAGCCCAGCAGCCAACAGCCAAGAAAGCGAGATGTAATAGTTCCACAAACACCATTGATAGATTTTTTAAATAAATGAGCTTAATAAAACAAATTGTTGATTTTATATCACATTGAATTGTCAGTGTTATAAAGCACAGTGTACAGTACATGTTATAAAGCACTTTTCTTTATATATTTAGTATATTCTACTCAACTGGTGATTTTTCTTTTATCAACTTGTTAAAGAATTCTAAGCCACATCTTTTAGATGTCAAGAGCAAGTTATAACTATTACTGGTAATATATAATTACATTTATGTACTGAATTTTATTAAATAAATATGAATCAATGAAATATTTTTTTTACTGGGAGCATATTTTTAAAATCAAAAACATAACTGGGGTACTTAGGAAATCATGTAAGATACAAAAATTGTAAAAGACTTGCTTTATTTTATAGTAATATATTTTTCAATCCTTTTAAGTTTGTGTAGGAAGATTACTGTTCATATATTTGTAATCTATTTATGGAAAGACATACAACTGTAAGCAGGTGTTGTGCTACTTTATATAAAAAATAAAGTATTTCTATTAGGGGAAACAGTACTTCTTGATTGACATGGTGGGATTTGGTTTTGTCCAATTTCACCAAAATATATTTATCAGCATTAAAAATCTGCATTGCCTGGATCTGTTTGAATGCTGTTTATCTCTTATATTTGTCACCTAATCAAATTTTTAATAATATTTACATGCAGTCATTTATTGTAAAACATTTATTTGTATACAGTAAGTGCTGTACAGCACTGATGCAAGCTTGTTTTATAAATTGGATTATTTGTATAATTAGTGCAGGTATGTGCATTAATAACTGGTCATATCAATCTTTAGACTTCTGGGACTTGATTGGCAGAAGAATGGCTTCAAAAAATGTTTGAAGGCCCAATCCGAAGCCAATTTTGTTTAATATAGATTGCATCTCCAAATTAGATAGTAGACCCAGGAGGTATTTACTTAATGTAAATAAAGTACTTTAAACATAAGGGCCTAGAAATTCAGTAGCATTCGCCAGCCATTAACGCCTTAAGAGGGGTAGATTTCCAGCGCTAGGCACTTAGCGCCCGGGCGCAGTCCGAACTGCGCCTACGCCCAACTTCAGTTGACATTTAGCGCCGGCGCAAAGTGTTTGTGCCCGCTCAGCTGCGCGCGCAGCTTATGACGTCATTTCGTCGTGCAACGCTGTTTGTGCGCCCCAAACCGGAAATTCAGTGGCGCCCGCCCAATGTGGGCGTGGCGCTGTTAAGAACTGTGAACTGGAACGCAGCAGAGGCCCTGCGGGCCTCGGGGAGCGCTAATTAAAGGGCACTTAGACTGAACTATAAAGGCCAGCCATTTTGCTGCCATGACTTTAGTGCTTTGGATTTCTGGACAGAGACCAAGGAACAGACCTTACTGATTTGGGACAACATAGGAGAGGTATTTTTGGCTTCTGGCCAGAGCTTGGAAATTAGACTCATTGTGATTTCACTGTTTGCAAGTTTATTATGGGGGCTGCATGGGGTTCCAACCCTCAGTTCCAGCATTATGTGCGAAGGGCTCGCAGACGCTGTGTGAGAGGGCCAGCCATGCCTAGACGCAGAGGGGCCATCAGGCGTCGGCAACGTAGGCCTTACCCACTCAGGGAATACCGGCAGCAGGTGTCCTATCTCACCATGACTGCCGCGCATTGTGTTAAGAGGCTGTGCTTCAGAAGGGAGGTGGTTGCAGAGATCTGCCAGCTGCTTCACAGAGATCTGCGTCCACAGCTGATGTGCAGGACGTCTCTGTCGGTGGAAGTGAAGGTCACGGTGGCTCTGAACTTTTATGCAAGCGGCTCCTTCCAAGCCGCTGCTGGGGACATAGCGAACATCTCCCAGTTCGCCGTGCATCGCTGCATCCGGCAGGTCACCGATGCCCTTTTCGCAAGGAGACACCAATTCATCTCCTTCCCCATGACCCTATAGAGGCAGGAGCAGCGTGCAGTCGGATTTGCCAGGATCGCCGACTTCCCCATGGTGCAGGGCGCCACTGACTGCACGCACGTGGCTATGCGGGCACCTATCGACAATGCCAAGGATTACCGCAACCGGAAGGGCTACCATTCCCTCAATGTACAGCTGGTGTGTGACCACAGGCAGCGCATCCTAGCTGTCAATGCCCGCTTTCCAGGAAGCAGCCACGATGCATTTATCCTGCGCCAGACTACTGTGGCTGACATGTTCCAGGCACAGCCTCCACCAAGGGGATGGCTTATTGGGGACAAGGGCTACCCTTTGTGTACATGGCTCATGACCCCGCTCCGCGCGCCCAGGACCCCTGCGGAGGAGGCATACAACGAAAGCCATCAAGCCACAAGGAACATCATAGAGCAAACGATTGGCGTCCTCAAGCAACGGTTCCGCTGCCTGGATCGTTCCGGCGGATCTCTACAGTATTCGCCGGATAGAGTCTCCCAGTTCGTCGTCGTTTGCTGTATGCTGCACAACCTGGTTATCCGCAGGACTCAGGCACTGCCACCTCGCGTTGGACCACCACCTCAGGAGGACGAGCAGGAGGACCATGAGGAGGAGGAGGAGGAGTACCAGCCCAGGAGGGAGCCACAAGGTCCAAGGGCCGTCCGCCGGCGGCTTATTGAACGACACTTCTAGGCCCCCTGTCAGGGAATGGCTTGTGGCAATGAACGCACCTGAATGCAGCCGCTCCGCAAGCCCTCAGCCGGTTAACGCAACAACCACTTGAAACATGACACCTGGACAAGCTGAATAAATAAAAAGCTTTATTTAACAAACTCAGGGCCCTTCCCACATGAAACAGAGAAACAGACAAGACCCCCAAAAAACAGTCAAAAACATATCTCACTCCCACAACCTGGGGAGGAATAACAAAAATTGTCCTTCCAATTGGCCTTCATCCTCGGCCTTACCAAAATAAGCCCCCCCCCCTCCAGAACACAAACACCCCCATATAAAAAAACATTTGCCTTCATCTTCGGCCTTACCAAAATAAGCCCCCCCCCTCCAGAACACAAACACCCCCATATAAAAAAAACAGTTGGCAACACACTCTACTTGGTGTGCCGAGAGGGCGAGTCCTTGTGCAGGCTTCTCCGGCCCCTGCCCGACCTGTTGCTCCGCCTCAACCTGGGCCCTGTGGGTGTTGCAAGGCTGGGGGAAGGCTCCTGAGGGGCACAATGCGTGACGGCAGATGCCCTTGGGGGTCGGCCTAGACGAGGTCCGGCCCTGGAGGGGCCGGCTGCTGACTGCTGCAGCTGTGGCTGGCCAGCATCAGTCTCTCCAGCAACTCGTCGCACCTTGGCTGGGGGAGTGGCAGTGGCAGCTGCAGCAATGGGGGCAAGCTGGCTGATGCCAGGCGCTCGCTGGTCGCCAGAGACACTGGCACTCGGCCGGCCTGGCACTGCAGCAAGCGCAGCAATCTGGTGAAGGCCAGACCGCTGTGCTGCAGCAGGGCGGCGGGTGCCCTGGCGATGCTTCCGTGACACAGCGAGTGTGGCAGAAGTGAGTGCGCGAACTGCCCTGGTCTGTGCCTGCATCAGATCAGCCAGTGTCTGGACGGCACCACTCATGAACTCGCGACTCGCGTCCTGTGCTGCCGCGAGTTGGTCGACACCCCTGGCCTGTGCTGCCGTGAGTTGCTCGACACCCCTGGCCTGTGCTGCCGCGAGTTGCTCGACACCCCTGGCCTGTGAGTCCCCGAAATTGGCCACACTATGAGCCAGGGACTCAATGGCCTGAGGCAACTGTCCCACAACCCCCATGAACTCGTTGTGGCGCCGCTCCGAGGCCGCGGACATTTCATCAAGGAGGCGCACCTCCTGGGCGAGGACCGTCTCCGGACTGGAGGGCGGACTCTCCCTCTGGGGAGAAGGCCGCCGAGCTGCCCGACCCTTCCCGCGTGCCTGGACGCCACTGGGCCCAGCAACTGCCCTCCCCTGCAACACTTCCCCCCTCTGGGGAGAAGGCAGCCGTGCTGCCCGACCCTTCCCGCGTGCCTGGACGCCACTGGGCCCAGCAACTGCCCTTCCCTGCAACACTTCCCCCCTCTGGGGAGAAGGCAGCCGTGCTGCCCGACCCTTCCCGCGTGCCTGGACGCCACTGGGCCCAGCAACTGCCCTCCCCTACAACACTTCCCCCCCTCTGGGGAGAAGGCAGCCGTGCTGCCCGACCTTTCCCGCGTGCCTGGATGCCACTGGGCCCAGGAGCTACACCCCCCTGCAACACTTCCCCCTGGCTCTCCTCCAGGCAAGACGTGTCACCTCCATTGCCATCCCCTGGCGCGGATGAGGGTTCCCCCGATGTGCCGCCTTCCTCTTGGTCCTCGTCGTCCTCCTCTTCCGAGGGACTGGCACTCTCAGCTTCATGGACCTCCTCCTCACCAGCTGAAAGCAGGAAGGCACAAGAGTAGCTTTAGAGTGAGGACAGGGCATCAGCGAGGGAGGCATGAGTAGTGCCATTATGCGCATTGGTGGGACAGTGGCAAAGGATGTAGATCTGAAGCGCAAGGGGAACCAGAGAGGTCCAAACGGTCATGTCCTTACCATTGGGTCCCAGCACAGGGTCGGCATCTCCAATAGCAACGGGGCCAGTCACCCAGCCACGCACGAGTCGAGCCACGCTCTCCTCCAGCTGACTGAGCTGCTGGAACTGGGGACGGCCTCCCCCGGTGACAGTCTGGCTCTTCAAATTCCGCGCCAGCTTGGCCTGCAAGAGAAAGGACGGCCTCTAAGTACAGTGTGGTGCCCTGTTGTTGTGTGCACTGCCTCCCATGGTCGAATAGCTTGGCCAGTGTGTTACGTGCAGAGAGTGCTATTGATGATCATGCCAGTGCCATAGCTGCGGGAGGAGGGCTGGCCATTAGGCCTTTGAGGTCCCTTTGCCCATAATGTGAGGTGCACATGCAAGGATGAGGAGGACACTGTAAAGGGTACTCACCCTGACCAACCGACTGAGGTCGTTGAACTTCTTGCGGCATTGGTCAGCAGTCCTGGGGACATCGCTGTTGGCTGACACCCTCAGGGCGATTTCCCTCCAGGCTCTCCTGTACTGCCTCCTGGGAGCCTTCTTGCCACTGTCCGGGCACAAGATCTCTCTGTTCTTTTCCAACCCCCTAAGCAGCACCCTCAAAGCATGCTCTGAGAAGCGCTGCGCTCGTTCACGGGCCTTCTGCATGGCTTCAGGCGCTATTTGGGTCCACCAGCAGTGTTCAGGCCTAGCTGCAGGGCTCCACTATCCAGGGCGTGGCTGCAGACAAAGTCGACCCTTCCCCCTTTAAGAGCTGGCCGGCGTCAGGGTGTCTGCTGTCAATCAAAACATGACCGCACCTGCGCTGCGCCCGGCCTCGGCGTTATCAGTCCGCACCGCCAGCTTAGCGCCTAAAGATAGGAGTGCAACGCCAGTTTCAGCGCTCGCCCAAACTCCTTGGCCAAAGCTACTGAATTTCGGCGAAGTGGCCTCCACTTTCCGGCGGGCGCTAACTTTAGCGCCCGCCCGACTTTACCGCCCCAAAAGTGGCTATACTGAATTTCTAGGCCAAACAAAATTATTAGTGCTGAATATCGGTGATATTGGTATGAAATAAAATGTAAATGTATAAAAAATAAAGAACATGAAGAAAAGGGAAAAAGTGAAGACAAGGCAAGCAGAAGTTAAAAGTGTTTTAATTATTTTAAGTGTTTAACTGTATGGAACTAATATTCTGGTAAAAGTTGGTAGCATATAGTATAATTTGAAGAGCATTGGAAGAGAAAGGAGCAGGTCACCTCTCAACAGGAGAATTTGTCAGCTGGGTGGATTACAGAGGGAACGTGCATTAAAATTATGGGGATAAGGCAACAGAACTAAAATGCTAACCTAAAAGCAAAATTAACCCCTCATTAATCATGTATTAATCTTATGCAAATATATGGGACCTAAAGCTAATTACTTTGGCTTGAAGGTTATCTTTTTATTGCATTTTCATAAGTGTACAGTCACATTTTATGAAGCCATTATACATTTTGATTCCATTTTGGTTACAGGAGGAGCATATTGATAGATCCAGGGTTCTTTGCATGACTATGTTTGCACATTGAAAAACATGGGCCTAGGGATTGAGGCAACTTGTTTGGTTTCTGAGGATCAGTTAGATCTGGGGATAAAGGGATGGGAAGGCCCTGCTTTCTAGTTAGTGTCCTTGTCTTTCATAGTCAGTGGGTGGATCAGAGTGCTGGGGAGGGGATGGAAGATTGTGCTGCGTGAACCTTCATGAATGGGCACCAGACTGCTTGGCATTACTCCAGTTCCAGATGGAGGCCAAATATCACTCATTTTGGTTGGACTATGTCCCACGTATACTTTAGCCACAAATTTGTTGTGGGTAGGGCTGCACTTTGCCACATGAGGATGCACCTTCTTGCAGAAAATAGCGAGAGTTGTGCAGACCTGCTCAAGGTGGGAGGGATCCTTGTTTTCCATTGAGTAGGCCCAGCAATCCTACGGAATTACAAGACTAGTCTTGGTCTTTACACTCCCATACCACAGTTAAGCATGACTGAATCTGGGATCATAGCAGAAATATGTGCAGTAGGATGCCTTTCTGGCCACAGCCCATTCAGCAGTTAGCGGTCATGGAGGGTTGAAATTTGTGTAGCATGTGTGGGGTTTGGTAAACGTGCTGTATGATCTTGAATTGGCATATGTACATTTTGCTACAGGTGATGGTATTGACGATTTGCCTCCATTCCTCAGACTTGATCCCAGTCATCACTCGGTTTCTATCATGTCTTTGGTTATGAAGGTGAACATGTTGCACAGGGTAGAATTGTATTTGCAGGTGACTGTTGGAGAGTGGAGGAAGCATTCCAGAGGTTTGGCTCATACTGAAGTCTGCTCGGTTTTGCAGGGTTCTGGAATTTGTACCACATTTAGTGATAACTTTTATTTACCACAGCATGAATAATAATGTCATCAGCTAGGCTGGAAGTGTTTTCCTTGTGTAGAAGTTGGCCTAATCTGGGTGGTCTCTTTCTTATGCCGGGTTTCACCTTGGGTTAGCTGTCCTGGCAGCTCCTTGTTTCACAAAGGATGATAGACTCTGCAGAATCTTACGG
The DNA here is from genome assembly GCF_052327205.1 of Somniosus microcephalus. Lineage (NCBI taxonomy): Eukaryota > Metazoa > Chordata > Chondrichthyes > Squaliformes > Somniosidae > Somniosus > Somniosus microcephalus. The sequence continues at coordinate 221,367,866 of NC_140987.1, forward strand.
GAAGTGCAGAGCACCCTCCAGACTAAGGATTACAGGGACAATGAGGTGCTTCTGCCTCCCTGTTAGACAATTCTGAGGGTCTAAGAATGGTAAGCTATGCCAGGTGATTGGTAGAGCGGTGCTGACCATTCCCAGTCATGGGTTTTGCTGGGAGGCCAGGGTCCAGGCCAAAATCACTTGGACGTCATGGATATCACGTTTAATCAGTTGGTCACACCGCAGGTAAAGGCTGCACAGGCAGGAAGGGAATGGGTGACCGCCAGGCAGAGTACTAAACGCAGGCAGGTAGTGCAGGGATCCCCTGTGGCCATCCCCCTCTCAAACAGATATACCAATTTCGATATTAGAAACATTGAAGATAGGAGCAGGAGTAGACCATTCGGCTCCTCGAGCCTGTTCCGCCATTTAATGAGATCATGGCTGATCATAGATTGGGAGAAGGGGAAGTGCAACGAGACCTGGGTGTCCTTGTGCACCAGTCGCTGAAGGTAAGCATGCAGGTGCAGCAGGCAGTTAAGAAGGCAAATGGTATGTTGGCCTTCATAGCGAGAGGATTCGAGTACAGGAGCAAGGATGTCTTGCTGCAGTTGTGCAGGGCCTTGGTGAGACCACACCTTGGGTATTGTGTGCCGTTTTGGTTGCCTTATCTGAGGAAGGATGTTCTTGCCATGGAGGGAGTGCAGCAAAGATTCACCAGACTGATACCTGGGATGGCAGGAATGATGTACGAAGAGAGATTGGGTCGATTGGGCTTATATTCACTGGAGTTTAGAAGAATGAGAGGGGATCTCATTGAAACTTATAAAATTCTAACAGGACTAGACAGACTAGATGCTGGAAGGATGTTCCTGATGGCGGGGGAGTCCAGGACCTGGGGTCACATTCTACATAGTTCTCTAGATCAGTATGTCAAACCAACTAGGGAACATGCTATTTTAGATCTAGTCTTGTGCCGAGATGGGATTAATTAATAACCTTGTAGTAAAGGAGCCTTTGGGGTACAGTGATCGTAATATGATAGAATTTTATACTGAGTTTGAGAATGATTTAGTTAAGCCAAAACTATGGTCCAACCATGGCAAACAAGAGAAGTTAGATAGTATTAGATCAAAGGAAACATAGAAGATAGGAGCAGGAGTAGGCCATTCGGCCCCTCGAGCCTGCTCCGCCATTCAATGCGATCATGGCAGACCATCCACATTCAGTACCCTGTCCCTGCTTTCTCCCCATATCCCTTTAGCCTTAAGAAATATATCCAACTCCTTCTTGAATATATTTAATGAATTGGCCTCTACTGCTTTCTGTGGTAGAGAATTCCACAGGTTTACCACTCTCTGGGTGAAGAAATTCCTCCTAATTTCTGTCCTAAATGGCATACCCCTTATCCTTAGACTGTGTCCCCTGGTTCTGGACTCCCTGACCATCGGGAACATCCTTCTTGCATCTAGTCTGTCCAGTCCTGTCAGAATTTTATAAGTTTCAATGAGATCCCCTCTCATTCTTCTAAACTCCAGCGAGTATAAGCCCAATCGACCCAATCTCTCCTCATACGTAATTCCTGCCATCCCAGGTATCAGCCTGGTGAATCTTCGCTGAACTCCCTTTGATACCAAAGTGGATAACCTCGCATTTATCCACGTTATATTGCATCTGCCATGCTTCTGCCCAATCACCCAACCTGTCCAAATCATCCTGGAGTTTCTCGACATCCTCCTCACAGCACACACGCACACCCAGCTTTGTGTCGTCTGCAAACTTGGAGATATTAGATCTAGTCACTTGTCTAGATCATTAATATATATTGTGAATAGCTGGGGTACAAGGACCGATCCCTGCGGTACCCCACTAGTCACTGCCTGCCACTCGGAAAAAGACCCGTTTATTCCAACTCTTTGCTTTTTGTCTGCTAACCAGTTCTCTATCCAAGTCAATACCTTGCCCCCAATCCCATGTGCCTTAACTTTACACGCTAATCTCTTATGCGGGACCTTATCGAAGGCCTTTTGAAAGTCCAAATACACCACATCCACTGGTTCTCCCTTATCTATTTTACCAGTTACATCCTCAAAAAAATTTAGTAGATTAGTCAAGCACAATTTACCTTTTGTAAATCCATGTTGACTTTGTCCGATCCTGTCACTGTTTTCCAAGTGCTCTGCTATTACATCTTTTATAATGGACTCTATAGCATTTTCCCCACTACCGATGTCAGGCTTACTGGTCTGTAATTCCCCGTTTTCTCTCTACCACCTTTTTTGAATAGTGGGGTAACATTAGCTACACTCCAATCCATGGGTACTGTTCCAGATTCCATTGAATGTTGGAAGATGATCAGCAATGCATCTACTATTTCTAGGGCCACTTCCTTAAGTACCCTAGGATGTAGATTACCAGGCCCTGGGGATTTATCGGCCTTCAATCCCATCAATTTTCCTAACACCATTTCCCTACAAATACTGATTTCTTTCAGTTCCTCCCTTTCATCAGACCTTATGTTCCCCGACATCTCTGGAAGGTTATTTGTGTCCTCCTTTGTGAAGACAGAACCAAAGTATGTATTTAATTGGTCTGCCATTTCTTTGTTCCCATTATAAATTCCCCTGATTCTGACTGCAAGGGACCTATGCTTGACTTCACCAATCTTTTTCTCTTCACATATCTATAAAAGCTTTTACAGTCAGTTTTTATGTTCCCTGCAAGCTTACTCTCATATTCTATTTTCCCCTTCTTAATTAATCCCTTTGTCCTCCTTTGTTGAATCCTAAACTGCTCCCAATCCTCAGGTTTACTGCTTTTTCTGGCCAATTTATATGTCCTCTTCTTGGATCTTATGCTATCCCTAATTTCCCTTGTTAGCCACGGTTGAGTCACCTTTTTTGTTTTATTTTTATGCCAAACTGGGATGAACAAATTCTGTAGTTCATCCATGCGGTCTTTGAATGTTTGCCATTGCCTATCCACCGTCAATCCTTTGAGTGCCATTCCCCAATCAATCCTACCCAACTCGCGCCTCATACCATCGTAGTTTCCTTTATTTAAATTCAGGACCCTAGTCTCTGAGTCAACTACTTCACTCTCCATCTTAATGAAGAATTCTATCATATTATGATCGCTCCGACCCAAGGGGCCTTGTACAACAAGATTGGTAATTAATCCTTTCTCATTACATCTAAGATGGCCTGATCTCTAGTTGGTTCCTTGACATATTGGTCCAGGAAACCATCCCATAAACATTCCAGGAATTCCTCCTCCACAGTATGGTTACTAATTTGGTTAGCCCAATCTATATGTAGATTAAAGTCACCCATGATGACTGCTGTCCCCTTATTGCACGCATCTCTAATTTCCCTTTTATTGCCATCCCCAACCTCCGCATTACTGTTTGGAGGTCTATATACCACTCCCACTAACGTTTTCTGCCCCTTGGTATTCCTCAGTTCTACCCATACAGATTCCACATCATCAGAGCTAATATCCTTCCTTACAATTGTGTTAATCCCCTCTTTAACCAGCAATGCTACCCCACCTCCCTTTCCTTTTTGCCTATCTTTCCTGAATATTAATTACCCCTGGATGTTGAGTTCCCAGCCTTGGCCACCCTGGAGCCATGTTTCCGTAATCCCAATCAAATCATACTCGTTTACCTCTATTTGCGCAGCTAATTCATCCACCTTATGAATGCTCCTCGCATTAAGACACAAAGCCTTCAGGTTCCCAATGGCGGGGGAGTCCAGAACCATGGGTTACAGTCTAAAGATAAGGGGTAAGCCATTTAGGACAGAGATGAGGAGGAATTTCTTCACCCAGAGAGTGGTGAACCTGTGGAATTCTCTACCACAAAAGGCAGTTGAGGCCAATTCATTAACTATATTCAAGAAGGAGTTAGATATATTTCTTAAGGCTAAAGGGATCAAGGGATATGGGGAGAAAGCAGGGACAGGGTACTGAATTTGGATGATCAGCAATGATCTCATTAAATGGCGGAGCAGGCTCGAGGGGCCGAATAGCCTACTCCTGCTCCTATCTTCTGTTTCTATGGATCTGGGCTGCCAAGTCAAAACGTTGAACGTTTGGGAGGCTGAGTTCCCCACCTCTTATTTTGAAATCTGAAAGTGGTGTTACCCCCTTACCAGTGCTGTAATGCAGGGTTGTCCAAGCTTTTTGCTTTGATGAACTATGCAAGTGTGCTGGGGACCAAATATAACATTTAAATCCATGTTCCATTCATTTGCATATATTGCAAGTTGCTGATATTGTACTAACAGTTCTTGGGCCTAGAAATTCACTTTGGGGTGGCCAGCTCGCTCGCGCCCAAAAGTTAGCGCTGGGCGGGGAGCCATTAGCGATCGTCAGATATTCAGTGTTTGCGCCCCAATTCGGAACTGGGCGCTATACCAGGGTGTGCCCGCCTCCGCTTGGGGCGCTGACACTGAATTTCAGCGCTCTTGGCGCCGCTGCGCCAGCCGCTGCGGAGCGGCAGGCTGCGGTACTGCAGGCCTCCTCCTTCTCTTAAGGGGGAGCTGCCTGCAACGGGGAGATCGCCGCTGGAGAGTGCCGGCAAATGAGCCCGGCACCACGGAGAAGTGCCGGGTTCGCGGAAAGCAGCCGGCAATGCCGCCGGGTGGGGGGGTGGAGGAGGCCGGGGAAGGAGGTGCGGGCAGGCGGCCGCCGAAAAAGCGGCCAGCCGCACCTTCCCCTTTAAAGCGCCCCACTAAGGCTACAGCACGGCCCCGTTTTCTGGTCGCTGTTTGCGGCCGCTTCGGAGGAGGCGGTCGCTACTAAATATGGGGATCGGGCCAGTTTCGGGGCGCAACCGGGGCACTGCGCACACCGATGACATCATCGGTGCCGGCGCAGCGCTAACGGCTACCGCCGCCAATACCGCTGCGCTGAATATCAGCGCAAACTCATTTTTGGCGCAGAAGCCCTCTTTAGGCGGTAACTGGCCGCAAAGCTGGCAGCGCCTTAATGAATTTCTAGGCCTTGGTGTTCTGACTTCGGATTTATCCACCAATGTGGCAACAGCACCTAAAACAGCCCTTTCCAAAAAAAGGCCTACTGGACAAACCAGCCACTAAGGCTCAATTGGCAGGCCTTGAGGGCAGCAAGGCGGATACCCCTGCTGTAATGTACTTACCTCAGCTCTTGGATGCAGTGATTAACCAGACTGCAGGGCTTGCGCCAAATATCACCGATCTTGGTCTGTAACTGTCGGTATTTTCGAGAAAAGATGGTGATCATTTGTGATTATTGTATCCACTCCTGTCTTGTTTAACGTTTTATTTGAATTGTTGGTCAAAATGATGAGTGGCCGGCGATTTACAATAATTATACCCGCAGAAGCTTTGTTTTTTTTAAGAACGGCTGAATCTGGGAGCTTTGACTGATCTTCGTTCTATTAACTGACGGACCATCACCACCTAATTTCTAATGCCCTTGAAAAGCGGGCGAGAGATCATGAAGAAGTGAAGGTACCGCCACGGTGACGGGCAAACTCCCCAACAGGGTCATGGAAAGGCTTAAACTGACGTTAGCAGCCGCACCCACTGCACTGGGCTTTCCTGCTCCAAAACAATTCACCCGATGAAACAGGTTTCAGGTTATTTCTGGCGAGGCTGTGATCCGATCAGAACGAAAAACTTCATCGGTAATGGGATAGGAGGACACCCTGAGTAACCCTTAAAACATCTTTGAGACGGCTACCTTTTTAAAATATCTCTTTCCAGGATAGTGTTTTATATATATATTTTTGTAGGGTGTTCAGGATTATACGTCGAAAAACAACAGTTCCTTTTGGATTATGCGATCTCAAGTTGAAAGCATGAAAGAATTGGTGGAGAACATCGTCAAAGGTCCCCCAAGCCGGGATGGGGCGTCCCAAATGGAGATCCGTGAGTAGAGATCAAACCGGGTGTCTCGGAGATATAGTAGGGAATGTGAAAGTGCCCGGACCATTGCAGCCTTGAGAGGTTCATACCGACAAAACCAGTCACTTAGCATTTTAGCATAGCAAGAGTTGTACAACACACAGAGCATATACTTAAAAGAAATAACTTGCATTTATATAGCGCCATTCACCATCTCGGGACGTCGCCAAGCGCTTTACACTGCTTTGGAAGTGTAGTCACTGTTGTAACGTAGGAAACACTGCAGGACCTTTCTGTGCCCAAATTGGCTGCTAACAGCAGTGAGATGATGACCAGATCATCTGTTTTAAATGTTGGCCAAGACACCAGAAGAACTGCCCTGCTATAGTGCCATGGGATCATTTACACCCACTGAGAGGGCAGATAAGGACCTTGGTTTAATGCCTCATCCAAAAAACGGCACCTCGGACAGTGCCTCAGTACTGGACTATGAACTCATAACTTTCTGACTCAGAGGCAAGAGTGGTACTACTGAGCCAAGGCTGACAGATAATGCACATTATGTGTAGGGCTACCATTTTAAGGGTGTTTCATTGTATGAGATTCCAGTGTTTTTAACCAGTGTTTTGGGATTTGAATCCTGCGGTTCTGTCTTTTTCTCTGAAAGCTGTAAATCAGTGGCCTTGATAATGAACGCCATTAGGGAAGATCTAATCCTGAACCATCTAAACTGAAGAGCTGGTTTGGTCAGTCGTACAGTTAAAATCCCATTCTGATCATTTACTGAATTTTGACTTGTAACACTCAGTTTATGCCAACTTAGTAGAAGATAACATGAAATTAGAAAAGTACGTTGAGCCACTTATTCCCACATACCATGTACAATTTATACTGCTTCCACTGGAGGGACCGACTTACAGGAATTTAGAATTCTTCCATGAGCCACAATTGTAGTTGAGTGATACATCAAGATATCAACCCAACACTGGAATTAGGAATAACAACAGAAATTGCTGGAAAAACTCAGCAGGTCAGGCAACATCCGTGGAGAGAAATTTGAGTTGACGTTTCGGGTCGAAACCCTTCTTCAAAACTGGAAAGAAAATAAAATAGATTGAAGGCAAGGCTGCGATCAAACAAAAGAAGTAAAAGAGACAATAAAAGGTATTCGAAACCAGACGAGGTGGTAATAGGCCAGTGGAGACAAAAGACAGCTGAGATTAGGTGTGAAGTGTACTGGCAGGATAGGAGACAGGTGGGAGAGAGAAACAAAAGGAAAGGGGGGGGGTGGGGAAGGGAGACCCAAAACAAAGGGGTGGAAAAAATTATAAGCCTCTAATTTGTCTTGTTTTAAAACTTTTTCTAAACACTTATCAAATTAGGAATGCAGCATAACACCACAGCAACTAATAATAAAACCGTCAACTCTTGATATAATGAATGTTTGGAATGGCAGGTTGCTGTTCATAATATGTGGGGTTGATTGTATTACATTTAATGTAGGATAGAAAGCAGTGGTCTTCTCTGAAGCAAATCACACACATTGTTTAACAGAAAACTTGAGTTTTTTTTGGGTTACTTGAAAGACACAACAACAGAGTCATTGCTGGTGCAAATTAAAATGTTAGACTGATAACTAAACATTCTAACTGTTAAATATTGTGTTTAATTATATTTAATGTCAAACCTCTACTCGTTTTTCCCAGTGATTTCTCCTTATTGACAGTACTAGTCCTTGAATGGATAGCATTTTTCCCAGCAGGAAAAATAAAAAAGCAAACTATTATTTCAATGGAGAGAGATTACAAAATGCTACAGTTCAGAGGGACCTGGGGGTCCTTGTGCATGAAACACAAAAAGTTAACATGCAGGTACAGCAAGTAATCAAAAAGGCAAATTAATGTTGGCCTTTATTTCAAAGGGGTTGGAGTATAAAAGCAGTGAAGTCCTGCTACAACTGTACAGGGCATTGGTGAGACCACACCTGGAGTACTGCATACAGTTTTGGTCTCCTTATTTAAGGAAGGATATACTTGCATTGGAGGCAGTTCAGAGACGATTCACTAGGTTAATTCCAGAGATGAGGGGGTTGATTTATGAGGAAAGGTTGAGCAGGCTGGGCCTATACTCATTGGAATTTAGAAGAATGAGAGGTGATCTTATTGAAACATATAAGATACTGAGGGGGCTCGACAGGGTAGATGCAGAGAGGGTGTTTCCCCTCGTGGGGAAATCTAGAACGCGGGGGCAGTTTTAGAATAAAGGGTCGCTCTTTTAGAACTGAGATGAGGAGGAATTTCTTCTCTCAGAGGGTCGTAAATCTGTGGAATTCTCTGCCCCAGAGAGCTGTGGAGGCTGGGTCATTAAATACATTTAAGGTGGAGATAGACAGATTTTTGCAAGATAAGGGAGTGAAGGGTTATGGGGAGCGGGCAGGGAAGTAGCTTTGAGCTCAAGATCAGCCATGATCTTATTGAATGGCGGAGCAGGCTCAAGGGGCCAAGTGGCCTATTCCTGCTTCTATTTCTTATGTTCTTATGACTATTTCTGTTGAGATGGGAGATGGTAAAAGCACGTGAGGATTTTTATCAAAAATAAATATAAAAGTCCTATGAAATACTCAATATTGTAATCTTACTGATATAGCAATTTAGCTGTAAACATTATGGGTAAACTGCAGATAATCGTGCAGATTATCTATATAGTAACATGAAATGCATTGAGGGGATCACAGCAGGTCAGACCTCAGAGGAAGGGAGTTCACCTGGGTTCTGTATAGTATATGCGTGCACAGTATATACAAGTACTGGTTTGTTCCATTTTTTTCGGAGAGTTTTTTTCTGTGACAGTAGGTCTTGTGTCGTGATAAATGGCAGGCTCCCTGATTGATCACATGTTTTAAAGTAAACTGTTTTGAGCTTAATTTGATTGTATACCTTATATAATACAAGTATAGAGTGGAACCTCTGTTATCTGCATTCCAATTATCTGCCTTCATGATTGACTGCCAAAATTTTCATGGTACAAAACCTTACACAAGACATCAAAATTACATGATGTTTTTCTAATTTGTATCATACTTGGTTTTATTTTCCTGCATAGGGGAATGATCTACCGTATGTGTAAGACTGCAATATGGGGACTCAACATTCCGCCTATTTGCAGTTAAGAGCGGATAGTGAAGGTTTCTCTGGATGTATGGGTATAATAGAATATGGGATGTTTTCCTCACATTATGTGTGAATTAAGCATGTGAGGTGAGGTGAGAATGACTGTCCTTGACATCAAGGCAGCATTTGACTGAGTGTGGCATCAAGGAGCCCCAGTAAAATTGAAGTCAATGGGAATCAGGGGGAAAACTCTCCACTGGCTGGAGCCATATCTAGTACAAAGTTAGATGGTTGTGGTTATTGGAGGTCAATCATCTCAGCCTCAGGACATCACTGCAGGAGTTCCTCAGGGCAGTGTCCTCAGCCAACCATCTTCAGCTGCTTCATCAATGACCTTCCCTCCATCATAAGGTCAGAAATGGGGATGTTCGCTGATGATTGCACAGTGTTCAGTTCCATTTGCAACTCCTCAGATAATGAAGCAGTCCATGCCAGCATGCAACAAGACCTGGACAACATTCAGGCTTGGGCTGATAAGTGGCAGGTAACATTCGCGCCACACAAGTGCCAGGCAATGACTATCTCCAACAAGCGAGAGTCTAACCAGCTCCCCATGGCATTCAACTGCATTACCATTGCCGAATCCCCCACCATCAACATCCTGGGGGTCACCATTGACCAGAAACTTAGCTGGACCAGCCACGTAAATACGGTGGCAACAAGAGTGGGTAAGAGGCTAGGTATTCTGTGGTGAGTGTCTCACCTCCTGACTCCCCAAAGCCTTTCCATCTACAAGACACAAGTCAGGAGTGTGATGGAATATTCTCCACTTGCCTGGATGAGTGCAGCTCCAACAACACTCAAGAAGCTCGACACCATACAGGACAAAGCAGCCCGCTTGATTGGCACCCCATCTACCACCTTCAACATTCACTCACTCCACCACTGGTGCACCATGGCTGCAGTGTGTACCACCTACAAGCTGCAATGCACCAACTCGCCAAGGCTTCTTTGGCAGCACCTCCCAAACCCGCGACCTCTACCACCTAGAAGGACAAGGGCAGCAGGCGCATGGGAACACCATCACCTGCAAGTTCCCCTCCAAGTTACTCTTTATCCTGACTTGGAAATATATTGCTGTTCCTTCACCGTCACTGGGTAAAAATCCTGGAACTCCCTCCCTAATAGCACTGTGGGAGTACCTTCACCACAAGGACTGCAGCAGTTCAAGGCGGCGGCTCACCACCACCTTCTCAAGGGCAATTAGAGCTGAGCAATAAATGCTGGCCTTGCCAGCGACGCCCACATCCTGGAACAGATAAAAAAAGTTAGGTGTATAATTACATGTGTACAATCAACACTTATTAGTGTTAGTAAAGCAACGTTATTGGCAGATTTATAAGCATATGCGTATTAACTCAGAAAGATTAGTTTAGTAAAGGGATACTTTAACACTAATGAGTGCATTGTTTACTGAGTATAGACATGTGCTGTCTGGTCCTGTCTAAGAGCTGAATAAATGTCACTGAACACAGAATGAGTATTAGCCACCACACTGCAATTATAGAATGCACGTGCAGAGTGACTAAACCATGGTACACAAGTGAAAATGCAGTTTACAGGTTTGTGAAAAACAAATCCTACATATGTGTTCTAAACTTTGTATAAGTCCTCAGTAAATTTACTCAGTAGTTCTCAAGCTTCTTTGGTTGAAGGACCCCTTTTCAAATGGATTAGTAATCACGGACACACCATCTAAATTATAATACTATAAACTCCTTGCACATTTACTTTTCTGAATGTAAAGTTCATCAGTGTCCTGTTAAAGGGACTTGCATGAAATTTTGCCAGGGCTGTCCGATATAGTGAACATTGATGTGATTGGTGATATGAAAACTTTTATCTTCCCTTCAGCGGAAAGGTAACCCTACAGGTTCAGCAACATGCCTATTGAATACTTCACCGCATGACACCGCCCTGCTCTACCTGGAGTGGGATTAGGCTCCGTGGCTCCTGCTGGGAGCACTGGCACTGTTTCAGGTGTAATACTCCATCGCCTGCCTACTCACTGCACAGCTGCTGAGCGTTTCAGGGATTTCTCCTCCTCCACTGCGGTTTACCGGCCTGTCTGCGCTGGAATATCGCTGACACGCTGCCTGGTGTGTGGCATTTCTGCCATCAGGACACCGCCAGTAACTAAGACTGCGGCTTTAGTCCGGGTCCAGTCACAGGCCTAGCAGTTGTACTCAGTGAATGAAGCTCGGCTTGATCATCATAATCATAATCATAATCATAATCATAATCAACTTTATTGTCATTGTTAGTGCACAAGTGCAGTACAACAAAATGTAGGCTTGCGGCTCCCAAGAGTGTACATTTAGATTAAGACATTTAAACATTCAACATTCATTTGGCTTGTAATACATTAACATAAACATAATAAAGTGCATTGGCAGATGTGCAGGCTTTAGAGTTTATTTGTGGAGTTCAGTAGGATGACAGCCCTGGGAAAGAAGCTGTTCCTAAATCTGGTCGTTCGGGTGTGAATGCATCTGTAGCGTCTCCCAGATGGCAGGGGGGCGAACAGACTGTGGCTGGGGTGGGTAGGGTCTTTGATGATGGTCAGTGACCTCCGTAAACAGCGTTTCTGGTATATGTGCTCTATGGTCGGTAGCTGGGTGCCGGTAATGCGTTGGGCAGTTTTGACTACCCGCTGCAGGGCTTTCCGGTCATAGGAGCTACAGCTGCCGTATCACACTGTGATACAGTTCGTCAGGATGCTCTCTATTGTACAGCGGTAAAAGTTAGAGAGGATCAGGGGTGACAGGTTACATCCCTTCAGCCTCCTTAGGAAATATAGGCGCTGTTGGGCCTTCTTCACCAGAGAGGAGGTATTGAGGGACCAGGAGAGTTCTTCCGTGATGTGGACTCCGAGGAACTTAAAGCTGTCCACCCTTTCCACCACAGCCCCCCGCCCCCGTCCTGTATCTTTGCGGCCTCCCGTCTCCACTCTTGGGATTCTCAGTCAGTCCGATGCCCTGCTAATTTGGCTACGTGTCCGTTTCCAGAGTTTCCTCGGCCCCAGTGCCCGCCCAGCGATCACTTACCAGAGTCTCTCTGTGCTGGTGCACCAGGCCCCAGGGCCTGACATCGAACTCCCCGGCATGCGAGCTCTCGGCTGTGCCGCTCGAGCGGACGAAGGAAATCTAAATAATGGGCAAAAGCGCGCCCCCGATCTGCGCCATCGCAGCAATGGGACCCGTTCACATTATTCTGCAGGCTCCACGGAAAGTCTCTATGAATTCCTAGGGGACCACGGACCACAGTTTGAGAACCACTGACTTAACTGACAGCACTTTCATTCAAGACCAGAGACTCAGTGGTTTTTGGTTGGAGTAGGGTTGTCACAGATTTAGTTTCAGCCTAGACTATCTGGTTTTTGAGTGAATCCACCCTGCTCCTGAAACTTGGTGTGGTGAAAAGCTGATTAAAGTCTGTTCTCCTTTCCACTCCCCTGAAGGGAGAGTTAGACATCACAAGCTCCATTACCAACTAAGTGCACACTGTCTCCCACAACAGAGACTGGGATAGCGAAAGAGAGTGAGCCACCTTTCCATCCATTTGCTACACATATTCTTAGCTGTCGATGGCGCATATTTTCTTATTCATGTCTCAGCCATTCAGTGCAAATTTCTCACCGTTTCAAACAGTAAGCATTCTCCAGGTTCTCCATATTTTTAAAGGAGGTGTCTACTAATTGGAACACAAGAAATTCACGTCAGATTGTGACCTTCAACCAGAGGCACCACCAATCAAGTCCCCCACCATAAATATCCTACATCTTGTAAGCCCGCTGTTAAGCACTTTCATGTACTTTCACTATATTTTCACCTGTATACCATGGCCGCGATTTCGCCAGCGGAGGCGGGATCGCAGTGGGAGAGGTGGTTGGCGGGTCCCAGTCCCGCTCCCGGCTCCAGCCCCTGGCTCCAGCCCGCTCTATCCAAGTGATTTTATGTAGATTGGGCTTGTTAAGCCCTCCCTGCGCGTTTCCCGGCCAATTAAATGGAAGCGGCTCTGATTACATCATTTGAAGATGCGTCATCGGCCGGTTTCCTTAAAGGGACCATGCACACATTCATTTTGACATAGAAACATAGAAGATAGGAGCAGGAGTAGGCCATTCAGCCCCTCGAGCCTGTTCCGCCATTTAATGAGATCATGGCTGATCATCCAAATTCAGTATCCTGTCCCTGCTTTCTCCCCATATCCCTTGATCCCTTTAGCCTTAAGAAATATATCTAACTCCTTGAATATATTTAATGAATTGGCCTCAACGGCCTTCTGTGGTAGAGAATTCCACAGGTCCACCACTCTCTGGGTGAAGAAATTCCTCCTCATCTCAGTCCTAAATGGCTTACCCCTTATCCTTAGACTGTGACCCCTGGTTCTGGACTCCCCCGCCATCGGGAACATCCTTCCTGCATCTAGTCTGTCTAGTCCTGTTAGAATTTTATAAGTTTCAATGAGATCCCCTCTCATTCTTCTAAACTCTAGCGAATACAAGACCAGTCGACCCAATCTCTCTTCATACGTCATTCCTGCCATCCCAGGTATCAGTCTGGTGAATCTTCGCTGTACTCCCTCCATGGCAAGAATATCCTTCCTCAGGTAAGGCGACCAAAACTGCACACAATACTCAAGGTGTGGTCTCACCAAGGCCCTGTACAACTGCAGCAAGACATCCTTGCTCCTGCACTTGAATCCTCTCGCTATGAAGGCCAACATACTATTTGCCTTCTTAACTGCCTGCTGCACCTGCATGCTTACCTTCAGCGACTGGTGCACAAGGACACCCAGGTCTCGTTGCACTTCCACTTTTCCCAATCTAATCTGTCTTCCTTTATGCCACCAAAGTGGATAACCTCGCATTTATCCACATTATACTGCATCTGCCATGCATCTGCCCAATCACCCAACCTGTCAAAATCATACTGGAGTTTCTCTGCATCCTCCTCACAGCACGCACACCCACCCAGCTTTGTGTCATCTCCAAACTTGGAGCTATTACATCTAGTTCCCTCGTCTAGATCATTAATATATATTGTGAATAACTACGGTCCTAGCACCGATCCCTGCGGTACCCCACTAGTCACTGCCTGCCACTCGGAAAAAGACCCGTTTATTCCAACTCTTTGCTTCCTGTCTGCCAACCAGTTCTCCATCCAAGTCAGAACCTTACCCCCAATCCCATGTGCTTTAACTTTGCACACTAATCTCTTATGCGGGACCTTATCGAAAGTCTTCTGAAAGTCCAAATACACCACATCCACTGGTTCTCCCTTATCTATTCTACCAGTCACATCCTCAAAAAATTCCAGTAGATTGGTCAAGCACGATTTACCTTTTGTAAATCCATGTTGACTTTGTCCGATCCTGTCACTGTTTTCCAAGTGCTCTGCTATTACATCTTTTATAATGGACTCTAGCATTTACCCCACTACCGATGTCAGGCTTACTGGTCTATAATTCCCCATTTTCTCTCTACCACCTTTTTTGAATAGTGGGGTTACATTAGCTACACTCCAATCCATGGGAACTGTTCCAGAGTCTATAGAATTTTGGAAGATGACCAGCAATGCATCTACTATTTCTAGGACCACTTCCTTACGTACCCTAGGATGTAGATTATCAGGCCCTGGGAATTTATCGGCCTTCAATCCCGTCAATTTCCCTGACACCATTTCCCTACAAATACTGATTTCATTCAGTTCCTCCCTCTCATTAGACCCTATGTTCCCCGACATCTCTGGGAGGTTATTTGTATCCTCCTTTGTGAAGAAAGAACCAAAGTATGTATTTAATTGGTCTGCCATTTCTTTGTTCCCCATTATAAATTCCCCTGATTCTGACTTCAAGGGACGTACGCTTGACTTCACCAATCTTTTTCTCTTCACATATCTATAGGAGCTTTTACAGTCAGTTTTTATGTTCCCTGCAAGCTTACTCTCATACTCTATTTTCCCCCTCTTAATTAATCTCTTTCTCCTCCTTTGCTGAATCCTAAACTGCTCCCAATCCTCAGGTTTTGCTGCTTTTTCTGGCCAATTTATATGTCCTCTCCTTGGATCTTATGCTATCCCTAATTTCCCTTGTTAGCCACGGTTGAGTTACTGTTTTTGTTTTATTGTTATGCCAAACAGGGATGAACAAATTCTGTAGTTCATCCATGCGATCTTTAAATGTTTGCCATTGCCTATCCACTGTCAACCCTTTAAGTAATGTTCCCCAATCCATCCTAGCCAACTCGCGCCTCATACCATCGTAGTTTCCTTTATTTAAATTCAAGACCCTAGTCTCTGAGTCAAATACTTCACTCTCCATCTTAGTGAAGAATTCTATCATATTATGATCGCTCCACCCCAAGGGGCCTTTGCACAACAAGATTGCTAATTAATCCTTTCTCATTACATAATACCCAGTCTAAGATGGCCTGATCTCTAGTTGGTTCCTTGACATATTGGTCCAGGAAACCATCCTGTATACACTCTAGGAATTCCCCCTCCACAGTATTGTTACTAATTTGGTTAGCCCAATGTATATGTAGATTAAAGTCACCCATGATAACTGCTGTGTCCTTAGTGCACGTGTCTCTAATTTCCCATTTAATTCCATCCCCAACCTCAGCTTTACTGTTTGGGGGTCTGTATACAACTCCCACTAACGTTTTCTGCCCCTTGGTATTTCTCAGCTCTACCCATACAGATTCCACATCATCAGAACTAATATCCTTCCTTACTATTGTGTTAATCTCTTTAACCAGCAATGCTACCCCACCTCCTTTTCATTTTTGCCTGTCTTTCCTGAATATTGAATACCCCTGGATGTTGAATTCCCAGCCTTGGCCGCCCTGGAGCCATGTCTCCGTAATCCCAATTATATCATAGAGTCATAGAGTCATAGAGTTTTACAGCGCAGAAAGAGGCCCTTCGGCCCATCGTGTCTGCGCCGTCCATCAATCCCTGTCCAGTCTAATCCCATTTTCCAGCATTTGGTCCATAGCCTTGTATGCAATGGCATTTCAAGTGCCCATCCAAATGCTTCTTGAATGTTGTGAGGGTTCCTGCCTCTACCATCCTTTCAGGCAGTGAGTTCCAGCTTCCAACCACCCTCTGGGTGAAAAAGTTCCTCCTCAAATCCCCTCTAAATCTCCTGCCCCTTACCCTGAATCTATGCCCCCTTGTTATTGACCCCCCTACTAAGGGGAAAAGTTCCTCTTTATCTACCCTATCTATGCCCCTCATCATTTTGTACACCTCAATCAGGTCCCCCCTCAGCCTCCTTTGCTCCAAGGAAAACAACCCCAGCCTGTTTAGTCTTTCTTCATAGCTGAGGCGCTCCATCCCAGGTAACATCCTGGTGAATCTTCTCTGCACCCTCTCCAAAGCAATCACATCCTTCCTATAGTGAGGCGACCAGAACTGCACACAGTACTCCAGCTGTGGCCTCACCAGCTTTTTGTACAGCTCCATCATAACCTCCCTGCTCTTATATTCTATGCCTCTGCTAATGAAGGCAAGTATCCCATATGCCTTTTTAACCACCTTATCTACCTGTTCCGCTGCCTTCAGGGACCTATGTACATGTACACCAAGGTCCCTCTGACCCTCTGTATCTGTTTACATCTATTTGCGCAGCTAATTCATCCACCTTATTATGAATGCTCCTCGCATTAAGACATAAAACCTTCAGGCTTGTTTTTTAACATTCTCAGACCTTTTAGAATTATTATTTACTGTGGCCATGTTTGATTCACATCCTTGATTTCACTGACTGCCACTTTTGCTTTTCTCCTTCCTGTCTTTTGCTTCTATCCTTGCTTCCCTTTACTCTGTCTCCCTGCACAGGTTCCCAACCCCCTGCCATTTTAGTTTAAACCCTCCCCAAAAGCACTAGCAAACACTTCCCCTAGGACATTGGTCCCGGTCCTGCCCAGTGCAAACCGTCCAGTTTGTACTGGTCCCACCTCCCCCAGAACCGGTTCCAATGTCCCAGGAATTTGAATCCCTCCCCCTTGCACCATTCCTCTAGCCACGTATTCATGTGAAATATCCTTCTATTTCTACTCTGACTAGCACGTGGCACTGGTAGCAATCCTGAGATTACTACCTTTGAGGTCCTATTTTTTAATTTACCTCCTAACTCCCTATATTCAGCTTTTAGGACCTCATCCCGGTTTTTACCGATATCGTTGGTACCTATATGCACCACGACAACTGGCTGTTCACTCTACCCCTCCAGAATGCCCTGCATCCACTCTGAGACATCCTTGATCCTTGCACCAGGGAGGCAACATACCATCCTGGAGTCTCGTTTGCGGCTGCAGAAACGCCTATCTATTCCCCTTACAATAGAATCCCCTATCACTATAGCTCTCCCGCTCTTTTTCCTGCTGTCCTGTGCAGCAGAACCACCCATGGTGCCAGGAAGTTGGCTGCTGCTGTCTTCCCCCGATAAGCCATCTCCCTCAACAATATCCAAAACGGTATATTTGTTTGAGAGGGGGATGGCCACAGGGAACCCCTGCACTACCTGCCTGTGCCTACTACTCTGCCTGGTGGTCACCCATTCCCTTCCTGCCTGTGCAGCCTTTACCTGCGGTGTGACCAACTGATTAAACGTGATATCCACGACGTCCTCAGCATCGCGAATGCTCCAGTATGTATCCATTCGCAGCTCCAGCGCCACAATGTGGTCTGCCAGTAGCTGCAGCAGGATACACTTCCCGCACACATGGTCGTCAGGGACACAGGAAGTGTCCCTGATTTCCCACATAGTGCAGGAGGAGCATGCTACGGGACCGAGCTGTGCTGCCATGACTTACCCTTTAATTAATTTAAATTAAATTAAATCAAATCAATGCCACTAACTACACTACAATTAAATGATATACTCAAGGGCCTTTGTTTACTAGCACTCCCCGCTACACAACAGAGACCTTAGAAACTATAACCACAAAAATTAAGTCCTTCTAAACTTTATAAACTATTAACCTTAACTGTCAAACTCTATAGTAGTATAAATACTCACCTGGCCGTACTCACCCAATCAGCTGCTTCCTCTTGCGCGCGTCACCTTTTGAATCGTGCCGTGGCTCTGGAACGCCGCCGCCGGTCTGCGAGATTGACCGGCCTTTGAAAAAAAGCCCGCAAAAGTGAGTTTAAATACTCACTGTACTCTCCTGCTGCTCCTGACACCGGCCTCTTCCTAAAGGGTGAAAAGTTAGGAAAAAGAAAGGCGAAGCAAGGGAGCTCCTCCTTCCACGCCTCACCTAACTCCGACTCACCCAACTCGCAGCACTCTGTTGAAACCGCACGCAGTTGTGCTGTCAGTATTCTGCAGCATTGAGGTGCTGCAAACACAGACAAACACTGCACAAAGGTGGATTGCTGCACCAAGGCTCTCGCATGACTCCCTACATATGCTTCTGGAGGGAGTCACAGCACTCAGAGAGGTTCTCTTCCCTTCCCATGGGCGGAAGAGACCTCCCCAGGACACCAACACAGCCTGGATGCACATTGCACAGGAGGGCAAAAGCAGGGATGTCCTTAGGAGGACCAATCTGCAGTGGCGCAAACCTTTCAATGATCAGAGCAGATCACAAAACGTTACTGCCAAGCCACACTCAACCTCATCCTGCCGTGCCACTCATCATATCCACATCACTCTGCCTTCCCTACCCTACTCCTGCACATCCTTACTCACACCAACTTACCTTGCACCTCCACCCATCCCTCTCTATCTACATTATCACTTCCCCATCTCACTAGCCACCCCTCACAATCACCCTCATCCTACTGCAAGCATACCAACTCACAACACACGTGGATATTTTAGCCAATGTTCATGTGAAGTTCCTGTTAATGTCTTGTCAACCATTGAAATCTATATTTTCAACACTTTACCTTATTGTACAGATCTGTGCTCACCTTTAGAAGTGTCTTAGTGAGTTCCAGTGAATGTTGAGACATAACTCCCTCCAATTGTGATGAGTGTGAAAGGAATGGCTTGTTCATTGTAGGGATGCTCTATGGTGCTGGTGTGAGGTGGTGTTAATCTGGCGCATCATGTGGCAGCCAGGGTGTACAGCGTCAAATGAAGTAAATCTGACCATGGTAATGCCATCGCTGGCCTCCCGGGCAGCAATGTGGTCGGGTGCAGATGCCCTGTGTCCTCATCAGGTGATTGCGGAGAAGGTTGGTATTGATGTTGGTGTGCCTGGTGATGTTGGTGTTGGGGCTGATCGTGGAGGGATTCAGAGGACTAAGGTGAGATTTTTTCAAGGGCACCGATGTTGCTGGAATAGATGGCAGCTGAAGTTGAGATGACAGAAGCGATCTGTCAATGGTGAGAGAGCTTGCTCCAAGGAGGTGACAGTGGATAGAGGGTTTACTCCAAACACTTCCAAACTGCATACAGCTCAAAAGTGTCTTCTGAAGGCTCAAGCTTCTGACATTGGAAAGTGAACAGCTGTGAAATGGTAGCTTTCATACCACTTGACATGAATCTTGTCATTCATGTGGAAATGACTTATGAAATAATACTGGGCCGCCTGCTGGTGGCGCTGTCCAGGGAGAGTATAAATACTCGGGCATGGGCCCAACTTGCTCAGGACATTCTTTAACAGGAACTAGTGAAGGACACAACTAGATCTCCATGTTGAAAATCAGTTGATTAAAGCCTTGTTTAATACTCAGACCAAGTGCCTAGTAGTTTTCTTACGTCACCACTTTTGCAGCTGTCACCTATTCACGGCAAGGGGGAGAGATAGAGAACCCGACCTACTTACCTGACGTGATCTCCGTACGACATGAACCCCATTAAAAATGTGGTAAAATAGAAATAGGCTGGCAAAATCGTAATTAACAAGCATTTAACTATCTTAAATGCCTCCCCTGCCGCTTGGTGTCGAGTCTGTTCTGAAATCGCAGACCCGACACTTTGGAAACTTACATGGAGACGGGTTCCCAACCCGCTGTCAACCATTTCGATTTTGACAGTGGACCCGCCTCCAAACCCGCACTCTGAGCGCTGGCAAAATCGCGGCCCATGTATTATTTAATCTGTACTTGCTTTCTATAATTGCAGCACAGTGGCTAAGATTCTTGCTGTGTTCCTTTTAAAGATTTACATTTTTCCTTCTTTAAAAAAAATCTTTCTCTACCCAAGATCGCAGAAGTGGTAGGTTCTGAATTCAGGCCCACCGACACATGGATCATTAGGTCTGTTGAGGCTGCAGGAGAGCCTCAGGCCAAATTATGCATACCTACTCTGTGACATGCCCCTTATTATAAAATACTTCATGTAAGATTCTTGAAGGGCTTTGTAGGTGGTTTGCCTTGGTGGTTCGAATCACCTCTCCTACTTAGTTCTAGACGACAGGAATTACGGTGAACAGGATTGGAACACAGACAAGCTTTTCGGACTCAACCGTACAGTGTTTAATAAGGTTAACACACACACCCGCCTCCAGTACGTAAAATGCCTGGTGGCGTAAAACAAACTGTACAACAATACAACTTGGCCCGTCGAACAGGCCCCTGTCTCGTATTAAGACACCTAAAATCACATTGTGTTGCATACAGAGTAAAAAAATACACACAGAACCTCCCCACTAAACCCCTCTGGATTGGTTGGGACACACAACACCCCCTCACACAATACCGGTGGCCTTAAGGATGCGTGGGCTTGGACAATGCTCACCCCGATTGTCCGGTTTCTTGCTCGCTGCTTCCCTGTGTAGAATGTGTCTCCTGGTTCCGTATCGCCGATGCAGTATCCAAGTCCCAGTTTCGAGGTTCATTCCTACAGTCAAAGAGCAAGGCAAGGCTCTTGTCGCTCGTGGTGGTTTCTTCTCTCCATCTCGGATGGAGTGCTCGGTTCTTGGTTCAGAGATGAGGGCACGTGAAGGCGAGAGCAAGTGAGAGAGAGCGACAGTGGCCAAAGCTGCCTTCTCTTATACCCTAAAAGTTCATTAAGGTCTGTATATTGCAGTGATGTCTTTTTAATCACCCTTCTTTGTCTGGTTTCCGCCTTTCAGGGCTATCCCATCTAGGTGCTAGTGTTAATGGCAGATGATGGGCTGCACTTCTTACCTGATCCCAGGTTAAGTGGTTTCCCATTAGTTTCCAATGGCCCTCCTGTTGTATCCGTGTGTTAATGGAGACACAGAATGCAGGAGTTGGTTTCACAGGTGTTTACTGAACAAAGTCTGGAGGTGAACTAACAGATACAAGACACTATACAGGCTTATATAGCCCGAGTGGCCATTACCGGCATTACAGTACACAGGGGGCTCTTAAAGGCACATACACCACAATTCCTCCCCTTTTAGACAACCAGTACATAACATTTTAAGTAATCATTAATTAACATGTTACAAGAACAATAATCTACACATTTGCTGCAGTTAATCAATTATAAGTCAGTCTCTCTGGAGGCTTCCTGACTCGGTCCGGATAACGCCTCGGTGGTGTAGTAGTTTCTGGTGGTGTAGTAGGTTCTTTTGGCAAGGTCGATTCGGCTTGAATGCCAGTGTCGGGTTCATCTGGTTCCAGTATCACCGGATCGGAGGTAGATACTATGGGTATCTCTGCTTCTTCATTAGGCGTATAGAGTTGTGGTGTAGGTTGTCCCTTTTTGATGACTCTATGATCTGGTCAGCATGGCGCCTTATTATGCTTTCTCCAATGTCCACGGTATACATCAGCGGTCCTAGTCATGTGCAAATAGTTCCAGGCTGCCATTTCTCGGTACGGTAGTCCCGGGCCAAAACTTGTTGACCTATCTGGAAGGTTCTAGTTGGCCTTTCATTCATGCCTTGAAATTGCCGGTTCTCCACGTCCCTTCTGATGTTTGGCTTGATCAAATCCAGCCGGCATCTTAGGCTTCTATTGAAGAACATCATGACGGGAGTTTGGTTTGTAACCACATGTGTTGCATTCCTGTATGCAAACAAGGAGTTATCTACCTTATGCTGTAGATTTATGTTTTCATTACCCATGGCCTTGATGGCCTTCTTGAAGGTCTGGACAAACCTTTCAGTCAATCCATTGGTGGCGGGATGGTATGGGGCGGACGTGTAGTGCTTAACCCCATTGTTTTTTAAGAACTTCCTGAATTCTTCGGACACAAATTGCGGTCCATTATCAGAACAGATCTGTTCAGGCAGCCCATTCCTGGCAAATATGGTCCTTAATACTGTGATGGTTTTTTCCGTGGTGGTGGAGGACATCTTTATTACCTCCGGCCACTTGGAGTGTGCATCAACCGCGATTAAGAACATTGAGTCCATAAATGGACCAGCAAAGTTGATGTGTACCCTTTGCCATGGAGATGAGGGCCACTCCCATGGATGTAGAGGGGCTTGTGGTGGGGCGTTTTGGACCTTCTGGCATCCTAGGCAGCTCTTGGTCATTTCTTCGATGTCTCCATCGATACCTGGCCACCACACAAACGCTCTGGCTAGGTTCTTCATTTTCACTCCACCCAGATGCCCCTCGTGAAGCTCTTTTAGCACTTTATCCTGGAGTTTGGGTGGAATCACCACTCTGGATCCACACATCAAGGTTCCTCGGCACACTGACAGCTGTTCTCTTCTTTGCGAGAATGCTGGCAACAGTGGTTCGCCATGTGCTGGCCATCCCTTCACCGTTAAATCGTAGACTCGTGAGAGAGTCGGGCCAATTCTCGTTTCCTTTTCAATGGCAGAATTTGTTACTGGTAGACATTCCACTATGGTTGAGTGGAACATCTCCACTGGGTCCACTGTAGGTGCCTCTTCTACCGTTGGCAACGGTAGGCGCGATAAACCGTCAGCATTCCCATGCTGTTTTGATCCTTTGTATTCTATGTCATATTGGTGTGCCCCTAGGAAAAGAGACCACCTCTGTAGCCTTTGCGCTGTCACAATGGGAACACCCTTTTTAGGGTTGAATATGGAGACGAGGGGTTGATGGTCAGTCAATAGGTAAATTTTTGTCCGTGTAGGTAATGGTTGAATTTCTTCACTCCCCATACCAGGCTGAGTGCTTCCCTGACGATCTGGGCATAGTTACGCTCAGCTGAGTTCAATGAGCGTGACGCAAAAGCTATCGGCCGCTCCGAGCCATTAGGGAATCTATGCAATAATACCGCTCCTATGCCGTAAGGGGATGCATCGCACGCCAGTCTGATTGGCAGTGATGGGTTGTAATGAGCCAAAACTTCCTTGGACATGATCAAGCCTTTGCATTTATGGAAGGCACGTTTACAGTCTTCGCTCCATTTCCAAATTACTCCCGTTTGTAGCAGTTCGTTAAGAGGGTGCAGAACAGTTGACAAGTTCGGTAAAAATTTATGATAGTAATTTATCAATCCCAGGAACGACCTTAATTGTGAGACATTTTCAGGTGCTGGGGCTTTTATGACCACTTCAATTTTTTCAGGTGACTTAAGCAACCCTTCCTCGTTAATTATGTGGCCACAATATGATATTTGTTTCTGGAAAAATTTGCACTTGGGGCGATTTGCTCGTAGGCCCCATTCTTTCAGCCTAGTGAGCACCTGCTCCAAATTGGCAAGGTGCTTGTTGTCGTTTTCTCCTGTTACAAGGATGTCGTCTAGGTAGCATTGAGTCCCCGGAATCCCTTGGAGGATTTGCTCCATAGCTCTTTGCCAGATAGCTGGAGCTGATGCTACTCCGAAAACCAGTCGATTGTACTGGTACAGGCCTTTGTGTGTATTTATCGTGAGATACTTTTTAGAGGCCTCTTCAACCTCCATCTGTAGATATGCTTGTGCCAAGTCAATTTTGGTGAAACGTTTCCCTCTGGATAGTGAGGCAAAAATATCTTCTATCCTCGGAAGAGGATACTGTACCGTGTGAAGGACCGGGTTTATAGTCACCTTGAAGTCCCCACAGATGCAAATTTTTCTCTGTTCTTCAGATTTATTATTATTCAACGTTTTCTTCATGACCGGGACAATGGGTGTTGCCCACTCGCTCCAATCTATCTTGGATAATACGCCTGCCTTTTCCAAATTCTCCAGCTCTGCCTCGACTGCTGGAGGAATTGCGTATGGCACCGGCCTTGCCTTAAAAAACTTGGGAATTGCCGCATCTTCCACTTTTATTGAGGCGGTGACGCCTTTCAAGGTTCCTAGTTCCTGTTGAAACACTTCCTTGGCGTTGGCCAAGATGTCTTTTAATCGTTCAGGTATGACGTCATCATCATTTTTTTTCTTACTGGTCACCGTCAGTGCCTGAATGGAGTGCCAGTCTAAACGTATCTTCCTGATCCATTCACATCCCAACAGCGGTGGACCACCATCTTGCAGAATGTATAAATAAAGCTTCTGTATTTCCTTGCCGTTGTATACAACAGGCACCCTTATTTTCCCTTTTGGGTATACTTTCTGCCCCGTATATGTTTTCAAGATAATGGATGTGTCTTTCAAAGGTATATGCGGAAATAGCCGCTCGTAATCCTGTCGACTTATGACGGTCAGAGCTGATCCTGTATCTAGCTCCATTTTAACTGGGGACCCCGCTATCGTGAGGGTAACCCAAATGGTCTGGTAATCTTCTTTGGCAATTACATTATGTAATTTGAGACAGCTTAGTCTCTTGTTTCCGGAGTCGCTATCGCTCTTCTGGTCTTCGGATCTACTGTCCGTCATCATTTGAACCTTTCTGTACTTTTCCTTATTGATTTTTTTCCTGTCCGTGGATTTTTTTTTTCCAGATCGGCATACACGTGCAATGTGTCCAATCTTTCCGCATTGCCTGCATGCTTTGTCCTTGAACCAGCAGTCCCTCTGGTCATGGGTGGATCTGCCGCAGCGATAACATCTCTCGAAACCCTGCGTCATTTCATGGGTGCCGAAGTCCTGTGGCCTTTGCTGTATCTCTGCAGCTCCTCTTGCTGCTGCTTCGTATGATACAGCCACACTGAAAGCCTTGTCCAGTGTCAAATCTTTCTCAGAAAGTAGCCTTTTCTGTGTTCCTTCACTTAGGAGACCACAGACGAATTTGTCTCGAAGAGAATCTGCCAGTCCTGCCCCGAATTGGCAGTGCTTTGACAGCTTCCTTAATTCGGTGAGGTAATCAGCGTTACTTTCATTCTTGTGCTGATTCCTCCTGAAGAATTTGAATCGTTCCGCTATCAACAGCGGTGTTGGGTTTAAGTGCTCCTGTAAGGTATCAACAATCTCCTTAAAATTCTTGTCCCTCGGTTTGGCTGGAGTGACTAAGTTTCGTAACAGCCTGTATGTCCTTGCGCCCATTAGATTTAGAAGTACTGATGCCTTTTTATGATCCTCTATTTCATTTGCTGTGCAATATACCTCCACTCTTTCCACATATGTGGTCCAATCCTCTATATCGCTATCGAAAGCAGTAATATTGCCAGTCTTAGGCATCCTGAAAAAAAATGGCGCCTCACGCGCTTTCCTTTCTTCCCCGCAGAAAAAAAATGGCGCCTCCCGCGCTTTCCCGCCGCTGCCGCTGCTGACAATGCTGTTCTCCGCGGTTTTTATTTACACAGGTATTTTCAATAGGTGGAGACTCGTTCCCGCCGGACTCTCTGGGACTTTTCCCTCCCTCTGCTTGGTCCGAACGCCGACCTGCTTTGCAGCGCCGGCCGTCTCCCGAGTGCTCCACCCTCTGTCTCTGTTTGCCTCCGGCTTCGCTGCTCGGCACCGCTGCAGAGCCAGTCGATGGAGCCCCAGCCCGCCGCCCAGGAAGGATTATTGCAGTACCTGCCACCAGCTCGGCTAGCTGGTGAAACCACAGTTTTTTTTTTCTTTCTTGTCCTTTTCTTCGACTTCTGAGGACTTGTCTGAGGAATCGATCTCCTTGAGGTGCTGCCGAATTGCAGGTAAGTCCGTTTCCAATTCGTCGCCACTGTTGTATCCGTGTGTTAATGGAGACACGGAATGCAGGAGTTGGTTTCACAGGTGTTTACTGAACAAAGTCTGGAGGTGAACTAACAGATACAAGACACTATACAGGCTTATATAGCCCGAGTGGCCATTACCGGCATTACAGCACACAGGGGGCTCTTAAAGGCACATACACCACACCTCCTTTGTCCGGTTCCCACCTTTCGAGGCTATCTCATCTAGGTGCTGGTGTTAATGGCAGATGATGGGCCGCACTTCTCACCCGATCCTGGGTTAAGTGGTTTCCCATTAATTTACAATGACCCTCCATCTTTTGCCCGTTACCGTATGAGTCACCTACCCGGGCCCATTGTTTACCAGAGAACTCTGTCTGCTCAGACATTCTCCCGTAATCAGTTTGTAGGCCTGGCTGGAATCTCCTGTCCATCATGAGCACCTGGGCCCCTCCCATCTTCTCCAAACAGGCTGCTGGTCAATCAGCAGTAACAATCATACAAAATGTCCGATACAAAAAAAAATCCTTGGGTCCTGCGCTGATGCTTACAGCTTACTATATTGTTCAGTGGATAAGTGGTACTTATCTTTTCCGGTACAATGGCTTGTATGCAATATCATGTGACAAACTGTAATCTTCTGAGACACATTTACTTTGAAACCAGTAAGGCTGATGGAGTGCTTTTATAGATGATTGAAAAGTTGTAGTAAATTAGTGCAATCAAGAAATCAACAACAACACTAGAAATAAAATTCTGTAAACCACAAACCTCTTAATATACGAGATGTTGTTTCTTTCCACCATCCATTACCTGTACCGCACTCACTTACATCATACAACAAGTCAGCAAACCATAAGGTGGATCATTGATTCTCTGTGTTCCTGTCTGTTGCATCAATCTTCAAATGAACACTCAACGTCATTTCTTTCTTTGCAGATGATGAATATTGTTGTGGATGTGGTATATTATGTTCACTTTGGCTGGAGGCATGTAAATGAGGCGTAAGTTCATTGAATGCAGAGAATGTCAAACGTTTAATAGTTACAGGCTTATATTGATCTAAAATTGTTGAATAAAATCTGACATATTATTAGTTCTCTGAGAGCAAACAGTTTAAGATTGTGTTTGGTGACACACAGCGAAAGCACTTGGTTCAAATCATGATGGAAGTCACATTTTTCTGGAGATAGTGGAGCTGACTGATTCAGAAAGAAATCCCAATGGTTATGTTTCACTTAGGGAACTGGATCTTATCACTTTCAGGTCCATTCCTGTCCCAGAATGCAGTGTTAGCAAGGTTACCACAGTTACAGGCAATAACTTTTTTCCTTGAACTTTCTGCCCTTTTCTGCCTTCCTTTCTCAAGATGGTACCATTCTATGAATACTATGAGGCCTTTGATATTTCACCTAAGTGGCAACTCTACACATGTGAGCCCAAAGAGTGAGTGTTGGCAGCATATTTGACTATAGGGGACATTGGAGTCGAGACTGATCACATTCTCACCTGACACATGCACAGATGCACTTTCCTTCCCTAAACCAGGGGCAATGAGGCCAATTATGCAGTTGCTTTGTTTCACACGACTACCTTTGCTGCTACCCTGTCATCTACTACACTTCCTAGCCATTTGTAGTAAGCTCAGGATCACATCATTTGTATACTTGCTGCAGTATACCCTGGATCCCAAGTATTCTTAGCAATCTCCATTTAGGCTGATCCATGTGCAACTGGTCAAGTGTTGACTGGTGCAGATGCTCTCAAACTAGCTGAAATCCAGTTCCCAAGCTGCACTATTAGGCTAGAATTTTAATTGGGAGGTGGGTTGGGAGTGGGGGGGTGGGGGACAAGGAAGCGGTCGGGAAACCCGGGATAATGGGTTTCCCGCAGGCCCTGCTGAATTTAACGGCAGGGCCTGCTTTGCATTTCAAAGGACTGTTTCCCACCTGCAGCCAGCCAGATGGAGAGGCTGGCTGGTTGCGGGCAGGTAGACCTGTGGCACGAGACCGCAGAGGGGAGGGAGGGAGGGGTGGGCCTGTGGGGGTGTGGTCAGGGGCCAGAAGAGGGTCCACGGGGGAGAGAGTATCGGGCCCGGAGCATCAGGGCCGGAGGATCGTGGGGTCCGGAGAGAGGATCATGTCCGGCGCATTGGGGTGTGGGAGGGGGCGGTGGGGTGAGGTAAGCATCAGGGCCGGACGATCGATTGGGGGGATCGGAGACCTCGTCGGGGATCTCCAATTGTAGGGACTTAACTCCTGGATCCAGCAGTCCTCGCCTTACTTTAGCTGACGGGTTTTCCGAGGCCTGAGAAATCTGACCAGCCACTGTTAAATTTGAAATGCTGGTTAAATCTGAGGCAAGCAGCCTCATTATAATATTTAATTAGTGACCCGCCTCCTGGAGCAGGTTGTCTGAACCCCCCGCCCCCCGTCACCCCCACCCCCCCCACCCCCCGCCTCAGTTAAAACTGGAAGTGGGCTGTTGGGGTCGGGATTCAGTTTTTTAACACTTTAACTTCCCACCTAACCGCAACTCACCTTTTTTGGGGGGTTAAAATTCTCCCCTTAATATCTGTTCCTTTTGGCCACACTATAACTGCCAGCTGTATTGCATATCCCAAAATGCATTGTTGATGACATACTGGTGCGAGATGAATGCTGGGGCAATATTTTTATGTATCGTTAAATCTGAAAATACTCTAGAAGAACCACCATATTGGACAAATTAAAATTTTTATTTTTTGTCAATTTTGGAGCATCTGTGTGAACCCACAAAACCTAAGAAAATATGGAAGAGAAAAGATCATTAAACTCTAACAGCTAGTTGCCACCATTACATGTGTATAATTCATCCTAACATGGATACTATTCAATTTATTTTTGGACCATCAGCAGCAGCAGAATTGTATTCCACCACAATCTGTAATCTCATGGCCCGGCATATCCCTCACTCTATCATTACCATCAAGCCAGGGGACCAACCCTGGTTCAATAAGGAGTATAGAAAAGCATGCCAGGAGCAGCACCAGGCATACCTAAAAATGAGGTGCCAACCTGGTGAAGCTGCAACACAGGACTACATACATGCTCATAAGCGGAAGCAGCATGTTATAGACAGGGCTAAGCGATCCCACAATCAACAAATCAGATCAAAGCTCTGCAGTCCTGCCACATCCAGTTGTGAATGGTGGTGGACCATTAAGCAATTAATGGGAGAAGGAGGCTCCATGAATATCCCCATCCTCAATGATGGTGGATAAAGCTGAAGCATTTGCAACCATCTTCAGCCAGAAGTGCCGAGTGGATGGTCCATATCGGCCTCCTCCTGAGGTCCCCACCATCACAGAAGTCAGTCTTCAGCCAATTCAATTCACTCCACGTGATATCAAGAAACGGCTGAGCGCACTGGATACAGCAAAGACTATGGGCCCCGACAACATCCCAGCTGTCGTGCTGAAGACTTGTGTTCCAGAACTAGCCGCGCCTCTAGCCAAGCTGTTCCAGTACAGCTACAACACTGGCATCTATGCGGCAATGTGGAAAACTGCCCAGGTAAGTCCAGTCCACAAAAAGCAGGACAAATCCAATCTGGCCAATTACCGTCCCATCAGTCTACTCTCAATCTTCAGCAAAGTGATTGAAGGTGTCATCGACAGCACTATCAAGCGGCACTTACTCACCAATAACCTGCTCACTGATGCCCAGTTTGGGTTCCGCCAAGACCAATCGGCTCCTGACCTTATTACAGCCTTGGTCCAAACATGGACAAAGGAGCTGAATTCCAGAGGTGAGGTGAGAGTGACTGCCCTTGACATCAAGGCAGCATTTGACTGAGTGTGGCATCAAAGAGCCCTAGTAAAACTGAAGTCAATGGGAATTGGGGGGGAAAACTCTCCACTGGCTGGAGTCATACCTAGCACAAAGGAAGATGGTTGTGGTGGTTGAAGGTCAATCATCACAGCCCCAGTACATCGCTGCAGGAGTTCCTCAGGGCAGTATCCTAGGCCCAACCATCTTAAGCTGCTTCATCAATGACCTTCCCTCCAACATAAGGTCAGAAATGGGGATGTTCGCTGAGGACTGCGTAGTGTTCAGCGCCATTCACAACTCCTCAGATAATGAAGCAGTCCATGCCCGCATGCAACAAGACCTGGACGACGTTCAGGCTTGGGCTGATAAGTGGCAGGTAACATTCGTGCTACAGAAGTTCCAGGCAATGACTATCTCCAACAAGCGAGAGTCTAACTACCTCCCCTTGACATTCAATGGCATTACCATCGCCGAATCCCCCACCATCAACATCCTAGGGGTCACCATTGACCAGAAACTTTACAAGACCAGCCACAGAAATACTGTGGCAACAAGAGCATGTCAGAGGCTAGGTATTCTGCGGCAAGTGTCTCATCTCCTGACTCCCAAAAGCCTTTCCACCATCTACAAGGCATTGATCCAGCTTTTTTTATACAATGTGTTCAAATTGTTCTGAACCTATTGTACAAGTAGGGTATAACACTATGTTTTAATGGACAGACAGCCTTTCGCACTTTGTAAAAGTTATTTAAATGAAAGCAATAAAGTATTCTAATAATCTTGAGCAAAAACGTTAAAGGAAATGCTCGCTGGACTGTGAAACTTTACAAGAAAGATTGTCACTTTTCGTTGCATGTAAAAAGATTGAAGTCTGAATTATTGGGGATGGTCTCTTCTGATAGGCTTCAGCAGATGATACATTGCATATCTATCTGAGGGTAAAAATGCACTTGCTTAAAATCTGTTATATCTCTATCTTTTTCCAGTTCTGACGAAAGGTCTTTGACCTGAAACGTTAACTCTGTTTCTCTCTCCACAGATGCTGCCTGACCTGCTGAATATTTCCAGCATTTTCTGTTTTTATTTCAAATTTCCAGCATCCGCAGTATTTTGCTTTTGTATTATAAATGTAAAGAGAGTCTGGCAACAGTGGCTTAAGATTTTTGATTTGTTTTTCTAATGCTATAAGTTGGATGCTTTTGTTGGTTTTGGAAAGATATACTGAGAAACAATTATATTTTTAAAGGGCAATTACCTGACTAAACAAACCAGTTGAAATATCTTTCTACCACTAGTTGATCTCTCCTGGCATTGCCCAAGGGTAATCTAGGGTTTGAAGCACTGTTGTGATGCTTGGCTTCTAAACTTGCCTGTCTCTTTAAGGCCACTGTTCAGATACACCCTGTGGGGAAGTGGTATAAATAGACAAACCTTGAAATCAATTACAGCCTAGTTTCTGTTGGAGCTTGACTCCTATTCTTGCAGCGTGGCTGGGTCAGGGAAAAACAGCATACTTTTCAAAAGTTTGTTCAGTTGTGATTTATCGGTGTTTTATACAAAGTGTGCCATCTGAAATATAACGCCGGAGGTGTGACCGACTTGTATAGATGGATGTGTTCAATTGTCAGTACGACTAAGTTGGTAGCACCACTCTCACCTGAGTCAGAAGGTTGTGGGACCAAATTCGCACCCCAATATGCCAACACCTTCATGCACAAGTTCGAGCAAGACTTCTTCGCTGCACAGGACCTCCAACCAACACTATACACCAGATACATCGACGACATTTTCTTCCTATGGACCCACGGCGAACAATCGCTGAAAAGACTACACGATAACATCAACAAGTTCCATCCCACCATCAAACTCACCATGGACTACTCCTCAGAATCGGTTTCATTCTTGGACACACGAATCTCCATCAAAGACGGACACCTCAGCACTTCACTCTACCGCAAGCCCACGGACAACCTCACGATGCTCCACTTCTCCAGCTTCCACCCTAACCACGTTAAAGAAGCCATCCCCTATAGACAAGCCCTGTGAATACACAGGATCTGCTCAGACGAGGAGGAACGCGATGGACACCTACAGATGCTGAAAGACGCCCTCGTAAGAACGGGATATGACGCTCGACTCGTCGATCGACAGTTCCGATGGGCCACAACAAAAAATCGCATAGACCTCCTCAGAAGACAAACACGGGACACAACCAACAGAGTACCCTTCGTCGTCCAGTACTTCCCTGGAGCGGAGAAACTACGCCATGTTCTTCGCAGCCTTCAACATGTCATCGATGATGGCAAACACCTTGCTAAGGCCATCCCCACGCCTCCACTACTCGCCTTCAAACAGCCGCCTAACCTCAAACAGACTATCGTTCGCAGCAAATTACCCAGGTTTCAGGAGAACAGCGACCACGACACCACGCAACCCTGCCACGGCAACCTCTGCAAGACATGCCAGATCATCAACACAGATACCATCATCACACGTGAGGACACCACCCACCAGGTACATGGTACATACTCATGTGACTCGGCCAACGTTGCCTACCTCATACGTTACAGGAAAAGATGCCTCGGAGCATGGTACATCGGCGAGACCATGCAGACACTGCGACAACGGATGAATGGACACCGCGCAACAATCGCCAGGCAGGAGTGTTCCCTCCCAGTCGGGGAACACTTCAGCAGTCAAGGACATTCAGCCTCCGATCTTCAGGTAAGCATTCTCCAAGGCGGCCTTCGAGACACCGACACCGCAAAATCGTCGAGCAGAAATTGATAGCCAAGTTCCGCACTCATGAGGATGGCCTCAACCGGGATCTTGGGTTCATGTCACGCTACATGTAACCCCACCTGACGTAGGGTCATCCAGACTCGAGTCGTCATTGGCTTGTTCTCTCCACACAGATGCGGCCGGACCTGCTGTGATTTCCAGCAAAAAAAATGTTTTTTGTCTGTTTTTTTGTTTTTCATACAGACCCCAGCATCTGCAACATTCGACCCCTTGTGACTCCACCTCATTGTTCTTTGATGTAATGTTTTCCTGACTGACCTGTTTGGACACCATTCACACCTTTGATTGCTGTGATTATCTCTCTGCCGAGGTGTGATAAATGGCAGTTAGAAAGATTACCTGTAATCATCTGGCATTATTCTCTGACTATATATGCTGTGTCTATATGCATCTCTTCACTTCACCTGACAAAGGAGCAGCGCTCCGAAAGCTTGTGATTTCAAATAAAGCTGTTGGACTATAACCTGGTGTTGTGTGACTTCTTACAGAAGGTTGTGAGTTCAAGGTCCACTCCAATACTTGAGCACATAATCTGGACTAACATTTCAGCGCAATACTGAAAGTGCTGCTTTGTCAGAGGCACTGTGTGTCAGATGAGGGGCGAAACTGAGGCCTTGCATACCTGTGCAGGTGGATGTAAAGATTCCATGGCAATATTTGGAGAAGCAGGGACTTCTGCCAGTGATCTGACCAACATTCTTCCCTCAAGCAATGCTACAAAAAAAACTAACTGGTCATTCATCTCTTTTGCTGTTTGTGGGATTTGTTGTGCACAGGTTGGCTGCCTCACTTACCCATATTACAGCAGTGACTGCACTTCAAACGTGAGTCATTGGCTACATAGTGCTTATGTACAACCTGAGAATGTGAATGGCGCTATGTAGATGCAAGTTCTTTCTTTCAAATGCTGCTATAAATCATAAAGATGCAAAATTCTGTAAATGCAATTTTGTGATGTTTCAGTCATAGTAAAACTTTGGTGGGTTTATATTTAACAGAAGGTACAGATAACTGCTAATGTTTCTCTTTCCAATGTAGTATTGCCAGCAGAGAAAAAATTCCATAATGCTGCTAAAAAAAATGATGTAAATACTTTGGAAAGCTGCTTAAACCAGAATGTCCGGATTAACATTAGGACTGAAGTAAGTAATAACGCTAGTCTGCTACAGAATGATACATCATATATAGCAGTGATTTTGTTGTTCTTTCATTTTAACATAATTTCTAGATTCATAAAATAGTACATAATCCTTTTATAAGAAAATCTCTCTCTTTCTTAGGCAATCCCTTGGAACCGAGGATGACTTGCTTCCACATTAAAAATGAGTTTGCAGGTGACTGATGAGCCCAATGCTGGTCCTTCTGGGCTGGATTTTGCCAGCACTGGGGAGGCAGGTTTGGAGGTGGGACTGCCGGGAAAATGGCAGAATTTGGGGGCGGGTGCCCAACCTGCCCCCAACCCGCCTCCATGCCATCTTGCCAGGAGGCGGGTAGTCGACCCGCGCCGGGTCCCGCCTCCGTTAACAGGTAGTTAACAGGCAGTTTTTTGGCTAATCCCTATTTTGAGCCCTGAAGTGTGGGCTTCCCGACGGCTCCGAACCTCGCCAGGATCAGCGAGGCGGGCCGTCGGTCTGCGGGGGTCGGAGGGGCCGAGATATCCGGTGTGCAGGTGAGTAATGGGTGCATGTGTGCAGAGGTAAGTGTGTGAGGTGTGTGTAAAGTGTTTTAATAAGTTTTACTTACCTTTACTTCTTCCTGCAGGCTTCCTCCCTTCAGGTCTCGGGAGTCCCTCAGCTCACTGGCACAGAAAGCAGAATGGCCGCTGAACTGTCAAAAGCTGCAGCCTTCTGCTTTCTGGTCAGGAAGGCTTTCTAAATGAGTCTTGAGTAAAGACTCAACTTAGAAGACAGATTGTCAGTGTTTGACAGCTTCACAGAGCTGTCAAACGATGATACTTCATCTGTCAAAAGCTCTTGACAGATAAAACGGCACTCGCTGACGTCACCTGTAACTGGCTTTCCCTTAATTGGCCTGCTAAGCCCGCTGGGCAGGCTTAACAAGGTCAATCAAGGGAAAATAGCGTGAGTTGGCCACAAGTCGATGGAGGCCGGACTATAACCCAACAAGTGGGAGTCCCGCCTCCAAAAGCTCCCCATTGACAAAATCCAGCCCACAGTCTCTGTCACAGGTGGGGCAGACGGTGGTTGAAGGGGCGGCTGGGTGGGGTGCTTGGGTTGACGTGTGCTCCTTGCGCTGCCTGCGCTTGGCTTCTGCTTGCTCCCGGCGAAGAGACTCGAGGTGTTCGGCGCCTTCCCGGATGCTTCTCCTCCACTTTGTGTGGTCTTGGGCCAGGCATTCCCAGGTGTCGGTGGGGATGTTACACTTTTTCAAGGAGGCTTTGAGGGTGTCCTTGAAGCATTTCCTCTGCCCACCTGGGGCTCTCTTTCCATTCTGGAGCTCCGAGTAGAGTGCTTGTAAGAAAATAGGAGTAAGAAAAGACCATTTATCCCAGCCTGTTGTTGAGTTCTATATTTCCCTTCTGTTACACTGCCTGTCCCTCTGCTACTGGTATAATTATTGCGTAGAATGGGAACCAGAATAATCCACACTTTTAAATCTTGTAAATATTCCATGTGAGTGTTTGAAAAACTTTTATTTAGATGAATGATTAATTTTCATAAATTGCAGATTGTGTTTACAACAGTGTTTAAAATTTCTTTCTCTGTTTTTTTCTGGCTTTCTCTCCAGCTCTTTCTGCCTCTCTGTCTCACTCTCTGGCTATCTCTTTATCCCCCTCACCTGCCTGCAGCTGGTTTTTTAATAAACCATTAATGTTTTAAAAAAAACAATCTATGGTGTTGAGAAATG
The DNA here is from genome assembly GCF_052327205.1 of Somniosus microcephalus. Lineage (NCBI taxonomy): Eukaryota > Metazoa > Chordata > Chondrichthyes > Squaliformes > Somniosidae > Somniosus > Somniosus microcephalus. Next base: position 221,403,262 of record NC_140987.1, read on the forward strand.
GTAGTCAGCAATATATTGAGACAAGAACATTATAATAAGGGGCCAGTAATTCCGGTCCCAATGCGTGAGTACGGACAGGATACTCACGCGTGGGCCCGTTGGAAGTGCCGGTTTTCAGCATGCACAGCGCATGCGTGGGAAACCGGCATTTCCTGTCCCCTGAACCAAGGGGTTCAGAGAACGAACGTGTGTGCGCAGGAGTCTGCGCGTGCATGCTGAAATTCCTTTTTTTCCACAGGTTTGCGCGGGTGTAAGGGCCTCCTTTTTTTGTAAAAAGGAGACGTAAAGACTTCATTCTTTAAGGTAAGTGGTCTATTACTTAAAATGACAACATTTTTTCCACAGCTTTATTTTTAAGGACTTTACAGTAAGGTAAGTGTAGTTTTAGACCCGATTTTAAAAAAAATTATTTTTTTCAAAAATTTGATTAATTGTTTAAAATAGTTTTTTAAAGTTATTTATAGTTTATTTAATTATTGGGATGTTTTAAAATTTTTTATTTAAAGTTAAACTAGTCTTTTGGGCGCCCGTACTTTTCATGAGTTTGACAGTTCTTACTATCAAACTCATGAATGAAGTTTCCCCTCCCCTGATTGGCTGCACAGTGCTCACCTGATCCCAGCTGGCACATCGCAATAACTACGCCGCTGGATCAGGTAAGCACAGCGCGCCGACAGCTGAACCGGGCCAGTGACAGGAATTCCAAGCAGGCCCAGGCTTCAGCTGTCGGCGCGCCGGGTAAGTGCACATCGGGGGCTTGCACACGCGGCAAGCCCCCAAACCTAATTTCTGGGCCATTGAATTGACATACGCTACAGTACATATTTTTGTGAGATGAATTAGTTGTGTTTAACCCCGTCTCTCTTTTCTGAGCAGTTAGATCGCACCGCCTTGCATTTTGCTGTTGCTAACATGAATGAAAATGCTGTTGCCTTTCTTCTCAAACACAATGCCAGGGTGGACATTAAAGATAAGGTTTGTGAAACTCCTACTGTCAAATGATTGAAACACAATGTTTATATGTCTTCATAGTACAGTACTGCATGATAAATTTGACTTTCAGATGTGATGGAGTAGCTGTGAAAACATTTTGGGGGTAATTTTGACTTTGGGTGATAGTGTCAAATGGGCGATATCGGATCAACTGCCCATTATACATCGCTCCCGATTTTTATTTTTATTGACTTCAATAGAAATGAAAATTAGGAGAGATGTATAATGGGCAGGTGATCTGCTATCACCTGGTTTACACTATTAGCCAAAGTCAAACGTACCCAATCTAAGCGCTGAATTTTGCCAGCGCTCAGAGTGCGGGTTTGGAGGCGATTCCACTGTCAAAATCAAAATGATTGACAGTGGGTTGGGAACCCACTGCAAACCCGCCTCCAAGTAAGTTTCCAAAGTGTCAGAACAGACCCAACACCAAGTGGTGGGGGAGGCATTTAAGATACTTAATTGCTTGTTAAATGCTTGTTTACTACTATTTTGCCAGCCTATTTCTATTTTACCACATTTTTAATGGGGTTCACGTTGTTCAGAGATCACGTCAGGTAAGTAGGTCGGGTTCTCTATGTCTCCCCATTGCTGTGAATAGGTGACAGCTGCAAAAGTGGTCTGAAAGCTACCATTTTACAGCTGGTCACTTTCCAATGTCAGAAGCTTGAACCTTCAGGACTTGGAAGACACTTTTGAGCTGTATGCAGTTTGGAAGTGTTTGGAGTAAACTCTCTATCCACTGTCACCTCCTTGGTGCAACCTCTCCCACCATTGACAGATCGCTTCTGTCATCTCAACTTCAGCTGCCATCTATTCCAGCAACATCGGTGCCCTTGAAAAAATCTCAACCTGGTTCTCTGAATACCTCCACGAACAGCTCCAACACCAACATCACCAGGCACACCATCATCACCAACAACGATACCAACCTTCTCCACAATCACTTGATGCTGCACAAGTCACAGGGCATCAGCACCCGACAACATTGATGCCCGGAAGGTCAGCGATGGCATCACCATGGCCAGGTTGACTTCACTTGACGCTGTACACCCTGGCTGCCACATGATGTACCAGGTTAACACCACCCCACACCAGCACCATAAAGCATTCCTACCATTCCTTTCACACTCATCACCATTGCGGGGGGGATATCGTTATTTCTCACCATTCACTGCAATTCACTAAGACACTTCCAAATGTAAGCACAGATCTGTACAATAAGGCAAGGTCTTGAAAATAAAGATTTCAATGTTTGACAGCACATTAACAGAAAATGTACATGAACATTGCATAAAATAACCAAGTGCCTACCCTTGTGTGTTGTTAGTTGGTATGATTGGACTAGGGTGAGGGTGAGTGTGAGGGGTGGCTAGTGAGATGAGGAAGTGATAATGTAGATAGAGAGGGATGAGTGGAGGTGCAAGGTAAGTTGGTGTGAGTAAGGATGTGCAGGTGTGTGGTATGGAAGGCAGAGTTATGGGGATGTGATGAGTGGCACAGCAGAATGAGGTTGAGTGTGGCTTTGCAGTATCGTTTCGTGATCTACTGAGATCATTGAAAGTTTTGCGCCACTGCAGCCTGGTCCTCCTGACGACGTCCCTGCTTGTGTCCTCCTGTGCAATGTGCAACCAGGCTGCGTTGGTCTCCTGGGGAGGTCTCTTCCGCCCATGGGAAGGGAAGAGAACCTCCCTGCGTGCTGCGACTCCCTCCATAAACATATGGAGGGAGCCATGAGAGAGCCTGGGTGCAGCCGTGCACCTTTGTGCAGTGCTTGTCAGTGTTTGCAGCAAATGTCAAATGAATGTGGCCATGGTCCCTTTAAGGAAACCGGCTGATGACGCGTCAGCAAATGATGTCATCAGACCCGCTTCTTATTAATTGGCCGGGAACCCCGCAGGGTGGGCTTAACAAGCCCTATTAACGGAAAATCCTTTTTACAGAGCGGCTGCAGCCGGGAGCAGGAGCGGAACCCGCCAAACACCTCTCCCGCTGCGATCCCGTCTCCGCTGGCGAAATTGCGGCCATAGTTTAGGTAGAGTACAGGAATTCAGCCAAAATGTTTATTTGCTTATTTTACCCTCTAAGTATTAATCTGGAGTGAAATTAAGGTGTTGCTTCAGTTTGTTCCCTCATGCAATTTACTTCATCATACATCAATAGAACAAATCCCATTAGACCTGAAGTAACTCCCGTTATATTTTCTTTTTAAAAAATTGAAAAATTCCTCAATATAAAATTGTTGACAAACCTTTGTGCTTTTCTGTAAATGATACTAATATAGAGCCACAGTTCTTATCTGATGCACTTTAAAATTCATGGTGAAAGTGCTGGAGAATGAAGGCTTCTTTTCTTTTGCTTCTGTACCTTTATATTAGACAACAAAATAGCCTATATTGAACCGTAAAGAATAAATAACTGGCCCTAATGTGACTGCACTGCCACTTTTAAGTTAATTGACAAGATGAGGTGAAATTCCTTTACAAAGTAAGTTGTTATGATCTGGAATGTGCTGCCTGAAAGGATGGTGGAAGCAGATGCAATAGTAACTTTCAAAAGGGAATTGGATAAATATGTTTGAAAAGGAAAAATTTGAAGGGCTATGCAGAAAGAGCAGTGGAGTGGGACTAATGGGATAGCTCTTTCAAAGAGCTGGCACAGATGTGATGGGCCGAATGGCCTCCTTCTATGCTGTCTGATTCTATGACAGTAACTACATATTCTCTGCAATCAACGGGGTCTGAAATGTGAAGGAGATTTGTAGAATGATGGCTTTGTTGTTGACGAAAATGATTTCATTTTTCATTGAAGCATGGTATGGACGCCTTTCTTCTTGCAGCCTGGTTTGGACACCTGAATATTTTGAAAATGTTGGTAGAAAAAGGTGTTGATCGAAAATCCACAAATCAGGTATGTGTGGAGTTACTCAGTCACATGCTCGGAGTGACAGGAGCACTCCTGGTATTGTTCCACATGTAGAATGTTTTTATTTCTCTTTTTCTTTCTCAAAATAACAAGCACAGCTATAGATCAAGTTCAGGTGGATTCCTACCTGTGCTACTGCCACATGTCTATTCAAGGTGGTATTTAAATTTGTACATTTCAATAAGAAGCATCAGACCAGTAGCAAGGCTGTAAGGGCTAAAAATTTAGTAGCGCCCCATTTGGGGTGCTGACTTTGCCGAGGTGCTACTTTTAGCACTCCGGAAAAATTAGCGCCCCCGCGCCGGAACTTGAGTGGTTGCACCCCAAGAGGAAAGCAGGGCGCTACTGGAAGTGTCCCGCATCCCTCTTGGGGCACTGCGAGTCAATATTGCGGCGCTACGTGCCACGGTATTGCAGGCCTTCCTCCCCTTCTTAAAGGGGAGGGGCCTTGCGCAGTGCGACCCGGGGCCCAGCTGGGCTCCAGGGATCGGGAGAGCCGGCACTCTGCAGGGGCGCCGTTCCGGAGGCCGGGGACGGGAGCGCAGGCAGGTGCTGGCAGGCGGCCAGTAACAAAAATGGCTGCCCTGCACCTCGCCTTTAAATTGCGCCTCCCCGGCCGCAGGAAGGCCCCCCTGACCCCATCAGACATAGCGTCCAGTGGTAAGCCGCAGGTAGGCCCCCCTGACCCCATCAGACATAGCGTCCAGTGGTAAGCCGCAGGTAGGCCCCCCTGACCCCATCAGACATAGCGTCCAGTGGTAAGTCAGGGGGCACTAACGGGACGCACAAAGCAACCCAATTTTCCCCCTAAGTCTTTATTAAACAGACAATACAACTAAACAGACAATACAACATAGCTGATTACCTGACCATGGTAAAGGATAACAAACTGAGAAGAACCTTGACAAGGTACAGACTTAGCGAACATAGCCTAGCGATCGAAAAAGGCAGACACAGGCAGACCAGGCTGCCAAGAGAAGACAGGATATGCTCTCACTGCAGTCAGGGAGTAGTGGAGACAGAGATGCACTTCCTCACAGCCTGTGGAAAATATCAGGACATCAGGGAGAATTTCTACCAAAAATTCTCACAAATATGCCCTGAATTCAGAAATCTGAATGACAACCAAAAACTCCCATTCCTACTGGGAGAGGAGAGAAGCTGTGTAACACTGGCGGCACACTATGTTACAGCTTGCCATGAACAGAGGGACAACCAGTAAACTAAGAAATGAATATATATAAACAATGCGAATGTATATTTATACACTCAGGGATATACCTGTTTATACACTGTATGAATAGAACTGCGTTTATGTGCTCAACCATAAATGTATATTGATGCTTTGGCAACATAAGATGTAACTTATCATGCCAATAAAGCGATTTGAATTGTGAATTGTGAATTGTGAATTGGTAAGGCTGTAACTTAATGTTTATTCTATCGTTACATTCTTGTGCACAGTAGCAAATTTGCAGAATTGCAAATGTTAAACTAATCAATATTAGGAACTGTACTGTATCAGAACTTGGATTTAGTGCAGATTATCTCTGTGTGTGTAATGAGGGTATGGTACAACAAGGATGTTCTTTTGTTTCCCCATTCATTTTTATTTCCCCCCTCTTATCTTCAGCATCCCTCCAGTGATATAGGAGTTGTCTTTTGTAGAGATACAAGGGTGCCTGTAGCCTTTGGTATCTCGTCCAAGTGGCCATTCTTTATTTATTATCCTGCACAGTGTAAGCCAATGGGATATTAGATCGTGGAGGGCATCACAATCAAGCCTGATGCTGTCCTCACCTGATTTGAATTCATGTGCATTTCCCAGCAGAGCCCCTGGATAGCAATTGGAAGGGGGAAATACTGCTAATTTTTCTCCTCCCTAACCCTTGGTTGCCCCAACCCCTTCAAGCCGCTTCCCGGCTGAGATGGATTAACTCAAAACAGGATAAACTTAATTCTGGAATTCAGAACCTCGGACTTTTTGGTCAGTTTGGCTCTATGTTATAGCAGGTGGTGCTTTTACCCACTAGGTCAACGGGGCACAATAGAAAGGCTCTGATAGCTTACTCCATTGCTTTATAGTCATTTGAACTCAACTGTATTTAGCTTTTTAAAAATGATACTTGTGAAACTAACAATGGGTGTGTAAATAATTTTCACCTTCCACGAAGATGACAAAAACATTGAGATTATGGGGGCGATTTTCCCAGCCTTGAGGAGGCGGGACAGTTGGCAAAATGGCAAAAACTGAGGGCGGGTTTGGAACCCGCCTCCAACCCACTTCCGCGCAATTTTGCCAGAGGCGGTTTTGATGGCTGCGATTCGGTCCCACTTCCACCAGTTGGGAGAGGTAGTTAAGACCCTTAAATAGTAGTTAAGGGCCTCTATAATCCTATTTTGACAGGCCTTCGTTATGTTACCACATTTTCAGCATGTTGCACGACCCTCCTAAACCACGCCAGCTAATCCTGGTGGGTTGACAAGTGGGTGGCCTCCTCACAGCTGTACCTCCACCATTAAAATGGAGCTTTCATCAGAGAGCAGTTGCAGGTGGCAGAACTTTTGTTCCAAAGGTCTTTCAGCAATTTTAACAGGCCTACCAAAGTCGGAGGTGCTGCAGCTTCTATCTCTCAACTGTGGGACCTCCTTGGAAGACCCTCTCCCCACTTGGACTGAGCGCTTCCCCAATGGAGGTATCTGCCAGCAGCATGGGAACCATTTATTTCCTTTCACCATGGAGCTCAGATTCGGATGAGGAGCAGCCACGGCAGCAGCAGAACCAGGCAGCTCAGCAGCAACAGCAGCAGGAGCCCCAACCTCCTGCTCACCCACCTGATGCTGCACAGGGTAGAAGGCGCCAGCGCATGGAAGCACGTCGTGCAAGGAATGCACTCATCCTGGCCAGATTTGCATAGGTTGCCCATTGTGGCACATGTACTTGGCTCCTTCTTAACACATGATAGACAATGGACATGACTCTCTGGCCTCCTTTCACTCTGACCACCAACCTAACCACACAAGTGTCGCGGAGCCCGCAATGTGGAGCTGCCTAAGCCGGAATAACAGATGCCATCACACCAACAGTTTGTCATCACCTAATTTTAATACATTCCCACAGGGATGGCATTTCATCAATAAACAGAAGCAATCACCCAATCTGCACACAGATCTGGAGGTTATATCCCTTGCCAGCTGGACCCACACAGCCTTGGTTTCTTTGGGAGGCCTCTTCCTCCCAGATGAGGGGAAGAGCACCTCCCCGCTAGCTCTCGCCCCCTCAGCCAGCATACCCAGCACCTCATCCGAGCACCTCGGGGAGGCCCTTGCCTTGGAGCTGGCCATTCTTCAAGGAGATAACAGCTTGGAGGTGATGCAGCATTGACCAAAAACCAGTGGAATGAGCCAAGGCAGCGAGCAGCCCTTAAATGAAGCTGGATAAGTGACGTCAGCAGAGGCGAGTTTCAGTCCCAAAACACTAATTGGCCCAGGGCAACCCACACCTCTAAAATCAACTGGCCAATTAGGGGAAAATCGCTAAAAACCCTGAAACAACGCGATGATGTCATCACGTTGGTCACGTGGTGCCCCGAGTGGCGGGAAACGTGATGACATCATGACGTCAGAGGTGGGAGGTTCTGGGTTCAGACCTCGTGGAACAAGCTACTGTATAGACCTGTTTGCTGTTGCTCCTGAATGTTTTTGTTTTGTTCACCAGTTTAATTAAATTCGGTTAATTTACTGAACTGACTCGACCTCAGTGATTTAGATAGGAATCCGTCGATTCCTACATTGGTGACCCCGAAGCTTCGCAGACGATTTTCGCGGAAGCAAGCTTGAGAACAAGATGGATGTAAGTGCAGCGAGTTTGAAGCTCCCTCAATTTTGGGAACAACAGGCAGCCTCCTGGTTCGTTCAAGCGGAGGCTCAGTTCCAACTGCGAAACATAGTGCTGGATCAGACCCGTTACCTTTATGTGGTCTCCGCACTGGACAGCTCGACGGCTTCCCGCATTATCAGCCTGCTGGAGACCCCGCCTGTGGAGAACAAGTACGAAACGCTCAAGCCGCGCCTCATGCAAGTATTCGGTCTCACAAAGGCAGAGCGCGCACGACGCTTGCTCGCACTCCCCGGGTTAGGCGATGCTAAGCCTTCCGAGTTGATGAGCCACATGCTCACCCTCCTCGGGTCTGAGCCGCAGTGTTTTATATTTCGTGAACTGTTCCTGAACCAGCTCCCTGAGCAGGTACAAGCAGCCCTGGCCAGGTCGACGGCTACGGACGGTGTGGTGCTCGCGGCCGAAGCCGACACCATTTACGCGGTGATGCAACAGTATTGTGCCACCTTGACGCGCCCCGCCTCCAAGAACCCCGCCTCGGCACCTCCACAGACCGGCCTTTGCTACTACCACGCCCGTTTCGGTCAGAAAGCCAGATGCTGCCGACCCCCGTGTAAATTCGTGCTGCCGGCACCGAGAAAGCAGCAACACCGATTGCGCGACTGGAAGGGAAGCCCTGAGGTCGGTTTCGCCTCCACAATGACAGTTGGTGATTCCGGGAAATTGTTGTACATCACCGACTCCATTTCGGGCCGGCGTTTCTTATGCGACACGGGCGCTCAGTGCAGCATCCTCCCCGCTTCGGTTCTCGACGTCCGATCTGGGTGGCGCGGTTCTCCACTACAGGCCGCCAATGGCAGCGCCATCCGTACGTACGGGAAGTGGCGTATCCGATTGTGTCTTGGCGGCCAACTCTTCCACTGGGAGTTTATCACCGCCACGATACCACTGGCAATCCTCGGTGCCGATTTTTTCTGCATGTATGACCTACTGGTCGACGTATGTAATCGCCGCCTGATCCATGCCGCCTCACGAGCCCCCATCCCCTGTTTTCGGGGCTCCGGCGCGACCCACGCAGTTGCCCGCACCGAGTTGCCGCCCGACGAGTTCGCCCGCCTGCTCAAGGAATTTCCGGAGCTCGCTCGACCCACTTTCTCTGCGACGACCGCCAAACACGGTGTTGAACACCACATCGCGACGACTGGCCCCCCGGTTTACGCCCGGGCTCGGCGATTAGGGGCCAGTAAACTCGAGGCCGCAAAGGCGGAATTCGCCACTATGGAGCGGTTGGGCATCGTTCGCCGATCTGATAGTCCCTGGTCGTCTCCACTGTGGTGTATGTAACCTGTTCCACCTTAAGAGAACTTAAGTCTGTTCCACCTTAAGAGATGTACTACTTTCTCTGGCTGCTGTATACGTAATACCGGTGGTGACCACCGGTATATAAGCACTGTGTAGTAATATTGTATTTTAGTATAGTCCTGACCTCTAACCAGTAAAGACCTGTTGAACTTTAATCTTGTAGTCTGTGTTAGTAATTACAACTAGAACACACAGACTTAACAGTGGCGACGAGTCCGATTCTTACCCTGCGGCAGTTTATATCCACGGCGGCTTCGTCCACAGAACGGACGTCGAAGAGAGGCTTCCACCCTCATCACCCTGCTGGAAGACACGGCGCGCGGCAGACATCGAGATACCAGAGTGCAGAAGACATCCTGAACTTGAAGCCTCCATCAGCGGCTGTCAGCTATCTTCTTTCTTCCTCGGTGGTGGGTAAGCCGGGCAGCGACGCGACCAGAAAGTCGGCCGTGTTGGCTGTACAGACGGGGAGGGAAGATGGAGGAATAAGGGCGGTGAGATCGATCGCGACCGGAGATAAGGGCCGGGCCACATTCGGGCCGAAAGGCGCAGCGCGGGGAGATCGATCGCGGCTGGTGATAAGGGCCGGGCCGCATTCGGGCTAAAAAGGCGCAGCGTCTGGGGCAACTGAAGGCGCGAGAGCCGCGGTGAAGCGGAGACAGCGTCGGGGGACGGGTGAAGACCGCCAAGCGCGGGAAAACCGCCATTTTGTAGGCGGAGGACGAAGACAAGCGCGGGAAGCCGCCATCTTGGATAAAAATAAAAATAAATTAAATTACAACGATGCCTAAACATGGGAACATTAATACCTTTGATAGCGACATCGAAGATTGGGCCATGTATGTAGAACGCATACAAAATTATTGTAAAGCAAATAAAATTCCAGATGAAGAGAAAGCACTAACATTATTAAACTTAATGGGTGCGAAGACATACGGGCAATTGAAACACCTTTTATCACCAGATGAACCGGCGGATAAGACGTTCGAGGAGATTGTTACTGTCCTGAAAAATCATCTAAACCCCACGCCGCTGATGCTAGCGGAACGATTTAAATTTTACAGCAGAAGGCAGCTGAAGGATGAAAGCAATGCTGAATATTTAATGGAATTGCGTAAGCTAGCAAAGTACTGTCAGTTTGGAACGAGAGGTGCTACGAGATAAATTTGTGTGTGGTTTATTAAAAGAAGATACACAAAAGCGACTGCTCGAGGAGAATGAACTGACGCTTGAGAAACGTCCTTCGAGCAACAAGCCAGGAGAACCAGGGAAGGTTCGCATCTGTGGAGATTTCAAAATCACCGTTAATCCGGTGCTTCACACGGTGCAGTATCCGCTTCCGTGGATTGAGGATATTTTTGCTTCGTTGTCTGGCGGGAAACACTTCACCAAGATAGACCTGGCGCAGGCGTACTTGCAGATGGAGGTTGAAGAAGAGTCACGCCAATACCTCACGATCAACACGCATCGAGGTTTGTACCGGTACAATAGGCTGGTTTTTGGAGTGGCATTGGCTCCAGCAATTTGGCAGAGGGCCATGGAGCAGGTATTACAGGGAATTCCAGGCACACAATGTTACCTGGATGATATTCTGATTACAGGTGATGGTGATGAAGAACACCTCGCAAACTTGGAACTGGTGCTCAACAGACTGAAAGAGTATGGACTTAGAGTTAATCGGCAGAAATGTGAGTTCTTCCAGAAGCGGATCTCGTACTGTGGTCATGTCATTGACCGGGAGGGGCTTCATAAGTCTCCTGACAAGATAGAGGCAGTTGTAAAGGCTCCCGCTCCGGATAATGTCTCTCAGTTGAGGTCGTTTCTAGGATTGATTAACTATTACCATAAATTTCTACCAAATCTATCCACGGTACTGTACCCGCTAAACACTCTTTTACAGAAGGGGGTACCATGGGAATGGAGCGAAAACTGTAAGAAGGCATTTCGCAAAAGCAAAGAATTGATCACCTCAGAGGAAGTGTTGGCTCACTTCAACCCGACACTGCCTATTCGGTTGGCTTGTGATGCTTCTCCATATGGTATTGGGGCAGTACTCTCACACAAGTTGCCAAATGGCATGGAAAGGCCAGTCGCGTTTGCATCCAGATCATTGACCTCCGCTGAGCGCAACTATGCGCAGATCGATAGGGAGGCTCTCAGCCTTGTATGGGGAGTGAAGAAGTTTAATCATTACCTGCAGGGCCAAAAATTCACACTTCTGACAGACCATCAGCCGTTGGTATCCATTTTTAACCCTAAGAAGGGTGTTTCAGTGATGACAGCACAGCGTCTCCAGAGATGGTCCCTTTTCCTAGGGGCACATCAATATCAAATAGAATTCAAAGGTACGAAGCAGCATGGCAATGCTGATGGGCTGTCGCGCCTGCCACTACCTGAAGAAGAAGAAACGACGAAAGTTGACCCTGTTGAGTTATTTCATTCGACCATCATCGAGTGTTTACCAGTCACCAATGCAAGTATTGAAAGAGAAACCAGGAACGACCCGACACTGTCCAGAGTCTACGAGGTGACAGTGAAAGGATGGCCAACACGTGGTGATCCTCTGTTACCGGCATTCTCGGCAAGGCGAGACCAGCTGTCCGTCTGCCATGGTACTTTGATGTACGGGACAAGAGTGATTATTCCTCCCAAGTTAAGGGAAAGAGTTCTAAAAGAACTGCATGAAGGTCATCTGGGGGGAGTTAAGATGAAAAGTCTTGCTAGGGCTTATGTATGGTGGCCGGGTATTGACCAACAGATAGAGGAGTTGACGAAAAGCTGCGCTGGGTGCCAAAAAGTGCAAAATGCACCTCCGATCGCACCACTACACCCATGGGAATGGCCTTCAGCCCCATGGCAACGCGTACATATTGACTTTGCTGGTCCATTCATGGACTCCATGTTCCTAATTGCGGTGGACGCACATTCCAAATGGCCAGAAGTGATCAAGATGAATACCACTACTTCAGAAAAGACAATTGCGGTGTTAAGAACAATATTCGCAAGGAACGGATTGCCAGAACAGATCTGTTCGGACAACGGACCACAGTTCGTGTCGGAAGAATTCCAAAAATTCTTAAAGAAGAATGGGGTGAAACATTATACCTCTGCCCCATATCATCTGGCGACAAACGGGTTGGCCGAGAGATTTGTCCAAACATTCAAAAAGGCAATAAAGGCCATGAACGATGATCAGATTCCGCTACAGCACAAGGTGGACAATTTCCTAATGGCATATCGAAACGCCGCTCATGCAGTGACTAACCAAAGTCCTGCCATGATGTTTTATAACAGGAGGTTGCGGTCCAGGTTGGACTTGTTAAAACCAAATGTGCGGAGGGAAGTGGAAAACAAACAGTTCCGGCATATTAATAACAAGACCACTCGAAGTTTCGACGTAGGACAACCAGTGTTGGCAAGGGGCTATGGAAACGAAAAATGGCAGTCCGGAACAATTCGGGCCAGACAAGGACCTCTAATGTACACAGTAGATATTGGTAACAATGTGATAAGGTGTCATGCGGATCAACTGGTAGAATCGAGAGCAAGGGTCGAATCCATGGTTGCGACAGAGACAACTGTGGAAGACGTTAATGAACCTGAAGCATCTACCTCGGCAGGGAATGTACCTGAGGATGATAACACCCAATGCATGGGAGACCAACTAGAGGAGTCACCTCAGCAACAGGAATCAGAGACCACTGAAAGGCGTTATCCAAACCGAATCAGAAGGCCTCCTGAGAGACTGAACCTTTGAACTGTTTATACCTGAAGTTATATATGTATATATGTTATTATGTTATGTTAAATGGGGATATGACTGTTAAGCTAAAAAGGGAGGATTGTGGTGTATGTAACCTGTTCCACCTTAAGAGAACTTAAGCCTGTTCCACCTTAAGAGATGTACTACTTTCTCTGGCTGCTGTATACGTAATACCGGTGGTGACCACCGGTATATAAGCACTGTGTAGTAATAATTGTATTTTAGTATAGTCCTGACCTCCAACCAGTAAAGACCTGTTGAACTTTAATCTTGTAGTCTGTGTTAGTAATTACAACTAGAACACACAGACTTAACATCCACTACACATCGTGTCAAAGCCCGGCAGTGGGTGGTGGCCCTGTGGTGATTATCGGCGCCTCAACGAGGTCACAACTCCAGACCGGTACCCGATACCGTATATTCAAGATTTTTCCGCCCATTTGGCCGGCACGTCGTGGTTCTCCAAGATCGACCTTGTCCGCGGATACCACCAAGTGCCCGCCCACCCTCAGGACGTCCAGAAAACGGCGGTCATTACCCCATTTGGCCTTTTTGAATTTTTACGGGTGCCTTTCGGGCTTAAAAATGCGGCGCAGGCGTTCCAACGCCTCATGGATTCGGTGCTCCAGGATCTCAAATTCCTTTTCGTATACCTCGATGACATCCTCATCGCCAGCACGTCAAAGGAAGAACACCTACGTCACCTGCGCGTCCTTTTCCACCGTCTCCAGGAGCATGGCCTTATAGTTAACCCAAACAAGTGCCAATTTGGACTGAGGCAGATCGATTTTCTGGGCCACTGCATCACCGCGGAAGGGGCACTGCCACTCAGGGCGAAAGTGGCAGCCGTCGCGGCGTTCCCACGGCCGCAATCCATCAAGGGGCTTCAAGAATTCCTTGGTGTAGTGTATGTACCCGTCTACCTTTAAGAGAACTATTGTATGTAACCGTCCACCTTTAAGAGAACTACTTTAGGTGTTGCACTACTTTGTTGGCTTCTGTATACTGTAATACCGACGGTGACCACACCGGTATATAAGTGCTGTGTCAGGATTTATTGGGCAGATTCGCCCTGACCTTCGAATAGTAAAGTCCTGTTTTAAGTTACTCTGGTAGTCTGTGTATTAATTAACTAAACAACCCACAGACTTTACAGTGGCGACGAGTCCGATCGTACCCTGCGGCAACAATACTTCCGAAGCAGTTAACGAGCGTCGAGAAGAGGCAACCACCCTCGTCATTCTGCTGGGAGAAAACTCGAGTCTGCAGAGCTGGAAAGGAGGAAGAATTCAGAGACAAAGACTTCCATCAGCAACAGGCACTGACTGTCCCTTCTGCCACGGTGAGGAGTGAGCCGATCAGCACGAGAAGCAAGCCGGCCATGGTGACTGTGAGTAAGGGAAAAGTAAAAAGAATAACCGGAGGATAAGGGCGGTGCACTCGACCACGGTCGAGGGGGAAAGGAGCCGGACAGAAGTCGGGCCCAGAGGTGCTGAGACTGGGGCAGCGTGGAACAAGGAAGCCGGGGTACAGACAGGCTGGGGATGCAACGGCGTCGTGAGACAGCTAGACCGCGACTGGCGGAAAAGGCCGGGCAGCAACCGAAGCCACGAAGCGCTGCGACTAGGAGCGTAGGCGCGGGAAGATATAAAAACTCAGCCGCAGCCGGGGAGGGAAGCACCGGACTGCGAGAGGGCTGGGAGGCGCGATTGGGAGCCGAGCGAGCGGGAGAGGCAGAGCCGACCAAGGGAGACTGAGCGAGAGCCAGTCCAGCGGCTGAAACTGTTCGCCGTCAACGGGGTGTACCCAGCGCCGGTAGAGCCGAGCGAGCGGGAGAGAGACAGAGCCCGAGCAAGGGGAACTGAGCAAGAGCCAGCCCAGCGGCTGAAACTGTTTGCCGTCAACGGGGCGTACCCAGCGCCGGTTGCCCTGCCGAGAAAAGGGAAAGCACTGAAGCCGACACGCAGGCTGTGAACCTGAAAGCCAGCGGCCGTCGCCCGTGGGGAAAGTGTACCCCTCCCGCCAGGGGAAGAAACGCGGGAAGCCGCCATTAGGCGGAGAAGAAGACAGAAGCGGGGAACCGCCATTGAAGTGGGCGGGGAGAGAAGATAAGCGCGGGAAACCGCCATTTTCGCGGGAACCGCCATCCTGAAGAAAAGAAAAAAAAAGAAAATTTAAAGAAATAATCCGTGGTGTTATCAGGAAGAGAGGAAGATGCCTAAGCGTGGTAACATCAACGATTTTAATTCCGAGGTAGAAGACTGGGCCACGTATGTGGAACGCATTGAGATCTATGGTGAGGCCAATAAAATAGAAGAAGATGACAAAGCTATAACCTTGCTAAACTCGATGGGCGCGAAGACATACGGGCTCTTGAAGCATCTACTAGCACCAGCTAAACCGGCGGATCAGACTTTCGATGATATTGTTGCTGTCCTGAAGGATCATTTTAACCCCGCACCACTGATGTTAGTGGAACGATCAAAATTTTACGCGAGAACGCAACGGAAAGAGGAAAGCAACGCGGAGTACCTGATTGAACTGCGTAGGCTAGCGAAACACTGTCAGTTTAGGGAAAATCTGGCAGAGGCACTCAGAGACAAATTCGTGTGCGGAATGTCGAAGGAAGAAACACAAAAACGACTGCTCGAAGAGAACGATCTTACACTTGATAAGGCTGTCCTTATTGCTGCATCGAACGAAGCCGCAGCGAAAGGAACGGTGGAAATGCAGCTAAAGGCAGCGGCACTCAGTGTGCAGCAAATTACTTCGGGTACAACGAAATGCTATCGTGGGAAGACAACACACGACCAGAACCAATGCTGGTTTAAAAACCAGGAATGTAGGAAATGTGGCAAGCTCGGTCACATAGCTAAGGTATGCCGGTCAGGAAAGAAGACCAACAATAATGAGTCACCACAAAAGAGGTACAGGAAGGTAAATGAGGTGACTAGGAAGAGTCCAGATGAACAGAATTCGGACTCAGACTCCAACAGCAAGGCACTGGGTAGTCTGAGGAGTCATAATGTGAGTAAAGAAGCTGACCGACAAGCTATCTGGATCACACTACAGATTGCAAAAGTCCAAGTGAAAATGGAAGTGGACACCGGATCGGCGTTGATGGTCATGAATAAGCATGATTATAAAAAGTTATTCAAGCATATTCCCCTACGGGATACGGAACTAGTATTGCAGACATACACGGGGCACAAAGTATACCCCATCGGAAAGATAGAAGTCAAGGTGAGATACAAGGACAAAGATCACCAAAGGATGGACCTGTATGTGTTGCCTGAGGGAGGTCCACCACTTCTGGGACGGGAGTGGATCAGGAAAATAAAGATAGACTGGCATTCACTAAACACAGAAATCACAGAAATCACAGAAACCACACAGTGCAGATAGAGGCCATTTCGGCCCATCGAGCCTGCACCGACACATATCCCACCCGATCCCCGTGACCCCTACACCAACACATATCCCACCCTATCCCCGTAACCCCACGTATTTAATCCCCCTAACACTAAGGGTCAATTTATCATAGCCAATCAACCTAACCCGCACATCTTTGGACTGTGGGAGGAAACCGGAGCACCCGGAGTAAACCCACGCAAACACGGGGAGAATGCGGTAGATTCCGGAAAGGAAGATGTCAAACCTGAACGGTTGTCCAGAATATTGGACGAAGCTAAAGAGGTATTCCAGCAAGGACTGGGAACACTGCGAGGAATCAAAGCAAAGGTTAAGATTGCAGAACATGCAAGCCCAAAATTTTTCAAAGCCAGATCGGTACCTTACGCGATACGACCTGCTGTGGAGGCAGAACTGGAAGAACTTGAACGATCAGGGGTACTGTCAAAAGTGGACTGGAGTGAGTGGGCCACGCCCATTGTTCCCGTCATGAAGTCTTCACCAAGTAACAAGCCAGGGGGACCGGGGAAGGTCCGCATCTGCGGTGACTTCAAGATCACAGTGAATCCGGTGCTTCACACGGTACAATACCCGCTTCCGCGGATTGAAGACATCTTTGCTTCGTTGGCTGGAGGGAAACACTTCACCAAGATAGACCTGGCACAGGCATACTTACAAATGGAAGTCGAGGAAGAGTCGCGTCAGTACCTCGCCATCAACACACACAGAGGCTTGTATCGTTATAATAGACTGGTTTTTGGGGTAGCTTCGGCTCCAGCAATTTGGCAGAGGGTCATGGAGCAGGTATTACAAGGAATTCCAAGCACGCAGTGTTACTTAGACGATATCCTGATTATGGGACAAGACGAGAAAGAACACCTCACAAATTTGAAACTGGTGCTCACTAGGTTGAAGGAATATGGCCTTCGAGTTAATCGCAAGAAATGTGAGTTCTTCCAAAAACGGATCTCGTACTGCGGTCATGTCATTGACCGAGAGGGGCTGCACAAGTCACCTGACAAGATAGAAGCTGTCGTGAAGGCCCCCGCTCCGGAAAACGTATCACAGTTAAGATCATTCTTGGGGTTGATTAATTATTATCACAAGTTTCTGCCGAATCTATCCACGGTGCTGCATCCGCTGAACGCTCTGTTGCGGAAAGAAGTACCATGGAAGTGGAGTGAGGAATGTAAAAAGGCCTTTCGCAGAAGCAAGGCGTTGATTACCTCTGAAGAAGTGTTGGCTCATTTCAACCCAACGTTACCTCTTCGTCTAGCTTGTGATGCTTCCCCCTATGGAATTGGAGCAGTACTTTCACACAAGTTACCAAATGGCTCGGAAAGGCCAGTGGCATTCGCGTCCCGATCATTGACCTCCGCGGAGCGAAATTATGCTCAAATAGATAGGGAGGCCCTCAGCCTTGTGTGGGGCGTAAAGAAATTCAATCATTACCTGCAGGGCAAGAAGTTCACATTACTGACAGACCACCAGCCGTTGGTGTCCATATTCAACCCTAACAAGGCCGTTTCCACCATGACAGCGCAAAGGTTACAGAGGTGGTCCGTGTTACTTGGGGCACACCAATATGACATCGAATACAAAAGGTCCAAACAGCATGGGAATGCTGATGGGTTATCGCGCTTGCCATTGCCGATAGTAGAAGAAGCAACTACAGTGGATCGGGTAGAGATGTTCCACTCATCCATAGTGGAATGTCTACCAGTAACAAATTCGATGATCGAAAACGAAACAAGAAATGACCCGACTCTCTCACGAGTCTATGATTTAACGGTGGAGGGATGGCCAGCACAGGGCGAACTAACGCTGCCAGCATTTTCGCAGAGAAAAGAACAGCTGTCAGTGTGTCGAGGAACCCTGATGTGTGGATCTAGAGTGGTGATTCCACCCAAACTTCAACAGAAGGTGTTAAAGGAGCTGCACGAGGGACATCTGGGTGGAGTGAAAATGAAGAACCTAGCAAGAGCGTTTGTGTGGTGGCCAGGCATTGATGGGGACATCGAAGAAATCACTAAGAGCTGTCTAGGATGCCAGAAGGTCCAAAACGCGCCACCACAGGCTCCTCTGCATCCATGGGAGTGGCCCTCATCTCCTTGGCAAAGGGTACACATCGACTTTGCTGGTCCATTTATGGACTCAATGTTTCTAATAGCGGTGGATGCACACTCCAAGTGGCCGGAGGTAATAAAGATGTCCACCACCACCACGGAAAAAACCATCACAGTGTTAAGGACCATCTTTGCTAGAAATGGGCTGCCGGAACAGATCTGTTCTGATAATGGACCGCAATTTGTGTCCGAAGAATTCAAGAAATTCTTAAAGAGCAATGGGGTTAAGCACTACACGTCAGCCCCATACCATCCCGCCTCCAATGGATTGGCTGAAAGGTTTGTCCAGACTTTCAAGAAGGCCATAAAGGCCATGGGTAATGAAGCCATTAACTTACAACATAAGGTGGATAGCTTCTTGTTGGCGTACAGGAATGCAACACATGCGGTCACAAATCAAACTCCCGCCATGATGTTTTTTAATAGACGACTAAGATGCTGGCTGGATTTGCTTAAGCCAAACGTCAGAAGGGACGTAGAGAACCGGCAATTCCAGGGCATGAATGAAAGGCCAACTAGATCTTTTCAGATAGGTCAACAAGTTTTGGCCCGGGACTACCGTACCGAGAAATGGCAGCCTGGAACTATTGGAAAAAGGCTAGGGCCGTTGATGTATACGGTGGACATTGGGGACAGTATAATAAGACGCCATGTTGACCAGATCATAGGGTCAGCCACAAATGGCCAACCTACTCCACCACCTTACACGGTTAATGTTGAGACAGAGATACCCAGAACACCTACCTCTGATCTGGTAATACTGGAATCAGATGAACCTGACACTGTCCTTCAAGCCGAATCGACCTTGCCAGAAGCACCTGCTACCCCGCCGGGAGTTACGACACCACCGAGGCGTTATCCGGACAGAGTCCGGAAACCTCCAGAGAGACTGAATCTGTGAACTGTCTTGCATAAAGTTGTATATATGTTATAATGTATGTTTAATGGGGAATCAGTATGTTGTAAGCTAAAAAGGGAGGATTGTAGTGTATGTACCCGTCTACCTTTAAGAGAACTATTGTATGTAACCGTCCACCTTTAAGAGAACTACTTTAGGTGTTGCACTACTTTGTTGGCTTCTGTATACTGTAATACCGACGGTGACCACACCGGTATATAAGTGCTGTGTCAGGATTTATTGGGCAGATTCGCCCTGACCTTCGAATAGTAAAGTCCTGTTTTAAGTTACTCTGGTAGTCTGTGTATTAATTAACTAAACAACCCACAGACTTTACACTCGGCATGGTAAACTTTTATCATCGCTTTGTCCTCCGAGCCGCCCAGCTCATGCGGCCGCTCTACGAGGCACTCCGAGGGAAACCGGGGAAAGAACCGGTGATCTGGTCGTCGGTCATGGACCGCGCATTTGGGGACACGAAGGAGGCCCTCGCCAATGCGACGATGTTAGCGCACCCGCTGCCCGGCGCCACCATCGCGCTCATGACAGATGCGTCGGACTACGCCGTTGGCGCCGTGCAAGAGCAATGGGTCGACGGGGCATGGCAACCGCTGGCGTTTTTTAGCTGCCAGTTACATAGTAATGAACGTAGCTATAGCACATTTGACCGAGAGCTGTTGGCGTTGTTCCTGGCCATCCGCCACTTTTGTTTTTTATTGGAAGGACGCCAATTCATCACTTTCGTGGATCACAAGCCCCTGACGTTTGCCATGGCCAAGACGACTGACCCGTGGTCGGCCCGGCAGCAACGGCAACTCACTTTCATCTCCGAGTTTACCACCGACATCCGTCATGTGGCCGGCAAGGACAACGTGGGTGCCGACTGCCTTTCGCGTGCGGCCGTCCAGGCCGTCCAACTGGGTCTCGACTATTCACTAATGGCGGTCGACCAAGCGGCTGACCCGGAGACGCACGCTTTCCGTTCTGATTCGTCCGGCCTGCGGCCAGTGGACGTACTTTTCCACTCAGACGGCACATCCTTGCTCTGCAATGTCTCCCTGGGAGACTCACGCCCGATCGTTCCGTCATCCTGGCGCAGGAAAGTCTTCGATATCATGCACAACTTCGCCCACCCGGGTGTGCGGGCTTCACAGAAGTTGTTAGCATCCAAGTTTGTCTGGAGGGGAATGCGAAAAGATGTGCGCGACTGGGCCAACACCTGTGTCGTGTGCCAGAGAGCGAAGGTGCAGCGCCACGTTAAAGCTCCTGTCGCCGTTTTCGAGGTACCGGAGCGGTGATTCGATCATGTTCATATCGACCTCGTGGGCCCACTACCACCGTCACAAGGGTTCACGCATCTGCTGACGATCGTCGACCGTACCACCAGATGGCCAGAAGCCATTCCATTGATGTCCACCACCTCCGCGGACGTCGCCCGGGCTTTTCTTTCGTCCTGGGTTGCCCGTTTCGGCGTGCCGTCGGACATTTCATCGGACCGTGGGCCGCAGTTCTCCTCTGCTTTGTGGAACGCCGTGGCTTCAGAATTGGGCGCCAAGCTCTATCGCACCACAGCTTACCACCCGCAGGCCAATGGGTTATGCGAATGCTTCCATCGTTCTCTGAAGGCATCGCTGCGGGCTACCCTCCAAGGGACCGCGTGGATGGATAAGTTGCCATGGGTAATGCTCAGGTTGCGCACGGCGCCTAAAGAGGACCTGCAGGCGTCGGCCGCTGAACTGGTCTACGGCCAGCCGCTCAGGGTCCCCGGCGAGTTTCTCCCGTCGCCGACGCGTCCGTGGTCCGCCACTGAACAACTGGAGGCTCACCGAGCCGCGGCGCACGCTTTCCGGCCCATTCCGACTTCACAGCATGGACTGCCTGCGTCACATGTTCCGCCAACGCTCATGAGGGCTAAATTCATTTTTGTATGGCACGATGCCCACCATAGTCCCCTCATGCCTCCATACACGGGCCCCTTCCGGGTACTGAAGGCGGGCGCCAAGAGTTTTCTGGTAGACGTTGGCGGGACGCCCGACTACATTTCCATGGACCGCCTCAAGGCTACACACCTGGACCTCAGCCAGCCAGTCGAAACAGCGCAGCCGCCGCGTCGTGGGCGACTGCCCGCGGCCGCTACGCCTGGCCCATCGGCCCCGCGGCCCAGCTCCTCTCCTGCACCATCCATTCCTCTCCAGGAATATCGGTGTCGCTCCGACAGGATTGTCCAACCTTCTCTGCGATTGACTTTGATGATTAAAGACACTTCTGGGGGGGGGCGCATGTGGTAAAACCACCAATGAACTCCTGTACAAATGAATAACTGTCTTTAAAGCAATGTTACAGCACCTATGTCCGTTTGCTGAGTGTAAACAAGCTTTCTGTAAAAACCCTGAAACAACGCGATGACGTCATCACGTTGGTCACGTGGTGTCCCGAGTGGCGGGAAACGTGATGACGTCATGACGTCAGAGGTGGGAGGTTCTGAGTTCAGACCTCGTGGAACAAGCTACTGTATAGACCTGTTTGCTGTTGCTCCTGCATGTTTTTGTTTTGTTCACCAGTTTAATTAAATTCGGTTAATTTACTGAACTGACTCGACCTCAGCGATTTAGATAGGAATCCGTTGATTCCTACACCCCTATATATTGATCTAAAAACAACAGTACACGTGATGTCATCAGAACCCCATGTATGTTTCATGCCCATTTATAAATAACACTTAAATCTAGCTCTTTTAATTTTTAACTTACCTGAAGTACTAAGGATTGAGATCACAATGAGGATCTGTGGGGTGCAGTTTACATCCCAGCACGTCACTGACCATAGCTTACAACTGTATATCAGATCAGCCCATTCATGGGATATTAAGGGCTGATTTTATGAATACTCGCTGATTAAAGCACACTAGGAGGTTAGAAACTTTCTGATAGATGTTTTCCAGATTGACAGTAATGGCTGGTGTAAAATTTTGTGTTGTTGATATTTTACAATATTGCAGTTGCCCATTGCTGAAGAGTCCTAAATGAGTTTGTTTTTGTCTTTAGGAAGGAATGAACGCACTGCATTGCGCTGCTCTAAACAATCAAGTTGAAATTGTACAATGTATAATTAAAGATCTACAGTTGGATTTGAACAAGCCCACAAAGGTATGTGAGTCACAACTAAACAGTTGGTTCAGTTTTACCGAATCCTTTCAATACATAATATACTAAAAAAAATAAAGGGAAACCTCATACACAAAGTGGTGGTTTTAATCTAACTCAGTACCCCGTGACCTCAGCTTTCTGCCCTTCTCCGTGATTGGGCAACACTTCTATCCACCACGGAGATGTCTGTTGATCTTGGCCATGTTTCCAGTCCTGGGTCAATACATATGGCAGGCAGGTTCCTCGGCCTCTGACGGAGAGTCGCGCCAGTGTAGTGGTGGAAATTGGGAGCCTGTCTCAGCCGGTGAGCTGCCTGTTAAAACATTTTTTTCTTCCCCTGAAAATTTGTACTTTTGGTGACGGGGCCTGTGCCTGATAATGCTCCTTTGTTCACTTTTTGCCCTGAGGCTCTCCCTGCCAATCGCTGAACACTGGATGTCAAGGAATAATAATGGGTGGTCCCTGCGTCCAGCGTTCAATGCCTGCATATGGTGGGAGAAAGGATGGAGGCTGTGTTTCCCTCATTTACATCGTTAACTTTTGTCTTCTCACATTTTGGCAGGTGTAGCCTGTCTTGATGGGCTCGGCCCCCCTGAAAATGACAGGGAGGTAGGGACGCAGTGAAGTTGATTGCCATCTCTGTCCATCCCAGATTCATCAAAATAATCAGCGAGAAGGGGCAGAAAGCCTAGGCCAGTGTATAGTGGTGGAGACTGTAATACAGTGAACTACAGCATATCTTCTTCTAGAAAACAGACAGTAAGTCTGTCAGTATTTCGAAAGAGAAAGCTAGGTTAGTGTTTTGGGTGGAATCCTTCATCAACTGAGATTGCCCAAAGTAATTTCACTTAGGATCCTTATAGCTGCCAGAGTGAGAAGACTTTTCCTCCTTCGGCCTGAGGTCCCAAAGGGCAGTACTCTGTAACAATATGGTTTCCCCAACATTACTGTGCTTGTAAATGTATAAAACCAGTTAGAAATCAGCGTTCTGTAATTTTTCACCTTTTAGCTTTGAATGCCTGAAATTTTGGCATTCTTCAAGTGAAGACCAATACAGATAATTCAGGCAGTAAAGTAAAACTCCTTAGGAAGGATGTTCTTGCCATGGAAGGAGTGCAGCGAAGATTCACCATACCTTGGATGGCAGGAATGACGTATGAGGAGAGATTGTGGCGATTGGGCTTGTACTCACTGGAGTTTAGAAGATTGAGAGGGGATCTCATCGAAACCTATAAAATTCTGTCAGGCCTGGACAGACTAGATGCAGGAAGGATGTTCCCGATGGCCGGGGAGTCCAGAACTAGGGGTCATAGTCTAAGGATAAGGGGTAAGCCATTTAGGACTGAGATGAGGAGGAATTTCTTCACCCAGAGAGTGGTGAACCTGTGGAATTCTCTGCCACAGAGGGCAGTGGAGGCCAGTTCATTAAATATATTCAAGAAGGAGTTGGATATATTTCTTAAGGCTAAAGGGATCAAGGGATATGGGGAGAAGGCAGGGACAGGGTACTGAATTTGGATGATCAGTCATTGTAGTGTATGTAACCTGTACCACCTTAAGAGGATACCTTAAGGTGATGGACTACTTTTTGATGGCTCCTGTACATTGTAGTACCGGTGGTGACCACACCGGTATATAAACCCTGTGGAGCAAAGTGTATTCCAGTTCAGCCCTGACCCTCAATTACTAAAGACCTGTTTAATTATTTCTGTAGTCTGTGTCCAGTTATTCAGCATAACTACATTTGGAAACACAGACTCAACAGTGGCGCCGAGTCTGATCTTACCTAGCGGCAGTTGCATCAAAGGAAGCTTCGCCTCTGAAACGGGCGTCGATCAAGGACATCCACCCTCAACATCCTGCTGGGCACTGCATAGCACGGGAGGCAATCGGGAACCCGGGTTGGTTTCTGGCCACGAAGTCAAACATCAGTGAACATCCCTTCGACGACAGTGGCGGGTAAGCCCGATCGAGCGGCACGGGGGGGAAGTCGGCCGAGTTGTCAGTAAGAGAAGGGGAGGGAAACGACGAAAAGGGCGGAGAACACGACCGCAGCCGGTGTCAGGGGCCGGACTGCAATCGGGGCAGAGACGCGCAGCAGCCAGAAAAGCGTTTATGTCCACAAGGACCGCGGGAGCGGCTGGGAACAAGAGCAGCAGCGTAGGGGAAAATAAAGGACCGCTGGGAGGCGAGAACGGCAACAGTGCGGTAATCGCCATTTTGAGTCGGCGGGGGAAGAAGACAAGCGCGGGAAAAGCCGCCAAGCGCGGGAAGCCGCCATTTTGAAAAAAATAAAATAAAATAATAATCATATCCGAAGGAAAGGAAACTCAACAAGGATGCCAAAAATGGGTAACATCACTGCTTTTGATAGCGATGTGGAAGATTGGGCCACTTATGTGGAACGCGTCGAAGTTTACTGTACAATGAATGAGGTACCGGAGGATAAGAAAGCACTAACCCTATTAAACTCGATGGGTGCGAAGACGTACGGGTTATTAAGGAACCTTGTAACACCAGATAAACCGGTAGGAAAGAGTTTCGCGGATATTGTTACTATCCTGCAAGAGCATTTAAACCCCACGCCGCTGCTGATAGCGGAACGATTTAAATTCTACAAAAGAATTCAACTTAAAGAGGAAAGCAATGCTGAATTCTTAATCGAACTGCGCAAGTTATCAAAGTACTGTCAGTTCGGTACAGGACTAGCAGACGCACTGAGAGATAAGTTTGTGTGTGGGCTCCTAAGGGAAGGAACCCAGAAGCGACTGCTAGAGGAAAAGGATCTTACGCTGGACAAAGCTTTCAGCATTGCAGCATCGCACGAGGCAGCAGCACAAGGCGCTGCAGAGATACAGCAAAGGCCATTGGAATTCAGCACCAATGAAATGGCATTGGGCGCAGTAAAGTGCTATCGTTGCGGAAGGACAACGCATGACCAGAACCAGTGCTGGTTCAAAGATAAAGAATGCAGGAAATGTGGCAAACTTGGTCACATAGCGAGAGTATGCCGGTCAGGAAAGAAGACCAGCAGCAAAAAGTCGCCGCAGGAGAAGTACAAAAAAGTACACAAGGTGACAGGGAACAGTTCGGATGAACAGAAGATGGATTCAGACTCCAGCAGTAAGGAACTGGGTTGTCTAAAAATACATAATGTGGGTAACACAGCAGACTGCCAAACTATCTGGGTCATGCTTCGGATAGCAGGAGTCCAAGTGAAGATGGAATTGGACACTGGATCGGCATTGACGGTCATGAATAAGCAAGATTGCAAAAGGTTATTCTCGCACATTTCCCTGAGGGATACGGAGATTGTATTGAAAACATACACGGGGCAAATAGTATACCCCATCAGAAAGATAAAAGTAAATGTGGTCTACAATGGTAAAGAAAGTCAGGAAATGGACTTGTATGTGTTACCTGATGGAGGTCCGCCACTACTGGGACGGGAATGGATCCGGAGAATAAATATGGACTGGCATTCCATACAAGCACTGACTGTAGATTCCTGTAAAGAGGACGACGTCAAACCTAAACGACTGTCCAAAATATTGGATGATGCTAAGGAGGTGTTCCAACAGGGACTGGGAACACTGAAAGGAATTACGGCAAACATCAAGGTTGAAGAACATGCAAACCCAAAATTTTTCAAAGCCAGACCGGTACCTTATGCGATACGACCTGCTGTGGAAGCAGAGCTGGAAGGGCTAGAACGTTCAGGAGTACTGTCTAAGGTGGACTGGAGCGAATGGGCCACACCCATTGTTCCTGTCATGAAGCGTTCGTTGAGCAACAAGCCGGGGGAACCTGGGAAGGTTCGCATCTGTGGCGATTTCAAGATCACTGTTAATCCGGTTCTTCACACGGTGCAATATCCGCTTCCGCGGATTGAAGATATCTTCGCTTCGCTGTCTGGCAGGAAACACTTCACCAAGATAGACCTGGCGCAGGCGTACCTACAGATGGAAGTTGATGAAGCGTCACGCCAGTATCTCACGATCAACACACATAAGGGCTTATATCGGTATAATAGACTGGTTTTTGGAGTGGCATCGGCTCCAGCGATTTGGCAAAGGGCCATGGAGCAGGTATTGCAGGGAATTCCAGGCACACAATGCTACCTGGACGACATTCTGATTACAGGAGATGATGATAAGGATCACCTCGCGAATTTGGAGCAGGTGCTCACCAGATTGAAAGAATATGGGCTCAGAGTTAATCGCCAGAAATGTGAGTTCTTTCAAAAGCGAATCTCGTACTGCGGCCACGTCATTGACCAGGAGGGGCTCCATAAGTCACCTGACAAGATCGAAGCTGTTGTGAAAGCTCCCGCTCCGGAAAATGTATCCCAGTTGAGGTCGTTCCTTGGGTTGGTTAACTATTACCACAAGTTTCTTCCAAATTTATCCACGGTGTTACACCCGCTGAACACTCTTTTGCAAATGGGAATACCATGGAAGTGGAGCGATGATTGTAAGCGGGCTTTTCAAAAAAGCAAGGCACTGATCACCTCTAAGGAAGTGTTGGCTCACTTTAACCCAACGCTGCCTATTCGCTTAGCTTGTGATGCTTCTCCATATGGTATCGGGGCAGTGCTCTCACATAAGTTTCCAAATGGCTTGGAAAGGCCAGTCGCATTCGCATCCAGATCATTGACCTCCGCAGAGCGCAACTATGCTCAGATAGATAGGGAGGCTCTCAGCCTCGTGTGGGGAGTTAAGAAATTTAACCATTACCTGCAAGGCCAAAAGTTTATGCTGCTGACAGATCACCAGCCGTTGGTTTCCATTTTTAACCCTAAGAAGGGTGTTCCGGTTATGACGGCGCAGAGGCTTCAGAGATGGTCCCTTTTCCTAGGGGCACATCAATATGATATCGAATTCAAAGGTACAAAGCAACATGGTAATGCTGATGGGCTGTCGCGCCTGCCACTACCTACAGCGGAAGAGGCACCGGCAGTTGACCCTGTCGAGATATTTCACTCGACCATCATCGAATGCTTACCAGCCACCAATGCGGGTATTGAGAGAGAGACCCGAAACGACCTGACACTGTCTCGGGTCTACGATTTGACAGTGAAGGGATGGCCAGCACATGGCGACCCACTGTTACCAGCATTCTCAGCCAGACGAGAACAGCTGTCCGTCTGTCAAGGACATTGATGTATGGAACAAGGGTGATTATTCCTCCTAAATTAAGGGAGAGAGTTCTGAAGGAATTGCATGAAGGTCATCTGGGGGGAGTCAAGATGAAAAGCCTTGCTAGGGCTTATGTGTGGTGGCCAGGTATCGACAAACAAATAGAGGATCTGACTAAAAGCTGCTCAGGGTGCCAAAAAGTTCAAAACGCACCTCCAATTGCACCGCTGCATCCGTGGGAATGGCCTTCAACCCCATGGCAACGTGTGCATATCGACTTTGCAGGTCCATTCATGGATTCCATGTTTTTGATAGCAGTAGACGCACATTCTAAATGGCCAGAAGTGATTAAGATGTCGACCACTACCTCTGAAAAGACGATCGCAGTTCTAAGAACCATATTTGCAAGGAATGGGTTGCCGGAACAAATATGTTCAGACAACGGACCACAGTTCGTGTCAGAAGAATTCCAGAAATTCATGAAAAAGAATGGGGTGAAACACTATACATCTGCCCCATATCATCTGGCTACAAATGGGTTGGCTGAGAGATTTGTACAAACGTTCAAAAAGGCGATAAAGGCCATGAGCGAAGACCATATTCCACTACAACACAAGGTGGACAATTTCCTGATGGCATATTGAAACGCCACGCATGCAGTGACAAATCAAAGCCCTGCCATAATGTTCTATAACAGGAGGTTGCGGTCCCGGTTGGATTTGTTAAAACCCAATGTGCGTAGGGAAGTCGAAAACAAGCAATTCCAGCACGTAAATAACAAAGCCACTCGGAGTTTCGAAATAGGACAACCAGTGTTGGCCAGGGACTATAGGAATGATAAATGGCAATCCGGAACAATTCGTGCCCGATAAGGATCCTTGATGTACACGGTAGACGTTGGAGAGAACGTAATACGACGTCATGCTGACCAACTTGTGGAATCGAGAACAAGGGTCGACCCCATGTCTACGGCAGAGACACCCGTTGAAGAAGTTATTGAGCCTGTAGCATCTACCTCAGACTCGAACGTACATGATGATGTTCAATCCATAGGAGATCAAATGGATGAGTCACCCCAACAACGAGAACCAGAGACCCCTGAAAGGCGTTATCCGGCCCGGATCAGGAGGCCTCCTCAGAGACTGAATCTTTGAACAGTTTTGTGTGAAAGTTGTATATATGTTATCCATGTAATGTTTAAATTGGGGTGTACACTGTTAAGCTAAAAGGGGAGGAATTGTAGTGTATGTAACCTGTACCACCTTAAGAGGATACCTTAAGGTGATGGACTACTTTTTGATGGCTCCTGTACATTGTAGTACCGGTGGTGACCACACCGGTATATAAACCCTGTGGAGCAAAGTGTATTCCAGTTCAGCCCTGACCCTCAATTACTAAAGACCTGTTTAATTATTTCTGTAGTCTGTGTCCAGTTATTCAGCATAACTACATTTGGAAACACAGACTCAACAGTCATGATCTCATTGAATGGCAGAGCAGGCTCGAAGGGCCGAATGGCCTACTCCTGTTCCTATCTTCTTTGTTTCTATGTTTCTAACTGACAATGAAGAAGGCTGCATCCCTCTCAAACCCTAGTAGTGATCAGTCATATATCTACCCCCTTTCACTGCTACCACTACTCCCAAGGATTAAAAAGATCAGTTTTAATTTTTTTAAGTTACCCAGTGACACAGCATCGCAGTGGTCCAATGCTAAGGATTTGCTTCCTACTTTGGATCACTTATACAGTAAATTCACAATTTGTTGAGTGGGACGATAAGTACTTCCCTATAGGGAAGGAACAAATATTAATGAGGAAGGTATGCTGAAGTAGATCAAATGCCTCCCCCTCAACCTGGGAAGGTACTGGGATACCTAAAGAAGGGAAGAAAATAAAATCATTCTGAAATGGAGGAAGATTATTTTTATCTTAAAGGATCAGAAATACATTGGGCCAGAAATTCCAGGCCAGTAGCGTGAGTACGGTCGGCTTACTCACGCTTCTGGCCGTTGGAAATGCCGGCGTTCAGCATGAACAGCGCATGCGGGGAACGCCGGCATTTCCAGACCTCGAGCGCGTGCGACTGCACAGGCAGCGCTTGCGCAGTGAACTTCGTGGATTTCATTCATGAAATCCGTGAGGTTAAGTCCTTAGAAGTTACACTGAAAAAAAGCAAGTGTAAAGTGGTTCATTGGCTGCGGAGGAAGATATATTTTATCGTGGAGCTTTTGAAATGCAATATTTTTGTTTGGGAAAGGGAGGGAAGTTATTTTAAGAAATTTTAAGTAAGTTTTAAAGTTAAAATTTTTTTAATTTTTTTTTTAAGGGTTTTCAGAACGGTAGGTAGAAGGAGCAATTGTGGCTGTGTGAATGGAATGTGAGAATGAGTTATGTATGTATGTCCACATATATTCCTTTACGTATATGTATGTATGTTTTATATTCCTTTACTATGAATGTATGTTTTTAATTATGATTTTCCAATAAGTTACTTTCTCTGAAAGTCATAATTAAATAATACATTCATACACATAAGTAAAGGAATATATACATAACACGCAAAGGAATATATACAGACATACATACTTTCAGAAGCTCCACGATAAGAAATATCTTCCTCCGCAGCCTCTTTAGCAACTGTACCCATGCTTTTTTCATGTGTAAGTTGTAATGACTGGACCTCACTGAAAGCATTAATGAAAGCGGCGAATTATACTGCGCACGCGCTGCATGTGCAGTCGCACGCGTTCTGCCTCTGAACCCCTTCGTTCAGAGGACAGGAAATGCCGGTTTTCCCCACATGCACTGTGCATGCTGAAAACCGGCATTTCATCCGGCCAGATGCGTAAGTACCCCGACCGTACTAGCGCATTTGGAAGGGAATTATTGGGCCAACATTTTACATGTCAATAAAATAAAAAATTTAACACTTGCACGACTTGCCCCCTCGCATCTGCGACTGAGGGTCCAAGGAGGTCCATTGCGCAAGAGGTCATCATCGGACGTATCCTCACACTGTTCCCTTTGGGGAACTGTATGAAGTGGTGGAAGGATTTATGGCCGTGATTAACGCTCATTCCGTGACCGTAACCATCTTTGAACCAGCCATTAGGGTGGTTAGCCCTATGGCGGGAGGGTTTTACGGGCTCCCACAACCCATCTGAGGGGGGGGGGCCACCAACACCCACGGACGCAAGTATCCCGCTGGATGTCCACCCAGAATTTAAAGTTGGAGCTCCGACTCCACTTGCCGGGACTGTCTGGAGTGGGGTTCAAAACCCTACTCCTTCTGGCCCAGCGGCGGGGATGCTTACTGCTACGCAAAAGGCCCACTCCGCACAAAAGGTGACACCCATACGTTTCCTGCGCCTTTTCCCTCCCCGTGACTGGAGCCCTATGCTGCCATTTCACGTTGCTAATCGGATTGGGCGTTTGTCATAGCGGTAGGATCCCCGCCGCTGGGCCAGATCAGGGTAGGGTTTCGAACCCCGCTCCAGACAGTCCCGGCAAGTGGAGTCGGAGCTCCGGCTCTAAATTCTGGGTTGACATCCAGTGGGATATTTGCGTCCGTGGGTGTGGGTGGCCCCCCCTCCTTGTATAGCTTGTGGGAGCCCGTAAAACCCTCCCGCCATAGGACTAACCGCCCTAATGGCTGGTTCAAAGACGGTTACGGTCATGGAATGAGCGTTAATCACGGCCATAAATCCTTCCACCACTTCATACAGTTCCCCAAAGGGAACAGTGTGAAGACACGTATGATGACGACATTGCTAAATAAAAAAATGGAATTAAAAAAATTCTTTTAGGGCTTTTAAAAGTCTTTAAATTGCTTTAATTCTCTTTAAAACTACTTCAGATTACTCAAAATAATGTAAACATTTTAAAAAGTTTATAAAAGTTACCAAAATCTTCAAAAAACTTCCAAAAACCTATTTAAACTGCTGCTTTGCATGTAAAAAAGCAAAGCAGCTTGACAGAAACATTGGGGGCGTGTCCAGTGAAACTGAGACCTCAAGGGGCGTGTCTCACTTACACTGCACGCTCCTGGGTCCGCGCTGGCTGCACTCCTGGGCGGCGTGACGTCATACGCTGCCCGGGAATGTGCTTTCTATTTCTCCAAGTTCAGGCGTCCCAGAAGCTGATCGGCAGGAGCGCGGGGTAAGTGCAAATACGGGGCTTGCACGCGCTGCAAGCCCCGTTCTGGAATTTCTGGCCCAATGTGCACGAGTCTACCTTAAACTAGATAAATACCCATGAAAGGGATATTCTGACCCTCTGTGCTTGCACATTTACTTTTCACCTTAAGGAACCAAAAACCAACATGCCCAAGACCAGTGATTTCTAAACTAGGCCAAATTCAGGTATTTGTCAATAAATCTGAATTGGTTAAATATAATTTTCAATTTGGTCCTGTCCTCATTCCTAGATTGTTTGCTCTGAAGAAAACACCAACAGAAGATGAGGAGGCAGTTTTGACTGGGTTTGAATGACTGATGTTTGATTGGGAGCTAACACACTCTGTTTTCATTTACAGAAAGGCAAAAAGCCATATCACTTGGCAGTTGAAAGTGGACATCTTAAAATGGTAGAGACACTGAGGGAGTTTGAATATAACACGCAGGAGAAGGACAAGGTAATAGCATTCAAATGCTTTTCACTTATGCGACCACAGTTCTCATTGTTCAAATCTTCAGCATCTCTTAGTGTTTGCTAGCAACTTTCATCCTTTCTTCTCCTCAATGATGTATTATCATTATCAATGAATCACGAATGATGGAGATCTCCCCTAAAGACTGAAAGCTCTGGATGTGCTTCTTACAGATATTTGTGTAGTATCTGGGTAATTGTGTATTTCGAATACAACAGAACTATGTTAATTGTTATGGATTTTCAGTCGAGTTTATCTTCAAATCAAAACAGAAAATACTAGAAGTACTCAACAGGTTCACTAGTATCTATAAACAGAATAGCTTGGTTAATGTTTCAGATGTCGACCTTATGTCGGACCTGATAAAGAGTCTACACCTGAAATGTCAATCTATTTCTTCTCTTTACAGATGTTGACAGACCTGCTGTGTGTTTTGAGCATTTTTGTTTTTACTTCAGATTTCCAGTCATTTCTTTTTCTCTCTAGTTTACCTTCAGGTGGGCCAGGACTTCTCCTTTGAATGTTCCTAAGTTTTTTTTACTTAGAATCATAGAATCTTACAGCCCCGAAGGAAGCCATTCAACCCATCGTGCCGGTGCCGGCTCTTTGAAAGAGCTATCCAATTACTGTAGTCCCATTTAATAAATCCTTCCTCATTGAACCGCAGCAGGCAGCCTTTTCTCTGCAGTATCTTTCACAGCTAAAGTGATTTTCCTGATCGCAAGTAATGAAAAGAAGTCATTGTTTTTATTGTGCAGGAAGGTAACATGGCCTTGCACCTTGCTGCGAGGAATGGTCACACAGCGGTACTGGAGGAGCTGCTGAAAGAATGGAATCTAATAGATGAGGAGAACGAGGTAAGTTATCGTTAGTAAGTTGTTAACTCAAAACCATCACCAGAAAATATTTGTAAAAGTTCACTTAATCTTCATGTACCTTTCAAGTGAAATAGAAAATGGGTTGAAGAATGGTAGATTCCCTTTCTTTGACACATCATTATTGGCCCAGAATTTGCGGTCAGCAGTGAAGAGAAGGCGTTCGCTGCTGGCTCCAAAGTATGCTTCGCACAAGGATTTTGTGATCCCTGTGTCGAGAACTTCGTGTTTTCCGACCTTCAATTCAAATCAATGCAAGTTAGTCAGGATTCCCTTGTGCGAACTTCTGTGATGTCAACAGGCTGTCTAAGCAGCCAATCAAAAGGCAGAATTCTCACAGACCGCATCAAAGAAGTGGGTAAGCTCTTAAAATTCTAACTTTTTAAAAATGTTAAGGAGAGCAAAACAAAGATTGTGGCTCTCACATGGGGAAAAGGCAAACCTGAAATAAAGATGGACAAACTTTAAAAAAAAATGTAAATTAAAAAAAAAAAGTTTATTAAAAATTTTACTTTTAATTAAAATGGACAAATTTCAAACTGCAGAAAATTAAAATTAGTTTTCCAGGCCCTTAACATTTGTTTAGCAGTCAATATGCTGTCAAAACCCCAGTTACATCTAATCCCTTTGGGTCTAACTTTTAGTGGGGAATTTAACAGCGTACTTACGGCGGAAGAGCAAAATTTTCATCAGTTTCACTGATTTGACTGATTACACAGATTGCTGGCTCTGTGGGGATAGTGGGGGGGGGGAGCACAGCGCTGCCTGTTTCGGAGCTGTCAATGACAGAAGCACATGCGCCAAATCCCAAATTTGCGGTCAATTTCAAAGGCAGAATGATGGCGAACGCTGCCAGTTTGCCATCATCCCGAACGGAAATTTTGGGCTGTTGTTTTTTAAATAGTTTCAATGTTGTCCATGCTTGTCTGTATCTCTTAAGTAAAAGATTGACATGATTCTTGTACAGGACACATCCGGCAATGCGAATACTGATTCATTCAGTGTACATGGATTATATAGACACTGTGGGCTGGATTTTACTCACCGAGATGCGTTGGGGGTGGGGACTGCTGCTTTCCGGGTTCTAGTCCCACCCCCAGCGACGTCCGACGCACAGACGCTATTTTTCCCCGATTGGCTTTGTTAAGCCCGCCCTGCGGGCTTGCTGGCCAATTAAGGAAAAGCCAGTGTCAGATGACGTCAGTTGATGATACTTCATCTGCTGGCTTTCTTAAAAGCACATGAACCATATATTTTTGACAGAGGATTTGACACTGTTTGACAGCATTGAGGTGCTGTCAAACACTGACAATCACTGTACAAAGGT
Source organism: Somniosus microcephalus (assembly GCF_052327205.1). Classification (NCBI taxonomy): domain Eukaryota; kingdom Metazoa; phylum Chordata; class Chondrichthyes; order Squaliformes; family Somniosidae; genus Somniosus; species Somniosus microcephalus. The sequence continues at coordinate 221,437,713 of NC_140987.1, forward strand.
GAGCCCTTGCACCTAGGCTCTCCACTGACTCTCTCCTTAGGGTGAAACAGATGGCAGCTGCAGGTAAGGGTACAGAAACGATCTGTCACTTCTCCCATTGAGGTGAGGCCACACAAACACTTCAAAGCTTGTCACCTACAGAAAAATCAAAACACATTAAAAATGACTTTCCCAACATTTCTTTACCTCTAATACTCACCAGTGTCCCATTGCATCCTTCACACCACTTCTGCAGCTGTCATCTATACACAAACGTTACAACAGACCTATAGCATTCCTCACTTACCCTGGCAGTTAAGTGGCTATAATCCTCTTCCCGCCGCTTCGGGGACCCAACTCCTGGGAAGATTGGTTGGAGATGGGTTGGGAGCGGGTTTGGAACCCGCTCCCATTCTTTTTGATTTTCCCAGCAGTCCCGCCTCCAAACCCGCCTCCAAACCCGCTGGTAAAATCCAGCCCTACACGTTATTTATATAAAGGATATATAGTATTTGTATGGGACATATACTCCATTTATAACACATGCAATGGTGTGAAATCACTGCTATTTTCTGACTTTAAACTGTTGAGCTATCACAGGGATTGGAATAACAATTAATGCTGGTTCTCTGTCAAATGCCTATGCAGCTTGTATGGATTTTGTGTAATTGGAAAGGCTGAAGGATATTAATCAATCTAAAAAAAATCACTGTATGATTGCTGAAAACTCACCACTGAAATAGATAACTTCATGAAACTACAATCTATTCACCCAAAGTATGGTTTAAAGATAGAAGGAACTTGCATTTATATCACTCCTTTCATGTCCTCCGGATGTCCCAAAGGGCTTCACAGCCAATGGATTACTTTTTGATGTGTAGTCACTGTTGTAATTTAGACAAACACATTAGCCAATTTGTGCACTATGAGGTCCCACAAACAACAGTGAGATAAATGACCAGATAATCTGTTTTAGTGTTGTTGGCTGTAGAACAAATGTTGGCCAGAACACCGGTAGAACTCCCTTGCTCTACTTTGAATAATGCCATGGAATCTTTTAATTCACTTGAGCAGGCAGACAGGGCCTCGGTTTAACATCTCATCTGAAAGATGGCAGCTCTGACAGTGCAGAACTCCCTCAGTACTGCACTGAAATATCAGCCTAGATTATGTGCTCAAATCCTGGAGTGTGACTTTCTGACTCAGAGAAAAGAATGCTAACATTAAGCTAAGTCATGAAACTCCAGTCTATATCACCAATATACGATTCAACGCATGAAACTCTTGTCTGTGTCACTGATGTATGGACTTTTTGTACTAGTTAGGAGAGTGATGTCAGGCTAAGGACATGTACTGAGTGGAATACCCTCACTGGGGGCTCCAGTCTTTCTGATCTCGACTCAGAAACTAAATATAAACTCATCGGCCATGAAGTTCGGCCGCTTAGCACATGCTGATAACTCTGGTTACAGTGAAAAGAATGGTGGCCACCTCGCTTCTGCCCACTTCCGGCGGGCCTCGCGGCAGCTGCCTTTTTGGGCTGGTCGGCAGTGTTATGTATTGTGTGTTCTATTGTGTGTTCTCCTCCCACCTGTGGTGGCGCTGTCACAGGAGATAAATGGTTGGGTGTTCTCTGTTAAGTTTAGCTCTCTTTGTTCGGAACTTCCCAGAACTTCCTTTCCTTCCAATAAAGCACTTCATGTTTGAATCTCTGAGTTCTGAGTCCTAAATTGTGTCTAGGTAGAAAGGTACCGACACAACAGGCAGCACTGCCGTTGCCTGCGTTCGCTGAAGAAATGGTAATGAGGCAGATCGTGACGTCAATTAGTGTGCAACCCTGATTTGATGCATGACCTGCCATTTTCAATGTCACCGCTCCATTCAATGCCCTCTCCAAATCACGACCAGCCAAACATGCGTTCAGCAGCAGGAAGGACCCCCCACCTGCGCTATGTAAAGGAATCAGCAACAATTTGCAGCTGACTTGCTTTTGATTTATACTGGCTCTGTCTAAGTTTGTGCAACTGTTTGGAGTTTTCTATAGTTATTTAATGTTGGTGAGGTGGCAGGGAGAGTTGCTGCAAGTGGAGAAGGCCTTGCTCCTGATTTAATGGGTTCTGCTCAGACCACTTGCTCCCAGTCATGGGCACTCTACTTGCAGTCTCCCTCACGCTCAAGTGACTGGCAGGATGAGGGGCAGCAGCAAGGGCACTGGTGGAGTGGCAATGGTGGGAGTAGGAATGCTGTCATACTGAGACAGGACAGCAATCTTTTTTGATTGTGGCAGTTGAGAAAAAACAGTTCTGTGGAAAGCGTACTACCCTAATTATAATGGAAACCTCGTCCATTATTGCTGGTATTTCAGAACTGAACATTGGTCTACAGTTCCTGTTGCAACTTCCTTCCCTCAGTGCCCCAATTTTTCCTGATCACCTGTGTAAACCTTTAAGGGGAGAACTACTTTTTACAGCTCCTGTATACTGTAGTACCGGCAGTGACCACACCTGTATATAAACCCTGAGTAGTGATCTGTACAGTTAGTTCTAGAGTAACCCTCATTCAGTAAACACCTGTTGAATCGTTCCCTGCAGCCTGTTGTCTGATTATTGAAGGACACAACATTAAGATACACGGATCTAACGTTGGCGACGTGGCAGATTCAAACCTACCTGCAACTCTGCAGATTCGCTCCTGGAGAACAGTGGAAGAAGGTCGAGTCCAGAAGCACGGGCGTCGACCACGGGCAACCGCCCAGTCATCCAGCGGAGATTTGAGCATCGCAGGGGAGGCTGTCGAGAGCCAGGCTTGGCTTTCCAGTCATGGTGGTCCAGCGAAATGGGCTGGCAACAGGTACAGCGCAGACCCTTCCCGGACAGCGACGGGCTAGAGCCCGACCGAGCGGCACAGAAAAAGGCCGAGCAGTGTCGACGGGGGAGAGAGAGAGGGCAGAGCGCACAGGGCGCAGCCGGTGTTCAGGACCGAGCGGCGTCAACGGGGGAGAGAGACGAGAGAGAGCAGAGTGCAGCCGGTGTTCAAGGGCCGAGCAGCGTCAACTGGGGAAGAGAGGCGCGCAGGAAAACGCGCAGAGCGCAGCCGGTGTTCAAGGGCCGAGCAGCGTCAACGGGGGAGAGAGGCGCGCAGGAAAACGCGAGGCGCTGCCATTGCCACGAGGACCGCAGAGAGCGGTGTTGGCAGCAGCGCAGGAGCAGCGCACGAAACCCACAGGGCGTCGCCATTTGCCACGAGGACCGCCGAGAGCGGCGTTGGCAGCAGCGCGGGAGACGCCATTTTAAGCCGCAGCGGGGAAGAAAGGAAAGCGCGGGAGACGCCATTTTAAGCCGCAGCGGGGAAGAAAGGAAAGCGCAGGAGATGCCACTTTAAGCCAGTCTAACCACACCCAAAAATGCTGAAGAGTGGCAGGATCACAGCGTTCGACAATGAAGTTGAAGATTGGACGACATATGTCGAATGCATAGAAGTATACTGCAAGGTGAATGAAGTGCCAGATGACAAGAAAGCACTGGTATTGTTGAATTCAATGGGTGCCAAAACGTATGGCTTACTACGAAACCTAGTAACCCCAGAGAAGCCAGTAGAAAAGGATTTTGAAAACATAGTGTCAATCCTGCAGGACCACTTAAACCCCACACCGCTGCTGATAGCAGAAAGATTTAAGTTTCACAAAAGGAACCAGCATAAAGATGAAAGTAATGCTGAGTATTTAACGGAACTGCACAAGCTATCGAAACACTGCCAGTTTGGAACGGGACTAGCAGATACTGTAAGGAACAAGTTTGTGTGTGGGCTTCAAAGTGAAGGAACCCAGAAACGGCTTCTATCCGAAAAGGATCTTACGCTGGACAAGGCTTTCAGCATTGCAGTATCACACAAAGCAGCAGCACGGGGCACTGCAGAGATACAACGGAGACCGCAAGAATATGGCACAAATGAAATGTCATACGGAACAGTGAAGTGCTATCGCTGCGGCAGAACAACACATGACCATAATGATTGCTGGTTCAAGGACAAAGTGTGCAGACAGTGTGGAAAAGTAGGACACATAGCAAGAGTCTGCAGGTCGGGAAAGAAAACCAGCAGCAAGAAATCTCCACAGGAGAAGTACAAGAAGGTACATAAGGTGATGGAGAGTAGTTCAGACGAACAGAAGAGTGATACAGACTCCGGAAGCAAGGAGCTGGGTTGTCTGAAACTACATAATGTGATCAAAACGGAGGGTCACCAAACTATTTGGGTCACGCTCAAGATAGCAGGAGTCCAAGTGAAAATGGAATTGGACACAGGATCAGCCCTAACAGTCATAAACCGAAGGGACTACAAGCGGCTATTCTCACATATACCCTTGAGAGATACAAAGATTGTCTTGAAGACGTACACGGGGCAAAAAGTCTACCCCAAAGGAAAAATAAGGGTGAACGTTATATATAACGGCAAGGAAACACCAAAAATGGACCTATATGTATTGCCAGATGGAGGACCACCACTACTAGGACGTGAATGGATCCGGAAGATACAGCTAGATTGGCATTCCATACAGGTACTGACTGTGGCTGACAAAAAGGATGACGACATCACACCTGGGCGACTGTCAAAGATCCTAACTGACGCGAAAGAAGTGTTCCAGCAAGGACTCGGAACACTAAAAGGCATGACAGCGATGATTAAAATTGAAGAAAACGCAAGCCCAAATTTTTTTAAGGCCTTATGCGATCCGCCCAGCCGTCGAAGCAGAGCTGGAAAGTCTGGAACGTTCAGGTGTACTGTCGAAGGTAGACTGGAGCGAGTGGGCTACACCCATCGTCCCTGTGATGAAAAAGTCGTTGAGCAGCACGCCTGGGGAACCAAGGAAGGTTCGCATCTGTGGGGACTTTAAGGTAACAGTGAACCCGGTCCTTCACACCGTACAATATCCACTTCCGCGGATTGAAGATATTTTCGCCTCGCTATCTGGAGGGAAACGCTTCACTAAGATTGATCTGGCCCAGGCGTATCTGCAAATGGAGGTAGAAGAAGCACCAAAAAAATACCTCACAATCAACACCCATAAAGGTCTCTACCAATACAACCGGCTGGTATTCGGGGTAGCATCAGCTCCGGCTATTTGGCAGAGGGCAATGGAACAAGTCCTGCAAGGGATCCCAGGGACCCAGTGTTATTTGGACGACATCCTGGTCACGGGCGAAAATGACAGTTATCACCTTGCCAACCTGGAGCAGGTGCTCACTAGATTGCAGGAATATGGGCTCCGAGCTAACCGCCCCAAATGCGAGTTTTTTAGAAAACAGATCTCGTATTGTGGCCACGTTATCGATAAAGAGGGGTTACATAAGTCCCCAGAGAAGATTGAAGCAGTAGTCAAGGCTCCAGCACCGGAAAATGTGTCACAACTGAGGTCGTTCCTCGGGCTGGTAAACTACTACCATAAGTTCTTGCCAAATTTGTCTACAATACTACACCCACTGAACACCCTACTGCAAACTGGGATGCCATGGAAGTGGAGTGACGAATGTAGACGAGCTTTCCAGAAGAGCAAAACACTAATCACATCGAAAGAGGTATTGGCCCATTACAACCCGGCATTACCAATTCGGTTGGCATGTGATGCGTCACCCTACGGCATTGGAGCGGTGCTGTCGCACAAATTCTCGGACAGCTCAGAGAGGCCAATAGCCTTTGCATCACGATCACTAACCTCAGCCAAGCGTAACTACGCCCAGATTGACAGGGAGGCCCTCAGCCTAGTGTGGGGAGTGAAAAAGTTCAATCACTATCTGCACGGGCAGAAGTTCACCTTGCTGACTGACCACCAACCACTTGTCTCCATCTTTAATCCAAAGAAGGGCGTTCCGGTGATGACTGTGCAACGGCTACAAAGATGTTCCCTTTTTCTAGGGGTGCACCAATATGAAATCGAGTATAAGGGCACAAAACAGCATGGAAACGCTGATGGGCTATCACGCCTGCCACTGCCTACTGCGGAGGAAGCACCAGCAGTGGATCCTGTCGAAATATTTCATTCGACTATAATTGAATGCTTGCCAGTAACTAACGCTGGTATAGAGAAGGAGACCCGAAATGACCCGACACTGTCTCGGGTATATGATTTGACGGTGAAGGGTTGGCCAGCACATGGCGACTCACTGTTGCCAGCATTCTCATCCAGAAGAGAACAACTGTCAGTATGCCAGGGGACTTTGATGTGTGGATCCCGAGTGGTAGTTCCACCCAAGTTAAGGGAGAGAGTGCTCAATGAGCTTCATGAAGGTCATCTGGGAGGGGTGAAAATGAAAAGCATTGCTAGGGCTTATGTGTGGTGGCCGGGGATCGATCAGCAAATCGAGGACCTGACAAAGAGCTGCTCAGAATGCCAGAAGGTCCAAAATGCACCACCACATGCCCCTCTACACCCATGGGAGTGGCCCTCATCTCCACGGCAACGGGTGCATAGAAACATAGAAGATAGGAGTAGGAGTAGGCCATTCGGCCCTTCGAGCCTGCTCCGCCATTCAATGAGATCATGGCTGATCATCCAAATTCAGTACCCTGTCCCTGCCTTCTCCCCATATCCCTTGATCCCTTTAGCCTTAAGAAATATATCCAACTCTTTCTTGAATATACTTAATGAACTGGCCTCCACCGCCCTCTGTTGCAGAGAATTCCACAGGTTCACCACTCTCTGGGTGAAGAAATTCCTCCTCATTTCAGTCCTAAATGGCTTACCCCTTATCCTTAGACTATGACCCCTGGTTCTGGACTCCCCGGCCATCAGAAACATCCTTCCTGCATCTAGTCTCTCCAGGCCTGACAGAATTTTATAGGTTTCGATGACATCCCCTCTCAATCTTCTAAACTCCAGTGAGTATAAGCCCAATCGACACAATCTCTCCTCATACGTCATTCCTGCCATCCCAGGTAACAGCCTGGTGAATCTTCGCTGCACTCCTTCCATGGCAAGAACGTCCTTCCTCAGGTAAGGCGACCAAAACTGCACACAATACTCAAGGTGTGGTCTCACCAAGGCCCTGTACAACTGCAGCAAGACATTCTTGTTCTTGTACTCGAACCCTCTTGCTACGAAGGCCAACATACCATTTGCCTTCTTAACCGCCTGCTGCACCTGCATGCTTACCTTCAGCGACTGGTGTACAAGAACACCCAGGTCTCTTTGCACTTCCCCTTCTCCCAATCTATTGCCATTCAAATAATAATCTGCCTTCCTGTTTTTGCCACCAAAGTGGATAACCTCACATTTATCCACATTATAGTGCATTTGCCATGTTTCTGCCCAATCACCCAGCCTGTCCAAATCATGCTGGAGTTTCACGACATCCTCCTCACAGCATACCCTCCCACCCAGCTTTGTGTCGTCTGCAAATTTGGAGATATTACATCCAATTCCCTCGTCCAGATCATTAATATATATTGTGAACAGCTGGGTTCCTAGGACCGATCCTTGCAGTACCCCAATAGTCACTGCCGGCCACTCGGAAAATGACCCGTTTATTCCAACTCTTTGCTTTCTGTCCGCCAACCAGTTCTCTATCCAAGTCAATACCTTGCCCCCAATCCCATGTGGCTTAATTTTGCACGCTAATCTCTTATGCGGGACCTTATCGAAAGCCTTCTGAAAGTTCAAATACACCACATCCACTGGTTCTCCCTTATCTATTTTACCAGTTACATCCTCAAAAAATTCCAGTAGATTAGTCAAGCATGATTTACCTTTTGTAAATCCATGTTGACTTTGTCCGATCCAGTCACTGCTTTCCAAGTGCTCTGCTATTACATCTTTTATAATGGACTCTAGCATTTTCCTCACTACCGATGTCAAGCTTACCGGTCTATAATTCCCCGCCTTTTCTCTACCACCTTTTTTGAATAGTGGGGTAACATTAGCTACCTGCCAATCCATGGGTACCGTTCCAGAGTCTATCGAGTTCTGGAAGATGACCAGCAATGCATCTACTATTTCTAGGGCCACTTCCTTAAGTACCCTGGGATGTAGATTATCAGGCCCTGGGGATTTATCGGCCTTCAGTCCCATCAATTTTCCTAACACCATTTCCCTACAAACACTGATTTCTTTCAGTTCCACCCTTTCATCAGACCCTATGTTCCCTGGCATCTCTGGGAGGTTATTTGTGTCCTCCTTTGTGAAGACAGAACCAAAATATGTATTTAGTTGGTCAGCTATTTCTTTGTTCCCCATTATAAATTCCCCCGATTCTGACTGCAAGTGACCTACGCTTGACTTCACCAATCTTTTTCTCTTCACATATCTATAAAAGCTTTTACAGTCAGTTTTTATGTTCCCTGCAAGCTTACTCTCATATTCTATTTTCCCTTTCTTAATTAATCCCTTTGTCCTCCTTTGTTGAATCCTAAACTGCTCCCAATCCTCAGGATTATTGCTTTTTCTGGCCAATTTATATGCCCTCTCCTTGGACCTTATGCTATCCCTAATTTCCCTTGTTAGACACGGTTGGGTCACCTTTTTTGTTTTATTTTTATTCCAAACTGGGATGAACAAATTCTGTAGTTCATCCATTCGGTGTTTGAATGTTTGCCATTGCCTATCCACCGTCAACCCTTTGAGTGCCATTCCCCAATCAATCCTACCCAACTCGCTCCTCAGACTATCGTAGTTTCTTTTATTTAAATTGAGGACCCTAGTCTCCGAGTCAACTACTTTATTCTCCATCTTAATGAAGAATTCTATCATATTATGATCGCTCCGACCCAAGGGGCCTCGTACAACAAGATTGCTAATTAATCCTTTCTCGTTACATAATACCCAGTCTAAGATGGCCTGATCTCTGGTTGGTTCCTCGACATATTGGTCCAGGAAACCATCCCGTAAACACTCCAGTAATTCCTCCTCCACAATATTGATTTTGCTGGTCCATTCATGGACTCAATGGTTTTAATAGCCGTGGATGCGCACTCGAAATGGCCTGAGGTGATCAAAATGTCCTCCACCACCACGGAGAAAACTATTGCAGTCCTACGGACCATTTTTGCCAGGAACGGCTTACCAGAGCAGATTTGCTCTGATAACGGACCACAGTTTCGAAGATTTATGAAAAGGAATGGGGTAAGGCATTACACATCCGCCCCGTATCATCCAGCCACAAATGGATTGGCTGAGAGGTTCGTACAAACCTTTAAGAAGGCAATAAAGGCTATGTACAATGACAACATTCTGCTGCAGCACAAGGTGGACAATTTCCTGTTCGCCTACCGGAATGCGACACATGCAGTCACCAACCAGGCCCCAGCCATGATGTTCTTTAACCGAAGGTTAAGATCTCGCCTGGATTTGCTCAGACCAAACGTACGAAGAGATGTTGAGAGTAAGCAATTCCAGCACATCCATGAGAAGCCAACAAGGAGCTTCAATGTAGGGCAACCAGTCTTGGCCCGCGACTACCAAACAGAAAAATGGCAGCCAGGAACGATATGCACACGGCAGGGCCCACTAATGTACACAGTGGACGTTGGGGAGAGCATCGTGAGACGCCATGCTGACCAGATCCTAGAGTCACAGGAACAAGTCAACCCCATGCCTCGCCCATACGTACCTGGTGATGAACCCGACGTACAGGTAGCATCTACCCCAGAAACAGTAGCATCGGAAGCGGATGAACCAACCGACGACAGGGGGCCAGAATCGCCTCCGCACCAAGAGCAAGACACTCGGGAAAGGCGCTATCCAGAAAGGATCAGGAAGCCTCCCCAAGGACTGAATTTATAAATAGACTATTTTCAGCTAATGTTGCATGTTAAAAGTGTTAATTGTAATTAGTTTGATATTTAATTGTTAAATGAGTGTTATGGTACTGTTAATCTAAAAGGGGAGGAATTGTAATGTATGTACCTTTAAGGGGAGAACTACTTTTTACAGCTCCTGTATACTGTAGTACCGGCAGTGACCACACCTGTATATAAACCCTGAGTAGTGATCTGTACAGTTAGTTCTAGAGTAACCCTCATTCAGTAAACACCTGTTGAATCGTTCCCTGCAGTCTGTTGTCTGATTATTGAAGGACACAACATTAAGATACACAGATCTAACAACCTGAGTCTTGACACCTTGCTGAAATGGCATTTTTCATTTGTGAGCTTGAGGACAGTGAATGTCAGTGGGCTATTTCTCCATGGGGAAGGTGGGGGTTCACCACAACTGAACATGATCCTCTTCTTACCTACCTGATGGGGGGTCACTGGATAGTGATCAGGAGCAGCAACTTTGGCTGCTTTTTCCCTTCCAGAGATACTGAGGTCAACGGTGGCATCCAAAATATTGCCCCGGATGAGATTAACTACCTGAGTACAGACTGTAATGTGTTTCCAAATGGATTCTACAATAAATTCTCACTATCTAGATTACCTGTGCAGTGAATATTTGTTTTATATGATGCATTAGTACATTACGACATAATCTAACACCTTTCCATTCCTGACAGGAGGGCAAGACTGCTTTCTACCTGGCTGTTGTAGATCATCACCAGGAATGTGTGACACTGCTACTGGAAGCAGGAAGTGACATTAATATTTTACCAAAGGTACCTCAAACCTTTTGTAGCCTTTTTAAAGGAACTCTTCATCTCATTTGTTGAGGCTTCTTCTACATATTTATAGAAATAGCTAACGGCTCTTCCATCTCTTGATCAAATGTGAGGCAAAGGGGCTGAGATTCCTTTAGCCTCCAGCCTCCAGCCTCAGCTGGGCACCGTGCACAGAGCGTGCACACTACTAGTAGGCCCGAGTCCAGCCCGGGCCTCATTAATATTAATTGGGAGAGCTGCCGGTGCCTGTCATATCTCCACCCAGCTCACCCATTTTCAGAAAATGAATATCGGGCTGCCTGCCTCACTGGTAAATCCTGAGGGAGGGTTGGAGCAGCAACGGATTGTGGGGAGGCTGTGGGAGGAGGAGGATAAGGGGAGGAGGGGGGAAGGAGAGGGAGGAGGGGGGAAGGAGATGGGGGAAAAGAAAGAAAAAAAGAAAGACTTGCATTTATATAGCGCCTTTCACAACCACTGGATAGCCATTGAAGTACTTTTGAAGTGGAGTCACTGTTGTAATGTGTTGTAATGTCGAGGGGGGAGGAGTGGGGGGAGGAGGAGAGGGGGAGGAGGGGAGGTAGAGGGGGAGGGAGGGAGAGGGGGAGGAGTGGAGGGGGAGGAGAGGGGGGAAGAGTGGAGGGGGAGGAGGGGAGGAGGGGAGGAGAGGGGGAGGAGGGGAGGGAGGAGGAGGGGAGGGGAGGGAGAGAAGAGGTGTCGAGGGGAGGGAGGAGGAGGGGAGGGAGGGAGAGGGGGGGAGGAGAGAGAGGCGAGGAGGGGTGTCCCCACCACTTAAGATTCCCCAGTGGGGCAGTCCCGGCTGGTTAGATTTATTTTTAATTTTGTTTTCCAAAATTGATGATGATGACTGTGATTTTATTGAAATAAAGTTAGCTCATTTAACACGATCAACTTCAATAATTTTATTGAAATTATTTCTAGAAGATTGGAGATTAAACTGCACCACTGTCTTCCTCATCTAAAACCCCACGAGAAAGTGTTTAGCTGTTAGCTGCAGTATCAGTGCTTCCGTGCATTATTGGGTGAACCCTGCAGTGAAATGCTGGTTCCTGTATAATGTGAATAATAGAGGAAATATAGGATCTAAATTTATAATTAAAGATTTTGGCCTAGAAATTCAGTTGGTTGCGCCAGCCGTTAGCGCCTTAGGAGGAGTAGATGTCGGGCGCTAGGCGGCTAGCGCCCGGGCGCAGCGCGATCTGCGCCTCGCCCCAACTTCACTAGAGATTTAGCGGCGGCGCAAAGTCTTTGCGCGCGCTCAGCTGCGCGCGCAGATCATGATGTCGTTTCATCGTGCAACGCCCTTTGTGCGCCCCCAACCGGAACTTCAGTGGCGACGCCCCATTGTGCGCCTGGCGCCCCTAGCGACTGTTAGAGTGGAACGGTGCTCAGCTGATGCGGGGCGCGGGGGGCGCAAATTAAAGGGCACTCCTCTTGCACTATAAAAGGCTGCCATTTCGCAGCACTCCTTCTTGAGAAACGGATCTTTGGAGAGAGACCAAGGTAGATAGCTTTCTGCTTTGGCCCAACACTCGGACAGGTACTTCTGGCTTCAGGCCACAGCTTTCCACTAGTCTTTGCCTTCACTGACATCTCATTGTTTGCCAGCATATTATGGGGGCTGCAATGGGTGTCATCGCTGGCTTTCTCAATTACATCCAAAGGGCTCACAGACGCCGTGAGAGAGTGGCAGCCCTGGCTAGACGGAGAGGGGGCAACAGGCGTCGGCAAAGGAGGCCTTACCCACCCAGGGTATACCGCCAGCAGTTCTCCTATCTCAACATGTCTGAGGAGCAGTGTGTTCGGAGGCTGCGATTCAGAAGGGACGTGGTCACAGAGATCTGCCAGCTGCTTGGCGGTGATCTGCAGCCACAGCTGAGGAGCAGGACGTCTCTGTCGGTGGAAGTGAAGGTGACGGTGGCTCTCAACTTCTATGCCACCGGCTCCTTCCAATCCGCTACTGGGGACATTGCCAACATCTCCCAGTTTGCCGTGCATTGCTGCATCCGCCAGGTGACCAATGCCCTTTTCAAAAGGAGACGTCAGTTCATCTCCTTCTCCATGGCCCTTGCCAAGCAGCAACAGCGTGCAATGGGCTTTGCAGCATTCGCGGGCTTCCCCATGGTGCAGGGCGCCATTGACTGCACGCATGTGGCTTTGCGGGCACCTCTCGAGAATGCCGAGGATTACCGCAACCGGAAGGGTTACCATTCGCTCAACGTCCAGCTGGTGTGTGACCACAGGCAGCTCATCCTAGCTGTCAATGCCCACTTTCCAGGCAGCAGCCACGATGCCTTCATCCTGCGACAGACTTCTGTGGCAGACATGTTCCAGGCACAGCCTCACCCACGAGGATGGCTTATCGGGGACAAAGGCTATCCTTTGTGTATCTGGCTGATGACCCCGCTCCGTGCGCCCAGCACCCCTGCTGAAGAGGGATACAACGAGAGCCATCAAGCGACCAGGAACATCATCGAGCAAACAATCGGCGTCCTGAAGCAACGGTTCCGCTGTCTGGATCGTTCCGGTGGAGCCCTACAGTATTCGCCAGAGCGAGTCTCCCATTTCGTGGTCGTTTGCTGCATGCTGCACAACCTGGCTATCCGCAGGACTCAGGCACTGCCACCAGAGATTGGAGGACCACCTCAGGAGGAGGAGGAGGAGGAGGACCAGCACAGGAGGGAGGCACAAAGTGCAAGGGCCGCCCGTCGCCGGCTTATTGAACGTCGGTTCTAGGCCCCCTCTCAGGGAATGGCTTGTGCCAATGTCAGCAGATGAATGTAGCCGCTCCACAAGCCCTCAGCTGAGCAGGGCAACCAGGACTTAACAAAAAAACCATGCACACTGCAATTTAACAACAATAATTTATTGCAAACCTCTGCCCTTCCCACATTACATCCTCATGTGGCGAAGCCCCCTCCAAAAACACAAAACTACCAGTCTCGGCCTTACAAAAAGAAAGAAAGACACCAGTCTCGGCCTTACAAAAAGAAAGAAAGACACCAGTCTCGGCCTTACACAAACACAACTGCACCAGTCTCGGCCTTACAACAAGCACCAGGCATTTGTGCATACCTCTACTTTTTGCCCTGCGAGGGCGATGCCTTGCGCATCCTTGCCTGGCCCCTGCCCGCCCTGCAGCTCCTCCTCAATGGGAGCCCAGTGGCTGGAGCAAGGCTGGGGGAAGGCTGCTGAGGGGCAGATGGCGAGACGGCAGATGCCCTTGGGGGTCGGCCTGCACCAGCTCTGGCCTTGGAGTGGCCGGCTGCTGACTGCTCCAACTCTGGCTGGGCGGCAGCAGTCTGTCCAGCGGCTCGTGGCAGCTGCAATGGCGGAGTGGCAGTGTCGGCTGCAGGAATGGTGGCAACCTGGCAGATCGCAGGTGCTCGCTGGTCGCCTGAGACATTGGCACTCGCACGGGCCAGCACTGCAGCATGCGCAGCAAACAGCTGAAGAACAGACTGCTGGGCTGCTGCTGCGCGGCGAGTGCCCTGGCGATGCCTGGCTGATCCAGCGAGGGTGGCAGCAGTTAGTGCCCGTGTGGCCCTGGTCTGTGTCCGCATGACACCAGCCAGTGAATGGACGGCACGACTGAGCACTTGGCTAGAAGCCGACTGTGCTGCCGCGATGTCCTGCAGACTCCTGGCCTGTGCTGCACTGAATTGTTCCAGACTCCTGGCCTGTGCTGCACTGAATTGTTGCAGACTCCTGGCCTGTGCTGCTCCGAATTGCTGCACACTCCTTGACAGAGACTCTATGGAGTCAGGCATCCTTGCCACTGCAGCCATGAGCTCAGTGTGCCTGCGCTCAGCCTGGACGGCCATTTCCTCTAGGAGGCGCACCTCCTCTGCGCTCACCGTCGCAGGACTGGAGGCCGCACTCACCCTCTGGGGAGAAGTCCGCCGAGCTTCCCCACCCCTCCCGCGTTGCTGCAGGCCGCTGGGCCCCGGAGCTTCACTCTCCTCCGACCCTTCCCCCCGGCTCCCCTCCAGGGAAGACGTGTCCCCTACATCACCATGGGCTGGCGCGGCTGAGGGTGGCACTGATAGGTCGGCTTCCTCTTCCTCCTCCTCGTATTCCGAAGGGCTGACAGTGGCAGCTTGAGGGCCCGTCCCCTCACCTGGCGATTCACCATCTGAAAGCAGGAAGTCACAAGAGTAGCTTTAGAGTGAGGACAGGGCGGCAGCGAGGGAGGCATGAGTGCTGCCATTCACCGCATTGGTCGGACAGTGGCAAAGGATGCTGATCTCGTGCGCAAGTGGAACGAGAAAGGTCCAAAAGGTGATGCCCTTACCATTGGTGCCCAGAACAGGGTCGGCATCTCCACTGGTGACGGGGCCAATCAGCCGGCCTGCCATAATGCGCTCCACATGCTGGTTGAGGTCGGAGAGCTCTTTGAGGTCAGGACGGCCTCCCCCGGTCTCTGTTCGGTTGCGCCGGTTGTGCGCCACCTTGGCCTGCAAGAGAAAGGACGGCCTCTAAGTACAGTGTGAAGCCCTGATCTTGTCTGCACTGCCTCCCATGGTCGAATAGCTTGTACAGTGTGTAGCCCTGATCTTGTCTGCACTGCCTCCCATGGTCGAAGAGCTTGTACAGTGTGTAGCCCTGATCATGTCTGCACTGCCTCCCATGGTCGAAGAGCTTGTACAGTGTGTAGCCCTGATCTTGTCTGCACTGCCTCCCATGGTCGAAGAGCTTGTACTGTGTGTAAAGTGCTGAATGTGCAAGTGATTTTCATGCCAGTCCCATAGCTGCTGGATGAGGGCTGGCCATTAGGGCTTTCAGGTCCCTTTGCCCATAAAGTGAGGTGCACATGCAAGGATGAGGAGGACACTGGAAAGGGTACTCAACCTGACAACCCGAGTGAGGTCGTTGAACTTCTTCCGGCATTGCACAGGAGTCCTGGCAACCACGCTGTTGGAAGACACCCTGTTGGAGACCTCCCTCCAGGCTTTCCGGTAGGCGCTGGGCAGCGGCCTCTTGCCACCTTCTGGGAACAGAACATGGCGCCTGCGCTCCACTCCGCCAACCAGCAGCCTCAGGTCACCGTCGCTGAAGCGCTGCGCTCGCTCCCTGGCCTTTCCATAGCCCTGGGCGTTGTGCAGGTGAAGCTGAAGTGGTCAGGCCTAGGTTGAGGGCTGCAGTGTGCAGGGCGTGGCAGGCAAACAAATCCACCCTCCCCCTTTAAGAGCTGACCGGCGCCAGAGTGTCTGCCGTCAATCAACAACTCGCCGCACCTGCGCTGCGCCCGGACTGGGGGTATCGCTCAGCACCACCGGCTTAGCGCCTAAAGATAGTCGTGCATCGCCTGTTTTAGCGCAGCAGCAACCTCTTGGGGCGATGCGACTGAATATCGGCGAAGGGGGCGCGACTTTGCGCCGGGCGCAAACTTTAGCGGCCGCCCGACTTTACCGCCCCAAAAGTGGCTATACTGAATTTCTAGGCCATAGTGTAGTTGAAAATTTTTTAAAATTGTGAAAATTGAGATCTTTTCTGAGATTTCAACTAAAATTTGTCACGTAGCAGGGTGAGAGATGGAAGGTGTACAGCAGCCTTACTGAAGTGACTCACAATGCTGGTTCATTTTTAAACAGTTTTTTTTGTCATTGTAAGACTTAAATACATTTAAAATTTGACTGTATAATTTCCTTTCAGACCAATTTGAGTCCCTTGCACATCGCAGCAGAGAGAGGCAACATTTCCATCGCTTCGATTCTTATTGATGCTGGAATTGCTTGCAATGGTCAAAATAATGTAAGTACCAGGGGCTGTACAAGGGGGAAACAAAAATCATGCATCAACTCAGAATGGCAAGTCCTATAATAGTGACACAGTGGTGTGATTCAGTCCCGTGACTTTTTTTCCCCAAATTTCTTTCTTACAGAGAAAGGAAACACCCCTACATTTGGCCGTTAAAAACAGACACACCTCAGTCGCACAGCTCCTCGTGGAATCCATGTGTGATGTTAACATTTTGGATGAGGTATGTCTTTAAAAGCTAATCATTCTGTTTGGACTCAGACATATAAGTACGTGTGACAGAGTTGCTGTGGAATAGATTTTCCTCTGATTTGGGGGAACGCTCAGCTCCAGGGTGCAAAGCAAAACAAAAGGGGGTAGAGACTGCTGATGCTGGTCCTTTGCCCACTTTGAGTTACCCTGGATTTTAGGGGGGTTCTTCCGAGGGGGAACAGGATATTTGGAGTAGATGCAAACATTCTAATCCAATGCAAATGAGGCGGCCGGGACCTAGAGTATCTCCTGCCTCATTACCTTCCCTCACTGCTGGGCAGGAACCAATTAGAAAGGGCGCTGAGAAGAAGTAGTCGTTAAGCCCTGTGTCCAGCACCTCTCAGATTGGAGGATCTGAGATGGTTGGGCAACAAGGCAATGGGCACCAAAAAAATGAAATACCTCCTTTTCCCCAGGGCCAGCAGGAACATTTCCAGGACTGGGGGCCTGCTGGCTGCTGTTTTTGGATAGCAGCCACAAGAGCCCAGATCCAGTGACCATTGTTAATGCTGCAGGCATAGAAACATAGAAGATAGGAGCAGGAATAGGCCATTCAGCCCCTCTAGCCCGCTCCGCCATTTAATGAGATCATGGCTGATCATCCAAACTCAGTACCCTGTCCCTGCTTTCTCCCCATATCCCTTGATCCCTTTAGCCTCAAGAAATATATCTAACTCCTTCTTCAATATATTTAATGAATTGATCTCAACTGCTCTGTGTGGCAGAGAATTCCACAGGTTCACCACTCTCTGGGTGAAGAAATTCCTCCTCATCTCAGTCGTAAATGGCTTACCCCTTATCCTTAGACTGTGACCCCAGGTTCTGGACTCCCCCGCCATCGGGAACATCCTTCCTGCATCTAGTCTGTCTAGTCCTATTAGAATTTTATAAGTTTCAATGAGATCCCCTCTCATTCTTCTAAACTCTAGCCAATATAAGCCTAATTGATCCAATCTCTCCTCATACGTCATTCCTGCCATCCCAGGTATCAGTCTGGTGAATCTTCACTGCACTCTCTCCATGGCAAGAACATCCTTCCTCAGATAAGGCGACCAAAACTGCACACAATACTCAAGATGTGGCCTCACCAAGGCCCTGTACAACTGCAGCAAGACATCCTTGCTCCTGTACTCAAATCCTCTCACTATGAAGGCCAACATACCATTTGCCTTCTTAACCGCCTGCTGCACCTGCATGCTTACCTTCAGTGACTGGTGCACAAGGACACCCAGGTCTCATTGCACTTCCCCTTTTCCCAATCTATTGCCGTTCAGATAATAATCTGTCTTCCTGTTTTTGCCACCGAAGTGGATAACCTTGCATTTATCCACATTATACTGCATTTGCCATGCATCTGCCCAATCACCCAATCTGTCCAAATCGTACTGGAGTTTCTCTGCATCCTCCTAACAGCACATATGCCCACCCAGCTTTGTGTCATCTGCAAACTTGGAGATATTATATCTAGTTCCCTCGTCTAGATCATTTATATATATTGTGAATAGCTGGGATCCTAGCACCGATCCCTGCGGTACCCCACTAGTCACTGCCTGCCACTCGGAAAAAGACCCGTTTAGTCCAACTTTTTGCTTCCTGTCTGCCAACCAGTTCTCTATCCAAGACAGTACCTTACCCCCATTCCCATGTGCTTTAACTTTACACGCTAATCTCTTATGCAGGACCTTATCGAAAGCCTTCGGAAAGTCCAAATACACCACATCCACTGGTTCTCCCTTATCTATTCTACCAGTTACATCCTCAAAAAATTCCAGTAGATTAGTCAAGCATGATTTACCTTTTGTAAATCCATGTTGACTTTGTCCGATCCTGTCAGTGTTTCCCAAGTGCTCTGCTATTACATCTTTTATAATGGACTCTAGCATTTCCCCCACTACCAATGTCAGGCTTACTGGTCTATAATTCCGTGTTTTCTCTCTACCACCCTTTTTAAATAGTGGGGTTACATTAGCTATCCTCCAATCCATGGGAACTGTTCCAGAGTCTATAGAATTTTGGAAGATGACCAGCAATGCATCTACTATTTCTAGGGCCACATCCTTAAGTACCCTAGGATGTAGATTATCAGGCCCTGGGGATTTATCGGCCTTCAATCCCGTCAATTTCCCTAACACCATTTCCCTACAGATATTGATTTAATTCAATTCCTCCCTCTCATTAGACCTTATTTCCCCGACATCTCTGGGAGTTTATTGGTGCCCTCCTTTGTGAAGACAGAACCAAAGTATGTATTTAATTGGTCTGCCATTTCTTTGTTCCCCATTATAAATTCCCCTGATTCTGACTGCACCAATCTTTTTCTCTTCACATATCTATAGAAGCTTTTACAGTCAGTTTTTAAGTTCCCTGCAAGCTTACTCTCATAATCTATTTCCCCCCTCTTAATTAATCCCTTTGTCCTCCTTTGCTGAATCCTAAACTGCTTCCAATCCTCAGGTTTGCTGCATTTTCTGCCCAAATTTTATGTCCTCTCCTTGAATCTTATGCTATCCCTAATTTCCATTGTTAGCCACGGTTGAGTCACCTTTTTTGTTTTATTTTTATGCCAAACAGGGATGAACAAATTCTGTAGTTCATCCATGCGATCTTTAAATGTTTGCCATTGCCTATCCACTGTCAACCCTTTAAGTAATGTTCCCCAATCCATCCTAGTCAACTTGTGCCTCATACCATCGTAGTTTCCTTTATTTAAATTCAGGACCCTAGTCTCTGAGTCAACTACTTCACTCTCCATTTTAATGAAGAATTCTATCATATTATGATCGCTTCTCCCCAAGGGGCCTTGCACAACAAGATTGCTAATTAATCCTTTCTCATTACATAATACCCGGTCTAAGATGGCCTGATCTCTAGTTGGTTCCTTGACATATTGATCCAGGAAACCACCCTGTATACTCTCTAGGAATTCCTCCTCCACAGTATTGTTACTAATTTGGTTAGCCCAATCTATATGTAGATTAAAGTCACCCATGATAACTGCTGTGCCCTTATTGCACGCATCTCTAATTTCCCATTTAATGCCATCCCCAACCTCAGCATTACTGTTTGGGGGTCTGTATACAACTCCCACTAACGTTTTCTGCCCCTTGGTATTTCTCAGCTCTGCCCATGCAGATTCCACATCATCAGAGTAAATGTCCTTCCTTACTATTGTCTTAATCTCCTCTTTAACCAGCAATGCTACCTCAGCTCCTTTTCCTTTTTTCCTGTCCTTCCTGAATATTGAATACCCCTGGATGTTGAATTCCCAGTCTTGGTCACCCTGGAGCCATGTCTCCGTAATCCCAATTATATCATATCCATTTACATCTATTTGCGCAGCTAATTCATCCACCTTATTACGAATGCTCCTCGCATTAAGACACAAAGCTTTCAGGCTTGATTTTTTAACACTCTTAGTCCTTTTAGAATTCTTATTTACTGTGGCCCTGTTTGATTTACACCCTTGATTTCTCTGCCTTCCACTTTTGCTTTTCTCCTTCCTGCCTTTTGTTTCTATCCTTGCTTCCCTTTCCTCTGTCTGCTTGCACAGGTTCCCAACCGCCTGCCATTTCAGTTTAAACCCTCCCCAACAGCACTAGCAAACACTCCCCCTAGGATATTGGTTCCGGTGCTGCCCAGGTGCAAACCGTCCATTTTGTACTGGTTCCACCTCCCCCAGGACCGGTTCCAATGTCCCAGGAATTTGAATCCCTCCCCCTTGCACCATTCCTCTAGCCACGTATTCATCTGAAATATCCTTCTATTTCTATCTAACTAGCATGTGGCACTGGTAGCAATCCTGAGATTACTACCTTTGAGGTCCTATTTTATTATTTACCTCCTAACAATCTATATTCAGCTTTTAGGACCTCATCCCGTTTTTGCACCACCTATATGCACCACGACAACTGGCTGTTCACCCTCCCCCTCCAGAATGCCCTGCAGCCGCCCCGAGACATCCTTGACCCTTGCACCAGGGAGGCAACATACCATCCTGGAGTCTCGTTTGCAGCCGCAGAAACACCTATCTATTCCCCTTACAATAGAATCCCCTATCACTATAGCTCTCTTGCTCTTTTTCCTCCTGCCCTGTGCAGCAGGACCACCCATGGTGCCAGGAACTTGGCTGCTGCTGCCTGCCCCCGATAAGCCATCTCCCTCAACAATATCCAAGGTATATCTGTTTGAAAGGGGGATGGCCACAGGGGACCCCTGTACTACCTGCCTGTGCCTACTGCTCTGCCTGGTGGTCACCCACTCCCTTCCTGCCTGTGCAGCCTTTACCTGCGGTGTGACCAACTCCCTAAGCATGCTATCCATGATGTCCTCAGCATCGCAAATGCTCCAGTATGTATCCATTCGCAGCTCCAGCGCTGCAATGCGGTCTGTCAGTAGCTGCAGCTGGATACACTTCCCGCACACATGGTCGTCAGGGACACAGGAAGTGTCCCTGATTTCCCACATAGTGCAGGAAGAGCATGCCACGGGACCAAGCTGTGCTGCCGTGACTTACCCTTTAATTAATTCAAATTAAATTAAATCAAATCAATACCACTAATTACGCTACAATTAAATGATATACTCAAGGGCCCTTGTTTACTACCATTCCCTGATACACAACAGAGACCCTAGAAACTTTAAACCACAAGAATTAAGTTTGGAAAAAAGCGAGAAAAAGAGAAATACTCACCAACCAATCAGTCAGGGTGCAGCAGAGGGTAGATTCTCACCCCCATTTCTAGGTGTAAGGCCCTGCCGGAAGGCTGGCCTGCATCTGGGGTGCACTACGTCTAGGCTAATACGCACCATTCCAGGTGGGTTCAGGTCGCATTAAGGGGTGTACACTTTAGCTCTGTTTAGATCTGTTTTGTCCCCAGTTTGGTGGGAGAAGTGGGGTGGTGGACGGTTGAGGGAAATTAGCCTTAATATTTTCAATTCAGTCCTTCACCAAGTGCTTCTGCTTTCAGTTGTTAAAAAGCTGATTGAATTTTGCTAGCAGTTTAAAATATTTGATAAACTAATATATTAAAACTGCACCCGATTGCCATAAAAATGGAAGAATGTTAATGAAAATCTAGTGAATGCGTTAAAGGGATAGGCATTAAAATTCAGGTCATTTGAACTGGCCACAAAATGGTTCTTTTTATGTTATTTATTTAAGTTTTTTTTAAATGTAATTTGGAGACCATCCCTCGGGCATAAACACTGCTTGCTCCTTACTCTAAAGGTTGAATCCCAGAATCAAACATCAGTCAAACAAACAAGAAGATAGTTTCTAAATGGTTTCTCATGCTTAACAGAAAGACCTACCTTGGGAAGCATCAAAATGGATGACCTATTCATCTGGCCCCATAACTGAATGTCTTCTCCTTGCTGGCCCATTGTCAGGGTGCACTGAGAGAAGTGGCAGTTTCCTTGGCTCTCATCTCCTGTTGGGTACTTGATCTTTGAAGAGGTCTCAATGTTCCAGAATGAATGTGTTGTGGATTATCAGCAGAGCAAAGAGAAAATAATGAATAGCAAACCTGGTATAGTACCGTAGGGAATAATTTAAAATGTTTTTAGACAAATTAATCTTTCGTTGCTCTCCAGAGAAACCAGAATTCATTGCATCTGGCAGCTGAGCTTGGAAGAGCTGACTTAGTGGAACTGCTCCTGAAAGCAAAAATTGACCTAAAGCAAAAGGACAAGGTTTGTTGTCTGGATACAGTGTGAGGTATTGGATGGTGTGTGGGATATTGAAATGTTGTTGGGGTACATACATTACAGTTCAACACGGGCTGTGTTCAGGGTTTAATTGGTCAAAGTTAAAATTGACAGTAGTGTGGATTCACTGTTAATTTAGCAGGCGAAGCTGACATATGGGAAGGTCAAGCACATGCCAAATGTACTCAATAAGTAAATGTTGAAACTGCTTTAGATGTTGTGTCAAACCTAAACCCTGGGGGAACTTGTTTATTTTTATTAGAAATCCTTTAACTAGCTTTTAAAAGTAGCAAATATTGCAGAGGATTCAGCAAGGAAAGATTTGGATTTTCTTGTTTAAACATGAAAGCTGTTGGCACAGTGTATGGCAGCAGCTGCTATGCTAGCGGGTATAGACAGATCCTTAGAGTATACGTCCACAGAGATGCTAAAACATCAGTGGACCACACATAAATACACTTACGAAATTACATTGAGGTATTGGAAAGGATTCAAAGAAAGGCAGTAACGATGGTACTGGATCTGAAATCACTGTGAAAACTTGAGAGAGGTTAACAGGGTGTCACTTGAATGGGGTAGAAGCAATATGATCCAAATGTTTAAGTCATGAAAGGATTTTTCTTTTGGTCAGCCAAGTGTTTGATGCATGGAAACTCATCACCATCACATCAGAGTCTACAAACCAAACTACTGAAAATCTACATAGGTAGAGTTTCTGTTTGCCTGATATGGAGTGCACATGCTCCCACTATTAGGGATATATACCAGTTACCTAAGTCCAGAGACCTTAGCTGCCAGTTGGCAGTAACTAAAAATTAAAGGACCCCAGGTGTGCACAGATGTATTGCTAAAGTTAAATCCGCTAAATCTGTGTAGTTAACCGATCATTAGTTTCTCACTGCTCTCCCAGCTAGGACTACCCTTCCCATTAGAGAATTGGCTTGCAGCATTATCTGGAGTTGACTGGGAAGAATCTAACCCTCTGTGACTGGTCTGCCACTCCTGGTCCCATTAATGAGTAGAGGCTGGCTGATAACTCATCAGTGGTGCTGTGGAAAACTGTGGACCTGCCGGGCTCAGATATGGGTTAACTGAGTCAGGCAGCATCTGTGGAGAGAGAAACAGAATTAACGTTTCAGGTCATGAAACATTAGCTCAGTTTCTCTCTCCACAGATGCTGCCTGACCTGCTGAGTATTTCCACTATTTTCTGTTTTTATTTCAGATTTCCAGCATCCACAGTATTTTGCTTTTGTATGGGTTCACTGAGTCTACCACAGAGGCTTGATTCAGTTCCCATTTTCATATTTGGTACATCATTTGGATCCAGTTTGGTCCCAAAGGAGGATAGTCACGAGTTGCTCAATAGAGCATGGGTTTGAACCTTCCCAACATGGACGGCAGGTGCCAGGAATGGCGTGGTGAGCAGCACACCATGTCCTATTGGCTCCACCAGTTGGAAGATTCAAACTTTAGCAGCAGCTTCTTACCTCTCTGCAAAGTAGGCATTGTAAGCAGCAAGCTGTGGTTACATGACTGAGTGTCCTCATACTTAGCGGCCATCCCCCTCTCAAACAGGTATACCGATTTGGATACTGTTGAGGGGGATGACTTACCAGAGGAAGGCAGCAGCAGCCAACTTCCTGGCACCAGGGGTGCTTCTGCTGCTCAGGAAGGGAGGAAAAAGAGTGGGAGAGCAATAGTGGTAGGGGATTCTATCGTAAGGGGAACAGATAGGCGTTTCTGTGGCTGTAGACGTGACTCCAGGATGGTTTGTTGCCTCCCTGGTGCCAGGGTCAAGGATGTCACTGAACGGCTGCAGGGCATTCTGAAGGGGGAAGGTGAACAGTCAGAGGTCGTGGTTCACATTAGGACCAATGACATGGGTAGGAAGAGGAATGAGGTCCTGCAGCAAGAATTTAGGGAGCTAGGTAGCAGATTAAAGAGCAGGACCTCAAAGGTTGCAATCTCTGGATTACTCCCGATGCCACGTGCTAGTGAGTATAGGAATAGGAGGATAGAGCAGATGAATGCGTGGCTAAAGAGTTGGTGCAGGAGAGAGGGCTTTAGTTTCCTGGATCACTGGGCCTGCTTCTGGGGAAGGTGGGACTTGTACAAGTCGGACGGGTTGCACCTGAACCAGAGCTGGACAAATATCCTTGCGGGGAGGTTTGCTAGCACTGTTCGGGGGGGTTTAAACTAAAATGGCAGGGGGTTGGGAACCTGAGCAGGGAGACAGAGGAAAGGGAAACAGGGATTAAAGCAAAAGATAGGAAGGAGAAAAACAAAAGTGGCAGTCAGAGAAATCAACGGTTTAAATCAAACGTGGCCACAGTAAATAATAATTCTAATAGGTCTAAGAGCGTTAAAAAAACAAGCCTGAAGGCTTTGTGTCTTAATGCGAGGAGCATTTGTAATAAGGTGGACGAATTGGCTGCGCAAATAGAGGTAAACGAATATGATTTGGTTGGGATTACGGAAACGTGGCTCAAGGATGGCCAAGACTAGGAACTCAACATCCAGGGGTATTCGATATTCAGGAAAGATAGGCAAAAAGGAAAGGGAGGTGGGGTAGCATTACTGGTTAAAGAAGGGATTAATACAATTGTAATGAAGGATATTAGCTCCGATGATGTGGAATCTGTATGGGTAGAATTGAGAAATACTAAGGGGAAAAAAACATTAGTGGGAGTGGTATATAGACCTGCAAACAGTAAGGCGGAGGTTGGGGATGGCATTAAAAGGGAAATTAAAGAAGCGTGCAATAAGGGCACAGCAGTCATCATGGGTGACTTTAATCTACATATAGATTGGGCCAACCAAATTAGTAATAATACTGTGGAGGAGGAATTCCTGGAGTGTCTACGGGATGGTTTCCTGGACCAATATGTCGAGGAACCAACCATAGATCAGGCCATCTTAGACTGGGTATTATGTAACGAGAAAGGATTAATTAGCAATCTTGTTGTACGAGGCCCCTTGGGTCGGAGCGATCATAATATGATCGAATTCTTCATTAAGATGGAGAATGAAGTAGTTGTCTCAGAGACTAGGGTCCTCAATTTAAATAAAGGAAACTACGATGGTCTGAGGAGCGAGTTGGGTAGGATTGATTGGGGAATGGCACTCAAAGGGTTGACGGTGGATAGGCAATGGCAAACATTCAAAGACCGAATGGATGAGCTACAGAATTTGTTCATCCCAGTTTGGCATAAAAATAAAACAAAAAAGGTGACTCAACCATGGCTAACAAGGGAAATTAGGGATAGCATAAGATCCAAGGAGACGACATAGAAATTGGCCAGAAAAAGCAGTAAACCTGAGGATTGGGAGCAGTTTAGGATTCAACAAAGGAGGACAAAGGGATTAATTAAGAAAGGGAAATAGAATATGAGAGTAAGCTTTCAGGGAACATAAAAACTGACTGTAAAAACTTTTATAGATATGTGAAGAGAAAAAGATTGGTGAGGTCAAGCGTAGGTCCCTTGCAGTCAGAATCAGGGGAATTTATAATGGGAAACAAAGAAATGGCAGACCAACTAAATTCATACTTTGGTTCTGTCTTCACAAAGGAGGACACAAATAACCTCCCAGAGATGCCGGGGAACATAGGGCCTGATGAAAGGGTGGAACTGAAAGAAATCAGTATTTGTAGGGAAATGGTGTTAGGAAAATTGATAGGACTGAAGGCCGATAAATCCCCAGGGCCTAATAATCTACATCCCAGGGTACTTAAGGAAGTGGCCCTAGAAATAGTAGATGCATTGCTGGTCATCTTCCAGAACTCAATAGACTCTGGAACAGTACTCCTGGATTGGAGGGTAGCTAATGTTACCTCACTATTCAAAAAAGGTGGTAGAGAAAAAGCGGGGAATTATAGACCGGTAAGCCTGACATCGGTAGTGGGGAAAATGCTAGAATCTATTATAAAAGATGTAATAGCAGAGCACTTGGTAAGCAGTGACAGGATCGGACAAAGTCAACATGGATTTACAAAAGGTAAATCATGCTTGACTAATCTACTGGAATTTTTTGAGGATGTAACTGGTAAAATAGATAAGGGAGAACCAGTGGATGTGGTGTATTTGGACTTTCAGAAGGCTTTCGATAAGGTCCCACATAAGAGATTAGCGTGCAAAATTAAGGCACATGGGATTGGGGGCAAGGTATTGACTTGGATAGAGAACTGGTTGGCGGACAGAAAGCAAAGAGTTGGAATAAACGGGTCGTTTTCCGAGTGGCAGGCAGTGACTAGTGGGGTACCGCAAGGATCGGTCCTAGGACCCCAGCTGTTCACAATATATATTAATGATCTGGACGAGGGAATTGGATGTAATATCTCCAAATTTGCAGACAACACAAAGCTGGGTGGGAGGGTAAGGTGTGAGGAGGATGTCGTGAAACTCCAGTACGATTTGGACAGATTGGGTGATTGGGCAGAAAAATGGCAAATGCACTGTAATGTGGATAAATGTGAGGTTATCCACTTTGGTGGTAAAAACAGGAAGGCAGATTATCATTTGAATGGCAATAGATTGGGAGAAGGGGAAGTGCAAAGAGACCTGGGTGCTCCTGTGCACCAGTCGCTGAAGGTAAGCATGCAGGTGCAGCAGGCGGTTAAGAAGGCAAATGGTATGTTGGCCTTCGTAGCAAGAGGGTTCGAGTACAGGAACAAGGATGTCTTGCTACAGTTGTACAGGGCCTTGGTGAGACCGCACCTTGAGTATTGTGTGCAGTTTTGGTTGCCTTACCTGAGGAAGGACGTTCTTGCCATGGAAGGAGTGCAGCGAAGATTCACCAGGCTGATACCTGGGATGGCAGGAATGACGTATGGGGAGAGATTGTGTCGATTGGGCTTATACTCACTGGAGTTTAGAAGATTGAGAGGGGATCTCATCGAAACCTATAAAATTCTGTCAGGCCTGGACAGACTAGATGCAGGAAGGATGTTTATGATGGCTGGGGAGTCCAGAACCAGGGGTCACAGTCTAAGGATAAGGGGTAAGCCATTTAGGACTGAAATGAGGAGGAATTTCTTCACCCAGAGAGTGGTGAACCTGTGGAATTCTCTGCCACAGAGGGTGGTGGAGGCCAGTTCATTAAATATATTCAAAAAGAGTTGGATATATTTCTTAAGGCTAAAGGGATCAAGGGATATGGGGAGAAGGCAGGGACAGGGTACTGAATTTGGATGATCAGCCATGATCTCATTGAATGGCGGAGCAGGCTCGAAGGGCCGAATGGCCTACTCCTGCTCCTATCTTCTATGTTTCTATGTTTCTATGTCAGCCACCAAGTAATGCCTTCCAGCAGCTGTCTTTACACAGGATATCTTACGACAGGCCAGCCACCTTGATGCTCTAGCACCCAGGTCCAATACTGCATATCAGTCTTACTCATCACCAAATGAATCCCAGTCTTCTTGTGAGGGGTTTTCACAGAGAATTGTACTGATCCTGAAGTTGACTGTCTCCAGAGTCCTCAATGACAGGTGGGCACAGGCCAGAGCCTGTCCTCCCTTCAACCGTTTCCCCTCTTTGCCACAAATCCAACTGGTTCTGGATCTTGAACATGGGACGGAGGAAGCCTTCAATTGCATGCCTGAGAGTTCTGAAACATGAAGGATAGTTGTTTAGACATGTCTTATATGCCACAAATGTAACTAAATTAGGACTTTTCCTTCATTGGAGAATGACAAAAGTGCCATTCACCCCTTCTCTGTATAGTTCCAAAGAATTGTGTCCAGGCTGAAGTTGGCTTCCACTATGACCCCCAGGTAACAATATGAATCAACACTTGGGACTAAAATCCTTTTTGTATTTTCCATGAAATACTTTCAAAACTCCCTCCTGAGTTGTACAAAACCATAATAGCGTACTTGGGTGCACCACCATAACCCACTGTTCAACCCAAATTGACTCCATTGTTGAAGATGTTCAGTGGAGCAGAGTAGAGGATAATTTCCACCCCCCCAGTGAGACTGATGCTTGAAGGAAAAGAAGGTCGGAGAATTGGTGCAATAGTGAATTCACCCTCGATGTTCTGGTGAACCCACGAACAACACAATGGCCCAGAAATTCGGGTCGGGGGCTTCCCGCAGGTGCAAGCCCCCGACCTGCACTTACCTAGCGTGCCGGCTGTTGAGCTGTGGGCCCGCGTGGGATCCCGATCCTGGGCCTACTCCAACTGCCAGCGCGCAGTGCTTGCGTATCCCAGGGGCGCAGTTAGTTCAAAGCGTCCCCTGGGATCACGTGGGCCATGGAGAGCCAATCGTAGCAGGGAATCTCTATTCATAGATTTGACAGGAAGACCTGTCAAATTTATGAATAGAGTTCGGCCCTAAAACATAACTAAAACTTCAAATAATTTTTTTTTTAAATCACATTTTTAAAATAACTATAAATTACATAAAATAACTATTTTAAACGATAATTTAAATTTTTGAAAAAATTAATTACAGTTTTGAACTGGGCTAAAAATAAACTTACCTTTCTTTAAAGTATTTAAAAATAATAAACCTGTGGAAAAAATGTTTTAATTTTACTTAATTCACTACTTACCTTGTTAAAAGCAGGCCTTGCGACTGCTTTTTAAAAGCGTAGTTGCTGGAGACTTACCCTCCCAGAGAAACCTGGGAAAAAATGGAAGTTCCAGGCGTATGCGCTGCCTCTCCGGCGCACGCGTTCGACCTGTGAACCCCTTCCTTTAAGGGAACGGAAGTTCCAGTTTCCCGCGCATGCGCAGTGCATGCACGAAACCGGCACTTTCGTTGGGCCTACGCGTGAGTGCCCAGCGCGTACTCACCCGTGGGGACCCGAATTTCTGGCCCATTATCATCAGTGTAAAGGAGTGCTTGGAAATGCTTGGAACAGACCATCTGAGACTGTCCCTTATGATACTATCCAACACATCACTGGTAAAGACTTTGAATAGGATTGGTAACAGTGGACAACTTGCTTCACTCCTCTTTTAAAAGAAATAAGTTGAGGGAATCTCCCTCACGTCTAACCTTACATGGATCTTGGAGCTGGAGTACATTTCTCAAATAAAATCCAAGATTTGGCCACATTACTCCTATAACTTCCAGCTTCTTCATGAAGCATTAGTTAAAAATCTTGGGTTTCCCCGAGCGCTATGATACTCTGCAATCTTGAATAAAGACAACTTGCCGTACACATTCCCCAACAGAAAAAAATCCAGCCTGAACCTTTTTGATTTCTATGTGGGCCTTCAAAGTATCTGACATGCATGTGACAATCTGAAGAACCATCTTAAGAGCCACTGATAACAATGAGACACCTTTTTTTGGTCTCACTACGGTCCCCCTTTTTAAGAATAGAAACCACAATTGCCCTATGGAATGTGCGTGCCATTAGTCGAATCCTATTCACCAACCTTAGAAGGACAGCTCCAGGGTGTTGAAAGGTTTTGGTACTGATCTCTAAGACCATTGCCAGTCCCCTGTCCTTGTATATAGCGGCTTTTAAGAAGTCAGCATGAATACCATCCATACAAAAGCAAATACTGCGGATGCTGGAAATCTGAAATAAAAACAAAAAATGCTGGAAATACTCAGCAGGTCAGGCAGCATCTGTGGAGAGAGAAACAGAGTTAACGCTTCAGGTCGATGACCCTTTGTCAGACCTGCTGAGTATTTCCAGCATTTTCTGAATACCATTCATACCTGTTGCCTTGGCATTAGCAAGATGATATGGCATGAAGTATACTTCTTCCTTGCAAACTGGTTTGTTAAGGTCTTCCATCCATGCAGTGTGCACCACTCTCTTTTCCAATCTCCATGTAGATGGGGCCAACTCAGTATAATAATCTCTCCAGGCTTCAAGGTTGCTCTCATGGATTTGTTATAGATAACTCTGACTCGACTGTCATTGGCAATTGCCCAGAGGAACTCATTTATTTAAGTTAGACAGCAGACTTTAGCTAATGGGAAATTATTTAGGATATTTTTTCTGTAGTTGTGCACCCTTGCAGATGAATGGAACCCATTAATCCTGCTTCATTTCCCTAATAACAATCTTGATATCATAATGTTCTGCATCATCACCTACCCTCAGAAATTCTTGATTGCTGTAAAGAGGCTTGAAATATCACTTTAAAGACCTAGGCCTAGAAATTCAGTTGCGTTCGCCAGCCGTTAGCACCATAAGAGGAGTAGATCTCGAGCGTTAGGCACTTAGCGGCCGGGCGCAGAACGATCTGCGCCTACGCCCAACTTCAGTAGACATTTAGCGCCGGCGCAAAGTGTTTGCGCGCGCTCAGCTGCGCGCGCAACTTATGACGTCATTTCGTCGTGCAACGCCGTTTGTGCGCCCCAAACCGGAACTTCAGTGGCGCCCGCCCAATGTGGGCGTGGCGCTGTTAAGAACTGTGAAGTGGAGCGCAGCAGAGGCCCTGCGGGCCTCGGGGAGCGCTAATTAAAGGGCACTTAGACTGAACTATAAAGGGCAGCCATTTTGCTGCAATGACTTTAGTGCAACGAATTTCTGGACAGAGACCAAGGAAGAGACCTTACTGATTTGGGCCAACATAGGAGAGGTATTTTTGGCTTCTGGCCAGAGCTTGGAAATTTGACTCATTGTGATTTCACTGTTTGCAAGTATATTATGGGGGCTGCATGGGGTTCCAACCCTCAGTTCCAGCATTATGTGCGAAGGGCTCGCAGACGCTGTGTGAGAGGGGCAGCCATGCCTAGACGCAGAGGGGCCATCAGGCGTCGGCAACGTAGGCCTTACCCACTCAGGGAATACCGCCAGCAGGTGTCCTATCTCACCATGACTGCCGCGCAGTGTGTTAAGAGGCTGCGCTTCAGAAGGGAGGTGGTTGCAGAGATCTGCCAGCTGCTTCACAGAGATCTGTGTCCACAGCTGATGTGCAGGACGTCTCTGTCGGTGGAAGTGAAGGTCACAGTGGCTCTGAACTTTTATGCAAGCGGCTCCTTCCAAGCCGCTGCTGGGGACATAGCTAACATCTCCCAGTTCGCCGTGCATCGCTGCATCCGGCAGGTCACCGATGCCCTTTTCACAAGGAGACACCAATTCATCTCCTTCCCCATGACCCTAGAGAGGCAGGAGCAGCGTGCAGTCGGATTTGCGAGGATCGCCGACTTCCCCATGGTGCAGGGCGCCATTGACTGCACGCATGTGGCTTTGCGGGCACCTATCGACAATGCCGAGGATTACCGCAACCGGAAGGGCTACCATTCCCTCAATGTACAGCTGGTGTGTGACCACAGGCAGCGCATCCTAGCTGTCAATGCCCGCTTTCCAGGCAGCAGCTACGATGCATTTATCCTGCGCCAGACTACTGTGGCTGACATGTTCCAGGCACAGCCTCCCCCAAGAGGATGGCTTATCGGGGACAAAGGCTATCCTTTGTGTACATGGCTCATGACCCCGCTCCATGCGCCCAGGACCCCTGCTGAGGAGGCATACAACAAAAGCCATCAAGCCACAAGGAACATCATAGAGCAAACGATTGGCGTCCTCAAGCAACGGTTCCGCTGCCTGGATCGCTCCGGCGGATCTCTGCAGTATTCGCCGGATAGAGTCTCCCATTTCGTCGTCGTTTGCTGCATGCTGCACAACCTGGCTATCCGCAGGACTCAGGCACTGCCACCTCACGTTGGACCACCACCTCAGGAGGACGAGCAGGAGGACCATGAGGAGGAGGAGGAGGAGTACCAGCCCAGGAGGGAGCCACAAGGTCCAAGGGCCGTCCGTCGGCGGCTTATTGAACGACACTTCTAGGCCCCCTGTCAGGGAATGGCTTGTGGCAATGAAGGCACATGAATGCAGCCGCTCCGCAAGCCCTCAGCCGGTTAACGCAACAACCACTTCAAACATCACACATGGACAAGCTGAATAAAGAAAAAGCTTTATTGAACAAACTCAGGGCCCTTCCCACATGAAACCCAAAAACAGACAAGACCCCCAAAAAACAGTCAAAAACATATCTCACTCCCACAACCTGGGGAGGAATAACAAAACTTGTCCATCCAAATGGCCTTCATCCTCGGCCTTACCAAAAGAACCCCCCCCATAGACAGCACAACCACCCCCATATAAAAAAACATTTGCCAACACACTCTACTTTGTGTGCCGACAGGGCGAGTCCTTGTCCAGCCTTTTCCGGCCCCTGGACGACCTGCTGCTCCGCCTCAACCTGGGCCCTGTGGGTGTTGCAAGGCTGGGGGAAGGCTCCTGAGGGGCACATTGCGTGACGGCAGATGCCCTTGGGGGTCGGCCTAGACGAGCTCTGGCCCTCGAGGGGCCGGCTGCTGACTGCTGCAGCTGTGGCTGGGCAGCATCAGTCTCTCCAGCAGCTCGTCGCAGCTTTGCTGGGGGAGTGGCAGTGGCGGCTGCAGCAATGGGGGCAAGCTGGCTGATGGCAGGCGCTCGCTGGTCGCCAGAGACACTGGCACTCGGCCGGGCTGGCACTGCAGCAAGCGCAGCAATCTGGTGAAGGCCAGACCGCTGTGCTGCAGCAGCGCGGCGGGTGCCCTGGCGATGCATGCGTGACACAGCGAGTGTGGCAGCAGTGAGTGCCCGTACTGCCCTGGTCTGTGCCCGCATCAGATCAGCCAGTGACTGCACGGCACCACTGATCAACTGTCCACTCGCTGCCTGTGCTGCCCTGAAGTCGTCCCGACTCGCGTCCTGTGCTGCCCTGAATTCGGCCCGACTCGCGTCCTGTGATGCCCCGAATTCGGCCCGACTCGCGTCATGTGATGCCCCGAATTGTGCCCGACTCGCGTCCTGTGATGCCCAGAATTGTTCGAGACCCCTGGCCTGTGCTGCCGCGAGTTGTTCGAAACCCCTGGCCTGTGAGGCCCCGAAATCGGACACACTATGAGCCAGGGACTCAATGGCCTCAGGCAACCGTGCCACAACCCCCATGAACTCGGTGTGCCGCCGATCCGAGTCCACGGACATTTGATCAAGGAGGCGCACCTCCTGGGCGAGGACCGTCTCCGGACTGGAGGCCGGACTCTCCCTCTGGGGAGAAGGCCGCCGAGCTGGCCGACCCTTCCCGCGTGGCTGCACGCCACTGGGCCCAGCAACTACACTCCCCTGCAACACTTCCCCCCTCTGGGGAGAAGGCCGCCGAGCTGCCCGACCCTTCGTGCGTGGCTGGACGCCACTGGGCACAGGAGCTACACTCCCCTGCAACACTTCCCCCCTCTGGGGAGAAGGCCGCCGAGCTG
Organism: Somniosus microcephalus; assembly: GCF_052327205.1. NCBI lineage: Eukaryota > Metazoa > Chordata > Chondrichthyes > Squaliformes > Somniosidae > Somniosus > Somniosus microcephalus. Next base: position 221,471,237 of record NC_140987.1, read on the forward strand.
CCCGACCCTTCCCGCGTGGCTGGACGCCACTGGGCACAGGAGCTACACTCCCCTGCAACACTTCCCCCCTCTGGGGAGAAGGCAGCCGAGCTGGCCGACCCTTCCCGCTTGGCTGGACGCCACTGGGCACAGGAGCTACACTCCCCTGCAACACTTCCCCCTGGCTCTCCTCCAGGGAACACGTGTCCCCTCCATTGCCATCCCCTGGCACGGATGAGGGTTCCCCCGATGTGCCGCCTTCCTCTTGCTCCTCCTCGTCCTCCTCTTCCGAGGGACTGACACTCGCAGCTTCAGGGACCTCCTCCTCACCAGCTGAAAGCAGGAAGGCACAAGAGTAGCTTTAGAGTGAGGACAGGGCGTCAGCGAGGGAGGCATGAGTGGTGGCATTCTGCGCATTGGTCGGACAGTGGCAAAGGATGTAGATCTGAAGCGCAAGGGGAATGAGAGAGGTCCAAACGGTCATGTCCTTACCATTGGGGCCCAGCACAGGGTCGGCATCTCCAATTGCAACGGGGCCAATCACCCGGGCACCCATGACTCGACCCATGCGCTCCTCCAGGTCACTGAGCTGCTGGAACTGGGCACGGCCTCCCCCGGTGACAGTCCGGCTCTTCAGATTCTGGGCCAGCTTGGCCTGCAAGAGAAAGGACGGCCTCTAAGTACAGTGTGGTGCCCTGTTGTTGTGTGCACTGCCTGCCATGGTCGAATAGCTTGGCCAGTGTGGTGCCCTGTTGTTGTGTGCACTGCCTGCCATGGTCGAATAGCTTGGCCAGTGTGGTGCCCTGTTGCTGTATGCACTGCCTCCCATGGTCGAATAGCTTGGCCAGTGTGTCAAGTGCAGAAAGTGCAATTGATGTTCATGCCAGTGCCATAGCTGCTGGATGAGGGCTGGCCATTAGGGCTTTGAGGTCCCTTTGCCCATAATGTGAGGTGCACATGCAAGGATGAGGAGGACACTGGAAAGGGTACTCACCCTGACAATCCAAGTGAGGTCGTTCAACTTTTTCCGGCATTGGACACCAGTCCTGGGGACATCGCCGTTGGCTGTGACCCTCTGGGCGATTTCCCTCCAGGCTCTCCTGTACACCCTCTTGGGAGGCTTCTTGCCACTGTCTGGGAACAAGATATGGCTTCTCTTCTCCAAAGCCCTAACCAGCACCTTTAAATCATGGGCAGAGAAGCGCTGCGCTCGCTCACGGGCCCTCTGCATCCTTCCTGGCGCTATTTCTCTCCAGCAGCAGTGTTTAGGCCTAGCTGGAGGGCTGCAGTATCCAGGGCGTGGCAGCAGACCAAGTCGACCCTTCCCCCTTTAAGAGCTGGCCGGCGCCAGGGTGTCTGCTGTCAATCAAAACATGACTGCACATGCGCTGCGCCCGGCCTCGGCGGTATCAGTCTGCACCGCCGGCTTAGCGCCTAAAGATAGCCGTGCAACGCCAGTTTTAGCGCTCGAGCGAACTCCTTGGCCAAAGCTACTGAATATCGGCGAAGTGGCCTCCACTTTCTGGCGGGCGCAAACTTTAGCGGCCGCCCGACTTTACCGCCCCAAAAGTGGCTATACTGAATTTCTAGGCCCTACTGTCTTTCATCTGACATCTGTCTTTTTTTTTTGCAGTTACCTTAATAGGACCCTGCTTAGTAGATGAGCAGCTAACAGAATTTAACTTCCGTCTGTTTTTGATGTCAGTTTGAGAGACAAAAAAATCATTGGCCATGTCATCCGTTATAAAGTTCATCCAATTAATGGCCATACAGACTTGGTTCCAAGCTTACTGGTTGGAAATGTACAGAGAGCAAGATAAACTTGTTTACACAGAGTGTGGTGAGGTTGTGGGATTCACTTCCAGGGTTAGTGGTTGAGGTAGAAACTATGCCAACATTCAAGATTAGATTGGATAGGTGGATGAAGGAAAATGGATAAAGTGATAGGGGATCAGGGTGGGTAAATGTGACGAGGATGGTTTGCTTGTATGGAGGGTAAATGCAACACGGATTGCTTGGGCTGAATGGCCTGTTTCAATGTTATAATGTCTATGTATATATTGTTGAGATACCGCGGCAAACGTGGGAGTCGAGACCAGAGCTAGTAAAACAGAACAGCTTTTTATTTCAGCCTCATGGCAAAACAGGAACTGGAAGAGCCCGCGCCTGACTTAAATACTCCCCAGACAGGAAGTGCTCCCGGCAGCCTGTCCCTGTGGGAAACAAGTTGCTGGAGGAAAGGGCCCCCGGTTGGGGGCGTCTGCTTAAACTGTCCGTACCGCCGTGAGCGGATTGTGTCCAGTGGTGGCGTGTCGCCACAGAGCTCCCCCCAGAATCCGCTTAGGAGGAGTGGACGAGTCGTGACGGTGGTCTGATGGTTCTGCCGCAGCGGCTCTGCGTGATCGCCGGTCTAGTTGGCGGGGCCTGGCGGTTCGCCGCCGGCTGTGCTGGCTTGCTGGCGGGACGGCCTCTAGTTGGAGGCCGGGCCACGGGGACCTGTTCCCCTGGTTCTGTGTGTGCTGGTTTGAGCCGGTCGATGGAGACTGTCTCGACCCTGTCGCCGAGTCGCAGCTTGAAGACCTTGTCCCCGGTTTGTAGTACTTCGTATGGTCCGTCGTACGGGGGTCGCAGGGGTCCGCGGTGCGCGTCGTGTCGCACGAAGACGAAGCGCGCCTGCTGTAAATTAGGCGGAACGTGAGGTGCAAGTTCACCGTGTCGGTTGACCGGAAGTGGGGCGAACTGCTGAGCGGAAGAGAAAAAGTTGAGCCGCTGCTGGTCGGCCGACCAAGGCGTGGTAGCCTCCGGAAGGAATTCGCCTGGGACGCGCAGCGGTTGTCCGTAGACTAACTCCGCTGCCGAGGACTGGAGGTCTTCTTTGACCGCGGTGCGTAGGCCTAGTAGTACCCACGGTAGGCAGTCAGTCCAGGTACTGTCCTGCAGGCTGGCGCGGAGTGAGGCCTTGAGTGACCAGTGGAAGCGTTCACAAAGCCCGTTGGCCTGCGGGTGGTACGCCGTGGTTCGGTGGAGCGTCACACCGAGGTTGCGTGCTGTGGTCGTCCAGAGTTCGGAGGTGAACTGGGCGCCTCTGTCGGAGGTTATGTCGGCCGGTACGCCGAACCTCGCTACCCAGGTGTTAACGAACGCCCTGGCGATGTTGGCTGTGGTGGTGGAGGTCAGCGGCACTGCCTCAGGCCAGCGTGTGTAGCGGTCGACCATCGTGAGGAGATAAGTCTGGCCTTGCGATGGCGGCAGGGGCCCGACGATGTCGACGTGTACGTGGTCGAAGCGGTGGCTGGGTACCTCGAAGTCTCCCAGGGGTGCTTTTGTATGCCGTTGTACCTTAGCCTGTTGGCAGGCGAGGCAGGAGGTGGCCCAAGTCCGAACATCTCTGCTGAGGCCGCGCCAGACGAAACGCTGGGAGAGGAGTTTGACGGACGCGCGGGAACCCGGGTGGGAGAGCCCGTGGAGCGCGTCGAAGACGCGGCGGCGCCAGGTTTTAGGGACGACCGGCCTGGGTTGGCTGAGTGTGATGTCGCAAGTAACTGCCGTGGCTTCGGGCCCGTGCGCGACCTTGGCTAGGCGTAGCCCTGGCAGGCTGGTAGCCGCCGAGAGGAGGTCTGGGTCCGTGAGCTGGGCCGCTGCTAGTTGCGCGTAGTCGACCGCGAGGTGATTCACGCAGATGGCGGGACGGGAAAGGCAGTTGGCGACAACGTTGTCTCTACCGGAGACATGCTGGATGTCCGTGGTAAACTCGGACACGGCTGCGAGCTGGCGTTGCTGCCGAGCGGACCAGGGTTCGGTGTGCTTGGCCATCGCGTATGTGAGTGGCTTGTGGTCCACGTACGCGGTGAAGGGGCGGCCTTCCAGGAGGAACCTGAAATGGCGGACCGACAGGTAGAGCGCGAGAAGCTCGCGGTCGAAAGTGGAGTATTTGACCTCCGGGGGGCGCAGTTGGCGGCTGTAGAAAGCAAGTGGCTGCCACGCGCCATTAACCCACTGCTCGAACACGGCCCCGACCGCGTGGTCGGAGGCGTCGGTGGTGAGCGCGACCCGGGCGTCGGCCCTCGGGTGCGCGAGCAGAGTGGCGTCGGCGAGCGCATTTTTGGTGGCATCGAAGGTGGCTGACGTGTCAGTGGTCCAGGCTACGGCCATCTTGCCGGATTTACCTCGGAGGGAGTCGTATAGGGGCTTCATGAGGGCTGCAGCTCTGGGGATGAACCTGTTGTAGAAGTTCACCATCCCGAGGAACTCCTGGAGGCCCTTGATGGTTGTGGGGTGGGGGAACTGCTGGACGGCCTGCACCTTGTTGGGCAGGGGGACGGCCCCAGCAGGGGTGATGTGGTGACCGAGAAAATCGATCTCGGTTAGGCCGAATTGGCACTTCGCCGGGCTGAGGATGAGCCCGTGTTGGGCTAGGCGCCCGAACAGGACGCGAAGGTGTTCGAGGTGTTCCTGTTTGGAGGAGCTGGCCACGAGAATGTCGTCTAGATAGGCGAATAGGAAGTTCAGGTCCCGCAGGACCGAGTCCATAAGGCGCTGGAAAGCCTGGGCTGCATTCTTGAGGCCGAAGGGCATCCTCAGGAACTCGAACAGGCCGATTGGGGTGATGACGGCCGTTTTGGGGATGTCCGCGGGGTGTACGGGGACTTGGTGGTAACCGCGCACCAGGTCGACTTTGGAAAAGACGGTTCGTCCGGCCAGTCGGGCCGAGAAGCCCTGGATGTGAGGCATCGGGTATCGGTCGGGGGTGGTGGCGTCGTTAAGGCGGCGGTAGTCCCCACAAGGGCGCCAGCCTCCGCCGGGCTTAGGGGCGATGTGGAGGGGCGAGGCCCAGGGGCTGCTGGAGCGGCGGATGATGCTGAGTTGTTCCATGGTGGTGAACTCGGCCCGCGCGATTTCCAGCTTGGCCGGGTTGAGCCTGCGGGCGTGGGCAGAAACTGGAGGGCCGGTGGTGGGGATATAGTGCTCCACCCCGTGTTTGGCAGCTTTGGCCGAAAAGGTCGGGTTGGTGAGGGCGGGAAACTCGGCTAGGAGTGCCGAGTAGTCGTCCACGGCCCTGGCGAGGCAGTAGGTCGTCAGGCCGGCCGAACGGTCCGGGGTAAAGGCGCCGGGGATGGTGGCCATAGTGTTGGCGTCGACGAGGCGGTGCCTCGGAATGTCGACAAGGAGGCCGTGGGCGCATAGGAAGTCGGCGCCGATGAGTGGGCAGAGGACCTCGGCGGTGAGGAACTCCCAGCGGTAGCGGCGGCCCGCGAGGTCGAGCGTGACCATGCGGGTGCCATATGTGCGGATGTCCGAGCCATTGGCGGCGGCCAGCGTGATACCTCGTGTGCCGCGTTGGATTTCGAGGGCGGAGGCGGGGGTGATGCTGTGCTGGGCCCCTGTGTCGCACAGAAATCGGCGGTTGGTTCTGTCGTCAGTGACGTACAGTAGAGGCCCCTTTTGCCCCACGGCCATCGCGGGGGCCGGTGCGGGGGGGGAATTGAAGGTACACGGTGGCGTGCAGCGTTGGGCCTTAGTGCCAAAACGGGTGTGGTAGTAACAGTGGCCCGGAGTGGTAGGGCGGGCGGGCCTGGTGGGCCGGGGAGACCGCGTGGTCGTTGCCGTGAGGTCGGGCGTGACGTCGCGCGCGGACTGTGCAGAGAGCAGCCGGTCGGCCTTTTCTGCTATGTCATTCAGGTCCGTGGAGCCGGACTCCACAATGAGCGGGCGGATGCTGGCGGGAAGCTGCCGAATGAAAAGCGTGCGAAAGAGGGCGCCGGGGGGCTTGTCGTCCGCGAGGGACAGCATGTGGGAAAGCAGGTCTAATGGTGAAGCGTCACCGAGACCGGGGAGGTCAAGGAGTTGGCAGTGGTGCTGGTAAGAGGACGTTTGAAATTTTTAAGGAGCGCAGCCTTCAGATGTTCGTACTTGCCAGTCTGTGGTGGGTCCTGCAGCGCTGCCCAAACTTTGGGGACGGTAGCATACGTGAGCGAGGAGACGAGGTAGTCGTACTTCGTGGTGTCGCCTGTGATGCCTTTCAGCCGGAATCTGGACTCGGCTTGAACGAACCAGGCTTCGGCCACGTTTTCCCAAAAGTCTGGTAATTTAACCGTGACTGCGTTTGTATCCGCCATGCTAGCTTAGGATTCGTCCTGAGCGTCGGGGTCACCAGTGTTGAGATACCGCGGCAAACGTGGGAGTCGAGACCAGAGCTAGTAAAACAGAACAGCTTTTTATTTCAGCCTCATGGCAAAACAGGAACTGGAAGAGCCCGCGCCTGACTTAAATACTCCCCAGACAGGAAGTGCTCCCGGCAGCCTGTCCCTGTGGGAAACAAGTTGCTGGAGGAAAGGGCCCCCGGTTGGGGGCGTCTGCTTAAACTGTCCGTACCGCCGTGAGCGGATTGTGTCCAGTGGTGGCGTGTCGCCACAATATCTATGTAAAGATCCTTCTCGTGGTTGGCTATCTTGGCCTGATCACTTATAGAACAGAGATCATCAACCACTCTAAATTAGCAGACAGCGTTTGTTGTGAGTCCATCAACTTGCCCAAAGCTAAGAGCATTCTTCTTTATGATGAAGTAATCTGAAGTTCCCAGCAAAGTCAAACAATGTAATGGGAAAGCAAAGAATATACCAAGATAATCATTAATGATCAATTGTTTATGCAGAGCCAAGAGAAGAAAACATAAGAAGACAGAGCATGAATAAGTCCATGAAATGCACTCCTTCCATGTTCAGTCTGTCCTCTATGGACTGTATCCCATCCATTTAATGCTTTGTGATCTCCAAAGATAACCAAGTAAACTAGAGTATTCATCCATATAGCTTCATTATTCAATAATGATCTGCTAACCTTCATTGACAAGAATTCCTCTATTCTAGCTACAGCAGCAAAGGACCTTCAAGTGGATATATTTTCTCTCAGTCTAGACCTATCCCAATCCTGGGAGACACAAGGGTAGAAATTATTGATTGTTTTATGGTATGAACAATTAATGTGTTTATAACAAGTTACTTTCTGTGCTATTTTTATGCAAGTGTTAATTTGCTTGTTTTAAACAGGTTATTGCCTGAATATCTGCATTAAAATAGCTATGAACATGTTACATTTTCATACCAGAAGCATGCTATTTGCAATATCTACCATATGACAACAAACTGAGAAAACGGAATGTTAAACATCAATTATGGAGTAACTACTTTACATTTAGAGTTGTTAACTCACAGAATAATGAACATGGAGGCAGTTGGTGCACTCAAAAAGAGAAGGATGCATTCCTGATTCCACAGGGTGCACAGGGATACAGATTTGACATCAAAACAGGAGAGAGAGATGACATTTCATTCAGTGTATATTCAACATAGAGCTAATAATAATTAGAGGAGTGAATACGATATTTTCTTCTTTCCCACCGACACGTTTTGGGAAGTTCCATCACAGCCATTTTGTCCTCTCCAAATGGGAGGGGAGATTTACAGATGCAGATATCACTTTTTTTGAATGGTTTGCATTTACTGATGCAACAAGCAATTTGACTTGAGTGGAAAAATAACTTGAATTATAAAATATTTTTTCCGTTCAGTTGGATCATGTATTTTGGTTAGATGTGCTTTATGGAATATGTCAGCATAAAGCACTAACAAAGAACGTATCACATGCCATCATTATCACCTCTCTGAGTAAGATTGCTAGTTAACTGTCAATTTGTGCTGAATTGCTGCTATGGCTTGGCTGTCATTCATATCAGTGGGACTGCCCCAAACTCAAGTCACACAGAACCTTGGAGGAAGCAGTGGAGAGTTTTGTCCCATCATTTCAGGTTGCATTTAATCTCAGATTTGAAAGGACAGTGTTTTAATCCATCGTGCTACCCAGGCATTTACGTCTTGTGTTCTTGTATTATTAATGGAAGATTTCTATATGCATACAAACCCACAGAAAAAGAGATATGTATAGATTACTTAGGTTTGTATATTTATATGCATATTTTATATCAAACTTTTACCTATGTTATATATCAGGCTATTTTTATATCAAACAGTATGGAAGATGTAACATATTACTTTTAGAAGTGATAAGTTAGACTCCCCCAGTACTGAGGAGCGATATTTAAAATTATAGTAGTTATCACTCTTATACTTAAGTGACTACAGTATTTGAGTTATTTAATTACTACCAATTTTAGCAAAAATGTAGCAAATATATTTGTGCTGATGCTAAATATTATAATGTCAATAATCTGGAGTCCAGGGAGTATAATGTACTGAAACAAATATTTCCACTTCCAATTTCTTGTTCTGCAGCAAGGCAAGACTCCACTGGGAGTGGCAGTAAGAGTCAACCACATCATTATTGTGGACATGATCATCAAAGCAGAAAGATACTGTGCATGGAAAGAGGTGAGTCACCATAGAGTCGAGTAACATTCACGAGAAACAAAGCTCAAGATAATCTTTTTATTTTTCTACCTTTGTTCCCTTAACATTTAATTATGGTGGTTTCTCTAAGATGGATATAACGTTTTTCCTTCTGTTCAAGGTGTGTTACGTTACTCCTGTTATCTTGCTGGCACAAAATAAACCGGTACCCGTAGCTTTTCTTGGGGTGGGCGTGGGGCAAAATCTGTCTGTTCTCTCTGTTGCCCCCTTAGCACCAATTATACCCAAGTGGGCATATCAGTAACATCCTCCACCACCTCAGTGTACTAGGAAGTGATTGAGTTTGGTACAGGAATGACTCCCCCCACCAATTTACCATCTTTCTCTGTAGGAAGGTGCTTAACCAGCATATTGAATCTGGGTCCTACAGCTCTGAAGCACCATGTATCGGTGCGTCGAAGTGCTGTGCCATCTCACCTGTCCAAGGAGGTCACGTGACTACACCCTCTCAATAAAAAATGTCCTAAGCATACATAATATTAACGCTGAACATTGCAAGCAATAACTGCATGAAAATGCTACATTTTCAACTGTTTTATATCTTTTCCCACTATTTGTTTTCTTTCCTCCTGCGTTGATTCCTTACTGGAGTACGATTCCATGGACAGGAGGCAACCTCTGGTGCCCTGTTCAAATGACCATTATTCAACTGTGGTGCTTCTTGACGGTGTTAGCAGGCTATTTCACTGGAGGCATCACAGCTCACCTGACCTCCACACACACACAATGTCCATCACTGTCACTGGAGTCACTGGATAATGAACAGGAGTAGCAATGTTGCCCAATATTAATATGATAGCAAAATACTGCGGATGCTGGAAATCCGAAATAACAACAGAAAACGCTGGAAAAACTCAGCAGGCCAGGTAGCATCCGTGGAGAGAGAAACAGAGTTAGCGTTTCAGATCGATGACCTTTTGTCAGAACTGGAAAAAAGCAGGAAATGGAACAGATTTTTAAGCAAGTGTAGGGGCTGGGAAAGGGGGGAGGGGGTGAAAGAACAAAAGGGAAGGTCAGTGATAAGATAGAAAGCAGGAGAGATTAAGAGACATTGAGAGACATTAAGAGATATTCAAGGCGAGAGGAGGTGGTAATGGGACAGGTTAAGGAACAAAGGATTGCTCTAGATGGGGTGTGAATTGCGCTGGCAGAATGAAGGACAGCTGCCATGTGGGAGGGAAGAAGAAAAAAGGGGGGCCAAATAAAAATTGTGGATTAAAAAAAAGGAGAAAATATATATGTGTGATAGGGGCCGAGGTTATGATCTGAAATTGTTGAACTCGATGTTGAGTCCAGAGGGCTGTAGAGAGCCTAATCAAAAGATGAGGTGCTGTTCCTCGAGCTTACACTGAGCTTCTGTGGAACAGTGCAAGAGGCCGAGGACGGTGAGGCCTGAGTGGGAATGGAGCGGTGAATTAAAGTGACAGGCCACCGGGAGCTCTCGGTCCTCCTTACGGACTGAACGGAGGTGTTCCGCAAAGTGGTCACCCAATCTACGTTTGGTCTCCCCAATGTAGAGGAAATCACATTGTGAGCAGCAAATACAGTATACTAGATTGCAAGAAGTACAAGTAAATCGCTGTTTCACCTGGAAGGGGTGTTTGGGGCCCTGGACAGTGGGAAGGGGGGAGATAAACCTGTCCCATTACCACCTCCTCTTGCCTTGAATATCTCTTAATGTCTCTCAATGTCTCTTAATCTCTCCTGCTTTCTATCCTATCACTGACCTTCCCTTTTGTTCTTTCATCCCCTCCCCCTTTTCCCAGCTCCCAAACCTGCTTTCCACTTCCTGCTTTTTTCCAGTTCTGACGAAAGGTCATCGACCTGAAATGTTAACTCTGTTTCTCTCTCCATGGATGCTGCCCTGGCCTGCTGAGTTTTTCCAGCGCTTTCTGTTGTTATTGCCCGATATTCCTCCCTGTCCCCCCCCCTCACTCCATTCCACTTGTTGGCAGCGAAGCCAAATGTCACACTCCTACTGCTAGCCCGGCTAAGATTACAGATCAAGGAATAAACCTGGGTCCTTCCTGGCTTTCACGGCTTAATTACTCATTGGATTAAGCTGCTGAACCACTGGGGAAGCCTATTTTAAATCTTTATGGGAATACTCCAGAGGAGAGCTCTATGGCTTTATTCTCTAGTTTTATTGAAAAACATAATTGTTTCTGCAATCAGTAAAAAAAAATTAGAATATTTTTTGTAGATTTCCCATGAGCTGGTTGGCGTCTGATTGAAGCCAGTATTTGAGCTGCATTTTCTGAGACAGAGTACTGATATATATAGCATCTTTGCCAGTTTCATTTCCCAACATGCTGTTTTTAAAAAATAAAGAAATGCCATAGCTTCCCTTTTCAGACAAGTACTCTAGAATAAGGCTGTAATAATAACAACTTGCATATATTTAGCATCATTAACGTAGTAAAACGACCCAAGGCGCTTTACAGGGCTTTATGCTGGAGTTGTGGCGGAGCCACTAAGAGACTCAGGGCAATTAGTAATCATCCCTTTAACTACCATGTAGTGCAGCTGTGGACTGCACTTTTAAACTGTATGTACTTTCTTGCATTTCCGCGTGATGACGCCATGACGCCGATCACGTGACCACCAGTTGGCGCGGAGAACATGATGACGTCATGACGTCAGCTTCCAGTACTTTGCAGCAGTCTTTGAGTTGCTGGGAGGCTGCACAGACCTGTGTACATCTTCTCCTGTAGTGTTACCAGTTAAGTCATTTGTTTAATAAACTTTGTTATTTTGTTTCACTGCGTCGAACTTCATTATTCGGCTAGGAACCTCCGTTCCTATTTTGGTGACCCCGAGCTCGTCGGACCACTTTCGTCGAGATATTTATAATGAATACGAATGCCGTCGCCCTTAAATTGCCGCAGTTCTGGGAACAGCAACCAGCAGCATGGTTTTTCCAAGCAGAAGCCCAGTTCGCACTCCGGGAGATTATAGTGGATTCGACCCGTTATTATTACGTGGTCTCCGCTCTCGACAGCGTCACAGCCTCGCGGGTCGTCAGCCTCCTTGGCAATCCACCGGCAGAGGGCAAGTATGAAGCTCTAAAAACTTGTTTGCTACAGGTTTTTGGTTTAAATAAGTCGGAGCGTGCATGCAGGCTTATTGCTATGCCCGGCCTTGGGGACTCAAAACCATCGGAATTGATGAGCCAGATGCTCACGCTTTTGGGTTCGGAGCCTCAAAGTTTTTTGTTTCGAGAACTCTTCCTCTGCCAGCTACCTGAACCAGTTCAGGCAGCCTTGGCCAGTTCTGCGATTACGGACTGTGCCGAGCTCGCTGCAGAGGCAGACAAGATTTTTACGGTCACACAGCAGAGTTGTGCAGCCACGAGGCGCCTTTCTCCTATGCGAGTGAAGTCCAGCCCTCCTTCAGCAGGCTGGTGTATGTCCATGCCCGTTTTGGCGCCAAGGCTCGACGCTGCCGTCCTCCCTGCAGTTTCGCTGAAAAAAATCTCCAGCCGGCCCGCGAGCTGCGATGAGTACAACAGGGTCTGAAAAACACACCCAGTTCACCATGGCAGTCGGTTCCATGACAGGGTGACGATTCCTGTGTGACACTGGTTCTCAGTGCAGTATTTTGCCAGTTTCAAAGCTGGATCTGCAATCTGGCGGTCACGGTCCTTCCCTCAAGGCAGCCAATGGTGCGGCTATTCGCACGTTTGGTAAACGGACAGTTAATTTTACTCTCGGAGGTCAGCGTTTTGTGTGGGAGTTTATAACGGCTAAAGTATCACAGGCCATCCTGGGGGCTGATTTTTTCTGTGCTAATGGCTTTCTGGTCGATGTTTGACATTGTCGACTCATTAATGCGTCCATTTTCCACACGGTGCCTTGCCACCACAGCACCGCTGTCTGCTGGTCGGTCGCCTGTGCGGTTCCATCGCAGGAAGGGTTTATGCGCCTACTCGGCGAGTTCCCGGAGCTCACCAGGCCTACATTTTCGGCAACAGTCGCGAGGCACGGTGTGGCGCATCACATCACCACGACAGGATCGCCTGTTTACGCTCGGGCACGAAGATTGGAACACGGGAAGCTTACAGCTGCAAAGGCGGAGTTTCAGACCATGGCGCGCCTTGGGATTGTCCAACACTCCGATAGTCCTTGGTCCTTCCCACTACACATTGTACCTAAACCAGGTGGTGGATGGAGGCCTTGCGGGGATTACAGACGCCTTAACGAAGCCACTATGCCGGATAGGTATCCAATACCGCATATACAGGATTTTTCGGCCCATCTGGCTGGCAACTCCGTATTTTCCAAAGTAGATCTCGTCCGTGGATATCACCAAGTTCCTGTGCACCCTCAAGACGTCCCCAAAACGGCGGTCATCACACTGTTTGGCCTTTTTGAGTTCCTCCGAATGCCGTTCAGATTGAAAAATGCGGCTCAGGCCTTTCAGCGACTCATGGACTCTGTGTTACGGGACCTTCCCTTCATTTTCGTTTACTTGGATGACATTCTCATCGCTAGTAAGGATACGAAGGAGCATATGGCCCATTTGCGTACACTCTTTGCCCGTCTCAGCCAACATGGCCTCATCATAAACCTAGTCAAATGCCAGTTTGGGTTAACCAGCATTGACTTTCTGGGGCATAGGATTACCTCAGAAGGCGCCGTCCCACTGGCCACCAAGGTAGAGGCAGTTACGGCATTCCCGCGGCCTCACACACTCAAATCTCTTCAGGAATTCCTGGGGATGGTAAATTTTTATCATCGTTTTGTCCCCAAGGCAGCCCAGTTGATGCAGCCGCTGTACGAAGCACTTAAAGGGAAGTCGGGTAAAGATGTTATCATTTGGACACCACAGATGGACCAGGCATTCCTTGACACCAAGGCGGCGTTGGCAGACGCAACTATGCTTGTACACCCACTCCCGGGCGCGACCATCGCCCTTACTACCGATGCCTCTGATTACGCCATTGGGGCGGTTCAAGAACAATGGGTCGACGGGACTTGGCAGCCGTTGGCTTTTTTTTAGCCGCCAACTGCGCAAGAACGAGCGAAAATATAGCACTTTTGACAGGGAGTTGCTGGCCCTGTTTTTGGCCATCCGACATTTCCGTTTTCTCCTAGAAGGGCGCCCGTTCACTGCATTCGTGGACCAAAAGCCACGGATAAAGGGATCAAGGGATATGGGGAGAAGGCAGGGACCGGGTACTGAATTTGGATGATCAGCCATGATCTCATTGAATGGCGGAGCAGGCTCGAGGGGCCGAATGGCCTACTCCTGCTCCTATCTTCTATGTTTCTATGTTTCTAAAAGCCGCTCACTTTCGCAATGGCCAAAACGGCGGAGCCCTGGTCAGCTCGGCAACAGCGCCACCTTACATTTATATCCGAATTTACGACGGATTTATGACATGTGTCCGACAAAGATAATCTCGTGGCTGATTGCCTTTCACGTGCCCCAGTCCAGGCAATTCACCTGGGAATTGATTTCGTCGGGTTGGCGGAAGAACAACTGGCAGATCCCGAAGTTCAGGCGTATCGGACTACGCCTTCTAGTTTGCAGGTAGCCGATGTTATGTTCCAATCAGCAGGAACCACGCTCTTGTGTGACACATCCATGGGAGTGCCCCGGCCCATTGTGCCAGTCGAATGGCGTAAGAAGATTTTTCAGGCTATACACGGCTTATCACACCCGGGGATGCGAGCTTCACAACGGCTCATGTCCCGCAAATTTGTTTGGAAGGGAATGCATTCGGACGTTCGGGACTGGACAAACAATTGCGTGGACTGTAAAAAATCAAAGGTCCATCGTCATGTTAAGGCTCCAGTGGCCATCTTCCCGGTGCCAGAACGCCGTTTCGATCACGTACATGTGGACTTAGTGGGTCCCCTCCCCGCTTCGCAGGGTTTCATGCATCTCCTGACAATAGTGGACCGCACTACCAGGTAGCCAGAGGTGATTCCCTTGGTTGCTACCACTGCAGCGGACGTATCCAGGGCGTTTATTTTGTCATGGGTGGCCTGGTTTGGGGTGCCATCAGACATCTCCTCTGACCGAGGTCCACAATTCACGTCAGAGTTGTGGAATGCAGTTGCACAGGGCTTGGGTACCAAGCTGCACCGTACCACCGCTTACCATCCGCAAGCAAACGGTCTATGCGAGAGGTTTCATCGGTCTCTCAAGGCATCCCTCCGTGCCAGCTTGCGTGGTCCCAACTGGGTGGACAGACTCCCCTGGGCGATGCTAGGCCTCCGCACAGCCCCCAAGGATGACCTCTAGGCTTCATCGGCTGAGTTAGTCTACGGTCAAGCACTTCGAGTACCAGGGGACTTCCTCCCTCCACATACAGAACCATGGTTGCCTGCTCAGCAGCTCCTTCAGCATCATGAGATGACAAAGAATTTCCTGCCTATTCCAACCTCGCATCACAGCTTACAGAGGCCTCATGTTCCGGCAGAACGTATGAGTTCCGATTACGTTTTTATTCAGCAGGACGCTCATAGAGATACACTCAGACCACCTTATGCTGGACCGTTTCGTGTCATCTCATCGGGAGAAAAAATTTTCACGGTCGAAGTGGGAGGCAAGTCCGATACCATCTCTATCGACCGACTTAAACCAGCCCATCTAGATCAGAGTGAACCAGTTGTTGCCGCCCAGCCACCTCGCCGTGGACGACCACCGTTGACTGCCAGACCAGTTATGCGACAGCCCACCATTGAACTGCCTGCTTCTGCCTTATCCTGGCCCACACCTTCTGCTACTGTTTCCTCCACCCCGGATGCGCTGCTTCAGACACAACCAAGCACCGGCTCGTCTCCCAACGTTCCACTGCCTGAAGTTCATAGTCGTTCGGGCAGGGTCATCAAACCTCCTGTTCGTTTGACACTGTCTGTTAAAGAGAATTCTGGGGGGGCGCCTGTGGCGGAGCCACTAAGAGACTCAGGGCAATTAGTAATCATCCCTTTAACTACCGTGTAGTGCAGCTGTGGACTGCACCTTTAAACTGTATGTACTTTCTTGCATTTCCGCGTGATGACGTCATGACGCTGATCACGTGACCACCAGTTGGCGCAGAGAACGTGATGACGTCATGACGTCAGCTTCCAGTACTTTGCAGCAGTCTTTGAGTTGCTGGGAGGCTGCACAGACCTGTGTACATCTTCTCCTGTAGTGTTACCAGTAAAGTCGTTTGTTTAATAAACTTTGTTATTTTGTTTCACTGTGTTGAACTTCATTATTCGGATAGGAACCTCCGTTCCTATAGAGTATTAATTTAAAAGTTAAAATGTCAAGACTTTTGTTAACTAGTGGTTAAACTTTTGGGCTGACAGAAAATAGAAGCCTTTAATATGTTATTGGCAGGGCTACTGATTTATGATGACTGAATAAGTTGAATTATTATTATATCGGATTGTTATCAATTTTTAGGGGATACACGTCTGCGAATCCATCCATTTTCCAAAGAAAATCATAAATTAGCGGCCTTTATCGGCTGCAATGTGAGAATAGTTTGTCACAGTTGGCTAAATGTAACTCAAACTGGACCAGTTGACTTGGTTTAGCTGAATTTTTGTTACAGTTAATTAAAGGTTATGCGTTTCTCAGCAATTGCAGAATGTGCATCAACAGAATTATCTCAAGAAGGTAGACACGCCCTAATAATCACGTCTACATTGTTTCAATACAATGAGTTGGATTTTGCCGGTGCTCAGAGGACGGGTTTGGAGGCGGGTTCGCTGTCAAAGTAGCAAAGATTGACAGCGGGTAGGAAATCCACTGTCAACCCGCCTCCACGCGAGTCTCCCAGGCGTTGGGTCTGTCTGCGCAGAACTGGCCCGACACCAAGCGGCGGGGGAGACAATTTATATCATTAAATGGCTTGTTAACAGCTGGGCAGGAAGAGCGGGTGAGCAGTTAAAATGGAGGGGCTCTGTTCCCACTAATCTTGGCGGTAGATGAGGTGCCTGCTGAACTCAGATGGGAGCTTCATGCATAAATGCTAATCGGAATCCTATAACTTTCTGGGTGGGAAATGGACCAGCAGCATTTAAATGGGAGTTAAAATACTGGGGCCTAAAACTTAAGGCAGTGAGTGGGTTATCACTCGCCCTGCACCCAGCCTGCCCGAAACCCACTCCAGGTTAATGTTGACCCCATTGCTGCTGAACTTCGCAGTGTAAATATTAATCATTGCATGCAATTTTAATGTTGTGGTGAATTAAATACAACTGAGGTTTGGGAACAAGGACATTTCTTGTCGGCTATAAATAAATATGTATTCATAAATTTGAATGACCTGTCAACCAACAATGTAGTATTTATTCGCAAGGAATACCTGATACTTGGCTGCTGGTGAATTTCCGCTTGTTTTAGGGAGTTAATGATTAATTGTAAGAGCTGAAAGCGGATCCGATCCTTTCTTCATATCTTATGAATACTTTGAAAGGCGCACATGCTCTTTAAAGAAAAGTAGACTTGATTTGAAGTGTTAAACTTGGTTCTTATGCCTCAGTGTGAATTACTGCAGTCATGGTACATCAATAAACAACACAATTACAAGCCCATCTCAGCTTCTTTCTATTGCTTCAAATTTTGACCTTCCTTATTCAGATGGCATTTTCAGGACCCTGTAAAAATTAATGTCCTTATTATGACACTAGAGTGAATAAGGTGTGTTGAATATGTTGCCAGCATGTTATACTGATTGCACATAAAGGGGGAGGGCAATTTTAAAGCTGGCCACTTGGTGGAAACTGGGCAGGTAGGCAGTTAAAATCGCCCTAATTACTTACTCACCTCAAAACTGCCAAGAACTCACCGAGCTGTGGCAAGGACACCCACCTAAAGCTAGCGGGGTCTTTCTTTACATATGTATATTACATATTACATATGCAATTCAACTGATAGCTCGAGTGGGAAACCCACTTTAGCTTTCCTGCCAGGTGAAGACAGCGGGAAGAGGAGCCAGGGCCATAAGAGGCCCAAACAGGTAGGTTTATTTACGTTCCATGTGGACCCATGTGAGCTGGAATGGTTCACCAGGCCCCACAAGGACTCTCCTACCGTGACAGCCCCTTCTGAGCACTAGACCCCCACAATACGGTCACCAAAGCTGATCCCGTCACCCACTTGTTGTCGTTGGGTGGCCTGTGGGCCATGTGATATTTCAGGAGGGCTGGGACGTATGAAGTTGTGCGTTCTTCTACTCTGACTTGGTGCCATTCCCTGCTGCTCTCTGAGCATAGCTGGTGCTTGAGTGGTCATAGTTCTGTACAAGTGCAATAAAAAATATTCAGCAGGCCAGGCTGCCTTACTGTTGTATCCGTGTGTTAATGGAGACACGGAATGCAGGAGTTGGTTTAACAGGTGTTTACTGAACAAAGTCTGGAGGTGAACTAACAGATACAAGACGCTATACAGGCTTATATACCCGAGTGGTCACTACCGGTATTACAGTACACAGGGGCTCTTAAAGGTACATACACTACAATTCCTCCCCTTTTAGATAATTAGTACATAACATTTTAAGTAATCATTAATTAACATGTTTACAAGAACAATAATCTACACATTTGCTGCAGTTAATCAATTATAAGTCAGTCTCTCTGGAGGCTTCCTGACTCGGTCCGGATAATGCCTCGGTGGTGTAGTAGTTTTCGGTGGTGTAGTAGGTTCTTTTGGCAAGGTCGATTCGGCTTGAATGCCAGTGTCGGGCTCATCTGGTTCCAGTATCACCGGATCGGAGGTAGACACTATGGGTATCTCTGCTTCATCATTAGGCGTATAGAGTTGTGGTGTAGGTTGTCCCTTTTCGGATGACTCTATGATCTGGTCAGCATGGCGCCTTATTATGCTTTCACCAATGTCCACGGTATACATCAGCGGTCCTAGTCGTGTGCATATAGTTCCAGGCTGCCATTTCTCGGTACGGTAGTCCCGGGCCAAAAATTGTTGACCTATCTGGGAGGTTCTAGTTGGCCTTTCATTCATGCCTTGAAATTGCCGGTTCTCTACGTCCCTTCTGATGTTTGGCTTGATCAAATCCAGCCGGCATCTTAGTCTTCTATTGAAAAACATCATGGCGGGAGTTTGGTTTGTAACCACATGTGTTGCATTCCTGTACGCAAACAAGAAGTTATCTACCTTATGTTGTAGATTTATGTCTTCATTACCCATGGCCTTTATGGCCTTCTTGAAGGTCTGGACAAACCTTTCAGCTAATCCATTGATGGCGGGATGGTACGGGGCGGACGTGTAGTGCTTAACCCCATTGTTTTTTAAGAACTTCCTGAATTCTTCGGATACAAATTGCGGTCCATTATCAGAACAGATCTGTTCAGGCAGCCCATTCCTGGCAAATATGGTCCTTAATACTGTGATGGTTTTTTCCGTGGTGGTGGAGGACATCTTTATTACCTCCGGCCACTCGGAGTGTGCATCAACAGCGATTAAGAACATTGAGTCCATAAATAGACCAGCAAAGTCGATATGTACCCTTTGCCATGGAGATGAGGGCCACTCCCATGGATGTAGAGGGGCTTGTGGTGGGGCGTTTTGGACCTTCTGGCATCCTAGACAGCTCTTGGTCATTTCTTCGATGTCTCCATCGATACCTGGCCACCACACAAACGCTCTGGCTAGGTTCTTCATTTTCACTCCACCCAGACGCCCCTCGTGAAGCTCCTTTAGCACTTTATCCTGGAGTTTGGGTGGAATCACCACTCTGGATCCACACATCAAGGTTCCTCGGCACACTGACGGCTGTTCTCTTCTTTGCGAGAATGCTGGCAACAGTGGTTCGCCATGTGCTGGCCATCCCTTCACCGTTAAATCGTAGACTCGTGAGAGAGTTGGGTCATTTCTCGTTTCCTTTTCAATGGCAGAATTTGTTACTGGTAGACATTCCACTATGGTTGAGTGGAACATCTCCACTGGGTCCACTGTAGGTGCCTCTTCTACCGTTGGCAATGGTAGGCGCGATAAACCGTCAGCATTCCCATGCTGTTTTGATCCTTTGTATTCTATGTCATACTGGTGTGCCCCTAGGAAAAGGGACCACCTCTGTAGCCTTTGCGCTGTCATAATGGGAACGCCCTTTTTGGGGTTGAATATGGAGACGAGGGGTTGATGGTCAGTCAACAAGGTAAATTTTTGTCCGTGTAGGTAATGGTTGAATTTCTTCACTCCCCATACCAGGCTGAGTGCTTCCCTGTCGATCTGGGCATAGTTACACTCAGCTGAGTTCAATGAGCGTGACGCAAAAGCTATCGGCCGCTCCGAGCCATCAGGGAATCTATGCGATAATACCGCTTCTACGCCGTAAGAGGATGCATCGCACGCCAGTCTGATTGGCAGTGATGGGTTGTAATGAGCCAACACTTCCTTGGACGTGATCAAGCCTTTGCATTTATGGAAGGCACGTTTACAGTCTTCGCTCCATTTCCAAATTACTCCCGTTTGTAGCAGTGCATTAAGAGAGTGCAGAACAGTTGACAAGTTCGGTAAAAATTTATGATAGTAATTTATCAATCCCAGGAACGACCTTAATTGTGAGACATTTTCAGGTGCTGGGGCTTTTATGGCCGCTTCAATTTTTTCAGGTGACTTATGCAACCCTTCTTTAATTATATGGCCACAATATGGTATTTATTTCTGGAAAAATTCGCACTTGGGGCGATTTGCTCGTAGGCCCCGTTCTCTCAGCCTAGTGAGCACCTGCTCCAAATTGGCAAGGTGCTCGTTGTCGTTTTCTCCTGTTACAAGGATGTCGTCTAGGTAGCATTGAGTTCCCGGAATCCCTTGCAGGACTTGCTCCATAGCTCTTTGCCAGATAGCTGGAGCTGATGCTACTCCGAAAACCAGTCGATTGTACTGGTACAGGCCTTTGTGTGTGTTTATCGTGAGATACTTTTTAGAGGCCTCCTCAACCTCCATCTGTAGATATGCCTGTGCCAAGTCAATTTTGGTGAAACGTTTCCCTCCGGATAGTGAGGCGAAAATATCTTCTATCCTCGGAAGAGGATACTGTATCGTGTGAAGGACCGGGTTTACAGTCACCTTGAAGTCCCCACAGATGCGAATTTTTCTCTGTTCTTCAGATTTATCATTATTCAACGTTTTCTTCATGGCCGGGACGATGGGTGTTGCCCACTCGCTCCAATCTACCTTGGATAACACGCCTGCCTTTTCCAAATTCTCCAGCTCTGCCTCGACTGATGGACGAATTGCGTATGGCACCGGCCTTGCCTTAAAAAACTTGGGACTTGCCGCATCTTCCACTTTTATTGAGGCGGTGATGCCTTTCAAGGTTCCTAGTTCCTGTTGAAACACTTCTTTGGCGTTGGCCAAGATGTCTTTTAATCGTTCAGGTATGACGTCATCATCATTTTTTTTCTTACTGGTCACCGTCAGTGCCTGAATGGAGTGCCAGTCTAAAAGTATCTTCCTGATCCATTCACGTCCCAACAGCGGTGGACCACCATCTTGCAGAACGTATAAATACAACTTCTGTATTTCCTTGCCGTTGTATACAACAGGCACCCTTATTTTCCCTCTGGGGTATACTTTCTGCCCCGTATATGTCTTCAAGATAATGGATGTGTCTTTCAAAGGTATATGCGGAAATAGCTGCTCGTAATCCCGTCGACTTATGACGGTCAGAGCTGATCCTGTATCTAGCTCCATTTTAAGTGGGGACCCCGCTATCGTGAGGGTAACCCAAATGGTCTGGTAATCTTCTTTGGCAATTACATTATGTAATTTGAGACAGCTTAGTCTCTTGTTTCCGGAGTCGCTATCGCTCTTCTGGTCTTTGGAGCTACTGTCCCTCATCATTTGTACCTTTCTGTAATTTTCCTTATTGATTTTTTTTCTGTCAGTGGATTTTTTGTTTCCAGATCGGCATACACGTGCAATGTGTCCCATCTTTCCGCATTGCCTGCATGCTTTGTCCTTGAACCAGCAGTCCCTCTGGTCATGGGTGGATCTGCCGCAGCGATAACATCTCTCGAAACCCCGTGTCATTTCATGGGTGCCGAAGTCCTGTGGCTTTTGCTGTATCTCTGCAGCTCCTCTTGCTGCTGCTTCGTATGATACAGCCACACTGAAAGCCTTGTCCAGTGTCAAATCTTTCTCAGAAAGTAGCCTTTTCTGTGTTCCTTCACTTAGGAGACCGCAGACGAATTTGTCTCGTAGAGAATCTGCCAGTCCTGCCCCGAATTGGCAGTGCATTGACAGCTTTCTTAATTCAGTGAGGTAATCAGCGTTACTTTCATTCTTGTGCTGATTCCTCCTGAAGAATTTGAATTATTCCGCTATCAGCAGCGGTGTTGGGTTTAAGTGCTCCTGTAGGGTATCAACAATCTCCTTAAAATTCTTGTCCATTGGTTTGGCTGGAGTGATTAAGTTTCGTAACAGCCCGTATGTCCTTGCGCCCATCAGATTTAGAAGTACCGATGCCTTTTTATCATCCTTTACTTCATTCGCTGTGCAATATACCTCCACTCTTTCCACATATGTGGTCCAATCCTCTATATTACTATCGAAAGCAGTAATATTGCCAGTCTTAGGCATCCTGAAAATCAAAAATGGTGCCTCCCGCACTTTCCTTCCTTCCCTGCCGAGAAAAAATGGCGCCTCCCGCGCTTTCCCACCGCTGCCGCTGCTGACAACGCTGTTCTCCGCGGTTTTATTTTCATAGATATTTTTAATAGTTGGAGACTTGTTCCCGCCGGACTCTCTGGGACTTTTCCCTCCCTCTGCTTGGTCCGAACGCCGACCTGCTTTACAGCGCCGGCCGTCTCCCGAGTGCTCCACCCTCCGTCTCTGTTTGCCTCCGCCTTCCAACTCGCTGCTCGGCCCTGCTGCAGAGCCACCCGATCGAGCCCCAGCCCGCCGCCCAGGAAGGATTAGTGCAGTACCTGCCACCAGCCCGGCTAGCTGGTGAAACCACAGTTTTTTTGTTGTTTTTTTTCTTTGACTTTCGTCTGAGGAATCGATCTCCTTGCGGTGCTGCCGAATTGCAGGTAAGTCCGTTTCCAATTCGTCGCCACTGTTGTATCCGTGTGTTAATAGAGACACGGAATGCAGGAGTTGGTTTAACAGGTGTTTACTGAACAAAGTCTGGAGGTGAACTAACAGATACAAGACGCTATACAGGCTTCTATACCCGAGTGGTCACTACCGGTATTACAGTACACAGGGGCTCTTAAAGGTACATACACTACACTTACCAGCTGAGTATTTCCAGCATTTTCTGTTTTTATTTCAGATTTCCAGCATCCGCAGTATTTTGCTTTTGTAATGAAAAATATTGCTAAGACACGCGGTGTTAGCGAGTGAAGTGAAAGAGCCAAGGGCTGTCTGTCCCTCTCTTACCTCTTTGTCCAATCTGCTGCTGAAGAGTTTTCAGCTAGTTCAGCTGCTTACACCGATTTTACACCAATGGCTGCATCAATGGGAATGCAAATGAGCAGACCCAGGAAACTCATGTGTAACTCCCTCCAGAGGCTCTTTTACTAAACGGGGCAACCACAGTGTAACTTATTTCGAGGAAATTCTAGGCCAGGAGTTCCAAAGTACATTGAAATATTCAGAGGTGAAGGGGCAAGACCCAAAGTGCAGGTCACCATTAAACAACAACAACGACGTGCATTTATTTAGCATCTTTAACGTAGTAAAATGCCCCAAGGCGCTTCACAGGAGCGTTATCAAACAAAATTTGACACTGAGCCACATAAGGAGTTTTTGGACAGGTGACCAAAAGCTTGGTAAAAGAGATAGATTTTAAGGAGCATCTTAAAGGAGGAGAGAGAGAGATAGCGAGGTGGAGAGGTTTAGAGAGGGAATTTCAGAGCTTAGGGCCTTGGCAGTTGAAAGCACGGCCGCCAATGGTGGAGCGATGAAAATCGGGGATGCGCAAGAGGCCAGACTTTGAGGAGCACAGAAATCTCGGATAGTTGTGGGGCTGGAGGAGGTTACCGAGATAGGGAGGGGTGAGGCCATGGAGGGATGTGAAAACAAGGATGAAAGTTTTTAAATTGAGGCGTTGCCGGACCGGGAGCCAGTGTAGGTTAGTGAGCATAGGGATGATGGGTGAACCGGACTTGGTGCGAGTTAGGATACGGGTAGCAGAGTTTTGAATAAGCTTAAGTTTATGCAGCATGGATGGAAGATGGAAGGCCGGCCAGGTGTGCATTGGAATAGTCAAGTCCAGAGGTAACAAAAGCATGGATGAGGGTTTCAGCAGCAGATGAGCTGAGGCAGGGGTGGAGACCTTTACATTAACTAAAGTTAAAAGGAGTAAAGAGGAGGATGAAGTTAATAGGGAAGTAGTGATTAGCTATTATCCAGCTTGGGTTTGTAAAGCCTGATAATGTTGGGAGGTAGGAGAGCCTGAGGGAAGAGTTGTAGCTGCTTTGAATTTGGTGGTCCTATTGCATTTATAGTGATAGCAGGGTAAATATAGCTTGAAAATCTTGGGATGACAATGACATTGAGGTCTGTCCTTGTCTTGCTGACTTTTAATTAATTTTCTCAAAATGGAACCCAGCCTGACCTACTTGGAAAAAAAGGAAAACAAGAGGCATGAGCAAACATCATCTCTGAGGTAAGGTTTTTGATAAGAATTCTATTGCAATGGTTCATTGTATTTATATTCAGTTTCTTTAGCTAACTGGTGCAGTAGTGTTTGGATTAAGGGAAATAATATTTGAGTGTGCAAGTACTTTCTTGCCTGGACTTTGTTAGCTTGAAATTTTCACAGTGTGCCCTGGAAGAGTGTAAAATGAGAAGTTGTACCATATCACAACTGTGTCAAGAGTTGGAAAAAATTCTTGCCTGCTGTCTTCTGGCGCTCTTTTGTATAAATCTGAGGTAAAGCAGTTTCTTATGTTTCAGGCAATCCCGGATAGCACTGTAATCCCAGCAAGAAGTTACCCATTAACGTTCAAACCAGACCACACCACACAGACGAGTCAGCTCCGCACAGCCATATGGAGCATTGCAAACCATAACCTGAAATCAAAGGATTGGAAGAAACTTGCGGTGCAATGGAATTTCACTGAGGAGCAAATTAAAGGAATTGGGGAACAATGGACAGGTAGGGGCATCTGTTCACATGCAGACAGACGCACAGAATGAAGCATATTTAAAGGTTGAAGTCATGAAAAAGTGATCACCCTCTCCTCCCGTCCCTCTCTATACTCCACACCATTCCCCTTCATAGGCGGGAGATCTGTTTCCAGCAATTTGCCAATGCCTTTCACAGGCATTCCAAGGTGACTCACTCTCCATCTCTGTGCTTCCTGCACAGTCAATATCAGGGACTTGCCATGCAAAGAACTGGCCCCTTAACACACAGTGTATTGGTACAGAAAGACACTTCACTTCCACCTCATAAGAAATGTGCCAAATGTTGCATCAAAAGACACCATTCAGCTTCCACATATTATCCTGATGAAAATAATGCATGGTTCTTCCGGATATCCTTCTTAAACTAAACAGTTTACTAAACACTCTGTCATGAAGTCTGTGTTCTTTTAACTGTACAATGGCAGTAACAAAGATTATTATACAATGAATCCGTCCATCCCCATGCAAATGAATGGGGGATTAGCCAAGCATTTTGATTAGTTTGCAAGAATATTTGCCTTTCTGTAGTTTGTTTGCTACTTCTAAAAGATTGTAGAGAAACCAACACCGTGAGGGAAATAATTGGTAAGTGAGGTTTGTCCCTGTAGGGGGAAGAATGTGCATTTCATATCAGGTAAACAGAAACTCTTCCTGTGTGGATTTCTCGGTAGCTTGATTTGGAGACTCTTAAACATCGTGATGGGTTTCTACATATGTCAGACACCCACCTGATCAAAAAAGACAGACAAAGCTGCCAGCCCAATTCTTAATGTGTATGAATGTAGTGTGGAGACACCAGCTGATGGTCACACCTGCAACTGTAATCAATGTTTACCATAACTTTAGCTACCTAGGCCCCACATTCTGGAATTCCCTCCCTTAATCCCTCCAGCTCCATCCCTTACTTTAAGACCCTCATTAAAACACATTTCTTTGACCCCTACTACTAGCTTCTGCTTTGGCTTGATGTCCATATTTTTCCATGTGTCTCTGTGAAGTGCTTTGAGATGCTTTTTTATGTTAAAGGCGCTAAATAAATGCAAATTATTGCATGTATGATTACCTTTTGTGGGCAGTCTTGTTCATACATGATTTATCAGTTTTGAATAGCATTTAATTAAGAGTCCAAAATCCTGAGTTTTCTCCCATTATTTAATAGAATGCATTTATGTGAACATATTTATGTGAATAAGGATTTTTTGCATACACTATGGGACTTCAAATATATTCTCATCTATTTGTTTGCATGAATTCATTAGTTTGGTCTCTTACTCTAACCTGCCTTCAATCAAGGTTTTCACTGATCTGACAGCTGGACAGCAAAATGCACTTTCTAGAAGGTGAAAATAATCAAAATGCAGTGATAAAATCAACTGGGAACTGAAGCATGTTATTCATTCGGAGATCTTTGCTATTTTTCTGTCACTAGTTAGGAAATAAGGCCCCACAGGGAGGGCTGAGAATAGTGATGTGGTTCTGAGCTCAGATTCATTTCAATACATGAAAATTGGCAGTGCCCACCTTTCTGACTAAAAGCTGAAAATATAATTTATCTTGCTTCTTGGTTTGTTAAAACAGAATTCAATTTCTTTGTAGTGTTGAAAAATATGCTTATTCCACATTTAACACTTCAAGTGTACACAAACTCCATATTTTGCTCTTGCTCCCACTCCACTCCACCCCACCCCACCCCATACTCATAATTGATCATAATTGAGGGGCAGTCGGATGACAGGCTAGATTGCATGTGGTCTGTGAAAGGGGTGAGCTTGTTCGGTCAGGTGACCCTTCCTTGTTCTCTGCTTTCTTATGTTCCACTCATACTCGGAATCATTCCCATTATCTGGGCAGATGCAGCAACAGTGTTCCTGGTCACTCAGGGATGGCTGGCTGAAGATATCTGGTTCTGCTGCAATTCGTTACACATCTTCATTAGATGGTGTGGATTCCGATTGGCTAGCCTACCTATCCGGGGTTTACTATTGCCACTTAACATTTTGCAAATCTTTTACTTTCAAAGATTACAGAGGTGAATTAATTTATTCATTAGTGCCAGAATAATGCCCTCCCCTTTTGTTCTAATGTCTCGTGTATCCACAGCATATACTGGTCTACCACCAAGGGAAGTAATTTGTTGTGGCGCTGTATCCCACAACAAGTATTCTTCACTTGTCAGCCAGTGGCTCAGTTGGTAGCACCCTCGCCTCTGAGTCAGAAGGTTGTGGGTTCAAGTCCCACTCCAGGACTTGAGTGCAAAAAGCTAGGCTAACACTCCAGTGTAGTACCGAGGAAGTGCTGCACTGTTGGAGGTGGCATTTTTCAGATGAGATATTAAACCAAGGCCCCGTCTACCCTCCCAGGTGGACATAAAAGATCCCGTGGCTCTATTTTGAAGAAGAGCAGGGGAGTTATCCCCAGTGTCCTGGCCAATATTTATCCCTCAACCAATATCACTAAAGCAGATTATCTGGTCATTATCACATTGCTGTTTGTGGGAGCTTGCTGTGCGCAAATTGGCTGCTGCGTTTCCTACATTATAACAGTGACTACATTTCAAATAGTACTTCATTGGCTGTAAAGCGCTTTGGGACATCTGGTGGTCGTGAAAGGCGCTATATTAATGCAAGTCTTTCTTACTGCAAATAGCGCAGTTTATAGTATTAAAAAGTCCCTTTACATTTCACTTACGCACAATTTTTCCCATCCTACGATTAATGTGCTTCCTACACTTGCCCAAGTCCAAGCAAAACTGGTCCATGAAATTTGAGTGCTCTTACCATGTTATAATTCTGGCAGGATTAGCTCTTTGCCTTTTAGACATGACTAATAGCAGTAGAGGAAAATCAGCCCCTTTGTCATTACCTCTAAGCAATTTTGGGATCACGTGTCTTAGGAAATTATGATGCTAATATGTTATCTGTTAACTCATGAAAGGAAATCTTTTTAATGATGTCTCCAGAGTCTTAAGGCTGGATTTTCATTGAGGAGGCGGGTAGGAGGCGGGACTACAACTTTCGGGGTTGTAGTCCCGCCTCCATCGAGTTCTAGCCAACCCACGCAATTTTGACTTGATTGACCTTGTTGAGCCCGCCCAGCGGGCTCAGCAGGCCAATTAAAGGCCACCCGGCAACAGGTGATGTCACAGATTGATATTTCATCTGTCAAGACCTTTTGACAGATGAAATATCAACGTTTGACAGCTGTTTGAAGCTGTCAAACACTGACAATCTGTACTCCAAGTTAATTCATTCCTGTCAGGATGATTTAGAGATCCCTCCGGAACAGAAAGCTGAATGCTGCAATTTTTGACAGATCACGGCCATTCTGCTTTCTGTGCCGGTGAGATGAGGGACTCCCGAGACCTGCGAGAAGGAAGGAAGGCTGTAAAGGTAAGTAAAACTTCTTTAAACACTTTAAACACACCAAACACACTTACCGCTGCACTCATGCACCCATCACTCACCTGAACACCGGACATCTCGACCCCTCCAAGCCCTTCAGCCCGACGGCCCACCTCACTAACTTGGCGTGGTTTGGAGCCGTTGGGAATCCCACACTTCAAGAATGAAAATAGGGATTAGGCTAAAAACTCCCTGTTAACTACCTGTTAACAGGCAGTTAATTGGCACTAATCCCCTTCCCGCCTTGGGGAGGCGGGTCCCAGTGCGGGTCGGGTACCCACCTCCTTTGAAACTGGCATGGAGGCGGGTTGGGGGCGGGATGGGTTCATGCCCCCCAATTTCAGGATTTTAACCCCCCACACGCCTCCAATCCCGCCTCCACGGCCCAATGAAAATCCTGCCCTTAGTGTCCTGTCCAGACAGAACAAGGACATTTGCCCATCCAGGCATTTGTTTAGTTTGGAAGCATGTTATAAAATAAATGGGATATACTTCATTATGTTATTCTTTGGCTGGTCAGGCATTAACCAGGCAAAGCTCAGGTTCATTCTTCAGTTGTGCTTCGGCTAATGTCTAAAGGATTTCTTTTGAAAATGTTTTCGTTTTTAAATCTTGCCGTCTAGTTGATTTTAATTACCAAATATATTAGCTTGTGATGTCACACTGGGCACGTAGATGTTTACTCACAAGGTAACATCTTCATGTAAGTGAGTGAGGCTCAAGGCTTGCATTGTAAAGCTTGCTCCTATTCAGACAGATTGTTGGGGATTGTTTATGAACATTTATTTCTGTTTAGGAACAAAAAGTTATAAGGAACATGGTCACAGGGTGTTGCTGGTCTGGCTGCACGGAATCCTTTTAACTGGCACGAACCCAGTCAAGGGCTTGTATGAGGGGCTAATTAATATTGAACAGAAGAACTTAGCTGGTAAGTAAAGAATGAGAAAGTTTTTCATTTTGAAATGCCAACTGTCATATGAGACTCTCGCTTTAAGGACAGATTAAGTTCACTTAGGATGTAATCTCATTGAAACTTATAAAATTCTAACAGGACTAGACAGCCTAGATGCAGGAAGGATGTTCCTGTTGGCGGGGGAGTCCAGAACCAGGGTTCACAGTCTAAGGATAAGAGGTAGGCCATTTAGGACTGAGATGAGGAGGAATTTCTTCACCCAGAGAGTGGTGAACCTGTGGAATTCTCTACCACAGAAGGCAGTTGAGGCCAATTCATTAAATATATTCAAGAAGGAGTTAGATATATTTCTTAAGGCTAAAGGGATCAAGGGGTATGGGGAGAAAGCAGGGACAGGGTAGTGAATTTGGATGATCAGCCATGACCTCATTAAATGGCGGAGCAGGCTCGAGGGGGCCGAATGGCCTACTCCTGCTCCTATCTTCTATGTTTCTATGTTTCTATGTAATTTCCTTCCATCCACGTTCGACTGACAAATTAAATTGCATCACAGCCATTTTAATTTATGGAGTGCAGGCTACAAACATAATGGCCCAGAAATTCGGGTCGGGGGCTTCCCGCGGGTGTAAGTCCCTGACCTGCACTTACCTTGCACGCCAGCCGCTGAGCTGTGGGCCCGCGTGGAATTCCGATCCGGGGCCTGGTCCAGCTGCCGACGCGCAGTGCTTACATATCCCAGGGGCGCAGTTAGTTCGATGCGTCCCCTGGGATCACGTGGGCCATGGGGAGCCAATCGGAGCAGGGAATGCTCCATTCATAAGATTGACAGGAAGAGCTGTCAAAACTTATAAATACTACGGCCCCAAAATAGCACTAAATCTTCAAATACATTTTTTAAAAATCACATTTTTTAAATAAACTATAAATTACATGAAATAACTATTTTAAACAATAATTTAAATTTTTGAAAAAAATAGTTTTATTTTCTAACGGGGCTAAAAATAAACTTACCTTGCTTTAAAGTATTTAAAAATAATAAACCTGTGGAAAAAATGTTATAATTTTAATTAATTCACCACTTACCTTGTAAAAAGCAGGCCTTACGCCTGCTTTTTATATGTCTAACTTCTGCAGACTTACCCTCCCAGGAAAACCTGTAAAAAAAACCTAAGTTTGATGCGCACGTGCAGCCTCTCCTGCGCACGTGTTCGACCTCTGAACCCCTTCGTTCAGGGGAACGGAAGTGCCGGTTTCCCGCGCATGCGCAGTGCATGCAGGAAACCGGCACTTCCATTGGGCCTACGGGTGAGTACCCCATGCGTACTCACCCGTGGAGACCCGAATTTCTGGGCCAATAATTTTCTCATACCTGACCGGAAATTCCTACTGCAAATACCGGGAAGTTGCTGTCAGGAACACCCTTCATCCTTGATTCATACTAAATTGGCCTGTTGGATAACTGTCCCATGCAACTCATGTCAGACAATTTATTCAATTGTATTATGGTAATAAACAGAAGAGAAGTTTGATGTGCAGAGTTTTCTCATGGCCTCTACAGAAGACATTGGCGGGGGGGGCGGGGGGGAGATTTTTGACAAATACTTTAGGTGCTAAAGTGGTGGCCATGATGGGGTCTTAAGCTGAAATGCTGGTTTAGCCTCTTGGTAAAGGAGTTGAAGGCAGCGCTAGGAACAGTCGCCCCGAGGATTGTTAATCAGCTGACTACCTGCTAGTGCTCATTTTGGCGGCTAGCGCTTCAACTAACGCCCTCTCCTAACAGCAACCAGCTGTTTGGGACTAAACATGGCGTTGATG
Organism: Somniosus microcephalus; assembly: GCF_052327205.1. NCBI lineage: Eukaryota > Metazoa > Chordata > Chondrichthyes > Squaliformes > Somniosidae > Somniosus > Somniosus microcephalus. The sequence continues at coordinate 221,501,875 of NC_140987.1, forward strand.
TTGATTTCAAGCGCTACTTAAAGGGATACTCACCACATAAATTTATACTTGCCTTTTTTTTTATCCGTTCATGGAATGTGGGCGTCACTGGCCAGGCCAACATTTATTGCCCATCCCTAATTGCCCTTGAGAAGGTGGTGGTGAACCGCCTTCTTGAACCACTGCAGTCCGTGTGGTGAAGGTACTCCCACAGTGCTGTTAGGGAGGGATTCCCAGGATTTTGACCCAGTGATGATGAAGGATCGGCGATATACTTCCAAGTCAGGATGGTGTGTGACTTGGAGGGGAACTTGGAAGTGGTGGTGTTCCCATGCGCCTGCTGCCCTTGTCTTTCTAGGTGGAAGAGGTCGCGGGTTTGGGAGTTGCTGCCGAAGAAGCCTTGGCGAGTTGCTGCAGTGCATCTTGTGATGGTACACACTGCAGCCACGGTACGCCGGTGGTGGAGGGAGTGAATGATTAAGGTGGTTGAGGGGTGCCAACCAAGTGGGCTGCTTTGTCCTGGATGGTGTTGAGCTTCTTGAGTGTTGTTGGAGCTGCACTCATCCAGGCAAGTGGAGAGTATCCCATCACACTCCTGCCACGTGGCTGTATGAGATTTAATTCTCTCACCAAGTTGCTGGGAGGTCCCCCTCTCTCTGTCTCCCACCGCCAGCAGCTCTGCAACTCCAGAGATCTCTAGGGCCTCCTCCTCCAATGGAGTCAATTGACTGAAGTCTGGAGGGCCACCTCCGGTTCTTTGCCTCTCCCTATTGTTATCTCTTCTCCTGCAAGGAGGGAAAGAAGAGGACTTCTTCTGTGGTGTTACTTGCTATGATTGCATTAGGATGAGGGTGAGTGTCAATGGTGGTTAGTCAGATGGGGATGTGAGTAGGTGCATAGACAGAGAGGGATGGGTGGACCTGCAAGGTTGGTTGTTGTGAGGAATGATGTGCATGAGTAGGCTTGGGAAGGCAGAGTGGTGAGGTTGGGGTGACAGACACATCAGGATGAGGGTGAGTGTGGAGGTAAAACTGAACAATAAATCAAGTGTGCACTAACCTGTTTAGAATGGCATAGCTGAAGGCCTGGAAATGAGTTACCTGCCATGGTAGGAGGGACATCTAGTCAAAAACAAACTGTGGAAAATCTAGAAGGAATAAAGAAAGAAAGACTTGCGTTTATATAGCACCTATCACGACCACTGGACGTCCCAAAGCGCTTTACAGCCAATGAAGTACTTTTGGAGTGTAGTCACTGTTGTAATGTGAATAGAAAAAGCATAATTGGTGAAAAAATAAAATGTTAGAAATACACAGCAGGTCAGTGAGTACCTGTATAAAGAAAATACAGGTTACATAACACTTTGGGTGTGTACCATCGGAAGAGTGAAAGAGAAGCAGGCATTTCAGTAAGGCTGGGAAAAGGGGGAGGGGGAGGGGCAGAATATCAACAGGTATGCCAACCACCGACAGGAAGCTAATGGGTTGAATGATGTTCAAACTGCTAAATAGAAAACTGTTACTGATCTAAAAGGTGATTGAGGGTAAAAGGACATAATAATGTACACATGGTTAGGAGGGTGACAAGAACTTGAGAGAATCAAACAAGTCTTAAAAGGAAGCAAATTGAGAAAAAGAAAAATGCATAATCATAATGGGTAAGATTGCAATGTGTTGTTTCTGAGATTTGCATATCAGGTGCATAGTGTCACATTTCAGGAATGAATCATAAGCTCTACTTAAACACACATTAATCATAACACGGTGGTTGACAACAGCAGGTAAAATAAATAAAGCAAATAATTACACATGTTCAAAACAATGGAGGTATTTCTCTGTAAGTTCTAAAGGTGGTTATAACAATAGCCAAGATTGGCAAGTAAATAAGGTTATTCTAAGTACCCAGGCACATGATTAAATGACAGCATTCTCCAATGTCTCCCTTCACACCTAGGATATATATTCGTTTTATAAGTCATTTCCCCTGAGCATGGATTCAGTGCATACACACGTTGTACATACGAAGGAGAAAGTAAGAGCAGGGAGGAGGTAGTTCAATATATTGCAACAGTGACTACACTTAAAAAAGTACTTAATTGACTTAATGCGCTTTGGAATGTCCTGAGGTCGTGAAAGGCGCTGCAGAAATGCTTTCTTTATATAGTATTCTATCCGTTTAGATACTGAAAATAAGTGTAAACAACTTCCTGCATTGTGTGAGACCTTTGAGGGGTGTGAGGTATTTTCCTGCTCCATACAGTCCCATCATTTTGGATCTCTGCACTAAACAAGGACCTGCTCAGGTTACATCATCAATGGAATTTGTTAGTAAGTGTGGCTCTGTGCAGACTGATATAGAAACATAGAAACATAGAAGATAGGAGCAGGAGTAGGCCATTCGGCCCCTCGAGCCTGCTCCGCCATTCAATGCGATCATGGCTGATCATCCAAATTCAGTACCCGGTCTCTGTTTTCTCCCCATACCCCTTGATCCCTTTAGCCTTAAGAAATATATCCAACTCCTTCTTGAATATATTTAATGTATTGGCCTCTACTGCCTTCTGTGGTAGAGAATTCCACAGGTTCACCACTCTCTGGGTGAAGAAATTCCTCCTCATTTTTGTCCTAAAAGGCCTACCCCTTATCCTTAGACTGTGACCCCTGGTTCTGGACTCCCCGACCATCGGGAACATCCTCCCTGCATCTAGTCTGTCCAGTCCTGCCAGAATTTTATAAGTTTCAATGAGATCCCCTTTCATTCTTCTAAACTCCAGCGAGTACAAGCCCAATTGTCCCAATCTCTCCTCATACGTCATTCCTGCCATCCCAGGTATCAGCCTGGTGAATTTTCGCTGAACTCCTTCCATGGCAAGAATATCCTTCCTCAGATAAGGCGACCAAAACTGCATACAATACTCAAGATGTGGTCTCACCAAGGCCCTGTACAACTGCAGCAAGGCATCCTTGTTCCTGTACTCAAACCCTCTCGCTATGAAGGCCAACATACCATTTGCCTTCTTAACCGCCTGCTGCACCTGCATACTTACCTTCAGCGACTGGTGCACAAGCACACCCAGGTCTCGTTGCACTTCCCCTTCTCCCAATCTATTGCCATTCAGATAATAATCTGCCTTCCTGTATGTAATGTATATACCTTTAAGGGGGGAACTATGTTTTACAGCTCATGTATACTGCAGTACTGGCAGTGACCACACCTGTATATAACACTGAGTAGTAATCTGTACAGATCAGTTGCAGTGTGAGCCACGTTGAGTAAACACCTGTTGTACCATTCTCCGCAGTCTGTGTCTTATACACGGACGCAACATTGGCGACGAGGCAGGTTCGAACCTACCTGCAACTCTGCATCACCTCCCGGGGATTCGTTCCTGGAGATCAGTGGATTGGAGGTCAAGGCCAGAGACTCGGGCGTCGACCACGGGCAACCGCCCAGTCATCCAACAGAGACTCAAGAATTGCGGGGGAGGCTGTCGAGAGCCAGGCTTGGCTTTCCAGTCGAGGTGGTCCAGCGAAACGGGCTGGCAACAGGTAGTGCGCAGACCCTTCCCGGACAGCGGCGGGCCAGAGCCCGACCGAGCGGCACAGCAAAGGGCCGAGCAGCGTCGACGGGGGAGAGAGAGAGAGGGCAGAGCGCACAGGGCGCAGCCGGTGTTCAGGGGCCGAGCAGCGTCGAAGAGAGGGAGAGAGAGACACGCAGAAACCCGCGAGGCGCCGCCATTGCCACGAGGACCGCCGAGAGCGGCGTTGGCAGCAGTGCAGGAGAAGCGCGCAAAACCTACAGGGCACCGCTATTGCCACGAGAACCGCTGGGAGCGGCGTTGGCAGCAGCGGGGGAGGAAGGAAAGCGCGGAAGACGCCATTTTAAGCCATTGGGAGACGCCATTTTAAACCACACCCAAAATGCCGAAGAGTGGCAGTATCACCGCATTTGACAATGAAGTCGAAGATTGGACTACATATGTCGAACGAATAGAGGTGTACTGCAAGTCAAATGAGGTATCAGATGACAAGAAAGCGTCGGTATTGTTAAATTTAATGGGTGCAAAGACGTATGGTTTATTACGAAATCTAGTAACCCCAACGAAGCCAATGGAAAAGAGTTTTGAAGACATAGTAACAATACTACAGGAACATTTAAACCCCACACCGCTGCTGATAGCAGAAAGATTCAAGTTTCACAAACGGAATCAGCATAAGGATGAAAGCAAAGCTGATTATTTAACAGAACTGCGCAAACTATCGAAACACTGCCAGTTTGGAGCGGGACTGGCAGATACCTTAAGGGGCAAGTTTGTATCTGGGCTTCAAAGTGAAGGAACCCAGAAACGGCTTTTATCTGAAAAGGACCTTACGCTGGAAAAGGCTTTCAGCATTGCGGTATCATATGAAGCAGCAGCATGAGGCGCTGCAGAGATACAACAGAGACCGCAAGAATATGGCACAAACGAAATGTCATATGGAACAGAGAAGTGCTATCGCTGCGGCAGAACAACACACGACCAGAATGAATGCTGGTTCAAAGACAAAGTGTGCAGACAGTGTGGAAAAGTAGGACACATAGCACGAGTCTGCAGGTTGGGAAAGAAAACCAGCAGTAAGAAACCTACCAAAGGAAAGTACCAGAAGGTACATAAGATGACGGAGAATAGTTCAGATGAACAAAAGAGTGATAACGACTCCGAAAGCAGGGAACTGAGTTGTCTGAAACTACATAATGTGATCACAACGGAGGATCACCGAACCATTTGGGTCACTCTCAAGTTAGCAGGAGTCCAGGTAAAGATGGAATTGGACACAGGATCAGCCCTAACAGTCATAAACCGACGGGACTACGAGCGGCTATTCTCACACATACCCTTGAGAGACACAAAAATTATTTTGAAGACGTACACGGGGCAATAAGTCTACCCCAAAGGAAAAATAAGGGTGACCATTATATATAACGGTAAGGAAACACCAAAACTAGACCTGTATGTATTGCAAGATGGAGGACCACCATTACTGGGATGTGAATGGATCCGGAAAATACAACTGGATTGGCATTCCATACAGGCACTGACTGTGGCTGACAAAAAGGATGATGACGTCACACCTGGGCGACTGTCAAAGATCCTAACTGACGCGAAAGAAGTGTTCCAGCAAGGACTCGGAACACTAACAGGCATGACAGCGACGATTAAAATTGAAGAAAACGCAAGCCCAAAATTTTTTAAGGCCAGACCGGCACCTTATGCGATCCGCCCAGCCATCGAAGCAGAGCTGGAGAGTCTGGAACGTTCAGGTGTACTGTCCAAGGTAGACTGGAGCAAGTGGGCTACACCCATCGTCCCTGTGATGAAAAAGTCGTTGAGCAGCACGCCTGGGGAACCAAGGAAGGTTCGCATCTGTGGGGACTTTAAGGTAACAGTGAACCCGGTCCTTCACACCGTACAATATCCACTTCCGCGGATTGAAGATATTTTCGCCTCGCTATCTGGAGGGAAACGCTTCACTAAGATTGATCTGGCCCAGGCGTATCTGCAAATGGAGGTAGAAGAAGCATCAAATTAATACCTCACAATCAACACCCATAAAGGTCTCTACCAATACAACCGGCTGGTATTCGGGGTAGCATCAGCTCCAGCTATTTGGCAGAGGGCAATGGAACAGGTCCTGCAAGGGATCCCAGGGACCCAGTGTTATTTGGACGACATCCTGGTCACGGGCGAAAATGACAGTGATCACCTTGCCAACCTGGAGCAGGTGCTCACTAGATTGCAGGAATATGGGCTCCGAGCTAACCGCCCCAAATGCGAGTTTTTTAGAAAACAGATCTCGTATTGTGGCCACGTTATCGATAAAGAGGGGTTACATAAGTCCCCAGAGAAGATTGAGGCAGTAGTCAAGGCTCCAGCACCGGAAAATGTGTCACAACTGAGGTTGTTCCTCGGGCTGGTAAACTACTACCATAAGTTCTTGCCAAATTTGTCTACAATACTACACCCACTGAACACCCTATTGCAAACTGGGGTGCCATGGAAGTGGAGTGACGAATGTAGACGAGCTTTCCAGAAGAGCAAAACACTAATCACATCGAAAGAGGTATTGGCCCATTACAACCCGACATTACCAATTCGGTTCGCATGTGATGCATCACCCTACGGCATTGGAGCGGTGCTATTGCACAAATTCTCTGACGGCTCAGAGAGGCCAATAGCCTTTGTGTCACGATCACTAGCCTCAGCCGAGCGTAACTACGCCCAGATTGACAGGGAGGCCCTCAGCCTAGTGTGGGGAGTGAAAAAGTTCAATCACTATCTGCACGGGCAGAAATTCACCTTGCTGACTGATCACCAGCCTCTTGTCTCCATTTTTAATCCGAAGAAGGGCGTTCCGGTGATGACTGCGTAACGACTACAAAGATGGTCACTTTTCTAGGGGCGCACCACTATGAGATTGAATATAAGGGCACGAAACAGCATGGAAATGCTGATGGGCTATCACGCCTGCCACTGCCTACTGCGGAGGAAGCACCAGCAGTGGATCCTGTCGAAATATTCCATTCGACTATAGTTGAATACCTACCGGTAACTAATGCTTGTATCGAAAAGGAAACCCGAAATGACCCGACACTGTCTCAGGTATATGATTTGACAGTGAAGGGATGACCAGCACATGGCGACTCACTGTTGCCAGCATTCTCGACAAGGAGAGAACAGCTGTCAGTGTGCCGGGGGACCTTGATGTGTGGATCCCGAGTGGTAATTCCACCCAAGTTAAGGGATAGAGTGCTCAATGAACTTCATGAGGGTCACCTGGGAGGGGTAAAAATGAAAAGCCTAGCCAGGGCTTATGTGTGGTGGCCGGGAATCGATAAACAAATCGAGGACCTGACCAAGAGCTGCTCAGGATGCCAGAAAGTCCAAAATGCACCACCACAGGCCCCTCTACACCCATGGGAGTGGCCCTTATCTCCATGGCAACGGGTGCATATTGATTTTGCTGGTCCATTCATGGACTCAATGTTTTTAATAGTCATGGATGCGCACTCGAAATGGCCTGAGGTCATCAAAATGTCCTCCACCACCAGGGAGAAAACTATTCCAGTGCTACGGACCATTTTTGCCAGGAATGGCTTGCCAGAACAGATTTGCTCCGACAACGGACCACAGTTTGTGTCCGAAGAGTTCCGGAGGTTCTTGAAAAAGAATGGGGTAAGGCATTACACATCCGCCCCGTATCATCCAGCCACAAATGGATTGGCTGAGAGGTTCGTACAAACCTTTAAGAAAGCAATAAAAGCTATGTACAATGACAACATTCCACTGCAGCACAAGGTGGACAATTTCCTGTTTGCCTACCGGAATGCGACACATGCAGTCACCAACCAGGCCCCAGCCATGATGTTCTTTAACCGAAGGTTAAGATCTCACCTGGATTTGCTCAGACCAAACGTACGAAGAGATGTTGAGAGTAAGCAATTCCAGCACATCCATGAAAAGCCAACAAGGAGCTTCAATGTAGGGCAACCAGTCTTGGCCCGCGACTACCGAACAGAAAAATGGCAGCCAGGAATGATATGCACACGGCAGGGCCCACTAATGTACACAGTGGACGTTGGGGAGAGCATCGTGAGACGCCATGCTGACCAGATCCTAGAGTCACAGGAACAATCAACCCCATGCCTCGCCCATACGTACCTGGTGATGAACCCGATGTACAGGTCGCATCTACCCCAGAAACAGTATAATCGGAAGCTGATGAACCAACCGACGACAGGGGGCCAGAATCGCCTCCGCACCAAGAGCAAGACACTCGGGAAAGGCGCTATCCAGAAAGGATCAGGAAGCCTCCCCAAGGACTGAATATATAAATAGACTATTTTCAGCTAATGTTGCATGTTAAAAGTGTTAATTGTAATTAGTTTGATATTTAATTGTTAAATGAGTGTTATGGTACTGTTAATCTAAAAGGGGAGGAATTGTAATGTATATACCTTTAAGGGGGGAACTATGTTTTAAAGCTCATGTATACTGCAGTACCGGCAGTGACCACACCTGTACATTGCACTGAGTAGTAATCTGTACAGATCAGTTGCTGTGTGAGCCACGTTGAGTAAACACCTGTTGTACCGTTCTCCGCAGTCTGTGTCTTATTATACACGGACGCAACACTGTATTTGCCACCAAAGTGGATAACCTCACATTTATCCACATTACACTGCATCTGCCATGCATCTGCCCAATCACCCAACCTGTCCAAATCATCCTGTAGTTTCTCGGCATCCTCCTCACAGCACACATGCCCATCCAGCTTTGTGTCGTCTGCAAATTTGAAGATATTACATCTAGTTCCCTTGTCTAGATCATTAATATATATTGTGAATAGCTGGGGTCCAAGGACCGATCCCTGTGGTACCCCACTAGTCACTGCCTGCCACTCGGAAAAAGACCCGTTTATTCCAACTCTTTGCTTTCTATCTGCCAACCAGTTCTCTATCCAAGTCAGTACCTTGCCCCCAATCCCATGTGCCTTAACTTTACACGCTAATATCTTATGTGGGACCTTATCGAAAGCCTTCTGAAAGTCCAAATACACCACATCCACTGGTTCTCCCTTATCTATTTTACTAGTTACATCCTCAAAAAATTCCAGTAGATTAGTCAAGCACGATTTACCTTTTGTAAATCCATGTTGACTTTGTCTGATCCTGTCACTGTTTTCCAAGTGCTCTGCTAGTACATCTTTTATAATGGACTCTAGCATTTTCCCCACTACCGATGTCAGGTTTACCGGTCTGTAATTCCCCGTTTTCTCTCTACCACCTTTTTTGAACAGTGGGGTAACATTAGCTACCCTCCAATCCATGGGTACTTTTCCAGATTCCATCGAATGTTGGAAGATGATCAGTAATGCATCTACTATTTCTAGGGCCACTTCCTTAAGTACCCTAGGATGTAGATTATCAGGCCCTGGGGATTTATCGGCCTTCAATCCCATCAATTTCCCTAACACCATTTCCCTACAAATACTGATTTCTTTCAGTTCCTGCCTTTCATCAGACCCTATGTTCCCCGACATCTCTGGGAGGTTATTTGTGTCCTCCTTTGTGAAGACAGAACCAAAATATGTATTTAATTGGTCTGCCATTTCTTTGTTCCCCCATTATAAATTCCCCTGATTCTGACTGCAAGGGACCTACGCTTGACCTCACCAATCTTTTTCTCTTCACATATCTATAAAAGCTTTTACAGTCAGTTTTTATGTTCCCTGCAAGCTTACTCTCATATTCTATTTTCCCTTTCTTAATTAATCCCTTTGTCCTCCTTTGTTGAATCCTAAACTGCTCCCAATCCTCTGGTTTACTGCTTTTTCTGGCCAATTTATATGTCCTCTCCTTGGATCTTATGCTATCCCTAATTTCCCTCGTTAGCCACGGTTGAGTCACCATTTTTGTTTTATTTTTATGCCAAACTGGGATGAACAAATGTTGTAGTTCATCCATGCGGTCTTTGAATGTTTACCATTGCCTATCCACCGTTAACCCTTTGAGTGACATTCCCCAATCAATCCTACCCAATTCACGCCATTGTAGTTTCCTTTATTTAAATTCAGGACCTTAGTCTCTGAGTCAACTACTTCATTCTCCATCTTAATGAAGAATTCGATCATATTATGATCGCTCTGACCCAAGGGGCCTCGTACAACAAGATTGCTAATTAATCCTTTCTCGTTGCATAATACCCAGTCTAAGATGGCGTGATCTCTGGTTGGTTCCTCGACATATTGGTCCAGGAAACCATCCCATAAACACTCCAGGAATTCCTCCTCCACAGTATTGTTACTAATTTGGTTAGCCCAATTTATATGTAGATTAAAGTCACCCATGATGACTGCTGTGCCCTTATTGCACGCTTCTCTAATTTCCCTTTTAATGCCATCCCCAACCTCTGCATTACTGTTTGGAGGTCTATATACCACTCCCACTAACGTTTTCTGCCCCTTGGTATTTCTCAGTTCTACCCATACAGATTCCACATCATCAGAGCTAATACCCTTACAATTGTGTTAATCCCTTCTTTAACCAGCAATGCTACCCCACCTCCCTTTCCTTTTTGCCTATCTTTCCTGAATATTGAATACCCCTGGATGTTGAGTTCCCAGCCTTGGCCACCCTGGAGCCATGTTTACATAATCTCAATCAATTCATATTCGTTTACCTCTATTTGCGCAGCTAATTCTTCCACCTTATTACAAATGCTCCTCGCATTAAGACACAAAGCCTTCAGGCTTTTTTTTTAACGCTCTTAGACCTATTAGAATTATTATTTACTGTGGCCATGTTTGATTTAAACCGTTGATTTCTCTGACTGCCACTTTTGTTTTTCTCCTTCCTATCTTTTGCTTTTATCCTTGTTTCCCTTTCCTCTGTCCCTCTGCTCAGCTTCCCAACCACCTGCCATTTTAGTTTAAACCCTCCCCCAGAGCACTAGCAAACACTCCCCCGAGGACATCGGTCCCGGCCCTGCCCAGGTGCAAACCATCTGGTTTGAACTGGTCCCACCTCCCCCAGAACCGGTTCCAATGTCCCAGAAATTTGAATCCCTCCCCCTGGCACCATTCCTCTAGATACATATTCACGTGAAATATCCTTCTATTTCTATTCTGACTAGCATGTGGCACTGGTAGCAATCCTGAGATTACTACCTTTGAGGTCCTATTTTTAAATTTACCTCCTAACTCCCTATATTCAGCTTTTAGGACCTCATCCCATTTTTTACCTATATCATTGGTACCTATATGCACCACGACAACTGGCTGTTCACCCTCCCCTTCCAAGATGTTCTGCAGCTGCTCTGAGACATCCTTGACCCTTGCACCAGTGAGGCAACACACCATCCTGGAGTCTCGTTTGCGGCTGCAGAAACGCCTATCTATTCCCCTTACAATAGAATCCCCTATTACTATAGCTCTACCCCTCTTTTTCCTCCTGTCCTGTGCAGCAGAGCCACCCCTGGTGCCAGGAAGTTGGTTGCTGCTGCCTTGCTCTGATAAGCCATCCCCCCCAACAGTACTCAAAGTGGTGTATCTGTTTGAGAGGGGGATGTCCACAGGGGACCCCTGCACTACCTGCCTGTGGCTAGTACTCTGTTGGTCACTCTTTCCCTTTCTGCCTGTCCAACCTTTGCCTGTGGTGTGAACAACTGATCAGACGTGATATCCATGACGTCCTCAGCCTCGCGAATGGTGCAGTATGTATCCAATCGCAGCTCCTGCACCACAATGCGGTCTGCCAGTAGCTGCAGCTGGACACACTTCCTGCACACGTAGTTGTCAGGGACACAGGAAGTGTCCCTGAGTTCCCACATAGCGCAGGAGGAGCATACCATGGCACCGGGCTGCCCTGCCATGGCTTACCCTTTAATTAATTGCAATTAAATTAAATCAAATCAATCCCACCAATTACACTACAGTTAAATGGTATATTTAAGGCCCCTGGTTTACAAACAGTCCCCGCTACACCACAGAGACTTTAGAAACTAAAAATGACAGAGTTAAAGTTTAAAAAGAGAGAAATACTCACCAACCAATCACTTACCTGCTTTCTGGTGACATCACACTTCGATTACTTTTTACTTCTCTCCTTCCCTCTGAGTTCAGAGATTGGAGATCGGTGAGCCTACCTGAGCCTCGCCGCTCGCGTTTCCCGCCTCTGCTCACGCTGCACTGAGGCCTACCTGGTCTCTTGGAGCCTCTTTTATACTCACTCTGCCGCTTCGAGATTCCCGCCGCTGCTCGCGCCGCTCTGAGGCCTACCTGGTCTCTTGGAGCCTCTTTTATACTCACTCCGCTGCTCCGAGATTCCCGCCGCCGCTCGCGCCGCTCTGAGGCCTACCTGGTCTCTTGGAGCCTCTTTTATACTCACTCCGCCGCTCCGAGATTCCCACCGCCGCTCGCGATGCTCTGAGGCCTACCTGGTCTCTTGGAGCCTCTTTTATACTCACTCCGCCGCTCCGAGATTCCCACCGCCGCTCGCGCCGCTCTGAGGCCTACCTGGTCTCTTGGAGCCTCTTTTATACTCACTCCGCCGCTCCGAGATTCTCGCCGCCACTCGCGCCGCTCTGAGGCCTACCTGGTCTCTTGGAGCCTCTTTTATACTCACTCCGCCGCTCCGAGATTCCCGCCGCCGCTCGCGCCGCTCTGAGGCCTACCTGGTCTCTTGGAGCCTCTTTTATACTCACTCCACCGCTCCGAGATTCCCGCCGCCGCTCGCGCTGCTCTGAGGCCTACCTGGTCTCTTGGAGCCTCTTTTATACTCACTCTGCCGCTCCGAGATTCCTGCCGCCGCTCGCGCCACACTGAGGCCTACCTGGCCTCATGGAGCCTCTTTTATACTCACTCCGCCGCTCCGAGATTCCCTCCGCCGCTCGCGCCGCTCTGAGGCCTACCTGGTCTCTTGGAGCCTCTTTTATACTCACTCCGCCGCTCCGAGATTCCCGCCGCCGCTCGCTTTTCCTGTTCTGTACGACAGTCAGGAACCAAACACTTCAGTACTGGCTGTGCATTGCTTTATATGTTACTGTAGGTATTCGTGGTCACCGATGTAGGTATTGGACGAATTCCTACTTAATAATCGAGTTCGACTCCAGGAGAACAATCAAAAAGGTTTTTAATGCAGGAACAGAGGAATTCAAACAGGTTGCAGAGCTAGGTACAGGAGAGCCATAAAATAGGTCTTCACCAGACGGAGACGCCACGAGGACTGAGTAGGCAGTCCCGTGGATTGCGTGATGACGTCATCGCGTTCTTCCCGTGCTTGGGTAGTCACGTGACTTGCGTGATGACGTCATCACGTTTGCCCGTGCTTGGGATGGTCACGTGACTTGCGACGTGACGTCATCGCGTTTACCCGGCACCCGGCACTGCAGCTGGCCGTTGTGGCCGAAGTCGCGGGAACGGGAGGCCGAGCTGGGCCGGGGGCCATCGCGGGAGCGGGAAGCCGAGCCGGGCTGGCCATGTCATCGCGTTAAAGAGAATTATGTCTGGTAAGTAAGGGACACTCGGTGGTACCGCTACATGCGCTCCCCCAGAATTCGCTTTAACGGTCGACGTCAAACGATGAGATGGTCTGACGAGACTGTCCGAACAACTCCTGTAGTCTCGAGACGGAGACTGCTGGGTGGCCGACGGTCTGGCGGGTGGTCGCACTTGGGTTGGCGTAACGACGATGGGTGGTCGGTGGTCTCGGCGGTCGTGCTGTCTCAACTTGGCGGGCGAGGTCCAAATATGTGCTGGTCATGAGCGGATCCTTGCGTGCGTCGTGGCAGATAAAACATATCCAGCCTTGCGAAGGACCGTGGCGTCATGGCGAATAAAACGTATTCAGCCATGCGAAGGACCGTGGAAGCGTGTGACCTCTGTAGCCCGTGGTTCGAAGAGGGCGCCGGGGTGAAACAGCCGGCCGCATCATAGTGACTGGCAGGTTGGGCAGACGCGGACCATGGCTCTGTCATTGTTGGGAAAAGGTCCCCAGTCTGACGAAATCTGCAGGAACGCCGAACGGGTGATCCAGGAGGAAAAAAACGTGGGTCTGGGCAGGTCGGTGAACTCGCCGATAGGTGAGCGAACTCTCCGGCAGTCGGGAACGCATGGAACGGTGCATGCCGTAGTGCTACTACGGTAACACAGAAGAGAGTGGACTGTTGCTGCGTTGATCAGTGATCGGTGATGACAGCAATTTTCGCGTGGCCGATCGCGGCCGCGGGATGCCCGGTGGACCCGTCCTCGATGGTCGCAGCATCAGTAGATGTTTGCTTTTGTTGAGGGGAAAACTGTAGAGAGGGCGGCAACGCTTCTAGTTGTTGTTGATTGCGGTAGGGGGAAAAACTGCCGGGAGGGCGGCAACGCTTCACCGTTGCGCCGAAAAGCGTGGTAGAAGACAGACCAGCAGGCTGACGGGCTGGTGCGGCGTCGGCGGGGGATGGGTCCTCGTGGTTTGCGAAGGGCGAGTCCTCGTGGGTTGCGAGGGGTGAGTCCTCGTGGATTGCGAAGGGCGAGTCCTCGTGGGTTGCGAGGACTGAGCCCTCGTGGCCTCTCCACCGGGGCACGCTCCGATCCTGTGAGCCCGTAAACGTGCTGTACCCGCGCTGTGAGGGTGTTATACTTGCTGTTCTGCCGTGGGGCTGTTGAAGAGGCTGATGCTCCGAAAGTCGGTAGAGCTGTCAAAAACGGAGACGGTATCCAGATACGTGGTCTGCGCCGTATCGATGTTGCACACGGCGAACGGGGCTTCTACCAGGATAAAGCACGAGGGCGGTTGTTGCTCCCAGTGTTGCGGTAGCTGAGCGAAACGGCTGTAGCTTCCAGGCATGCTTCTTTCGTGAAAGACGAAAAACGGGGTCACCAATGTAGGTATTGATGAGCTCCCGTCCTCACGTCGTTGGTCACCAATTGTCGGAATTGGTGTTCGTCGGTTGTTGTTCGTCGGTTGCTGTTCGACTTCTGTGAAAACGGTCACAGAGACGGGGTTCAGGCTGTGCGCTTCTTCCGTGAAAAACGTTCAAGGAGACGGGGTCACCAATTGTAGGAATTGGTGTTCGTCAGTTGTTGTTCGTCATGCCGTTCTTCTGTGAAAACGTTCACAGAGACGGGGTTCAGGCTGCGCGCTTCCTCCGTTAAAAACGTTCACGGAGACGGGGTCACCAATTGTAGGTATTCGTGGTCACCGATGTAGGTATTGGACGAATTCCTACTTAATAATCGAGTTCGACTCCAGGAGAACAATCAAAAAGGTTTTTAATGCAGGAACAGAGGAATTCAAACAGGTTGCAGAGCTAGGTACAGGTGTACTGGCCGCGCTAGACGTGCTCCTATCTAGTTATCCAGCAAGTTAAACACTTATTCAAAATAATTCTTCGTGAAGCCGTTTGCTGTTTGAAGCCTTTACTTGAACAAATTTGTGAAACTGTAAATGAAGATAAAGTATGTTTTGTACATAAACTGAGTACTATACATTCGATATTACATAAGATATAAACATATTTACAACAGTAGAATAGACTAATTGTATAACTAACTAACATTTGGACTAACTTCTATAACTATCAAATATTAACCTTTTATAAACATATATTGTCAAAATACTACTCTGACAACGTTGCTATTATGCTAACAAACAAAGATACTCACAGATATTGCGCTTGGCCTAACATATGAAATCAGATTACATTGGATTGTGAATCCCTTATGGAATCCTCCATTACTGCCAGGTTCTTCCTGGAATTCTACTTCCTGGGATTCTACTTCCTGGGTTACACAGGAAGAAAGGAACAAAGGTCAAATGACCTCTGTTTCATACAAACACACTGCTAACACAATAACCACCACCAGAGGGTGCTACTGCATGTAAAAATGTCCAGAATGTCACATAATGTCCAGAACACTCCCCGTCTGGGGTCATTAACGACTCCACATAGTCCGAACTCTACTTGTCACTGGAGTCCTCTGGCGACAAAAGAAGAACCACCTCGGAGACGGTCCGTCGGTGTCGATGATAGGATGCAGCTTCCGTAGACTGCTGTGAGGAGGTAGGTTGCGTTCTGCTACGCACAGTTCCAATCTGGGTATGGTGAGGTCTGGCTGGGGCGCCAACTTGCCTCTATCAAAGACGAAGCCGATTTTGCTTTGTCCTTCTTGAGTGGTGACCTTCAGATAAGCCACACTTGCAATGGCCTTAGCGGATGCGTCTGCAAAGACACAAAGCTCTTTGAATTGGGCATTTAAGGAAGAGAAAGAAGAATAGCAGCGAGGTATTCGGATCTCCTGTAAGTCTTGGAGTGAGTCTCTCAATCTGTCCCACTCTGCTTCCATCTCTTCAGGGAGAGGTGAATCCCAATCTTCAGCACGTGTGGAGAGTTCCCTGAGGAGCAGCCTGCCTTGCATGGTGACAGGGGCTAAGAAGCCGAGAGGGTCGCACAGGCTGTTGACTGTAGAGAGCACTCCTCTACGTGTGAAGGGTTTCTTGCCGTCTAAGACTTGGAACGTGAACGTGTCTGTTGCTATGTTCCACGACACCCCTAGGCTACGCTGTAGGGGGAGGTCATCAGTGAAGAGGTCTAGGTCTTTGACGTCCTTAGCACGATCTTCAGGGGGGAATGCCTCCATCACTGCTGGTCTGTTAGAGGCTATCTTATGCAGCCTGAGGCTGGATAGTGCAAGTAGTTCCTGGGCTCGTCCGAGGGTACTGATGGCCTCTGCTTCGGTCGGGAATGACTTCAGTGCGTCGTCGACATAGAACTCTCGTTCGATGAACCCTCTCACATCGCTGCCAAAGTCGTCGTCTTCTTCCTTGGCAGCCCTCCTTAGTCCGTATATGGCGACAGCAGGGGATGGGCTATTCCCAAAGACATGGACATGCATTTTGTAGTCCACAATGTCTCTATTGGGGTCATTGTCCCGATACCACAGGAAGCGGAGGAAGTCTCTGTGGTCTTCCCTCACCACGAAGCAATGAAACATGTGCTGGATATCGGCAGTGAAGGTGACGGGCTCTTTCCTGAATCTCATGAGCACTCCCAAGAGGCTGTTGTTAAGATCGGGCCCTGTGAGGAGTATGTCGTTGAGAGAAACTCCCTGATATGGTGCACTGGAGTCAAACACCACGCGGATCTGACTACTGCATGGGGTAAGGTATCTTGGACGACCATTCTCCAAGATGGAAGTCTTGGGTGTGCTCACCTGAGATGGCTTGTTCTCTAGTGTGCGACGTCCTACAGGGTACACATTAATGAGGCATATCTTGGAGCATGCTCTTGCGCTCACTCCTTCTCCACACGCCTCGGTGCACCTGGATGTAATCTCCGGACCAGCAACTCCCTCTCTCTCCCCGCCGTGCTCTGAAGCGGGAGGAGGCGACTCTGACTCCCAAGGAGCTGGGCCTGGGTGTAGTGCTGAAACGTGCCGATCCCTTTCACATTCTGTGCATTTTGCATCTACCTTGCAGTTCTTGGCGAGATGGCTCGTGGAAGAGCAGCACTTGAAACATATAGAGCTCTCTTTAAAATATTGTTTCCGATCTTCCAGGGACATCTCCCTGAAGCCTCTGCACTTCTTTAAAGGATGGGGCTTGTTGTGGATAGGGCATTGTTTGCTCATATCCTCAGGTTTCTTCTGAATCTTTGTGTGCTCAGTTGAGGGCACTTGCATTTTGTGGACAGATATTGATGTCTTTCCATGTCTGTCGAACTTGTCTCTTCTGGCAAGTGCTGGGTGGGAGGAGAAGAAGTTGAAGCTGGGGTCGTTCCTGGCTTTGGCTTCTTTACGGATGAATTTAACGAACGCAGAGAATGGTGGGAACGCCACGTTGTGCTTTAGCTTGAACTTTGATCCAAACGTTATCCACTTCTCCTGCAGGTTAAATGGAAGCTTCTCAATGATGGGACTTACCCCTCTGGAAGTGTCTAAGTACGATAGACTGGGTAGGTAGCCGTCCTGCTTTGCGGCTTCGAGTTCCAACAGCAGATCTCCAAGGTCGCAGAGCTTCTGGGGTTCCTTACTTGTCAACCTCGGAAAGTTCTCCAACCTGTCAAAGAGAGCCCTTTCAATGGCTTCGGGCGAGCCGTAGCTTTCTTCCAGCCTCACCCAAGCCTTCTTCAACCCCTCTGGCAGCTGTCCCACATTGGCCGCTTTTATCCTGCAGGCCTGTCTGGCGGACTCTGGGCCGAGCCATTTGATAAGGAGGCCGAGCTCTTCTCCTGCCGACAGGTCTAAGCCCGATATGGCATCGTGGAAGCAGGACTTCCAAGCCCGATAATTCTCCGGCCTGTCATTAAACTTGATTAACCCCGAAGTCACCAGCTGGGTGTGTGCAAGGTATTTGGCAAGGTCGTAGGTGCTGGGACCTGTGCCAGGGTTGCCTTGGCTAGGGGCTCTGTTGGGGGTCTCAAGGAACCGAGAGGGGATTTGCCTCTGACTTTCTCTATTCGGCATCCTATTCCTCTGCACCGTGTCTTCCATTCTGCTGGGGGAGACTCTGCGGCTTGAGGCACGCCGTCTGCTTTGACCTTGGTTGGCAACTTGTGGCATGTTATACGAAGTGCTTGCGTCTGTAGAGATGTGCGGGCCTCCATCCCTTTCTCCTGTAAACTGTATGTCGGCGTGGTCGCTCACGTAATCTATGGTGCGCTGTCGTGGACTCTGCCACAGAATGGGAATTAAAGGTTTGTAAGCTGTCTCGGGAACAGCTCCCTCCAAAATTGCCTCGAATACTTGTGTCTCGGCTAATGCAGCATCTATCTCTTTTTGTTGCTGCAGAGCGTCGAATGTGGCTTGGAGACGGGCCTGTTCAGCTTGTCGTTCAACCTGGTGACAGGCCAGGTCAGCTTGGTGTCGGGCCTGTTCAGCTTGGGATCAGGCCTGTTCGGCTTGTGATTCAGCTTGGAGACGGACCCGTCTTACTTTTATTTCTATTTCACTGTCTGCATGCGCAGCTCTGGCTTGAGCTGCTACTAGCTTAGCCCGTGCTTTGGCGATGGCTATGCTTACTCTAGAACCACCCGATGACCGTGAACCAACTTGCGATCTGTAGTAACCGGAGCTTATAGACCGATTGTCATGTTCTACAGTTTCGTCTGCCTGTTTAAGGTCTTCTACTTGCTGCAAAGCATTTTCGTTATTATCTTCTGACATGTTGATGTGAGGTAGATGTGCTCTACGAGGTTAAGGCTTACTCTGGGTTCCTCCTGCTCCGCTCTTCACAGCTAGCCGTATTGCTATCTTTTCACTGATATCTTTTCACTGTACTGGCCGCGCTAGATGTGCTCCTATCTAGTTATCCAGCAAGTTAAACAGTTATTCAAAATAATTCTTCGTGGTTGTGAAACTGTAAACAAAGATAAAGTATGTTTTGTACATAAACTGAGTACTATACATTTGATATTACATAAGATATAAACATATTTACAACAGTAGAATAGACTAATTGTATAACTAACTAACATTTGGACTAACTTCTATAACTATCAAATATTAACCTTTTATAAACATATTATTGTCAAAATACTACTCTGACAACATTGCTATTATGCTAACAAACAAAGATACTCACAGATATTGCGCTTGGCCTAACATATGAAATCAGATTACATTGGATTGTGAATCCCTTATGGAATCCTCCATTACTGCCAGGTTCTTCCTGGAATTCTACTTCCTCGGATTCTACTTCCTGGGTTACACAGGAAGAAAGGTACGAAGGTCAAATGACCTCTCACAGGAAGAAAGGAACAAAGGTCAAATGACCTCACACAGGAAGAAAGGAACAAAGGTCAAATGACCTCTGTTTCATACAAACACACTGCTAACACAATAACCACCACCAGAGGGTGCTACTGCATGTAAAAATGTCCAGAATGTCACATAATGTCCAGAACAACAGGAGAGCCATAAAATAGGTCTTCACCAGATGGAGACGCCACGAGGACTGAGTAGGCAGTCCCGTGGATTGCGTGATGACATCATTGCGTTCTTCCCACACTTGGGTAGTCACGTGACTTGCGTGATGACGTCATCGCGTTTGCCTGGGCTTGGGACGGTCACGTGACTTGCGACATGACGTCATCGCGTTTACCCGGCACCCGGCACTGCAGCTGGCCGTTGCGGCCGAAGCCGCGAGAGCGGGAGGCCGAGCTGGGCCGGCGGCTGTCGTGGGAGCGGGAGGCCGAGCCAGGCCGGCGATTGACATGGGAGCGGGAGGCCGAGCTGGGCTGGCTCGCGTTTACCCGCGTCATCGCGTTCGCCCGCCTCATCGCGTTAAAGGGAATTATGTCCGGTAAGTAAGGGACACTCGGTGGTACCGCTACATTACACCTTTAAGAAGCAGAAAATGCCCATATCCTAATCACATTCATCCATCACCCCTGTGCTTGCTGGCCTACATTGGCTGCTGGTCCAGCCACGCCACGATTTTAAAATTCTCATCCTTGTTTTCAAATCCCTCCATGGCCTCTGTAGTGTATGTGCCTTTAAGTCAGAACTACTTTTTACAGCTCCTGTATACTGTAGTACCGGCAGTAACCACACCGGTATATAAGCTGTGCGCATGCCTCTGTACCCCAGTCTAGAGATTACCCTCCTCCAGTAAAGACCTGTTATTTGTTAATGTACAGCATCCGTGTGATTATTTATCCACTGAACCATGGATCTAACAGTGGCGACGAGTGTCGATTCGAATCTTCCTGCAACATAAAAAAAAATAGTCGAGTCCAGGAACACGGGCGTCGACCGTGAGCAACCGCCCAACAGTCAGGCAGAGATCCAACTTCGCTGGGGAGGCTGTGGAGAGCCAGGCTTGGTTCCCCAGCCACAACGAGCAGTAAGAGACCGACGACAGGTCCAGAGCAGACCCTTCCCGAACAGCGGCGGCTGGAGCCGACCGACGGCAGAGAGAGAGAGCTGAGCAGCATCGACGGGGTAAGGAAGAGGTGAAGAGAGCAGGGCGCAGCCGGGGGTTGATCACCGAGCGGCGTCGAGGAAAAATACTGCAAACCGGAGAGAGGGTAAGAAACAGCCGGGTTCTAGACTGAGCGGCGTCGACAAATATCAAGAGAAGAACGTGCAGGGCACAGCCAGGGATCACGGGCTGATCAGGGTCCGTGGGGCGAAGCAAGGGGAGACGCCATTGAGCCGCGGAGAAGCAGGGAGAGCGTGGGAGACGCCATTGAGCCGCGGAGAAGCGGGGAGAGCGCGGGAGGCGCCATTGAGCCGCGGAGAAGAAGGAAGAGCGCAGGAGACGCCATTTTGCGAAGCTGCAGCGGAGAAGACGGACGAGCGTGGGAAGGAAGGAAAGCGCGGGAGACGACATTTTGTGCCAGCGGAGAAGAAGGGGAAGCGCGGGAGGTGCCATTAGTGATAGTTAACGCACAACCAAGGATGCCGAAGAGTGGCAGTATCTCTACGTTCGACAATGAAGTCGAAGATTGGGCGACATATGTGGAACGTATTGAGGTGTACTGCAGGGCGAATGAAGTGCCAGATGCTAATAAAGCACTGGTTCTGTTCAATTCCATGGGTGCAAAAACTTATGGGTTACTGCGAAATTTAATAACCCCAGAGAAGCCGGTAAACAAGAATTTTGAAAGCATAGTAGAAATCCTACAGGACCACTTAAACCCCACACCGCTGCTGATAGCAGAACGATTTAAGTTCCATAAAAGGAACCAACACAAAGACGAAAGCAATGCTGAATACCTAACGGAACTGCGCAAGCTATCGAAATACTGCCAGTTTGGAGCGGGACGAGCAGACACGTTAAGGGACAAGTTTGTGTGTGGGCTACAAAGTGAAGGAACCCAGAAACAGCTTCTATCAGAAAAGGACCTTACGCTGGACAAAGCTTTCAGTATGGCAGTATCACACGAAGCAGCCGCAAGGGGCGCTGCAGAGATACAACGGAGACCGCAAGAATATGGCACCAACGAAATGACCTATGGAACAGGGAAGTGCTATCGCTGCGGCAGAACAACACATGACCAGAAAGATTGTTGGTTCAAGGACCAAGTGTGCAGACAGTGTGGGAAAGCAGGACACATAGCAAGAGTCTGCAGGTCTGGGAAGAAAGCCAACAGTAAGAAATCTCCACAGGAGAAGTACAAAAAGGTACACCAGGTGATGGACAGTGGTTCAGACGAACAAAAAAGTGACACAGACTCTGGAAGCAAGGAGCTGGGTTGTCTGAAACTACATAATGTAACCGAAATGGAGGATCACCAGACTATCTGGGTTACACTCAAGATAGACGGAGTCCAAGTGGAAATGGAATTGGACACAGGGTCAGCTCTAACAGTCATAAATCAAAGAGACTACAAGCGGCTATTTTCACACATACCCTTGAAAGCTACAGAGATTGTCTTGAAGACGTATACGGGGCAAAAAGTCTACCCCAAAGGGAAAATAAGGGTGAAAGTGACATATAAAGGTCAGGAAATACCTAAAATGGATATATATGTATTGCCAAATGGAGGACCACCACTGCTAGGATGTGAATGGATCCGAAAGATACAATTAGATTGGCATTCCATACAGGCACTGAAGGTTAAGGCCAAAAAGGATGACGACGTCACACCTGGACGACTGTCAAAAATGCTAACTGACGCAAAAGAAGTGTTCCAGGAGGGACTAGGAACACTAAAAGGAATAACAGCAACAATTAAAATAGAGGAAAATGCAAGCCCAAAGTTTCTGAAGGCCAGACCAGTGCCTTATGCGATCAGACCAGCGGTTGAAGCAGAGCTGGAAGGGTTGGAACGTTCAGGAGTACTGTCCAAAGTGGACTGGAGCGAGTGGGCTACACCCATTGTTCCTGTAATGAAGAGGTCGTTGAGTAATATGCCCGGGGAACCAAAGAAGGTCCGCATCTGTGGGGATTTTAAGGTGACAGTGAACCCAGTCCTTCACACGGTGCAATATCCGCTTCCACGAATTGAGGATATTTTCGCCTCGCTATCTGGTGGTAAACACTTCACCAAAATTGATCTAGCCCAGGCGTACTTGCAAATGGAGGTAGAAGAAGCTTCGAAACATTACCTTACGATCAACACCCATAAAGGTCTCTATCAATACAACCGGCTGGTGTTTGGAGTAGCCTCAGCTCCGGCTATCTGGCAAAGGGCGATGGATCAGGTCCTGCAAGGGATTCCAGGGACCCAGTGTTATTTGGACAACATCTTGGTCACGGGCGAAAATGACGGTGATCACCTCGCTAACTTGGAGAAGGTGCTCGCCAAATTAAAGGAATATGGGCTACGAGCTAATTGCCACATGTGCGAGTTTTTCCAGAAACAGATCTCGTATTGCGGCCACGTCATCGATGAAGAGGGGTTACATAAGTCCCCTGACAAGGTTGAAGCAGTAGTCAAGGCTCCAGCACCGGAAAATGTGTCAAAACTGAGGTCGTTCCTCGGGCTGGTAAACTATTACCACAAGTTCTTACCAAATTTGTCTATGGTATTACACCCGCTGAACACCCTACTGCAAACAGGGGTACCATGGAAGTGGGATGACGAACGTAGATGAGCTTTCCAGAAGTGTAAAGAATTGATCACATCAAAAGAGGTGTTGGCCCATTTCAACCCAGCACTACCAATTTGTTTGGCATGTGATGCATCACCCTATGGCATTGGAGCGGTGCTGTCGCACAAATTCCCAGACGGGTTGGAGAGGCCAGTAGCCTTTGCGTCTCAGTCACTAACCTCAGCCGAGCGCAACTACATCCAGGTTGACAGGGAGGCCCTCAGCCTAGTATGGGGAGTAAAAAAATTCAACCACTATCTGTATGGGCAGAAGCTCACCTTGCTGACTGACCACCAAATACTTGCCTCCATCTTTAATCCTAAGAAGGGCGTGCCAGTAATGACTGCACAGCGGTTACAAAGATGGTCCCTGTTTCTAGGGGCGAATCAATATGAAATAGAATATAAAGGCACGAAACAGCATGGGAACGCTGATGGGCTATCGCGCCTGCCACTGCCTACGGTGGAGGAAGCACCAGCAGTGGACCCTATCGAGATATTTTATTCGGCGATAATTGAACGATTGCCAGTAACAAACGCGGATATAGAGAAGGAGACCCGCAATGATCCGACGCTGTCACGGGTATATGAATTGACGGTGAGGGGATGGCCAACACATGGCGACTCACTGTTACCAGCATTCTCATCCAGAAGAGAATAACTGTCAGTATGCCAGGGGACAGTGATGTGTGGATCCAGAGTGGTGATTCCACCCAAGTTAAGGGAGAGAGTGCTAAGTGAGCTACATGAAGGTCATCTGGGGGGAGTGAAAATGAAAAGCCTTGCTAGGGCTTATGTGTGGTGGCCGGGAATCGATCAACAAATCGAAGACCTAACGAAGAGCTGCTTAGGATGCTAGAAGGTCCAAAATGCACCACCACATGCCCCTCTACACCCATGGGAGTGGCCCTCCTCTCCATGGCAACGGGTGCACATTGATTTCACTGGTCCATTCATGGACTCAATGTTCTTAATAGCAGTGGATGCTCATTCAAAGTGGCCTGAGGTGATAAAGATGTCTTCAACCACTACAGAGAAAACGATTGCAGTCCTACGGACCATATTTGCCAGAAACGGGTTGCCAGAGCAGAACTGCTCTGATAATGGACCACAGTTTGTGTCCGACGAGTTCCAAAAATTCATGAAAAGGAATGGGGTAAAGCATTACACATCCGCCCCGCATCATCCAGCCACCAATGGATTGGCTGAGAGGTTCGTACAAACCTTTCAGAAGGCAATAAAGGCCATGTGCGACGAGGAAATTCCACTACAGCATAGGCTGGACAATTTCTTATTAGCCTACCGAAACGCGACACATGCAGTTACCAACCAGACCCCGGCCATGATGTTCTTTAACCGAAGGTTGAGATCTCGTCTGGACTTGCTCAGACCAAATGTGCGAAGAAATGTTGAGGACAAACAATTCCAGCACATCAACGCGAAGCCGACAAGGAGCTTCAATGTAGGGCAACCAGTCTTGGCCCGGGACTATCGAACAGAGAAGTGGCAACCCAGAACGATATGTACAAGGCAAGGGCCATTAATGTACACAGTGGATGTCGGGGAGAACATTGTGAGATGCCACGTCGATCAGATCTTAGCATCACAGGAATGCGTCAACCCCATGTTTCGAGTACCTGGGGATGAACCCGACATACCGGTAGCATCTACTTCAGACCCAGTAGCAGTGGAACCCGATGAACTACCCGATGAAAAGGGGTCCGAATCGCCTCTGCACCAAGAACAAGAACCTTTGGAAAGGCACTATCCCGAAAGGGTCAGGAAGCCGCCCCAAAGACTGAATCTATAAATGTACTTTTGTTATTGAATGTACATGTAAAAATGTAATTGTTATTTGAATATTAAGGGGGTATTATTAATCTAAAAAGGGAGGAATTGTAGTGTATGTGCCTTTAAGTCAGAACTACTTTTTACAGCTATATACTGTAGTACCGGCAGTAACCACACCGGTATATAAGCTGTGCGCATGCCTCTGTACCCCAGTCTAGAGATTACCCTCCTCCAGTAAAGACCTGTTATTTGTTAATGTACAGCATCCGTGTGATTATTTATCCACTGAACCATGGATCTAACAGCCTCACCGCTCCCTGTCTCTGTAACCTCCTCCAGCCCTACAATCCTCCGAGATATCTGTGCTCCTCCAATTCTGGCCCCTTGCACATCCCCGATTTTCATTGCTCCTACATTGGCGGCCGTGCCTTCAGCTGCCTAGGCCCTAAGCTCTGGAATTCCCTCCCTAAACCTCTCCACCTCTCTTTCCTCCTTTAAGACACTCCTTAAAAGCGACCTTTTGACTTTTGGTCACCTGTCCTAATATCGGCTATGTGGATTGGTCTCAAATTCTGTTTGATAATGCCCCTGCAAAGCGCCTTGGGATGTTTTACTATGTTAAAGGCGCTATATTCATGTAAATCGTTGTTGTTATCCTATGGATTGTTTGATAAATCCACCATCTGCTATGCTGAGCCAAAAAGACGCAGGAAGATCCCAGGTTGGAACCTCTGGTCTGTGTCGCGTTACATGATCTCAACCAGGGCAGAGGTGGGGGACTACATTTGGCCCCATTGGCCTTGAGTTAGGGGAGTGAAAATCAGCCATCATTCCTGCTGCTGTTCAGAATCCTGTGATCACGACTGGAAAGTGCCTGTTGTTTGAGGTAGGATTGAACTTGATAGTAATAAAAACAGAAAATGCTGGAGATACTCAGCAGGTCAGGCAGCATCTGTGGAGAGAGAAACAGAGTTAACATTTCAGGTTGATGACCTTTCGTCAGAACTCTGACTTTTAGTCTCATTAATTTTGCTAGTTGGTTGAATAATGTAACACTGAGTCTCTTTGTTACTTCTAGACTTGATTTTTTCAATATCCTCTTTGTTGGCCTCCAAACATCCACCTTGCAAAAACTCTAATCATCACTGCCTGTCTCCAGCCACCCTGATACTTTTCAACCTCCATTGTCTCCCTGTCTCTCTGCAAATAGGTGTTCATATCTCTGTGACCTTGCACATTCTACTTTTGCGACTCCCTCCGGCCTATGCCCCAACCCACATCTTCTGCTCTTCCAACTCTCAAACATCTGCAGGTTCATCCCCTCTCCAACTGACCATCAGTGGTACAGCCTTCGGCAATCTTGCCTGCACACCCTGGAGCTCCCTCCTTAACACCTTGTTACATCTCTCCCCACCTTTAAAATACTCCTCACACCTACCTCCGACTATGCTTTCAGTCACCTCCCCCTCCTACTCTTGCTCTTTCACAGGTCCGGGTGCCCAACTGCCTCGTTAAAGGTGCTATTTAAATGCAAGTTGTTGTTTTCTGTCACCAGTTACAAACCGCCAGCACATGAGCAACTGTATCACAGCAAGTCAATTAAGAAGGGGATAGGAGGGCAGGGATAGGAAAATAAATCAGAATGGGGGCTAGCAGATTTAGAATGCTGATCTGCTAATTCATCTAAACAGGTGACAGTGTTGGATGTGACAATCTGAATATCCTGGACTGCCCTATTTTTGTACACACTGACACATTTGTGAGCTGATGGTATTTTATATCTATCATGTTATTAGATGTATTATATTAATCATCAGGTGAGAAGGAGCTGGAGATGTTGCTGGTGGTTAGTGACAAAGTCACATGTTGGTACTAATCAAATTACATGCCCTATTTAATTTGCCAAAAAATTAAGGAACAAGAAACATAAACTTGCTCTGACATGTTATGAGAGTATGTTCAATGGTGTCGACTTGTTTCTAATTAAAAAAAAAAAATTGTTCTGGAGATATGGGCAATGCTGGCAAAGCCTAATTTTTATTGCCCTTTCCTAGTTACCCTCAGGTGGTGGTGGTTCTTCTTGAACTGCCACAGTCCCTGTGGTGATGATACTACCACAATGAAGGGAGGGGAATATTGAATCTAGTGGCAGGAGCAGCGATGACGCAGACTGATCTGTCTTAGATGGTGTTGAGCTTCTTCAGTGTTGTGGCAGTTGTACCCATCCAGGCGAATGGTGAGTTTTCCATCATACAGTACTTCTGACTTGAGCCTTGTAGACAGGAGAAGTGTTGAGGGATCAGGAGCGGAGCCCCCTGTCTTAGAGTACCCAGCCTCTGTCCTGCTCTTGCAGCCATGTTAATGATATGGTTGGTTTAGTTAAGCTCTGGTCAGGTGAGCTATGAATGGAGCTGAACACTGTAGAATCGCCAGCAAACAGGTGCACTCCTGACCTTATAGTTTATGGAAATGCCAAGATATTGAATAGGAACAGGCATTGGACTTCCCAATTTGTATGGGTTGTTGGTCATCTGTGTGGGTATTTAAAACAGAACCTCCCCGACCCCACATAACAGCGGCAAGGGCAGCATATGCTGGTGTAATTACTAGGATTGCTGCCTGAGGATTTTCAGGGCCATTATCATCTGGCATGAGCTGAAAAACAGTTACTGGCAATAGCTATTTGGTCTCTCTGGTATGGCAGCAGTAAAAAGTTCCTGTTTTTAGCTGAGTTAAGGCAGTGGATCAATCTACTTTGTAATTTGCTCTGCTTGTTATGTCAAACTTAAAAATGAAATGAGGGAAAATATTTGGATACGTAGCAATGCTGCACATACTCAATGCACTGATCCATGCACAGAATTTAATTTTTGCTCTCCTTACTTTAAGTTAAGTTTGCCTTCACAACAGTGAAAGTGGCAGCCTCCATATGGGCTCGGTGGGATTTGTGTTGGCATGGATTTGTTTTTTACTGCCTTGGTTTATGAAGCTGGCAGAAGCCAGTGGATGGGCACTTGCTTCAGCAAGGATTCCAGCTGCAAGTGTAAACAGAATAAATGATGCATGGACCTTATTGTTTGGTTGGCAACCTATAGGCTATGTCAGATTTATCAACAAAATGTGATGCATTTATCTGATTATGAAATTTACACTACTGTAATGCTTGAAAAAATATAATTACCAATATTAAAACTATTAAATAGCACTCCTCATATGCAGAGACATATCTTAGATTGCTTTGCAAGATTGTGGACACTGAGCAAGAGGGAAGAAAAGTTGGAAAAGGCTTTCTGGAGGCTTTTGAAGACAGGCAGGGAATGGACAAGGTGCAACTGCTAGTGGAGTGTTCTAGAAGGCAGGACACAGGAAGGTATGCAAGGTTGTACAGTGGGAGGAGGCCATTGTGGGATTTGAATATGCAAAGAAGACTCATTCATTATCCATTTTCACAAGAGCCAGTGGATCTTGACAAGGTGGCAGTTTGGAGAGTTGATGGAGGTGGGTCTGAAGGTGCATAGGTGTTCGCAGGAGCAGAAGTGGATGGCTTTGGTTTTGCCTACATTGAACTGGAGGATGTTTTGTCTCAACCAGATCTTAATGTTTGACAAGTAGTTGGAATGAGTCACTGATGGAGGAATTGGAGACTTAGAAAGAAATGATTGGCATCAGGGTACAGATGGAAACTGAACCCCTGCTTCTGGATGATGTCACCAAGGAGTAGCATGTAAATGAAGGTGAGGAGAGGGATAGGATAGAGCCCTGGGGCACACCAGAGATGACTACATGGGTAAGGGAGGCGAAGCTGTTGGCTGAGCTGGGATCAATTTTACAAAATCCGGATATGCGCTCCCAGTGTGTGAAACTTTGCAGTAAGACCAAAAATTAATTAAATCAACCCTATAATGTCTATGATGCAATAAGTAGCGGTTAGAACAAGAGAGGACTGCCTAGTGATAGTGATGGACAGATGGAGGAAGATTGTGTGGTCAATGGTGTTGAAGGCACTGAGGTCCAATAAGTTGAGACACAGCAAGCTGGAGTCACACAGGTCATGTTGCAGGACTTTGAATAGAAAGCAATGGTTGGAAATGGAACAGTGAATGAAGAGAATGGAGTGATGATGGTTTTGAAGGATGTAGGAACTGTGCTGGTGGACTGATTGATGAAGTTAGTAAGTATAGGGTTAAGTAAGGGTGCCTGGGTGGGCAAGGCAGCAGGTGCATATACTGCCTTAATTAAACACTACATCTGTTGTATATGTAGTTTTTTTTTACAAGCCAAACATTTGGCTACTCATTTATATAATGACTTTTGCTTGGCTAAACAGTAGTTTAACTGCTGTTAAATAAGACAGTCTGATTTTCACATCAAATTCACAAAATGACATGTGGGTATGAACATTCTCCACCATGAGCAACTCTTCTCTGACCCAGGTGGGTTTGTGATTTATAGGAACAATAAATCCCAACGTATTCACTGGCAAACTGGATTTTGATTACTTTTGGATTCTCTACCAAAGTTCCACCATCTTCCCAATGGAGGTGTTATTGTCTTACATGCTCAGCGTTAAACCTTCCACCAAGGGATGTTTTTTGATTGCTTAAGCTCGAGTTCATTGTACCGTGGAAACTATTTATCTCACGCATCTCTCTTGCGATGTACACAAAAATGATTTTCATCAGTCTACACTCCCTTCACATTACAAATGCTAATTTATCTACTGGAGTCCCTCCAGTGTATATATTATATACTGGGCTTACAAATACAGATACAAAACACTAGTTCCCAGGCAAGTTTGTTTTTGTTACAGGTACTTGTATAGTTTCTGCCGGTTTACATTCCTATTACATTTTGTAAACAAGTGTTTTTGGAACAGGAGTACAGGTAGACTATCCTTTATCCGAACTTCCGAAAACCTCTAAAAACCGAAAGTTTTTTCGTTCAGCGTAAGTCGTGCGCACGACCCCGACCCGACCCCCCGCCGACCCCGACCGACCCCCACCCCCGACAAATTTCCCAGTCTTATAAAATACCTTCTGAAATCCGAAATTTTCCAAAAACCGAAACACGGCTGGTCCCGAGGTTTTCGGATAAAGGATAGTCTACCTGTATATTGAATTGGAATGGATTAGATAGGTAAAATGGAATACAAAATTATAAAGTGAAAATGCTAGTACACAGACCAAGATCTTGTGTGGAATCCTTCATTAGAACTAAATGCTGTTTTTTATGTGACTTTCATTACAGAAAAGATCAGAAAGGAAATTAATGGTGTGCAATCTTCACAGAAATGTACAGTTTCCTAAAGATTGCATTGTTTAATTTGGAGCCATCGATGAGGCACATTCTGCTGCTTAAGTGAGCTGCAAGGAAACAAACACGGATGCTACGGTGCCAGTGCAGCAAGAACAGGTTATTCGTGCCCCGCCTCAAATGAAGTATGTAACATATCAACTGACTTTACTGTAAATACAAAGGACAACACTGTCATTTCTGTGGGCTTGGGAACATTATTTTAAAATGTTATACATGATTTGATGAATCACTTCAAAAGATGCTTATGAATCAGCACTACTGGTGCTGCTGCAGTGAAAGGATACATGGAATGGAGCCCTGGATGGAATAGTGGAGGCAAAACCTCTATGCATCAAATAACCAAATGGCTGGAGCAATGGGCAGACTAGTGTCTTTCTGGATGAATTAAGACTGTTTGAATGACACTCCTTATCTAGAATTGTCCTGTGATCTTGTGAAGGAGACAAATTCAGAACTAGCATTGGCGGCCGTGCTTTCAGCTGCCAAGGCCCCAAGCTCTGTAATTCCCTCCCTAAACTGCTCCGCCTCTCTACCTCCTTTAAGACACTTCTTAAAACCTACCTCTTTGACCAAGCTGTTGGTCATTTGCCCTAATATTTCCTTGGCTCGGTGTCAAGTTTTGTTTGATAATGCTCCTGTGAAGTGCCTTGTGGGATGTTTTACTACATTAAAGGCGCTATATAAATACAAGTTGTTGTTGTAGAAAAACACTACTTCAGTCTTGCACATCAAAGGACAAGTCCATATTAGTAATATTCCTTCCAAAAAAGTTTGGGTAACCATGAGAAAGGAGAAATTCTCATTAGTAATGAACAGTTGAGTATATAATACAGGGCACTACTACAAATAGGCATTACTACAACTGAGAACTGATGGTCGCCAACAAGCCACGTGTGGTTGGATGTAGAGGTTTGTGAAGTCAAGTGTTTACACGTTAAATGTATAAACATGTGATAGAGCAACATTTAATTATTCAACAGAGCAACATTTAATTATTCAACAATCAGCTCCTTTTTCTTTCCTGCAAGTAATGAGCCAACAATCAGATAATTCCATTACCCATACAATGTTTTTCCCATCGTCTTATATTTATATACACTATTTCAAATTCTCTGAAGTTAACATTGTAAGCAAGTAATACTTAAAATAGGAGTGAAGTGTCAACTGGTCACATGCACCAAGAGCTGCTGGTTCTTGGAGAGATTTAAAACGTCATTTTTCAAGATAGACATGCACCTTTTGATATTTTTTAACCAGGAGGTTTTATACATAAAATTTAACTTTCATACATTCTGTTGGACATCTTGCCTCAGGCTGGGGTTCCACCAGCTCCAAAACATCAATTTGGAAGCACAATCTTCAAAGAATATAAATGAGGGGCCAGTCCGAATCCCAGAGCTTATGGATATTAAATACTTGGGTAAAATAAAAAGGCTAATATTTTACAATGAAGATAGCAGATGAACTGTAAAAGATTATAAAAATACATGTTACATTTCCCCCCCAATCCTTTTCCAGTTTATTTAGCACGTTCTTTGAACTGCTTAATTTTTATTTTCGAGGCTTCTCTTATGTGAAGATGTAGAAACCTAAAAGTGCAGGTTTTATAAATTGAGTTACTGTAGAATCTCAACTGGACCATGTCAAAGAATCTGATGGGAAGATTTTTTTTGGCTACTAGTTTAGTGACCTCATAAAATCAAAGCATTTCATATCTATAGCAAAATAATAAATATGTTCTAAAAGAATGCATTGATGATTTTGCTATAAAGAACAAGGAAACCTTCCATCTACAGGTCTCTGGTCTACACCATCAAAAGAAAAAGTGACCATTTTGAAAAAATCATTCAGAAATATACAAGATGATGCAGCACAAGGTTGAATATGTTTAGGCAAACCCAAAACACAAGATTGTAGCTTAACTTATTAACTGCAAGATGTTTTATGTCCTAGCAAAATACTTGTATTGATGTCGTCTTTCGGACAGAGGGCATCATTTTGGTCACCCAACTGCATCGTTTGATCAGGAGAGCTAGTTTGGGGTGCACTAATATTTTACTGCATATTGCAAAGAAATGGTATCGCCTGTATACTATCGTGGATACCAAATTTCTAATCAACTACATATAATTTAGTACAAACTACAATTGATAACCCTCTTTGATGGTTATCATACATTGAGGATACACAAACATGCCGTGTACATATTGACAGCTGCAGCCAGGACAGAGATTAATCCAAAAAACGCTCAAAAATTAAACTGTTCTTATCAGTAGAGATTTGCTTTAGATTGTTACAAACTATTTAAGCTTCTCTCTCATTTTGAACCACCCCTCGATCAGATTACAGTCATAGCCTTGCAATCAATCCAGATATCAATGATTAAATATATAACATTTACAAAAAAGGTTTTGCTGGCTATAGCGTAGGTCAAAATGTTTATATATTTGCTCGCAAGACCTGTTACTAGTATAATTTCAGGGTATCCTTTACAAAATAGGTTTGATACTTGGGTGTCATTTACTTTTATGCTAAAGCTACAGAATAACGATTATTTGTAAAAATGCATAATGTGTATATGAAAAATGCCAAAGAACAATTTCTGTATTCTTCATACTGTGAATAAAATTCATAAAGCAATCAGATGGAGGACACATTTATTGTACTATAATCAGAAATTAAAAATTTGCAATACAAAAGTTTAAAAATGAATTGTATATACACACTTATATACAGAAGTAATTTATAATTATACCTTCAAGTCAAACTTTACATTTGTGCTCTTAAAATGATCAAAACTCCTTTCAAAAACTGTCTGTTCAGTTCAATAGGAATTATAAATTGCACATAAACTGGAACTTCAAACCATAAATACATCTGGCAAACAACATTTTACACAAGCATATTTTAATTATGAAAAAAAGCTGGAATTTTTGGTGACAGTTAAAAACATGATCTAACATTGAGCTGTGCTAAGCCTCATACGTGTGTTTAAGTACATGGGATCGGTCAGGCTCAAGAACATTTTTGCTCTGAACAGTTGCAATGAATTTCCACCATAGGTTGGGGCATATAAACCCCCCCCCCCCCACAACACTGCCAATCTATCACTGTACCTTCTTACTGCATAATGAAGCACACAAAACTATTCGGTTTCAAAAACTCTCAGTATTCCTCTTCCCAAATTGCAGTGCACCATTCTCCTGTAAAGGCAGCTGGTATGTGCTCTGCTCTCACACATCTGTCTGTGCCACTTCAGCAAGTTTCCGAGAGTCGCATGTATTCACAGGTTTACAACTTCCAATTACAATGTCAGAAATGGAAATTGCTTAGGCCAAAACTCAGTTAATATGGCCATTAACCCCTCCTTTGAACTCCTATTTAGAAAATAAAGGACAGCTGCTATAATGTTACAAGACTAATACATTAAAGGGTGCTTGTGATGATGCTTCCCAGTCAGAAGCTTTAATGCTATAGGTCTATATATTCCATTAAAGTGGCAATTTGTATCTTACATTGTCACTAGTTGCTTAGACAGCTCATCTATGTGACAGGAAGAGGGATATTTTAAGACATTATGACAACATACTAGGGTTTAGAATGGGACCAACTGACAGGAAATGGAAGTGGAATGGAGAATTAATGTTATTTAAGAGCAGTACTTGATCCTGCATTACCTATAAAATGTATTTTTAGAATTAAAATTATTCATTTTGATGTAATAACCACTTCATTGCCATATCACAAAGCACTTAAATAGTAACTTAACATCTAAACACTAGTTTGCATATTTTAATTATTTTTCAAACCGTGGTAGAAGTAGAATACAGTGGAGAACATTGGTTTATACAACTCCCATTAATGAGCTGCATCTCTTTAAGCCACAAATGGAGGAGGATTTATACTACTGATGCGATATTTTTAAACAAAACTCAAGGTTGAGAACATAATTTCCCCCAGAGTTCTACTGTAAAAGATGCTTCAGTGCTGAAACTCATAGAACTTTGATAGAATCTAGCCGCACTATTGTGCCTTCACGGAAGTGCTGCTTCAAGTGATCTTTAGTCAACAGGCCAACAAGTTGAGATGCTATTTTTAAACCCTGCACAATCAATATATTGAATTTTACAGCATTTAAAAATTATTGATACATGCCTTGCAGAAGCAGAAACCTACATACATTGCAAAATACTTTCATTGGACACTGAATGCCCAAGAACGCACTTGCAACTTTGCTCATGAGTTATGTCATTAAAATTAATTTAATAAATGGTAACAGCTCAAACTTAAGGTCCTCAGTCTTCACATATAGAACGAACTGTAGATTTCACCGGTTCTCTCAATGTATCCTCCACTCATTTCAAGTTACCGGTGTTTTTGTTGAAGAGGCATTCAGTCTACAACCTTTATTGATTGGATGCCGCAACTGACAGTGGGTGATTTTGCATTCTGGGCTGTGACTTTCCCTCCAGTGGCGGAGGAGGGCTGACTGGATCGAGGATACTTGGCTGCAGTCGCTTGACCAATGGTTTGCTGGAGGGCAAGAAAGGAACAAGAAGTGAGCAGCATCCTACAGACCTAAAGTATGAGCCTGCTCCCCAACCCAAAGCATTTTTTTTTGTACAGCAATGAGATTGTTACATTTCTTTTTAATATAATTCAGCTCACTGTTCCTATAAGATTTTAGCAGACAAAAATAGCTTGCAGTATACCGGTTTTAAAAAGGAAACCAGTTTTTCATAAGCAATTATATTTTATTAAAATCTGACAAAATGTTCCAGTTACTGAGTAGGTGAGTCATCATTTATCAAGACATAAACTTTTGTTCTTTCTCAGTACCCCTTTTGGAGAGTATCTACATTTTGATGAGAAGGCTGCATCTAGTTAAACGATTGTTTAAGTTTTCTACAAGCTTCCACTGGAATATTCTGTGGTGCACGAGCATTGAGTAAATGATGCAAGTGACCACCACCAAATCAAAACGCAGGTATGAATGTCAATCACACAGGCATCATTATTTATCGCTTTATAGCTAAATAGCAAGTGTGCTGGAAAGGTAATACAATTTAACAAGACTGAGAAATGGCACAGTGTACACGTGCCATAAATGGAATTGTGGCTTATACAAATAAGCTACTTGTGCTGCTGCTAATCTAATTTACAAGCATTTGTGCTACCATTTTGTTTGTCTGACATGTATTCATTAGCTTGCCTACATGGCACTTCAAACTAATTCACTTGTAAATAAGGCACTTTTGAGACTTGAGATAATTTTTTTTAAAGTTATTCAAGAAATGTTGATTATTAAGTGTAGGTGCATGCTATATCATTCTGAGTGCAATATTATTGTAACGTACAAATATATTGTTACCTATTGAAGGGTTCAAAAATAACCCAGGAATACTTGCAATTTAAATCTGGATGAATGCCAATGACTCAAACTATTTAGGTATATATCTAATCTCTTTGATTGGAGGTAGCAGAAAAAGTCACAAGCTTATATACTGGCAGCATAAAATGCTCAAATTTTTTATTTTAGTAGTCCCATTACTACAGGTCAGAGAATGAACTTTGTATACAAAAAGATACTGCATTCAAGAGAAAGACTCGCTCACACGGAATAATCTAGCATTCCTCATTTTCCATATATAAATAAAGGTGTATCAAAGTAGTTTTACAAATTAGACTTGGGCTTGGTGAGAGCAAAACTCAAAGGCCAAGATGAGGTCACCTGTACACCTGTACAAGCTCAAAGTTAATTCTGCCTCTTTTTCCGTTAAAAAACAAACTTCTATGTGAAAGATAAATTAGGCTGCTTCTTTCTGTAACCTCCCTAATGTTAATTTTATCTGATCTTCCAGACTCCAGGCACAAACTAGCTTTTTGCTTAATGGGCTGCTACCTTGGCTAGTTGAACCCCAAAGAGGAAGAGTGTCTAGATGGGTTCCTGCAAGGAATAATGTTTGGACTCTGGGAAGCAGGTTAAAGCTAGTCCTGTGATAAAATCAGAAGGAGCATCCAAAAGCTTTTAAATGATAAAAAAGTCAATAATTTGTTTTATGATTCAAGTACAAACCAAGATATCTTCCAAATAGGATACCCTACACATTGCTTTGAGTTGCCATACTAGCACCTTTATGTAAAGCACTTATAGCCAATTGCTTCAGTAATCTCAGTTTACATAATGTTGGGCTGTAACACTAGATTTCAGTTTTATGAGAAAACCTCCTGGAGCGTGCCCAATCGTAACATATTTCACCCATTAACCTTCAAAAGTTGCTACAACCATTTGATTATCTCAAACATACTCCAGGAGTCCAAACAAACATTCTAACCCGAATAGGAGGCTTCCTACTTTTTAAGTTAGAAGGCTACTGATGACTCCAAAGTGGGTTGGAATGCAAGGCTTGCTTTGTTTAAATATAGGCTCTGCATAGTCCATCAGGTGCTTGTGTCACTGAAGCTATGTGCATTAAGTTCCCCAAATTGCATTTGTGGAAGTGGAGTGCAGTAGGGAAGGCAAGTCTACCAGATCCACATGGAAAGGGGGGAAAAATGAATGCTAGAAATATCAAGTAACAGAAATAACAGAATTGAATTTAATTTGGCTCTTGGTCAAATGGTTATTGGGCCAACTGTAATACTCTTCTCTGTTTAGATATCCTGCAAGTAATCTCTAGTTATGGCAAAATCCAGGCCACTGTTGGGTGGGAGGAAGCAGGAGACCAGGCCAAGATGGAGAAAGTTGAGAGCAGAGTTGGGGCTGAGCTGGAGTGGAGTGGGTGGAGTGCAATATGGTGGCCAACGCTACACTGAATAACTACTGAATGTTTGCGGCAGTTAGAAGAGTGTACTCATGACGAAAAGAAGCTTCAAAAGTGGAGGCAGTATTTTAAAAACATATTGTGCTACTAATGGCACTACCCAGCACACATGGCATCACATGTCTCCCTGTGAATTTAATTAAGTAATGTTGCAGGGCACATTTATTAAAAAAAAAAAAAAAAAAAAATTCTCCCAGAGGGCATTTTGAAGGTACACACCCTCTGTTTTTCTCCCTAACTTCCAGTACAACACTTTTGTTGTTTATGCTGGTAACATTTCCCCCTCCTGTCTGTAAGGAGGTCCCCCAGTCTCCCTCCAGTGCCTTTCCACCTATTACAACTTAGATCAGGAATGGGTAAAGTGTTCTCATTCTATGTCCCCAAATGTTAATGCTTCACCTGCCACTCCACCCTTCTGCTTTTATATTAAGGATGTAGGAAGAGGGATCATGTGTAACATATAAAAACATTGAGACATTGTCTTGCAATTTCCCTGCTAGGATGACTGAACTGTCTGCAGTGTGACCGCATGCCTATTGGATGTAGCCAAGAAATACACGGTACCTCGGTGATATAATTATCTCTATTCTTTCCAGACTGTGAAAGCCACCAATAAAGATCAGTTATGATGTCCCTTTGCACGAGTAAAAAAATGCCTGGGGCTCACCATCACTGCTGGGATATTCCGTACATGTCCGGCAACTGCTACAACCTCAAGCAGATTTTTTTTTTTTTTTTTTAAAATCAAGAACTCTTCATATTTTCATCGTTTACGTGCAAATGAAATATCAAATTCATTATTCAGTAAAATAGCTCATCATGCATACTGAATAAATATAGGGTCACTTTGTAGGTTAGTTTAATCAAACAGAGGTAAAATCGAGTCAATATGAAAAGACAGAAGTTGAAGCCCTCCAGGCAGGCTGCGGAGCTAAATTCTGCAGTTCAATGCAGTGAGAATCAATTAACATTCTGTAGGTTGCAGTAGTTTTATCCTGTGATCCACACAAAAGTCATTTATATTGTATGTTGCATATTCTTGCATGTTGCTAAGCATTGGTTAGCTCATGTGTTTTGCAACACAAGGACTAATGGGAAAAAAAACTAGCAGGATGTTCTTTGAAAAGACAGACTGTTGAAGAATTTCCATTTACGTGCCTAGTTTGATAGCATTTGGTTAAACAAGAATGTGCACATGATTTGTTTGGCTTTTTCCACATGAAGAGTTAGTTTCAATTTTTTTTAACCAAATAGATAGATAAAGCTTATTATTTTGGTAGGTATAAACTGAGTAGCAAAATAAGTTCACATTTACACAATTTCCTTCGCCTTAGGCTAATTTTCAATGTTGGAACAGGAGTAGGCCATTTAGCCCCCTGAGCCTGTTATGCCATTCAGTTAGATCATGGCTGATCAGTACCTCAACTCCATTTACCCACCTTTGCTCCATATCACTTCATATTCTTGCCAAACAAAAATCTATACCAATCTTAAATTCCAATTAACCCAGCATCCAGATTTCCACAACCTTTTGTGAAAATGTGCTTCTCGATTGCACTCCA
This sequence comes from Somniosus microcephalus, assembly GCF_052327205.1. NCBI lineage: Eukaryota > Metazoa > Chordata > Chondrichthyes > Squaliformes > Somniosidae > Somniosus > Somniosus microcephalus. Next base: position 221,540,409 of record NC_140987.1, read on the forward strand.
GATGGCCTAGCTCTAATTTTAAGATTATGCCCTCTTGTCCTGGATTACCCCACCAAATCAAAAAGTTTATTTGCATCTACCCCATCAAATCCCTTCATCATTTTAAACACCTGAAATTAGAGCACCTCTCAACTGTCTAAACTCAAGGGAATACAAACCAAGTTAGTGCAACATGTCCTCATAATTTAACCCTTTTAAGTTATGGTGTCATTCTGGTGAATTTGGATTGTACACCCCTTCCAAAGCCAATATATCCTTCCTGAATTATGGTGGTCAAAACTGAAGGCCGCACTACAGATGGGATCTGAGCAACTGAATCTTCACTTCCTCTCTTTTGAATTCCAACCTTCAAGATAAAGATTCCATTGACGTTTTTGATTTTTTTTATACCTGTGCACTAGCGTTTAGCGATGTGTACATGGGCACTTAGCTCCTAGTTTCTCACCATGAAGAAAATATTCCAATTTGTCTTTTTTAGATCCAAAGTGGATGACTTCACATTTCACCACATTGAACTCAATCTGGCATAGTTTGCCCCTTTGCAACTTCTTGCCCCTATCTACACAACATATTGTCCTAACTTAGTATCATCTCCAATCTTGTATATATAACTCTCTATTCCTTCATCCAAGTCATTAATATACATGATGAAAAGCTGAGGCCCCAGTACAGACCCCTGGGGAACATCACTTGTCACATTATGCCAATCAGAAATGTTCCCTTTATCCCAACTTTCTATCTCCTATCTCCCAACTAATTACCAACATATTTTTACAATGGTTCTTAATTACAGGTTACAAAGACCATGTAAAAGGTAGACATAGCATCTAGAATATGGTTACTTGTGTCAAACTGTGTTGAAAACTAGTATTTGAAACATAATTGGCTTTATATTCCTGACATTATAAAGTGTGTTAATATGCAGTTAAAATAGTCTACTTTAACTTAAGAAATATTTACCAAAATGGAAGGAGACATGATACTTGCATCTAACTTTTTTTTAGCCCCACATCCCAAAATATAAATCTTCAGTGCAGAAAAATGTGTATCAGTTGATCAAAACATGAACCCACACAGTTCACCAAAACTTACTGGAAGGGAATCAATACTCACTGAACCACTTCCCCAACCATTTTTTTCCTAACATAAATGAGTAATCAAATAGTTTAAAAACTGTGGCATTAGCAGCTGTTAGTTAAAAAATAAAAGTACATTTATTTCAAAATATTCTCTACAATTTATTCAGTACTGTCATTTTTCTTGAAATTAATCTTCTCTGTCCATGCAGTTACTTTGATATAATCTTCTTGAGCCATTTCCTGTTGATCTAACTAATATGGCTAACATGATCACTAGAACAATTTTTCCAGTTATATTTTTCATTTTAAAAAGAGAGAATTGAACACCTGTGAAAACAAAGAATAGCAGAATGCAATCAGCAAAAATCAGCAAAGCCATTCTTTATTTAAAAATTACCTCATAAAATTTACACTCCAATTTATTTTAAAGACTGGCTGTGAAGATGCTAAACTGACATTAAATACTAAAATATACCACTGTTGAGCCCTAGCTTTAAACTATTTATATTCTAGTCACTAGTTTTCAAAAGGTTGGACTCAGGGCTGCAATAATGATTTACATGCGTGAAGTGGCTTCATTACTTTTGGCTGCCTTAATTAATATTTGGTCAACATTTAAAATCTACACACTTGAGGGGTTCAGGTGACATTGTGAATTACAAGACCAAGGACAGGCTGGTCCAGATCAATAACAAACAAGTCCGCTCTCGCCTTCTCTCCGCTGTAAGAGTCCCGTGCCTAACTTCAGCTTCTAGTGGGCACAAGTCCAAAAGAACAAGCCTATTATTTGGTACAAACTGGCAATCCAGAGAGGCAACAATGATTGTTGATGTGGGAAACAAATTTATAAATGGTACAGTAGGGGGTGTTTCTTTGAGGTTAGTGTCAAAGCATATTCTTGCAGCAGAGAGCAAGAATTATACTTGGTATCTCTGTTACACTTGACCCAGGGTGATTGACCTAGACAATGAACCCAGAAATATGGGGGGGGGGGGGGGGGGGGGGGGGGGAGGGGAAAAAAGAGAGGAATAATCCAATTCCCATCACCCTCCACCTGGAATCAACTAATTTGCCAGGGGGAGGGGAAACCAGAAAATAGCAGAAAGGAGCAGCAATGAGATCAGAGGACAAAGACAGATAGATAAACAGCAGTAAAATTAGAAATATCCACAAAATTTCAGGGACCAGATCGAGGAAAACAACAAAAAAGTGACGATGAAAGTATTAAATTGTATGTACATCAATATCCGTAGTGTAACTAAAATGATTGGTGAGCTGCAGCACAAATAGCCACATGGGAATACGTCCTGGTTGCATGAACAGAGACATGCCTCAAACAAGGCCAGTATTCAGGAATGATAGAGAAGGAAAAAGAGGAAGGGGTGTGGCAGTATTGATTAAGGATGATGTTCCAGTTCTAAATAGAAAGGATATACTAGATGGATCTAGGACTGAATCTACTGGGCTCGAGTTAACAGAGGAGGTGCTGTTACATCGCTGGGAGCTTTTTTTAAAAAAATAGTGAGAAGGAGATGGATGAGCAAATTTCAAAAAGATGTTTAACAAAAATATAGTAAATTAGGAGACTTTAATTACCCTAATATAGATTGGGAAAAACCATAGTGCTAAGGGTAGGGAAAGAGAGGAATTTCTGGAGTGTACTTAATCAATACATGTACTTAATCAATACATCTCCAGTCCAACAAAGAAGGAAGCAGTGTTGGATCTGGTTCTGGAAAATGAAGTGGGGCAAGTGAAGTGTGTTATAGTAGATGATCATCTAACTAACCGTGACCACAACATAATTTGGTTTAGAGTAATTATGGAAAGAGTGCAGAAAATATCGAAGATAAAAATGCACAACTGGGGAAGAGCTAATTTCAGTGATTTAAGGAGGGACCGAGCACAGGTAGATTGGAAAAGGCGATTGCAGGGTAAAGCAGTAACTGAGCAATGGAAGGCATTAGGGAAGAGATCGTTCAGGTACAAACTAGGCATATTCCTTTGAAAGGAAAAGGTAGAGCATCCAAAGCTAATGCTCCTCAGATGAAAAATGAAATAAAAGATAAAATAAAATAGAAAAAGGGGGTTTATGACAAATGTCAGGAGGAAGATTCAGTTAATAACCAGGATGACTATGGAAAGTACAGCAGGGAATTGAAAAAGTTAATACGGGACGCAAAGTGAGGTTATGAGGAAGGATTAGCAGAAAACATTAAATCCTGAAACATTTTATAAACATATAGGCCTAGAAATTCAGTGGCCTGCGCCACCAGTTTGCGCCCAAAGAGGGCACTCAGTGGCTTTAGCGCCACTGGCCACACCTACCGCGATATTTAGCGGGGCGCTAATGGCGGCGTTAGCCTGTAGCGCTGCGCCACCACCGATGATGTCATCGGTGTGCGCAGCACCCCGCTCCCGCCCCGATGACCATATTTGGTTGCGCCCGCCTCTTCAGCGCCGGCCGCAAATAGCGACCGGTTCACAGGGGCCTACCTGTGGCGGTAGTGGCGCTAGTTAAGGTGGAGGTGCAGCCGGCCGCTTTTTCGGCGGCCGCCTGCCAGCACCTCCATCCCCGGCCTCCTAAACCCCCCCCATCGCGGCATTGCCGGCTGTTTCCCGAGAGCCCAGCACTTCTCCTTGGCCTTAACAGTGGGAGGAAGGCCTGCAGTACCGCAGCATGCCGTGCCGCAGCGTGTGGCGCTGCGGCCCTTAGCGCACCGATATTCAGTTTCAGCGCCCCAAGCGGGGCGCGGGAAGCCTCGATTAGCGGCCCGCTTCCATTTGGGGCGCAGAAACTGAATATCCGGATGGCGCAAGTGGCTCCGCTCGCAGCGGTAATTCCAGTGCCCAGGCGAGCTTGGCGCCCCAAACGGCGCCAACTGAATTTTTAGCCCATAAAGTGCAAGAGGTTAACTATGGAAAAAGTTGGACCTATTAAGGACCCAAAGGGAAATCTTTATGTAGAGGCAGAGGACATAGCTAAAGTATTAAATGAGTACTTTGCATCTGTCTTCACAAAGGAAGCTGATATGAAGGTTACACTAAAAAAGGAGAGTGAAGTTATGGGTAGGATAGTAATAGATAGAGAAAACATACTAAAAAGATGAGCATTCCTGAAAGTTGGTAAGTCACCTGGTCCAGATGGAATGCATCCTATGTTGCTGAAAGAAGCAAAGGTAGAAATAGCAGAGGCATTGGTCACAATCCTCATTGGATACAGGAGTAGTGCAGTAGGACTGGAGGGTTGCACATGTTATACCACTATTCAGGAAAGGGGAGGGGGATAAACCAGGAAACTACAGGCCAGTCAACCAAACATCGGTGGTGGGGAAGTTATTGGAAACCATTATCAGGGACAAAATAAACTTTAATTTGGAAAGGCATGGGCTAATCAAGGAGAGCCAGCATGAATTTGTTAAAGGCAAATCGTGTCTGACTAACTTGATTGAATTCTTTGATGAGGTAACGGAGAAAGTTAATCAAGATAGTGCAGTAGATGTATATATGGACTTTCAGAAGGCATTTGACAAAGTGCCACACAGGAGGCTTGTTAACAAGATAGAAGCTCAAGAAATTAAGGGGAAAGTAGCAGTATGATTACGGAATTAGCTCAGTGACAGGAAGCAGAGGGTGGTGGTGGTGGTGAATACTTTTCAGACTGGGAGGTAGTTTCCAGGGATGTTCCCCAAGGGTCAGCTTTGGGTCCATTACACTTTTCAATTTTTATAAATTACCTAGATTTGGGTGTAGGGAGCAGCATTATAAAGTTTGCAGATAATACAAAACTTGGCAACATAGTAGTGATGAAGATAGTTATAGACTTCATGATGACATAGACAGTATGGTAAAATGGATAAAAACATGGCAGATGGAGTTCAATGCAGAGAAGTGTATAGTGATGCACTTTGGAAGGACCAATATGGAAAGACAGTATATTACTATAAATGGCACGATTTGAAAAAAGTGTAGATGAGCAGAGAGACATTGGTGTCCATATACACAAATCCTTAAAAAGGTGGCAGGGGAAGTTGATAAGGTGGTTAAAAAAAGCACATGGGTTTCTCAGGTTTATAAATAGAGGCACTGAATATAAAAGCAGAGAGATCAGGCTAGAACTTTATAAATTACTGGTTAGGCCTCAGCTGGAGTATTGTGGACAATTCTGGACACCACACTTCAGGAATGATGCAAAGCCTTAGAAAGGGTACAGAGGAGGTTTACCAGGATGCTATCAGTGATGAGCGACTTCAGTTATGAAAAGAGGTTGGAAACATTAGGACTGTTCTCCTTGGAACAGAGAAGGGTAAGAGGTAACCTCGAGGTTTTCAAAATGATGAGTTTTGATAGAGTAGACAGAGAAAGGCTGTTCCTCTGGTGAGTGGGTCAATAACCAGAGGTCATACATTTAAAATCACTGGCAAAAGATCTAGAGGGGAGACGAGGAGAAACTTTTTCCACTCGGTTATCGGGATCTGGCACGCTCTACATAAAAAGCTGGTGGAAGCGGATTCCATAAATAATTTTAAAAGGGAGCTGGACAGATACTTGAAGATGAGGAACTTATATAGGATTACGGACAAAAAGCAAGGATGTGGGACTAAGCGCGACTGCTCTTTCAAAGAGCCAGCACTGGCATGGCGGGCTGAATTGTCTCCTTCAGTGCTGTAAATTTCTATGATTCTATCATTCCAATACGAAAACAAAACCCAGGTTACAGCTTTGACCATTTCTTAAACAAATCAAACCCTTTCAGAGCTATCCCAAAAATTCCCTGCAGTTCATTTCTTTATGTGCCATGAATGAATGCCCAGGTGAATACTTCGACACTATTATCCGGGATGTTCGACATTACTACAACAGTTGGCTCAGCACAGGAGGATTGTTTTGGAGAAAGGGTAAAACAGAGGTAGAACACCTGTAAGTATTATAAACCATTCCAACTGTTAATGGATACTAAAATACATTTAACCCCTCTGAAATGTGGATCAGTGACACCAATTTGCCTAGCTATAACATTTCTGAGCTTCATCCACACAGAACAAATCTAATGGAGGAGGATTCATTAACATAGATGTCTTATTTCACTGAATCTGAAGCAGTGACCTTTCCACCCGGTGTTCATTTTTTTTTATTACCTGTGTAATTGGATGATGTCTTTCCACACATACTGTAGTCATTGGTGGTGCCACTCCCTGGCTCAATCCACATTTAACTCCTTTCGGGAACGGGTCAGGTCGCCCTGTGATACGTGCCACTATGGTTTTTCCAGCTTTTTGCTGTGCCGAGCTCACACACTTAGTGGTAGGCTAAACATAGTAAGAAAGTCAGTTTCAAAGTAAAAAGTTACACATCAACTCGATTCAAAGTATGAACATGCCAAAAAATGATAGTGAAGTAAAGCTAGTATTTCTTTTCCAGAATTGCTAAATAGTGTTCCATTCTTCTAGACATCTCAACTCCTGCTGGGGACAGTTCCAGGGGTGTTCATTGCCTTTTGGTACCTCGCCTTCTGGCACAGGCACGATGGGCCGAAAGGCTTCCTTCTGTGCTGTATTATTCTATGAAGCGGTCATTCTTTGTGAGCCTGGATGGTGAACATTGGCAGGCTATTGATGCAAAAGCAACATAATTGAGCTCAATCTTCACCAGGGTCCACCACATGTACACTTACCAACAAAAACTACTAGATAGTGATTTTTTCCACCTCCCTAACCCAGGTGCCCCAATTGCTGCCTGGGCTGAGATTGAGTTAACTCAGTTCAGACTGTGAATGAAACCCGGAACCTTCTTGTGTCTAGAGCACAATGCTACATCCGTGTGTCTAAAGCATACAATCATATCTGTTTTATTGATGTTACTGTAGTATTGACAATTTATGTAGTACCAAAAACTGGAAATAGAGTTATTATGACTGCTTGTTCTGTATGTGGGATGAGGAATTTCTATGCATACATGCTCAAATGCATACAGAAGTCTGATTTAATGGTCATTAAGTCATGCAAGCTGCTAAATTGTTTCTCTAGCCCACTGTAGATGCCTTTGATCTAGGGGCCAAGACAACAATTGAAGGCATTCTATTGTTTATGACTGCAAAAACTTGTTTAATTCACAAGAATGTTGTAGATCAAGACTGAGAGGTGTGAACTACCGAGTAAGCACAGCTGTTTCTGCCTGAAATAAACAAAGCACTTAAGACGCTATAACCAGCAACTTTGAAATGAACGTTAATGCAAATGGGTAATGGTTATTGTTTTGGCTAATACAGGAAACTTCACGATATCCGGCACCGACGGGACCGAGCTGGTGCCGTTAGATCAAAACTTCTGGATAGACCAGCACTAATGTTGAAGGATACGGAGGTTTTCATCTCTGTATCTGACAACAAACACTGTTGCTTAGCAACAGCTTGTAAACACTCGGCCCGTACCTTGGAAGCGTCTCTGAATCTGTTGCTAAGCTACAGAGACGCTTTCCACAGCCTGACTGTTTAAAAAAAAAATGCTAGGGGAAGAAAAAAAACCTAACAAAACGGCTGCTGATTTCTGCCGTTAGATCGAGGTTTCCGGACATGCAACCTCCGGATAAACCAAAGTTTCCTGTACAAGTGCATGCCTGTTTTAAATGGTGGGGACTGTACCTAAACATCATACATCAAACCCCAGCATTCAAAAGTAGTGAAGTTATGTTAAACTAATACGTGCCATACTTAGAGTACTGTGCACAGTTCTGGTCTCCGTACTATAAAAAGGACATCGAAGCACTGGAGAAAATGCAAAAAAATATTGTTGGGGCTTTTTTTCTTTAGAAAAGTGAAGACTTACAGGTGATCTGATAGAGGTCTTTAAAATTATGAATGGGTTGAACAGGGTAAACGTGGAGAGAATGTTTCCACATGTGGGAAAATCCAAAACTAGGGACAATAAATACAAGATAGTTACTAATAAATCCAATAGGGAAATGAGGAGAAATTTCTTTACTCAGTGGTTAGAATATGGAACTCGCTACCAGAGGGAGTGGTTGAGGTAAATAGCCTAGCTGCTTTCAAAAGGAAACTAGACAGGTACATGAGATAAAAAGGAATAGAAAGATATGCTGAATGGTTGAGATGAGGTAGATAGAATGGGAGGAGACTCGAGTGGCGTATAAATACCAACAGACTAATTGGGCTGAATGGCCTGTTTCTGTGCTGTATATTCTACATAATTACGCCTTTAGAGTGAAAGACTTTCAGCTGTCAAAACTGTTCATGACTGGAGGTAGAACTCCAGAGGTGCAATGTAGGGCAAACCAGGAGGTTTTATGAATCCAAATTATGAGGCATGATTAAGGGAGTAAGACTCATTGGAAAAGATTAAACTTTGAGGTGACCTAATAGACATATTCAAAATTATGAAAGGGATTGATAAAGTTGATCCAAGAAAATTATTAGAACTAAAGAAGGGAATACATAATTTCAAAATTAGGATTAAATGGTAAATTCTGGCACAGACACAGAGCCAAATGGCCACCTTCTGTGCTGTAAACCATGAATGTTGGCCAGAGCAATGACAACTCACATTCTTTCAATAGTATCATGGGATCTTTCCATCCATCTGATCAGGCAGACAGCGCCTCAGTTTAACGTCTCATTCAAAGATGGCAGCTGCGACAATGCAGTACTCCCTCGGTACTACACTGAAGTGGCAGCCTAGATTTTATGCTGAATCGCTGAAGTGGACTCAGATGAGCGTGCCATCACCGAGCCAAGCTGACACTTTAGTCAGGAATCCCAAATAAAATGAAAGTTCAAGGGCTCACCTCAGTAGGTAAATGCTTCATAGGGTCCTGTAAAAAGGATTCCGAAAAACTGGGTCTAATGTTCTTATGCAATTTCAGTTTGCTTACTATTTTTCATCCAAACTTAAGACTTGTGTCATCAAGTATAGTAGAAGATATTAAAAAGTTTGAAGCAACTGCTTCTTTTAAGAGAGACACAGTAACCTTTAGGCCAGACGATTTAGTTGCACTAGAGAGGTAGTGGTGTATAAATTAACATGTGCTGTAATGCAAAACGGACAACAGAAAATCAGCAGTCCGTTTTACAATGAAGTTATGGAAAATAAATTCGGGTGGAGTGTAAAACGGGCTGCCGATTTGCCATCGCCCATTTTGCGCTACCGCTCAAGACAAATTTATATCTCAGTCCCTCAGTCTTGCTAACTGTTCCGAAGTATTACCAGTTTCTGAGCGGATTGGATTCCTAATGCCGAAGATGTCACTGTGACGGTAGCCGGTGGAGTACTTGTCGTCCCTGTTGGCCTGGTTTGGGAAATATTTGTAGAACCAAAATGTAAAGTAACCTGGGAATGGAAATGAACAAGACAGTTTAAATTCAAGAGTAATGTGCCAGGTTTCAGCTGCTATTTTTAGATACATTTTTCTGTACAAGGTCAGCAACAAAACTAGCAATGCTATTTATACAGAGTCTTTAACATAGAAAAACATTCCAACGTGCTTCACCAAGGTGTAATCAGACAAAAATAGACAGTCAAAGGTGGTAATATTAGGAGTGGTGACCAAAAATTTGGTCAAAGAGGTGAGTTTTAATTTAGTGAGGGAAGTACCAAAGTCTGGGCCTCGACTGCTGAAGGCATAGCTGCCAATGTTGGGGAAAACTAAGGGCACAGAAGGCAAGAGTCAGAGGAAGAGTGAGTTCAGTGGAAAGGAGGGAGGTGAGATACTGTTGTAGGATTCAAAGAAGTTAGAGAGATAGGCGAGGCCATGACAGGATTTAAACACAAGGACGAGAATTTTTAAATTGCAGGCGTTGGAGGACCAGGAACCAGTGTAGATGGGGGAGAACAGCAGTGATAGATAAGCAGGACAGGTTATGGGCAGCAGATCTTTGGTGAGCTGAATGTCTCATTTCAGTTCTAAATGGCTGACCCCTGGTTCTAGACTCCCCAGCCAGAGGAAACAACATCCCAGCATCTACCCTGTCAAGCCCCTTAAGAATTTTATATGTTTCAATGAGATCACCGTTCATTCTTCTGAACTCTAAGGAATATAGGCCGACTCTACTCAATCTCTCCTCATAGAACAATGCCCCCCCAAAAAAAGACTTGCATTTATATAGCGCCTTTCACGACCACCGGACGTCTCAAAGCGCTTTACAGCCAATGAAGTACTTTTGAAGTGTAGTCACTGTTCTAATGTGGCAGCCAATTTGCACACAGCAAGCTCCCACAAACAGCAATGTGATAATGACCAGATAATCTGTTTTTATTATGTTGATTGAGTGATAAATATTGGCCAGGACACCGGGGATAACTCCCCTGCTCTTCTTTGAACTAGTGCCATGGGATCTTTTACGTCCACCGGAGCATGCAGACGGGGCCTCGGTTTAATGTCTCATCCGAAAGACGGCACCTCCGACAGTGCAGCACTCCCTCAGCACTGGAGTGTCAGCCTAGATTTTTGTGCTCAAGTCCCTGGAGTGGGACTTGAACCCACAACCTTCTGACTCAGAGGAGAGTGTGCTCCCCACTGAGCCACAGCTGACAGGAATCAGTCCAGTGAACCTTTGTTGCACTCCCTTTAAGGCAAGCATATCCTTCTTTAGGTAAGGAGACCAAAACTGTATACAGGTGTGGTCTCACCAAGGCCCTATGCAGTAAAAAAGAAAAATACTTGCATTTTATATAGCACCTTTCAGGACCTCCCAAAGTGCTTTAGAGCCAGTTAAGTATTTTTGAAGTGTAGTCACTGTTGTAATGTAGGAAACGCAGCAGCCAATTTACGCACAGCAAGCTCCCACAAAGAGGAACGTGATAATGACCAGATTATCTGTTTCTTTAGCGATGTTGATTGATCGATCTATATTGGCCAGGACATCCGGGATAACCCCCAGCTCTTCTTTGAAATAGCGCCATGGGATTTTTTATGTCCACCTGAGAGCGCAGATGGGGCCTCAGTTTAACATCTCATCTGAAAGACGGCATCGCCAATAGTGCAGCGCTCCTTCAGCACTGCACTGGAGTGTCAGCTTAGATTTATGTGCTCAAGTCCCTGGAGTGGGACTTGAACCCACAACCTTCTGACTCAGAGGCGAGGGTGCTACCCACTGAGCCACGGCTGACTCCATAAAGACTTCTTAACTCTTATAATCCAACCCCTCTGTAACAAAGGCCAACATACCATTTGCTTTCCCAATTGCTTGGTGTACCTGCATGTTAACTTTGTGATTTGTATATAAGGACACCCAGGTCTCTCTGAATACCAATATTTCCTAGTCTCCCACCTTTTAAAAAAATATTCTGCTCTTCTATTTTCCCTATCAAAGTGGGTAACTTCACATTTCTCCACATATTAAATCTGAGAGCAAGGAGTCTCTTAATTTAAATCTTTCCATTGATAGTGTTGCAGAGTTTTAAAATTTCAACATAAAAATTGGAGGGGGGGGGGGAGGGAGAGGAGAAATAAAAAAAGAAAAAAAAAGTAAGAGGGATGGAAGTCATTCTTAACAAGTAAGGCAATGTCTCTTCACTTCTCTTTTGTTCTCTCCCAGCCTGGCCTCTTAATCTATTTCATTTCCTGTGCTTTTCCAGTCTTGACAAAGGGTTTGACCCGAAACGTTGACTATTTTCTCTCCACGGATGTTGCCTGACCTGCTGAGTTTTTCCAGCATTTTCTGTTGTTATTTTGCATATTTTACTGGTTAGTTTTTTTTTTAAAAGAAGGAATTACAACAGTTGGTGCACAGTAGAAAGAAAATATTTGACATACCAGAAATGAGTAAAAACAGAATACAAACCCCATTAATTGGGATATTCAACTCTTCAACGGGTTGACAAAGGGCCAGAATATTTTTCCGATTGATTTTGCAACAGTGACCTCTGGTGACAACATAATGCGACTGAAACCTACATACGGTCTTATCCTGAGGCATATCATGCACAGGGGGAATAATACAGAAAATGAGACACACAAAAAGTATATCGAAGGGAAATAAAAATGGAGATTAAGAAGGAGAAGCGCGAGTACAAAAAACTAGCAGTCAACATAAAGGGAAATCATAAGTACATATGTAAAAGGTCAAAGAGGAAGGAGGCCATCTTGTATTCGAGAAAGAGGGAATGGAAGACACAACCAACTTTCTGCTTTTATTGTGCTGGACTTTGGTAAACAACAAAATATGTTTTTTTAAATGTTAATGGGACTAAAAGTAGAAGCATTCGGCCACACAGTATACATTTCAGAAATACCAAGGGTAAAGGTAGTGGAGGTACCAACAATAATTTTCCAAACATCCCTGGAAATAGGAATCATGCCAAGGATTGGAGGCTGGCAAATGCTATACCCTAATCAAGAAAGTGAAATGGGATAAGCCAGGAAATTATAGGCCAGATAGTCTTACCTCATGTGTGGATAAACTTCTAAGCCATGTAATTCCTTGGGATTTATTCCACCTGGCAAAATGGTGGAATATATCCCAAAGCAGCTGGCTTTGGAAAAATATGGAGCCTCTTAAAGTCTTCAATGAGACTGAGCTGATATTTGTCCTGCTGAGATTTTCGAAGGGTGTAATGGGCAGAATGCCAGGGAAGTTCAAACATACACACCCATCCCCCGTGTCAGGTAGGTAAGATTCGCCCCATGACCCCCGACCAAAATTTAAAGGACCCGTGTAAAATGGGTGAAATCCTGGCAGGGCATATTGTTCCAAGTTTTTGCCCTCTCCCCCCACAACCCAGGTGGAAATCAGTCTCTCCACCCCCAGGAATTGCAGGGCCCAAGAGTTCATACTTGGAAATTAGTGGATACGTAGAAAGGCACAGCTATTCAAGGGCATTCAATGGTTTTCTAAAGGTCAGGTCTATATTAATTGAATTATTTTAAACAAGTCAGAGTGCAGATAAAGCAAATGGGGTGGTTGTTTTACATACGGATTTTCAGAAGGAGTTTGGCAAGGTGCCACATAGACTTATGAAAATAGTATTAAGGGGGGAGTAGCCACAAGGATAGAGATGGCAAAGTACATAAAGTAAAAAGTTAAGGATAACTGAATACATTTTGGATTGAAAGATTGGTTCTACTGGTTGATTAATCAGCAACAAGGGTCACCGAGTGAAGATTACTCGAAGAGGGAAATAATTTTCCTCACGTGGAATGCCTTCCCCACATTTTAAATACTGGGGTGGACATTATTACATTTTGTAATTTTGAAAAGGAATTTGAAACATGTAGGGAAAGAATAAGGAGATGGAATTAGAGAAAGTAACTTCAGGTGAAGAGTAAGCAGCAGCAAAGGCACAACATGCTATTGGCCTCCTTGTGTTTTGTAATTATGATTTTGATATTAACATTTTTCCTCATTCAGCTATATATTCATTCAATGTGCAAATAGTATTTTAGTAGCATTGTGAGCAGCAACAGTTGTCAATGTGATGTCACAATGCTGGCAACGAGTTTTTTCACATCACTGTCACATCAACATTTTTAAGTTACTGTATACATTGAGCGAGGTGGATAGCAAGAATACTTTGTGCTGTGAAGCAAAAGGTAGGTTACTCTTTAGGCTCAATATTTTGTTTTTCCATTCAATTTTCTCCTGGAAGTGCCAACACTTCCTGAGGTATGGCTGTATAGATGGTGGCACCACTCTATCCCTTGCCAAAATGACCATACGTGTATGAGAGAAGACAAGTTCAGCTGGCTATTCAACTATGGAAGATATCACAATCCTGTTGCCACTTATTCACACACAAAATAGAAATCAGTTGAAGAAATCCTGGTTCATGATGATCTTCACTGTCCACAGACAGACCAATTTTAGTCCTTCTGTTGATGGCCCGGCACCAATCAGCACGGACTGGGAATTAAACCTTGGATCTTTTGATCTGTATGGGTCAGGTCTATATCATGCAGTTCATTTACTCAGTAAGCCACTGTGGAAGCTGGGAGTGACATAATATACATTATTCTTCAACTACACCACATGCTAAGGATAATTTAGATCAAAGCCAGAAAAAAATCAGAATCAGATGAACACTACTTCCTTTAAGGCTTTTGTTGGACACAAACATCCCCATCAGCATCCAATAATACCCTCTCAGCAAATTATTCTTTTGAACAGAAAATCTTACAAGGTTTTGTAGTGAAAACAGGGGTCAGAAGCCTAGAACTTAATTTGTCATACTCTCCAAATTCTGGAACTGGCAGCTTATAGAATGAAAAATGCATTTGAAAACTGTTGTGCTGTGTTGCATACTAAGCAATGGTTATTTCTGAGATGTTTATAGCATTACTCCCAGATCATGATTAGCTATTTCCTGTACACAGTAGCTTATTGCATTTTTCTTGCTGTAGACCCTGTAACTCTATAAATCTTTTGCACTTAAACTAGTTGATGTTTAATTTCTTAGATCAGTCTGTAGTGGTTTGGTGCCATTGTAGACCTCCAACTCAAACATTTTAACTGTAAATATGGGAGCGTGATTGTTTTCAGGCTACACCAGCGTGCTTCCTCACGCTCAACACCAAGGACTACTCAAATTAGCAGGCCTTTAGCTGCACCATATCTGGTAAAATAATGTTGCCCATGTTGGAAAAGAACAGCTTTTTTATTGTAATTTGTTGACTGAAAATGGCAAGCCCTCATGTCCTGGTTTCCAGAAAACTAACCTCCATCCGTCTGTAGGTACAAGGCTATAATCTACAAATCAGATTTATAAAAGCAGTAAGAAATTAAACAGCAATTAGTTTAAGTATAAAAGATTTATAAAGTTAGAGTCTAGAGCACAGAAACAGGCCACTCAGCCAAATTTGGCTGTGCCGGTGTTAATGCTCCACACGAGTCTCTTCCCAGCCCTCTTCATCTCACCCTATCAGCATATTCTTCTATTCCCTTCTCCCTCACGTGCTTATCTAGCTTCCCCTTAAATGCATCCATGCTATTTGCCTCAACTACCCCTTGTGGTAGCATGTTCCATATTCTTACCATTCTTTGGGTAAGTTTCTCTGAATTTCCCATTGGAATTCTTCTATTGATGACCTCTATCAGGCCACCCTTCAGCCATCGCTTTTCTAGAGATAAGAGCTCCAGCCTGATCAGCTTTTCCCGATAAGTATATCCTCTCAGTTCTAGTATCATCCTTGTGAATCTTTTTTGCACCTTTGACAATGCCTCTATATCCTTTTTATAATATGGAGACCAGAACTCTGCACAGTATGCCAAGTGTGGGAGCGGCAGCAGGACCCGAGAGAAGGCGGAGCGGCCATAAAGGAGCACTGCGAGTTGGGAAAGAGTCCGAGAGCAGGAGCAGTCAAACAACAACAACAGCGAAACCGCTAAAGTGATGTCACAACCAGGGAAGGAGCCGATTGGTAAGTAGGACCTGGTGAGTATTTCTACAGCCCAGTCGTTCAAGTAAAAGTAAGGTCTCTAGTTTAGAGTAAGTAGTGCTTAAAGTGAAGTAAGGTCCCTAGTGTATTTAATATTCTTTAATTTAAAGGAAGTAAAGGGAGTAAGTTAAGGTTAGGACATGGCAGGGCAGCTCGGCGTGCTCCTCCTGTGCTATGTGGGAAGTCAGGGACACTTTCGGTATCTAGGGCGAGCACATGTGCAGGAAGTGTCTCCAGCTGCAGCTACTCGAAATCCGCGTTTCGGAGCTGGAGCTGCGGCTGGAGTCATAGAGTCAGAGTAATACAGCACGGATAGAGGCCCTTCGGCCCATCGTGTCCGCGCCGGCCATCAAGCCCGGTCTAATCTAATCCCATATTCCAGCATTTGGTCCGTAGCCTTGTATGCTATGGCATTTCAAGTGCTCATCCAAATGCTTCTTAAATGTTGTGAGGGTTTCTGCCTCCACAACCCTTTCAGGCAGTGAGTTCCAGACTCCAACCACCCTCTGGGTAAAACAGTTCTCTCTCAAATCCCCTCTAAACCTCCCGCCCTTTACCTTGAATCTATGCCCCCTAGTTATTGACCCCTCTACTAAGGGAAAAAGCTCCTCAGCATCCATCCTATCTATGCCCCTCATAATTTTGTACACCTCAATCATGTCCCCCCTCAGCCTCCTCTGCTCCAAGGAAAACAAACCCAATCTGCCCAGTCTCTCTTCATAGCTGAAGCGCTCCAGCCCTGGTAACATCCTGGTGAACCTCCTCTGCACCCTCTCTAACGCGATCACATCCTTCCTGTAGTGTGGCGACCAGAACTGCACACAGTATTCCAGCTGTGGCCTAACCAGTGTTTTATACAGCTCCATCATAGCTCTTATATTTAATGCCTCGGCTAATGAAGGCAAGTATCCCATATGCCTTTTTTACCACCTTATCCACCTGTTCCGCCGCCTTCAGGGATCTGTGTACTTGCACACCCAGATCCCTCTGACCCTCCGTCTTGCCTAGGGTCTTTCCATTCATTGTGTATTCCCTTGCCTTGTTAGTCCCCCCAAAGTGCATCACCTCGCACTTTTCCGGGTTAAATTCCATTTGCCACTGTTCCGCCCATCTGACCAACCCATCTATATCGTCCTGCAGACTGAGGCTACCCTCCTCGCTATTTACCACCCTACCAATTTTTGTATCATCCGCGAACTTACTGATCATACCCTTTACATTCATATCCAAGTCATTAATGTAGACTACAAACAGCAAGGGACCCAGCACCGATCCCTGTGGTACCCCACTGGCCACAGGCTTCCAGTCACAAAAACAACCTTCGACCAGCACCCTCTGCCTTCTGCCACTAAGCCAGTTTTGTATCCAATGTGCCAAGGCACCCTGGATTCCATGGGCTCTTACCTTCTTGACCAGTCTCCTGTGCGGGACTTTATTGAAGGCCTTACTGAAATCCATGTATACCACATCCACTGCGTTACCCTCATCCACACACCTAGTCACCCCCTCAAAAAATTCAATCAAATTAGTCAGACATGATCTTCCCTCGACAAAGCCATGTTGACTATCCCTGATTAATCCTTGCCTCTCCAAGTGGAGACCAATTTTGTCCCTCAGAATTTTTTCCAATAATTTTCCTACCACTGATGTTAGGCTCACTGGCCTGTAGTTCCCCGGTTTTTCCCTACTACCCTTCTTGAATAATGGTACTACATTAGCGATTCTCCAGTCCTCTGGCACATCCCCTGTGGCCAGAGAGGTTCTGAATATATGTGTTAGAGCCCCCGCAATCTCTTCCTTTGCCTCACCCAGCAGCCTGGGATACATTTCATCCGGGCCTGGGGATTTATCCAATTTTAGGCCAGCTAAAACCGCCAATACCTCCTCCCTCTCGATGTTAAATATGCTCGAGCATATCACAGTCCCCCCGCCCTATTTCTATGTCTACATCGTCCTTCTCCATAGTGAAAACAGATGCAAAAAATTCATTTAGAACCCCTCCTACATCTTCCAGCTCCACACACAGATTGCCACTTTTGTCCCTAATGGGCCCTATTTTTTCCCTAGTTATCCTCTTACCCTTAATATACTTATAAAACATCTTAGGATTTTCCTTTATTTTGCTCGCCAGTGTTATTTCATGGCCCCTCCTTGATCTCCTAATTTCTTTTTTAAGTATCCCCCTGCACTTTTTGTACTCCTCTAGTGCTTCCTCCGTCTTTAGCCTTTTGTATCTACCAAAAGCCCTCCTTTTTTTCCTAATCCATTCTCGTATATCCCCGGACATCCAAGGTTCCCTGTGGTTTTTGGAACCACTCTTGACCTTTACGGGAACATGTTGCCATTGTATGATCTCAATCTCCCTTCTGAAAGCCTCCCATTGCTACGATGCGGATTTTTCTACAAGTAGCTGATCCCAGTCCATTTTGGCCAGATCCTGCCTTATCCTATTAAAATCGGCCTTCCCCCAATTTAGAACCTTTATTTCCGGCCCATCCCTGTCCTTTTCCCCCTCCAGTACCGCCCCCTCTCTTGTAGGACTTTCTACATGCTGGCTCAAAAAGCTCTCCTGGATGCACTTTAAGAATTCTACACCCTCTGAGCCTTTCACACTCTGACTATCCCAGTTAATATCTCCGTGCTATCCACGAAGCGGAGATCTTCGTGGATAGCACGTTTAATGAGGTGGTCACACCGCAGGTAAAGAGTGCACAGGCAGACAGGGAATGGGTGACCGCCAGACAGAGTAAAAGAACTAGGAAGGTAATGCAGGAGTCCCCTGGATCCATTTCCCTCTCCAACAGATTTTCCGTTTTGGATACTGCTGGGGGAGATGGTTTCTCAGGGGAATGCAGCAAGAGCCAAGTCCGTGGCACTACAAGTGGCTCAGCTGCACAGGAGGGGAGGAAAAAGAGTGGGAGAGCAATAGTGATAGGGGATTCTATCGTAAGGGGAACAGATAGACGTTTCTGTGGCTGCAGATGTGACTCCAGGATGGTATGTTGCCTCCCTGATGCCAGGGTCAAGGATGTCACTGAACGGCTGCAGGGCATTCTGAAGGGGGGAGGGCGAACAGTCAGAGGTTGTGGTTCAAGTAGAAAGAGGGATGAGGTCCTGCAACAAGAATTTAGGGAGCTAGGTAGCAGATTAAAAAGCAGGACCTCAAAAGGTTGTAATCTCTGGATTACTCCCGGTGCCATGTGCTAGTGAGTATAGGAATAGGAGCATAGAGCAGATGAATGCATGGCTAAAGAGTTGGTGCAGGAGGGAGGACTTTAGTTTCCTGGATCACTGGGTCTGCTTCTGGGGAAGGTGGGACCTGTACAAGTCAGACGGGTTGCACCTGAACCGGAACAGGACCAATATCCTTGCGGTGAGGTTTGCAAGTACTGTTGGGGGGGTTTAAACTAACTTGGCAGGGGGATGGGATACAGAGTGGAGCTATAGTAGGGGGTGATGCACAGCCAAATATAGAGGGGGAAAAAAAAGGCAGCCCGGAAGGCAGAGCAAATATGTAACAGCACAAGGGAGTATGGCAAGGCTGGATGGCATTTATTTTAATGCAAGGAGTCTTGTGAGTAAGGCAGATGAATTGAAGGTGTTGATGAACACATAGGAGATGGATATTGTTGCTATCACAGAGACATGGCTGAGGGAGGGGCAGGACTGGCAGCTCAATATTCCGGGGTATAGAATCCAGGCGAGACAGAGGGGGGGGGGGGGGGGGGTGTCGCAATATTAATCAAGGAGTCAATTACTGCTGTAAGGAGGGATGATATCTTAGCAGGTTCCTCTAATGAGGCCATATGGGTAAAACTTAAAAACAAAAAGGGGGCAAGAACTTTGCTGGGAGTATACTATAGGCCCCCAAACAGTCAGGGGAAGATAGAGGAACAGATATGTAGGCAAATCTCAGAAGTGTAGAAATAATAGGGTAATAATAGTAGGGGATTTCAACTTCCCCAATATTAACTGGGATAGCCAGAGTGTGAAAGGCTTAGAGGGTACAGAATTCTTAAAGTGCATCCAAGAGAGCTTTTTGAGCCAGCATGTAGAAAGTCCTACAAGAGAGGGGGCGGTACTGGACCTAATTCTAGGAAATGTAGCTGGGCAAGTGGTAGAAGTGTCGGTAGGAGAGCATTTTGGTGACAGTGACCATAATTCGGTGAGATTTAAGATAGTCATGGAAAAGGACAAAGATGGACCGGAAATAAAAGTTCTAAATTGGGGGAAGGCCGATTTTAATATGATAAGGCAGGATCTGGCCAAAGTGGATTGAGATAAGCTACTTGTAGGAAAATCCACATCAGAGAAATGGAAGTCTTTCAGAAAGGAAAGAGAGAGTACAACGCCAGCATGTTCCCGTAAAGGTCAAGGGTGGGATCAACAAGCCCAGGTAACCCTGGATGTCAAGGGATATACAAGAATGGATTCGGAAAAAAAGGGAGGCTTTTGGCAGATACAAAGGACTAAAAACAGTGGAAGCCCTAGGAGGAGTATAGAAAATACAGGGGGTACTTAAAAAAGAAATTAGGAGAGCGAAGAGGGGGCATGAAAAAACACTGGCGGGCAAAATAAAGGAAAATCCCAAGGTGTTTTATAAGTATATTAAGGGCAAGAGGATAACCAGGGAAAGAGTAGAGCCCATTAGGGACCAAAGTGGCAATCTGTGTGTAGAGCCAGAAGATGTGGGTGAGGTTTTAAATGAATATTTTGCATCAGTGTTCACTATGGAGAAGGAGGATGTAGGCATAGAAATCAGGCAGGGGGATTATGATATACTTGAACAAATTAGTATCGAGGGGGAGGAGGTACTAGCAGTTTTAGCAGGCTTAAAAGTGGATAAATCCCCAGGTGAGATGTATCCCAGGCTGCTGTGAGAGGCAAGGGCGGAGATTGTACGGGCTCCGACACAAATTTTCAGAACCTCTCTGGCCACAGGGGAGGTGCCAGAGGACAGCTAACGTAGTACCATTATTCAAGAAGGGTAGTAGGGATAAACCAGGGAATTACAGGCCAGTGAGCCTAACATCAGTGGTAGGGAAATTATTGGAAAAAATTCTGAGGGACAGAATTAGTCTCCACTTGGAGAGGCAAGGATTAATCAAGGATAGTCAGCATAGCTTTGTCAGGGGGAGATCATGTCTAACCAATTTGGTTGAATTTTGAGAGGGGGTGACTAGGTGTGTGGATGAGGTTAGTGCAGTTGATGTAGTCTACATGGACTTCAGTAAGGCTTTTGACAAAATCCCACATGGGAGACTGGTCAAGAAGGTAAGAGCCCATGGGATCCAGGGCAATTTGGCACATTGGATCCAAAATTGGCTTAGTGGCAGGAGGCTGAGGGTGATGGTCGAAGGTTGTTTTTGTGACTGGAAGCCTGTGTCCAGTGGTGTACCGCAGGAATCGGTGCTGGGTCCTTTGCTGTTTGTAGTGTACATTGATGATTTAGATATGAATGTAAGTTCGCAGATGACACGAAAATTGGTGGAGTGATAAATAGCGAGGAGGGAAGCCTCAGGCTACAGGACGATATAGACGGGCTGGTCAGATGGGCAGAACAGTGGCAAATGGAATTTAACCCTGAAAAGTGTGAGGTGATGCATTTTGGGAGGACTAACAAGGCAAGGGAATACACAATGAATGGTAGGATCCTAGGAAGGACAAAGGATCAGAGGGACCTTGGTGTGCAAGTACATAGATCCCTGAAGGCAGCAGGACTGGTAGATAAGGTGGTTAAAAAGGCAACTGGAACACTTGCCTTCATTAACCGAGGCATAGAATATAAGAGCAGGAAGGTTATGATGGAGCTGTACAAAACGCTAGTTAGGCCACAGCTGGAATACTGTGTGCAGTTCTGGTCGCCACACTATAGGAAGGATTTGATTGCATTGGAGAGGGTGCAGAGGAGATTCACCAGGATGTTACCTGGACTGGAGTGCTTCAGCTATGAACAGACTAAGGTTGTTTTCCTTAGAGCAGAGAAGGCTGAGGGGGGACCTGATTGAGGTGTACAAAATTATGAGGGGCATAGGTAGGGTAGATAGAAAGGAACTTTTCCCCTTAGTAGAGGGGTCAATAACCAGGGGGCATAGTTTCAAGGTAAGGGGCAGGAGGTTTAGAGGGGATTTGAGGAAAAACTTTTTCACCCAGAGGGTGGTTGGAATCTGGAACTGAAAGAGTGGTAGAGGCAGGAACCCTTACAACAGTCAAGAAGCATTTAGATGAGCACTTGAAACGCCATAGCATACAAGGCTACGGACCAAGTGCTGGAAAATGGGATTAGAATAGATAGGGCTTGATGGCCGGCGCGGACACGGGCCTCTTTCTGTGCTGTATAAATCTATGACTCTATGCAGTCTAAACAAGGTTCTATACAAGTTTAACATAGTCTCTGCTTTTCAATTCTATCCCCCTAGATATGAACCCCAGTGCTTGGTTTGATTTTTTTTTTAAATGGCCTTATTAACCTGCATCACTAATTTTAGTGAATGTGTATCTGTACTCTTAGATCCCTTTGCTCCTCTACCCCATTCAAATTCATTATCCAAGCAGTTTGTGGCCATCAATCTGCCTACCAAAATACACCACCTCACACTTACCTATATTGAAATTAATTTGCCAATTACACTCTTTCTGCATATTTATTAATGTTGTCTTGTATTTTCTCACATTCTTCCTTAGTATTAACTACACCTCCCATTTAGTACCTAACTAAAGGACTGCAAGGGGGAGAAATTGGGTGAGTAGCACCACCTGTTAGTGCCTAAAGAGGCAGTCAGTGGCTGTAGCGCCACTGGCTGCGTCTCCGGCAATATTCAGTAGGGGCGCTAATGGTGGCGTTAGGCATTTGCGCTGCGCCGCCACCGCTGATGTCATCGGTGTGCGCAGCGCCCCATTCGTGCCCCGTTCGCGATATTTGGTAGCGAACGCCACTCGCTACCCGCGCCCGGTTCACGGGGCCTTACTGTGCCGGCAGCGGCGAAAGTTAAGGTGGAGGTGCGGGGCGGCCGCTTTTTTGGCGCCCGCCTGCCAGCACCTCCATCCCCGGCCTCCTAACACCACCCCCCCCCCGTGGCATTGCCGGCTGTTTCCCCGCGAGCCCGGCACTTCTCCTTGGTGCCGGGCTCATTTGCCGGCACTCGCGATCGGGGATCGCGCTGTTGCAGGCACCTCCCCCTTAACAGTGGGAGGAAGGCCTGCAGTACCGCAGCGTGCCGTGCCGCAGCATGTGGCGCTGCGGCACGTTGCGTTGCGATAATCAGTTTCAGCGCCCCAAGAGGGACGTGGAGCGCCTTGAGCCTCGCCCCGTCTCCCTCGAGGGGCACTGAAACTGAATTTCTGGCGATCGGTATCACTCCAATCGCTGCACTAAATCCTGCGCTCAGGCGACTTTTGCGCCACTTTGGCGCCCCAACCCAATTTCTAGGCCCAAATGTTTTATTGTTTGAAACAGAGACTTCTTGCTTTTGCTTTCTATTCACATTCTCCTTCTGTAGCCAGACCCTGAAACTGAATAGCAAGGGTATCCAGTCAGCTGAATAGCTTTTGCTCATTGAGATAATGCCTGGAATTTGCGGTTGTAATGATGGCGAAACAGTCAGTGTTGGCCGTCATTACCCTGTGAAAATGACAGCAACTTCTGGAGTCTGCACATGTGCAGTTAAACGTAGAAATCCAGAAGCTGCAGTCGGTGATTCCCGGCTCCTTCACAGGGTGCGCTGTTGGAAGTCTTCGCAGATGGAAATTTTACAAATTACTTGAATTGATGTGATTTCCACTTTTTACGCTCTAATCTCACTGCAAGAACCCCCAAAAAAGTTAAGCCTTGTTCAATGAGGTGTAACTGGGTTTTTTAAACAGCATACCAAGCCAGAATTATTGAACAACCTCTGTAGCCCTGAAAAACTATTATATTTGTGGAATGTCAAATTTCTCCATGATGGTATAAACTCCCATAGATTTTTAAAGTTTGATATTTCAGCTTCTACCTTAATCCCATGTGTATGTCCCAATCTTTACTTGGCTCTCTGTAAAATGATTACAAAGTGAAGGATAATCAATGCTTTTTACTTCCTGGTTTGCTGTCTGAGAATTCTTCAGTGTGATTGGCTGCTTAGCCTGCTTGATACCACTGGTGTTGGACGCCAGGATCCCCTATACAGGACACCAGAATTAAATCAATGTCAGGAAATCCATGCCAGAGATCGCTAGATCTTTGTGGGCAGCATTCTTGGAGGTCAGTGGCGAGCGCAGTCACTTCGCCCCGACCACAAAATCCAGGCCCTTAAGATGGCACAAAGGACGATTATCAAAGGAGGTACCTTCACAATAGAATAAATCTGCGAAACACAAGGTAAAGACGTAGGAACCACTTGGCTGAAATACTTGCTTCCAGCATGTTCGTTTCCAAGTGGGTTAGCAATTATCTTGGTCTCTGTAAAAGGTTCTAAAACAAAGACTTCCTGCTGAGTGTCTAAGGGCACTGATAAAATCTGATGATACTTCAATATTCCAACACAACAGCTGCTGTGAGGGAGACCACCAGCCCCGCATAAACCTGTCAGTGTCCTAGAGGAGAGTTGGTGGACTTTCTTCTTGAACCACCACAGTTCTTGTGGCGATGGTGTTCCTACAATGATGTTAGATAAGGAATTTCAGGACTTTGACCCAGTAATTGTGAATGAATGGTGTTATTTGTCCAAGTCATGATGGTATGTTACCTAGAGGGGAACTCTGAGGTGATGATGTTCACATGATATTGCTGCTCTTGCCTTTCTTTTGATACAGGTCATGGGCTAAGGAGGTGCTACAGTGCATCCTGTAGATAGTACACACTCCACCCACGGTGCGCTGATAGCATTGAAGGTGGATAGAGTCCAGTAGCAGGGTTGCTAATCAAGGTGACTGTTGTGTCATGGATTATATTGAAATTTGAATGTTGTTGCAGTTGCACACGTCCAGGCATGTGATGAGTATTTTATCACACTGTCAACTTGTGCCTTATAGAGCAGTGGAGAAGCTTTGATGAACCAGGTGGTGAGCCACTTGTCAGAATACTTGGCCTCATCTCTTGTAGCCATGTACTCCTGGACAACATTCAGACTTGGGCTGACAAGTGGCAAGTAACATTCGCACCACACAAGTGCCAGGCAATGACCATCTCCAACAAGCAAGACTCTAACCATCTCCCCTTGACATTCAATGGCATTACCATCGCTGAATCCCCCACTATCAACATCCTGGGGGTTACCATTGATCAGAAACTGAACTGGACCAGCCATATAAATACTGTGGCTACAAGAGCAGGCCAGAGGCTGGGAATTCTGCGGCGAGTGTCTCACCTCCTGACTCCCCAAAGCCTTTCCACCATCTACAAGGCACAAGTCAGGAGTGTGATGGAATACTCTCCACTTGCCTGGATGAGTGCAGCTCCAACACCACAAGAAGCTCGACACCATTCAGGATAAAGCAGCCCGCTTGATTGGTACTCCATCCATCACCTTCAACATTCACTCCCTCCACCACCGGCGCACTGTGGCTGCAGTGTGTACCATCTACAAGATGCACTGCAGCAACTCGCCAAAGCTCCTCAACAGCACCTTCCAAACCCGTGACCTCTACCACTTAGAAGGACAAGGGCAGCAGACGCATGGGAACATCACCACCTACAAGTTCCCCTCCAAGCCACACACCATCCTGACTTGGACCTGTATCGCCATTCCTTCACTGTCGCTGGGCCAAAATCCTGGAACTCCCTTCCTAACAGCATTGTGGGTGTACCTACACCATATGGACTGCAGCGGTTCAAGGCGGCGGCTCACCACCATCTTCTCAAGGGCAATTAGGGATGGGCACTAAATGCAGGCCTAGCCAGCCAGCGATGCCCACATCCCATCAATGAATTAAAAAAAAAAATATGGTTGGTTCAGTTCAGCTTCTGATCAATGGTGACCTCCAAGATGTCGATGGATGTTGTCTCGGTCCTGCTGTAGGCTAGCATGGACTGCTTTTTACCTGATTAAACTCTAGCAGTACCACTGTGTAAACTTGTGTGTCCGTAAGCCTTGATCCCGATAGCCTATGCCTCAGCCTCAGCTCTCCGGACTTGGGCAAGTTAAATGGCCTGACAGAGAATACGTGTGCACTCCATGAGGGCCAATAGAAACTTTACAGATGGGTGCAGCTTTCTCAATGGTTTGACTTGAAAACTCAAACCATGGTGATGATCTGCACGAGCTAAAGACACTGCTGACCAAAAGAAAACTCTTATTTGCTGTTTGTAAGACCCCACTGTCAGAGACGGTGGGAACAGTGCGGCAAGTCTTTCCCTGTGATTTCTGGGAGGCTACGGCCCTGTCTCTGCTGGGCTGAAGGCCTCAAAATTCAGCCCAGTATCTCTGGGAAGAGTTACAGACAAAGCTGACCACAGAATGATCTAATCCAAGCACTGCTGTTTGTATTGGAAGCGCTGCCTTTTGCAGAGGAGATCCACATGTGCAGCTCCAGCCACTTCTCCCATTGTGGCATCTGGGATCAGGGCAGGCTCACCCAGAGCCTTTTCCTCCACCCAAGCTGAATTGGCCTTTCTCACCACTCAAGGGTCTCTCCCTCTCTATTCCCACAACAGGATCTATCCCATTGTTTTCTATGTATCCCTGTACCAATATCCAAGACTACAGTCTCACAATTTGCTGAGTCAGCAAAATTCCTAATGAACCATTTCGAAAGAAAGATTACACAAGGACTACATAGTTTAAAAAAAGAGCAATGCTGTTGAAAAGTGAAGGATAGGTCAATGACTTATCATTTAAAAAGGTGCAGCAATTTGGTAGTTCGTCACCTTTATTCAGACTTAACAGGACTCTGGAGTTATCTTTACCCCAACTGCCTCTTTTCTGTGATCTGATTGGTCCATGTCACCTGACCAACCAGATTGCTTATGAACAGGTTTGGTGGTAGGATGAAGAAAAAAGGGAAAATGTTGTTAATGAGATAGATCCTGTACAAAGATGTAGAGATGCTAATGACAATTTTTTTTTAAATTGTCAAAATTCTGTCATGCCGTACATCCTTACTGATGTACTAAATTGCTTGGAATTTTATCAATTTATGTCTTTGAACTACGGCCACAAATCCAAAAAGTTGGCAAAAATAAGCAGATAAAACCCACAATCATTCATCCTATTCTAATATTTTCAAAAATTAGTCAGAAAAAAAAATTACATTCACAAAGGAAGTGGAGGACATGTCCTTGACGAACTGAAAGATTGCCAGATAGCCCAAACATGCCAGCAAAAATTCAAAGTGCCATGAATTCTTGTGGTGCTACTCGTCATTACCTTGGAGAGGACTATGGGCCCATCAACCTGTCTCCAACGCTGCAGAGAACTGTTTCAGTGTAGAGCAGGTCAAGTTTCATTCAATCCACTAGCTTTTAAAGCCTATCCATTAGACTTTAAATTGTACCAAATCCAAGATCAAAATGAATTTTCTCTTCAGTCTAGCAGGCAGAATTACAATACTCCATAGCTGCACGTTTAGACTTTTCAGAACGCAGAAGTTCTTCACTGTGATAAGTACAGCTGAGCTTTGAGCATTCCCACACTTGTATTTGCCGACATTATAGGCACCATACTGCACAGTAATTTTGTGTGTGTAAAGCACTTGGAGATGTTTGAGAGATGTGATAAGGTCTACCTTCTTTTAAATCAAAGCATTAAATATTTGGATCTGAACAAAGATTGGTTACAGAGAGCATGCTACAATTCTGTAGTTTGGACTGCTGTGCTACTGACAAGTGGATAGGAATCAGGTCTTCATGTTTCTTATGAGGATTTTATTTTGATGCAAAGACCAAAGCCTCAGGTCTGCATAGTGGTAATCACAGAATCCCCACAGTGCAGATAGAGGCCATTTCGGCCCATCGAGCCTGCACCGACACATATCCCACCCGATCCCCGTAACCCCTACACCAACACATATCCCCACCCTATCCCCGTAACCCCACGTATTTAATCCCCCTAACACTAAGGGTCAATTTATCATAGCCAATCAACCTAACCTGCACATCTTTGGACTGTGGGAGGAAACCGGAGCACCCGGAGTAAACCCACGCAAACACGGGGAGAATGTGCAAACTCCACACAGTCGCCCGAGGCCGGATTCGAACCCGGGTCCCTGGCGCTGTGAGGCAACAGTGCTAACCACTATGTCACCGTGCTTCCCCTAATAAAGGGGAAAAAAACCTTCCCAAATTGCAGTCAGATAAATTGTATTGGCCTTGAATCACCAGGTCACATCAGATGAAGGTGCTTTCTTCAAGGATTTAAAACACTATTAGTGAGGCAAGTTAAGACACGAAAGATCTTCTCAGATGACAATTGCATGGACTGAAAACAATGAGACCTAATGTTGCCTTGGTTTTCTGCAAACGTCTGTAGAAAGAATTTTAAGGCCAACTTGCAGTGTACTTCTTGAAAATTATTTCAAATCTGGATTACCTGCTGCAGTATTTGTAGTTTTATCCTACTATGGATTCACTGACAATTCAGCAAAGACTAATTTATACATATTCAACTAGAAAGCACAAATTTCACTGGCTGAGACTCTCTCTGGCTGCTTACTATTAACTATAAAAAGAAAATTGTACATGGTATAAATCTCAAAAACTACAAATTAAAAAAAAAAATCTAACTATTACAGGTCAACCGGCCAAACGTATACAACATGTACAAATTTGGATTAGAAAAAATGAGCTCTTCACAGATTGGACTGCAATTAATGCTGACGATAGGAAACTTCGAACTGGCCATGGCATCAGAGGCAAATCACATAGGATCCAGTGGGAAAAAAAATTGGATAAACCAACTCACCTGTGGCATAGGAGTACAATAAATATGTGTTTTCAGTTAGTACCTGTGGCTACATTATCTAACTGCCACTTTATCTGGTGACAAAAGCAAACTTTTGAATTTAAGTCTACATAGAAAGGGATATAAACTTTTAATTAAAGTCTTGTGTTTTCTACTGCCACATACATTTGCAAGAAAAATCATAGAAACCCTTAAAGCAAGGAGCCAACTGGCACAATATAGGGCAGAAGTGTGTAAGTTTTTGTCCTCATGGACCACTTAAGTATATACCATGGAACCTCATGGGTCACATATGAAGTTTAAATTAAATATATATTAAGCTGCAGATGCCAACAGAGCTTAGTATGCTGATTTAGCATTTATCCACACAAGATTAATAACAAAAGAAGTTTGCAACATAGTGTGTGTGACGTCTGATACAGCAATCCAGAGATCCCACTGTCCTGTTCTCTCCCCATAGCCTTGTATCTTGCAGTTTCAAATATTTATCTACTCTCTTCCCTTAAAAGATGCAAAACTCACCTACTCAAAACGACTCTCCGTGGCAAAGCATTCTATAATCTACACAGAAATTTCACCTAACTTTTCTCTTCATGACTCCTAGTCACTGATTCCATAACCAGTGGAAATAGTTTTTCTTCCAGCCACCCTACCAAAATCCTTCATAATTTTAAAACCTTCAATTAAGTTTCATCTCGGCCTTCTCTGTTCCAGTGGAAATAATCCCAGTAGCTAAAGTGCAATGAAAAGGGCTGTTGTTAGAAGACTGACAGATTTGATTTCCCTTCCTCTGCAATAGTGTGGCAGAGTTTGGAAACTCAGTGGAGCTGGAGAAGTGAAACCTTTGCTGCAATATTCAATAAGGTCATCCTCTAGCATTACTTCACTGCACACAATTTAGCTGTTAAACCAGGAGTAGCAATGTAAAGATCAAAGGCAAATCTGACATTTAAATCAAATCAAGTCTACTACATACCATCCGGTCAGAGTCAAAAGGAATTGAAGGATCTGAGGTTGTAGGAATAGGACCAACTGAACTTCCAGGTGATTGGGGTACGGAGACACACTGATCTGAATCATCTCTTCTGTGTACAGGCTCTCCTGTTTTAAAAAAATATATACAATTGAAATTTGACTATATGTGCTAGTGCAAAACAAGAGATTCCTGCAACATGTATTTTTATTGTATATATGAAAATGATGTATGATCCCTTATAAAAATATGAGAGATTCTCCCTCACTCTGGAAAGGGAGAAAATTAATAAAGACAAAATTCATGGATGGGGGGGGGGGGGGGGGGGTGCCAAAGAATGAAGTGCTGATTAGTGCTCAACAAATCATTAAATGGAATATTATACAATCCCATACTGGTCAGTATAATGAAACAGATTTAACATTTATGCCTTCATTCTTCCTCTTCCCATGTAAACGAGACCAGCTAATATAATCAATTCCTCAAAAAAGCAAGTTCCCCCAGTCATAATCATTGTGCACATATAGGAAGTAATGATACAGTCGCACAGTCAGGGCTTGAGTCAAATTAATTTAATAATACAGAAATGAAGGACAGTCAACAGTGGTACATACATTTTAGGCTACAAGCAAATCTTACAATATAGTCAACAAGTGCCTAAGCTGCAAATTACAATTATGATGAGCAGGGTAAAAAATGCATTAGGAAAATATTAATTTCTTACTGCCTGGTACATACACTGTTCATATCTTGACTGTTCTTAAACCCCCCCCCCTCCCGATTACCTTTTTTCTCCTAGGATAACTCATGCTGGAGCATTGTTCTAGGTGTTTGTATTCTTCGGATATCTCACCCAAATGCTTACTACTTCATGGATGTTTAGTGATAGTAATTGTCAACAGGCGATTTAACAATGGAACGGGGGACATCATAGCCGCGAGACCAAGCCTATTCTCACTTATGTTCACATGCTCACTTCCAGCAGGGATCACTTAATAGCAATGGAATCACTGAATGATCTCCCCCCTCCACCCCAGTCCTTTACCAGGAACATCCTCCATCACCCTCAAGCCAGAAGACTAACACTGGTTTAATGAGGAGCGTAGAAGAGCATACCGGGAGCAGCGTCAAGCATACCTGAAAATAAGGTGCAAACCTAATGAAGCTACAACACAGGACAACATGCATGCTAAACAAAGGAAGTAGCATGCTACAGAGGTAAGCGATCCCACAGCCAACAGATCAGACCAAAGCTCCGCAGCCATGCCATATCCAGTCGTTAATGGAGGTGGATAATTAAGCAACTAATGGGAGGAGGCGGCTCAGTGAACATCCTCCCCCTCAACAATGGCAGAGCCCAGCATGTGAGCGCAAAAGACAAGAATGGACATCAATGAGAACAGGATTAGTTTTGAGGCTATGATGTTATGTTTCCCATTGTTTGCAACCATCTTCAGCCAGAAGTGCAAAGTGGGTAATTCTTCACAGCCTTTTCCCGAGGTCCCCACCATCATAGATGCCAGTCTTGAGCCAATCTGATTCACTCCACCCGACATCAAGAAACAGCTGAGTGCACCAAACAGAGCAAAGGCTACGGGCCCCGACAAAATCCCGGCTGTAGTGAAGACGACTTGAGCTCTAAAACTAGACGCTCCCTCCTAGCCAAGCTGTTCGACTCCACAGATACAACAATCATCCAACCAACAATCTGGAAAATCTACCAAGTTTGTTTTGTCCACAAAATACAAATACAATCCAGCCAATTACCTCCTTAGTCACAACTATCAGTAAAGTGATAGAAGGAGTTGTGAACAGCACCATCAAGCAGCATTTATTCACAAATAACCTGCTCTCTGACACTCAGTTTGTGTTCTGCCAGGACCACTCGACTTGAGCTCTTTATAGCCTTCATCCAAACATGGACACAAGAGCTGAATTTGAGAGGTGAAGCATTCATAGTGTGGCACCAAGGAGCCTTACTAAACTGAAGTCAATCGGAATTATGGAGAAATCTCTCCAGCAGCTGGAGTCATATCTGACACAAAGGAAGGCAGTTTTTGGAGACCAACCATCTCAGCCCCAGCATATCATTGCAGGAGTTCCTAAGGGCAGCGTCCGGGGGCCAACTATCTTCATCTGCTTCATTAATGACCTTCCCTCCATCATAAGGTCAGAAGTGGGGCTGTTTGCTGATGACTGCACATTCAGCTTTCACAATTCCTTCGATAATGTAGCAGCCCATGCAACAAGACCAGAACTGCACCCAGGCTAGGGCTGCTAAGTGCCAAGTGATATTTGTGCTCCAACAAGAACCTAACCACCTCCCCTTGACATTCAATGGCATTGCCATCTCCAAGTCTCCCGACATCAACATCCTGGGGGTCAACATTGATTAGAAACTCAACTGGACCAGCCACATAAATACCGTGGTTACTGGAGCTCATCAGAGGGTGGGTATTCTGTGGCAAATGTTTCACCTTCTGACTTCCCAAACCTCTCCATCACCTACAAGACACAAGTCAGGAGTGTGATGGAATACTCTCCACTTGCCTGGATAGCAGCAGCTGCAACAACACACTATCCAAGACAAAGCAGTCCACTTGATCAGCACCTCAGCAGACTCGAACAGTTCCCATGGATTGGAGGGTAGCTAATGTAACCCCACTATTTAAAAAAAGGTGGTAGAGAGAAAACGGGGAATTATAGACCGGTATGACATCGGTAGTGGGGAAAATGCTAGAGTCCATTATAAAAAGATGTAATAGCAGCGCACTTGGAAAACAGTGACAGGATCGGGCAAAGTCAACATGGATTTACAAAAGGTAAATCATGCTTGACTAATCTACTGGAATTTTTTGAGGATGTAACTGGTAGAACAGATAAGGGAGAACCAGTGGATGTGGTGTATTTGGACTTTCAGAAGGCTTTCGATAAGGTCCCGCATAAGAGATTAGCGTGCAAAGTTAAAGCACACGGGACTGGGGGTAAGGTACTGTCTTGGGTAGAGAACTGGTTGGCAGACAGGAAGCAAAGAGTTGGAATAAAGGGGTCTTTTTCCGAGTGGCAAGCAATGACTAGTGGGGTACCGCAGAATCGGTGCTAGAACCTCAGCAGTTCACAATATATATTAATGATCTAGACAAAGGAACTAGAT
Source organism: Somniosus microcephalus (assembly GCF_052327205.1). NCBI lineage: Eukaryota > Metazoa > Chordata > Chondrichthyes > Squaliformes > Somniosidae > Somniosus > Somniosus microcephalus. Next base: position 221,572,875 of record NC_140987.1, read on the forward strand.
GTAATATCTCCAAGTTTGCAGATGACACAAAGCTGGGTGGGCATGTGTGCTGTGAGGAGGATGCAGAGAGACTCCAGTATGATTTGGACAGGTTGGGTGATTATACTGCATTTGCCATGCATCTGCCCAATGTGGATAAATGCGAGGTTATCCACTTCGGTGGCAAAAACAGGAAGACAGATTATTATCTGAACGTCAATAGATTGGGAAAAGGGGAAGTGCAACGAGACCTGGGTGCCCTTGTGCACCAGTCGCTGAAGGTAAGCATGTAGGTGCAGCAGGTGGTTAAGGTGGCAAATGGTATGTTGGCATTCATAGTGAGAGGATTAGAGTACAGGAACAAGGATGTCTTGCTGCAGTCATACAGGGCCTTGGTGAGACCACACCTTGCGTATTGTGTGCAGTTTTGGTCGCCTTATCTGAGGAAGGATGTTCTTGCCATGGAGAAAGTGCAGCGAAGATTCACCAGACTGATACCTGGGATGGCAGGAATGACGTACGAGGAGAGATTAGAACATAAGAACATAAGAAATAGGAGCAGGAGTAGGCCAATCGGCCCCTCGAGCCTGCTCCACCATTCAATAAGATCATGGCTGATCTGATCCTAACCTCAAATCTTCTATCACTCTGCATCCACCCGAACCCATGTGATCTCCCGGGAGAGGCGAAAAACCAGATAAAGACCCAATGGCCAATTTGGGAGAAAAAAATCTGGGAAATTCCTCTCCGACCCATCTAGGCGATCGAAATTCTTCCAGGAGATCACTCTGTCCCTATATTTTCTACAGTACTTACCTTCTGTAAAGGCGATCTCCACCCCAGCCAGGAACAGGAGATTGGGTCGATTAGGCTTGTATTCGCTAGAGTTTAGAAGAATGAGAGGGGATCTCATTGAAACTTATAAAATTCTAACAGGACCAGACAGACTAGATGCAGGAAGGATGTTCCCGATGGCGGGGGAGTCCAGAACCAGGGGTCACAGTCTAAGGATAAGGGGTAAGCCATTTAGGACTGAGATGAGGAGGAATTTCTTCACCGAGAGTGGTGAACTTATGTAATTCTCTACCACACAAGGCAGTTGAGGCCAATTCATTAAATATATTCAAGAAGGAATTAGATATATTTCTTAAGGCTAAAGGGATCAAGGAATATGGGGAGAAAGCAGGGACAGGGTACTGAATTTGGATGATCAGCCATTATCTCATTAAATGGCGGATCAGGCTCGAGGGGCCGAATGGCCTACTCCTGCTCCTATCTTCTATGTTTCTATCCACTAGCCTGAACATCTACCCCCACCACCACTGGCATATCATGGTTACAGGGTGTACAATCTACAGGATGCAGTGCAGCAATTCACCAAGGCTTTTTTGGCAGCACCTCCCAGGCTTCCACCCCCTAGGAGGAGGAGGAGGAGGGCAGCAGGTGCATGGGAACACCATCACCTGCAAGTCCTTCTCCAAGTCATAGGCCATCTAGACTTGAACATATATTGCCTTTCTTTCATAGTTGCTGGGTAAAAATCCTGGAACTTCCTACCCAACAGCATTGTGGGAACACCTTAACCACAAACTGCAATGGTTCAAGGAACCAGGCCCACCACCTTCGCAGGTCAAATAGGGATGGGTAATAAACACTGCCCCTGCCAGCGATGCTCATATCGCAAGAATGAATTAAATAAAAACTCACTGCTGTCCCACCATGACTAGCTGTACAAAGCACAACAGCTAGTGACTTCAGAGGGGAAATTTTATTCATTATAAGCAAGACAATGTTTCCAAGTACATCCACATTTTGATTTCACCAAAACATTACTGTACCTTTTAAAAAAAAAAAAATAGGATGTCGACTCATCTAAAATAGAACAAACTACTGAATAAAATCATGATTTTGCACAAGATGTACACAAAAATTTTAATGAATTTACTGGATTAAGACTGAAAAGCATTGTGCAAATTCTGAGTATAGCTCATCTCTACTGCAATGTGAACACTTTAAAAGTGTGTTTTTTTTTTAAATGCAAGACACAAACTGTCTGTCGAGTGCCTCAAATAGTTACTACTGAGCGTAGGAATGGAGGCTCAGAGCTCTCCCAGCTCCCTGCCTGCTCTATTCACCAGAACCATAATTCATTCTTCACCCAATGTTCTGCTGCCTGGCCCACGCCACAGACTATGTATAAGCAATGCCATGGGGGAGCCACATAAAAATTATTAAAAACTCTTCACATCAGGTAATGATGTGGTACCCAGATATGACCAATGATCTATAACTTTCTTTAGACTGGTGGGTTAGATTTCAGTAGACGTGTGGTGTTCAATAGCTGTGTTACAGACAATGAAGAGCCGCTCGCTACAGCAAGGGAATCAAATTCTTGGATGTGGATCCCTCCTTCAGTTTTAATAAAAAAGTTTTCATTTGCACAGGATGAAGTATTAAGGTATGAAACAAAGGTCTCAGATAAGACAATGCTCGAAGCAGGAGAAATTCCTGTCTGAAGTTGGAAGGGTCTGCAGTTTGCCTAACAGCATGCACCATTAAAACATCCTAAGTTGCATCTATTGCAGTCATGTGCACTGTCTGGTAAGTAACAGGAAAAATATTATGCCATTACTCAACAAGAGCCATTGCTGGAGGATCCAAGTTTAATAGAGGTTTGGAAAAAGCCAACTGAAGCAGATGGGGTGGTTACGATATATACACACTACACTTAACATTGTTCATTAGCCTTTGCAGAATTTGTTTAGAAAACGGCTCCTTCATTGAATCTGCAGCAAAACACAAACTGTCTTGCTTTGACGAAAAAAAAAGCTAAATTAATGCTAATAACCAATAGCCAAACAACTTACAACTCAATCCTATTACAGGAAACTTTCGTTTATCCGGAGGTTAAATGCCCGGAAAGCTCCATCTACCGGCAAAATTCAGGAGTCGGTTCAGATAATTTTTTTCTTTTCGTTGCTTCTTTTCTCCAGTCCTGGCTCTGCAAGCGTCTCTGTAGCTAAGCAACAGCTTCAGCTAGACGCTTGCAAGCTGCGCCGACTGTTTTGAAGCTGTTGCTAAGCAACAGGGTTTGTTGCTTCACACGGAGCTCTGAGCTCCGTATGTTTTAACATTAGCGCTGGTTTCTACGGCAGTTTTGATCTAACGGCACCAGCTCGGCCCCGTCGGTGCCGGATACCAGAAAGTTTCCTGTATTCCACCTCTTTCTTCCCGATTTGCTCCCCTTCCCACAGCATTCAAGTGACTGGCAAACAAAAGTGAGACTTGCTCTCAGATATAGCTCATTAAATATCTTTTTTTTTTGAAAAGGCAGAACTGTTATGTAAAAGTGACAAAGGATAAACCGCCTTTCCCTATACTCTGCTTTAGTCATGCACATTCTGCCTGCTTTGTTTTTTTTTTTTTATAAACTGTGTAGGGTCACAAAAGGTTGCTACTACTGGTGTTTCTTCACAGATGCAGCTGTACACAAGTAGTCTGATGCATTAGTTGCCATCTACTACAGGAATCCCTTCCTGTACTGAAAATATTCCACATTAAAATGAATACATTCAATTTATAAAATAACATTTAAAGGAATATCCACAAAGAGTCAGAGCTCAGTAACTACAATTTATGACAGAAACAAGTTTTGATAATTTTTGATTGCACCATTTATTGATGCGCTGCTAAAGGGTCAGAATAATGATATGCAGGACAGCCACTGGTACAGGTAGAATACAATTATATTCTCATTAAAAAAACTAAGCGTGTGCACATACCAAGATCACAAGTACATTTTTTTTCACTCTTCCTGGAGTAACAAGACCTGGACGACGTTCAGGCTTGGGCTGATAAGTGGCAGGTAAATTTCGCACCACAGAAGTGCCAGGCAATGACTATCTCCAACAAGCGAGAGTCTAACCACCTCCCCTTGACATTCAATGGCATTACCATCTCCGAATCCCCCACTATCAACATCCTGGGGGGGGGGGGTCACCATTAACGAGAAACTTAACTGGACCAGAAAATTAAATACTGTGACAACAAGAGCAGGTCAAAGGCTAGGTATTCTGCGGCGATTGTCTCACCTCCTGACTCCCCAAAGCCTTTCCACCATCTACAAGGTGTGTGATGGAATACTCTCCACTTGGCTGGATGAGTGCAGCTCCAACAGCACTTGAAGCTCGACACCATCCAGGACAAAGCAGCCCACTTAATTGGCACCCCATCCACCACCTTAAACATTCACTCACTCCACCACCGGCATACCGTGGCTGCAGTGTGTACCATCTACAAGATGCACTGCAGCAACTCGCCAAGGCTTCTTCGGCAGCACCTCCCAAACCTGCGACCTTTTCCACCTAGAAGGACAAGGGCAGCAGGCGCATGGGAACACCACCACCTCAAAGTTCCCCTCCAAGTCACACACCATCCTGACTTAGTATATCGCTGATCCTTCATCTTCGCTGGGTCAAAATCCTGGAACTCCCTCCCTAACAGCACTGTGGGAGTACCATCACCACACAGACTGCAGTGGTTCAAGGCGGCGGCTCACCACCACCTTCTCAAGGGCAACTAGGGATGGGCAATAAATACTGGCATTGCCAGCGACGCCCTGATCCCATAAACGAATAAAAAATCCTTTTTGATATTAAAATTGTGCAATAAACCACTTCAATGAAGCACAATCAGCAAATAAGGGAAAATGCTGCAACAAGGTTTGCTGAGCACAACTGCAGTAGCGCGTTTGAAAAAAACATTACTTAATATGGGGTGTCTTCCTCGCTCTATGAATGAAGTTTGGTCTTCATATACAAGGCAGGAACACCTGCCTTCTCAAAAGGAGAAACACATGACTAGAAACACTAGCTCTTCAAATGTTCACATCAGGTCTGAAGTCGGCTGAATCACAGCATTACTTTGAGGTATACCCACAGGTTCTTAGCGTGCAAAATGATGTTTAAGCCCAGTTAAGAGAACTGAAACATGCTAGTCTAATTTTGTACACCAGGTTATTTAGTGCTAAATCAACAACACTGACAAATCGTTAACAGCAGAATTACAGTTAAAGTATAAATGTGTAGCATAAAACATTACAAAAAAAGGTATAAAAGCACAAGAAACTGAAAATAGCAGAGTAAAATGAGACAAGGTTGACCATACCGAAGCTTTGTAAATGAAGATTGTATTCAAAGAATAAAGACAATCCAAATAAATAAATAAATAATTCATTATTCCTCCTCAAACCCCACATATAAAATAGGAGCCATACCACAGTACGACAAAACACTGGAGGGAGATCTCCAAGGATCTGCATGCTTCAGGCCAGCAGGGAGAACAACCACTCAGAAGCACCTATGCTGATCAGATAAAATTGAGGCGGCAATGAAAGACTGCTCTTGCTAGCTGCGATCTAGGAAAACTGTACATGTTATTAGCCAAGGAGACAATCACAGCATGAGCGGAGCAAGCTTTAGTTGTAGCCCTGCCAGGTAGAAACAACTTGCATTTATAAGGCATCTTTAACGTAGAAAAATGTCCCAAGGTGCTTCACAGGAGCATAATCAGACAAAAAGTGATGCCAAGGCAAAGGAGGAAATATTAGGAGGAATGACAAAAAGCTTGGACAAAGAGGTGGATTTTAAAGGAACAATTCATTGCAACACTCAGGATATAATCACAGCTTTTGAAAGACTTGGCAATGTTAAGACAAGAAGGGATGGCAAGTATTTAACAAAGTTATGTGGCCACATGCAACAAAAAGATAGGGGATATATAACAAAGTCAAGCTGATGGCTACAAAAACTTGAGTACCATGGGTCTTTCAATAAGAATGGGGAGCACGGGTTAACAGAAGAGGAAGAAAAGATCAGTAATGATAACAGGGGTTCATCCTTAGAAGTTATGCATGAGAACTGCCAGGCGTCTCCCAGGAATATGGGTGACTGGTCTCAGCTGAGGGGTTGATCTAAAGGAGTGCGGGAGAAAAAAAAAAAAAAAAATCGGTAATTGTAGTCCACGTTGGAATCATTAACATAGGCAGGTGTAGTCCAGGAGTCCTTCAAAGTAATTTCAGCAAGTTTGGGTGAAAGCCTAAAACCAAGGACCAACAAGGCAGAATTCTCTTCCCCAGCATGTGGCACCACTACTTTTTCCAGTGAGACAGACTAGGATAAAAGATATCAACTCCTGGCTAAAGATGTGGTGTAGGTTTCTAGGGGGATTGGAGTGCCTTCTGGACAAGAGACAGCTTGTACTGACTGGATGGGCTACACTGGAGCAGAAAAGTGACTGAAAATTACTTATACTGGGATATTTCAAATAGGAATATTGGAGAAGGAAGCCAGTCCATGTGTACGAGAGAGACAGGAAAATTTAGATAGGACGCAACAAAATTAGCTGTATATAATAGTACAGGAAGTCAACGGTGCATCAAAAGGAATCACAGATAAGGCAAAGAACAAACAGTAAACACAAATCAGGCAAATGTGAGTGAATAAAGACGTCATACAAAAATAATAGAATCATAAGGGTTAATGTGGGCATCATAGATATAATGAACATTTGGTGGGGGGTAGGAAAGAGGGAGAGCACAAATGGAAATGACACTAGAAGAGCAAAAGTGAAGGAGTCGCAATTTAGATGAGATACAGGAATGGCTGGACAAAGAGGACCCGAGAAAGCTAAATAAAGGAAACAAGTAGAAAATACTTGCAGGAATTTGCTACAGACTGCCAACTGGCATTGATGAGTTATTTCATGTGGAAGGAAGGAAAGAATCCAACAATGGTAATATTTTAATAATGGAGGATTTTAAATACTCATTGTAGAGAGCTTGGGCAGTGCTGGTAATGGAAAGATCCAGCATTTCTGGATGTAATACGGGCAGCTGCATGAATCAACATGTAATAGAAGGGACTTGAAATGAGGCTATACATTATAATGGGGACATTATAATAGGAGCTAATGTAGGATGTAGTTGAGAAATAGTGATTGAACCCAAGGTTCAGGGTAAATAAAGAAAAAGATTAATAGTAGCATTAGACCACTAAGGGAAGGCAGATTTTAGGAGAATGCTCACACAAGTAAAAGAATTGCACAAGACTGGGAAAAAGAGAGACACTGAGGTAACTTAGTGGAACAAACTTAAGGGCAGTATCAGAAATGTATAACTAGGAGTTATAAGAAGTGGATAAAGACGGCCAGGCAAACTGGTAGCCAAGGACTTTAGGAATAAAGCAAAGATATTCAAATAATACAAGTTATCCACAATAGGGAATAGTAAGCCTCAACATGCAGAAATCTGTTGTGAAAAAAAAGTTGCTAAAATAATTTAGCATTGCTAGGGAAATCAAGACAAATGACCAAGTTTTTCAACTTTTGGGGAAAGGAAAAATGCAAGAGCATAGAATCTCTGGCTCAGGAAACGGGTGTCAAGGTTAGTGAAGATGTGGACATTGATGAAAAATTGAGTTCTACAGTTCTATATTAAGAGGAGAAAATAGGGGTTTGATACAGCTGTTTTTATTTTTTAAAAAGCATCAAGACACCAGATTTATAAATTGGGCAACAAGTACAAAAAGCAAGCTAATACTAAATCTATACAAATCTTTGATTATGCCACATTTGGAATGGTGTGTCCAGTTTTGGGAGCTCTACTTTATGCAGATGTCAAGGCCATGGAGATAGTGAATCTCTGCTGCACTATGATACCAGGCTGGAGGGACTTTAAAAAAAAAAAACACAAGAGGGTTGTTAAGAAAATGTAATACCCCAATAGAGTGATGAAAGCAGAAGCCATAATAGCTTGTGAAAAGAAAGTGGAAAACTATTGGAAAAAGCAAACAAAAACGGTATGGGGGAAGTACTGGGGAATGGGACTAGCTGTCAGAGACTTGGTAAAGGCAGAATAAGCAAATAGCCTCCTTTTGTACTGCAATGATATGAAGAGAATAGTACAGGGGCAAATAGCAATATGGATGTTCCAAGATAGTCAGATTAAGGTATCATGGGGGTGAAACTGGGAGCCTTTGCGCCTCCAGTTAGCGCCCCCGGGGGGGGGGTTTGGCTGGATACTGAATGAGATCCAAGTAAATAAAGCACCCAGACTGGATGGGATTCATCCTAGGTTTCTTGGAGAACTTAAGGATGTATTAGCAGAACCGCTGGCAGAGATATTTAGCAATTATAGGAAACTTTCGTTTAGCCGGAGGTTAAATGTCCGGAAAGCTCTATCTACCGGCAAAATTCAGGAGCCGTTTCCTATAAGTTTTTTTTACTTCTCATTGCTTTTTTTTTTTCCCAGTCAGGCTCTGCAAGGTCTAGCTGAAGCTGTTGCTTAGCTACAGAGACGCTTTTAAGCTGTGGCCGACTGTTTTGAAGCTGTTGCTAAGCAACAGGGTTTGTTGATTCACACGGAGCTCAAAAGCTCCGTATGTTTTAACATTAGCGCTGGTTTGTACAGCAGTTTTGATGGTACGGCACCAGCTCGGTCCCGTCAGTGCCGGATACCAGAAAGTTTCCTGTAGTTAGAAAAGGCAGTGATAGCAGAGCAATGGAGAATAGCAATTGTAGCACTCTTATTTAAAATGGGAGCTGGGGGATCAAAGAAATTATAGACCAGTTAATCAGGAAAATTCTAGAATTAATCAAGGACAAGGTAGTAGAACATTTAGAGAGGTATAAATGAATTGCTAAGAATTAACACAGATTTACAAAAGGAAAGTAATGCCACAGCAAAGCAACTGAATTTTTGAGAAGCAACAAAAAAATGTAGCTAATAGAGAACGCATAGGATTTGGTATACTTGGATTTTAGTAAAACTTTTGCTGAGGTGCTGTATAAAATTAGTTCAGAGAATTAGCAGACATGGTGCGGATGGCAGCATGCCTAGATCAAGTCAGGTCTTTGTGAATGGTAAGTATTTGGTTTGGAGGGTGTAGTGTCCGTGTGTAGATAAAGACACTGAAGACAGGAGTTGGTTCATAGGTATTTACTAAGCAAGTCTGGGGGGGGGGGTTTCTAAAGGATATACACAATACATAGGCTTATATAGCCCAAGTGGCAATTACCGGCATTACGCACACCTGGGGCTCTTAAAGGCACATACACCACAATTCCTCCCCTTCTAGCTAACTAGTACATCATATTTTAAGTAATTATTAATTACATGTTATATGCAAAATAATATACATTGCTGTATTAATTAATTATAAGTTAGTCTCTCAGGAGGCTTCCTGACTCGGTCCGGATAACGCCTCGGGGGTGTAGTAGTTTCTGGTGGTGTAGTAGGTTCTTCTGGCAAGGCTGATTCGGCTTGAAGGCCAGTGTCGGGTTCATCGGGCTCCAGTATCACCGGATCGGAGGTAGATATGGGTATCTCTACTTCATCGTTAGATGTATAGCGTGGTGGTGTAGGTTGTCCCTTTTCGGATGACTTGATGATTTGGTCAGCATGGCGCCTTATTATGCTGTCTCCGATGTCCACGGTATACATCAGTGGTCCTAATCGTGTGCAGATAGTTCCAGGCTGCCATTTCTCGGTACGGTAGTCCCGGGCCAAAACCGGTTGGCCTATCTGGAAGGCCCTAGTTGGCCTTTCATTCATGCCCTGAAACTGCCGGTTCTCCACGTCCCTTCGGATGTTGGGCTTGACCAAATCCAGCCGGCATCTTAGGTTTCTATTGTAGAACATCATGGCAGGAGTTTGGTTAGTAACCATATGCGTTGCATTCCTATATGCAAATAAGAAGTTATCCACCTTGTGCTGAAGTTTTATGTCTTCATTACCCATGGCCTTGATGGCCTTCTTGAAGGTCTGGACAAACCTTTCAGCCAATCCATTGGTGACGGGATGGTATGGGGCGGACGTGTAGTGCTTTACCCCATTGTTCTTTAAGAACTTTCTGAATTCTTCGGACACAAATTGCGGTCCATTATCAGAACATCTCTGCTCCGGCAGCCCATTCCTGGCAAATATGGTCCTTAATACTGTGATGGTTTTTTCCGTGGTGGTGGAGGACATCTTTATTACCTCCGGCCACTTGGAGTGTGCATCAACTGCGATTAAGAACATTGAGTCCATAAATGGACCAGCAAAGTCGATGTGCACCCTTTGCCAGGGAGATGAGGGCCACTCCCATGGATGTAGAGGGGCCTGTGGCGGAGCATTTTGGACCTTCTGGCATCCTAGGCAGCTCTTGGTCATGTCTTCGATGTCTCCATCGATACCTGGCCACCATACAAACGCCCTAGCTAGGTTCTTCATTTTCACTCCACCCAGATGCCCCTCGTGAAGCTCCTTTAGCACTTTATCCTGGAGTTTGGGTGGAATCACCACTCTGGATCCACACATCAAGGTTCCTCGGCATACTGGCAGCTGTTCTCTTCTTTGCGAGAATGCTGGCAACAGTGGTTCGCCATGTGCTGGCCATCCCTTCACTGTTAAATCGTAGACCCGTGAGAGAGTAGGGTCATTTCTTGTCTCCCTTTCAATGGCAGAATTTGTCACCGGTAGACATTCCACTATGGTAGAGTGGAATATCTCTACTGGGTCTACTGTAGGTGCCTCTTCTATCGTTGGCAACGGTAGGCGTGATAAACCGTCAGCATTCCCATGCTGTTTTGACCCTTTGTATTCAATGTTGTATTGGTGTGCCCCTAGAAAAAGGGACCACTTCTGTAGTCTTTGTGCCGTCATAATGGGGACACCTTTTTTAGGGTTGAATATGGAGATGAGGGGTTGATGGTCAGTCAGCAAGGTAAATTTTTGTCCGTGTAGGTAATGGTTGAATTTCTTCACTCCCCATACCAGGCTGAGTGCTTCCCTGTCTATCTGGGCATAGTTACGCTCAGCTGAGTTCAATGAGCGTGACGCAAAAGCTATCGGCCGTTCCGAGCCATCAGGGAATCTATGGGACAATACCGCTCCTATGCCGTAAGGGGATGCATCGCACGCCAGTCTGATTGGTAGTGATGGGTTGTAATGAGCCAAAACTTTCTCGGATGTGATTAAGTCTTTACATTTATGGAAGGCACGTTTACAGTCTTCGTTCCATTTCCAAATCACTCCTGTCTGTAGAAGATCATTAAGAGGGTGTAGAATAGTTGATAAGTTCGGTAAAAATTTATGATAGTAATTTATTAATCCCAGGAATGACCTTAATTGTGAAACATTTTCAGGTGCTGGGGCTTTTATAACTGCTTCAATTTTTTCAGGTGACTTATGCAACCCTTCCTTATTAATTATGTGGCCACAATATGATATCTGATTTTGGAAAAATTCGCACTTGGGGCGATTTGCTCGTAGGCCCCGTTCTTTCAGCCTAGTGAGCACCTGCTCCAAATTGGCAAGGTGCTCGTTGTCGTTTTCTCCTGTTATAAGGATGTCGTCTAGGTAGCATTGAGTCCCCGGAATCCCTTGCAGGACTTGCTCCATAGCTCTTTGCCAGATAGCTGGAGCTGATGCTATTCCAAAAACCAGTCGATTGTACTGGTACAGGCCTTTGTGTGTGTTTATTGTGAGATACTTTTTAGAGGTCTCCTCAACCTCCATCTGTAGATATGCCTGTGCCAAGTCAATTTTGGTGAAACGTTTCCCTCCGGATAGTGAGGCGAAAATATCTTCTATCCTCGGAAGAGGATACTGTACCGTGTGAAGGACCGGGTTTACAGTCACCTTAAAGTCCCCAGAGATGCGAATTTTTTTCTGTTCCTCAGAGTTATTTTTCAATGTTTTTTTCATGACTGGAACGATGGGTGTTGCCCATTCGCTCCAATCTATTTTGGATAATACGCCTGCCTTTTCCAAATTCTTCAGCTCTGCCTCGACTGCCGGACGTATTGCGTATGGCACTGGTCTTGCCTTAAAATTTTTTGGAATTGCTGTATCTTCCACTTTTATTGAGGCGGTGATGCCTTTCAAGGTTCCTAGTTTCTCTTGAAACACTTCTTTGGCATTGGCCAAGATGTCTTTTAATCGTTCAGGTATGATGTCATCATTGTTTTTTTCCTTACTGGTCACCGTCAGTGCCTGAATGGAGTGCCAGTCTAAACATATCTTCCTTATCCATTCACGTCCCAACAACGGTGGACCACCATCTTGTAGAATGTATAAACACAACTTTTGTATTTCTTTGCCGTTGTATACCACAGGCACCCTTATTTTTCCTTTGGGGTAGACTTTCTGCCCCGTATATGTTTTTAAGATAATGGATGTGTCTTTTAGAGGTATATGCGAAAATAGCCTCTCGTAATCTCGTCGATTTATTACGGTTAGAGCTGATCCTGTATCTAGCTCCATTTTAACTGGGGACCCTGCTATTGTGAGGGTAACCCAAATGGTTTGGTAATCCTCTTTGGCAAGTACATTATGTAATTTGAGACAGCTTAGTCTCTTGTTTCCGGAGTCGCTATCGCTATTCTGGTCTTCGGAGCTATTGTCCGTCATCATTTGTACCTTCCTGTACTTTTCTTTATTGATTTTTTGTTTTCTGTCAGTGGATTTATTTTGTCCAGATTGGCATACCCGTGCAATGTGTCCAATCTTACCACATTGCCTGCATGCTTTGCCCTTGAACCAGCAGTCCCTCTGGTTATGGGTGGATCTGCCGCAGCGATAACATCTTCCGAACTCCTGTGTCATTTTATGGGTGCCGAAGTCCTGTGTCTCTTGTTGTATCTCTGCTGCTCCTTTTGCTGCTGCTTCGTATGATACAGCCATACTGAAAGCTTTGTCCAATGTTAAATCTTTTTCAGCAAGCAGTCTTTTTTGTGTTCCTTCACTTAAGAGACCGCAAACAAATTTGTCTCGAAGATAATCCGATAGTCCTGCTCCGAATTGGCAGTACTTTGATAGCTTTCTTAATTCGGTTAGGTAATCAGCGTTACTTTCATTCTTGTGTTGATTTCTCTTGAAGAACTTGAATCGTTCCGCTATCAGCAGCGGTGTTGGGTTTAAATGCTCCTGCAGGGTATCAACAATTTCTTTAAAAGTCTTGTCCTTTGGTTTGGCTGGAGTGATTAAATTTCGTAACAGCCCGTATGTCTTCGCGCCCATTAAGTTCAGAAGTACTGAAGCTTTTTTTTCATCTGTTATTCCATTTGCAGTGCAATAAACCTCTACTCTTTCCACGTATGTGGTCCAATCTTCTATTTCGCCATCAAAAGCCTCAATATTACCAGATTTAGGCATTTCAGAAAAGATATGGCGCTTCCCGCGCTTTTTTTTTCTCTGTAGCAACGATATGGCGCTTCCCGCGCTTTCCCGCCGCTGCTACCGATAACAACGCTGTTTTACTGTGGTTTCCGTTTATTCACTGTTGGAGACTCGTTCCCGACGGAGGTCTAAACGCTGACCTGCTTGCCGCGCCGGCCGTCTCTCGAGTGCACCCTCCCAGTCCGTTATTGCTTGCCTCCGATTTCGCTGCCTGTCTCAGCTGTAGAGCCCGCCGCTGGAGCTCCAGCCTGACGCCCAGGAAGGATTAGCGCAGTACCTGTCACCAGCTTGTGAAACCACAGTTTCTCTTACTTCCTTGAGTCTTCTGGACGCTGGAGGAATCGATGTCCTTGAGGTGCTGCCGAATTGCAGGTAAGTCCGTTTCCACTTCGTCACCACTGTAGTGTACGTGTGTAGATAAAGACACTGAAGACAGGAGTTGGTTCATAGGTATTTACTAAGCAAGTCTGGGGGGGGGGGGGGGGGGGGGGTTTCTAAAGGATATACACAATACACAGGCTTATATAGCCCAAGTGGCAATTACCGGCATTACGCACACCTGGGGCTCTTAAAGGCACATACACCACAATTGCTCTTAAAGGCACATACACCACAGAGGGTGTGACAAGTGGAGTCCAACAGGGCTTAGTGTTGGGACTTGTACTTTTCAACATGTTCATGTGACCTGCATCAGATTTTTATCTCAGAATTTGTGGCTGACACCAAAATAGCAGGAATAGTTAATGCATGTGGAAGATTTCAAGCTAGAGGGAGATTCCAGATTTTGTTTTGGAGAGGTGGGTGGACAATTAGCAGTTTAATTTTATACGGCACCTCATCAAAAGCTTTACTAAAATACACGTGTAAATCGGTACAAGACCAATCGACCCAATCTCTCCTCATACGTCATTCCTGCCATCCCAGGTATCAGCCTGGTGAATCTTCGCTGCGCTCCCTCCATGGCAAGAACATCCTTCCTCAGATAAGGCGACCAAAACTGCCCACAATACTCAAGGTGTGGTCTCACCAAGACCCTGTACAACTGCAGCAAGACATCCCTGTTCCTGTACTCAAACCCTGTCGCTACGAAGGCCAACATACCATTTGCCTTCTTAACCGCCTGCTGCACCTGCATGCTTACCTTCAGCGACTGGTGCACAAGGACACCCAGGTCTCGTTGCACTTCTCCTTCTCCCAATCTATTGCCATTCAGATAATAATCTGCCTTCCTGTTTTTGACACCAAAGTGGATAACCTCGCATTTATCCACGTTATATTGCATCTGCCATGCTTCTGCCCAATCACCCAACCTGTCCAAATCATACTGGAGTTTCTCGGCATCCTCATCACAGCACACACACCCACCCAGCTTTGTGTCATCTGCAAACTTGGAGATATTACATCCAGTTCCCTCGTCTAGATCATTAATATATATTGTGAATAGCTGCGGTCCAAGGACCGATCCCTGTGGTACCCCACTAGTCACTGCCTGTCACTCGGAAAAAGACCCGTTTATTCCAACTCTTTGCTTTCTGTCTGCCAACCAGTTCTCTATCCAAGTCAATACCTTGCCCCCAATCCCATATGTCTTAACTTTACACGCTAATCTCTTATGCGGGACCTTATCGAAGCCTTTTGAAAGTCCAAATACACCACATCCACTGGTTCTCCCTTATCTATTTTACCAGTTACATCCTCAAAAAATTCCAGTAGATTAGTCAAGCACGATTTACCTTTTGTAAATCCATGTTGACTTTGTCCAATCCGGTCACCGTTTTCCAAGTGCTCTGCTATTACATCTTTTATAATGGATTCTAGCATTTTTCCCCACTACCGGTTTCTCTCTACCACCCTTTTTGAATAGTTGGGTAACATTAGCTACCCTCCAATCCATGGGTACTGTTCCAGAGTCTATCGAATGTTGGAAGATGACCAGCAATGCATCTACTATTTCTAGGGCCACTTCCTTAAGTACCCTAGGATGTAGATTATCAGGCCCTGGGGATTTATCGGCCTTCAATCCCGTCAATTTCCCTAACACCATTTCCCTACAAATACTGATTTCTTTCAGTTCCTCCCTTTCATCAGACCCTATGTTCCTGACATCTCTGGGAGGTCATTTGTGTCCTCCTTTTTGAAGACAGTACCAAAGTATACATTTAATTGGTCCACCATTTCTTTGTTCCCCATTATAAATTCCCCTGATTCTGACTGCAAGGGACCTACGCTTGACTTCACCAATCTTTTTCTCTTCACATATCTATAAAAGCTTTTACAGTCAGTTTTTATGTTCCCTGAAAGCTTACTCTCATACTCTATTTTCCCCCCTCTTAATTAATCCCTTTGTCCTCCTTTGTTGAAGCCTAAACTGCTCCCAATCCTCAGGTTCACTGCTTTTTCTGGCCAATTTATATGTCCTCTCCTTGGATCTTATGCTATCCCTAATTTCCTTGTTAGCAACGGTTGAGTCACCTTTTTTGTTTTATTTTTATGCCAAACTGGGATGAACAAATTCTGTAGTTCATCCATGCGGTCTTTGAATGTTTGCCATTGCCTATCCACCGTCAACTCTTTGAGTGACATTCCCCAATCAATACTACCCAACTCGCGCCTCATACCATCGTAGTTTCCTTTATTTAAATTCAGGACCCTAGTCTCTGAGTCAACTACTTCACTCTCCATCTTAAATGAAGAATTCTATCATATTATGATCGCTCCGACCAAAGGGGCCTCGTACAACAAGATTGCTAATTAATCCTCTCATTACATAATACCCAGTCTAAGATGGCCTGATCTCTAGTTGGTTCCTCGACATATTGGTCCAGGAAACAATCCCGTAAACACTCCAGGAATTCCTCCTCCACAGTATTGTTACTAATTTGGTTAGCCCAATCTATATGTAGATTAAAGTCACCCATGATAACTGCTGTGCCCTTATTGCACGCTTCTCTAATTTCCCTTTTAATGCCATCCCCAACCTCCGCATTGCCGTTTGGAGGTCTATATACCACTTCCACTAACGTTTTCTGCCCCATGGTATTTCTCAGTTCTACCCATACAGATTCCACAGCATCAGAGCTAATATCCTTCCTTACAATTGTGTTAATCCCCTCTTTAACCAGCAATGCTACCCCACCTCCTTTTCCTTTTTGCCTATCTTTCCTGAATATTGAATACCCCTGGATGTTGAGTTCCCAGCCTTGGCCACCCTGGAGCCATGTTTCCGTAATCCCAATCATATCATATTTGTTTACCTCTATTTGCGCAGCTAATTCATCCACCTTATTACGAATGCACCTCGCACTAAGACACAAAGCCTTCAGGCTTGATTTTTTAACGCTCTTAGACCTATTAGAATTATTATTTAATGTGGCCATGTTTGATTTAAACCGTTGATTTCTCTGACTGCCACTTTTGTTTTTCTCCTTCCTGTCTTTTGCTTTTATCCTTGTTTCCTTTTCCTCTGTCTCCCTGCTCAGGTTCCCAATCCCCTGCCATTTTAGTTTAAACCCTCCCCCAGAGTAAAAATCTTTAGCTCAGTTCTGAAGATGAAATGCTGATAAACAGAAGATGCATACTAACTTGTAGTTTAAATTTCAGTTGCTTAAAATATTACAGCTCTATGCAAAAATCATTTTTATTACATAATTTTGATCTCAATGCTTAAATAGAATAGATGATGGTTTTAAATACCTAAGTAACCACATTCACAAAGTTGGGTAGATTTGTAAATGTTGCTGAAACACTTTATACTGTTGAGTGTTGCAGACATCTGCTAGAGATCATCTGCAGGGCAGTTATAGTGATTTGAAAAGAACACTGCATTTCCATGGTGCACCAGTTGATCAGACTAAAATTGTGGATTGGTTTTATAGTTTATAGACGCAAATCTTAGAATCTCGCTAACAGTAGCTGCAGTTACTCCCACAATCCATTGAAAACCAACTTGTAAAATTAATATTCCTCATTATTATAGTGGAAAACAGGTTTAATGATCAAATCCTGTACCAAAGATCAAAATTTTAACCAATGGCATATTTAGCTGCCCTTCTTCCGATACTATACCAAGAATGTGATACATCCAAGCAGTTAATTGGAGCAAATCAAAAAATGTTTTGTCAAAAAGAACTTCGGCAAAGTTGTTATCCTTGTATATCTGAATTTTGTGATATACAGGAGGGAAGATACTGGGTTCCATAGATCTTTTCCCAAGGACCAACTGGTTCATAGAATCATACAGCACAGAAAAGGCAATTCGCCCCATCACGCCTGTGTCAGCACTTCGAAAGAGCTATCCAATTAGTTCCACTTTCCTGCTCTTTCCCAATAGCCCTGCAAATGTTTCCTTTTCCAGTATATATCCAATCCCCTTTTAAAATCTGCTTTCACCACCCTTTCAGAGTGCATTCCAGATCATAACTTGCAGCGCAAAACACTTCTCATCTCCCCATTGGTTCTTTTGCCAATTACCTTAAATCTGCGTCCTTAGATTGATTTGCTGGTGTTGAAAAATTAAAATTAAATTAACGTAGATTCATATCCCAGTAAAACAGTTCATTTTGTGAAGGATTGTGGAGAAAGAAAGATATATGAACTAGCCGCTCAGCTAAAGCAATTAAACACATCTACAGAAACAGTTGAAAGAATATCTGGTTAGGAATATGATGGTGTGTTAGATGGATAAGATCAGTTAGAGAAAATTGAATGCTGTATGGAAAATGATAGTTACTGAACTGCTCTAGCTGTGGAGATGCCATACAAACAAATATAGCTGGTAATCTTAGATTAGGTATTCTGAAATTTTGATCAAAGTTTCAGAGGGAGAGGGGGAGAAAAAAAGGTGGTGAGGGGCGAAAGAGGTTCAAGGTAGGAGGGCTAAAGAAAAAAACAGAAACTCAATCATTGCTGAGGAGCTTAAATGGATTGGGTAGAGCCCTAATGTAAGCATGATCTGTTGAAGGTAATTGGCTCTGCAGTGCTGGAGCTAACACCACCATTACAGAAAAGGTTGGAAATTAGGAAGTACAGTAAAGCTTGCGGAACATTTTAACGTCTGTTGTACTTATGAAAATAGACCAATTTCTGTGGGGGGTTGGCGATGGGAAGCCTATCTATAATTTCATTTCTTCAACCAATTTTACAAGACTCCCAGACTATGCGAGCTTGAAGGTCTTTTCTTGTTCCAATTTTCTCATGGAAGACAATCCAAGCTATTTTCTTTACAGGATAATTTTCTGACTGTGCTACTGGCGGGGAGCCTCGCCTGCCAAGAGTGCATATGGGAAATTCAAGCATGCATGATCTCATGGTTTTGATGCTCTGCGGGTTTGAGAATGCTTAGGATAACCAATCCTCTGATTTCCTTCCCTGTAGAAGTATTTCTTCTGCTCAGCGCCTTTCCACGGCATAGCATGATCAGGAACTTTCCATTTGATGAACTATGAACACAGCATATTAGAGCTTCAACATGTTGTCCACCGTGTCACCATTTCTTCACCTCCCCGCCCCTCCCAAATATAAATTGTAAAAATGACATCTAGTGATGGTGGTGGAGATAGAGTGTTGCATTTTGATGCATCAACATGCAGTGCCATGGAATGGGAATAGCAGATCAGAGTTCAATTGGATAGTCCACTCACTTCTTTAGAACCAAACCAATTGAAGTAGTACAGGGCAGAGTTACTCCAGTGGGATGTAGGTTAAAACAAAAAACACTTAGGTCACTTATGACCGCTCAAGAAACAAAAATATAAACTAAATGATACAATTTTAAAGGGAGAACAGGAACCGAGACCTGGGGCTCACAGACACAAATCTTTGAAGGTGGCAGGACAAGTTGAGAAGGCTGTTTAAAAAAAAAAGCAGAAGGGATCCTGGGATTTATAAAAGAGGCAGAGAGTACAAAAACAAGGAAGTTATACCAGACCTTTGTAAGTCACTGGTTAGGCCTTAGTTGGAGTATTATATCTAATTTTGGTCACCACACTTTGGGCTGGATTTTGCCGGTGCTCAGAGGGCGGGTTTGGAGGCAGGTCAGCTGTCAAAATAGCAAAGATTGACAGCGGGTAGGAAACCCGCTGTCAACCCACCTCCACGGGAGTCTCCCAGGTGTCGGGTCTGTCTGTGCAGAACTGACCCGATACCAAGTGGCGGGGGAGACAATTGAGATCATTAAATGGCTTGTTAAAAGCCAATTTAATGCTATTTTGAGGCTACCTTAAAATTTTACGTGCTCCCCCACGGGTTACCCGCTGCTCGGGGAACACGCCAGCTCACCCTGTCGTGAGTTGAGTCTGCTTTGATGTATTTGATAAGCTGACAGCTGCAGAAGTGGTATAAAGGATGTCATGTTGCAGATGTTCAGTTTCAGAGCTCAGAAACTGTTGGTTACTGCATTTGTAAGCCAGAGATTTCTTCAGCTTGTAAGTGTTTAGAGTCAACTGTCTAATCAGTGCCACCTCATTGGTACAACCTCGCTCACCAGTGACAGTTCACTTCTGTCATCTCACCTGCAGCTGCCATCATTGCAGCAACATCGGTGCCCTTGGAAAAATCACATCTTGGTCCTCTGAATCCTTCCATGATCAGCCCCACCACCACCAACCTTCTCTGCCATTACCTGATGCTGCACAGGACATCAACGCCAGACAACATTGCTGCCAGCGATGGCATGGGCATAGCCAGATTTACTTTGCTTGATGCTGTAAACCTTGGCTACCACATGATGCACCAGGTTGACACCATCCCACACCAGCACCGTAAAGCATCCCTTTAATGTCCAAGCCATTCCATTCACACGCATCACTATAGCTTTGGGGGGGGGGGGGGGGGGGGGGCGGAGTTATGTCTCAACATTCACTGGAACTCAGACACTTCTCAAGGTGCACACAGATCTGTCCAATAAGGTGAAGTGTTGAAAATAGATTTCACTGTATGACAACACATTACCAGAAACTTCACATGAACATCGGCTAAAACTCTCAAGTGCCTACCCTTGTGTGCTGTTAGTCGTTATGCTTACAGTAGGATGAGGGCGAGTGTGAGGGGTGGCTAGTGGGATGGGGAAGTGATAATGTAGATAGAGAGGAGTGATGGGTGGAGGTGCAAGGTAGGATGTGCAGGAGTAGGGTAGGGAAGGCAGAGTGATGGAGATGCAATGAGTGGCACAGCAGGATGAGGTTGAGTGTCGCATTGCTGTAACGTTTCGTGATCTACTGAGATCATTGAAAGGTTGGTGCCACTGCAGCCAGGCACTCCAGACGACATCCTTTCTTGTGTCCTGCTGTGCAGTGTGCAACCAGACTGCATTGATCTCCTGGGGCGGTCTCTTCCGCTTAAGGGAATGGAAGAGAATCTCCCTGTGTGCTGTGGCTCTCTCCATAAGCATATGGAGGGAGTCATGAACGAGCCTGGGTGCAGACGTGCACCTTTGTGCAGTGCTCGTCAGTGTTTGCAGCACCTCAATGCTTCAGAACACGGACAGCACAATTGTCAGAATCAATGTGGCCGCAGTCCCTTTAAGGAAACCGGCTGATGACGCATCATCAAATTACGTCATCAGACCTGCTTCCTGTTAATTGGCCAAGAACCCCGCAGGACAGGCTTAACGAGGCCAATCTATGGAAAATCTTTGAGAAAGTGGCTGCAGACGGGAGCGGGACTGGAACCCGCCATCCAGCTCTCCCGCTGTCATCCTGCCTCTGCAGGGAAAATCCAGCAGGGAAAATCCAGCGCGCGGGGCAGGCAAAGAGAACGAGGTGAGTGAGGCCAATTGGATCACTCTTTCAAAGAGCTGACAGAGGCATGATGGGCCAAATGGCCTCCTTAAGTGATGTATGATTCTATGGCTCATTTTGTCACATCAATGTCAGGTTTCAAGTTTAGTGTTGTCATTAAATCTTGAAATTAAAATGATTGTATATTCCTCAGTCTTCAAATCAAACTCAAAATACATCAGCCAATTTTGTATTCGCCAACATTCATCTCAGCCCCCAGGTTAACTGGTTATCAGAACCATTTGTTGGATCTTGTTTTTCACAAAATGGCTGCTGTGTTTGCCAACATAAATGGAGGGAGGTTATTCAGCCGGTCTTACTTCATGCAACAAAAAAGATCCTTAAGTCCCTCTTCCCCACTGCAGTGTCTAATTGTTCCTTAAATGATTCCAGAGTCGGCACCTCAGATACTCCATCAGAGTCAATTCCATGTATTGATCACTTTTCGGGTGAAGAACTTCCTGACATCAATTCTAAATTTGCCTTTTACTAATTGTATTATAATTTAAAGTATAATTGTATAATTTAAAGTAATTCTCCATATCATTTACTATCTTTTAAAGCTCTAACCCAGATGCTGCCTTTCAAGGCTGAAACATCCAACTTTCTCCAATCTTTGCTCATAACTCAGACATTTAACACTAGGGATCAGCTTTATGGTTATTCTCTGCACTGCTTCCAGTGCTTGAATATCTCCCTCGAATCTCAGTGACCAGAGCTAGACAGTAGTCAAACTGGTCTGAGCAAAGCACTGTACAGTTTGATCATGGCTTTTCCTACCATTTTGGTTATATATTTCACAATTTATTGGATTGGTTGATTGTGGCTCTGTATTTGTTGGACAATGAGCTACAAAGCAATTCATTGTATATGAAGTGTTTTGAAATATTTCTAACACATAATAAAACTATATAAATTAAACTCTCTATTCTGCAGAGATAGAAACTACTGGATAATTATGGATGCCACATTGAAGAAAAGGAGACCTGCTTCCAGGTTGAGGCAATTACCTGCCCAAAAAAAGACCATTTCAAGTTTTGCTGGTGTTAAAAGTTATCAACTGTAACACGCACCTGGTTGTCAAACCATCTCTTGCCAAAGAAAGGCAGTTCCAGTCTCCTTTTAGGCAGATCTGCTGCTCAAAATCCTGGAATTATCAACCAAGTAGGATGACTACAAATCAATACAGCAGTTCTAGCTGCAGTGTCAAAAATGTTCAGGTCTCACTATCCAATTATGTCTAGGTTGGTCCACACCCAATAGATGAAATTTGTATTTACTTGTATACAAATTTCAGGCTGCAAACATCATAAAACCTACATATGCAACTGATGCGTTGGAACAGTTTGCACACTTTTTCCTGCAGATATCAGGGATATTTCTAATGCAAATGAAGTATCAGAAATCAAACAAAGACATGGGGCTGGATTTTGATTGAGGAGGCGTGTCGGAGGCAGGACTACAACTTTTGGGGTTGTAGTCCCGCTTCTATCGAGTTGTGGCCAACCCACGCGATTTTCACTTGGTTGACCTTGTTGAGCCCGCCCAGCGGGCTCAGCAGGCCAATTAAGGGCCACCCGGCAACAGGTGACGTCACATTGACATTTCATCTGTCAAAGGCATTTGACAGATGAAATATCAACGTTTGACAGCTGTTTAAAGCTGTCAAACACTGACAATCTGTACTCCAAGTTAATTCCTTCCTCTCAGGCTGATGTAGAGATCTCTCCAAAACAGAAAGCTGAATGCTCCAACTTTTGACAGCTCGCGGCCATTCTGCTTTCTGTGCCGGTGAGATGAGGGACTCCCGAGACCTGAAGGAAGGAAGGCTGTAAAAGGTAAGTAAATGTAAGTAAAACTTCTTTAAACACTTTACACACACCAAACACACTTGCCTCTGAACTCATGCACCCATCACTCACCTGAACACCGGACATCTCAAGCCCTTCAGCCCGACAGCCCGCCTCGCTAACTTGGCGTGGTTTGGAGCCGTCGGGAACCCCACACTTCAGCAATAAAAATAGGGATTAGGCTAAAAACTGCCTGTTAACTACCTGTTAACAGGCAGTTAATTGGCACTAATCCCCTTCCTGTCTCGGGGAGGCAGGTCCCAGCACAGGTTGGGTATCCGCCTCCTTTGAAACTGGCATGGAGGTGGGATGGGGTCGTGCCCCCCCCCGATTTCGAGATTTTAACCCCCACACGCCTCCAATGTCCAATGAAAATCCTGCCCATGATATTCAATACAGATTTTGAAACCAGGAACTAACATTGGCTAGTGGCGGAGATGGAATCAGCAGGGACTGAACTAATTGAAGTAGACTGGTAACTCGAGAGAAGAAAACTTTGCAAACAAGGAAAAGAAAAAAAAGAGAACTTTGCTACAGAACTGAAAATAGACTGCAGCAAAAATGTTGGACTGTAAAAGAGAAGAACCAACAAAGACTTCAACTTTTTGATGTGGGAGAAAAATCTACTGCCAGTGAGAAAAGAAAAAGAAATGGTCCTGAGAAAGTTGTTTTATACAGCAGAGTGCTGCATGGTGACCTGACTTGCACCCGACTTCTTAAAGCAACAGTACTTGCAACTGATTTTCTTGCATGAATGAATACACATGATGAGTTTGTTTCTTCTCTCCTCTCTCCCCCACCCCTTTTATCTTCTACTATTCAAGGTGGTGACTAATACGGATATAAAATTTTAGTACAGTATGGATTTTGTATCAACTGTACAGATGTATACAACACCAGGATTCTTTAATAACTGGTTAATTATGCGATTCCTTCCATTTTCAGTTCTCTTTGGCAAACCAATAAAAATAGTAACTAGGAAAATGAAATGGCTTTAATTTCTTGGAATTTTAAAACAATTATATATAATTGTACGAACAGTTTCACTTTACTGTATTTACATCAAAATGTCCATTAACTGGTTTTGCTGAATAAACTTCCTGCAATTTTCATCTACAAGCTTTCCTACGAGTACTGACCGTGTTCCACTCTTCTGTTTCCGTTCTGAAACATACTCATTGCTTCTAGGTTGAGAGCACATACACCACGCATGAATGCTTTTTTCATAGAATCAGTATACTTGTCCTTTTCAGCTAACAACCGTCTTATCTCGGCTTTTGCTCGTTCCACTTCCTCCTTTGACTAAAATTTCAAATGAAAAATTACTCGAGAACAAAACAGGACTGCAATTTTCAACAATACATAATAGTTCCATACTGTACATTTGGGATCACATTGGTCTAATTGCAATATCTCCTTGCTAACATGCTCTTTCTTTCCAAGTCTCCAAGGTCCTTCAATTGAATTTTTAAAAAAATCAGAAGTCCGTCTTTTCTTTCTTCAATTTTTTTTTTTTTTTTTTAATACTGTACATACAGCAGTGCTCCCAAAATATAAGCATGTACGCACACCCAGCTACCCCATCCCAAACAAAACATGGAATCAGTTTAACAATTTCCATATTTTTCCTGGTGCATTTCAACTTGCTTTTAAACAGAGAAAGTTTTGTATCCAAAATTATAACGTGTCCCTTGCAGTCCTCTTGTTTTTTCCCTTTTAATGCTCATCTTAGGAGGAATGGACTTCATTTTCTTATGTCTACAAAACAAATACATTAACAAATATTTGCATTTCCATTGGCTAAGTCACAATGACCATGCCGAAGTGTTAAAATAAAAGCAGGACAATGCAGAGATTTGTATTTTGTTTTCACAAACATTAACCACACTTTTCCTTTTCTAGTTTCAAGCGAAAGTGGCTGGGGGGGGGGGGGGGCGGGAAGGGTTTACAGGATGAAAAGGATGGCGTCGGGGAGGCAAGAATCCTACTTCTGTTCCAGAATGATTTCCCGACACCGATTTTCATGGAACAGTTTTGCAGAAATCTCTTCAGTTGTGTATTACTATGTGGTTGGCTAATGGCGCAGGGTTTTGGGTTTGCTTACCCCATTACCATACACTATTGGCTTCAAAACCAAGAGAGGAGGAACATTTCTACGGGGGTTTTCTGATTATCCCTGTAACTTTGGTGAAAGAGCCACAGAGAATCCTGGGAAAAATAGCGTAAAGATTGAAAGTTTGGGAGTACAAGTGGGGGAATCCATGTGGAAATTTACCCCCACCCCCACAGATGTTTTGTGTTAGACACATGTGCATTATTGAGTCCCAGCTGACAAATTACATTTGCACATTTATACCAAGAAACCTTTTTCAAGTTGTTCACTGGTACTTACTGCATCAAGCTTATTGTCGTAGTCCCTGGACAGCTGGATACAGACCTCCTCAGCACGAGCTTGACATGCTTTTTCTACCCTGTCTTTCCATTCTGCTTGCATTTCTGATTTCCAAGCCGTACACACTTTCTTCATCAGACAGAATCTGTAATGCTTGTCAGCCAGGGCATTTGCATAATCCTTGAACAGATGAACCAGAATTATTACTTAAATTGTGGTTGCAAATGGATAGTAAAAGTACATAGTTTCAGTAAAACTCAAACCATTATAAAATGACACCAAATTTTTCCCTATTCACCCTATATAACTGACACGACTTTAAACCACGAGAGAGTCATGTTTAATGCACTGTCACGTCAGATTAGCTGCAGGAAGAGCATGGAAATACACCCAAACAATTTAACACCTCACTTGTAAGCTGAACCATTGCAATTTTACAAACCATCATAATGCTAGTATTCAAATTGGACTTGGTCAATTAAAGAATTAACTTCCATCACATGTCTTGCATCATTTAGATGAACTTTGTCCTTACAATAAATCAGCCTTTCCCCCCCCCTTCGTTTATAACTACAGTTATCTTTAAGAATATAACAATCCCTGTCATGCAGCTGATTGTTAAACTGGGTAGAGTAAATGTTGCAGCTATTGATAATCCTTTTATAAGCAACGTTTCCTCAAGCACAAATTGATTTTCATTGTATAGAGTTTTACTTAGTGGTGATAATCAGCTTAAATAGGATGACTTCATTTCAAATCAGTCATAATTTTTTTTTCTTTTTCTAAATCAGTCATAATAAACTAGCTTCAACTATATTACAAATCAATGCTGGAATAGAATACTCAACTAGCCAGGGCAAACTATTCTTACAGTATTGACGAGCTGATGATGAGCAGGTGCTTTGAAACTTGCTGCAGCTCTTTCTTATCCTGTGGAAAAACTCCCTTGTTTAACAAAATGTAGGATTTAAATTACAAAACACAAAATGGAAATGCTAATACACAGGTCAGCCAGCATTTGTAGAAAAAAGGCAGGTTAACATTTCAGATACAACCCTTCTACAGAACTGAGAAGAGTATAAGCACACATTTTAGCAAAATTGGGAAAGGAAAAATACAAAACACAAAAGATACTCCACTCACAGATGAAGTTAAGAGTATGAACAACCTGCTTAAAGAAAGACAGGAAATTGTCAGGTGATCTTTTATCATTGCAGTGATGGAACGATAAAAAAATGTTCAAACATCTAAAATGGCAAGAGCCCATCCAATGAAGGAGGCAAGAAAATAGGGCACATTTGAATAGAATAGAAAGTCTGCAGATGCAGTTCTAAAATCAAATCTGAAATGTTGGCAAAAGTCTGAATTCTGCAAGGGAAAGAAAAACACCGGTCAATACAGACCGCCCCCACCCCAACGGAAGTACATCTTGACAAAGGGTTTATACCCGAAATACTGATTGATCGGCCCTCTCCTTGGACATAGGCAGGCCAACACCAAGTGTGCAGACACTCCCCATCCATCCTGCCCTCGAACTTGCATCCCTCGCTGTAAAGGAAATAGAGGATAGCCATTGCCTAAAGTTACTGCAGTTCAGACTTGGGGACTGCAGAGTTCCCCAGGAGAAAGATGAGACAATTCCTCAAGCTTGTGTTGAGCTTGATTGAAAGTGTAGGAGGCCAAAGATAGAGAAGTCGGAATGGGAAGGGTCACACTTAAGACAGAACTGAGGTGTTTGGTCACAATCTGCATTTAGTCTCCTCGCACCATAGGAGACTTAATTGGTGAGAATGGAAAGAGTATACTAGACTAAAGGAAGTAAACATAAATTAAATTCTCTCAAAGAGTGCGCTTGGGGCCTACACAATGATGTGGGAGGAGGAGTTGTACCTTCTGTGGTTACATGGGAAAGGCAGTTGAAAGCTGGGTAGCAGAAAAGTGAATAGGGGCATTCTGGAGGTGGAGAGGGGAAGGAAGATGTCAGAGAAAAGGGAAAGGAAATTCTGCTGTAGGTGGTAGATGATCAGATGAATGTAGAGAGGCTGGTGAGATGGAAGGCAAGTGCAAGGGATCCTGTTGTTGTTGTTAAGGGAAAGGGTAGGTGTCATGGAAAAAAGGCTTGATGCAGTCAAGAGTCCTGTTGAAGAAAACCTTAGCTGAGGAAAAGGAACGTTTCAGAAGCTCCAGTGTGGCAGGTGTAATTATCAGAGTAGACACAAGAGAGACAGAGAAATTGGGAGAAAGGGAAGAGTGTCTTTACAGGAAGCAAGGTGGAATAGAGCAAGTATGCGCTGGGGCTTGTAATAGATGTATACAGAAAGTCAATTGCTAGGGGAAAGAAAGTAGAGATAGAGATAGAGATAAAGATAAAGATAGAAAAGGAAGAGCCAGAGATGGATATCAGGTATCTCTATTTCATCTATGGCTCGTCTGAATATTGCTTTTCATTTCTGACAATTAGATTGGGAAGGCGGCTAGGGGAGGTTGCGGAGATGGGCTTTTGAAAAAGTGGGCTGAGCTGCGGCAAGGTAGAGGGGTTTAGGTAGAATTCTAGAGTATAGCAGGAAAGGTGGGGGAAGATAGACAATAATCCAGACTCCTTGGGTTGGGATGTAGGGCTGGAAGAGGTTGCAGAGGTATGGTACAGGACGGTCATGAAGGGTATTTAAATATGTGCCACTGCGGAGAAATAGATGGTCTGGAGAATGGTGAAGACTGGACTGATGAGCGAGTGGAACTTACAATATGATAAGATGTATTGGTGTTGAAAGCAACATTTGATGGGATGCAAAATCTCCTTGCATTGTTGGGTTTGTCATTGTATAAAACAATGAGTTAGGAATGCCATCATATTTTATGGGGTGATGGAAATCTAGCTAAATTTTATTTGTACAGTTGCTCAAAATGGAATAATGTAATTTCTAAGACTATGCGCCCTAAAACACTAATCACACTCAAGTCCAGTCAAATATATGTTAGTTCATACAACAGACAACTAAAAGGATTTTAAATAATCCAATTTTAAAAGCTGATGATCTTTACATATTATGTGACACCTATGTTGTAAGGGTTAATAAGAGATTCAAACAATGTATTGCATATGAGCCTAAACAATTCATTACTTCAGACACTCAAATAGGCAGTTCTAAAAAAAGCATCTCACTTGAAAAATTATTGTATTCTGTTCATTCTGATGCTTCTTGACCTATTGTATGTTTCTAGCATTTTCTGGTTTTAATTCAAATAAGCCACAAAATACAAAAATATTGGATTATAGAATATTTAGTGATTTCTAAATAATATGTTGGACATTGAGTGTGCATGTAGTCTTGGTTTGAATTAAAGAAAGAAGTCAATAAAATTGTATGGGTAATGTTAGTGATTTAAGTTTTTCCAATCTAAATCAGGCACACAACATTTTTATTGACATGAACTACTGCATGCTATCTCTCTGATTAATGGAATATACAGATTAAACACACATTCTGAATTAATCATTTTAGAGATGCCATGGCAATCAATAGCATACCCGATTCATGTTACTGGAGACAAATTTCATGATTTCTTTCATGGAATTCTGCAGAAAATGTCTTCACCCTATCTGTTTACAACCATCAGTTCTAAAGTCGGAAATGGAAGTTCAATTAATAGCTCAATGAGCTTATCCAATTTTCATACCAAGTATCTATACATATAAAATGGTCATGGTGTCCTTCACACAAAAAACTTGAAGGCACGTCTAACATACTGTCTTATACAAGGACAAACCCAATAAAAGATTCCATTAGTAAATTAAATTAACAAGCATCAATGTCATCATCCCAGAACAGATTACCATAACTATACAGATATGGCCGCTCCTCTTATCTGAAATTCCCGCCATTACCAACTTCCATGTATTGCACCTGGCCCTACGTCAATAAATGAGCTGCGTTGTTTCCCATCCCAATCCCTCCAATTATTGGTCTTACTATGAAACCACTGCTCCGAAGATGTGACAGTATACAAACTGCACTGGTGATTTTCAAAAAGATTAGTTACCAACAAAAGCCATTGAATCCAATATAAAAAAAAATCACAATTAAGACAGTGATACAAGGTCAGTGATGAAGTCAGAAGAACAGTACAGCTCATTCCCCAAAAAGAGTAAAACCTTCAGTTCAGAATAAAAACAGATACTAAAAGGGAGATGCAGGCTTATTACAGCCTCAATGTTCCTTGTTCACTTTTTAAAACTATTTCCCCAACTCTTGCCAATGTTCTCCCCTCCTGAAGGCATTAACTCCTTGCTGTTGTATACATGCACTCTTCCAACAGGGGCAACTATCAGGAATTGGAGTGCTGGTTGATTTTTCCCTTTCTAGCCCAAGGATTCTGAGCCCACTGGCCGTACTGCTACTGCTGCCATGGCGGAGAACATCTAAATGTACAGACTGGGGATTGAACACAAGGCCATTATATACTTGGCAAGCCAATGAGGAGCTTTTACTTTTAAACTTCAAAATTGCTGACTGGGAGCACACATTTTTTGTAAAATTCCTTTCGAAAAAACAAGTTCTTCTCCAATGTCATCATTAATTATGTACAGGAAACTTTGGTTTATCCGGAGGTTAACTGTCCGGAATGCTTGAGCCACCGGCAAAATTCAGGAGTCGGTTCAGTAAGTTTTTTTTTTCATTGCTTTTTTTTCCCCCTCTAGTCAGGCTCTGCAAGGTCTAACTAAAGCTGTTGCTTAGCTACAGAGACGCTTGCAAGCTACGGCCGACTGTTTAGAAGCAGGGTTTGTTGCTAGATACGGAGCTCAAAAGCTTCCGTATGTTTTAACATTAGCGCTGGTTTGTCCGGCAGTTTTGATGGGATGGCAACAGCTCGGTCCCATCGGTGCCGGATATCACAAAGTTTCCTGTATGCTCTGCATTGCTACGCAAGAGCAAATTCTACACATTGTCTGGACAGCAATTTTTAAGCTCAACAACTGAGGGCTGCACATCATGGGTAAGTTTATAACATCCAGGATTATGTTGCAATTCAGATAAAGTATCAGTTAAAGAGGAAAGCATATTTAAATGGCTCAGACCAGACCACAGGGAATCCATTGAAATATTGGTTGACATTTCGATTATAAACACCAATATTCTCAGCTGTTAAAATCTTTTTACCCCACAACTAAAATAATCGGATATCGGAATGCAACACATTAAATATAGTTATTACAACAGTCTATTCACTTACTAAAAAATAGTTCTGCTACCCATTTGCATCATGAGCCAGATTTAAATAAGTTAATACACTGGGGACAGCTGAAAAGTTAGTTATCCAAGTCTTCACTCTTTAAATATAAATGAGTCAGGATTTTGCCATTAGGTATTCTGCAGCACACAGAATCTGTCGACTAACTAAAAATTAACAATCACAGGTCAACAACAGTTCACCCATACAGCTGGCTTTAAAATGATGCATTTTGCAGGCATTTCTGACACATACTTCCATTTTTGCTTCTGAATGTTGAAGCCGCCACTGTGTAAATCTACGCATTAATTCTATCTTCTCTTTCAGATTCTTAATTCCATGGATCAAATTGGAGATCACCTTTGTGGATAAAATAAAAAGCAATGCAACAATTATTATTTAGCCTCATTTTATCAATTCTACTTCTGGAAGAATAATTAATTAAATCAATTCAAAGAAGAAAGTCTGAATACCACCATGCTCTTTTTAATAGAATAGTTTCTTTTTAAATTATGCATTTTCAAGATTCATAGTGGCCCAGAGTCAGATTTTAGTCAGTTATCAACCAAGTATTTAATTTGAGTCTGCCATTAGTTAGCCTTCCCAGTTTAAATCGATGATATTTTGCGTCGCAAGTTGCTGGCAGTTCGAGTTGAAAACCTCACAGCGAGGGAAACCAGGCACTTGGGACCTGAGTGAGCAGGTCAAGCAACTGCGTATCTCCTTAACTAATCAGATTGAAGGATTGTGAAATTAACAGCACAAGGAAGTGTAAATTAGAGTGGGTGAATTCAATGCAAAATCAGGTACAGAAAGAGGGCAAGAAAAATGAGAGAGAGAGAGAGAGAGAGAGAGAGAGGAGGGATAGAGAAAATAAAGACAGAAGGGAAGGGAAAAGTTTTAATTTTAAATTTCACATTTTTATAATATCCAACAACAATGAAAATCTTTAGGAATGAGACTCCACAATTGTTTAGAGTTAATTTTCAGTGCCAGATGGTGGCCAGGAAGGGAAGTTGAGTGGTCAGGTTTTGAGTGAAAAAGGGATTGAGGGAGCAGGGGTTGGGTTGTCTAGAAAAGATGATCTTGAAGAGGGTAGATGGGGAGATATTGCAAAAAAAACCAAAGGGTCAGGCCTAGAAAGTGTAGTGTACGTACTTTGCAGAAGGAACTATATTCTGCAGCCCCTGTATACTGCAGTACCAGTAGTGACCACCCCTGTATATAAGCCTGTGTAGTAACATTTGCATAGTAGTTCCAGGTTGCCTCCATTCAGTAAAGACCTGTTATAACCAACTCCTGCAGTCCGTGTCTCAATTATACACGGACATAATACTGGCGACGAGCAGATACGAACTTACCTACAGTCTGCACCACCTTATGGGGATCCATCCCTGAAGCGAAGTTATCAGAGGTCGAGGCCAGAAGGAAGGAAGAAACAGAAGAAACGGGCGTCGACCGTGGGCATCCGCCTCTGAGTCAGCGGAGTTGAAGATTTGCAGGAGAGGCTGTCGAAAGCGGGGCTTGGTTATCCTGTCGATGGTGCTTCAGCTAATCGGGCTGGTGGCAGGTAGTACACTGATCCTTCCTGGGCTGTGGCAGTCTAGAGCTCGAGCGGGTGGCTTTGCAACGGGGCCGAGCAGCGTTGTCGGGAAGAGAGAGAGAGAGAGAGAGAGAGAGAGAGAGAGAGAGAGAGAGAGAGAGAGAGAGAGAGAGAGAGAGAGAGAGGAGCACACAGGGCGCGGCCGGTGCTACGAAGCCGGGCAGCGTACAGACCCGAGAAGAGGGAGGCAAGAGTCCCGCAGGGTTGTTCAGACGACGGGGAAATAATGAAAATTAAACGCGCAGAAAGCCGCGAGGAGCTGCAGTTTGCCACGGGAACCGCGGAGAGCGGCGTTAGCAGCAGCGCGGGGGGAAGTGCGCGAAGACCATAGGGCGTCGCCATCAAGGCATAAAACGCCAGCAACAGCGGAGAAGACAGAAAGCGCGGGAGGCGCCATCTTAATCCAGCAGGGAAGAAGGCAAAGCGCGGGAGGCGCCATCTTAGATTTCCAAGATGCCAAAGACTGGCAATATCACTGCCTTCGATAATGCAATAGAAGACTGGACCACGTATGTGGAAAGAGTTGAGCTATATTGCGAGGCAAACGAAGTAGCCGATGAGAAAAAGGCATCGGTACTGCTAAACTTAATGGGCGCAAGAATGTACGGCCTATTGCGGGACCTGATTACTCCAGCCAAACCGAAGGCGAAGAGTTTTAACGAAATTGTTGCTATCCTACAGGAACACCTAAATCCTATACCGCTGCTGATAGCAGAAAGATTTAAATTCCACAGGAGAAATCAGCATAAAGATGAGAGCAATGCTGATTACCTTACGGAACTACACAAGCTATCAAAGCACTGCCAGTTCGGAGCAGGACTGGCAGATACCTTACGGGACAAATTTGTCTGTGGACTCCTGAGTGCAGGAACCCAGAGAGGTTACTCTCAGAGAAAGAGCTGACGCTAGATAAGGCTTTCAGCGTGGCAGTATCGTACGAAGCAGCAGCAAGGGGAGCTGCGGAAATACAGCAAAAGCCACAGGAATACGGCACCCACGAAATGACACGGGGATTTGCAAAATGTTATTGCTGCGGCAGAACAACCCATGACCAGAAGGACTGCTGGTCCAAGGACAAAATATGCAGGCAATGCGGAAAGATGGGACACTGCACGAGTTTGCAGGTCTGGGAAGAAGACCAACGACAACAAAAAGGCTACTAAGGAACCGTACAGGAAAGTACAAAAGATGACGGACAGTAGTTCCGAAGACCAGATGAGCGATAGTGAATCCGGGAACAAGAGACTAAGCTGTCTCAAACTTCACAACGTAATCGCAAAAGAGGATCACCGAACCATTTGGGTCACCCTCACGATAGCAGGGTCCCAAGTCAAAATGGAATTGGATACAGGATCAGCTCTAACCATCATGAATCGATGAGACTACGAGCGGCTATTCTCACACATACCCTTGAAAGAGACATCCATTGTCTTGAAGACGTATACGGGGCAAAAAGTATACCCCAGAGGAAAAATAAGGGTGTCTGTCGAATACAACGGCAAGGAAAGACAGAAATTGTAACTGTACATACTGCAAGATGGTGGACCACCGTTATTGGGACGTGAATGGATCAGAAAGATAAGTTTAGACTGGCACTCCATTCAGGCACTGACGGTGGCTGGTAAAAAAGGATGACAACGTCACACCTGGACGATTGTCAACAATCTTAGCAAACGCCAAAGAGGTATTTCAACAAGAACTGGGAACTCAAAGGCGTAACCGCCTCGATAAAAATAGAAGAGAATGCAATTCCCAAGTTTTTCAAAGCAAGACCGGTACCATATGCAATTCGCCCAGCCGTCGAGGCAGAGCTGGAGGATCTGGAGAATGCAGGCGTGTTATCTAAGGTAGACTGGAGCGAGTGGGCGACACCCACCGTTCCTGTCATGAAGAATACGTTAAACAATAAGTCTGAGGAGCCAAGGAAGGTTCGCATCCGTGGGGACTTCAAGGTGACGGTGAACCCAGTCCTTCACACAGTACAATATCCTCTTCCAAGGATAGAAGATATCTTCGCCTCACTATCTGGAGGGAAGCGTTTTACAAAAATTGACCTAGCACAAGCATATTTGCAGATGGAGGTTGAAGAATCCTCTAGGAAGTATCTCATGATAAACACTCACAAAGGTCTTTACCAGTATAATCGACTGGTATTCGGAGTAGCATCAGCTCCGGCGATATGGCAAAGAGCGATGGAACAAGTCCTGCAAGGAATTCCGGGGACTCAGTGTTACTTGGACGACATCCTAGTGACAGGTGACGATGACAGTGAACACCTTGCCAACCTAGAGCAGGTGCTCACTAGACTACGTGAACATGGGCTACGGGCCAATCGCCCCAAGTGTGAGTTTTTTAAGAAACAGATATCGTATTGTGGCCACGTGATTGATGAAGAGGGGTTACTAAGTCCCCTGACAAAATTGAAGCGGTAGTTAAGGCTCCAGCGCCTGAAAATGTGTCGCAACTGAGATCATTCCTCGGATTGGTGAATTACTACCATAAGTTGTTGCCGAATTTGTCCACAATTCTGCACCCACTGAACGCCCTACTACAAACGGGAGTAGCATGGAAATGGCGCAATGAATGTAAGCGGGCCTTTCAGAAGAGTAAGGACCTAATCACTTCAAGAGAAGTATTGGCTCACTACAACCCATCACTACCGAGAAGACTGGCGTGTGATGCGTCTCCCTACGGCATTGGGGCGGTACTGTCACATAAATTCCTTGATGGTTCAGAGAGGCCGATAGCTTTTGCGTCACGCTCTTTAACTTCAGCCGAGCGTAACTACGCCCAGATTGACAGAGAGGCCCTCAGCCTGGTGTGGGGGGTGAAGAAGTTCAATCACTACCTGCACGGTCAGAAATTTACTCTACTTACTGATCATCAACCTCTTGTCTCCATTTTCAACCCTCAGAAGGGCGTACCGATAATGACAGCACAATGGCTACAGAGGTGGTCCCTTTTCCTAGGGGCACACCAATATGACATCGAGTACAAAGGAACTAAACAGCATGGGAATGCTGATGGATTGTCGCGCCTACCGTTGCCGACGGTGGAAGAAGAACTTGCAGTGGATCCAGTGGAGATATTCCACTCGACCATAGTCGAATGTCTCCCTGTGACGAATGCAAACATAGAAAAGGAAACACGAAATGGCCCGACACTCTCCTGGGTCTATGATTTAACGGTGAAGGGGTGGCCAGCACATGGCGAACCACTGCTGCCAGCATTCTCGCCGAGAAGGGAACAGCTGTCAGTGTGCAGAGGAACCTTGATGTGTGGATCCAGAGTAGTAATTCCACCCAAATTGAAGGATAGAGTGCTCAATGAGCTTCATGAGGGTCATCGGGGAGGGGTAAAAATGAAGAACTTAGCCAGAGCGTTTGTGTGGTGGCCGGGAATCGATAGAGAAATCGAAGAGATGACCAAGAGCTATACAGGATGCCAGAAGGTCCAAAACGCCCCACCACAAGCCCCTCTACATCCATGGGAGTGGCCGTCATCTCCATGGCAAAGGGTGCACATTGATTTTGCTGGTCCATTTATGGACTCGATGTTTTTAATTGCGGTGGATGCACATTCAAAGTGGCCAGAGGTAATAAAAATGTCCTCAACCACCACAGAAAAAACTATCACAGTCTTACGAACCATATTCGCCAGGAATGGGCTGCCTGAACAGATTTGCTCCGACAATGGACCACAGTTTGTGTCTGAAGAGTTCTGGAGGTTCTTAAAGAACAATGGTGTTAAGCATTACACATCCGCTCCATATCATCCAGCCACTAATGGATTGGCCGAGAGGTTCGTTCAAACATTCAAGAAGGCTATCAAGGCAATGTGTAATGAAGATATACCCCTACAACACAAGGTGGACAACTTCTCGTTTGCCTACCGGAATGCGACACATGCGGTTACCAACCAAACTCCAGCCATGATGTTCTTCAATCGAAGACTAAGATGCCGCTTGGATTTGGTTAAGCCAAACATCAGAAGAGATGTGGAGAACAGGCAGTTTCAGAATATGAATGAAAGGCCGACCAGGAGTTTTAAGATAGGTCAACCAGTTTTGGCCCGGGACTACTGCACAGAGAAATGGCAGCCAGGAACGATCTGCACACGGCAAGGACCTCTAATGTATACCGTGGACGTTGGAGAGAGCACTGTAAGACGCCATGCTGACCAGATTCTAGAGTCACTGGGAAACGTCAAATCCACACCACGATCCTATACACCTGGTGATGAAACCGAAGTACCAATTGCATCTACCTCAGAGTCGGTGATATTGGAAGCAGACGAACCAAACGACGACACTGATCCCGACTCAAATTTGCCAGAAGAACCGGATACCCCAAAGAGGTGTTA
The DNA here is from genome assembly GCF_052327205.1 of Somniosus microcephalus. Lineage (NCBI taxonomy): Eukaryota > Metazoa > Chordata > Chondrichthyes > Squaliformes > Somniosidae > Somniosus > Somniosus microcephalus. The sequence continues at coordinate 221,609,284 of NC_140987.1, forward strand.
TCCAGACAGAATCAGGAAGCCTCCTCAAAGACTGAACTTCTAATTGCTTAACTTCAACTGATGTATCTAGCAACTGTAATTGTAAATATGTTATTTCATTGTTAATCGAATGTTATGTACTGTTTAGCTAAAAGGGGAGGAATTGTAGTGTATGTACTTTGCAGAAGGAACTATATACTGCAGTACCAGTAGTGACCACCCCTGTATATAAGCCTGTGTAGTAACATTTGCATAGTAGTTCCAGGTTGCCTCCATTCAGTAAAGACCTGTTATAACCAACTCCTGCAGTCCGTGCCTCAATTATACACGGACATAATAGAAAGGGTGGGAAACATTTTCTCTGTCCTCTGGTTCCACTCCCTGACACTTCTAAAGGCTCCTTCTGCTCCTCTCCAATGAAAAGGGTTGGGCTCCTAATGCTGTTCCTGTACGAGCTCCCACTCTTCTCCATCCTTGCTCAATGCCAGCTGCTGCTGCGTTTCTTTGTCAGATCCTGCAGCTCTTTCTGCCCCACCCTAGTCAGTGTCAGATCACAGTAATTCAGAGTTTATTATATCAGTAGCTTTCAGGAATGCTTAAAGTGAACTGGAATTGTACCTAAAGACGACAGAAAAAAAGGAGACAATACAAAAAGAAAAATAGCAAGCAGAGAAAAGAAAAAAATCTTCAAGGGGGGAGAAGCAAAGCAAAGCATAAAACAAAGGTAGATGGCGAAGAAACAAGTAAAAAAAAACTTCATAAATTCCTAATTTTTTTTTTTTTACATTTTTCACCATGAGTAACCCCACTGACAACCCATTCTGGTGTCAGTCCTGACTCTCACCTCAGAGTCAAAAGGTTGTGGTTTCAAGTCCCACTCCAGAGACTTGAGCACAAAATCTTGGCTGACACACCAGTGCAATGCTGAGGGAGTGCTGCACTGTCTGAGGTGCTGCCTTTCGGATGAGACGTTAAACCTTCTCAGGTGGATGAAAAAGATCCCGTGGCACTATTTTGAAGAGCAGGGAGAACATCATTTCTGGACTGAGACATACAGGAACTAAACAAACATATACAGCAGGGCAATAGCATAGACTTCCAGTTATAAACAGATACTGTTATAGGCATAGGCTATATAACTCATTGCAAGAAATATCCAGTTATTGCTTCCTTTGTATGTAATGGGAAGTTAGAGCTACAGTTCAGATTTATATCGCTACTAGATAGCATTTTAGTTATACAGGTACATATCACTTCAGTGATGTGGGGTTATGCCATTTCTCACACATGCACAAGACTCAGATTCAAAAACACTGCAGATGTGAGAGTTCCAAAAGTAATTTTGGATGAATGAAATCTCTCTTCAACAGGGAATGAAGTTCATTTTGAGAGAAATATAACTGCTGTTAAATTATTTCTGAACTCTAGACACTACTGAAAATCTTTAACTGTTGTTTTAGACATGATTTATTTCTCACGGTGATAAAATAAAGATTTATTTTTGGTGAAATTATGATTCACACTTTTAAAATAAACATTTTCTTCGTAAGTTACTGTACCTCATCTTTTCTTCGAACCGAATCCTCATATGTACAAACCAGCTCGTTCAAATTCCGAGTTTGACAGACCATTTGAGCAATTTGAGCTTCATGCTTCTCCCTTTCATCCTTCAACTCCTGTTTGTACTGCTCAACAACTGCGAGCCTCCATTGGCGGATTTCAGATAGAATATTGGTCTTCAAAAGAAACATCTCATTAAAACTTGATCAAGCAAAAAACACAGCAGCAGCTTAGTTTGTATGATTCACAAATGCTTTTTGAAGAAACAAAATGACACTTTATACAGGCCATTTTTCAATCTCATTTACTTGCACAAAATACTTACTTAGCAATACACCTGAAATTAAAAATACATAATTAAGTCATTGCATCGATAATAGCAATATTGTGATTAGTTAAGATAGTGCTATTGCCCCATTCCAAAACTCTCAGCAGGATGCTCATTTTGAATGTTCAATTCAAATTCCAGTTGTTCCCTCTGCACTCCTTTTCAAGCAGCGGTTCATGATTTTCTCACATTTCCACCATTTAAATGCAAATTATATTTTATTAATAAATTTAGATATATACACACACACACACCTTATTGTTTATTACATTCCAATTAACCAACAAAATCCTTTGAAAACTAAAAATGGTGTACGTTTGTTTTAGAAGTAATTCCCAATCAGCACCTCTTAAAAAATTAAATGGTTACAATGAATTACTACCAACCCTCCCTTGTTGAGTTTTGTTGTTTAAATAGTGAGTGCTACCAACATGGCACTGGATTGTACAATATACTGAACTGAACAATGCAAACAAGTTGCAATAACATGCAGTTCAAAAAATGATTACTGAAGCACCTCTGTTTTATCAATAATGCAGCCCTCTCGTATTGTGAGTTAGTAACTCCTTCAAATCAGCACTCAGTGTTGATACATTAACTATTTCTTCTTTTTTCAGTCAATCATAATTCTTTGTTAACCAATTGATTATTGAATATGATGAGACTCTCTCTCTTTAAATCAACTTTACTGACCTTGAGGTGGTCACTGGCGGTGTTGAGTATATTTTCTACCCTGTCCAGATTCTCAGCAGGAATAGGTAACTGACAACATACAGATTTAGACATATCAGGTTTACTGGATACTGATGCATGTGAAGGGGTCCTTTCAGAAAAAGCAAGTGGTCCTACAGGCAAACCTGTATCGGAGAGAGATGAAACAGGAGTCCTCTGGGGCACTTCCTGGTCTGTAAAAATGGAAGCATAAAGCAAAGTTATAAATGTTGAACGGACGCTCTATACTCTAAACGTATCTAACTCTGCCAAAACTGAAAGAAAAATATACTTAAATAAAAATGGGTAATAAACTGGGTACCATACATGAGTATTAGTGCTTAAAACAACCCATTCATTTTGCTGGTTGATCAAAATGAAAGCTTCCAAATAATAATGCTTGTTCACGATTCGAGATTTCAATCAAACAGAAAAAAGAATGTCGCTACACTCCCACTGGGAAGCAATAATCCAACTGTACACATAGAAGTAATGCACACAGCCGGCTAAAAGAAGCTTCATTGGGGATGCCTCGTCTCAAGGAGAATCCCACTGAATAAGTTTGCATTTTATAAATACAGTGACATCATAATTGTTAAAGCCATCATAATAGATGCTACATAATAGATGCTATATATAGTATTAAGATACTGAACAGCAGCATCATAATGCAATACTGATCATCATAAACCAAGATACAAGACAATTCTGCTGCACTTAATTAACTCCTTTGAAGCAGTCAAACTGGGCTTTGACCAATTTCAAATTTTCGCTAAAGGTACTGAAACAGCAGCAATATGGTTTTAGTCAACTGGTACCCATACTGCAAATGTGCCAGTGGAGGAAGTGACACTATTGTTGATCACAATCCTAAGAACACCAGAAGAGCGTTTAAGAACAGAAAAATGTTATTGTGCCCAACAAGCCCATCCATCTCTTTTGGATAGATCTCAACCAATGTTCGCTCTATTTTTTTTTGGGTGCACAGGCCCTTTCAAATTACTGTGCATGCACGGTTTTTCCATTGTGAAGCCGGCAAGCAGCCTGCGCGGGACCTCAAGACAGCTGCGCGGTTGCAGAGCTTAAGGGGAACATTGATCGCAACCCTACCTTTCACCATATTCAAACTTTATCTTGCTTCTTTAACCCAGTGGCACAGTCTATGACAATGCCTGCCCCGGTAACAAGTCTACAGGTAGACAGACTATCCTTTATCCGAACTTCCAAAAACCGAAAACCTCTAAAAACCGAAAGTTTTTTCGTTCAGCGTAAGTCGTGCGTACGACATGACCAGAGTGACGCACGACTTACGCTGAGCAGGGCAGAGGGTCACAAAGTTCCCTCCTGGATAGGAGATTGCAGGCCGAGCCGGGCAGTGTGAAGGAGGTACCGGGAGAGTGAACCCAACAATACAGCGGCCCGTCCGATATTTTTTTCTCCGCCCCGAACCGCGGCCCGTCCGATATTCTTTTCTCCCCACCCGACCGATATTCTTTTCTCCCCCCCCCACCCCGACCCCCGACCCAAACCGCGGCCCGTCCGATATTCTTCTCGACCCCCCCACCCGACCCGACCCCCGACCTGATTTGCGGGCCAGCTTAGTAGGAGTCAGCCGATATCCAGCTTTCCAGAGAAGCAGGAAGGGGAATGAGACACGGAACAGTCGCAAGAGGTAGCCTGATCTTTTAAAATTTATATTAAATACAAATTTCCCAGTTTTATAATAATACTTTCTGAAATCCGAAAAATTCCGAAAACCGAAACTCAGCTGGTCCCAAGGCTTTCGGATAAGGGATAGTGTACCTGTATTATCTTATTGCAATCTTGCTAGTCTCAAAATATTTTATTCAGGTTTACAACACACTTTCCATAGGCAGGCCTGCACTATGAACTGAACAGAAGAACATAAAAAAGAGTAGGCCATTTGGCTCCTTGAGCCTGCTCCGCCATTCAATAAAATCATGGCTGATCTTCTACCTCAACTCCACCCTACCTCAACTCCATAAACCTCCATTCCCTTAATATTTAAAAATCTATCGATCTCTGTTTTGAATATACTCAACAACTGAGCATCCACAGCCCTCTGGGGTAGAGAATGCCAAAGATTCACAACCCTTTGAGTGAAGAAATTTCTCATTTCAGTCCTAAATGGCCGACCCCTTATTCTGAGACTGTGACCCTGTGTTCTAGATTCCCCAGCCAGGGGAAACATCCTCCCAGCATCTATCCTGTCAAGCCCTGTAAGAATTTTATATGTTTCAATGAGATCACCCATCATTCTTCTAAATTCTAGAGAACATAGGCCTAGTATCCTCAATCTCTTCTCAAAGGATAATTCCCTCATCCCAGGAATCATTCTGGTAAACCTTCGCTGCACTCCCTGTAAGGCAAGTACATCCTTCCTTTAGGTAAGGAGACCAAAACTGTACACAGGCCCCAGGTGTGGTCTCACCAAGGCATGCACGTTTTTTGCCTTTAAAAGCCAGTGAGCCTGCTGCGCAGGAGCGGCTGCACAACTTAAAAGGGAACATTGCTCCAGGTCTGGTCTCACCAAGGCCCTATATAATTGCAGTAAGACTTCTTTACTCTTATACTCCAATCCTTTTGTAATAAAGTCTAACATGCCAATCGTTTTCCTAATTGCTTGCTGTACCATTTTGTTAACGTTCAGTGATTCGTGCACAAGGACACACAGGTCCCTCTGAATACCAACATTTCCCAATCTCACCATTTAAAAAATATTCTGCTTTTCTATTTTTCCTACAAAAGTGGGTAACTTCACATTTCTCCACATTATATTCTATCTGCCTTGTTCTTACCCACTCACTTAACCTGTCTATATCCCTTTGCATCCTCCTCAAAACTTACTTTCCCACCTAGCTTTGTATCGTCAGCAAACTTGGACACATTACACTTGGTCCCCTCATCCAAGTCATTGATATAGACTGTAAATAGCTGAGGCCCAAGCACTGATCCTTGTGGTACCCTACTAGTTACAGGCTGCCGACCCGAAAATGACCCGTTTATTCCTACTCTGTTTTCTGTCAGTTAACCAATCCTCAATACATGGTAATCTATTACCCCCAATCCCATGAGCCCTAATTTTATATACTAACTTGTTGTGTGGCACCTTATTGAATGCTTTCTAAAAATCCAAATACACAACATCCACTGGTTCCCTCTCCGCTAGGGAAGAGTAGCATAGTGGTTATGTTACGGGGCTAGTAATCCAGGAGCCAGGACTAATGATTCGGAAACATTAGTCCAAATCCCACCAAGGCAACTGGGAAATTTAAATTCAGTTAATTAAATAAATCTGCAATAAAAAGCTAGTATCAGTAATGGTGACCATGTAACTACTGGATTGTCGTAAAAACCCATCTGGTTAACCAATGTCCTTTAGAGAAGGTGGCTCACCACCAGCTGCTCAAGGGCAATTAGGGATGGGCAATAAATGCTGGCTTTGCCAGCGATGCCCACATCCCATGAATGAATTAAAAAAAAAAAAAATCTACCTTGCTAGTTACAACCTCAAACAGATTTGTCAAACATGATTTCCCTTTCATAAATCCGTGCTGACTCTGCCCAATTATATTATTTTCTAAGTGCCCTGTGACCACGTCCCTCATAATAGTTTCTAGCATTTTCCTTACTACTGATGTCAGGCTAACTAGTCTATAGTTCCTGGTTGTCTCTCTCTCCTTTCTTGTATAGCGGGGTTACACTTACTACCTTCTAATCCGTGGGACCATTTTAGAATCTAGGGAATTCTGGAAGATCAATACCAATGTATCCACTATCTCTGTAGCCGCCTCTTTTAAAACCCTAGAATGTAGGCCATCAGGTCCAAGGGATTTGTCAGATTTTAGTCCCATGAAAACAGATACAAAGTATTTTTTTTTAATTCATTGATGGGATGTGGGCGTCGCTGGCTAGGCCTGCATTTAGTGCCCATCCCTAATTGCCCTTGAGAAGATGGTGGTGAGCTGCCTTCTTGAGCCGCTGCAGTTCATATGGTGTAGGTACACCCACAATGCTGTTAGGAAGGGAGTTCCAGGATTTTGGCCCAGCGACAGTGAAGGAACGACGATACAGGTCCAAGTGAGGATGGTGTGTGACTTGGAGGTGAACTTGTAGGTGGTGATGTTCCCATGCGTCTGCTGCCCTTGTCCTTCTAAGTGGTAGAGGTCGCGGGTTTGGAAGGTGCTGTTGAAGGAGCTTTGGCGAGTTGCTGCAGGGCATCTTGTAGATGGTATACACTGCAGCCACAGTGCGCCGGGGGTGGAGGGAGTGAATGTTGAAGGTGGTGGATGGCGTGCCAATCAAGCGGCTGCTTTATCCTGAATGGTGTCGAGCTTCTTGTGTTGTTGGAGCTGCACTCATCCAGGCAAGTGGAGAGTATTCCATCCCACGCCTGACTTGTGCCTTGTAGATGGTGGAAAGGCTTTGGGGAGTCAGGAGGTGAGACACTCGCCGCAGAATTCCCAGCCTCTGGCCTGCTCTTGTAGCCACAGTATTTATATGGCTGGTCCAGTTCAGTTTCTGATCAATGGTAACCCCCAGGATGTTGATAGCGGGGGATTCAGCGATGGTAATGCCATTGAATGTCAAGGGGAGATGGTCATTGCCTGGCACTTGTGTGGTGCAAATGTTACTTGCCACTTATCAGCCCAAGGCTGAATGTTGTCCAGGTCTTGTTTAATGTCGCAGCCATTTCCTTACTCCCCATTATAATTTCTCCTGTCTCTGCTTGTAAGGGACCCACATTTACTTTAGTTAATCACTTCTCTTTTACATACCTATAGAAGATTTTACAATCTATTTTTATGTCCCTTGCTTGTTTACTCTCATTCTCTTTCCTCTATCAATTTCTTGGTCCTCCTTTGCTGAATTCTAAAATCCTCCCAATCCTCAGGCTTACTACTCTTTTTGGCAACATTATAAGCCTCTTATAAATAAAACAAAAAAGGTGGCGCAACCGTGGCTAACAAGGGAAATTAGGGATAGCATAAGATCCAAGGAGAGGACATATAAATTGGCCAGAAAAAGCAGCAAACCAGAGGATTGGGAGCAATTTAGGATTCAGCAAAGGAGGACAAAAGGATTAATTAAGAGGGGGAAAATAGAGTATGAGAGTAAGCTTGCAGGGAACATAAAAACTGACTGTAAAAGCTTCTATAGATATGTGAAGAGAAAAAGATTAGTGAAGTCAAGCGTAGGTCCCTTGCAGTCAGAATCAGGGGAATTTATAATGGGGAACAAAGAAATGGCAGACCAATTAAATACATACTTTGGTTCGGTCTTCACAAAGGAGGACACAAATAACCTCCCAGAGATGTCGAGGAACATAGGGTCTAATGAGAGGGATGAACTGAATGAAATCAGTATTTGTAGGGAAATTGACGGGATTGAAAGCCGAAAAATCCCCAGGGCCTGATAATCTACATCCTAGGGTACTTAAGGAAGTGGCCCTAGAAATAGTAGATGCATTGCTGGTCATCTTCCAAAATTCTATGGACTCTGGCACAGTTCCCATGGATTGGCAGGTAGCTAATGTTTACCACCTTTGTTGAATAGTGGGGTGAGAGAAAACAGAGAATTATAGACCGGTAAGCCTGACATCGGTAGTGGGGAAAATGGTAGAGTCCATTATAAACTCAACTCAACTTTTATTGTCATTGTTAGTGCACAAGTGCAGTACAACGAAATGTAGGCTTGCGGCTCCCGAGAGTGTACATTTAGATTAAGACATTTAAACATTCAACATACATTTGGCTTGTAATACATTAACATAAACATAACCATAATAAAGTGCATTGGCAGATGTGCAAGCTTCAGAGTTTATTTGTGGAGTTCAGTAGGATGACAGCCCTGGGAAAGAAGCTGTTCCTAAATCTGGTCGTACGGGTGCGAATGCATCTGTAGTGTCTCCCAGATGGCAGGAGGGCAAACAGACTGTGGCTGGGGTGGGTAGGGTCTTTGATGATGGACCGTGACTTCCGTAAACAGCGTTTCTGGTATATGTGCTCTATGGTCGGTAGCCGGGTGCCGGTAATGCGTTGGGCAGTTTTGACTACCCGCTGCAGGGCTTTCCGGTCATAGTAGCTACAGCTGCCATACCATACTGTGATACAGTTTGTCAGGATGCTCTCTATTGTGCAGCGGTAAAAGTTAGAGAGGATCAGGGGTGACAGGTTACATCCCTTCAGCCTCCTTAGGAAATATAGGCGCTGCTGGGCCTTCTTCACCAGAGAGGAGGTATTGAGGGACCAGGAGAGGTCTTCCGTGATGTGGACTCCGAGGAACTTAAAGCTGTCCACCCTTTCCACCACAGCCCCATTGATGTGGATGGGGGTGTGACTTCCGCCTTTAGACTTCCTGAAGTCCACAATGATTTCTTTGGTTTTCTTGATGTTAAGGGCCAGGTTGTTATCGGCGCACCACTTCACGAGATGCTGGACCTCCTCCCTGTAGGCTGACTCATCGTTGTTGGTGATCTGGCCTACTACCGTGGTATCATCCGCAAACTTGATGATGGTGTTGGAACCATGAACAGCCACACAGTCGTGGGTGAAGAGGGAGTAGAGGAGGGGGCTCAGCAAAAGATGTAATAGCAGAGCACTTGGAAAACAGTGACAGGATCAGACAAAGTCAACATGGATTTACAAAAGGTAAATAGTGCTTGACTAATCTACTGGAATTTTTTTGAGGATGTAACTGGTAAAATAGATAAGGGAGAACCAGTGGATGTGGTGTATTTGGACTTTCAGAAGGCTTTCAATAAGGTCCCGCATAAGAGATTAGCGTGCAAAGTTAAAGCACATGGGATTGGGGGTAAGGTACTGACTTGGGTAGAGAACTGGTTGACAGACAGGAAGCAAAGAGTTGGGATAAATGGGTCTTTTTCCGAGTGGCAGGCAGTGACTAGTGGGGTACCGCAGGGATCGGTGCTAGGACCCCAGCTATTCACATATATTAATGATCTAGACGAGGGAACTAGATGTAATATCTCCAAGTTTGCAGACAACACAAAGCTGGGTGGGCATGTGTGCTGTGAGGAGGATGCAGAGAAACTCCAGTATGATTTGGACAGGTTGGGTGATTATACTGCATCTGCCATGCATCTGCCCAATGTGGATAAATGCGAGGTTATCCACTTTGGTGGCAAAAACAGGAAGGCAGATTATCTTCTGAATGGCAATAGATTGGGAAAAAGGGAAGTGCAATGAGACCTGGGTGTCCTTGTGCACCAGTCGCTGAAGGTAAGCATGCAGGTGCAGCAGGCGGTTAAGAAGGCAAATGGTATGTTGGTCTTCATAGCAAGAGGATTCAAGTACAGGAGCAAGGATGTCTTGCTGCAGTTGTACAGGGCCTTGGTGAGACCACATCTTGAGTATTGTATGCAGTTTTGGTTGCCTTATCTGAGGAAGGATGTTCTTGCCATGGAGGGAGTGCAGCGAAGATTCACCAGACTGATACCTGGGATGGCAGGAATGACGTATGAGGAGAGATTGGGTGATTGGGCTTATATTCACTGGAGTTTAGAAGAATGAGAGGGGATCTCATTGAAACTTATAAAATTCTAACAGGACTAGACAGACTAGATGCAGGAAGGATGTTTCTGATGGCCGGGGAGTCCAGAACCAGGGGTCACAGTCTAAGGATAAGGGGTAAGCCATTTAGGACTGAGATGAGGAGGAATTTCTTCACCCAGAGTGGTGAACCTCTGGAATTCTCTACCACAGAAGGCAGTTGAGGCCAACTCATTAAATATATTCAAGAAGGAGTTCGATATATTTCTTAAGGCTAAAGGGATATGGGGAGAAAGCAGGGACAGGGTACTGAATTTGGATGATCAGCCATGGTCTCATTAAATGGCGGAGCAGGCTCGAGGGGCCGAATGGCCTACTCCTGCTCCTATCTTCTATGTTTCCTTTGATCTAATACTATCTAACTTCTCTTGTTTGCCATGGTTGGACCATAGTTTCGGCTTAACTAAATCATTCTCAAACTCAGTATAAAATTCTATCATATTGTGATCACTGTAGCCCAAAGGCTCCTTTACTACAAGGTTATTAATTAATCCCATCTTGGCACAAGACTAGATCTAAAATAGCATGTTCCCTAGTTGGTTTGACATACTGATCTAGAGAACTAGGTAGAATGCATTCCATGAATTCATCCTCTGCACTATTACTGCAAATTTGGTTTGCCTAGTCTGTGAAAATTCAAGCCCCCCATGATTACTGTATTACCTTTGTTACACGCCCCTCTAATTGTGATTTATACTGTGCCCGACCCTACAACTAATGTTAGGGGGCCTATAAACCAGTCCCACCAGTGTTTTCCTTCCCCTTGACGTCTCTAAGCTCTACCCAAAGTGATTCTACAGCTTGTTTTATCGAGTGAAGATCCTTTCACTCTATTGTCTTTATCCCATCCTTTGTTTACAGAAATTTATATACTGCTAAACACTAGAATTGGTAGATTGTGGACAAAGCTAAGCAAGTTTTCCAATCTACGAACAGAGCAAAGCTCTTTAGCCTGACATGATCAGTTGAGAATGGTGATGGGCAAGAGGAAGCGACAGCTCCATGAACATTCCTATCTTCAACTAACAGGCATCAACGGTGACTTGGGAAAAGTGAAGAAAATAAACATTTTCCTAGATCCCATTTAAATAAACAGTTTAAGGAAACTGGCTTGGTGAATTTATTGGAAAAATTTAGGTGTAGTGATGAGGAAATTTGATATAAAACTACAAACCAGAGTTTCATTAAAACAAATCTTTACTTTGATATTTTAGTAGTGGTCAAAGTTCTGCAAAGCCCAGAGGACATCCACTCAGTGCAAGGGAAGGGATGCAGGCACTCGCCAGATACAAGACAGCAGTTTCTCAGAGCATTCACTATAATGCTCACATCTACACTTGGCTGATTATGTTGAAGCATGTCTGCTTCTCATATCCTCAGGAGAATAATGGATGCTTTCTGAGCTCTGCCATGAATCTTTTCAAGCAATTGGTATCTCTGGAAATAAACACAGGACATGCTTTACAATGGAAAAGTTGATCCCTCCAGCCATTGAAAGAACAGTTCAGTGTTTTGAAGATCCATATATGGACACATTATTTTGATTATTCTACTTTTAAAACAGAACCATGGCTGGAGAAGAAGTCAAAAACTTCTTATTCCAATATTGAGAAACTTGGCACACTGCAATATGGTAATGTAAAAGGTTAGTGAAAATTCAATAACCTACAATCATCAGCTTGGCTCAGTTAGTAGCACTCTTGTGCAAAGTTGTAGTTTTGAGCCCCCACACCAGCAGCTGAGCACATAGGGCAACATTCCAGTGCAGTACTGAGGGAGTGCTGCATTGCTGGAAGTACCGTCCTTGGGATAAGATGTTAAACCAATGTGAAAATGCTACATGTTAAAAATCCTATGATACAATTTGGAGAGATGCCAGGACTTCTTCCAATGTTCTGGCCAACATTGCTCCCTCAGTTAATACCAAAAAACACTCATTCATTTCCGTGCTGGTTGTAGGTTGCTGCTCACACAGAGTGACTATGTTTGCTTACATAACCATCAATGCACTCCAAAAGGGCTTGGAGACATTTTGACATGAAGAAGTGTTACATAAATGAAAGTACCATCATTCGAACCCGTCTACTCACACTGTTATCATTGAGGTTGGCTATAGAGGACCTATGACCTCACCAATCTTACTCTCCACTTATCCAGTCCCTAGCAGCATAAAAATGTAGAATAAATAAAACACTTAAGGGGAAAAATTGGGTATCGCCCCGTTTGGGGCGCTAGTACTGGCAGTGTGCAAGGTTTTGCGACAGGCGCAAATTCACACCACCTCACGCGATATTGGGTTGCAGCACCCCGGAAGGTGATTGCGGCGCTAAATCAGGCGCTAACCCGGCAGCGCAACTCAATTTCTCCATGGGCGGGCGCAGCGCAGTCGATAATCGAATTGACCGAGACACGCTGGCGCCGGCCAACTCTTAAAGGGGCGGATCAATTCTCATCTGCAGCCACACTCTGCGCCTTGTAGGCCTCAAACTCGGCGGTGACCTACCTGTGGCGGCCAAAACTTCCAAGACATGGCGAGGGTCAGGGAGAGAGCGCAGCGCTTCAGCGAGGGGGCATTGAATGCTCTGGTTGACGCAGTGGAGCGCCGGCGAGGTGTGCTGTACCCGGAGAATGGCAGGAGGCCTAATCCAACCGAATACCGCAGAGCTTGGAGGGAGGTTTCCCAAAAAGTCACCTCCAGCAGCATGGTGCCCAGGACTCCTGTGCAATGCAGGAAGAAGTTCAACGACCTCACTCGGGTCGTTAGGGTGAGTGCCTTTTTCATATTCATCCCTCCATCTGCACCTCACTTTATGGCCAGAGGGTTAGCGAAGCCCCAATGGCCAGCTGTCATCCAGCACCCATGGCCCTTTCTGGAAACACACATGCACATTCAGCTCAGTGCATAATGTAAGGGCTATTCTACCATGGGGGGCATGTGATGTCAGCTCAGTGCAGCGTGTTTCTTCACTTCCCGTCCTTTCTCTTGCAGGCCAAGCTGGCCAGGAACCGCAGGGAGCAGCTTCGTACCGGAAGAGGCTGGCCTCACCTGCAGACCCTCACAGACATCGAGGAGCGAGTCCACCAGATTGTTGCAAGCCAGATGAGCGGTCCTGTCACCACTGGAGCTGCCGACCCCATTGTGCACAGCGATAGTAAGGTCATCACCTTTTTGAACTCTCTCCTTCCACTTGTTCCCCCCACCAGCATGCTTTTTCACTCTGGACCCAAGTCAGAGCATTGCAGCACTCATGCATCCCTTGCTGCCACCCTGTCCTTTCGCTAAAGCCACTCTTCAACCTCCCTGCTTTCAGATGCTGCATCACCAGCTCGGGAGCCGGGCCCTCAAGCTGCCACTGCCACTGACTCCGGAGGCGACGAGCAGGAGGAAGCCGGACCATCCCTACCAGCCTCAGGCGAGCCAGCCCATCTGCAGACTGGGGAGACTACTTCCCTGGAGGGGAGCGGGGGGGGGGGGGGGGGGACTGCTCCGAGGAGGAACCAGCTCCAGGAACCAGCGGCCTGCAGCAACGCAAGGGGGGTAGGGAAACCACCGCCGCCGCCACCAGGATGACGATGTCTGGTGGCATTGGCTGGGTACGTAGGATAGCGAGGTTATGCAGCATGCAACCACGAAGTGGGAGACTCGCTCAGGTGAGTACTGCAGGGCTCCTCCGGAATGGTCCAGACAGAGGAACCGCTGCTTCAGCACGCCGATTGTGTGCTCCACAATGTTCCTCGTCGCCTGATGGCTCGCATTGTAGCGTTCTTCAGCAGGGGTGCTGGGCGAACGGAGCGGGGTCATCAGCCACGGGCAGGGGATAGCCCTTGTCCCAGAGAAGCCAGCCTCCTGGGTGAGCCGGGGCCTCGAAAAGGTCTGCAACAGAAACTGGCGCAAGATGAAGGCATCGTGGCTGCTGCCAGGGAACTGGGCATTCACTGCGAGGATCAGCTGTTCGTGGTCACAGACCAGCTGGACATTCAAGGAATGGAACCCCTTGCGGTTGCGGAACTCCTCCGCATTCAATACAGGCGCCCGCAAAGCCACGTGCGTGCAGTCAATGGCGCCCTGCACCATGGGGAAGTCCGCTATTGCTGCGAAGCCCTCTGCGCGCTCCCGCTGCTTGTCCGGGGTCATTGGGAAGGAGATGTACTGCCGCTTCCTTTTAAACAGGGCATCAGTCACTTGACGGATGCAGCAATGCACCGCGAACTGCGAGATGTTGGCTATGTCCCCAGTTGCGGCCTGAAAGGAGCCGCTTGCGTAGAAGTTTAGGGCAACAGTCATCTTCACAGCCACCGACAGATGTCCTGCATCTTATCTGAGGCTGCAGATCTGGCTGAAGCAGGTGGCACAGCTCAGTCACCACCTCCTTTCTAAAGCGCAGCCTTCTGATGCACTGCTCCTCCGACATGTTCATGTAGGAAAACTGCTGTCAGAAAACCCTGGCAACGTATGGTCTTGTGTGGCGACGTCTGTTGGCCCTCCTCCGTCTGGCCATGCCTGCCCCTCTCTCCCTGCGTCTCTGTGCCCTCTCAAGAGGATTCAGCAGCAGCACGTTCCCCTCCAATGCAGCCCCCATATTAAGTGCGCAAATAAAATTTTCCCCGTTTGAAATGCTCACCAACAGCAAGGTGATGGTCAGAAGGCTGAATTTCTTCTGCCAGCGCTGGCTCAGTGGTGAAATGGCTCTCAGTGTGCAGCTCAGCAACACTCTAACTCTCGAAGTAGTTGTGGTCCAAAAATGGCTGCTGCTTTTATACCACAGCAGTCCCCTTTAAAGAACGCCCCCCCAGCCCGACAGCGACTGGGGAACGTTCCAGGTAAGCTGTCCTTATTAGTGCCAAGTGGAATGGAGGGGGGCGCCACTGAATTTCCGGTCCGGGGCGCCCCAAAGGCGTTGCACACTGAAATGACGTCATGATCTGGTGAGCGGGCGCAACGGTTTAGCACCGGCGCTAAATGCCCGCTCAATATGGGGAGGGGCACAGGGATCACAGCGCCCTGGCGCTCGTTGGTTATCGCCCCACTTGTCGGCCTCTTTAGGCGCCAACGGGTGGCACAAACAACCGAATTTCTACCCCTTAGAAACTAATGTGGTGACCAATTACTTTGGAAGAACATGCCTAATTACAGATCTAGTATTTAGCTAGCATAAAAGCCTTTGAACCCTCACACATCTATTTAATATTTGATGAAGTTTCTACCAGACATTTAGGGACTACAAAACTGCACAATGGCAAGTGACAAGCTTCAGAATATTTAAATGATGATCAGTTTGTGAAGAAAATGACATTTGAGGTATTGTTGTAATGAACATAATCTGAAATGTTTTTATAAAAAAGGCCCGTAGCAACCAAAATCATTTAAAAGGTCACAGGTTTTTCCACAGCCTTCATTTAAGAATGTAAAACAAGCCTCAATTCCCACTGTTCCAAAGTTAACTACATTTGTGCTAACAAGCCAACAGTAACATTTCAGTTTAAGTACAATGATTACATCAGAACTGCACCTTACAGAATCATACAGCACAGCAGGAGGCCATTCGGTCGATTGAGTTGGTGCTATCTCTTTGAAAGAGCAATCTAATTAGTCCCAATCCCCTGCTCTTTCCCCACAGCTCTGTAAAGTTTTCCTTTTCAAGTATATACAGGTAGATTACCCTTTATCCGAACTTCTGAAAACCGAAACCCTCTAAAAACCGAAGGTTTTTTCGTTCAGCGTAAGTTGTGCGCACGACATGACCAGAGTGGCGCACGACTTACGCTGAGCAGGGCAGAGGGTCACTGAGTTCCCTCCTGGGTAGGAGATTGCAGGCCGAGCCGGGCAGTGTGAAGGAGGTACCGGGAGAGTGAACCCAACAATACAGCGGCCCGTCCGATAGCTGCAGCGGCCTGTCCGATATTCTTTTCTCCCCCCCGACCCCCACCCTTTCGGATAAGGGATAGTGTATCCTTTATCCGCACTTCCGAAAATCGAAATCCTCTGAAAACCGAAAGTGTTTTCGTTCAGCGTAAGTCGTGCGCACGACCCCGACCCCCGCCGACCCCCACCCCCGACCCCCCGGCTGACCCCGACCCCCCGACCCCCCCCGCCGACCCCCACCCCCAACAAATTTCCCAGTCTTATAAAATACCTTCCGAAATTTTCCGAAAACCGAAACACGGCTGGTCCCGAGGTTTTCGGATAAAGGATAGTCTACCTGTACCTTCTGGTGGATTTTCTATTGTTGCCGAATCAGGTTTGTCAGGGGCCGTTGTTGTCGTGCCTGCAGTCTGCTGTCTTACAGTGCTTTCGTGTCTCCTCTCTTCTAAAGTCGTGCCTGTTTGAACATCAATTCATCAGTTAATTCTCATTGATAATTTTCATTCTCCAGCCTCCTGTTTGGGAAGAAAAGTGATTCTAGAATTTCAGTGAACACAACAAGTAAAACGTAACAAAAAAGCTCCTTTAAAAAAAGATACCACTGAAACACAATAGTGGAGCCCAAGATCCCCAGAAATATAATGCCCTTTCCATAGTAATAGTTCCTTATATATAACCAAACCCATCATACATTGTAAAGTTGTAATGTGCAAGCTCACCATGGTGCAGCAAATGTTTTCTTAATTCTCTGAATTAGGTACTACTTTTACTATTACATCTTTCCCATCTCAGTTTTTAAAATTTGTATTCATCAAGGCGAGGGAGCTTAGCGATGGGAAATGGGTAAATTTCCCATTTTAGGCATCAAGCACTTTCAGGAAAGTTAAATGCAGGGTTATGCCCTCTCTATTGCAACCAATAATACCCAGTCTGGCCTGGATTCTAAACCAAGGTCCAAAACTGAAAAGCCTGTGCTAACTTACTGTGCCACTCAGTCAACCAAAAGTACAACTCTTATCAAATAAATGAAATAATTTGCATACTCGTTGGCAACAGTCATGTAGGATTATACAGTGTCTGTAATCACCAATATACTTTCAGATTTTTGATCTTTTTTTTCTTCACAAAGATCTTTTAAAACTAAGTGAATTCAGACAAAGGCCACAGGCTGCAGCATTGGAAAATGGTCATAAAACCAGACAATCCAGGATGACCTGGGACATTAATCAAGGTAGTCATCTTGCTTCAGATTATCAAATATTTACACCCATTATGATTCTATTCATGGAGGGCATGGCCTGTGTCCGTGAAGGATTTACACCTAGCAAAGATAAACAATATGGTTGACAGGGCTGCTGGCAAAGATCTGCCTTGGTATGGCACCAACCCTCTACTTTCTAGGGCCAGAATTAACAGAGAAATGAGCAGTGAGCTCTTGGCCTGAACTTAAAAATACAGGGGGTCAGTTTTTGCAGTTAGAAGTAGTCTGAAAGAATGGTAATGCCATAATCAAGTAAGTCAGTCCATGACAGGGAGAGGACATATACTTTATTATTTTCCTCCACTTCCAAGGAGAGAAGATTGAGCTAAATAAAGTAGAATTTGCTTGAACTATTACTCCATGTTCACTTTCTATCTGCAAAATAAAACAGGTTAACAATTCGTATATGACCTTGTCTTACCAAGCATTTAAGTCTGCCATCAAAAGGATTGGAGAAGCGCAGCAAGACATAATAGAGTTCAGATCATAGGCGTCCCTATTGTTGCACCCACTGGGTTACGCTTAGCTAGATATTGGGCAGTACAGGAATGACCAGCACCACTGTACCCAGGAGAATATCCAAGGCAGATCCTCAAGTTGCAATGCAGTAATTTCATGAACTCAACTGAAGATAATATCTTCTGACCATTCCGAATTGAAGGTGTGGAATCTAGATACTTCAGTGCAGAGGCCAATGCTCACCCCCACTTTTCAACCCCTCTCTCGCTCTCCTCTCCCATGTTACCTGCAATCAATGGATCATTTCAGCCAGAGGTGTTTTGCAAGCTTAAAATGAGTAGTCCTTGCTTTTCCATACATCAAAAATGTTATACTGCATTATCATAAAAGGAGTTACTTAGCAATGTCATTCTATCTACCACTATTCCTTCCATGTAATTTTTCCTGGCTTGATAAAGAATTTTTTGTGTGCAGTTCTAGAAATCAAAGACGACAATTCAGGGTGGGTGAAGAGAAGAATTAACTTTTGTTTTGAAAGCAGAGACGACAAGAACGAAATATGGAGGTCACCCGATTAGCAAGCTGGAAAGCAAAGATAGCAAGATGGTGCCAATATCTATCTGTTCAACCAAAAGGTACCATTTTCAGAAAATGAATGGCAAGAACAGAAACATTGCAAGCAGATGTTGGGAAGTGAAATAGTAATCAGGCTGTTACTGTACAATCCAGCATGTTGCATGACAATTATGCAAACAAGTGTTTTTTTTGTTATTCGTTTATGGGATCTGGTCGTCGCTGGCAAGGCCAGCATTTATTGCCCATCCTAATTCCCCTCGAGAAGGTGGTGGTGAGCCGCCTTCTTGAACCGCTGCAGTCCGTGTGGTGATGGTACTCCCACAATGCTGTTAGGTAGGAAGTTCCAGGATTTTGACCCAGCGACAATGAAGGATCGGTGATACAGGAAACTTTGGTTTATCCGGAGGTTGTATGTCCGGAATACTCGATCTAACGGCAAAAATCAGGAGCCGTTTTCTATAAGCTTTTTTAGTTCTCATTCTTTTTTTCCCCCCCAGTCAGGCACTGCAAGGTCTGTATCTATAGCAACAGCTTCAGCTAGAGACGCTTGCAGCTGCAACCGACTCTTTAGAAGCTGTTGCTAAGCAACAGTGTTTGTTGTCAGATACGGAGATGAAAACCTCTATGCTTCAACATTAACTTTGTATGTCCGGCAGTTTTGATAGATCGGCAACACGCCGGTCCCGGATATCACAAAGTTTCCTGTATACTTCTAAAGTCAGGATGGTGTGTGACTTGGAGGGGAACTTGGAGGTGGTGGTGTTCCCATTCGCCGTGTGGTGATGGTACTCCCACAGTGCTGTTAGGTAGGGATTTCCAGGATTTTGACCCAGCGACGATGAAGGATCGGCGATATACTTCTAAGTCAGGATGGTGTGTGACTTGGAGGTGGTGGTGTTCCCATGCAGCTGCTGCCCTTGTCCTTCTAGGTGGAAGAGGTCGCGGGTTTGGGAGGTGCTGCCGAAGAAGCCTTGGCGAGTTACTGCAGTGCATCTTGTAGATGGTACACACTGTAGCCACGGTATGCCGGTGGTGGAGGGAGAGTGAATGTTTAAAGGTGGTGGATGGGGTGCCAATCAAGCGGGCTGCTTTGTCCTGGATGGTGTAGAGCTTCTGGAGTGTTGTTGGAGCTGCACTCATCCAGGCAAGTGGAGAGTATTCCATCACACTCCTTACTTGTGCCTTGTAGATGGTGGCAAGGCTTTGGGGAGTCAGGTGGTGAGACACTTGCTGCAGAATACCTAGCCTCTGACCTGCTCTTGTTGCCACAGTATTTATGTGGCTGGTCCAGTTAAGTTTCTGGTTAATGGTGACCCCCAGGATGTTGATAGTGGGGGGATTCGGCTATAGTAATGCCATTGAATGTCAAGGGGAGGTGGTTAGACTCTTGCTTGTTGGAGATAGTCATTGCCTGGCACTTCTGTGGCACGAATGTTACCTGCCACATCAGCCCAAGCCTGAACGTCGTCCAGGTCTTGTTGCTTGCGGGCATGGACTGCTTCATTATCTGAGGAGTTGTGAATGGCGCTGAACACTGTGCAGTCATCAGCGAACAACCCCATTTCTGACCATATGTTGGAGGGAAGGTCATTGATGAAGCAGCTGAAGATGATTGGGCCTAGGACACTGCCTGGAGGAACTCCTGCAGCAATGCCCTGGGGCTGTGATGATTGACCTTCAACCACCACACCATCTTCCTTTGTGCTAGGTATGATTCTAGCCAGTGGAGTGTTTTCCCCGATTCCCATTGGCTTCAGTTTTACGAGGGCTCCTTGATGCCAGACTCGGTCAAATGCTGCCTTGATAAGAACATAAGCAATAGGAGCAGGAATAGGCCACTTGGCCCCTCGAGCCTGCTCTGCCATTCAATAAGATCATGGCTGATCTAGGGCTCAAAGGCACTTCCCAGCCCACTCCCCATTAACCTTCACTCCCTTACCTTGCAAAAATTTGTCTATCTCCACCTTAAATGTATTTAATGACCCAGCCTCCACAGCTTTCTGGGGCAGAGAATTCCACAGATTTACAACCCTCTCAGAGAAGATGTTCCTCCTCATCTCAGTTCTAAAAGGGTGACCCTTTATTCTGAAACTATGCCCCAGAGTTCTAGATTTCCCCATGAGGGGAAACATCCTCTCTGCATCTACCCTGTCGAGCCCCCTCAGTATCTTATATTTCGATAAGATCACCTCTCATTCTTCTAAATTCCAATGAGTATAGGCCCAGCCTGCTCAACCTTTCCTCATAAGTCAACCCCCTCATCTCTGGAATTAACCTAGTGAATCATCTCTGAACTGCCTCCAATGCAAGTATATCCTTCCTTAAATAAGGAGGCCAAAACTGTACGCAGTACTCAAGGAGTGGTCTCACCAATACCTTGTACAGTTGTAGCAGGACTTCCCTCTTTTTATACTCCAACCCCCTTGAAATAAAGGCCAACATTCCATTTGTCTTTTTGATTACTTGCTGTACCTGCCAGCTAACTTTTTGTGTTTCATGCACAAGGACCCCCAGGTCCCTCTGAACTGTAGCATTTTGTAATCTCTCTTCATTGAAATAATAGTTTGCTTTTTATTTTTCCTGCCAAAGTGGATAACCTCGCACTTTCCCACATTATCCTCCATCTGCTAAATGTTTGCCCACTCACCTAGCCTGTCTATATCCCTTTGCACAACTTGCTTTCCCATCCATCTTTATATCATCCGCAAACTTGGCTACATTACACTCGATCCCTTCATCCAAGTCATTAATGTAGATTATAAATAGTTGGGGCCCCAGCATCAATCCTTGTGGCACCCCACTAGTTACCGTTTGCCAACCAGAAAATGACCCATTTATCCCGACTCTCTGCTTTCTGTTAGTTAGCCAATTCTCTATCCATGCTAATATATTACCCCCAACTCCGTGAGCTCTTATCTTATGCAGTAACCTTTTATGTGGCACCTTATCGAATGCCTTCTGGAAAACCAAATACACCACATCCACTGGCTCACCCTTGTCCACCCTGCTTGTTGCATCCTCAAAGAACTCCAGTAAATTTGTTAAACATGATTTCCCTTTCCTAAAACCATGCTGACTCTGTTTGACTGCAGTATGTTTTTTTAAATACCCTGCTACTGTTTCCTTAAATGAAGGACTCCAGCATTTTCCCAACGACAGATGTTAGACTAACTGGTCTATAGTTTCCTGCTTTCTGTCTCCCACCTTTCTTAAATAGGGGTGTTACATTAGCGATTTTCCAATCCACTGTCAATGGCAGTCACTCTCACCTCACCTCTGGAATTCAGCTCAAAAACAAAAGTTTTGCATCACAAATTCTCCTCGTTCTGTACAGGTTAGTAAATTTATAAAGAAAGATATTTAAAGGCATAAATTTGACAGGAAAATGTCAGTTAAAAGCTTGTTACAGATGAGAACAAGATGATATCTATAATCATACTTTAAAGATGAGGCAAAAAAAAGAGAATGCAGACAATTAGAGACAATTCTTAATTCGTTAGCAGATAGTTTAAAGGAGAAAACAAAAAGGACTGATAGGATGAAAGTCTGTCATTTATGGTTCATTAGTGAAAGTAGCTTGATAGTCTCAATGCTGAATAAACAGCATTAAGGCAGCACACTACTAGGAACTCTGAATAAGCCATAAATGTGTAGGAAATGGGCCCAATCATGCTGATGGTACAGCAGGGGTGAAGGGATAATTACTAGTCCTAGCCCCTTTAGGGCTACCCCGGATCATTTCTCAGACGTTCACTTTCAACTAAAGTTTGAGGTAGCCGAATCCGAAAGACGCTTAATTGGGTCTAAAGGTCCGGACTATCTCTCCCTAAAAGAAAGGAAGGAACAACCTGAAAATGTTACCATCCTCCAGATAGCACTTTTAATAAGTTTAGCTAGACTTAACATTCCAGATATTATGAAGGTCTGGAAAACTCCCCAGAATTCTGCAACTCCTCACCAAAGAGTGTACTGAGATTGCGTTTGAGAGTTTTTGATACAGAAGTCGAGACAATTCTAAAAATATATAGATTTATTAAAGAACCAACATGTAATTTACAGTTGGAGAGTCAATTGCAACATTAACAGTTCCAAAGAGAAAGCTTACAATATTATCAGAGAACCTTACTTTCAAATCTTAACTTCGCTACAGTTTTACAGTTCTTAGTGTTCTACAGGATATCCACCAAAATCAAATAGCTTTGATCCCCGAGGTAAAGAGTTGGAGACTTAGAGAGCTGCCTCTGAAGCCGAGAATCGCTTTGCCTGATTAAAGCGAGTCTACTATCCCATTTGAGAGTTCAATATTTATACCCTTTTCCAGTGGTATTTCCTTTAAGGTTTTCTGCTGATGCAAGCTAATTATCTCGTCATTTTTCTGCTGATCTCTGCAAATCTTACTGCCAGACTCGTGTCTCATCTCAAGGTGTCCTAATTTACCATATAAAAAAGTGACGGCAGGTGTTCCTTACTTTGTCATCTTTACGAGGGCAGATGTTCCTTTATGTGCTTCTTTACTAAGTGCAAATTAGAACACCTTATCCATGGTGAACCATTGTTTTGTTCCAAAAAGTTCAGCCTGTTGGAGCCCTTAACCTTCTGTTTCAATAAGGTTATTTATTCAGTGTCAACAACTACCTTATCTCAATAGCCAGAATGCTCTCACAGCTATTTCATAGTTCGGTTTCTAGATTTCCAAACCCAGTTTGTCATGTTTTAATAAGGCCAGAATTCTTTCATAAGATGGTGTATTTTTCTGAATAGGTTTTATGGCTTATTCCCTCACAGGGGGGTGCTCACCTGTTGCTGCAAGCATTAAAGATGACCTTTAATGATTTACATATCACAACTGAACTCATTCATATTACAGACTACTTCTTGTGGTGCACATTCAGTGCTATTCTAAATGGCAAATATTTTTGTAGTAAAACGGTAAAATCCATCAGTATTGGGTACCAACTCATCAGATTATTTATTGACATTTGGCCTTTTAGAAATGTTAGGTTACCTCCTGTAGATATAGTCTTCATTCTCTGAAAGAAGTTCAACCACTTATTCCATCACCTAATGCAGGGGAAAACTCCTTTGATAAAATTACACTGAATTTTTGTCTGTCTGACCTCTCACTGAAGTCTCTAACTGGGAAGGAGGAGGTATTTAAGTAGCAGTTGCAGCATGCAATTATTTTTCTCCTCGTTGCCTAACTTACATAAAGCCTCATAGGGTGCAAAACGAAGTCAATCAACTCTTGAAAGTGATGAGCATCGAGCAGCATTAATAGAAGATTTAGAAGCCATAGTCAGTATAACTTTCAGGCTTTGCTGGATCTCTTGAACTTGATCATTGGCACGTTGGGAACGATAGCATGGTGGTTATGTTACTGGACTAGTAATTCAGAGGCCTGGACTAATGATCCGAAGACACGAGTTCAAATCCCACCACGGCAGCTGTGGAATTTAAATTCAGTTAATTAAATATGGAATAAAAATCTAGCGGATTGTCTGGTTCACGAATGTCCTTCCTTTAGGGAAGGAAATCTGCCACCCTTACCCGGTCTGGCCTACGTGTGACTCCAGATCCACATAAATGTGGTTGACTCTTAGCTCAGTTGTATCAAACAGTTGTCCAGCCTTTGGCCCTCCATTCACCATGACATTTCTGTAGTTAACGATCTGCTCAACCATACCCTCACCACCACCTTTGCTGCCCTAGTCCCTGCTAAAACAAGGGACACAGACTTGAACGGATATGGCGGACAACTGGTTTAGCCATTCACCGCCAGATATGGCTGGACCACAAAGCATTATCAGGTGCTGCTCGCGTCTGCCAAAATTGCTCACTATTCCCGAATCATTCTGGAATGCAAAGATAAACCCAGGCTTCTATTCGCCACAGCTAGCTGTCTTCTTAAACCCCTCTCTCCTGTCCCCTTCCCGCCTCGGGGAGGCGGGTCCCAGTGCGGGTTGGGTACCCACCTCCTTTGAAACTGGCATGAGGCGGGCGGGATGGGTTCGTGTCCCCCGATTTCAGGATTTTAACCCCCCACACGCCTCCAAGGCCCAATGAAAATCTTGCCCATTGATTCCATCCCTCTCCCTAACATCTGTCTGATCTGAACCACACCATTCGCAACCTTGGTGTCATATTTGACCCCGAAATGAGGTTCCGACCACATATCTGCTACATAACTAAGGCCGCCTATTTCCACCTCCATAACATCGCCCATCTCCGTCCTTGCCTCAGCTCAGCCGCTGCTGAAACCCTCATCCATGCCTTTGTTACCTCTAGACTAGACCATTCCAACGCACTCCTGGCTGGCCTCCCACATTCTACCCTACGTAAACCTGAAGTCATCCAAAACTCTTCTGCCCGTGTCATAACTCGCACCAAGTCCCATTCACTCTTCACCCGTGCTTGCTGACCTACATTGGCTCCCGGTTAAGCAACGCATCGATTTCAAAATTCTCATCCTTGTTGTCAAATCCCTCCATGGCCTTGCCCGTCCCCATCTCTAATCTCCTCCAGCCTCACAACCCCCCCTGCTGAGATATCTGCGCTTCTCTAATTCTGCCCTCTTGAGCATCCCTGATTATAATCGCTCAACCATTCATGGCTGTGCCTTCTGTTGCCTAGGCCCCAAGCTCTGGAATTCCCTGCCTAAACCTCTCTGCCTCCTTTAAGACGCTCCTTAAAACCAAGCTGTTGGTCACCTGCCCTAATTTCTCTATGCAGCTCGGTGTCAAATTTTTTGTCTTACAACACTCGGGTGTAGCACCTTGGGATGTTTTACTACGTTAAAGGCGCTATATAAATACAAGTTGCTGTTGTTGCTGCTAGGAAGAATAAGCACCAGACTCTGACATGGCAAAGGCATATCCAACCTAGTCTTCCTCACCATCATCTGGGGATTTGTGCCAAAATTGGGAGCTGTCCCACAGACTAGTCATACTCTCAATCATAACTCTCAGCCAACGTTCCAGGCTACCCCTGGGTATGTCCTGTCCCACCAACAGGACAGATCCACCAAAGGTTATATAGAGTCGGGAAGGAGTGGCCCTGGGAGTCATCAACATCGATTCCAGACCCCATGAAGTCTAATGGTATCAGGTCAAACATGGGCAAGGAAACCTCCTGCTGATTACCACCTATCACCCTCCCTCAGCTGAGAATCAGTACTCCATGTTGAACACCACTTGGAAGAAGCACTGAGGATAGCAAGAGCACAGAATGTGGGGGACTTCAATGTCCATCACCAAGAGTAGCTCACTACTGACCAAACTGGCCGAGTCCTGAAGGACACAGCTGAGGCAGATGGCGAGAACCAACTCGAGGGAAAACCCTACTTACCTCGACCTCACTAATCGACCTGTCGCAGATGCATCTGTCCATGACAGTATTGGTAGGAATGACCACCGCATAGTCCTTGTGGAAACGAAGTCCCGTCTTCATACTGACTACACCTACCATCGTGTTGTGTGGCACTCCCACTGTGCCAAATGGGATAGATACAGGACAGATCTATCATCTCAAATCTGGGCATCCATAAGGTGCTGTGGGCCATCAGCCACAACTAGGGTTGCGAAGGGGTGGAAAGTTTCCGGTAAATTTCCGGAAATTTTCCACGGGAAGTTTAGCTTGGGAATTTTGCCCAAAAAAGCATATGCTAGCATAATTTCTTTTGTATTTTTTTCATTTTTTCCACCAGGTCCTCTCTTAAAATTACTAACAGAGATGGAATCTTAATTATTGAGGAATTTCTTAATCAATATATATTTATCTTCTTACTTGGCTTGTTTTTAATTAAAAGTTGTGTGTGACTGAACAAATGTGTCCTGATTGGTTGGACGAGTGGATGAGCGATTAGCTCCCTCAATTGGTGATGTAGCATCATGCGTGCACAGGTCATGCTTCCATCACATGGAGCATCAGGAAAAATGTACTCACCCTGTTGCAATCGTGCTGATCGACCGCAGTTCGACACAGAGACGAATGCCCTTTATTTCTCTGCACAGAACAATGCCACGTTTACCGTCGGATGTGTGGAAGCACTTTACCCCAGGCATTAAAGATGGAAAGACTGTGTACATGTGCAAACACTGTACAAAGCCATATGTAAAGAATGCCACAAAGATGCAGCAGCATTTATCCAAATGCAACAACTTCACTTAAAGCTCACAGCAGTCAGCCCAGAGTTCCTCTGCTTCCATTCAAGAAGATGATGGTTCACATTCAGCATCAGGCTCCTTATCATCAGCAACTCCTGGCCCACTTGGAAGGTTCTTTGATACAATGGATAACCATAGCCAGAAGAATGCAGAGCAGTGCCTTGCACGAGCTGTATACGCGACAGGCTCACCGCCAATGTGTACTGGAAGAGATTTTTCAATGTTATTCGCCCTGCGTACTGTCCTCCCACCAGACATGCTTTGTCTACTTATTTGCTGGAGGCTGAGTATAACAAAGTCCAAGGAAAGCTCAAAGAAACGATAGAGATGGCAGACTGTGTTGCAGTTATCTCAGATGGGTGGTCAAATGTGCGAGGGGAGGGCATCATAAACGACATCGTCTCCACTCCTCTCCCAGTGTTCTTCAAGAGCACAGACACGAAGGACAACAGACACACACATTGCTGATGAGCTGAAAGCGGTCATCAATGATCTTGAATCACAAAAGGTCTTATATATTAATGATCTGGACGAGGGAACTAGATGTAATATCTCCAAGTCTGCAGATGACACAAAGCTGGGTGGGCGTGTGCGCTGTGAGGAGGATGCCGAGAAACTCCAGTATGATTTGGACAGGTTGGGTGATTGGGCAGAAGCATGGCAGATGCAATATAACGTGGATAAATGCGAGGTTATCCACTTTGGTGTCAAAAACAGGAAGGCAGATTATTATCTGAATGGCAATAGATTGGGAGAAGGAGAAGTGCAACGAGACCTGGGCGTCCTTGTGCACCAGTCACTGAAGGTAAGCATGCAGGTGCAGCAGGCGGTTAAGAAGGCAAATGGTCTGTTGGCCTTCGTAGCGAGAGGGTTCGAGTACAGGAACAAGGATGTCTTGCTGCAGTTGTACAGGGCCTTGGTGAGACCACATCTTGAGTATTGTGTGCAGTTTTGGTCGTCTTATCTGAGGAAGGATGTTCTTGCCATGGAAGGAGTGCAGCGAAGATTCACAGGCTGATACCTGGGATGGCAGGAATGATGTATGAGGAGAGATTGGGTCGATTGGGCTTGTACTCGCTGGAGTTTAGAAGAATGAGAGGGGATCTCATTTGAAACTTATAAAATTCTAACAGGACTAGACAGACTAGATGCAGGAAGGATGGTCCCGATGGTCAGGGAGTCCAGAACCAGGGGTCACAGTCTAAGGATAAGGGGTAAGCCATTTAGGACAGAGATGAGGAGGAATTTCTTCACCCAGAGAGTGGTGAACCTGTGGAATTCTCTACCACAGAAGGCAGTAGAGGCCAATTCATTAAATATATTCAAGAAGGAGTTGGATATATTTCTTAAGGCTAAAGGGATATGGGGAGAAAGCAGGGACAGGGTACTGAATTTGGATGATCAGCCATGATCACATTGAATGGCGGAGCAGGCTCAAGGGGCCGAATGGCCTACTCCTATCTTCTATGTTTCTATGTCTTTGCAGTAGTTACTGACAATGCTGCGAATATGAAGGCTGCTTGGGCTCAAGTGGAGGAGGCCTACCCTCATATTACATCTATTGAGTGCGCAGCTCATGGGCTCAACCTGCTCCTCAAGGACATCATGGGTTTGAGAACCATGGAAACACTGTACAAGAGAGCCAAGCAAGTTGTTAAGTATGTCAGGGGGAAACAGGTAGTTGCAGCAACCTACAACTCCAAGCAAACAACAAAGAACAAGAAAACCACACTGAAGCTGCCCAGCAACACTAGATGGGGTGGCGTTGTCATAATGTACAACAGCCTTCTGGAGGGTAAGGAGTCGCTGCAAGAAATGGCAATATCCCAATCTGGGGATATGGAAACCACCATCAAGAAAATACTGCTGGATGATGTGTTTTGGGAGAGAGTGGTTAGCAGCCTTAAACTACTCTCACCAGTAGCATCTGCAATTGCTCAGATTGAAGGAAATGATGCTGTCTTGTCAGATGTTCTCAGGCTTTTTGCGGATTTAAAATAACAAATCAGCATTGCTCTAGCCACATCCCTGCTGCTCAAAGCAGAGGAGAAGGCAATTGTTCAATTCATAAAGACGTGTCAAGAATTTTGTGTCAAGCCGATTCATGCTACAGCATACATTCTGGACCCAAAGCATGTTGGGAGACCAATACTTTCTGGAGAACAGATCAACAGCGCTTAGTGTGATTTCTACCTTCTCACGTCACCTCAATGTGGACGTGGGCAAAGTTCTGGGTAGTCTGGCAAAGTTCTCTACCAAGCAAGGTCTTTGGAATGGGGACGGGATATGGGAATCATGCAAGCATATCAGTGCACATACCTGGTGGAAGGGACTTTGTGCATCTGAGGCCCTGTCACCCATTGCATCGGTGATACTCCAAATCTCACCTTTATCAGCGGCCTCTGAACGAAACTGGTCACTTTTTGGGAATAGGCATACAAAGGTGCGCAACAGGCTAACTAACGAGAGTGGAGAAACTGGTGGCTATCTGGGCGAACCTACAACTTATTGAGCCAGATACAGAAGTGTCCACCACACAGCTAGACAGTGACACAGAGGAGGAAATGGACACGTCAGAGCCAGAGTCAGAGAATCAGGAGGAGCAATGATGAGTAGAAGATGAGGGAAAAAATAGGGCCCATTAGGGACAAAAGTGGCAATCTGTGTGTGGAGCCGGAAGATGTAGGAGGGGTTCTAAATGAATTTTTTGCATCTGTTTTCACTATGGAGGAGGACGATGTAGACATAGAAATAGAGCGGGGGGACTGTGATATGCTCGAACATATTAACAACGAGAGGGAGGAGGTATTGGCGGTTTTAGCAGGCCTAAAAATGGATAAATCCCCAGGCCTGGATGAAATGTATCCCAGGCTGCTGTGTGAGGCAAAGGAAGAGATTGCGGGGGCTCTAACACATATATTCAGGACCTCTCTGGCCACAGGGGATGTGCCAGAGGACTGGAGAACCGCTAATGTAGTACCATTATTCAAGAAGGGAAGTAGGGAAAAATCGGGGAACTACAGGCCAGTGAGCCTAACATCAGGGGTAGGAAAATTATTGGAAAAAATTCTGAGGGACAAAATTAGTCTCCACTTGGAGAGACAAGGATTAATCAGGGATAGTCAGCATGGCTTTGTCAAGGGAAGATCATGTCTGACTAATTTGATTGAATTTTTTGAGGGGGTGACCAGGTGTGTGGATGAGGGTAACGCAGTGGATGTGGTATACATGGATTTCAGTAAGGCCTTCGATAATGTCCCGCACAGGAGACTGGTCAAGAAGGTAAGAGCCCATGGAATCCAGGGGGCCTTGGCACATTGGATACAAAACTGGCTTAGTGGCAGAAGGCAGAAGGTGATGGTCGAAGGTTGTTTTTGTGACTGGAAGCCTGTGGCCAGTGGGGTGCCACAGGGATCGGTGCTGGGTCCCTTGCTGTTTGTGGTCTACATTAATGACTTGGATATGAATGTAAAAGGTATGATCAGTAAGTTTGCGGATGATACAAAAATTGGTAGGGTGGTAAATAGCGAGGAGGGTAGCCTCAGTCTGCAGGACGATATAGATGGGTTGGTCAGATGGGCGGAACAGTGGCAAATGGAATTTAACCCGGAAAAGTGCGAGGTGATGCACTTTGGGGGGGACTAACAAGGCAAGGGAATACACAATGAATGGTAAGACCCTAGGCAAGACGGAGGTGCAGAGGGATCTGGGTGTGCAAGTACACAGATCCCTGAAGGCGGCGGAACAGGTGGATAAGGTGGTAAAAAAGGCATATGGGATACTTATATTCTATGCCTCGGCTAATGAAGGCAAGAGCAAGGAGGTTATGATGGAGCTGTATAAAACACTGGTTAGGCCACAGCTGGAATACTGTGTGCAGGTCTGGTCGCCACACTACAGGAAGGATGTGATCGCTTTGGAGAGGGTGCAGAGGAGATTCACCAGGATGTTACCAGGGCTGGAGCGCTTCAGCTATGAAGAAAGACTGGGCAGATTGGGTTTGTTTTCCTTGGAGCAGAGGAGGCTGAGGGGGGACATGATTGAGGTGTACAAAATTATGAGGAGCATAGATAGGATGGATACTGAGGAGCTTTTTCCCTTAGAAGGGTCAATAACTAGGGGGCATAGATTCAAGGTAAAGGGCAGGAGGTTTAGAGGGGATTTGAGAAAGAACTTTTTCACCCAGAGGGTGGCTGGAGTCTGGAACTCACTGCCTGAAAGGGTTGTGGAGGCAGGAACCCTCACAACTTTGAAGAAGCATTTGGATGAGCACTTGAAATGCCATAACATACAAGGCTACAGGCCAAATGCTGGAATATGGGATTAGATTAGACAGGGCTTGATGGCCGGCACGGACACGATGGGCCGAAGGGCCTCTATCCGTGCTGTATAACTCTATGACTCTAAGACTCACGAGTAGAAGACTCAAAGGGACAAAATAAGGACAAATTACAGGCTAAATAAGCTGACGCTCTTTTTATTTTATTTTGGATGGGTCTTTTTTGTGGGGGTTCAATAAAGTTCAAAATTATAACCTAAATAAAGTTTTGAAAGCCTGTTTTTATTTGTATGGAACAGTATGTCTATTTTGATGACAAAGATAATATAAGAGTCAGAGACAAAAACCATCAGTGTGCAAAAAAACTCCATGGAAAGTTTCCTCTTTTAAAAATTCCCAGAATTTTGCAACCCTAGCCACAACAGAATTGTATATCAACACAATCTGTAATCTCATGGCCTGGCATATCCCTCACTCTACCATTAAGCCAGGGGACGAACCCTGGTTCAATGAGGAGTGTAGAAGAACATGCACCAGGCGTACCTAAAAATTAAGTGCCAACCTGGTGAAGTTACAACACAAGACTACATGCATGCTAAACAACAGAAGCAACATGCTATAGACAGAGCTAAGCGATCCCACAACCAATGGATTAGATCAAAGTTCCATAGTCCTGAAACATCCAGTCGTGAATGGTGGTGGACAATTAAACAACTAACAAGAGGAGGCGGCTCCATGAATATCCCTATCCTCAATGATGGCAGAGCCCAACAGGTGAGTGCAAAAGACAAGGCTAAAGCATTTGCAACCATCTTCAGTCAGACGTGCCAAGTTGATGATCCATCTGTCTCCTCCTGAGGTCCCCACCATCACAGAAGCCAGTCTTCAGCCAATTCAATTCACTCCACGTTAAAACAAGAAACAGCTGAGTGCACTGGATACAGCAAAGGTTACAGGGCCAGACAACATACCAGCTGTAGTGGTGAAGACTTGTGCTCCAGAACTAGCTGCATGTCTAGCCAAGCTGGTCCAGTACAGCTACAACACTGGCATCTACCCCACAAAGTGGAAAATTGCTCACGTATGCCCTGTCCACAAAAAGCAGGACAAATCCAACCCGGCCAATTAACTCCCCATCAGTCTACTCTCAATCATCAGCAAAGCGATGAAAGGTGTCGTCGACAGTGCACCTAATTGCCTATAACCTGCTCAATGTTCAGCGCCAGGACCACTCAGCTCCAGACCTCATTACAGCCTTGGTCCAAACATGGACAAAAAGAGCTGAATTCCAGAGGCAAGGCGAGAGTGACTGCCCTGGACATCAAGGCAGCACTTGAACGAGTGTGGCATCAAGGAGCCCTAGAAAAACTGAAGTCAATGGGAAACAGGGGGAAACTCGCCAATGGCTGGAGTCATACCTAGCACAAAGGAAGATGGTCGTGGCTGTTGGAGGCCAATCATCTCAGCCCTAGGACATTGCTGCAAGAGTTCCTCAGGGCAGTCACCTAGGCCTAACATCTTCAGCTGCTTCATCAATGACCTTCCCTCCATCATAAAGGTCGGAAGTGGGGATGTTCACTGATGATTGCAGTGTTCAGTTCCATTCGCAACTCCTCAGATAATGAAGTAGTCTGTGCCTGCATGCAGCAAGACCTGGACAACATTCAGGCTTGGGCTGATAAGTGGCAAGTAAAATTTGCGCCACACAAGTGCCAGGTAACGACCATCTCCAACAAGAGAGAGTCTAGTCACCTCGGTTTGATAATTAACAGGATTACCATCACCCAATTACCCATCATTAACATCCTTTGGGGTGGGGGGGGGTGTCACCATTGACCATAAACTTAACTGGACCAGCCACATAAATACTGTGGCGACAAGAGCAGGTCAGAGGCTGGGCATTCTGCAGTGAGTGACACAGCTGCTGACTCCCCAAAGCCTTTCCACCATCTACAAGGTGCAAGTCAGGAGTGTGATGGAATACTCTCAACTTGGCTGGATGAGTGCAGCTCCAACAACACTCAAGAAGCTCAACACCATCCAGGACAAAGCAGCCCAGTTGATTGGCACCAACATCCCGCAACATGCACACTAATTGGGAAGTCCCGCGCAGGCCGCTCACCAGCTGTTAACGCTGGAAAAGATACCGCGCAGCAAATTTAAAGGGGCTGCGCACGAAAAAAAAATTAGAGGGAACATTGATTGGCACCCCATCCACCACCTTAAACATTCACTCACTCCATCACCAGCATACCGTGGCTGCAGTATGTACCATCTACAAGATGCACTACAGCAATTCACCAAGGCTTCTTTGACAGCACCTCCAAAACTCTTGGCCTTTACCACCTAGAAGGCGCATGGGAACACCACCACCTGCAAGTTCTCCCTCCAAGTCACAAACCATCCTGACTTGGAAATATATCACCATTCCTTCATCGTTGCGAGGTCAAAATCCTGGAACTCCCTCCCTAACAGCACTGTGGGAGTACCTTCACCACACAGACTGCAGCAGTTCAAGAAGGTGGCTCACCACCATCATAAGGACAATTAGGGATGGGCAATAAATAACGACCAGGAAGGAAGGGGAGGTGGGGTGGCTATGTTAATAAAGGAAGGAGTCACTGTAATAGAGAAATGATATTGGGTCAAAAGATCAGGATAATGAAACAGTTTGGGTGGAGGTAAGGAATGATAAGGGAAAAAAAACACTAGTGGGCGTAGTCTATAGGCCTCCGAACAGTGGCAACTCTGTTGGACGGAGTATCAATCAGGAAATAGTTGAGGCTTGTAATAAAGGGAACATCTATAATTATGGGGGATTTTAACTATCATATTAACTGGACAAATCAAATTGGGCAGGGCAGCCTTGAGGATGAGTTCATTGAGTGTATTAGGGATGGGTTTCGTGAGCAGTATGTAACTGAACCGACCAGGGGGCAAGCAACCTTAGATCTGGTTCTGTGTAACGAGACAGGATTAATTAAAAATGTCCTAGTAAAGGATCCCCTTGGAATGAGTGACCATAACATGGTTGAATTCCATATTCAATTAGAGGGTGAGAAAGTTGGATCTCAAACAAGCGTGCTAAGCTTAAATAAAGGAGGCTATGAAGGTATGAGAGCGCAATTGAGTAGAGTGGATTGGGAAAATAGATTAAAGGGTAAGACGATACATGATCAGTGGTGTACATTTAAGGAGTTATTTTACAACTTCCAAAAAATGTATATTCCACTGAGAAAAGGGTGTAAAAGAAAAGACAGCCATCCGTGGCTAAGTAAAGAAATTAAGGATAGTATTCGACTAAAAACAAGGGCATATAAGGTAGCCAAGTCTAGTGGGAGGATAGAGGATTGGGAAAACTTTAAAAGACAGCAAAAAATAACAAAAAGATTGATTAAGAAAGGGAAGATAGATTATGAAAGTAAATTAGCAAAAAATATAAAAACAGATAGTAAGAGTTTTTATAGTTATATAAAAAGAAAAAGGGTGGCTAAAGTAAATGTTGGTCCCTTAGAGGATGAGACCGGGAAATTAATGGTGGGAAATATGGAGATGGCAAAAACACTGAATGAATATTTTATATCAGTCCTTACAGTAGAAGACACTAAGAATATCCCAACACTGGACAAACAGGGGGGTAAAGGGGGGGGGGGGGGGGGGGGGGAGGAGCTAAACACGATCAAAATCACTAAGGAAGTGGTGCTCGGTAAAATAATGGGACTCAAGGCGGATAAATCACCTGGACCTGAGGCTTACATCCTAGGGTCTTGAGGGAAGTGGCGGTAGGGATTGTGGATGCATTGGTAATAATTTTCCAAAACTCCCTGGACTCTGCAATGGTCCCGGCAGACTGGAAAACTGCTAATGTAACACCCTTATTTAAAAAGGGCAGTAGACAGAAGGCTGGAAACTATAGACCGGTTAGCCTAACATCTGTGGTGGGTAAAATTTTGGAGTCCATTATTAAGGAGACAGTAACAGGACATTTGGATAATCATAATTAAATAGGACAAAGTCAGCATGGTTTTATGAAGGGGAAGTCATGTTTGACAAATTTGCTGGAGTTCTTTGAGGGAGTAACATATAGGGTGGACGTAGTGTATTTAGACTTCCAAAAGGCATTTGACAAGGTGCCACACAAGAGATTATTGCTTAAGATAAAAAATCACGGGATTGGGGGTAATATTCTGGCATGGATAGAGGATTGGCTATCTAACAGAAGGCAGAGAGTTGGGATAAATGGTTCATTCTCAGACTGGCAATCAGTAACTAGTGGTGTACCGCAGGGGTCAGTGCTGGGTCCCCAACTCTTTACAATCTATATTAACGATTTGGAGGAGGGGACAGAGTGTAACATATCAAAGTTTGCAGATGATACTAAGATGGGAGGGAAAGTAGTGAGTGAGGAAGACATAAAAAACCTGCAAGGGGACATAGACAGGCTAAGTAAGTGGGCAGAGATTTGGCAGATGGAATACAATACTGGAAAGTGTGAGGTTATGCACTTTGGCAGGAAAAATCGTAGAGCAAGTTATTATCTTAATGGCAAGAAACTGGAAAGTACTGAAGTACAAAGGGATCTGGGGGTCCTGGTGCACGAAACTCAAAAGGTTAGTATGCAGGTGCAGCAAGTGATTAAGGCGGCCAATGGAATGTTGGCTTTCATTGCTAGGGGGATAGAATATAAAAATAGGGAGGTATTGCTTCAGTTGTACAAGGTATTGGTGAGACTGCACCTGGAATACTGCGTACAGTTTTGGTGTCCATACTTAAGAAAGGACATACTTGCTCTCGAGTCAGTACAAAGAAGGTTCACTCGGTTAATCCCGGGGATGAGCATATGAAGAGAGGTTGAGTAGATTGGGACTCTACTCATTGGAGTTCAGAAGAATGAGAGGCGATCTTATTGAAACATATAAGATTGTGAAGGGGTTGGATCGGGTGGATGCGGGGAGGATGTTCCCGATGATGGGTGAAACTAGAACTAGGGGGCATAGTCTTAGAATAAGGGGCTGCTCTTTCAAAACTGAGATGAGGAGGAACTACTTCACTCAGAGGGTGGTAGGTCCATGGAATATGCTGCCCCAAAAAGCTGTAGAAGCTACATCATTACATAAATTTAAAACAGAAATAGACAGTTTCCTTGAAGTAAAGGGAATTAAGGGTTACGGGGAGCGGGCAGGAATTTGGACATGAGTCTAGGTTCGGATCGGTCATGGCTCTGTGGGTAGCGGAGCGGGCCCAGGGGCCGTGTAGCTTGATCCTGCTCGTATTTCGTGTCTAATTCTGTTAGATTCAGGAGATGGTTCTGTGATTGTGGATTGGCGGTTAGGATCAGATATGATCTTATTGAATGGTGGAGCAGGCTCGAGGGGCCGATTGGCCTACTCCTGCTCCTATTTCTTATGTAGAGACGCCCACTTCCCATGAATGAATAAAAAAAAGTCCTTTCCCCCAACCAACCAGGCTCCAGGAGCTATCAAAATAACTGCACAAGAAGGAATATTTCTTTAAAAAAGGACAGCGCTCTCGGTAATTTCTCCTCTCCCTTAAATGTACAATAGCAAATTTTGACTTTATGCGACAGAAAGAACATGCATTTACATAGCATCTTTCACTATATCCCAAAGTGCTTTACAGCCAATTAATTACAATGGTAACCACACGTCAAAAGTAATGTAGTGATACATGGTAGCCAATTTGCACATAGCAAGGTCCCATAAACAGCAACGTGATAAATGACTGTTAGTAATATTGGTTGAGGGAGAAGTATTGGCCAGGGCACTGGGAGAACTCCCCTGCGCTTCAAATAGTGCCATGGGATCTTTTACATCCAAATCAGACCAGAGGGGACCAAATGTCTCATCCAAAAGACAGCACCTCCAACAGTGCAGTATTCCCTCAATACTGCACTGAAGTGTCAGCCTTGATTATATGTTCAAGCCTGTGGAGTGGGGAGTAAACCCACGACCTTCTGACTCAGACTCGAGGGCGTTACCATTGAGCCAAGACTGACACCTACACAACTTTATGTGAAGGTTGAATAAATTAAGAATGTAGATTTCTGATTAGGTTACGTCTCATCAGTGGCTGTTAACGTCAAGTTTCACAATGGTTATTAAAAAATAACACTAGAGTAAACTAAAAATTTGTACTAAAGAAATTTAATTTTTTTTAGTTGCAGTTTTAAAGGGAACTTTGGAAAGCACTGGGATCATATTTACATTTACCACAAGAATTTTTTTTCAAGCGGGTCAGGGCTTCGCCTGTAAAATGCTGAGATTGGTCACCTTCGATTGCACTTGAATCTTTGCCGTCTGTTGTAAGTTTTGTCACGCAACGCGACTGTCTGAGGACACCAGAATCCCACTTTGGAGTTACTACTGCATAGCGTAGGAGCTCTTCATACTCATCCTTGTGGGGGAAAATAAAGAAACGCACTTAGCATTTATTTTTTAATACTATTACTTCAAAATAACCACATCTGATGCACTCAGGATAGAAAAGATTCACAGCAGAATTAACTTTAAACACAAAAGCAAAATACTACAGATGCTGGAAATCTGAAATAAAACAGATAATGATGGAAATACTCGGCAGGTCAGGCAGCATTCATGGAGAGAGAAACAATTAACGTTTCAGGTCAATGACCCAAGCAGTATTTCCAGCTTTTGTTTTTATTTTAACTTTAAATACAAACAGGCCAATTGCAACCACATTCATATTTTTACACCGTCTAGTTTTAGTACATTTTTATCTTTTCAGAGACTTTTTGAAGCCAAAATCTATGTTTTGATACCAGAGGGATCTTGCTACAATAAAGAAAAGCTTTTCTCAGGCAACTCATTTTCTAGGAGTCAGTTTTGGTCTTGGGTGGTAGAATTTCCTAAACATTTCAAAACTAAATAAGCCAATACAATATTACCACCATATGCACTTTATTAGTATCGGGTGGTATTTCAACTTTGGCAGGAGTGTAAAATGGCCAGTAGCAGGTCGGCTACCTGTTATACATCCTGCATAATATTCCTTTCCATAATGGGTAGACAATCTGCTACCACTCGATTTACGCTTTTGCCAAAGTTGAAAGTTATGCCCATAGTCATCAGTTGGTAACACATCTGGGCAATCTTCCTGTAATCTACTTAGTACTGTACTTCAGTAAGCTGTTGACTAGGAAGTCATTATACATAGTCATCAAATTTGGAGAGTTTAACTTTGGTCACTCACTTAAAACTTGATTAATGCATAATATAACACAAGAGCTTAACTTCAAGCAATTCTTTGAATACTGATACCTTATGGGCAATGTTCCTCCTAATTATTTTTTGGGTGTGCGGCCCCTATAAGAGGCTGCACAGCCCATTCACAGTTTCCTGCACGCGCAAAATTTAACTTTGAGAAAGCCGGTCCCAGGCTGTGCGGGAAACGTTGCTTATGGGCACGACACCCATCTAAAATGAGGAAAAAAAATCAAAAGCCTTACCTACCCCCTTTGGTTTTCAGAACACTGTCTCTTGTTCCACACACACCAAGGGCACGGATTCACAGTGACTAAGTTAAATTTCAGTTGCATTAAAAACGGTATTCTGGAATTTTTATTGGTGTTTTGTGGATTGATTTCATGACTGTTCATCATTTTGTAAAAATTGTAAATGAGTGGAAGAAAAAGGGCAAAACGAGAGATATGTCAAGGTCCTTGTTTTCATGGAAAGCCCAGCAGGATGTTAAAGATGGATAATTTATATGCATATTTTATAAGCCAGGCCACATGAACATCAGGCATTAGAAACAAAAAACACAAGTTCCTTCAAGTCTCTGATTATGGGTCCTTGTTAAATATAGTCTTGAGATTCTTCACTTGCAAACTTATTCTACTGAATTCAAAATTCTACCCTTTTAATTTGTTTCTTTCAACATTTTTTTCCTTATCCACTCTCTTTTCAATACCAGTCAGTAAAACTGAAACTGTTAACTGGTCATCAGCTAGCAATTATATCTCTAATTGTGAATGATTAGATATTGTCCAGTTGACTCTGGTTTTGTTTGTCATAGTAATAAAACAGATGTGGACCAATGAAGAATATCCCTCTCTCCTGATTTCTTAATGGCATGCACAGAACACTACATTAGTGCCAGTTACAGTCAAAAAAAAATTGATATAAAAAGAATGTAGTAAGGTCAGTCACATAAAGCCCTCCAGCAGGTGAATGCAAAAACACTACAATAATGACCAAAAAGGTTAGGATTTACAGAGTACAAATACTCATGTGAGTTACGAAAAATAAAAAAGGGTTCAGAGTGCAGACTTTTGTTTTGAAAACTCATGATTTGATAAACCATATAAAATGCCATTTCAAATATCTGTTCAAATTTAGTGGAAATTTCATAATTGGAATAAAAAGTAAAAATAAAAATGTTGTCTGCAATCTGAATATAGCTTGTATTTAAATTCAACACACACTATCTAAAGTGTGGTATAAGGAATGCACAAAGACATGCAATGTACACTTTACGTCCCATTGTACCTCTGACTATAGCTCTCTATATAGGCTTGTAATCGCTAGCATCCATTGTATATGCTTTTGAACATGGAGGTTCAGTTTTTGTTCTGCTGTACATGATCACTGCAAATTCATACTCTTATTATAGTTAATTGTGGAACATTCTACATGTGATTTAAATTACCATCAATACAAGGTCCTCAGGATAAATGGAAAAAAACACCTGTTCATTTAACGAACGGAGAAAGCAGGACACAAGAAAAGATTCAGGAGGCCAATGTCCAACAGTTTTCCGTAACATTATGTATATTTAGGAAATGCATTTTGGATTTATGCATTAAACTAGCCAATCCTTGGAGGGTCTACAGTACCTCATTAAAATCTAATGACTGGAAGTTAAAAGTCAGGAGTTCCCAAACACAGAAGGCCCAGACTAAATACACAAAGATTAAAATGGCCTCAAATTTTATTAGAGTTATTTTCCCACAACTCAAAACATAATAAATGTTTCCAATCTGATTCAATCTACTTGCTTGACCATATTGTGGCACCCCATGAACTTTCAGAGCAATCATACCTAGAAATTAGAAAACTGTTGCTCAAATGTATGTATATGAATATAGAACAAATGTAAGAAGTCACACAACACCAGGTTATAGTCCAACAGCTTTATTTGAAATCACAAGCTTTCAGCGCGCTGCTCCTTCGTCAGGTGAAGTGGAGAAATGCGTAAAGACACAGCTTATACAGTCAGAGAATAATGTCAGATGTTTACAGGTAATCTTGCCAACTGCCATTTATCACACCTCGGCAGAGAGATAATCACAGCAATCAAAGGTGTGAATGGTGTCCAAACAGGTCAGTCAGGAAAACATTACATCAAAGAACAATGAGGTGGGGTCACAAGGGATCAAATATTGCAGATGCTGGGGTCTGTATGAAAAACAAAAGACAAAAAACATTTTTTTTTTTTGCTGGAAATCACAGCAGGTCCGGCCGCATCTGTGTAGAGAGAACCAGCCAACAACGACTCGAGTCTGGTCGACATTGGCTTGTTCTCTCCACACAGATGCGGCCGGACCTGCTGTGATTTCCAGCAAAAAAAAATGTTTGTGTTTTTCATACAGACCCCAGCATCTGCAATATTTGACCCCTTGTGACCCCACCTCATTGTTCTTTGATGTAATGTTTCCCTGACTGACCTGTTTGGACACCATTCACACCTTTGACTGCTGTGATTATCTCTCTGCCGAGGTGTGATAAATGGCAGTTGGCAAGATTACCTGTAAACATCTGACATTATTCTCTGACTATATAAGCTGTGTCTTTATGCATTTCTCCACTTCACCGGACGAAGGAGCAGCACTCCGAAAGCTTGTGATTTCAAATAAAGCTGTTGGACTATAACCTGTTGTGTGACTTCTTACATTTGTCCACCCCAGTCCAACTCCAGCATCTCCACACCATGAATATAGAACAGACCTCACCAGTTACAGTAGGTGCGTTTGTGGGAACGCAGTTGCCAGTATAACGTAGCACTACACGCCGTCGTCAGTCATCAGCATCCGCAGCTCCCTGAAGGAGCCTCCTTACTGTCGGACCCTAGACTTATTTCAGTCCTTTCCAGCTTTCCCCCTTCTCCTCTGGAGTTGTTGCTCTCCAGCACCCAAGGATCTGTCTCTGTAGTGCCTCAAATGAAATCGGACCAAAGGTTGCCTTTTTACTATCCTTTTATCATCTCACATGGGAAGCATAGCTCAATAATAAACAGCAACAGATACTAAACAGCGATGCTTCTTAATCCAAAGAGCGACAAGCAGACCCTTCACCGGGTCAGAGGAACTGGATTTCATCACCAATAGCGTCAGAATAGAAACCAGAGTTTCAGTAGATATTTCTTTAGGATTTTAATTTTCAAGCATATTGCAAATAGGGTGCTGCAAAGAGAGTACTGTTTACCCTCTGAAGCCCCACAACCGTTTTATACACACACAAAAATAATGGAGAAAACTGATGTACGTTTTCACATGTACTTCACTCACACAATATCACAGTAAGCACAAGAGCAGATCAAAGGCTGGGTCTTCTGTGACAGTTGACTCACCTTCTGACTCCCCAAAGCCTTTCCACCATCTACAAGGCACAAGTCAGGGGTGTGACGGAATACTCTCCACTTGCCTGGATGAGTGGAACTCTAACACACAGAAGTTTGACACTATCCAGGACAAAGCAGCCCACTTGATTATCACCCCATCCACCACCTTAAACATTCAGTCCCCCCACCACCGGCATACCGTGGCTGCAGTGTGCACCATCTACAAGTTGCACTACAGCAACTTGCCAAGGCTTCTTCGGCAGCACCTCCCAAAACTACGACCTCTACCACCTAGAAGGACAAGGGCAGCAGACCCATGGGAACACCAACACCTCCACATTCCCCTCCAAGTCACACACCATCCTGATCTGGAAATATAATCGCCATTCCTTGATCGTTGCTGGATCAAAATCCTGGAACTCCCTCCCTAACAGCACTGTGGGAGTACCGCCTCCACACGGAATGCAGCAGTTGAAGGCGGCAGCTCACCACCACCTTCAAGGGCAATTAGGGATGGAAAATTAAACGCTGGCCTTGCCAGCGGCGCCCAGATCCCATGAATGAATAAAAAACTGAAACATCACTTCCTCACTTTTGAATTCACACCTTTGAGATAAAGGTCAACATTCCATTAGCCATGTTTGATTACTTTTTGTAACAGTGCACTAGCTTTTAGTGATTTGTGTACATGGATACCTAAATCCCTTTGCTCCCTCATAGCTCCTAGTCTCTCCAAAGCAGATAACCTCATACTTCACCACATTGAATTCCATCTGCCATTGTTTTGCCTACCCACATAGACTACCCATGCTGCAACTCAGTGACCAGGGCAGCAATTCCTCCCAACATTTTTAAGTTGATAGATTTAAAAAAGGAGACAAGTTTTGGTTTTAACATGTACAATGTAGAAGGCACGGAGAGCAAGGATAGAAAAATACTCCCAACCATTTTTTGTAACAAACCCCTCCACTTCACTACACAGAGCATATAAATATTGGATGACCTATGAAGAGCACACACTAGGTAGAAAATAGCAAGCAAGATATATACCACTAAAGACATTAGGCAAGCCAATAAACAGTGCACAACTGACTATGCTCCACACAACTTGATGCAAAATTTTGCAATAAGATAAACAACCAAATAATCTTTTAGTGAGTTGGTTGAGAGATAATCTTGATCAGCACACCTGGGGTGGGGAGGGAAAGAGAACTCCCTTGACTCTTCTTCAAATAGTGCCATGTGATCTTTTACATCCATCTCAGTGGGCAGACGGGGGGCTCAGTTTAACGCCTCGTCCAAAAGTCAACACCTCTGACAGTGCAACGCTGCACTAAGCGTCAGCCTAGATTATGCGCTGATGTCTCTGGACTGCGGTTTGAAATCGCTACCTTCTGAAGCGAGAGTACATTAATTTAATAATTCTTTTCAAAAAGATTAATTGTGATGTTATACAGCCAACTCCTTACAAACACAGCTTTATTTGGTAATCACAACTAAACTACACTGCAATGAATAAATAGCAAATGCGCCTGGAAAACCGATCAGAAGATATATGCTCAAATTTCAACTTACTTATCATTGCTGATTTCAGTGTTATATGACAGTTGGCACTAAGTAATAGCATACTGTTGCCTTGTTTTGTAGGCTGCAGAAAAAATATCCCATCATCTATTGTTCCTGAAAGCACTAGTGCAAATTCATGCAGACAACTGACTGAGTCAGGATGTATACTCCTCGTTATTGATGAGATATGGCCAGCAGTACCACAAGTGTTACTAATGCTCAAGACATTTCCAGAAGCAGTTATATTTGCGACTAAAAAAATGTATCAATCTAGAAGGCTTATATAGATCGACAACAAAGTTGCAGACACAGCTGCTCCCCATGTATTCTGGGACGACGACAGAAGATGGGCCAGGCGATGTTAGAAGCACGAATATGTGTCAGCAAATTCCAATATGGAGCACAACTCTGCGAACAATGATGGTTGGCATGCAAGAGCACCATATCTTACTATCTGCAGTACATACAGTATCATAATGTTACAGCTAAAAGCATGAGAGATTTATGTTTCTTTTAAATATATACAAATTATGCTTATAACTGCTTTATCTCCAGTACCTAAACATGAAATTCCTCCTCCCTACCTGCAGATCAGACGAGACTGAACTACCCCGATCTGAATCTTTAGGCAATACAGGGCTGGAAGTCCTCTCTTCATCGGAGGACATCTGCACAAAAGAGAGCAATCAATCAATTGATTTAAGTACTGGCCTAGGCCCAGAAGAAAACAATTTCATAGAATTTCAATAACATCG
The DNA here is from genome assembly GCF_052327205.1 of Somniosus microcephalus. NCBI lineage: Eukaryota > Metazoa > Chordata > Chondrichthyes > Squaliformes > Somniosidae > Somniosus > Somniosus microcephalus. The sequence continues at coordinate 221,652,974 of NC_140987.1, forward strand.
GCTTACTATTCCGGTCTCCCTGTGACCTGGGAGATCTTCATCTTGCTGACCTCAGTTTAACCCCAACCGATATTATGCATAATTTGCTTTTTGCAGTCACGGATACAAATAGATGGCTCGCTGTAGACACAATTCAACCGATCTGTTCACCATTGTAATTTTATTAAGGATATGCAAATTGCTTGGATTCAAACTGACCCTTTAAGGTGCATTTTTTCTTTAAAAAATTTAAAGAGCACACCAACAGTGTTGCTTTTTTTTTTTTAAAAAAAGGACTATTACAAATAACTGAGATAAAACATGAAGAATTTAAACAGGGTCACTTCCAGATCACTGAAATCAAGATCTACTATGTTAAAATCTAGTCAAGTACCTAAAAATAAATTGGACTTTAAAGACCCACTACATCAATATTCATATCCTGGAGACTTTCCTAGTTCAGAATGGATCACTCCAGAAGTTTGGTCACTTGCCCTTTTACTCTAATGGAATTCACATGACAGCAGCCGTGCAACATACTAATTTAACAAAATAGTCTGTGTGGTGTATGTGCCTTTAAGAGCAATTGTGGTGTATGTGCCTTTAAGAGCCCCAGGTGTGCGTAATGCCGGTAATTGCCACTTGGGCTTTATAAGCCTGTGTATTGTGTATATCCTTTAGAAACCCCCCCCAGACTTGCTTAGTAAATACCTATGAACCAACTCCTGTCTTCAGTGTCTTTATCTACACACGGACACTACAGTGGCGGCGAAGTGGAAACGGACTTACCTGCAATTCGGCAGCACCTCAAGGACATCGATTCCTCCAGCGTCCAGAAGACTCAAGGAAGTAAGAGAAACTGTGGTTTCACCAGCTGGCCAAGCTGGTGACAGGTACTGCGCTAATCCTTCCTGGGCGTCAGGCTGGAGCTCCAGCGGCGGGCTCTACAGCTGAGACAGGCAGCGAAATCGGAGGCAAGCAATAACGGACTGGGAGGGTGCACTCGAGAGACGGCCGGCGCGGCAAGCAGGTCAGCGTTTAGACCTCCGTCGGGAACGAGTCTCCAACAGTGAATAAACGGAAACCACAGTAAAACAGCGTTGTTATCGGTAGCAGCGGCGGGAAAGCGCGGGAAGCGCCATATCGTTGCTACAGAGAAAAAAAAAGCGCGGGAAGCGCCATATCTTTTCTGAAATGCCTAAATCTGGTAATATTGAGGCTTTTGATGGCGAAATAGAAGATTGGACCACATACGTGGAAAGAGTAGAGGTTTATTGCACTGCAAATGGAATAACAGATGAAAAAAAAGCTTCAGTACTTCTGAACTTAATGGGCGCGAAGACATACGGGCTGTTACGAAATTTAATCACTCCAGCCAAACCAAAGGACAAGACTTTTAAAGAAATTGTTGATACCCTGCAGGAGCATTTAAACCCAACACCGCTGCTGATAGCGGAACGATTCAAGTTCTTCAAGAGAAATCAACACAAGAATGAAAGTAACGCTGATTACCTAACCGAATTAAGAAAGCTATCAAAGTACTGCCAATTCGGAGCAGGACTATCGGATTATCTTCGAGACAAATTTGTTTGCGGTCTCTTAAGTGAAGGAACACAAAAAAGACTGCTTTCTGAAAAAGATTTAACATTGGACAAAGCTTTCAGTATGGCTGTATCATACGAAGCAGCAGCAAAAGGAGCAGCAGAGATACAACAAGAGACACAGGACTTCGGCACCCATAAAATGACACAGGAGTTCGGAAGATGTTATCGCTGCGGCAGATCCACCCATAACCAGAGGGACTGCTGGTTCAAGGGCAAAGCATGCAGGCAATGTGGTAAGATTGGACACATTGCACGGGTATGCCAATCTGGACAAAATAAATCCACTGACAGAAAACAAAAAATCAATAAAGAAAAGTACAGGAAGGTACAAATGATGACGGACAATAGCTCCGAAGACCAGAATAGCGATAGCGACTCCGGAAACAAGAGACTAAGCTGTCTCAAATTACATAATGTACTTGCCAAAGAGGATTACCAAACCATTTGGGTTACCCTCACAATAGCAGGGTCCCCAGTTAAAATGGAGCTAGATACAGGATCAGCTCTAACCGTAATAAATCGACGAGATTACGAGAGGCTATTTTCGCATATACCTCTAAAAGACACATCCATTATCTTAAAAACATATACGGGGCAGAAAGTCTACCCCAAAGGAAAAATAAGGGTGCCTGTGGTATACAACGGCAAAGAAATACAAAAGTTGTGTTTATACATTCTACAAGATGGTGGTCCACCGTTGTTGGGACGTGAATGGATAAGGAAGATATGTTTAGACTGGCACTCCATTCAGGCACTGACGGTGACCAGTAAGGAAAAAAACAATGATGACATCATACCTGAACGATTAAAAGACATCTTGGCCAATGCCAAAGAAGTGTTTCAAGAGAAACTAGGAACCTTGAAAGGCATCACCGCCTCAATAAAAGTGGAAGATACAGCAATTCCAAAAATTTTTAAGGCAAGACCGGTGCCATACGCAATACGTCCGGCAGTCGAGGCAGAGCTGAAGAATTTGGAAAAGGCAGGCGTATTATCCAAAATAGATTGGAGCGAATGGGCAACACCCATCGTTCCAGTCATGAAAAAAATTGAAAAATAACTCTGAGGAACAGAAAAAAATTCGCATCTCTGGGGACTTTAAGGTGACTGTAAACCCGGTCCTTCACACGGTACAGTATCCTCTTCCGAGGATAGAAGATATTTTCGCCTCACTATCCGGAGGGAAACGTTTCACCAAAATTGACTTGGCACAGGCATATCTACAGATGGAGGTTGAGGAGACCTCTAAAAAGTATCTCACAATAAACACACACAAAGGCCTGTACCAGTACAATCGACTGGTTTTTGGAATAGCATCAGCTACAGCTATCTGGCAAAGAGCTATGGAGCAAGTCCTGCAAGGGATTCCGGGGACTCAATGCTACCTAGACGACATCCTTATAACAGGAGAAAACGACAACGAGCACCTTGCCAATTTGGAGCAGGTGCTCACTAGGCTGAAAGAACGGGGCCTACGAGCAAATCGCCCCAAGTGCGAATTTTTCCAAAATCAGATATCATATTGTGGCCACATAATTAATAAGGAAGGGTTGCATAAGTCACCTGAAAAAATTGAAGCAGTTATAAAAGCCCCAGCACCTGAAAATGTTTCACAATTAAGGTCATTCCTGGGATTAATAAATTACTATCATAAATTTTTACCGAACTTATCAACTATTCTACACCCTCTTAATGATCTTCTACAGACAGGAGTGATTTGGAAATGGAACGAAGACTGTAAACGTGCCTTCCATAAATGTAAAGACTTAATCACATCCGAGAAAGTTTTGGCTCATTACAACCCATCACTACCAATCAGACTGGCGTGCGATGCATCCCCTTACGGCATAGGAGCGGTATTGTCCCATAGATTCCCTGATGGCTCGGAACGGCCGATAGCTTTTGCGTCACGCTCATTGAACTCAGCTGAGCGTAACTATGCCCAGATAGACAGGGAAGCACTCAGCCTGGTATGGGGAGTGAAGAAATTCAACCATTACCTACACGGACAAAAATTTACCTTGCTGACTGACCATCAACCCCTCATCTCCATATTCAACCCTAAAAAAGGTGTCCCCATTATGACGGCACAAAGACTACAGAAGTGGTCCCTTTTTCTAGGGGCACACCAATACAACATTGAATACAAAGGGTCAAAACAGCATGGGAATGCTGACGGTTTATCACGCCTACCGTTGCCAACGATAGAAGAGGCACCTACAGTAGACCCAGTAGAGATATTCCACTCTACCATAGTGGAATGTCTACCGGTGACAAATTCTGCCATTGAAAGGGAGACAAGAAATGACCCTACTCTCTCACGGGTCTACGATTTAACAGTGAAGGGATGGCCAGCACATGGCGAACCACTGTTGCCAGCATTCTCGCAAAGAAGAGAACAGCTGTCAGTGTGCCGAGGAACCTTGATGTGTGGATCCAGAGTGGTGATTCCACCCAAACTCCAGGATAAAGTGCTAAAGGAGCTCCACGAGGGGCATCTGGGTGGAGTGAAAATGAAGAACCTAGCTAGGGCGTTTGTATGGTGGCCAGGTATCGATGGAGACATCGAAGACATGACCAAGAGCTGCCTAGGATGCCAGAAGGTCCAAAATGCTCCGCCACAGGCCCCTCTACATCCATGGGAGTGGCCCTCATCTCCCTGGCAAAGGGTGCACATCGACTTTGCTGGTCCATTTATGGACTCAATGTTCTTAATCGCAGTTGATGCACACTCCAAGTGGCCGGAGGTAATAAAGATGTCCTCCACCACCACGGAAAAAACCATCACAGTATTAAGGACCATATTTGCCAGGAATGGGCTGCCGGAGCAGATATGTTCTGATAATGGACCGCAATTTGTGTCCGAAGAATTCAGAAAGTTCTTAAAGAACAATGGGGTAAAGCACTACACGTCCGCCCCATACCATCCCGCCACCAATGGATTGGCTGAAAGGTTTGTCCAGACCTTCAAGAAGGCCATCAAGGCCATGGGTAATGAAGACATAAAACTTCAGCACAAGGTGGATAACTTCTTATTTGCATATAGGAATGCAACGCATATGGTTACTAACCAAACTCCCGCCATGATGTTCTACAATAGAAACCTAAGATGCCGGCTGGATTTGGTCAAGCCCAACATCCGAAGGGACGTGGAGAACCGGCAGTTTCAGGGCATGAATGAAAGGCCAACTAGGGCCTTCCGGATAGGCCAACCGGTTTTGGCCCAGGACTACCGTACCGAGAAATGGCAGCCTGGAACTATCTGCACACGATTAGGACCACTGATGTATACCGTGGACATCGGAGACAGCATAAGGCGGTGCCATGCTGACCAAATCATCAAGTCATCCAAAAAGGGACAACCTACACCACCACTCTATACATCTAACGATGAAGTAGAGATACCCATATCTACCTCCGATCCGGTGATACTGGAGCCCGATGAACCCGACACTGGCCTTCAAGCCGAATCAGCCTTGCCAGAAGAACCTACTACACCACCAGAAACTACTACACCCCCGAGGCGTTATCCGGACCGAGTCAGGAAGCCTCCTGAGAGACTAACTTATAATTAATTAATACAGCAATGTATATTATTTTGCATATAACATGTAATTAATAATTACTTAAAATATGATGTACTAGTTAGCTAGAAGGGGAGGAATTGTGGTGTATGTGCCTTTAAGAGCCCCAGGTGTGCGTAATGCCGGTAATTGCCACTTGGGCTATATGAGCCTGTGTATTGTGTATATCCTTTAGAAACCCCCCCCAGACTTGCTTAGTAAATACCTATGAACCAACTCCTGTCTTCAGTGTCTTTATCTACACACGGACACTACAGTCTGATTTCAGCTACATTCAAGGTTCTACAATTTTAAAAAATCTCCACCAAATCTTTGTCAATCACCTGACTTGCACATTTAAGAAATTGAGAGTTTCAAATCTAGACTCTCTTTAAAATGAAGCAATCCCATTAACAAATGCCGAAGCCCACTGAGCATGATGCAGCTCTTTTTCTCCCAGCTCTGCTATTGTGCGACTAGTCCATGAGTTCCTCGTCGGGTAGCAGGCCTCTATGAGGAAATTCCATTTGGAATATTAATCTTTTTCTATGAAAGACTAAACAACAACTTGCATTTATATCGCACCTTTACCACAGTAAAACATCCCAAGGCACTTAACAGGGGCGTAAACAGACAAAACAAAATTGACAGAGCCGAAGGAGGAGACATTAGTACAGGTGACCGACCAAAAGCTTGGTCCAAGAGGTGGGTTTTAAGAAGCATCTTAAGGAGGAGAGTTGGGAGGCTTAGGGAGGAAATTCCAGAGCTTAAGGCTTAGACAACTGAAAATGGTGGGCGAAGGAAGTCAGGGATACACAGGAGGCCAGAATGGTGGGCGAAGGAAGTCAGGGATACACAGGAGGCCAGAATGGTGGGCGAAGGAAGTCAGGGATACACAGGAGGCCAGAATGGTGGGCGAAGGAAGTCAGAGATACACAGGAGGCCAGAATGGTGGGCGAAGGAAGTCAGGGATACACAGGAGGCCAGAATGGTGGGCGAAGGAAGTCAGGGATACACAGGAGGCCAGAATGGTGGGCGAAGGAAGTCAGGGATACACAGGAGGCCAGAATGGTGGGCGAAGGAAGTCGGGGATACACAGGAGGCCAGAATGGTGGGCGAAGGCTGCTTTTAACAAGGTAAGTGGTGAATTAATTAAAATTAAAACTTTTTTTTCCCCCCCACAGGTTTATTATTTTTAAATACTTTTTAAAAAAAAGGCAAGTTTAGTTTTAGCCCCGTTAGAAAATGTAATTAATTTTTTCAAAAATTTTAATTATTGTTTAAAATAGTTATTTTAGGTAATTTATACAGGAAACTTTGTGCTATCCGGCACAGACGGGACCGAGCTGTTGCCATCCCATCAAAACTGCCGGACAAACCAGCGCTAATGTTGAAACATACGGAGATTTTGAGCTCCGTATCTGGCAACAAACCCTGTTCTAAACCTTGCAAGCGTCTCTGTAGCTTAGCAACAGCTTCAGCGAGACGTTGCAGAGCCTGACTGGTGAAAAAAAAGCACCGAAAAGAAAAAAAACCTAACGAAACGGCTCCTGATTTTTGCCGGTGGCTCAAGCATTCCGGACAGTTAACCTCCGGATAAACCAAAGTTTCCTGTAATTACTTTAAAAATGTGATTTTTAAAAATTAATTTATTTTAAGTTTTAGTGATGTTTTGGGGCTTATAGTATTTATAGTTTTGACAGCTCTTCCTGTCAATTTTATGAATGAAGTATTCCCTGCTGCCATTGGCTCTCCATGGCCCACGTGATCCCAGGGGACGCATCGAACTAACTGCGCCCCTGGGATATGCAAGCACTGCACGCTGGCAGTTGGAGCAGGCCCAGGATCGGAATCCCACGCAGGCCCACAGCACAACGGCCGGCACGCAAGGTAAGTGCAGGTCGGGGGCTTGCACCCGCGGGAAGCCGCCGACCCGAATTTCTGGTCCAATCTTCTCTAGCTCAAAGTATTTGAGAGCAAGTAGCTTTTTTACCCTGCTTCCCTCCAAAACTCCCAACCGGCTATCATCCCAGATTCCCAGCTAAACTCCACTCAATATCTTTCCAACTCCTCAATCTTCCAAAACTTCTAATTTTTTAATCATGTTTATTTTAAAACATTAATTTTTATCTCTACTAGCATATGTTGAAGGGTGTTAAAGGTATCTCGACAACCAATGAAATATTGATTTTCTGCAATTACTGGGGTACAGCACAACATTAAGCATAAAGCACTTAAAACTCCATTTGACTACAAGTGAGCCATTTTCATACAATTTTTATGCATTTCAGAAACAATACTGGTCTGTATACTATTCAAAATCTCTAGTTAGCTGCTCATGATTTTAACCTTTTTAAACTATTGATTTTCAATATGCTGTTGATATCATATTACCAGTATACCAATACAATCTTAAGGGTGGAACTTACAAATTAATTCAGATTTGAAACCTTTTCTTTCCCCTTATACACGAATGAGGAGTCAGTGTTCCACGTATATAATCGAATGCATAAAGTTGCAGCCTCTTTATTTGAAGGGGCTGCGCCTCGATTTTTGGCTGCACTTCAGTCCCACGCTCTTGATCTTTGGTCACCCGGTGCAGAGGAGAGTGGGCAGATCGGAGGACCTCCTCGTAGGACTGCTCCTGGGCCTGGCCAAAGTGGCCATTAACTGGTCCAGGCAGCGGGCGGTCGAGAGGGTCGTTCGGCCTGATTGCCTGCCTGCCTGCCTGCCTCCCTTCCGCGGCCAAGTTCGCGCCCAGGTGGTCCTGGAGATGGAGCACGCGGTGTCCGCCGGCACGCTTGAGGCCTTCCGCGACCGGTTGGCGCCGCAGGGACTGGAGTGCATCATCATCCCGGCCAATCAAATTTTAATTTAATTTGTGAAGTTTTATTTAAAGTTTTATTAAGTTACAGAAGATTCGTTTAATCACCCAACCAGAAGAGTACACACGAATGACAAATAACACTCCCAACTATGGCCTATGATATACAAGTTCAACATTAACTTCTTGATTTGTATTCCATTCCAAAGTCCAGATCATTTATGTATATTTATGTTATTATCTGAATTTGACCATCATCAACTGAACTTCTCAAGCTAAGTCTTTCATATAAAAATTAGAAACTGTATGATTTCAAACAACAATCTTTGGGATAACTCCACTCAGCACACCCTTACTTTCCCCCACACCACCGCTAACATCACTCCTCAAACAAGCATCCCTGCTTCCTAGCCGACAGCCAAATTATTATGCATTCCCAGATTTTACCTTAAATGCCTGCCATTGTAAACATTGGTAGCCCATCACACAGAACTTTGTCAAATGCTTGTTGGAAGTCTAGGTACATCATGGCGTCATGGCTTTCCGCAGTTCACTCAAGATGTACTTCCTCAATAAAAGTCAAAGATGCTATGCAGGCACTAAGTTACGACACTAAGCTAGGTGGCACTGTAGTGTAGATGGGGAAAGAAAGTTGTAATGGGACATTGATAGGTTAAGCGAGTGGGCAAAACTGTGGTAGATGGCATTCAATGTGAGGAAGTGCAAGGTCATCCACTTGGACCCAAGAAAGAGTATTTTCCAACGAGTAAGTAGTTAGGAACTCTGGATCAGACGACAGATTTAGAGGTTCAAGTGCAGAAATCGCTAAAAGCTAATGGACAGGTACAACAAAATGAGAAAGGCTAATGGAATGTTGGTCTTTCTCTCATGGGGGCGGAAGTCATGTTACAGCTGTACAGACTGCTGGTTAGACTCCATCTGGAGTACAGGTAGACTATCCTTTATCCGAAAACCTCGGGACCAGCCGTGTTTCGGTTTTTGGAAAATTTCGGATTTCAGAAGGTATTTTATAAGACTGGGAAATTTGTCGGCGGGGGGGGGGGGGTGGGGGTCAGCGGGGGGTTCGGCGGGGGTCGGGGTCGTGCGGACGACTTATGCTGAACAAAAAAACTTTCGGTTTTTAGAGGGTTTCGGTTTTTGGAAGTTCGGATAAAGGATAGTCTACCTGTACTGCATTCAGTTTTGTACACCGCACTTCAAGAAGGATATATTGGCCTCAAAGGGGATACAGCGCAGATTCACCAGAATGATACCGGGGCTAAAAGCATTAAATTATGAGGACAGGTTGTATAGACTAGGCTTGTATTCCCTTGAATATAGATGATTAAGAAAGATGATTAAAGGATTTGATAGGGTAGAGAGAGAAACTATTCCCTCTGGTGAGAGTCTAGAACAAAGGGACATAACCTTAAAATTTAGATCTAGGCCATTCAGGGGCAATGTCAGAAAGCATTTCTTCACACAGAGTGATCTAGAACTCTCCTCCAAAAAGCTGTTGAGGCTAGGTCAACTGAAAATTTCAAAACAGAGATATATTTTTGTTAGGCAAGGGTAATAAGGGTTAGAGAACCAAGGCAGGTAAATGGAGTTAAGATACAGATCAGCCATGATGTAATTGAATGGCAAAATAGGCAAAAGGGGCTGAATGGCCTCCTCCTGTTACTAGATATTTGAAAGATCAAACTTGTAGTTAGAGCATCTTATCAGATCCTCAAAATATCCCACAGCACTTCACAGACAATGAATTAAAACAGTCACTGTTATTACATAAGGAAACATGCAGCCTAATTTCCAATATAGCAAGGGCCCACAAATATCAGTGAGGTAAATGACCAGGTAAGCCAGGTTTTCTTCTGGGTGGTGTTGGATCGGGGGAGTAATCTTAGCCAGAACTCTCTGCTCTTTAAATAGTGGCAGGGGATCTTTAACATCCCTTAAGCCAGTTCCTCAGTTTAACATCCCATCCCAAAGAACTGCACTTATGCCAACCAAGACAATGTACTTACTGCTTGAGGTGGGGCTTCAACACACAATCTTGAGTCACATGCCATCAACTAAGCCATATCAACATTATTCCAATTTTAATTTCTTGAATCCATTTCATATTTTCCTTTTTTGCTAAAATGTGGCATGTCAACAAACTAGAAGCTCCTCAATTACTTCTATTCTGATGCAAACGACATCTACAACATTTACAGAAGTAACAAAAAAAAACTTGATTTTCTACGTTTGATATTTATGGCTACCCAATAGACAAGAATACCCAAATAGCCTCTTTGCCCCAACAGGAACAATCCAGGAATTTTTTGGGCAATTTTGATTTTTTTTTTCCTTCCCTAAGATTCTTAAAATTTCCCTTAACTGTTGAAGATATCCCCAACAGCTTCAACATGCTTGGTTACGTCGGTAATATTCTGCGGAGGTACCGTTGATCGGGTGTAGGTGGCTCCAATGCTCGGCCAGACCCTCGGGATGGAGCTTTACCGTCTGCTGGTAACGGAATCGCGAACCGCCCACTCCCGTTACTGCAGGGTCGGTGCTTTTAATTCGCCGGAGCTTTGTGCTGAGAAGCCTAGTACCAACCTTACCGTCTCAACCAGCTGCCTCCCTCTCCCTGACCGTTTCAAACTATCCGCACACGCTATTGGAGGCGCAGGCCACCAAGACCGTCGTTGATTGGCTTGGTAAGCCACCTTACCCTGCTCCATCCTGTGCTTTGATTGAACAGAGTTCCTTCCGCGGTTGTCATGGTTGACAGACGCGGAAAGCTTCTGCCGGATTGGCTCCGAGTCCCAGAGGCAGGTTCATTGGGCAGCCTGCAAGCCTTGGGCTACGCACGCACGCAGTCTGCTGGATCAGGCATTAAACAAGAGGATTTCTCTGCTCTCTCAGGTGGACCTCATGGCACTATTGAAAAAAAGCAGAGGAATTCTCCGGTGTGCTGGCCAACATTTCACTCTCAAATAAAAACCGATTAACTGGTCATTCATTTTATTACTGTTGGCCACACCTTGCTATTTACAAATTTTGTGTTTGTCTACAAAACAAAATGCATTAATTGACTGTAATATGCTTTGGGATGTCCCAAGGACCTTGCACATAGTTTCTACGTATGCTATGTATCTTTCTTCCACATAGTATACATTACATATCAATGATACTTGCAATTATGTAGCACCTTCATGCGTCAGTTTGGTTCAGTTGGTAGTATTTTCAATTCCAACAAGGCTATGATTTGAGTCCCACCTCAAGATTTGAGCTCCTAATCTAGGCTGACATTCCAGGGCAGTACCGAGGAACCATCCTTTGGTTTAGATATTAAGCTGAGATCCTCTGATATTCTGGTGATTGAGACCCCATGGCACTGTTTGAAGAAGAGCTGGGAGTTTTCCCCGTATCCTGGCCAACATTCTTTCCCATATATAACACCATTAAAACAGATTAACTAACCATTTATTCAATTGCTGTTTGTGGCTTCTTGCAAATTGACTGCATGTTACAATAGCCACTTCACTTATAAAAGTAATAAATTGTATATGAAACTCTTTAGGCTGTTTCTGAGAGATGTGATAAAGTAATATATAAATCGCCACATCACAAGATACTTATGGATACTGTAGTGTATGTAACCTGTACTACCTTAAGAGGATACCTTAAGGGATGGACTACTTTTCAATGGCTCCTGTACATTGTAGTACCGGTGGTGACCACACCGGTATATAAACCCTGCGGAGCAAAGTGTGCCTCAGTTCCGCCCTGACCCTCAATCACTAAAGACCTGTTTACTTACTTCTGTAGTCTGTGTCCTGTTATTCAGTATAACTGCACTTGTAGACACAGACTCAACAGATACGGAGGACCCTCTTAACTAAAAATCTGTGAGCAATTCAGGAAAGATGCTGAGAAATCTGTCTCCGACTCCCTAAATAAAACAAGCTCCATGAGACCACAGTTACCATGATACTTCACAATCATAATTAATGAGCAACTTATCTCCATAACTGGAACTGTTCTCTTCTCTCAGGAAGTTGTCAAGTTCACTTTTGAAGGAATCCAGTGACTCCAAACTCACATGTTCAAGCAGTCTGTTCCAGAGGTTAATGACTTGGTGAAAATAAATATTTCTTGGCATCCGCACTAATTTTTGCCAATGAATTTTATAGGCATGATCCCTTCCTCCCATCCTTATTCATTTCAAATAACCTATCTGATCGGACTGTATCCAATCCTTTAAACATTTTACCATAGAGCAGGAGACCATTCAGTCCATTTTGCCTGTCTCAGCTTTTAAGTTTTTCTGTTTCAAACATTTATCTACTTCCCTTTCGAAAGTTATTATTCTGAATTCTGCTTACACCATTCTGTTTCTGGTAAGGCATTCAAATGTCCAAATAACACTCTGCATAAGAAACATTGCTCCTAACCTCTGCCTTTTTACTTTTCATGATCTTAAATTTATGCCCTCTAGTTACCAACTGACCAACCAGTAGAAATAGTTTTTCCCTGTTTATCTTATCAAAACCCCTCATATTTTTGAACACTTCTATCAGATGTCCTCTTAACCTTCACTGTCCTAGTGAAAAGAGTACCAATTTATTTGGTCTCTCCTCATAACTAAAGCATCTTATGTTTCATCTTAGAGAATCTCTTCTGCACACTCATATTGGCCTTGGCAGTCTGCCTGAAGTAAGACATCCAACAGCGGACACAATAGGGCCAATTGTGTGCTTCCACCGGAGAGCGGCACTCATGGGGAGTGCAAGGCTGGAAATTCTTGGTCTGCGGCGATTGACTTTCTGTCCATTAAAATGAATGCATGGAAAATTATGGGCTGCATGCCCATAATTTCCATTCATGCATTCTCTGCGAGCTATGCTCACCGCTCTCCATTGCAGAGTACAGAATTGGCCCTGATGTTCTAATTGCAGCCCACCCAATAATTTGTATTAGTTTGGCATTAACATTTTCTTTTTGATGCTGTAAGCCTCTAAAAGAAAATAAAGAAAGACTTGCATTTATATAGTGCTTTTCCCAACCTCAGGACGTCCCAAAGCGCTTTACAGCCAATTAAGTACTTTTTTTGAAGTGTAGTCACTGTTGTAATGTAGCAAACATGGCAGACAATTTGTGCACAGCAAGCTCCCACAAACAGCAGTGCTATAATGGCCAAATAATCTGTTTTTTTTAGTGATGTTGATTGAGGGATAAATATTGGCCAGGACAACCTAGGATCCCATTTACTTTTTTTTTAAATGGCTTTATCAACTTGTCCATCCTATTTTAAAGTTTGTATACCTGAACCCAGTAAGTCTCTCTGCTCCTTTTAAAATTTTGCCATTTACTTTACATGTCCTCCCCTTAGTCTTCGTCACAAATTGTATTACCTCACATTTTGCTGCATTAAATTTCATCTGACATTCATCTGCCCAATACACTAGCCTATCTTTTTCCTCCTGAATTAATTCACAATGCTTTAGGTAATTAATCATACTCGCTATTTTAGTGCAAATATTGATGTTGTGCCTCCATACCCAAGTCCAGATCATTTAATTATATTGAAAAGAGTAAAGGTCCTGGTTTTTCACCACTGTTTACATGCCTCCAGTTTGTAAAACATAAGCCAGAAGTTTCCTTGGAGCTGCTCCTGCTCCGTTGTTGTAACTTTGCTGGTATTGTAGTTTAAACTCAGTTTAGGTACGTTTCTGCTGCACTTCTGGCACAGATATGGCAGCAGAGTGGGAAGAACTCCAAGGACATTCCCGGCCATAATGAAAAACCTCCTGACTCCTCAAGTCTCTCTTCATAAGTGCAACTCCTCATGCTTGGTAACATGTTGGTAATCTATGCTGCATCTTTTCCATTGCTTTAATAGCCCTCAGATAAGGGGCACCCAAAACTGCACACAGTACTCCAATTGTAGACTAACTAAGATCTTATACAAGTTCAACATTATCTCCTTGCTTTTGTATCCTATGCCTCTAGATACAAAACCAGGATTTAATTTGCCTTCTTTTATGGCCTTATCTACTTGCAGTGAATGAAGGTGAAGTGCTTTTCTGTTCCAATTATATCACAGGTACTGGTTATTATTAAACACACTGGGGCTGATAACATGATCTTTGCACAGAGCTGCTGAGAATGCTGCTCCTGAGGCGCTCAGTATACCTGAGCCCAATGAGGTGACCTTCCACAGCAATGTAAGGTTGGCTATTCCAAATATTTTTGTGTTGCTCCTAGCTTGTATCTTACGATGCACTGAGAGTGCCACAGGATAGAGGGTCAAAATGTCAGGCAGCAGCAGCTAGTGAAGAGCTGCTAGCTGCCTATGACTAACTGCCATTTTCCTTTTAATGCCATGGGAATCTAAGTCCCCTTTCCAAAATTGCTGTTGAAGGCCCAGGACATGCAGGGGCATAAACACTGGATGGTCCTATTAGATGGAATGAGCCATCCAGGTGAAAATTTTAATTTTAATATTGAGTTGTTAACAGGTGCTAAACATTGGTGGTGCTGCTCAGGTGCTCCAGCTACAATATAGGGAGGACCCCCTGAAGGAACCCGTGTGCTTAATGGGCCGTGCACACTGATGTTGTGTGCAGGGTCCTGTGGAATGGGTTCTTCCCATCTGTATTGGAATGCACTGAGCATATCAACATGGAGTAGCCGTCCATGCCAGATAACACGGGACCTCAGCCCTCGAACACAGCAGCACTTTGGCGCCTGCCATTGGATTATCTGCCCTACTGCTCCACACATAATTGTGTCTGGAGTTGCCTATGGAGCAGTTGATAACCCTGTTATCAGGTGCTGTACGTGAGTCTTCACACTACTCAGCCAATAGTTAAAAACAAAATCCTGATTCAGAGACCCCTAGATTGCCATCTAGACCTGCATGAAGTGCTTTGGGCCATACATAATCCCACTCCAAGACATCTTCTCAGCAGTACCAGGTGCAAGTGGAGACCATCATGGGAATGAAAATTAGTCTCCTAAATTAGGAGTACATTCTTAAAAAGAAATGAGTGAGGTTTCCTGTACTTTGGTATCATGTACCCCCTTATACTTTTCTTAACTTTTATGGTTATGGTATTATTTCCAATTCTCACGACTGCTTGTAATTCTTGAAACTACTATTGTTGGAAGTGTTGATCTTGTTTAATGGCCCATATTTTCCGATCCCTACGGATGTGTACGAGCCATGTACACACCCGTAGGAGCCTCGCAAGTGCTGGTTTCAGGCATACGAAGCGCATGTGCTGAAAACCTGCACTTTCAATCTGTCAAGAATCCTCTTGACAAATCCTCCACCTCCCCTGGAGAAGGACCTCTGCGGGGGGAGAGTTCCGCTCTCTGCAGAACCTCCGCCCGCTGAAAACCTTAAAAAATCTTACGCCTGGTAAAAGCAGGCGTAAGGCCTGCTTTTACCAGCATAAGAGTTTAAAAAAGTAAAAAAAATAATTTTTTTTCTTTCATTTATAATTTAAAAATACTTTTAAAATAGGTAAGTTTATTTTTCGCCCCATAAAAAACTTTAATTATTTTTTTCAAAAAATTAAATTTTTGTTTAAAATCTTTAATTTAATGTAATTTTAACTCATTTTAAAAACATGATTAAAAAAAAATGTATTTAATATTTTAGTGTGTTTTTTGAGTGATCCCCATTCATACTTTTGACGGGTCTAAGCTGAGAGACCTGTCAAAAGTATGAAGGGGGGTTCCCTTCTTCCATTGGTTCCCCATAGCCCACGTGATCCCAGGGACGCTTGCGAACCGCCTGCGCCTCTGGGATACCTGGGCCTCTGCGTGGCACACCAGGAGAACCCAGGAGCAGAAGTGTCAGGGCGTAGATTTTTTCCAGATCGGAGGCATCCGCACGCAGGGAGCCTCCGATTGGAAAATACGGGCCATTGTTATTACTCTTTATAAAATAGTCAGGCACAATTGTCCTAACAGATTAATCATTATTCAAAAGCTTAGGTGGTTAGTAATTAGTGAACAAATTACAGCAACTAAAAATGCTGTGGAAAAGGCAGAAGTTGAATACACACGGGAGAGAAGTTCCATATGTCTAACCGATTTTCTGTGCAAGTGTTTGTCTAAGCAGAAAACAGTGCTGGGGACCACACAAGGAGTATGTGTGGGACTAATAACCCAATTTTAGTGTATAAAAACATTTAGGAAGAATATTTTACTTTAATGCCATTAGCAATGTTCCTAGCTTAAACATAAATCAAATGTATTATGTTTTTACTTGGAGAAAAAACACTACTTTTTAATTAAAAAAAATTGTTGCTAATTAAATATCAAATTGTTACTCTAGAAGTAACATATGTTACATGAACTGCTAATCTGAGTTCAGGGAATACAGAAAATAAATCTTGGTTTTATAACCTGAATATGGATGATAGCTTTTTCTCGAACAAATTTTGTTTTCAGTAAGGTCTGGGTTGTTAGCATGGAGAAATGCATCAAGTCAACATAGCTAGATGCAGAATAAATCCCGCTCCACTCTCCACTGACTATATACCTCAGCTCCAAACTCAGTAAAGCATTCCATACATTTACCATTTACCACACACGCCATCCTGGTGACCTCATGAAGTGAGACAGCCAATTTATTTCTAACTAGCTGGAGTGCCCAGCGGTGCTGAGGGTTTTTTTGAGGGCATGTTGTTGTTAGAAGAGAGAGAGAGAGAGACTGGGGGGAGAAGAGAGAGACTGGGGGGGAGAGAATGACTGGGGGGAAGGGGGGGATAGAGCGACTGGGGGGAAGAGAGAGAGAGAGACTGGGGGGAGAGAGAGACGGGGGGAGAGAGTGACTGGGGGGAAGAGAGAGAGAGAGACTGGGGGGGAGAGAGTGACTGGCAGAGACAATCCATTAAGAGACACTAAGCAGACGTGCAGCAGCATCTACTTCCGCCTTATGGATCAGAAAATGAAAAAAAAAAATTAAGGACTAATTACTAGAAAGAGTTGTAACCAAGTAGTATTAGCATTTATAGACAATTGAGATGATCTTTTTTCCCCCCATTTAGACATGACAAACGCATATCATTCTTTAACCTATCATAGTAAAAGATCAAACTTAACATGAAATCCTTATATATTTCGACCTGGAATATCCAAGGTCTACACTCTTTGGTGCTCGACGTGAAGAGTAGGACCCCAGAGTTCATAGATGAAACTAAAGATCTGGATATTATCATTTTACAGGAAACTTGGTATAGAGGAGAAGGACACACTGGCCGTCCCCAAGGGTACACAGAGCTGGTGGTCTCCTCCAATAAATTGCCAGGAGTAACCCAAGGCAGAGACTCCGGAGGCATACTGATTTGGTTTAAAACAGAGCTTAAGAATTGCATTAAATTTATAAAAAAGGGCGAAAACCACATGTGGCTCAAAATTGAGAGGGGGATTATCTCTAACACCCAAGATGTTTTCATTTGCGCACTCTATATCCCCCCAATGGAATCCCCGTACTTTAAAGAGGACACCTTCTCCAACATTGAGAGGGAGATTATCCAATTCCAGGCCCAGGGGAACGTGTTGATCTGTGGTGACCTCAATTCAAGAACTGGCGAAGAACCAGACTTCACCAATAATCAGGGAAACAATTACATATTCGAGAATAACCACTTCGATATCCCTTCCCATCCATACAGGCATAACTGCGACAAGCAGACAAATACCAACGGAAAACAGCTCCTGCAGCTCTGTCGAAGCCTGGGTCTGTACATTGTCAATGGTAGGTTCATAGGAGACCTCCTAGGAAGATCGACCTATTGCTCACCTCTTGGCTGTAGCACCATAGTCTATATGATTACGGATTTGGACCCATCCTCTTTCAGAGCATTCACAGTCAAACCACAAACAACACTGTCAGACCACAGTCAAATTACTATGTATCTTAAAAAGACAGAAACAACCAACACAGAAACACAACCCAGTAAACTGTACAACACCAAAAAATCGTACAAATGGGCCAAAAACAGCACGGAAAAATACCAGAAAGCAATTAGCAATGAATCAACTCAAGCTCTCTTGGACACCTTTCTGGATAACATATACACTCACAATAAAGAAGGCGTAAACCGGGCAGTGAATAACCTAAACAATATTTTTGATAATTTGGCAACAAGGTCAAACTTGAAAGCTCGCAAGAACAAACCCAAAACAAAAAACTATGAAAAATGGTTTGACCCAGATTGCCATAACATGAGGAAAAAACTTAGAAAAATATCAAACCAAAAACACAGACAGCCAGAAAACGAGGAATTACGCCTTACTTATTGTCAGACACTAACACAATACAGAAACATACTCAGAACCAAAAAAGAGCAGTATATTAAGAATACACTCAGCTCCATTGAGGAATCCATTGATTCCAATTGTTTCTGGGACAACTGGAATACATTACACAAAAAACAACACGATGAATTGGCCATTCAAAATGGAGACACATGGGAAAGCCACTTTGAAAAATTATGCCAGAAAAACACACGAAGGCCAGAGCAACACCAAATATGCAAAAAACTGGAAAAGCTCGAAATGGCCATAAAAAATAACCAAAACCCGCTAGACTCCATAATAACAGAAAAAGAACTATTTGAAAAACTCAAGGACCTGCGACCAGGAAAAGCTTGCGGTGCAGACGGCATACTAAGCGAGATGATTAAACACACAGACGATAAAATGAAACTGGCTATCCTAAAACTCTTCAACTTGGTTATGAGTGTTGGTTACTTCCCTGATATCTGGAACAAAGGACTCATAACGCCCATATACAAAAGTGGGGACAAAGTCGACCCAAATAACTATCGAGGCATCTGTGTAAACAGTAACCTGGGGAAGGTATTCTGTAGTATCATAAACAAAAGACTTATAAGCTTCCTTGAGGAGCACAATGTCTTGAGTAAAAGCCAAATTGGATTCCTGCCAAACTATAAAACATCAGATCATATCTTCACCCTACAGATCCTAATTGACAAACACGTTCATCAAAACAAAAGCAAAACCTACGCATGCTTTATAGATTTCCAGAAGGCTTTCGATTCCATCTGGCACAACGGTTTATTCCTGAAACTTATCGAAAGCGGGGTAGGGGGAAAAACATATGATGTAATTAAATCAATGTATACAAACAACAAATGTGCAGTTAAAATTGGAGACAAACAAACAAAATACTTCCCACAGGGGCGGGGGGTGACGCAGGGCTCGCCCATCTCACTGGCACTCTTTAATATTTACATAAATGAATTGGCAAAACTACTTGAACAATCTACAGCACCCAGCCTCACCCTATATGAATCCAAGGTTAAATTCCTCCTCTATGCAGATGACCTGGTTCTGCTGCCACCAACTAAGGAGGGTCTGCAGCAGAACCTGGATCTGCTGGAGTCGTTCTGCCAGACCTGGGCCCTGACAATAAATCCCCAAAAAACCAAAGTCCTTGTGTTCCAGCAAAGATCCAGACATCAGGGACCCAAAATAAATTTCACACTAGGAACAACCAAAATTGAACAAACCACCAACTACACATACTTGGGCTTAAAAATCAGTTCTACGGGAAATTTTCATCTGGCTGTGAATGAACTGAAAGAGAAAGCAAGAAGAGCTTTCTATGCCATTAAAAAATCAATCCAAATAGAAATCCCAATTAGCATTTGGCTCAAAATTTTTAAATCAGTAATTGAACCAATTGCACTCTATGGCAGTGAGGTGTGGGGACCGCTAACACAACCCCACACTCTCCCTCCCCCTGTCTCTCCCTGATTTCCTCTCTCTCCCTCCCTCCCCCTCTCTCTCCCTCCCTCCCCCTCTCTCTCTCTCCCTCCCTCTCTCTCTCTCCCTCCCTCCCCCTCTCTCTCTCCCTCCCTCCCCCTCTCCTCTCCCTCCCTCCCTCCCCCCTCTCCTCTCCCTCCCTCCCCCTCTCCTCTCCCTCCCTCCCCCCTCTCCTCTCCCTCCCTCCCCCTCTCCTCTCCTCTCCCTCCCTCTGTGAGGGTGCCAGTCAGTTCCTTCTGTAGCCTCTAGATGGCACCTTCACTTGTTTGGTCCTCTTTTTGTAGGACAAAAAAATAAATTGAACAAATAAACTGTAACTAAAACTCTAATAAATCTTTAAATAAAGCTTAACAAATCAAATTAAAATTTTGTCATTTAAACCAATTATGCACTCCAGTCCCCGCGGCGCCCACCATTCACGGAAGTGCTCGAGCGCGCCGGCGGACACCGCGTGCTCCATCTCCAGGGCCACCCGGGCGCGAACATGGCCGCGGAAGTGAGGGAGGTAATCTGGCTGGATGACCCCCTCGACCGCCCGCTGCCTGGACCAATTAATGGCTTTTTTTGCCAGGCCCAGGAGCAGACCCACGAGGAGGTCCTCCAGCCTGCCCGCTCCCCTCCGCACCGGGTGACCGTAGATCAAGAGCGTGGGACTGAAGTGCAACCAAAAATCAAGGAGCAGCCCCTTCAAATAATGGAAGAGGGGCTGCAACCGCACACATTGAACATAAACGTGGAAAACGGACTCCTCCAGACCGCAGAACAAACAGGCGGTCTGGGTGTCCGTAATTCTATTTAACAATATATTGCACGGGACTGCTCCGTGCAACACCCTCCAGGCCAAGTCCCCAATAGAACAAGGGAGGACTCCCGCATAGAGAGCCCTCCACTGGGGACATCCGCCTCCGCCGGAAGGCAAAACGGCACGCCACGGCGTGTCCGGACGGCAGGCGAAGATGACAAAGTGGAAGGTGTGCAGGAGCAGCCCGTACAGGAAACCCCTCCGTGCAGAATTAAAAGGCACGGAGGGCATCTCCTCGAGACGGCTCAAGTTGTGAGGCGCCGATCCCCGAGGGGAGTTTCGGGGCAGGGCGCCGATAAGGAATTCCGTCTGAACGGGGGAAAGCTCGGACGGGATCGCCCCACGCGCTTGAGCCGCCTCGATACACCTCGTGGCGCCGGGGTGCAGCGTCACTTTCACCGCCTCGATGGCATCGACCGCGAGCCGGACGTTGTCCCAAGACATGCGCCGCGCCAACTCCTCCGGCGCCATCCAGCCCGCTCCTCCGCCATCGAGTAGGTCCCCGACTCTAGTCACCCTGCCAGGCACAGCCCTGCGTTCCGCCAGCCACCCGAACTCGCGGACGTGGAGGTGCGGATTCCTGAACAGCGGCTCCCGGAGGACAGCCGCCATTCCTGACGGGGGAGAGCTCCGCCTGGAGGCGACGTAGTTCCAAACCCATAGCAGTTCCTGGTAGAAGACAGGCAGCTCCCGCAGGCTGGCACGCCTGCCGCCCACTTCCAAAAACAGGAGCTGCATGTCGTAATTGAGGCCGTGCAGCTGGCGGAAAAAATACGTCGCCAGCGCACACCATCTCGGAGGCTTCTCGACGTACAGGTATCTCTGCAGCGTCTGAAGATGGAAAGTCGCAGCCTGGGTGTGGAGGCACACCAACGCCTGACCGCCCTCCCTAAGCGGGAGACTCAGAACCGCAGCAGAGACCCAGTGCTTCCTTTTGTCCCAGAAGAAGTCGACGAGCTTCTTCTGTATCTTGGCGACAAACGCAGGGGGAGGGATCAAAGTGACGAACCGGTACCACAACATGGCGGCCACCAGTTGGTTTATGACCATCGCTCGACCCCTGTAGGACAACACTCGGAGCAATCCTGTCCAGCGTCCTAAGCGAGTGGTGACTTTGGCCTCCAACTCTTGCCAGTTCGCCGGCCAGGCGTCCTCGGCAGGGCTGAGGTAGACTCCCAAGTAGAGGAGGTGCGTGGTGCTCCAGGCGAAGGGCCTGAACTCCTCCGGCACGGAGTCCACCCGCCACTGACCCACCAGGAGTCCAGAACATTTCTCCCAGTTGATCTTGGCGGAGGATGCGTCCGAGTAAATCTGCTGGCATTCCCGCATCCTCCGCAAGTCAGCGGGATCCGTGACCGTGAGGAGCACGTCATCGGCGTAAGCCGAGAGGACCACCTCCACGCCCGGCCCTTGCAGAGCCAGTCCCGTCAACCTCTTCCGCAAGAGGCGCAGGAAAGGCTCTACACAAATGGCATATAACTGGCCGGACATGGGGCATCCCTGACGCACCCCCCTCCCGAAGCGAAGGGGCGCCGTCAAGGACCCGTTAACTTTAATCAGACACTCCGCGGCAGCGTACAGAAGTCGGATCCGGGCGACAAAATGCGTCCCGAACCCGAATGCGCGCAGAGTCCCGAAGAGATACTTGCGATCCACCCTGTCGAACGCCTTCTCCTGATCCAGGGAAAGGAAGGCGACCGACAGACCAGCCCTCTGGGAATGGTGGACCAGGTCCCGGACCAGATGGATGTTATCATGGATGGTCCGGCCCGGGACCGTGTAGGACTGGTCGGGGTGGATCATGTGGGCCAGCACGGCGCCTAGGCGAGCAGACATAGCCCTGGCAAACATTTTATAGTCCGTGCTGAGGAGGGAGACCGGGCGCCAGTTTTTAAGGAGGCGGAGATCACCCCTCTTAAGCAGCAGGACAATAACCGCCCTGCGCCAAGAGAGGGGCATCTCCCCGGTCGCCAGACTTTCCCCCAGGACCCGCGCGTAGTCGCCCCCCAAGACGTCCCAGAATGCCCTGTGGAACTCCACGGTCAGCCCGTCCAGCCCCGGGGATTTTCCCCTAGAGAGCTGGCGGAGGGCGCCGGTCAGCTCCTCCAGACTCAGAGGAGCATCCAATTTTTCGGCGTCCTCCAGGCCGACCTTCGGCAGGTCCTCCGACAAAACTCCGCGCGCATCCTCGCTGGACGGATCCGGAGAGAACAGAGCCCTGTAATCGGCGCGGGTCTCCGCGCGGATTTCTTCCGGATCCGAGACCAGAGATCCGTCATCGGCCAGCAGCTCCAAGAGCTGCTTACGGACCCCCCGTCTTTTTTCCAGCGAGTAGAAGAAGGGGGAGCCGCGGTCCAGGTCCCACAGGAACTGGATCCGCGACCTCAAGTACGCACCTCGGGACCCGACAAGCTGCAGGTCCTTCAGCGCGCCCTTCTTCTCTTCGTACACCATCCGCAGGGCCGGGTCCTCGAAGACTTGACCGAGACGGGACTCCAGGTCGAGCACCTCCTTCTCCAACTGCCCGACCCGGGCCTCCCGCCTCTTGGTCGACCCCTGCGCGTACTCCTGACAGAAGAGACGGATGTGAGCCTTGCCCACATCCCACCATAGCCTCAAGGAGGGGAAGCCCCCCCGCTTCCTTCTCCAGCCGGCCCAGAACCGACTAAATGAATCCCGGAACCGTGCGTCCTCCAGCAGCAGGTTGTTAAAGTGCCAATACGCGGACCCCCCCCGTGCGCGCAGCGGAACGAGCTCCGCCCACACCAGGTGGTGGTCCGTGCACAGCACCGGCCGCATGGAAGCCGCCGGAACGCAGGAGACGTATGCCTGGGAACTGTAGAGGCGGTCGATCCTGGACGCTCCTCTCCCAGACCTCACGCAAGTGAAGGCGCTGGAGTCGGGATGGAGATTTCGCCAGACATCCACCAAGTCGAGGGACCCGACCAGGTCCCTCAACTTCTCCATCGCCGCCGGGCATGGCAGGGTGCCCGTGCGGTCCCTCGCCTCGAGGGTACAATTAAAATCCCCCCCGAGGATGACGCACTCGCCCGCGTCGATGGAGCCCAGAAGAGTGGACACTTCTTCAAAGAAGCGCGCTTGCTGCGCACCGGCCCCAGGGGCGTACACGTTCACTAGATGGAGCGGCACGCCCCCGAGGCGAACAGTGACCTGGAGCAAGCGGCCCGGCACGAGCTCCTTGACCCCCAAGATCTCCGGCTGAAAATGCGGGGCCAGCAAAATAGCCACCCCACTGGAAACACTGGAGAGGTGACTCATGCTGACCCCTCCTTGCCATTCCAGGAACCACGTGGCCTCGTCTCCCGGAACGGTGTGGGTTTCTTGCAGGAAGCACACCGCATACTTCCCGTCCCGAAGGACCGAAAAGTTATTAAATCTGCGGCTAGCTTCCCTGCTGCCGTTGATGTTGAGGCTGGCTATGGTTATCTTCATCTCAGAAGCATAGATCAACCTCTACTTATATCTAACGGGGGAAGGGAGAGCGGCTGCTAGTCAACCGCCACTCCCTTAGCAGCCCAGTGAGGAAGGACCGGAGCTGACGCAGCCCGAGCGGGCTCACTCCCGCGCCCGCGTCCATTGCTTTGGCGGCGGCGCGGGCCGACCCGACGAGCAGCGCCAGGTCCGGCCATCTGTCAAGGGCCACCCGAATCCTGTGACGACCCTGGCACATGGCCACAAAGTCCCGGAGTTCCTCGATGGGAATGAGGGGGGTCCCGGCGAGGGACGGGAGGTCATCCATCGCCTCATCGGTGATGGAATCCCAGTCGTCCTCCGCCCCCACCACCGAGTCCCCGTCCTCCTCCGGGGGGTCGCCACCGGCGGCCGACCCGTCCGTCACGCAGAGCGCAGTGAAAGGCTCGGCCACAACGGCCAGCCCCGCCTCCACCCGGATCCCACCCCCAGGATCGGTGGCGGAGGATTCCTCCCTGGGCTCCTGCAGGGGCGCCGGGCCAGAAGATGGCGGCAGTTCGGAGCCCCCCTCCACCCCAGGAACGACCGGAGAGACCGGAGAGACCGGAGAATATGTAAATCCGATCTCCTCCAAGCCGCCCGGCGCCAGAGACACAGACAGAGGGCCTTCCGCTACCGCGCCACCGGCCTCCAACCCAGCAGAAGGGCTATTTCTTGTGAAATCCTCGACGAGGTCAAGCAGCACCTGGGAAATGTCCGGGCCGCTTTGGGCGAGCTCAACTTCCGCGAGCTCGCCCGACCCAGACTCCAAGCCGCCCGACTCGTCGAGGGGTAACGCCACCGAAAGGGGATCGATCTCAGCCGCGGGTTGTTCCGCGACCACCCCACGGGCAGGGTCTCGTCCCCATCCCCGGGAGACACCTCTGCCTCAGCCTCCCCAGGGACGGGCGACCCCTGCCGATTGCTTACGATGGTGACAGCGGTGGGGTGGGGCACAGTACCCGCGGCGGGCGACGACTCCCCCTGACCGGAGGGACCTTCCTCCTCCTGGTCCTCCTCCTCATCCTGGGGGTCGCGCCTTCTTTTTAAAGTGGAGGGATAGGGGGAGACCTCCATTTCTGCAGGGGCCTCCCCTGCTCCCTCCGGTGGAGCAGGTTCATCGGGTACCTCGGGCCCAAGCCCGGCCGCAGGTTCTGGCGCTTCCGCCTCGGCGGTCGCGGCCACAGGCTCGGGCACGAGGCCCCTCCCACTCTCGCCCTCCCTGATTAACGCGGCAACGCGCTCGGGTGTCAGGGGCTCCATATCCAGGGGCACGCCCTCCCTGGGGGGGCCCACCTCACGGGGTTTATTCTTCCGCGCCCTCTTCCCGACCGGACACACTTCCTCCCCCCCGCCGGAGGCCTGGATGGCATCGACCTCCGACGACGACCGCACCCCGGTAGTATTTGTTTGGGGGGGGGCACGGCCAGACCCGGGGGGAGGAGCGGCGGCGGTGCCAGCCTCGGCCACGCCAGATGACCTGGCGGCCTTGGAGGCGGGGCAGTTTTTCCGTATATGCCCCACCTCCTTGCAGGCGTGGCACCGCACGCCGTCCGTCGTCCAGAAGATGCGGTGAAGGGTCCCCTCATGGAGGACCGAAAAAGCCCCGTCAGTCTCCCCCTCCCGCGCCAGCTGAACAAAGGCCTTGCGCCGGAAGGAGAAGACATGGCGAAGGCTGGCTTCCCGGAATCCGAGCGGGATCGGCGTGATCCCCGGCCTCACCTCCCCAAGTTGGAGCAAGTGGGGGAGGAGGAGCTCACTCGAGATGTAGGGCGGGACGTTCGATAACACGACCCTCTGCGCGGTGGCCTCCAGAGGGTCCACCAGCAGGAAGGTCCCGCCCACGGTGAGCCCCTTGGTGATGGCCAGGGCCACCGCCCGCTCCGACTCCAGGAAGAACATAGCCTTCCCATACATTTTTGAGGCGGCGAGTATGGCTGGAGGGCCGACAACCCCAGCCATGGCCTTCACGCACGCCTCGATGGTCATGTTGGGGTGGGTGTAGCTCTTCACCCCAAGCTTCTTTGTTATGAGTCGGAACGGCGACGGGGCAGCAGCAGAAGCGGGAGTAGCCGTGGCTTTGGTCGCCACCGCCGCATAGGTTCTTGCCGGCCCCGTCACCGCCGCAGATGGGGAAGCCATAGTGGGGTGGATCTTTAAAGAGCTACACACACCCCAAGTCACAGGCCTGAAGGTGTTAATGGCCTTGGTAAAAAAGTCTTCCCTTGAGCAGAGGGAGTGTAAAGTAACTGGCCCGCCTCTCCCCCTGATGGAATTAATTGGGAGAGGGGCCTTTCTTCCCTCTGCTCAAGTGGCAATTAGTAGATTTAAAGGGGAGGTGCCTTTTCAGAGAGGCAAAGAGAGGACAAAGAGAGAGAGAGAGGGGGGGTGGGAAGGAGGGGGGCCGCAAAGGCAGGGTCCTCACTCAAGGTGGTATTCGGTGGGTGGGTGTCGGCAGGGTGCACTCCCCGATGGAAAAACAAAGTCTTAGGCAGATGGTCTTCAGGCAGGGGGAGAAGATGTCTTCGCCTGGGTAGGCTGGAGAAAGCCCAGGCTCAGCCCCACACCAGGTCTTCTCAATGCAAGGGAAAAAGCTTCACCTGGGCAGGCTCCAGCCAACCCATGCCAGGCTTTCCGGCCCGTCTTCTTTCCTCCCCCCGCCTAGAATGCAAAGTCTTTAGGGGAATGCACAAAATACACCCACCTGCAGATGTTAAAGGATGCAGCTCCTCCCCTCCTTCCAAGTTGGAGCTGAGTGGTATTCCTCTCCCCTCTCTCCCTCTCCTGGACTGGAGGCCAAATTGGGAGGCAGTGATGGAAGGCCTCTCCAGTTGTAATGCTGGCCTCCTCCTCTGCCCTCTCCTCCTCTCTCCCCAGGCACCTCGGTAGATGTAGATGGTTGTAAATGGTAGGTTGCTAGTAGTGGTGGCCTGAGGTCACTCCTTCCCCTCCACTCCCAGGCCAAGGCGACCACCACCTCCCACACAGCAGCAGCAGCAGCAGCAACAGCAGCACAACCTGCTCCACTGAGAGCGAGGTCTAGAATGGGGTCCTGTGAGGGTGCCAGTCAGTTCCTTCTGTAGCCTCTAGATGGCACCTTCACTTGTTTGGTCCTCTTTTTGTAGGACAAAAATAAATTAAACAAATAAACTGTAACTAAAACTCTAATAAATCTTTAAATAAAGCTTAACAAATCAAATTAAAATTTGGTCGTTTAAGCCAATTATGCACTCCAGTCCCCATGGCGCCCACCGGTCACGAAAGTGCTCGAGCGCGCCGGCGGACACCGCGTGCTCCATCTCCAGGGCCACCCGGCCGCGAACATGGCCACGGAAGAGAGGGAGGCAATCTGGCCGGATGACCCCCTCGACCGCCCGCTGCCTGGACCAATTGATGGCTTTTTTCGCCAGGCCCAGGAGCAGACCCACGAGGAGGTCCTCCAACCTGCCCGCTCCCCTCCGCACCGGGTGACCGTAGATCAAGAGCGTGGGACTGAAGTGCAACCAAAAATCGAGGAGCAGCCCCTTTAAATAATGGAAGAGGGGCTGCAACCTCACACATTGAACATAAACATGAAAAACGGACTCCTCCAGACCGCAGAACAAACAGGCGGTCTGGGTGTCCGTGAATCTATTTAACAATATATTGCACGGGACTGCTCCGTGCAACACCCTCCAGGCCAAGTCCCCAATAGAACAAGGGAGGACTCCCGCATAGAGAGCCCTCCATTGGGGACCTCCGCCTCCGCCGGAAGGCAAAACGGCACGCCACGGCGTGTCCGGACGGCAGGCGAAGATGACAAAGTGGAAGGTGTGCAGGAGCAGCCCGTACAGGAAACCCCTCCATGCGGAATGAAAAGGCACGGAGGGCATCTCCTCGAGATGGCTCAAGTTGTGAGGCGCCGATCCCCGAGAGGGGTTTCGGGGCAGGGCGCCGATAAGGAATTCCGTCCGAACGGGGGAAAGCTCGGACGGGATCGCCCCACGCGCCTGGGCCGCCTCGATACACCTCGTGGCGCCGGGGTGCAGCGTCGCTTTCACCGCCTCGATGGCATCGACCGTGAGCCGGACGTTGTCCCAAGACATGCGCCGCGCCAACTCCTCCGGCGCCATCCAGCCAGCTCCTCCGCCATCGAGTAGGTCCCCGACTCTAGTCACCCTACCAGGCACAGCCCTGCGTTCCGCCAGCCACCCGAACTCGCGGACGTGGAGGTGCGGATTCCTGAACAGCGGCTCCCGGAGGACAGCCGCCATTCCTGACGGGGGAGAGCTCCGCCTGGAGGCGACGTAGTTCCAAACCCATAGCAGTTCCTGGTAGAAGACAGGCAGCTCCCGCAGGCTGGCACGCCTGCCGCCCACTTCCAAAAACAGGAGCTGCATGTCGTAATTGAGGCCGTGCAGCTGGCGGGAAAAATACGTCGCCAGCGCACACCATCTCGGAGGATTCTCGATGTACAGGTATCTCTGCAGCGTCTGAAGACGGAAAGTCGCAGCCTGGGTGCGGAGGCACACCAACGCCTGACCGCCCTCCCTAAGCGGGAGACTCAGAATCGCGGCAGAGACCCAGTGCTTCCTTTTGTCCCAGAAGAAGTCGACGAGCTTCTTCTGTATCTTGGCGACAAACGCAGGGGGAGGGATCAAAGTGACGAACCGGTACCACAACATGGCGGCCACCAGTTGATTTATGACCAACGCTCGACCCCTGTAGGACAACACTCGGAGCAATCCTGTCCAGCATCCTAAGCGAGCGGTGACTTTGGCCTCCAACTCTTGCCAGTTCGCCGGCCAGGCGTCCTCGGCAGGGCTGAGGTAGACTCCCAAGTAGAGGAGGTGCATGGTGCTCCAGGCGAAGGGCCTGAACTCCTCTGGCAGGGAGTCCACCCGCCACTGACCCACCAGGAGTCCAGAACATTTCTCCCAGTTGATCTTGGCGGAGGATGCGTCCGAGTAAATCTGCTGGCATTCCCGCATCCTCCGCAAGTCAGCGGGATCCGTGACCGTGAGGAGCATGTCATCGGCGTAAGCCAAGAGGACCACCTCCACGCCCGGCCCTTGCAGAGCCAGTCCCGTCAACCTCTTCCGCAAGAGGCGCAGGAAAGGCTCTACGCAAACGGCATATAACTGGCCGGACATGGGGCATCCCTGACGCACCCCCCTCCCGAAGCGAAGGGGCGCCGTCAAGGACCCGTTAACTTTAATCAGACACTCCGCGGCAGCGTACAGAAGTCGGATCCGGGCGACAAAATGCGTCCCGAACCCGAATGCGCGCAGAGTCCCGAAGAGATACTCGTGATCCACCCTGTCGAACGCCTTCTCCTGATCCAGGGAAAGGAAGGCGACCGACAGACCAGCCCTCTGGGAATGGTGGACCAGGTCCCGGACCAGATGGATGTTATCATGGATGGTCCGGCCCGGGACCGTGTAGGACTGGTCGGGGTGGATCATGTGGGCCAGCACGGCGCCTAGGCGAGCAGACATAGCCCTGGCAAAAATTTTATAGTCCGTTCTGAGGAGGGAGACCGGGCGCCAGTTTTTAAGGAGGCGGAGATCACCCCTCTTAGGCAGCAGGACAATAACTGCCCTGCGCCAAGAGAGGGGCATCTCCCTGGTCGCCAAACTTTCCCCCAGGACCCGCGCGTAGTCGCCCCCCAAGACGTCCCAGAATGCCCTGTGGAACTCCACGGTCAGCCCGTCCAGCCCCGGGGACTTTCCCCTAGAGAGCTGGCGGAGGGCGCCGGTCAGCTCCTCCAGACTCAGAGGAGCGTCCAATTTATCGGCGTCCTCCAGGTCGACCTTCGGCAGGTCCTCCCACAAAACTCTGCGCGCATCCTCGCTGGACGGATCCGGAGAGAACAGAGCCCCGTAATAAGCGCGGGTCTCCGCACGGATTCCCTCCAGATCCGAGACCAGAGATCCGTCGTCGGCCAGCAGCTCCAAGAGCTGCTTACGGACCCCCCGTCTTTTTTCCAGCGAGTAGAAGAAGGGGGAGCCGCGGTCCAGGTCCCGCAGGAACTGGATCCGCGACCTCACGTACGCGCCTCGGGACCCGACAAGCTGCAGGTCCTTCAGCGCGCCCTTCTTCTCTTCGTACACCATCCGCAGGGCCGGGTCCTCGAAGACTTGACCGAGACGGGACTCCAGGTCGAGCACCTCCTTCTCCAACTGCCCGACCCGGGCCTCCCGCCTCTTGGTCGACCCCTTCGCGTACTCCTGACAGAAGAGACGGATGTGAGCCTTGCCCACATCCCACCATAGCCTCAAGGAGGGGAAGCCCCCCCGCTTCGTTCTCCAGCCGGCCCAGAACCGACTAAACGAATCCCGGAACCGTGCGTCCTCCAGCAGCAGGTTGTTAAAGTGCCAATACGCGGACCCCCCCCGTGCACGCAGCGGAACGAGCTCCACCCACACCAGGTGGTGGTCCGTGCACGGCACCGGCCGCATGGAAGCCGCCGGAATGCAGGAGACGTATGCCCGGGAAATGTAGAGGTGGTCGATCCTGGACGCTCCTCTCCCAGACCTCACGCAAGTGAAGGCGCTGGAGTCGGGATGGAGATTTCGCCAGACGTCCACCAAGTCGAGGGACCCGACCAGGTCCCTCAACTTCTCCATCGCCGCCGGGCATGGCAGGGTGCCCGTGCGGTCCCTCGCCTCGAGGGTACAATTAAAATCCCCCCCGAGGATGACGCACTCGCCCGCGTCGATGGAGCCCAGAAGAGTGGACACTTCTTCAAAGAAGCGCGCTTGCTGCGCACCGGCCCCAGGGGCGTACACGTTCACTAGATGGAGCGGCACGCCCCCCAGGCGAACAGTGACCTGGAGCAAGCGGCCCGGCACGAGCTCCTTGACCCCCAAGATCTCCGGCTGAAAATGCGGGGCCAGCAAGATAGCCACCCCACTGGAAACACTGGAGATGTGACTCATGCTGACCCCTCCTTGCCACTCCAGGAGCCACGTGGCCTCGTCTCCCGGAACGGTGTGGGTTTCTTGCAGGAAGCACACCGCATACTTCCCGTCCCGAAGGACCGAAAAGTTATTAAATCTGCGGCTAGCTTCCCTGCTGCCGTTGATGTTGAGGCTGGCTATGGTTATCTTCATTTCAGAAGCATAATCCACCCTCTACTTAAGACTAACGGGGGAAGGGAGAGGGCGGCCGCTAGTCAACCGCCACTCCCTTAGCAGCCCAGTGAGGAACGACCGGAGCCGACGCCGCACGAGCGGGCCCACTCCCGCGCCCGCGTCCATGGCTTTGACGGCGGAGCGGGCCGACCTGAGGAGCAGCGCCAGGCCTGGCCATCTGTCGAGGGCCACCTGAATCCTGTGATGACCCTGGCACGTGGCCACAAAGTCCCGGAGTTCCTCGATGGGAATGAGGGGGGTCCCGGCGAGGGACGGGAGGTCATCCATCGCCTCATCGGCGATGGAATCCCAGTCGTCCTCCGCCCCCACCACCGAGTCCCCGTCCTCCTCCGGGGGGTCGGCACCGGCGGCCGACCCGTCCGTCACGCAGAGCGCAGTGAACGGCTCGGCCGCAACGGCCGGCCCCGCCTCCGCCCGGATCCCACCCCCAGGATCGGTGGCGGAGGATTCCTCCCTGGGCTCCTGCAGGGGCGCCGGGCCAGAAGACGGCGGCGGTTCGGAGCCCCCCTCCGCCCCAGGCGCCGGAACGACCGGAGAGACCGGAGAGACCGGAGAATATGTAAATCCGATCTTCTCCAAGTCGCCCGGCGCCAGAGACACAGACAGAGGGCCTTCCGCTACCGCGCCACCGGCCTCCGACCCAGCAGAAGGGGTACTTCTAGTAAAATCCTCGACGAGGTCGAGCAGCACCTGGGAAAAGTCCGGGCCGCTTTGGGCGAGCTCATCTTCCGTGAGCTCGCCCGACCCAGACTCCAAGCCGCCCGACTCGTCGAGGGGTAACGCCACCGAAAGGGGATCGAACTCGGCCGCGGGTTGTTCCGCGACCCCCCCCCATGGGCAGGGTCTCGTCCCCATCCCCGGGAGACACCTCTGCCTCAGCCTCCCCAGGGACGGGCGACCCCTGCCGATCGCTTACGACGGTGACAGCAGTGGGGTGGGGCGCAGTAACCGCGGCGGGCGACGACTCCCCCTGGCCGGAGGGACCTTCCTCCTCCTGGTCCTCCTCCTCATCCTGGGGGTCGCGCCTTCTTTTTAAAGTGGAGGGATAGGGGGAGACCTCCATTTCTGCAGGGGCCTCCACTGCTCCCTCCGGTGGAGCAGGTTCGTCGGGTCCCTCGGGCCCAAGCCCGGCCGCAGGTTCTGGCGCTTCCGCCTCGGCGGTCGCGGCCACAGGCTCGGGCACGAGGCCCCTGCCACTCTCGCCCTCCCTGATTAACGCGGCAACGCGCTCGGGTGTCAGGGGCTCCATATCCAGGGGCACGCCCTCCCTGGGGGGGCCCACCTCACGGTGTTTATTCTTCTGCGCCCTCTTCCCGACCGGACACACTTCCTCCCCCCCGCCGGAGGCCTGGATGGCATCGACCTCCGACGACGACCGCACCCCGGTAGTATTTGTTTGGGGGGGGGGCACGGCCAGACCCGGGGGGAGGAGCAGCGGCGGCGCCAGCCTCGGCCACGCCAGACGACCTGGCGGCCTTGGAGGCGGGGCAGTTTTTCCGTATATGCCCCACCTCCTTGCAGGCGTGGCACCGCACGCCGTCCGTCGTCCAGAAGACGCGGTGAAGGGTCCCCTCATGGAGGACCGAAAAAGCCCCGTCAGTCTCCCCCTCCCGCGCCAGCTGAACAAAGGCCTTGCGCCGGAAGGAGAAGACATGGCGAAGGCTGGCTTCCCGGAATCCGAGCGGGATCGGCGTGATCCCCGACCTCACCTCCCCAAGTTGGAGCAAGTGGGGGAGGAGGAGCTCACTCGAGATGTAGGGCGGGACGTTCGATAACATGACTCTCTGCGCGGTGGCCTCTAGAGGGTCCACCGGCAGGAAGGTCCCGCCCACGGTGAGCCCCTTGGTGATGGCCAGGGCCACTGCCCGCTCCGACTCCACGAAGAACATAGCCTTCCCATACATTTTCAAGGCGGCGAGTATGGCTGGAGGGCCGACAACCCCAGCCATGGCCTTCACGCACGCCTCGATGGTCATGTTGGGGTGGGTGTAGCTCTTCACCCCAAGCTCCTTTGTTATGATTCGGAACGGTGACGGGGCAGCAGCAGAAGCGGGAGTAGCCGTGGCTTTGGTCGCCACCGCCGCATAGGTTCTTGCCGGCCCCGTCACCGCCGCAGATGTGGAAGCCATAGTGGGGTGGTTCTTTAAAGAGCTACACACACCCCAAGTCACAGGCCTGAAGGTGTTAATGGCCTTGGTAAAAGTCTTCCCTTGAGCAGAGGGAGTGTAAAGTAACTGGCCCGCCTCTCCCCCTGATGGAATTAATTCTGAGAGGGGCCTTTCTTCCCTCTGCTCAAGTGGCAATTAGTAGATTTAAAGGGGAGGTGCCTTTTCAGAGAGGCAAAGAGAGGACAAAGAGAGGGAAGGAGGGGGGCCGCAAAGGCAGGGTCCTCACTCAAGGTGGTATTCGGTGGGTGGGTGTCGGCAGGGTGCACTCCCCGATGGAAAAACAAAGTCTTAGGCAGATGGTCTTCGGGCAGGGGGAGAAGATGTCTTCGCCTGGGTAGGCTGGAGAAAGCCCAGGCTCAGCCCCACACCAGGTCTTCTCACTGTAAGGGGAAAAAGCTTCACCTGGGCAGGCTCCAGCCAACCCAGGCCAGGCTTTCCGGCCCGTCTTCTTTCCTCCCCCCGCCTAGAATGCAAAGTCTTTAGGGGAATGCACAAAAGACACCCACCTGCAGATGTTGAAAGATGCAGCTCCTCCCCTCCTTCCAAGTTGGAGCTGAGTGGTATTCCTCTCCCCTCTCTCCCTCTCCTGGACTGGAGGCCAAATTGGGAGGCAGTGATGGAAGGCCTCTCCAGTTGTAATGCTGGCCTCCTCTGTCCTCTACTCCTCCCTCTCCAGGCACCTCGGTAGATGTAGATGGTTGAATGTAGATGGTAGGTTGCTGGTAGTGGTGGCCTGGGGTCACTCCTTCCCCTGCACTCCCAGGCCAAGGCGACCACACACTCTCCACACCACAGCAGCAGCAGCAGCAGCACAACCTGCTCCACTGAGAGCAAGGTCTAGAATGGGGTCCTGTGAGGGTGCCAGTCAGTTCCTTCTGTAGCCTCTAGATGGCACCTTCACTTGTTTGGTCCTCTTTTTTGTAAGACCAAAATAAATTAAACAAATAAACTGTAACAAAAACTCTAATAAATCTTTAAATAAAACTTAACAAATCAAATTAAAATTTGGTCGTTTAAATCAATTATGCACTCCAGTCCCCGCGGCGCCCACCGTTCACGGAAGTGCTCGAGCGCGCCGGCGGACACCGCGTGCTCCATCTCCAGTTCACTTGTTTGGTTCTAGCCCTTTGTTAATTGTTCCTAGCCTCCTGTGTTAATAGTTAACTGCCTGTTATCTGTTCATGGGTTTCACCTGGTATTGTTAGTATATAAGCTCTGTGGTTTATTCCCTCTGTGCTCAGTCCTAACCGGGGATCCGGGGACTAGCCTTCGCTCTGTGGCTCCTGGCTTTGACTAGCTGGTTGCCATGGTTCTCTCGAGCTCTGTATTTAAGATGTAACTAAGTCTGTGTTCTTGTTGTTCTTAGTCTTGATAAGGTGCTGGGCTGGACTAGCATGTTGCCATGCTGGCGCTTGACTTGAGCTTTGTATTGATAAGCCTGTTACCCCTGCTGCAGCCCCTCATGATAGCTTGTCTCGAGTCTCGTCTCGGCAAGCTGGTTGCGCTTGTGGTAAGCTTATCCCAGCTCAGTATGGACAAGTAGGTTGCCTCATGGAAGCTGTCCTGAGTTCCTATTCTTGACTAGCCATTTTGTAACTTGTCTCGAGTTCTATGTATATTGTTCTTCTCTCAAGTTCTATGTATGATGTGGTGTTCCTGTCTTGAGTTCTTACGTATGCTGTTGTGTTCCTTGTATGAATCTAGTTATGTGTGAATCTAGTTAAGTAATGAATAAAGTACCATTCCTTAAGATTGTATACCTGCCTCTAGCCTGGTTTCTGCACTTGGGTCCAGAACCTACCTTGCCCGGAGAGCACGGCCCCGTATCTACACGGCCCCGTGGCTCCCCAACCCTGACACCCTCCCCCTCTCCCTCCCCCTCTCCCTCCCCCTCCCTCCCCCTCTCCTCCCCCTCCCTCCCCCTCTCCTCTCCCTCCCCTCTCTCTCCCTCCCCCTCCCTCTCCCTCCCTCTCCCTCCCCCTCCCTCTCCCTCCCCCTCTCTCTCCCTCCCCCTCTCTCTCCCTCCCCCTCTCTCTCTCCCCCTCTCTCCCCCACTCCCCCTCCCTCCCCCACTCCCCCTCCCTCACCCCTCCCTCCCCCTCTCTCTCCCTCCCCACTCTCTCTCCCACTCTCGCTCCCCCTCTCATCTCCCTCCCTCCTCTCCCTCCTCTCCCTCCCTCCTCTCCTCTCCCTCCTTCCCTCCCTCCTCTCCCTCCTCTCTCCTCCCCCCTCTCCTCTCCCTCCCTCCCCCTCTCCTCTCCCTCCCCCTCTCCCTCCCCTCCTCCTCTCCTCTCCCTCCCCCTCCCCCTCTCCTCTCCCTCCCTCCCCCTGTCCTCTCCCTCCCCCTGTCTCTCCCTGATTTCCTCTCTCTCCCTCCCTCCCCCTCTCTTTCTCCCTCCCTCCCCCTCTCCTCTCCCTCCCTCCCCCTCTCCTCTCCCTCCCTCCCCCTCTCATCTCCCTCCCTCCCCCTCTCATCTCCCTCCCTCCCCCTCTCATCTCCCTCCCTCCCCCTCTCCCTCCCCTCCCCCCTCTCCTCTCCCTCCCCCTCCCCCTGTCCTCTCCCTCCCCCTGTCCTCTCCCGCCCCCTGTCTCTCCCTGATTTCCTCTCTCTCCCTCCCTCCCCCTCTCTCTCTCACCTTCCTCCGAGCCCGGACGCGGTGAGCCGAAGCCCCCGTGTGCGGATCAGCACCTCAGGGCCAGCCGGTGCGCAGCCTAGCGCGTGAGGCCCGGCCCAACTCTCAGGTCCCGCTCTGGGCTGCCGCTGATGTTCACGCGCTTGCTGTCTCCCGCCCCGCCAGCCTTTACCAAGATGGCAGTGATGGCAACGCTCGACTCAGTCCCGCCGCGCCAGCCTTTACCAAGATGGCGGCGATCGCGGGCCGCTGGTTTGGAATCGGGCCCAGCGGGACGGGCGGTGCCTAGTTTGGGCATGGCTGGCGAGGAGAGGCCGAGGCTTCGAGGCCTGAGGCCTGCAGGCAGCTCATCCACCACCGAGGGGGGGAAAGCCCGAGTCCCCTTTGCAAAAGGATTTTTTTTCTTTTAAAAGCAACTTTTTTTTTGTTGGAAATCTATATTTCAAAATAAACACACAAAAGTGGGAACAATAAATCAATAGTTAGGAATCAAGATGGCGGCCACTCACCTCAGCTCAGAAGGATTAGGCCCGCCCACACACGCAATGAAACGCCCCCCCGTGACGCACCGATTGGTCAACCATCAGGTCACTCAACTGTAGGATTGGTCAACCATCACGTCACTCAACGCTATCCCCTGTACGATTGGTCAACCATCGCGTCACTCAACGCTATCCCCTGTACGATTGGTCAACCATCACGTCACTCAACACTAATGAGCGGAATTTTGCCGTTTTTTGAACCTTTTTTGTATACTGTCCGAACAATTTTTGACCAAAAAGTAAATACACCTATTAGACTCCCCTAATGATAAGCTTTCTTTTGATATAACATATGTGTAGGTACGCTCTATAACTTTTGATTGTATAGCCGGACAGACAGACAGACAGACAAACAGACAGAGAGACAAGATTATCTACTGTTAACCTGCAAACCTCCTACAAACTGGGCTAAGACTCTCACTTAGGATTCTTTGAGCCAAACAACAGATGAAGCTGGGGCGAATTCAAACCCAGGGCCAGAAGGTGAATGGCCAGTGTACTAATCCATTGGCCCATAATTTCCGATAGGAGGCTTCCTGCGTGCGGATGCCTCCTGTTGGGAAAAAATCTACGCTCTTACCTGA
Organism: Somniosus microcephalus; assembly: GCF_052327205.1. Classification (NCBI taxonomy): domain Eukaryota; kingdom Metazoa; phylum Chordata; class Chondrichthyes; order Squaliformes; family Somniosidae; genus Somniosus; species Somniosus microcephalus. Next base: position 221,690,082 of record NC_140987.1, read on the forward strand.
GGGCTCCCGATGTCCGGACACTTCCGCTCCTGGGCCTCTCCACGACGAAATGCGCAGGGCCCATGTATCCCAGGGGTGCAGGCAGTTCGCAAGCGTCCCTGGGATCACGTGGGCCATGGGGAGCCAATGGGAGAAGTATGAATGGGGATCACTGAAAAAAGACATTAAAACATGAAATAAATTTTTAAAAAACCATCACATTTATAAAATGAGTGAAAATTACATGAAATATTTTAAACAAAAATTTAATTAAAAAAAATAATAATTAAAGATTTTTACGGGGCTAAAATAAACTTACCTTTTTTAAAAGTATTTTTAAATTATATGCGAGTGAAATTTAAAAAAAAAACTTTTTTAAACTCTTATGCTGGGCTGCTTCTTGACAGATCGGAAATGCTGATTTTCAGCGCATGCGTTTCGCCAGAATTTCCGATGCCCCTACGGGTGTGTACACACTTTGTACGCACCCGTAGGGATCGGAAAATACGGGCCATTATGCCACTCAATCCCTCAAGGATGACAATTTAAAATTAAAAAAATGATTTTAAGATCTTAATGGGTTGACCATGGCATGTGATGGGCATGAGTTTCTGCCTGTGATCTTCTGTAAGTTAGGGAGATATGGGCCTAGAAATTTGCACTGTTTGCGCTGGCTCTTAAGGCCCGTTTCGGGAAAAAATGGCGGCTGCCTCATTTCCGCCAGCCTCTGGCGTGGGAATCGGCGGCGGCTATTTTGGTAAGGGCCATAACATAAATCAGCAGAGTGTTGGCGTCAGTCAGCAAGCAGTCCAATTTGATGCCAGATCTGCAAACTTCGACCTTTTCGCTGAGTTTACCACTGGGTGCTAAGCAAAATCAGAAAAGTGTGTGCGAAGCAGCCCCGCAGAGATGCTGTCAGCACTACTTATAGGGACACACACACCTTTAAGGTAAGTTCAGATTTAAGTTTTTGGACTTTTAAAAATATTTCATTGAAGTAGTGGCTTGGTGCAATCGCTGTTAAAGGTTTTTAAGTGTGCAGGGAGTGTTGCTGGATTCTTGCAAGTCTTTGGAAGGCCTCTGAGAAGACAGAAAATGCTGGAAATACTCAGCAGGTCTGGCAGCATCCGTGGAGAGAGAAACAGAGTTCACGGGCAGGATTTTCATTGAGCCGTGGAGGCGGGATTGGAGGCGTGTGGGGGGTTAAAAATCGCAGAAACTGGCGTGTGGGACCCCCCCCGCCCCGCCTGGTTCCCGACTCCGAGCAATTTTAACTCAGGCATGTCTAATGGTCCCGACTCCGTCCCGCCTCCAACAGGTGGGACTGGTCGTTAATACCCTTAACATGCACTAAATGGCCTCTATAATCCTATTTTAAAAGGCCCTTGCGATTTTAACCCTTTTCCCACGTGAAACACGCCTGGTGGGAAACACGATGGTGAAACCTGGTGGGAGCACTATTGGATTGCTGACTATCAACTGCAGGTCAACCATTAAAGAAGAGATTTGATCAGCCATCATTTGCAGGTGGCAGGACTTAGTGGTCTCAGGTCTGGGGCAACTTTTAGAAGGCATAACCACAGCTGTGGAAGTTTGGAGCCTGACATCCATCTCCAGTGTGACCTCCTGGGAAACCCCTCTCGCCACCTTCACTCAGCGTTTCCTCAACTGAGGCATACACCAGAAGCATGGGAGCCATTTATTTCCTTCTCATCTGGGCATTAGAGGAGCTCGAGCACCAGCCGCAGCACCAGCAGAACCAGGAACAACAGCACCACCAACAACAGCAGCAGCAGCAGGAGCGCCAGGCTGCTGCTCACCCACCTGAAGATGCACAGGCCAGAAGGGGCCAGTGCCTGGAAGCCCATCGGCGCAGGAGATACCCCCCAAACAGGGTCTACAGAGAGAGGATCAGCTATCTCAACATGTCTGAGCAGCAGTGCCAAAGGCGGCGCCGACTTTCGCGAGAGGCAGTGACTGACATCTGCGCAATGCTACAGCAAGACCTGCTGCCCAGAGGACCAGGTGGACAAGCATTACCAGTGGCCGTCAAAGTCACCACCGCACTCAACTTTTTTGCCTCAAGCTCATTCTAGGGATTAGCAGCAGACATCAGCGGCATCTCCCAGGCGGCTGCACACACTTGCATCACGCAGGTGACCGATGCCCTCTTTGCCCTCGCGCACAATCACATCCATTTCACCAAGGCTCGAGCAAGTATCACGGCGCGAGCGGTTGGATTAGCTCATCTGGCAGGATTTCCAAGGGTGCAGGGCGTCGTTGACTGCACACATGTGGCCCTTAGGGCACCCCATCGCAATCCAGGTATTTTTGTCAACCGCAAGGGCTTCCACTCCCTTAACGTTCAGCTGGTGTGTGACCACAAGAAGGAAATTTTGCATGTTTGTGCCAAGTACCCTGGCAGTTGCCATAACTCCTTCATACTGTGCCAGTCTAGTGTGCCTCCGCTATTCAGTCCGCCAGGCCAACATAACGGATGGCTACTTGGAGACAAGGGCTAGCCCCTGAAGATGTGGCTAATGACGCCGTTGTGGAGCCCATCCAGCGAAGCTGAGGAGCGCTACAACTCCAGCCACATTTCCACCAGAGCCATAATCGAGCTAATGGTTTGCTGAAGATGCGCTTCAGATGCCTGGATAGATCAGGTGGAGCTCTGCAGTACTCAGCAGCCAGGGTCTCCAGAATCGTCGTGGTTTGCTGTGCACTTCACAACATGGCACAGCGTCGTGGCTTGCAGATTCCTGAGGACCAACTGGATCCTCACATATCCTCCTCAGATGAGGAGGAGGAGGAGGAGGAGTACGAAAACGAACATCCTGCAGAGGCCCATCAACCAGCGGCAGCATTATGCGAGAACATTGCTGTCCGGGATGCAAGGAACACACTCATCCTGGCCAGATTTGCTTAGCCTAGTCAATCAAACACTTTTGCCTCGCAGCTTCTTACCAGAGCATTGACAATGGCCAAGAACCAGAGGATTCCTATCACTCTGACCACCATACTGACAGTTGCAAGTATTCCTATGCCCTCAATGTTGAAGTCCCAATAGCGAAATGACAGATGCCACAACGGCAACATTTGCCATCAGAATTTTTATGTACAATAACTAAGTGATGGCATTTTTACAGTAAACACAAAATTGCACCCAAGTGACTACCCTTGTGATTATTTGTGCAGAATTTTCCTCTTACACGTGCTCCTACGTGGTGCCTCCCCTATGGCTCCAGCAGATGTGGAGGCCCCTTGCTCACTTTCCTGCTGCTCCTGTCTCGGCACCTTTGGCGGGCGTCCTCTGGGGTTGCAAGCCTGTGAGGGCTCGTCAACAGTCTGCTGCTCCTGCGGCTGTGCAGGGGTTGAGACGCCTATCTCACTTGGGTGTGGACTCCGGTAGGGCTCTGAGCGAGAGCTCTGGGGTGGCATGGAAGTGTGAGCGCTTGGAGAGGAGCCCCCACTTCCTTGAGGTCTGCCACCAACCTCCCTCTCATGGGTCAGGTCCCCCTCAGCGCCTGCAAGTGGCTGGAGAGCACCTTGCTGCACATCAGGGGGGCCATGGGGACCCGTATCTGCAATGTCAGTCCTACTCAGAAGGACTTCCATGAAGGTCTGGTTTCTCTGTTCAATAGATGCCCATCGCTCCTCAAGAGATGTCATTCTATTCTGAACAATGACCATGTTTTCCATACCCTGGCGACTAAGCTCCTCCATGGCCGTAGCCATCCTCTCCTCTACCGTAGCCATCCTCTCCTCTATGGTAGCCATCCTTTCCACGGAGGTAGCAATCCTTTCCACGGAGATAGCCATCCTTTCCATGGTGATGCATTCATGGACTCCACAAAGGCTCTGCTCATGTTCGCTATGGACTCCTCCATTCGCTTCACATTCGCAGCGACCCTAGAGACAAAACCTGACAGAGACTCCTGCATCTGTGCCTGGAGTTCCATCACCTCTGATCTCACGGATGGACCCAGAGGCAAAGGGTCGACATGCTGCTGAGCCAAGCTGGCAGAGTCCTGCGCCCTCTGACTAGGACTCTCCACTGCTGTCCCTGTCTCCACAATCTGCTGATGCTCACTTGTGAGCTGTGATACACCAGGTGACAACACTACTCTATGTCCTGAATGTCCCACCTACGTGTGAGTGTCTGCGCTGGTGCTGGGTGCGCAGATTTCTGGTGACGCTGCACCCTCAGAGGTTGCAGCTTCCTCTGAGGAGCCTGGCTGCTCAGCCTCTTCTTCCTGGCTAGGGGGGACGGATGCTTGTGATGGTCCTGTGGGGGAGTAAAGGAAAGAGTCAGAGATGTGATGCCAAGGCTACATGCACATTGCTTTTTGCAGATGCTCATTAATCCATCTGTTAGAGCTTCACAATCATTATCAGTGACTCATGCAATGTCAAAGAGAGAGATGGGAAACTTTTCTGTCACCAGCTTGCTGTGTTGCACCCATCTGTCCGTCCCCCACGTGCGCATCATCCTCGATTCCCACTATTTCGAGTACCGCCTCCTCCCAGGGGGTCAGGTGGACTATTGCGGCTGTCCCTCCTCCTGTCCTCACTCGCTCTCTTTTGTTGTGAGCTCTCTTTTCCTGCAATGAGGGAGACAAGTGGAGGTTGAGTGAGAATGAAGGAGTGAGTGTAGAGATTGCATAGCATAGATACTTAGAAGGAGACAAAGATGGAGTGAGGTGGCAAGACCAAGGGCCCTCCCTATGTGTTGTCAGTTGTTTTCATAGTCGAATAGTTATATGAATGTGGGCATAGAGAGAGAGGGAATGGGTAAGGGTGCATGGATGTCAGTGTCAAGTGGGATGTGGAGGAAGAGATTGCTAAAGCTGAGTGCTGGTGAGGAAAGGCAATGGGGATCAGATTGAGGGTGATGGGAAGTTCATACTCACTTTTCCAGTGCGCTGAAGGACATGAAATCTTTTCCGGCACTGAATCCAGGTTTGTTGTGCGACTCCCAAGGAGTTGACCTCCTCAGCCACCTGCAACCACACTGCCTTAGTCTGCTTGGGAGGCCTCTTCCTCCCTGAGGAAGGGAAGAGCACCTCCCTGTTGGCCCTAGCCCCATCCACCAATGCCTGTAGGGCCACCTCGTCGAAGCGAGGAGCTGATCTGGGCCTCCCGCTTGTCATATTTCCTGCAGGTCCCTCTCACACCAAACGGAGAAAGCTTGGCAGCCTGCAGAAGAAGCAAGGCTTGCTGTAGACCTTAAATGCAGCAGCAATGATGATGTCAACGGAGGCGGATTTCAGTCAGGAAAAACCCATTTGTCAAGGGTTCCCACACGTTGGAAATCAATTGGACAATTAAGTTAAAATTGCATCAATCTCCCACATTCATTTAGATTCAGGTGGATAACACGAAATGCGGATAACACGATACCATCCCGCACCTGAGTTAAAATCCTGCCCCACGTGTCAGGTCAATTACTATTCTACGGCGAGTGTCTCACCTCCTGACTCCCAAAAGCCTTTCCACCATCTACAAGGCACAAGTAAGGAGTGTGATGGAATATGCTCCACTTGCCTGGATGAGTGCATTTCCAACAACACTCAAGAAGCTCGACTCCATCCAGGACAAAGCAGCCCGCTCAATTGACACCCCATCCACCACCTTAAACATTCACTCCCTTCACCACCGGCGTATCGTGGCTGCAGTGTGTACCATCTACAAGATGCACTGCAGCAACTCGCCAAGGCTTCTTCGGCAGCACCTCCCAAACGCGTGACCTCTTCCACCTAGAAGGACAAGGGCAGCAGACGCATGGGAACATCACCACCTCCAAGTTCCCCTCCAAGTCACACACCATCCTGACTTAGAAGTATGTCGCCGATCCTTCATCGTCGCTGGGTCAAAATCCTGGAAATCCCTACCTAACAGCACTGTGGAAGTACCTTCACCACACGGACGGCAGCAGTTCAAGAAGGCAGCTCACCACCACCTTCTCAAGGGCAATTAGGGATGGGCAATAAATGCTGGTCTTGCCAGCAATGCCCACATCCTATGAACGAATTTAAAAAAAGGTCAAGATGCTGCCTGACCTGCTGAGTATTTCCAGATATTTCGGCTTTTATTTCAGATTTCCAGCAGCTGCTCGCAGAGGGAAGAGGAAGACGCAGGAGAGGAAGAACCAGAAGAGGTGGAAGTGGAAGGAAGGTTCAACCCAGACAGTCCCTTTCTGGCCACGATATCGGGGATGTAATCATCCGTCTGCGGCACCAATAACCACAACCCCTTTGCCTTTGCCTATCCTAGTGACATTCACAGTGCTACCCCAGTGGCTGCAGCATGGCTGGTGGGAGGCTGCTGACTTTCAGTGGGGGACACTGCAAATGGCCTTGCAGGACGACCTCGAGGAGCTGGTGGCTGGGAGTGTCAAATTGAGTGATGGTGTTTCTTCTTCTTCTTTACTCTCCTCTGTCTCTTCTTGGTCAACCACTGGCTGGGCTGGCTGGATTTCTTGGGTGTGTGAAATGAGGAAGGCATGTGGTGAGGGACAGGCAGGAAAGCAAGAGGTGTATGCTTACACCATGCACCATGTGCACCTTGTACTTTAAAAGATATTGTGTGATGAGGGGGAAGTGGGATGTAAGATGAAGGATAACGTATGTGGATAACAGCATCTTGTATCCTTTCAGTCCCACCGCTAGCCAAGGGCTCAGCAATGCCCTTGCCAAGAATGGCCATCACCGTCTCCTCTAAGGGGGTGAGGTGAAGCTAGGAATGTGAGGTGTGCCTCATGTTTGGTGCAGATTGTTGGTAGGTGAGTGATGTTGGTGGGGCAGAAAGTCGTGCAAAGCGCAGTGTGTGAGTCTAGTGGTGCAGTTGGTAAGAGACGGCTTTTGAAGATGCATTCACTGACCTTGACCACTGGTCTGAGGTCATGGAAGCCTCTTTGGGCACTGAGCCAGGTCATGGGGGGGGGGCGACACTGCTGGCAGTGATGGCCTCAGTGATCTGGTCCCACTTTGTTCTATCTGGAGGGCCTCCTGGCTCCTGTGGGTAGAGGACCTCTCTTGCAGTGTTGATCCCCTGCACAAAGCTGGAGTGCTGCGTGTGAGACCCTGGGTGCCCCTTCCCTGGCTTGCTGGGCCATTTGTGTTGGTGCTGAAGCAATTTTCCCATTATTTTAGGTGCGGAAGGCAGTTCAGTTTTAAGAGCTGAAGACTGCCATTTGGGAATTATTTTTAACGTTTATTTATTTTTTCAGAAGGCAGTTGAGCTCTAAGGGCTAAAGACTGCCTATTTTTAAATGATTTTTTTTCATTTTAGAAGGCAGTTCCCCTTCAAGGAACCGACACTGCTTTCTAAAATGACAGCCTTGCTTTAAGACAACGCTGCTCTTGCTTCAGGGACGCTACGACCACAGTACATTGGGCCTCCTGCTGAGAGTAACACCAGAAAACCAGTCTTGTACGGTAGGTTTAGTGCTGCACTAATTTAAATTAACAGGCAACACCAAAATAACTGTGCTCCCTGCTCTATGATTTCGGGCGGCCGTTAACTTTGGCCTGCAGTGGCTGGTTTCTGGCCTACTGCAATTTCTTGGCCACAGCGTGGAGATCAAGTTCTTCCAAGAAGGGATGGGGGAGGTGAAATTGGATAAAGCCTAAATACAGGTTCGGGGAGCACGCAGCGCGATATGCCTGCGCCCGTTGACTTAACACTGAACAGGAGGCCAATATCGGGTGCAAACTACTGGCCAATAAAATTTTGCCTAGGCTCTCTGCACTACTTAAAGGGGAGGTGCTTTGTTGCAGCAGCACCTCATTGTCAGCCTGGATGAAGTTATGGCCCAGCAGGCAAGAAAGAGTGCAAGGAGATTTTCTGAAGCATCACTGGAGGCATTGGTCCTGGGGGTTCACAGACAATATGAGGCTCTCTACTCGCAGGAGCCAGGAGGCCCTCCAGGCAGCACACCAGAAGGCAGTGGGAGGAGATAGCACAAGCCGTTAGTGCCACAAGTGTTGTCCCCAGGAACTGGATCCAGTGCCACAAGAAGTTTAATGAACTCACACAAGTGGTCAAGGTGAGTGAATGCATCTTCAAATGCCATATCCCACCAACTGCACCACAAGCCTCACACACTGCTCCATGCACCATACCCCCATCACCCACCTACCAACAATCTCTAACAATCACCACTCATACCTCACAATCATAGGTTCACCTCATCCTCACACACTTACCACTGCTGAAGCCTCACACCCACACCTCACACCTTGCACACACTGCCAACAATTCAACCATGACAGGCACATCACCCAAACACATTGCACCACACTCACTGACACACTTCCCTTTCTCTTGCAGACAAAGGTGGCTCATAATCGCCGGGCAGCAGCAAATGGGCGGTAGGGGAATCCGGACTGCACAACCTCACGGAGCTGGTAAACAGTGCTGGAGATAATTAGAGGGGCTGTCACTAAGTCCACGGCGAGCGCTGAAGTTGAAAGCATTCTCACATCCCCCTTCCCCCTCATCCCACAATCTCTTCTCACTTAAAGGCTGCTGATGGTGTAATCATGTACACCTTTCTTTCCACCACTCCCCTCACTACAACCCAACCCTTGTGCCTTTCTCCTTTCAGATATGCAAGAAGTCCCACCAGCCCAGCCTGTCCTCGAAGTTATGGAGGAGAAGTGTAAAGGAGAAGAAGAGGCACCGTCACTCGACCTGACACTCCCAGACACTAGCTCAGAAAATGGCACTGTGTGGACTTTAGATGGTAGTATAGAGGCGGGATCTGCACATGGTGAGTCACCGGCCACAAGTGGGCAGCAGCCAGGCCAGGGGGAAAGGGTAGTTCGGGTGCCATATCCCTGGAGGGTGAGTTCGCACACGGGTTCTGCTGCACAGGACTCAGATGACGACCTTCAGACATGCTTGGTGCAATGGCAAGCCTGCCAGAGAGCCTCTTGTCAGTGTCAAGGAGCATGGAGGAGTCCGGCTCCAACATTGCATGGGGCTTTGCGCAGAGCTTGGAGCCCATGATTTCTGGGATGGAAATGATGGGCAACTCCATGCGAGAACTTGTGGACCCAACCATGATGCTGGGTGTGGTGGGTGATCTCCCAACTTCCACTGCAGCACAGGCGGATACAACGCAACGTCTCAGTGCTGCAATGGAAGCTCAAACTGCTCTCCTGCAGTCTCAGCTTGCTGCCACGCAAGCTCAGACTTCTGCCATCGTGGCTCGGTTTACGAATGTGGAATGGGGATTGCAGTGTGTCAAAGCAGTCCAGCTATCTGCCCTCCAACAGATGGCTAAGAATGCTGAGGCGCTGCCCCAGGGGAGTGGCTCCATGGAGCAAGAACCTGCTGTCCTCTCTCAGGATGACAGCATTCCTACTCCCACCACTGCCATTCTACCAGTGCCCTTGTTGCTGCCTGTCATCCAGCCAGTCCAGGCTGCTGCCGCCCATGCTGAGGTGGTGCCATCTACAGCCAGGCCTTCATGGGGCAGAGCTGCTCAAGGTCATCCTGTAAGGCCATCTGCAGTCTTCCAAACTGAACATCAGCAGTCTTCCACCAGCCATGCTGCAACCACTGGGGTAGCACTACATAGGAGCACTAGAGTAGGAAAAGGAACATGAAAGACAGACACTATGGGAATGCACAATGGTGATTAGTTGACAATGTTGTGTAGTATTGGAACAGGTAAATGTATAAAATAAAAGATGACTCTAGATGAAGTGTAAATGGCACTGGCTGAATGATCGACAGCTGCCATGTGTGAGAGAGAAAAACAAAATGGAAAAAAAAGATAGGGGCAGAGGTTATGGTCTGAAATTGTTGAACTCGATGTTGAGTCCAGGTGCCTAATCGAAAGATGAGGTGCTGTTCCTCGAGCTTACATTGAGCTTCATTGGAACAGTGTAAGAGGCCGAGGACGGAAAGGTCAGAATGGGAGTGGAGCGGAGAATTAAAGTGACAGGTGACCAGAAGCTCAGGGTCACCCTTACGGACTGAATGGAGATGTTCCGCAAAGCGGTCACCCAATTTGCGTTTGGTCTCCCCAATGTAGAAGAGACTGCATCGTGAGAAGCGAATACAGTATACTAAATTGCAAGAAGCACAAATAAATCGCTGTTTCACCTGGAAGGAGTGTTTGGGGCCCTGGACAGTGGGAAGGGAGGAGGTAAAAGGCCATGTGTTGCATCTCTTGCACTTGCACGGGAAGGTGCCGGGTGAAGGGGAAGGGGTGCTGGGGGTGGTTGAGGAGTGGACCAGGGTGTCGTGGAGGGAGCGGTCCCTTCAGAATGCTGAAAGGGGAGGTGAGGGCAAGATGTGTTTGGTGGTGGGATCACACTGGAGGTGACGGGAATGGCGGAGGATGATCTGTTGAATGTGGAGGCTGGTGGGGTGAAAGGTGAGGACAAGAGAAACCCTATCGTGGTTCCAGGAGGGAGCGGAAGGGGTGAGGGCAGAAGTGTGGGAAACAGAACGGACACGGTCAAGGGCCGTGTCAACCACAGTAGAGGTGAATCCTCGGTTGAGGAAAAAGGAAGACATGTCGGAAGCACTAGTATGGAAGGTGGCATCGTCAGAGCAGATGCGGCGGAGACGGAGAAACTGGGAGAATGGAATAGAGTCCTTACAGGAAGCGGGGTGGGAGGAAGTGTAGTCCAGGTAGCTGTGGGAGTCAGTGGGCTTATAGTGAATGTTTGTCAATAGCCTATCCCCAGAGATGGAGACAGAGAAGTCGAGGAAGGGAAGGGAAGAGTTGGAGATGGGCCATGTGAAGGTGAGGGAAGGGTGGAAATTAGAAGCAAAGTGAATTAAATTTTCTAGTTCAGGGTGAGAGCAGGAAACATCACCGATGCAGTCATCAATGTATCGGAAAATGAGGTGAGAGAGTGGACCTGAGTAGGACTGGAACAAAGAATGTTCCACATATCCCACGAAAAGGCAGGCATAGCTAGGACCCATGTGGGTTCCCATAGCAACACCTTTAATTTGGAGGAAGTGAGTGGAATCAAAGGAGAAGTTGTTCAATGTGAGAACAAGTTCAGCCAGGCGAAAGAGGATGGTGGTGGATGGGGATTGGTTGGACCTCTGTTCAAGGAAGAAGCGGAGCGCCCTCAGGCCATCCTGGTGGGGGATGGAGGTGTAGAGGGATTGGACGTCCGTAGTGAAAAAGATACGGTTAGGGCCAGGAAACTGGAAACTGTTAAAGTGGCGGAGGGCATCAGAAGAGTCGCGGATGTAGGTGGGAAGAGACTGGACAAGGGGAGAAAAAATAGAGTTGAGATAGGAAGAGATAAGTTCTGTGGGGCAAGAACAGGCTGAAATGATGGGTCTACCAGGGCAGTCCTGTTTGTGGATCTTGGGAAGGAGGTAGAAGCGGGCTGTGCGGGGTTGGGAAACTATGAGGTTGGCGGCTGTGGAGGGAAGATCTCCAGAGGAGATGAATCAGTGACAGTCTGGGAAACGATGGCTTGATGTTCGGTAGTGGGGTCATGGTCCATGGGGAGGTAGGAAGAGGTGTTGGAGAGTTGGCGTTCTGCCTCCGCTAAGTAGAGGCCAAACAACAACAGCACCACCCTTGTAGGCAGGTTTAATGACAATGTTGGGGTTGGATCTGAGAGATTGGAGTGCTGCAAGTTCAGAGGGAGGTAGGTTAGAGTGAGTGAGGTGAGCAGAGAAATTGAGACGGCCGATGTCACGCCGGCAGTTAGCAATGAAAAGATCTAGAGAGGGTAAGAGGCCAGAGGGAGGGGTTCAAGTAGAACGAGAATTCTGAAAACGGGAGAAAGGGTCAGCCGCGCAGGGGGAAGACTCCTGGCCAGAGAAGTGGGCACGGAGACGAAGGCGGTGGAAAAAGAGCTCAACATCATGCCGAGCTCAAAATTCATTGAGGTGGGGGCGTAAGGGAATGAAGCTCAGGCCTTTGCTGAGGACTGATCGTTCGGGGTCAGAGAGGGGAAGGTCAGAGGGGATAGTGAAAACACGGCAGGGGGTGAGAATGGAAGAAGGGATGGGGTCAGAGGAAAGTGAAGGGGAAGCAGGTTCCGGAGGGGTGTTGGTGTTCAAGAGTTGATGAAGCTTGCGATCTTTTACACCTGAAAGGAAGAATAAAAGTTTTTTGTTGAAGCGCCGGATGAGGCAAAGTATGAAATGGAACTGTGGACCCGGACAGCTTTGAGATAGAGTGCATCGGTGCTGCTGAAGAGAGAGGTCGAGAGTGTTTATGTGGTGGCGCATGGCATTCAGCGTGGATCTCAGGATACGGCGAGAGCAGTGGTTTGAGGAACACTGAATATCTCGGAGATATCTGTAGTCCTGGGTGGATTCAAAACATGAAGGGTGGAATTTCAGTTGGAATCCACGTGGAGTAAGTCGGAGCCGGAGACAGTTGCTGAGGAAAGATATGTGGCTATGAAAGTGAGTTTTGGTAGATACCTGATTAAACACGAGAAGGGAAATAGAAAGCAATGAAGATGAACAAGGTTAAATAGACAAACGGAAATCCTGTCGGAGAGAAGATGGGCATTCTTAGAAGAGAAGTGGCAGTGAATTAAACACTAATACAAAAGCAAAATACTGTGGATGCTGGAGCACTGGTAGCGCTGTCGTCGCACTGCTCTGAGGCTGCAGGTCTGGTTCTAGGAGGTGACAGAGTTCTGTGACCACCTCCTGGGTGAAGCAGAGCCTCCTAATACACTCCTAATACATAATATATAAATTATGTTTGGAATGTTTGTTTTGTGACGGCTTTCATTTCAGCTTTGTGCCCAGGCTTTTACTGTGATGCTCTGTGATGGAGGGATGTTAAGGTGGGGAAGTGGTGAGCAATGGGGATCTGGGGTTCATTCATTGGAACTGTAATTTGATGAGGTGCACACGGACAACCCGTCTGGAACAGGGATCTGCTGTCTGCCTCCTCCTTTCCTCCTCCTTCTCCTTTTCGTCCTCCTCCTCCTCTTCCTCCTTTTTCTCCTCCTCCTGAGGAGGTCCTGGCACCCATGGTGGCAAGGGCTGCACCCTCATGATGGCCAAGTTGTGGAGGATGCAGCAGACCACTATGAAATGGGACACCCGCTCTGGCGTGTACTGGAGGGCTCCTCCCGAGCAGTCAAGGCACCTGAACTGTTGCTTCAGCACCCCGATGGTCTGCTTGATGAGGTTCCTCGTGTCAGCATGGCTCTCATTATATGAGTGCTGGCCACGAGTGGTGGGGTTGCAGAAGGGAGTCATCAGCCAGGTGCAGAGTGAATAGCCCTTGTCGGCGAGCAGCCACCCTCGAGTTTGACGTGGTGGCTGGAAGATTGCTGGCACACTGGACTGGCGCAGGATGAAGGAATCATGACTGCTGCCAGGATAGCGGGCATTCACCATCATGATGTGCTGGGCATGGTCGCACACCAACTGCACATTAATGAGTGGTAGCCTTTGCAGTTAAGGAACATCTCAGGATTGACATGCGGCGCCCATAAAGCAACGTGTGTGCAGTCGATGCCGCCCTGCTCCATGGGGAAGCCCGATATCCTGGCAAAGCCACATTCATGCTCCTCCTGCTTCTCTCTGTTTAGAGAGAAGACAATGAAGTCCCTTCTCCTGGTGTACAGAGTCTCTGTGACCTCCCGGATGCAGCAATGGATGGTGAACTGGGAGATATTAGCTGTGCCTCCTGCTCCAGACTGGAAGGATCCGGTGGCGAAGAAATTGAGGGCCACGGTGACATTGAGGGCCACTGGCAGTGCCGTCGTCACCCTGCTCTGAGGCTGCAGGTCTGGTTCCAGGAGGTGGCAGAGTTCTGTGATCCTGGCTTAAGTGCAGGTAGGAGAAGTGCTCTCGGAAGACCCTAGGTGGGTAAGGCCTCCTGCTGAGAGCCCTCCTGTTCTCCTCCTCCTCCCTCTGTGAGCAGCTTGTCCTCTCCTTCGCTGCCTCTGCTCTGTCTCCCTGTCATACTCCAGCACGAGGGAGACTGCAAGTAGAGCCCCCATGACTGGGAGCAAGTGGTCTGAGCAGAGCCCTTTAAATCAGAAGCAAGGCCTTCTCCACTTGCAGCAACACTCCCTGTCACCTCACCAACATTAAATAACTCTAGAAAGCTCCAAACAGTTGCACAAACTTAGACAGAGCCAGTAGAAATCAAAAAGCAAGTCAGCTGCAAGTTGTTGCCGATCCCTTTAAATAGCGCGTGGGTGGGGGTCCTTCCTGCTGCTGAATGCATGTTCGGCTGGTTGTGATTAGGAAAAGATGTTGAATGGAGCGGCGGCATCAAAAATGGCAGGTTGTGCGTCAAATCAGCATTGCACACTCATTGACGTCACAATCTGCCTCATTACCATTTCTCCAGCGAACGCAGGCAACGGCAGTGCTGCTGACCAGCTCAAAATGGCAGCTGCTGCAGGACCTGCCGGAAGTGGTCAGAATTGAGGGGGACTCCATTTTCTCACTGAAACTGGCCTTTACAGCAGGTGCTAAGGGGCTGAATTTCATGGCCAGGATGTTTAAATGAGTGATACACAATTCTCATACAAGAGTGGCAGTGGGAGCTTTGGGAGAACGTCAGCTACCCACCCTCTTGGGTGGGGACTACTGAATGGCATGGAATGACTTAGAACTGGGAAAGAAGTGAAAAACAAAACTAACTTACCAAAATGTAACGATACTAGGATCATAAGAATAGGAGTAGGCCATTCAGCCCCTCGAGCCTGTTCCGCCATTCAATGAGATCATGGCTGATCTGCGACCTAACTCCATATACCCGCCTTTGGCCCATATCCCTTAATACCTTTGGTTAACAAAAAGCTATTAATCTCAGATTTAAAATGAACAATTCATCTAGCATCAGTTGCCGTTTGCGGAAGAGAGCTCCAAACTTCTACCACCCTTTGTGTGTAGAAATGTTTCCTAATTTCACTCCTGAAAGGTCTGGCTCTAATTTTTAGACTATGCCCCCTAGTCCTAGGGCTGGATTTTGTCAGCCCCAAGGAGGCAGGCATGGAGGCGGGACTGCCGGTAAAGTTGCAGTATGTGGGGGCGGCTGGCAAACCCGCCCCCATCCTGCCTCCGTGCCCTTTTGCCAGGAGGCGGGAAGCCGTCCTGCCCCGGGTCCCATCTCCTTGAGGCGGGAAAGGGATTAAATCCTATTAACTGCCTGTTAACAGGTAGTTAACAGGCAGAAAATAGGATTAGTCCCATTTTACCTTTCCAAGTGCAGACTTCCCGGCCTCGGAGAACCCCGCCAGGGTGTAGGAGGTGAAGAGGAGGTCTGCGGGGGTCGGAGGGGGTCGGAAAGTGAGGTGTAGTGGTGAGTGATGGGTGCAAGTGTGGAGTGGTAAGTATGTAAGGTGAGTGTTAAGTGTTATAAAATGTTCACTTACCTTTGTTTCTACCTACAGCCTTCAGCTGCTGTGGATCCGGAGTCCCGACATCTTCATTGTAGATTTCACAGGCTGGCTGTTGGATCCTCCAAACCAACAGCCAGGTAATTTCTGCAAAGTTGAAAGGTTTGATGAGCCCTGAACACAAGGACTCATCAAACTACACAGAATGTCAGCGTTTGACAGCTTCACAGAGCTGTCAAACGCTGACATTTCTTCTTTCAAGAAATCTTGACAGATGGCACGTCAGACGTTGACGTGCTCTGTCACTGACTTCCCCCTAATTGGCCTGCTGAGCCAAGGTCAATCAGGGGACAATCCCGTTGGTTGGCCAGAAGCTGATGGAGGCGGGATTGAGAGCCGGCAAGCAGCAGTCCCGCCTCCAAAAGCTTCTCATTGAGAAAATCCAGCCCCTAGAATCCCCAACCAGCAGAAGTAGTTTCTCTCTATCTGTTCCCATTAATACCTTGAAAACTTTGATCAGATCACCCCTTAACCTTCTAAATTCTAAGGAATACAACCCTAATTTGTGTAATCTCTCCTCGTAACTTAGCCCTTCAAGTCCGGGTACCAGTTTGGTAAGCCTACGCTGCATTCCCTCCAAGGCCAATATATCCTTCTTAAAGTGTGGTACCCAGAACTGCTCTCAGTACTCCAGGTGTGGTCTAACCAGGGATTTGTACAGTTGCAGCATAACTTCTACTCCTTGTACTCTAGTCCTCTAGATATAAAGGTCAGCATTCCATTAGCCTTTTTGATTATTTTCATGACATTTTATTTGTATCTGGACCCCCAAGTCTCTTTGGATATCCACTGTTTTTAGCTTTTCACCATTTAGGAAGTATCCTGTTCTATCCTTTTTAGATCCAAAGCGGATGACCTCACATTTGCTTCCATTGAAATCCATTTGCCACAGTTTTGCCCATTCACTTAATCTATCAATATCCCTTTGTAATTTTATGCTTTCATCTACACTGCCTACAATGCCGCCTATCTTTGTGTCATCGGCAAATTTGGATGTATGACTTTCTATGCCATCATCTAAGTCATTATAAAATATTGTGAATAGTTGAGGCCCCAACACAGACCCCTGTGGGACACCACTCGCCATATCCTGCCTATTTGAGTACCGACCCATTATCCCTACTCTGTCACCTGCCGCTCAGCCAATTTCCTAACCAGGTCCATAATTTGCCATAAATTCCGTGGGCATTTACCTTAGATAACAGTCTCTCACTGTTCGCAACCTTGGTGTCATATTTGACCCTGAAATGAACTTCCGACCGCATATCCGCAGCATAACCAAGACCGCCTATTTCCACCTCCGTAACATCGCCCGTCTCCGCCCCTGCCTTAGCTCATCCGCTGCTGAAACCCTCATCCATGCTTTTATTATCTTTAGACTTGACTATTCCAATGCACTCCTGGCTGGCCTCCCACATTCTACCCTACGTAAACTTGAGGTGATCCAAAGCTCGGCTGCCTGTGTCCTAACTCGCACTAAGTCCCGTTCACCCATCACCCCTGTGCCCGCTGACCTATATTGGCTCTCGGTTAAGCAATGTTCAAAATTCTAATCCTCATTTTTAAATCCCTCCATGGCCTCACCCCTCCCTATCTCTGTAATCTCCTTCAGCCCTACAACCCCCTGAGATATCTGCGCTCCTCTAATTCTGCCGTCTTGAGCATCCCTGATTATAATCACTCAACCATTGGTGGCCGTGCTTTGTGTTGCTTAGGCCCTAAGCTTTGGAATCCCCTGCCTAAACCTGTCCGCCTTGCTACTTCTCTTTCCTCCTTTAAGATGCTCCTTAAAACCTACCTCTTTGACCAAGCTTTTGATCACCTGCCCTAATTTCTCCTTATGTGGCTCGGTGTCACTTTTTTTTTGTCTTTTAATACACCTGTGAAGCGCCTTGGGACGTTTTACTAAGTTAAAGGTGCTATATAAATACAAGATGTTGTTGTTGACTTTATCAAATACCTTCTGGAAGTCCATATAAATAACATCCATAGACATTTCCCTGTCCACTACTTTAGTCACCTCTTCAAAAAATTCAATCAGGTTTATCAAGCATGACTTACCTAGACTAGATTTCTTTCTGATTAGTAAGAGCCAACATGGTTTTATGAAGGGGAAGTCATGTTTGACAAATTTGCTCGAATTCTTTGAGGACGTAACAAACAGGGTGGATAAAGGGGAACCAGTGGATGTGGTGTATTTGGACTTCCAAAAGGCATTTGACAAGGTGCCACACAAAAGATTACTGCACAAGATAAAAAATCACAGGTTTGGGGGTAATATACTGGCATGGGTGGAAGATTGGCTATCTAACAGAAAACAGAGAGTTGGGATAAATGGTTCATTCTTGGGCTGGCAATCAGTAACTAGTGGTGTTCCACAGGGGCCAGTGCTGGGACCCCAACTCTTTACAATCTATATTAACGATTTGGAGGAAGGGACCGAGTGCAACACATCCAAGTTTGCCGACGATACAAAGATGGGAGGGAAAGCAGTAAGTGAGGAGGACATAAAAAACCTGCAAAAGGACATAGGCAGGCTAAGTGAGTGGGCAGAAATTTGGCAGATGGAATATAATGTTGGAAAGTGTGAGGTTATGCACTTTGGCAGAAAAAATCAAAGAGCAAGTTATTATCTAAATGGAAAGAAACTGCAAAGTGCTACAGTACAAAGGGATCTGGGGGTCCTGGTGCATGAAACACAGAAGGTTAGTATGCAGGTACAGCAGGTGATCAGGAAGGCCAATGGAATCTTAGCTTTTATTGCAAGGTGGCTGGAGTATAAAAGCAGGGAAGTCTTGCTTCAGTTATACAGGGTACTGGTGAGGCCACACCTGGAATATTACGTACAGTTTTGGTTTCCATATTTAAGAAAAGATATACTTGCTCTCGAGGCAGTTCAGAGAAGGTTCACTCGGTTGATTCTGGAGATGAGGGGGTTGACTTATGAGGAAAGGTTGAGTAGGTTGGGCCTCTACTCATTGGAATTCAGAAGAATGAGAGGCGATCTTATCAAAACATATAAGATTGTGAGGGGGCTTGATCGGGTGGATACGGTGAGGATGTTTCCACTGATGGGTGAGACTAGAACTAGGGGGAATAATCTTAGAATAAGGGGCTGCCCTTTCAAAACTGAGATGAGGAGAAACTTCTTCACTCAGAGGGTAGTAAATCTATGGAATTTGCTACCTCAGAGAGCTGTGGAAGCTGCGACACTAAATAAATTTAAAACAGAGATAGACAGTTTCCTAGCTGATAAGGGAATTAGGGGTTACGGGGAGGGGGCAGGGAAGTGGACGTGAGTCTAGGTTCGGATCAGCCATGATCCTATTGAATGGCGGAGCAGGCCCGAGGGGCCGTATGGCCTACTCCTGTTCCTACTTCTTATGTTCTTATGTTCTTATTTCAGCAGTCCATTGCATTCACTTAGTCAAGGACGACTTGTGCTGAGATGGTGCAACTCAAACATGTATTGTTGTCTTTATTAATAGATGAATACTGAAGGCATCCATTTAACACTTCACTCTGCCCTGTTTTAATGTGACATTAGCCCATTTAAAATAAACTGTTTAAATGTTTCTGCTAAAATAATGGCAAGAGGAATGTCATATAATGAGTTAAGCTAATTTCTAGGTTATAGACCTGAAGGACCTATGGAGATAATTCCATTTTAAATAAACAAATGTTTTACCTTCTCATGCTGATTTTTTGACATTAAGAAATTAACATGTAATGATTTAACGGAACATGACAGCTTCTCATTTTACCGAGTTTAAAACAATTTATTGAAAAACTGTCGCTCAAAAAATAAAATAAAATAAAATGGAGGATAATGTATACCTGGGCGTGATTATAAACCTCAAGCTGAGTTACATTCTTGAAATCACTCCTGGGATTTCTATTATTTTTTGTAATACATACAGTAGAATTCATGTTGGTTGTTTTATTCAGCAGTAAACCTGAGGATTGGGAGCAGTTTAGGATTCAACAAAGGAGGACAAAGGGATTAATTAAGAGGGGGAAAATAGAGTATGAGAGTAAGCTTTCAGGGAACATAAAAACTGACTAAAAGCTTCTATAGATATGTGAAGAGAAAAAGATTGGTGAAGTCAAGCGTAGGTCCTTTGCAGTTAGAATCAGGGGAATTTATAATGGGGAACAAAGAAATGGCCGACCAATTAAATACATACTTTGTGTTGTGTTGATACCTTTCTACCTAGACACAATTAGAACTCAGAACCCAGAGATTCAAACATGAAGTGCTTTATTCAGGAAGGAAAGGAAAGTTCTGGAGAGTACCGAACAAAGAGAGCTAAAACTTAACCAAGAGAACAACCCAACCATTTATCTGCTGTGACAGCGCCACCGCAGGTGGGAGGAGAACACACAATACATAACATATTCCTCCCCTCTTAAATGAAAGGTCCACATTATTCCTCAACAGGTAAGTTACTTTCAATGCACTCAACTAACCAAGGGTAGAGGTAGACTGCCTCAAACCCTGACTTTACCCTGGGGTTTATTCTGCACCAGTCTTGTGGGTAAGTCACTAAGCCTACAGATCCAAGCGTCTTGGAGGCTGCCGCTCTCTGACAGGATACCGGCGGTCATCGCTGGCTTCCACAGCAGTAGGCATTGACACAGGCCTGGATGGAGAAGGTGCCTGTGTCAGTCGAAAGTCAGGAGTTTGCACAGGTGGAACAGTCTCTATGACTTCCTGTGTTGGAGAAGAGCACTGTGGCAAAGGATGCTGGTTTGCGGTATCATCCGGAAACAGTTCAGGCCAACCAGCCGTTGGAGCCTCTGTGGCTGTCTCTGCTCCTAGCAACAGTTGATCTGTGTGTCTTCTCCAGACGACGTCCTTGGCAGTCTCAACCGTGTAAGACACAGGGCCCGTCTGCGCGATCACTGTAGCAGGAACCCATTTCGGTCCAGTGTTGTAGTTTCGAGCTAGGACGTGCTCTCCAGGGTGAAACCGTCTCTCCTTGGCTCTTTTCTCTCTCTTTTCAACTTGAGCTTGTTGTTGACAATGGACAACCTGTTCTGCCCTTGGAGGTTTGAGTAAGTCAAAACTTGTCCGCAACTGCCTCGTCATCATGAGCGAAGCGGGGGAAGTTTTGGTTGTGGCATGCAGCTCGTTCCTGTAGGACAACAGGAAGCTGTTCAGACGTTGGTGGATTGAGCCCTGACCTTGCGATGCCTTCAAGGCATGCTTCAAAGTTTGCACGAACCTTTCTGCCAGGCCGTTAGCAGAGGGATGATAGGGCGCAGACCTGATGTGTTGGACACCATTCACATGCAGGAAGGTTGCAAACTCCTGTGATACAAATTGTGGACCGTTGTCACTTACGAGTTGTTCCAGTGAGCCATAACGGCTGAACATCGCACCAAGTTCCTCAATTGTTTTCTCTGCCGTGGTAGACCTCATCACAGTGACCTCCAGCCACTTGCTACGAGCGTCCACAATCACCATAAACATCTTCTCTTCGAAAGGACCGGCGAAGTCCACATGTACTCGCTGCCACACTTCTGCAGGCCAATCCCAGGGGTGTAGGGTTGCCAGCTGTGGAACATTCTGGACCCTTTGACATGGGGAACATGTTTTGGCTTTCTCCTCAATATTTCCATCGAGACCTGGCCACCAGAAGTAGCTTCTTGCCATTTCCTTCATCCAAACCATCCCACTGTGGCCTGTATGAAGTTGTTGCAGTATAGGTTCCCTCAGAGGTGGCGGAATGATGACATGGCGTCCCCAAAGAAGACAACCTGCCTGGACGGAGAGCTCATTTCTTTTTGAAACGTAAGGTTTCAAACTAGGAGAATCTCCTATAGCTCTCCCTCGAATGACATCGTCCATCACCTCAGACAGGACTGGATCGTTGCGGGTATACCTTTGCACCTGAACTGCCGTGACAGGTGCTCCCTCCGCTTGTCTAAAGTAGAAGATGTCTATCTGACGAGGCTCTGGGGGAGTAACAGGCAAGGGTAGCCTCGAGAGACCGTCTGCGTTGCCCTGCAAGTCTGATTTGCAATATTTGATGCGGTATGTGTGTCTTGACAACAGTAAAGCCCACCTTTGCATCCTGCTTGCAGCAAGAGACGGAATTCCGGTGTGGGGCCCGAAGATTGAAGTCAATGGACGGTGGTCCGTCAGGAGTGTGAACCTTCTCCCAAACAGGTACTGATGAAATTTTCGAATTCCAAAAATGATTCCCAAGGCCTCGCGCTCAATCTGTGCATAGTTGCTCTCGGCCTTGTTCAAGGTGCGTGATGCGAAGGCGATAGGTTTCACTTCACCAGAAGGCATGATGTGGGATATGACTGCTCCCACACCATATGGTGATGCATCATATGCTAGCTGCACGGGTAGCTGTGGGTCGAAGTGTGTCAGGACCTCCGATTTCAGCAATGCTTTCTTTGCTTGGGCGAGTGCTTCATTGCACAGTTCAGTCCATTTCCATGTTTTGCCTTGACATAGCAACTGATGTAACAGCTTCAGCAATGTTGCTAAGTCTGGAATAAACTTCCCATAGTAGTTAAGTAGCCCCAGAAATGAACGTAACTGGCTCACATTCTGGGGTGCTGGGGCCTCCACGATCGCCTTGACCTTTGACGGCGCCTTATGCAGGCCAGTAGCGTCAATCACATGCCCCAGGTACTCAACTGAAGACTGAAAGAATTCACATTTGTCTTTACGAACTCTGAGTCCTTACTCTTTCAGTCATTGTAGTGTCGCATCCAAGTTCAGAAGATGATCCTCCTCATTTGTCCCAGTGACAAGGATGTCGTCCAGGTAGCACTGGACTCCTGGCAGTCCACTCAAAATCTGATCCATTGCCCTTTGGAATAGAGCAGGGGCCGACGTAATTCCAAACGGAAGGCGGCAGTACCTGTATAGCCCCTTGTGTGTCACAATTGTCAGCAGCTCCTTTGATTTGTCATCGACATGCATTTGTAGATAAGCCTGGCATAATTCTATTTTGCTGAACTTTTGCCCTCCGGCCAGGCCCGTTAAAAGATCATCAATGAGGGGAAGAGGGTACTGTTCCGCAGACAGCACCGGGTTAATAGTCACTTTAAAATCCCCGCAGATTCGAACAGGTCCATCCTTTTTCAGGACAGGAACAATGGATGTGGCCCATTTGCTCATGCTCACAGGCTCCAGGACTCCATTCTCGACTAAGGCCTCCAAGTTAGCCTCAACTTTTGGCCTATTTGCATAGGGTACAGGTCGGGCTTTGTGAAACTTTGGCTTGCTGTCAGGTTTAATGTCCAGCCTCACGCTAATCTTTTTCATGCTCCCAAGTTCCCCATTGAAGAGTTCTGCATGTTTGTTTAACACTGCAGTCAGACCTGACTCCCCTTTTGACATCATGCGGACTGCAGGCCAGTCCAGCGTGATTTTCTCTAGCCACGCACGTCCCAGTAGCGATGGGTAATTTCCCTTTACCACATATAGTGGCAGTTTTGCAGTCTGTCCGTTCAATTTAACTGTCACCTCAATGGCGCCTCTCATGGCCACAGGTTCGCCGGTATACGTCTTTAGCACAACGTTTGTTGGCTGAAGGGTAAGATGCTTTAGCATTTTGTTGTAGACAGTGTCTGAAACAAGGGACACAGCCGCGCCTGTGTCCACCTCCATCCGCACTGATTGTTCCTCCACCAGTGGTGACACCCAGTAGCCATTTGAACCACCTGCAACCGTCAGTATGTGCACCTCTTCCTCCTTAGAGGTGTCGCTCCCCTCTGTTTTGCTTGTTCCATCATACTGCACTGAATGAACACTCTTTTTCCTCTCTTGTCCAAATACAGACATTTTGCTTTCATGCTTCCCAGCTCTGTCTGTTCTTTTTTTACCTCTACAGGCGCGTTCAATGTGACCCTTTTTGCCACAATTTTGGCATTCCAGCTCTGTACACCAGCAGTCATTAGCGTGATGGCCCGTTTTCCCACAACGGTAACATGTGCCGTTCCGCGCACCTTTAGGCTCAGACGACACCTTGTGAACTCTCCCTGTTGAACTCAACTGGTGAGCCTCCTTTTCCGCCATCTCCATGGAGACACTAACTTCAATGGCCTTTTCAAGAGTAAGGTTGTCCTCAGTAAGAAGGCGCTTCTGTGTGGCTGCACTTTGCAGACCACACACAAGTCTGTCTCTAATGGTGTCATTCAGCACCTTCTTGAACTCGCAGTGTTCTGACAACCTTTTTAAAGCAGCAATAAACATCGTCATGGATTCCCCCTCCTCTTGATTCCGTTTGTGAAATCTAAATCTCTCAGCAATAACCAGAGGTTTTGGTGAAAAATGTGCTCCAAGAATTTCCACTAGTTGCTTATATGTTTTAGTTCCTGGCTTATCTGGCTGCACAAGGCTGCGAAGTAAATTGAATGTCTTCGGCCCCATTACACTCAAAAAGGTAGGCACGACCTTTTTGTTTGCCACCGCATTCGCCAATACAAAATAGTCAAAACGTTCCGTATAAGCGCTCCATTGCTCCACATTTTCATCAAAATCATCGATGTTTCCTAATATAGCAGCCATCTCACGTTTCAAATTTTAATTTCTGTTTACTCACTGCACCCGTAACGTTAATGTGATGCTGCAATCTCTGTTCCGAGTGTTTTGTAGTCGAAAACAAGAAAGTTCCCACAATGCAGATTCATCCGATCCTCGTCGCCACTTTGTTGTGTCGATACGTTTCTACCTATACACAATTAGAACTCAGAACCCAGAGATTCAAACATGAAGTGCTTTGTTCAGGAAGGAAAGGAAAGTTCTGGAGAGTACTGAACAAAGAGAGCTAAAACGTAACCAAGAGAACAACCCAACCATTTATCTGCTGTGACAGCGCCACCGCAGGTGGGAGGAGAACACACAATACATAACACTTTGGTTCTATCTTCACAAAGGGGGACACAAATAACCTCCCAGAGATGTCGGGGAACATAGGGTCTAATGAGAGGGAGGAACTGAAAGAAATCAGTATTTGTAGGGAAATGGTGATAGGGAAATTGACGGGATTGAAGGCTGATAAATCCCCAGGGCCTGATAATCTATATCCTAGGGTACTTAAGGAAGTGGCCCTAGAAATAGTAGATGCATTACTGGTCATCTTCCAAAATTCTATAGACTCTGGAACAGTTACCATGGATTGGAGGGTAGCTAATGTTACCCCACTATTCAAAAAAGGTGGTAGACAGAAAACGGGGAGCTAATGTTACCCCACTATTCAAAAAAGGTGGTAGAGAGAAAACGGGGAATTATAGACCGGTAAGCCTGACATCGATAGTGGGGAAAATGCTAGAGTCCATCATAAAAGATGTAATAGCAGAGCACTTGGAAAACACTGACAGGATTGGACAAAGTCAACATGGATTTACAAAAGGTAAATTGTGCTTGACTAATCTACTGGAATTTTTTGAGGATGTAACTGGTAAAATAGATAAGGGAGAAGCAGTGGATGTGGTGTATTTGGACTTTCAGAAGGCTTTCGATAAAGTCCTGCATAAGAGATTAGCGTGTAAAGTTAAGGCACATGGGATTGGGGGCAAGGTACTGACTTGGATAGAGAACTGGTTGGCAGACAGAAAGCAAAGAGTTGGAATAAACGGGTCATTTTCTGAGTGGCAGGCAGTGACTAGTGGGGTACTGCAGGGATCGGTCCTAGGACCCCAGCTATTCACAATATATATTAATGATCTAGACGAGGGAACTAGATGCAATATCTCCAAGTTTGCAGATGACACAAAGCTAGGTGGGTGTGTGTGCTGTGAGGAGGATGCCGAGAAACTCCAGTATGATTTGGACAGGTTGGGTGATTGGGCAGATGCATGGCAGATGCAGTATAATGTGGATAAATGCGAGGTTATCCACTTCGGTGGCAAAAACAGGAAGACAGATTATTATTTGACCGGCAATAGATTGGGAAAAGGGGATGTGCAACGAGACCTGGGTGTCCTTGTGCACCAGTCGCTGAAGGTAAGCATGCAGGTGCAGCAGGCGGTTAAGAAGGCAAATGGTATGTTGGCCTTCATAGCGAGAGGGTTCGAGTACAGGAGCAAGGATGTCTTGCTGCAGTTGTACAGGGCCTTGGTGAGACCACATCTTGAGTATTGTGTGCAGTTTTGGTCGCCTTATCTGAGGAAGGATGTTCTTGCCATGGGGGGAGTGCAGTGAAGATTCACCAGACTGATACCTGGGATGGCAGGAATGACATATGAGGAGAGATTTGGTCGATTGGGCTTATTCTCGCTGGAGTTTAGAAGAATGAGAGGGGATCTCAATGAAACTTATAAAATTCTGACAGGACTAGACAGACTAGATGCAGGAAGGATGTTCCCGATGGCGGGGGAGTCCAGAACCAGGGGTCACAGTCTAAGGATAAGGGGTAGGCCATTTAGGACAGAGATGAGGAGGAATTTCTTCACCCAGAGAGTGGTGAACCTGTGGAATTCTCTACCACAGAAGGCAGTTAAGGCCAATTCATTAAATATATTCAAGAAGGAGTTAGATATATTTGATAAGGCTAAAGGGATCAAGGGATATGGGGAGAAGGCAGGGACAGGGTACTGAATTTGGATGATCAGCCATGGTCTCGTTGGGTGGCGGAGCAGGCTCGAGGGGCCGAATGGCCTAATCCTGCTCCTATCTTCTATGTTTCTATGTTTGGATCTGTTTTGTCAGCAATGAGTGTCTTGGAAATTATAGATGGTTGGTTTGCACTATGTTATTAATGCAGATAACTTTCTTACTGAAGGATGAATGGAAGTGATGGAAATACTTGAAATTTATCGAATGATGATTATCTGTTAATGACCCTGAAGTAATACAATCAGTACATTTGGTCATTATAAATGAATACAAGCCTCTGGCAGCATCATACATTTAGTACATTCCCCTGCTAAGCAATAGACAATTTTTGAAATACAAATTTATGCTCAGCTGAATCTTTTACTGGTATTTGGGAGACCCTACAGGCTTATATAGGAGAGGAAATAATGTATTTTTCCCCTGTTGGAAAGATGAGAAAAACACATTTAAAATCTAAGATTAAAGGACAAGTGAAGCACTATGCTACTGAGGCTAGTTTATCTAATATATTATGTGAGGTCTGAGCATTAAAGAGAGAACCTAACTCATAGAAAGGGTTGAACTGGGATTAGTGTTCATGTGTATGCCAATGATACCAAGCTTTACCTCTTCTACCTATCATTCCATGACTGTCATTATGCTATCTATTCAGCTGTCAAACATTCTGCAGCTCAACATTGGCAAGATTGAAGCCATTGTGTTTGCCCCTTGCCAGAAATCCTAAACCCTAGCCCAATTCCAACCCCCTTCCTGAATGCCCACTTAAGCTCAAGCTCATGGTTCCCAAAGGTCCTTGGCGGCAGTCTCCTGTCGTCTGAATTTTTGCTCCCGCCCACATAAAACGGGAACCCAAACATCCAACATGGTAGGTGGCATACGTACGCTTGTTTCGAGTCAGAAATGCGCAGCCCACCATATTGGATTTTGTTGTTCAATAGGGGTCCAACGTGAATGCCTGAAGTATTTCAAAGCCTCATTTTAATTTTAAATTAAGGGTCCTACACTTGTTGTAGGATCCTTTTGTGAAATTGGTGTGCCCCAATGCCTGACTTGCCACGTGATAAACATGCCCAGCAAATCATGGTGCTAACAGTCAGCAAGCACCCAGCCGGAATGCTATTTAAAGGACTAATCCACCCCATAAGGTTAGTTGCTGGTTTGTCTCCTTAGGCTGTTAACTTCTGGGCCTTTTTTTTGCTATTTTCTGCGTTCCACTCAATTCCAAAAATGGTCTGAAAGCAATTCCTAGGAAAATCTATCTTTTTGTTTTAGCCAAACAGGAGCAGGGAAGGACAAAGGAGAGTTGTGAGCCTTTCAGAAAAATTTACTGGCAAAGAACCAACCAATTAACATTAACAAAACATCTTTGGTATTTTAACCTCAATACAGGCATGGTCACTGGCCTATGCTGTCAGCTCATATAAATCTGGAATCACTCTCCTTTATTGGTGCTGTTGTGAAGGTCTTTTCAGTCTTGAAGTTCTGTGCTACTGGCTCTTGCCAGGCTCTAGGGAGTGATTAAATGAGTGTGCTCCAGTTCAGCATATAACCAGGAGGTCATGGGTCTTCTGCTAATAACACTTTGCCAATATTTCCATTTTTGAGAGGGTCAGGTGCAACAGTTAGCCACTCAGCAAAGGTTTCCAAGAGCAATGGTTGTACTTTTCATGTAAGTGCAGATATGTGAACTGACACATAATTTATTCATTTACTCAAATGAAAGTATTTCATTCTAAGAACATAGAAGGCAGGGAGCTTATAATTTGTAGAATATCATGGCCTACCGTGCCAACTAAACGTCACTTTTAAAATCCAATATTTTTGTGTCATTATCCTCTTCAAATATCCTCATAAACATTTTGATTCTGATGACATTATGACTATTGTATGCTAGGTACTCCTTTATTTCTACCTTATTTATTATCCTGGGTCATTACAAAAGATTATTGTATTGAAAATCTTGTTGGCATCACGGAACAGCTTTATGACGACTCATTTCATTGTAATAGATCATGTTCTGTTCTGAGTTCTTCTACATGGTCAAGGACTTATTGCATTCAGGATTTCCCAAAGATGGAGGACTGCCTCCTCAGCAGTTCCTCTGTGGTATAGGACCACAGTTAAAGATAAGGGTCTTCAGGAGGATTTTGAAGACAGGGATGGAGGCAACATCACCAATGTCTCATGCTCCAATAATAGTACATAGATTGGGAATAATTTTGCAAATCTACTTAGCATTTCTAGAAGGGTTGTAAAGGAATGAGCCATACCTATTCAGAAAAATACACCATCCTATGAACGGAATTTTGACTTTATTAAAACATGAAAACTGGGTTTAAAAATCTAAAAGCCTCAATGACACAAGCTGTAAACAGAATACAGGCTTTTGAGATAAGATGAGTTGTTTACACAAAGCTGTAAACACCATACAAGCTTTTGAAATGGGAATTGGTTGTTGACACTGAAAGAATGACTCTATTTAAGAAGGGTTGGAGCTTCCAGAATAAGATTTACCCAGTAAAATTGTTTTAAACAAACACTTTGTAAACAGGTACATGAAAGAGCACAATGTTATAATGTTAAGGTGTTATAAACCAACATGTCGGGAAACAGAAACACAGAACATTGAAGAACCATATGCTTTCATAAACATGGCATCAAATGAAAGACAGGAGACATAATCTGTAATACAACCAATTGAGATGGCTAGGAAAACAATCAAGTACTCGGTTGAAGTGTTTTTGATTTACATGTTGTAAAAAGATACAAACAGAAGACTTTGTAAATATGACATCAAGAGATGGCACCAAGCAATTACATGGTTTTTGTATTGAACTTGGAACACATAGGAGACGTGAAGTCTGCTTACAACCAGCTAAGGTGATTTAAGAATTGAATAGAAGTCCTTCATAAAAATGGCATCAAATAAAAAACTGCTGTCATATTGTTTTATGATAAGTTTTGAACACCTACACAGCAGACAGAATTCTGCAAGCTAACAGCTGAATTGACAGTAAGAATAGAAAGAAGTCAACAGAAAGATGACTAGAGATAATTAGCTTACATCCGCAGAAAACTTCAAAGGATATACCACTGAAAAAAAGGGTATAAAATATAGAACTTTCAAATAGAAAGTCAGAAGTCGCTGGAAGGGGCAAGCGATTCTCAGCTTCGGAGAACCACTCTGTACACCTACAACTCTTTGAGTCTTGGGTAATCAAGGTATTTGATTTTGGTGGATATCCTGGATTAAGAATAAGAAGTAGAAATGTAAAAATGTAACAAAGTTAAGATTTGAGAATAAGGTTCTCTGAGAATAAGAATTGTAAGCTATTTGTTTTTGAACTGTTAATGTTGCGACTGAATCACCAGCTGTTAACTACATGTCGGTTCTTTAATAAATCTATATATTTTTAGAATTGTCTCACAGAGTACTTCTGTGTCAAACTCGTGAACTCAATCTCTGTACACTCTTTGGTAAGGAGTTGCAGAATTCTGGGGGAGTATTCCGGACCCTCATAATATCTGGAAGGTTACAGTCTAGTTAAACTTATTAAAAGTGCTATCTGGAGGATGGTAACATCTTCAAGTCATTCCTTTCCTTTAGGGAGAGATAGTCTGGACCTTTAGACCCAATTAAGCATCTTATAGGATTCGGCTATCTCTGACTTTAGTTGAAGGTGAACGTCTGGGGAATACGCCTGATCCAGGGTAGCCCGAAAAGGACTCTTAACTAACCTCTGAAGTGGCTTAGCAAGTCACTCAGTTGTATTAAACCAGTACAACAACAACAATAACTTGCATTTATACATCTGTAACGTAGGAAAATGTCCCAAGGAGATACTTCACAGCTGGGTCAAAGTGGTAGGTTTTAAGGAGCCCCTTAAAGGAGGAGAGAGAGGCAGAGGGGTTTAGGGAGGGAATTCCAGAGCTTAGGGTCTAGGCAGCTGAAGGCATGGTTGCCAATGGTGGAGCGGTTAAAATCGGGGATGATCAAGAGGCCAGAATTGGAGGAGCGCAGAGATCTTAGAAACAGAAAAATAGGAGCAGGAGTAGACCTTTCGGCCCTTCAAGCCTGCTCCGCCATTCAATATGATCATGGCTGATCCTCTATCTCAATACCGTATTCCTGCTCTCTCCCCGTACCCCTTGATGCCTTGGAGGGTTGTAAGGCTAGAGGACGATACAGAAATAGGGAGGGGCAAGGCCATGGAGCGATTTGAAAACAAGGATGAGAATTTTAAAATTGAGAAGTTGCTGGACCGGGAGCCAATGTAGGTCAGCAAGCACAGGGGTGATGGGTAAATGGGACTTGGTGCGAGTTAGGAGACAGGCAGCAGAGTTTTGGATGAGCTCAAGTTTATGTGGGGTGGAAGATGGGAGCCGGCCAAGTAAGCTGAGGCACGGGCGGAATCGGATGATGTTACTGAGGTGGAAGTAATCGGTCTTGGTGATGGAGCATATATGTGGTTGGAAGCTCATCTCCGGGTCAAATACAACACCAAGGTTGCGAACGGTGTGGTTCAGCCTCAGACAGCTACCAGGAAGAGGGAAGGATTTGATGGATAGGGAACAAAGTTTTCGTGAGGACTGAAATTGTCTTCGGTCTTCCCTATATTTAGTTGGAGGAAATTTCTGCTCATCCAGTACTGGATGTTGGACAAGCAGTGTGACAAATTAGAGACAATGGAGGGGTCGAGAGAGGTGGTGGTGTGGTAGAGCTGGGTGTCGTCAGGGAACCTGATGTTGTGTTTTTGGATGATGTTGCTGAGGGGCAGCATGTAGATGAGAAATAGGAGGGGGCCAAGGATAGATCCTTCTGGGTCTCCAGAGGTAACGGTGCAGGACTGGGAGGAGAAGCCTATGCAGGTGATTCCCTGGCTATGACTGGATAGATAAGAATGGAACCAGGCGAGTGCGATTTCTTAAATTCATTCATGGGATGTGGGCATTGCTGGCAAGGCCAGCATTTATTGCCCATCCCTAATTGCCCCTGAGAAGGTTGTGGTGACCCGTCTTCTTGAACTGCTGCACCCAGCAGTTCCACCCGGTTGGATGACGGTGGAGAGGCGTTGGAAGAGGATAGTGTGGTCAACCGTGTCAAAGACTGCAGACAGGTTGAGCAGGCCGAGGAGGGATCGTTTACCATGGTCACAGTCACAGAGCATGTCATTTGTGACTTTAATAAGGTCCGTTTCAGTACTATGGCAAGGGCCACAGTACTAAAACTACAAAGAATAAACTACCTACCTAACTAATAGTGTGGAGGACAAATTCATGGAATGTATACAAGATAATTTTCTAGATCATTACGTTGAGAAACCAACTAGGGAACAGGCTATTTTAGATCTAGTATTGTGCAATGAGAAAGGGTTAATTAATAACCTTGTAGTAAAGGGGCCTTTAGGTAAGTGTGACCATAATATGATAGAATTTTATATTGAGTTTGAAAGCGAGTTAGTTATATCCGAAACTAGGAACTAGTGCTGTGAGCTAATATCACACCATGTGCTGCGGCACATCACACCATGGTACTGCAGGCCTTCCACTCCTTATTAAAGGGGAGGGGCCTGGCGCAGCGTGTCCCGGCACCCAGCTGGGCCACCAGGGATTGGGAGTGCTGGCAAATGAGTCTGGCACTCAAGAGGAGTGCCGGGCTCACGGAGAGCAGCTTGCATCCCGCAGGGGGGTGGGGGGTAGGCTTCACGGGGGCCGGGGACAGCAACGGGGGCAGTTGCTGGCAGGCGGCCAGCAATAAAAATGGCCACCCGCCACCTCCCATTTAACTAGCACCGCCCCGGCCGCAGGTAGGCCCCCCCCCTGACCCTGGCGGACATAGTGTCCAGCTGTAAATCGGGGAGCGCCACCCAATATTACAGCCAGGACGCGAGTGGGGCGCCGCGCAGCGCTAATGGTTAGCGCCACCACTAACCTCCTGTTGAATTTTGCGGGAAGCGTTAGCGGCGCCGCGCCCAGGTGCTAGTTGATTTGCGCGCCATTAGCGCCCTCTAGGCGCTAACGGGAGGCACAAATCAACCGAATTTAGACCCCCTTATGTGTCTGTCTTCACAGAAGAAGATGCAAAAAACTTCCCCGAAATAGTGGAGGACCAAGGGTCTAGCGAGAATGAGGAACTGAAAGAAATTAGTTTTCATAAAAAAATAGTACTGGAGAAATTTATGAGACTGAAAGCCAATAAATCCCCTGGACCTGATGGCATACATCCTAGGGTTTTGAAAGAGGTGGCTATAGAGATAGTGGATACATTGGTTGTCATTTTCCAAAATTCCATAGATTCTAGAATGGTTCCTGTGGATTGGAAGGTAGCAAATGTAACCCTACTATTTAAGAAAGGAGGGAGAAAGAAAATGGGGAACTACAGATCAGTTAGCCTGGCATCAATAGTAGGGAAAATGCTAGAATCTATTATTAAGGATGTGGTAACAGGGCACTTAGAAAATAATAATACGATTGGGCAGAATCAAGATGGATTTATGAAAGGGAAATCGTGTTTGACAAATCTGTTTTGAGGTTGTAACTAGCAAGGTAGATTTTTAAAAATTCATTCACGGGATGTGGGCATCGCTGGCAAAGCCAGCATTTATTGCCTATCCCTAATTGCCCTTGTGAAGCTGGTGGTGAGGTTGTAACTAGCAGAATAGATAAGGGGGAACCAGTGGATGTGGTATATTTGGATTTTCAGAAGGCATTCGATAAGGAGCCATGCAAGAGGTTATTAAACAAATTAGGGCTCATGGGATTGGGGGTAATATACTAGCATGGATTGAGGATTAGTTAACGGACAGAAAACAGAGAGTAGGAATAAACGGGTCATTTTCAGGTTGGCAGGCAGTAACTAGTGGGGTACTGCAAGGATCAGTGCTTGGGCCTCAGCTATTCACAATCTACATCAATGATTTGGATGAGGGGACCAAATGTAATATATCCAAGTTTGCTGATGACATAAAGCTGGGTGGAATGTAAGTTGTGAGGAGGTATGTTGGCCTTTATTACAAGAGGATTTGAGTATAAGAGTAAAGACGTCTTACTGCAATTATATAGGGCCCTGGTGAGACCACACCTGGAGTACTGTGTGTAGGATTCGCAAAATTGGATTTCATATTAATAAGGGTTAAATGGCAGAAGAGGCCGTGATTTTAAAGACTGTTTTAAAAGAAGCCCAGAAAAAGGGGCATACAAAATGGCCACCGTATCATGTGACCAGCTTATTGGGACACTTTAAAATGGTTCCTGCGCAACCTCAGACAGTTTTGTGGATTCAACCCACAGTAAGTTCTGGAAGCCGTTCCTGAGAGAATGAAACCAGACCCACAGGTATGCATATGGATTAGATGCAGATCTAGTCAAGATCGGCCTGGAGACAGAGGCCATCAAGATGCTGCCCCAGACAAAAGGGGACAATTTCATATTCATGAGAACAGCACCCAGGACTAGATAACGAGATCAGCAGGACATTCAAAACAATGAAAGCCATTTCCAACCAGAGATGGGCCTGTTACCAGCCGCTTAAAATGATTTTAAATATAATAACTGCCCTGCTGTGCTCAAAGCCCGCCAAAGTTAAAACAAAGACTAACCTGATTTTGGGCGGGAAGTGAGGCCTCGGGAAGAAAGGTATATCTGGAGAGACTTTTCGGCAGTTGGGAGGGAGACAACAGGGCAGTGGCTTCGGGACGAGCTGGCAGCTGGAAGTCACAAAAAGCAAGCTTGAACAGTCACAAGGAGAGTCGAGCTAAAAGACAGTTTACAGTCGGACAGTCGTTGCAGCCCCAGCAGCCGGTCCAGCTTTTGAGCTGGGCGAAGAGGAGCTGGCTTGGGGAAAGATCAGCGGACTCCTCTCCACCGTCGGAGGAGAAAGATAATTATGACTGTATAAAGAAAGTCGCTCGAAACCAGCGTCCCGCCCCGGGGAAGACTATCGGGAGATCATCGACCATCCCCGAGCCGTAGCTGAAGGTAGAAGGGGCCACACCAGCCCAAAGCTCCTCTAACCAGGGTCGAGCCGACGATCCTCGACCCCGCCGACATCCAGGCCTGCCGGTGTCCAGCCGCCCCCGACCCCCACCTCAGGAGAGAGGTGTGGCGCAGCTCGCAGGGGCTCCACGATCCACGTGGAGACGAGACGCCTGAAAGGACCAAACACAGACTCGATTTCAAAACCTTGCACTTCCTGGTGGGATTGGTGAGCATGTTTCTGGCCCTTCACAATCAGATCTAGAAAGGTTTAATAAGGGGGTGGATTTAAGGGTACAATTAACATGAGTTGTTGTCCCTCGATGTTCCGTGTGTTTCCTTATTTCATGATGATCTTTGTAGAGTATAAGATGCCTGTATTTGCCTTAGTTAGTATAATGTCGTTATGATTTGTTTGTGTTTGTTTTTCCCTCCCATGTAACATACTCCTATCTGTGTTGCATTTGATTTGATATATATTTTTTTCATTTGCAATAAAATTTCATTTTGATTCATCAAACTTGGTCTACACGAGTTTTCTCTACATTGTAGTTCCTGCGCCTTAGTCCAGAGTACAGAATCTAAGGGGCGAGTGGGTCGAACCACTCAAGGTTTACTGTGCAAGAGAGAGAGGCCTCTGGAGAGAGAAACCTCAGGGAAACCTCTCGAGGACGAAAACCCCTTACACTGTGTATAGTTTTGGTCTCCTTACCTAAGGAAGGATATACTTGCCATAGAGGGTGTGCAAAAAAGGTTCACCAGATTGGTTCCTGTGATGGGGGGATTGTCCTATGAGGAGAGATTGAGTAGACTAGGCCTATATTCTCTGGAGTTTAGAAGAATGAGAGGTGATCTCATTGAAACATACAAAATTCTTACAGGGCTTGACAGGGTAGATGCAAGGAGGACGTTTCATCTGGCTGGGGAGTCTAGAACCAGGGGTCACAGTCTCAGAATAAGGGTTCGGCCATTTTGACTGAGATAAGGTGAAATTTCTTCACTCAGAGGGTGGTGGATCATTGGAATTCTCTACCCCAGAGGGCTGTGGAGGCTCAGTGATTGAGTATATTCAAGCCAAAGATTGATAGATTTTTGAAAATTAAGGGAATCAAGGGATATGGGGATAGTGCAGGAAAGTGAAGAGGGGTGTAAGATCAGCCATGATCTTATTGAATGGCGGAGCAGGCTTGAAGGGCCAAATGGCCTGCTCCTACTCCTATTTCTTATGTTCTTATGTTCTAACAGCATTGTGGGAATACCTTCACTAAAAGAACTGCAGGGGTTCAAGAAGATCCAACATCACCTTTTCAGTACAACTAGCAATGAGCAATAAATGCCGGCCTTGCCATCGAAGCTCACGCCCCGCACATCCGTTACCCCTGCCCTTGCTGACCCTAACCAAAACCTCAATCTTAAAATTTTCAACTGTAACCTCCTTCCGCTCCCCTGAACTCTCTATTCTGCTAGCCTCTTGTGCATCCCCTCTCCCTTCGCCCCATCATTGGTGGCTGTGCCTTCTGCCACCTAGGCCCCTGCTCTGGAAATCACTCCCTACCTCCTTCGCCTCACTAACCCCCTCTTAAAACCCACCTCCTTGATCAAACTGCTGGTCGCTCTTCCTTGTATCTCTTTTTTTGGTTCAGCGTCCATTTTTTTATTATGCTTCTGTGAAGTGCTTTGGGGCATTTTTCTATGTTAAGGGAGCTACATAAAGGAGCAAGTTATTGGTGTCATTGTTGTTGGGAAGGCATCTTTAGCAGTGCATCGATGACCTCCTGTATACAATTTGACATGGCTAAATGACAAATCTCTGCCTGGAGCAGTAAGGATCAGTAGGGTGGAGGTTCATGGCAGTGCTGCCCTTTACAACTACTGAAAAAATGGTCGCAATTATAGAAAGTAACTTAAATTAGTTTGTAACTTATGGCATAAGTAAGTGAACACTTGCCTACCTGCCTTGGGCATTTCAGTTGTGATATAGCAAGATAATTTGCTGTTTGCTGCTATATCCTTTATGTTGGATAGTTCTTTGCCCACCACATCACATTCCTTTTTCCTTTGTAATTCCTCTGTTGTAATAATGGAGCTGACATGAAAGAAATATTCTGCAGCCATGTGATGTAACTTATACTGTTTAACCCTTCTGTTGTAAAAGACTACTCAACAATTAAGATGGGACATTTGCTGCTTGGGAAGGGTTAATGTCAATTTGGCCATAATTACATCCAAGTATACTGCTGGAATTTTATTTGCAAAATTGTAATCAGGTTTATTTTAGAATTGAACCCTTAATTATTGCTTTAATTGCTGATTATCTATTTGGGCTGTAATGCTAACTGCCTATGATTAAGTCACAGTGCTAAATGCAAATTAGCAATAATAGTACGCAAGGTTTGTTGAATGGCAAAATTTCCAATTTCCCCATGCTCTAATAGCTCTCAAACACTACTGCACAGGGGATGGTTCTGTTAAGTATGTGTATTGTATTGAACAATTAACACAAAGACTTAAACGTATAACTCAAACAGGTCTTTACTGGTTGGAGGTAGGGACTATACGTAGGTCTTTACTTCATGCCCACAGGCGGGAACTGAGGGGAGATCAGTACCCACAGTACTATTTATACCCCTATGGCCAGGAGTGGTACTGCGTATCACTACGCCCTACAAGTAGTGCAGTCCTGTCCATAGGTTCAAAGTAGCACACATATTACATACACAACATTCCTCCCTTCTTAGCTTTACAGTCATCTCCCCATTTAACATAACGTAATAACATATATACATATATAACTTCAGGTTTACATAACAGAATAACATAGATACATAGATAACTTCATGTCAAAACAGATCACAGATTCAGTCTCTGCGGAAAACAGTTCACAGATTCAATCTCTGTGGTGGAGTCGGTTCACGTTGCTGGAGTGACTCATTCAATAGTCCTTCCATGGATTTAACAGTTTGAACTTCCGAACTGAATTGGCTCCGTTCGGAGGGACCACGTGTGTGATCTGGTAGAGGTAATAATGGTTCAGATGGGTCATCTTCTGTTTCGACTTTTCCTTTTCTGCTTCTTGGAGACTCTCTGGGCTCCACTGTCAGCTGCCAGCTGCATGCGCAGTTCCTCCTTCTCGTCCTCCTTTTTCCGTAGTAGAGCCACCTGCTCCCGATGTTCCGTAGACTTTCGGTGCTCCTCCATGATTTCTGTATGGTGGGAGTCGAAGTTATAAGTTGGGCAGGACAGGACATAGTAATATTCGGTGTCGTCCTGATCTAGGCCAGCGAGAGGGTCTTCTATTTCCTCCATACCCAGCTGGGCGTTAGCCAGCTTTTGTTCCAAGTCCAGACATCTTTCCTGAAGAGACTTCTTCATGCGTACCTCTTCATCCAGCTTTTTCTGGGCTTTCAGCAAGTCGTTTACTAATGACCTCATTTGAGATTTTACTACTTCAACTTCTTTTGGAGATTGATTGATCGGACTATTCAATCCCTCTACCGGAGCAGCTGTTTCAGCGGTCTGTTGTTCTACGTTGACGTGAGTCAGCGTACTTTTGGCATCCAAGGGCTGCTCTGTTGCAGTCATCTCAGTCTGTGTTGCCACCTCAGCTCTTCCAATAACCTTTGAGAGCTCCGAACCCCTTTCGTTTGAATATTGAAGTTCGTGTTCAAGTTTTTCCCATTTCAGAGTCCTGTCCTTCAGCATATGCAGGAGTTGGCTGACCGTTAACTCCTCTGACATCAGACGTTTTGTGTGCTCCTGCTCCATTTTCTCCATCAGCTGCTTCTGTTGTCTTTCCAGATTCTCCAACTCTATATCAAAGAACTCTTTCGTTGCATTCAACTCTTGCTCAAAACGGCGAAGCATTTGTTCTAATTGCTGTTGTAGTTTGAAATGGAGTTGAGTTCGAGCCCGGTGTCCCTCAGAAATGGGCACATCAGTAGACTTGCCAGACTCAGAATCCACAGTTAAACTATGTTGTTGTTGCTCAGTGGAATTCTGTGCTGAAACTTTGTCTTTTGCACCTGAGTTGGGCTTACCATCATCCGTTCCAGAATCTGGGCCGACTATCTTCACCGAGTTCTCACTCGTTATTGTTTGTAGGAAATGCCAGTCCATATTCATTTTCCTAATCCACTCCCGTCCTAGTAGTGGAGGACCTCCTTCAGATATCACATATAAGTCCATTATTTGACTGTCTTCGCCCTTGTGGACCACTGCAACCTCTATTTTCCCGATGGGGTACACTCTTTGCCCCGTGTATGTTTTCAATATATTCCCCGTATCCTGTAGGGGAATATGTTGGAATAACTTTCCGTAATCTTTCTTATTTATGACCGTCAATGCCGATCCAGTGTCCAATTCCAGTTTTACTTGGACTCCTTCTATCTGAAGAGTGACCCAAATTGTCTGGAGGTCTGCACCCTTACCAGCGTTGAGTACTCTTAAGCTAGCCAGTTCATTACAGCTTAAGCTAGCCAGTTCATTACTGCTAGCGTCTGAATCGGACTCCTGTTCGGTCACCTTGTGTACCTTTGCGTATTTTCCTTGCGGTGACTTCTTGTTGCTGGTCTTCTTCCCTGACCTGCATACTCTAGCTATATGTCCAAGCCTACCACAAGTTCTACATTCTTGGTTTTTAAACCAACACTGGTTCTGATCATGCGTTGTCTTTCCACAACGATAACATTTGCCAGAACTCACACCCAATTTGTGTGCACTGAGCTCCGGTGACCGTAACTGCATTACTGCCGTGCCTCTCGCTGCGGCTTCGTGTGCTGCTGCCATAGTGACCGCCTTCTCAAGCGTCAGCTCATTCTCCTCGAGCAGTCGCTTTTGTGTATCCTGTTTAAATAAACCACACACAAATTTGTCTCGTAGTGCATCTGTCAGTCCCGTTCCAAACTGGCAATATTTCGCTAATTTACGCAATTCCAGCAAATATTCAGCATTGCTTTCATGCTGTAGCTGCCTTCTGTCGTAAAATTTAAATCGTTCCGCTAGCATCAGCGGCGTGGGGTTTAGATGATCTTTCAGGACAGTAACAATCTCATCGAACGTCTTATCCGCCGGTTCATCTGGTGATAACAGGTGTTTCAATTGCCCGTATGTCTTCGCACCCATTAAATTTAATAATGTTAGAGCTTTATCTTGGTCACGAATTTTATTGGCCTTACAATAATTTTTTACTCTTTCAACATATATGGCCCAATCTTCGAGGTCACTATCAAAGGTGCTAATATTCCCGTGTTTAGGCATTGTAGATTTGCAATTTCTCAGATTTTATTTTGTTTACTTATCAAAGATGGCGGCTTCCCGCTCTTGCCGTCGTCCTCTGCCCACAAAATGGCGGTTTTCCCGCGCTTGGCGGTCTTCACCCGTCCCCCGACGCCGTCTCCCTTCAGCCCCCGAGTGCGGCCCTTATCTTCGCCGCTATCGATAGCCCGCGCTGTGCACCGCGGCTCTCGCACCTTGAGCTTCTGCAGCCGCCGCGCCTTTCAGTCCGAGTGCGGCCCTTATCTTTGGTCCCGATCGCTGGCCCGCGCTGCGCCTCGCACTTGAAGCGGCTCCCGGCCTCTGGCTCACCCGCTCGCGCGGCTCTTGCTCGCTCCCTCCCGGGCTCTGGCTTACCCGCTCGCGCGTTTCACCGCGGCTCTTATCAGGGATTGCGATCGCCCTTATCTTCTCCAACTTCCCCAGCCCTGTCTTTGCAGCCAACGCTGCACGGCTTACCCCACCACCTAGGTTGAACAAGGAAACTGCAGAAAGACTTCTGTCAGTCGCTGGAAGCTGTCAGGATGGCTGCTGCACTCCAGTGCTCAGTCGCTGATGGAGGCTTCAGAGTCCTAAAGCCTGTCGCTTCTAGTGGGGTGGTGATGTTTGAAACCTCTCTTCAACTGCCGCAGGGTAAGAACCTGACTCGTCGCCAGTGTTAAGTATGTGTATTGTATTGAACAATTAACACAAAGACTTAAACGTATAACTCAAACAGGTCTTTACTGGTTGGAGGTAGGGACTATACGTAGGTCTTTACTTCATGCCCACAGGCGGGAACTGAGGGGAGATCAGTACCCACAGTACTATTTATACCCCTATGGCCAGGAGTGGTACTGCGTATCACTACGCCCTACAAGTAGTGCAGTCCTGTCCATAGGTTCAAAGTAGCACACATATTACATACACAACAGGTTCCAGCCAAGTTCACGTGGATAGTGTGCCATTTCCCTTTATTTAATATTGTTTATGCTTCCTTTGAATTAAGTATGCTGTACAATATATTGTCAGTACATTCTCAACTTTGTAATGATCAGAAGATGCTTACAAATCCTAAAACTCCTCCAGGGTTGCAGGACAGTGATTATTAATGATTTTCAATCGTTATGTAAATTATAACATTATCATCTGTAGCAGGCGGTATGTGAAAGATTTGAATATAAACATTTCTCTTACAAATGGAAGGTATTAAATCCTAGTTTGAATGGAGGAGAAATTCAACTCACGTCCACCTGTTTTGTGCCTGAGAAACAGGCGGCCACCGGTTGGAAGTCGGGAGAGGGGGCTCCTTGGCCTTCCCTGTGATGCCCAAGGCCTGCCTGATGCAATATTCAGGTGGGCCTGTAAATGGACGAGAAGCCAGCCTGCCTGAAACGGGCGTGAGGCTGCTTAAATATGCAAATTGGGGCCTTACTCTGGCTGTAGCATCCCGATTGAAAAATTCAGGTACAACTTCACCGTACAAGCTCCGCCCAAGTTGTACCAGGCATTGAGTGGCCTAACTAGCTGTCCTTCAAGGTAAATGTGTGGCATTTCTACTTTCCTTTCCTGCCATCCTTGTGATCTGCCTGAGAGAATGCCAATTAGACCTAAACTATGAGCAGTTTTCGGTTATAGACATAGACTAATAGGAACTTTGTTGAGATTGACCACAGTAATTTCACTGTACCTGACAGCAAACAAAGACATTTGGGTTCATGTACACTCTG
This sequence comes from Somniosus microcephalus, assembly GCF_052327205.1. Lineage (NCBI taxonomy): Eukaryota > Metazoa > Chordata > Chondrichthyes > Squaliformes > Somniosidae > Somniosus > Somniosus microcephalus. Next base: position 221,730,983 of record NC_140987.1, read on the forward strand.
TGAGATGCGTCTTTGAAGTCCCTTTGTGGGGTTCCTAGGCAGCAGTATCATCATGATTGTTATGTGCACTGCTTTAGTTTTAAATGACTTGATAATAATAGGGCATTTGCTTGTCAGTAGGTGGAGAGCCTGTCAATTAAATTGAATTCAATTGACTGGGCCTATCTATCCAACCATGCATGTGCAGGAAGTGTGCACATTCAAAGACTTCCATTCTATTAATGTGGGTGGGATGTAATTCCAAGAATATTATCACAGTTATCACCCTGGCAGGATCTTGCCAGTCTGAATGGCTGGCACAAGAGGTTTGACTGATCGATGAATGTTGGGTAAGAGATTAGCTTACAGATCTCAGCGTCTACATTTTGTTAAATTAACAACTTTCTTTTTTGATCAGACTGTACTAAATCACCAAGACCAACTATAAGAAAGATAAAATGAGTTATATAGTATTATAATGATATGCATATGGCCCTATTTTATCCTGGAGCGGGGATCAGGCAATGGGGGCTGAGGTAAGTGCCAAATCGGCCTGACGATGGCAGCGTGAGGCATGGGTGATTTTAACTCCTAGGCTACCCACTGAGCCACGGCTGACACAGCAACTTCACGCCATCCAATGCATTTCAATGCTGAGCCAGACAGTGAGATGCTGTTTTTTGCGAAGCTAATGGCAGAGCGATGCATCCCGGACAGCAACTTTTGGATTTCTGAGTTTAACCAAGCATCTGCCCTCGCCTGAAGTTGCTATAGCATTTGTGCATAAATAGAGGCGAGCACCATTTGCCTCACTGTTATTTTGACATCAAATTGTGGCCCAATTTTTTGGTGTTAACTCTCAATGTACTATGTAACTTCTGTTGTTTTTGTAGCTGACATTATGGTGATAGCTAACATTTTCAAAACACATCACAGTGCCACATACAGGCATAATTGGTACTGCAGGCAAATGTTAGCACTTTTATAATGTACTTTCCCATTGAGATAGTATAAAATGGAGTGTGAAGACTCACTTAGCAATTTTAATATATAATAATAAAAAAGCTAAGCAATTTTTACTTTTCTACTTTGAATATTCTGAGAAGTTCATAAGATAAATAAATATTATCTCAATCATTAACAATAAGGAGTAAAACCAGAAAATGCTGGAAATACCCAGCAGGTCAGGCAGCATCTGTGGAGAGAGAAACAGAGTTAATGTTTCAGGTCGGTGACCATTTGTCAGAACTGGAAAAAGTTAAAGATGTAACAGGTTTTAAGCAAGTACAGAGGCAGGGAAAGGGGGGAGGGGAGGAAAATCAAAAGGGATGGTCTGTGATAATGGGACAAGTAAAGAAACAAAAGATGGGTCTAGAGGAGGTGTATATGGCAACAGTAGAATCAATAGCAACAGCTGCTATCTGAAAAATTGGGGGCCGAGGTAATGATCTGAAATTGTTGAACTGAATGTTGAGTTCGGAAGGCTGTAAAATGCCTAATCGAAAGATGAGGTGCTGTTCCTCGAGTTTACATTGAGCTTCATTGGAACAGTGAAGGAGGTCGAGGACAGAGAGATCAGAGTGGGAGTGGGATGGAGAATTAAAATGATGGGCAACCGAAAGCTCGGGGTCAGGCTTGCGGACTGAACGGAGGTGTTCTGCAAAGTGGCCTCCCAATCTGCATTTGGTCTCCCCAATGTAGAGGAGACCACATCGTGAGCAGTGAATACTAAATTGCAAGAAGTACAAGTTGTTGTGTCTGTGTATAATAAGACACAGACTGCAGGAGAAACGGTACAACAGGTGTTTACTGAATGAGGGTTACTCTAGAACTAATTGTACAGATCACTACTCAGGGTTTATATACAGGTGTGGTCACTGCCGGTACTACAGTATACAGGAGCTGTAAAAAGTAGTTCTTTTTGTAGTGTATGTACCTTTAAGAGAGAACTACTTTTACAGCTCCTGTATACTGTAGTACCGGCAGTGACCACACCTGTATATAAGCCTTGAGCATGCCTCTGTACTGTTAGTCTTTAGACTACCCTCCTCCAGTAAACACCTGTTGATTGTTAATTTACAGCCTCCGTCCAGTTATTGGAAAACATCATACTTTAAGAATCACGGATTTAACACTCTCCCTTAAAAGTACATACATTACAATTCCTCCCCTTTTAGATTACCAGTACCATAACACTCATTTAACAATTAAATATCAAACTAATTACAATTAACACTTTTAACATGCAACATTAGCTGAAAATAGTCTATTTATAAATTCAGTCTTTGGGGAGGCTTCCTGATTCTTTCTGGATAACGCCTTTCCCGAGTGTCTCGCTCTTGGTGCAGAGGCGATTCTAGCACCCTGTCGTCAGTTGATTCATCAGCTTCCAAAGCTATTGTTTCTGAGGTAGATGCGACCTGTACGTCGGGTTCCTCACCAGGTACGTATGGCCGAGACATGGGGTTGACTCGTTCCTGTGACTCTAGGATCTGGTCAGCATGGCGTCTCACAATGTTCTCCCCAACATCCACTGTGTACATTAGTGGCCCCTGCCGTGTGCATATCGTTCCTGGTTGCCATTTCTCTGTTCGGTAGTCGCGGGCCAAGACTGGTTGCCCTACATTGAAGCTCCTTGTCGGCTTCTCATTGATTTGCTGGAATTGCTTACTCTCAACATCTCTTCGTACATTTGGTCTGAGCAAATCCAGACGAGATCTCAACCTTTGGTTAAAGAACATCATGGCCGGGGCCTGGTTGGTGACTGCATGTGTCGCATTTCTGTAGGCTAACAGGAAATTGTCCACCTTATGCTGCAGTGGAATGTCGTCATCGCACATGGCCTTTACTGCTTTTTTAAAGGTTTGTACGAACCTCTCAGCCAATCCATTTGTGGCTGGATGATACGGGGCGGATGTGTAATGCCTTACCCCATTCCTTTTCATAAATCTTTGAAACTCTTCAGACACAAACTGTGGTCCGTTATCAGAGCAAATCTGCTCTGGCAAGCCGTTCCTGGCAAAAATGGTCCGTAGGACTGCAATAGTTTTCTCCGTGGTGGTGGAGGACATTTTGATGACCTCAGGCCATTTTGAGTGCGCATCCACGGCTATTAAAAACATTGAGTCCATGAATGGACCAGCAAAATCAATATGCACCCGTTGCCATGGAGATGAGGGCCACTCCCATGGGTGTAGAGGGGCATGTGGTGGTGCATTTTGGACCTTCTGGCATCCTGAGCAGCTCTTTGTCAGGTCCTCGATTTGCTGATCGATCCCCGGCCACCACACATAAGCCCTAGCAAGGCTTTTCATTTTCACCCCTCCCAGATGACCTTCGTGAAGCTCATTGAGCACTCTCTCCCTTAACTTGGGTGGAATTACCACTTGGAATCCACACATCAAGGTCCCCTGGCATACTGACAGCTGTTCCCTTCTGGATGAGAATGCTGGCAACAGTGAGTCGCCATGTGCTGGCCATCCCTTCACCGTCAAATCATATACCCGAGACAGTGTCGGGTCATTTCGGGTCTCCTTCTCTATACCAGCGTTAGTTACTGGCAAGCATTCAATTATAGTTGAATGAAATATTTCGACAGTATCCACTGCTGGTGCTTCCTCCGCAGTAGGCAGTGGCAGGCGTGATAGCCCATCAGCGTTTCCATGCTGTTTCGTGCCCTTATACTCAATTTCATATTGGTGCGCCCCTAGAGAAAGGGACAATCTTTGTAGCCGTTGCGCAGTCATCACCGGAACGCCCTTCTTTGGATTAAAGATGGAGACAAGTGGTTGGTGGTCAGTCAGCAAGGTGAACTTCTGCCCGTGCAGATAGTGATTGAACTTTTTCACTGCCCACACTAGGCTGAGGGCCTCCCTGTCAATCTGGGCGTAGTTACGCTCGGCAAAGGTTAGTGACCGAGATGCAAAGGCTACTGGCCTCTCCGAGCCGTCCGGGAATTTGTGCGACAACACCGCTCCAATGCCATAGGGTGATGCATCACACGCCAACCGAATTGGTAGTGCTGGGTTGAAATGAGGCAACACCTCTTTTGATGTGATCAATGCTTTGCTCTTCTGGAAAGCTCGTTTACATTTGTCACTCCACTTCCATGGTACCCCCGTTTGCAGTAGGGTGTTCAGTGGGTGTAGTACTGTAGACAAATTCGGCAAGAACTTATGGTAGTAGTTCACCAGCCCGAGGAACGACCTCAGTTGTGACACATTTTCCGGTGCTGGAGCCTTGACTACTGCCTCAATCTTTTCAGGGGACTTATGTAACCCCTCTTTATCAATAACGTGGCCACAATACGAGATCTGCTTCTGGAAAAACTCGCATTTGTGGCGATTAGCTCGGAGCCCATATTCCTTCAATCTAGTGAGCACCTGCTCCAGGTTGGCGAGGTGATCACTGTCATTTTTGCCCGTGACCAGGATATCGTCCAAATAACACTGGGTCCCTGGAATCCCTTGCAGGACTTGTTCCATTGCCCTTTGACAAATAGCCGGAGCTGATGCTACCCCAAACACCAGCCGGTTGTATTGGTAGAGACCTTTATGAGTGTTGATCGTGAGGTACTGTTTCGAGGCTTCTTCTACCTCCATTTGCAGGTACGCCTGGGCCAGATCAATCTTAGTGAAGCGTGTCCCTCCAGATAGTGAGGCGAAAATATCTTCAATCAGCGGAAGCGGATATTGTACAGTGTGAAGGACTGGGTTCACTGTCACCTTAAAGTCCCCACAGATGCGAACCTTCTTTGGTTCCCCAGGCGTATTACTCCATGACCTCTTCATTACAGGAATGATGGGTGTAGCCTACTCGCTCCAGTCCACTTTGGACAGTACTTCTGAACGTTCCAAACCTTCCAGCTCTGCTTCGACGGCTGGGCGGTTCGCATAAGATACCGGTCTGGCCTTAAAAACTTTGGGCTTGCATTTTCCTCTATTTTGATCATCGCTGTTATGCCTTTTAGTGTTCCGAGTCAGTTCTTGTGCGTCAGTTAGCATTTTTGACAGTCGTCCAGGTGTGACGTCGTCATCCTTTTTGGCATCTACAGACAGTGCTTGTATGGAATGCCAATTTAGCTGTATCTTCCGGATCCATTCACGTCCTAGTAGTGGTGGTCCTCCATCTGGCAATACATATAGGTCCATTTTTGGTGTTTCCTTGCCGTTATATATAACGTTCTCCCTTATTTTTCCTTTGGGGTAGACTTTTTGCCCCGTGTACGTCTTCAAGACAATCTTTGTATCTCTCAAGGGTATATGTGAGAATAGCCGCTTGTACTCCCTTCGGTTTATGACTGTTAGGGCTGATCCTGTGTCCAATTCCATTTTCACTTGGACTCCTGCTATCTTGAGCGTGACCCAGATAGTTTGGTGATCCTCCGTTTTGATCACATTATGTAGTTTCAGAGAACCCAGCTCCTTGCTTCCGGAGTCTGTATCACTTTTCTGTTCGTCTGAACTACTCTCCGTTACCTTATGTACCTTCTTGTACTTCTCCTGTGGAGATTTCTTGCTGCTGGTTTTCTTTCCTGACCTGCAGACTCTTGCTATGTGTCCTACTTTTCCACACTGTCTGCACACTTTGTCCTTGAACCAGCAACCATTATGGTCGTGTGTTGTTCTGCCGCAGCGATAGCACTTCACTGTTCCGTATGACATTTCATTTGTGCCATATTCTTGCGGTCTCCGTTGTATCTCTGCTGCGCCCCGTGCTGCTGCTTTGTGTGATACTGCAATGCTGAAAGCCTTGTCCAGCGTAAGATCCTTTTCTGATAGAAGCCGTTTCTGGGTTCCTTCACTTTGAAGCCCACACACAAACTTGTCCCTTAAAGTATCTGCAAGTCCTGTTCCAAACTGGCAGTGTTTCGATAGCTTGTGCAGTTCCGTTAAATACTCAGCATTACTTTCATCTTTATGCTGGTTCCTTTTGTGAAACTCAAATCTTTCTGCTATCAGCAGCAGTGTGGGGTTTAAGTGGTCCTGTAGGATTGACACTATGTTTTCAAAATCCTTTTCTACTGGCCTCTCTGGGGTTACTAGGTTTCGTAGTAAGCCATATGTATTTGCACCCATTGAATTCAACAATACCAGCGCTTTCTTGTCATCTGGCACTTCATTCGCCTTGCAGTATACTTCTATGTGTTCGACATATGTCGTCCAATCTTCGACATCATTGTCGAACGCTGTGACACTGCCACTCTTTGGCATTTTTGGGTGTGGTTAGACTGGCTTAAAATGACGTCTCCCGTGCTTTCTTTTCTTCCCCGCCGCGGCTTAAAATGGCGTCTCCCGCGCTTTCCTTTCTTCCCCGCTGCGGCTTAAAATGGCGTCTCCCACGCTGCTGCCAACGCCGCTCTCGGTGGTCCTCGTGGCAAATGGTGATGCCCTGTGGGTTTCGTGCGCTGCTCCTGTGCTGCTGCCAATGCCGCTCTCTGCGGTCCTCGTGGCAATGGCAGCGCCTCGCGTTTGCCTGCGCGCCTCTCTCCCCCGTTGACGCTGCTCGGCCCTTGAACACCGGCTGCGCTCTGCTCTCTCTCGTCTCTCTCCCCCGTTGACGCTGCTCGGCCCTTTAACCCCTGCTGCGCTCTGCTCTCTCTCGTCTCTCTCCCCGTTGACGCCGCTCGGTCCTGAACACCGGCTGCGCCCTGTGCACTCTGCCCTCTCTCTCTCCCCCGTCGACGCTGCTCGGCCTTTTTCTGTGCCGCTCGGTCGGCTCTAGCCGCCGCTGTCTGGGAAGGGTCTGCGCAGTACCTGTTGCCAGCCCGTTTCGCTGGACCACCGTGACTGGAAAGCCAAGCCTGGCTCTCGACAGCCTCCCCTGCGATGCTCAAATCTCCGCTGGATGACTGGGCGGTTGCCCGTGGTCGACGCCCGTGCTTCTGGACTCGACCTCCTTCCACTGTTCTCCAGGAGCGAATCCCTGGGAGGTGATGCAGAGTTGCAGGTAGGTTCGAATCTGCTCGTCGCCACTGTTGTGTCTGTGTATAATAAGACACAGACTGCAGGAGAAACGGTACAACAGGTGTTTACTGAATGAGGGTTACTCTAGAACTAATTGTACAGATCACTACTCAGGGTTTATATACAGGTGTGGTCACTGCCGGTACTACAGTATACAGGAGCTGTAAAAAGTAGTTCTCTCCCTTAATGGTACATACATTACACAAGTAAATCGCTGTTTCACCTGGAAGGAGTGCTTGGGGTCCTGGACAGTGGGAAGAGAGGAGGTAAAAGGACAGATGTTGCATCTCCTGATCTTTAGATGAAACACTTTACAGCCTTAAAACCTGTTACATCTCTAACTTTTACCAGTTCTGATGAAAGGTCATCGACCTGAAACAGTAACTTTGTTTCTCTCTTCACAGATGCTGCCTAACCTGCTGAGTATTTCCAGCTTTTTCTGTTTTTATTTCAGATTTCCAGCATCAGCAGTATTTTGCTTTTGTATGGAAATAAGGAGTTATGGATATCTGTGAGTCATTTCAAGGTAGTAATCTCATTCAAGGATTCAGATAATACAAATTATGAGAGTAAAGAGTGCTAGGCAAACTTATGGGTCTAAAGGCTGAAAAGTCCCCTGGACCTGATGGCCTGTATCCTAGGGTCTTAAAAGAAGTGGCTACAGAGATAGTGGATGCATTGGTTGTAATCTTCCAAAATTCCCTTGACTCTGGAAAAGTCCCTGCGGATTGGAAAACCGCAAATGTAACGCCCTTATTCAAAAAAGGAGGGAGACAGAAAGCAGGAAACTATAGGCCAGTTAGCCTAACATCTGTCATTGGCAAAATGCTTGAATCCATTATTAAGGAAGTAGTAGCAGGGCATTTAGAAAACATAATACAATCAAACAGAGTCAACATGGTATTAAGAAAGGGAAATCGTGTTTGACAAATCTATTAGAGTTCTTTGAGGAGGTAACGAGCAGGGTGGATAAAGGGGAAGTAGTAGATGTAGTGTATTTGGATTTCCAAAAGGCATTTGTCAAGGTGCCACATAAAAGGTTACTGCATAAGATAATGGTGTTGGGGGTAATATATTAGATTGGATAGAGGATGGGCTAACTAACAGAAAACAGAGAGTTGGGATAAATGGGTCATTTTCAGGATGGCAATCTGTAACTAGTGGGGTGCCACAGGGATCAGTGCTGGGGCCTCAAATATTTTCAATCTCTATTAATGACTTGGATGAAGGAAGCGAGTGTATTGTAGTCAAATTTGTGGACGATAATAAGATAGGTGGGAAAGTAAGTTGTGAAGAAGACATAATGGCCGGAATTTTACCAGTGCTCAGAATGCGGGTTTGGAGGTGGGACCGCTGTGAAAATCGCCAAGATTGACAGCGGGTAGGAAACCTGCTGTCAACCCGCCTCCAATCAGTCTTCCCAAGTGTCAGGTCCCCGGTTTGCGCATGGGCCTGACGCCTAGTGGTGGGAAGAGGATTAAAGCCACTTACCTGCCTGTTAACAGGTACTTGATAGTTGTTAACAGGCTCTTTTTCAATTTTGCTGCTTTTGCTGACGTCCGGACACCACGCCAGGTAAGTGTGGTGTGTTGTGAGTCTGCTGTAATAGAAACATAGAAACATAGAAACATAGAAGATAGGAGCAGGAGTAGGCCATTCGGCCCCTCGAGCCTGCTCCGCTATTTAATGTGATCATGGCTGATCATCCAAATTCAGTACCCTGTCCCTGCTTTCTCCCCATATCCCTTGATCCCTTTAGCCTTAAGAAATATATCTAACTCCTTCTTGAATATATTTAATGAATTGGCCTCTACTGCCTTCTGTGGTAGAGAATTCCACAGGTTCACCACTCTCTGGGTGAAGAAATTCCTCCTCATCTCTGTCCTAAATGGCTTACCCCTTATCCTTAGACTGTGACTCCTGGTTCTGGACTCCTCGGCCATCGGGAACATCCTTCCTGCATCTAGTCTGTCTAGTCCTGTTAGAATTTTATAAGTTTCAATGAGATCCCCTCTCATTCTTCTAAACTCCAGCGAGTACAAGCCCAATCGACCCAATCTCTCCTCATACGTCATTCCTGCCATCCCAGGTATCAGTCTGGTGAATTTTTGCTGCACTCCTTCCATGGCAAGAACATCCTTCCTCATGTTTCTGCAGAAGTGGTGTGAAGGATCCAATGGTACACTGGTGAGTTTCAGAGGTAAGAAAATGTTGGGAAAACCATTTTTAATGTATTTACACTTTTCTGTAGGTAACAAGTTTTGAATTGGATGTCTAGTCCCACCTCATTGGGAGAACCTCTCTCACCAGTGACAGATCGCTTCTGTAACCTCACCTGCAGCTGCTATCTATGGTGGGAGTCATTGGAGAGCCTGGCTGCAAGAACTCACCTTTGTACAGTGATTGTCAGTGTTTGCAGCACCTCAATGCTGTCAAACACTGAGAAATGAGCTGTCAAAAAAAAATTGTGCCTAGTCCCTTTAAGAAAACCAGCAAATGACGCGTCATCAAATGACGTCATCTGACCGGCTTCCTTTTAATTGGCCGGCAAGCCCGCAGGGTGGGCATAACAAGGTCAATCAAGGGAAAATCACATCCGTGGGCTGGATGCAGTTGGGGGCGGGACTGGAACCTGGAAACCAGCTGACCTGCTCCCAAGCCGCATCCGTTTACAAAATCGCAGCCAAAGAGTCTGCAAAGGAATATAGATAGTTTAAGTGAATGGGCAAGAATTCGGCAGATGGAGTATAATGTGGGAAAATGTGAAGTTATCCATTCTAGTAGGAAGAATAGAAAAGAAAAATATTATTTAAATGGAGAAAGACTACAGAATGTGGAGGTACAGAGGGATTTGGATGTCCTTGTACATGAAATACAAAAAGTTAATATGCAGGTGCAGCAAGTAATTAGGAAGGCAAATGGAATGTTGGCCTTTATTTCAAGGGGGATGAAGTATAAAAGTAGGGAAATCTTGCTACAACTGTACAGGACATTGGTGAGACCACACCTAGAGTACTGCGTACAGTTTTGGTCCTTGCATTTGATATACTTGCATTTCAGGCAGTTCAGAGAAGGTTCACTAGGTTGATTCCTGGGATGGAAGGGTTGTTTTATGAGGAAAGGTTGAGCAGGTTGGGCCTATACTCATTGGAGTTTAGAAGAATGAGAGGTGATCTTATTGAAACATATAAGATTCTGAGGGGGTTGGACAGGGTAGATGCTGAGAGGATGTTTCCCCTCGTGGGGGAATCTAGAACGAGGGAGCATAGTCTCAGAATAAGGGGTCACCCATTTATGATGGAGATGAGGAGGAATTTCTTCTCTCAGAGGGTTGTGAATCTTTGGAATTCTCTCCCCCAGAGAGCTGCAGAGGCTGAGTCATTGAATATATTCAAGGCTGAGATAGACAGATTTTTCAGCAACAGGGGAGTCAAGGGTTAGGGGAGCGGGCAGGAAAGTGGAGTTGAGGCCAAAATTGGATCAGCCATGATCTCATTAAATGGTGGAGCAGGCTCGAGGGGCCGAATGGCCTGCTCCTATTTCTTATGTTCTTAAAGCTCAAACTGTTTATACAGTTCAGAGCATAATGTCTCATCTGAAAGGCGGCACCTCCGACAGTGCAGTAGCTCCATTCCCTGGAGTGTGGCTAGAACCCACGACCTGTTGATCAAGGGGCGAGAGTTCTACCAACTGAAGCAAGGCTGTTACCTGTTTGAATACCCTGTCGGCAATCAGTCTCTCCACTCATAAGTGAACAATAGATACTTGGGCAGTTTGCTGGGTGGCTGCCAGCACCCTTGAAAATCTGCCCCACCTTTAAGAGAGAGGTGAAAGTGGGAACAAAATAGTTATCTAACGTTAACATCACAAATTTCTTCACAACCCACGCCATTGTCTGACAATATTACATGGCACTAAGATTTAGCAAATGAGTTCCGGCTACAAACATCAGAACCAATTGTACATGCGATGTAAAAAACAATTTTCTATTAGAGGCTCTATTTTGCCAAGCTTTTAAAAAAGTCAGACTTGCTCAGTATGCTGCTGCTAGTGTAAGATTCCAGGGAATGATACCAGAATACATTACCAGCTACAATATAAAAATTATTATGGCCATGTAATGAGATTTTACTGAGTGATTCTGTCACCTATCACGATTGCACACTGTGTTCCAACATCTGCAGTGTGAGGGTCTGATTCATAATGAGTCATTCTAAGTGTTTCCCACCGATAAAAAGACTAGTGTAGCAGGGGTCCATCGCACTTGCATTGATTGGTTAAGTAGCTGAAAATTTCTGTCAAACACATCTAGCCTTTTGTGTTCACCACAAAGAATACAGAAGAGGTAGGTGTTCTGTGGGTGGAATTTAGTTCTGTACTAGACATTAGCTACTGGCGGATCTTCAAAATGGATAACCAAATGATTTATAATTGTGCCTACAGCCTCTTTCACTTTTGCAGTGTCATGCAGTAGGCAGTGCTCATTAGCTAATTAAAAGGATACTTGAAATTCAATGTAAAACGTCCTATAATCAAAGTACTTGAATATACAGTAGTCACTTTATAGATTTATTTGTCTGAGTACTGTATTATTTTCCCTTTTTAAGGTATTAAGGATACTATCTTATTTATATATCTATCAATATATATAAAAGAGCTCTTCTGTCTGTCCCGATGTCTGTCTGTCCCGATGTCTGTCTGTCCGTGTTCTATACGTTTGAAAGTTATAGAGCGTACCGACGCGCGCGTCGCCTCAAAAGATAGCTTGCGATTCCGGACCAGTCATAGGCGTATTTACCTTTCGGCCGGACAAAAACCGCGCCCGCGGTATCCGAAAAACATTCAGCGTTCCGCTCATTAGCATCTCATTAGCGACCGTTGTGACGTCGAGGTCGACCAATCGGACGGCGGGTTCCTGGCGCGTGCCGTCCTACAGTTGAGTGTCGAGTGACTCGACGATTGACCAATCCTACGCTTCGGTGACCTGACCGGTCGACCAATCGGTGCGTGTGTGGGCGGGCCTTATCCTTCTGAACCGAGGTGAGTGGCCGCCATCTTGCTTCCATTCTTTTTTCCTGCTTTCTGCGTCTTTCTTTTCAAATATACATTTCCAGCAAAATAAAATTGAATTTATTAAATTGTTTTAAAAAAAACTTCATTCATTTGTAAATATTTTTTCTAAACTGAACATTCTTTTTCCTACCTTTTCCCGTTTTTTGTTAGGCCTGAAAGCCTGGGACTTTCTTGCCCAGCCAGGCCCGAGCTAGGGCTTCTGCTAAGCTCCTCATCCACCCCCCCCGTCACGTTACCCGGGGCAACGGCCTCAGCCACGAGGGTCAGGGTGCGTGCGCAGCAGGAGCAGGTGAGACGCGGCCGGGGGGGGGGGGGGCGGGGCTCGGAGAGTGTGGCTCTCGGCCAGGGGGGGGGGGGGGCGAGGCTCGGAGAGCACGGCACTCGGCAGTGCGGGGCGGCAGGGTTACCCCGGCAACCAGAGCCGCAATCGGCGGAATTCAAGGCCCCCCCTTCCCCTTCCCCACTTCCCCTTCCCCCCTTCCCCTTCCCCCCCTTCCCCTTCCCCTTCCCCCCCTTCCGCTTCCCCCCTTCCCCTTCCTCCCCCCTTCCCCTTCCCCCCCTTTCCCCCCCCTTTCCCCCCCTTCCCACTTCCCCCTCCCCCCCCTTCCCCTTCCCCCCCGGGAGGGAGGGAGGGTGGGAGGGCGCCGACCTCGGGAGGGAGGGCGCCAACCTCGCCCCCCACTCGCTCTCTCTCTTCCCCCCCCAGTCGCTCTCTCTAGTCCCCCCCCATTAGCCGTTGACCAATCGGGGGGGGTTTGTTGTTGTTGAGCGAAACAGTGAGTTGATTTGCAAACCTCATTATCCGTTGACCAATCAGTGGAGTTTTGTTGTTGTTGAGCGAAACGGTGATTTGAATTGCAAACCTCATTAGCCGTTGACCAATCAGGGGAGTTCCGTTGTTGTTGAGCGAAACGGTGATTTGAATTCCAACCCTCATTAACCCTTGACCAATCAGGGTGTCATAGTCGTGTTTACTTTTAAAAAATGTTCAAAAAACAGACTAAATCCGCTGATTAGCTGTTGACCAATCCTAACACTCATTAGTGGGCGGGGCCTGGGTTAGATATAGAGTAAATGTGCTGATGCATTGCCCAATCAAACCGCCAGTGCAACCACAGCACTGGTTTATTTACCGAGTAAAGCTCTCTACTTTTCTTAAAAACCTAAACTTTAATACCGTGAACTGCAGGGATCCCAGGGGACAGGGAAGCGAGCAGGTGAGTGGTGGCGCACGGTGTGTTATGATCTCTTTATATATAGATTTTACTTCAGTCTGTCCTGAAAAAATAAATAAACTCGCTCTCGCTCTCTTCCCCTCCAGTCTCTCTCGCTCTCTCTCTCCCCCCACTCGCTCTCTCTCTCCCCCCACCACTCGCTCTCTCTCTCCCCCACTCACTCTCTCTCTCCCCCCAGTCTCTCTCTCTCTCTCTCTCTCTCTGTCTCTGCCTCTCTCTCTCTCTCTCCCCCCAGTCTCTCTCTTCTCCTCCCTCTCCCTCTCTCTCTGTCTCTCTCCCAGTCTCTCTCTCGCTCCCCCCAGTCTCTCTCTGTCTCTCTGTCTCTGTCTCTGTCTCTCGCTCTCTCTCTCTCTCTCCCCCCAGTCTCTCTCTTTCTCTCTCCCTCTCTCTCTCTCCCCCAGTCTCTCCAATTCCAATTCCAATTCCAATTAAAATGCTTTATTGGCATGAAAGTTTACAGAGACCATATTGCCAAAGCTTACATAGCAAAAAGGTACAGTTTTCCAACATTCTGTAGGTGTCAATCGATTTGACATTTGTTGGGTACATACAATATTACTTTTAAACAATATTAATTTTAAACAGTCTTTGTACTTCATTTGGTACGTTCAATATTAATTTTAAACAGTCTTAATTTAAACAGTCCTCAGGTTGTGACATGTTGTTACATATTTGGCCCCAAGGTATGGTCTGTCTCCTTCTCCTAGGACTAATCTCAATTTGACAGATCATCCAATTCCTTGAAATCTGGGGTTGTTTGGCTTAGCTTGTTGAATAATATGTTTCTTGATGTGTTGAATTTTTCGCATTTTAGGAGGAAATGCATTTCTGTTTCAACCTCGCCAGCCAGACATTGATCGCATATTCTATTCTCTCTAGGCTGCCAGGATTTCTTGTATCTGCCTTTTTCAATTTCCAGTTGGTGGTCGCTTAGTCTGTACCTGGTGAGGGTCTGTCTCTGTTTTGTGTCTCTGATGGTCGTGAGGTAGTCTGCCAGTTTATATTCTCTCTCTCCCCCCCAGTCTCCTCTCTCTCTCTTTCTCCCCCCAGTCTCTCTCTCTCTCTCTCCCCCCGTCTCTCTCTCTCTCTCTCTCTTCCACCAGTCTCTCTCTCTCTCTCTCTCTCCCCCCAGTCGCTCTCTCTCTTCCCCCCAGTCTCTCTCTCTCTCTTCCCCCCCAGTCTCTCTCTCTCTCTTCCCCCCCCCGTCGCTCTCTCTTCCCCCCCAGTCACTCTCTCTCTTCCCCCTCTCCCTCCACTCTCAATCTCTCTCCCCTCTCTCTCTCTCTCCCCCAGTCTCTCTCTCTCTCTGTCTCTGTCTCTCTCTCTCTCCCCCAGTCTCTTTCTCTCTCTCTCTCCCCAGTCTCTTTCTCTCTCTATCTCCCCCCAGTCTCTGTCTCTCTCTCTCTCCCCCCAGTCTCTCTCTTCTCTCTCCCTCTCTCTCTCTCTCTCTCCCCCAGTCTCTCTCTCTCTCCCCCCCAGTCTCTCTCTTTCTCTCTCCCTCTCTCTCTCCCCCAGTCTCTCTCTCTCTCCCCCCCAGTCTCTCTCTCTCTCTCTCTGTCTCTGTCTCTCTCTCTCCCCCCAGTCTCTCTCTTTCTCTCTCCCTCTCTCTCTCTCCCCCACCACTCGCTCTCTCTCTTCCCCCCCAGTCGCTCTCTCTCTCTCTCTCTCTCTCTGTCTCTGTCTCTCTCTCTCCCCCCAGTCTCTCTCTCTCTCTCTCCCCCCCAGTCTCTCTCTGTCTCTGTCTCTGTCTCTGTCTCTCTCCCCCCAGTCTCTCACTCTCTCTCTCTCTCCCCCCAGTCTCTCTCTCTCTCTCTCCCCCAGTCTCTCTCTCTCTCTCTCTCTCTCTTTCCCCCCAGTCTCTCTCTCTCTCCCCACCAGTCTCTCTCTCCCCCCCAGTCTCTCTCTCTCTCCCCCCCAGTCTCTCTCTCTCTCTCTCTCCCCCCAGTCTCTCTCTCTCTCTCTCTCTCCCCCCCAGTCTCTCTCTCTCTCCCCCCCAGTCTCTCTCTCTCTCTCTCTCCCCCCAGTCTCTCTCTCTCTCACTCTCTCTCTCTCTTCCCCCCCCAGTCTCTCTCTCTCTCCCCCCCAGTCTCTCTCTCTCTGCCCCCCAGTGTCTCTCTCTCTCTCCCCCAGTCTCTCTCTTTCTCTCTCTCTCTCTCTCCCCAGTCTCTCTCTCTCTCTCTCTCTATCTCCCCCCAGTCTCTGTCTCTCTCTCTCTCCCCCAGTCTCTCTCTCTCTCTCCCCCAGTCCCTCTCTCTCTCTCTCCCCCCCAGTCTCTCTCTCTCTCTCTCTCTCTCTCTCTCTCTCCCCCCAGTCTCTCTCTCTCTCTCTCTGTCTCTCTCTCTCTCCCCCGTCTCTCTCTTTCTCTCTCTCTCTCTCCCAGCTTCTCTCTCTCTCCTCTCCCCACCAGTCTCTCTCTCTCTCTCTCTCTCTCTCCCCCAGTCTCTCTCTCCCCCAGTCTCTCTCTCTCTCTCTCCCCCCCAGTCTCTCTCTCTCTCCCCCCCAGTCTCTCTCTCTCTCTCTCCCCCCCAGTCTCTCTCTCTCTCCCCCCAGTCTCTCTCTCTCTGTCTCTGTCTCTCTCTCTCTCTCCCCCCAGTCTCTCTCTTTCTCTCTCTCTCTCTCCCCCAGTCTCTCTCTCTCTCTCTCTATCTCCCCCCAGTCTCTGTCTCTCTCTCTCCCCCCCAGTCTCTCTCTCTCTCTGTCTCTGTCTCTCTCTCTCTCTCCCCCCCAGTCTCTCTCTCTCTCTCCCCCCAGTCTCTCTCTCTCTCTCTCTCCCCCCCAGTCTCTCTCTCTCTCCCCCCCAGTCTCTCTCTCTCTCCCCCCCAGTCTCTCTCTTTCTCTCCCCCCCCAGTCTCACTCTCTCTCTCTCTCTCTGTCTCTGTCTCTCTCTCTCTCCCCCCAGTCTCTCTCTTTCTCTCTCTCTCTCTCCCACAGTCTCTCTCTCTCTCTATCTCCCCAGTCTCTGCCTCTCTCTCTCTCCCCCAGTCTCTCTCTCTCTCTCTCCCCCCCAGTCTCTCTCTCTCTCTCTCTGTCTCTCTCTCTCCCCCCAGTCTCTCTCTCTCTCTCTCTCTCCCCCAGTCTCTCTCTCTCTCCCCCCCCAGTCTCTCTCTCTCTCTCTCTCTCTCTCCGCCCCAGTCTCTCTCTCTCCCCCCCAGTCTCTCTCTCTCTCTCTCTCCCCCCAGTCTCTCTCTCTCTCTCTCTCTCCCCCCCCCGTCTCTCTCTGTCTCTGTCTCTGTCTCTGTCTCTCTTTCTCTCCCCCAGTCTCTCTCTCTCTCTCCCCCCCAGTCTCTCTCTCTCTCTCCCCCCAGTCTCTCTCTCTCTCTCTCTCTCTCTCTCTCTCTCTCTTTCCCCCCCCGTCTCTCTCTCTCTCCCCCCTTTAAAGTCTGTGGGTTGTTTAGTTAATTAATACACAGACTACCAGAGTAACTTAAAACAGGACTTTACTATTCGAAGGTCAGGGCGAATCTGCCCAATAAATCCTGACACAACACTTATATACTGGTGTGGTCACCGTCGGTATTACAGTATACAGAAGCCAAACAAAGTAGTGCCACACCTAAAATAGTTCTCTTAAAGGTGAACGGTTACATACAATAGTTCTCTTAAAGGTAGACGGGTACATACACTACAATCCTCCCTTTTTAGCTTACAACATACTTATTCCCCATTAAACATAACATATAATCAACTTCATGTAAAACAATTCACAGATATAGTCTCTGCGGGAAACAGTTCACAGATTCAGTCTCTGCGGGAACAGTTCACAGATTCAGTCTCTGGTCTTGACTCGGTCCGAACAACATCTCTGTGGTGCAGCCGGTTCACATTTCTAGCGTGACTCATCCAATAGTCTTTCCCTTGGCTTAACAGCTTGAACTTCCGTCCTGCTGAACCAGCAGTGCTGACTTTTACAAACAGCTGGACTGCCTTGGTAATTTTTCCTACTTTCCAACTGATTTGGCCCCCTTCGTAGGGCCCACGTGCATGATCTGATAGAAGTGATAATGACTTAGATGGTTATCGTCTTCTGCTTCGTCTTTTTCTTTTCTGCTTCTTGGAGACTCTCGGGGCTCCCTTATCCGCTGCCAGCTGTAGCGCCACCATCTCTCTATGTTCCTTAGACTTTAAGTGCTTCATCCTGATTTCTGCACTTTGGGAGTTTTCATCACAAGCTGGGCAGACCAAGTCATCGTAATATTCCGTGTCACTCAACAGGTCATGGTAATATTCGGTGTCGTCCTGAGCTAGTCTAACGAGAGGGCCTGCTACTTCTTCCTTACCCAACTGGATGTTAGCCGACTGTTGTTCCCTCCCTAGACATCTTTCCTGAAGAGACTTCTTCATGCGTTCATATTCATCCCGCTCTTCCTGGGTTTCCTGCCAATCCTTCACTAATGACCTCATTTGTAATTCCAATACTTCCCCTTCCGTCGGGGATTGATTGATCGGGCTATTCAATCCTTCTACTGGAGCAGCTGTTTCAACATTCTGTAGTTCACATTGACGTGATTCAGCGTACTTTCGGCAGCCCCGTAAAATCTGTGTTGCAACCTCAACTATTCCCCAAACTTTTGAGAGCTCCGAACCCCTTCCCTTTGAAGATTGAAGCTCGTGTTCAAATGGTTCCCATTGCAGAGTCTTGTCTCTCAGCATATGAAGGAGTTGGCTGACCGTTAACTCTTCCACGGGGACCCTGTGGATCAGAGTCTTCTCCATTTCATCCACCTTTTCCTCCAATGCTTTCACCTTTTTTTCCTCTTGTACTTTGGCTTTAAGCGCTCGGAGAAGTTGCGCCTTGATGCTCTCTAGCTCATGTTCAGGGGCCATTCTTACAGTCTCTGTGTTTCTTACAGTTGCCTTTTCTTTCACTGAAAGAATTCCCAGTTGAATCTGTTCTTCAAGTTGTTGAACCTCGGTCATTGCCGCCTCATATTTGTCTTGGGTTTCCTTCAATATTTTTATGAGTTCTTGGACATCTTGACTTTCATGTTCTGCCATGTCTTTCACCTCTAATTTCTCATCTATGGATGGAATTTCTACCGATGAGTCTGTCTTGGCCTTGAGCTCATCAAGAATTTCCTGCAGCCTTTGGACTTCTTACTCATGTTCAACCTTTAGTTGCTCATATGCTTCCACTGAAACTAGCTTTTCGGAGGTTGCCGAGTTAACCCCCTCCAGGATTGTAGCCTGGGCCTGTTCATACTGTTCCTTCAACTTCTCAAACTCTGCTTGTAAGGAGTCGTAGAGAAGAACTGGAATAAAATCCTGGCTTCCTGAAGATTCCTCTTCATTTGCTTCTTTCTGCAAATATTCTAACTCCTGAACATCATAAGGGAGATGTGATCGGTGATTGGTCACGATGGCTCTATGGTCGCTCTCTGCTTGAGCTAGCTGCTTCTGTTGTCTTTCCAGATTCTCCCATTCGGTGTCATAGAACTTTTTCATTGTTTTCATCTCTTGTACGAGACGGTAACTCAATTGTTCTAATTGTTGTCGTAATTTGAAATAAAGTTGAGTCCGAGCTCGGTGTTCTTCCGTCATGGATATGTCCTTAAACCGAACAGACTCAGAATTCTCTGTCAAACTATGTTGTCGTTGTTCGGTGGAGATCTGTTCTGAAACTTTGTTCTTCTCTGGAGCATAAGCCTTTCTGCATGCCTTCGTTTTTCCAACCTTAGTCGGCAAGTCCATTTTAGCCTTGTCTTTCACATTTGGGTTGGTCTTATTGTCATCCGATTCAGAATCTGAGCTGATTGTCTGCACCGAGTCCTCACTCGTTATGGCTTTTAGATAGTGCCATTCCATGTCTATTTTCTTGATCCACTCCCGTCCTAGAAGTGGTGGTCCTCCCTCAGGTAGTACGTATAAGTTCATTCTTGGGTGTTCTTTACCCCTATCTCTCACCTTGACTCTTATCTTTCCCATGGGGTATACTTTATGCCCCGTGTATGTCTGCAATACGAACTTGGTATCTCTTAAGGGTATATGTGAGAATAGCTGGTGGTAATCCCTTCGATTTATGACTGATAGAGCTGATCCAGTGTCCAACTCCATTTTCACTTGGACTCCAGCTATTTTTAGCATGACCCAGATAGTTTGTAGGTCAGCTTCCTTACTCACATTGTGAATTCTCAGACTACCCAGCTCCTGGCCATTTGGGTCTGAGTCTGAATTCCGTTCGTCTGAACTCTTCTCAGCCACCTTGTGTACCTTGTTGTACTTTTCCTGTGATGGCTTCCTTTGGTTGTTGGTCCTTTGGTTGTTGGTCTTCTTCCCTGACTGGCATACCTTAGCTATGTGACCCAATTTGCCACATTTCCTACATTCCTGGTTCTTAAACCAGCATTGGTTCTGGTCGTGTGTTGTCTTCCCACAACGATAACATTTTGTTGTTGTCGAGGTAATTTGATCCACACTGAGTGCCGCTGTCTTTAGCTGCATTTCCGCAGTTCCCTTCGCTGCGGCTTCGTGCGATGCTGCAATAAGGACAGCCCTGTCAAGTGTAAGGTCGTTCTCTTCGAGTAGTCGCTTTTGCGTTCCTTCCTTTGCCAATCCGCACACGAACTTGTCTCGCAATGCCTCTGTCAGATTCCCTCCAAACTGGCAGTATTTCACTAGTCTACGCAGTTCGACCAAGTATTCTGCGTTGCTTTCGTCTTTCCGTTGCGTTCTCGCATAGAATTTGAATCGTTCCGCCAACATCAACGGTGTGGGGTTCAAGTGATCCTTCAGAACAGCCACAATATCATCGAAAGTCTGATCCGCCGGTTTAGCTGGTGATAGTAGATGCTTCAAGAGCCCGTATGTCTTTGCGCCCATCGAGTTTAGCAAGGTTATAGCTTTGTCATCTTCTTCTATTTTATTGGCCTCACAATAGATCTCAATGCGTTCCACATACGTGGCCCAGTCTTCTACCTCGGAATTTAAATTGTTGATGTTACCACGCTTAGGCATCTTCCTCTCTTCCTGATAACACCACGGATTATTTCTTTAAATTTTCTTTTTTTTTTCCAAGATGGCGGTTCCCGCGAAAATGGCGGTTTCCCGCGCTTATCTTCTCTCCCCGCCCACTTCAATGGCGGTTCCCTGCTTCTGTCTTCTTCTCCGCCTAATGGCGGCTTCCCGCGTTTCTTCCCCTGGCGGGAGGGGTACACTTTCCCTACGGGCGACGGCCGCTGGCTTTCAGGTTCACAGCCTGCGCATCGGCTTCAGTGCTTTCCCTTTTCTCGGCAGGGCAACCGGCGCTGGGTACACCCCGTTGACGGCGAACAGTTTCAGCCGCTGGGCTGGCTCTCGCTCAGTTCCCCTTGCTCGGGCTCTGTCTCTCTCCCGCTCGCTCGGCTCTACTGGCGCTGGGTACACCCCGTTGACGGAGAACAGTTTCAGCCGCTGGACTGGCTCTCGCTCAGTCTCCCTTGCTCGGGCTCTGTCTCTCTCCCGCTCGCTCGGCTCTACCGGCGCTGGGTACACCCCGTTGACGGAGAACAGTTTCAGCCGCTGGACTGGCTCTCGCTCAGTCTCCCTTGGTCGGCTCTGCCTCTCCCGCTCGCTCGGCTCCCAATCGCGCCTCCCAGCCCTCTCGCAGTTCGGTGCTTCCCTCCCCGGCTGCGGCTGAGTTTATCTCTTCCCGCGCCTACGTTCCTGGTCGCAGCGCTTCGTGGCTTCGGTCGCTGCCCGGCCTTTTTCGCCGGTCGCGGTCTAGCTGTCTCACGACGCCGTTGCGTCCCCCAGCCTGTCTGTACTGCGGCTTCCTTGCTCCACGCTGCCCCAGTCTCAGCGCCTCTGGACCCAACTTCTGTCCGGCTCCTTTCCCCCTCAACCGTGGTCGAGTGCAACGCCCTTATCCTCCGGTTATTCTTTTTACTTTCCCTTACTCACAGTCACCGTGGCCGCCTTGCTTCTCGTGCTGATCGGCTCACTCCTCACCGTGGCAGAAGGGACAGTCAGTGCCTGTTGCTGATGGAAGTCTTTGTCTCTAAATTCTTCCTCCTTTCTAGTTCTGCAGCCTCGAGTTTTCTCCCAGCAGAACGATGAGGGCGGTTGCCTCTTCTTGATGCTCGTTAACTGCTTCGGAAGTATTGTTGCCGCAGGGTACGATCGGACTCGTCGCCACTGTAAAGTCTGTGGGTTGTTTAGTTAATTAATACACAGACTACCAGAGTAACTTAAAACAGGACTTTACTATTCGAAGGTCAGGGCGAATCTGCCCAATAAATCCTGACACAACACCTATATACTGGTGTGGTCACCGTCGGTATTACAGTATACAGAAGCCAAACAAAGTAGTGCCACACCTAAAATAGTTCTCTTAAAGGTGAACGGTTACATACAATAGTTCTCTTAAAGGTAGACGGGTACATACACTACACCCCCCAGTCTCTCTTTCTCTCTCCCCCCCAGTCTCTCTCTCTCTCTCTCTCTCTCTCTCTGTCTCTGTCTCTCTCTCTCTCCCCCCAGTCTCTCTCTTTCTCTCTCTCTCTCTCCCCCAGTCTCTCTCTCTCTATCTATCTCCCCCCAGTCTCTGTCTCTCTCTCTCTCCCCCCAGTCTCTCTCTCTCCCCCCCAGTCTCTCTCTCTCTCTCTCTCTCTCTCTCTCTCTCTCTCTCTCTGTCTCTGTCTCTCTCTCTCTCTCCCCCCAGTCTCTCTCTTTCTCTCTCTCTCTCTCCCCCAGTATCTCTCTCTCTCCCCCCAGTCTCTCTCTCTCTCTCCCCCCCCAGTCTCTCTCTCTCTCTCTCCCCCCAGACTCTCTCTCTCTCTCTCTGTCTCTCTCTCTCTCCCCCCAGTCTCTCTCTTTCTCTCTCTCTCTCTCCCCCAGTTTCTCTCTCTCTCTCTCCCCCAGTCTCTCTCTCCCCCCCAGTCTCTCTCTCTCTCTCCCCCCAGTCTCTCTCTCTCTCCCCCCAGTCTCTCTCTCTCTCCCCCCCAGTCTCTCTCTCTCTCCCCCCCAGTCTCTCTCTCTCTCTCTCTCTGTCTCTGTCTCTCTCCCCCCAGTCTCTCTCTCTCTCTCTCTCTGTCTCTGTCTCTCTCCCCCAGTCTCTCTCTCTCTCTCTATCTCCCCCCAGTCTCTGTCTCTCTCTCTCCCCCCCAGTCTCTCTCTCTCTCTCTCTCTCAGTTCAGTTCAGTTCAGTTCAAATGCTTTATTGGCATGAAAGTTTACAGAGAACCATATTGCCAAAGCTTACATAGCAAAAAGGTACAGTTTTCCAACATTCTGTAGGTGTCAATCGATTTGACATTTGTTGGGTACATACAATATTACTTTTAAACAATATTAATTTTAAACAGTCTTTCTACTTCATTTGGTACGTTCAATATTAATTTTAAACAGTCTTACTTTTAAACAGTCCTCAGGTTGTGACATGTTGTTACATATTTGGCCCCAAGGTATGGTCTGTCTCCTTCTCCTAGGACTAATCTCAATTTTGACAGATCATCCAATTCCTTGAAATCTGGGTTGTTTGGCTTAGCTTGTTGAATAATATGTTTCTTGATGTGTTGAATTTTTCGCATTTTAGGAGGAAATGCATTTCTGTTTCAACCTCGCCAGCCAGACATTGATCGCATATTCTATTCTCTCTAGGCTGCCAGGATTTCTTGTATCTGCCTTTTTCAATTTCCAGTTGGTGGTCGCTTAGTCTGTACCTGGTGAGGGTCTGTCTCTGTTTTGTGTCTCTGATGGTCGTGAGGTAGTCTGCCAGTTTATATTCTCTTTTTAGGGCCCGGTAACATTCTAATCTGCTTTGGCTTTCGGTTATTTTGTTCCAATGTTCCAGGTAGGTTTCTTTGCATTTTTTAATGATTTGGTTCACTCGGATTGGTGTTTGGATGGCTGTGTTGGTCTGGGGCTGGTCAGGGTCCGGCTGAGTACTTAGTTCAGTAGCAGCTGACTCAGGGGACTCTTTTCTGGGTTTAGCTCTTGGGTCTGAAAGGCTTTGAAATGAAGGGTGTCTGGGGAGCTAGATTTGAGGTGATTTAGGAAGTTTAGTGCTCGTTTTTGGATGTTTATTATCAGTGGGTATCTGCCTAGTTCGGCTCTGCATGCATTTGTTGGCGTTTTTCTTTGGGTGCGAAGGATGCTTCGGCAGAATTCTGCATGTAGGGCTTCTATTGTGTGTTTTTCCCATTTAGTGTAGCTTTGGTGATTTAGCGGGCCCCATACTTCACTACCGTACAGTGCAATGGGCAGGATTATGCTGTCAAATATTTTGAGCCAGATTTTGATTGGGATTTGGATGTTGTAGAATTTTCTTTTTATTGCATATAGGGCTCTTCGGGCTTTTTCTTTTAGTGCATTCACTGCTATGCTGAAGCTCCCTGATGCTGTAATAGTTCTCTCTGTCTCTGTCTCTCTGTCGCTGTCTCTCTCTCTCTCTCTCTCTCTCTCTCCCCCCGGTCTCTCTCTCTCTCTCTCCCCCCAGTCTCTCTCTCTCTCTCTCTCTCTCTTTCCTCCCCAGTCTCTCTCTCTCTCCCCCCCCCAGTCTCTCTCTCTCTCCCCCCCAGTCTCTCTCTCCCCCCCGTCTCTCTCTCTCTCTCTCTCCCCCCCAGTCTCTCTCTCTCTCTCCCCCCAGTCTCTCTCTCTCTCTCTCTCCCCCCCAGTCTCTCTCTCTCTCCCACCCAGTCTCTCTCTCTCTCTCCCCCCCAGTCTCTCTCTCTCTCTCTCTCTCTGTCTCTGCCTCTCTCTCTCTCCCCCAGTCTCTTTCTCTCTCTCTCTCCCCCCAGTCTCTCTCTCTCTCTCTATCTCCCCCAGTCTCTGTCTCTCTCTCTCCCCCCAGTCTCTCTCTCTCTCTCTCCCCCAGTCTCTCTCTCTCTCTCTCTCTCTCTGCCTCTGTCTCTCTCTCTCTCTCTCTCTCTCCCCCCCAGTCTCTCTCCATTCCATTCCATTCCATTCAAATGCTTTATTGGCATGAAAGTTTACAGAGAACCATATTGCCAAAGCTTACATTGCAAAAAGGTACAGTTTTCTAACATTCTGTAGGTGTCAATTGATTTGACATTTGTTGGGTACATACAATATTACTTTTAAACAATATTAATTTTAAACAGTCTTTCTACTTCATTTGGTACGTTCAATATTAATTTTAAACAGTCTTACTTTTAAACAGTCCTCAGGTTGTGACATGTTGTTACATATTTGGCCCCAAGGTATGGTCTGTCTCCTTCTCCTAGGACTAATCTCAATTTTGACAGATCATCCAATTCCTTGAAATCTGGGGTTGTTTGGCTTAGCTTGTTGAATAATATGTTTCTTGATGTGTTGAATTTTTCGCATTTTAGGAGGAAATGCATTTCTGTTTCAACCTCGCCAGCCAGACATTGATCGCATATTCTATTCTCTCTAGGCTGCCAGGATTTCTTGTATCTGCCTTTTTCAATTTCCAGTTGGTGGTCGCTTAGTCTGTACCTGGTGAGGGTCTGTCTCTGTTTTGTGTCTCTGATGGTCGTGAGGTAGTCTGCCAGTTTATATTCTCTTTTTAGGGCCCGGTAACATTCTAATCTGCTTTGGCTTTCGGTTATTTTGTTCCAATGTTCCAGGTAGGTTTCTTTGCATTTTTTAATGATTTGGTTCACTCGGATTGGTGTTTGGACGGCTGTGTTGGTCTGGGGCTGGTCAGGGTCCGGCTGAGTACTTAGTTTCAGTAGCAGCTGACTCAGGGGACTCTTTTCTGGGTTTAGCTCTTGGGTCTGAAAGGCTTTGAAATGAAGGGTGTCTGGGGAGCTAGATTTGAGGTGATTTAGGAAGTTTAGTGCTCGTTTTTGGATGTTTATTATCAGTGGGTATCTGCCTAGTTCGGCTCTGCATGCATTTGTTGGTGTTTTTCTTTGGATGCGAAGGATCTCTCTTCCCCCTTCGGTGTCACTAATGGGGTCTCGGTCTTCCAAAGGGAGATGGACCAGATGGTTGACCAGAACGAACTGCAGGCTACATTCCCCTACCTAGATAACGTCACTATCTGCGGCCGCGACCGGCAGGAACATGACGCGAATCTGGAGAAATTCCTCCGTACGGCCCAACGGCTGAACCTCACCTACAATAAGGAGAAATGCGTGTTTAACACCACGCGCCTTGCCATCCTCGGCTGCGTAGTGGAGAACGGAATCATCGGCCCCGACCCAGAAAGAATGCGCCCCCTCATCTTCCCCCCCAGTTGCTCTCTCTCTCTCTTCCCCCCCAGTTGCTCTCTCTCTCTCTTCTCCCCCAGTCGCTCTCTCTTCCCCCCAGTCGCTCTCTCTTCCCCCCGAGTCGCTCTCTCTTTTCCCCCCCAGTCGCTCTCTCTCTTCCCCCCCAGTCGCTCTCTCTCTCTCTTCCCCCCCAGTCGCTCTCTCTCTCTCTTCCCCCCAAGTCGCTCTCTCTTCCCCCCAGTCGCTCTCTCTTCCCCCGAGTCGCTCTCTCTTTCCCCCCCAGTCGCTCTCTCTTCCCCCCCCCAGTCGTGCTCTCTCTTCCCCCCCAGTCACGCTCTCTCTTCCCCCCCCCAGTCGCGCTCTCTCTTCCCCCCCAGTCGCTCTCTCTCTTCCCCCCCAGTCGCTCCCTCTCTTCCCCCCCAGTCGCTCTCTCTCTTCCCCCCCAGTCGCTCTCTCTCTTCCCCCCCCAGTCGCTCTCTCTCTTCCCCCCCAGTCGCTCTCTCTCTTCCCCCCCAGTCGCTCTCTCTCTTCCCCCCCAGTCGCTCTCTCTCTTCCCCCCCAGTCGCTCTCTCTCTTCCCCCTGTTGCTCTCTCTCTCCCCCCCCAGTCGCTCTCTCTCTCCCCCCCCAGTCGCTCTCTCTCTTCCCCCCAGTCGCTCTCTCTCTTCCCCCCAGTCGCTCTCTCTCTTCCCCCCAGTCGCTCTCTCTCTTCCCCCCCAGTCGCTCTCTCTCTTCCCCCCAGTCGCTCTCTCTCTTCCCCCCAGTCGCTCTCTCTCTTCCCCCCAGTCGCTCTCTCTCTTCCCCCCAGTCGCTCTCTCTCTTCCCCCAGTCGCTCTCTCTCTTCCCCCCAGTCGCTCTCTCTCTTCCCCCCAGTCGCTCTCTCTCTTCCCCCCGTCGCTCTCTCTCTTCCCCCCGTCGCACTCTCTCTTCCCCCCAGTCGCGCTCTCTCTTCCCCCCCAGTCGCGCTCTCTCTTCCCCCCCAGTCGCGCTCTCTCTTCCCCCCCAGTCGCGCTCTCTTCCCCCCAGTCGCGCTCTCTTCCCCCCAGTCGCTCTCTCTCTTCCACTGCAGTCGCTCTCTTCTCTCTCTTCCCCCCCAGTCGCTCTCTCTCTCTCTTTCCCCCCAGTCGCTCTCTCTCTCTCTTCCCCCCCAGTCCCTCTCTCTCTCTCTTCCCCCCCAGTCGCTCTCTCTCTCTCTTCCCCCCCAGTCGCTCTCTCTCTCTCTTCCCCCCCAGTTGCTCTCTCTCTCTCTTCCCCCCCGTCGCTCTCTCTTCCCCCCAGTCGCTCTCTCTTCCCCCCGAGTCGCTCTCTCTTTCCCCCCCAGTCGCTCTCTCTCTTCCCCCCAGTCGCGCTCTCTCTTCCCCCCAGTCACGCTCTCTCTTCCCCCCCCCAGTCGCGCTCTCTCTTCCCCCCCAGTCGCTCTCTCTCTTCCCCCCGTCGCTCTCTCTCTTCCCCCCAGTCGCTCTCTCTCTTCCCCCCCCAGTCGCTCTCTCTCTTCCCCCCCAGTCGCTCTCTCTCTTCCCCCCAGTCGCTCTCTCTCTTCCCCCCCCAGTCGCTCTCTCTCTTCCCCCCCAGTCGCTCTCTCTTTTCCCCCCAGTCGCTCTCTCTCTTCCCCCCAGTCGCTCTCTCTCTTCCCCCCAGTTGCTCTCTCTCTTCCCCCCGTCGCTCTCTCTCTTCCCCCCGTCGCGCTCTCTCTTCCCCCCAGTCGCGCTCTCTCTTCCCCCCCCAGTCGCGCTCTCTCTTCCCCCCCAGTTGCGCTCTCTTCCCCCCCCAGTCGCGCTCTCTTCCCCCCCAGTCGCTCTCTCTCTCTCTTTCCCCCCAGTCGCTCTCTCTCTCTCTTCCCCCCCCCAGTCGCTCTCTCTCTGTCTTCCCCACCAGTCGCTCTCTCTCTTCCCCCCCAAGTCGCTCTCTCTCTTCCCCCCTCCCCCAGTCGCTCTCTCTCTTCCCCCCCCGTCGCTCCCTCTCTTCCCCCCCCAGTCGCTCTCTCTCTTCCCCCCCCAGTCGCTCTCTCTCTTCCCCCCCCCCCAGTCGCTCTCTCTCTTCCCCCCCCAGTCGCTCTCTCTCTCTCTTCCAACAACAACATGCCCTCAAAAGACCCTCGGCACCGCTGGGCACCTCAGCTAGTATACAATAAAACTGAATTGCTTTGCCTTACAGATATTTTTGATCTATCTGTTTTCTGAAGCCTGGAGTTTTTATTTATTAATAGCCTTTCAGTTACAATTTTTTCCCTACCATAAATGACAACATATGTCTTTTTATCTATGTTGCTTGCAGTAAAATCCATTACCAGTTCATTGTTTAAATTCTGTACACATATTCTACTCATGGGCTATAAAGAGGTTCAATCTGTTTCAGAGCAGTAATCACAAACCATTAAAATCTACTCCAACGACTTTGTCCCTGGTTACTTGTACTGTTGTTACTTGGTGTGGTACCAAATGAACATCATACTATAAATCATGAAGAGTACCTTAATCTAGCCTCTGAGCTGATCAGACATGTACCGTAGAGTTAGATTTTAACATTACTCTTAATAGCCTGGACAGATTGAGAAACAGTTATGCAAAATACCTGTATCTCTCTTGCTATAGGAAAACATTTAAGAATATCAGAATAGTACAGAACATCATGAATTCATCTGCTTAGGGCTTTTAAAGTGTCATGGATGATGCACGCAGTGCTCCTTGGATGAATAGAAAAATATATGAAACTTAATGTAAAATAGTCCATGATGGAAGTACTCTTATCACTTTATGTTTTAATAGTATATCAAATTGTATTTTATTTTGTTCAGTAAGACTAATTTCCTGCAGCTCACAGTTTCTTTTATTATCCATTTGTAACCCTACAATGTGTTGTCAGGTCTTCTCACTGAATCAGTCAGTGGGATCCTTTCCCAAAGGTTGAAAACTGTGACCAGAAACTGTCAGACCATGTCCGCTCTCTGCATTTGTACTGCAAAGTTCAATACAGTGATTTTGGAATTTCTCAATAATTGTTTCATATACCTGTGTGTGTGTGTGTGTGTGTGTATATGTGTGTGTGTGTATGCATGTGTGTGTGTGTGTGTGTGTATGTGTATGTATGTGTGTGTGTGTGTATGCATATATAGGTTATTTGTTATTAACATTTTATCTTTGGATGTAAGCATTGTCACTACAATTAATATAAGAATTGAGAAAACATCCATCATCTGAGATTTATTGGGATAACGCCATACCCAGAAGGGAAGCTGTGATCGAAAACAAATCCTTCCTGATTGTGCAGGTCAGCCATTTTAACCAGCTTGTAGGGGATTTCTATAGTAACAAATTATTTTCAAACATTCTTTACAAATTTCTCAAATACATGACAAAAATGGAATTCCTATAAAATGCCTCAATAAAATAACTATAAATCAAAAACAATAAAGCCTTAACTTTCATTGGATGGAAATAATGGCCCAGAAATTTTGGGTTGGGGGCTTCCGGCGGGTGCAAGCCCCCGACCTGCACTTACCTAGCGCGCCGGCCGTTATGCTGTGGGCCCCCGTGGAATTCCGATCCTGGGCCTCCTCCAACTGCCAGCGCGCAGTGCTTGCATATCCCAGGGGCACAGTTAGTTCAATGCGTCCCCTGGGATCACGTGGGCCATGGGGAGCCAATCGGAGCAGGGAATGCTTCATTCATAAGTTTGACAGGAAGGGCTGTCAAACTTATAAATACTATAAGCCCCAAAACATCACTAAATCTTCAAATAAATTTAAAAAAAACATCACATTTTTAAAATAAACTATAAATTACATAAAATAACTATTTTAAACAATAATTTACATTTTTGAAAAAATAATTTTATTTTCTAACGGGTCTAAAAATAAACTTACCTTTCTTTAAAGTATTTAAAAATAATAAACCTGTGGAAAAAATGTTTTAATTTTAATTAATTCACCACTTACCTTGTAAAAAGCAGGCCTTGCGACTGCTTTTTATATGTGTAACTTCTGGAAACTTACCCTCCCGGGAAAACCTGCAAAAAAAAATGAAGTTCGATGCGCACGTGCTGCCTCTCCTGTGCACGCGTTCGACCTCTGAACCCCTTCTTTCAGGGGAACGGAAGTGCCGGTTTCCCGCGCATGCGCAGTGCATGCAGGAAACCGGCACTTCCATTGGGCTTACAGGTGAGTACCCCGTGCGTACTCACCCGTGGAGACCCGAATTTCTGGGCCACCAGAGTGATAACTGTTTTCTGAGGTCTTCACAGTGACCAAGTTCACAAGCTTAATTATGTGGCACCTCTGTTAACCATGCGCACCTCCCCACCACACTCCACCCCCCTCCACCCCACCAGCTTTGTGGGGTCCTTTTTTATAAACTACCAGTTTCCTAGTGTAAAGGTCAAAATAATAAATCATAAAAATATAATAATCTATCCTATTGATAACAGGAATTGCTGAACCATAGAAGTTTACAGCACGGAAGGAGGTCCTTCAGCCCATCTGGCCTGTGGCAGCTCTTTGCCAGAGCAATCCTAAATAAATCCCACTGCCCTGTTCTTTCCCTTTGGCTTTGCAGCTTCCTCTGCTTCAAATATTTATCCGCTTTTCCCTTAAAAGATGCAATGGAATTGCCCATCCCAATCTTGCACAGCATTCCACCCACAAGCCATGTGGGGCATTCACCCCAACAGCATTGGCCACCAGTAGGCAGTAGCCTGTCCCCCATCCCCTGTTCCCAGGTCTAAATAATGCCCAGAGGCCAGAACCCAGGAAAAAAATTCCCCTGACCTGCACTGTTCCTGGTGCAAGCACATTCATATCAAAATACCTGAATGTACCAATATATATTAAGGAGGTGGCCCTGGAGATAGCAGATGCTCTAAGGATCATCTTCCGGAACTCCATTGACTCGGGAACAGTACCCGTGGATTGGAGGGTAGCTAATGTTACCCCAATATTTAAAAAGGGGGGTAGAGAGAAAGCAGGGAATTATAGACCAGTAAGCCTTACATCGGTTGTGGGCAAAATGCTAGAGTCCATTATTAAGGATAAAATAGCGGAGCACTTGACAAATGGGGAAAGGATCGGACAGAGTCAACATGGATTTACAAAGGGTAAATCGTGTTTGACTAATCTGCTGGAATTTTTTGAGGAGGTAACTGGTAGAATAGATGGGGGAGAGCCAGTGGATGTGGTGTACCTTGACTTCCAGAAAGCCTTCGATAAGGTTCCACACAAAAGATTATCATGCAAAATTAAGGCTCATGGGATTGGGGGCAAAGTATTAACGTGGATAGAGAACTGGCTGGCGGATAGAAAACAGAGAGTTGGAATAAACGGCTCGTTTTCGGAGTGGCAGGCAGTGACCAGCGGGGTGCCGCAAGGATCTGTCCTGGGACCCCAGCTGTTCACAATATATATAAATGATCTGGATCAGGGAATTGGATGCAATATTTCCAAATTCGCTGACGACACTAAACTAGGAGGAGGGGTGGGCTCTGATGAGGATGTCAGGAGGCTACAGTGTGATTTGGACAGGTTGGGGGAATGGGTGGATACGTGGCAGATGCACTATAATGTGGATAAATGCGAGGTTATCCACTTTGGGGGTAAAAACAGGAGGGTAGATTATTATCTAAATGGCAATAGATTGGGAGATGGGGAAGTGCAGAGGGACCTGGGTGTTCTTGTGCACCAGTCACTGAAGGAGAGCATGCAGGTGCAACAGGCGATTAAGAAGGCAAATGGTATGTTGGCCTTCATATCAAGGGGGTTCGAGTATAGGAATAGGGATACCTTACTACAGCTGTACAAGGTGCTGGTGAGACCGCATCTGGAGTATTGTGTACAGTTTTGGTCGCCCCATCTGCGGAAGGATGTTCTTGCCATGGAAAGAGTGCAACGGCGATTCACCAGGCTGATACCTGGAATGGCGGGAATGACCTACGAAGAGAGATTAAATAGTTTGGGCTTGTACTCACTGGAGTTTAGAAGATTGAGAGGGGATCTCATCGAAACATATAAAATTATGGCAGGCCTGGACAGGCTGAATTCAGAGAGAATGTTTCCAATGGCCGGGGAGCACAGAACCAGGGGCCACAGTCTAAAAATAGCGGGCAAATCATTTAAAACAGAGATGAGGAAGAATTTCTTCACTCAAAGAGTGGTGAGCCTGTGGAATTCCCTGCCACAGAGGGCTGTGAAGGCTAATTCAATAAATATTTTCAAGAGAGAATTGGATATATTTCTGAAGGCTAAGGGGATTAAGGGTTACGGAGAAAAGGCGGGGACGGGGTACTGAACTGGTAAGATCAGCTATGATCTCAGACGAAGATCAGCCATGATCTCATTGAATGGCGGAGCAGGCTCGAAGGGCCGAATGGCCTACTCCTGTTCCTATCTCTATGTATCTATGTATCTATATTCCTGTCACAAGCACAGTGCAGTCAAAATGTACAATGATTTGATAAAATCTATATATATAAATCGGTCCTTCTGTCTGTCCTTCTGTCTGTCTGTCCGTCTGTCTGTCCGTCTGTCTGTCATCGCTTGTGCGTCTGTCGGGCTATGCGCTCGAAAGTTACAGGGCGTACCTACGCGTGCGTTACCTCCAAAGAAAGCTTACGCTTCCGAGACGGTTTTAAGCGTATTTACGTTTCGGCCGGGCTAAAATCGCGCCCGCGGTATCCGAAAAGCCTTAACATTCCGCTCATTAGCATCTCATTATGCGCTCATTAGCGACAGAGTGACCTCGAGGTCGACCAATCGTACGGCGGCTTGCTGCCACGTGCGGCCGGGCCCTCCTACGGTCGAGTGACGGGACGATTGACCAATCCTACGCTTTGGTGACCTGACGGTCGACCAATCGGTGCGTGTGTGGGCGGGCCTTATCGTTCTGAACCGAGGTGAGTCGCCGCCATCTTGCTTCCATTCTTTTTCCTGCTTTCTGCGTCTTTCTTTTCAAATATACATTTCCACCAAAATAAAATTGAATTTATTAAATTGTTTTAAAAAAAATCACTCATTTGTAAATATTTTCTCTAACCTGAACATTCTTTTTCCTACCTTTCCCCGTTTTTTCTTAGGCCTGAAAGCCTGCGCCTTTCTTGCCCAGCCATGCCCGAGCTAGGTGATTGGGCTTCTGCCACCACCCCCCCCGTGTCACGTTACCCAGGGCAACGGCGTCAGCCACGAGGGTCAGGGTGCGTGTGCAGCAGGAGCAGGTGAGACGCGGCGTCTCTGTTCCGCGCTCGGCTCGGGCGGGGGGGGGCGGGGCTCTCGACAGTGCTCTCGGCCTTGGTGAGTGTTCCGCGCTCGGCTCGGGCGGGGCTCTCGACAGTGCTCTCGGCCTTGGTGAGTGCTCCGTGCTCGGCTCGGGTGGGGGGGGGGCGCGGGGCTCTCGACAGTGCTCTCGGCCTTGGTGAGTGTTCCGCGCTCGGCTCGGGCGGGGGGGGGGCGGGGCTCGGACAGCGGGGCGGCTGGGGCTTGGAGAGCAGGGCTCTCGAGAGTGCGGGGCGGGGGCTCCGAGAGCGGCCCCTTCCCCCACCCCGCCCCCTTCCCACCCCCCCCGCTTCCACCACCCTCTGAGGAAGAGAGTTCCAAAGACTCACAACCCTCTGTGAGAAAAAATTTCTCCTCGTCTCTGTCTTAAATGGGCGACCCCTTATTTTTAAACAGTGACCCCTAGTTCTAGATTCTCCCACAAGAGGTAACATCTTCTCCACATCCGTCCTGTCCAGACCCCTCAGGATCTTATATGTTTCAATCAAGTCACCTCATATTCTTCTAAACTCCAACGGATACAAGCCTAGCCTGTCCAACCTTTCCCCATAAGACAACCTACCCATTCCAGGTATTAGTCTAGTAAACCTTCTCTGAACTGCTGCCAATGCATTTACACCCTTCCTTAAATAAGGAGACCAATACTGTACACAGGACTCCAGATGTGGTCTCACCAATGCCCTGTATAGCTGAAGCATAACCTCCCTACTTTTGTATTCAATTCCCCTCGCAATAAACAATAACATTCTATTAGCTTTCCTAATTACTTGCTGTACCTGCATAGTAACCTTTTGTGATTCATGCACTAGGACACCCAGATCCCTCTGCATCTCAGAGCTCGGCAATCTCTCACCATTTAGATAATATGCTTCTTTTTTATTCTTCCTGCCAAAATGGACAACTTCACATTTTCCCACATTATACTCCATTTGCCAGATCTTTGCCCACTCACTTAACTTATCTATATCCCTTTGTAGCCTCCTTATGTCCTCTTCACAATTTACTTTCCTACTTATCTTTGTGCCATCAGCAAATTTAGCAACCATACCTTTGGTCCCTTCATCCAAGTCATTTATATAAATTGTAAAAAGTTGAGGCCCCAGCACTGATCCCTGTGGCACACCAGTCGTTACATCTTGCCAATCAGGAAATGACCCATTTATGCCTTCTCTCTGTTTCCTGTTAGCTAGCCAATCCTCTATCCATGCCAATATGTTACCCTGTGGCAGAGCCACCAAAGGACTCAGATCGTTTGTACATAATTCCTTTAACAACATGTTAGCTACAGTCTGAGTCTGTACCTTTATTTATGCTGTTTAACTGTACAGAGTGTGGTTGCTTTAACAGCACGGTTAAAACGTGATGATGTCACGCCGTTCATCACGTGACCCCCCACTGGCGGGAAAACGTGATGACGTCATGACGTCAGCCACAGGACTGCAGAGGCAGTCCTCATGGAGCCTCCAGAGAGAGCAGACCTACATTCGATGTTATCCTGCAGTTTATTGTTAAAGCCTGTTCATTTCATTAAAGTTCATTTTGTTTGATCGCCTGAGTAGAACTCAGTCTTTTAGTTAGGAACCCACGTTCCTACAACCCCCTACACCATGAGCTTTTATTTTCCGCATTAACCTTTGATGTGGCACCTTATCAAATACCTTCTGGAAATCTAAGTACAGTACATCCACCGGTTCCCCTTTATCCACAGCACATGTTACTTCCTCAAAGAACTCCAATAAATTGGATAAACATGATTTCCCTTGCACAAAACCATGTTGACTCTGCCTGATTACTTTGAACTTTTCTAAATGCCCTGCTATAACGTCTTAAATAATAGCTTCTAACATCTTCCTTATGGCAGATGTTAAGCTAACTGGCCTGTAGTTTCCTGCTTTCTGTCTCCCTCCCTTTTTGAATAAAGGAATTACATTCGCTATTTTCCAATCTAATGGAACCTTCCCCAAATCTAGGGAATTTTGGAAAATTAAAACCAACGCATCAACTATCTCACTAGCCACTTCTTTTAAGACCCGAGGATGAAGTCCATCAGGACCCGAGGACTTGTCAGCCCGCAGCTCCAACAATTTGCTCAGTACCACTTCCCTGGTGATTATAATTTTCTTGAGTTCCTCCCTCCCTTCCATTTCCTGATTTACAGCTATTTCTGGGATGTTACTTGTATCCTCTATAATGAAGACCGATGCAAAATACCTGTTCAATTCAACTGCCATCTCCTTATTTTCCATTATTAATTCCCCAGACTCACTTTTTATAGGACCAACGCTCACTTTGCTAACTCTTTTCTTTTTTAAATATCTATAGAAACTCTTACTATCTGTTTTTATATTTCTAGCTAGCTTTCTCTCGTACTCTAATTTTTCTCTCCTTATTAATCTTTTAGTCATTCTTTGCTGTTTCTTATATTCTGTCCAATCTTCTGACCTGCCACCCATCTTTGCGCAATTATATGCTTTTTTAAAAAGTTTAATACTATCTTTAACTTTTTTAGTTAACCACGGATGGTGGGTCCTCCCCTTGGAATTTTTCTTTCTTGTTGGAATGTATAAATTCTGTGTATTTTGAAATATCCCCTTAAATGTCTGCCACTGCAACTCTATTGACCTATCCCTTAACCTAATTTGCCAGTTCACTTTAGCTAGCTCTGCTTTCATGCCCTCATAATTGCCCTTATTTAAGTTTAAAATACTAGTCTTGGACCCACTCTTCTCTCTCTCAAACTGAATGTAAAATTCAATCATATTATGATCGCTGCTACCTAGGGGCACCTTCACTATGAGGTCATTAATTAATCCTATCTCCTTGCACAATACCAGGTCTAGTATAGCCTGCTCTCTGGTTGGCTCCAGAATGTGCTGTTGTAAGAAACTATCCCGAAAACATTCCATGAACTCCTCATCTATGCTACCTTTGCCCATCTGATTTTTCCAGTCGATATGTAGATTAAAATCCCCCATGATTATTGCTGTACCCTTCTGACAAGCACCCATTATTTCTTCCTTTATACTCCATCCTACCATGTGGTTACTGTTAGGGGGCCTGTACACCATTCCCACAAGTGACTTCTTGCCTTTATTATTTCTCATCTCTACCCAAACCGCTTCTACATCCTGGTTTCCTGAACTTAGGTCATCCCTCTCTATTGTGCTAATACCATCATTAATTAACAGAGCCAGCCCTCCACCTTTTCCCACCTTCCTGTCCTTCCTCAATGTCATGTACCCTTCAATATTCTGGTCCCAATCTATGTAATCCTGCAGCCATGTTTCTGTAATGGCTATCAGATCATATTTATTTATTTCTATTTGCGCTATCAGTTCATCTGTTTTGTTTCGAATGCTACGTGCATTCAGATGCAGAGCCTTTAGTTTTGTCCTTTTATTATTTTTGTAACCTCTAACCTTATCTGTTGATTTACTCTTAGATTTGTTCTCTCTATCCCTTCCTGTCACGGTTTGTTTATCATTTCCCATATTAATACCTTTCTCTATTGCCTTGTCTCTAATCTTTGAATTACCACATCTTCCCAAATTTGATCCCATGACCCCAATATTTAGTTTAAAGCCCTCTCTACTGCCCTAGTTATACAACTCATCAGAACACTGGTCCCAGCACGGTTCAGGTGACGACCGTCCCAATGATACAGATCCCACTTTCCCACTTTCCCCAGTACTGGTGCCAGTGCCCCAGGAATTGAAACCCATTTCTCTCACATCAGCCTTTGATGGTGTGGAGATGCCGGAGTTGGACTGGGGTGGACAAATGTAAGAAGTCACACAACACCAGGTTATAGTCCAACAGCTTTATTTGAAATCACAAGCTTTCGGAGCGCTGCTCCTTCTTCAGGTGAAGTGGAGAAATGCATAAAGACACAGCTTATATAGTCAGAGAATCATGTCAGATGTTTACAGATAACCTTTCCAATTGCCATTTATCACACCTCGGCAGAGAGATAATCACAGCAGTCAAAGGTGTGAATGGTGTCCAAACAGGTCAGTCAGGGAAACATTACATCAAAGAACAATGAGGTGGGGTCACAAGGGGTCAAATATTGCAGATGCTGGGGTCTGTATGAAAAACATTCGATAAGGTCCCACATAAAAGATTAGCATGGAAAATTGAGGCTCATGGGATAAAGGGGAAAGTTTTGGCGTGGATAGGGAACTGGCTGTCAGATAGAAAACAGAGAGTTGGAATAAACGGCTCATTTTCTGAATGGCAGGCAGTAACAAGTGGGGTACCACAGGGATCTGTCCTGGGCCCCCAGCTGTTCACAATTTACATTAATGACCTGGATCAGGGAGTCGGATGCAGCATTTCCAAATTTGCAGACGACACTAAACTAGGAGGGGGGGTGGGCTCAGAGGAAGAGACCAGGAAGCTCCAGAGCGATTTGGACAGACTGGGCGATTGGGCGGATAAATGGCAGATGCACTATAATGTGGACAAGTGCGAAGTTATCCACCTTGGGTGCAGGAACGGGAGGGCAAATTATTATTTAAATGGCAATAGATTGGGAGAGGGGGAAGTACAGAGAGACCTGGGTGTTCTTGTACACCAGTCACTGAAGGCGAGCATGCAGGTGCAACAGGCGGTCAAGAAGGCAAACGGTATGCTGGCCTTCATAGCAAAAGGGTTAGAATACAGGAACAGGGATACCTTGCTGCAGCTGTACAGGGCACTGGTGAGACCACACCTCGAGTACTGTGTACAGTTTTGGTCGCCTCATCTGAGGAAGGATGTTCTTGCCATGGAGGGGGTGCAGCGGCGATTCACCAGGCTGATACCAGGAATGGCGGGAATGACCTATGAGGAGAGACTATGTAGTTTAGGGATGTACACACTGGAGTTTAGAAGATTGAGAGGGGACCTCATAGAAGTGTATAAAATTCTGACAGGTCTAGACAGACTGGATGCAGAAGGAATGTTTCCCTTGGCGGGTGAGAACAGAACTAGAGGACATAATTTAAGGATAAGGGCTAAACCATTTAGGACAGAGATGAGGGGGAATTTCTTCACTCAGAGAGTGGTGAACCTGTGGAACTCATTGCCACAGAGGGCAGTGTACGCCAGCTCATTAAATATATTTAAGAGGGAATTAGATATATTTCTACGGGCAAAAGGGGTTAAGGGTTACGGAGAGAAGGCGGGGACGGGATACTGAATTAAAGGATCAGCCATGATCTCATCGAATGGCGGAGCAGGCACGAAGGGCCGAATGGCCTACTCCTGCTCCTATCTTCTATGTATCTATGTATCTATGTAAACATCTGACATGATTCTCTGACTATATAAGCTGTGTCTTTATGCATTTCTCCACTTCACCTGAAGAAGGAGCAGCGCTCCGAAAGCTTGTGATTTCAAATAAAGCTGTTGGACTATAACCTGGTGTTGTGTGACTTCTTACATCAGTCTTTGAGCCACGCATTCATCTCTCCAATTTTATTTACCCTATGTCAATGTGAATATATACTTATATGTACAACAGTTGCGTAAAATTTAATATATATATATATGTATATATAAATATATAAATGTAAGTTCCTGACATCAGCAGAAGGAAAAATGCTAGAATCTATTAATTGGGACCTGGTAACAGGGCACTTAGAAAATTTTAATATGCTTGGGGAGAGTCAACATGGATTTATGAAAGGGAAATTGTGTTTGACAAATCTAATAGAGTTTTTTGAGGTTGTAACTAGCAGTGTAGATAAGGGGGAACCAGTGGATGTAATGTATTTGGTTTTCAGAAAGCATTCAATAAGGTGCCACGCAAGAGGATATTACACAAAATTAGGGTTCATGGTGTTAGATCCGTGTGATAATGGAGACACGGAATGCAGGAGTTGATTTAACAAGTGTTTACTGAACAAAGTCTGGAGGTGAACTAACTACACAAGACGCTACACAGGCTTATATACCCGAGTGGTCACTACTGGTACTACAGTATACAGGGGCTTCAAAAACATAGTTCCTCTTAAAGGTACATACACTACAATTCCTCCCCTTTTAGATAAATAGTACATAACATTTTAAGTAATCATTAAATAACATTTTTACAAGAACAATAATATACACTTTTGCTGAAGTTAATCAATTACAAATTCAGTCTCTCTGGAGGCTTCCTGACTCGGTCCAGATAACGCCTCGGTGGTGTAGTAGGTTCTTTTGGCAAGGTTGATTCGGCTTCAATGCCAGTGTCAGGTTCATCTGGTTCCAGTATAACCGGATCGGAGGTAGATACTATGGGTATCTCTACTTCATCACTAGGCGTATAGAGTTGTGGTGTAGGTTGTCCTTTTTCGGGTGACTCTATGATCTGGTCAGCATGGCGCCTTATTATGCTTTCTCCAATGTCCATGGTATACATCAGCGGTCCTAGTCGTGTGCAAATAGTTCCAGGCTGCCATTTCTCGGTACGGTAGTCCCGGGCCAAAACTGGTTGACCTATCTGGAAGGTTCTAGTTGGCCTTTCATTCATGCTTTGAAATTGCCGGTTCTCTACGTCCCTTCTGACGTTTGGCTTGACCAAATCCAGCCGGCATCTTAGGCTTCTATTGAAAAACATCATGGCGGGGGTTTGGTTTGTAACCACATGTGTTGCATTCCTGTACGCAAACAAGAAGTTATCTACCTTATGTTGTAGATTTATGTCTTCATTACCCATGGCCTTTATGGCCTTCTTGAAGGTCTGGACAAACCTTTCAGCCAATCCATTGGTGGCGGAATGGTATGGGGCGGACGTGTAGTGCTTAACCCCATTGTTTTTTAAGAACTTCCTGAATTCTTCGGATACAAATTGCGGTCCATTATCAGAACAGATCTGTTCAGGCAGCCCATTCCTGGCGAATATGGTCCTTAATACTGTGATGGTTTTTTCCGTGGTGGTGGAGGACATCTTTATTACCTCCGGCCACTTGGAGTGTGCATCCACCGCGATTAAGAACATTGAGTCCATAAATGGACCAGCAAAGTCGATATGTACCCTTTGCCATGGAGATGAGGGCCACTCCCATGGATGTAGAGGGGCTTGTGGTGGAGCGTTTTGGACCTTCTGGCATCCTAGACAGCTCTTGGTCATTTCTTCGATGTCTCCATCGATACCTGGCCACCACACAAACGCTCTGGCTAAGTTCTTCATTTTCACTCCACTCAGATGCCCCTCGTGAAGCTCCTTTAGCACTCTATCCTTGAGTTTGGGTGGAATCACCACTCTGGATCCACACATCAAGGTTCCTCGGCACACTGACAGCTGTTCTCTTCTTTGCGAGAATGCTGGCAACAGTGGTTCGCCATGTGCTGGCCATCCCTTCACCGTTAAATCGTAGACTCGTGAGAGAGTCTGGTCATTTCGCGTTTCCTTTTCAATGGTAGAATTTGTCACCGGTAGACATTCCACTATGGTCGAGTGGAATATCTCCACTGGGTCCACTGTAGGCGCCTCTTCCACCGTTGGCAACGGTAGGCGCGATAACCCATCAGCATTCCCATGCTGTTTTGTTCCTTTGTACTCTGTGTCATATTGGTGTGCCCCTAGGAAAAGGGACCACCTCTGTAGCCTTTGCGCTGTCATAATGGGAACGCCCTTTTTAGGGTTGAATATGGAGACGAGGGGTTGATGGTCAGTCAACAAGGTAAATTTTTGCCCGTGTAGGTAATGGTTGAATTTCTT
Source organism: Somniosus microcephalus (assembly GCF_052327205.1). Taxonomy (NCBI): domain Eukaryota; kingdom Metazoa; phylum Chordata; class Chondrichthyes; order Squaliformes; family Somniosidae; genus Somniosus; species Somniosus microcephalus. Next base: position 221,771,291 of record NC_140987.1, read on the forward strand.
CACCCCCCACACCAGGCTGGGTGCCTCCCTGTTGATCTGGGCATAGTTGCGCTCAGCTGAGTTCAATGAGTGTGACGCAAAAGCTATCGGCCGCTCCGAGCCATCAGGGAATCTATGCGATAATACCGCTCCCACGCCGTAAGGGGATGCATCGCACGCCAGTCTGATTGGCAGTGATGGGTTGTAATGAGCCAAAACTTCCCTGGATGTGATCAAGCCTTTGCATTTATGGAAGGCACATTTACAGTCTTTGCTCCATTTCCAAACTACTCCCGTTTGTAGCAGTGCATTAAGCGGGTGCAGAACCGTCGCCAAGTTTGGTAAAAATTTATGATAGTAATTTACTAATCCCAGGAACGACCTTAATTGTGAGACATTTTCAGGCGCTGGGGCCTTTACGACCGCTTCAATTTTTTCAGGTGACTTATGCAACCCTTCTTCGTTAATGACATGGCCACAATATGATATTTGTTTCTGGAAAAATTCGCACTTGGGGCGATTTGCTCGTAGGCCCCGTTCTCTCAGCTTCGTGAGCACCTGCTCCAAGTTGGCAAGGTGCTCGTTGTCGTTTTCTCCTGTTACAAAGATGTCATCTAGGTAGCATTGAGTCCCCGGAATCCCTTGTAGGACTTGCTCCATAGCTCTTTGCCAGATAGCCGGAGCTGATGCCACTCCGAAAACCAGTCGATTGTACTGGTACAGGCCTTTGTGTGTGTTTATCGTGAGATACTTTTTAGAGGCCTCCTCAACCTCCATCTGTAGATATGCCTGTGCTAAATCAATTTTGGTGAAACGTTTCCCTCTGGATAGTGAGGCGAAAATATCTTCTATCCTCGGAAGAGGATACTGTACCGTGTGAAGAACCGGGTTTACAGTCACCTTGAAGTCCCCACAGATGTGAACTTTTCTCTGTTCTTCAGATTTATCATTATTCAACGTTTTCTTCATGACCGGGACGATGGGTGTTGCCCATTCGCTCCAATCTACCTTGGATAACACGCCTGCTTTTTCCAAATTCTCCAGCTCTGCCTCGACGGCTGGACGAATTGCATATGGCACCGGCCTTGCCTTAAAAAACTTGGGAATTGCCGCATCTTCCACTTTTATTGAGGTGGTGGCGCCTTTCAGGGTTCCTAGTTCCTGTTGAAACACTTCTTTGGCATTAGCCAAGATTTCTTTTAATCGTCCAGGTATGACATCATCATCGTTTTTTTTCTTACTGGTCACCGTCAGTGCCTGAATGGAGTGCCAGTCTAAACGTATCTTTCTGATCCATTCACGTCCCAACAACGGTGGACCACCATCTGGCAGGACGTATAAATACAACTTCTGTATTTCCTTGCCGTTGTATACAACAGGCACCCTTATTTTCCCTCTGGGGTATACTTTCTGCCCCGTATATGTCTTCAAGACAATGGATGTGTCTTTCAAAGGTATATGCGGAAATAGCCGCTCGTGACGGTCAGAGCAGATCCTGTATCTAGCTCCATTTTAACTGGGGACCCCGCTATCGTGAGGGTAACCCAAATAGTCTGGTAATCTTCTTTGGCAATTACATTATGTAATTTTAGACAGCTTAGTCTCTTGTTTCCGGAGTCGCTATCGCTCTTCTGGTCTTCGGAGCTACTGTGCGTCATCATTTGTACCTTTCTGTACTTTTCCTTATTGACCTTTTTACTGTCAGCGGATTTCTTTCCAGATCTGCATACACGTGCAATGTGTCCCATCTTTCCGCATTGCCTGCATGCTTTGTCCTTGAACCAGCAGTCCTTCTGGTCATGGGTGGATCTGCCGCAGCGATAACATCTCTCAAAACCCCGTGTCATTTCATGGGTGCCAAAGTCCTGTGGCTTTTGCTGTATCTCTGCAGCTCCTCTTGCTGCTGCTTCGTATGATACAGCCCCATTGAAAACCTTGTCCGGTGTCAAATCTTTCTCAGAAAGTAGTCTTTTCTGTGTTCCTTCGCTTAGGAGACCGCAGACGAATTTGTCTCATAGAGAATCTGCCAGTCCTGCCCCGAATTGGCAGTGCTTTGACAGCTTTCGTAATTCGGTGAGGTAATCAGCGTTACTTTCATTCTTGTGCTGATTCCTCCTGAAGAATTTGAATCGTTCCACTATCAGCAGCAGTGTTGGGTTTAAGTGCTCCTGTAAGGTATCAACAATCTCGTTAAAATTCTTGTCCATTGGTTTGGCTGGAGTGATCAAGTTTCGTAACAGCCCGTATGTCCTTGCGCCCATCAGATTTACAAGTACCGATGCCTTTTTATCATCCGTTACTTCATTCGCCTTGCAATATACCTCCACTCTTTCCACATATGTGGTCCAATCTTCTATATCACTATCGAAAGCAGTAATATTGCCAGTCTTCGGCATCTTGAAAATCTAAAATGGCGCTTCCCGCGCTTTTCTTTCTTCCCCGCCAAGTTAAGATGGCGCCTCCCGCGCTTTCCCGCCGCTGCCGCTGCTGCCAACGCTGTTCTCTGCGGTTCCCGTTGTAACCTGCAGCTTTTCGCGGTATTTCTATTTTTTTAAAAAATATATTGCTTCAATATTTTCTCTGTAATTGAAGAACCGTTCCCGTCGTGGAGCGGACCCTCTGGGACTTTCCCCTCCCTCTGCTCAGTCCGAACGCCGACCTGATTCGCAGCACCGGCCGCGCCCTGAGTGCTCCACCCTCTCTCTCTCTTTGCTTCTGCTTCCCGACTCGCTGCCCGGCCCCGGTGCAGAGCCACCCGATCGAGCTCTAGCCCGCCGCAGCCCAGGAAGGATCAGTGCACTACCTGCCACCAGCCCGTTTAGCTGGGGAAACCACAGACTGGAGACCAAGCCTGGCCCTCGTTTTCGAGTTTCTTCGAGTTATTTATTTATTTAATTTTTTTCTTGCTTCTGGCTTCGACCTTCGTCTGTGGAATCGATCCCTTGAGGTGCTGCCGAATTGCAGGTAAGTTCGTTTCTAACTCGTCGCCACTGTTAGATCCGTGTGTTAATGGAGACACGGAATGCAGGAGTTGATTTAACAAGTGTTTACTGAACAAAGTCTGGAGGTGAACTAACTACACAAGACGCTGCACAGGCTTATATACCCGAGTGGTCACTACTGGTACTACAGTATACAGGGGCTTCAAAAACATAGTTCCTCTTAAAGGTACATACACTACACATGGGATTGGGGGTAATATGTTAGCATAGCTTGAGGATTGGTTAACAGACAGAAAACAGAGAGTAGGAATAAATGGTTCACTTTGGGTTGGCAGGCTGTAACTAGTGAGGTACCACAAGGATCAGTGCTTGGGCCTCAGCTATTTACAATGGCCCAGAAATTAGGCTCCCAACACGTGAGTACGCATGGGGTACTCACGCATGGACCCGATGGAAGTGCCGGTTTTCTGCATGCACAGCACATGCGCGGGAAACCGGCACTTCCGTTCCTCTGAACGAAGGGGTTCAGAGGTGAAACGCATGCGACGTATGAGGCAGCGCGTGCGCATTGAACTTCGGTGTTTTTGTGAATTGGTGCAGTGAGGGTAAGTTCCCAGCATTTACACATCTAAAAAGCAGGAGTAAAGCCCCCCAGAAGCTCCGTAACGCTCAGGAGGAAGAACTCTTTCAGCAGTGGAGCTTCTTAACGGCATATTTTTGGTTGTGAAAGGGAGAAAAGTTATTTTAGGAAAGTCTGAGGTAAGTTTGCAACTTTAATTTTTTTTAAAAAACTGGTTTTGAGTAATGTAGGTATAAGGAGCAACTCTTGCTGTGTGCAAGGCCTAATTGAATTTGATTTGTTTATTAAATGTGAAAATGACTTTAAAAATGAATAATGTAACATTTCCAAAATTTTTAAGAAAGAAACTTTTCATCAGTAATATATTATTTTAAGTAAGTATGTATGTATGTCTGTATATATTCCTTTAATTATGTGTATGTATGTATGTATGTATATATTCCTTTCAGTATGTGTATGAATGTATGTATGTAATTATGACTTTCAGAAAATGTTAGTTATTGGAAAATCATCTCGGGCTGTGATATTCATCAGGCGGGTATGACGTGTTACCAAGCCGATAACACATGTTTCCTGCCATAGCCCGGGGTGATCTTCTAGCCACTCACTTTATTAAAATTACTTTAACAACTCTTTCCATTTTTTCCTTACAAGGACGTCTGTGTAAAGAGGAGGCCTGTGAACGAGAAACATGCCCTCTAGAAATGCTGCCCTGATGCTTTGTGTGATTTTGCTTCAAAGAATTCGAAACGCCAGGGAACAACATAGAAGACTGAGGAACCATAACCGTCTCCTGATCAGAAGGAACTACTACCCACCCCAGAGAGTGTACAGGGAGAGGCGATCATTTGAGATGCTGTCGGAGGAGTTGTGTGTGAGGAGGCTGCGCTTCAGTAAAGAGGCAATCGGCCGACTATGTGACATGTTGAAGGAGGACCTTCAACCACGCTCGAAGACCCGCACTGCCTTGTCAGTGAACATGAAGGTAACCACAGCATTGAACTTCTTTGCAAGTGGGTCATTTCAAGCAGGCACCACTGACATAAGCAACATCTCCAAGAATGCTGCGAGGGTCTGCATTCACCAGGTCACAGATGCCATTATGCATAGGCTTTCAGAGTTCATTAAGTATGACTTGCCCACTTGACATCAAAAGGAGATGGCCCTTGCATTTCATCGCATTGCTGGATTCCCCAAAGTGATTGGGGCCGTCGATGGAACCCATATTGCATTGAAGGCACCACTGGATGCACCTGTGACATACATCAACAGGAAGGGGTAGCATTCATTGAATGTTATGATAGTATGTGATGCGCACCTCAGGATCCTAAACATGAATGCAGCGCACCGGGGAAGTAATCATGACTCCTTCGTTCTCCGTAACTCTAACTTATATGATGCCCTCAGCAAATTGCCTCCAGGATCCGCATGGATATTGGGCGACAAGGGCTACCCGCTAAGACCATGGCTGATGACTCCCTACCGCAAGACCAATAATGAGGCTCAGGAGAGATACAACCAGGCACACGTGTCCACACGTCAAGTGGTGGAGAGGACAATTGGAGTTCTGAAATCACGCTTCCGGTGCCTGGATAGGTCAGGGGGGACCTTGCAGTTTTCTCACCAGAAAGTGACAAGGATTGTGATGGCCTGTTGTGCTTTGCATAACTTTGCCCTGCAGGAAGGACTGACCCTTAACACTGCAGAAGAGCTCCCTGCTGAAATGGAGGATGAATGCGATGCCAATGTGCCTGTGGCCAGGCCTCATGGGGAGGAGCCAAGTGCTGCCGAAAGTAAGGCTGCTCGGGAACTGCTAGTAGCCAACTCCTTCACGAGGTAGTGTCGCCTTGTACCTCCCCCTCCCCCCGCAAGGCAAAGAAAGGAGCAGACACAATTTAAAGTGAAACAGTGAACTTTTATTGCAGCATCAAAGAGTTTTCAGGTTCAGTTTTGATGTAGATAGTTTATAACTTTTAAATGTTAACTAGCTATTTTCTACTTTTCAAACATTTGTAAACATGAATGGTTCAGAAAAAAATTTGTAAACAGTTTAAAGTGACTTTTTTTCATTTCTTAGTGCAATTAAGACATTGAAGATGTTAACTACCTATTCTCAACTTTTCAAACATTCGCAAACATAAATAGCTTGGAAAAAACTTTGTAAACAGTTTAAAGTAACTTTTTTTGGTTTCTTAGTGCAATAAAGACATTCAAGATGGAAACTAACTATTTTCTAATTTTCAAACAGATGTAAAAATATTTTTGCTAAAATAAAAGTTGAAATTTTTTTCAAAGTGACTACAGGCTTTACTGTTTAAACGAAAAGGTTACATATCCTTTCAGTCACAAATATACATTTCAATGAAAAAAGCAAAGACAACATTTAACATGTAAATAGAATGAAAAATTAAACAATTGAACGATTTGCCCCCTCGCATCTGTGACTGAGGGTCGAAAAAGGTGCATTGCAGAAAATATGAAGCACTCACCTGCATTTGAGACAGGGACACCAAATGCTTTGAAGACTGGGTTGGGTGCTTTTTTAACTCACTGATTGAATTTTTACAGCTCAAACCAGTGGAATCAGGATAAGAGCACAATAGATGACCCTGAGCTGGCCCCAAAGCCATAAAATTTTATTGCAACCTCAGGTGACTGGACCAAGAAGTCACTTGACTATACTACATGCATTGAATAACTTTTTAAAACTAGTTCAGTTAAATTTAAAGCAATGTTACAGTTGACTTTTCTAATAACTGTACAAACCTTGACAGATCGCAATAAGTCACTAAATTTCTTGCGGCATTGTTCCGCTGTACGTAGAATGGTGGAGTTAGCGCTGACAGCCTGGGCAACTTCTGACCAAGCTATCATCTGTCCTTTTCGCGGCGCCCTGGACTTCTCATTCCCAATGATGCGCAGGCGCTTCGCCTCCACCTCATTCAGGAGATTGCTGAGGTCATCGTCAGTGAAATTCTGAGTTCTTTTAATGACGTGAATTGTGCTCATTCCAGCCATTTCACTTTGCTAATTAAATAAAATGAATGAAAAAAATGCTTTCAGGGCTTTTAAAACTCTTTAAATTGCTTCAAATCTCTTTAAAACTATTTAAAATTCTTCCAATTCATTTAAAAGTATTTAAAACTTTATAAAAGTTACCAAAAGATTCATAAAAATACAAAGAACCTACTTACCATGCTGCTTCTGATACTACCAAGGCTTTGTTGCTTGTGAGAAAGATTGGGGGCGTGTCCTATGCTAATGCGACCTCACAGGGCGTGTCTCCCTTACACTCCGCGCTGGACGCTTCGCGCAGGCTGCACTCCTGGGCGGCGTGACGTCAGACGAAGCCCGGGAGTGCTCCTCAAGAAAATGGAATTCCACGCTCGCCGAGAGCACAACGGCCGGCGCGCTAGGTAAGTGCACATCGGGGGGCTTGCATGCGTGGCAAGCCCCCGACCCTAATTTCTGGGCCAATGTATATTAATGACTTAGATGAGGGGACCGAGTGTAATGTATCCAAGTTTGCTGACGATACAAAGCTAGGTGGGAAAGTAAGTTGTGAGGAGCAGGCAAATAGGGTCCAAAGAGATATAGACAGGTTAAGTAAGTGGGCAAGAACATGGCAGCGCTCTGGAGCTCCTGTGCAACCGGCTCACCAACTTTTAATTGCAAAAACCGCGCATGCGTGGATTTTTGAATGGGCTACACAGCCCATTAAAGGTGCCGCATGGCCCAAAAAAGACATTGGAGGGAACATTGACCCGGAGTACTGTGTACAGTTTTGGTCTCCTTACCTAAGGAAAGATATACTTGCCTTAGAGAGAGTGCAACGAAGGTTCACCAGACTGATTCCTGAGATGGTGGGATTGTCCTAGGAGGAGAAATTGAGTAGACTAGGCCTCTATCCCATAGAATTTAGAAGAATGAGAGGTGATCTCATTGAAACATATAAAATTCTTACAGGGCTTGACAGGGTAGATACTGGGAGGATGTTTCCCCTGGCTGGGGTGTCTAGAGCTATGGGTCAGAGTCCCAGAATAAGGGGTCGTACATTTAGGACTGAGATGAGGAGAAATTTCTTCACTCAAAGGGTTGTGAATCTTGGAATTCTCTACCCCAAAGGGCTGTGGTGCTTAGTCATTGAATATATTCAAGACAGAGACCGATAGATTTTTGGATATTAAGGGAATCAAGGGATATGGGGATTGCGGGGGGGGGGAAAGTGGAGTTGAAGTAGAAGATCAGCCATGATCTTATTGAATGGCAGAGTAGGTTTGAAGGGCTGAATGGCCTACTCATAAGAACATACGAAATAGGAGCATGAGTAGGCCATTTGGCCCTTTGTGCCTGCTCTGCCATTCAATAAGATCATAGCTGATCTTCTATCTCATCTCCGCTTTCCTGCACTATCCCCATATCCCTTGATTCCCTTAATATTCAAAAATCTATCGATCTCTGTCTTGAATATACTCAACACTGATGGTAGACACGCAATGGCCAGCATTAAAAGAATTAGCAGGCGCTAGTTGATTTGTGCCCGTTAGCATCCTCTTAGGGCGCTAACGGGAGGCGCAAATCAATCGAATTTAGCCCTCTAATTCTTTAAATGCGAGCCATTGCTTCTCTAGCGTCATATCTTTTAATGTAGTTTCCCAATCTACCTTAGCCAACTCGCCCCTCATACCTATGTAGTTTGCTTTGTTTACATTTATGACTCAAGTTTCAGATTTAACTAAATCACTTTCAACCTCAATATAAAATTCTATCATATTATGGTCACTCTTCCCTAAAGGCCTCTTTACTACAAGGTTATTAATTAACCCTTTCTCATTGCATAATACTAGATCTATAATAGCCTGTTCCCTAGTTGGTTCCTCAACATACTGATTTAGAAAACTATCTTGTATACATTCCATGAATTCGTCCTCCACACTATTACTGCAAATTTGGTTTGCCCAGTCTATATGTAGATTAAAGTCCCCCATGATTACTGTATTACCCTTGTTACATGCGCCTCTAATTTCCTGATTTATACTCTGACCTACATTATAACTACTGTTTGGGGGCCTATAAACAACTCCCACCAATGTTCTCTGCCCCTTGCTGTTTCTTAGCTCCACCCAAACTGATTCTATGGGCTCGATTTTGCCAGGCCCGAGGAGGCGGGATTGGAGGCATGTGAGGTGATAAAATCGCAAAAGATGGCGGGCGGGCCCGATCCCGCCTCTATCTCGCCTCCGAGCAATTTTCCCAAATGCGTGTTTTCTGACTCCATTTCCATTCCGTCTCCAAGAGGCGGAATAGTCCCTGAAGGCTCTTAACAACCAGTTAAGTGCCTCTATAATCCTATTTTGAGAGGCCTTTCTGATTTTACCACTTTTCCCAAGTCCTGCACGTCTCCTCTGGAACACGCCAGTGAATCCTGGTGGCCTCACAGGTGGACTGCTTACTAACAGCTGCAGCTCCACCATTAAAAAGGAGTTTTCAGCAATCATCATTTACAGGTGGCAGAACTTTGTTGTCTCAGGTCTGAGGGAACTTTTAGCAGGCATACCCATTGTTGTGAAAGCTTGGAGCCTGACACCCATCTCCAGTGTGACCTCCTGGGAAACCCCTCTCATCACCTTGATTGAGCGCTTTCTCAACTGAGGCATATACCAGAAGCCTGGGAACCATTTATTTCCTTTCCTCCTGGACATCAGATTCGGACGAAGACCAGCCATGGCAGCAGCAGAACCATGAACAACAGCACCACCAACAGCAGCAGCAACAACAGGAGTGCCAAGCTGCTGCTCACCCACCTGAAGCTGCACAGGCTAGAAGGTGCCAGCGCGCGACCACATTGCTGCCTGGGATGCAAAGGACGCACTCATCTTGGCCAAATTTGCTTAACCTGCACAATCAAACACTTTTGCCTCGCACCTTCTTATCAGACCATCGACAATGGCCAAGAACCTGCGGATTCCTATCACTCTGACCACCATACTAACAATTGCATGTCACCCTAAGCCCTCAATGTGGAAATCCCATTAGCGAAATGACACACGCCACAACTGCAACAGTTTGCCATCAGAATTTTTTATGACAATAAGCAACTGATGAATTTTCAAAATTAAACACAACACTACACCCAAGTGACTACCCTTGTGACTACTTGTGCATAGAAACATAGAAGCATAGAAGATAGGAGCAGGAGTAGGCCATTCGGCCCTTCGAGCCTGCTCTGCCATTCAATGAGATCATGGCTGATCATTCAAATTTAGTACCCTGTCCCTGCCTTCTCCCCATATCCCTTGATCGCTTTAGCCTTAAGAAATATATCCAACTCTTTCTTGAATATATTTAATGAACTGGCCTCCACCGCCCTCTGTGGCAGAGAATTCCACAGGTTCACCACTCTCTGGGTGAAGAAATTCCTCCTCATTTCAGTCCTAAATGTCCTACCCCTTATCCTTAGACTATGACCCTTGGTTCTGGACTCCCTGACCATCGGGAACATCCTTCCAGCATCTAGTCTGTCCAGGCTGTAGTGATCAATAACATGTCATTCTGTGGTGGACACTAGGTGGAGCAATAGAGCTGTATATAGCTGTATGTATAAGACTACACTACCCAGCTATATATTATATTAAGACTACATTACCCATGAGGCTAGGCTACCCACAAGGCAGCAGTCAAGATGGATGCCTCTACAGATACTGTACCTAGTCCACATGTGCTCAATAAAAGTGTCCAGCAAAAGCTAGCTGTGTTCATAATAAGAATGTCTATTTATTAATGAACATAAGATGGTACCAGGATTGGTGAAGATCTGCTGAAAATTGTGAAAAGCGACATGGAGAATTTGAAGCCACCAGAGCGTTTGAAACTCACAGGAAATAACGACTACAATTGGCAGACTCTTAAACAACAATTCGAACTCTACATTGCAGCCATCGGATTCGGTACGAAGCCAGACGCAAGGAAGATAGTGTTGCTGCTTATGGTTGCAGGCCCACAGGCGATAGAGGTATTTAATACATTTGTATTTAATCCAGAGGAGAACAGAGAAAAATTAGAAGATGTGCTAAAAAAAATTGATGCACATTGCTCTCCCAAAAAGAATGAGACCTATGAAAGATACATCTTCTGTTCTCGGACACAGCAGCAAAATGAGACTTTTGATAGCTTTATAACTGATCTGAAACTGAAAGCACAGACATGTAATTTCTCTGAGCTCAAAGCATCCATGATTTGTGACCAGATTGTGTTTGGTATTCATGATAAAAAAGTCAGGGAACATCTGTTGAGAGAAACCGAACTAAATTTGGAAAATGCTGTGAAAATATGCCAAGCCAGCGAGCTAGCTCGAAAGCACGCGAAGACTTTCAGTGAAATCAATAATGATGCGATTGTAATGAGTGATAATGCTGCTGTCGGTGCTGTGTCCTACAAGGGGAAGAAACGTGGGCAGAACAGAAATGAAAAGCAATCGGAGGATGACATTTTTAATTGTAAACGCTGTGGTTACAAACACCAGTTAAGACAATGCCCAGCGTTTGGAAAAATGTGCACAAAGTGTAATGGAAAGAATCACTTTGCCAAACAATGCTTTTCAAAAGTAAAAATGACGAAAGGGCAACGAGTTAATGTGATTGAGGACACTGATTTAAGTGAGACATTTTTTGTAGGAATGGTGTCATGTGACGATATCAAAAAAGATACAGAAAATGTGCAGCCCTCAGAAATAGACAATGCTAAACATAAAGTTAATGCAGTAAAAGAGGACAAATGGATGATCCCACTGCAGATAAATGGAGCATTAGTTACATTGAAACTGGACACTGGGGCAAAAGCAAACTTAATCAGTATGAGTGACATTAACAATATGAAAGAAAAGCCCAAAATACAGAAAAAGTCAGTACTACTGAAGGACTATAATGGACAGAAAATAGATAGCTTAGGTGTATGCAGACTTAAAGTGACAGTCAAAGACAAAGTGCATCATCTCATGTTTTCTGTTGTGGCTGAAAGGCTTGATTCACTACTGGGTGACAAAGCTTGTGAGGACTTAGAACTGGTCAAAAGAGTTTACCGTATAAACTGTGCCATAAGCAGACCAGATGACTCAGGTGATGAAGCAGAGAGCCCATCAAGGATGAAAAGGCCAAAGGGTATCCATGTCTTCAAAAAGCCTAGTTCCTCCAAGAAGAAAGAAAAAGACTTTAAGGTCAAAGAGAAGCCAAAGGAAGAAAAGCACAAAGAGGAAAAACACAAGGAGAAAAAGTCCAAAGATATAACCGCAGCAGATGTTGTTAAGCAGTGGAAAGAGAAAAAGAAAAAGAAGAAGCCTGCACCAGAGCAGGAAGCAGTTCCGGTGGATACTCCTTCTTTCCTCAGGCCAATCTTTGGTGCTCCATTAGCCGAGGCTGCTGAGAGGACCATGCTGTACGATGGGATCCAGCTGCCAGCAGTTTTTCGAGAGTGCATTGACTACATTGAGAGTTATGGCATGAAGAGTGAAGGAAACACTGAAACCCTCTCCAAGCAAAGATCGCAAGGAGACCTCGATCTATACAAGAGCAGATTGATGACAATGCTGCAACTGCATCTTGTCATTCACCGCCAGAACAATCTCATGAAGACACATCAGACTTAACTGTGTTGAGAAGATCCACACGTGAAGTAAAAGAGCCTGATAGACTTAATCTTTGAGTACAATGTAAAGCTTTGAAAATGTGTTGACTGTTTTGAAAATGTTTATGTGTATAGAGCACTAACAAAAGTGTTACTGATGTTATCTTTATTGTTTTCTTGAAAGTTGATTGATATTGATTTTGTTAAACCGCAAAGAAAGGAGGATGTAGTGATCAATAACATGTCATTCTGTGGTGGACACTAGGTGGAGCAGTAGAGCTGTATATAGCTGTATGTATAAGACTACACTACCCAGCTATATATTATATTAAGACTACATTACCCATGAGGCTAGGCTACCCACAAGGCAGCAGTCAAGATGGATGCCTCTACAGATACTGTACCTAGTCCACATGTGCTCAATAAAAGTGTCTAGCAAAAGCTAGCTGTGTTCATAATAAGAATGTCTATTTATTAATGAACAAAAGACAGGCCTGACAGAATTTTATAGGTTTCGATGAGATCCCCTCTCAATCTTCTAAACTCCAGTGAGTATAAGCCCAATCGACACAATCTCTCCTCATATGTCATTCCTGCCATCCCAGGTATCAGCCTGGTGAATCTTCGCTGTACTCCTTCCATGGCAAGAACGTCCTTCCTCAGATAAGGTGACCAAAACTGCACACAATACTCAAGGTGCGGTCTCACCAAGGCCCTGTACAACTGTAGCAAGACATCCTTGTTCCTGTGCTCGAACCCTCTTGCTACGAAGGCTAACATACCATTTGCCTTCTTAACCGCCTGCTTTACCTGCATGCTTACCTTCACCGACTGGTGCACAAGAACACCCAGGTCTCTTTGCACTTCCCCTTCTCCCAATCTATTGCCATTCATATAATAATGTGCCTTCCTGTTTTTGCCACCAAAGTGGATAACCTCACATTTATCCACATTATAGTGCATTTGCCATGTTTCTGCCCAATCACCTAACCTGTCCAAATCGTACTGGAGTTTCACGACATCCTCCTCGCAGCATACCCTCCCACCCAGCTTTGTGTCGTCTGCAAATTTGGAGATATTACATCCAATTCCCTCGTCCAGATCATTAATATATATTGTGAACAGCTGGGGTCCTAGGACCGATCCTTGCGGTACCCCACTAGTCACTGCCTGCCACTCGGAAAATGACCCGTTTATTCCAACTCTGCTTTTTGTCCGCCAACCAGTTCTCTATCCAAGTCAATACCTTGCCCCCAATCCCATGTGCCTTAATTTTGCACGCTAATCTCTTATGCGGGACCTTATCGAACGCCTTCTGAAAGTCCAAATACACCACATCCACTGGTTCTCCCTTATCTATTTTACCAGTTACATCCTCAAAAAATTCCAGTAGATTAGTTAAGCATGATTTACCTTTTGTAAATCCATGTTGACTTTGTCCGATCCTGTCACTGCTTACCAAGTGCTCTGCTATTACATCTTTTATAATGGACTCCAGCATTTTCCCCACTACCGATGTCAGGCTTACCGGTCTATAATTCCCCCCTTTTTCTCTGCCACCTTTTTTGAATAGTGGGGTAACATTAGCTACCCTCCAATCCATGGGTACTGTACCAGAGTCTATCGAGTTCTGGAAGATGACCAGCAATGCATCTACTATTTCTAGGGCCACTTCCTTAATTACCCTGGGATGTAGATTATCAGGCTCTGGGGATTTATCGGCCTTCAGTCCCATCAATTTTCCTAACACCATTTCCCTACAAATACTGATTTCTTTCAGTTCCACCCTTTCATCAGTTCCCCGGTATATCTGGGAGGTCATTTGTGTCCTCCTTTGTGAAGACAGAACCAAAATATGTATTTAGTTGGTCTGCCATTTCTTTGTTCCCCATTATAAATTTCCCCGATTCTGACTGCAAGGGACCTACGCTTGACTTCACCAATCTTTTTCTCTTCACATATCTATAAAAGCTTTTACAGTCAGTTTTTATGTTCCCTGCGAGCTTACTCTCATGTTCTATTTTCCCTTTTTTAATTAATCCCTTTGTCCTCCTTTGTTGAATCCTGAACTGCTCCCAATCCTCAGGATTATTGTTTTTTCTGGCCAATTTGTATGTCCTCTCCTTGGATCTTATGCTATCCCTAATTTCCCTTGTTACCCACGGTTGAGTCACCTTTTTTGTTTTATTTTTGTGCCAAACTGGGATGAACAACTTTTGTAGTTCATCCATTCGGTCTTTGAATGTTTGCCATTGCCTATCCACCGTCAACCCTTTGAGTGCCATTCCCCAATCAATCCTACCCAACTCGCTCCTCAGACCATCGTAGTTTCCTTTATTTAAATTGAGGACCCTTGGTTCTGAGTCAACTACTTCATTCTCCATCTTAATGAAGAATTCGATCATATTATGATCGCTCCGACCCAAGGGGCCTCGTACAACAAGATTGCTAATTAATCCTTTCTCGTTACATAATACCCAGTCTAAGATGGCCTGATCTCTGGTTGGTTCCTCGACATATTGGTCCAGGAAACCATCCCGTAAACACTCCAGGAATTCCTCCTCCACAGTATTGTTACCAATTTGGTTAGCCCAATCTATAGTCACCCATGATGACTGCTGTGCCCTTATTGCACGCTTCTTTAATTTCCCCTTTAATGCCATCCCCAACCTCCGCCTTACTGTTTGGAGGTCTATATACCACTCCCACTAATGTTTTTTTCCCCTTAGTATTTCTCAATTCTACCCATACAGATTCCACATCATCAGAGCTAATATCCTTCTTTGCAATTGTGTTAATCCCTTCTTTAACCAGTAATGCTACCCCAGCTCCCTTTCCTTTTTGCCTATCTTTCCTGAATATCGAATACCCCTGGATGTTGAGTTCCCAGTCTTGGCCATCCTTGAGCCACGTTTCCGTAATCCAACCAAATCATATTCGTTTACCTCTATTTGCGCTGCCAATTAATCCACCTTATTACAAATGCTCCTCGCATTAAGACACAAAGCATTCAGGTTTGTTTTTTTAATGCTCTTAGACCTATTAGAATTATTATTTACTGTGGCCATGTTTGATTTAAACCGTTGATTTCTCTGACTGCCACTTTTGTTTTTCTCCTTCCTATCTTTTGCTTTTATCCTTGTTTCCCTTTCCTCTGTCTCCCTGCTCAGGTTCCCAACCCCCTTCCATTTTAGTTTAAACCGTCCCCCACAGCACTAGCAAACAAACCCCCTAGGACATCGGTTCCAGCCCTGCCCAGGTGCAGACCGTCCGGTTTGAACTGGTCCCACCCCACCCAGAACCGGTTCCAATGTTCCAGGAACTTGAATCCCTCCCCCATTCCTCTAGCCACGTATTCATCTGAAGTATCCTTCTATTTCTACTCTGATAGCACATGGCACTGGTAGCAATCCTGAGATTACTACCTTTGAGGTCCTGTTTTTTAATTTACCTCCTAACTCCCTATATTCCGCTTTTAGGACCTCATCCCGCTTTTTACCTACATCGTTGGTGCCTATATGCACCACGACAGCTGGCTGTTCACCCTCCCCTTCCAAGATGTTCTGCAGCCGCTCGGAGACATCCTTGACCCTTGCACCAGGGAGGCAACACACCATCCTGGAGTCTCGTTTGCGGCTGCAGAAACGCCTATCTATTCCCCTTACAATTGAATCCCCTATTACTATAGCTCTACCACTCTTTTTCCTCCCATTCTGTGCAGCAGAGCCACCCCTGGTGCCAGGAAGTTGGCTGCTGCCTTCCTCTGATAAGCCACCCCCCCCAACAGTACTCAAAGTGGTGTATCTGTTGGAGAGGGGGATGGCCACAGGGGACCCCTGCACTACCTGCCTGCGCCTAGTACTCTGCCTGTTGGTCACCCGTTCACTTTCTTCCTGTCCAACCTCTACCTGTGGTGTGTCCAACTCCCAAAACGTGCTATTCACGATGTCCCGAGCATCGTGAACGCTCCAGTATGCATCCAATTGCAGCTCCAGCGCCACAATGCGGTCTGTCAGTAGCTGCAGCTGGGTGCACTTCCTGCACACGTAGTTGTCAGGGACACAGGAAGTGTCCCTGAGTTCTCACATATCGCAGGAGGAGCAGATCACGGGGCCGGGCTGTCCTGCCATGATTTACTCTTTAATTAATTGAGTTTAAATTAAATCAATCAATCCCACTAATTACACTACAGTTAAATAGTTTTACCAACAGTCCCCGCTACACCAGAGAGACCTTAGAAACTATAAACCAGAGTTAAAGTTTAAAAAAGAGAAAAATACTCACCAACAAATCACTTACCTGCTTCCTGCTGACATCACACTTTGATTACCTTTTACCTCTCTGCCCTGCTGCTGAATTGGTATGGCTCATTCACTGCCGCCGCTTTTAAGCTCTGCCGCCGATGCTGCTCTCTCCCAGGTCCAGGTCCAGGCTCTGTGGTCGGGCCTCGTTCACTGCCGCCGCTTTTAAGCTCTGCCGCCGATGCTGCTCTCTCCCAGGTCCAGGTCCAGGCTCTGTGGTCGGGCCTCGTTCACTGCCGCCGCTTTTAAGCTCTGCCGCATTATCTTCCTCTTACACGTGCTCCTACGTGGTGCTTCCCCTGTGGCTTCAGCAGATGAGGAGGCCCCTTGCTCACTTTCTTGCTGCTCCTGTCTCGACACCTTTGGCGGGCGTCCTCTGGGGTTGCGAACCTGTGAGGGCTTGGCAACAGTTTGCTGCTCCTGTGGATATGCAGGAGTTGAGACGCCGATCTCAGTTGGGTGGGGACTCTGGTGGGGCTCTGACCGAGGGCTCTGCAGTGACATGGTCGTGTGATTGCTTGGCGAGGAGCCCCCACTTCCTTGTTGTATGCCACCAACATCCCTCTCATGGGTCAGCCCCACTTCAGAGCTAGCAAGTGGCTGGACAGCACCTTGCTGCACTGCACGGGGGCCATGAGGACCCATTTCTGCACTGGAAGTCCTACTCCAGAGGACTTGCATGAAGGTCTGGTTTGTTTGCTCAATGGCTGACCATCGCTCCTCAAGAGATGTCAGTCTATTCTGAACAATTACCATGATTTCCATACCCTGGTGACTAAGCTCCTCCATGGACATAGCCATCCTCTCCTCTACCATAGCTATCCTCTCCTCTATGGTAGCCAGCCTTAACATGGAGGCAGCCATCCTTTCCAAGGAGGTTGTCATCCTTTCCGTGGTGATGTGTTCATGCGCCAACACCTCCACAAAGGCTCTGCTCATGTTAGCGATGGACTCCTGCATTCGCTCCACACTAGCAGCGACCCTGGAGACAAAACCTGCCAGAGACTCTTGCACCTGTTCCTGGAGTTTCAGCACCGCTCTCCTTCTGGATGGACCCGGAGGCATAGGGTCAACATGCAGCGGAGCTGAGCTGGGAGCGTCCTCTCCACTGCGACGAGGACTCTCCACTGCTGTCCCTGTCTCCACCATCTGCTGATGCTCACTTGTGAGCTGTGATACACCAGATGACAACTCTACTCTGTCCCGAAGGTCCCACCGAGGTGTGAGTGTCTGCGTTGGTGCAGGGTGTGCTTAATTCTGCTGGCGGAGCACCCTCAGAGGTTGCAGCTTCCTCTGAGGAGTTTGGAAGCTCAGGCTCTTCCTCCTGGACAGTGGGGACAGGGGCTCTCGATGGTCCTGTGGGGGAGTAAAGGAAAGAGTTAGAGTGAGGCAAATGTTGCATGCACATTGAATTGTGCAGATGATCATAAATCAATCTGTTAGAGCATCAGAATCATTATCAGTCACTCATGTAATGTCAATGAGAGAGATGCCAAACTATTCTGTCACCAGCTTGCTGTGATGCGCCCGCCTGTCCATCCACCACTTGGGAATCCTCCTTGATCCCGGCAATTTCCAGGGCTGCCTCCTCTGAGGTGGTGAGCTGGGCTACTGAGGGTGGCCCTCCTCCTGTCCTCGCTCTTTTCCTCTTATTGTGGGCTCTCTTTTCCTGCTATGAAGGACACAAGTGGAGTTTGAGTGAGAATGAAGGAGTGAGTGTAGAGATTCCATAGCATAGATGCTTAGAAGGAGACAAAGGGCCCTCCCTGTGTGTTGTAAGTTGTTGTCATTGCGTCACAGTGATAGGGTGTGTGAGGACTGCCTGGTCAAATAATTAAGTGAATGTGACCATAGAGAGAGAGGGGATGGGTAAGGGTGCAGGGATGTCAGTGTCAAGTGGGATGTGGAGGAAGAGGTTGGCAAAGCAGAGTGCTGGTGAGGAGAGGCAATGGGGATGAGATTGAGGGTGATGAGAAAGTCATACACACTTTTCCTGTGCGGAGAAGGTCATGAAACCTCTTCCTGCACTGCAGCCAGGTTCTGCGGCACATAGAGATGGCATTGACCTCCTGGGCCACTTGCAGCCACACAGCTTTAGTCTGTTGTGGTGGCTTTTTTCTCCCTGAGGAAGGGAAGAGCACTTTCTTATTAGATCTTGCTCCCTGCACCAGAGCTTGGAGGGAGGGCTCATCAAAGCGAGGTGCAAACTTTTGCTTGCTGGTGGACATGGTCGGTAAATTAAGTCCTTCATACAATGTCCAAAGTGTTTCCAGTCTCCAGAAGAAGCAAGGCTGCTTGCAGGCCTTAAATCCAGCAGCATTGATGATGTCATCGGAGGCGACTTTCTGTATGAAAAGACTCATTGGGCCAGGGGTTCACACACGTTGGAAATCAAGTGCCCAATTAGGGGAAAATTCCACTTTTTCAACACTTCACTTAGGAGTCGGGGTCCTGACACGATTTCCACCTGACACGCCCCAGCCCGCCCACACTGACAACATCCAGCCCTATTTCTTGATTTTCGGAGCTGAGATCCTTTCTCTCTATAATAACAACAGAAGACGCTGGAAAAACTCAGCAGGCCAGGTAACATCCGTGGAGAGAGAAACAGAGTCAACGTTTCGGGTCGAAACCCTTCTTCAGAACTGAGAAAAAAAGGCAGGAAATGAAACAGATTAAAAGGCGGTTTGGGGGCTGGGAAATGGGGGAGGGGATGAAAGAAGAGACATTAAGAGATATTCAAGGTGAGACGAGATGGTAATAGGACAGGTAAAGAAACAAACAATGGCTCTAGATGAAGTGTGATATGCGCTGGCAGAGTGAAAGACAGCTGCCATGTGGGAGAGAGAAAAATGGAAAAGTCACAAACCAAAAGTGTGGATAAAAAATATGAAACTATAATAGGGGCCAAGGTAATGATCTGAAGTTGTTGAACTCAATATTGAGTCTGGAAGGCTGTAAAGTGCCGAATCGGAAGATGAGGTGCTGTTCCTCGAGCTTACGCTGAGCTTCCGTGGAACAATGCAAGAGGCCGCAGACAGTGAGGTCCGAGTGGGAATGGAGCGATGAACTGAAATGACAGGCGACCGGAAGCTCGGGGTCACCCTTACGGACTGAACGGAGGTGTTCCGCAAAGCGGTCACCCAATCTGCGTTTGGTCTCCCCAATGTAGAGGAGACCGACTTTCTCTCTACTGTCTTTATCCCATCCTTTATTATCAGGGCTACCCCTCCTCCTTTTCCATTTTGCCTATCTCTTCTGAGTTAAGTATCCTGGAATATTTAGTTCCAAACCTTGCTCCTATTTCTTATGTTCTTAGCTACAAAGATGCAGTGGTTTCTGGCTGAACAATTCCCTGTGGTAAACATCTTCATGCTCCACAAATACTGCAAAGAATTTGTTGTTACCTCTCTCCTCACTCTCATAGTATCAATTTTAAATTAATGATCCCTTTTCATTGACTCTCCTACCAAAGGAAATAACCTTTCCCTATTTGTGCTATCAAAATCCTTTCTAATTTTGAAAACCTCTATTAAGTCTGCTTTTTGCCTTCTCTGCTTCAGTGGTGGTAGTCTCAGCATCTCATAACCATAGTTTCTCATCCCTTGCATCAAAATGGTTTTAATGTCCTTTCTATAATGGGGTTCCCAAAGGAAGTCATTCAATTTGCCTTTCAAAACAGGTGCTCAATACTCTTAAAGATGATTAACTACCAGAACTTCACTTACAAGTCGATGATCAACAATGAAACCAAGTAATCCCAGTGAACAATTTATAGATAAGGAATGATTTCAATACATTGCAGGTTTGCAATGTCACAACTAATTTATGTGAAGTCTTGGACAAAGTACTATTGCAATTCAAAGCACAAAGTGGGTGCCAAACCATACAAGTATGTTTCAAGCACCAGGTCATGAGTCAGGGAGAGTCACATATATGTATTTGTTCATTGGGAATCTTTATCAATGCTCAATCATGAAAAAGGACACGAGCCACACAAAAAAAAAATTAAACTTGCCAAATAAACTTTTACACGAGGAATGAACCAACAGAAAATAAAACTCCCGTAGTGTTAGAGAAATGATATTAATGGATGACCATGTAGCTGCCATATTGATGTCCTCAGGTGGTGAATCAAGGACATCTACAACTGACAAAGATGCAATTTGATAATAAAGTGCCCTTTCACTTGAATATGGCTATCATTCCACATTGTCTGCACTTCGAAAGATTGGGGGCAGGATTTTCATTTGGCCGTGGAGGCGGGATTGGAAGCATGTGGGGGATTAAAATCTTGAAATCGGGGGGCACGAACCCATCCCGCCCCAACCCGCCTCCATGCCAGTTTCAAAGGAGGCGGATACCCATCCTGTGCTGGGAGCCGCCTCCCTGAGGCGGGAAGGGGATTAGTGCCAATTAACTGCCTGTTAACAGGTAGTTAACACACAGTTTTTAGCCTAATCCCTATTTTTATTGCTGATTCCAATGGCTCCAAACCACGCCAAGTTAGCGAGGCGGACTGTCGGGCTGAAGGGCTTGGAGGGTTCGCGATGTCCGGTGTTCAGGTGAGTGATGGGTGCATGAGTTCAGAGGTAAGTGTGTTTGGTGTGTATAAAGTGTTTAAAGAAGTTTTACTTACATTTACATACCTTTACAGCCTTCCTTCCTGCAGGTCTCGGGAGTCCCTCATCTCACTGGCACAGAAAGCAGAATGGCCGTGAGCTGTCAAAAGTTGCAGCATTCAGCTTTCTGTTCTGGAGAGATCTCTAAATCAGCCTGAGAGGAAGGAATTAACTTGGAGTACAGATTGTCAGTGTTTGACAGCTTTAAACAGCTGTCAAACGCTGATATTTCATCTGTCAAAAGCTTTTGACTGATGAAATGTTAATCTGTGACGTTACCTGTTGCCGGGTGGCCCTTAATTGGCCTGCTGAGCCCACTGGGCGGGCTCAACAAGGTCAATCAAGTGAAAATCGTGTGGGTTGGCCACAACTCGATGGAGGCGGGACTACAACCCCGAAAGTTGTAGTCCCGCATCCTACACGCCTCCTCAATCAAAATCCAGCCCTGGGTGTCTAACTGTTAACCAATTGCAATACATTTCTTACTGGAATATATGTATTCATTCCAGAATTGTACAAATGTATGGCCAGATATGTATTTAAAAATTATAAACATCATAATGAAGCATAAGACAAAAGGCATTACCCAGAGAGCAAGGTAACATTCAAATGCATGCAACATAAAAATTTCAACACCGCATCATATTTTTTAACAAAATAATGTAAAAGTAGCATACTGACGTGGAACGCCAACAGGAACACTTGTGTGTTTGCTAATGTGGGTCCCTGGACCCTATGGGTTCAACGAAAGGATCCCAGAAGGCCTGAAAGGTCATCAGATTTGTGCCCATCCATCATTAGATTTCTGTTTGTCTGTTGCTAGAGACAAATAAAAAATATTTATGGGAATGGTGGTTGATAATGACCTAGAAATTTGTGGGTTTAGAGCCACCTGTTACCGCCAGATTTGGGGAAAAAAATGGCGGCCACCACTCTTCTGCTTGCTGCCGGAGGGTTCCTTGGCGGCCGCCATTTTCGGACGGCCGGCATGCTGCCGATGTCGGCGTTGGCCAAAATTATGTAGATTATGCAGATCGTGATATCAGTGAGTATGCAACGCTCACTTGATGCCCGATCTGCGAGTTTTGACTTTGTCGCTCCACTTGCCGGCATGCCTTAAGTGCGACGAGCTGAGCAAGCGCTGACATGCAGGAAGGAGGCTCCAGCAGCGTTATTTAAAGGGATTATCAGCAACAACTTGCAGCTGACATGTTTGTTTAGTTTGACTGGCTCTGTGTAGCCTTCTGCAACTCCAGCAGCTTTATAAACTTCTTTCAAGAACCTAAGGTGATAAAGATAGTTTGTGCAAGTGGAGAACACCTTCATTCTTGTTTAAAGGCTTCTGCTCACAACATTTGCTCACAGTCATGGGGGCTCTACTGGCAGTCCTCCTCGTGTTCGAGTATCTTCGGCAGAGGGAGCGAAGGCAGCGAAGAAGACGAGAAGATGCTCACAGAGGAAGGAGGAGGAGAGACAGGAAGGCTCTCAACAGAAGGCCTTACCCATGAAGAGTCTTCCGAGAGCGCTTCTCTTATATCCACTGAACCAAGGAGCGGTGTATTAGGAGGCTCCGCTTCACCAAGGAAGTGGTCACAGAACTCTGCCACCTCCTGCAACTAGACCTCCAGCCTGAGAGCAGGGCGACCACGGCTCTCCCAGTGGCAGTGAAGGTCACCGTGGCCCTCAGTTTCTTTGCTAGCGGATCCTTCCAGTCTGCAGCAGGAGTCATAGCTAACACCTCACAGTTTGCCATCCATCGCTGCATCCGGGAGATCACTGAGGCTCTCTACAGCAGGAGAAGGGACTACGCTTTCTTCTCTCTGAGCAGAGAGAAGCAGGATGAGCGCACATGTGGCTTCCCCATGGTGCAGGGTGCCATCGACTGCACCTACGTCGCTTTGCGGGCGCCGCAATACAATCCTGCGATCTACCATAACTGCAAAGGCTACCACTCAGTTAATGTGCAGTTTGTGGGCAACCAAGACCAACAATTCCTGATGGTCAATGCCCGCTATCCTGGCAGCAGCCATGATGCCTTCATCCTGTGTCAGTCCGGTGTGCCAGCAATCTTCCAGTCACCACATGAAACTCAAGGGTGGCTTTAGGGGGTTTTTGCACAGGCGTGTTCGGGTCAGTCAGCTTTGCCTCTGACTGCCTTCCTTGAGCGGTTTGAATCGCTCGCCCCCTGGGTTCTAGACACCGGACTTAGATACAGGCAGCGATACAGAGAAGACTCGAGTAGACAGGTGGTTGGATGCAAACAAAACCAAGATTTTATTGAAGAGGAAAACTTGATACAATCTTATGGAAAATCATTGATGTACACTTCTACAGGCAAAAATTACAAGAGAGTCATAATAATACTATACTTATACAGGGAATGGAGAACACATGGCACATCGAGGGAAAACAACTATCTTAACAATCCCCTTATCCTTATCCCACCCCCTATACCTAATTAGGTTAATCTATGAGGGGTCAGAATTCATGCTCACCAATAAAAGGGTTTGCTAGACTCAAAACAGCGGTTGGGTTCGGGGTTCGCTCTTGGTGCTCTCTGGAGTCTGCCGTCGTCACGTGGGCTCCGGTTGCTGCAAGGGTGTTGTCCAGGTTCGAGTACCCCAAAATTACAGTCTCTGCTTGGGTACTTTACTTTGCAGGGATGATGCTTCGCCGACAGCTAGAGTTTGCATGAAGATACTCGCAGGTCGGCTGAGGCTGAAGGCCCGATAATTCGAAGCCTACCCTCAGTTGGCCTTCCCCGGGTGGTCTTCCTCCTCCGCTCGTCGCATCCCGCTTCGCCTGGCCTGAATTGCTCGTGTTCGCCCGACCCGGTGTCAGGGTGAGTCTAGATGGAGTTAGAGAGGGCATGGGCAAAGGCCAGGGGGTAAGCGCGGGACGGGGGAAAGGGCGGCAGCCACGAGGGCGAGGGGCCAAAGGACCGGGGAGTGGTGATACCGACAGCAGTCGAGCAGCAGTCTTCTTCTTCTTCGTCCAATGACTACCCCCAATTGCTACCTGGGGGCCTTCAATTATACCTTTGTCAAAAAACCTTATCTGCCCGCCAAATCAGGTTAGTTCTTTGTTTTATTTTTGGTGGGCTAGTTAAAATAATGGTAGCAATCTATACTGACGGGTTTTTAGATGGCCGGTAATTCCTTCTACCGGCCCAATAATGGACTCGTATTGTCCTGAAAGTCCTTGATGGGCTTGTCCAGCCTCGATGGATGTGTTTAATCTGTTTCCGATTATGTATGCAGACTGTTTGATGGCTTTAACTGTAGGCCTCATTGAATTCAGATCTGCCTCTGATTCGGCCTAATACATAATTCACAGTTTGTCTGGGTCCCAAATCACAAAGTGCTGTTCACAGGAAACCTGCAGCCTTAGTTTCGATTTACCTCAAACAGCCTGGGTTGCAAAATCCATTTTGGGGACCCGCAGACTTTCTGCCACGAGGCACGGATGCCATTTTGGGCACCCTTTTTAATTTCAAAGAAATGTCCACACAGGGTCCCTTTTATCGATAATAACCTCGGGGAAATGCACAAATTTTGCGAATCTTACATGGCTGCTCAGAGACAAGGTCTAGCCGCTCTGCGCCTGGCCGATGACTCCCCTTCACAACCCCACCGCTTGTACAAGCACTCATATAATGAGAGCTACGCTTCCACCAGGAACATCATTGAGCAGACCATTGGGCTACTAAAGCAATAGTTCTGCTGCCTTGAATGTTCGGGAGGAGCCCTCCAGTACTCGGCAGAGTGGGTGTCCCAGTTTGTGGTGGTCTGCTGCATGCTTCACAACTTAGCCATCACGAGGGCGCAGCCCTTGCACCAGGGATTGCAGGACCACCTCAGCAGAAGGACCAGGGAGAAGATGATGAGGAGGAGAAGGACCCGGGAGATGAGGAGGAGGAGAAGGAGGAGGAGGAAGAGGAAGATGAGCAAGAGGAAGAGGAAGAAGGCGAGGAGGAAGGGAAGAGGCAGCCAGCCAATCCCCCTTCTGGACGGGCTGTCCCTGAGTGCCTCATCAGACTCCAATTCCAATGAATGAAACCCCAGATTCCCATTGTTCACCACATCCTAACCATACTGTCCCTCTGTCACAGTATATCACAGCATCCTCCTGGGCACAAAGCTGAAATGAGAGCCACCAGAAAAGATTCCAAACAAAATTAATAAATTTATCAAAAATCAGTAGACACGTATGATATGAACTAATCATCCTTGTGCAATTCCTTAGGGCTGGATTTTGATACTGGGGCGGGCTGGGGTCATGTAATCCGCATTTCGTGTTAGCCACCTGATTCTAAATCGACGTGGGATAATGATGCCATTTTAACTTAATTGGCCAATTGAGTTCCAATGTGTGGGAACCCATGGCCAATGAGTTTTTCCAGTCTGAAAGTCGCCTCCGATGACGTCATCATTGCTGCTGCATTTAAGGTCTGCAACAAGCCTTGCTTCTTCTGCAGACTGCCAAGCTTTTGCCCTTGCATGTCACCTGCAGGAAGAATGGCCAGCCAGAGACCTAGGTCTGCACCCCGCTTTGATGATGTTGCCCTGCAGGCTTTAGTAGAGGGAGCAAGAGCAAAAAAAGAGGTGCTCTTCCCTTCTTCAGGGAGGAACAAGCCTCCCCAGCAGACCAAGGCTGTGTGGATCCAGGTGGCAGAGGAGGTCAACTCTTTGTCAATAACCCGCAGAACCTGGCTTCAGTGCAGGAAGAGGTTTCATGACCTTCTGCGCACTGGAAAAGTGAGTATGAATTTCCCATCACCCTCAATCTGATCCCTATTGCCTCTCCTCACCAGCACTCAGCTTTAGCAATCTCTTCTTCCACATCCCACTTGACACTGATATCCATGCACCCTTACCCATTCCCTCTCTCTCTATCGTCACATTCACCTAACTATTCAACTATGCAGCCCTCACACTCCCTATCACTGTGATGCAATTACAACTTACAACACACAGGGAGGGCCCGTGGTCTTGCCACCTCACTCCATCTTTGTCTCCTTCTAAGCATCTATGCTATGGATTCTCTACACTCACTCCTTCATTCTCACTCAAACTCCACTTGTCTCCCTCATTGCAGGAAAAGAGAGCTCACAATAAGAGGGAAAGAGCGAGGACAGGAGGAGGGCCACCCTCAGTAGCCCAGCTCACCCCCTGGGAGGATGTGGTCCTGGAGATCGTGGGACTGGAGGACGACGCGCAAGTGGGGGACGGACAGACGGGTGCATCACAGCAAGCTGGTGACAGAATAGTTTTCCATCTCTCCCATTGACATTGCATGAGTCGCTGATAATGATTCTGAAGCTCTAACAGATGGACTTATGATCATCTGCAATATGCAATGTGCATGTAACGTTGGCATCACATCTCTGACCCTTTCCTTTACTCCCCCACAGGACCATCGCAAGCAACCGTCCCCACTAGCTAAGAGGAAGAGCCTGAGCATCCAGACTCCTCAGTGGAAGCTGTAACCTCTGAGGGCGCAGCGTCAGCAGAATTCAGCGCACCCAGCACCAGCGCAGACACTTACACCTCGGTGGGACCTTCGCGAGATAGAGTAGTGTTGTCACCTGGTGTATCACAGCTCACAAGTGAGCATCAGCAAATTATGGAGACAGGGACAGCAGTGGAGAGTCCTAGTCGAAGGGCGCAGGACTCTGCCAGCTCGGCTCAGCTGCATGTCGACCCTCTGCCTCTGGGTCCATCCATAAGATCAGCAGTGCTGGAACTCCAGGAACAGATGCAGGAATCTCTGGTAGGTTTTGTCTCCAGGGTCGCTGCGAGTGTGGAGCGAATGGAGGAGTCCATTGCGAACATGAGCAGAGCCTTTGTGGAGTCATTGGCGCATGAACGCATCACCATGGAAAGGATGGCAATCTCCATGGAGGTGATAAGTCGCCAGTGCAGAAAACATGGTGAATGTTCTGAATAGAATGACATCTCTGGAGGAGCGATGGTCATCTATTGAACAGAGAGACCAAACCTTCATGAAAGTCCCTCTGAGTAGGACTGCCGGTGCAGATACAGATCCCCATGGCCCCCCTGATGTGCAGCAAGGTGCTCCTGTAGGGGGTGGCGTGTGCCCAGTCAGCTTCGCCTCTGACTGTCTCTGAGCGGTTCGAATTGCTCCCACACCCCTGGGTTCTAGACACCGGACTTAGGTACAGGTGGCGATACAGAAAATCGAGTAGACAAGTGGCTTGGTGCAAGAAAACCGCAATTTTATTAAAGGCACAATAAACCACAATCTTACTGAGAATTACTGAAATAATTACAGGCATAAACAATTACACTTATATGGGAATGTGGCACACACGGCACATTGAGGGAAACAAATACATTAAAATCCCCTTATCCTTATCCCACCCCCTATACCTAACTAGATTAAGCTACGAGGGGCCAGGAATTCATGCTCACCAATTCGAAACCTGTTGATTTAACTGGTTGTGAGTTTTGAGGTTTACCCTTGCTGTCCTTTGGGGTTCGTCGTTGTCATGTGGTCACAGGGCGCGGCGATGGAGTTGTTTGTGTGACACACCCTCCTTTTCCTCCGTTCGCGATGGGTCTTCTTCTTCTTCGGACGGTTTGGTCGCTGATGGTTTTATCACGGTTGGGGCTCGGTTGGCGGTTTATACCGTTAAACTGATTTTCCTACCCATGCTTTGAACGTCAGTTTATTAATCAAACGCCAGCTTATAACTAGGCCGTTTGTCCTGATTTCACAGTCCATGCATCCAGCGCCAGTTTATAACTAGGCCGTTTGTCCCCCAACGCGTCTTTCCGCTGCCCTTCTCTGCCTTTACCGGTTTTACCGTTTTTCTCCTCTCGTCTCGTCTCATCTCGTCTTGTCTGCCCGTTCGTGGCCCCGTATGTCCTGTGCATCTTTGAATCGGGTCTCGTTCTCCTCCCGCGTTTGGCCCCCGGTGTGGTAATGGGCATCCTTGGTGTTGAGCGGCGCGGGGAGCGAGAAGAGAGCCCGCCACGAGGCCAGGGCACGAAAGTCGAGAAGCAAGCGGCCAGAGCAAGAGGGCAAGAGCTAAGAGACTGATTACTACTGGTGGGCCTACAATTATACCTGGTTCTTCACCCCTTATCTGCGCGCCAAATCAGGTCAGTTCTTTGTCTAACTTTTGGTGGGCTCGTCTAAAATGATTACAGTCATTTACTTTAACGACTTCTGGGGTGGTTGTCTCTGTGTTTAATGGCTTCGATATCCTGGCTGTTTGTTTTTTATGAAACTTAATCGTCTTTCCTGGCTTGGCAGCTACCTGTGAGCTGTTACCAATTATTTATGCGAAGAGTTGATGGCCTTTAGATTAGGCCCATCCTGACTTGATCTGTTCCAAGATGAAGAATGCATATTCTGTGTTTACCTAGCTGTCTGGCTTTACAAAGTCTTTCACAGATCCATGCATGTTAGGTTTCATTTCAGGGCCTGCCTTTTGCAGGGCCTTGCTTTTAAAATCCTGTCAGTTTTGGTCACAAGGTTACAGAAGCCATTTTGAGTACCCCTTTCAGTAACTTGTCCATACAGGGCCCCTTTATCCATAACTTTCGGGGAATGTGGGAATTTTGAGAACCCTACACTCCCCCCTGTTGATACTAAACTCGCTTTAAGTATCATCCTGACAAGGTGAGCAAAATTTCCGACCCTCCAAAGTCAATCTTCCCCTGCAATTGCCTATCTATGACCCCACGACACATGCATTTCCCATTCTGTAAAAATGTAGTGTACATAAGCATACATAGACAGAATACAGGCGTTTACACACATCCAAGCATGGAGGGGTCCAACACCCCTGCACCACTTGGTATACATACATCTTTATTAAAACAACACGTCGAAAATCTTTATTAAAAATAACAAAAAGAACACAAAAAAAACAACGATCTTTATTCAGAAAACACACAAAAAATTCAAACAGGTGTATCTCCCTCCACTTTAACATAGTGTTCCTGCCAGGTCCTTTGGTTTCAGAATTCTAGTATTTGGCCTTTTCCCTTGCACTGAGTGCACACTAGGTACAATACTATTCCCAGCTGGCAAACCACGAGAATGTGGGAAGCCAGTCTAACCCATGAAGGGACCTCTATATTCTCAAAAAAGTCCCACCAGGGTGGAACCACAATGTCCAATATCTTGGCCCTTATCGCTACTGTCTTCTGCTCCAGAGTCTAGAAATGTTTCTGTGAGATTATTACTGCTTTGAGTATTTTGGTGAGATGTTCTGGGAGAGGGGGGATTTCGTAGCCGAAATGCACTACATAATTTTGTAGGTTGGTGAAATTCTCTTTTACAGTGAGGTGAACAGTGGAGGGTTCAGGAATGGGGACAATTCGTTCCTGGGCCACTTGAACTTCTGCCTCAGGTTTAAAGCAGAAACTGCTGTCACTTACCGGACCCCAGCTATGCTGTCCATGCTGGTAGTGGGGCGCACCCGTGGTGACACAATATGTCCCACCTCCTATATATGCTACCTGTGGGGGAACATGGTCTTGGGCCATTTCCTCCATGGTACAGTTTATAGGTTTTGCGCCAGCAGCTCTAAACCCGCACTGTGGTTTTGAATAGGTGTTCAAGTGCTGGGGGTACAGTATTATGTTGCTCCCCGGCTCCGGCACCCCGAGAGGTCAGTTCCTGTCATAGCGTGCTCCCACTTTATGACATAAGGTGGGACCGCTATGAAACGGATGTGTGCACCCCCTTGAATGACTCCAATGTTCTCTACCCTGTATACTGGCGCAGGTTGGGCTGTCCCACCCATGACCGGCATCCTAACTACTATACCCATGATAGTATGGTTTGAACATCCACAATCTACTGGGACGGGGTAGGCCTCAGAAGCTAGCCGGACTTGACACGGGCTTAATGCATTCTCAAAAGGATGGAGGGCTGCAAGGTGTTTGTTGCTGATCCAGGAGGGGACTAAACCCTGTTTTAAATCCTTCAGATTACTGCGGCCCTCGCCCAGCAACCACGCCTCGTACAGTACACACACCTCGTTCTGCGCAGCCTGATCCGAAGCATTTCTGTCCTCTCTTTTAAGGGCATTTATGGTCTTTGAGTGCTTCTCCAGCTCGGCTATAATTTCTTTTAAATGGACCGTCATGGCCTGGTCCTCGTGCAACTCTGAGCCTACGACCTTGTTCTCATCCATCAAGATTTTCCTCAATTGTGTTTTTAAACCGTTTATCTGGGTCTGCAATTCTATGTCATCCAAACTGTTGATGACAGAGGACCCGGTGTTAAACGCAGTAAAAACTTCATTCCATGCTCCCCTTCTTTGCCTCCCCATATTACCCAAAAACTCATGGTGTGTGGTGTACAGTTCGGTTTTGTCGACATTGGCAAAATCGAACTCGTAAAACTTCCTAAACATCTCTTTTAACAGGGCCTGGTATAGCTGTTCTGTCTCTTTGGGGCACCATTCCGGTAAGTGTACCTCGGTGAGGTTTAAAATCACGGAGGCTACCACGTAGTGTGCCCC
The DNA here is from genome assembly GCF_052327205.1 of Somniosus microcephalus. Lineage (NCBI taxonomy): Eukaryota > Metazoa > Chordata > Chondrichthyes > Squaliformes > Somniosidae > Somniosus > Somniosus microcephalus. The sequence continues at coordinate 221,801,839 of NC_140987.1, forward strand.
CTGGTATAGCACCTGATCTGTAGGCACTAGTACCAGCCCATTCCCTGGTCCCTTGGTGGTGGCGGGGCACCCCTCCCTGTGTGTCCTTGCTGCCTGGGTCGTGGGCAGGGGCTTTCGGGGGCGGGTCACAAGTTCAGTGGCATTGACTGGGATCGGGGAGTATGGGACCGCGCATGCCTTCAGGCTGGAATCCCACTCCACCCCCTCCCCGGCGTCTTGCCACTGCCGGTGGAAAATGATGGATATGCCTGTGGAGCAGACCTTCTCTGACCCCCACATACAGACATAAATCCCTTGATCCGGTTCCCACCACTTGTCCCAGCACACACTCAACCCCCCGTGAGTCCCTGTAATCATCCGGTGGGTATTGTTCCCCAATCGTTCCCACTCTACTGTGGGGTTTCCCATATCCTTGTTCTGTTTTCTGAGCCACCACCTCCTATCCAAAGGAATCTGTCCCTTGCATGTTAAACATACACGTTTCCCTACGGTGACGCTGACCCTTGTGGTGACGACCTATACCCTGGGGCACAGGAGGGAGGCCTCCCCGTACGTGAACCTGGTCTGGCTGGAGTGCTGAGACGAATTGGACCCCAGCCACCCTGGCCATCTTCCCTCATGGAAGTAGATGGCGAGCCCCTCCATATCCCGTTCGCCACTTCCGTCAGTTACTATCGGTGCTGTTGAGTCTGAGTGTCCCAGATATGCTTATTCTAAATCACTGGAAACACCCTTCTTAGGGTTAAAAATGGAAACCAATGGCTGGTGGTCTGTCAGCAGCGTAAACTTTTGCCCTTGCAGGTAATGATTAAATTTTTTTACTCCCCACACAAGGCTGCGAGCCTCCCTATCTATCTGAGCATAGTTGCGCTCAGCGGAGGTCAATGATCTGGATGCGAATGCGACTGGTCTTTCCAAGCCATTTGGCAACTTATGTGAGAGCACTGCCCCAATACCATATGGAGAAGCATCACAAGCTAAACGAATAGGCAGCGTTGGGTTAAAGTGAGCCAACACTTCCTTAGAGGTGATCAATGCCTTGCTTTTGTGAAAGGCCCGCTTACAGTCCTCGCTCCACTTCCATGGCACTCCCTTCTGCAAAAGAGCGTTCAGCGGGTGTAGCACCGTGGATAAATTTGGCAGAAACTTATGGTAATAGTTAATCAACCCTAGGAACGACCTCAACTGGGATACATTTTCCGGAGCGGGAGCCTTCACAACAGCTTCGATCTTGTCAGGTGACTTATGAAGCCCCTCCTGGTCAATGACGTGACCACAGTATGAGATTTGCTTCTGAAAGAACTCACATTTCTGGCGATTAACTCGAAGTCCATATTCTTTCAATCTGGTGAGCACCTGTTCCAAATTTGCAAGGTGTTCCTCATCATCATCTCCTGTAATCAGAATGTCGTCCAGGTAGCATTGTGTGCCTGGAATTCCCTGTAATACCTGCTCCATGGCCCTTTGCCAAATCGCTGGAGCCGATGCCACTCCAAAAACTAGTCTATTATACCGATATAAGCCCTTATGCGTGTTGATCGTGAGATACTGGTGTGACGCTTCATCAACTTCCATCTGTAAGTACGCCTGCGCCAGGTCTATCTTGGTGAAGTGTTTCCCGCCAGACAACGAAGCGAAGATATCCTCAATCCGTGGAAGCGGATATTGCACCGTGTGAAGAACCGGATTAACAGTGATCTTGAAATCGCCACAGATGCGAACCTTCCCCGGTTCCCCCGGCTTGTTACTCAATGAACGCTTCATGACGGGAACAACGGGCATGGCCCATTCACTCCAGTCCACCTTTGACAGTACTCCGGAACGTTCTAGTCCTTCCAGCTCAGCTTCCACAGCAGGTCGTATCGCATAAGGTACCGGTCTAGCTTTGAAAAATTTCGGGTTTGCATGTTCTTCAACCTTGATGTTTGCCGTAATTCCTTTCAGTGTTCCCAGTCCCTGCTGGAACACCTCTTTAGCATCGTCCAATATTCTGGACAGTCGTTTAGGTTTGACATCGTCCTTTTTACCGGAATCTACAGTTAGTGCTTTTAAGGAATGCCAGTCCATATTTATTCTCCTGATCCATTCCCGTCCCAGTAGTGGTGGACCTCCCTCAGGTAACACATATAAGTCCATTCCTCGGCTTTCTTTACCCTTGTGGACCACCTTTACCTTTATCTTTCCAATGGGGTATACTCTTTGCCCCGTGTATGTTTTTATTACAATCTCCGTATCCCTTAGGGGAATATGTGGAAATAACCTTTTGTAATCTTGCTTATTCATGACCGTCAATGCCGATCCAGTGTTCAATTCCATCTTCACTTGGACTCCTGCTATCTGAAGTGTGACCCAGATAGTTTGGTGGTCTGCTGTGTTACCCACATTATGTATTCTTAGACAACCCAGTTCCTTACTGCTGGAGTCTGAATCCGTCTTCTGTTCATCCGAACTGTTCTCTGTCACCTTGTGTACCTTTTTGCACTTTTCCTGCGGTGACTTTTTGTTGCTGGTCTTCTTTCCTGACCGGCATACTTTAGCTATGTGACCGAGCTTGCCACATTTTCTGCATTCCTGATTTTTGAACCAGCACTGGTTCTGATCGTGCGTTGTCCTTCCGCAACGATAACACTTTACTGCACCCAATGCCATTTGATTGGTGCTGAGTTCCGATGACCTTAGCTGCATTTCCGCGGTGCGATGCTGCAATGGTGACAGCTTTATCAAGCGTAAGGTCCTTTTCCTCTAGCAGTCGCTTTTGTGTTCCTTCTTTTAATAATCCACACACGAATTTATCTCTCAGAGCATCTGCTAGTCCTGTACCAAACTGACAGTACTTTGATAGCTTGCGCAGTTCAATTAAGAATTCAGCGTTGCTTTCCTCTTTCAGCTGCGTTCTTCTGTAAAATTTAAATCGTTCCGCTATCAGCAGCGGCGTAGGGTTTAAATGTTCTTGCAGGATATTAACAATATTTGCGAAAGTCTGATCCGCCGGTTTATCTGGCGTTACAAGGTGCCTCAATAACCCGTATGTCTTCGCACCCATTGAGTTTAATAAGTTTAGTGCTTTCTTATCATCTGGTACCTCATTTGCTGTACAATAAACTTCAATGCGTTCTACATACGTGGCCCAATCTTCAACATCGCTATCAAAAGCAGTGATGTTACCGTGTTTAGGCATCCTTGAGAGTTTCTTTAAATATTTTATTTTTCCAAAATGGCGGCTTCCCGCGCTTGTCTTCTTCCCCCGCCTACTAAAATGGCGACTTCCCGCGCTTGGCGGCATTTCCCGCGCTTGTCTTCTTCCCCCGCCGACTACAATGGCAGCTTCCCGCGCTTGTCTTCTTCCCCCGCTGGCTACAATGGCGATGACCGCTCTGTTGCCGTTCTCGCCTCCCAGCGGTTCTTAATTTCCCCGACGCTGCTTTTGCTCCCCCGCGGTTCTCGTGGGCATTAACGCTTCCCTCGTTGCTGCACCTCTCAGCCCTGATTGCAGCCCGGCCCTTTACACCGGCTGCGGTCGAGTTCTCCGCGGTTCTCGTGGCATTAACGCTGCCCTTGTCGCTGCGCCTCTCGGCCCCGATTGCAGCCCGGCCCTTTTCACCGGCTGCGGTCGAGTTCTCCGCCCTTTTTCCTCCGGTTTCCCTCCCCTTCTCCACTGACAACGCGGCCGACTTTCTGCCCGTGGTAGAAGGATGATCACTGCCTGTCGCTGATGGAGGACTTCGTGGTCAGTAATTTCAACCCGGGTTCTCGATGCCTCCCGTGCGATGCGGTGCTCAGCAGGATGATGAGGGCGGATGCCTCTTCTCAACGCCCGTTCTGAGGACGAAGCTGCCTTGGATGCAAAACTGCCGCAGGGTAAGATCGGACTCGTCGCCACTGTTGAGTCTGAGTGTCCCAGATATGCTTATTCTAAATCACTGGACACAGACAACAAGAATAACTTAAACAGGTCTTTACTAATCAAAGGTCAGGGCTGAACTGCTTAGCAAATTACTACACAGAGTTTATATACCGGTGTGGTCACCACCGGTACTACAATATATAGTAGCCAAGAGAAAGTAGTCCATCTCTTAAGGTAGTCTCTTAAGGTGGTACAGGTTACATACACCACAGGTGCTCTATCTCCTGAGCACCCATAGATGTGGGATTCCTCCACGTCACCTCGCTTTCCAATGCTCATTCCTATCAGGGCGAGTAGGAGTACGCCCCCCTTCATCCTGAAATCCTTTCTGCAAAGAGATACAAGAGCATACAGCCAGGTCCCGAGGAGATTCTCTGGCTTGGGTGAAGCATAGTCGTGTCTTGCGACCTCGACTCAATACAGGCACTCTTAACAATACTACTACTTTAAAACTACCCAGCACCTTGTTTAAACTTAAACCAAACACCCAGACTTAACAATATCAAACTTAAATTAACTAAACTATGTACATCCGCTTCCCTCTCTGGGCGGCCAGCCTAATTCCTGTTCGGGCTGCGGCACACCGCTCCCTTCGGTGTGGCCGCACCGTCCTGTACTTTCGGTCCCTCACAGCCTGTGGCTGCTGGCTGGGGACCTCTGCCTTCAGACCGATCCCTCACTCGAGAAACTGCCCTCTTTAAGTGGGGAGCCGGTGGCCATGGTTTCCTTGGCTGGGGCGTCCGTGGGGACCTTCCAGGGACTTTGGCAGGTGGGGGTTTTCTGGCTGCTGGGCCTTTAACTCGAACTGCTGCCCCCTCCGGTGCAGTCTGTGGGCTTACCACTGCCGCTGGCTGGGAGTCCTCGCCCTCAGGCTTTACCTCTCCTGAACCTGGGCTAGGGGCAGGTAACTCTTCGCAGCCTGGTGCTGCAGACTGGGGCTCTCCGCCCTCGGGTCCCTCCTCCTCTAAACCTGGGTCGGGGCGGGGCCTCCGTCCTCGGGTCCCTCCTCCTCTAAACCTGGGTCAGGGGCGGGGCCTTCGACCTCGGGTCCCTCTTCATCTGGATCCCAGAAGAGTGGGGGAGTGTCCCAATCGGTGGGCGGGATGGCCCCTCCCCTCAAACAAGCTACAGCGCCTGCCTGTGCAGTCTGTGAACTCGCTCCCGCTGCAGGCTGAGGATTTCTATCCTCAGACCCTACCCCAACTGACTGTTCTCTCTTCTCGGGCTTAAACAATTTACACTGATTAATATGGAACCATTTGGTGCGCCGAGGCATCGTAATGGCGTATACCATGGGGCTGGCCTTGTCTACAATGCTGTAGGGCCCCATGTATAGCGGTTCTAGACTTCCTACCCAAGCATAGTTCCTCACCATGACCTGATCCCCTACCTCCAACTCGTGGTGTTTTCGGGGTTCTAACAGCAATCGGTTACTCCAATGCTGCTTTCCCATGTTCTCAGCCGCCTGCCCGTGGACCTGCTTAAGGTTCTCAAAGAGGTTTCGGGTGAACCTGTCCCGGTCTACCTCCCTGAGCTGACCTTCGGTGAGCACCGGGGCTAGTACATGGGTGGGGGTCCGCATAACCCTGCTAGTCATCAGCTCGTATGGGGAGTACCCTGTGCTTTTGGACTGGCTGGCCCGGATCCCCATCAGGACCAATGGTAGGACCTCTGCCCATTTTCGAGGCGAGTCCATTGTCTCTTTCCTCAACCTTTCCTTTAAGGTCCTATTCATCCTCTCCACAATCCCTGATGACTGAGGGTTGTGGGCAATGTGCCACTTCCCCTCAATGCCGAGCAGCATAAGGGTATTCTGCATTACCTGCCCGGTAAAATGACTCCCTTGGTCGGACTCCACATACTGTGGTAGCCCCCATCGTGAGAACACTTCCCGGACTAGGATCCTGGCTGTACCCAGAGCTGTGGCTGTTCTGCAGGGGAAGGCTTCTACCCATTTTGTGAACACATCTACCAGGACTAGGTAGTACTTATAGCCTCCCTGGGCGGTGGGCAGGGGCCCGATGTAGTCGACCTGTATCAACTGCCATGGTCCCTCTACCCTCCTGATGTGTCCTATAGGTACCTTCCTTTTGTGGGGGTCAGGGTTATTAGCAGCGCACACCAGACAGCCGGTGCAGAAATCGCGGATATCTTCCCTGAGTCCTGGCCACCATCCCGCCTGTTCCACCCGCTGCCAGGTGGTCTCAGGCCCAGGATGCCCCGCTCCTGGACCCTCATGGGCCAGTTGAAGGAATTCCCTCCGGTGCTGCTGCGGCACAACCCACTGTTCCCCCTTGAACAGCATGCCCTCTTTCACGGAGAGGGCTGCTGTGCCGTAAGGGCCCTCTACCCTTTTTCCCTCAGTCAGTGCACAGAGGACGACCTTAAGGATGGGGTCTTGGGCTTGGACCGTCTTAAGGCCCGGGCTAACGCTACCTCTGCTCTCCCTTGTGTCCCATCCCTACCTCTGACTGCTGCTATGGGTCTGGACCCATATGGGTCCCAGAAAGTGCCAGTGCGGGCACCCTCCTGTAGAAAAGGGGGGAGGTAGGGAAGGTTGGGGTGTGGTTTTTGGTTGCCCCTGGGGTTTGTCTCTGGCCAGTCAGAAGTATCTGAGCTGCTCCAGGCCCCGTGCGGTTTCGAATCGCTCCCTTTTCTGGTTCTGACCGCCGGACTTATTTCAGTAGCAATGTAGACAAAACGAGACTCGTGGTTGGGTGCAAAGAAGACCAGTATTTATTGAAATAAAGAATAAATTGAAAATAGTGATGAATACAGCACACTTTTACTTAATACAGCACACCTTTGCTTAATACAGCACGCCTTTGCTTAATACAGCACACCTTTACTTAATACAGCACACTTTTGCTTAACAGGGAGGAGAAACGGACACATCGAGGGAAAATTGACTAAAATTACAATTTAACAAAATTCCCCTTTAATTCCCACCCCTAATACCTATCTAGGTTGCCTTGTAATGGGCCAGAAAGCTTATGCTCACCAGTGAATGCCTGCTCCATGCCCCTGCGGTCTGTCTTAGATTCTTCACCGCCCCGAAGTAGAGATACCCCAGTAATTCAAAAGTAACTGCTGGTATTCCACTTCTTTGGGCGGGCTGTTGAGCTGTTCCTCTTGTAGGCAGGGCACTGGAAGCAAGGCGGCAAAGAGAGAGAGAATGGTTTCCTGAGGGGCTATCTTTATACCCCATTGGGAGCCGTTATCTTCGTGCCCAAATCTGGATGTATCTGGGCTATACAAAAGGGACCGATCTGTCCCCATTGACTGTAATGGGTTTGAATGTGTTTCCCATTCATTTAAACTGGTTTGTGCTCAGTTTAAAGTGTCTCAAGTGCTGGACAAACAAATCCTTAAGTGTTCAGTCAACAGCACTCAAGTGCTTTGTAAGCAATCCATTGTCTTGTGGTCACCGCCCAACCGCAACTGATTGACAGCTTTAAGTACTTAAGCCCTTGAGTCAACATTGTAGAGAGCTCGTGTAAACAAACAATCCTTTTGTTCCTCTGTTGAACTTCCTAAACCGCAGTTGATTGACAGTTTTAAGTACCTCAAGTCCTTCAGTCAGTGATGGGAGATGTTCAACAGGCTGCCTTTGTCTTCTGCCACGAGGCCTGACAGCCATTTCTGATGCCCTGGGTTTTTAAGGTACATTCCAACCAGGTTTTCTTTTAACCAAATAATCTTCGGGGGCTGCAGAAATTTCTGAAATTTTGCGAACCTTACACTCCTTAGCTAGCATGTCAGCCTGCTGGTTGCCTTGACTATGGGATTCTGTGGAGGAATGGGCTTTCACCTTATGGATGAAAACCTCCCCTTCCTCCCCCACTGCGGCTAAGATTTTCTTCAGCAGGGTTTTCACTGTGAGGGGTCTCCCATCGGCGGAGGTGTATCCACGTCAGGACCAGATGGCCAGGTACTCCGTACACGAATTGCACGTGAACATGCTGTCCAAACAAATCGTGTATGGGGTGGGGAAGATTTTGGGGTGTGTAACGACGTACACTACCGCGGACAGTTCAGCCTGCTGGGCGCTCATGGTGCTGGGGAGCTTAATTGCCAGGGCAATGTTTGCCACTGGGTCATAAACTCCATACCCCGTGAGTCGCTCGCCAGCAGATACCGTGCTGGAGCCGTCCACATAGATCTCGCGGCCCGTGGGATGTAGCCCGGCCCGTAAACCTATGTCCACTTCCCAAACCCCTTCTATGGAACACTGGTGGGCTGTTCCAGGATATACCAGGTTGGCTGCGAGCTTTGGCTTGTAGAGACCCTTCACCTTTAGGTCCATCTGTGAGAGGAGCAGGGTCCAGCAAGCAATGCGGGCACTGCTCACCATTCCATCCTTGATCCTCCCATCCAGACGCATCTGGGTGGGTGTGTGATGGGTGAGGAGGGTGATGGGAGAGGTGCCTGTGAAGATCAGCGATCCTTTCACAGCCCAATGTGTGGCCAAGAGGTGCCTCTCACAATTGGAGTAGCTCCTCTCCACATCTGTGAGTATCCTGGAGGAGTAGACCACCGGCCTCAGCCGGCCATGCCGCTCTTGGAACAGCACAGCACTGAGGCTGGCCCCGCTGGCTGCTCCCTCCAGGAAGAACTCTTTCCCCCATCTATGGCCCCTAGCACTGGTGCGGTCTGCAGATCCTCCTTGAGCCTGACAAATGCTGCCTGGCAACCCTCATCCCAAACCCACTCCACTCCCTTGTGTAGGAGTCGGAGCAGAGGGGCTGCTGTGGCTGCATAGTCCTCAATGAAGTCTGCAGTACCCGGTTAGCCCTAAAAACTGCGGTGATAGTTACCCTCCACCCCAGTAGGGGGCGACAGAGGGTAAACAGGGAAAGGAAAGGAATAAAGAAGCCTCATGTTGATGGCTGAAGGAATACATCCTGTGTCCGTGTGTTGAGTACATTACATGGTGACAGAAATGGCAAGTACCCGAAATACCCATGTTAAAGACTGTCCGCATCAATGGAACTAACTTTCCCAGTGAAGCCAGTCAGCTCCCGGTGAGTGAAAGTTTACTATTCTATTACGTCCATGAATGATTGCGACACGGACAGCAGGAGTTGAACAAAACAAGTCTTTACTGATGGAAGTCAATAGTGAAACTGGAAAACAGAGGCTCACTAGCGCCTTTTATACAGGAGTGGTCACTGCCGGTACTGCAGTCTGAGACCAGTTATTCTCCTAAAGGTACATACACAACAATTCCTCCCCTTTTAGATAAACAGTACATAACATTCATTTAACAGCTAAATGATAACTAATTACAATCACAATTACGGTTGCTAGATACATTGGTTAAGTTTAAGCAATTATAAGTTCAGTCTTTGAGGAGGCTTCCTGATTCTGTCTGGATAACGCCTCTTTGGGGTATCAGGCTCTTCTGGCAAGGTTGAGTCGGGATCAATGTCGTTGTTTGGTTCATCTGCTTCCAATATTACCGGTTCTGCGGTAGCTGCAATTGGTACATCGATTTCATTACCAGGTGTATCAGATCGTGGTGTGGAGTTGACGTTTTCCAGTGGCTCTAGAATCTGGTCAGCATGGCGTCTTACAATGCTCTCCCCAACATCCACGGTATACATGAGAGGTCCTTGTCGTGTACAAATCGTTCCTGGCTGCCATTTCTCAGTGCGGTAGTCCCGGGCCAAAACTGGTTGACCTATCTTAAAACTCCTGGTCGGCCTTTCATTCATATTCTGAAACTGCCTGTTCTCCACATCTCTTCGGACGTTTGGCTTAACCAAATCCAAGCGGCATCGTAGTCTTCGATTGAAGAATATCATGGCTGGAGTTTGGTTGGTAACCGCATGTGTCGCATTCCGGTAGGCAAACAAGAAGTTGTCCACCTTGTGTTGTAGGGGTATATCTTCATTACACATTGCCTTGATAGCCTTCTTGAATGTTTGGACAAACCTCTCGGCCAATCAATTAGTGGCTGGATGATATGGGGCAGATGTGTAATGCTTAACACCATTGTTCTTAAAGAACCTCCGGAACTCTTCAGACACAAACTGTGGTCCATTGTCAGAGCAAATCTGTTCAGGCAGCCCATTCCTGGCGAATATGGTTCGTAAAACTGTGATAGTTTTTTCCGTGGTGGTTGAGGACATTTTTATTACCTCTGGCCACTTTGAATGTGCATCCGCCGCAATTAAAAACATCGAGTCCATGAAGGGACCAGCAAAATCAATGTGCACCCTTTGCCATGGAGATGAGGGCCACTCCCATGGATGCAGAGGAGCTTGTGGTGGGGCGTTTTGGACCTTCTGGCATCCTGCACAGCTCTTGGTCATCTCTTCGATTTCTCTATCGATTCCCGGCCACCACACAAACGCTCTGGCTAAGTTCTTCATTTTTACCCCACCCAGATGACCCTCATGAAGCTCATTGAGCACTCTATCCGTCAACTTAGGTGGAATTACTACTCTGGATCCACACATCAAGGTTCTTCTGCACACTGACAGCTGTTCTCTTCTCGGCGAGAATGCTGGCAGCAGTGGTTCGCCATGTGCTGGCCATCCCTTCACCGTTAAATCATAGACCCGTGATAGTGTCGGGTCATTCCGTGTTTCCTTTTCTATGTTTGCATTCGTCACAGGGAGACAGTCGACTATGGTCGAGTGGAATAACTCCATTGGATCCACTGCAAGGTCTTCTTCTTCCACCGTCGGCAACGGTAGGCGTGACAATCCATCAGCATTTCCATGCTGTTTAGTTCCTTTGTACTCGATGTCATATTGGTGTGCCCCTAGGAAAAGGGACCACCTCTGAAGCCGTTGTGCTGTCATTATCGGTACGCCCTTCTGAGGGTTGAAAATGGAGACAAGAGGTTGATGATCGGTTAGTAGAGTAAATTTTTGACCGTGCAGGTAGTGATTGAACTTCTTCACCCCCCACACTAGGCTGAGGGCCTCTCTGTCAATCTGGGCGTAGTTACGCTCGGCAGAAGTTAACGAGCGTGACGCAAAAGCTATCGGCCTCTCTAAACCATCAAGGAATTTATGTGACAGTACCGCCCCAATGCCGTAGGGAGACGCATCACACGCCAGTCTGATCGGCAGTGCTGGGTTGTAGTGAGCCAATACTTCCCTTTAAGTGATTAAGTCCTTACTCTTCTGAAAGGCCCACTTACAATCATCGCTCCATTTCCATGCTACCCCCGTTCGTAGCAGGGCGTTCAGTGGGTGCAGAATTGTCGACAAATTCGGCAAAAACTTATGGTAGTAATTCACCAATCCGAGGAATTACCTCAGTTGCGACACATTTTAAGGCGCTGGGGCCTTAACAACCGCTTCAATTTTGTATGGGGACTTATGTAACCCCTCTTCATCAATCACGTGGCCACAATACGATATCTGTTTCTTAAAAAACTCGCACTTGGGGCGGTTGGCTCGCAGCCCATGTTCCTGTAGTCTAGTGAGCATCTGTTCTAGGTTGTTAAGGTGTTCACTGTCATCTTCACCTGTCTCAAGGATGTCGTCCAAGTAACACTGAGTCCCCGGAATCCCTTGCAGGACTTGTTCCATCGCTCTTTGCCATATCGCCAGAGCCGATGCTACTCCGAACACCAATCGATGATACTGGTAAAGACCTTTGTGAGTGTTTATCGTGAGATACTTCCTAGAGGACTCTTCAACCCCCATCTGCAAATATGCTTGTGCTAGTTCAATTTTTGTAAAACGCTTCCCTCCAGACAGTGAGGCGAAGATGTCTTCTATCCTTGGAAGAGGATATTGTACTGTGTGAAGGACTGGGTTCACCGTCACCTTGAAATCCCCACAGATGCGAATCTTCATTGGCTCCCCGGACTTATTGCTTAACGTTTTCTTCATGACAGGAACGATGGGTGTCGCCCACTCGCTCCAGTCGACCTTAGACAACACGCCCGCCTTCTCCAGATTCTCCAGCTCTGCCTCGACGGCTGGGCGAATTGCATATGGTACCGGTCTTGCTTTGAAAAACTTGGGAACTGCATTCTCTTCTATTTTTATCGAGGCGGTTACGCCTATAAGCGTGCCCAGTTCTTGTTGAAATACCTCTTTGGCATTAGATAAGATTGTTGACAATCGTCCAGGAGTGACGTCTTCATCTTTTTTACCGCCCACCGTCATTGCATGAATGGAGTGCCAATCTAAGTTTATCTTCCTGATCCATTCCCGTCCCAATAACGGTGGTCCACCATTTGGCAGTATGTAGAGACACAATTTCCGTATTTTCTTGCCATTGTATTTGACAGGCACCCTTATTTTTCCTCTGGGGTATACTTTTTGCCCCGTATAGGTCGTCAAAACGATGGATGTCTCTCTCAAGGGTATGTGTGAAAATAGCCGCTCGTAGTCTCGTCGATTCATGACGGTTATCGCTGATCCTGTATCCAATTCCATTTTAACTTGGGACCCTGCTATCGTGAGGGTGACCCAAATGGTTCGGTGATCCTCTTTTGCGATTACATTGTGAAGTTTGAGACAGCTTAGTCTCCTGTTCCCGGATTCACTATCGCTCATCTGGTCTTCGGAACTACTGTACGTCATCTTTTGTACTTTCTTGTACGGTTCCTTAGTAGCCTTTTTGTTGTCGCTGGTCTTCTTCCCAGACCTGCAAACTCGTGCAATGTATCCCATCTTCCCGCATTGCCTGCATATTTTGTCTTTGGACCAGCAGTCCTTCTGTTCACAGTTAGTTCTGCCGCAGCGATAACATTTTGCAAATCTCCGTGTCATTTCGTGGGTGCCGTATTCCTGTGGTTTTTGTTGAATTTCTGCAGCTCCCCTGGCTGCTGCTTCATCCGATACTGCCATGCTGAAAGCCTTATCTAGCGTCAGCTCTTTCTCTGAGAGTAACTTCTTCTGTGTTCCTTCACTCAGGAGTCCACAGACAAATTTGTCCCGTAGAGTATCTGCCAGTCCTGCTCCGAACTGGCAGTGCTTTGATAGCTTGCCTAGTTCCGTAAGGTACTCAGCATTGCTCTCATCTTTCTGCTGAGTTCTCCTGTGGAATTTAAACCTTTCTGCTATCAACAGCGGTGCAGGGTTTAGGTGTTCCTGTAGGACAGCAACAATTTTGTTAAAACTCTTCGCCTTCGGTTTGGCTGGAGTAATCAGGTCCCGCAATAGGCTGTACGTTCTAGCGCCCATTAAGTTTAGCAATATCGATACCTTTTTCTCCTCTGCTATTTCGTTTGCCTCGAAATATACCTCGACTCTTTCCACATACGTGGTCCAGTCCTCTATTGTATTATCAAAGGCAGTGATACAGCCAGTCTTCAGCATCTTGCAAATCTAAAATGGCGCCTCCCGCGCTTTGCCTTCTTCCCCGATTTAACAAAATGACGCCTCCCGCGCTTTGCCTTCTTCCCCGCTGATTAAGATGGCGCCTCCCGCGCTTTGCCTTCTTCCCCGCTGTTGTTAGCGCTGCTTTCCGTGGTTCCCGTTGCAACCTGCAGCTCCTCACGGTTTCTTGCGCGTTTAATATTTCTTTTTTTATTATTTTCCCGTCGTGGAACAACCCTGTGGGACTCTTGCCTCCCTCTTCACGGGTCTATATGCAGCCCGGCTTCGTAGCACCGGCCGCGCCCTGTGTGCTCCACCCTCTCTCTCTCTTCTTCCCGACAACGCTGCTCGGCCCCGTTGCAAACCACCCGCTCGAGTTCGCGACCGCCGCAGCCCAGGAAGGATCAGTGCACTACTTGCCACCAGCCCGATTAGAGTCATAGAGTCATAGAGTCATAGAGTTTTACAGCACAGAAAGAGGCCCTTCGGCCCATCGTGTCTGCGCCGCCCATCCATCCCTGTCCAGTCTAATCCCATTTTCCAGCATTTGGTCCATAGCCTTGTATGCAATGGCATTTCAAGTGCTCATCCAAATGCTTCTTGAATGTTGTGAGGGTTCCTGCCTCTACCACCCTTTCAGGCATTGAGTTCCACATTCCAACCACCCTCTGGGTGAAAAAGTTCCTCCTCAAATCCCCTCTAAATCTCCTGCCCCTTGCCCTGAATCTATGCCCCCTTGTTATTGACCCCCCCACTAAGGGGAAAAGTTCCTCTTTATCTACCCTATCTATGCCCCTCATCATTTTGTACACCTCAATCAGGTCCCCCCTCAGCCTTCTCTGCTCCAAGGAAAACAACCCCAGCCTGTCCAGCCTCTCTTCATAGCTGAGGCGCTCCATCCCAGGTAACATCCTGGTGAATCTTCTCTGCACCCTCTCCAAAGCAATCACATCCTTCCTATAGTGAGGCGACCAGAACTGCACACAGTACTCCAGCTGTGGCCTCACCAGCGTTTTGTACAGCTCCATCATAACCTCCCTGCTCTTATATTCTATGCCTCGGCTAATGAAGGCAAGTATCCCATATGCCTTTTTAACCACCTTATCTACCTGCTCCGCTGCCTTCAGGGATCTATGTACATGTACACCAAGGTCCCTCTGACCCTCTGTACTTCCTAGGGTCCTACCACTCATTGTGTATTCCCTTGCCTTATTTGTCCGTCCAAAATGCATCAGCTCGCACTTTTCAGGGTTAAATTCCATTTGCCACTTTTCCGCCCATCTGACCAACCCGTTTATATCGTCCTGTAGCTGGAGGCTTTCCTCCTCGCAAGTTACCACCCCACCAATTTTCGTGTCATCTGCGAACTTACTGATCATACCTTTTACATTCTCATCCAAATCATTTGTGTAGATCACGAACAACAAGGGACCCAGCACCGATCCCTGAGGTACCCCACTGGACACAGGCTTCCAGTCACAAAAGCAACCTTCAACCATCACCCTCTGCCTCCTGCCACTCAGCCAGTTTAGGATCCAACGCGCCAAGGCACCCTGGATCCCATGGGCTCTTACCTTCTTAACCAGTCTCCTATGCGGGACTTTGTCAAAAGCTTTACTGAAGTCCATGTAAACCACATCCACAGCATTTCCCTCATCCACCCCACTAGTCACCCCCTCGAAAAATTCGATCAGATTTGTCAGACATGATTTACCCTTGACAAAGCCATGCTGACTATCCCCGATTAATCCTTGCCTCTCCCCGATTAATCCTTGCCTCTCCAAGTGGAGATTAATTTTGTCCCTCAGAATTTTTTCCAATAATTTCCCCACCACAGATGTTAGACTCACTGGCCTATAATTCCCTGGTTTATCCCTGCTACCCTTCTTGAATAATGGTACTACGTTAGCTGTTCTCCAGTCCTCTGGTACATCCCCTGTGGCCAGAGAGGTTCTGAAAATTAGTGTCAGAGCCCCTGCAATCTCCTCCTTTGCCTCCCACAGCAGCCTGGGATACATCTCGTCCGGGCCTGGGGATTTATCCACTTTTTGGCCTGCTAAAACTGCTAGCACCTCCTCCCTCTCGATGCTAATATGTTCAAGTATGTCACAGTCCCCTTGCCCGATTTCTATGTCTGCATCGTCTTTCTCCATAGTGAACACAGATGCAAAAAATTCATTTAAAACCCCGCCTACATCCTCTGGCTCTACACACAGATTGCCACTTTGGTCCCTAATGGGCCCTACCCTTTCCCTGGTTATCCTCTTGCCCTTAATATACTTATAAAACATCTTAGGATTTTCCTTTATTTTGCTCGCCAGTGTTATTTCATGGCCCCTCCTCGCCCTCCTAATTTCTTTTTTAAGTATGCCCCTGCACTTTTTATACTCCTCTAGGGCTTCCTCAGTCTTTAGTCTTTTGTAACTGCCAAAAGCCCCCCTTTTATTTCTAATGCATTTTTGTATATCCCTTGTCATCCAAGGTTCCCTTTGCTTGTTGGTCCCACCCTTGACCTTTACAGGAACATGTTGGCGTTGTACTCTCTCAATTTCCCTTCTGAAAGTCTCCCATTGTTTTGATGTGGATTTTCCTATAAGCAGCTGCTCCCAGTCCACTTTGGCCAGATCCTGCCTTATCATATTAAAATCGGCTTTCCCCCAATTTAGAACCCTTATTTCCGGGCCGTCTTTGTCTTCTTCCATGACCACCTTAAATCTCACCGAATTATGGTCACTGTCGCCAAAATGCTCCCCTACTGACACTTCCACCACTTGCCCGGCTACATTCCCCAGGATTAGCTGAAGCACCGTCGACAGGAACCAGGCCCCGCTTCCGACAGCTTCTCCAGCAATCTTCAACTCTGCAAACACAGGGGCGGATGCCCACGGTCGACGCCCGTTTCTACTGCCTCTTACTTTCTTTTCTTTCTGGCCTCGACCTCTGCTCACTTCGCTGTAGGAATGGATCCCAGGAGGTGGTGCAGACTGTAGGTAGGTTCATATCTGCTCGTCGCCAGTATTACGTCCATGAATGATTGAGACACGGACAGCAGGAGTTGAACAAAACAATTCTTTACTGATGGAAGTCAATAGTGAAACTGGAACAACAGAGGCTCACTAGCGCCTTTTATACAGGGGTGATCACTGCCGGTACTGCAGTCTGAGACCAATTATTCTCTTAAAGGTACATACACAACATATACAGGTGTAGCATAGTAGCTAGTTAAGCCAGGATGGAGATAAACAAGAGAGACTGAGAAAAAAAAAGTGTACTTACCCCACGTTGCTTACTATCATGGCCACTCAAAGTCCTGCATTCTTTCAGATTTCTCCCCCCTCCGAATTTGATTTTACACAGCCGGAAGAGTGGCTGTTGTGGCTCAGCAGATTTGAACGCTTCAGACAGGCTTCAGGCCTTGATAAACAGTCACAGGAAAAACAGGTCAACACGCTATTATATTCCATGGGAGCGGAGGCTGAAGCAATCGTCCGGTGCAGGAATATTACGGCTGATCAACTGAAAAGCTATGACACAGTTAAAACGGAGTTGTCTAATCATTTCATCCCGCAGAGGAATTTGATATTCGAACGCGCAAGATTCCATAGGCGCGTGCAGGAGAGAGGGGAATCGGGTGATAGCTTAATCAAAGCGCTATATGAGCTCATAGAACACTGTGAATATGGAGCTATGTGGGACGAACTAATTCGTGACAGATTGGTTGTTGGACTAAGGGATCTTAAACTCTCTGAAAAATTACAGATGGATCCAGACCTCAGAGTTGACAAAGCAAAAACACAGGTTTTCCAAAGTGAAGCAATAAAGAAACAGCAATCAATGCTTCAGAAAGATAGTAATGAGGAGGAGGAGTCCATTGAAACCATAAGTGCCCCCTGACAATCAGCCCCCCAAAAACATTTTTCTACCAAATCAAGACAAACTGACTCACACGAATATGTACAGAGGCCTCGCACTGGAACTCAACCTGGAACACATTTCCAACCACAAAAGCGGAGTTGCAGATGGTGTGGCCGGAGTACACACAATAGACAAATCTGTCCAGCCAAAGATGTTAGCTGCAGGAATTGCCAGAAAAGGGGACATTTTGCTGCAGTTTGCCAATCCACACCTGCGGTTGCTGAAATATCAGAGGACGACGACAATGAGATAGCGTTCCTGGGTCAATTGGAGATGGGCAGGACCAGCCGTGGACCATCACCCTAAGCCTGTGTGGTCACATGACTGAATTCAAAATCGATACAGGGGCTGATGTCACTGTCATCCCAGAGTGCCTCTACAATGACCTAGGACAAGAGGCTCTTCAGAGCACCACGAAGATTCTTCAGGGGCCAGATGACTCGGTGGATTCTGTAGTGAATAATTTCCAGGATGTGTTCAAAGGATTTGGAGTTCTGCCATTCACTTACAAGATCCAGCTAAAGGAGGATGCTCAGCCAGTGGTACATGCTCCACGAAGAGTTCCAGCACCCCTGCGTGACCGGCTCAAGAATGAACTGGACAGAATGACCACACTAGGAGTCATCAGGAAAGTCGAAGAGCCAACAGACTGGGTTAACTCCATGGTATGTGTAAAGAAAAAGAACAATGATCTAAGAATATGCATGGATCCAAAGGACTTAAATGCAAACATAAAACGTGAACACTACCAGATTCCCAAGCGAGAAGAAATCACCAGTGAAATGTCAGGTGCCAAATACTTTACAAAGCTCGATGCCTCACAAGGATTTTGTCAACTAAAACTGGATGAAGAGAGCACCAAATACTGTACCTTCAACACACCATTTGGCAGGTATTGTTTCCTCAGAATGCCTTTCGGGATAATATCTGCATCTGAAATCTTTCATAGAGCGATGGAACACATAATTGAAGGTCTGGAAGGAGTTCGGGTCTATGTTGATGACATCATCATCTGGGGCTCCACACTGAAAGAACACAATGAGAGACTGACTAAAGTGCTACAGAGCATACACCGGAATGGACTGAAGCTCAACAAAGCCAAGTGTCAGTTTGGCGTCCAGGAAGTCACTTTCCTAGGAGACAATCTATCTGGTAAAGGAATAGAGCCAGATATGGAAAAAGTAAACGCCATACTCAAAATGCCCCGACCCACTGACAAAAAAGGAGTGCTACGCATCATGGGGATGATAAACTTCATTGGAAAGTTCATTCCTAACTTGTCAGCCAAGACAGCCTGTCTGTGAGACCTGCTACATAAAACAAATGAGTTTGCATGGACAGAAAGACATGAACAAGAGTGGATAAACCTCAAAACAGTGCTGACAACCACACCTGTACTCACCTTCTTTGACCCAACAAAAAGAATCAAAGTGTCAACGGATGCATCAAAAGATGGCCTAGGTGCGGTCTTGCTACAAGCAGAGGGTGAAGATTGGAAGCCTGTTGCCTATGCCTCCAGGTCTATGACTGATACTGAGTGTCGATATGCCCAGATTGAAAAGGAATGTCTAGGCTTGGTAGTTGGACTAGAAAAGTTTCATGGCTACATATATGGACTTCCCACCTTCACAGTTGAGACAGACCACAGCCCTCTGGTTGCCTTCATAAAAAAAAACCTGAATGAGATGTCTCCAAGGATTCAACGACTCATGATGAAGCTGCAAAGATATGACTTTGAACTGATCTACACACCAGGCAAATACATAGTGTTAGCAGATGCACTATCCCGAGCACCCACAATGAGTCATGTGAGCTCTACTGAAGAAGACGTGGATGTTCATGTGAGTATGGTCACTGCTGCGCTGCCCGTGTCAGACACAAAATCAAAGCAAATAGCAGAAGAAACAGTAAAAGATACAGTATTACAAACAGTAATAGAGAACATTCATCATGGTTGGCCAAAAGGTTCCTGTCCAAAATATTTTCACATAAGGTCAGAATTGAGTGTCGCAAGTGGACTATTACGAAAACAGAACAGAATAGTCATTCCACAGGCTCTACGTCAAGACATGCTCAAAAGGATTCATGAAGGACACCTCGGAATTGAAAAATGCAAAAGGAGGGCAAGAGACACTGTTTATTGGCCTGGCATAAATAAGGACATTGAGAACATGATAGGCAAATGTGAGACATGTCAGAAACACCAAAACAAACAAACAAAGGAACCAATGATAGTAGCTGACATACCAACAGCACCGTGGCAAAAGGTTGGTATGGACCTTTTTCATTTAAATGGTAAAGACTATCTAATAGTGATTGACTATTATTCTAACTATCCTGAGATGGTGCTACTCTCAAGCACCACAGCAAGCAGTGTCATAATGCATGTGAAATCCATCTTCGCCGGACATGGAATTCCCAGGATTGCCGTTAGCGACAATGGTCCGTGCTTCAACTGTAAGGAGTGGCAACAGTTTGCAGCACATTATGACTTTCAGCACATCACATCCAGTCCTTTGTATGCTCAGTCAAATGGTAAGGCAGAGAAAGGTGTTCAAGTTCTCAAGCAGCTACTGAAGAAAGCGACAGAAAGCAAGTCTGATCCTTATCTCGCCCTGCTGAGCTACCGAGCCTCACCTTTAGACTGTGGTTCTTCACCTGCTGAACTACTAATGGGTTGCAAGTTGCGCACCACGCTACCCTGCTGTGCAAAAGAACAGCAAAGTGAGGAACTGAGACAGAGACTTCAACTGTTAAAGCTAAAACAGAAATCATACTATGACAAGTCATCCAAAACTCTAAAACCATTGACAAGGGATGATGTTGTCAGGATTGAGGATCCAGATGCATGGAACAGGAAAGCTACAGTTCTTGAGGAAGTAGGACCAAGGTCATACACTGTTAGAACTGAGGAAGGACAGATTCTCAGGAGGAACCGCCGTTCCCTCCTAAAAACACAAGAGACTATTCAAGAGCAGATTGATGACAATGCCGCAACTGCATCTTGTCATTCACCGCCAGAACAATCTCATGAAGACACATCAGACTTACCCGTGTTGAGAAGATCCACACGTGAAGTAAAAAAAAGCCTGATAGACTTAATCTTTGAGTACAATGTAAAGCTTTGAAAATGTGTTGACTGTTTTGAAAATGTTTATGTTTATAGAGCACTAACAAAAGTGTTACTGATATTATCTTTATTGTTTTCTTGATAGTTGATTGATATTGATTTTGTTAAACCTCAAAGAAAGGGGGATATAATGATCAATAACATGTCATTCTATAGTGGACACTAGGTGGAGCCGTAGAGCTGTGTAGAGCTGTATATAGCTGTATGTATAAGACTACACTACCCAGCTTTATGTATATTAAGACTACATTACCCATGAGGCACTAGGCTACCCACAATGCAGCAGTCAAGATGGAAGCCTCCACAGATACAGTACCTAGTCCACATGTGCTCAATAAAAGTGTCAAGCAAAAGCTAGCTGTGTTCAGAATAAGAATGTCTATTTATTAATGAACATAAGATGGTACCAGAATGGTGAAGATCTGCTGAAAATTGTGATAACCGAAATGGAGAATTTGAAGCCACCAGAGCGTTTGAAACTCACAGGAAACATCGACTACAATTGGCAGACTCTTAAACAACAATTCGAACTCTACATTGCAGCCATCGGATTCGGTACGAAGCCAGACGCAAGGAAGATAGCGTTGCTGCTTACGGTTGCAGGCCCACAGGCGATAGCGGTATTTAATACATTTGTATTTAATCCAGAGGAGAACAGAGAAAAATTAGAAGATGTGCTAAAAAAATTTGATGCACAATACTCTCCCAAAAAGAATGAGACCTATGAAAGGTACATGTTCTGTTCAAGGACACAGCAGCAAAATGAGACTTTTGATAGCTTTATAACTGATCTGAAACTGAAAGCACAGACATGTAATTTCTCTGAGCTCAAAGCATCCATGATTCATGACCAGATTGTGTTTGGTATTCATGATAAAAAAGTCAGCGAACGTCTGTTGAGAGAAACCAAACTAAATTTGGAAAATGCGGTGAAAATATGCCAAGCCAGCGAGCTAGCTTGAAAGCGCGCGAAGACTTTCAGTGAAATCAATAATGATGCGATTGTAATGAGTGATAATGCTGCTGTCAGTGCTGTGTCCTACAAGGGGAAGAAACGTGGGCAGAACAGAAATGAAAAGCAATCGGAGGATGAAATTTTTAATTGTAAACACTGTGGTTATAAACACCAGTTAAGACAATGCCCAGCATTTGGAAAAATGTGCACAAAGTGTAATGGAAAGAATCACTTTGCCAAACAATGCTTTTCAAAAGTAAAAAATACGAAAGGGCAACGAGTTAATGTAATTGAGGACACTGATTTAAGTGAGACATTTTTTGTAGGAATGGTGTCATGTGACAATATCAAAAAGAATACAGAAAATGTGCAGCCCTCAGCAATGGACAATGCTGAACATAAAGTTAATGCAGTAAAAGAGGACAAATCGATGATCCCACTGCAGGTAAATGGAGCATTAGTTACCTTGAAACTAGACACTGGGGCAAAAGCAAACTTAATCAGTATGAGTGACATTAACAATATGAAAGAAAAGCCCAAAATACAGAAAAAGTCAGTACTACTGAAGGACTATAATGGACAGAAAATATATAGCTTAGGTGTATGCAGACTTAAAGTGACAGTCAAAGACAAAGTGCACCATCTCATGTTTTCTGTTGTGGCTGAAAGACTTGATTCACTACTGGGTGACAAAGCTTGTGAAGACTTAGAACTGGTCAAGAGAGTCTACCGTATAAACTGTGCCATAAGCAGACCAGATGACTTGGTGGATTCTGTAGTGAATTATTTCCAGGATGTGTTCAAAGGATTTGGAGTTCTACCATTCACTTACAAGATCCAGCTAAAGGAGGATGCTCAGCCGGTGGTACATGCTCCACGAAGAGTTCCAGCACTCCTGCGTGACCGGCTCAAGAATGAACTGGACAGAATGACCACACTAGGAGTCATCAGGAAAGTCGAAGAGCCAACAGACCGGGCCTGGTCAAGTCCCGTTGAATGTCAGAGGAAAATTTTCAGCTACCCTGACCCGTGGTCCACAGTCTACAAAACAGGACGTGTATGTGGTACGCGGTCTATGAACAGCGCTCCTCGGTCGCCCCGCCATCATTTCCCTGCGTCTGGTGTCCAGGTTGGACCCACAAGTAGCAGAGGCAGTATCTACGGACCTCGAACGGGAGGTCAGACAGCGGTTCCCCAGACTGTTTCAAGGCATTGGGCGACTGCAAGAGGAGTATCACATTCGCCTCAAGCCGGATGCTAAACCTTACTCTTAACTCCAAATGTGAATTCGCCAAAACGCAGGTGAAATTTCTCGGCCAGGTCATCGATGGGACCGGTGTCAGAGCAGATCCTGACAAAGTCAAGGCCCTCGCACACATGGCTACGCCTAGGAATGTATCTGAAATAGGCCACTTCATGGGCCTGGTCAATCACTTGGGCAAATACATACCCCATCTAGCCGATAAAACCAAGCCACTCCGGGATCTCCTCAACAGGCAGACCTCATGGTATTGGGGACCCCAGCAGTCCCAAGCTTTCACTGAGATAAAGACGGAGCTAACCACCCCGCCAGGCCTTGCACTGTATGACCCCAATGCACTCACTAAAGTGTCAGCTGATGCCTCATCGTTTGGCTTGGGTGCAGTCCTTTTACAAAAGAGACCTGACACTGACTGGCACCCTGTAGCCTATGCTTCACGAGCCCTTTCAAAAACAGAGCAGCGCTATGCACAGATTGAAAAAGAGGCCCTGGCCATTACATGAGCGTGTGAGCGCTATAGAGACTTCCTAATAGGCATGACATTCCAGGTTGAAACAGATCACAAGCCCATCCTTACACTATTGGGATCTAAAAATCTGGACGAGTTGTCCCCCCGCATTCAGCGCTTTCGGATGCGACTCATGCACTTTCACTTCACTATATCACATGTGCCAGGGAAGGGCCTAGCAACTGCCGATGTCCTCTCCAGGGCTCCCTACCAGCTGCTGGTGGATGATTCCCCTGAGGTGCATGTAATGATCAATAACATGTCATTCTATAGTGGACACTAGGTGGAGCCGTAGAGCTGTGTCGAGCTGTATATAGCTGTATGTATAAGACTATACTACCCAGCTGTATGTATATTAAGACTACATTACCCATGAGGCACTAGGCTACCCACAAGGCAGCAGTCAAGATGGAAGCCTCCACAGATACTGTACCTAGTCCACATGTGCTCAATAAAAGTGTCTAGCAAAAGCTAGCTGTGTTCATAATAAGAATGTCTATTTATTAATGAACATAAGAGTGCAGTGCATAGAGAATTATGTACACTCAATACTCACTGTACTGCCCATTACCGAGAAACGCCTGGCTGCACTTCGTCAAGAACATGAAATGGATGAACTACTTCGTCAGGTCTTCACATACTGCCATGAGGTCTGGCCAGATCATGCGAAACTTGACAACGCTGTTAGACCTTACACGGCCGTTTCAGGTGACCTCACTATTGCACAAGGATTGCTGCTACAAGGGTGCCGATTGGTCATTCCAGCATCAATGCAGAAAGACATTCTGGACAAACTGCATGATGGCCATCAAGGGATCACAAAATGCAGAGCATGAGCCAGGTGTTCTGTCTGGTGGCCTGGATTAAGCGGTCAACTACAACGTAAAGTACAACAATGCCCAAGCTGTGCCCAAATGAGACAACAACCACCAGAGCCATTGATTTCAGATGACACCCCTGAGGGCCCATGGCAGAAGGTTGGAGCTGATCTATTTCATTTGGATAACTCAACTTACCTGGTAACGTTTGACTACTTCTCTACGATCATTGTGCTAGATCCGTGTATCTTGATGTTGTGTGTCCTTCAATAACTAGACAAGAGACTGCAGGGAACAATCAACAGGTGTGTACTGGATGAGGGTTACTCTAAAACTAACTGTACAGATCGCTGCTCAGGGTTTATATAAAGGTGTGGTCACTGCCGGTACTACAGTATACAGGAGCTGTAAAAAGTAGTTCTCCCCTTAAAGGTACATACACTACAATTCCTCCCCTTTTAGATTAACAGTACCATAACATTCATTTAACAATTAAATATCAACTAATTACAATTAACACTTATAACATGCAACATTAACTGAAAATAGTCTATTTGTAAATTCAGTCTTTGGGGAGGCTTCCTGATCCTTTCTGGATAGCGCCTTTCCTGAGTGTCTTGCTCTTGGTGCGGAGGCGATTCTGATCCCCTGTCGTCGGTTGTTTCATCAGCTTCCGATGCTACTGTTTCTGAGGTAGATACTACCTGTATGTCGGGTTTATCACCAGATATGCGAGACAGGGGGTTGACTCGTTCCTGTGACTCTAGGATCTGGTCAACATGGCGCCTCACAATGTTCTCCCCAACATCCACGGTGTACATTAGTGGCCCCTGCCATGTGCATATCGCTCCTGGTTGCCATTTCTCTGTTCGGTAGTCGCGGGCCAAGACTGGTTGCCCTTCATTGAAGCTCCTTGTCGGCTTCTCATTGATGTGCTGGAATTGCTTATTCTCACCATCTCTTCGTACATTTGGTCTGAGCAAATCCAGACGAGATCTCAACCTTCGGTTAAAGAACATCATGGCCGGGGTCTGGTTGGTAACTGCATGTGTCGCATTTCTGTAAGCTAACAGGAAATTGTCCACCTTATGCTGCAGTGGAATGTCGTCATCGCACATGGCCCTTACTGCTTTTTTAAAGGTTTGTACGAACCTCTCAGCCAATCCATTTGTGGCTGGATGATACGGGGCGGATGTGTAATGCCTTACCCGATTCCTTTTCATAAATCTTCGAAACTCTTCGGACACAAACTGTGGCCTGTTATCAGAGCAAATCTGCTCTGGCAAGCCGTTCCTGGCAAATATGGTCCGTAGGACTGCAATAGTTTTCTCCGTGGTGGTGGAGGACATTTTGATCACATCAAGCCATTTCGAGTGCGCATCCACGGCTATTAAAAACATTGAGTCCATGAATGGACCAACAAAATCAATATGCACCCGTTGCCATGGAGATGAGGGCCACTCCCATGGGTGTAGAGGGGCATGTGGTGGTGCATTTTGGACCTTCTGGCATCCTGAGCAGCTCTTTGTCAGGTCCTCGATTTGCTGATCAATCCCCGGCCACCACACATAAGCCCTAGCAAGGCTTTGCATTTTCACCCCTCCCAGATGGCCTTCGTGAAGCTCATTGAGCACTCTCTCCTTTAACTTGGGTGGAATTACCACTCGGGATCCACACATCAAGGTCCCCTGGCATACTGACAGCTGTTCTCTTCTGGATGAGAATGCTGGCAACAGTGAGTCGCCATGTGTTGGCCATCCCTTCACCGTCAAATCATATACCCGAGACAGTGTCGGGTCATTTCGGGTCTCCTTCTCTACATCAGCGTTAGTTACTGGCAAGCGTTCAATTACAATCGAATAAAATATTTCGACAGGGTCCACTGCTGGTGCTTCCTCCGCAGTAGGCAGTGGCAGGCGTGATAGCCCATCAGCGTTTCCATGCTGTTTCGCGCCCTTATACTCAATTTCGTATTGGTTCGCCCGTAGAAAAAGGGACCATCTTTGTAGCCGTTGCGCAGTCATCACCGGAACGCCCTTCTTTGGATTAAAGATGGAGACAAGTGGTTGGTGGTCAGTCAGCAAGGTGAACTTCTGCCCGTGCAGATAATGGTTGAACTTTTTCACTCCCCACACTAGGCTGAGGGCCTCCCTGTCAATCTGGGCGTAGTTACGCTCGGCTGAGGTTAGTGACCGAGACGCAAAGGCTACTGGCCTCTCCGAGCCGTCCGGGAATTTGTGCAACAGCACCGCTCCAATGCCATAGGGTGATGCATCACACACCAACTGAATTGGTAGTGCTGGGTTGAAATAAGCCAACACCTCTTTTGATGTGATCAATTCTTTGCACTTCTGGAAAGCTCGTTTACATTCGTCATTCCACTTCCATGGTACCCCCGTTTGCAGTAGGGTGTTCAGTGGGTGTAGTACTGTAGACAAATTTGGCAAGAACTTATGGTAGTAGTTCACCAGCCCGAGGAACGACCTCAGTTGTGACACATTTTCCGGTGCTGGAGCCTTGACAACTGCCTCAATCTTTTCAGGGGACTTATGTAACCCGTCTTCATCAATAACGTGGCCACAATACGAGATCTGCTTCGGGAAAAACTCGCATTTGTGGCGATTAGCTTGGAGCCCATATTCCTTTAATCTAGTGAGCACCTTCTCCAGGTTGGCGAGGTGATCACTGTCATTTTCGCCTGTGACCAGGATATCGTCCAAATAACACTGGGTCCCTGGAATCCCTTGCATGACTTGATCCATTGCCCTTTGCCAAATAGCCGGAGCTGATGCTACCCCGAACACCAGCCGGTTGTATTGGTAGAGACCTTTATGAGTGTTGATCGTGAGGTACTGTTTCGAGGCTTCTTCTACCTCCATTTGCAGGTACGCCTGGGCCAGATCAATCTTAGTGAAGCGTTTCCCTCCAGATAGCGAGGCGAAAATATCTTCAGTCTGCGGAAGCGGATATTGTACAGTGTGAAGGACTGGGTTCACTGTCACCTTAAAGTCCCCACAGATGCAAACCTTCTTTGGTTCCCCAGGCGTATTACTCAACGACCTCTTCATTACAGGAACGATGGGTGTAGCCCACTCGCTCCAGTCCACTTTGGACAGTACTCCTGAACGTTCCAAACATTCCAGCTCTGCTTCGCATAAGGTACCGGTCTGGCCTTAATAAACTTTGGGATTGCATTTTCCTCTATTTTGATCATCGCTGTTATGCCTTTTAGTGTTCTGAGTCCCTCCTGGAACACTTCTTGTGCATCAGTTAGCATTTTTGACAGTCGTCCAGGTGTGACGTCATCATCCTTTTTGGCATCTACAGTCAGTGCTTGTATGGAATGCCAATCTAGCTATATCTTCCGGATCCATTCACGTCCTAGTAGTGGTGGTCCTCCATCTGGCAATACATATAGGTCCATTTTTGGTGTTTCCTTGCCGTTATATATAACGTTCACCCTTATTTTTCCTTTGGGGTAAACTTTTTGCTCCGTGTACGTCTTCAAGACAATCTCTGTATCTCTCAAGGGTATATGTGAGAATAGCCGCTTGTAGTCCCTTCGGTTTATGACTGTTAGGGCTGATCCTGTGTCCAATTCCATTTTCACTTGGACTCCGGCTATCTTGAGCGTGACCCAGATAGTTTGGTGATCCTCCGTTTTGATCACGTTATGTAGTTTCAGACAACCCAGCTCCTTGCTTCCAGAGTCTGTATCACTTTTCTGTTCGTCTGCACTGCTCTCCGTCACCTTATGTACCTTCTTGTACTTCTCCTGTGGGGATTTCTTGCTGCTGGTTTTCTTTTCCGACCTGCAGACTCTTGCTATGTGTCCTACTTTTCCACACTGTCTGCACACTTGGTCCTTGAACCAGCAATCCTTATGGTCGTGTGTTGTTCTGCCGCAGCGATAGCACTTCACTGTTCCGTATGACATTTCATTTGTGCCATATTCTTGCAGTCTCCGTTGTATCTCTGCCGCGCCCCGTGCTGCTGCTTCATGTGATACTGCCATGCTGAAAGCCTTGTCCAGCTTAAGATCCTTTTCTGATAGAAGCCGTTTCTGGGTTCCTTCACTTTGAAGCCCACACACAAACTTGTCCCTTAAAGTATCTGCTAGTCCCGTTCCAAACTGGCAGTGTTTCGATAGCTTGCGCAGTTCCGTTAAAAACTCAGCATTACTTTCATCTTTATGCTGGTTCCTTTTGTGAAACTCAAATCTTTCCGCTATCAGCAGCGGTGTGGGGTCTAAGTGGTCCTGTAGGATTGACACTATGTTTTCAAAATCCTTTTCCACTGGCTTCTCTGGGGGTGCTAGTTTTCGCAGTAAGCCATACATTTTTGCACCCATTGAATTCAACAATACCAGTGCTTTCCTGTCATCTGGCACTTCATTCGCCTTGCAGTACACTTCTATGCGTTCGACATATGTCGTGCAATCTTCGACTTCATTGTCGAACGCTGTGACACTGCCACTCTTCGGTATGCCTGGGTGTGGTTAGAGTGGCTCAAAATGGCGTCTCCCGCGCTCTCCCTTCTTCTCCGCTGCGGCTCAAAATGGCGTCTCCCACGCTCTCCCTTCTTCTCCGCTGCAGCTCAAAATGGCATCTCCCGCACTTTCCTTTCTTCCCCGCTGACGTTGCTCGGCCCCTGAACACTGGCTGTGCTCTGCGCGTTTTCCTGCGCGCCTCTCTCTCTCGTTAACGCCGCTTGGTCCTGAACAGCGGCTGCGCCCTGTGCGCTCTACCCTCTCTCTTTTCCCGTCGACACCGCTCGGTCCTGAACAGCGGCTGCACCCTGTGCGCTCTACCCTCGCTTTTCTCCCGTCGACGCTGCTTGGCCCTGAACACCGGGTGCGCCCTGTGCGCTCTACCCTCTCTCTTCTCCCGTCGATGCTGCTCAGCCTTTTTCTGTGCCGTCGGTCGGCTCTAGCCGCCGCTGTCCGGGAATGGTCTGCGCCGTACCTGTTGCCAGCCCGTTTTGCTGGAGTCTCCGCTGGATGGTCGACGCCCGTGCTTCTGGACTCGGCCTTCTTCTTTCACTGTTCTCCAGGAGTGAACCCCTGGGAGGTGATGCAGAGTTGTAGGTAGGTTTGAATCTTCTCGTCACCAATGTTAGATCCGTGTATCTTGATGTTGTGTGTCCTTCAATAACTAGACAAGAGACTGCAGGGAACAATCAACAGGTGTTTACTGGATGAGGGTTACTCTAAAACTAACTATACAGATCCCTACTCAGGGTTTATATGCAGGTGTGGTCACTGCCGGTACTACAGTATACAGGAGCTGTAAAAAGTAGTTCTCCCCTTAAAGGTACATACACTACAATTGAAGTTATCAAGCTCCTCTCCACCACCTCACATGCAGTCGTTGAATGTATGAAATCCTGCTTCGCCCGCCTAGGGGTCCCCCTGCTGGTCTGAACAGATAATGGCCCCCAATTTGCCTCAAACACCTTTTGCTCATTTGCCGACAGCTGGAACTTCACCCATGTCACATCCAGTCCTCTGTATCCTCAAAGCAATGGGGCTGCCGAGCGCGCTGTCGAGATAGCCAAACAGCTTTTAAAAAAGTCACCTGACCCATACCGGGCACTCCTTGCATACCGCTCCACACCTCTTTCTAGCGGATTCAGCCCTGCTGAGTTGCTACAAGGCAGAAAACTTCGTACAACCGTGCCAACTATGCCATCACTCCTGACCCTAGGCTGGCCCGACCTCCAGAATTTTACAGACAAGTACAAACAATCTAAACTAAGACAACAGGCCAACTTTAACAGTCGCCCACAAAAGAGGCATTGTGCAAGGACAGGCCACCACCCCAAGATCGTATCTGGTTGATATCCAGGGCCAGATTGTTCGCAGGAACCGCAGACACCTCGCACTTACCCAGCAGCCCCCAGACGCTGCTGATGAGCCTTCCATTCCCGATGACTACAATGGGGATGCGGGTCCTGGAACTCCTTCACCCACAGGGAATACCCCACCTCCGTCTCCTCCACCCACAGGGGATACCCCACCTCCATTGGGTTCCAGACAATACCCTGAAAGGGTCCGCAATCCTCCTTCATACCTCCAGGACTTTGCAACATGAATAGCTTAAGAACCAAGACACCTCATTGGGTCAGAATAATACCCGAGGTACTTGGTGGAGGGTTCAGGCAGTCACCTTGTCCCTCCAAGCTTACTCTGCTTGCATTATTCGTGTTTCTCTAAAAAAAAGAAGAGATACATTGTGCATTAGAGATGTTGGCCTAGAAATTCGGTATGGCTCCGCCAGGGCTTTAGCGCCCGACATTTTGCGCTCGCCAGAATTGCCGTAGCGCACGCCTAAAATTCAGTTGCCCCGGGCCAAGACGGCGGCGGGCGCTAATGCAGGGTTTGTGCGCCTTGCTAGGGGCGTTGAATGTAGCTTTCAGGCGTTCATCCCCCGCTGTGGCACCCGATGCGGTGCGGCAGGCTGGGGTACTGCAGGCCTCCTCCTTCTGTTAAGGAGGAGCTGCCTGCAGCCGTCAGATCACCGGTGGATTCCCCCGACAAATGAGCCTGGCACCACGGAGAAGTGCCGGGCTCGCGGGACACACACATCAGTGCCGCAGGGGGGGTGGTGCAGGAGTCCAGGGAGGGAGGTGCGGGCAGGCGACCGCCGGGAAAGCGGCCGGCCGCCGCTCCACCTTTATGCGCCGGCCTTACGGAGCTGCAACATCCCATTTCACAAACGCTGTTTGCGGCTGCCACGGGCGAGGCGGCCGCAACTGAATTTGGCCATCGGGCCGGAATAGCATTGCAACCGGGGCGCTGCGCACACCGATGACGTCATCGGTGCCGGCGCAGCGCTACCGGGTAACGCCGATGTTAGGGTCCATCGGAATTTCGGGCGCAGCGATACTTCCGGCGCAACCCCCTCTAACGCCCCTAATTGGGCGCTAACCCAACCGAATTTCTAGGCCGTTATGTTTGTTAGAGTTTGTTATTTCTTAAGCACAGTAAAAAAGTAATGATTTGAAAGAAGGTCATTTGAAATGTTAATAGTAAAGGAATAGTATTCAAAGTCTGTTTAGAAAGGGAGATGTGGTGATAGTTACCTATTGAATCCGTTGATTCTTAAAGTATGATGTTTTCCAATAACTAGACGGAGGCTGTAAATTAACAATCAACAGGTGTTTACTGGAGGAGGGTAGTCTAAAGACTAACAGTACAGAGGCATGCTCAAGGCTTATATACAGGTGTGGTCACTGCCGGTACTACAGTATACAGGAGCTGTAAAAGTAGTTCTCTCTTAAAGGTACATACACTACAATTCCTCCCCTTTTAGATTAACAGTACCCATAACATTCAAATAACAGTTAACACTTTAACATGCACATTAAACTGAAATAGTCCATTTATAGATTCAGTCTTTGGGGTGGCTTCCTGATCCTTTCTGGATAGCGCCTTTCCTGAGGTTCTTGTTCTTGGTGCGGAGGCGATTCTGGCTCCCTTTCATCGGTTAGTTCATCAGTTTCCGCTGCTACTGTTTCTGGGGTAGATGCTACCGGTATGTCGGGTTCATCCCCAGGTACGCGAGACATGGGGTTGACTCGCTCCTGTGACGCTAGGATCTGGTCGACGAGGCATCTCACAATGTTCGCCCCGACATCCACTGTGTACATTAGTGGCTTCTGCCGTGTGCATATCGTTCCGGGTTGCCATTTCTCTGTTCGGTAGTCGCGGGCCAAGACTGGTTGTCCTACATTGAAGCTCCTTGTCGGCTTCTCATTAATGTGCTGGAGTTGCTTATCCTCAACATTCCTTCGCACATTTGGTCTGAGCAAATCCAGACGAGATCTCAACCTTCGGTTAAAGAACATCATGGCCGGGGTCTGGTTGGTAACTGCATGTGTTGCATTTCTGTAGGCTAACAGGAAATTGTCCACCTTATGCTGTAGTAGAATGTCATCATCGCACATGGCCCTTATCGCCTTTTTAAAGGTTTGTACGAACCTCTCAGCCAATCCATTTGTGGCTGGATGATACGGGGCGGATATGTAATGCCTTATCCCATTCGTTTTCATAAATTTTCAAAACTCTTCGGACACAAACTGTGGTCCATTATCAGAGCAAATCTGCTCTGGCAAGCCGTTCCTGGCAAATATGGTCCGTAGGACTGCAATCGTTTTCTCTGTAGTGGTGGAGGACATTTTGATCACCTCAGGCCATTTCGAGTGCGCATCCACTGCTATTAAGAACATTGAGTCCATGAATGGACCAGCAAAATCAATATGCACCCGTTGCCATGGAGAGGAGGGCCACTCCCATGGGTGTAGAGGGGCATGTGGTGGTGCATTTTGGACCTTCTGGCATCCTGAGCAGCTCTTTGTTAGGTCCTCGATTTGTTGATCGATCCACGGCCACCACACATAAGCCCTGGCAAGGCTTTTCATTTTCACCCCTCCCAGATGGCCTTCGTGAAGCTCATTGAGCACTCTCTCCTTTAACTTGGGTGGAATTACCACTCGGGATCCACACATCAAGGTCCCCTGGCATACTGACAGCTGTTCTCTTCTGGATGAGAATGCTGGCAACAGTGAGTCGCCATGTGTTGGCCATCCCTTCACCGTCAAATCATATACCCGAGACAGTGTCGGATCATTGCGGGTCTCCTTCTCTATATCCGCGTTAGTTACTGGCAATCGTTCAATTATCGACGAATAAAATAATTCGATAGGGTCCACTGCTGGTGCTTCCTCCACAGTAGGCAGTGGCAGGCGTGATAGCCCATTGAAATAGCGTTTCCATGCTGTTGCGTGCCCTTATACTCAATTTCATATTGGTTCGCCCCTAGAAAAAGGGACCATTTTTGTAGCCATTGTGCAGTCATCACCGGAATGCTCTTCTTTGGAGTAAAGATGGAAACAAGTGGTTGGTGGTCAGTCAGCAAGGTGAACTTCTGCCCATGCAGATAGTGGTTGAATTTTTTTACTCCCCATACTAGGCTGAGGGCTTCCCTGTCAATCTGGGTGTAGTTGCGCTCAGCTGAGGTTAGTGACCGAGACGCAAAGGCTACTGGCCTCTCCAACCCGTCTGGGAATTTGTGCGACAGCACCGCTCCAATACCATAGGGTGATGCATCACACTCCAACCGAATTGGTAGTGCTGGGTTGAAATGGGCCAACACCTCTTTTGATGTGATCAATTCTTTGCACTTCTGGAAAGCTCGTTTACATTTGTCATTCCACTTCCATGGTACCCCCGTTTGCAGTAGGGTGTTCAGTGGGTGTAATACTGTAGACAAATTTGGTAAGAACTTATGGTGGTAGTTCACCAGCCTGAGGAACGACCTCAGTTGTGACACATTTTCCGGTGCTGGAGCCTTGACTACTGCCTCAATCTTTTCAGGGGACTTATGTAACCCCTCTTCATCAATAACGTGGCCACAATATGAGATCTGCTTCTGGAAAAACTCGCACTTGTGGCGATTAGCTCGTAGCCCATATTCCTTTAATCTAGTGAGCACCTTCTCCAGGTTGGCGAGGTGATCACTGTCATTTTCGCCCGTGACCAGGATGTCGTCCAAATAACACTGGGTCCCTGGAATCCTTTGCAGGACTTGATCCATTGCCCTTTGCCAAATAGCCGGAGCTGATGCTACCCCGAACACCAGCCGATTGTATTGGTAGAGACCTTTATGAGTGTTGATCGTGAGGTATTGTTTCGAGGCTTCTTCCACCTCCATTTGCAGGTACGCCTGGGCCAGATCAATCTTGGTGAAGCGTTTACCTCCAGATAACGAGGCGAAAATATCCTCAATCCGTGGAAGTGGATATAGTACCGTGTGAAGGACTGGGTTCACTGTCACCTTAAAGTCCCCACAGATGCGGACCTTCTTTGGTTCCCCTGGCGTATTACTCAACAACCTCTTCATTACAGGAACGATGGGTGTAGCCCACTCGCTCCAGTCCACTTTGGACAGTTCTCCTGAACGTTCCAACCCTTCCAGCTCTGCTTCGATGGCTGGTCGGATCGCATAAGGCACCGGTCTGGCCTTAAAAAACTTTGGGCTTGCATTTTCCTGTATTTTAATCATCGCTGTTATGCCTTTTAATGTTCCGAGTCCCTCCTGGAACACTTCCTGTGCGTCAGTTAGCATTTTTGACAGTCATCCAGGTGTGACGTCGTCATCCTTTTTGGCCTCAACCTTCAGTGCCTGTATGGAATGCCAATCTAATTGTATCTTCCGGATCCATTCACGTACTAGTAGTGGTGGTCCTCCATCTGGCAATACATATAGGTCCATTTTGTGCATTTCCTGGCCTTTGTATATCACGTTCACCCTTATTTTTCCTTTGGGGTAGACTTTTTGCCCCATGTACGTCTTCAAGACAAGTTCTGTAGCTTTCAAGGGTATATGTGAGAATAGCCGCTTGTAGTCCCTTTGGTTTATGACTGTTAGGGCTGATCCTGTGTCCAATTCCATTTCCACTTGGACTCCGTCTATCTTGAGCGTGACCCAGATAGTCTGGTGATCCTCCATTTTGATTACCTTATGTAGTTTCAGACAACACAGCTCCTTGCTTCTGGAGTCTGTATCACTTTTCTGTTCGTCTGAACTGCAGTCCATCACCTTATATACCTTTTTGTACTTCTCCTGTGGAGATTTCTTGCTGCTGGTTTTCTTCCCTGACCTGCAGACTCTTGCTATGTGTCCTGCTTTTCCACACTGTCTGCACACTTGGTCCTGGAACCAACAATCCTTCTGGTCGTGTGTTGTTCTGCTGCAGCGATAACATTTCCCTGCTCCATATGACATTTCATTGGTGCCATATTCTTGCGGTCTCAGTTGTATCTCTGCAGCGCCCCATGCGGCTGCTTTGTCTGATACTGCCATGCTGAAAGCCTTGTCCAGCGTGAGATCCTTTTCCGATAGAAGCCGTTTCTGGGTTCCTTCACTTTGAAGCCCACAC
This sequence comes from Somniosus microcephalus, assembly GCF_052327205.1. Lineage (NCBI taxonomy): Eukaryota > Metazoa > Chordata > Chondrichthyes > Squaliformes > Somniosidae > Somniosus > Somniosus microcephalus. Next base: position 221,836,564 of record NC_140987.1, read on the forward strand.
ACAAACTTGTCCCTTAACATATCTGCTAGTCCCAATCCAAACTGGCAGTGTTTCAATAGCTTGCGCAGTTCCGTTAAGTACTCAGCATTACTTTCGTCTTTATGCTAGTTCCTTTTGTGGAACTTAAATCGTTTTGCTATCAGCAGCAGTGTGGGGTTTAAATGATCCAGGTTTCTGTGATTCTGTGATTTCCACTATGCTTTCGAAATTCTTATCCACTGGCTTCTCTGGGGTTATTAGGTTTCGCAGTAAGCCATAAGTTTTTGCACCCATGGAATTTAACAAAACCAGTGCTTTCCTAGCATCTGGCACTTCATTCGCCTTGCAGTACACCTCAATGCGTTCCACATATGTCACCCAATCTTCGACTTCATTGTCGAACGCAGTGATACTGCCACTCTTCGACATCCCTGGGTGTGATTAAGCTGTCTAAAATGGCGCCTCCCGCGCTCTCCCTTCTTCTCCGCTGGCACACAATGGTGTCTCCCGCACTTTCCTTTCTTCCCGCGCTCGCCCTTCTTCTCCACTGCGGCTTCTAAAATGGCATCTCCCGCGCTCTCCCTTCTTCTCCGCGGCTCAATGGCGTCTCCCGCACTTCCTTTTTTTTTTCCGTGGACGCTGTTCAGCCCTTGTGCCCTGGCTGCGCTCTGCGCGTTCTCCTGTGCTTTACCCTCTCTCTTTTTTTGTTTTCGTCGACGCCGCTCAGTCTTCAACCCCCCCGGCTGCGCCCTGTGCGCTTCACCCTCTCTCTTACCCCGTGGTTGGCTCCAGCCGCCGCTGTCCGGGAAGGGGCTGCGCTGTACCTGTTGCCAGTCTGTTGCTGGATCGTCGTGGCTGGAGAACCAAGCCCAGCCCTCAACAGCCTCCCCTGCGATGTTCACTCTCTGCCGGATGACTGGGCGGTTGCTCGTGGTCGACACCCGTGCTTCTGGCCTCGACTTTCTTCCACCGTCCTCCCGGAGCGAATCCTTGAAAGGAAATGCAGAGTTGCAGGTAGATTCGGATCGACCTCGTCGCCACTATTGAATCCGTTGATTCTTAAAGTATGATGTTTTCCAATAACTGGACGGAGGCTGTAAATTAACAATCAACAGGTGTTTACTGGAGGAGGGCAGTCTAAAGACTAACAGTACAGTGGCATGCTTAAGGCTTATATACATGTGTGGTCACTGCCGGTACTACAGTAGACAGGAGCAGTAAAAGTATTTCTCTCTTAAAGGTACATACACTACATTACCCTCCGCCCCGGTAGGGGGCGACGGAGGGTAAACAGGGAAAGGAATGGAATAAAGAAGCCTCGTGTTGATGGCTGAAGGAATACATCCCGTGTCCGTGTGTTGAGCACATTACAAAAACGACCTCACACCCACGACTGTGTTGGGGACTGGTAACTCTTGTACCGCTTCTCTCCTAACCTTATCTATGGCCCTTTCTCCAGCGCGTACGGTCAGGCCCAGGAATTTCACCTCCTGCTGGCCGATCTGCACTTTCTTTGGGTTTACTTTAAAACCCTCCTGCCTCAGCAGCTCCAGCAGTTCGGCCAGTAGTGGGCCATGCTCCTCTCTCGAATCGGTGAAGAGGAGCAGGTCATCCACGTACTGCACCAACTGTCTGGGCTGGCTGAAGCCCTTTCAACTGTTCGCCATGCACTGCTGGGAAATGCTGGGGTTGTTGTGGAAGCCCTGAGGCAAACAGTTCCACGTGTACTGTTGCCCTTTAACCTTAAAGGCAAACTTGTACTGATCCTCCCTCCTTAAAGGGATGGGCCAAAACCCGTTGGAAATATCCAGCACCGTGAAAGTGGTTGCGGATGCTGGGATACTTCCTATCAGGTCGGCAATTGCTGCTACCATGGGCGCACATGCTGGGATGTTGCTGTTGAGCACCCGATAGTCCACCGTGGCCCTCCAGGAATTGTCCAGCTTTCTAAGCGACCACAGTGGAGAGTTTGCGTGGGTGGCTATCGGTCTCAGAACTCCCTGCTGTACTAAGGAGGACATGGCTGCTTCCATGTCTGGCTCCACTTCCCTGGGGAAGTTATACTGTTTCTGTGGTTGGGCCATGGGGTCCCCGTCTACGCTGACCTCAAACCCATTGACCCTCCCGCAGTCGTGTTTGTGTGTGGCAAATGTGGCTAGGTGGGCGCGCACAAATGCCTAGAACTCTTTTGGGGTATTGCTGACCATGAGCTCGAGGTTATAACCCTCTTTCGGCTACATGGTGCACAGAGTCCCCTTCCCTTCTTTCCCTGGGATGACTGCTACCTCGCCGTCCTTGCCCCCCATAGGCAATGATTTCTTAAATCCACCAGGATCCTGTGGCCTACAATAAAGTCGGCTCCCAGGATCCCCTTTCCACCCTCCTGTTCCCACTTCATTAGGATACAGGTCCACTTAGAGCGGCGTGTACCCAAACGAATGGAGAGCAGGATGGAAAACGAGCCAGCCTGTTCTCTGCCTGTGAATCCTGACAGATTGTATGGGACCCCGTTAGACAGAGGTGAGGTGGTGGGGTTAGCTGAATGGACCACGGTGCATGATGCCCCCGTGTCCAACAGATAGGTCCCCTTCACCTTTTCTACCTCCATCTCCACGAGGGGTCTCTTCCATACATCGTACCACAGGGATAACAGGTAAACAGGCTGCGCTGGCTCTAGTCATGGCTGTGGATTGGATGGGGCTGACGGGGTCAGAGCACCGGTAGTGGTCTCCCCTGGCCAGTCAATAAGGACCTCATGGTGCCCAAAAATGACTCGACCGCAGCGGGAGGGATCCCTGCCTCTACCTTTTGGGCTGGGGCTGTGGAGTTCTTTCCCTTGCTCTCTTTCCAAGGGTTTTTGCACTCCTTCCTCCAGTGGCCATCCTTCCCACACCCGTAGCAATTGAGCTTATTGCTAGAAGGGTTATTCCCTTCCTGATGCCACTCCTTCCTACCCTGTCCGGGTGTGTTGCCTCCCTGGTGCAAGGGTCAAGGATGTCTCAGAGCGGCTGCAGAGCATCTTGGAAGGGGAGGGTGAACAGCCAGTTGTCGTGGTGCATATAGGTACCAACAATATAGGTAAAAAATGGGATGAGGTCCTAAAAGCTGAATATAGGGAGTTAGGAAGTAAATTAAAAAATAGGACCTCAAAGGTAGTAATCTCAGGATTGCTACCAGAGCCAAGTGCTAGTCAGAGTAGAAATAGAAGGATATTTCAGATGAATATGTGGCTAGAGGAATGGTGTGAGGGGGAGGGATTCAAATTCCTGGGACATTGGAACCGGTTCTGGGGGAGGTGGGACCATTTCAAACCGGATGGTTTGCACCTGGGCAGGGGCGGGAATGATGTCCTAGGGGGAGTGTTTGCTAGTGCTCTGGGGGAGGGTTTAAACTAAAATGGCAGGGGGTTGGGAACCTGAGCAGGGGGACAGAGGAAAGGGAAACAAGGATAAAAGCAAAAATAGGAGGGAGAAAAACAAAAGTGGCAGTCAGAGAAATCAACGGTTTAAATCAAACATGGCCACAGTAAATAATAATTCTAATAGTTCTAAGAGCGTTAAAAAAACAAGCCTGAAGGCTTTGTGTCTTAATGCGAGGAGCATTCATAATAATGTGGATGAATTAGCTGCGCAAATAGAGGTAAACAATTATGATTTGATTAGGATTACGGAAACATGGCTCCAGGGTGGCCAAGGCTGGGAACTCAACATCCAGGGGTATTCAATATTCGGAAAGATAGGCAAAAAGGAAAGGGAGGTGGGGTAGCATTGCTGGTTAAAGAGGGGATTAACACAATTGTAAGGAAAGATATTAGCTCTGATGATGTGGAATCTGTATGGGTAGAACTGAGAAATACCAAGGGGCAGAAAACATTAGTGGGAGTGGTATATAGACCTCCAAACAGTAATGCGGAGGTTGGGGATGGCATTAAAAGGGAAATTAGAGAAGTGTGCAATAAGGGCACAGCAGTCATCATGGGTGACTTTAATCTACATATAAATTGGACTAACCAAATTAGTAACAATATTGTGGAGGAGGAATTCCTGGAGTGTTTATGGGATGGTGCCCTGGACCAATATGTCAAGGAACCAACCAGAGATCAGGCCATCTTAGACTGGGTATTATGTAATGAGAAAGGATTAATTAACAATCTTGTTGTACGAGGCCCCTTGGGTCGGAGCGATTATAATATGATCGAATTCTTCATTAAGATGGAGAATGAAGTTGTTGACTCAGAGACTTGGTTCCTGAATTTAAACAAAGGAAACTACGATGGCCTGAGGCGCAAGTTGGGTAGGATTGATCGGGGAATGTCACTCAAAGAGTTGACGGTGGATAGGCAATGGCAAACATTCAAAGACCGCATGGATGAACTACAGAATTTGTTCATCCCAGTTTGGCATAAAAATAAAACAAAAAAGGTGACTCAATCGTGGCTAACAAGGGAAATTAGGGGTAGCATGAGATCCAAGGAGAGGACATATAAATTGGCCAGAAAAAGCAGTAAACCTGAGGATTGGGAGCAGTTTAGGATTCAACAAAGGAGGAAAAAAGGGATTAATTAAGAAGGAGAAAATAGAATATGAGAGTAAGCTTGCGAGGAACATAAAAACTGACTGTAAAAGCTTTTATAGATAGGTGAAGAGAAAAAGATTGGTGAAGTCAAGCGTAGGTCCCTTGCAGTCAGAATCAGGGGAATTTATAATGGGAACAAAGAAATGGCAGACCAATTAAATACACATTTTGGTTCTGTCTTCACAAAGGAGGACACAAATAACCTGCCAGAGATGTCGGGGAACATAAGGTCTGATGAAAGGGAGGAACTGAAAGAAATCAGTATTTGTAGGGATATGGTGTTGAGGAAATTGATGGGATTGAAGGCCGATAAATTCCCAGTGCCTGATAATCTACATCCTAGGGTACTTAAGGAAGTGGCCGTAGAAATAGTAGATGCATTGCTGATCATCTTCCAACATTCGATGGAATCTGGAACAGTACCCATGGATTGGAGGGTAGCTAATGTTACCCCACTATTCAAAAAAGGTGGTAGAGAGAAAACGGGGAATTACAGACCGGTAAGCCTGACATCGGTAGTGGGGAAAATGCTAGAGTCCATCATAAAAGATGTAATAGCAGAGCACTTGGAAAACAGTGACAGGATCTGACAAAGTCAACATGGATTTACAAAGGGTAAATCGTGCTTGACTAATCTACTGGACTTTTTTGAGGATGTAACTGGTAAAATAGATAAGGGAGAACCAGTGGATGTGGTGTATTTGGACTTTCAGAAGGCTTTCGATAAGGTCCCGCATAAGAGATTAGTGTGTAAAGTTAAGGCACATGGGATTGGGTGCAAGGTACTGACTTGGATAGAGAACTGGTTGGCAGACAGAAAGCAAAGAGTTGGAATAAACGGCTCTTTTTCTGAGTGGCAGGCAGTGACTAGTGGGGTACCGCAGGGATCAGTCCTAGGACCCCAACTATTCACAATATATATTAATGATCTAGACAAGGGAACTAGATGTAATATCTCCAAATTTGCAGACGACACAAAGCTGGGTGGGCGTGTGTGTTGTGAGGAGGATGCCGAGAAACTCCAGGATGTTTTGGACAGGTTGGGTGATTGGGCAGAAGCATGGTAGATGCAATATAACATGGATAAATGTGAGGCTATCAACTTTGGTAGCAAAAACAGGAAGGCAGATTATTATCTGAATGGCAATAGATTGGGAGAAGGGGAAGCAAAACGAGACCTGGGTGTCCTTGTGCACCAGTCGCTGAAGGTAAGCATGCAGGTGCAGCAGGCGGTTAAGAAGGCAAATGGTATGTTGGCCTTTGTAGCGAGAGGGTTTGAGTACAGGAACAAGGATGTCTTGCTGCAGTTGTACAGGGCCTTGGTGAGACCACATCTTGAGTATTGTGTGCAGTTTTGGTTGCCTTATCTGAGGAAGGATGTTCTTGCCATGGAAGGAGTTCAGTGAAGATTCACCAGGCTGATACCTGGGATGGCAGGAATGACGTATGAGGAGAGATTGGGTCAATTGGGCTTGTATTCGCTAGAGTTTAGAAGAATGAGAGGGGATCTCATTGAAACTTATAAAATTCTGACAGGACTGGACAGACTAGATGCAGGAAGAATGTTCCCGATGGTCGGGGAGTCCAGAACCAGAGGTCACAGTCTAAGGATAAGGGGTAGGACATTTAGGACAGAAATGAGGAGGAATTTCTTCACCCAGAGAGTGGTGAACCTGTGGAATTCTCTACCACAGAAGGCAGTAGAGGCCAATTCATTAAATACATTCAAGAAGGAGTTGGATACATTCCTCAAGGCTAAAGGGATCAAGGGGTATGGGGAGAAAGCAGGGACCGGGTACTGAATTTGGATGATCAGCTATGATTGCATTGAATGGCAGAGCAGGCTCGAGGGGCCGAATGGCCTTCTCCTGCTCCTATCTTCTATGTTTCTATGTTTCTTTGTTTTACCTCATGCACCTTCCCCTTAGGTGGGTGTGCATCGGATCCCCTACCGTTCTTATAGGCTAGGGTCAACTGTCTGAATACAGTAAGTTCGGTGGTCAGGGGATTCTTGGGGTCGAACCAGACTTCCGCCTTGGCTCGGACCTGTGGCAAGCTGTTTGCCACCAGGCAACGGAGCCAGTGGGTCAGCTGATCCCCATTGAGGAATGCCCGTTTAGGTGCCCCAGGACAGGCACTCCGGTACACCGGCAATAACCAGTCCGCGAAAGCCTGCGGGGTTTCCCCTGCGAGCTTCACCGTCTTCTCCACATGGGAGAAAGGACTTCTCTCATTCATCCCCATTGCCTCCAGAACTTCATCCTTGAGCGCCTCATACCCACCCTGCCCCCTCTTACATTCATCAGAGAGGGACTGGACGAGCCTACTCTCCAAAGAGAACAGCAGCATTTTAGCCTGCTCAGCACCATCGCATTCGTTGATGCTGGCTGCCTGTTCCACTTCCCTGAAGTGGACCGAGGGGTCTCCTTTCTCGGTGAGCCTTGGGATATGGCTCACCATAGCCCTAAGCTGTTGGGTGCTATAGGGTAATACGAACTGGTTTTGGAGGGGTCCCTCTTCCTCGCCATCTACGGGTGGGCCGAACCGCCGATGCCAGGCTGGGCACATCGGTCCTGGTTCCAGCCTCTCCCGCGGGGGTTGTTCCACCTCCGCTTCGACCCCTGACTGCAGCCCCCCTTGCTGCCAGACCTCGCTAAAACCTGGTGCTACGGGTGGGTGTCGCGGGACCTCCTGTTCCTCAACCAGGTCGCCCCTTGGCACTACCTGTGGTGTCTGAACCGTTCTCCCCTCGTTCCCTGTGAAATCCGCCTGGCCTGCCCTCGGGCTTATGAGGCACCCCATGCCCTTTGCCTTCCTTAGTGCCAGGCTCAGATTTTCTATCTGTTCCTTGCAGGGGCCATGGTCTGCGTCTTCAAACCCCTGTTCGCTCACTAAATGATAAGCTGCTTTTACTTCCTTTACTTTCTCCTCCTGCTCCCTTACTTATCTCGCTAGGCGGGCATTCTTTTCCCATAACCTCAACTCGTTACCCTTGGCTTCGGTGACTTGGCACTGTAGGTATTCCAACCTGGCCTTATGTTCTCCCATTAACTTTACCCTTTCCTGATTCAGGGCCTGCAATGCTACCAGTAACATCTCCCCTGCTAGAGCCTTGCCCTGGATTTCCAGGGCTGACTCCTTTATCTCGGCTGCCTGTGCTGCAACCAGCCTGTCCAAAAGCTGGACCTGCTTCTTGAAGCACATCAGCCAGACTGCCTTCTTTAGGGACTTCTTGTGCTCCTTTCCTTCTGTCCCCTTAACTGCGGCATCTACCGGACGCCCAGCCTTTAAAAGATTGGTGATCCACTTCTTCATGATATTCACCTTGCTGAACACATAATCAGAAATCCTTTCCTCCATCATGGTTTGCTCTTCCGAACCATTGTTTACTGTATCGCACCCCTGTTGCCGGAGTCTTGCCGCGGTCGCCATTTCTGTAGGGGGTGGCGTGTGCCCAGTCAGCTTCGCCTCTGACTGTCCCTGAGCTGTTTGAATCGCTCTCACACCCCTGGGTTCTAGGCACCAGACTTAGGTACAGGTGGTGATGCAGAAAATCGAGTAGGCAAATGGCTTGGTGCAAGAAAACCGCAATTTTATTAAAGGCACAATAAAACACAATCTTACTGAGAATTACTGAAATAATTACAGGCATAAACGATTACACTTATATGGGAATGTGGAACACACGGCACATCGAGGGAGACAAATGCATTAAAATCCCCTTATCCTTATCCCACCCCCAATACCTAACTAGATTAAGCTACGAGGGGCCAGGAATTCATGCTCACCAATTCAAAACCTGTTGATTTAACTGGTTGTGAGTTTTGAGGTTTACCCTTGCTGTCCTTTGGGGTTCGTCGTTGTCACGTGGTCACAGGGCGCGGCGATGGAGTTGTTTGTGCGACACACCCTCCTTTTCCTCCGTTCGCGATGGGTCTTCTTCTTCCTTGGATGGTTTGGTCGCCGACGGTTTTATCACGGTTGGGGCTCGGTTGGCGGTTTATACCGTTAAACTGATTTTTCTACCCATGCTTTGAACGCCAGTTTATTCATCAAATGCCAGCTTATAACTAGGCCGTTTGTCCTGATTTCACTGTCCATGCATCAAACGCCAGCTTATAACTAGGCCGTTTGTCCCCCAACACGCCTTTCCACTGCCCTTCTCTGCCTTTACCGGTTTTACCGTTTTTCTCGTCTCGTCTCTTGTCGTCTGCCCGTTCGTGGCCCCGTATGTCCTGTGCGTCTTTGAATCGGGTCTCGTTCTCCTCCCGCGTTTGGCCCCCGGTGTGGTAATGGGCATCCTTGGTGTTGAGCGGCGCGGGGAGCGAGAAGAGAGCCCGCCACGAGGCCAGGGCACGAAAGTCGAGAAGCAAGCAGCCAGAGCAAGAGGGCAAGAGCTAAGAGACTGATTACTACCAGTGGGCCTACAATTATACCCGGTTCTTCACCCCTTATCTGCGCGCCAAATCAGGTCAGTTCTTTGTCTAACTTTTGGCGGGCTCGTCTAAAATGATTACAGTTATTTACTTTAACGACTTCTGGGGTGGTTCAATCACAGAATCACAGAAACCCCACAGTGCAGATAGAGGCCATTTCGGCCCATCGTCTCCGTGTTTAATGGCTTCGATATCCTGGCTGTTTGTTATTTATGGAACTTAATCGTCTTTCATGACTTGGCAGCTACCTGTGAGCTGTTACCGATTATTTATGCGAAGAGTTGATGGCCTTCAGATTAGGCCCATCCTGACTTGATCTGTTCCAAGATGAAGAATGCATATTCTGTGTTTACCTAGCTGTCTGGCTTTACAAAGTCTTTCACAGATCCATGCATGTTAGGTTTCGTTTCAGGGCCTGCCTTTTGCAGGGCCTTGCTTTTAAAATCCTGTCGGTTTTGGTCACGAGGTTACAGAAGCCATTTTGGGTACCCCTTTTAGTAACTTGTCCATACAGGGCCCCTTTATGCATAACTTTCGGGGAATGTGGGAATTTTGTGAACCCTACACTCTCAAGCCACTTGCAAGCACTGAGGGGGACCTGGCCCATAAGAGGGAAGTTGGTGGCAGACATCAAGGAAGCGGGGGCTCCTCTCCAAGCGCTCACACTTCCATGTCACTGCAGAGCCCTCATTCAGAGCCCCACCAGAGTCGACACCCAACTGAGATTGGCGTCTCAACCCCTGCACAGCCGTAGGAGCAGCAGACTGTTGGCGAGCCCTCACAGGTTCGCAACCCCAGAGGACACCCGCCAAAGGTGTTGAGACAGGAGCAGCAAGAAAGTGAGCAAGGTGCCTTCACATCTGCTGAAGCCACAGATGAAGCACCACGTAGGAGCACGCGTAAGATACTGCACAAATAGTCACAAGGGTAGTCACTTGGGTGAAATTTGATGTTTATTATTAAAAAGCCATCAGATGGTTACCGTAAATAAAGAGTCTGATGGCTACTGCTGCAGTTGTGGCGTGTGTCATTTCGCTAATGGGACTTCCACATTGAGGGCATGGATTACTTGGTATATGCCTCAGTTGAGGAAGCGCTCAGTCAAGGTGGCGAGAGGGGTTTCCCAGGAGGTCACACTGGAGATGGGTGTCAGGCTCCAAACTTCCGCAGCCATAGTTATGCCTTCTGAAAGTTCCCCCAGACCTGAGACAACAAAGTCTTGCCACCTGCAAATGATGGCTGATCAAATCTCCTATTTAATGGTTGAGCTGCAGCTGATAGTCATCAATCCAATTGTGCTACCGCCAGGTTTCACCGTCGTGTGCCAGAACAGGCGGGCTTCATGTGGGAAAAGGGTTAAAATCAGAAAGGCCTATCAAAATGGCATTATAGAGGCAATTTAGTGCTTGTTAAGGGCCTTAAGGGCCTATCCCGCCTCTTGGAGGCGGGACAGAGACGGGACCAGTAGACATGACATAATGAAAATTGCTTGGAGGCGGGATGGAGGCGGGGTTGGGCCTGTCCGCCAGTTTTTTCCATTTTAACCCCCCACATGCCTCCAATCCCGCCTCAATGGCTCGATGGAAAATCGAGCCCTTAGTGTCTGTCGTTCAGGTGCTCTTTCCTGATGTAATGCTCCTAGAAGTGCTCCCCCAGTGGCTGCAGCATAGCTGGTGGAAGGCTGCTGAGTTTCCATGGGGGAGACTTCAGCTGGCCTTCCAGGACGACCTTGAGCAGCTCTGAGCCTTGAAGGCCCGGCTGTAGACTGCACCACCTCGACATGGGCGGCAGCAATCTGGGCTGGCTGGCTGACGGGGCAGTGGCAAGGACAATGGCAGAGTGGCAGTGGTGGGTACAGGAATGCTGTCATCCTGAGAGAGGACAGCAGGTTCCTGCTCCAGTGACCCACTGCCACTCCCCCGGGGCGGCGCCTCAGCATTCCTAGCAATCTGTTGGAGGACAGACTGCTGGCCTGCTGTGACACCCGGCAAGCCTTGGTCAGCACTGGTTAACCCATCCACGATGGCAGCAGTCTGAGCATGGGTGGCATTAAGCTGAAAATGCAGGAGAGCAGGCTGTGCTTCCGCTGCAGCACTGAGATGTTGGGTCACTTCCGCCTGTGCTGCAATGATAGCTGCGACATTGCCCATCACACACAGCATCATACAATAGCAAAATACTGCGGATGCTGGAAATCTGAAATAACAACAGAAAATGCTGGAAAAACTCAGCAAGCCTGGCAACATCCGTGGAGAGAGAAACAGAGTTGACGTGAACTCTGTTTCTCTCTCCACGGATGCTGCCTGGCCTGCTGAGTTTTTCCAGCATTTTTTCTTGTTATTACACACAGCATCATGTCTGGGTTGACATGTTGGGCTGGATTTTGATTGCGGAGGCGTGTAGGAGGCGGGACTACAACTTTCGGGGTTGTAGTCTCGCCTCCATCGAGTTGTGGCCAACCCACGTGATTTTCACTTGATTGACCTTGTTGAGCCCGCCCAGTGGGCTCAGCAGGCCAATTAAGGGCCACCCGGCAACAGGTGACATCATAGATTGACATTTCATCTGTCAAGACCTTTTGACAGATGAAATATCAGCATTTCACAGCTGTTTAAAGCTGTCAAACACTGACAATCTGTACTCCAAGTTAATTCCTTCCTCTCAGGCTGATTTAGAGATCTCCCCGGAACAGAAAGCTGACTGCTGCAACTTTTGACAGCTCGTGGCCATTCTGCTTTCTGTGCCGGTGAGATGAGGGACTCCCGAGACCTGAAGGAAGGAAGGCTGTAAAGGTAAGTAAATGTAAGTAAAACTTCTTTAAACACTTTACACACACCGTGTATGCACGGTGGCATAGTGGTTAGCACTGTTGCCTCACAGCGCCAGGGACCCGGGTTCAAATCCGGCCTCAGGTGACTGTCTGTGTGGAGTTTGCACATTCTCCCCGTGTTTGCGTGGGTTTCCTCCGGGTGCTCCGGTTTCCTCCCACAGTCCAAAGATGTGCGGGTTAGGTTGATTGGCCATGATAAAAATTGGCCCTTAGTGTTAGGGGGGATTAAATACGTGGGGTTACGGGGTTACGGGGATAGGGCTTGGGTGGGATGGCTGTCGGTGTAGGGACCGGGTACTAGGGTTTGGATGATCAGCCATGATCTCGTTGAATGGCGGCGCAGGCTCGAGGGGCTGAATGGCCTACTCCTGCTCCTATCTTCTATGTTTCTATGTTAAACACACTTACCTCTGAACTCATGCACCCATCACTCACCTGAACACTGGATATCTCAAACCCTTCAGCCCGACGGTTCACCTCGCTAACTTGGCGTGGTTTGGAGCCGTCGGGAATTGCACACTTCAGCAATAAAAATAGGGATTAGGCTAAAAACAGCGTGTTAACTACCTGTAAACAGACAGTTAATTGGCACTAATCCCCTTCCCGCCTCGGGGGAGGCGGCTCCCAGCACAGGTCGGGTATCCGCCTCCTTTGAAACTGGCATAGAGGCGGGTTGTGGGCGGGATGGGTTCGTGCCGCCCGATTTTGAGATTTTAACCCCCCACACACCTTCAATCCCGCCTCCACGGCCTAATGAAAATCCTGCCCGTTCGCTTTGGCAGTTTTTCATCATTTCCAGCCTGGAAATCCTGGGCTCCAAGCTCTGCACAAAGGTCCATGCAATGTTGAAGGCGGACTCCTCCATGCTCCTTGACATTGCCAAGAGGCTCTCTGGCAGGCTTGCCATTGCACCTAGCAATTCGCTGTGCATGCCCATCACCCTTCTTCTGAAGTCTGCCCCATCGAGGTACTCATTTGAGTCCTGTGCAGCAGAACTCGCGTGTGAACTCACCCTTCCGGGGAGCTGGTCCCCGAGCTGCCCTTTCCCTCTGGCCTTGCTGCAGCCCACTCGTACCTGGTGCCTCACCCTGTGTAGATTCTGCTTCTACAGTAGCCTCCAAAGTACGCGCAGTGCCAGATTCTGAGCTGGTATCTGTGATTGACAGATGCTGTCTCTTCTTCTTCTCCTCTCCCCTCGCTCTCCTGCATTGCCCGGGAACAGGCTGCTCAGGTGTTTGTTCTTTGTTAGCTGAAAGCAAAAAGACACAAGAGTCAGGTTATGGTGAGGGGGGCATGCGGGGTAAGCAAGATATCCATGCATACAGCATCAGCAGCTTGTAAGTGAGAAGAGATTGTGGGATGAGGTGGAAGTGGGATGTGAGAAAAAGGATTCGGAATGAGCATACCGTTGTTTTCCCCAAGGGCTTCAAACTTGCCGGTTGCTACGGCCTCCAAGATCTGCCGGCCAATGATCTCCAGCACTCTGTCCTTCAGGTCGGTGAGGTTCTATATTGTGGCTTGCCCCACACCTGTCTGTCACTGCTTCCTCCTTATATGCGTGATCTTGGCCTGCAAGAGAAAGGGAAGTGTGCGAGTGTGTGTGGTGCAATGTGTTTGGGTGATGTGCCTGCCCTGGTTGAATAGCTGTCAGTGTGTGCAAGGTGTGTGATGTGGGTGTGAGTGTTGCAGCAGTGGTAAGGTTGTGAGTGTGAAGTGAAGTTATGATTGTGAGGTCTGAGTGGTGATAGGCAGAGATTGTTGGTAGGTGAGTGCTGGAGGTGTGGTGCATTGAGCAGTGTGTGAGGCTTGTGGTGCAGATGGTGGGATATGGCATTTGCTGAAGCCTTCACTCACCTTGACCTGCCATGTGAGGTCATTAAACTTCTTTCAGCACTGGATGGCCGACCTGGGGACCACAGTGCTGGCCATCACATAGGTTACTATCTCCTGCCAGAGCCTTCAAAATGTATGTGGTGAGTGCTTCCTGCTAGTCTGCGGGAAGAGGACAGCCCTCCTCCTCTCCATGGCCATCACCAGTGCCTCAAGAGACACGTCAGAGAATCTGTAGGCTCTCTCCCAGTGCTGAGACTCAGCCGTCGGTTTCCAGTACCATCTGCTTCCAGGTGGAGTTGGAACTGGATTGACAATGAGCTGCTGCAGCATCAACGCACCTCCCCTTTAATATACTGAATAAAGCCTGTGCCAAACATGACTGAGAATTAGACTGGACCCGATATTAGCTCAACTGTTGAACGTTAAGCCTACGAGCAGCGGTTTTAGCACCGAGAGCAAGACTATAATCATGTTAATGAGGACTGAGCATGAATTTTGCATGCTAGCTAGACCATTTTGACCTGGTGCAGCTTAACATCTTTGGGCCTTAACACTGCCCGTTTCTTGGCCATATCCAATTTCTAGGCCATTGTCTTTTGTAAGTTAGGACAGAGGCTCCCTGGGAGTTAATATTTGCAAGCCCTGCCCCTCATTTTTCTTCGGAACCGAGGATGACTTGCTCCCACATTAAAAATGAGTTCTCAGGTGACCAATGCGGGACCTACAGTCTCTGTCACAGGTGGGGCAGATGATGGTTGAAGGGGCGGGTGGGTGGGGTGCTTGGGTTGACGTGCGCTCCTTGCGCTGCCTGCGCTTTGCTTCCGCTTGCCCCCAGCAAAGAGACTCGAGGTGTTCGGCGCCTTTCCGGATGCTTCTCCTCCACTTTGTGCGGTCTTGGGCCAGGGATTCCCAGGTGTCGGTGGGGATGTTGCACTTTTTCAAGGAGGCTTTGAGGGTGTCCTTGAAGCATTTCCTCTGCCCACCTGGGGCTCTCTTGCCGTGTCGGAGCTCCGAGTAGAGCGCTTGTTGTAGGAGTCTCATATCGGGCATGCGGACAATGTGACCCGTCCATCGGAGCTGATCGAGCTCATAGATTGAAAATCTTTGCTGTATGCATAAATGCATGTGATGTTGTCTCCATAATTAAACATCAGATTGAAAACAGGCAGATTGGTATCTACCTTCTGTTTTAAAATGGAATAAAATCGAGTTACAACAGAACCTAACCAAGCCTAACAGGACAAAAATATTTATTTTTGTCACAAATTCCGAAAGGAAACGATTCTCCTGTGAGTCATGGAAGCAGAGGTCAGCTGGAGAGCAAACCGAACAGAGACAGGCCAGGGAACAGAGCTCATGAGGAATACTGTGAAGCCATTAGAAGGGAAAATGGCACTTAAAAAAACCCATATCATAGCAGAGCTCTGAGTTTCTTACACTGACAAACAGTGAGAAGAGGAGAGAATACCATCTTATCTGAGAAACCCTGATCTAATAATCCAGACCCCTCAATCTGAGCTGATTTCTTAACCCCAATGAAGATGGATCTGGATAAATAATTTTGCTCTCTGCTCAGGGGAGTATGATGTGTCTTTGAGGAAGAGACAGAGGAGGCTGATGGTTAGCTGAAAACAATCTGATTTTTTTGCCCAGCACTGAAGGTTGGGATTGATTTTTGCTCCTTTCTTCCTAACCTTTGCTCGGATTCCGGGTATCAGCTTAATGGGACACAAGGCAATGAAAAATTTCCTTCTCACGCTGATTTTTTAAATTACATATGGGCCCCAATATTTATGGGGAGGCAGGGAGGGAGCCTGATTTAAATATTATAATGAGGTGTCCCACTTCTCGAAAGCGAGGCACAGACACGGCAATGGTGGCAGGCGCGTAGGTGGTGGGTTGGGTTTGGATTGCCCATTTTTAAAATTTTTAATCCCCCGACCCGCTCCTGCCCATCGTGGCGGGGGAGTGTTAAAATTCCCCCCATCGATTTCATTCTATTATATATTTTACATAATTTATTCAAATTGTCTTGAAAGAAACAATTATTTAAAAGAGCCCAACTTGTAAGTCGTCAAAGTGAGAAGCTTTCAAGCAGTTTGATGAGAATCATCTTGCATCGCCACAGATTACCTGTGTGTGCTGCTTTGGGCTTTTAAGTTGACAAGAGTTTCATTTCAGTAATGGTTCCTGTGAAGAAAGACAACTTTTGTGATTCTTTTGTTAGTCTTCTGCATTTTGGATAATTGGCAATTTTCTTTCTTCAGGTTTTAGGCAATTTTAGCCTTCAGTCATTTTGAAATTGTTAAGCTTCAGGTAATTCAGTAAAATATCAAGGGAACAAACGTTTTGCAATTTCTCAGGCTGATGTCAGGGCATCTGGTGTCATCGACAGTGCTATCAAGCAGCACTTACTCACCAATAATCTGCTCATTGATGCCCAGGTTGTGTTCCGCCAAGACCACTTGGCTCCCGACCTCATTACAGCCTTGGTCCAAACATGGACAAAGGAGCTGAATTCCAGAGGTGAGGTGAGAGTGACTGCCCTTGACATCAAGGCAACATTTGACCGAGTATGGCATCAAGGAGCCCTAGTAAAAATGAAGTCAATGGAAATTGGTGGGAAAATGCTCCACTGGCTGGAGTCATACCTAGCACAAAGGAAGATGGTTGTGGTGATGTCCTAGTAAAGGATCCCCTTGGAATGAGTGACCATAACATGGTTGAATTCCATATTCAATTAGAGGGTGAGAAGGTTGGATCTCAAACAAGCGTGCTAAGCTTGAATAAAGGAGACTATGAAGGTATGAGAGCAGAATTGAGTAGAGTGGATTGGGAAAATAGATTAAAGGGTAAGACGATACATGATCAGTGGTGTACATTTAAGGAGTTATTTCACAACTTCCAAAAAAAATATATTCCACTGAGAAGAAAAGGGTGTAAAAGAAAAGACAGCCATCCGTGGCTATGTAAAGAAATTAAGGATAGTATTCAACTAAAAACAAGGGCATATAAGGTAGCCAAATCTAGTGGGAGCATAGAGGATTGGGAAAACTTTAAAAGACAGCAAAAAATAACAAAAAGGTTGATTAAGAAAGGGAAGATAGATTATGAAAGTAAATTAGCAAAAAATATAAAAACAGATAGTAAGAGTTTTTATAGTTATATAAAAAGAAAAAGGGTGGCTAAAGTAAATGTTGGTCCCTTAGAGGATGAGACCTCTAGGTGGGAAATGGTGGGAAATATGGAGATGGCAAAAACACTGAATGAATATTTTGTATCAGTCTTTACAGTAGAAGACACTAAGAATATCCCAACACTGGACAAACAGGGGGCTAAAGGGGGGGAGGAGCTAAACACGATCAAAATCACTAAGGAAGTGGTACTCGGTAAAATAATGGGACTCAAGGCGGATAAATCACCTGGACCTGATGGCTTACATCCTAGGGTCTTGAGGGAAGTGGCGGTAGGGATTGTGGATGCATTGGTAATAATTTTCCAAAACTCCCTGGACTCGGCAAAGGTCCCGGCAGACTGGAAAACTGCTAATGTAACACCCTTATTTAAAAAGGGCAGTAGACAGAAGGCTGGAAACTATAGACCGGTTAGCCTAACATCTGTGGTAGGTAAAATTTTGGAGTCCATTATTAAGGAGACAGTAACAGGACATTTGGATAATCATAATTTAATAGGACAAAATCAGCATGGTTTTATGAAGGGGAAGTCATGTTTGACAAATTTGCTGGGGTTCTTTGAGGAAGTAACATATAGTGTGGATAAAGGGGAACCAGTGGACGTAGTGTATTTAGACTTCCAAAAGGCATTTGACAAAGTGCCACACAGAAGACTATTGCTTAAGATAAAAAATCACGGGATTGGGGGTAATATTCTGGCATGGATAGAGGATTGGCTATCTAACAGAAGGCAGAGAGTTGGGATAAATGGTTCATTCTCAGACTGGCAATCAGTAACTAGTGGTGTTCCGCAGGGGTCAGTGCTGGGTCCCCAACTCTTTACAATCTATATTAACGATTTGGAGGAGGGGACCGAGTGTAACATATCAAAGTTTGCAGATGACACTAAGATGGGAGGGAAAGTAGTGAGTGAGGAGGACATAAAAAACCTGCAAGGGGACATAGACAGGCTAAGTAGGTGGGCAGAGATTTGGCAGATGGAATACAATACTGGAAAGTGTGAGGTTATGCACTTTGGCAGGAAAAATCATAGAGCAAGTTATTATCTTAATGGCAAGAAACTGGAAAGTACTGAAGTACAAAGGGATCTGGGGGTCCTGGTGCACGAAACTCAAAAGGTTAGTATGCAGGTGCAGCAAGTGATTAAGAAGGCCAATGGAATGTTGGCTTTCATTGCTAGGGGGATAGAATATAAAAATAGGGAGGTATTGCTTCAGTTGTACAAGGTATTGGTGAGACCGCACCTGGAATACTGCGTACAGTTTTGGTGTCCATACTTAAGAAAGGACATACTTGCTCTCGAGTCAGTACAAAGAAGGTTCACTCAGTTAATCCCGGGGATGAGGGGATGGACATATGAGGAGAGGTTGAGTAGATTGGGACTCTACTCATTGAAGTTCAGAAGAATGAGAGGCGATCTTATTGAAACATATAAGATTGTGAAGGGGTTGGGTCGGGTGGATGCGGGGAGGATGTTCCCGATGATGGGTGAAACTAGAACTAGGGGGCATAGTCTTAGAATAAGTGGCTGCTCCTTCAAAACTGAGATGAGGAGGAACTACTTCACTCAGAGGGTGGTAGGTCCATGGAATATGCTGCCCCAAAAAGCTGTAGAAGCTACATCATTACATAAATTTAAAACAGAAATAGACAGTTTCCTAGAAGTAAAGGGAATTAAGGGTTATGGGGAGCGGGCAGGAATTTGGACATGAGTCTAGGTTCGGATCGGACATGGCCCTGTGGGTAGCGGAGCGGGTCCAGGGGCCGTGTAGCCTGATCCTGCTCCTATTTCGTGTGTCTAATTCTGTTAGATTCAGGAGATGGTTCTGTGATAGTGGATTGGCGGTTAGGATCAGATCAGCCATGATCTTATTGAATGGCGGAGCAGGCTCGAGGGGCCGATTGGCCTACTCCTGCTCCTATTTCTTATGTTCTTATGTTCTTATGAAGGTCAATCATCACAGCTCCAGGACATCGCTGTAGGAGCTCCTCAGGGCAGTGTCCTAGGCCCAACCATCTTCACCTGCTACATCAATGACCTTTCCTCCAGCACAAGGTCAGAAATGGGGATGTTCGCTGATGACTGCACAGTGTTCAGCGCCATTCACAACTCCTCAGATAATGAAGCAGTCCATGCCTGCATGCAACAAGACCCGGAAGGCGTTCAGGCTTGGGCTGATACATGGCAGAGAACATTCGCGCCACAGAAATGCCAGGCAATGACTATCTCCAACAAGTGAGAGTCTAACCACCTCCCCTTGACATTCAACGGCATTACCATCACCGAATCCCCCACCATCAACATCCTGGGGGTCACCATTGACCAGAAACTTCACTGGACCAACCACATAAATACTGTGGCAACAAGAGCAGGTCAGAGGCTAGGTAATCCGCAACGAGTGTCTCATCTCCTGGCTCCCTAAAGCCTTTCCACCATCTACAAGACACAAGTAAGGAGTGTGATGGAATACTTTCCACTTGCCTGGATGAGTGCAGCTACAACAACACTCAAGAAGCTCGACACCATCTGTAATGTATATACCTTTAAGGGGGGGAACTACTTTTTACAGCTCATGTATACTGTAGTACCGGCAGTGACCACACCTGTATATAGCACTGAGTAGTAATCTGTACAGTCAGTTCAACTGTGAGCCACGTTGAGTAAACACCTGTTGTACCATTTCTGCTGCAGTCTGTATCTTATTATACACGGACGTAACACCATCCAGGACAAAGCAGCCCATTTGATTGGCACCCCGTCTACCACCTTAAACATTCACTCCCTCCACCACCGGCGTACCGTGGCTGCTGTGTGTACTATCTACAAGATCCACTGCAACAACTCGCCAAGGCTTCTTCGGCAGCACCTCCCAAACCCGCGACCTCTTCCACCTAGAAGGACAAGGACAGCAGGTGCATGAGAACACCACCACCTCCAAGTTCCCCTCCAAGTCACACACCATCCTGACTTAGATGTATATCGCCATTCCTTCATCGTCACTGGGTCAAAATCCTGAAACTCCCTCCCTACAGCACTGTGGGAGTATCTTCACCACACTGACTGCAGCGGTTCAAGAAGGCGGCTCACCACCACCTTCTCAAGGGCAAATAGGGATGGGCAATAAATGCTGGCTTTGCCGGCGACGCCCACATCCCATTAAAACTATTTTAAAAAAAAATCTTCTTCACATGCAACCTGCTGAAGTTCTTCTTCCTCTTCATCCAAGGCATGTCTCATAGCTACAAAAACATAGGTATTTTTTCAGACTGGAGGGAGGTACACAGTGGTGGTCCCCAGGAGTCGGTTTAGGACCACTGCTCTTTTTGATATATTAATCACCTGGACATGGGTATACAGGGCATAATTTCAACTTTTGCAGACATGAAACTTGGAAATGTAGTAAACATGATGAGGATAGTAACACCCTTCAGGAGTGTTGTGTATGTACCTTTAAGAGAATAACTGGTCTCAGACTGCAGTACCGGCAGTGACCACCCCTGTATAAAAGGCGCTAGAGAGCCTCGGTTGTTTAGTTTCGTTATGGACTTCCACCAGTAAAGATCTGTTTGTTTCACTCCTGCTAGTCCGTGTTTAAATCATTCACGGACTTAACACTGGCGACGAGTAAGAAACGAACTTACCTGCAACTCAGCAGCAGCTCCGACGATGTTGTTGAAGGTCGGAGCCAGAAGAAAAAAAAAGAGGCCATTGAAACTCGAGAAACGGGCGTCGACCGTCAATCATTGATTAAAAAACTTGCAGGAGCGACTTTCCAGAGCCAGGCTGGGTTCCTCGGTCCGTGGTTTCCCAGCTAATCGGGCTGGTGGCAGGTAGTGCTCTGATCCTTCCTGGGCTGCGGCGGGCTGAAGCTCGATCGGGTGGCCTTTCAACGGGCCGGGCAGCGAGTCAGGAAGCAAGGAGAGAGAGAGAGGGTGGAGCACACAGGGCGCGGCCGGTGTTTCAAAGCCAGGCAGCGTTCGGACCTAAGAAGAGGGAGGGAAGTGTCCCAGAGGGTCCGCTCCACGACAGGAAGATAATAAAAGAAAAAGAATTAATATTTAACGCGCAGGAAACCGTGGAAAGCAGTGCTAACAACAGCGGGGAAGAAGACAAAGCGCGGGAGGCGCCATTTTGTTAAATCGGGGAAGAAGGCATAGCGCGGGAGGCGCCATTTTAGATTTGCAAGATGCCGAAGACTGGCTGTATCACTGCTTTTGATAATACATTAGAGGACTGGACCACGTATGTGGAAAGAGTCGAGGTATATTTTGAGGCAAATGAAATAGCGGAGGGGAAAAAGGCATCAATATTGCTAAACTTAATGGGCGCTAGAACGTACGGCCTATTGCGGGATCTGATTACTCCAGCCAAACCGAAGGCGAAGAGTTTTAACGAAATTGTTGCTGTTCTACAGGAGCACTTAAACCCTGCACCGCTGTTGATAGCAGAAAGATTTAAATTCCACAGGAGAACTCAGCACAAAGATGAGAGCAATGCTGAGTATCTTACAGAACTACGCAAGCTATCAAAGCACTGCCAGTTTGGAGCAGGACTGGCAGATACCCTACGGGACAAATTTGTCTGTGGACTCCTGAGTGAAGGAACACAGAAGAAGTTACTCGCAGAAAAAGAGCTGACGCTAGATAAGGCTTTCAGCGTGGCAGTATCGTATGAAGCAGCAGCCAGGGGAGCTGCAGAAATTCAACAAAAACCACAGGAATACGGCACCCACGAAATGACACGGGGATTTGCAAAATGTTATCGCTGCGGCAGAACTAACCATGACCAGAAGGACTGCTGGTCCAAAGACAAAATATGCAGACAATGCGGGAAAATTGGACACATTGCACGAGTTTGTAGGTCTGGGAAGAAGACCAGCGACAACAAAAAGGCTACTAAGGAACCGTACAAGAAAGTACAAAAGATGACGGACAGTAGTTCCGAAGACCAGATGAGCGATCGTGAATCCGAGAACAGGAGATTAAGCTGTCTCAAACTTCACAATGTAATCGCAAAAGAGGATCACCGAACCATTTGGGTCACCCTCACGATAGCAGGGTCCCAAGTTAAAATGGAATTGGATACAGGATCAGCGCTAACCATCATGAATCGACGAGACTACGAGCGGCTATTTTCACACATACCCTTGAGAGAGACATCCATCGTCTTGACGACATATACAGGGCAAAAAGTATACCACAGAGGAAAAATAAGGGTGCCTGTCGAATACAATGGCAAGAAAATACGGAAATTGTATCTCTACATACTGCCAAATGGTGGACCACCGTTATTGGGACGGGAATGGATCAGGAAGATAAACTTAGATTGGCATTCCATTCATGCAATGATGGTGGACGGTAAAAAAGATGAAGACGTCACTCCTGGACGATTGTCAACAATCTTAGCTAATGCCAAAGAGGCATTTCAACAAGAACTGGGCACGCTTAAAGGCGTAACCGCCTCGTTAAAAATAGAAGAGAATGCAGTTCCCAAGTTTTTCAAAGCGAGACTGGTACCATATGCAATTCACCCAACCGTCGAGGCAGAGCTGGAGAATCTGGAGAAGGCGGGTGTGTTGTCTAAGGTCGACTGGAGCGAGTGGGCGACACCCATCATTCCTGTCATGAAGAAAACGTTAAGCAATAAGTCCGGAGAGCCAAGGAAGATTCGCATCTGTGGGGATTTCAAGGTGACGGTGAGCCCTGTCCTTCACATAGTACAATATCCTCTTCCAAGGATAGAAGACATCTTCGCCTCACTATCTGGAGGGAAGCGTTTTACAAAAATTGACCTAGCACAAGCATATTTGCAGATGGAGGTTGAAGAGTCCTCTAGGAAGTATCTCACGATAAACACTCACAAAGGTCTTTACCAGTATCATCGATTGGTATTCGGAGTAGCATCGGCTCCGGCGATATGGCAAAGAGCGATGGAACAAGTCCTGCAAGGGATTCCGGGGACTCAGTGTTACTTGGACGACATCCTTGTAACAGGTGAAGATGACAGTGAATACCTTAACAACCTAGAACAGGTGCTCGCTAGACTACGGGAACATGGGCTGCGAGCCAACCGCCCCAAGTGCGAATTTTTTAAGAAACAGATATCATATTGTGGCCACGTGATTGATGAAGAAGGGTTACATAAGTCCCCTGACAAAATTGAAGCGGTTGTTAAGGCCCCAGCGTCTGAAAATGTGTCGCAACTGAGGTCATTCCTCGGGTTGGTGAATTACTATCATAAGTTTTTGCCGAATTTGTCGACAATTCTGCACCCACTGAACGCCCTGCTACGAACGGGGGTAGCATGGAAATGGAGCGATGATTGTAAACGTGCTTTTCAGAAGAGTAAGGACTTAATCACTTCGAAGGAAGTATTGGCTCACTACAACCCAGCACTGCCAATCAGGCTGGCGTGTGATGCGTCTCCCTACGGCATTGGGGCGGTACTGTCACATAAATTCCTTGATGGTTTGGAGAGGCCGATAGCTTTTGCGTCACGCTCGTTAACTTCTGCCGAGCGTAACTACGCCCAGATTGACAGAGAGGCCCTCAGCCTAGTGTGGGGGGTGAAGAAGTTCAATCACTATCTGCACGGTCAAAAATTTACTCTACTAACCGATCATCAACCTCTTGTCTCCATTTTCAACCCTCAGAAGGGCGTACCGATAATGACAGCACAACGGCTGCAGAGATGGTCCCTTTTCCTAGGGGCACACCAATATGACATCGAGTACAAAGGAACTAAACAGCATGGAAATGCTGATGGATTGTCACGTCTACCGTTGCCGACGGTGGAAGAAGAAGACCTTGCAGTGGATCCAATGGAGTTATTCCACTCGACCATAGTCGAATGTCTCCCTGTGACGAATGCAAACATAGAAAAGGAAACACGGAATGACCCGACACTATCATGGGTCTATGATTTAACGGTGAAGGGATGGCCAGCACATGCGAACCACTGCTGCCAGCATTCTCGCCGAGAAGAGAACAGCTGTCAGTGTGCAGAGGAACCTTGATGTGTGGATCCAGAGTAGTAATTCCACCTAAGTTGACAGATAGAGTGCTCAATGAGCTTCATGAGTGTCATCTGGGTGAGGTAAAAATGAAGAGCTTAGCCAGAGCGTTTGTGTGGTGGCCGGGAATCGATAGAGAAATCGAAGAGATGACCAAGAGCTGTGCAGGATGCCAGAAGGTCCAAAACACCCCACCACAAGCTCCTCTGCATCCATGGGAGTGGCCCTCATCTCCATGGCAAAGGGTGCACATTGATTTTGCTGGTTCCTTCATGGACTCGATGTTTTTAATTGCGGTGGATGCACATTCAAAGTGGCCAGAGGTAATAAAAATGCCCTCAACCACCACGGAAAAAACTATCACAGTTTTACGAACCATATTCGCCAGGAATGGGCTGCCTGAACAGATTTGCTCTGACAATGGACCACAGTTTGTGTCTGAAGAGTTCCGGAGGTTCTTAAAGAACAATGGTGTTAAGCATTACACATCTGCCCCATATCATCCAGCCACTAATGGATTGGCTGAGAGGTTTGTCCAAACATTCAAGAAGGCTATCAATGCAATGTGTAATGAAGATATACCCCTGCAACACAAGGTGGACAACTTCTTGTTTGCCTACCAGAATGCGACACATGCGGTTACCAACCAAACTCCAGCCATGATGTTCTTCAATCGAAGACTGCAATGCCGCTTGGATTTGGTTAAGCCAAACGTCCGAAGAGATGTGGAGAACAGGCAGTTTCAGAATATGAATGAAGGGCTGACCAGGAGTTTTAAGATACGTCAACCAGTTTTGGCCCGGGACTACCGCACTGAGAAATGGCAGCCAGGAACGATTTGTACACGACAAGGACCTCTCATGTATACCGTGGACGTTGGGGAGAGCATTGTAAGACGCCATGCTGACCAGATTCTAGAGTCACTGGAAAACGTCAACTCCACACCACGATCTGATACACCTGGTAATGAAATCGACGTTCCAATTGCAGCTACCGCAGAACCGGTAATATTGGAAGCAGATGAACCAAACAATGACATTGATTCCGACTCAACATTGCCAGAAGAACCTGTTACCCCAAAGAGGCGTTATCCAGACAGAATCAGGAAGCCTCCTCAAAGACTGAACTTATAATTGCTTAAACTTAACCACTGTATCTAGTAACAGTAATTGTGATTGTAATTCATTATCATTTAGTTGTTAAATGAATGTTATGTACTATTTATCTAAAAGGGGAGGAATTGTTGTGTATGTACCTTTAAGAGAATAACTGGTCTCAGACTGCAGTACCGGCAGTGACCACCCCTGTATAAAAGGCGCTAGAGAGCCTCGGTTGTTTAGTTTCGTTATGGACTTCCACCAGTAAAGATCTGTTTGTTTCACTCCTGCTAGTCCATGTTTAAATCATTCACAGACTTAACAAGGAGGACATAGACAGACTGGTGAAATGGTCAGACACATGGCTGATGAAATCAAATGCAGAGTAGTGTGAAGTGATACATTTTGATTGGAAAATGAGGAGAGGCAATATAAACGAAATGATACAATTTTAAAGGGATGCAGGAACAGAGAGATCTGGGGGGTGTACGTACACAAATCTTTGAAGGTGGCAGGGCAAGTTGAGAAGGCTGTTAAAAAAGCATACGGAATCCTTGGCTTTATTAATAGGTGAATAGAGTACAAAAGCAAGGAGTTATGCTAAACCTTCATAAAACACTGGTTAGGCCTTAGCTGGAGTACTGTATTCAATTCTGGGCACCGCACTTTAGGAAGGATGTCAAGGCCTTAGAAACAGTGCAGAAGAGATTTACTAGAATGGTACCAGGGATGAGGGACATCAAGTTACGTGGAGAGACTGGAGAAGCTGGGGTTGTTCTGCTTAGAGCAGAGAAGGTTAAGAGGAGGTTTGATAGAGGTGTTCAAAATCATGAAGGGTTTTGATAGAGTAAATAAGGAGAATCTGTTTCCAGTGGTAGAAGAGTCGGTAACCAGAGGACACAGATTTAAGTTGATTGGCAAAAGAACCAGAGGCAATATGAGGAAACAGATTCAATAGCAATTTTCAAAAGAGAATTCGATAAATACTTGAAGGGAAAAAATGAACAGGGCTATGGGAAAGAGCAGGAGAATGGGACGAATTGGATAGCTCTACCAAAGAGCCAGCACAGGCACGATGGGCTGAATGGCCTTCTTCTGTGCTGTATTATTTATGATTCTATACTCTTTTTGGATTGCCCCATTGTATAACATACAATCCATCACAAATATTTTATTTGCTTTTTGTTGTAAACAATAGGACACTTCCTGATCGGCTCAAGCACTAAAAACCTGGCCTCAGCATCCCAAATGCTGCCCTGTGAAATTGTGTGTCTCATTACAACAGTGATGAGCATGAGTTTGCAGATTATAGAGATGTGTTGTGAGCTAGTATTTTAGTCCAAATCCAATGTCACCCAGGAACCAGGAAAGCATGGCAGTGTTGAGTGCTCAAAACAAAACATTGTGGGTTGACTCTGGTAGGTATTTTGGACTCCACACTAGCTACAGGTTCATGGAATGGAACCCCTTCTGATACATATATTCCATGTTTTGGCGTGAGTATGCACAAATCTTTACACTGGCACATCAGGAACACCTAGGGGGAGAAATTGGGTGTAGCCCCGTTTGGGGCGCTAGATCTGGCGAAGCGCAAAGCCTAGCGCCAGTTGCGATTTAGCGCTACCTGGCGCTATATTGGGTCGTTGCGCCCCTGAGGGTGATTGTGGCGCAAAATCAGGCGGTGCACGAGGCTCTTAAGGTGCTATCCCGGGGGCGCAACCCAATTTAGCGGCGGCGGGGCGCAGGTGCTTTCAATAATCACTGGCCCCGAGACACACTGGCGCCAGCCAGCTCTTAAAGGGGTGGGTCGAGTAGGATCACCAGACCCAGCACTTCCTGGCATGCCTTAAATTCGGCGCTGTTGTGTCTGTGTATAATAAGACACAGACTGCAGGAGAACGGTACAACAGGTATTTACTCAACGTGGCTCACACGGGAACTGATCTGTACAGATTACTACTCAGTGCTATATACAGGTGTGGTCACTGCCGGTACTACAGTAAACATGAGCTGTAAAAAGTAGTTCCCCCCTTAAAGGTATATACATTACAATTCCTCCCCTTTTAGATTAACAGTACCATAACACTCATTTAACAATTAAATATCAAACTAATTACAATTAACACTTTTAACATGCAACATTAGCTGAAAATAGTCTATTTATATATTCAGTCTTTGGGGAGGCTTCCTGATCCTTTCTGGATAGCGCCTTTCCCGAGTGTCTTGCTCTTGGTGCGGAGACGATTCTGGCCCCCTGTCGTCGGTTGGTTCATCAGCTTCCGATGCTACTGTTTCTGGGGTAGATGCGACCTGTACGTCGGGTTCATCACCAGGTACGTATGGGCGAGGCATGGGGTTGACTTGTTCCTGTGACTCTAGGATCTGGTCAGCATGGCGTCTCACGATGCTCTCCCCAACGTCCACTGTGTACATTAGTGGGCCCTGCCGTGTGCATATCGTTCCTGGCTGCCATTTTTCTGTTCGGTAGTCGCGGGCCAGGACTGGTTGCCCTACATTGAAGCTCCTTGTTGGCTTCTCATGGATGTGCTGGAATTGCTTACTCTCAACATCTCTTCGTACGTTTGGTCTGAGCAAATCCAGGCGAGATCTTAACCTTCGGTTAAAGAACATCATGGCTGGGGCCTGGTTGGTGACTGCATATGTCGCATTCCGGTAGGCGAACAGGAAATTGTCCACCTTGTGCTGCAGTGGAATGTTGTCATTGTACATAGCTTTTATTGCCTTCTTAAAGGTTTGTACGAACCTCTCAGCCAATCCATTTGTGGCTGGATGATACGGGACGGATGTGTAATGCCTTACCCCATTCTTTTTCAAGAACCTCCGGAACTCTTCGGACACAAACTGTGGTCCGTTGTCGGAGCAAATCTGTTCTGGCAAGCCATTCCTGGCAAAAATGGTCCGTAGGACTGCAATAGTTTTCTCCGTGGTGGTGGAGGACATTTTGATGACCTCAGGCCATTTCGAGTGCGCATCCACGGCTATTAAAAACATTGAGTCCATGAATGGACCAGCAAAATCAATATGCACCCGTTGCCATGGAAATGAGGGCCACTTCCCTCAGTAGGGATTGTGGATGCATTGGTAATAATTTTCCAAAACTCCCTGGACTCAGCAATGGTCCCGGCAGACTGGAAAACTGCTAATGTAACACCCTTATTTAAAAAGGGCAGTAGACAGAAGGCTGGAAACTATAGACCGGTTAGCCTAACATCTGTGGTAGGTAAAATTTTGGAGTCCATTATTAAGGAGACAGTAACAGGACATTTGGATAATCATCATTTAATAGGACAAAGTCAGCATGGTTTTATGAAGGGGAAGTCATGTTTGACAAATTTGCTGGAGTTCTTTGAGGAAGTAACATATAGGGTGGATAAAGGGGAACCAGTGGACGTAGTGTATTTAGACTTCCAAAAGGCATTTGACAAGGTGCCACACAAAAGATTATTGCTTAAGATAAAAAATCACGGGATTGGGGGTAATATTCTGGCATGGATAGAGGATTGGCTATCTAACAGAAGGCAGAGAGTTGGGATAAATGGTTCATTCTCAGACTGGCATTCAGTAACTAGTGGTGTTCCGCAGGGGTCAGTGCTGGGTCCCCAACTCTTTACAATTTATATTAACGATTTGGAGGAGGGGACCGAGTGTAACATATCAAAGTTTGCAGATGATACTAAGATGGGAGGGAAAGTAGTGAGTGAGGAGGACATAAAAAACCTGCAAGGGGACATAGACAGGCTAAATAAGTGGGCAGAGATTTGGCAGATGGAATACAATACTGGAAAGTGTGAGGTTATGCACTTTGGCAGGAAAAATCGTAGAGCAAGTTATTATCTTAATGGCAAGAAACTGGAAAGTACTGAAGTACAAAGGGATCTGGGGGTTCTGGTGCACGAAACTCAAAAGGTTAGTATGCAGGTGCAGCAAGTGATTAAGAAGGCCAATGGAATGTTGGCTTTCATTGCTTGGGGGATAGAATATAAAAATAGGGAGATATTGCTTCAGTTGTACAAGGTATTGGTGAGACCGCACCTGGAATACTGCATGCAGTTTTGGTGTCCATACTTAAGAAAGGACATACTTGCTCTCGAGTCAGTACAAAGAAGGTTCACTCGGTTAATCCCGGGGATGAGGGGATGGACATATGAGGAGAGGTTGAGTAGATTGGGACTCTACTCATTGGAGTTCAGAAGAATGAGAGGCGATCTTATTGAAACATATAAGATTGTGAAGGGGTTGGATTGGGTGGATGCGGGGAGGATGTTCCCGATGATGGGTGAAACTAGAACTAGGGGGCATAGTCTTAGAATAAGGGGCTGCTCTTTCAAAACTGAGATGAGGAGGAACTACTTCACTCAGAGGGTGGTAGGTCCATGGAATATGCTGCCCCAAAAAGCTGTAGAAGCTACATCATTACATAAATTTAAAACAGAAATAGACAGTTTCCTAGAAGTAAAGGTCACTTTTTCAAGGGGCGCACCACTATGAGATTGAATATAAGGGCACGAAACAGCATGGAAATGCTGATGGGCTATCACGCCTGCCACTGCCTACTGCGGAGGAAGCACCAGCAGTGGATCCTGTCAAAATATTCCATTCGACTATAATTGAATGCTTGCTGGAGCCTTGACTACTGCCTCAATCTTCCCTGGGGACTTATGTAACCCCTCTTTGTCGATAACATGGCCACAATACGAGATCTGTTTTCTAAAAAACTCGCATTTGGGGCGGTTAGCTCGGAGCCCATATTCCTGCAATCTAGTGAGCACCTGCTCCAGGTTGGCAAGGTGATCACTGTCTTTTTCGCCCGTGACCAGGATGTCGTCCAAATAACACTGGGTCCCTGGGATCCCTTGCAGGACTTATACCATTGCCCTCTGCCAAATTGCCGGAGCTGATGCTACCCCGAACACCAGCCGGTTGTATTGGTAGAGACCTTTATGGGTGTTGATTGTGAGGTATTTTTTTGATGCTTCTTCTACCTCCATTTGCAGATACGCCTGGGCCAGATCAATCTTAGTGAAGCGTTTCCCTCCAGATAGCGAGGCGAAAATATCTTCAATCCGCGGAAGTGGATATTGTACGGTGTGAAGGACCGGGTTCACTGTTACCTTAAAGTCCCCACAGATGCGAACCTTCCTTGGTTCCCCAGGCGTGCTGCTCAACGACTTTTTCATCACAGGGACGATGGGTGTAGCCCACTCGTTCCAGTCTACCTTGGACAGTACACCTGAACGTTCCAGACTCTCCAGCTCTGCTTCGACGGCTGGACGGATCGCATAACGTACCGGTCTGGCCTTAAAAAATTTTGGGCTTGCGTTTTCTTCAATTTTAATCATCGCTGTCATGCCTTTTAGTGTTCCGAGTCCTTGCTGGAACACTTCTTTCGCGTCA
Organism: Somniosus microcephalus; assembly: GCF_052327205.1. Taxonomy (NCBI): domain Eukaryota; kingdom Metazoa; phylum Chordata; class Chondrichthyes; order Squaliformes; family Somniosidae; genus Somniosus; species Somniosus microcephalus. The sequence goes on from NC_140987.1 coordinate 221,866,936, forward strand.
GTTAGGATCTTTGACAGTCGCCCAGGTGTGACGTCGTCATCCTTTTTGTCAGCCACAGTCAGTGCCTGTATGGAATGCCAATCCAGTTGTATTTTCCGGATCCATTCACGTCCCAGTAATGGTGGTCCTCCATCTTGCAATACATACAGGTCTAGTTTTGGTGTTTCCTTACCGTTATATATAACGGGACCCTTGGGTCAGAGCGATCATAACATGATCGATTTCTCACTCGAAATGGAGAGCGAAGAAATTGACTCAGAGACTAAGGTCCTGAATTTAAACAAGGGGAATTATGATGCCATGAGACGGGAACTGAGTAGGTCTGATTGGACAACATTCCTGGGAGGACTGGAGGTAGATAAACAATGGCAAACATTTAAAGATAGAATGACAAAATTGCAAAAATTGTTTATACCAATCTGGCATAAAAGGAAATCTAAAAAGGTGACTCAACCGTGGATAACAGGGGAAATTAGAGACAGCATAAAATCCAAAGATAGGGCGTATAAAATAGCCAAAAAAAGCGCCAGAGCGGAAGATTGGGAACAGTTTAAGATAGAGCAAAGGAGGGCAAAGGGCATGATCAAGAGGGGCAAAATAGCTTACGAAAACAAGCTGGCGGAAAATATAAAAACTAACTCCAAAAGCTTTTATAAATATATCAAAAGGAAAAGACTGGTGAAAACCAAAGTTGGTCCATTGCAGTCAGATACGGGGGAATATATAATGGGAAATAAGGAAATGGCAGATCAACTAAATGCATACTTTGGGTCAGTCTTTACGAAGGAAGACACAAAAAACCTCCCTGGGATATCGGGAAAAATAGGGACATTGGCAAAGGAGGAACTGACGCAAATCAATATCTCTAAGGATATGGTGTTAAGGAAGCTAAAGGGATTGAAGGTGGACAAATCCCCAGGGCCTGATAACATGCATCCTAGGGTACTGAAGGAGGTGGCCCTAGAGATAGCGGATGCACTAAGGATGATTTTTCAGAATTCATTAGACTCGGGAACAGTGCCGATGGATTGGAGGGTAGCTAACGTTACCCCACTATTCAAAAAGGGGGGTAGGGAAAAAGCAGGTAATTACAGACCTGTAAGCCTTACATCAGTTGTGGGCAAAATGCTGGAGTCCATCATTAAGGATGAAATAGCGGAGCACTTAGCAAATGGGGACAGGATAGGACAGAGTCAACATGGATTTACAAAGGGTAAATCGTGCTTGACTAATCTATTGGAATTTTTTGAGGGAGTAACTGGTAGAATAGATGGGGGAGAGCCAGTAGATGTGGTGTACCTGGACTTCCAAAAGGCCTTCGATAAGGTCCCACATAAAAGATTAGCATGGAAAATTGAGGCTCATGGGATAAAGGGGAAAGTATTGGCGTGGATAGGGAACTGGCTGTCAGATAGAAAACAGAGAGTTGGAATAAACGGCTCATTTTCTGAATGGCAGGCAGTAACAAGTGGGGTACCACAGGGATCTGTCCTGGGCCCCCAGCTGTTCACAATTTACATTAATGACCTGGATCAGGGAGTCGGATGCAGCATTTCCAAATTTGCAGACGACACTAAACTAGGAGGGGGGGTGGGCTCAGAGGAAGAGACCAGGAAGCTCCAGAGCGATTTGGACAGACTGGGCGATTGGGCGGATAAATGGCAGATGCACTATAATGTGGACAAGTGCGAAGTTATCCACCTTGGGTGCAGGAACGGGAGGGCAAATTATTATTTAAATGGCAATAGATTGGGAGAGGGGGAAGTACAGAGAGACCTGGGTGTTCTTGTACACCAGTCACTGAAGGCGAGCATGCAGGTGCAACAGGCGGTCAAGAAGGCAAACGGTATGCTGGCCTTCATAGCAAAAGGGTTAGAATACAGGAACAGGGATACCTTGCTGCAGCTGTACAGGGCACTGGTGAGACCACACCTCGAGTACTGTGTACAGTTTTGGTCGCCTCATCTGAGGAAGGATGTTCTTGCCATGGAGGGGGTGCAGCGGCGATTCACCAGGCTGATACCAGGAATGGCGGGAATGACCTATGAGGAGAGACTATGTAGTTTAGGGATGTACACACTGGAGTTTAGAAGATTGAGAGGGGACCTCATAGAAGTGTATAAAATTCTGACAGGTCTAGACAGACTGGATGCAGAAGGAATGTTTCCCTTGGCGGGTGAGAACAGAACTAGAGGACATAATTTAAGGATAAGGGCTAAACCATTTAGGACAGAGATGAGGGGGAATTTCTTCACTCAGAGAGTGGTGAACCTGTGGAACTCATTGCCACAGAGGGCAGTGTACGCCAGCTCATTAAATATATTTAAGAGGGAATTAGATATATTTCTACGGGCAAAAGGGGTTAAGGGTTACGGAGAGAAGGCGGGGACGGGATACTGAATTAAAGGATCAGCCATGATCTCATCGAATGGCGGAGCAGGCACGAAGGGCCGAATGGCCTACTCCTGCTCCTATCTTCTATGTATCTATGTATCTATGTAACGGTCACCCTTATTTTTCCTTTGGGGTAGACTTTTTGCCCCATGTACGTCTTCAAAATAATTTTTGTGTCTCTCAAGGGTATGTGTGAGAATAGCTGCTCATAGTCCCGTCGGTTTATGACTGTTAGGGCTGATCCTGTGTCCAATTCCATCTTTACCTGGACTCCTGCTATCTTGAGAGTGACCCAAATGGTTCGGCGATCCTCCGTTGTGATCACATTATGTAGTTTCAGACAACTCAGTTCCCTGCTTTCGGAGTCGTTATCACTCTTTTGTTCATCTGAACTATTCTCCGTCATCTTATGTACCTTCTTGTACTTTCCTTTGGTAGGTTTCTTATTGCTGGTTTTCTTTCCCGACCTGCAGACTCGTGCTATGTGTCCTACTTTTCCACACTGTCTGCACACTTTGTCTTTGAACCAGCAATCATTCTGGTCATGTGTTGTTCTGCCACAGCGATAGCACTTCTCTGTTCTATATCACATTTCGTTTGTGCCATATTCTTGCGGTCTCTGTTGTATCTCTGCAGCGCCCCGTGCTGCTGCTTCATATGATACCGCAATGCTGAAAGCCTTTTCCAGCGTAAGGTCCTTTTCAGATAAAAGCCGTTTCTGGGTTCCTTCACTTTGAAGCCCACACACAAACTTGTCCCTTAAGGTATCTGCCAGTCACGCTCCAAACTGGCAGTGTTTCGATAGTTTGCGCAGTTCTGTTAAATAATCAGCATTGCTTTCAACCTTATGCTGGTTCTGTTTGTGAAACTTGAATCTTTCTGCTATCAGCAGCGGTGTGGGGTTTAAATGTTCCTGTAGTATCGTTACTATGTCTTCAAAACTCTTTTCCATTGGCTTCGTTGGGGTTACTAGATTTCGTAATAAACCATACGTCGTTGCACCCATTAAATTTAACAATACCGACACTTTCTTGTCATCTGACACCTCATTTGCCTTGCAGTATACCTCTATTCATTCGACATATGTAGTCCAATCTTCAACTTCATTGTCAAATGCAGTGATACTGCCACTCTTCGGCATTTTGGGTGTGGTTTAAAATGGCATCTCCCAATGGCTTAAAATGGCATCTCCCGCGCTTTCCTTCCTCCCCCACTGCTGCCAACGCCGCTCCCGGCGGTTCTCGTGGCAATGGCGGCGCCCTATAGGTTTCGCGTGCTTCTCCTGCGCTACTGCCAACGCCGCTCTCGGCGGTCCTCATGGCAATGGCGGCGCCTCGCGGGTTTCTGCGCGTCTCTCTCTCCCTCTCTTCGACGCTGCTCGGTCCCTGAACACCGGCTGCGCCCTGTGCGCTCTGCCCTCTCTCTCTCTCCCCCGTCGACGCTGCTCGGCCCTTTGCTGTGCCGCTCGGTCGGGCTCTAGCCCGCCGCTGTCTGGGAAGGGTCTGCGCACCACCTGTTGCCAGCCCGTTTTGCTGGACCACCACGACTGGAAAGCCAAGCCTGGCTCTCGACAGCCTCCTCCGCAATTCTCGAGTCTCTGCTGGATGACTGGGCGGTTGCCCGTGGTCGACGCCCGAGTCTCTGGCCTTGACCTCCAATCCACTGATCTCCAGGAACGAATCCCCGGGAGGTGATGCAGAGTTGCAGGTAGGTTCGAACTTGCCTTGTCGCCAATGTTGTGTCTGTGTATAATAAGACACGGACTGCAGGAGAACGGTACAACAGGTGTTTACTCAACGTGGCTCACACGGGAACTGATCTGTACAGATTACTACTCAGTGCTATATACAGGTGTGGTCACTGCCGGTACTGTAGTATACATGAGTTGTAAAAGATAGTTCCCCCCTTAAAGGTATATACATTACAGGCGCTAACTTACCTGAGGCGCTCCATCCTGTCAAAACATGGAGAGGGCGAGACAGAGGGCAGAGCGCTTCACCGAGGAGGCCCTTGAAGCTTTGGTAGGCGCTGTGGACCGCAGGCGTGATATTCTCTACCCTGAGGATGGGAGGAGGGCTCAACATGCAGATTACCGGCGAGCATGGAGGGATGTGGCCACCAGAGTGACCTGCAGAAGCGTGGTGGCCAGGAGCGCCGTACAGTGCCGGAAAAAGTTCAACGACCTCACTCGGGTCATCAGGGTGAGTGCCCTTTCCACGATCATCCTCATCCCTCCATCTGCACCTGACTTAATGGCTGGAGGGTGCCCGAACCCCCAAAGGCCATCTGTCTGCCTGCACCCATGGCTCTTCCAGGAAACACACACGCACATTCAGCTCAATGCATAATGTAAGGGCTAATCTACCATGGAGGGCATGTAATGACAGCTCAATGCATAATGCTTCAACACTCCCCGTCCTTTCTCCTGCAGGCGAAGCTGGTGAGGAACCGCCGAGAGCAGCTGGCCACTGGTGGAGGCCCGCCTCACCTGCAGAACCTAAGCGAGTTGGAGCTGAGAGTGCAGAGGATAGTGGGACACCGGCTGACTGGACCAGTCGCCTCTGGAGCTGCCGACCCCAGAGTGGACAGCGATGGTAAGGCTCTCACCTTTTTGATCTCTCTCCTACCAATTGCTCCCCCCACCAGCATGATTCTCCACTGCCGAGCCACTACAGTAGATTGCAGCACTTATGCCTCCCTCGCTGCCACCCTGTCCTCACGCTAAAGCCACTCCTGTACCTCCCTGCTTTCAGATGGTGAATCGCCAGGTGAGGCTGCGGGCCCTCAAGCTGCCACTGAGTGACTCTGGAGGTGACGACCAGGAGGATGCCGGACCATCCAACCAACCTCAGGCGAGCGAGCCCAATGCCAGACTGGGGGCACTACTTCCCTGGAGGGGGGCAGGGGGACCAGCTCTGAGGAGGAGGCAGTTCCAGGCACCAGCGGGCTGCAGCAACGCAGGGGGTTGAGGGAAGCTCGGGTGCCGTCTCCCCGGAGGGCGAGTCAGGCTGCCAGTGCTGCTGCACAGAGCGCAGAGAAGGTGCGTGCCCTCAGAGAAATGAGCGCCCAGGCTGGCGGGAGGAACACTGAGCTCATGGCTGCAGTGGGAAGGTTGTCTGAAACCATCAGGACACTGGCGCGGATGTCCAAGACATCGGCGCATCACAGGCTCGGAGTGTGGTGGACTTTGGGTCAGCATTGGAAAGGGCTGTCCAGGGCTTCGCCGAAGCACTGGCACCTGCAACGCAAGTGCTGAGTGCTGCCACGCAATCACTCGCTGTGTCCTGCATTGGCAGAGTGAGGCCAGGCGACCAGTGACTGCTGCCACCCTCGATGGCTCAGACAGGATTACCCGGGGCCCTCAGGGCACCACAGCAGGCCAGCAATCTGTGCTCCAGCAGATTGCTCCGGATGCTGATGCGCTGCCCCTTGGGAGTGCCAGTGTGTTGCTGGAGCTGGCCTCTCTCAAGATGACAGCATTCCTGCTGCCACCACTGGCACTTCCCCACTGCAGCTGCCACCACCAGCAGGACAGACTGCTTCCACCCATGCACAGGTGGAGCAGTCAGCAGCTGGACCCTCTAGGCGCAGAGGTCGTCCAGGCCGCACCTCAGGGGCATCTGTGCTCAGGGACAGTCAGCAGGCCTCCCCCAGCCTTGCTGCAGCCACTGGGGTCACATTAAGGAGGAGCTGCAGGGAGGGAAGGGGCCAGAGCCGCAAGAGACCGAGATCCCCATCCGGGGGCAAAGAGTAAAGGGGGGGGGATGAAGCCTCTGTTGAGGTCGAATCAAGGCCATAGAGGATGCCATGAGAGAACCTCATGTTTTGGACAGTCTCACGGGAGGGAGAGTCAATTATGTGTCTGTGTTTTTTAAGCTTTCTGTTGTTATTCCTTTTTCATGTTGAAATGAAGCAATTTCTTTGTATTAAAACACTTTATTCATTTACAAAGGCCAAGTCTGGTTTTTACATGATTTTTGCCCCTCACTGGCTTGGGGGGTATGAGGGCGGCTCCAATCCTGCTCCTGGAATGGCCGCAAGCATTCCGTCAGAGGGGCCTAGAAGCGACTTCTGATGAGCCTCTGACGCACGTCCCTCCCTCCCATCTTGGTCCTCCTCCTCCTCCTCCTGCTCCTCCTCCTCCTCCTCTGCTGGTGCGTCAATGTCTGCTGGCATTGGCTGGGAACGTAGGATGGCGAGGTTATGGAGCATGCAGCAAACAACGACGAAGTGCGAGACTTGCTCGGGCGAATACTGCAGAGCTCCCCCGGAATGGTCGAGACAGCTGAACCGCTGCTTCAGCACGCCGATTGTGTGTTCGACAATGTTCCTCGTCGCCAGATGGCTCGCATTGAAGTGTTCCTCAGCAGGGGTTCTGGCGATCCGGAGTGGGGTCATCAGCCACGGGTACAGAGGAAAGCCCTTGTCCCCAAGAAGCCAGTCTTCTGGGTGAGCCGGGGCCTCGAAAAGGTCAGCAATAGAAGTCTGGCGCACGATGAAGGCGTCGTGGCTGCTGCCTGGAAACTGTGCATTGACTGCGAGGATCAGCTGCCGGTGGTCACAGACCAGCTGTACATTCAAGGAATGGAACCCCTTGCGGTTGCAGAACTCCTCCGGATTGAAAACAGGTGCCCGCAAAGCCACGTGCGTGCAGTCAATGGCACCCTGCACCATGGGGAAGTCCGCTATTGCTGCGAAGCCCTCTGCGCGCTCCCGCTGCTTGTCCGGGGTCATTGGGAAGGAGATGTACTGCCACCTCCTTTGAAACAGGGCATCAGTCACTTGACGGATGCAGCAATGCACCGCGAACTGTGAGATGCTGGCTATGTCCCCAGATGTGGACTGGAAAGAGCCGGTCGCGTAGAAGTTGAGGGCAACAGTCATCTTCACAGCCACCGACAGAGATGTCCTGCACCTTATCTGAGGCTGCAGATCTGTCCGAAGCATGTGGCACAGCTCACTCACGACCTCCTTTCCAAAGCGTCGCCTTCTGAGACACTGCTCCTCTGACATGTTCATGTAGGAAAACTGCTGTCAGAAAACCCTGGCAGCGTAAGGTCTGGTGTGGCGATGTCTGTTGGCCCTCCTCCGTCTGGCCATGGCCGGCCCCCTCTCCCTGCATCTCAGTATCCTTTCTAGATGATGCTGCAGCAGGACGTTCCCCTCCAATGCAGCCCCCATAATAAGCGTGCACAGGAAGTGTCCCCTTTGCAAAAGCTCACCAGCAGCAAGGCGATGGTCAGAAGGCTGAAGTTCCTCTGCTTGCATGGGCTCAGTGGTCAAAAGGCTCTTTGTGTGCAGCTCAGCAACTCTTTGTAACTCAGGAAGAAGTTGTGCTCCAGAAATGGCTGCTGTTCTTAAACCACACCAGTCCCCTTTAAATAATGCCCCTCAGACCGAGAGCGATTGGGTAAGGTTCCCTGTAAGCTGTCACTAATAGCGCCAGGCGCGACGAAGGGGGGGCGCCACTGATTTTCCGATCCGGGGTGCACAAAAGGCGTTGCACACTGAAATGACATCATAATCTGCCTGCGCCCATGGGCGGGCGCTACGAGTTTGCGCCGGCGCTAAATGCATGGGCAATATGGGGTGAGGCATTAGGCACCCTGCGCCCGCCCGGAAATTGGCTAGCGCCCCACTTCTTGGCCTCTTTAGGCTTTAATCGGTGGCGCTACCAACCGAATTTCTCCCCCCTAGTGTCTGTGAGCACCGAGAATATGGGGAAACCCTGCAATGACATAAAAGTGATGATCACCTGATAATTGGTGATGTGCCTCAATGAATCCGAGACTCGACGTTAACGGAGCAAAGCAAGGCTTTTATTAACTAAGAAAGTAATACACAGTGGAGAAGTGTCTCCCATCCAAAGATCTGCTGCACTGTCTGTGAGACAGTGCAGCCTGCAAGTAGTGGCCAGGTATGGGCGGAGCCCTACACACAATACAGTACCGGAGGGGAAATGAAACTGAAACTAAACTAAACACAGAGAATACAGTGCCTGAGAACACAGAGAATACAGTGCCTGATGAACGGCATATTTCATCACATTCACCCCTTCTATAGATTTAGTCTGTTCGGGGGTTTGATAGTCCTCTGTGACCGACGTGGTGCCGCGGGTGTCGGCTGGGTGCCCCTGGTGGCCTCCTGGGTCTCTGCCGGGGGCACCGCCAGGGTTGTTGAAGGGGTAGTTGGTGGGGGCACCGTTGGTCGATGTTCTTCCGGGGGTGATGAAAGAGTAGTGGGTGGGTAAGAGTTGCTGTGATCGCTGTTGCTGTTGTTGTCGTGGTTGTTGTCATTACCGGCTGGGGCGACGTCTTTTATGGACACGGTGTCCTCCCTTCCGTCGGCGTGCCGGACATACGCGTATTGGGGGTTGGCGTGGAGTAGGTGCACTGACTCCACGAGAGGGTCCGTCTTGTGGCCCCTCACATGCCTTCGTACAAATACCGGACCTGGGGTGGAGAGCCATGACGGCATGGATACGCCTGAGGTGGATTTCCGGGGAAAGACAAACATTCGTTCATGAGGTGTGGCATTAGTGGCAGTACACAATAGCGACCGTATCGAATGGTGCACATCTGGGAGGACTTCCTGCCAGTGGGAGATAGGGAGGCCCTTGGTCCTTAGAGCTAGAGTGACTGCTTTCCATACTGTCCCGTTCTCTCGCTCCACCTGGCCATTACCCTGGGGGTTGTAGCTGGTGGTACGGCTCGTGGCGATCCCCCTGGACAGCATGTACTGGCGTAGCTCTTCACTCATGAAGGACGCCCCCCTATCCGTGTGGATGTAGCTTGGCATACCGAACAGGCAGAACAGGCTGTTGAGGCATTTAATGACCGTGGCGCTGGTCATGTCTGGGCAGGGGAAGGCGAATGGGAAACGGGAGTATTCGTCCACAATGTTCAGGAAGTAAACATTGCGGTCGACTGACGGGAGGGGGCCCTTGAAATATAAGCTGAGCCGCTCAAAGGGCCGTGTAGCTTTGATTAAGTGGGCTCTATCTGGGCGGTAGAACCGAGGGTTGCACTCAGCGCAAGTGCGGCAGTTCCTGGTCAGAGACCGAACTTCCTCAATCGAGTAGGGTAAGTTGCGAGACTTTATGAAGTGGAACAGCCGCGTGACCCCTGGGTGGCAGAGGTCATTGTGGAGGGTCTGTAGCCGATCCCCGGTGGCGCTGGCACACATCCCTCGTGAGAGGGCGTCGGGGGATTCGTTAAGGGCCCCTGGCCGGTAAATGATGTCATACTCGAAGGTGGAGAGCGCGATCCGCCACCTGAGAATCTAATCATTTTTAATCTTCCCCTTCTGTTTATTATTAAACATAAACGCTACCGACCGCTGGTCGGTAAGTAGGGTGAAGCGTTTGCCGGCTAGGTAGTGGTGCCAGTGGCGCACTGCCTCCACGATGGCTTGGGCCTCCTTTTCCACGGAGGAGTGTCTGATCTCGGGCCCTTGGAGGGTCCTCGAGAAGAAAGCTACGGGCCGCCTCGCCTGGTTGAGGGTGGCTGCCAAGGCAAAGTCAGACGCATCACTTTCCACTTGAAATGGAGTGTTCTCATCCACTGCCTGTAGCGTGGCCCGCTCAATATCCTGCTTAATGCTTTTGAAGGCGGCGTGGGCCTCAGCAGAGAGCGGAAAAGAGGATGCTTTCAAGAGGGGGCGGGCTTTGTCGGAGTAGTTGGGGACCCATTGGGAATAATAAGAAAATAACCCCAGGCACCTTTTCAGGGCTTTGGGAGTGTTGGGCAGGGGCAGCTCCCGTAGGGGGCGCAATCGGTCGGGGTCTGGTCCGATTTCCCCATTCTCCACCACGCTGCCTAGTATGCAGAGGCGCGTGATGTTGAAAACGCACTTGTCCTCGTTGTAAGTGAGGTTGAGTTTTTGTGCGGTTTTCAGGAACCTCTCGAGGTTCGAGTCGTGATCCTGCTGGTTATGACCGCAGATGGTGACGTTGTCGAGGTAGGGGAAGGTTGCCTGCAAGTGGTGGTCATCGACCATGCGGTCCATCTCCCTCTGGAAGACCGAGACCCCATTCGTCACCCCAAAGGGGACACTGAGGAATTGGTAGAGGCGTCCATTCGCCTCGAAGGCGGTGTACGGGCGGTCCTCTGGTCTGATAGGGAGCTGGTGGTACCGCTGACTTGAGGTCGATGGTGGAGAACACCCGGTATTGGGCGATTTGGTTCACCATCTCGGATATGCGGGGTAACGGGTAGGCGTCTAGCTGGGTGTATAGATTAACCGTCTGGCTATAATCTATCACCATCCGCTTCTTCTCGCTACCCCTCACCACCACCACTTGGGCGCGCCACGGGCTGTTGCTGCGTTCGATAATGCGCTCCTTCAGGAGCCTGTCTACCTCGGTCGCGATAAACCGCCTGTCCTCCCAGCTGTACCTCCTGCTTTTGGTCGCTATTGGCCGGCAGTTGGGAGTAAGGTTCGCGAATAGCGAAGGCGGCTTTATCTTCAGGGTAGCCAGACCGCACACTGTGAGGGGCGGCTGGGACCCACCGTAATTGAGCGTGATGCTTTGGTGGTGGCACTGGAAATCCAGGCCCAAGATCACGCTCGCACATAGATTCTTCATGATTAACAATTTAAAATTATCGTATACAGTTCCGTTAACGGACAATTGTACCGCGCAGTAACCCATAACGGTCGATGTCTGGGTTTTATCAGCCATAGAGATGGTGCCCCGAGCAGGGACCACCGTTAGAGAGAGTTGTTGTGCTAGTTCAGGGTGGATAAAACTCTCCGTGCTTCCACTGTCAATTAAACATTTAACCCCGCACCCATTTACCTCGATGTCCACCACTGATTTGGATAGCGAGTGCGGTCTGGTCTGGTCCACTGTGACCGATGCCACTGTAGGGCCCTGATCGAGACAAGATGGCGTCCACGCTGTCTGCTCACAAGATGGCGGACCCCACGAGGTCGGGCAAGATGGCATCCAAGATGGCCGCTCCCACGGCGCACATGCGGCGGTGGCGGGTTTTCCAGCGGGGTTCCCTCTGCACACCTTCCCAAAGTGCCCCTTCTTACCGCACTTAAAGCAGGTGGTGCCTTTCGCCGGGCACAGGTTTCTGGTGTGCTTCGGCTGCCCGCAGAAGTAGCAGTTGGGGCCCCGACGCATCGCGGCTGTCGTAGGGCTTCTGGGGGGAGAGCGGGGCCCCGACGGTGTCGGGCTGCCGGGCGGGGAAGATGCCTTCCAAGATGGCGGCACCCTTGGTGCACACGTGGCGGCGTGGGTGGCGCGGGCTGAAGAGTAGGCGTCCGAGTTTCTCTGGGCCACATCCAGGGATCGCGCTGTGTCCACAGCCTGTTTCAGGTCCAATCCCGTTTTTTCCAGTAGTCTCTGCCGGATGTAAGTGGAGCTGAGGCCTGTGATAAAGGCATCACAAACAAGCTCGTCAGTGTACACTGCGGCTTTTACATCTTGGCACTTGCAGTCTTTGCCAAGCGTTTTCAGGGTGACTAGGAACTCATCCAGCGATTCCCCAGGTCGCTGTGCGCGAGCAGCAAGTAGATGCCTAGCGTATAACCCATTCGTAGGCTGCTGGTAATGCGCCTTTAGGATGTCGCAGGCGGCCGGGTACGTGTCGGCGTCTTGGATGAGGGGGTAAACTCGGTGGCTTACCCAATTCCGCAGGATTCCGAGTTTCATACTTTCGGCGTCCGTAGCGCCTGTGACGACTACGGAATTGTCCAGGAAGAATTCCATACACTTAAACCAGTGTCCGAAACGCGCCGATGCGTCCGAAGCATGCTGGTCCAAATCCAAACGTTCGGGTTTCAAGAGTTGATCCATTGCGTTGAAAATTTAGTTAATAAAATTGATGTGCCTCAATGAATCCGAGACTCGACGTTAACGGAGCAAAGCAAGGCTTTTATTAACTAAGAAAGTAATACACAGTGGAGAAGTGTCTCCCATCCAAAGATCTGCTGCACTGTCTGTGAGACAGTGCAGCCTGCTTAAGTAGTGGCCAGGTATGGGTGGAGCCCTACACACAATACAGTACCGGAGGGGAAATGAAACTGAAACTAAACTAAACACAGAGAATACAGTGCCTAAGAACACAGAGAATACAGTGCCTGATGAACGGCATATTTCATCACAATTGGTAGGCCGCAATGTGGTATTATAATCAGGAGATTGAGTTACCTGTAGATGTGAAGGTAACAAATAAATGCTATCAAATGAAAGAGAATGTCTGGTGTAAGAATATATTGCAGACAGTGTAGAGTGCTTTCAATGTGTTGCTGATTAGTGCATATTAATCAGATGGTCAGCATTGATCAATCAAATCTGGAGAATCCATTCCATAACCACACACAATGCAGCCACTTGCTCTCCACTCCCCTGCCAGCCTGTATTCTGCTCGCTATGTGATCCACTTGTCCTCTTCTCCACTCTCCTCTTATGCTCTGCTTCAGTAGCCAGCTGTGCTCCATTCCGCTAGTCACCTGTGCGCCCGCTCATTGTTTGGTCTGGCTTAGCTCCAGGATCCATGTTCTTTCCTCCACACTGCTTGCTTCGCAGGCCTTCAATTATCTGACAGTCCTCAAGTGCTTGATTCTATCTGTGTATTGAAACTGCCCTCTTCTTCTTGGACTGTGAGCAACATCATGGGAGATATACTAGTAGCAATTAAAGGGGGTGATTCTAGGTCATGATTTTATCCTCATTCCACAGAATTCTGTGTTCCCTTGGCTAGTCTGAATTTATGCGTCATGACCCTGAAAATGTCTCCTAACATTACAATATTTCCAGCATTTTCTGTTGTTATTTCAGATTTCCAGCATCCGCAGTATTTTGCTATTATATTACAATAATAAAACTGTTCTTAGCAGCTTTAGTACTGTGATATTTATTTAACATTACTTTTTGTAATATAGTTCTGAATATAAGTTACTTGGTGGAGTTCTAGTTGCGGTTTAAACTTCAGAATAACTGTACTAAGTCTTACTGATTAGGACAATATCCAATGCGGCTACTAGGTGGAACTAATAAGTAAATAGATTTTTCTTTGTTGCGTTATTGATCAATAAAGTTTATTATTTTTGAATTACTTTAAACTAGGACCCGTCAAATGGACCACCATGATCTTTTTCTGTTCCATACGTCCCTAATTTTCTATGAAATGAGAAGCATGTCTGCTATGTGTGTTTGTTCTAATTTTAGAATTAAGAAAACATAAATCATAGGTGACTGGGTATACTTCACTAATAAAATTCACCAAAAGATAAATAAAAAGATTGATCTGCCTCCTTCAGGATTTCTCCCTCTATCTACCTTCTCTAGTCAGTCTTCTATTTTCACTATTTTCACTTATACTATCTATTTTAAGATTTTTGTTGTTTTATTGTTACTTCTCTTCTATTCCTGAATTAGGCTCCAAAGGCCTGTTGTTTAGCAAGTTAAGTCATTCAAGATGACTTGATCTTGCCACTGAACACTCTACTCATGAGAGACAATGTTAAAGATGATAATGTGACTAAAGAAGTGCCTGAATGCTAGATATTTAAACTTGAATTGCGATTATACCTCATGGGAGTCTGAGGGATCTAATGTAGAAAATTGCAGTTTGGATTGGTTTAGTCAGATCTGCCCCCCAAAAAGTGGTTTAATTAGAATTTTAGTCATTGTTTTCTAGTGTCACCAAAGGAACCTTATTTGCAAGCAACAATTGTGCAGTAACAATCCCATACAGGATGATTCTAACTAAGGTCTAGGGAATAAAATTTGCAACTATTCATAATTTAAATGTGATCCTTTTTAAAGGATCTTGAGTTGAAAAATGATGATCATGCTCTTTCAAAACTTGCAATATGAATAGAAAGAACTGTGTACTGTTTAGTGAGGCATGGCTAATACAAGGATGGTCATTGCCAACCATGTAGCTGATGTTACGTGAACTGTCTGGCACATTAAAAAAGTACCAGTGATATTTATGTTTACAGGCAAATAGACATTATGGTGGACCTAATCTGAAGAATTGATATTTACTGGCTTCATTGTATCTTTCTTCTGCTTTCCTGAAAGATCCCCTGTGTGTATGTGTGTGTGTGTGTCTGTGTAACATTAATATTCAAATGAAAGACCCAGAATGATTTCATTTGGTGACTGCAGGCCATACACTTTGCAACAGTTTGGGCTTTGAAATGGAGAACAGAAAACTTCCTCACATCGAAGCTTCTATTCCTCTAAATCAAAAGAGTTAGACAAAATAAGGTTAAGAATGGGCTTGACGGTTGTAAGGGTGGGTGTCAATATAAGTGATCAAATACTTTATTGAACATGATTGCTCTCATGCAAATGAGTTTGCAAATGTCATCTATGTCAGGGTTGAACAATGGAGGTTTTAAAGTTCGATAAATGTCCTGGAGTTTCACGAAAAGAACCTAGGGCTGAGATATAGTAGAGGGCCACCGTTTCACGTAGTGACATGCTCAAGGCCATGCTCAAAAACTAGGGTATTCCATGTACTTAATTATAAGATAATAGGATTAGGATTCCATTTTTTTTGACTATTTAACCCACCTTCTCTGATCTCCTTTCATTTCCACACAACAGATAATAGTAATAATGATGATGGTAAGTTATTACTAAAGAGTGAATTCAGTAAGGATTTGTTGTCCGATGAAGCCTCACTAGATGGGAGTGCAGGTTGGAGAATTGGGCTTCACTGTCACGGCCCTATTTGACCCAAACACCCATCTGAAATAACAAAAACAACAACTTGCCATGATGTAGAAAATGTCTCAAGGCGCTTTACAGAAAATAAGGGAATGCCGCTGAGCTGTGGAGGAAGAGATTAGGAACAGTGGAGCCTCACTGAATTTAACTTTAAGTGTGAATGTTAACCAGGTTTAGGATACACCTAAGAAAGAAAGAAAGACTTGCATTTATATAGCGCCTTTCACGACCACCGGATGTCTCAAAGCATTTTACAGCCAATGAAGTACTTTTTGGAGAGTAGTCACTGTTGTAATGTAGGAAATGCGGCAGCCAATTTGCGCACAGCAAGCTCCCACAAACAGCAATGTGATAATGGCCAGATAATCTGTTTTTGTTATGTTGATTGAGGGATAAATATTGGCCAGGACACCGGGGATAACTCCCCTGCTCTTCTTCGAAATAGTACCATGGGATCTTTTACATCCACCTGAGAGGGCAGACGGGGTCTCGGTTTAACGGGTCACCTGTCTTATCTGAAGGACGGCACCTCCGACAGTGCAGCACTCCCTCAGTACTGCAGTGGAGTGTCAGCCTAGATTTTTGTGCTCAAGTCTCTGGAGTGGGACTTTGAACCCACAACCTTCTGACTTACAGGTGGGGGTGCTACCAACGGAGCCACGGCTGACACTAAATCAAAAGCAAAATACTGCGGATGCTGGAAATCTGAAATAAAAGCAAAAAATGCTGGAAATACACAGCAGGTCAGGCAAAAGTTCACCAGTTCTGACGAAAGGTCATCGACCTGAAACGTTAACTCTGTTTCTCTCTCCACAGATGCTGCCTGGTTGGCTGAGTATTTCCAGCATTTTGTGTTTTTATTTAGGATATACCTACAGGCTTTGAGAAACACAAGCAAAGCCACTTTTCAGTTGGAGGCAATCCCTGTTCCAATAAAGGTGGGAGAGACTCACAGGCAGGACTTAAGATCCCAGTAGTGTGGTCCTAGGCTTGTGCGGTATTCGTGCTTGATTTCCATTTAAGACCATATAACAGAACAAATTAGATGTATATTGTGCCTGCAGCAGGATATAATCCTTAAACTATGGGCTTCTTCACAAAACTGGTTAAAATCAGAGGACACCCTATAATAGTTCTGGCACAGTCATTTGAGAACCATCGTGAGACTAGATGGCTATAAATCTGCATCCTAAACAGTTGTAAAATGCCACTGAAGCAAACTTGAATTTCACTGATTCAGTTAAATGTTTCTGCTCTATTCCGTTATGTTTAAAAAGAAGTATGTACAAATGGTGCTTTTTATCTAATGTCCTATTAGTGAACTTAATTGAATTATAATGGCATTAGTGTTTATGACTTGCCATGTGACTTATTTTCTGAGTGATTTCACAGAGGGCTATAATCTTTGTGGGCTATGTGCTCACAGGCTCGGGACGTCAGTTGTGTTCTAATAAGGATCTATCTTGACTTTTTGGCGACTGACTGGCAGAATCCGCTGGTAGGCTGCCCATTCCAGAAGGGCCCCCCGTGATTTTAAGGCACTGGCCTCATTTAAATATGGCAGGCGAGCTGTCGGGTGCGGCACCCCATTGCAGCTCACCAGATTGACGCCTTAAGATCGGGCTGGGGCAGCCGCCAGCAAGGTAGGTTGCGGGAGGTGAGAAGGGGGTGGGGGGTCGCAATCGCAGATGGTGAGGAGTCCCGGGATGGCAGCAGCCCGGGTTAATTTTGTGAGCCCCACCATTTTCCTCAGGGCCCTCACTAGGGCGGCCCACGCACCCACCTGAAGCAGGCAGGCACCTAGGAACAGGAGAAGGCCATTCAGCTCCTCGAGCCTGTTCCGCCATTCAATGAGATCATGTCTGATCTGTATCCTAACTCCATCTACCCGCCTTGGCTCCATATCCTTTTTTGCCCTTGGCTGGCAAAAATCTATCGATCTCAGATTTAACGTTATTAATTGAGCTAGCATCTACTCCTTTTTGGGGGGAGAGAGTTCCTTCATAAACAATTGAAAAAAAATAGAAGTATCGATTCCTGGATTGCTATACTATTTGTAAGATTGGATACCTTAGATGCTAAAGTTCTGATTACAAAATGGCAGTGCTGGCAATATTACAGAAAGATCAAGTCAACATTATTTATAAAATGACTAATCTAAGTAAAAATTGTTTCAGTGATTTCAATTATGGCATACAATGCCTTTAAGCAAGATTTGATCTTTACAGAGTTGATTCACTTGAAATACAGTATTGGTATCAATTTAATTTGGAATGATTTATTTTGCTCCAGATATAGACTAAATCACGCAGTCCTGGTATCAAGCTATCAATTGTATATTGTTGAAACCTGCTTTGTTGTGTGTTTGCCATTCATTAGGAACCAGTCAATCTCTTGTGGCACACATTACAAGTCAGAGAACATGGTCACTCTCCTACCTGTCTCTGATGTCTTTATGTTGCTCCTTCTTTCAGTTTCTCCTCTTCTGTTTCGCTCTTCCTCTACTCTGCGGGTTCTCTCCGCATAACTCTTCTTTCTGCTTTTCAATCTGTCTTCTGCTTTTTCATAGAATCATAAAATTCTACAGCACAGAAGAAGGCCAGCTCTTTGGTAGACCTATCCAATTAATCCCGCTTCCTTGCTCTTTCCCCATAGCCCTGTAAAAGTTTTCCCTTCAAGTATTTATCCAATTCTTTTTTGAAAATTACTACTGAATCTGCTTCCACCACCCTTTCAGGCAGTACATCCCAGATTATAACATCTCGCTGTGTAAACTCTGTGCAACTCTGCTCTAAGGAGAACATCCCTATCTTCTCCAGTCTCTCCATATAACTGAGGTCCCACATCCCTGGTACCATTCTAGTAAATCTCCTCTGCACCCTCTTTAACCTTGACATCCTTCCTAAAGTGTGGTGCCCAGAATTGAACACAATACTGCTGTTGGGGCCCAACCAGTGATTTATAAAGGTTTAGCATAACTTTCTTGCTTTTGTAATCTATGGGCTAGGAATTCAGCTCCGTAGCTTCCAATTTTTTGGTGCTATGGGTGCCATTTTGTGTCTAAAATGGGGTCCAAGCAGCACGCACACATTTCTGGTGTGGGCTGTGCTGGACGCCATTTTGGCGAGGACATTAACATTGGCACTGAGCGCGTCCGGCGTTAATATGCAGTGTAGGCAGATCGTGACGGATAGAGCAGGCCATTGTGTGACATCTCCGTTTTACTAAGGAGGTGCTCACAGAAATCTGCCACCTGCTGCAGGCCGACCTGCAGCCTCAGAGCTGGGTGAGGACGACATTGACAGTGGCCTTCTTCGCGTCGGGCTCCTTCCAGGATGGAGCAGGCAACATCTGTAACAACTTGCAGTCTGCCGTCCACTCCTGTATAAGGGAGGTGAGGGAGACCGTGTATGCATGGAGAGCTGAATACATTTCATTCTCTCTTGCCAGAGAAAAGCAGGTGGAGCGAACACACAGCTTCGCCAGATTAGCAGGCTTCCCCATGGTGCAGGGCGCCATTGACTGTACACACGTTGCTTTGCGGGCGCCGCATCTCAATTTGGAGATGTACCGCAACCGGAAGGGATTCCTCAATGTCCAGCTGGTATGCGACCATACTCAACGTATCATGCAAGTCAGTGCTCAGTATCCTGGCAGCAGCCATGATGCCTTCATTCTGAGGCAGTCCGCTGTACCATCAGCATTTGAGCCACCACAACAAACCAGAGGGTGGCTACTGGGCGACAAGGGCTATCCGCTGACTAGCTGGCTCATGACTCTGCTGCGCTACCTGTGATGAAATAACTTTGTGTTCTGGCATTTGTATTGTCTGTTGTTGTTGTACTTGCTAATGTCTGGAATGTTCTACAGATGTAACCACTAATGCTCCTCCCTAGCCCCGCCCCTCTGGATCCTCTGGATTGGTGTGAGTCTTACTCATAAGGGCTGGGTCGGTGATGAATGATGGCTGCCTTGTGTTAACTCAATGCCATGTTCTTACTTAATAAAAGCCTTTAGTTTTAAGCTTTAACCTCTTGGATTCAGGCAGTTATTTGGCACATCAATTTTATTAAGTAACAACTTTTGGAAGATGGATCGATTTTTGAAACCAGAGCGTCTGGATATCGATCCCCATTCGGCAGATGCGTCGAAGAAATTTACGCATTGGCTTCGATGTTTTGAACACTTCATCGCATCGATCGATACGACGGTTAACAAGTTGGGTCTTCTTACCAACTTGGTAAGTCATCAAACTTACTCTATAATTGAAGATATTACTACATACGAAGAGGCCCTCGCAGCTCTTAAGGCCCAGTACCTTAAGTCGGTTAATGAAGTATGTGCCAGGTATCTTTTGTCGACTCGCAGGCAATTACCCGAGGAATCCCTGGATGATTTCCTGCAGGACTTTAAGGCTTTGGCTAAGGATTGCAACTACAAGGCTCTCTCTGCCATAGTGTATCAGGAAGAAGCCATCCGCGATTCTTTCATATCTGGCCTCCGATCTAATTATATTAGACAGAGACCCCTCGGGAACGACTCGTTAGTTTTAAAAACGGTCGTCGCTACTGCTCGATCGTTAGATGTAGCCCAGAATAATTTAGAAGTGTATGCATCAGCCCCTGCGTCTCTCTCAGCCTCGTGTGTTCCGAGTATGGAGGCATCCATAACACCAATGGAGCCTCCACTTAATCCTATTGTTGCGGCTGTACCCCATGGGTCTAAGTGTTATTTTTGTGGCCAATCGAAACACCCCAGGCAAAGATGCCCAGCCAGAGAGGCTACCTGTTTTAAATGTAAGAAACGGGGGCATTTTAGTAAAGTGTGTAAGGGTAATCCTGTACCCGATGTCTTCTCTGCTGCCGCCTATCATTTTACTCTAGCCTCGGCTACGGTTGACCAGGCCATACCGTGTTCCTTGTCGAAATCTATGATGGACATCAAGATTAATGGTCGTCCTACTGGGTGTTTGATAGACTGTGGCAGTACTCAAAGTTTTATACACCCCAACCTTGTTAACTCCTGTTCATTGAAGGTGTATCCTACTCGAAGTGAAATTGTGATGGTGTCCAAGTCCCTTACTTCGGAGGTAACTGGATATTGTAAAGTCACATTGACCGTTAAGGATACGGAGTATAAGGACTTAAAACTCCTCATATTACCTCAGTTGTGTGTGAACTTAATTTTAGGCTTGGACTTCCAGTGTCAGCATGAGAGCGTTACCCTTAAGTATGGTGGATCTCAGCCTCCGCTCACAGTCTGCGGCCTTTCTACTTTAAAAGTAAGTCCGCCTTCTTTGTTCGTGAACCTTGCTCCTAATTGTAGACCTATAGCGACTAAGAGTCGACGGTATAGTTCAGAAGATAAAACATTTATAAAAGAGGAAGTGGAAAGGCTTCAACGGGAGGGAATCATCGAACACAGTAATAGCACATGGTGTGCCCAGGTGGTGGTGGTTAAAACTAATGAAAAGAAAAGACTTGTGGTCGATTATAGCCAGACTATAAACTTGTATACCCAATTAGACGCCTATCCTTTGCCTCGTATTTCTGAGATGGTGAACCAGATAGCTCAGTGCCGCGTGTTCTCCACCATTGATTTAAAGTCTGCCTACCATCAACTCCCCATCAAAATAGAAGACCGACCTTATACGGCCTTCAAAGCTAATGGGCGCCTGTACCAATTCCTTAGGGTGCCCTTTGGAGTGACGAATGGGGTATCCGTCTTCCAACGGGAGATGGATCGTATGGTGGATGAATACGCGTTGGAAGCAACATTCCCGTACCTGGACAATGTTACTATCTGTGGGCGCGACCAACGGGAGCATGATCAACATCTCGCGAAAGAGGTTAAACCTGACCTACAACGAAAACAAGTGTACCTTCAATACTACACGTTTGTGTATTCTTGGTTGCGTTGTGGAGAATGGGGTAATCAGGCCAGATCCTGAAAGATTACACCCACTTAAGGAATTACCTTTACCTCACACTGTAAAAGCTTTAAGAAGGTGTCTGGGATTCTTCTTGTACTATGCCCAGTGCGTGGCTAGGTACTCAGATAAAGTCCGACCTCTTATTAAGTCGACGTCTTTTCCGCTATCGGCGGAAGCTCAGGAGGCTTTCTTTAATATCAAACGGGACATTGAGAAGGCAGTGGTATGTGCCGTGGATGAGAAGATCCCTTTTCAAGTGGAAAGTGATGCATCTGATTTTGCATTGGCAGCAACTCTTAACCAAGCTGGTAGACCAGTAGCTTTCTTCTCTCATACATTGCAAGGACCAGAAGTTCGACATTCTTCAGTGGAAAAGGAGGCACAGGTGATTATCGAAGCAGTCAGGTATTGGAGACATTATCTCGCTGGCCAACGTTTTACGCTTATTACGGACCAGCGATCTGTGGCCTTTATGTTCAATACTAAGCAGAGAGGCAAGATCAAAAATGATAAGATTTTAAGATGGCGAATAGAACTGTCAACATATGACTATGATATTCAGTACAGGCCTGGAGTATTCAATGAGCCATCGGATGCTTTGTCATGAGGAGTATGTGCTAGTCTAGGTATAGATAAGCTTCAAAATCTCCACGATGCACTCTGCCACCCTGGGGTTACCAGAATGAACCACTTCATTAAGTCCCACAATCTACCCTACTCTATTGAGGAGGTCCAGACAATGACCAGAACCTGTCGTGTTTGTGCTGAATGCAAACCCCGCTTCTATAAGCCGTCCGAGCCAGCTCATCTTATTAAAGCAACTCGACCATTTGAGCATTTGAGTCTCGATTTTAAAGGTCCCCTTCTATCGAGCGACCGTAATGTCTATTTTCTTAATATTATAGACGAGTACTCTCGGTTCCCTTTTGTTATCCCCTGTCCGGATGTGATCAGTGCTGTTGTAATTAAATGCCTCTGCCAACTGTTTTCCTTGTTTGGCATGCCTAACTATATACATAGTGATAGGGGTTCTTCCTTTATGAGCGAAGAATTGCGACAGTTTTTGCTATCAAAAGGGATTGCAACGAGTAGAACTACCAGCTACAACCCTCGTGGTAATGGGCAGGTCGAGAAAGAAAATGCGACAGTGTGGAAGGCTATCGTACTGTCTCTGAAGTCGCGAGGCCTGCCGACCTCTCGCTGGCAGGATGTCCTGCCAGACGTGCTGCATTCCATAAGGTCTCTTTTGTGTACAGTGACGAATGCCACCCCTCATGAAAGGATGTTTAGCTTTCCAAGAAAAGCTACTAATGGAATATCGTTACCCACATGGTTGACGACCACGGGTCCTGTGCTGTTGCGCAGACATGTGAGAGGCCACAAGACTGATCCACTGGTGGAGGAAGTACAACTCCTCCATGCTAATCCCCAGTATGCGTACATTCAATATCCGGATGGGTGAGAGGATACGGTCTCTATTAAAGACCTTGCACCTGCTGGAGCTCGAAAAGAGTTCGACTCTGAGAGTAGAGTTTTCAATTGTGGTATTGGACCTTCAGAGGTACAAATCCTCAGTGTGAAAAACACTGATGATTCTGGGAATTCGAATGAACCGGAGTTAGTACTCCGGGAGGAGCCTCAGCAAGAGTTACGTCGTTCCCAGAGGACTATCAGACCTCCTGACAGACTGAATCTATAGCAGGGGGTGAATGTGATGAAATAACTGTGTTCTGGCATTTGTATTGTCTGTTGTTGTTGTACTTGCTAATGTCTGGAATGTTCTACAGATGTAACCACTAATGCTCCTCCCTAGCCCCGCCCCTCTGGATCCTCCGGATTGGTGTGAGTCTTACTCATAAGGGCTGGGTCGGTGATGAATGATGGCTGCCTTGTGTTAACTCGATGCCATGTTCTTACTTAATAAAAGCCTTTAGTTTTAAGCTTTAACCTCTTGGATTCAGGCAGTTATTTGGCACATCACTACCCACCCACACGTGGGCAGCATGCATACAATGAGAGCCAGGCTGCCACACGGAATCTGATAGAGCAGACCATTGGCGTCCTTAAATAATGCCACCACTGCCAGGACTGCTCTGAAGGAGCTCTGCAGTACTCGCCAGAGCACGGTACAAGATTCGTCGTGGTCTGCTGCATGCTTCACAACCTCGCCATCATGAGGGCACAGCCTGTGCGACCAGGCATATGGCAATTAGCTGAGGAGGAGGAGGAGGAGGAAGAGGAAGAGGAGGAAGCAGAAGAGGAAGAATCAGAAGGGAGGAGGCAATCCAGACAGCCCCTTTCTGCTCGGGCTGTATTCGAATCATCCGACTGCGGTACCAGTGGACACAACCCCAATTCCTCATTCAACATTAGGCCCACACCTTCTGACCTTCACATTGTCCTCTTGGTCACAATTCCACAATAAAAGCCACCACAAAATAAACATTCCAAACCACTTTTATGAATCACACCATCACAATCAAAAGTCAACTAATCACCCTTGTGCCTGTCTTCCATGTGCCTTTGCCTGACCTAGTGCTCCTACGCAGTGCTACCCCAGTGGCTGCAGCATAGCTGGTGGAAGGCTGCTGACTTTCAGTGGGGGAGACTGCAGATGACCTTGCAGGGCGACTTCGAGCAGCTCTGGGCCTAGTAGGCCTGACTTCGGACTGCACCATCTCGGCATGGGCGGCAGCCATCTAGGCTGGCTGTCTGACATGCAACAGCAAGGGCACTGGCAGAGAGGCAGTGGTGGGAGCAAGAATGCTGTCATCCTGAGAGAGGACAGCAGGTTCGTCCTCCACTGAGTCACTGCCACACCCCCGGGGTGACACCTCAGCAATCCTAGTAATCTGCTGGAGGACAGATTACTGGACTGATGTGACACCCTTGTAGCAGTCGGCGCAGACTTCATGGATTTTTAGATTTGAACCCTTATTAAAAACTGGACAGGCTGTTGGGGGGAGCAGTGAAAAACCACTCAAGCTGGCGATGACTCATTCGTATGGAAACGAACTGTCCTGGGAACAATGGCCCAAGAGGCCCACTCCCAAGTCTTGATTAACAAGGCTGACGACTCATTGTTCTAGTCAAGATTAACTCGTTAAGTTAATCGGCAGGAAGATCGAAAAGAGATCAAAAACCATTCAAACCTTTCAAGACATCGAAAGCCACCTCCCCAGGCCATGTGTCCATTAATACCACAGGCTGCAGTCTGTGTATTGGAGGGGTATCAAAGAGAGCAGTTGGATAGCTCTCTCTCTCTCTCTCCTGCCCTCCACACAACGGAACATCAAGGGGAGCAGAGCCTTGCTCTTCCAACTGAGACGGACTTCGACTGAGGCTGGGACTCGCATGCTGCAAGGCCGGTACGGAACCAGGTAGCCGAGACGTACGGGAGAAAGCTGCAAGCAAGATCAAAAGGGCAATCTAGGTGAGCATTGCCAAGCCTACACACCCACAAGATCACTTAGCTGTGTGCCTGTATGTTCCTACCAAACCAGAGGGGATTTAGCGTTGGAAGGGTCCTGTGATAGTTTAGTTCACGGGAGGGTGTTTTTAGGCCATGGTAAGTCAGCAGGGCAGGGGCTTGTTGGACACGTCAGGGTTGTACTGTTTTAAACTGTACTGTTGTGTTCACACTGCTCGTACTGTATGCGAGTGGAGTGGTTTTTGTTAACCTTAATAAACACTGTACGGGTAAGCCCGAAAACACTGTCCGTGTTCAAATCTGCCCTCAGTAATCCCTATCATCCAGAACTTGTAGTAAATGGGTTTGCATGCTCGCTACGGGCGGGGCGAAACCACTTACAATAATTGCCGATTGCGGCAGGGGCCATAGGAAATTGGCCACCGCAAAAAACGGTTACAGATTTGACGACCGCGGCAGGACGATAGGTTGTGGATTAGATGTGGACAGTTTGGAGGGCAAGATATCCGGAATGGAGGACAGAAATTCCACCTACATGTTTAAAAAGGTTAACGTATCCCAGCAATGGGTGCTGGAGATATTGCGCTCTGAGAGTCCCCAGGATAGGGCCGCAGAGTGGACAGGGAGCAAGGAGCACAGGAAGTCCAAAGAGAAGGTGATTTGGCTCCTGTGCTTCCAAAAGCAAGTTCAACTGCTCCGGAAGCAGGTTGAAAAGCTCAAAAAGGAGCTGAAGGAGTCTGAAGACAAGTCAGACGCAAGGGGTATAGTCGGGAGTAGACTAATGGAGGAGTTGCGCAAGGAAAGACAGGAAAGACGCGCACAGGAAGAGACCTCCCGTAATATGGGGGAATATCTGCGGTACCAGGTTACGGAGGCCAGGTTAAATGAGCAGGTCTTATGGGAGGAGAACGCAAGATTAACAATGAGAGCTGATGGTTTGGAGGGTCAGCTAAGGGACATTAAAATAGCTCACAAGGTAGCTAAAAGTAGGGGCTATGAAGACTCTGATCATGGTCCCTGCAAAGAAAGGATTAAAAAATTGACCCAAGCCTTGTCTGGGGCCAGAGGCATGGTCTGTTCAATGGCTCCAGGGGAAACCCGGGTGGAGTGGGACGAGGAGGATCAGGAAGCAGAGGATTAGGTTCAGGACAGAGAAGTCCCACCGGCGCCGGAAGCGCCACCGAGACCAATTTATCCTCTGCGGCAGCAAAAGTACGGTCCACCCACACCAAACGGTGACCACGGCCCGCTGCAGAGCGATTACGTGGCCCCATTCACCACCCCGCAGTTGCAAGCCATGGTAGCAGAGTTGCCCAAACTAAAACAGGATGGGGACCCCTCAGTTCACTTTATGGAGGTCGAGCAGGTAGGGGGGATCAACGGGTGTAGCGAGGGTGAGATCCACAGGCTGATGCTGCTCTCCCTTGACGGGAAACTGTATCAAAGCCTGTCTGCAGCCACAAAAACAGGGCAAGGCACCACAGAGGGGTTGAAAGAGGAGATCCTGACAACCATGGGGCATAGCCAGGGTAGTCCATTCTCACAGGTGGAATGGACTCTACAGTTGGCCGGCGAGGCACCGGCTGCATTTGTGGACAGGCTATGGCCGGTGTACGCAAAGGCAACTGGAGGTGCACCAGACCGCGCGCAACTGATAGGGGTCCCCAGAATTCACTGGCTCAGGACCCTGGTAGCAAACAGTCTGCCATGGATTAAAGCCAAGGCAGAAGCATGGTTTGACTCCGAGGACCTCGCGAACACAAGGCAGGCGTGCTCCGGAAATTGGGTTTAGCTTTTAGGGCCAGTTCCAGGGAGGAGGTCAAATACAAGGGGAGGGTACATGAGATGAGGGCCAGTAAGGGGGATAGGAAGGAATGGCGTCAGGAAGGGGGTAACACCAACGAGTCTAAGACTTGTTTTACGTGTGGGAAGACGGGACACTGGAGGCGGGATTGCCCGGCCCAAAACGGGGGGCCAGGCAAAGGGGGTCCTCCCGTGCGAAAACCCCAGGTCACCGAGGCAAAGGAGGCGACCAATGAATCGTTTGACGTGGCCGCCCTTCGCATGGTGCTGGGGAAGGACAAAGGAAGGCTAGACGCTGCCGTGAGCAGCTTAATGCTGACCGCACCCGCATGTCCCCCTCCACTCTGACTGGAACGCGCCCAGCCTGAGTACCTGTGTCCGCTCACTTATGATGAGTGGGACAGGCCCTGTGTTAAGATAGGGGTGGAGACGGTGCAGGGGAGATATTTGGTGGGCACCGGAGCTTCCAGCACGGTGGTCCATTCAGAAGACCCGACCAATTCACCCTGGTCTAACAAGGTCACATTTAGCCTAATGGGATTCACAGGGAATGAGCAGGAGGGGGCGATGTCCAAACCCCTGAGAATAGAGCTAAGGTCCCTCTGCACCACGTGGAAATGCGTGCTAATGAAATGGGAGCAACCAGGGTGGGGAGTCCTCGGGGCTGATTTCATGTTGGCCAACTGGGTCATTGTGGACCTGAGAAATCACTGCCTGTGGGGGGCAGTGGTCTCGGATAAGACAGAGGAGGTGATAGTGATCCCCAGAGATAAGGGAGAAGCGGGTAGAGTATGCACCATGAAACCCAAAGGGAGTTACGACCTGGAACAGTTGGTTAGTAGCGCCCCAGCCCAGTACCAGGTGAATGTATGGGACAACCTCGGCGCATTCGCCACCCATAAACATGATTGTGGCAGGGTGACCGGGGTAGCGGTCCGGGTGCAAGGGGACCCCATGTCATGGCCACAAAAGCAGTATAGTTTCCCCCGGGAGGCAGAAGCCGACTTGGAGACGGCACTGGGATCCCTGGTAAAACAGGGGGTGTTGAGGCTAATAGCCACCCACGTGAACTCACCACTCTGGCCGGTGAAGAAACCCGACCAGTCGTGGAGAGCCACCGTGGGCTATCGGGTCCTCAATAAGAACATCCCAGCTTGCGCGCCCACAGTCGCAGCTGTCGCCGATCTGATAGGGAGCATTCCAGCAACCGCAACCACATTCACAGTGCTGGATATCTCCAACGAGTTTTGGTAGATTTCCCTCAGACGGGAAGACCAATACAAGTTTGCATTCACTTTTAAAGAACAGCAGTATACATGGACATGTCTTCCCCAGGGGTTCCACAACAGCCCCTCCATATTCCACCAATGCATGGTAGACGCATTAAAAGGCTTCAGACGACCCCACCAGTTAATCCAGTATGTGGACGGCCTGCTTTTGTTCTCCGCAGAGGGGGAGAACCATGGGCCACTACTGGATGAGCTGCTAAAGCTGTTGCAGGAGGCGGGGTTCAAGGTCAACCCCAAGAAAGTCCAAATTCCTCGGGCTGACCGTAAGGGCTGGTGAAAGGGCCATAGACGAGGCTAGGAGGAAGGCAGTACAGGAGCAACCAGCCCCCAAGAATGTGACCGGGGTAAGGTCTTTTCTGGGACTCACAGGGTACTGCCGGGATTTCATAGAGGATTACGCAGCCACGGCAGCCCCTCTGCTTCGGCTCCTCTGCAAGGGAGTCGAGTGGGAGTGGGATCAGAACTGCCAGGAAGCGTTCACTCGACTCAAAGGGGATTTGCAGACGGCACCCACATTGGGAGCCATCAACGGTGGGGAAGAATTCTTCTTAGAGGTAGCAGCCAGCGGGGATAGCTTGAGCACGGTGTTGCTCCAGGAGCAGCACGGCAAGCTACGGCCCGTGGTCTACTCATCTAGGGTTCTCACTGAGGTAGAACGGGGATATTCCAACTGCGAGAGGCATCTCCTGGCCACGCATTGGGCCATAAAGCACTCACAGCTCTTTACGGGATCATCCCTGATAGTTCTACTCACCCACCATGCCCCCACTCAGATGTTGTTGGACGGGAGAATAAAGGACGGGACAGTGAGCAGTGCTCGCATTGCCCGCTGGACTTTATTGCTCTCGCAGATGAACTTGAGAGTGCAGGGGTTGACTGAGCCAAAGCTAGCAGCCAACATGATTTACCCAGGGACGGCCCACATGTGTACGGTAGAAGGGGTGTGGGATGTAGATGAAGGATTCCGGGCCGGGATACACCCGATGGGCCGGGACATCTATATAGACAGGTCCAGTTCGGTCGTGAAGGGGGAGCATCTCACCGGGTGTGGAATCTATGACCCTACGGCTAAAATAGCGAAGGCCATTAAACTCCCCAACACCCTGAGCGCTCAGCACGCCGAACTGGCAGCGGTGGCATATGTGGGGCACAGGGCCGGAAACTACCTGGCAAAGGGTAGAGGAGGCAGGGTGGTGGCCCCAGCTCAGGGAGGATGTCCGAGTTTTCTGTGATCACTGTTTGGCGTGCGCAGCCAATAACCCCGATCCGCAGCGCAGGAAAGCCCCCATAGGACACACCAGGAGGGTAGAGGGGCCGTGGTGGTCCCTGCAGGTCGATTTCATCAGACCACTGCCCACCACTAAAGCAGGCAACAAGTACTGTTTAGTCCTGGTGGACGTATTTTCCAAGTGGGTGGAAGCCTTCCCCTGCCAAACAGCCACGGCACTAGCAACAGCTAGAATCCTGGTGAGGGAAGTGTTCTCCCGGTGGGGGCTGCCACGGGTCATGGAGTCCGACCAAGGGAGCCATTTCACGGGGCAGGTGATGCAGGCCACCTTAAAACTTTTGGGAAAAGAAGGGTAGTGGCATGTGGCTCACAACCCCCAGTCATCGGGGATTGTGGAGCACATGAACCGGACACTGAAAGAAAGACCGAGGAAGGAGATAATCCCGTTCCCGCAGAGATGGGACGAGGTCTTGCCCCTATTCTTAATGGGTGTCCGGGCCAGCCCCTCCAGAAGCACAGGGGACTCCCCACACAAGCTTATGACCGGGAGGATTATGCACACCCCAACCCATGTGTTGGCACCGGTCCTCACCGAAGCGCAGGTCAGGGAGGTAAACCGAGACAGGTTTGTCCAGAATCTGTACGAGACTTTAAAACAGATTCACTGGCAAGCAGCCAGTAACCTGGGGAGCTAGCACCAGAAAAATCAGCTGCTGTTAGAACCCCAGAGAACCCACGAGTGGGAGGTGGGAGACAAGGTAATGGTCCGTAATTACGCCCGAGGAGGGACGTTCGAGCCGCTGTATATGGGGCCTTATTAAATCATGGATAAAGCGAGTGTGATGAAATATTCCATTCATCACTCATCAGTATTTCTCTGCCTGTGACTGTGGTTGGTTTCAGTTTCATTTCCATTGTATTGTACTGTGTGTAGGGCTCCGCCCATACCTGGCTCCTATGTAAGCTGGCCCAGCCTGCAGCACATCCAGTACGGCAGACCTCTGGATGGAAGATACATTCTCCTCTGTGTGTTACCTTCTAAGTCAATAAAAGCCTTGTTTTGTTTCGCTAACATCGAGTCTCGGATTTATTGAGGCACATCAATTTTATTGACTTAATTTTCAACACAATGGATCAACTCTTGAAACCCGAACGTTTGGATTTGGACCAGCATGCTTCGGACGCATCGGCACGCTTCGGACACTGGTTTATGTGTATGGAATTCTTCCTGGACAATTCCGCAGCCGTCAAAGATGCTACGGACGCTGCGAGTATGAAACTCGGAATTCTGCGGAATTGGGTAAGCCACCGGGTTTACCCCCTCATCCAAGACGCCGACACGTACCCGGCCGCCTGCGACATCTTAAAGGTGCATTACCAGCAGCCTACGAATGAGGTGTATGCTAGGCACCTGCTCGCTACTCGCGCACAGCGACCTGGGGAATCGGTGGAGGAGTTCCTAGGCACCCTGAAAACGCTTGGCAAAGACTGCAAGTGCCAAGATGTAAAAGACGCAGTGTACACTGACGGGCTTGTTCGCGATGCCTTTATCACAGGCCTCAGCTCC
Source organism: Somniosus microcephalus (assembly GCF_052327205.1). Classification (NCBI taxonomy): domain Eukaryota; kingdom Metazoa; phylum Chordata; class Chondrichthyes; order Squaliformes; family Somniosidae; genus Somniosus; species Somniosus microcephalus. Next base: position 221,897,276 of record NC_140987.1, read on the forward strand.
ACTTACATCCGGCAGAGACTGCTGGAAAAAACGGGATTGCACCTGAAACAGGCTGCGGACACAGCACGATCCCTGGATGTGGCCCAGAGAAACTTGGACGCCTACTCTTCAGCCCGCGCCGTCCACGCTGCCACGTGTGCACCGAGGGCGCCGCCATCTTCCCCGCCCGGCAGCCCGACACCGTCGGGGCCCCGCTCTCCCCCCAGAAGCCCTACGACAGCCGCGATGCGTTGGGGACCCAACTGCTACTTCTGCGGGCAGCCGAAGCACACCAGAAACCTGTGCCCGGCGAAAGGCACCACCTGCTTTAAGTGCGGTAAGAAGGGGCACTTCGGGAAGGTGTGCAGAGGGAACCCCGCCGGAAAACCCGCCACCGCTGCGTGTGCGCCGTGGGAGCGGCCATCTTGGACGCCATCTTGCCCGACCTCGTGGGGTCCGCCATCTTGTGAGCAGACAGCGTGGACGCCATCTTGTCTCGATCAGGGCCCTACAGTGGCATCGGTCACAGTGGACCAGACCAGGCCGCACCCGCTATCCAAATCAATGGTGGACATTGAGGTAAACGGGTGCAGGGTTAAATGTTTAATTGACAGTGGAAGCACGGAGAGTTTTATCCACCCTGAACTGGTACAACAACTCTCCCTAAAGGTGGTCCCTACTCGGGGTACCATCTCCATGGCTGATAAAACCCAGACATCGACCATTACAACCAGCAGGATCACGACTCGAACCTCGAGAGGTTCCTGAAAACCGCACAAAAACTCAACCTCACCTACAACGAGGACAAGTGCGTTTACAACACCACACGCCTCTGCATACTAGGCAGCGTGGTGGAGAATGGGGAAATCGGACCAGACCCCGACCGATTGCGCCCCCTACGGGAGCTGCCCCTGCCCAACACTCCCAAAGCCCTGAAAAGGTGCCTGGGGTTATTTTCTTATTATTCCCAATGGGTCCCCAACTACTCCGACAAAGCCCGCCCCCTCTTGAAAGCATCCTCTTTTCCGCTCTCTGCTGAGGCCCATGCCGCATTCAAAAGCATTAAGCAGGATATTGAGCGGGCCACGCTACAGGCAGTGGACGAGAACACTCCCTTTCAAGTGGAAAGTGATGCGTCTGACTTTGCCTTGGCGGCCACCCTCAACCAGGCGGGGCGGCCCGTAGCTTTCTTCTCGAGGACCCTCCAAGGGCCCGAGATCAGACACTCCTCCATAGAAAAGGAGGCCCAAGCCATCGTGGAGGCAGTGCGCCACTGGCGCCACTACCTAGCCGGCAAACGCTTCACCCTACTTACCGACCAGCGGTCGGTAGCGTTTATGTTCAATAATAAACAGAGGGGGAAGATTAAAAATGATAAGATTCTTAGGTGGCAGATCGAGCTCTCCACCTTCGATTATGACATCATTTACCGGCCAGGGGCCCTCAACGAATCCCCCGACGCCCTCTCACGAGGGATGTGTGCCAGTGCCACCGGGGATCGGCTACAGACCCTCCACAATGACCTCTGCCACCCAGGGGTCACGCGGCTGTTCCACTTCATAAAGTCCCGCAACTTACCCTACTCGATTGAGGAAGTTCGGTCCCTGACCAGGAACTGTCGCACTTGCGCTGAGTGCAAGCCTCGGTTCTACCGCCCAGATAGAGCCCACTTAATCAAAGCTACACGGCCCTTTGAGCAGCTCAGCTTAGATTTCAAGGGCCCCCTCCCGTCCGTCGACCGAAATGTTTACTTCCTGAACATTGTGGACGAATACTCCCGGTTCCCATTCGCCTTCCCCTGCCCAGACATGACCAGCGCCACGGTCATTAAATGCCTCAACAGCCTGTTCTGCCTGTTCGGTATGCCAAGCTACATCCATACGGATAGGGGGGCGTCCTTCATGAGTGAAGAGCTACGCCAGTACATGCTGTCCAGGGGGATCGCCACGAGCCGTACCACCAGCTACAACCCCCAGGGTAACGGTCAAGTGGAGCGAGAGAACGGGACAGTATGGAAAGCAGTCACTCTAGCTCTAAGGACCAAAGGCCTCCCTATCTCCCGCTGGCAGGAAGTCCTCCCAGATGTGCTCCATTCGATACGGTCGCTATTGTGTACTGCCACTAATGCCACGCCTCATGAGCGAATGTTTGTCTTTCCCCGGAAATCCACCTCAGGCGTATCCATGCCGTCATGGCTCTCCACCCCAGGTCCGGTATTTGTGCGAAGGCATGTGAGGGGCCACAAGACGGACCCTCTCGTGGAGTCAGTGCACCTACTCCACGCCAACCCCCAATACGTGTATGTCCGGCACGCCGACGGAAGGGAGGACACCGTGTCCATAAAAGACGTCGCCCCAGCCGGTAACGACAACAACCACGACAACAGCAGCAACAACGACCACAGCAACTCTTACCCACCCACTACTCTTTCATCACCCCCGGAAGAACATCGACCAACGGTACCCCCACCAACTACCCCTTCAACAACCCTGGCGGCACCCCCGGCAGAGACCCAGGAGGCCACCGGGGACACCCAGCTGATACCCGCGGCACCACAACAGCCACGTCGGTCGCAGAGGACTATCAAACCCCTGAACAGACTAAATCTATAGAAGGGGTGAATGTGATGAAATATTCCATTCATCACTCATCAGTATTTCTCTGCCTGTGACTGTGGTTGGTTTCAGTTTCATTTCCATTGTATTGTACTGTGTGTAGGGCTCCGCCCATACCTGGCTCCTATGTAAGCTGGCCCAGCCTGCAGCACATCCAGTACGGCAGACCTCTGGATGGAAGATACATTCTCCTCTGTGTGTTACCTTCTAAGTCAATAAAAGCCTTGTTTTGTTTCGCTAACATCGAGTCTCGGATTTATTGAGGCACATCAGCGAGCCCCATGGTATATGCAGTAAAACTCCTGAAACGCACAAAATGGTTTCATGTAAACCAGTGCAAGTTGTTTAACCCCGAGGAGGGGAAAACAAAGGTCAAGCGGCACCAGGGCACAGTCATGAGCCTGGTGGACACGGGTCTACCTCCCATGGTGTGGGATGATGATGACCCGGAGGACGTGGTGGTGAGGAAGAGCAGTCGGGTCCCACGGCCTAGGTCCCTACTCGCCGACCGCGAGCCACAAGAGGCCCAGATGGGAGAGCTCTTAAATGGGGTGCCCGTTAATGTGGCAGGGAACACTGTAAATATTTTGTAAATAACCAAAACCAGATCTGTTATGAATCTTATGATTCATGAAGAAAGACTCATGAAATAACACTGGACTGCCAGCTGGCGGCGCCGTCCAAGGAGTATAACTACTCGGGCGTGGGTCCAGCTATCCCAGGACATTTTGTAAACAGGAACTAGTGAAAGATAACTAGACCTCCATGTTTTGAAACAAGTTGATTAAAGCCTTGCTTTATACTCAAACCAAGTGCGTAGTGAGTTTTATTACGTCAAGATCCGTGGAGGAAAACCCTCTCATGGAGCGGAACTGTTTTGCTTTTGTTTTGGCAGGGAACAAAAGGAGATCGGAGGAACAAAGGGATATGGATGTCATACTTCTATTCCTAATAATGATCGGGACTGGCAGCATGGAAAGAGGAGAAACAGAGGTGTCCTTCCTCTACGGATGCACAGGAGGGAATGGGCCTACCGTGACACAGGGTGGTAGGACAGGGGACACGGACGGAATGGCCACTTCCTTCCACGAGGGAAGGTGGCCAGGGTGGCTGAGATCGAACTCAACTCGGTACTCCGGCAGCGAGGGTTTCACGTATGGAGAAGCTTCCATACCATGTCCCAAACTGCAGGTCACAGCCACACGGGTTAGGGTGACCGAGGGGAAACGCTTCTGTCTAAGATGTAAGGGACACATTCCCTTGGGACGGTGGTGGTGGTTAAGTAAGTTGGGCCAGGCCAAGGGTAACAGGTCCGCGGACTGGGAGAAACTGGGGGACGATACGTACCGACAGATTACGGGGGCGAGGGGGGGAGTAGGAGTGTGCTTGAACAAATGGAAAGAGGAACAGGGAATTTATGTGTGTATGTGGGGGTTGGAACGGGTCTGCCCGGCAGGTGTGTCGATCGCCTTCTTGCGGCGGTGGCAGGATTCCGGGGCCGGGATTGGATGGGATCAGAGTGGGGACTCCTGCGTGATCCCAGACCCACCCAACACAGTAAATTCCACAGAACTGGTAGCACACGAGAGGAAGCCCCTGCCCACAGCCCCACCGGTACAGGAAACACAGATTAGTTGCCCCGCCACCACACCGGGACCGAGGAATGGGTTAGTGTTAGTCCCGACCGGCAAGATCTTGTACCAAGACATTCACTACGAAGTCGCGTCGGTCATTCTAAATTTAACCCGGGTACAGCTACCCCGGTGGTGTCCAGTAGAAACGGAAAAATTATATGAGGCCCTGTTGAAGGAAATGTTCCGACAATTTTATGAATTAAGTTACGGGGACGTGAATCGGGAAAGTCTGTACGATTTAACTGTAAAGCATCGCGTTGGTTCGGGGAGATATAGATGGTGGGTATTTAATGATGCGGCTACAGCCTTCAGCACAGACACGTCCATTATCAACAGTATGGACGATGCACAGTTGCAGATGCAGGTCAACACCTTAAGGAACCAGCTGCGAAAGATACTGGGGGAGGGTAACGAGCTAGAGGGGTCGGAGTTACAGGAGGACCAGGCTATGACAATACATTTAAAGGAAGTCATAGCCGAGCTGGAGGCACACGCTCAGACGATCAATAGTTTGATCAGGGAGGATCAGAATGCCTCGGCGCAGGCAGCGAAAAATGACGCCTGTGTGTTGTATGGTGCGTGGCTGCTGAACGAAGGGCGCAGTCATTTGGAGGACCTACAGCAAGGGCGCGTCCCATCATGGGTCAGCAACCGGCACCTCACTGCGCTCAGCCCGTACGAAAATTTAATGAGCCCATGCCAACTCCGACTGGCCTCAGAGGCATACCCGGTCCCCACTGACTGTGGCCAGTCCAACCACACTGTAATGGGGATTGTACTCCGGATGCCAGTAATGGGCGGGTCACCGCGGCCGGCACCGGTATACCGAGTAGAGAATATTGGAGTCCTAAGGGACGGGGTGCACATGCGACATCATGGGGTCCCACCGTTTGTTGTAAAGTGGGAGAACGCCATGACTGGCACTGACCTCAATGGATGTCAAAGCAGGGGCGCGCACGTGGTGTTGTGTCCCCAGCATTTGAATGCGTTTAATCGGCCGGTGTGTGGGTTTGTATCAGAGGGTGTGGAGCCCATTAATTGCACCATGGAGGTGATGGCCCAAAGCCACGTTCCACCCCAGGTAGCATATGTGGGCAGAGGGACGTACTGCGTCACGACAAGTGTGGACCAGTACTGGGTACACAACGACACTTGGTGCCTGGTCACTGTTAAGACTTTCTGCTTCAAACCCCACACAGAAGTTCAGGTGGCTCAAGAGCGCATCATTCCCATTCCAGAGCCCACCGCGGTACACCTCACGGTGAACGACACGGTACAGGACCTGCAGCAATATGTAACATGGTTCGGGTATGAAATTCCTCCTCTGCTGAACACCTCACAAAATTAATAAAGGAAGTTGAACTCTCCCAAAAGCATTTCTATACCCTGAGCAACGGAACAGGGAAGCGGGGAATGAGATAAAAGAACTGGTTTCTCCACCATGGTGGGACATCGGTCTGAATATCGAGATTCCCCCATGGACTCGTGTGGTTTCTCATGTGATTGTAGTAGTGCAATGTGTGTTAGTGTTTTACCTTCTCCGGTTATCATGTAGGAAGCGAAGTAAAACACTCCGAAACCAGTGGCAAGCTTTGATTAAAGAATAGCCCGGTGTTGACTGACTGTTTGTATATACACCTGTAACTGTGATGTGATTTGTTGTATAAAGTGTGAGATACAGGACCCTGGGGTAAAATTTGATGTACGGTTTGGTTGGGATATACAGTGTGCCTCCCGCAGCGGAAGACGACAGAACTTTTGATGATATTTCTGTTTGGGAAAGGCTGAAATATCAAAGGGAGGCCTGTAGCAGTCGGCGCAGGCTTCATGGATTTTTAGATTTTAACCCTTATTAAATACTGGACAGCCTGTTTGGGGGGGGGGGGGAGCAGTAAAAAGCCACTCAAGCTGGAGATGACTCATTCGTATGGAAACGAACTGTCCTTGGGTACAATGGCCCGAGAGGCCCACTCCCAAGTCTTGATTAACAAGGCTGACGACTCATTGTTCTAGTCAAGATGAACTCGTTAAGTTAATCGGCAGGAAGATCGAAAAGAGATCAAAAACCATTCAAACCATTCAAGACATCGAAAACCATCCCCCCAGGCCATATGTCCATTAATACTGTTAGATCCGTGATTCTTTAAATAGGATGTTTCCCCAAGAACTACACGGAGGCTGTAACTTAACAATCAACAGGTGTTTACTAGAGCAGTGTAGTCTCAAGACTGAAGTACAGAAGCCTGCTCCGGCTTTATATACAGGTGTAGTTGTAGTGTATGTACTTTGAAGAAGGAACTATATTCTGCAGCCCCTGTATACTGCAGTACCAGTAGTGACCACCCCTGTATATAAGCCTGTACAGTAACTTTGCATAGTAGTTCCAGTTTTGTCTCCACTCAGTAAACACCTGTTATAACCAACTCCTGCAGTCCGTGTCTCAATTACACACGGACGTAACACTGGCGATGAACAGATCCGAACTTACCTACAGTTCTGCACCACCTCATGGGGATCCATCCCTGAAGCGAAGTTGTTAGAGGTCGAGGCCAGAAGGAAAAAAAAAACAAACAGAAGAAACGGGCGTCGACCATGGGCAACCACCTCTGATTCATCGGATTTGAAGATTTGCAGGAGAGGCTGTCGAGAGCGGGGCTTGGTTATCCTGTCTATGGTGTTCCAGCTAATCGGGCTGGTGGCAGGTAGTACACTGATCCTTCCTGGGCTGTGGCGGGCTAGAGCTCGATCGGGTGGCTTTTCAACGGGGCCGAGTAGCGTTGTCGGGAAGAGGAGAGAGAGAGAGAGGGTGGAGCACACAGGGCGCGGCTGGCGCTACGAAGCTGGGCAGCGTACGGACCCGAGAAGAGGGAGGAAAGTGTCCCATAGGGTTTGCTCTGACGACGGGAACAGTAATTAAAATAAAAGAAATTAGAAGCGCAGAAAGCCGCGAGGAGCTGCAGTTTGCCACGGGGACCGCGGAGAGCGGCGTTAGCAGCAGCGCGGGGGGGAAGTGCGCGAAGACCATAGGGCAGCACCATCAAGGCATAAAAATGCTAGCAACAGCGCTAGCAGCAGCGGAGAAGACAGAAAGCGCAGGAGGCGCCATCTTAATCCAGCGGGGAAGAAGGCAAAGTGCGGGAGGTGCCATTTTGTTCAATCGGGGAAGAAGGCAAAGCGCGGGAGGCGCCATCTTAGATTTCCAAGATGCCGAAGACTGGCAATATCACTGCCTTCGATAATGCAATAGAAGACTGGACCACGTATGTGGAAAGAGTCGAAGTATATTGCAAGGCAAATGAAGTAGCCGATGAGAAACAGGCATCGGTACTACTAAACGTAATGGGCGCAAGAATGTACGGCCTATTGCGGAACCTGATCACTCCAGCCAAACCGATAGCGAAGAGTTTTAATGAAATTGTTGATATCCTACAGGAACACCTAAATCCTACACCGCTGCTGATAGCAGAAAGATTTAAATTCCACAAGAGAAATCGGCATAAAGATGAGAGCAATGCTGATTACCTTACGGAACAACACAAGCTATCAAAGCACTGCCAGTTCGGAGTAGAACTGGCAGATACCCTACGGGACAAATTTGTCTGTGGACACCTGAGTGAAGGAACCCAGAAGAGGTTACTCTCAGAGAAAGAGCTGACGCTAGACAAGGCTTTCAGCGTGGCAGTATCGTACGATGCAGCAGCAAGGGGAGCTGCGGAAATACAGCAAAAGCCACAGGAATACGGCACCCATGAAATGACACGGGGATTTGAAAAATGTTATCGCTGCGGCAGAACAACCCATGACCAGAAGGACTGCTGGTCCAAGGACAAAATATGCCGGCAATGCGGAAAGATGGGACACATTGCACGAGTTTGCAGGTCCGGGAAGAAGACTAACGACAACAAAAAGGCTACTAAGGAACAGTACAGGAAAGTACAAAAGATGACGGACAGTAGTTCCGAAGACCAGAAGAGCGATAGTGAATCCAGGAACAAGAGACTAAGCTGTCTCAAACTTCACAACGTAATCGCAAAAGAGGATCACCGAACCATTTGGGTCACCCTCACAATAGCAGGGTCCCAAGCCAAAATGGAATTGGATACAGGATCAGCCCTGACCATCATGAATTGACGAGACTACGAGTGGCTATTCTCACACATACCCTTGAAAGACACATCCATTGTCTTGAAGACGTATACGGGGCAGAAATTATACCCCAGAGGGAAAATAAGGGTGCCTGTCGAATACAACGGCAAGGAAATACAGAAATTGTACTGTACATATTGCAAGATGGTGGACCACCGTTATTGGGACGTGAATGGATCAGAAAAATAAGTTTAGACTGGCACTCCATTCAGGCACTGACTGTGGCTGGTAAAAAGGATGACGACGTCACACCTGGGCAATTGTCAAAAATCTTAGCTAACGCTAAACAGGTATTTCAACAAGAACTGGGAACTCTTAAAGGTGTAACCACCTCGATAAAAATAGAAGAGAATGCAATTCCCAAGTTTTTCAAAGCAAGACCGGTACCGTATGCAATTCATCCAGCCGTCGAGGCAGAGCTGGAGAATCTGGAGAATGCAGGCATGTTATCTAAGGTAGACTGGAGCGAGTGGGCGACACCCATCGCTCCTGTCATGAAGAAAACGTTAAACAATAAGTCTGAGGAGCCAAGGAAGGTTCGCATCTGTGGGGACTTCAAGGTGATGATGAACCCAGTCCTTCACACAGTACAGTGTCCTCTCCCGAGGATAGAAGATATTTTCGCCTCACTATCTGGAGGGAAGCGTTTTACAAAAATTGACCTAGCACAAGCATATTTGCAGATGGAGGTTGAAGAATCCTCTGGGAAGTACCTCACGATAAACACTCACAAAGGTCTTTACCAGTATAATCGACTGGTATTCGGAGTAGCATCAGCTCCGGCGATATGGCAAAGAGCGATGGAACAAGTCCTGCAAGGGATTCCGGGGACTCAGTGTTACTTGGACGACATCCTAGTGACAGGTGAAAATGACAGTGAACACCTTGCCAACCTAGAGCAGGTGCTCACTAGACTAAGAGAACATGGGCTACGAGCCAATTGCCCCAAGTGCGAGTTTTTTAAGAAACAGGTATCGTATTGTGGCCACGTGATTGATGAAGAGGGGTTACATAAGTCCCCTGACAAAATTGAAGCGGTAGTTAAGGCTCCAGCGCCTGAAAATGTGTCGCAACTGAGGTCATTCCTCGGATTGGTGAATTACTACCATAAGTTATTGCCGAATTTGCCCACAATTCTGCACCCACTGAACGCCCTGCTACAAACTAGAGTAGCATGGAAATGGAGCGATGAATGTAAGCGGGCCTTTCAGAAGAGTAAAGACCTAATCACTTCAAGAGAAGTATTGGCTCACTACAACCCATCACTACCGATAAGACTGGCGTGTGAGGCGTCTCCCTACGGCATTGGAGCGGTACTGTCACATAAATTCCTTGATGGTTCAGAGAGGCTGATAGCTTTTGCGTTACGCTTGTTAACTTCAGCCGAGCGTAACTACGCCCAGATTGACAGAGAGGCCCTCAGCCTGGTGTGGGGGGTGAAGAACTTCAATCACTACCTGCACGGTCAGAAATTTACTCTACTAACTGATCATCAACCTCTTGTCTCCATTTTCAACCCTCAGAAGGGCGTCCCGATAATGACAGCACAATGGCTACAGAGGTGGTCCCTTTTCCTAGGGGCACACCAATATGACATCGAGTACAAAGGAACTAAACAGCATGGGAATGCTGATGGATTGTCGCGCCTACCGTTGCCGACGGTGGAAGAAGCACCTGCAGTGGATCCTGTGGAGATATTCCACTCGACCATAGTCGAATGTCTCCCTGTGACGAATGCAAACATAGAAAAGGAAACACGAAATGACCCGACACTCTCCAGGGTCTATGATTTAACGGTGAAGGGATTGCCAGCACATGGCGAACCACTGTTGCCAGCATTCTCGCCGAGAAGCGAACAGCTGTCAGTGTGCAGAGGAACCTTGATGTGTGGATCCAGAGTAGTAATTCCACCCAAATTGAAGGATAGAGTGCTCAATGAGCTTCATGAGGGTCATCTGGGAGGGGTAAAAATGAAGAACTTAGCCAGAGCGTTTGTGTGGTGGCCGGGAATTGATAGAGAAATCAAAGAGATGACCAAGAGCTGTACAGGATGCCAGAAGGTCCAAAACGCCCCACCACAAGCCCCTCTACATCCATGGGAGTGGCCCTCATCTCCATGGCAAAGGGTGCACATTGATTTTGCTGGTCCATTTATGGACTCGATGTTTTTAATTGTGGTGGATGCACATTCAAAGTGGCCAGAGGTAATAAAAATGTCCTCAACCACCACAGAAAAAACTATCACAGTCTTACGAACCATATTCGCCAGAAATGGGCTGCCTGAACAGATTTGCTCCGACAGTGGACCACAGTTTGTGTCTGAAGAGTTCCAGAGGTTCTTAAAGAACAATGGTGTTAAGCATTACACATCCACCCCATATCATCCAGCCACCAATGGATTGGCTGAGAGGTTCATTCAAACATTCAAGAAGGCTATCAAGGCAATGTGTAATGAAGACATACCCCTACAACACAAGGTGGATAACTTCTTGTTTGCCTACCGGAATGCGACACATGCGGTTACCAACCAAACTCCAGCCATGATGTTCTTCAATCGAACACTACGATGCCGCTTGGATTTGGTTAAGCCAAACATCAGAAGAGATGTGGAGAACAGGCAGTTTCAGAATATGAATGAAGGGCCGACCAGGAGTTTTAAGATAGGTCAACCAGTTTTGGCCCGGGACTACCGCACAGAGAAATGGCAGCCAGGAACGATCTGCACCCGGCAAGGACCTCTAATGTATACCGTGGACGTTGGAGAGAGCATTGTAAGATGCCATGCTGACCAGATTCTAGAGTCACTGGAAAACGTCGAATTCACACCACGATCTGATACACCTGGTGATGAAACCGAAGTACCAATTGCATCTACCTCAGAATCGGTGATATTGGAAGCAGACGAACCAAACAACGACGTTGATCCCGACTCAACTTTGCCAGAAGAACATGATACCCCAAAGAGGCGTTATCCAGATAGAATCAGGAAGCCTCCTCAAAGACTGAATTTATAATTGCTTAACTTCAGCTAATGTATATAGCAACTGTAATTGTAAATATGTTATTTAATTATTAATCGAATGTTATGTACTGTTTAGCTAAAAGGGGAGGAATTGTAGTGTATGTACTTTGAAGAAGGAACTATATTCTGCAGCCCCTGTATACTGCAGTACCAGTAGTGACCAACCCTGTATATAAGCCTGTGTAGTAACTTTGCATAGTAGTTCCAGTTTTGTCTCCACTCAGTAAACACCTGTTGTAACCAACTCCTGCAGTCCGTGTCTCAATTACACACGGACGTAACAGTGGTCACTGCCGGTACTACAATATACAGGAGCTGTAAAACAGTTCTCTCTTAAAGGTACATACACAACAATTCCTCCCCTTTTAGATTAACAGTACCAAAACATTCTTTTAACAATTAACATTTTTAACATGCAACATTAACTGAAAATAGTCCATTTATAAATTCAATCTTTGGGGCGGCTTCCTGATCCTTTCTGGATAGCGCCTTCCCTGAGGTTCTTGTTCTTGGTGCGGAGGCGATTCTGGCCCCCTTTCATCGGTTAGTTCATCAGTTTCCACTGCTACTGTTTCTGAGGTAGATGCTACCGGTATGTCGGGTTCATCCCCAGGTACGTGAGACATGGGGTTGACTCGTTCCTGTGACGCTAAGATCTGGTCGACGTGGCGTCTCACAATGTTCTCCCCGACATCCACTATGTACATGAATGGCCCCTGCCGCGTGCATATCGTTCCGGGTTGCCATTTCTCTGTTCGGTAGTCACGGGCCAAGACTGGTTGTCCTACACTGAAGCTCCTTGTCGGCTTCTCATTGATGTGCTGGAATTGCTCATCCTCAACATTTCTTCGCACATTTGGTCTGAGCAAATCCAGACGAGATCTCAACCTTCGGTTAAAGAACATCATGGCCGGGGTCTGGTTGGTAACTGCATGTGTCGCATTTCTGTAGGCTAACAGGAAATTGTCCACCTTATGCTGTAGTGGAATTTAATCATCGCACATGGCCTTTATCGCCTTTTTAAAGGTTTGTACGAACCTCTCAGCCAATCCATTTGTGGCTGGATGATACGGGGCGGATGTGTAATGCCTTACCCCATTCCTTCTCATAAATTTCCGAAACTCTTCGGACACAAACTGTGGTCCATTATCAGAGCAAATCTGCTCTGGCAAGCCGTTCCTGGCAAATATGGTCCGTAGGACTGCAATCGTTTTCTCTGTAATGGTTGAGGACATTTTGATCACCTCAGGCCATTTCGAGTGCGCATCCACTGCTATTAAGAACATTGAGTCCATGAATGGACAAGCAAAATCAATATGCACCCATTGCCATGGAGAGGAGGGCCACTCCCTTGGGTGTAGAGGGGCATGTGGTGGTGCATTTTGGACCTTCTGGCATCCTGAGCAGCTCTTGGTTAGGTCCTCGATTTGTTGATCGATCCCCGGCCACCACACATAAGCCCTGGCAAGGCTTTTCATTTTCACCCCTCCCACATGACCTTCATGAAGCTCATTTAGCACTCTCTCCCTTAACTTGGGTGGAATCACCACTTGGGATCCACACATCATTGTCCCCTGGCATACTGACAGCTGTTCTCTTCTGGCTGGCAACAGTGAGTCGCCATGTGTTGGCCATCCCCTCACCATCAAATCATATACCTGAGACAGTGTCGGATCATTGCGGGTCTCCTTCTCTATATCCGCGTTAGCTACTGGCAATCGTTCAATTATTGACGAATAAAATATCTCGATAGGGTCCATTGCTGGTGCTTCCTCCACAGTAGGCAGTGGCAAGCGTGATAGCCCATCAGCGTTTCCATGCTGTTTCGTGCCTTTATATTCTATTTCATATTGGTTCGCCCCTAGAAAAAGGGACCATCTTTGTAACCGTTGTACAGTCATCACCGGAACGCCCTTCTTTGGATTAAAGATGGAGACAAGTGGTTGGTGGTCAGTCAGCAAGGTGAACTTCTGCCCATGCAGATAGTGGTTGAATTTTTTTACTCCCCATACTAGGCTGAGGGCCTCCCTGTCGATCTGGGCATAGTTGCGCTCGCCTGAGGTTAGTGACCGAGACGCAAAGGCTACTGGCCTCTCCAACCCGTCTGGGAATTTGTGCGACAGCACCGCTCCAATACCATAGGGTGATGCATCACATGCCAACCGAATTCGTAGTGCTGGGTTGAAATGGGACAACACCTCTTTTGATGTGATCAATTCTTTGCACTTCGGGAAAGCTCGTTTACATTCGTCATTCCACTTCCATGGTACTCCCGTTTGCAGTAGGGTATTCAGTGGGTGTACTACTGTAGATAAATTTGGTAAGAACTTATGGTAGTAGTTTACCAGCCCGAGGAACGACCTCAGTTGTGACACATTTTCCGGTGCTGGAGCCTTGACTACTGCCTCAATCTTTTCAGGAGACTTATGTAACCCTTCTTCATCAATAATGTGGCCACAATACGAGATCTGCCTCTGGAAAAACTCGCACTTGTGGCGATTAGCTCATAGCCCATATTCCTTTAATCTAGTGAGCACCTTCTCCAGGTTGGCGAGGTGATCACTGTCATTTTCGCCCGTGACCAGGATGTCGTCCAAATAACACTGGGTCCCTGGAATCCCTTGCAGGACTTGATCCATTGCCATTTGCCAAATAGCCGGAGCCGATGCTACCCCGAACACCAGTCGGTTGTATTGATAGATACCTTTATGAGTGTTGATCGTGAGGTATTGTGTCGAGGCTTCTTCTACCTCCATTTGCAAGTACGCCTGGGCCAGATCAATTTTGGTGAAGCATTTACCTCCAGATAGCGAGGTGAAAATATCCTCAATCCGTGGAGGCGGATATAGTACCGTGTGAAGGACTGGGTTCACTGTCACCTTAAAATCCCCACAGATGCGGACCTTCTTTGGTTCCCCAGGCGTATTACTCAACGACCTCTTCATTACAGGAACAATGGGTGTAGCCCACTCGCTCCAGTCTACTTTGGACAGTACTCCTGAACATTCTAACCCTTCCAGCTCTGCTTCAACGGCTGGTCGGATCGCATAAGGCACCGGTCTGGCCTTAAAAAACTTTGGACTTGCATTTTCCTCTATTTTAATCGTTGCTGTTATGCCTTTTAGTTTTCCGAGTCCCTCCTGGAACACTTCTTGTGCGTCAGTTAGCATTTTTGACAGTCGTCCAGGTGTGGCGTCGTCATCCTTTTTGGCCTCAACCTTCAGTGCCTGTATGGAATGCCAATCTAATTGTATCTTCCGGATCCATTCACGTCCTAGTAGTGATGGTCCTCCATCTGGCAATACATATAGGTCCATTTTACATATTTCCTTGCCTTTGTATCTCACTTTCACCCTTATTTTTCCTTTGGGGTAGACTTTTTGCCCCGTGTACGTCTTCAAGACAATCTCTGTAGCTTTCAAGGGTATATGTGGAAATAGCCGCTTGTAGTCCCTTTGGTTTATGACTGTTAGGGCTGATCCTGTGTCCAATTCCATTTTCACTTGGACTCCGTCTATCTTGAGTGTGACCCAGATAGTCTGGTGATCCTCCATTTTGGTTACCTTATGTAGTTTCAGACAACCCAGCTCCTTGCTTCCAGAGTCTGTATCATTTCCCTGTTCGTCTGAACTACTGTCCATCACCTTATGTACCTTTTTGTACTTCTCCTGTGGAGATTTCTTGCTGTTGGTTTTCTTCCCTGACCTGCAGACTCTTGCTATGTGTCCTGTTTTTCCACACTGTCTGCACACTTCGTCCTTGAACCAACAATCCTTCTGATCGTGTGTTATTCTGCCGCAGTGATAACACTTCCCTGCTCCATATGACATTTCATTGGTGCCGTATTCTTGTGGTCTCCATTGTATCTCTGCAGCGCCCCGTGCAGCTGCTTTGTGTGATACTGCCATGCTGAAAGCCTTGTCCAGCGTAAGATCCTTTTCTGATAAAAGCCGTTTCTGGGTTCCTTCACTTTGAAGCCCACACACAAACTTGCCCCTTAACGTATCTGATAGTCCTGCTCCAAACTGGCAGTGTTTCGATAACTTGCGCAGTTCCGTTAAGTACTCAGCATTACTTTCGTCTTTATGCTGGTTCCTTTTGTGGAACTTAAATCTTTCTGCTATCAGCAGCAGTGTGGGGCTTAAGTGGTCCTGTAGGATTTCTACTATGCTTTCGAAATTCTTCTCCACGGGCTTCTCTGGGGTTATCAGGTTTCGCAGTAAGCCATAAGTTTTTGCACCCATGGAATTTAACAAAACCAGTGCTTTCCTAGCATCTGGCACTTCATTCGACCTGCAGTACACCTCAATGCGTTCCACATATGTCGTCCAATCTTTGACTTCATTGTCGAACGCCGTCATACTGCCATTCTTCGCCATCCCTGGGTGTAATTTAACTGTCTAAATGGCGTCTCCCGCGCTCTCCCTTCTTTTCCGCTGGAACAAAATGGCGTCTCCCACGCTTTCCTTCCTTCCCGCGCTCGCCCTTCTTCTCCGCTGCGGCTTCAAACAAAAATGGCATCTCCCGCGCTCTCCCTTCTTCTCCGTGGCTCAATGGCGTCTCCCGCGCTCTCCCTTCCTCTCCCCGCGGGCGCGGTTCAGCCCTTGAGCCCTGGCTGTGCTCTGCGCATTCTCCTGTGCGCCTTTCCCATTGCCGTCGCTCGGTCCTGAACCCGGCTGCTGCTTTACCCTCTCTCTCTCTCTCTGTTTGTTTTTCCTCGACGCCGCTCGGTTCTTTAACCCCCGGCTGCGCCCTGTGCGCTTCACCCTCTCTCTTACCCCATCGACGCTGCTCGGCTTTTCTACGCTATCGGTCGGCTCCCGCCGCCGCTGTCCGGGAAGGGTGTGCGCTGCACCAGTTGCCAGTCAGTTGCTGGATCGTCGTGGCTCTCAACAGCCACTCCTGCGATGTTCACTTGCTGCCGAATGACTGGGTGGTTGCTCGTGGTCGACGCCTGTGCTTCTGGCCTCGGCTTTCTTCCACCGTCCTCCCGGAGCAACTCCTTGACGGGAAATGCAGAGTTGCAGGCAGATTCGAATCAACCTCGTCGCCACTGTTAGATCCATGATTCTTTAAATAGGATGTTTCCCCAAGAACTACACGGAGGCTGTAACTTAACAATCAACAGGTGTTTACTAGAGCAGAGTAGTCTCAAGACTGAAGTACAGAAGCCTGCTCCGGCTTTATATACAGGTGTGGTCACTGCTGGTACTGCAGTATACAGGAGCTGTAAAACAGTTCTCTCTTAAAGGTACATACACAACAAATACCACAGACAACGGTCTGTCTATTGGAGGGGTATAAAAGAGAGCAGTTTGTTATGTTCATTAATAAATAGACATTCTTATTATGAACACAGCTAGCTTTTGCTAGTTACTTTTATTGAGCACATGTGGACTTGTACAGCATCTTGTAGAGGCTTCCAACTTGACTGCTGCCTTCTGGGTAGCCTAGCCTCATGGGTAATGTAGTCTTAATATAATATATAGCTGGGTAGTGTAGTCTTATACATACAGCTATATACAGCTCTACGGCTCCACCTAGTGTCCACTATAGAATGACATGCTATTGATCACTACATCCCCCTTTCTTTGAGGTTTAACAAAATCAATATCAATCAACTTTCAAGAAAACAATAAAGATAATATCAGTAACATAAACATAAACATTTTCAAAACAGTCAACACATTTTCAAAGCTTTACATTGTACTCAAAGATTAAGTCTATCAGGCTCTTTTACTTCACGTGTGGATCTTCTCAACACGGGTAAGTCTGATGTGCCTTCATGAGATTGTTCTGGCGGTGAATGACAAGATGCAGTTGCGGCATTGTCATCAATCTGCTCTTGTATAGATCGAGGTCTCCTTGCGATCTTTGCTTGGAGAGGGTTTCAGTGTTTCCTTCACTCTTCATGCCATAACTCTCAATGTAGTCAATGCACTCTCGAAAAACTGCTGGCAGCTGGATCCCATCATACAGCATAGTCCTCTCAGCAGCCTCGGCTAATGGAGCACCAAAGATTGGCCTGAGGGAAGAAGGAGTATCCACCGGAACTGCTTCCTGCTCTGGTGCAGGCATTTTCTTTTTCGCTTTCCACTGCTTAACAACATCTGCTGCGGTTATATCTTTGGACTTTTTCTCCTTGTGTTTTTCCTCTTTGTGCTTTTCTTCCTTTGGCTTCTCTTTGACCTTAAAGTCTTTTTCTTTCTTCTTGGAGAAACTAGGCTTTTTGAAGACATGGATACCCTTTGGCCTTTTCATCCTTGATGGGCTCTCTTCTTCATCACCTGAGTCATCTGGCCTGCTTATGGCACAGTTTATACGGTAGACTCTCTTGACCAGTTCTAAGTCTTCACAAGCTTTGTCACCTAGTATCGAATCAAGTCTTTCAGCCACAACAGAAAACATGAGATGATGCACTTTGTCTTTGACTGTCACTTTAAGTCTGCATACACCTAAGCTATCTATTTTCTGTCCATTATAGCTCTTCAGTAGTACTGACTTTTTCTGTATTTTGGGCTTTTCTTTCATATTTTTTATGTCACTCATACTGATTAAGTTTGCTTTTGCCCAGTGTCCAGTTTCAATGTAACTAATGCTCCATTTATCTGCAGTGGGATCATCCATTTGTCCACTTTTACTGCATTGACTTTATGTTCAGCATTGCCTATTTCTGAGGGCTGCACATTTTCTGTATCTTTTTTGATATTGTCACATGACACCATTCCTACAAAAAATGTCTCACTTAAATCAGTGTCCTCAATCACATTAACTCGTTGCCCTTTCGTCGTTTTTACTTTTGAAAAGCATTGTTTGGCAAAGTGATTCTTTCCATTACACTTGGTGCACATTTTTCCAAATGCTGGGCATTGTCTTAACTGGTGTTTGTAACCACAGCGTTTACAATTAAAAATTTCATCCTCTGATTGCTTTTCATTTCTGTTCTGCCCATGTTTCATCCCCTTATAGGACACAGCACCGACAGCAGCATTTTCACTCATTACAATCGCATCATTATTGATTTCACTGAAAGTCTTCGCGTGCTTTCGAGCTAGCTCACTGGCTTGGCATATTTTCACCACATTTTCCAAATTTAGTTTGGTTTCTCTCAACAGACGTTCCCTGACTTTTTTTATCATGAATACCAAACACAATCTGGTCACGAATCATGGATGCTTTGAGCTCAGAGAAATTACATGTCTGTGCTTTCAGTTTCAGATCAGTTATAAAGCTAACAAAAGTCTCATTTTGTTGCTGTGTCCGAGAACGGAAGATATATCTTTCATACGTCTCATTCTTTTTGGGAGAGCAATGTGCATCAAATTCTTTTTAGCACATCTTCTAATTTTTCTCTGTTCTCCACTGGATTAAATACAAATGTATTAAATACCTCTATCGCCTGTGGGCCTGCAACCGTGAGCAGCAACGCTATCTTCCTTGCGTCTGGCTTCGTGCTGAATCCGATGGCTGCAATGTAGAGTTCGAATTGCTGTTTAAAAGTCTGCCAATTGTAGTCGATTTTTTCTGTGAGATTCAAACGCTCTGCTGGCTTCAAATTCTCCATGTCGCTTTTCACAATTTTCAGCAGATCTTCACCACCCTGGTACCATGTTATGTTCATTAATAAATAGACATTCTTATTATGAACACAGCTAGCTTTTGCTAGTTACTTTTATTGAGCACATGTGGACTTGTACAGCATCTTGTAGAGGCTTCCATCTTGACTGCTGCCTTCTGGGTAGCCTAGCCTCATGGGTAATGTAGTCTTAATATAATATATAGCTGGGTAATGTAGTCTTATACATACAGCTATATACAGCTCTACGGCTCCACCTAGTGTCCACTATAGAATGACATGCTATTGATCACTACACAGTTTGGATAGCTCTCTCTCTCTCTCCTGCCCTCCACACAATGGAACATCAAGGCCTTGCTCTTCCAACTGAGATGGATTTTGACTGAGGCTGGGACTTGCATGCTGCAAGGCCGGTACGGAACCAGGTAGCCGAGACGTACGAGAGAAAGCTGCAAGCAAGATAAAAAGGGCAATCTAGGTGAGCATTGCCAAGCCTACACACCCACAAGATCACTTAGCTGTGTAAGGGAGTGCCTGTATCTTCCTACCAAACCAGAGTGGGTTTAGCGTTGGAAGGGTCCTGTGATAGTTTAGTTCACGGGAGGGTGTTTTTAGGCCATGGTAAGTCAGCAAGGCAGGGGCTTGTTGGACAAGTCAGGGTTGTACTGTTTTAAACTGTACTGTTTGACGTAATAAAACTCACTATGCACTTGGTTTGAGCATAAAGCAAGGCTTTAATCAACTTGTTTCAGAACATGGAGGTCTAGTTGTACTTCACTAGTTCCTTGTCTTACAAAATGTCCCTGGAAAGCTGGGCCCGTGCTCGAGTATTTATACTCCTTGGACGGCGCCACCAGCTGGCCATCCAGCGTTATTTCATGAGTAGTTTCTTGATGAATGATGAGATTTATAACATTCTTTCTGCCTAAAAGATTTGGAAGTCCGACGGCTTCCTCTTAACGGATTAGGCGGACCACGAATAGCCGCAGTCTTTTAGATTTTTATTTATGGCTAGAAGGCACATCTCCCCGGATCGTGTCTTGGTCCCTGGGCTTCTTGATCTGTACCGGTGGATTGACAGGGCCCGTGTTGCTCTGATCGACCCAAGGGAGGCTGGGGAGATCGTGACTTCGGGTGCGGGTCCCCACAGGCGCAGAACTGGCTTCATCCTGTTGGATTGCCGGGGATTGACCAGCGTCCTGGCCTCGAGTGGCCATCCCACGGGGAGCGCTTGGCTCCCCGAGTGGATCCGGTGGGGCAGCTGGCAGATCTTTCGATGTCCCAGGTAGGGCGTCATCTTTGGGGGAGCGCAGAGTGTCGGCATCATCCCCGTGGGTCCCTCTATCGGTTGGGTCTGTGGAACCGGCCAGACAGGGTGCCAGGTCCTGGAGCAAAACGGTGGACTTCCGGCCATCAGGGTACCACACATGTATGTGGGGTTGACGTCCGTGAGTTCTACCTCGTCGACGAGAGGATCGTTTTTAGATGATTGGACAAATCTTCGGAGCAGCACGGGGCCGGGAGCTGCCAACCATGACGGTAGAGACATCCCATGGGTGGAGCGACGCTGGAAGCTGAAGAATCGCTCGTGAGGTGTGACATTGGTAGACGTAGAAAGGAGAGACCTGATGGAATGCAACACGTCAGGGAGCATAGTTTCCCACTGCTGGTCTGGTAGGTTGCATGACCTCAGCGTAAGACAAACAGCGTTCCAAATGATAGCGTTGTATCTCTCAACCTGTCCGTTACCGGTGGGATGGTACGGTGTCGTTTTACTTGTGGCGACTCCCCATTGGGAGAGATAACTTTTGAGTTCGCTTGACATGAAGGAGGGACCCCGATCAGAGTGGATGAAATTGGCCGTACCGCAAAGGGAAAAGACTTGATCAAGGCATTTGATCACTGTGGAAGTAAGCATATTGGGACAGGGGAAAGCAAAGGGAAAGCGTGAATATTCGTCCACCATAGTCAGTAAGTAGGTGTTTCGCGTTGAGGAAGGCAATGGCCCTTTAAAGTCAATGCTGAGTCGCTGCATAGGTTGCATAGCGTGTATGAGCGAGCCATTCGATGGACGGAAAAATTGCGGTTTTAATTCCGCACAAATTCTACAGGAGGAGCACGTTCTTTTCACATCTTCCGTAGAAAATGGGAGATTTTTAGATCGCACAAAGTGCAACATACGGGTAACGCCAGGATGGCATAAGTCAGTATGAAGATCCGCCAGAGTCGAAGTTGACATAGAAGAGCAGAATGCCCGCGTGAGGGTATCCGGGGCCACATTCTCTTTGCCGGGTCGATAATGTATGGTGTATCCAAAGGCAGCCAATTCCATCCTCCAGAGTTGTATTTTGTTATTCTTGATCTTAGTGCATTTCTGGTTATCCAGTATAAAGGCCACGGAGCGCTGATCGGTTATAAGTGTGAAATGGCGACGAGCGAGAAAATGACTCCATTTACGTAGCGCTTCGATGATGGCGGTAGCCTCCTTCTCGACAGGAGGATAATGGAGCTCGCTACCCTGCAAAGTTCTGGACAGAAATGCAACGGGTCGACCACCTTGATTCAAGGTAGCAGAGATCGCCACATCCGATGCATCACACTCGACCACGAAGGGAAGATTTTCATCAATGGAATGAAGTGTGGCTTTTTCCAGTTGTCGCTTGAGGAGATTGAAAGCTGAAATAGCCGTTGCCTCCAATGGAAATGACTTTGCGTGAAGCAGGGGCTGGATCTTGTCGGAGAAGTGGAGTATCCACTTCACATAATAGGCGAACATGCCGAGTGCCCAACGAAGAGAGCCGAGATTCATAGGGGGAGGGAGCTCCTGAAGCGGACGAAGTCGCTCTGGATCCGGTTTGATGACACCGTTGCCCACCCAGTAGCCAAGGATGTTGACTGATGGTACTGATTTCGCAGATTTGGACTCATTTAAGGTTAAGTTACGATGACGGAGAACGTCAAAAAATTTCTGGATGTTGGCATCATGCTCCTTCTGGTCATGACCAGCAATGGTGATATTATCCAGATATGGAAAAGTGTCCGTTAAGTTCTCCTGTTTGACTAGGCTATCCATTGCCCGTTGAAAGATGGCCACCCCATTGGTGGCACCAAATGGAAGGCGACAAAACTTGTAAAGCCGACCATTGGCCTCAAAGGCCGTATGCTTTTTGTCAGAGTCCTTTAACGATACTTGATGATATGCACTCTTTAAATCAAAAGTTGAAAATAGCTTGTAGTTGGCAAGGTTATTGACCATGTCATCGATGCCTGGTAGTGGGTAGGCATCCAGGTCGGTATACTGGTTAGTAGTTTGCGAGTAATCGATGCAAAGACGTTTCTTGTGTTGCTTCAGAGGATTTTTAACAATGATGACTTGAGCCCGCCAGGAAGATGAACATGGCTCAATGATACCGTCAGCTAGAAGGTGAGAGATTTCTGCCTCGATAAAGGATCGATCATCTTGGCTGAAACGTCGTGATTTAGTGGCTATGGGCTTACATCGGGGGGAAAGATTGGCAAACAAGGAGGGCTCGTCGAGCAAAGTCACCGAAAGCGCACAAAACGGTACTTTGGAAATAGTAAGCTCCGGCTTTGACCCTCGAAAGTGAGTCTTTTGTGTTGTTTCTGGAAATCCTGTCCCAGGAGCACATCACTGCATAGGTTCTTGAGCACCCCGAGCCGGGTGGAGAAATAAGTGCGGCCATTGAGAATAAGGTCGACAAGACAAAAGCTGGAAGAATTGGTGGTCAGTGTCGTCAGAGCCGTTGCAATTTCCCTGTCCGAGGGGTAAAAGCGCAGTTTTAACTTACTGACAGCCCACTCACTAATGAAGCTGTCAGAGCTGCATGAGTCGATTCGTGCACTCAAAATATGTCCATTTATCAAAACCTTCATGGCTGCATGGGACAGACTTTGGGGAAAAACAGCTGTGATGGGAGGAGGGGCAGATTGCCCTTGACAGCTGTAACCTTAGTAGTGGTTCTTGGGGGAGGAGCAGTTTTATAGATAGTAGCTGCAAAACTAACAGGGGCTCTCAACCGGTATACCTTAGAAATGTGGCCTTTCTTACTAACAGCGGCTCTTGACTAGCATACCTTAGAAAAGTAACCTTTCTTGCTGCAATAATTGCAGGTTGCGTTACGAGCAGGACAGAGTTTCCTATAATGGAACGCACCTGCACAGAAGAAACACTTCCTTCTGGATTGCCAAGATGCTGCTAGGGCGGGGTCATCATCAGTGAAGGCTTCTAGGGTAGGGTTGTCATCTGCTAAGTTAGAGTCATCATCGGTGAGGGCTTCCGCCCAAGAACTATCGAAGGAATCATTAAAAGTGATAGCAGCAGCCCGTGCACGAGGTAAGAGTTAGGTATCTGCATTCCTCTTTGCTAAGTCCAGGGAACACGCCTGGTCATAGGCAGCCTGTAACTCGAGGGTTTTATTCTCCAACAGATGCTGGCGTATGAAGGGAGATGTAATTCCATTAATAAAGGAATCGCGAATTAGCTCCTTCTGGTACTGTTCAGCTGTGACAGCTTTAAGATTACAATCCTTGCTGAGCCTGCGAAGCTTTTGAAGGAATTCATCAAGTGATTCCCCAGGTTG
Organism: Somniosus microcephalus; assembly: GCF_052327205.1. NCBI lineage: Eukaryota > Metazoa > Chordata > Chondrichthyes > Squaliformes > Somniosidae > Somniosus > Somniosus microcephalus. The sequence goes on from NC_140987.1 coordinate 221,920,849, forward strand.
TTGTCGAGTTGTGGCCAATAGATGCTGAGCAAAAATTTTGTTTGGGGCCTTAACATACAGTCGCTGCAATATTAGGATAGCGGAGTCATAGTCTACACAGTCTTCGATATAGTCAAACACATGAGGAGATACATAATTGGCAAGTATCTCTAATTTATCAGGAACAGTCTCACCACACACCCTGAGGAAGTTGCTGAAGGTACGATACCAGTGTTTCCATACCTTAGCAGTTGTAGGTGAATTTGGGTCCAGGTAATGACGGGCGGGTCTGAGTAGTTTGTCCATGATGGATTGATTTCTACGCCGGAGTTCCCTTCTGCAGTTGAAGTCGTAGCTGGCTGTTACCGAAATCACTCAGAGCGTGGAGTCGATATCAAGTTGATTAAATTGACGTAATAAAACTCACTACGCACTTGGTTTGAGCATGAAGCAAGGCTTTAATCAACTTGTTTCAGAACATGGAGGTCTAGTTGTACTTCACTAGTTCCTGTCTTACAAAATGTCCCTGGAAAGCTGGGCCCACGCCCGAGTATTTATACTCCTTGGACGGCGCCACCAGCTGGCTGTCCAGCGTTATTTCATGAGTAGTTTCTTGATGAATGAATAGAGAATGATTTATAACCCTGTTGTGTTCACACTGCTAGTACTGTATGCGAGTGGAGTAGTTTTTGTTAACCTTAATAAACAGTGTACGGGTGAGCCCGAAAACGCTGTCCGTGTTCAAATCTGTCCTCAGTAATCCCTATCATCCAGAACTTGTAGTAAGGGGGTTTGCATGCTCGCTACGGGCGGGGCGAAACCACTTACAATAATTGGCGATTGTGGCAGGGGCCATAGGAAATTGGCCACCGCCAAAACCGGTTACACCCTGCAAGCCCCTTTCAACACTAGTAACTGCAGTCATGATAGCAGCAGGCTGAGCTTGCGTGGCAGCAAGCTGAGTTTGCATAAGAACAGAAGAAATAGAAGCAGGAATAGACCATTTGGCCCTTCGAGCCTGCTCCGCCATTCAACAAGATCATGGCTGATCTTTTACCTCAACTCCACCTTCCCGCACTATCCCCATATTCCTTAATTCCCTTAGTTCCCAAAAATTTATCGACCTCTGTCTTGAATATACTCAATGACTGAGCATCCACAGCTCTCTGGGGTAGAGAATTTTAAAGATTCACAACCCTTTGAATGAAGAAATTTCTTCTCATCTCAGTCCTAAATAGCTGACCCCTTATTCTGAGACTGTGACCCCGTGTTCTAGATTCCCTAGGCAGGGGAAACATTTTCTCAGCATTAACCCTGTCAAGCCCCTTAAGAATTTTATATGTTTCAATTAGATCTCCTCTCATTCTTCTAAACTCTAGGGAATATAGACCTAGTCTACGCAATCTCTCCTCATAGGGCAATCCCCTCATCCCAGGAACCAGTCTAGTGCACCTTTGTTGCACTCCCTCTAAGGCAAGTATGTCTTTCCTTAGGTAAAGAGACCAGAACTGTACACAGTACTCCAGGTGTGCCCTCACCAATGCCCTGTATAATTGTAGTGAGACTTCTTTACTCTTATACTCTAATCCCTTTGTAACAAAAGCTAACATACCATTTGCTTTCTTAATTGCTTGCTGTACCTGCATGTTAACTTTCTGTGATTCATGTATAAGGACACCCAGTTCCCTCTGAATGCAAACATTTCCCAGTCTCTCACCATTCAAAAAATATTCTACATTAAGTTTTTCCTACCAAAGTGGATAACTTCACACTTCCCTACATTGTATTTCATTTGCCATGCTCTTGCCCACTCAGTCAACCTCCAAGAGGTGGGATAGGCCCTTAAGAACCACTGAATTGCCTCTATAATCCCATTTTGAGAGGCCTTTCTGATTTTAACAATTTTCCCACGTGATGCACGCCTCCTCTGAAACACGACGGTGAAACCTGGCGGTAGCACAATTGGATTGCTGACTATCAGTTGCAGCTCCACCATTAAACAGGAGATTTGATCAGTCATCATTTGCAGGTGGCAGAACTTTGTTGTCTCAGGGCTGCGGGAACTTTTAGCAGGCATAACCATAGCTGTGGAAGTTTGGAGCCTGACACCCATCTCCAGTGTGACCTCCTGGGAAACCCCTCTCCCCACCTTGACTGAGCACTTCCTCAACTGAGGCATATACCAGAAGCATGGGAACCATGTATTTCCTTTCCTCCTGGACATCAGATTCGGACGAAGACCAGCCGTGGCAGCAGCAGAACCATGAACAACAGCAGAACCAACAGCAGCAGCAACAACAGGAGTGCCAAGCTGCTGCTCACCCACCTGAAGCTGCACAGGCCAGAAGGCGCCAGCGCATGGAAGCCTGTCGGCGCAGGAGATACCCCCCAAACAGGGTCTACAGAGAGAGGATCAGCTACCTCAACATGACTGAGCAGCAGTGCCAAAGGCGGCTCCGACTTTCGCGAGAGGTAGTGGGTGACTTCTGTGCAATGGTGCAGCAAGACCTGGAGCCCAGAGGAGCAGGTGGACACCCCTTACCAGTGGCCATCAAAGTCACCACCGCACTCAACTTTTTTGCCTCAGGCTCATTCCAGGGATCAGCAGCAGACATCAGCGGCATCTCCCAGTCGGCCGCACACACTTGCATCACACAGGTAACCGATGCCTTCTTTGCCATCGCGCACAATCACATCCATTTCTCCAAGGACCAAGCAAGTGTCACGGCGTGTGCGGTTGGATTTGCTCATCTGGCAGGCTTTCCAAGGGTGCAGGGCGTCGTTGACTGCACACATGTGGCCCTTAAGGGACCCCATCGCAATACAGGTATTTTTGTCAACCGCAAGGGCTTCCACCCCCTCAACGTGCAGCTGGTGTGTGACCACAAGAAGGAAATTTTGCATGTTTGTGCCAAGTACCCTGGCAGTTGCCATGACTCCTCCATACTGCGCCAATCTAGTGTGCATCCGCTCTTCAGTCCACCAGACCAACTTAATGGATGGCTACTTGGAGACAAGGGCTATCCCCTGAAGATGTGGCTAATGACGCCGTTGAGGAGCCCATCCAACGAAGCTGAGGAGAGCTACAACTACAGCCACATTTCCACCAGATCCATAATCGAGCAAACCATCGGCTTGCTGAAGATGCGCTTCAGATGCCTGGATAGATCAGGTGGAGCCCTGCAGTACTCAGCAGCCAGGGTCTCCAGAATCATCGTGGTTTGCAGTGCACTTCACAACATGGCACAGCGTCGTTGCTTGCAGATTCCTGAGGATCAAGTGGCTCCTCACATATCCTCCTCAGATGAGGAGGAGGAGGAGGGGAGCGAAAACGAACATCTTGCAGAGTCCCATCAACCAGCGGCAGCAGTACGCGAGAACATTGCTGCCCGGGATGCAAGGAATGCACTCATCTTGGCCCGATTTGCTTAGCCTAGCCAATCAAGCACTTTTGCCTCACAGCTTCTTACCAGAGCATTGACAATGGCCAAGAACCTGCGGATTCCTAGCACTCTGACCACCATACTGACAATTGCAAGTAATCCTAAGCCCTCAATGTGGAAGTCCCATTAGCAAAATGACACACGCCACAACTGCAAAAGTTGCCATCAGAATTTTTATTTACAATAACCAACTAATGGCTTTTCAACATTAAACATCGCATTTCACCCAAGTGACTACCCTTGTGACTATTTGTGCAGTATCTTTCTCTAACGCGTGCTCCTACGTGGTGGTTCCCCTTGGCATCAGCAGATGTGGAGGCCCCTTGCTCACTTTCTTGCTGCTCGTGTCTCGACACTTTTGGCGGGTGCCCTCTGGGGTTGCGAACCTGTGAGGGCTCGGCAACAGTCTGCTGCTCCTGCGGTTGTGCAGGGGTTGAGACGCCGATCTCAGTTGGGTGGGGGCTCTGGCAGGGCTCTGACCGAGGACTTGGCAGTGGCATGGAAGTGTGAGCGCTTGGAGAGGAGCCCCCACTTCCTTGTTCTCTGCCACCAACATCCCTCTCATGGGTCAGGTCCACCTCAATGCTTGCAAGTTTAAGAGCACCTTGCTGCACATCAGGGGGTCCATGGGGTCCCGTGTCTGCACTGGCAGTCCTACTCAGAAGGACTTCCATGAAGGTCTGGTTTCTCTGTTCAATAGCTGACCATCGCTCCTCCAGAGATGTCAGTCTATTCTGAACACTCACCATGTTTTCTACACTCTGGTGACTTAGTTCCTCCATGGCCGTAGCCATCCTCTCCTCTATTGTAGCCATCCTTTCCATGGAATTTGCCATCCTTTCCGTGGTGCTGCGTTCATGCGCCAACGCCTCCACAAAGGCTCTGCTCATGCTAGCGAGGGACTCCTCCATTCGCTCCACACTCACAGCTACCCTAGAGACAAAACCTGCCAAAGACTCCTGCACCTGTTCCTGGAGTTCCAGCACTGTGTTCTTCTGGATGGACCCAGAGGCAGAGGGTCAACATGCAGCTGAGCTGAGCTGGGAGAGACCTGCACCCTCCGACGAAGACTCTCCACTGCTTTCCCTGCCTCCACAATCTGCTGATGCTCACTTGTGAGCTGTGATACACCAGGTGACAACACTACTTTATCTCGCAATGGTCCCACTGAGGTGTGAGTGTCTGCGCTGGTGCTGGGTGCGCTGAATTCTGCTGACGCTGCGCCCTCAGAGGTTGCAGCTTCCACTGAGGAGTCCGGAGGCTCAGGCTGTTCCTCCTGGATAGTAGGGACGAGTGCTTGCGATGGTCCTGTGAGGGAGTAAAGGAAACAGCCAGAGATGTGAGGCCAAGGTTACATTCTCATTGCATATTGCAGATGATCATAAGTCCATCTGTTAGCGCTTCGGAATCATTATCAGCGACTCATGCAATGTCAATGAAAGAGATGAAAAACTATTCTGTCACCAGCTTTCTCTGATGCACCCGTCTGTCCGTCCCCCACTTGCGCATCGCCCTCGACTCCCACGATCTCCAGGACCGCCTCCTCCCAAGGGGTGAGGTGGGCTACTGAGGGTGGCCCTCCTCCTGTCCTCGCTCTTTCCCTCTTATTGTAGGCTCTCTTTTCCTGCAACGAGGGAGACATGTGGAGTTTGAGTGAGAATGAAGGTGTGAGTGTAGAGAATCCATAGCTTAGATGCTTAGAAGGAGACAAAGATGGAGTGAGGTGGCAAGACCAAAAGCCCTCCCTGTGTTTTGTAAGTTGTTTTCATAGCATCAGAGTGATAGGGAGTGTGAGGGCTGCATAGTTGAATAGTCAGGTGAATGTGACCATAGAGAGAGAGGGAATGGGTAAGGGTGCAGGGATATCAGTGTCAAGTGGGATGTGGAGGAAGAGGTTGCTAAAGCTGAGTGCTGGCGAGGAGAGGCAATGGGGAGCAGATTGAGAGTGATGGGAAAGTCATACTCACTTTTCCAGTGTGCAGAAGGTCATGAAACCTCTTCCTGCACTGAAGCCAGGTTCTGCGGATCAGCGACAACAAGTTGACCTCCTGGGCCATCTGGATCCACACAGCCTTCGTCTGCTGGGGAGGCTTTTTCCTCCCTGAAGAAGGGAAGAGCACCTCCTTACTAGCTCTTGTTCCCTCCACCAAAGCTTGCAGGGCAACGTCATCAAATCTGGGAGCAGACTTAGGTCTCCCACTGCTCATATTGCCTCCAGGTCCCTCTCACAGCAAAGGCCAAAAGGTTGGCAGTCTGCAGAAGAAGCAAGGCTTCTTGCAGACCTTAAATGCAGCAGCAATGATGATGTCATCAGAGGCGAGTTTCAGACTGAAACAACTAATTCGGCCATGGGTTCCCACACACTGGAACTCAGTTGCCCAATTAGGTGAAAACCGCATAATTCTCCAACATCGATTTGGAATCGGGTGGCTAACATGAAAAGCGGATGACACGACCCCAGCCCACTCCAATGACAAAATTGAGCCCAAAGTATTTGCTTAATGTCTCTGTTATTTCAATATTGTCCATTATAATTTGTCCTGTCTCTCCTTCTAATGGGCCCACGTTTACTTTCACTAATCTCTTCCTATTTACATACCTATAGAAACATTTACAATCTGTTTTTATGTCTCTTGCTAATTTTCTCTCATATTCTTTTTTCTCTTTCCTTATTAATTTCTTGGTCCTCCTTTGCTGAATTCTAAAATCCTCCCAATCCTCAGGCTTACTGCTCTTTTTGGCAACATTATAAACCTCTTCCTTTGATCTAATACTATCTTTAACTTCTCTTACTTCTCTTGTTAGCCACGGTTGAACCACTTTTCCTGTGGGGTTTTTGTGCCTTAAAGGAATGTATATTTGTTGTAAATTATGTATTAATTCTTTAAATGCTAGCCATTGCTTGTCTACCATCATACCTTTTAATGTAGTTTCCCAATCTACCTTAGCCAACTCGCCCCTCACAACTGTATATTTTGCTTTGTTTAGTTTTAAGACCCTAGTTTTGGACTTAACTAAATCACTTTCAAACTCAATAAAAAATTCTATCATATTATGGTCACTCTTCCCTAAAGACCCCTTTACTACAAGGTTATTAATTAACCCATTCTCATTGCACAATACTAGTTCTAAAATAACTTGTTCCCTAGTTGGTTCCTCAACATACTGATCTAGAAAACTATCTTCTTTAAATTCCATGAACACTATTACTGCAAATTTGGTTTGCCCAGTCTATATGCAGATTAAAGTCCCCCATGATTACTGTATTGCCCTCATTACATGCGCCTCTAATTTCCTGATTTATAATCTGCCCTACATTACAACTGCTGTTTGGGGGCCTATAAACAACTCCCACCAATGTTTTCTGCCCCTTGCTGTTTCTTAGCTCCACCCAAACTGATTCTACCTCTTAATTTTCTGAGCTAAGATCCTTTGGGGGAAAAATTCGGTTGATTCACGCCTCCCATTTGCGCACCTGACTTACCGCCGGACGTTATGTCCGACAGGGTCAGGGGGACCTACCTGTGGCTGGGGTGGCGCAAATTAAAGGGGAGGTGCCGGGCGGCCATTTTTGTTGCTGGCCACCTGCCAGCACCTGCCCCTGTTGCTGTCCCCGGCCTTCCATGCAGTCCCCCTGCGGGGTGCCAGCTGCGCTCCGTGAGCCCGGCACTTCTCTTGAGTGCCAGGCTCTTTTGCTGGCACTCCAACCCCTGGTGGCCCAGCTGGGTCCCAGGTCATGCTGCGCTAGGCCCCTCCCCTTTAATAAGGGGAGGAAGGCCTGCAGTACCGAGGCGTGATGTGCCGCAGTGTGTGGCGCTGCGGCACGTAGCGCCATGATATTCACTTGCACCGCCCCAAGAGGGAGGCGGGGCGCTTCCAGTAGAGCCCCGCCTCCCTCTTGGGGTGCTACCAGTGAATTTCGGGTGTGGGGGCGCTAAGTTTTTCGGGGCGCTAAAAGTAGTAGTAGTAGGGGACGCGACCCAATTTTTCCCCCACCTCTCTACTGTCTTTATCCCATCCTTTATTATCAGGGCTACACAGCCTTCTTTTCCATTTTGCCTATCTCTTCTAAGTATCTTGGAATACTTAGTACCCAACCTTGGTCACTTTGCTACCATGTCTCCGTAATGGCTATTAGCTCAAACCTATTAATTTCTATCTGCGCTATTAATTCTTCTATTTTGTTGCAAATGCTTTGTGCATTCAAATATAGTGCCTTTAGCTTTGACTTATTTCTATTCTTCCCTGATGTCACCTTAGTCGCTGATGCCCTATTACCTTTGTTGCTCTCTCTGCCCCTTCCTGACCCACGCTGCTTATTTTTACCCAAAACTCTACTCTGCTCGAGAGCCTTGACATTTCTCTTGCTGCTTTTAAATTTACTCTTTCCTGAATCCTCCCTGTTGGATCCGTGATTCAGAGGATATGCTGTTATTAAATAATCACACGGATGCTGTACATTAACAATAAACAGGTCTTTACTGGAGGAGGGTAGTCTCAAGACTGGGGGTACAGAGGCATGCGCAAAGCTTATATACCGGTGTGGTCACTGCCGGTACTACAGTATACAGGAGCTGTAAAAGTAGTTCTGACTTAAAGGCACATACACTACAATTCCTCCCCTTTTAGATTAGTAGTACCCCTAATATTCAAATAACAATTAACATTTCAACATGTACATTAAACAACAAAAGTCCATTTATAGATTCAGTCTTTGGGGCGGCTTCCTGACACTTTTGGGATAGCGCCTTTCCGGAGGTTCTTGTTCTTGGTGCAGAGGTGATTCTGACCCCTTTTCATCGGGTAGTTCATCGGGTTCCACTGCTACTGGGTCTGAAGTAGATGCTACCGGTATGTCGGGTTCATCCCCAGGTACTCGAGACATGGGGCTGGCGCGTTCCTGCGACGCTAAGATCTGATCGATGTGGCGTCTCACAATGTTCTCCCCGACATCCACTGTGTACATTAATGGCCCCTGCCTTATACATATCATCCCGGGTTGCCATTTCTCTGTTCGATAGTCACGGGCCAAGACTGGTTGCCCTACATTGAAGCTCCTTGTCGGCTTCTCATTGATGTGCTGGAATTGTTTGTCCTCAACATTTCTTCGCACATTTGGTCTGAGCAAGTCCAGACGAGATCTCAACCTTCGGTTAAAGAACATCATGGCCGGGGTCTGGTTGGTAACTGCATGTGTTGCGTTTCGGTAGACTAATAAGAAATTGTCCATCTTATGCTGTAGTGGAATTTCATCGTTGCACATGGCCTTTATCGCCTTCTTAAAGGTTTGTACGAACCTCTCAGCCAATCCATTTGTGGCTGGATGATACGGGGCGGATGTGTAATGCCTTACCCCATTCCTTTTCATAAATTTTTGGAACTCGTCGGACACAAACTGTGGTCCATTATCAGAGCAAATCTGCTCTGGCAACCCGTTTCTGGCAAATATGGTCCGTAGGACTGCAATCGTTTTCTCTGTCGTGGTTGAAGACATTTTTATCATCTCAGGCCACTTTGAATAAGCATCCACTGCTATTAAGAACATTGAGTCCATGAATGGACCAGCGAAATCAATATGCACCCGTTGCCATGGAGAGGAGGGCCACTCCCATGGGTGTAGAGGGGCATGTGGTGGTGCATTTTGGACTTTCTGGCATCCTAAGCAGTTCTTAGTTAGGTCTTCGATTTGTTGATCGATTCCCGGCCACCACACAAAAGCCCGAGCAAGGCTTTTCATTTTCACTCCCCCCAGATGACTTTCATGTAGCTCATTTAGCACTCTCTCCCTTAACTTGGGTGGAATCACCACTCTGGATCCACACATCACTGTCCCCTGGCATACTGACAGCTGTTCTCTTCTGGATGAGAATGCTGGCAACAGTGAGTCACCATGTGTTGGCCATCCCCTCACCGTCAATTCATATACCCGCAACAGCGTCGGATCATTGCGGGTCTCCTTCTCTATATCCGCGTTTGTTACTGGCAATCGTTCAATTATTGATGAATAAAATATCTCGATAGGGTCCACTGCTGGTGCTTCCTCCACAGTAGGCAGTGGCAGGCGCGATAGCCCATCAGCGTTCCCATGCTGTTTCGTGCCTTTATATTCTATTTCATATTGATTCGCCCCTAGAAACAGGGGCCACCTTTGTAACTGCTGTGCAGTCATCACTGGAATGCCCTTCTTAGGATTAAAAATGGAGACAAGTGGTTGGTGGACAGTCAGCAAGGTGAACTTCTGCCCATGCAGATAGTGGTTGATTTTTTTACTCCCCATACTAGGTTAAGGGCCTCCCTGTCAATCTGGGCGTAGTTGCGCTCGGCTGAGGTTAGTGACCGAGACGCAAAGGCTACTGGCCTCTCCAACCCGTCTGGGAATTTGTGCGACAGCACCGCTCCAATACCGTAGGGTGATGCATCACATGCCAAACGAATTGGTAGTGCTGGGTTGAAATGGGCCAACACCTCTTTTGATGTGATCAATTCTTTTCACTTCTGGAAAGCTCGTCTACGTTCATCATCCCACTTCCATGGTACCCCCGTTTGCAGTAGGGTGTTCAGTGGGTGTAATACCGTAGACAAATTTGGTAAGAGCTTGTGGTAGTAGTTTACCAGCCCGAGGAACGACCTCAGTTGTGACACATTTTCCGGTGCTGGAGCCTTGACTACTGCCTCAATCTTGTCAGGGGACTTATGTAACCCCTCTTCATCGATGGCGTGGCCACAATACAACATCTGTTTCTGGAAAAACTCGCACTTGTGGCGATTAGCTCGTAGCCCATACTCCTTTAATCTGGTGAGCACCTTCTCCAAGTTGGCGAGGTGATCACCGTCATTTTCGCCCGTGACCAAGATGTCATCCAAATAACACTGGGTCCCTGGAATCCCTTGCAGGACTTGATCTATTGCCCTTTGCCAAATAGCCAGAGCTGATGCTACTCCAAACACCAGCCGGTTGTATTGGTAGAGACCTTTATGAGTGTTGATCGTAAGGTATTGTTTCGAAGCTTCTTCTACCTCCATTTGCAAGTACGCCTGGGCTAGATCAATTTTGGTGAAGCGTTTACCTCCAGATAGCGAGGCGAAAATATCCTCAATTCGTGGAAGCGGATATTGTACCGTGTGAAGGACTGGGTTCACTGTCACCTTAAAATCCCCACAGATGCGGACCTTCTTTGGTTCCCCAGGCGTATTACTCAATGACCTCTTCATTACAGGAACGATGGGTGTAGCCCACTCGCTCCAGTCCACTTTGGACAGTACTCCTGAATGTTCCAACCCTTCCAGCTCTGCTTCAACAGCTGGTCTGATCACATAAGGCATTGGTCTGGCCTTCAGAAACTTTGGGCTTGCATTTTCCTCTATTTTAATTGTTGCTGTTATTCCTTTTAGTGTTCCTAGTCCCTCCTGGAACACTTCTTTTACATCAGTTAGCATTTTTGACAGTCGTCCAGGTGTGACGTCGTCATCCTTTTTGGCCTCAACCTTCAGTGCCTGTATGGAATGCCAATCTAATTGTATCTTCCGGATCCATTCACGTCCTAGCAGTGGTGGTCCTCCATCTGGCAATACATATATATCCATTTTAGGTATTTCCTGGCCTTTATATGTCACTTTCACCCTTATTTTTCCTTTGGGGTAGACTTTTTGCCCCGTATATGTCTTTAAGACAATCTCTGTAGCTTTCAAGGGTATGTGTGAAAATAGCCGCTTGTGGTCTCTTTGATTTATGACTGTTAGAGCTGACCCTGTGTCCAATTCCATTTTCACTTGGACTCCGTCTATCTTGAGTGTAACCCAGATAGCCTGGTGATCCTCCATTTCGGTTACCTTATGTAGTTTCAGACAACCCAGCTCCTTGCTTCCGGAGTCTGTGTCACTTTTCTGTTCGTCTGAACCACTGTCCATCACCTGGTGTACCTTTTTGTACTTCTCCTGTGGAGATTTCTTACTGTTGGTTTTCTTCCCAGACCTGCAGACTCTTGCTATGTGTCCTGCTTTCCCACACTGTCTGCACACTTGGTCCTTGAACCAACAGTCTTTCTGGTCATGTGTTGTTCTGCCACAGCGATAGCACTTCCCTGTTCCATAGGACATTTCATTGGTGCCATATTCTTGCAGGCTCCATTGTATCTCTGCAGCGCCCCTTGCAGCTGCTTCGTGTGATACTGCCATACTGAAAGCTTTGTCCAGCGTAAGATCCTTTTCCGACAGAAGCCGTTTCTGGGTTCCTTCATTCTGTAGCCCACACACAAACTTGTCCCTTAACGTATCTGCTAGTCCTGCTCCAAACTGGCAGTGTTTCGATAGCTTGCGCAGTTCCGTTAGGTACTCAGCATTGCTTTTGTCTTTGTGTTGGTTCCTTTTATGGAACTTAAATCGTTCTGCTATCAGCAGCAGTGTGGGGTTTAAGTGGTCCTGTAGGATTTCTACTATGCTTTCAAAATTCTTGTTTACCGGCTTCTCTGGGGTTATTAGATTTCGCAGTTACCCATAAGTTTTTGCACCCATGGAATTTAACAGAACCAGTGCTTTATTAGCATCTGGCACTTCATTCGCCCTGCAGTACACCTCAATACGTTCCACATATGTCGCCCAATCTTCGACTTCATTGTCGAATGTAGAGATACTGCCACTCTTCGGCATCCTTGGGTGTGAGTTAACTGTCAAAAATGGCGCCTCCCGCGCTTCCCCTTCTTCTCCGCTGGCACAAAATGGCATCTCCTGCGCTTTCCTTCCTTCCCGCACTCGCCCTTCTTCTCCGCTGCAGCTTCTAAAAATGGCGTCTCCTGCGCTCTTCCTTTCTTCGCCCCGTAGACCCTGTTCAGCCCGTGAGCCCTGGCTGTGCTCTGCGTGTTCTTCTTTTTATATTTTTTGACGCCGCTCAGTCTAGAACCCGGCTGTTTCTTTACCCTCTCTCTCTCCGGTTTGCTTTCTTTTTCTCGACACCGCTCGGTGTTCAACCCCCGGCTGCGCCCTGCGCTCTTCACCCTCTGTCTTACCCCGTTGATGCTGCTCGGCTTTCTCTCCGCCGTTGGTCGACTCCAGCCGCCGCTGCTCGGGAAGGGTCTGCGCTGGACCTGTCATCGGTCTCTTGCTGCTCGTCGTGGCTAGGGAACCAAGCCCGGCTCTCCACAGCCTCCCCTGCGAAGTTCAATCTCTGCCTGATGGCTGGGCAGTTGCTCGTGTTCGACGCCCGTGTTCCTGGCCTCGACTATTTTTTTTTTTATATGTTGCAGGTAGATTCGAATCGACACTCGTCGCCACTGTTGGATCCGTGATTCAGAGGATATGCTGTTATTAAATAATCACACGGATGCTGTACATTAACAATAAACAGGTCTTTACTGGAGGAGGGTAGTCTCAAGACTGGGGGTACAGAGGCATGCGCAAAGCTTATATACCGGTGTGGTCACTGCCGGTACTACAGTATACAGGAGCTGTAAAAGTAGTTCTGACTTAAAGGCACATACACTACACTCCCAACTGTCCTTCATTAGTTTAAAGCCCTGTCTACTGCCCTAGTTATTCAATTTGTTAGGACACTGGTTCAAACCTGGTTTAAGTGGCGACCATCCCAATGGAATAGCTCCCTCTTTTCTCAGTACTGGTGCCAGTGGCCCATGAAGTGAAACCCCTGCTTCTTACACCACTCTTTCAGCCATGCATTTAACCTTCTAATCTGTTCATCCCTATGCCAATTGGCACGTGGCTCAGGTAACAATCCAGAGATTATTACCTCTGAGGTTCTGCTTTTTATTTGGACCCCAACTCCTCAAACTCTCTCAGCAGAACCTCATTCCTAGTTCTACCTATGTCGTTGGTTCCTACATGGACCACGACAACTGGATCCTCCCTATACCACTCCAAGTTCTTCTCCAGCCGCAAGGAGATGTCTTTAACCCTGGCACCGGGCAGGCAACATAACCTTCGGAGCCCTCAGAGAAGAGTATTTATCCCCCTGACTATACTGTCCCCTACCACAACTACATTCCCTTTCACTCCCCCCACTTGAATGGCCTCCGGCACCATGGTGCCATGGTCAGCTTGCTCATCCATCCTGCAGGCTTTTCCCTCATCCACACAGGCAGCAAGAACCTCATACCTGTTGGATAAAGGCAAAGGCTGAGGCTCCTCCAGCACTGCACCTGGGGTCCCTTTACCTGCCTGAGTTGCAGTCACACCCTCCTGTCCCTGACCACTAACCAGACCTGTACCATTACCTAACCTAAGGGGTGTGACTGCCTCCTGGTTCAAAGTCCAGGTAACTCTCCCCATCCCTGATGCCCCACAATGTCTGCACCTCAGACTCCAACTCAAAAACTCTGAGCTGAAGTTCCTCAAGGTGCAGGCACTTACTGCAAGCGTGGTTGTCCGGGATCACAATGCTCTCCACAAAGTCACACATGCTGTAGTTGCGGCACACCACCTGCTCTGCCATCCTTATATGACTTTGTTTTATTTAATTAAATTTGTGTTTAAGTAACTTAGTTTACAGTATAGTTTCTTGACTACTTATTTGATCTAGATTAAGTTATGGGTAAATTAAATTAAATATCTCCCTGTAACACAAAGCACTATAAGTCGTGTAGGCAAAAAGCAGCAACTCCTTCCCTCTCTTCTTACAATTCCCACTCTCTCCAAATTCCCAAATAAAATAATCTGTTTAAGTGCATTCCATTTAATATCACTCTGTGCAAACCACATACTTGAGTCTGAGCTTCCATTGCAGCACTCAGATGTTGGGTGGCTTCTGCTTGTGCTGCAGTGGAAGTTGAGACATCGGCCATCAGATGCTGCATCATGGTTGGGTCCACAAGTGTGCTAATGGATCTATCCACCCCTTCCATGCTGGAAATCATTGTCTCCAAGCTCTGCGTAAAGCCCTGTGCAAGGTTGATGTCGGATTCCTCCTTGCTCCTTGACATTGCATTCAGGCTTTCTGGCAGGCCTGCCAATGCACCAAGCATTTTAGTGTGCATATCCATCAGCATTCTTTTGCAGGCTGCCCCATCGAAGTCCTCATCTGAGTCCCATGCAGCAGAACTCATGTGCGACCTCACCCTCTGGGCAGCTGGCACCTGCGCTACCCTTTTTCCCTGCCCTGGCTGCAGGCCACTTGTGCCCGCTGATTCACCACATGCAGATTCTGCCTCTGAGCTACCTTGTAAAGTCGGCGAAGTGCCAGTATCTGTGCTGGTGGCTGCAAGTGTGAGATCAAGTGATAGTGTTTCTTCTTCATAATCACTCTCCTCTTCCTCTTCCTCTTGCACCACTGGCTGGCCAGGTTGGATTTCTTGGGTCTTTCTTGGGTAGGGTTGTGGTGAGTAGGAGCAGGGGGTAAAGCAAGAGGTGCATGCTTATACTATGTGCAGCTTGTAAGTGAGAAGGCATTGTGGGATGAGGGGGAAGTGGGATGTGAGAGGAGGATTACGTATGAGCATGCCATCATTTTCACTGCTTTCAGCGCCGCCATTGGCCACAGCCTCAGTCACGGTCACTCCAATTATGGCGAGCACCATCTCCTTGAGTGTTAGGATATGGAGGCGCGCCTGCCCCCCTCCAGTTAGCTGCAGCTGCCTCCAATTGTATGTCACCTTGTTCTACAAGAGAGAGGGAAGTGTGCCAGTGAGTGTGGTTCACTGTGTTTGGCTGATGTGGCTGTCATGGTTGAATAGCTGGCAGTGTGTGGAAGCTGTGAGATTTGGGTGTGAGGCTTGCAGCAGTGGTAAGTGTATGAGGGTGAGATAGAACATATGACTTAGAGGTACGAATCGTCATTGATGGCGATTGTTGGTAGGTGAGTAATGGAGTTGTGGTGAATTGAGCAGTTGCTGAAATTAGTGGTGTAGTTTGTGGGATATGGCATTTGAAGATGAATTCACTGACCGTGACCATCTGTTGAGGTCATTATACTTCTTGTGGTACTACATCCATGTTCTTGGGCTACACTGCTGGCATTGATTGCGACAGATATCTGGTCTCAATGCCTTCTCATAGTTTGTCTGCTGGTCCTCTTGGCCCATTTTCGATAGAGGACCTCTCTTTCCTTGTCCACATCCTGCACCAAGGCATCCAGTGCTGCGTCTGAAAATCTTGGAGCTCTCTCTTTGCCATGTTGCGCCATCACTCAGTTTTCTTGCTCCTCAGTCTGTTTCCCAGCCACTTCCACCTCCTGCTGAAGCCATAATGCACCTCCCCTTTAAGAGGTGCAGATTGCCTTTAAGAAGTGCAGGCTAGCTTTAATTGATGGGACGGACTTCACTTGGCCAGTGCTGGGACTAGAGTCCTGGTGAATCATATAACTAGGACTGTAGAGAGGGCTTTAAACTAATTAGTGGGGGGGAGGTTTCTGAAGAGCAAATAATAAAAATGACAATGGAGAAGGTCATAGACTTAGGTAGCACTGGGGGAATTAAAAAACAGAACGTGTCAGGAAGGGACAGAAGGTATGGAGTAAAAGGTAAAGTAGTAAAAGGGGAAAAAACAGGAACTAAGTGTCACAAAACATATTTGAAAGTTCTTTATCTGAATGCACGTAGCATTCGTAACAAAATGGATGAGTTAACGGCACAAATAACTACATATGGGTATGATCTTGTGGCCATTACAGAAACATGGCTGCAGGGTGACCATGACTGGGAATTAAACATACCAGGAAGGACAGGCAGGAAGGAAGGGGAGGTGGGGTGGCTTTGTTAATAAAGGAAGGAATCACTATAATACAGAGAAATGATATTGGGTCAAAGGAGCAGGATAGTGAAACAGTTTGGGTGGAGATAAGGAATAATAAGGGGAAAAAAACACTAGTGGGCGTAGTCTATAGGCCTCCGAACAGTTGCAACTCTGTTGGACGGAGTATTAATCAGGAAATAGTTGAGGCTTGTAATAAGGGAACAGCTATAATTATGGGGGATTTTAACTATCATATTAACTGGACAAATCAAATTGGGCAGGGCAGCCTTGAGGATGGGTTCACTGAGTGTATTAGGGATGGGTTTCTTGAGCAGTATGTAACTAAACCGACCAGGGGGCAAGCAACCCAAATTTGGTCCTGTGTAATGAGACAGGATTAATTAAAAATGTCCTAGTAAAGGATCCCCTTGGAATGAGTGACCATAACATGGTTGAAGTCCATATTCAATTAGAGGGTGAGAAGATTGGATCTCAAACAAGCGTGCTGAGCTTGAATAAAGGAGACTAT
Source organism: Somniosus microcephalus (assembly GCF_052327205.1). Lineage (NCBI taxonomy): Eukaryota > Metazoa > Chordata > Chondrichthyes > Squaliformes > Somniosidae > Somniosus > Somniosus microcephalus. The sequence goes on from NC_140987.1 coordinate 221,937,475, forward strand.
GAAGGTATGAGAGTGGAATTGATTAGAGTGGACTGGGAAAATAGATTAAAGGGTAAGACGGTACATGATCAGTGGTGTACATTTAAGGAATTATTTTACAACTTCCAAAAAATATATATTCCACTGAGGAAAAAAGGGTGTAAAAGAAAAGATAGACATCCATGGCTAAGTAAAGTAATTAAGGATAGTATCCAACTAAAAACAAGGGCATATAAGGTAGCCAAATCTAGTGGGAGGATAGAAGATTGGGAAGTCTTTAAAAGACAGCAAAAAATAACTAAAAGATTGATTAAGAAAGGGAAGATAGATTATGAAAGTAAATTAGCAAAAAATATAAAATCAGATAGCAAAAGTTTCTGTAGTTATATAAAAAGAAAAAGGGTGGCTAAAGTAAATGTTGGTCCCTTAGAGGATGAGACCGGGAAATTAATGGTGGGAAACATGGAGATGGCAAAAACGCTGAACAAATATTTTGTATCAGTCTTTACAGTAGAGGACACTAAGAATATCCCAACACTGGACAAACAGGGGGCTCTGGGGGGGGGGGGGGGGGAGGAGCTAAATACGATTAAAATCACTAAGGAAGTGGTACTTGGTAAAATAATGGGACTCAAGGCGGGTAAATCCTCTGGACCTGATGGCTTACATCCTAGGGTCTTGAGGGAAGTGGCGGTAAGGATTGTGGATGCATTGGTAATAATTTTCCAAAACTCCCTGGACTCAGCAAAGGTCCCGGCAGATTGGAAAACTGCTAATGTAACACCCTTATTTAAAAAGGGTAGTAGGCAGAAGGCTGGAAACTATAGACCGGTTAGCCTAACATCTGTGGTAGGTAAAATTTTAGAGTCCATTATTAAGGAGACAGTAACGGGACATTTGGATAATCATAATTTAATAGGACAAACTCAGCATGGTTTCATGAAGGGGAAGTCATGTTTGACAAATTTGCTTGAGTTCTTTGAGGAAGTAACATACAGGGTGGATAAAGGGGAACCAATGGACGTAGTGTATTTAGACTTCCAAAAGGCATTTGACAAGGTGCCACACAAAAGATTTTTGCTCAAGGTAAAAAATCACGGGATTGGGGGTAATATTCTGGCGTGGGCGGAGGATTGGCTCTCTAACAGAAAGCAGAGAGTTGGGATAAATGGTTCATTCTCAGACTGGTAATCAGTAACTAGTGGTGTTCCGCAGGGGTCAGTGCTGGGTCCCCAACTCTTTACAATCTATATTAATGATTTGGAGGAGGGGACCGAGTGTAACATATCAAAGTTTGCAGATGATACAAAGATGGGAGGGAAAGTAGTGAGTGAGGAGGACATAAAAAACCTGCAAAAGGACATAGACAGGCTAAGTAAGTGGGCAGAGATTTGGCAGATGGAATACAATACTGGAAAGTGTGAGGTTATGCACCTTGGCACGAAAAATCATAGAGCAACTTATTATCTTAATGGCAAGAAACTGGAAAGTACTGAAGTACAAAGGGATCTGGGGGTCCTGGTGCACGAAACTCAAAAGGTTAGTATGCAGGTGCAGCAAGTGATCAAGAAGGCCAATGGAATGTTGGCTTTTATTGCTAGGGGGATAGAATATAAAAACAGGGAGGTATTGCTGCAGTTGTACAAGGTATTGGTGAGACCGCACCTGGAATACTGCACACAGTTTTGGTGTCCATACTTAAGAAAAGACATATTTGCTCTCGAGTCAGTACAAAGAAGGTTCACTCGGTTAATTCCGGGGATGAGGGGGTGGACATATGCTGAGAGGTTGAGTAGATTGGGACTCTACTCATTGGAGTTCAGAAGAATGAGAGGCGATCTTATTGAAACATATAAGATTGTGAAGGGGCTTTATCGGGTGGATACGGTGAGGATGTTCCCAATGATGGGTGAAACTAGAACTAGGGGGCATAATCTTAGAATAAGGGGCTGCTCCTTCAAAACTGAGATGAGGAGAATCTTCTTCACTCAGAGGGTGGTAGGTTTGTGGAATTTGCTGCCCCAGAAAGCTGTGGAAGCTACATCATTAAATAAATTTAAAACAGAAATAGATAGCTTCCTGGAAGTAAAGGGAATTAAGGGTTACGGGGAGCGGGCAGGAAATTGGACATGAGTCTAGGTTTGGAAATGTCGTGGCCCTGTGGGTAGTGGAGCGGGCCCAGGGGCCGTGTAGCCTGGTTCTGCTCCTACTTCTTGTGTTCTAATTCTGTTAGATTTCAGGAGATGGTTTTATTGCTGTTCCTGGCTGGGGTGGAGATCGCCTTTACAGAAGGTAAGTACTGTAGAAAATATAGGGACAGAGTGATCTCCTGGACGAGTTTCGATCGCCTAGATGGGTCGGAGAGGAATTTCCCAGATTTTTTCTCCCAAATTGGCCATTGGGTTTTCTTTATCTGGTTTTTCGCCTCTCCCGGGAGATCACATGGGTTCGGGTGGGATGGAGAGTGATAGTATATTTGAGGTTAGGATCAGGTCAGCCATGATCTTATTGAATGGTGGAGCAGGCTCGAGGGGCCGATTGGCCTACTCCTGCTCCTATTTCTTGTGTTCTTATGTTCTTATGATGCTAGCCTCGCAAAAACTTGGGCCCTCTGCAGAGGCACTGAGCAATTGAACAGCACATTTAGTGCTTCCTTACCACTGCAATCATTTTAATTAACAGGCAGCATGAAGTTTGCATACTGCCTGCATCGGATTCAACAGATGTGGGCTAATCGGGCATTGCGATACCCGTGCCTGTTTTCGGGCCTTATCCAATTTCTAGGCCATTGCCTCTATTAATAAAGCCAAGGAGCCCATATGCTTTTTTTTAACAGCCTTCACAACTTGTCCTGCCACTTTCAAACACTTGTGTACATACATCCCAGGTCTCTCTGTTCCTGCACCCCTTTTAAAATTGTATCATTTAGTTTATATTGCCTCTCCTCATTCTTTCTACCAAAATTAATCAATTCACACTTCTCTGCATTAAATTTCATCTGCCACGTGTCTGCCCGTTTCACCAGTCTGTCTATGTCCTCCTGAAGTCTGTTATTATCCTTCACATTGTTTACTAAATTTCCAAGTTCATGTCATTTTTAAACTTTGAAATTATGCCATTTATACCCAAGTCCAGATTATTAACATACATCTTTCTTTTCTTTTGGTGGGAGGTGATGTGTGGAATGGTGCAGTGTGACAGGGAAAGGAGCCACCAATGGCTGCTGGATGCATTTGTGGTGGGGTTTGTGGGGAAAATGTAACCCCCAGTGGATCCTTCCCTATCCCCTCCCCAAATTACTTGTGCCTCCCCCATCCTCTCAGTCCCATCGGGTCCCTTACTACTTCACCGTCTCACTACCCCTTTCCCTTCCTACCACTCCCTCCCTCTCATCAGTACTCTTATCTCTTCCTTTTCGAACAACCCACTCAACCCCATATTCTCCCATTCACCCTTGGCGTCACTGTTCCAAATCTCATCGTTAACCGTCCATCCATTCTCCTCCATTCCTATTCGCTCCATCCAGGGGTGGGGGTGAGAAGAAGCCGGAGAGCTGTTCACCCGCAACAAGGTTCCCTACTTTCCTTTCCCTCCTACCATACCGTCCTATCTGTTTCCCTCAAAGGCTTTGCTGCTTTTAAAAATTAAGAAATTAATATAAATGAAGGAATTTGCACCTTCATTTCTCTTTCCATTTAATAGCTGTGTAGAAATTAAAATCTGTGGTAGGAATTGGTTTAAGCCCATTTTCGGGCGTAGAGTGGGTGCCATGCTCAGAGTGTGTGCCCAATCACGTGGACATAACTAAGGCCCCAGATTGGTTCACCTGATTAATTTAAGTAAACATAGAAACATAGAAGATAGGAGCAGGAGTAGGCCATTCGGCCCCTCGAGCCTGTTCCGCCATTCAATGCGATCATGGCTGATCATCCAAATTCAGTACCCTGTCCCCGCATTTTCCCCATACCCCTTGATCCCTTTAGCCTTAAGAAATATATCCAACTCCTTCTTGAATATATTTAATGAATTGGCCTCTACTGCCTTCTGTGATAGAGAATTCCACAGGTTCACCACTCTCTGGGTGAAGAAATTCCTCCTCATTTCTGTCCTAAATGGCTTACCTCTTATCCTTAGACTGTGACCCCTGGTTCTGGACTCCCCGACCATTGGGAACATCCTTCCTGCATCTAGTCTGTCCAGTCCTGTCAGAATTTTATAAGTTTCAATGAGATCCCCTCTCATTCTTCTAAACTTCAGCGAGTATAAGCCCAATCGACCCAACCTCTCCTCATACGTCATTCCTGCCATCCCAGGTATCAGCCTGGTGAATCTTCGCTGAACTCCTTCCATGGCAAGAACATCCTTCCTAAGGCGACCAAAACTGCACACAATACTCAAGATGTGGTCTCACCAAGGCCCTGTGCAACTGCAGCAAGACATCCTTGTTCCTGTACTCAAACCCTCTTGCTACGAAGGCCAACATACCATACATAAAATAGGCAGGCTGCCAGCACTACTCATGCTGTCCATTGGCAGCTTGTCTAATAGGGGTGTCAACATCACGAGTTGCTAACACATTTTAAAGGCAGCCGGCACCTCTTAAAGGGGAGGTGGACTTTGACTGCAGGCAACTGTTACTGAAGATTGTTGATAATTGCAGGCACAGGAGAAGCTGCAAGGGCTTCCACTTTTCTGATGCTGCATTGGAGATAGTGGTGGAGGAGGTCGGCAGGAGGAGGAACATCTTCTATCCACCAGGCAGCAGACAGATATCAAGGAAAGCTGCCTGGTATGTGTGGGCAGAGGTGGTAGAGCACATCAATGCCAGAAGAATCTCACTCCACCCTCCACGCACCCCAAGGACATGGCTGCAGTACAGGAAGATGTTTAATATTCTCACAAGCCTAGCTAAGGTAAGCCTTCTTACTCATACCTCTCATTACTCTCTGCATAGTCCTGCACTACCTGTTGCCGCGACACTCAGAACCCTCGGTTGTCCCAATTATCAGCACTCTCCTCCAATCACTGCAGCACACTTCACTCCACCTGCTTTTGTTCCTACTGCAGCACTCTGCACCTGCTACTCTCCTCTCTATTACTTCCTTCACCACCTCAGGGAGTAGAGGAAGAAGAGGTCAGCAATGCAGAGCAGGTAGCATCACTTGACTTTACATCTGCAGATAGCATCTCAGAGATTGGCATCCCACATAGTTCAGAGGGTAGTCTAGAGGGGTCTGCATGTGGAGATGCACCCAGTACGAGTGCACTTGCAGCAAGGGCAGGGGCATAGGATGACCCAGGAAGCACCTCGCTGGGTGGGAGAGTTCGATTCCGAGCCCTGCAGCAGTCGGCACAGAATGCCCACCATACATAAAAAGACTGATGGCAATCCACACAGACCTTCTAAGTGCGCTGGCCCACCTGCTAGCAAGCTTGTGCACAATGTCGGAGAGCATGACGCAGCCTGTATCCAACTTGTATTGTTCTGGGGAGGACAGTTCAGGAGTATATCTCCTCAATAATTTGCTGCCTTATAGTTCTAGCAGCTTGCAGCAATGCTGGGCCATTCTCTTATTCTGCATATTCTGGTTCCTCGTCCCTATCTTCCTCCTTAGGAAGCTCCAAGACAACTCTCCTTTGTACTGCAAGTTTGTGGAGAATACACAAGCTGTCCAGGCAGCGGAGCCATTGTTTTAGGACGCCAATGGTTTGCTCAGTCAGAATCCTTGTTGTTTCATGACTCTGATTATATCGGTGCTGACGTTTGTGCCCGGGTTCCTGACAGAAGCCATGAGCCAGTTGATGAGGCGATGCCCCTTCTCCCTCAGCAGCCAGCCTGCCACCTGATGGTCTGAGTGAAATGGAGGGGTACTGTTCACTAGTGCAGTATGAAAGCATCATGATTACTGCCAGGAAACCGGGCACAGGCCTAAATCACTCGCTGCCTGTAGTCACAAACAAGTTGATCATGGAAGCCCTTCATTGTTGAAGAACAGTGCTGGTTCGTGATAGGGAGCAAAAAGGGCTATGTGCATGCAATTTATGATGCCCTGCACCTGTGGGAATTCAATGGGAAAATCTCAGAGTTCTTTTTTCCTGCTTGTCAGCCTCCACAGGGAAGCTAATGAGCTATTGTTGCCTCGCAAACAGTGCATCAGTGACCTGCCAGATCACCACGTGCACAGCAATCTGACTGAGTGTGCTGATGTTACCAGAAGCAGTTTAGAAGGAACCAACAGTATAACAGTTTAAAGCTGTGGTAAAGCTATGGTGACCTTCACAGCAATAGGCAATGCAGTGCATGCCCTGGTGTTGGGCTCCAATTCTTGATCCAACACAGGTAAGTGACTGTCACCCTACTGAAACGCAGCCACCTTACACACGGCTCCTCTGTGAGAAATGCCTCCTGTGCCCATGCCTTCTTTGCCCTCTTCCTGCAGCCTGTTGAAGTCAATGGAAAGGAAATAGGTAGAGCTGTATAGCGGGAGGCTGAATCAATATCACCCATTTTATACTATCAACCAAAATCAAAATTACACCCATTATGTTCAACCACTGTAGAGCAGCAACCAACAAAACAAATAGAATGTTAGCCACATATCCAAAACAGTAGAGTACAAGCTGGGATAAGTCATTCTCCTACTATATAGGATAAACTGGGTAGTTCAGCCTTAAAAGGAAGCGTGCTGTCCTGTACTTTATTGGCTCCCTCCTTTTCTGTAACTTCTTTGATTTTTGTTTCCAGTTGCCCCTTTCTTTTATTCCACTTCTTTCTCTTTCTGTTCATCTTTGTCTTTTCACTGTATCATTGAATGAATAATGTGTGTGTAGTAGACCTTATTTGATGTTGGAACAGGTGTCTGCAAAAAAATGAAAGATTTTGAAATTAAACCAATATTAACAATGCTTCACTTAATAATAAGAGTGGAATGGTTTACATTGGAACATTTATATAATGAAAACTGTGTTTTTCAAGAATCATTGAATTATTATTATAATTGCCCTTTTGGGTAAAATGCAAGAGTTTGTAAATTGGTCGCCATATGAAGCTGGCACTTAATCAGCACTTTCCACAGATAATATCTACACTTTAATTTGAGAATTCTCAGAGTTGTACTTATCACTTGTTGACAAGAGCACAGCACAATTTGCGCCCAAAAAAATCACAAATTTTAGCACAGCAGCAGGATGTTTTGGCCCACCATGCCTGTGTCACTGCTAGCTCTACACGCAAGCTAACCATCTACTCTCATTTCCCTGCTCTTTCCCCACTTGACATCCACTAACCTTTCCTCTCTGTCTTGCATATGAGAATGTGCATGCTGGGAAATTGCGCACCACTTTCCTGTCTTAATTTTGTACCTATGCAGGCCTTCACACACAGCCCCTTTTCGATGCCTATTTGATTTTCATCACATGCTGTTTTCCATGGCTGCCATTGGCAAACCAAAAGCACAGATAAAACTTGACTTCCACCAAGGCTTATTTGTGTGAAGCATAAAGGGGGAGAAATTTGGTTGTTAGCGCCACCGATTAACGCCTAAAGAGGCCGAGAAGTGGGGCGCTAGCCAATTTCCGGGCAGGCGCAGGGCGCCTAGCGCCTCGCCCCATATTGAGCATGCATTTAGCGCCGGTGCTAAATCTTAGCGCCCGCTCATGGGCGCAGGCTGATTATGACATCATTTGAGTGTGCAACGCCTTTTGGGCGCCCCGGACCGGAAATTCAGTGGTGCCCCCCTCCGTAGTGCCTGGCGCTAATATTGACAGCTTACCTGGAACCTTACCAAGTCACTCTCGGGCTGGAGGAGCGTTATTTAAAGGGGACTGGTGTGGTTTAAAAGCGGCAGCCATTTTTGGAGCACAACTTCCTCGAGAGCTACAAAGAGTTGCTGAGCTGCACACTGAGAGCCATTTGACCACTGAGCCAGCGCAGGCAGACGATCTTCAGCCTTCTGACCATCACCTTGCTGTTGGTGAGCCTTGACAACGGGGAACCTTCCTGTGGGCACTTATTATGGGGGCTGCATTGGAGGGGAACGTCCTGCTGCTGAATCATCTGGAAAGGGCACTGAGACGCTGGGGGAGGGGGGCGGGCATGGCCAGACGGAGGAGGGCCAACAGACGTCGCCACAGCAGACCTTACGCTGGCAGGGTTTTCCGACAGCCGTTTTCCTACATGAACATGCCGGAGGAGCAGTGTGTCAGAAGGCTGCGATTTAGAAAGGAGGTGGTGACTGAGCTGTGCCAGCTGCTTCAGCCAGATCTGCAGCCTCAGATAAGGTGCAGGACATCTCTGTCGGTGGCTGAGAAGATAGCTGCTGGCCTGAACTTCTACGCGAGCGGCTCTTCTCAGGCTGCGCGTCAGAGGCTGATCAGAAGTAGCTTCTAGGCCCCTCTCACGGAATGCTTGCTGCCATTCCAAGAACAGGAATGGAACCGGTCTGATACCCCCAAGCCTGTGAAGGGCAAGATGCATGTAAATAGCAGGCATGGCCATTGTAAATGAAGAAACTGTTTCATTACACAAAATGTGGTTCCTTCAAACATGAGAAAACTATGGCAACAGAAAGCAAAACTAATACACTGACACATAACTGCCTCTCACATCCGGGAGACTGTCCAAAATATAAATCACATTCCGACCATCTTCCTTGGCCTTGATTCCACTGCGCCAACCAAAGCATCCAATGCCCCATCAGTGAGGCGTTCCGCCCTCTGCCTCACCCTTTCCATGTCTTGCTAGGCTGGTGCGCCACGGGTAGGCTCCCACCGCTTTGAAGGCCTACAAGACAGTGAGTGTGTCTGGTGATGCCAATTGACCTGCCCCTTTAAGAGCTGTCCGGCGCCAGTGTGTCTCAGGGAAAGTGATTATTGACAGCACCTTTGCTGCGCCCCGCCGCCGCGAAATTGGGTTGCGCCGCCGGGTTAGCACCTTAAGAGTAGCATGCAGCGCCTGATTTAGTGCCGCAATCACCTTTAGGGGTGCTAAATTGCGCCTGGCGCTAAACTTTGCGCATCGCCGGGGCTAGCGCCCCAAACGTGGCTATACCGAATTTGTAGGCCAAAGAATTTTATTTTGGAGTTACAATTAGCTCTGACTTCACTGATGGACATTGACTTACCTCAAGACAGAAATCCCAATATGATTAAAGATGAGGATTAGAGCAGTTGTAGAGAAGAGGGCTCTTTCCTGATGGAGCTGCCCTGCAAACTGTTCACATTAACCAACTAGGTCTCTCTTGCCTGGCAAGGCGGCTTGGATGATATTTATACAAGTTTGCCAAAGGAAAAACAAGGGGAGGGGGTGGAAATTCATCCCCTTAGTGCCTCTTATTAGTGCCAGCAGATGGCGCTAAAAGGGCACTAGAGCAGTATCGCCGGGGCGAGGCGAATCCAGCACTGCACGCCGAATCCTGCCCCACTGTAGGCTGCTGGCAAGATCTATCGCCGGGAATGTCAATGCCAGGTGGATCGTGACGTCAGTGAGTGCACAACACTCACTGACTCACCAATCTGCTAAATTGATTGTTGCCACCTACCTTAGCACCTGGAGTAAACACCAACAGGGAGAGCTGGCGTGAAGCACCAGGAAGCCGGCTCCAGGGATGTTCTTTAAAGGGATCATCAGTAATGACTTGCAGCTGTCAGGTTAGTGCAGTCTCAGTGGTTTCTTGTCAGTTTCACATACTCCAACAGTTTAATTCAGTAATTTCAAGGTTCTTTTGTATCAGGAGTGTTGTGGCAACTAAAAAGTAGCAACATTTATTTTGCAAAGAATCAAACTGCTACACCTGTTAACATTAATGAGGGCTGTATTGGCAGTCGACCTTGTCCTTCAGGATCTATAGCGGAGGAAGCAGAGGCGGCGCAAAAGACTGGAACATGTGCTCAGAGGGAGGAGGAGGGCCATCAGGGCTCTTAACAGGAGGCCTTACCCTCAGGGGGTATTCCGAGAGCACTTCTCCTACTTCCAGTTAAGCGAGGAGCAGTGTATTAGAAGGCTCTGCTTCACCAAAGAGGTGGTCACAGAACTCTGCCACCTCCTGCAACCAGACCTCCAGCCTCATACCAGGGTGACCATTGCTCTCCCAGTGGCAGTCAAGGTTACCGTCACCCTCAATTTATTAGCCAGTGGATCCTTCCAGTCTGGAACAGGAGACATAGCTAACATCTCGCAGCTCGCCATCCATCGCTGCATCCAGGAGGTCACAGAGGCTCTCTACAGTAGGAGAAGGGACTACATTTCCTTCCCCATCACCAGAGAGAAGCAGGATGAGTGTGCATGTGGCTTTGCCAGAATAGCGGGATGCCCCATGGTGCACTATTGAATGCACCCACATGGCTTTGCGGGCACCGCATAACAATCCTGAGATCTTCCGTAAACGCAAAGGCTACCACTCACTTAATGTCCAGTTGGTGTGCGACCACAGACAGCGAATCCTCAATGTGAATGCTCGCTATCTTGGCAGCAGCCATGATGCCTTCATCCTGCGCCAGACTGCTGTTTCAGCACTCTTCGAGCCACCACGTCAAGCTTGTGGCTGGCTGCTCAGAGACAAGGACTATCCGCTCTCCACCTGGCTCTTGACTCCCCTCTGCAACACCAACACTCCTGCCCAGCACTCATATAATGAGAGCCATGTTGCCACCAGGAACATCATTGAGCAGACCATTGGCCTGCTGAAGCAACAGTTCCGCTGCCTTGTCCGCTTAGGAGGAGCCCTCCAGTACTCGGCTGAGCGGGTGTCCCATTTCGAGGTGGTCTGCTGCATGCTCTACAACTTGGCCATCATGAGGGCCCAGCCCTTGCCACCAGGGATTGCGGGACCACCTCAGGAGGAGGAAGAGGGAGAGGAGGAGGATGAGGAGGACGATGAGGAGGAGGAACAGGATCGAGGGAGGAGGCAACCATTCAATTGGCCTTCCGGAAGGGCGGTCCATGACCACCTCATCAGACTGCGGTTCCAATAAATTAAACCCCAGATCCCCGTTGCTCACCACATCCCCATCATTCCATCCCTGTCGCACGCCATATTGCAGCGTAAAGCTGAAATGAGACACACCACAGAAGATTCCAAACTGAATTAATAAATTATCAAAAATCTGTGAACATATATTTACACCAAAAATATTAACTATTCACCCTTAGTGCCTCTCGTTACGGTGCCTTTGTCTACTCTAGTGCTCCTACTAGTGTTGGCCCAGTGGCTGCAGCACGGCTGGTGGAAGGCTGCTGATTGTCCGTGCAGGATGACCGCGACCAGTTCTGGACCTGGAAGACCCGGCTGTAGACTGCACCACCTCAGCATGGGCGGCAGCAGTCTGGGCTGGCTGGATGACAGGCAGCAACAAGGACAATGGTGGACTGCCAGTGGTGGGAGCAGGAAGGCTGTCATCCTGAGAGAGGACAGCAGGTTCCTGCTTCACTGACCCACTGGCATTCCCCGGGGCAGCACCTCAGCATCACTACCAATTTGTTGGAGCACAGATTGCTGGCCTGCTGTGACACCGTGAAGGCCCCGGTGGACGGTGGTAGACCCAGCCATGATGGCAGCAGTCAGAGCTTGTGTGACATCATAGTCATAGAGTCATAGAGTCATAGAGTTTTACAGCACAGAAAGAGGCCCTTCGGCCCATCGTGTCTGCGCCGCCCATCCATCCCTGTCCAGTCTAATCCCATTTTCCAGCATTTGGTCCATAGCCTTGTATGCAATGGCATTTCAAGTGCTCATCCAAATGCTTCTTGAATGTTGTGAGGGTTCCTGCCTCTACCACCCTTTCAGGCATTGAGTTCCACATTCCAACCACCCTCTGGGTGAAAAAGTTCCTCCTCAAATCCCCTCTAAATCTCCTGCCCCTTACCCTGAATCTATGCCCCCTTGTTATTGACCCCCCCACTAAGGGGAAAAGTTCCTCTTTATCTACCCTATCTATGCCCCTCATCATTTTGTACACCTCAATCAGGTCCCCCCCCAGCCTTCTCTGCTCCAAGGAAAACAACCCCAGCCTGTCCAGCCTCTCTTCATAGCTGAGGCGCTCCATCCCAGGTAACATCCTGGTGAATCTTCTCTGCACCCTCTCCAAAGCAATCACATCCTTCCTATAGTGAGGCGACCAGAACTGCACACAGTACTCCAGCTGTGGCCTCAAGCTGAGACTGCATGAGAGCAGTCTGAGATTGGATGTCACCAACCATAGACTGCATTACAGCACTAAGATGATTGCGTGGCTTCTGCCTGTGCTGCAATGGAAGCTGGCAGATGGCCCATCACACGCGGCATCAGGCCTGGGTCACCACGGTCTCTCTGGGAGCCTACTATCCTTTGCAGACTGGAAATGATGGGCTCCATGGTGTGTGCAGAGCCTTGTACAATGCTGGAGACTGACTCCTCGACGCTCCTTATCATTGCCGAGAGACTCTCGGGCACCCCTGCCTTTGTACCCATCATCTCGGTGTGCATGCCCATCACCCTTCTTCTAAAGGCCTCCCCATCGAGCTCCTCATCTGAGTCCTGTGCAGCAGAATTTGTGAGCAAACTCACCCTCCGGGTGTTTGGGTGTCGGCTTGTCCCCCGCCTGTGCATTCTTGCTCCCTCCTGTTGTGAGCCACCTTGGTCTGCAAGAGAAAGGAAAGTGTGTGAGTGAGTGTGGAGCAATGTGTTTGGGTGATGTGCCTGCCATAGTTGAATCGCTGACATTGTGTGCAAGGTGTGAGATGTGTGTGTGAGTGTTGGTAGATAGAGATTGTGCGTGAGTGAATGAGTGAGGTAGAGAAGTTTGAGTGCTTTGGGTAGTGTGTGAAGATTGTGGTTCAGATGGTGGTATGTAGCATTTGTTGAAGCATTGACTCACCCTGACCATCCGAGTGAGGTCGTTAAATTTCTTCCTGTACTGTGTGTGGGTCCTGGGGACCACAATGCTGCCCGAGACGTGCTGCGCTATCTCCCTCCAAATGCCTCCTGCCACTTACTGGGTAGAGCACCGCCCTCCATCTCTCCACAGCGAAAACCAATGCCTCCAATGCTTCATCACAGAATCTGCGGGCTCTCCCCCGGGGCGTGGACCTGCCATGAGTACACCTGGTTCAGTCCTCCGGCTCCTTCCCCTTGTCCTGCTTCTGCTTGCTAAGGAATCTGCACTGCCAGCAATGCTGAGAAGACATAAGAAGTAGGAGCAGGAGTAGGCCAATCGGCCCCTCGAGCCTGCTCCACCATTCAATAAGGTCATGGCTGATCTGATCCTAACCTCAAATCTACTATCACTCTACATCCCTCCCGAACCCATGTGGTGAAGTGCTACAGCATCAATGAACCTCCCCTTTAAGTACTGAAGAAAGCCTGTGGCAATCATGACTTGCGATTAGACTGCACTTGATATTGGTGCACCCTTTGAGTGTAACGCCAATGACCTTGGGCTTTAAGACTTGAAATAGGACACCAATCATTTTTTTGAGCAGTGAGCACAAATTTTTTGTGCAGTCTAAAGCATTAGTGCCTGGTGCTAATTCTCCAACTTTTCTACTGACACCACCCATTCCTTGGCTGTAATGAATTTCTAGCCCAAGCAGCCTTGCAGGTTGTGGGGTGGGTGCACTGATACTATGTCCTGCTAAAATAGATGGACTTTATATCAAAATTAAGAAAAGAAATTCCCTCAAAATGCAAATACGGAATGAACTTTCCCAGAAGAAGTATTGAATAGACATCTTCAGAGCAGGATTCCTGGCCGTTCCAGTACACAGTGACAATTCTTTAAATCGGTTGCAGACTGCGAGCTTGTGCACAGCCTTTGACTGCAGTTTTCAAATATTAAATTCTGAGTTACATTTACAAAGGACAAAAATACTTCTTTTCAATCAATGTCAAGCTCAGCCACTAGCCCCAGCAATTATTTTTGCGGAGTTTTCGAGTAATGCACAGGAGACAATCTTTTCTTTCACTGGCACTGAAAGATCAATAAGGAACTTTTATTTTACTATACCTTTCTGTTCAGCAATGTTTGAGTAAAATCTTACAAAGGTCAGTTGGTAAATTTTCCCATTCAGCTACGTTGTTCAATGCATTTTAAATATCACCCTTTTGTGACTTTACATAGGATCATTGTTTTTCCTAATCCTGGTGTGGGGGTCGTAATAGATCTTTTTACTATATGAAGAATTGCTCTACAGTTCATCAGGACTATAATTCTGTGTGTCGCTTCACTCCACTCCACTGACAGCCTGTCATTTTCTCCACTTCATTGGTGGGCATGAATAGAATTATAAGGCACTGTACGTGGGCGGTTGAGTCGTTGCTGGGTAACCTGCTTTCTTAGCTGTAATTGCTTCACTGTAAGAGCTATATGACCAACATTGATCAGTTTAATCCTCTTTGATGTAGACACAGCAAATTTGCATTCTTTCATAAGATAGCTAACTAAATCCTAAAATGGTTCTGGGCAAGCAAATTGGCAGACATTTAGGAAGTAGCGCTGTCAAAAGGTCTGCCATTTCTTTCGGACATTTTCAGCTGCATGTAAAAAGCCACTTTCATTTGCACCACCACAGACAGTGAGAGCAACTGACACGCTTGTGGTTTTGTGATATGGATATCTCTGTAGATCCCGGCGGTCTGTTGATAGTGAGAATGATCTGTGTCATGGGGGCATGTGACTATAATAGCACATAATGATACTTCAGCTGGGAATTCCCATTGGGATTGAGGTTACAGCTGTATTGTAGGAGTTAGGAACTGTCTTTTGTCAAATGTAAATGAAAATTAAAAGCAGTTGTTATGCTCAGCAGGCAATTAAATCCATTTCATAACTAGTTGTTCAACTGGTACCTGTCAAAGCATTAATCAAATCCCACCTGTTCTATAACTTAAATATTGCTTGTGATAGACTGTATTTTCCCTTTCCCAAGAAAAGGATTTACTCTGTATGCAATTCTTCAGAATAAGAAGGCATAACAGCACAATTTAGCCTTACATCTTATTTTTCATCTACTAATCTGCTGCTAAACACTGAAGTTATTAAAATTACCTAAGGGCATGTTGTTCTGCCTTATAATTGCAGGTGTTACGTTTTGTTGCCGCCAGTAGGTGGCAGTAGATGGTAATGGCCAGTAGGGTCACTCAACAGGAACAGGAAGTAGTATAGTGATAAGCAAACAAAGAGGTCACATCAGCATGAAGTGTGCTGCAAGTTAATCTGCTGTAATCTTACATTGTTACGCCTTCGAAAGCATTGCCAGTTGGGTGTGGTTCCTTGTTTGTTTTTGTGTGTCTCTGTGTAGGATTGTTTGCTTTGCCCTTTACACACACGTTCAATGTGTCCTTTCTTTTCACATTTCCGACAGGTCAGGTCTTTGCACCAGCAGTCAGATGGCTGATGACCTGACCTCCCACATCTGTAACACTCTCTGGCGCCCCTTGCATGTTTATCCGGTGTAGCTGCTACCTTGTGCACTCTTGTTGCAGCCCCCAACAGCTGTGCATCTTTAGCTGCTAACTCCATAGACACAGCGAGCTCCACTGCTGATTTAAGCGTCAGTTTGTCAGTTGTGAGCAAGCGCTTCTGTGTTGCTTCACATTTTAATCCACACACAAACCTATCACGGACAGTGTCATTTAGAGTTTCACCGAACTCACAATGCTCAGTTAGCTTCTTTAGCACTGCAACATATGGACTCACCCTCCCCTTGGTTTCGTTTGTGAAACCTGAACCTCTCGGCAATCAGCAGCGGCTTGGGTGCGAAATGTGTTTCCAAAACTTCCACAATCTGATCATATGTCTTAGCGCCGGGCTTATCCGGATGCATCAAACTCTGTAACAAGCCAAATGTTTTTGCGCCGATCACACTGAAGAACGTCGCCACTTTCACGTCATCTTCAATGCCATTTGCAGTCACGAAAAATCCGAAACGCTCTGTATAAGCACTCCATTGCTCCGCCGTTTCATCAAATGGTCCAAACGCTCCGGTTAGCATCGCCATTTTAAAAATTATTTATTTATTTATTTTTAAAATTTTATATATTTTTTTGCTTCCAGTCCTTTTCACAGTCCTTTTTCTCCACTTCGTTTCACTGTATCATTACTCTCCCCTTCTTATTTGTGTAACACACGAACCGCCACCTTTACGAGGTGATTGCATCAGCCCTAAACTGCGGGCGTGCCATTCAGAAAAGACAGGAACTTCTTACTTTAAACATCGCCGACTCCTGTGCAAAGTGACTTACTTTAAACATCACCGATTCCAGTGCAAAGTGATGCGCAAGTCCTTCGTCCTCGTCGCCAGTTTTGTTATGTCTCAAGGGGTTTTATACCCTGATCTTTATAACAATTAAGGAAGGACTCCAGGGTGGAGTGTTTAGTTAACGGCCATTTTATTACAATGTGCTTCTTCACTCAATGCACTACATTTCCCATAGTGCATTGCAAATCACAACTACGGTATCCCATGTGGGGACATTTCTAACACACATTCAAATACACAACAAATGGTTTCATTACATATTCATGTTTAGAGGTTAGTTATATCTCATGTATGTAACAAGATGCATTTCCATCTTTTTCCTTTCTCAGTTTTACTCCAACCCAATACAACTGATTTGTATTGTTTCATTGACCTCATACAAGTGTGGCATCATTAAACACCGGAGCTTGGACGATACATCCTGACTCCCATGTCGTTATGGAAAGGAGTTTGGCTGGCTGTCTAACTGCGTACAGACACATACACATAGGGAGGACGGTACACACGTGTTAAAGCCAGCAGCAAAATTTTGCATATCATTTCTGCAGTGTGTAGGATCTGTCCCCTGGGCAGTGTTGACACCCGTAACTCTGTGCCTTCTAGGTAGATGTTAAAATGCAACAGCCAGCTCTTGCTGAAGTAGAGTTGCTGCAATGCTATGGGAAATCTCCAGTGGTGGATGTCACTGGCAAGGCCAGCATTTATTGCCCATCCCTAATTGCCCTCGAGAAGGTGGTGGTGAACTGCCTTCTTGAACTGCTGCAGTCCGTGTGATGAAGGTACTCCCACAGTGCTGTTAGGGAGGGAGTTCCAGGATTTTGACCCAGCGACGATGAAGGATCGGCGATATACTTCCAAGTCAGGATGGTGTGTGACTTGGAGGGGAACTTGGTTGTGGTGGTGTTCCCATGCACTTGCTGCCCTTGTCCTTCTAGGTGGAAGAGGTCACGGGTGACGTAATAAAACTCACTACGCACTTGTTTCCAGTATAAAGCAAGGCTTTAATCAACTTGTTTCAAAACATGGAGGTCTAGTTATCTTTCACTAGTTTCTGTTTACAAAATGTCCTGGGCAAGCTGGGCCCATGCCCGAGTATTTGTACTCCTTGGCTGTCCAGTGTTATTTCATGAGTCTTTCTTCATGGATCACAAGATTCATAACATTCTTCCTCCCTAAAGATTTGGGAGTCTGATGACTTCCTTTTAACGGATTAGCTGGACCACGAATAGCCGCAGTCTTTTAGCTCTTCACTCGTGGCTGGAAGGCACGTCTCCTGGGTCTGGGTCCCTGGGTCGCTTGATCCGTACTGGTAGGTCGATAGGACCCGTGTCGCCTTGATCGACCTGAGGGAGGCTGGGGAGATTGTGACTCCAGGTGCGGGTAACCACAGGCGCAGAGCTGGCTTCATTTTGTTTGGAAGCCGGGGATTGACTGGCGTCCTGGCTTCGGGTGGCCATCCCATGGGGAGCGCTCGGCTCCCTGAGTTGATCCAGTGGAGCAGCCGGCAGATCTCTTGATGTCCCAGGTAGGGCGTCATCTTCAAAGGAGTGCAGAGTCTCGGCATAATAACCGTGGGACCCTCTATCATTTGGGTCCGTGGGACCGGTTGGACAGGGAGCCAGATCACTGAGCGAAACGGTGGACTCCCGGCCATCAGGGTACCGCACGTGCGCGTAAGTGGGATTAACATCCGTTAACTCCACCTCGTTGATGAGGGGATCGTTTTTGGCAGATCAGACGAATCTTCAGTGCAGCACGGGGCCGGGAGCTGCCAACCATGACAGTAGGGACGTCCCATGAGTGGAGCGAGACTGGAACCTGAAGAATCGCTCGTGAGGCGTGACATTGGCGGACGTAGAAAGAAGAGACCTGATGGAATGCAACACGTCAGGGAGCACTGTTTCCCACTGCTGGTCTGGTAGGTTGCATGACCTCAGTGTAAGACGAACAGCATTCCAAATGATAGCGTTGTATCTCTCAACCTGTCCGTTACCGATGGGATGGTACGGTGTCATTTTACTTGTGGCGATTCCCCATTGGGAAAGATAACTTTTGAGTTCGCTTGACATGAAGGAGGGACCCGATCAGAGGGGATGAAATTGGCCGTACTGCAAAGGGAAAAGACTTGATCGTGGCATTTGATCACTGTGGAAGTAAGCATATTGGGACAGGGGAAAGCAAAAGGAAAGCGTGAATATTCGTCCACCATAGTAAGTAAGTAGGTGTTTCGCGTTGAGGAAGGCAATGGCCCTTTAAAGTCAATAGTGAGTCGCTGCACAGGCTGCATAGCGTGTATGAGCGAGCCATCCGATGGATGGAAGAATTGCGGTTTTAATTCCGCACAAATTCTGCAGGAGGCGTATGTTCTTTTCACATCTTCCGTAGAAAATGGGAGATTTTTAGATCGCACAAAGTGCAGCATACGGGTAACACCAGGATGGCATAAGTCAGTGTGAAGATCTGCAAGAGTCGAAGTTGACATAGAAGAACAGAATGCCCGCATGAGGGTATCCGGGGCCACATTCTCTTTGCCGGGTCGATAATGTATGGCGTATCTAATGGCGGCCAATTCCATCTCCAGAGTTGTATTTTGTTATTCTTGATCTTAGTGCGTTTCCGGTTATCCAGTATAAAGGCCATAGAGCGCTGATCGGTTATAAGTGTGAAATGGCGATGAGCGAGAAAATGACTCCATTGACGTACAGCTTCGATGATGGCAGTAGCCTCCTTCTCGACAGGAGGATAATGGAGCTCGCTACCCTGCAAAGATCTGGACAGAAATGCAACGGGTCGACTACCTTGATTCAAGGTAGCTGAGATCGGCACCTCCGATGCATCGCACTCGACCACAAAAGGGAGATTTTCATCAATGGAGCAAAGCGTGGCTTTTTCCAGTTGTCGCTTGAGGAGGTTGAAAGCTGAAATAGCCGTTGCCTCCAACGGAAATGACTTCGCGTGAAGCAAGGGCTGGATCTTGTCAGAGAAGTGGGGTATCCACTTCACATAATAGGTGAACATGCCGAGTGCCCGACGAAGAGAGCCGAGATTCGTAGGGGGAGGGAGCTCCTGAAGCGGACGAAGTTGCTCCGGGTCCGGTTTGATGACACCATTGCCCACCCAGCAGCCAAGGATGTTGACTGATGGTACTGATTTCACAGATTTCGACTCATTTAAGGTTAAGTTGCGACAACGGAGAACGTCAAAAAATTTCTGGAGGTTGGCATCATGCTCCTTTTGGTCATGACCAGCAATGTTGATATTATCTAGATATGGAAAAGTGTCCGTTAAATTCATCTGTTTGTCTAGGCTATCCATTGCCCATTGAAAGATGGCCACCCCATTGGTGACCCCAAATGGAAGGCGACAAAACTGGTAAAGCCAACCATTGGCCTCAAAGGCCGTATACTTTTTGTCAGAGTCCTTTAACGGTATTTGATGGTATGCGCTCTTTAAATCAAAAATTGAAAATACCTTGTAGTTGGCAAGGTTATTGACCATGTCATCGATGCGTGGTAGTGGGTAGGCATCCAGGTCGGTATACTGGTTAATAGTTTGCGAGTAATTGATGCAAAGACGTTTCTTGTGTTGCTTCAGAGGATTTTTAACAATGATGACTTGAGCCCGCCAGGAAGATGAACATGGCTCAATGATACCGTCAGCTAGAAGGCGAGAGATTTCTGCCTCGATAAAGGATCGATCATCTTGGCTGAAACGTCATGATTTAGTGACTATGGGCTTACATCGGGGGGAAAGATTGGCAAACAAGGAGGGCTCGTTGAGCAAAGCCACCGAAAGCGCACAAAACGGTACTTTGGAAATAGTAAGCTCCGGCTTTGACCCTCGAAAGTGAGTCTTTTGTGTTGTTTCTGGAAATCCTGTCCCAGGAGCACATCACTGCATAGGTTCTTGAGCACCCCGAGCCGGGTGGAGAAATAAGTGCGGCCATTGAGAATAAGGTCGACATGACAAAAGCCGGAAGAATTGGTGGTCAGTGTCGTCAGAGCCATTGCAATTTCCCTGTCCGAGGGGTAAATACGCAGTTTTAACTTACTGACAGCCCACTCACTAATGAAGTTGTCAGAGCTGCATGAGTCGATTAGTGCACTCAGAATGTGTCCATTTACCGAAACCTTCGTGGTTGCATGGGACAGACTTTGGGGAAAAACAGCTGTGATGGGAGGAGGGGCAATTTTACCCTTGACAGCTGTAACCTTAGTAGTGGTTCTTGGGGGAGGAGCAGTTTCATAGATAGCAGCTACAACCTTAGTAGTGGCTCTTGGGGGCGGAGCAGTTTTATAGATAGTAGCTGCAAAACTAACAGGAGCTCTCGACCGGTATACCTTAGAAAAGGGGCCTTTCTTACCATCAGAGGCTCTTGACTGGCATACCTTAGAAAAGTGACCTTTCTTGCTGCAATGATTGTAGGTCGCGTTACTAGCAGGACAAAATTTCCTATAATGGAACGCAACTCCACAGAAGAAACACTTCCTTCCAGATTGCCAAGGTGCTGCTAGGGCAGGGTCATCATCAGTGAAGGCTTCTAGGGTAGGGCTGTCATCCGCTAGGTTAGAGTCATCATCAGTGAGGGCTTCTGCCCAAGAACTATCGAAGGAATCATTAAAAGTGATAGCAGCAGCCTGTGCATGAGGTAAAAGATAGGTATCTGCATTCCTCTTTGCTAAGTCCAGGGAACACGCCTGGTCATAGGCAGCCTGTAACTCGAGGGTTTTATTCTCCAACAGACGCTGGCGTATGAAGGGAGACGTAATTCCATTAATAAAGGAATCGTGAATTAGCTCCTTCTGGTATTGTTCAGCGGTGACAGCTTTACGGTTACAATCCTTGCTGAGCCTGCGAAGCTTTTAAAGGAATTCATCAAGTGATTCCCCAGGTTGTTGTCGAGTTGTGGCCAGTAGATGCCGAGCAAAAATTTTGTTTGGGACCTTAACATATAGTCGCTGTAATATTAGGATAGCGGAGTCATAGTCTACACAGTCTTCGATATAGTCAAACACATGAGGGGATACATAATTGGCAAGTACCTCTAATTTATCAGGAACATTCTCACCACACACCCTGAGGAAGTTGCTGAAGGTACAATACCAGTGTTTCCATACCTTAGCAGTTGTAGGTGAATTTGGGTCCAGGTAATGACGGGTGGGTCTGAGTAGTTTGTCCATGATGGATTGATTTCTACACTGGTGTTCCCTTCTGCAGTTGAAGTCATAGCTGGCTGTTCCCGAAATCACTCAGAGCATGGAGTCGATATCGAGTTGATTAAATTGACGTAATAAAACTCACTACGCACTTGGTTCGAGTATAAAGCAAGGCTTTAATCAACTTGTTTCAAAACATGGAGGTCTAGTTATCTTTCACTAGTTCCTGTTTACAAAATACCCTGGGTAAGCTGGGCCCACGCCTGAGTATTTATTCTCCTTGGACGGTGCCACCAGCTGGCCGTCCAGTGTTATTTCATGAGTCTTTCTTCATGGATCATAAGATTCATAACAACGGTTTTGGGAGGTGCTGTCGAAGAAGCAGATACGTGCAAAGTGGTGAGAGCATGGAGCAGCGAGCTTAGTGTTTGCTGATCTCATGCTGGGCCAACCTCGCTGGATTTTCTTTGGTCAGCTTCATTATCTATTCAGCTCCGAGCCTGGAATGGGCCTGCTTGAGTGAACTCACTGTGAGCTGAAAGGGCTACAGCTGTAACTAAGTGGCTCTCAAAGGCTGCAACTATTATTGCTGCTGTGTGGCGAATGAATCGTGGGTGGAAAAAGAGACAGAGCATCCTAAATTTCAGATGGAGCTTCAGGAGGTGCTGATGGAAGAAATGCAACAAAGACAAATTACATAGGAGCAGGAGTAGGCCATTCAGCTCCTCAAGCCTGTTCTGCCATGCAATCAGATTATGGCTAATTTACCCACCTTTGATACCCTATCCCTTGATACCCTTACCTAACAAAAATCTATCGATCTCCGTCTTGAAAATTTCAATTGACCCACTGTCCACAGCCTTTTGGGAAAGAAGATTACCCTTATTGGCACCCTTCTCTCAGAATAAATATGCAGGATGCTTGGCAAGTGGTGTCTGTTAGGCTCCCCTCTGTTCACCTTCCCTCCCCCTCAGGATTCACTGCTGGGCCGGCTCCGTGTTGGAGACGGCGGAATTTTCCAGGACCTCGAGCTGCATCAGGATGCCTGATTGGCAGCTTGCAGTTCACCAATATTATGTAGATGTGGCCAAAGGCACTTTTCCAGCGAACCTCGGGCCTTCACCTTCAGGCAAACTTTCATCTTTAACACTTTCAGTGCAGAGCTTCATCTACTTCATGCACCAGGAACATGTATTGGAAATTTGTGTGATCACTGAACTCCCAAGGTTTTCCATCCATCAAAATGAACAGACAGAAAATTGTGGGCAGTCTCTGTCCAATTTTCCGCTATACACTCCCGGTACACAAAACTCTACATTGGAGCTAAAGATGAAAATTTATCACCATTTCAAAAGGATTCCCAGTGCATGCTGAGTAATCTGATTTCAGAGTGATGGTGGTACAGACATTACAATTCCCTTAACACCCCAATTGATTAAAGAGAGGAAAAACTCAGTCAGGGTACCCACTCCTGATTGCTGTCCAGAGATTTCTGCTGGAGTACACATTCATTAATGTCAGAGAGGATGAAATTGTGCTTGATTAAATTGCGTCCTCCTCCACTCCAGCTGAATGTTCAAGGTTTGGGTTTGACCATGATGAATGGTCACTTGGGCTCAGTAAGTAACTAAACAGCAGAAATAAATGAAAGCGATGCTCATAGGGCCATGAAAAATAATGTCTTTTTAGGCATGTGGTGTAATGTACTGGTGATTCTTTTCTGGGCCAGATACCAAAATGGCTGCAGCTCATGGAACAGTACCTCAGTGTGAGTCAGTGTCTTCAGAAGAGGAGGGAAGAAAATTGGGGGGAAAATGAGGGGATAGAGAATGAGAAAGAGAAAGCAATGAAGAGATAAAACCACTAGATACTGTATTCGAGAGAAAGAGAGAAAGAACAATTCTGACTGGTGAGAGCCACCTCTTGAAGTACGATTCTTCTACAAAGTAGCCATAGACCACCTTGGGATTATCTTAATCATCATATGAAATCTTGAAATAAAACTCTTTTGTTATTAAAAAGATGCGATAGATTCCGAGAACATCACAAGGTTACGTAGTCCCAACTAGTCTGACAGATTTTCTGTCTTCCAAGATGACTGGATGATAAAGATCTTATAAAATATCTATACATTCATTGAGACTTGTGTTTTGCATTATGGTGCATTCAGACTGTTGTCAGATTAAAGTTAAGGAACATTGGAGCCTGAAATATTTCTACCGTGCAGTTGGCATGCCACTTTGAATAATGTAGACCATATGTGGAGTGATTCCCATGTCAAAATCATGCAGCTAGACATGAGAATACAGCTGGGTTCTCCTAATGTAATCTCACAAGCACCACGCACTGATTCAGCATTCATCAATAAATAATTACCCAAATGAATTGCTTTCTGACAGTGGAGTAGGGAATATCGATTAATTACAGCAGCTCTGGCTTTGTCAGTGCTAGACACTGTGATGCCATACAATGTGAGATACTGTACAGTAAGCTAGCCAGCCATGTAATAGAACAACATTACAGCACCAAAAACAAGGACTGATACAAATCAATCGAACCTGTCAATCTATTACAGGGTCCATGGTAACCTGTCCTGAGACACTTCACCCTGTGACAAGCAATCTCTGGTAAATGGGCCCAGACTGACAGATTCTCCTGTCCCAATGTGGTAAATGGTTCTGGCACAAATAGCTATATTGTCATTGTATTTGACCGGTCCAAAATTCTATATATGCTAGCAATAATCATTTTTCAGTAATAAATTTAGAAGAAAATCATATTTAAAGGGCAGAGTTACAGTATATTACACCAAATGCTTAAAAATACATTGGCTCAAAATTTGCTGTGGCAGGCAAATGAATGGCGCCCGCTGTTAGTTAAACTTGCCCTTGCCCATTTAATCTCCATGATATTTTGCGTAGCAAGTTGCTGAAAGTGCGAGCTGGAAACAGTGCGACGCCCTCTACTGTGCATCTGGGACCTGAGTGAACAGGGCATGATGTGTCTCCTTAACCAATCAGATTGAAGGATTCTGTAATTAACAGCGCAAAGACTGAGAACAAAGTGTAAATTAGAGTGGGTTAATTCAAAGTCAAATCGGGTACAGAAAGAGAAATAAAGAGAGGGAAAGAAAGATTGGATTAAGAAAGAGGTGGGAGCAGGAGGAAGGCTCTGGGCACAATTGGGTTGGGG
Source organism: Somniosus microcephalus (assembly GCF_052327205.1). Taxonomy (NCBI): domain Eukaryota; kingdom Metazoa; phylum Chordata; class Chondrichthyes; order Squaliformes; family Somniosidae; genus Somniosus; species Somniosus microcephalus. The sequence continues at coordinate 221,962,036 of NC_140987.1, forward strand.
GAGGTGTGGGCACGATCGGCTGAAAGCCGGGGCTGGGGAGGCCAAATGCTTCCTTGTGAGGCCTGGGCGAGGCACTCCTGATCCTCCTGACCCACTAGGAGCTTAAAAACAGGTAATGTTGTAAAAGGTACCTGAGCCTCTTCTGGCTAGTTGGCTCCTCCAGCCACATTTCTGCTGCCGGGCAACAGACAGTGCAGGACTGCCCCTGTGGTCAGGTTGAAAATATGCCGCTGCGCTGATGACGTCACGGGAGCGACTTCTGAATCTTAAGTAGGCCCCCGCGGGAGCCTCGTCCAGGGCCTAAATTGCTGTCTGATATTTTGAACCACCCACCAACCCTCTCTCGCCTATCAGAGGGGGTTAAAATTGAGGCCGTTGTGAATGATAAAAAACTATTATTTCCCCGGTACTGTAAAATGCCAGGTGATCTTTTACTGAAATAAAAGATTAATGTAACCACCTGCAAGACGTTTAATTTACTCAAACACATTTGCTTTTAATTACACATCTTTCCAGAGATTATCAGCACTATCCTTCAACTTGTATTGACTAGTTTCTTTGATATAATGAGGCTTGACTCCTGGGTCTGTGTGTTTTCAGCTGAAAGTGTTGTTTGCTGTTGACTGGAGCAATACTATATATGGTGTTGTTAGCTTTGATACCAGTTGTAGTTTGCAGTGTATAATTAATGGGATACAGTGACCCCAGTTAGTGTGAATAGTGACTGTGAAATGCACAGTGGATCAGAATCCTTTTTATTTCTGACTAAGCCAATTCTTGTAGAGACATTGGACAAGAAATTCATGAAAAGCCCAGGAGTGGGCGCTAACTTTGGAAAAGTTTGAGATTTAGCGCCAGGCGCTAATGAATCTCACTGGACACAAAATTCCTTGTCATCGCTCAAAGAAAGGATGAAAGCGTTAAATCAAGCACTAATGACCTAGCTCAGTGGCGTTAGACTCAAAGCACTAAGCAATATCAGGTGCAGTCTAATCGCAAGTCATCATTGCCACAGGCTCTTTCCAGTTCTTAAAGGGGAGGTTCATTCATGCTGCAGAACATCATTCTCAGCATTGCTGGCTGTGAACCTGTGTCAGCAAGCAGGAGCAGGCCAAGACAAGGAGCCGGATGACTCAAGTAGGTTTCGTGATGGCAGATCCACACCCCAGGGAGCGAGCCCACAGATATTCAGACCAAGCATTGGAGGAGTTGGTGTCCGTTGTGGAGAGACGGAGGGCGGTGCTCTACCCGGCAAGTGGCAGGAGGCCCTCGCCGCAAGTCTTCCGTGCCACGTAGAGGGAGGTTGCCCGGCAGCACTGTGGTCCCTAGAACACACACACAGTGCAGGAAGAAATTTAATGGCCTCACTCGGGTGGTCAGGGTGAGTCAATGCCTCAACAAATGCTACATACCACCATCTGAACCACAGTCTGCACACACTGGCCAAAGCACCACACCACCAGCACTCACCCACCAACAATCATCTCACACCTTGCACACAATGACAGCTATTCAACTATGGCAGGCACATCACCCAAACACATTGCTCCACACTCACTCACACGCTTTCCTCTCTCTTGCAGGCCAAGGTGGCACACAACAGGAGGAAACAGGAGCGCACAGGCGGGGGACAGGCTAACACCCCACCACTGTCTGCACAGGAAAATAGAGTGCTGGAGATCATTGGGCGCCAGGTGGTGGGCGCCATGGCCACTGGTGACGTTGACCCCCTTGGGGACAACAATGGTATGTTCATCCTTACTCCTTCTTCGCACATATCACTTCCCCCTCACCCCACAAACCTTTCCCACTTTCCAGCTAATCATGCTGTATGCCTGCATTTCTCCCTCCCTGCCCCTCTCCCCTCACCTTAACCTGTCTCTTGTGGCTTTATGCTTTCAGATAATGAGCAAGCACTGGAGCAGCCTGTCTCTGAGGGCAGCATTGAGAGCGATGCGGGAGAAGAGGAGGAAGAACACACTGCGTCACTGCATGTCTCACCCGCAGGCACCAGCTCAGATACTGGCACTATGCGTTCTTTAAAGTCTAGTGTAGTAGCGGGATCGGCACAGGGTGATGCACCGGGGAGGAGCAGGCTGCAGCAAGGCCAGGGGAGAGGGTAGCTCGGGGGCCAGCTTGCCGGAGGGTGAATTTGCGTGCGAGTTCTGCTGCACAGGACTCAGATGAGGACCTCGATGGGGAGGCCTTTAGAAGAAGGGTGATGGGCATGCACACAGAGATGATAGGTGCAAAGGCAAGGGTGCCTGAGAGCCTGTCGGCAATGGTAAGGAGCATGGAGGAGTCCACCTCCAACATTGCACAAGGCTCTGCACACACCATGGAGCCCATCATTTGCAGTCTGCAAAGGATGGTAGACTCCCAGAGAGACCGTGGCCACCCAGACCTGATGCGGCGTGTGATGGGAGATCTGGCAGCTTCCACTGCAACACAGGCGGAAGCGATGCAACATCTTAGTGCTGTAATGCAGCCTCTGGTTGGTGACATCCAATCTCAGACTGCATCTCATGCAGTCTCAGCTTGATGTCACGCAAGCTCTGACTGCTGCCATCATGGCTGTGTGGACCACCGCCCACCGGGGCCTTCACGGTGTCACACCAGGCCAGCAATCTGTGCTCCGACAGATTGCTAGGGATGCTGAGGTGCTGCCCTGGGGAGTGGCAGTGGGTTAGTGGAGCAGGAACCTGCAGTCCTCTCTCAGGATGACAGCATTCCTGCTCGCACCACTGCCACTCCGCCATTGCCCTTGTCGCTGCCTGTCATCCAGCCAGCCCAGACTGCTGCCGCCCATGCTGAGGTGGTGCTGTCTACAGCCATGCCTTCCAGGCCCAGAGCTGGTTGAGGGCATCCTGCAAGGCCATCTGGAGTCTCCCACACGGACACTCAGCAGCCTTCCACCAGCTGTGCTGCAGCCACTGGGCATCACTTTGTAGGAGCACTAGAGTAGTCAAAGGCACAGTACGAGAGGCACTAAGGGATTGCACAAGGGTGAATAGTTAATATTGTTGTTATAAAGATGTGTTCACTGATTATTGAGAAATGTATTAATTCACTTCGGATAATTTTGTACAGTCTTGCAAGGGCTAGGCCCTCATAATGGTGCAGCACACTGTAATGTATGTACCTTTAAGGGGGAGAACTACTTTTTACAGCTCCTGTATACTGTAGTACCGGCAGTGACCACACCTGTATATAAACCCTGAGTAGTGATCTGTACAGTCAGTTGCAGTTTGAACCCTCATTCAGTAAACACCTGTTGATCGTTCCCTGCAGTCTGTTGTCTGATTATTGAAGGACACAACATTAAGATACACGGATATAACATTGGCGACGACGCAGATTCGAACCTACCTGCAACTCTGCATCACCTCCTTGGGATTCGCTCCTGGAGAACAGTGGAAGGAGGTCGAGTCCAGAAGCACGGGCGTCGACCACAGGCAACCACCTAGTCATCCAGCGGAGATTTGAGCATCGCAGGGGAGGCTGTCGAGAGCCAGGCTTGGCTTTCCAGTCACGGTGGTCCAGCAAAACGGGCTGGCAACAGGTACTGCGCAGACCCTTCACGGACAGCGGCAGCTAGAGCCGACCGAGCGGCACAGAAAAAGGCCGAGCAGCATCGACAGGGGAGAGAGAGAGGGCAGAGCGTACAGGGCACACCCGGTGTTCAGGACCGAGCGGCGTCAACGGGGAGAGAGACGAGAGAGAGCAGAGCGCAGCCGGTGTTCAAGGGCCGAGCAGTGTCAACGGGGGAGAGAGGTGCGCAGGAAAATACGAGGCGCTGCCATTGCCATGAGGAGCACAGAGAGCGGCATTGGCAGCAGCGCAGGAGCAGCGCACGAAACCCACAGGGTGTTGCCATTTGCCACGAGGACCGCCGAGAGCGGCATTGGCAGCGGCGCGGGAGACGCCATTTTAAGCTACAGCGGGGAAGAAAGGAAAGCGTGGGAGACGCCATTTTAAGCCGCAGTGGGGAAGAAAGGAAAGCGCGGGAGACGCCATTTTAAGCCAGTCTAACCACACCCAAAAATGCCGAAGAGTGGCAGTATCACAGCGTTTGACAATGAAGTCGAAGATTGGATGACATATGTCAAACGCATAGAAGTATACTGCAAGGCAAATGAAGTGCCAGATGACAAGAAAGCACTGGTATTGTTGAATTCAATGGGTGCAAAAACGTATGGCTTACTACGAAACCAAGTAACCCCAGAGAAGCCAGTAGAAAAGGATTTTGAAAACATAGTGTCAATCGTACAGGACCACTTAAACCCCACACCGCTGCTGATAGCAGAAAGATTTAAGTTTCACAAAAGGAACCAGCATAAAGATGAAAGTAATGCTGAGTATTTAATGGAACTGCGCAAGCTATCGAAACACTGCCAGTTTGGAACGGGACTAGCAGATACTTTAAGGGACAAGTTTGTGTGTGGGCTTCAAAGTGAAGGAACCCAGAAATGGCTTCTATCAGAAAAGGATCTTACGCTGGACAAGGCTTTCAGCATTGCAGTATCACACGAAGCAGCAGCACGGGGCGCTGCAGAGATACAACGGAGACCGCAAGAATATGGCACAAATGAAATGTCATATGGAACAGTGAAGTGCTATCGCTGCGGCAGAACAACACACGACCATAATGATTGCTGGTTCAAGGACAAAGTGTGCAGACAGTGTGGAAAAGTAGGACACATAGCAAGAGTCTGCAGGTCGGGAAAGAAAACCAGCAGCAAGAAATCTCCACAGGAGAAGTACAAGAAGGTACATAAGGTGATGGAGAGTAGTTCAGATGAACAGAAGATTGATACAGACTCCGGAAGCAAGGAGCTGGGTTGTCTGAAACTACATAATGTGATCAAAACGGAGGATCACCAAACAATCTGGGTCACGCTCAAGATAGCAGGAGTCCAAATGAAAATGGAATTGGACACAGGAGCAGCCCTAACAGTCATAAACCGAAGGGACTACAAGCGGCTATTCTTACATATACCCTTGAGAGATACAAAGGTTGTCTTGAAGACGTACACGGGGCAAAAAGTCTACCCCAAAGGAAAAATAAGGGAGAACGTTATATATAACGGCAAGGAAACACCAAAAATGGACCTATATGTATTGCCAGATGGAGGACCACCACTACTAGGGCGTGAATGCATACGGAAGATACAGCTAGATTGGCATTCCATACAAGCACTGACTGTAGATGCCAAAAAGGATGACGACGTCACAGCTGGACGACTGTCAAAAATGCTAACTGACGCACAAGAAGTGTTCCAGCAGGGACTCGGAACACTAAAAGGCATAACAGCGACGATCAAAATAGAGGAAAATGCAAGCCCAAAGATTTTTTAAGGCCAGACCGGTACCTTATGCGATCCGCCCAGCCGTCGAAGCAGAGCTGAAAGGTTTGGAACTTTCAGGAGTACTGTCCAAAGTGGACTGGAGCGAGTGGGCTACACCCATCGTTCCTGTAATGAAGAGGTCGTTGAGTAATGCGCCTGGGGAACCAAAGAAGGTTCGCATCTGTGGGGACTTTAAGGTGACAGTGAACCCAGTCCTTCACACTGTACAATATCCGCTTCCGCGGATTGAAGATATTTTCGCCTCGCTATCTGGAGGGAAACGCTGCACTAAGATTGATCTGGCCCAGGCGTACCTGCAAATGGAGGTAGAAGAAGCCTCGAAACAGTACCTCACGATCAACACTCATAAAGGTCTCTACCAATACAACCGGCTGGTGTTCGGGGTAGCATCAGCTCCGGCTATTTGGCAAAGGGCAATGGAACAAGTCCTGCAAGGGATTCCAGGGACCCAGTGTTATTTGGACGACATCCTGGTCACGGGCGAAAATGACAGTGATCACCTCGCCAACCTGGAGCAGGTGCTCACTAGATTGAAGGAATACGGGCTCCGAGCTAATCGCCACAAATGTGAGTTTTTCCAGAAGCAGATCTCGTATTGTGGCCACGTTATTGATAAAGAGGGGTTACATAAGTCCCCTGAAAAGATTGAGGCAGTAGTCAAGGCTCCAGCACCGGAAAATGTGTCACAACTGAGGTCGTTCCTCGGGCTGGTGAACTACTACCATAAGTTCTTGCCGAATTTGTCTACCGTACTACACCCACTGAACACCCTACTGCAAACGGGGGTACCATGGAAGTGGAGCGACGAATGTAAACGAGCTTTCCAGAAGAGCAAAGCATTGATCACATCAAAAGAGGTGTTGGCTCATTTCAACACAGCACTACCAATTCGGTTGGCGTGTGATGCATCACCCTATGGCATTGGAGCGGTGCTGTCGCACAAATTCCCGGACGGCTCGGGGAGGCCAGTAGCCTTTGCGTCTCGGTCACTAACCTCAGCCGAGCGTAACTACGCCCAGGTTGACAGGGAGGCCCTCAGCCTAGTGTGGGGAGTGAAAAAGTTCAATCACTATCTGCACGGGCAGAAGTTTACCTTGCTGACTGACCACCAACCACTTGTCTCCATCTTTAATCCAAAGAAGGGCGTTCCGGTGATGACTGCGCAACGGCTACAAAGATGGTCCCTTTTTCTAGGGGCGCACCAATATGAAATCGAGTATAAGGGCACGAAACAGCATGGAAAGGCTGATGGGCTATCACGTCTGCCACTGCCTACTGCGGAGGAAGCACCAGCAGTGGATCCTGTCGAAATATTTCATTCGACTATAATTGAATGCTTGCCAGTAACTAACGCTGGTATAGAGAAGGAGACCCGAAATGACCCGACACTGTCTCGGGTATATGATTTGATGGTGAAGGGATGGCCAGCACATGGCGACTCACTGTTGCCAGCATTCTCATCCAGAAGAGAACAGCTGTCAGTATGCCAGGGGACCTTGATGTGTGGATCCCGAGTGGTAATTCCACCCAAGTTAAGGGAGAGAGTGCTCAATGAGCTTCACGAAGGTCATCTGGGAGGGGTGAAAATGAAAAGCCTTGCTAGGGCTTATGTGTGGTGGCCGGGGATCGATCAGCAAATCGAGGACCTGACAAAGAGCTGCTCAGGATGCCAGAAGGTCCAAAATGCACCACCACATGCCCCTCTACACCCATGGGAGTGGCCCTCATCTCCATGGCAACGGGTGCATATTGATTTTGCTGGTCCATTCATGGACTCAATGTTTTTAATAGCCGTGGATGCGCACTCGAAATGGCCTGAGGTGATCAAAATGTCCTCCACCACCACGGAGAAAACTATTGCAGTCCTACGGACCATATTTGCCAGGAACGGCATGCCAGAGCAGATTTGCTCTGATAACGGACCACAGTTGTGTCCGAAGAGTTTCGAAGATTTATGAAAAGGAATGGGGTAAGGCATTACACATCCGCCCCGTATCATCCAGCCACAAATGGATTGGCTGAGAAGTTCGTACAAACCTTTAAAAAAGCAGTAAAGGCCATGTGCGATGACGACATTCCACTGCAGCATAAGGTGGACAATTTCCTGTTAGCCTACAGAAATGCGACACATGCAGTCACCAACCAGGCCCCGGCCATGATGTTCTTTAACTGAAGGTTGAGATCTCGTCTGGATTTGCTCAGACCAAATGTACGAAGAGATGTTGAGAGTAAGCAATTCCAGCACATCAATGAGAAGCCGACAAGGAGCATCAATGTAGGGCAACCAGTCTTGGCCCGCGACTACCGAACAGAGAAATGGCAACCAGGAACGATATGCACACGGCAAGGGCCACTAATGTACACAGTGGATGTTGGGGAGAACATTGTGAGACGCCATGCTGACCAGATCCTAGAGTCACAGGAACGAGTCAACCCAATGTCTCGGCCATACGTACCTGGTGAAGAACCCAACGTACAGGTCGCGTCTACCTCAGAAACAATAGCATTGGAAGCTGATGATTCAACTGACGACAGGGTGTTAGAATCACCTCCACACCAAGAGCGAGACACTCGGGAAAGGCGTTATCAAGAAAGAATCAGGAAGCCTCCCCAAAGACTGAATTTATAAATAGACTATTTTCAGTTAATGTTGCATGTTAAAAGTGTTAATTGTAATTAGTTTGATATTTAATTGTTAAATGAGTGTTATGGTACTGTTAATCTAAATGGGGAGGAATTGTAATGTATGTACCTTTAAGGGGGAGAACTACTTTTTACAGCTCCTGTATCCTGTAGTACCGGCAGTGACCACACCTGTATATAAACCCTGAGTAGTGATCTGTACAGTCAGTTGCAGTTTGAACCCTCATTCAGTAAACACCTGTTGATTGTTCCCTGCAGTCTGTTGTCTGATTATTGAAGGACACAACATTAAGATACACGGATATAACACACACCATGATAAAAACTACTCCGGCTGGTACTGGAGGGCTCCTCCCGATTGGTCAAGACAGCAGAACCGTTTCTTGCGCACCCCGATGGTCTGCTCAATGATGTTCCTAGTTGTGCGCTGTGATATGGCCTGCGACAGGGATGGATTGATGGGATGTGGTGAGTAACGGGGATCTGGGGTTCAATTTATTGGAACCGCTGTCTGATGAGGCGGTCATGGACCGCCCTTCCGGAAGGCTGATTGAGTGGCTGCCTCCTCCCTTGCTCCTGTTCCTCCTCATCTTCCTTGTCCTCTTCTTTCTCCTCCTGAGGTGATCCCGCAATCCCTGCTTGCAAGGGTTAGGCCCTCATAATGGTGCAGCACACCATGACAAAACCTATTCCGGCTAGTACTGGAGGGCTCCTCCCGATTGGTCAAGACAGCAGAACCGTTTCTTGCGCACCCCGATGGTCTGCTCAATGATGTTGCTAGTGGCAGCATGGCTCTCATTATATGACTGCTGGGTTGGAGTGTTGGGCTGCGGAGGGGAGTCATGAGCCAGGTGGAGAGTGGATACCCCTTGTCTCCAACCAGCCAGCCCCGAGCTTGATGTGGTGGCTGGAAGAGTGCTGGAACATCGGTCTGGCGCAGGATGAAGGCATCGTGGCTGCTGCCAGGATAGCGGGCATTCACATTGAGGACTCGCTGTCGCACACCAACTGGACATTAAGTGAGTGGTAGCCTTTGCAGTTATGGAAGATCTCAGGATTTGTAATGTGGTGCCCGCAAAGCCACAGTCAGTGGCACCCTGAACCAAGGGGAATCCCACTATCCTGGCAAAGCCACATGCACGCTCGTCCTGCTTCTCTCTGGTGATGGTGAAGGAAATGTAGTCCTTTCTCCTACTGTAGAGAGCCTCTGTGACCTCCTGGATGCAGCAATGGACGGCGAACTGCGAGATGTTACCTATATGTCCTGTTGCAGACTGGAAGGATCCGCTAGTGAAGAAATTGAGAGCAACGGTGACTTTGACTGCCATTGAGAGAACCGTCCTTATCCTGATCTGAGGCTCGAGGTCTGATTGCAGGAGTTGGCAGAGTTCTGTGGCCACCTCTTTGCTGAAGCAGAGCCTTCTAATACACTGCTCCTGGCTTAATTAGAGGTAGGAGAATTGCTGTCGGAATCCCCTCGGAGGGTAAGGTCTCCTGTTGAGAGCCCTGATGGCCATTGTCCTCCCTCTGGCCACATCTTGCAATCTTTCTCGCTGCCACCACAGTAGATCCCGGAGGGCGAGGTCGACTGCCAGTGCAGCCCCCATTAATGTAATGATGTGTCGCACTTTGTTATTTTGTGAGAATAAATATTACTAATTTTTAGTAGCCACAACACTCCGGAAACTAAACAACATTTCAATGACTGATTTAAACTGTTGCACATTGTCAAACTGACAAGGGAGCAGTGAAACAGCATGAACCTGACAGCTGCGGCTCATTACTCATAATCCTTTTAAGTAGCGACCCTGGAGTCGGCTACCAACTGCTGCACGCCTCCTCTCCCTGTCGTTGTCAGGGCAATTTCGCTAATAGCAGGGGGCGATACTCAATTTTGCAGATCAGACGCCCAGTGAGCATCGCACACTCACTGACAACACAATCTGCCTGGCGCTGAAGTCCCCGGCGCTAACTCATAGCGGCGGCGCTACGAGGGGGCCGAATTTGGCGTGTGGCGCTGGATTCGCCTCGCCGCGGCGCCACTGCCTCAGCGCCCCGTTAGTGGCCCTGCCAGGTGATAACTGGAGGCGCTAAGGTACCAAATTTCTCTCCCTTTGATGCTTTATCTTACCACTCTTCAACAGCAGCTGTGCAGATGGTACTTTTCACCCTAAGCCACAGTTTCCTGTTTATGCTATGAACTCATGGAAATCAGAATCTCCAAATTCTTATCCTCGTGTTCAGATCCCCCCCATGGCCTCGTCCCTCCCAGTATCTGTAATCTCCTCCAGCCTTACAACACTCTGAGAACTCTGCAATCCACCAACTCAGGACTCTTGTGCATCTTTTGCTCCTTTCACCCCACCATTGGTGACCATGCCTTCAGCCGCCTAGGCGCTAAACTCTAGAATTCTCTCCCCAACCCTCTTTGCCTCTCTACCTCTCTCTCCTCCATTAAGAGGATGCTTAAAACCTACTTCTTTAAACAAGCATTTTGTTACTTGTCCTAATATCTCCTTCTTTGGCTTGGTGTCAATTTTTGTCTGATTATGTTCCTGTGAGGTGCCTTGAGATGTTTTACTATGTTGCAGGTGCTATATAAATGTAAGATGCTGTTGTTGTATCACTGGGGCTGGTTTAGAGTGGTTGACTTTGCAAAATGGTCAACTTAGAGGCGCCTTCCTTCTAACCGTCTTATTAGCTGTTGCTCAGAAGTCTGGAGGATTGGAGCGCAGCAACAGCTGATAGCAGCAGCTGAAGGAATGTAGCACTTCTCCAGCGCTGTGATATTTAAATGGCAACTCTTGCTCCAACCATTAATCTAGGTTTTCACCAGGGATTTAACATTAGAGACAGTGGGAGTGATAAAATTAGCAGTGGTAACCTGGACTGGTCAGAAGTTGTAGAATTACATAGAATCTATGGCCCCAATATGTAACGAGGCGCGATCTTGGAGAGGGGGGAGGAATGGCGGAAAAAGCTGGAAGTGCGTGTTTAAATTGTTTTGGTCAGGTTTCCCATCTGGCTGTCTGTCTGTCCAGCGGGAAAGGCTGCAGGCAGGTTTAATGGTGGTGGTGGTGGGGGTGGTGGGGATGAGATCACGAAGTGGGGAGATGGGGGGAGCGAAGACATTGTGGAATTGGTGGAAGCAGAAACATCGTGGAGTTAGGGGGAGTGGAGACATCAAGGGGCTGGGTAATCGCGGGGAGGTCGGTGGAGAACGTGGGGGTCAGTGAGCGGGTGGGGGGGTTGGCGGTGATCACGGGGGGGCCTGTAGATAGTGTGGAGGTGGGGGAGGCCGGATAGACCGTGGGGTAGGGGGAGGCTTTACAGTGTTAGCTTGTTGGGCCTGGAGGAAACACTCCTGCTCCTCCTGGCCCACAAGCAGTGCTCTAATGGCACTTACCTTATGGATCCAGTCGTTCTCGCCTCCTTTTACCTGCTGCGTTTCCCGAGGCCTGGGAAACCTGGCCGACATGAGTTAAAAATGAAAACTTTATTAAAATGGAGGCACACAGCCTCCTTAAAAGGTTTCAATGACCGTCCTGTCTCCTAACATCCAGGGGTTAAGAGGAAGAATTGCCTTTTAAATATCACACCGATGCTGGAATGAAGTAGAGAAATCTCTCCTGTGACTTCAGTCCAGACTCCTATTGCTAATTTAAAAATGGAGACAGCACAGCAGAATATACACAGGAAAGATTAGTTAGCATGTTAATATCAGTAGAAAGCCTGCCAGCAAGATCATCTCCCTTTGCAACAGTAGATCCATCATTGATCTGCCATCTCACAGCTACCCTCACACATCTACAGCTGCTGGACCTACCAAGTTTAGCAAGCCGTCAACTTGCACAGTGAAAAATTATGCTGAGATCCAAAATAAATGGTTCAATTAGTGGATGCTTGAGTTTCTGGGGCAAAATTTATATTGGTAATATTGGTTTCTAAAGAGTACTTTGAAAAGTTGGTCAATTTAGCACGGCTATTGGGGTGATTGGCATCAGAGGTTCAACTGTACATTCAATCACATCATTTGCTGCTGATGTTGTCAATATGTTTTGCAGAACAACTCTAGCTGGGTTTCTAATTGATTCAGTGCTGTAGTGCAAAAGAGCAGTTACAACCCACAGGGGTAATTTTGTCTTTGTACAATAATATAAAATGGGCAATACCAGCTCAGCCACTCATTAAACATCTCTCCTGATGTTCGTTTCCACTAAAGTCAACAGAAATGAAAAGTGGAAGAGGTTTATAACCGGAAGCCAAGCTGATATCGCATGTTTAACAATATCAGCAAAAGTCAAAATTACCCCCCATGGCCGGAATCTTGCTGGTGCTCAGAGGGCGGGTTTGGAGGTGGGTCCGCTGTCAAAATTTAAAAGATTGACAGCGGGTCAGGAGCCCGCTGTGAACCCACCTCCACGTCAGTTTCCCAAGTGGCGGGTCAGGCAATTGAAATAGTTAAGAGGTTGTTAAAAGGTACCTAAAAAGCATTTTACCATCTACTTACCATTTTCCCAACTTTTTGATGAGTTTCACGGCACTCAGGAATCAGGTAAGTAGGTCGGGCTGTCAATGACTCTCCATTGCTCTGAATAGGTGACAGCTGCAAAAGTGGTATAAAAGCTACCATTTCACAGCTGTTCACTTTCCAATGTAAGAAGCTGGAGCCTTTCCGGATTTGGAATACACTTTTGAGCTTTATGCAGTTTGGAAGTGTTTGGCGTGAACTCTATTCACTGTCACCATTGACAGATCGCTTCTGTCATTTCAACTTCAGCTGCCATCTATTCCATCAGCATTGGTGCCCGTCAAGAAATCTCACCTTGGCCCTCAGAAACCCACCACGATCAGCCCCAATGTCAACATCACCAGGCCCACCAACAACAATACCAACCTTCTCCGCAATCACCTGATGCTGCACAGGACACAGGACATAATCACCTGACCACATTGTTGCCCGGGAGGCCAGGGATGGCCTCACCATGGCCAGATTTACTTCACTTGACGCTGTACACCCTGGCTGCCACTTGATGCGCCAGGTAGGCACCACCCCACACCAACACCATAAAGCATCCCAGCAATGCCCAAGCCATTCCTTTCTAAGCATATGGAAGGAGTCATGGGAGAGCCTGGGTGCAGCCGTGCACCTTTGTGCCGTGCTTGTCAGTGTTTACAGCATCTCAATGGTGTAGAACACTGACAGCACAACTTTCAAAATGAATGTGCACATGGTGTCATCAGAACCACTTCCTTTTAATTGGCTGGGAACCTCGCAGGGCGGGCTTAACTCAGCCCAATCAGGGCAATATCACTTCAACAGAGCGCGATGGAACTGGGAGCGGGGTCGCAGTCCGCCACCTACCTCAATCGCACTTAGCCTGTCTTGGTAGGCGAAATTGCGGCCCGTGTGTGGGAACATTTTTATGTACATCCAATTTAAAAGGAAAATTACATATACAGTATTATCACTGACACATTTCTAAGCTTCAACTAAATGCTTACTGCCACAGTTACAACAGCTCATAACATTTGCTTTAATAATGTTTGCAACATATTAACATTTACATTTTTTAAATCATATTAATATTACATTTAAGTGCCAGCCATAAATTTGTGGAATGTAATAAATGATTACCAGATTTGACAGTGAGGCTTGAGCATTTCTATTTTTCTATTTATGACTATTTGTATTCATTTTAGGCTACATATAGCATCTCAAGAAAGGTAGGTATTGGGAAAGGATAACTCACTCTTTGACCCAAGCGATGCTGACTGCATTTCATGGATTCATTTTCCCTTTGGCTCAAGCAAGACAGCCTGGCTCACTGACTGGCCTTGCTGAAACTTTCTGACCTGCACTCTGTTAATCTTGGATTTTCATCTTATATCTCCTCACCCCCAGGCCCTGTTTTGTGTTTAGCCAGCTCAGCAGTTACGCCAGACTTTTATTGTCCTCAGTGGTGGCCTCCAATAGTTATGTTGTGCACACTCACTCAGGTTGCTCCTATAACAACATCAGAATAGCTTGAAAAGCGGTTTAGCAGACATTTTTCTTGTTGGTGCCATATTCCTTTTTACATCACCCTGCTTCATCATATAATATATGAATCGTGTCAAAAATGTGATAATTTATGATGCCATCCAAAATGTAACCGATTCAATACCTTAAAATAGTTCAAAATACAGCATAAGAGACAGAAGTAATCTACATCTACAAAAAGCTGCCTTTCAAATTATCCACGAGAAGTTTTAACAAAGCTTTATAAAACAAGGCAGTCAAACGTGCCGATTTTAACTCCGGCCGGGTTTTGGGCAGGTGGGTAGTGAGGTGAGTTGGAAACTTACCAGAAATGAGGCCCGGTTTAACTTAACTCCTGGGACTCATTTAAATCCTGGCAACTGACATTTCTTGCGGAACGGCATAAAAGTCTCTGGGAAGCGGCGTGAACTCATGCTGCCAGGAGGCGCCGCTGACACAAAATAGGTGGTGGTGTCAGCCATCTGGCAGGGGTCTCCCATTCCGCAAGGGGAGGAGCGTGCAGCAAGGGAGATCTGAGCCTGCCTCCTGCTACTTCTGACCTCACAAAGGAAGGAAGCAACCTTATCGTTATCGGTCTCTTCTTCCCGGCAGGTCCTGACTGCCTTTCACCTGGTGGGAAATTCGCGCCAGTTTCCCTGGTCAGGCCTCAGTTAAAATTACAGTCTGGTCCCACTTCTTGTTTTAATAAACTTCTTTTCTCTAACAAGACCATGTCCATCCAAACCAACTAAGCACTCCATCCATGTAATGTAAGGAAATAACTTGGGCCATGGATCCACCCAGGATTACAAATATCTCCAAGATATTCATCGTTCCTCGAATCACTGCTCTCGCCGCATCTTGAGATCCACGCTCAACGCCTTACAGCGCCACATGAACACTCTCGACCTCTCTCTTTAGCAGCACTGACGCACCCTATCTCAAAGCTGTCCGGGTCCACAGTTCCATTTCACCCTTCGACTCATCCGACGCTTCAACAAAAAACTTTTTTTCTTCCTTTCCGATGTCAAGGATCGCAAGCTTCATCAACTCTTGAACACCAACGCCCCTCCGGAACCTTCTTCCCCTTCACTTTCCTCTGACGCCCCCTCTCCCAATCTCACCCCCTGCCGTGTTTTCACTATCCCCTCTGACCTTCCCCTCTCTGACCCCGAACGATCAGTCCTCAGCAAAGGCCTGAGCTTCATCTCCTTACGCCCCCACCTCAATGAATTTCGAGCTCGGCACGATGCTGAGCTCTTTTTCCACCGCCTTCACTTCCGTGCCCACTTCTTTGGCCAGGAGTCTTCCCCCCCGCATGGCTGACCCTTTCTCCTGCTTTCAGAATTCCCGTTCTACCTGGACCCCTCCCTCTGGCCTCTTACACTCTCTAGGTCTTTTAATTGCAAACTGCCGCCATGACATCGGCCGTCTCCATTTCTCTGTTCCCCTCACTCACTCCAACCTACCTCCCTCTGAACTTGCAGCACTCCATTCTCTCAGATCCAACCCCGACATTGTCATTAAACCCGCTGACAAGGGTGGTGCTGTCGCTGATTGGCAAACCGACCTCTACCGTGCGGAAACTGAACACCAACTCTCCGACACCTCCTCCTACCTCCACCTGGACCATGACCCCACTACCGAACATCAAGCCACCATTTCCAAGACTGTCACTGACCTCATCTCCTCTGGAGCTCTTTCCCCCATGGCCACCAACCTCATAGTTCCCCAACCCCGCACAGCCTGCTTCTACCTCCTTCCCAAGATCCACAAACAGGACTGCCCTGGTAGACCCATCGTTTCAGCCTGTTCTTGCTCCATGGAACTTATCTCTTCCTATCTCGACTCTATTTTTTCTCCCTTGTCCAGTCTCTTCCCACCTACATCCGCGACTCTTCCGACGCCGTCCACCACTTTAACAGTTTCCAGTTTCCCGGCCCCAACCATCTCCTTTTCACTATGGATGTACAATCCCTCTACACCTCCATCCCCCACCAGGATGGCCTGAGGGCGCTCCACTTCTTACTTGAAGAGAGGCCCAACCAGTCCCCACCCACCACCACCCTCCTCCGCCCGGCTGAACTTGTTCTCACATTGAACAACTTCGCCTTTGACTCCACTCATTTCCTCCAAATCAAAGGTGTTGCTACGGGTACCCGCATGGTTCCTAGCTATGCCTGCCTTTTCGTGGGATATGTGGAACACTCTTCGTTCCAGTCCTACTCGGGTCCCCTCCCTCACCTTTTTTTCCGGTACATCGATGACTGTATCGGTGCCGTCTCCTGCTCTCGCCCTGAACTAGAAAATTTCATTCACTTTGCTTCCAATTTCCACCTTTCCCTCACCTTCAAATGGTCCATCTCCGACTCGTCCCTTCCCTTCCTCGACTTCTCCGTCTTCATCTCTGGGGATAGGTTATTGACAAACATTCACTACAAACCCACTGACTCCCACAGCTACCTGGACTACACTTCCTCCCACCCAGCCTCCTGTAAGGGCTCTATTCCATTCTCCCAGTTTCTCCGTCTCCGCCACATCTGCTCTGACGATGCCACCTTCCATACCAGTGCTTCCAACATGTCTTCCTTTTTCCTCAACTGAGGATTCCCCTCTACTGTGGTTGACACAGCCCTCGACCATGTCCGTTCTATCTCCCGCACTTCTGCCCTCACCCCTGCCCCTCCCTCCCGGAACCACGATAGAGTTCCCCTTGTCCTCACCTTTCACCCCACCAGCCTCCACATTCAACGGATCATCCTCTGCCATTTCCGTGACCTCCAGCTTGATCCCACCACCAAAGGCATCTTCCCCTCACCTCCCCTTTCAGCATTCCGTAGGGACCGCTTCCTCTTCTACCACCCCCAGCACCCCTTCCCCTTCACCCAGCACCTTCCCGTGCAAGCGCAGGAGATGCAACACAAGCCCTTATTCCTCCCCTGTTCCCACTGTCCAGGGCCCCAAACACCCCTTCCAGGTGAAACAGCGATTTACTTGTACTTCCTGCAATTTAGTATACTGTATTCGCTGCTCACGATGTGGTCTCCTCTACACTGTAAGAAGTCACACAACACCAGGTTATAGTCCAACAGTTTTATTTGAAATCACAAGCTTTCGGAGTGCTGCTCCTTCGTCAGGTGAAGTGTACAATCCCTCTGCACCTCCATCCCCCACCAGGATGGCCTGAGGGCACTCCGCTTCTTCCTTGAACAGAGGCCCAACCAGTCCCCATCCACCACCACCCTCCTCCACCTGGCTGAACTTGTTCTCATGTTGAACAACTTCTCCTTTGACTCCACTCATTTCCTCCAAATCAAAGGTGTTGCTACGGGTACCCGCATGGTTCCTAGCTATGCCTGCCTTTTCATGGGATATATGGAACACTCTTCATTCCAATCCTACTCGGGTCCCCTCCCTCACCTCTTTTTCCGGTACATTGATGACTGCATCGGTGCCGTCTCCTGCTCTCGCCCTGAACTAGAAAATGTCATTCGCTTTGCTTCCAATTTCCACCTGACGAAGGAGCAGCGCTCTGAAAGCTTGTGATTTCAAATAAAACTGTTGGACTATAACCTGGTGTTGTGTGACTTCTTACATTTGTCCACCCCAGTCCAACACCGGCATCTCCACACCATGTCCTCTATACTGGGGAGACCAAACGCAGATTGGGTGACCGCTTTGCGGAACGCCTCCGTTCAGTCCGTAAGGGGGACCGAGAGCTCCCGGTGGCCTGTCACTTTAATTCACCGCTCCATTCCCACTCAGACCTCACCATCCTCGGCCTCTTGCATTGTTCCACAGAAGCTCAGCGTAAGCTCGAGGAACAGCACCTCATCTTTCGATTAGGCTCTCTACAGCCCTCTGGACTCAACATAGAGTTCAACAATTTCAGATCATAACCTCAGCCCCTATCACATATATATATAATATATTTTTTATCCACACTTTTGTTTGGCCTTTTTTCTTCCCTCCCACGTGGCAGCTGTCCTTCATTCTGCCAGCGCAATTCACACTTCATCTGGAGCCATCCTTTGTTCCTTAACCCATCCCATTCCCACCTCCCCTTGTCTTGAATATCTCTTAATGTCTCTCAATGTCTCTTAACCTCTCTTGCTTTCTATCCTATCACTGACCTTCCCTTTTGTTCTTTCATCCACTCCCCCTTTACCCAGCCCCTAACTTGCTTTAAAATCTATTCCTTTTCCTGCTTTTTTCCAGTTCTAACGAAAGGTTCTCGACTTGAAACATTAATTCTGTTTCTCTCTCCACGGATGCTGCCCTGGCCTGCTGAGTTTTTCCAGCGTTTTCTATTGTTATTTTGGACCATGGTAATCGCCCTTGATTTGATTGCAGTCTATTAACGCACTATTAGCTATTCCATATATTATTTTTCTTTTAATTTAGCACTTTTAAAATATTTATTAAGGTGAGGGATGTTAGGTACCTGGTATCAGCATCAAGCATTCCCACTTCAAGTACTGCACAGCCTGATACACATTTTGTTTGATAACACTCCTGTGAATCACTTTGGGACGTTTTGCTATGTTAAAGGCGCTATATAAATGCAAGTTGTTGTTGTTGAATAGAGCTCTCTCTACTCTGCCACAACCCCAACTCTGGCCCCAACCTCAACTTCAGAACACCTCTTGTTGCACGAGTACGATATTTTTCCATTTCCCAATACCTTCCAAATTAGGGATAGTTTTGTGCCATGTCGCCTACAAAATAGATTGAAACTGCACAAACACATTTCACATAGAACCCTTACAGCCAGCAGACAGAAGAGATTGTTATCCCACCGGGCTGGGCTTGCTTGAGAAGATGCTCAGGACACTTGGTCCTGGGCCTGCAGCAATGCTACTTTGAAAGCAAATGCCAGGGACTGTGTGAGAGTCAGCATCCCAGAAATGAATGTCCCTCTGAAATTTATTCCCTTCCTATGTAAATTGCTGTATCTTGTTGCTTCCCCATGTCTGTGGTGCTGCAATTAATAACTTCATCTGATGGATCACAGGCGTAAACCCAAGTCACAAGACTTTATGGACCAACATATTAATGCTCCAATGCACCACACCATTATGCCACCTATGAAGACCCACATAAGCACTGGATAACAGAGGGTTTAATTCTGATGGATAAAACTCCAAACATGAATATGTATGTAGAACAAATGTTCCTGGGACTAGGGACAGGGTCACTGGCAAGGCTTGGAAGTCTAAACAGAGCCAGGCCTGGTTAGTACCTGGAGGGGTGACCATCAGGGAAGACCAGGTGCAGAAGGTCACGGAAGGAGCCCCGAGGAGGGGTGGTTGGTGAGAAGGTCATGGAAGGAGCCCCGGGAGGGGCAGCTGGTGAGCAGGCCCGGGTGTTGGGCTGAAGCTTGTCGGAATGGTGGAAATGGAATGGCGGCGCGCACAGACGCAGCGGCTTTGCTTCTCCCAGGACGGTGCTATTTACGTTTAATGTTATTTGTACTGGACTCATGGGAGCTTGCAAGATCACATTTCGTTGTTCATGTACTTGTGCAATGACAATAAAAGTTGAATTATTATTATTATAATGATCAAAAACAATGACACAAGTCAGTAATTGCAACATTGCTTTGTCTTCCACCTTTTTCTCTTTCCCTTCTCCCATCGAACCTTTCAGATTTTGTTTTGTTGTCCAACTTATCCTTCCTTTCTCCTGCAGTGGGAGGAGCCACAACTCCAACTGCCCAATGCCCAGCTCCTTGGGATCATGACCCATCACATTTACTGCAGTCTCTGAATCCAACTAGTGTTCTTCCTATTTCATGATTAATATTTTTGTTCATCAGGTTTGAGCTTACAGGAGAATGTAGTCAAGCGTGTAATTAAGTGACATGTTTCTTACTTTTCAAACTACTGAGAAACTTACTGGAGTGTTCCATGGGGTTAAGTTATTAACGAAAAATATTCCTGAAGGAAAATGTGCTGTTGCCAGCACCAAACTGTGCCAGATCTGCTGTGCTTTTAAACAGATCAAGCGAGAGTCTTGTCCCATTTGTTGATATACTTCAACCTGATTGTGGAACTCCAGCCATATTACTTTAAACTCTTGTTTGTTTTTAAGCTGACTGATATGTGCCCCATTTCAAGATCTTTGGAAACAGACTTCAGGAAATCACCAGTCATCAAATTTAGAGCTGAAAATGAATCTGTAAACTGTACTACAAGGTAAAGGCAATTGGTGACTTTTTTAAAAATGTGTTTATGGGATCTGGGCGTCGCTGGCAAGGCCAGCATTTATTGCCCATCCCTAGTTGCTCTTGAGAAGGTGGTAGTGAGCCCCTTTCTTGAACCGCTGCAGTCCGTGTGGTGATGGTACTCCCACGGTACTGTTAGGCAGGGAGTTCCAGGATTTTGATCCAGCGACGATGAAGGATCGGTGATATACTAAGTCAGGATGGTGTGTGACCTGGAGGGGACCTTGGAGGTGGTGGTGTTCCCATGCGCCTGCTGCCCTTATCCTTCTAGGTGGAAGAGGTCGCAGGTTTGGGAGGTGCTGCCGAAGAAGCCTTGGCGAGTTGCTGCAGTGCATCGTGCAGATGGTACACACTGCAGCCACGGTACGCTGGTGGTGGAGGGAGTGAATGTTTAAGGTGGTGGATGGCGTGCCAATCAAGCAGGCTGTTTTGTCCTGGATGATGTTGAGCTTCTTGAGTGTTGTTGGAACTGCACTCATCCAAGCAAGTGGAGAGTATTCCATCACACTCCTTATTTGTGCCTTGTAGATGGCGGAAAGGCTTTGGGGAGTCAGGAGGTGAGACACTCGCCGCAGAATACCTAGCCTCTGACCTGCTCTTGTTGCCACAGTATTTATGTGGCTGGTCCAGTTAAGTTTCTGATAGAGTGGGATTTGGCGATGGTAATGCCATTGAATGTCATGGAGAGGTGGTTAGAGTCTTGCTTGTTGGAGATAGTCATTGCCTGGCACTTCTGTGGTTGACTATTGGTTGACTTCTGTTGGTGATTCATTCACTCTATGGGCGTGGCCAGTTTTGTGGGTGGGGCCTGCTTCGAGCATGATGTTTTTAATACTAGCACACAAGATCGTGGAAACTCAAGTTGCTCTGATGCAATTTGCGCTTCAAATTCCACAATCTTTTGTGCCGGTGTGGTAAACCACTGTTGTTCACTGTTGTTCACTCCACTGTTGTTCACTGTTGTTCACTTCACTGTTGTTCACTCTTGCCCATTGTTGTACCTGTCTGTGCATGCCTCAGCTGGCTCCGCCCCTGGCTCCACCCATATGCCCTGGTATAAAGGCGGCTGCTCTGCAGTTCCCCAGGCATTCAGGACCGGTCGACCACTAGAGGTATGCCTTCGTTCTTTAGCTAATAAAAGCCTGTTTGTTACTCTCTTAACTTCCAGTCTTTCTCAGTAATTGATAGTGCATCAGCCGGTTATGCTGATAGTGAGCAAATTGCGCTGAACACACCAGAACGAGCAGAAACTCCAGGCCATAATGTTTCCATGAGGTCCATCACTACAGGTCAGTCCACTGAACAGACTACTTCCATAATTTGAGGCAGCAGAACCCTTCAATTTCTCCTTCTGAATGGATTTTTTTTTTACAGACCCTGAGGTCCGGAATGGAACAATAGGGTACATTTTATAAACTTGTACTCCTGGTGCAGAGCTTTACCCATTGGGAAGGTCAGTGAGTCCTGTTGGATCTTCCATCCATTCATTTTAATTTTAATGGGTGGAAAATCCTGTGGGGCCCACTGAGCCATGTGCCCAAATTCCTGATATGTACTCTCAGAAGGCAAAGCTCTGTGCAAGTAGCACAAAGTAGTAAAATTTACCCTAATGACTATTGTGACAAGAAAATACTGGGAGTAGAAATTTGTTTTTAACCAGAGTAATTTACTCTACAGCTTTCGAGCATGACAACGCAGAATAATACTTTTAAAAATGTATTTTTCCAATTTACTTCTCTTTTCTCCTAACAGTGTTGGCTCATAGCAGGATTTGGCTTTTCCAGGCACCAGAGATCATCTATACCTTGCCCAAATGGTTATTTTTCATGTGTGAGCTGACAGAGAGTGGAAGCAGGCTGTTTGACAATCAAGAAGCATTATGGTTAGAAGACCAGTTCTGTCTTTGACCAATTGTTTTCAAACTGGAGAGCCACAGTGATAAACTATTGTTCATCATGGGAGACAAAGAACTGAAAGTTGGTCCATGACTGCAGCATTTGTATAGTATGGCCAAGGGAGGATCCCATGGTTTCTGCAAAGCTCCCAAAATGATACTGAAGATGTGATTTTTTTTCCTTTTTGTGAGTATGGATTTAAATTAATGCCATTTATAATAATTCATGACATCGCTCGGTTCAATAATTACGACAGCCTTGGGTTTCTCTTAAATTGCAAAGATATACAGCTACAGTAATAGATAAAAAATTCTGTCTTCATAAAATGTGCAAAAACAAAGCAGGGTCAAGCAGTGCACTAATGCAATGTCCGACCCACCCACAGTACCATGCAGTGACATAAATTAATGAGGAGCTGACAGTGTCAGCACAAGAACAGAAGCCTGTAAAGAAGCAGAACGTTAATAAAAATTATTTTATATTTGGTATTTTATTTGTCGATCATTGCGGCATTGTCTTCCAGGGAATGTTATGGTGAAGTTGATCCATATGTTTTTGTCATTTTAGGATTTTGATTGAGTGCACAGCACTGCACCCCTCACAAGAGAGCACTGAAACCAGTTTATTTTTATGTTCACTTGGCTGAACTAAGTAGGACTGAAAAGATCAATGGCAAAGTATAGACTTAGCACAAAACAGGTTCAGGTCTTGCTCTGTCAATCACTGTTTCAGCTTTTGAAAAGGGAAATACTTTCACTTATCTGATAAAATTATTAATTAATAAAACAAGTCAGCAAGATTTAATTAGAAGAATGTTTCAGTCCAGTGGCAGTTTGAGTGAAAACCCTTAATCTCTCACCAGTCACTGTCAATGCTCAGCTTTCTCACTCACTTTACACTGCTGCAATAAATTAGGAATCTGCCTTCATTCTCGGAGATTTATTCAGTTAGGTTCATTCAGTTCAATGCATTTCAGGACACGCTTATTTTTTCTAAAGCAAGTGCAGTTTGTGCTGTGGTCTTAATTAGATTTTGCTTCCATTTAGAACTTAAAAATCTTATTTAAATGTAAATGACAAAAGTATTAAATCTGTCAGCTATGAGAGAATGGCCATTTAGCTTTAATTAGCTCATTTATTATTTTTCTTAAAAATGTTGAACTTGCAGAGAAACAAATGGTGTACTTATTAAATCAGAATCTGTTTTTAATGAAGTAAAACGGAAACCGCAAATCTGTAATAAAAATACAGAGACTGCTAAAATTATATGACAGCTCGATTGATAGCTGAAAGAGGAAGATGGGTACATTTCTGGATGTAACATTCAATTCTGCCGAGACAGCACACCTGAAACATGAGCATATCCGATACCGATTGACTAGCTGTACATTTCCAGCATTCTCTCTTTTTATTTTCTGTTTTTAATTAAGCTGCTTGGTATGTGTGTCCTATACTCCAGAATGGGAAAGTGACAAGGCACCATTGTATTGTTATTACCAAACTCCAACTTCTTAATTTTGCACAAGAGACCTGCTTTTAAAATGACTATTAATAACACCAGTAAGCAGCTTAGGAACGAGAGTCACTCAAGATACCTACATTTGTTGGCTCCAAAGACATTTGAAATAATATAAAAGCAGCTTTCCAGGTTCTATGTGTGAAATGTAAGGCTCAGTGATAGCGCAGACCAGAAAAATAAAAGAGTATTGTTGATGACGAGAGTCTCCCTGAGCCAATCTAGTGGTAGCCTGTGACGACAAGAGAAGGTAATTAATAGTTGGAAACTGCTGCAGCCACTGCAGCAATGCAAAGGAATCTAAATAAAATTATTTAAACAAATAACAAATGCATTAACGAAGAGGAGGCACTACTTCTAGATTTTCATTATCTTAATTAAAGTGAAATGGCGAGGAGGATTCTCAAAACTGATGGGTTAAATTTATGGTGGTAGCTGTCTTATAAAATCAAATTAAAAAAAATTGATTTCCTATGACATTGTCCATTGACAACATTAAAACAAAATTCTATCATCCCTTAACTGTCCCACTGCTTGTTTCACATCCTCTAATTATTTCTGTCTCCCTTTCTCTGCCTTCAACATGTTTTACCTTCCACTTCCCCCTCTCTGGGTGCCTTTCATACACTTTCTTCTGGATCTCCTTTCATCGCTGTTCTCACTTTTTTCTCTCTCAAGTCTCTCTTTCACTGTCTCTTCTTTCTCCTGGATGTTTCCACTCTCCCTATATGCTTCTCAGACACTTTCTCCCACTTTTCCTTCAGATCAATATATGTTGAGACAGGAATTGAGGATGGTCGCGCTTCTGATTTTTTCAGGGGAGGTGGAAGGAATGTTGTGTTCATTAAAGTGGAGGATCAAAAAATAGCAGCGGTGGGAAGTAAAGGATAGAATAACCCTATGGGCTGTGGGTGAAGCAGGCATGATAGGCCAAATGGTCTTTTCTGAAAAGCAAAATACTACGGATGCTGGGAATCTGAAACACAAACAGAAAATGCTGGAAAACACTCAGCAGGTCAGGCAGCATCTGCGGAGAGAGAAACAGAGTTAACATTTCAGGTCACTTAACCGTTCATCATAGTGGCCTTTTCTCACTCTGGGCTTTTTATGGCCTTCCTCTCTGCGAGCCTCCCTCTGTCTCACTCTGTAAGCCTCTCATACTTGTGATGGGGGGTGGGGGGGAGAATACTGTAGTAACACATTCACATTTGTTCTCTTTTACCTTTGGGCTGTCTACCGGAACCTCATTGATTCTCTGGTCTATGGAGAGTTACAGCGCGCCCCACCACCAGCTGCCTTTGAGCACCCTTCTACTGGGTTCCCAATGGGCAGGCAAAGAGAAAGTCATTGTGAGGATTGAGACCTGATGAAATGGGTCTCCACACCCATCTCCTCTTCACTATGTCTGGGAACTGAGCACTCCCCAAGCACAATGTGGGTAGAGAGATGGCTGGAGGGTAGAAAGCAAATGGTTGGGGTAAAAGGAAGTTTATCATACTAGAAAGCGGTTGTGAATGAAATTTCAGTGGACTTATTTACTATACACATAAATGACCTGGATTTAGGAATCAAGGGACAATATTGAAATTTGTTGATGACATCAAATTGGAGAGTATGGCAAATTGGTACGAGGATTGTGATAGTAGGATGGGCAGATAGGTGGCAGCTGCAGTTCAATGTACAAAAATGTGAAGCAATACATTTTGGAAGTATCAATAGGGAAAGTTAATATATCTTGATTGGTAAAGTTTTAAAGAGACCTTAATGTGTAGATACACAGGTCATTAAAGGTGGCAGTACAAAAATTACCTACAGAATCCTTGGTTTTGTATGAAGACTTGAGTTAGACTGCAGTTGGAGTATTGTGTATAATTTTGGACATCTCATTATAGGAAGGATATAAATGCAATGGGAAAGGCATTGCATAGATTCAATACGATGTTACCAGGGTTGAGGAGTTATAGTTATGATGAAAGACTTGAGAAGTTAGGTTTTTTTTCACTAGAGCTGAGAAGGTTAAGCAGTGAATTGACAGAGGACTTCAAGATTATGAAGGGTTATGATAACGTAAATAGTGATAGAAGGGAAAATTTTCCTCTGCTGTTGCTGACATTTTTATTTATTCTTGGGATGTGGGCGATTCTGGCAAGGCCATTATTCATTGCCCATCCCTAATTGCCCTTGAGAAGGTGGTGGTGAGCCACCTTCTTGAACCGCTGCAGTCTGTGTGGTGAAGATACTCCCACAGTGCTGTTAGGGAGGGGGTTCCAGGATTTTGACCCAGCGATGATGAAGGAACAATGTACAAGTCAGGATGGTGTGTGACTTGGAGGGCAACTTGGAGGCGATGGTGTTCCCATGCACCTGATACCCTTGTCCTTATAGGTAGTGGAGGTCATGGGTTTAGGAGGTGCTGTCAAAGAAGCATGGCAGAACTGCAGTGAGCAGTGAAGGAAAGCTGGGTAGAGAGTCAATCTGTAGGCTCCACATCAACCAGTGGCACTTCCACAATTTCCCGTCAGAAGTGAAAGCTGTATAACATGTGCACCCAAATATGGATTGAAGTAAGACACAAATGATGGAAACACATCATATGATGCACAGGGGTCCCTGGTGTCCAATGTTTCGGGTGGACGAGGTGAGGCGAGTGCTAACATGAATACTAAATTTCTATTCTTACTCTTGTATGGTTTGTATGCTCGACACGGTTGCAAACTTGTGCTGATGTTCAATAGAGAATAACTACTGCAGATGAAAGTGATATTCAGCCTGAAGAAATACAGCAGCACGCATGACAAGGCTACAGTATTACAATGCTGTCCCGCAGAGCTGCTTACTGGTTTATATATATGTTATAAAATGGTAATTTTAGTTCTGTAAATAAGCCATAAATAGCTTGCAATTTTTTGGGGGGCAGTTCCTCAGTCCTTGGAAGCTTGAATATTCATTCTGTTTTTGTGATCTTTGTTGTTTTTGCTGGAGAGTAAAGGCAATTAGTGTAACTGTCAGGATTCATCCATTATTTGTGGTGCTGATATAAAATGACAAACTGTGTGCATTGTACAATGCAATGCAACGTTGCAGTGTTTCTGCACCAGGTATCACAACCAATTGCAGCTATTTAGATGCTGAAGTTTGCAGCTGGTGTCCTTAATTTGGATGGATTGCCTGTTGACTTTGAAGTGATCTCCATCATCACAGACACATTAAAACAAAGGGAAAGGACACGCATCTTAATACAGTATTGGAAACGCTTTCCTATGGCAAAGATCAACATTTTCCCTCGCGGCATAAGCCGATAGCTATCTGTCATGTGTAGTCATGTCAGTAGAGTGCAGGTTAATGGGTAAACCTCACTCAGCAGGGTACAGATGGGCTGAGATTATTTGCCAGAAATGTCACAAGCTAAAGTTGCAACATTTGGTACCACTGTTTAATGTTTAAATCCCCCAAAAATAATTAAAGTACAATGGCTGGAAATTTCCTCGGAGCTGCTCTCGCTCTGCTGCCATAACTGTGCCAGAGGTGTGGTGGAAACCCCGTTCACATGTGTAACCAGGGTTTCTGCCGCACTTCCACCAAAGTTACGCCGGTGGAGAGGAAGCAGCTCTGAGGAAATTTCCAGCCAATAATTCAGATTAAAAGTTCGGAAAATGAACTAGGTATTTTTTTTTAGTTTCTGAAGTAATCATCTCTGTGTGGGAACATTTCCTCTGCTTAAAGCAAGTCTCTAAAGGTCTTGGATGTGATACTGGCAGTCACTGCAGAGTCAGTGGGAGGGGACCTAATTTGCACGGGCCAGGTGGGTGCATGTCTGGTGCCTGCATGCCCGCTGCAGCAGGAAAGTCCAACATCTACCTGTCTTTGGGAACAGAGACTGTTGTTCAGGCCCCTCCCAGACCTCATGCAGACACAGGAGCCAATCTCGATGTTTGAAAAAAAAAGTTTGGGGAATTCCCAGTAGGGATCCATGAACGCCTATCTGGAGGCCTCATTTCACTCCTCTGTGTTATCACCCATTTTGTGGCAGATTTGGCATGATAAAATGAACAGAATGGGTTCTTTAAGGCTCTGTCTCAAATCCACCCACAAAAAAACTGCATCAGCATTCTCTTCTCAAAGAACCGCCACTCAGCTTTAAGACCCGGCAAGTGTGACCCCGAGCTTCTTGTCACCTATCATTTTAATTCTCTGCCACACTCCCACTTTGACCTCCCCGTCCTTGGCCTCCTGCACTGTTCGAATAAAGCTCAGCGTAAGTTCGAGGAACAGCACCTCTTCTTTTCATTAGGCACTTGACATCTTTCCGGACTCAACATTGAGTTAAACAATTTCAGATCAATCTCTGCCTCCATTTTTTTCAGACAGCAGCTGTTGCTGATGATTCTGCTATTCCCATTTACATCTTCTCTAGACCCATCCTTTGTTTCTTAACTTGTCCCATTACTATCCCCTTTTGCCATGCACCATCATCCCTTCTGTCATTTAATCTCTCCTGCCTTCCATCCTATCATAGACCTTCCCTTTTGTTTTTTCCTCCCCTCCCCCTTTTGCTGCTTCTGTAATTGCTTAAAACTTGTTACATCTCTAACTTTTACCAGTTCTGATGAAAGGTCATTGACCTGAAACGTTAACTCTGCTTCTCTCTCCACAATTGCTGCTTGACCTGCTGAGTATTTCCAGCATTTTCTGTTTTTATTTCTTATTAACATATGCTTCTCCAAGTGAGAATTAAGTATGTCCTTGACAATGGTCTCTAGTAATTTCCCCACCACTAACAATAGACTGATTGGCCTGTAGTTACAAGGTTCATCTTCTCCCCTTTTTGAACAGGGGTGTGACATTTGCAATCCTCCAGTCCTCTGGCACCACTCTCACATCCAAGGAGGATCGCAAGATTGTGGTCAGAGCTTCTGCTATCTCCACCATTGCTCCTTCAGCAACCTAGGATGCATCCCATCTGTATTGATTTCTTTGTGGGTTCAATGACGAGACATTTATGAAAGAGAATGAGTTTTAATCTAAAGTCTGTTCAACTCTTTTATACAGCTTTTACAGGAGACACGATGCTGTGATGCATCTAGAACGAAACCGAAACTAAACTGACTGCCTTGCTTCCCTCGGTCACATGACCTCTGCTGGTCAGGCATAAGTAATCAATACCTGCAAACATGCTATTAAGGCATCATAATCAAACAGGCAAATACCATCTATATTTGCTGATATCATTACATCTCCTTTTCTTAAAACAAAAGTATTTTACTTTTAACTAACAACATGTTTTCTTTGTATTAATCTGCATTTTAACTGTAACACTTAATGAACTTACATTATCATTATCATGATCAAGGTTTTTTAACCTTGCTTTGTGTGTTCACATGAAATATGTCAATACACTAGAACTTGAAGAAAGAATAAGATAACATTACTTCCTTCTATAACAATAGTCCTTAAATTTGCTCAATGAGTCTCTCAGGAGGCTTCACGTGTCTTGAGGATTTTCTGATTGATTGTCCTTGAATCTGAGTTGTTGCCTCAGATGATGCGTTCTCAGCTGTGTGATCAGGTTGTTCAACAGTATCAGTCTCTTGACCTGCTGTGGCTGGTCCCATGAGAAGATCTCGACGATTTCTTCTCAGAACCGCACCCTCATCTGTCTGAATGGTGTATGATCTTGGTTGAACTTCACTCAGGACAGTTCCCTTCTGAGTCCATGTGTTTGTTTTGTCTTTGAACCTTACTTGGTCACCAGTGTGGAGTTCAGGTAGGTTTCGTGTTCCTCTATCATAGTAGTACTTTTGCTTTTCTTTCTGTTGCTCTTTGAACTTCCTCACTTTCTCCCCCTCTTTTGTTTTCAGGAGGTTCTCCGGGATGGGTAGGTTTGACCTTAGCCGACGTCCCATCAGGAGTTGGGCTGGTGACTTATCACACTCGAGCGGCGTTGTGCGGTATACAAGCATGCTTTGGTAGAAGTCAGTTCCACTGTCTTTTGCCTTGTACTTCAGTCTTTTCACTGTGTTTGCGGG
Organism: Somniosus microcephalus; assembly: GCF_052327205.1. Lineage (NCBI taxonomy): Eukaryota > Metazoa > Chordata > Chondrichthyes > Squaliformes > Somniosidae > Somniosus > Somniosus microcephalus. Next base: position 221,991,732 of record NC_140987.1, read on the forward strand.
CTCTCCTGGGTCAACAGCTCTGGACAACGTGTCTGCTGTATACATCAGCTTACCCAGTGTGTACGCAACATTCAGTTCATCATAGACTGTCTTTCCTTCGCTTTCCACAACGAGGACTCTCTTTACCAGGTTCAGTCTCTCACAGGCTTTTAAACCTAGTATGGCTTGCACATCCTTTGGCACCACGATTAATGCTAACGTGTGCTCTCTGTCCTTGTGTGTTACTTTGACAATGCATCTTCCTTTCACTGGTATATCAGTACCTGAGTATCCTGTCACTTTCACTTTGATTCCATGTATCTTTGGTCTGGGTCTAATTTTCTTAAAATCAGTCTCTGATATCACATTAACTTGTGCTCCAGTATCCAATTTAAATGGAATGTGTACGTCATTCACTTTTAGTGTCAACACCCAGTCTCTTTCTTCTTGTTTGTTTTCAGACACAACATCTACATAGAACTCCTCTATGTCGCTTTCATCTACTGCATGGACCTTGCTTTGTTGCATTTGGTTCTTACAGCAACGGGCATAATGGTTGTTTTTGTTGCAACTATTGCATTTTTTACCATATGCTGGACACTTTTTTGGTGGATGCTGTGTACCGCATCGACTACATGACTTTCGATTGTCCCTTTCATTTTCGTTCGCTGGCCACGCCTCTTTTTTCACATTGGCACTCTTTTTGTTAAACGGTTTGTATCCGTTCTTTCTCACTGCATCCACGTTGCAGCTATTGTCACTGAACAGCTCCTTTGCCTGCAACTTCACAGTCTCTGTAGCCCTACACAGTGCTATGGCTTTTCCCAGGTCTAGATCTTGCTCTCTGAGCAGTCTTTCCCTTAGACCATTATCTGGAATACTACACACCAGTCTGTCTTTTATCAGTGAATCTGTCAGTCCCCCAAATTCACACGATTTGCTTCTGTTTCTCAGTTCAGTCACATACTGATCAATAGTCTCACCCGTTTTCTGTATACATGTGAAAAATCTGTGCCTCTCAAACGTCACATTACGTTTAGGTATGCAGTAGGCCTCAAACTGTTCCATTATTTTATCTAGCTTCATTTTGTCTCCATCAGCAGCGAATGTGAAGTTATTATACACCTCCAGCGCTTCATCACCCACGACATGTAGGAACAGTGACGATTTCCTTTTATTACTTTTCTCGTCAGCTCCGATTGCCGCTAAATACAACCCCACACGTTGTTTGAATCTCCTCCAATTTTCAGCCACATTACCTGTTAACTGAAGCGTCGCCGGTGGGTGTAAACCTTCCATTTTTTCACTTCATTTGCTATTCTCCAATGGTAAGCAACGATGTTCTCTTTTGGCTTGCTAATTTGTGGAGAGCTGATTTAAATTCAGATTTTTTTTTTCTCTTCATATATCCCACTTCTGAAACCATGTATTGATTTCTTTGTGAGTTCAATGACGAGACATTTATGAAAGAGAATGAGTTTTAATCTAAAGTCTGTTCAACTCTTTTATACAGCTTTTACAGGAGACACGATGCTGTGATGCATCTAGAGTGAAACCGAAACTAAACTGACTGCCTTGCTTCCCTCGGTCACATGACCTCTGCTGGTCAGGCATAAGTAATCAATACCTGCAAACATGCTATTAAGGCATCATAATCGAACAGGCAAATACCATCTCTATTTGCTGATATCATTACACCATCTGGACTGGGTGACTTGTTAACTTTTAGTGATGCCGGCCTACTTAGCATCTCCTTTCTGTCTATTTTTATCTTATCCAATATCTCTACTCCCCTCCTCTACTTGTGCCTGCAGCTCATCAACCTTATTTGCAACACTCCTTGCATTAACACACGTGCATCCAATGCTCTGCTCATCTGCTTTGCTTTTTTCCCTCCATCTAATAAAACAGAGCGGCAAATTTATTGGGGCCGTTTCATCCAGGCTGATCTCCCTGAGGTTGCTGCTCCTTCAGACATCTCACACTTGTACTTCTAAATGTTCATAAAGTGATGTCCCCAGTTAAAGACTGCAACAACATTCAAGTTCCCTCCCTCCCAGTGGTGGTTAAGTCAATGAAGAATGGTATTGCCATTTGTAACCCACCTTGCTTGGTTAATGGGGCCCAAGGAAAGTTCAGTGAATTAATGGTGGAAACACATGGACGCTAACATGGCCACTAACCCACCAATGGGAGAAGAATCCAGCCCGAGTGCACCTATCATTAACCTTCTGAATCACAAAATGGAGTGCAACCTCCTAAAATGATTGACCTTTTAATCATACGTACATATGAAAAAGAACGACAGAAGAAGACCAGCTGGTCCATCCAGCCTGTTCCATTCAGTCATGTTGCAACAATTTAAAGATCGCATGGATGAACTGCAGAATTTGTTCATCCCTGTTTGGCATAAAAATAAAACAAAAAAGGTGACTCAACATTGTCTAACAAGGGAAATTAGGGATAGCATAAGATCCAAGGAGAGGACATATAAATTGGCCAGAAAAAGCAGCAAACCTGAGGATTGGGAGCAGTTTAGGATTCAGCAAAGAAGGACAAAGGGACTAATTAAGAGGGGGAAAATAGAGTATGAGAGTAAGCTTTCAGGGAACATAAAAACTGACTTAAAAGCTTCTATAGATATGTGAAGAGAAAAAGATTGGTGAAGTCACGTGTAGGTCCCTTGCAGTCACAATCAGGGGAATTTATAATGGGGAACAAAGACATGGCAGACCAATTAAATACATACTTTGGTTCTGTCTTCACAAAGCAAGACACAAATAAACACCCAGAGATGTCGGGGAACATAGGGTACAATGAGAGGGAGGAACTGAATGAAATCAGTATTTGTAGGGAAATGGTGTTAGGGAAATTGACGGGATTGAAGGCCGATAAATCCCCAGGGCCTGATAATCTACATCCTAGGGTACTTAAGGAAGTGGCCCTAGAAATAGTAGATGCATTGCTGGTCATCTTCCAAAATTCTATAGACTCTGGAACAGTTCCCATGGATTGGAGGGTAGCTAATGTAACCCCACTATTTAAAAAATGTGGTAGAGAAAAAATGAGGAATTATAGACCAGTAAGCCTGACATCAGTAGTGGGGAAAATGCTAGAGTCCATTATAAAAGATGTAACAGCAGAGCACTTGGAAAACAGTGACAGGATCGGACAAAGTCAACATGGATTTACAAAAGGTAAATCATGCCTGACTAATCTACTGGAATTTTTTTGAGGATGTAACTGGTAGAATGGATAAGGGAGAACCAGTGGATGTGGTGCATTTGGACTTTCAGAAGGCTTTCGATAAGGTCCCGCATAAGAGACTAGCGTGCAAAGTTAAAGCACACGGGATTGGGGGTAAGGTACTGACTTGGATAGAAAACTGGTTGGCAGACAGGAAGCAAAAAGTTGGAATAAACGTGTCTTTTTCCGAGTGGAAGGCAGTGACTAGTGGGGTACCACAGGGATCAGTGCTTGGACCCCAGTTATTCACAATATATATTAATGACCTAGACGAAGGAACTAGATGTAATATCTCCAAATTTGCAGATGACACAAAGCTGGGTGGGCGTGTGTCCTGTGAGGAGGATGGAGAGAAACTCCAGTACGATTTGGATAGGTTGGGCAATTGGGCAGATGCATGGCAGATGCAGTATAATGTGGATAAATGCGAGGTTATCCATTTTGGTGGCAAAAACAGGAAGGCAGATTATTATCTGAATGGCAATAGATTGGGAAAAGGGGAAGTGCAACGAGACCTGGGTGTCCTTGTGCACCAGTCGCTGAAGGTAAGCATGCAGGTGCAGCAGGCGGTTAAGAAGGCAAAAGATATGCTGGCCTTCATAGCGAGAGGATTGGAGTACAGGAACAAGGATGTCTTGCTGCAGTTGTACAGGGCCTTGGTGAGACCACACCTTGAGTATTGTTTGCAGTTTTGGTCGCCTTATCTGAGGAAGGATGTTCTTACCATGGAGGGAGTGCAGCGAAGATTCACCAGACTGATACCTGGGATGGCAGGAATGAGGTATGAAGAGAGATTGGGTCGATTAGGCTTATATTCGCTAGAGTTTAGAAGAATGAGAGGGGATCTCATTGAAATTTATAAAATTCTAACAGGACTAGACAGGCTAGATGCAGGAAGGATGTTCCCGATGGCAGGGGAGTCCAAAACCAGGGGTCACAGTCTAAGGATAAAGGGGTAAGCCATTTAGGACTGAGATGAGGAGGAATTTCTTCACCCAGAGAGTGGTGAACCTGTGGAATTCTCTACCGCAGAAGACAGTTGAGGCCAATTCATTAAATATTTTCAAGAAGGAGTTAGATGTATTTCTTAAGGCTATGGGGATCAAGGGATATGGGGAGAAAGCAGGGACAGGGTACTGAATTTGGATGATTAGCCATGATCGCATTGAATGGTGGAGCAGGCTCGAGAGGCCGAATGGCCTACTCCTGCTCCTATCTTCTATGTTTCTATGTTTCTAACTAAGCATCATGACCTTCAATGCTCCTCACCCACCAGCAGTAATCTCCTGGGAGAGGCAAAAAAAACCCCAGATAGAACAGCGCTAGGCCAATTCAGGGATTAGAACTCTGGGAAATTCCTGCCTGTCACAGGTGCTGGACATTTTGAGAAAGAATGATCTGGCGAGCAGCCTTGAATTTTCACAGCTTTGGCCTAGGGTAGGTGGGGATTCTTTTTTGCCGCACTTATGCCAGCAGAGCAGACCCCTAGGAATTCCAGGACCAATAACTACAACTGGCAAAATGTCTTGCATTTTTAAAACTTCAGTTGAACAACGCAAGCTAATTACATTGCCTTTGTTACTTTCTATTTAGCCTTTGTCTTTCAGAAGTGTTTATCTTAACTAATTACAGCAGCTGTGTTATCTGACTGTAAACATCCATAGTTAGGTTAGCTATAGAATAAGCGTGCAGGCCGCAACTATTAGTGGGTTAGCAGCCTGGGAACGGTTAAGGGGCAGGGGGGTGGGTGGCTCAGATTCTCCTATGGCCCCACTTCCCCTTATAGCTGTCAGACCCTGTTCCCCCACTAGTGACAAATCCTGGCCTCTCTCAACACTACCAGAGTCGAAGACCCCGCTCTTCTGTGCTCCAAGACTGTGGGATACCCCTCAATGGTAGCAAAAGCATGGATGAGGGTTCCAGCTGCAACTGGGCTGAGGCAGGGGCAGAGACAAGCGATATTACAGAGCTGGAAGTAGGCAGTCTTGGTGATGGAGAGAACATGGGATCGGAAGCTCAGCTCAGGGTCAAATAGGATGCCGAGGTGGTGAAGTCTGGTCAGGGAGGGAGATGGAATCGGTGGCTAGGGAACAGAGTTTGCTTCAGGGGCCAAAGGCAATGGCTTCAGTCTTCCTGATATATAATTTGAGGGAATTTCTGCTCATGTCGGACAAGCTGCGTGTCAAATCAGATGCAGTGGAGGGGTTGAGAGAGATAGTGGTGAGGTAGAGCTGGGTGTCATGAAGGTACATGTGGGAACTGACACTGTATTTTCAGATGATTGTAAGAAATCACACAACACCAGGTTATAGTCCAACAGCTTTATTTGAAATCACAAGCTTTCGGAGCGCTGCTCCTTCGTCAGGTGAAGCGGAGAGATGCATAAAAACACAACTTATATAGTCAGAGAATAATGTCAGATGTTTACAGGTAATCTTTCTAACTGCCATTTATCACACCTCGGCAGAGAGATAATCACAGCAATCAAAGGTGCAAATGGTGTCCAAACAGGTCAGTCAGGAAAACATTACATCAAAGAACAATGAGGTGGGGTCACAAGGGGTCAAATGTTGCAGATGCTGGGGTCTGTATGAAAAACAAAAAAACAGACAAAAAACATTTTTTTTGCTGGAAATCACAGCAGGTCCGGCCGCATCTGTGTGGAGAGAACAAGCCAACGACGACTCGAGTCTGGATGACCCTACGTCAGGTGGGGTTACATGTAGCGTGACATGAACCCAAGATCTCGGTTGTGGATTTCAAATAAAGCTGTTGGACTATAACCTGGTGTTGTGTGATTTCTTACATTTGTCCACCCCAGTCCAATGTGCATCTCCACACCATTTTCAGATGATGTCATCGAGAGCCAGCATCTAGATCCTCGAGAGTCTCCAGAGGTAAAGGTGTGGGAAGAGAATCCATTGCAAGAGATTCTCTGGCTATGACACCTCAATTAATTGCAACTATACCTTTCTGCAACAAGGATGGCATGTTCTCACAACACTAAACATGGATTTTCCAATCGGCAGTGTTGAATCCGTGATTCTTAAAGTATGATGTTTTCCAATAACTAGACGGAGGCTGTAAATTAACAATCAACAGCTGTTTACTGGAGCAGGGTAGTCTCAAGACTAACAGTACAGAGGCATGCTCAAGGTTTATATACAGGTGTGGTCACTGCCGGTACTACAGTATACAGGAGCTGTAAAAGTAGTTCTCTCTTAAAGGTACATACACTACAATTCCTCCCCTTTTAGATTAACAGTATCCATAACATTCAAATAACAGTTAACACTTTAACATGCACATTAAACTGAAATAGTCCATTTATAGATTCAGTCTTTGGGGCGGCTTCCTGATCCTTTCTGGGTAGCGCATTTCCTGAGGTTCTTGTTCTTGGTGCGGAGGCGATTCTGGCCCCCTTTCATCGGTTAGTTCATCAGTTTCCGCTGCTACTGTTTCTGAGGTAGATGCTACCGGTATGTCGGGTTCATCCCCAGGTATGCGAGACATGGGGTTGAATCGTTCCTGTGACACTAGGATCTGGTCGACGTGGCGTCTCTCAATGTTCTCCCCGACATCCACTGTGTACATTAATGGCCCCTGCCGTGTGCATATCGTTCCGGGTTGCCATTTCCCTGTTCGGTAGTCGCGGGCCAAGACTGGTTGTCTTACATTGAAGCTCCTTGTCGGCTTCTCATTGATGTGCTGGAATTGCTTATCCTCAACATTTCTTCGTACATTTGGTCTGAACAAATCCAGACGAGATCTCAACCTTCGGTTAAAGAACATCATGGCCGGGGTCTGGTTGGTAACTGCATGTATCGCATTTCTGTAGGCTAACAGGAAATTGTCCACCTTATGTTGTAGTGGAATTTCATCATCGCACATGGCCCTTATCGCCTTTTTAAAGGTTTGTACGAACCTCTCAGCCAATCCATTTGTGGCTGGATGATACGGGGCGGCTGTATAATGCCTTACCCCATTCCTTCTCATAAATTTCCGAAACTCTTCGGACACAAACTGTGGTCCGTTATCAGAGCAAATCTGCTCTGGCAAGCCGTTCCTGGCAAATATGGTCCGTAGGACTGCAATCGTTTTCTCTGTAGTGGTTGAGGACATTTTGATCACCTCAGGCCATTTCGAGTGCACATCCACTGCTATTAAGAACATTGAGTCCATGAATGGACCAGCAAAATCAACACCAGCCGGTTGTATTGGTAGAGACCTTTATGAGTGTTGATCGTGAGGTATTGTTTCGAGGCTTCTTCTACCTCCATTTGCAGGTATGCCTGGGCCAGATCAATTTTGGTGAAGCGTTTATCTCCAGATAGCGAGGCGAAAATATCCTCAATCCGTGGAAGTGGATATTGTACCGTGTGAAGGACTGGGTTCACTGTCACCTTAAAATCCCCACAGATGCGGACCTTCTTTGGTTCCCCAGGCGTATTACTCAACGACCTCTTCATTACAGGAACGATGGGTGTAGCCCACTCGCTCCAGTCTACTTTGGACAGTACTCCTGAACGTTCCAACCCTTCCAGCTCTGCTTCGACGGCTGGTCGGATCGCATAAGGCACCGGCCTGGCCTTAAAAAACTTTGGGCTTGCATTTTCCTCTATTTTAATCGTTGCTGTTATGCCTTTTAATGTTCCGAGTCCCTCCTGGAACACTTCTTGTGCGTCAATTAGCATTTTTGACAGTCGTCCAGGTGTGACGTCATCATCCTTTTTGGCCTCAACCTTCAGTGCCTGTATGGAATGTCAATCTAATTGTATCTTCCGGATCCATTCACGTCCTAGTAGTGGTGGTCCTCCATCTGGCAATACATATAGGTCCATTTTGGGCATTTCCTGGCCTTTGTATATCACGTTCACCCTTATTTTTCCTTTGGGGTAGAATTTTTTGCCCCGTGTATGTCTTCAAGACAATCTCTGTAGCTTTCAAGGGTATATGTGAAAATAGCCGCTTGTAGTCCCTTTGGTTTATGACTGTTAGGGCTGATCCTGTGTCCAATTCCATTTTCACTTGGACTCCGTCTATCTTGAGCATGACCCAGATAGTCTGGTGATCCTCCATTTTGATTACCTTATGTAGTTTCAGACAACCCAGCTCCTTGCTTCCGGAGTCTGTCTCACTTTTCTGTTTGTCTGAACTACTGTCCATCACCTTATGTACCTTTTTGTACTTCTCCTGTGGAGATTTCTTGCTGCTAGTTTTCTTCCCTGACCTGCAGACTCTTGCTATGTGTCCTGCTTTTCCACACTGTCTGCACACTTGGTCCTTGAACCAACAATCCTTATGGTCGTGTGTTGTTCTGCTGCAGTGATAACACTTCCCTGCTCCATATGACATTTCACTGGTGTCATATTCTTGCGGTCTCCGTTGTATCTCTGCAGCGCCCCGTGCGGCTGCTTCGTGTGATACTGCCATGCTGAAAGCCTTGTCCAGCGTAAGATCCTTTTCTGATAGAAGCCGTTTCTGGGTTCCTTCACTTTGAAGCCCACACACAAACTTGTCCCTTAACGTATCTGCTAGTCCCAAACCAAACTGGCAGTGTTTCGATAGCTTGCGCAGTTCCGTTAAGTACTCAGCATTACTTTCATCTTTATGCTGGTTCCTTTTGTGGAACTTAAATCTTTCTGCTATCAGCAGCGGTGTGGGGTTTAAGTGGTCCTGTAGGATTTCCACTATGCTTTCGAAATCCTTATCCACTGGCTTCTCTGGGGTTATTAGGATTCGCAGTAAGCCATAAGTTTTTGCACCCATGGAATTCAACAAAACCAGTGCTTTCCTAGCATCTGGCACTTCATTCGCCTTGCAGTACACCTCAATGCGTTCCACATATGTTGCCCAATCTTCAACTTCATTGTCGAACGCAGTGATACTGCCACTCTTCGGCATCCCTGGGTGTGATTAAACTGTCTAAAATGGCATCTCCCGCGCTCTCCCTTCTTCTCCGCTGGCACAAAATGGCGTCTCCCCTGCTTTCCTTTCTTCCCGCGCTCGCCCTTCTTCTCCGCTGCAGCTTCTAAAATGGCGTCTCCCGCGCTCTTCCTTCTTCTCCGCCGCTCAATGGCGTCTCCCGCGCTTCCTTTCTTTCCCCCGCAGACGCTGTTCAGCCCTTGAGCCCTGGCTGTGCTCTGCGCGTTCTCCTGTGCGCCTCTCTCGTTGCCGCCACTCGGTCCTGAACCCCAGCTGCTGCTTTACCCTCTCTCTCTCTGTTTTCCGTTGACGCCGCTCGGTTTTCAACCCCCGGCTGCACCCTGTGCGCTTCACCCTCTCTCTTACCCCGTCGACGCTGCTCGGCCTTTTTTGTGCCGTCGGTCGGATCCAGCCGCCGCTGTCCGGGAAGGGTCTGCGCTGTACCTGTTGCCAGTCTGTTGCTGGAACGTCATGGCTGGAGAACCAATCCCAGCTCTCAACAGCCTCCCCTGCGATGTTCACTCTCTGCCGGATGACTGGGCGGTTGCTCGTGGTCGACGCCTTTGCTTCTGGCCTTGACTTTCTTCCACCGTCCTCCCGGAGCGAATCCTTGAAAGGAAATGCAGAGTTGCAGGTAGATTCGAATCGACCTCGTCGCCACTGTTGAATCCGTGATTCTTAAAGTATGATGTTTTCCAATAACTAGACGGAGGCTGTAAATTAACAATCAACAGGTGTTTACTGGAGGAGGGTAGTCTCAAGACTAACAGTACAGAGGCATGCTCAAGGCTTATATACAGGTGTGGTCACTGCCGGTACTACAGTATACAGGAGCTGTAAAAGTAGTTCTCTCTTAAAGGCACATACACTGCAGGCAGCACCTGACATTTGGGTAGTATGGCAACAACCAAATGTGGAGGATGGATGTTCAGCCTCGCTCACGAATTGGATTTGTTTTATTATATACCTGGATTTTAAAAAGTACATTCTTTATAGTAACACAATTCGATTCTGAGTTAATGTTTGCCATTGATGTAGTATCCAGAATAAATAGGGTAGGGTAGGCAGATTTGAATAAAATTGAAAATGACCCGATCGGAAAAATAGATGTCTCTCCTTCATAGAAGTAAAGAAAGAGCTGGCTGTCAGCAGTGAGTCAATGCAAGGGCGAATTCTCAGTCAACATCAGGTTGCTTTTAAAATCTTTCAGTATTAGCATTTTAAATATAACTTGTGCAAAATATATTAGTGTGCTTCATCTTAAAAATGTTTCATGGTTGATGCATTACTCATCCTGAAATGTAATTATTTTTCTTTGTTTCCTTTTTCTGAATCAGACATTTATGCTTCCTTGCTGTCTGAGTCACCAGTCAAACTTGGGAAATGATGCTGCTCTGATTCATAACATGCAGCCTAGCAGGACGTCAGTCAGTTAAATCCATACCATCAGCATTCTGATTCAGCCTTTTTAATCTAATGTGAAAGTGACCACTGCATTCAATCACAGTGCACAGCAACACAATAATGGCCCTGTTTTCTTTTCATTTGAACATCGTTTGCTGTGCGGATGCTCACGGACAGATAAGATTATCTCAAGTGCAGGGACTTGGCAAGTTGCTGAAAAAGATAATTAAAAAAAAAACACACCTGTCTCTCTAAAGGAAAATGCCAGTTCAAACCAATTTAACCCTTTCCACTCAAAAGGGCCTTGAACTGCTGCGATTTCCTATTGAGAATGATTTACTTTTAGATCACTTGGTGGAAAGGGGTTAAAGAGGAAATCAGCTTTTTATAGAATTATATGGTTTTTCTTCTATAAACAGTGGCACAGTAAAACGCCTTCCCCGGACAGTAGAGGAAGTCATTTCAAACATGGCTGCACCAGACACATAGTGGAACAAAACACATGCTGGGAAATGTTACCATACTGGGAAATAACATGAATTCTTCGACTTCTACAGCTTTCAATGCACGCATTGCATTCTTTCATACATTACCTCAAAAAATAATTTTCTGCAAATTTTTAACGCTGTAACAAACTCTGTAGCAATCTTTCAGGAAGCACATTACTAATGGAGACAGAAAGAAAAATACTGCACATCTGGAAGCAAGCAGAAAATGCAGGGGGTGAAATTTTATCGGTATCTATTTACATCCAAATTTCCTGCCAATCTCATTAACATATGCTGGAATGTGAAAATGGGCATAAACTAGCGTAAATCAGTATAAACAATCGGGGACCAAGGGAAGCACCAGACTCACAATATATATTCCTTCTTTAAGTATGAAAATTAAAAGTTCAAGACATCGAACTACCAGTTATGCACATTAGGCACAGCATCTTTAAGAACCTGCAACTCTGGAAGATTGCAGGTGAAGCTCTGGAGACATTCCCGCTGATTGATTCCTTACCAAAATATTTTACAACTGCAAATGTTATATTCAAGTTTGGAGGTAGATTTTTACTTCCAGAGGTGGCAGGGGCGATAGTGGATTGACCGTCTATTATATGCCCTGCCCAATGTGTCAGTCGTCTAAGCACAGTGTGTCAGCAGCTGAAGGTATAGGTTCCTGGCAGAGCCTCCAAGTCAGTCAGCAGTGACAGATAACACAGTGTTACAACTTGCTAATCATAAGTAAGTGGCAGAGCTTTATATTCTTGAGTTCACATGGTATAGTTGTCACTTGCGTCTTGGAAAATCCTCCTCATCTGCTATTAAGATATTGTGACATTGAAGACACCACAACATCATCAGAATTGCAGACTGGAGGGCAGCTAGCCCTTGTGCCAGGCAGTAAATTCAAAAATAGCAGCAGAAATCAGATATGCAGCAAGTCTTGGAGTAATGTTCTCTTTACCAGGTTTAGAAGTGAGATCTTCTTTGAGATGAGTGCTGAAGTTCATTGGTTGATGTATGCGTTGTGTTGCAGAATGGATTCTCAACTTGACTCCCTGGATTGTTTTGGATGTGTAGAGCACAGCCAAGTTGCTTATCCACAGATAGGAAGGGAAAATAAGTGAGGGGGGGTGGGGTGGGTGATGGCGGGGAAGAGTGAATCATTCTGGCACACCTCACAGCAACCACTTGTAGATGCCTTGAATTTGGTCACATGCCCAATGTTTTTAACTAGAAAATGGTCTGTATCATGCAGCAAAAGCCTGAGAGAAAGAAAATGTGTTTAAAACTTGTAAAATAATTGTCATATTCATAATGATCACTTTTCTAACAGTTAATCTTTGATAAATATTACAAGCATGATAAGGAATCCACACTTGTCAGTGATATTAGCATCCTGTCAGGGTTGGCTGTTCTACAAGGGCCAGCAGTGAAGGTGTTGTACTTGGGAGCATCCCCATCAGGTTGGTATCCGAAAGCCGAGGAATAATAGTGTCACACATTGCTCCACTTTGACAAGTCCTACCTGCACGTGTTCTGCACAGTGCAGGTACCATCCAGTAATCGGATAGCAGCTTACACAACATCTTCCTTCAAATACCATCACCTATATATAGGAGAGAAGAGAAGTAGCTCAAATCACAGCAGACGCTTAATGCATTTTGTAACAATGGGGCTTTGGGATCTTAACAGAAAGATATATTATTTCTGTTTAGAAAAGCTATACTCTAGTTCACATTCCCTTAACATTCATAAGGATATAAGTCAATGGATTGCCTTCATTCTTAAAAATATCAATGTTTGATTATAATTAATTGAGCATCATACAGCATTCCCTAGTGTAGCTCATCCTGTCACAAATAAATGTAAGCCCTTTTATTACGGAATAAACGTTTCCTCTGTTTCAGCAGCTATCTGACTAGGGAGATCTGTGGATTTTTTTTGTACGGTGGATAACCACTAACACAATAATTAATTGCTATAGAACAAGCCTATTTATATTCAGCTCAGGTTCAGTGGGCTTTGAAGGTTGGATGTGACCAACTCGATTTGTTTTTGTGGGGCTATTGTGCGCAGTGTTTGCTAATGTACTTCCTCTTAGCTAATGTACTTCCTAGATTGCGTATTTCTATCACTTAACTGAGACTTGCATTGAATATTTCATCTGTAACATTTTCTATTGTGCTGTGCCTTATGGAATCAACCTGTCTTTGTTTCTATTTTAAAGTATGATAAAATAATTCTACTTATTTGGATTTTTACAATGGGAGGAGGCTCATGTGGAGCATAAACACCGGCATGGACCTGTTGGGCCGAATGGCCTGTTTGTGCTGTAAATACTATGTAATATCATTTTGGCAACTGTATTGATTTGATTTTATAGTCGAATCTCCAATATCCACACTTTAATTATCTACCTTCCCAATTATTTGCCAGAATGTTCAGAAGATGAAGCCTTACATGAGACCTTAATGTGCAGCCCTCGAACACTGACACTAATCAGACAAAAATATGTAATTCAATTTGTTATTTGAAAGATTGAACAGGCTGGGGCTGTTTTCTCTGGAAAAGAGAAGGCTGAGGAAGGACCTGATAGAGGTTTTTAAGATTATGAAAGGATTTGACAGGGTAGACGTAGAGATGATGTTTCCACTTGTGGGGAGACCAAAACTAGGGCCCATAAATACAAGATAATCATTAATAAATCCAATAGGGAATTTAGGAGAAACTTCCTTACCCAGAGAGTGGCAAGAATGTGGAACTTGCTACCACAAGGAGTAGTTGATGCATTTAAGAGGAAGCTAGATAAACATGAGGGAGAAAGGACTAGAACAATATGCTGATAGGGTTAGATGAAGTAGGGTGGGAAGAGGCTCATGTGGAGCATAAATACCAGCATGGAGCAGTTGGGCCGAATGGCCTGTTTCTGTGATGTAAATTCTATGTAATTTGTCTTGTACTTGTCTTCATTCTAGGGTCTTGCAGAATCATGCGTGTGGGACAAAATTTGGGCACTCGTTTATCTGCCAATTTCCATAACCCACCTAATAGCGCCCACCCATTTTGGTAGATAGTAGAGAATGCACTGTAACAATATCATACTTGTAATTAAACATACCACAAATTATTATGGTACAATGTAAACTATTTCAGATTCGATTTTTGTGGCTCAAACACTGCCTTACTTTTGCAATACATTAAATAAACATTAATGGCAGCAATCTGATATGGGAAGCTATCTAAACATTGTAACATGTGCTATCATTACATCTGGGTGTGAAAATTAATCCAGTGGAGCAGAAGACCATTATTTCAGCTGTTTCAGGTCTACAGTAGTACTTCACTACAAGAACAATTGTATAGCAACATTGCAATGTCTTAACTTAATCCAGGAATACTTAGCATTTTTTAATTCCTCCCTCATTGACATTACAAACATAATTGTACAGAAGTGCTCCCTTTGCAGCTCGGGGGTAAACAACACCACCAACTTGCATTTATCTAGCACCATTAACATAGTAAAACAGCCCAAAGCACTTCACAGGAGTGTTATTAGACATAATTTGACACCGAAAACAAAGCCTGGTCAAAGAGGTAGGTTTTAAGAAACGTTTTGAAAGGATGAGAGAGAGTTGGAGACGCAGAGAGTTGGAGACGCAGAGAAGTTTTGGGAGGGAATTCCAGAGCTTTGTACCTAGGCGACTGAAAGCTATTGGGAAGAAATTTAAATGAAGAACTGCCGTTAAGATTGGCATTCCCCCATACCGTCCCCGCTAATATCAGGGCCTTCGTGTCAAGGATTTTACAATTCAGTAGGAATCCCACTACATCAGCATTGCACCCACTAATCTTACTCCACTTTGACCCTAGTAGATTTCCAGGATCACATTAATTATAATGGCCCAGAAATTCGGGTCTCCATGGGTGAGTACGCACGGGATACTCACCCGTAAGCCCAATGGAAGTGCCGGTTTCCTGCATGCACTGCGCATGCGCGTGAAACCGGCACTTCCGTTCCCCTGAAAGAAGGGGTTCAGAGTTTGAACGCGTGCGCGGGAGAGGCTGTGCGTGCGCATGGAACTTACGTTTTTTTTGCAGGTTTTCCCGGGAGGGTAAGTCTCCAGAAGTTACACATTTAAAAAGCAGTCGCAAGGCCTGCTTTTTACAAGGTAAGTGGTGAATTAATTAAAATTAAAATATTTTTTCCACAGGTTTATTATTTTTAAATACTTTAAAGAAAGGTAAGTTTATTTTTAGCCCCGTTAGAAAATAGCATTCATTTTTTCAAAAATTTAAATTATTGTTTAAAATAGTTATTTCATGTAAGTTATAGTTTATTTAAAAAATGTGATTTAAAAAAAAAAATTATTTGAAGATTTAGCGATGTTTTGGGGCTTGTAGTATTTATAGTTGACAGCTCTTCCTGTCAATTTTATGAATGGGCATTTCCCTGCTCCGATTGGCTCCCCATGGCCCACGTGATCCCAGGGGACGCATCAAACTAACTGCGCCCCTGGGATACGCAAGCACTGCGCGCCGGCAGTTGGAGGAGGCCCAGGATCGGAATCCCACGTGGGCCCACAGCCCAACGGCCGGCACGCAAGGTAAGTGCAGGCCGGGGGCTTACACCCGCGGGAAGCCCTCGACCCGAATTTCTGGGCCAATAAGTGCAGGGGTCTCCCGGCAATATTTAAAGTTCTGCTGAGTCACCCACTTAAGGTAAGGCGCGGTTGGGGGGTGGTTGAAGGCAGTTTAATTGCTGTGATGTTTGCGACTGTTTGGCTAATGTTACAGATCTCCCAGTGGCAGCCTGAAGTCAGATGTAATTCCATTATTAACATTTCATCTGAAGATATCAGCCCAAGAATCACTCGAAAGCTCAGAAGATCTGGGTCCATGCATCTGCTTAAATTGTAACATAAATGTGAAACTCATCAAAATGTTCGACAACATCACTGAATTTCAAGGAAATCAGTAGAAATTTGCATCAGATTCAATTACTTCCAGCTCTTCTAGTACCCTCCTGTTGTTATTGTAATGGTAGTGGAAGCAGCAAGCATTCGGAGAATGTTTCGGTTGGTGGGAGGAGTCTGGTGCAATTCTGACACCGAGTTAAGTTAATGGTTACTAATCAAACAGAGTAGAGAATCAAGCAGTTTTTTCAGGAGCCGGTAATGACCCATGGAATTGGAATCACTACTCCAGCAAATTCAATCCGAAAACTATTCAGTGGAAGTGGGGGCTGGAAATAGAAGACTGGCCTAGAAATTCACCGTAGTAGCGCCGGCTATTAACGGCGGTTTGCTTGAAAAAATGACGGCCGCCTCACGGTACACGGTGGCCACCATTTTGGAGGCGCCATTGCTTGCAGTCACCTCTCCAATGTAAATGTGCAGGTCATGACATCAATCACCGTACAACACCTGATTTGATGCACAATTGTGATTTTGGATGTCTCTGCATGCCATACCGCCCTCTCCTAGCCACATGGAAGAATGTGCGTGCAGCAGTTGTACAGAGACGCTGTCAGCGCTTCTTAAAGTGACACACATCTTTCAGGTAAGTTTCGATTTCAGCTTTTGGACTTTAAAAAAATATTTAGATTATTGAAGTAGTGGCTTGGTGCAATACATTTGAAAAGTTGTTAGTGTGCAGGGAGTGCTGCTGGACACTTGCACATGGGGATGAAGCAGAGGCAGCAAAGGGCACAAACTGCTCACAGAGGGAAGAGGAAGAAGCAGAAGGAAGAATGCAACCCAGAGAGCCTCATTCTGGCTGGGATATCTGGGATCGAATCATCCGCCTGCGGTTTCAGTGACCACAATCCCAATTCCCCTTTCAACATTTGTCCCACAACTTCCCTTCCCTCTGTTACTGACCATTACAGCATCCTCTTGCCCACAATGCTGAAATAAAAGCCACCACAAAGCAAACATTCCAATCCAACTTTATATATCTATCCACCCAATATGACATTAAGAAATCAACTCATCACCCTTATGCATTTGTTTAGTGACTGTCTTGTATGTGCCTTGCCTATCCTAGGGATGTCACGTAGTGCTGCCCCAGTGGCTGCAGCATGGCTAGTGGAAGGCTGCTGACTTTACAGTGGGGGACACTGTAGATGGCCTTGCAGGATGACCTCGAGGAGCTGATGGCTGGGAGTGTGAAAGCGAGTGACGGTGTTTCTTCTTCTGCAATCTCCTCTCCCTCTTCTTGGTCAACTACTGGCTGGGCAGGCTGGATTTCTTGGGTGTCTGAAATGAGGAAGGCACAAGGGCAGGCATGTGGTGAGGGGAGGGTGGGAAAGCAAGAGCTGCACACTTGCACCATGCGGAGCTTGCACATCAGAAAATATTGTGGGAGGAGGGGGGAGTTGGGATGTGACGAGGATAATATATGAGGATACTGGCATCTTGTATTCTTTCAGCCCCGCTGCTGGCCAAGGGCTCAGCCATACCACTGCCAAGAATGGCCAGCACCGTCTACTCCAAGGGGGTTAGGTGAATCTAGGAATGTGAGGTGTGCCTCATGTTAGGTAGAGATTGTTGGTAGGTGAATGATGGGGATTGTGCATTAAGCAGTGCGTGAGGCTAGTGGTACAGTGGGTAGGAGATGGCTTTTGAAGATACATTCATTGACCCTTGACCACTTGTTTGATGTCATGAAACTTATTTGGGCACTGGAGCCGGGTCCAGGAAGTGGCACTGCTGGCAGTGACTGCCTCTTTGATCTGGTCCCACATCCTTCTTTCTGGAGAGCCTCTTGGCCCCCTGTGGGTAGAGGACCTCACTTCCAGTGCTGACCCCCTGCACAAAGCCGGACTGCTGCGTGTGAGACCCTGGGCTCCCCTTCCCTGGCTGCTTGAGCCATTTGTGTTAGTGCTGAAGCACTTTTACCATTTTTTACGTGCAGAAGGCAGTTCAGCTTTAAGAGCTGAAGACTGCCTATTTTTGAAAGATTCATTTTTTTTTTCCAGAAGGCATTGCACCTTTAAAGGCTCAAGACTGCTTTCTAAAAAGACTGCCTTGCTTTAGGAAAATGCAGCCTTGCTCCAGGGACACAACATTGGGCCTCCTGCCGAGCACATAGCCTGAAGCAGTGCGTTAGTCACTGGGCTGTGCGCTGAAATCATTCAAATCAGCAGGCAGCACCAATATAATGTGCTGCTTGCGAGTTTTAAATGGGTGCGAGCAAATCTCGCCCTGCAGTGCCACCATCTGTTTTCGGGCCTTACCGAATTTCTAGGCCTCTCTTCATACATAGATTGGCTCAAGGGGACTAAAATGAATACACAAATGAGTGTTTGTCTCGCTCTTCGTCCCATTTACAGTATAAATCTGCTGCTGACCTAACTGTTGAAAATGCCTGTAGATTTATACTGCAAATGGGACAAGAATGAAATTGCAGCAATTTTATTTCTTTCAATTTATGGGGGATCCATCTTTTAGAAAGGTTTGTTCCTGTCAAGCGTATGAGTCTGGCTGCTGCCTTTGGTTTCCAAGCCATTGTAAACAGGGGTACTGCTGAAAATGAAGACAGCAGCAGCAGCAAAGATAATAACAGAAATTGCTGGAAATACTCAGCAAGTCAGGCAGCATCTGCGGAGAGAGAAAAACAGAGTTAACATTTCAGGTCATTGAGCTTTCATCAGAACTGCAAAGATATGTTTGCCACTCAAAAAGAGTGGCTGAAGCCTACTCTTCCTCCTCCCTCTCTCCCTGATAAAGGCGGTGAAGGGATTTCACCAGTGCTTCCCTTTGTGGACATTTCCCAGTCCCTATTGCTCCCGTTCTGACCTTTTGAGGACAATGCAGCATTCAGGCGGCCTATTAGCAGAAGATTGTGTCTTTAGTGACTTTTGCAATGAATGACCTTTTGAATTGTCTGAGTACAGTAGCCCAGTGGTTATGTTATTGCACTAGCAACCCAGAAGTCATGAGTTGAAATCCCACCATGGCAAGTTATGAAACTGAATTCAATAAATCTGTTCAGTTATAGGATTGCACCAGAAAACTACAAAAGCTTCCAGATTTGCATAAAAACACAACTCAACAATGCAACAGTCTTTTGGTAATGGAGCCAACCACTCCTGCTTGGTTTGGTCTACATGTGACTTCACTCCCACACTGTGGTTGACCCTTTAATGCCCTCTAAAGTGGCTTAGCAAGCTAGCCAGATGTAAACAACCACTAAAATGTTCAATAATAAGAAAATTAGACAGACCTATGGGCAACAACCCAGGCATCATTTCAGGACAACACCAAGATAGTCTCAGCCCAGCCAACTCAGAAAAGGTTGTCCTCACTAACATCGGGGGGACTGGTGCCCAGGTTTGGAGAGCTATCCCACAGACCAAGCAAGCAACAGGCTGACTGAGTCGTATTCACAGAATCAGACAACTTCCAAGATTCCTCCATCACCATCCTGTCTCACATGCAGGATAAACCCACCATACAACACAATCAGTTGGGAGTGGCCCTGAGTCCTCAACATTGAATCTGGACCCCATGAAGTCACAGGGCTTCAGATCAAACAAGGTCAAGAAAGGTCCTACTGATCACCACCTATCAGTATGCATCACTGAATCAGTACTCAAGTTGAACATCACTTGGAAGAAGGTGAGAGAAGCATGGGCATAGAATGTACTTGGGTGGGTGATTTCAATGTGCATCACCAAGATTAGTTTGGTAGCACCACCACTGACCAGCTGGCCGAGTCCTGAAGGACATAACTGTTGGACTAGGCCTGTGCCAGGTGGTGAGGAATTCCACGAGGAAGTCACCAAACTACCCGCGCAGACACATTTGTCCCCATTGACATTGCATAATCTTGAAGACAGTCAAGTCTTGAGAGTATTCGCCACCATGTGGTGTGGCATTACCACCATGAGCCACTGTGGGCCCTCATCAGCAGCAGAATTCTATGCCACTACAATCTGTAACAGCATGTCACCATGCAATGCTCATTCTGTGATCACCAAAAAGCCAGGAGACAAATCCTGGATTATGAGAGGGCATGTCAGTATCAGCACCAGGCATACCTCAGAATGAGTTATGAACCTAATGAAGCGACTACACTTGCTTTCCAGACATCGAAAGCAGCAAGCTATAGTCAGAGTTAAGTGTTACCACAACCAATGGAACTGAACAAAGGTCTGCAGCCTTTACCAGAATGGTGGTGGACAATCAATCAGTCAACTAACAGAGGGTGCAGGCTCAATGAATACCCCATCCTCAACCATGGTGGAACCCAGCACTTGAGTGCTGACATGTTTGCATGGGATTTCTGTCAAAAAGTGCTGAGTGGATGAGTCTACCTGTCCTCTTTGAGGTTCCCACCACTAGATACCAGTGTCCAGCCAACTTGGTTCGCACCATGCAATATGAAAAAGTAGCTGAGTGCATCGGACAAAACAAACGCTACGGACCTCGGCAATAACCCAGCAGTAGTGCTGAAGACCTGTGCACCAGAGCTCACTGCTCCCCTAGCCAAGCTGTTCCAGTACACTGGCAATTACCCAACAATGTGGAAGATTGCCCAGATATGTCCTGTCCCAAAAAAAGACAAATCTAACCCAGCCAAATACTGCCCTATCAGCCTCTCAATCATCAGTAAAAGGGGCGGAAGGAGTCTTCAATAGTGCTACCAAGCAAGATCTATTCACAAATAACCTGACCATCGATGCTGAATTTGGGTTCGGCCAGACTTCATAGTCTGGATCCAGACATGGATGCAAGGGCTGAATGCCAGAGGAGAGGTGAAAGTCGCTGCCCTTGACATCAAGGCAGCATTCAACCAAATATGGCACCAAGGAATACTAGAAAAACTGAAGTTAATGGGAGTCGAAAGAAAAATCCTCCAGTGGATGAACTCAGACCTGACACTAAGGAAGATGGGTGTCAGAGGCCAGTCATCAGAGCCCCAGGACATCATTGCCAGAGTTTCTCAGGGCAGCGTCCTTGGCCCAACCATCTCTGCTTCATTAATTACCTTCCCTCCACCATTAGGTCAAGAATGGGGCTGTTCGCTGATGATTCCACCGTGTTCAGCCCTGTTCACAATTCCTCTGATACCAACACTGGCCTACAACAGGACTTGGATAACATCCAGACTATTTTGTCAAACAATTTCTTCAATCATTGGGGAGGTTTTTTTCAAGTAAGTGAAGGAGAATCTCACTACCTGCAGAAGCTGGTAAGGGAGGGCTTCAGACACAGGCTGGTGGTTGCCATTTCCCCCCCCCCCCCCCCGACTGATGCTTTTCCCCAGACTCTTCGATGCTACACTGGATGTTTACTGGCTGTTCCACGGCCATAAACATTCAAATAACAAATCAATCACAGTATCTAACCAGATCTCGTTGCTCCAGTCTGTAAAACAGGATTGGCAATCTTCACTGGGTTATTTTCACACACTGCACAGTCAGGAGAATGAACATTCACAATTGAAGTGAATTATCTGCTGCTTTAAGTGCTTGATGTGCAAAAGAAGTATTACTACAAGTGAGCCCTGATTAAACAGTTTCCTTTTGTTAATACTAACAGATTTGGATTGAACGGAAACGCAAGAAGCAAGATAGCGGATAACTGCGATATTGATTTGATAACTTTTTTTAAGAACAAAAGAACATTTAGCCTTTTATTCATGAAAGGAGCAAATATTCAGATTGAATGCAGCATGAATTGTAAATTAACCATCCTTTTGAACTATCTTAAAAGCAGAAGCTTCCTAAGGATGCATTTGATGCAATGCTACTCCAGAAACAATTCAGAAGGGCATTCATTTTAAACAATCTTCTGCCAACAGGCCACCTGTAAGCCAGACTGTCCTCAAAAGGCCAGACAGATCATTGAACGAGTCCTGTGTCCAACAAGGTAGGTATTTACTGCACATAACAGTGTTCTTAACACCAAACACTTTGAAGCAGATACATTGGTTGAAAAATAAGGCTCCATAGCACCCGGTTTTTCAGTGATACGGGCGCCGTTTTGTGCTGAAAACAGTGTCTGTACTACATGCACACAATTCTGGTGCGGGCTGCGCCAGTCGCCATCATGGTGAAGGCAGTAGGGTGGGCCTTAGGAGCAGCGCCAGGAGGATGCAGAGTGCTCAGATCGTGACGTCAATCAGCATGCAACACTGATTTGACGCCAGCCCTGCCATTTTTGTTGTCAGCGCTGGAGCTAACTGTAAAATCTGTGTGTTATATTGCAAATTATTACACAGACTACAAGAGTAAACTTTAACAGGACTTTACTATTCGAAGGTCAGGGCGAATCTGCCCAATCACTCATTACACAGCACTTATATACCGGTGTGGTCACCACCAGTATTACAGTATACCGCAGCCAAGATAAAGTAGTGCAACACCTAAAATAGTTCTCTTAAAGGTGGACGGTTACATACAATAGTTCTCTTAAAGGTAGAACGGTTACATACACTACAATCCTCCCTTTTTAGCTTACAACATACTTACTCCCCATTAAACATAACATCATAACATATATCCAACTTCATGTAAAAACAGTTCACAGATGTAGTCTCTGCGGAAAACAGTTCACAGATTCAGTCTCTGCGGAAAACAGTTCACAGATTCAGTCTCTGTGGAGGCACCTCCTGTGCTTCTTGACTCGGTCTGGACAACGCCTCGTTGGTGTAGCAGTTCCCTGTGGTGTAGTCGGTTCACTTTGCTGGGGTGACTCATCCAATAGTCCTTCACTGGACTTAACAGCTTGAACTTCCGTCACTTCTGAACCAGCATTGCTGACTTCTAAAAGCTTGAGTACCTTGGGAAGTTTTTCTACTTCCAAACTGATTTGGTTCCGTTCGGAGGGACCACGTGCGTGATCTGGTAGGGGTGATAATGGTTCAGATGGGTCATCTTCTTCTGTTTCGTCTTTTCCTTTCCTGCTTCTTGGAGACTCTCTGTGCTCCGCTGCCAGCCCCATGCACAGTTCCTCCTCCTCTTTCTCCTGTTGCCTTAGCAGCGCCACCATCTCCCGGTGTTTCTTAGACTTTTTGTGATTCTTCAGGGTTTTTGCACTTCGGAAGATTTCCCCACAAGCTGGGCAGAACAGGTCATCGTTATATTCGGTGTCGTTCAACAGGATGTGGTAATAATCGGTGTCGTCCTGAGCTAGGCCAGCGAGAGGGTCTTTTATTTCCTCCATGCCCAGCTGGACGTTAGTCAGCTTTTGTTCCAATTCCAGACATCTCTCCTGCAGAGACTTCTTCATGTGTTCAGCTTCCTCCAGCTTTTTCTGGGCTTCCTGCAAGTCTTTTACTAATGACCTCATTCGTGATTTCAATACTTCAACTTCATGCGGAGATTGATTGATCGTATTATTCAATCCCTCTACTGGAGCAGTTGTTTCAGCATTCTGTTGTTCAACATTGACGTGAGTCAGCGTACTTTTGGCATCCAAGGGTTGCTCTGCTGCCATCTTCTCAGTCTGTGTTGCAACCTCAGCTATTTCAATCACTTTTGAGAGCTCCAAACCCCTCTCCTTTGAAGATTTAAGCTCATGTTCAAATTGTTCCCATTTCAGAGTCTTGTCCCTCAGCATATGAAGGAGTTGGCTGACCGTTAACTCTTCTGACATCATCCGTTTCCCAGTAGCTGCAGGGATGTTTATAACCTTGCCCTGGGGCTCCTTTGCTGTTTCTACTTCGCCATCATCCGCAGCCTCCACCATTCGAATTTCCACAAATGAATCGTCCGGTGATGCTGCACCCAACTTCAGTAGGAGCTCGGAATTCATAGTGACCAAATCAGCCTTTTCTGCCTGCAACCTGCTAGCAAGCACCTTCAGTTGCTGAACATCTTGCTCCACCAGATTAGAGCACGCACCTTCAGA
The DNA here is from genome assembly GCF_052327205.1 of Somniosus microcephalus. NCBI lineage: Eukaryota > Metazoa > Chordata > Chondrichthyes > Squaliformes > Somniosidae > Somniosus > Somniosus microcephalus. Next base: position 222,015,640 of record NC_140987.1, read on the forward strand.
AACCGAATCAGCTTTGATTCGTTTGGCCTCCTCACGCAGACGGTTTGTATGCTCCTGCTCCCTTTTCTCCATCAGCTGCTTCTGTTGTCTTTCCAGATTCTCCCACTCTGTGTCAAAGAACTTTTTCATTGCTTTCATCTCTTGCTCAAGATGGCAACTCAATTGTTCTAATTGCTGTTGTAATTTGAAATGGAGTTGAGTTCGAGCCCGGTGTTCCTCAGAATTGTGCATGTCTGTAAACTGGACAGACTCAGAATTCTCTGTCAAACTATGTTGTTGTTGTTCAGTGGAATTCTGTTCTGAAACTTTGTTCTCCTCTGAAGCATAAGCATTTATGCACTCCTTCGTTTTTCCAACCTTAGTCAGCAAGTCCATTTTAGGCTTGTCTTTCGCACCTGGGCTGGTCTTATCGTCATCAGTTTCAGAGTCTGAGCTGATTGTCTTCACCGAGTTCTCACTCGTTATTCCTTTTAGGTAGTGCCATTCCATGTTTATTTCCCTGATCCGCTCCCGTCCCAGAAGTGGTGGACCTCCCTCAGGTAGTACATATAAGTCCATTCCTTGGTGTTCTTTGCCCTTGTCTCTCACCTTGACTTTTATCTTTCCGATGGGGTATACTTTATGCCCCGTGTATGTCTGCAATACGATCTTGGTATCTCTCAAGGGTATATGTGAGAATAGCCGGTTGTAATCCCTTCGATTTATGACTGATAGGGCTGATCCTGTGTCCAATTCCATTTTTACTTGGACTCCGGCTATTTTTAGCATGACCCAGATAGTTTGTAGGTCAGCTTTCTTACTCACATTGTGAATTCTCAGACTACCCAGTTCCTGGCCGTTTGGGTCTGAATCCGAATTCTGTTCATCCGAACTCTTCTCAGCCACCTTGTGTACCTTGCTGTACTTTTCCTGCGGTGACTTTTTTTTGTTGCTGGTCTTCTTTCCTGACCGGCATACTTTAGCTATGTGACCAAGCTTGCCACATTTTCTACATTCCTGGTTTTTAAACCAGCATTGGTTCTGGTCGTGTGTTGTCTTCCCACAACGATAACATTTCGTTGTACCCGAAGTCATTTGATCCACGCTGAGTACCGCTGCCTTCAGCTGCGTTTCTGCAGTGCCTCTCGCTGCGGCTTCGTGCGATGCTGCAATAAGGACAGCCTTATCAAGTGTAAGATCGTTCTCTTCTAGCAGTCGCTTTTGTGTTCCTTCCTTCGACAACCCGCACACGAACTTGTCTCTCAATGCCTCTGTCAGATTTTCCCCAAACTGACAGTATTTCGCTAATCTACGCAGTTCAACCAAGTATTCCGCGTTGCTTTCCTCTTTCCGTTGCGTTCTCGCATAAAATTTGAATCGTTCCGCCAACATCAGCGGTGTGGGGTTCAAATGATCCTTCAGGACAGCAACAATATTAGCGAAAGTCTGATCCGCCGGTTTAGCTGGTGATAGAAGATGCTTCAATAGCCCATATGTCTTCGCCCCCATTGAGTTTAGTAAGGTTAGAGCTTTATCATCATCTGCTATTTTATTGGCCTCACAATATATCTCGATGCGTTCTACATACGTGGCCCAATCTTCCACCTCGGAATCGAAGTCGTTGATGTTACCATGCTTAGGCATCTTCACTATCTTCCTGAGAAACAACAACGAATTTGTTCGTTACTTTTTTTTTTCCAAAAATGGCGGTTTCCCGCGCTTGTCTTCTTCCCCGCCCACTTTCAAAATGGCGGTTTCCCGCTCCTGTCTTCTTCCCCGCCTACTGGCGGCTTCCCGCATTTCTTCCCCTGGCGGGAGGGGTAAGCTTTGCTCTCGGGCGACGACCGCTGGCTTTCGGGGTTCGCAGCCTGCGCGCCGGCTTCAGTGCGTTCCTTGTTCCCTTTTCTCGGCAGGGCAACCGGCGCTGGGGACAACCCGTTGGCGGCGAACAGTTCCAGCCGCTGGGCGGAATCTCGCTCGGTCTCCCTCGCTCAGTCCCGTTCCCCCTCGCTCGGGCTCTGTCTCTCCCGCTCGCTCGGCTCTGTCTCTCCCTCAGCGGCTTCCAATCGCGCCTCCCCCAGCCCTCTCGCAGTCCAGTCCTTTCCTCCCCCGGCTGCGGCTGAGTTCTCCGCGGTTTTATTTATTTATTTCTTCCCGCGCCTTACGATCCCGGTCGCAGCGCCTCGCGGCCTCGGTAGCTGCCCGGCCTTTCTCGCCGGTCGCGGTCGAGCTGTCTCCCGACGCTGTTGCATCTCCCAGCCCGCTTGTAGCCCGGTCTCTCACACCGGCTGCGTTCCCGCTTGTAGCCCGGTCTCTCACACCGGCTGCGTTCCCGCTTGTACCGCGGCTTCCATGCCCTACGCTGCCCCAGTCTCAGCGTCTCTGGCCCCAACTTCTGTCCGGCTCCTTTCCCCCGACCGTGGTCGAGTTCACCGCCCTTATCCTCCGTTTCTTTTTATTTCCCCCCTACTCACAGTCAACGTGGCCGACTTGCTTCTCGTGGCTGATCGGCTCACTCACCACCATGACAGAAGGGACGATCACTGCCTGTTGCTGATGGAAGGCTTCGTGTTTGAATTCTTCCTTCTTCCTTGCTCTGCAGACTCGAGTCTTCTCTCAGCAGAACGACGAGGGCGGATGCCTCTTCTCGACGCTCGTTAACTGCTTTGGATGTATCGCTGCCGCAGGGTAAGATCGAACTCGTCGCCACTGTAAAATCTGTGTGTTATATTGCAAATTATTACACAGACTACAAGAGTAAACTTTAACAGGACTTTACTATTCGAAGGTCAGGGCGAATCTGCCCAATCACTCATTACACAGCACTTATATACCGGTGTGGTCACCACCGGTATTACAGTATACCGCAACCAAGATAAAGTAGTGCAACACCTAAAATAGTTCTCTTAAAGGTGGACGGTTACATACAATAGTTCTCTTAAAGGTAGAACGGTTACATACACTACACTAACACCCTGCGTCAACCTTGCACAACTGAACAACATGTGTTCAGTGTTGTGTTTTGAGTTTTGCTTCAATGAAGTTTGTCCCAGTTCCCGGGTGTTACCTGAAGGGGGTGCTGGGGGGCTCGGTTTTACTTTGTCTTTCACTTTCAGTTTCGGGTTCTGCCATGCAGACAATGTGCTGTAATGTCCACCCACTTACTCAGTAAATAGTAAAAGGTTCATTCCGTCTCCTCTATTCATTACTGTTCGGTCAAGATGCAATACTGGCGATGAGGCGGCTGTTGAACTCTCTAGAAGGACGGAGATAGACATGCGAACCTACAGCCGTGATATTGGAAATTGCGATGAGCGGGCCACTCAGCTAGCAACATCAACGGCATTTTGATAGTTGGCTAGCTGCGACGATGACGGCGGACAGAGTATTGTGTGGGCCAGGCAACTACCATGAGTGTAGCTACCGTAACTCTGGCCGGAGGAGAAAAAGAATTTAAAAAAAAAGAAAAAAGTCCGTGGATCTTAAAGGGACAGTGCACATTAAAACTATGATGACCTTGGGACGTATTGAAGAGTTCTCTGGGGATAAGGACAGTTCATGGGAGGAATACGCAGAAAGACTGGGGTGTTTCTTTGAGGCCAATAATATTGACAAAGAAGAGAAGAAGCGCTCAGTGTTGCTAAGTGTATGTGGAGCTGCTACTTACTCCGTCCTGCGTTCATTGGTGGCTCCTCGTAAACCTAGTGAGGTGGATTATGCTGATTTGATTGAGAAGCTGCAGAAACATTTTAACCCAAAACCCTCAGAGATTGTGCAGCGTTTCCATTTTCACAATTGTAAACAACAGCCTGGACAATCTATTTCAAGTTACATTGCTGAGTTGAGGAAACGCTCATTACATTGTAATTTTGGTGACCATTTAGACAATATGCTCCGTGATCGGATTGTGTGTGGAGTGCTGGACTCGGCATTGCAGAGACAGCTGTTAGTGGAGAAGGCCCTGACGTTCCGAATGGCTGAGGAGAAGGCTTTAGCAGCAGAGGCTGCATTGATGAACACACGTATGCTCCGTACAGAGGCAGCACCATCTCAGGCCGCCGAGGAGGTGCACAAGACCACACACGCAGCTGCTGCTGCGAGAGACATGGAGACAACTAGAGAGACAGGAAGAAAATGTTTCCACTGTGGGGCTCTCCATGGTTCCACTACATGCAAATTTGTGTCAGCAGCGGTATGTCATTTCTGTAAGAAAAGAGGACACATAGCTCGTGTCTGCATGAAGAAAGCTCAGGCTGCTGCAGCAGAGCCAACACAAGCATCACAGACACACACCCTGACACTGGAGGACAACGATGAGTACACAGTGTATACCACGGAAGCTGAGCAGCTACCCCACAGACGGTGGGGATACACGGCAAATGTGATCATGAATGGGGCACCACTCTGCATGGAGGTGGATTCAGGCTCAGTGTGTTCGTTGATAAGTGAAGAGACTTACAATAGGCTGTGGCCAAGTGAACCCCCGGCGATGGCTCAGGTCAGTGGCGTGCTACGGCAGTGGTCCCAAGCTCAACTCCAGGTGCTGGGTATGATTCATGTGGAAGTTAAGTATCAGGCAGTCAAGGACACACTTCCACTTTATGTGGTGGCGGGGCAGGGCACAAGCCTGCTGGGCAGAGATTGGTTTGAGCCCCTCGGTATTGAAGTGACAGGAGTACACATGGTACAGCGACAGCCCATAATGCCTATGTTGGAGAACTATGAAGAGGTTTTTGGTGAGTTCGGGGCCTGTCGGGGACCGCCAGTCTCAATCGAAGTGGACCCAGGGGTAGCGCCTAAGTTCTTCAAGGCGCGACCAGTTCCTTTTGCGTTGCGCAAGAAGGTGGATGAGGCCCTGGATAAGCTGGTGAACCAAGGGGTTCTCTTGCCAGTGAAGAACTCCCGTTGGGCCACCCCTATCGTGCCCATTGCAAAGAAGGATGGGAGCCTGCGAATCTGTGGAGATTACAGATGTACGGTTAATACTGCTGTGTTACCAGATGTGTATCCCTTACCAACAGTTATAGAGCTGTTTTCAACACTGGCTGGAGGCACTCTGTTCACCAAGCTGGATCTCAAGCAAGCATACCAGCAACTGGTCCTGGATGAAGAGTCAGCCGAGCTGTTGACAATCAACACCCACAGAGGACTTTTCCGAGCCACAAGGCTGCAGTTTGTCTACGGCTGTGGCAATCTTTCAGAGGTTCATGGACACCCTGTTGGCTGGTGTTCCGGGAGTTCAGCCTTACTTGGATGACATACTGATTACAGGCAATACACAGGAAGCCCATGATGAGCGGCTGCAGGAAGTACTACGCCGGCTGGCTGAGGTAGGACTACGCCTTCAGAAGGAGAAATGTGTGTTCGCTGCCAATGGGGTGGGGTTCTTGGGATTCCGAGTGGACAAAGACAGTGTGCATCCGACTACGGAGAAGGTGGAGGCTATCAGGAGCGCTCCCACCCCCAGAACAAGACCGAACTGCAGGCATTCCTCAGACTGTTAAACTTCTACAGTTGTTTTCTCAAGGGCAAAGCCACAATCTTAGAGCCACTGCACAGGCTGTTAGACCAAGCAACAGTGCGGAACTGGACCTCAGCTCATGAAACAGCCTACAGACAGGCAAAGGAACTGCTACAAGCAGATAAGGTTCTGGCACACTATGATGAAAACAAGCCATTGGTGTTGGTGTGTGATGCCTCACCATACGGGCTGGGAGCTCTGTTGGGTCACATAGAGCCAGATGGCCGGGAAGCGCCTATCAGTTTTGCCTGAAGAACGCTCTCAACAACAGAACGTAATTACGCCCAGATTGACAAGGAGGTCCTAGCCATCATATTTGGGGTAAAGAAGTTCAGCCAGTACCTGTTAGGGAGACAGTTCGTCATCTACACAGACCACAAGCCACTCTTGGGGCTCCTGCATCACTCCAAGCCCATGCCCCAGATCATATCACCGCGTATGCTTCAGTGGAGTCTGATGTTGGGGGCCTACAGTTATGGACTTTGCTACAGGCCTGGGAAGATGCTGGCTAATGCTGATGCTCTGAGTTGCTTGCCTTTGAACCGGCCGATGGCTGAGACACCACCACCCCTGGAGGTGCTGCTACTGGAGGAGGTTCCGGAGGCCCCACTCCATGCCCAGCGGATTGGCAGCCTCACACAGAAAGATCCAGTCTTATCACGGGTGCTACGCTGGCTGCTGCATGGCTGGCCCTCCGAGGTCCAGGAGGAGCATTTCAAGCCCTTCATTCAGAGGCGCCATGAAATGTCTGCACACAAGAACTGCGTGCTCTGGGGAAGCCGTGTGGTGGTTCGTGCCACCGCGAGAGAGGAGGTGCTGAAAATGCTGCATGACTCATCCTGGGATTGTGCACATGAAGGCGTTGGCGAGAAGCTACGTCTGGTGGCCGGGGTTGGACCGAGACGTGGAGGAGGTGGTAAAGAGCTGTGAGACATGTCAGCTGACTCGCCATAGCCCATCCAAGGCTCCCCTTCACCCCTGGGAGTGGACCACTCGTAAATGGTCAAGACTCCACATTGACTTTGCAGGGCCATTTCAGGGGAAGGTCTTTTTGATAGTGGTGGATTCTCATTCGAAATGGCTGGAAATGGCTATCATGAGCTCCATGACATCCAGTGCAGTGATCAACGCGTTGCGTTTGCTGTTTGCCACACATGGGGTCCCCGACGTGCTGGTTTCGGACAATGGAGCAGCCTTCACGTCAGCGGAGTTCAAGGCTTTTGCAGGCAGAAACTGGATCCGCCATGTGACCACAGCACCCTATCACCCCTCCTCTAACGGGCAGGCAGAAAGGATGGTGCAAACCACAAAAGAGGCACTGGTGAGGATATCGGTGGGGGACTGGCAAACCAGATTGGCCAGGTTCCTGTTATCACAGCATACCACACCAAACTCAGCAACGGGGAAGAGTCCTGCCGAGATGCTGATGGGTCGCCGGCTGGCGACTGCACTGGATTGGCTACACCCGGACTACAGGGATGAGATGCACACAAAGCAAGAGGAGCTGGCTAAGAAGCACCAGGGCACCGCCAGGCAGTTCGAGCCGTCAGAGACTGTGTTTGCCCGTTGCTATGCAGGAGGAGACAAATGGATGCCTGCCGTGGTGGAGCAGGCCATGGGTCCCCTGTCGTACAGCGTCCGTACACCTGATGGCCAGCTACACAGACGCCACGTAGACCAGCTATGGGGTCGTACTCCGGTGAGAGTAACAGAGACTTCACAGGCTAGGCCATTGTCTCCGCCACCTCTGCCAGGCAGTGACGGCCTGCTTCCTGCAACAACGACGGAAGCCACATCGACAGAAGGTGTCACGGAGTCATCAGCCACGGAGGAAGGTTTTCCTGCGGCTAGCAGTGGCACCCCGACTATGTCTGTCCAGCGGCGCTCAAGTCGGGTTAGATTCCGTACCAGATGCCTGGAGGACTAAGGGGTTTCATCTGGGGGAAAGGAGTGTTGTGTTTTGAGTTTTGCTTCAATGAAGTTTGTCCCAGTTCCCGGGTGTTACCTGAAGTGGGTGCTGGGGGGCTCGGTTTTACTTTGTTTTTCACTTTCAGTTTCGAGTTCTGCCATGCAGACAATGTGCTGCAATGTCCACCCACTTACTCAGTAAATAGTAAAAAGTTAATTCCATCTCCTCTATTCATTACTGTTCGGTCAAGATGCAATATTCAGCATCAGCAAGGACCCCCCCCCCCCCACCCCAACTCCCAGTTTTATTTAAAGGGATCAGCAACCACTCTAAGGTTAGTTGATGATTGATTTCTACTGGCTCTGTGTACTTTGGTGAGGTGACAGGGAGTGGTGCTGCAAGTGGACACTGCCTTGCTTCTGACTTAAAGAGTTGTGGACAACTGAAGCACCCAGTCATGGGTGCTCTAGTTGTCATCGCCCTTGGCCTGTAGCACAACAGGGATAAAGAGCAGAGGCAGTAAAGAAGAGGACAAGCTGCTCACAGAAGGAGGAGGAGGAGGAGAAGGGCTCTCAGCAGGAGGCATCACAGGAGTGGGCAAGGTCAGTGAATTAATCTTCAAATGCCATATCCCACCATCTGCACCACTAGCCACTCAATGCACCACACCCCATCACTCACCTACCATCCACGACTCATACCTCACACTTCTCACCCTCAAACACTTACCACTGCTGCAAGCCTCACACCCACATTTCTCAGGTTGAACACATGGTCAGCTATTCAACCATGACAGGCACATCACCCAAACATATTGCACCACACTCACTGACACACTTTCCTTTCTCTTGTAGAATGAGGTGGCTCACAATCTGAGCCAGAAGGGGCTACTCTAAGGGGCACAGGCGTACCTGCTTAATCTCACCCCTCTGGAGATGGTGCTGGCCATTCTTGGGAGGGCCATTGCTGAGCCTGTGGCCAGCGGCGTGGCTGAAGCTATCCAAGATAACTGTTTCCTCATATTAATCCTCCTCACATCCCACTTCCCCCTCATCCCACTATCTCTTCTGACCTACAAGTTGCAGATTGTGTAAGTATGCACCTCTTGCTTCACTCCCCCTGCCACCTGCACCCCCCCCTCCCAATCCATCACCACAACCTTACCCTTGTGCCTTTCTCTATTCAGATAACCAAGAACAGCCACATGGCAAGGCACTAGTAGAGGAACAGGAAGACTGATCATGAAGACACAGCATCACTCGATTTCACAATCCCAGCAACCAGCTCAGATACCGACACTCCGCATACTTTAGAGGCTAGGTTAGATGCGGGATCTGCATGTGGCGAGACACCGGGCACATGTGGCCTGCAGCCAGGGCAGGGGGAAAGGGTAGTGCAGGTTCCAGCTCCCCGGAGGGCAAAGTTGCACAAGAGTTCTGCAGAGGACTCAGATGAGGACTTCGATGGGGTGGTCTACAGTAGAACACTGATGGGTATGCACAAGGAAATGCTTGGCGCATTGGCAGGTCTGCCAGAAAGCTTGAATGCAATGTCAAGAAGCACGAAGGAGTCCGGCACCAACCTTGCACAGGGCTTTGCGCAGAGCTTGGAGCCCATGATTTCCAGCATGGAATTGATGGGCAACTCCATTAGCACACTTGTGGACCCAACCATGATGCAGGGTCTGATGGCCAATGCCTCTGCTTCCATTGCAGCACAAGCAGAAGCGACCCAACGTCTGAGTGCTACAGTGGAAGCGCAGACTGCTCTCATGCTGGCTCAGCTTGCTGCCACGCAAGCTCAGACTGCTGCCAGAGTGGCCGCATTTACCAGTGTGGAAAGGGGCTTGCAGGGTGTTGCAACAGACCAGCAATCTGTCCTCCAACAGATTACAGGAAACTTTTGATTTACCGGCACCTATATAACCGGAAATCTCGGTTAACCGGCAAAATTCAGGAGTAGGTTCAGGTAAGTTTTACTTCATATTGTACTTGCCTTCCTCGATCTGTTGCTGTGCAAGGGTGTGGCTGCAGCTGTTGCTAAGCTAGAGACGCTTGGAACTTGTGGCCATTTTTCTGCACCTGTTGCTAAGCAACAGGGTTTGTTGCTTTATACGGAGCTCTCAGCTCTCCGTATCTTTTACTATAGCTCTTGGTTATCTGGAATTTTTGATGAACCAGCACCATGTCGGTGCCGGATAAAAAAAAGTTTCCTGTACTAGGATTGCTGAGACACACCCTAGGTGAGTGGCAGTGGCTCAGTGGAGCACAAACCTGCTGACGTCTCAGAATGACAGCATTCGTGCTCCCACCACTGCCACTCAGCCAGTGAGCTTGCTGTTGTAGGTCAGCCAGCCAGCCCAGATTTCTGCTGCCCATGCTGAGTTGGTGCAGTCTACAGCTTGTGCATTCAAGTACTGGCTGTTGGGGCAATGGGTCGCCATACTGCGTGATCGAGCTAGTGTCTCTCTTAACCAGAGGACACTGAAGGGCTAGTTGAGAGAAGAGACACTCAGTGCCAATGCCATCTCCCTCCACATCACAAGGACCTTTTATTGGCAGGTTTCCTGCCATGGATGCCCACCTAGTTCTTTGTTTTATTTCATCCAGTAGGATTTACAGGTTAGTTATTGAAATTATGGCTTCTTCTCTGCCTCTGTCATGCCCTGCTGCCTCCTTTGTTTGCTTCTGCCAGGTTCTCATGTTAAACATTCTTGTAAAGTGGCACAAAAGCAGTCATAAGACATCCAGTCAAGCTACAATCAGTTCAGTGAGTCAAGCGCTTTCCTTTTTACCTGTCCCGCCCTCAGCCTGCTGCTGTAATCTTCAGCCACAACTGGGCTTCTAAAGGCTGCACGCTAACTTTCACACACGTGATTACTACCACCTTACATGGATTCTATGCCGATTACTACTCAAATAAGTGGGAGCAACACATTTTCCATTGGTGTTGAAGTGTGGAATTCAGGGCTAGTGAACTCAAATCAGATTGAAAGCTGACTTCAGAGTCGTATACTGTCACTTTCACAGCAGTGTACACCTGAAACCATTGTGTATCGACACTGTCGAACCAGAATGAGTGATCGTCATTCCCGATGATTGGCAACCAGGCATGTCTGGCCAAGGCTTCTGCTAACTCATACTATTAAGTATAAATCAACTTATCCAAAGTACTAACCGATGTCCTGTGGCATTGTTCATGGGAAATGAAGGATGTGCTGTTTTATTAAGGATATAAAGGAGAGCAGTGTATTATTCTGCTACTAATGTGTGTGTATAAAACATTACCTGACTCCAAGTCCATAAGGTCAAACTGCTGTAAATAGGCACATCCTATGGTTCATTAGAGCTAAGCACATCTTGAAGTCAATTAGAGTGCAACTATTTCACTATAGATTGACAAGTGCCTGTAAATACTTGGCTGCTTGCTTAGGTCAAAGGAAAAAAGTGAAATGAGCAGCTTTTCCACTCCACCCCACCCCCCCTTATACATTTGACACTAACATATTGGCCTTGATTCTACCCCCCACCCCTGCAAACAGCAGGTGAGGATCAGTGGGGTGAGGGCTAAAATATTGGGATCGAGCAAACCGACCCTATTCCCGTCCCTTAAATTTTTTATGAACCCAAAATCGAGTCATCAAATGAGACTCCCGCAAAAGGCAAGCAGGGGCCGAATTAACATTCAAAAGTGGCGGCACAAGCGATTACATCATTGGCTGTTGGACAGGAGTCTGCCCAAAATTATTCAAATGAGGCCCTGCCATTAAGATTGTCATGGTCTCCATTTTCTTTGACTTGCCAGGCTCTTTGCCCGCTTCCAATCTTCCCACCTCCCTGTTAAAATCAGGGCCTTGGTGTCTGAAGGTGACATCTTAGTAAATTTAGTGGCAAGGTAGCACTTTAAAAAAAAATTGTTTATGGGAAGTGGGCGTCGCTGGCAAGGCCAGCATTTATTGCCCATCCCTAATTGAGAAGGTGATGCTGAGCCGCCTTCTTGAACCGCTGCAGTCCGTGTGGTGAAGGTACTCCCACAGTGCTGTTAGGGAGAGAGTTCCAGGATTTTGACCCAGTGACGATGAAGGATCGACAATATACTTCTAAGTCAGGATGGTGTGTGACTTGGAGGGGAACTTGGAGGTGGTGGTGTTCCCATGCGCCTGCTGCCCTTGTCCTTCTAGGTGGTAGAGGTCATGGGTTTGGGAGGTGCTGCAGTGCATCTTGTAGATGGTATACACTGCAGCCACAGTACGCCAGTGGTGGCTGAAAGGTATCATTGAGTGTTTGACTATGTCAGGCTGTTGCTTGACCAGTCTGTGGGACAACTCTCCCAATTTTGGCACAAGTCCCCAGATGTTGGTAAGGAGGACTTTGCAGGGTGTGCCATTGCCGTGTCCATAGCCAGTGCTGAGGTCGATGCCGGGTGGTCTGTCCAGTTTCATTCTTGTGTTTCATAGCAGTTTGTTACAACTGAGTGGTTTGCTAGGCCATTTCCGAGGGCAGTTAAGAGTCAACCACATTGCTGTGGGTCTGGAGTCACATATAGGCCAGACTAGGTAAGGATGGCAGATTTCCTTCCCTAAAGGACATTAGTGAACCAAATGGGTTTTTATGGCAATCTGATAGTTTCATGGTTACCATTACTGATACTAGTAATTATTCCAGATTTATTTAATTAACTGAATTTAAATTCCCCAGCTGCCGTGTGGGATTTGAAATTTGGATCATTAGTCCAGGTCTCTGGATAACTGGCCCAGTGACATTACCACTACACTACTGTTCCCGGTCACTTTCCATTTTCTTCCTTGGGCATCCTGGTCGTTGAGTAGTGTTACAGGGTCCCATCTTACAGGGTCTGAGCCTCCTTTCCTTGACAAATAGTAGTCCTTGAACAATCAAAGTTCCAAACATCACAAAGCACATCTTTCACCTTCAACTCCCAGCCTTGTTCAGCCTCTTACTTCTCCTGAAGCTCCCCTGGTTGGGGAAGTCTCCTTCCACTTCAGATGCAATTACCTCTAAATGGAAGGTTCTTTAATGAGCCATATCCATACTCTGGGCTCAGAGCCCTCATCAGACTGTGGCTGACAGCGGTCCTTGATTCACCACTGCCCCCTCCTCCACCAGCAGATAGCTATGGGCTCTAGTGGTACACACGGAAGTGTATCGATGCTCCCATGCGCCACTCCCGTCTGGTATTCCACCTCAAAACAATAGAGCTGGAGTGACAAAAACCGCTGGACAATGTGGGTGTTTGTCTCTGTTAGACCACATCGATTTGAAGGGCTTGTGATCGGTTACCAGCAAGTAGTACTGCAAGGTTTCTACGGCCCATTTAAAATCAATAGGAACTCCTTCTCTACTGTCGTGTACCATTGCTCCCTAGGCAATGACTTCCTGCTCAAGTAGAGCACAGGATTGTAATGATCAGTAACATGTCATTCTAGAATGGTACACTAGGTGGAGCTGTATGTTTAGTAGTGGGCTACCCACAAGGCAGTAGTCAAGATGGATGCCTGTACACTAGTCCACATGGCTGAATAAATGACTAGCTCAAGCTAGCTGTTCATAATGAAAACGTCTATTTATTTATGAACATAACAAGGATGTTCTGCTCCATCAATTATTTGAGAGAATACAGCTCCCAAACCCACCACTGAGGCATTGGTTTGCAAAACAATGTTTTCCTAAAGTCTGGGACCATGAGCACAGGATTGTTATATAGCACTTGGCTCAGGTCCCTGAAAGCAGCCGCTGCCTCAGGGCTCCACCATACCCGGTTTGATGCCTTTGCTTTAGTCGGTAAGAGGGGCAGCTCAGGTAGCAGCAAAGTCCAGAATAAATTGTCAGTAATAAGCGACGATACCCAAAAAAGCCCCAACTTGCTTCTTACTCCTTAGTTGGGACCAGGCTTTTATCGCTTCTCCTTGGTTTACCTGAGGCTTCACCACCCCACCCCCTATGGTGTACCCCAAGTATTTAATCTTTGACAACTCAATGTGGCACGTCTTTGGGTTTGCCCCAAGCCCAAATATCCTTAGGTTAAGACAGCCTCTACCTTACGTAGATGTAAACATCAGTCTGTACTACAGATGAAGGAGTCTTCCATACTGGGCAAGAGGCCTCAACACATGGTCCACGAGTCTAGGAAGGTGACTGGGACCCTAAGCAATCCAAATGGCATGACGGTGTACTGGTAGAGCCCCTCAGGAGCCACAAATGCCGATTTATTTCACAGTCTCTTAAAATGGGTCTGACAGTACCCTTTGATCAGATCCAAGGTGGTGAGATAATTGTTCCCCCCCCCCCAAATCTCTCAACTTATCCACCTGGGGCATTGGGTAAGCATCGAATTTGGATACCTCATTCAGTTTCCGAAAGTCATTACAGCACCGCCAGTTCCTGTCAGGTTTCGGAACCAAAACAATGAGGCTACTCCATTCATTGTAATTCTTCAATCACACCCAGTCTTAGCATCCTCTTAATCTCCTGGCTAACCTCCCATTTGGCTTCATCATAGAAATTTATGGCGGAGGAGGCCATTTGGCCCATTGTGTCTGTGCCAGCCGAAAGAGAGCTCTCCAGTCTAATCCCACGTTCCAGCTCTTGGTCCATAGCCCTGTAGGTTACAGCACTTCAAGTGCATATCTAAGTACTTTTTAAATACAATGAGGGTTTCTCCCTCTACCACCCTCTCAGGCTGTGAGGTCCAGGCCCCACCACCCTCCAAAAAAAGTTCAACTCCCCTCTAATCCTTCTACCAATTACTTTAAATTTATGCCCCCTGGTTATTGACCTCCCTGCTAGGGGAAATAGGTCCTTCCTATCCACTATCCATGCCCCTCAATTTTATACACCTCAACCTCCTCTGTTCCAAAGAAAACAACACCAACCTATCCAATCTTTCCTTATAGCTAAAATTCTCCAGTCCTGGCAACATTCTCAAATCTCCTCTGTACCCTGTCCAGTGTGATCACATCTTTCCTGTAATCTGGTGACCAGAACTGCACGCAGTACTCTAGCTGTGGCCTAACTAGTGTTTTATACAGTTCAAGCATAACCTCCTTGCTCTTATATGCTATGCCTCAGCTAATAAAGAAAAGTATCCCGTATGCCTCCTTAACCACCTTATCTACCCTGTCTTGCTACCTTCAGGGATCTGTGGACATGCACTCCAAGGTTCCTCTGTTCCTCTCCACTTCAGTATCCTACCATTTATTGTTGATTTCCCTTGCCTTGTTAGCCCTCAAATGCATCAGCTCACACCTCCAGTTTGAACTCCATTTGCTACTTTTCTGTCCACCTGACCAGTCCATTGGTATCTTTCTGCAGTCTGCAGCTTTCTTCCTCACTATCAACCACACAGCCAATTTTTGTATCATCTGCAAACTTCATAATCATGCCCCCTACATTGAAGTCCAAGTCATTGATATATACCACAAAAAACAAGAGACCTAGTACTGAGCCCCACTGGAAACAGCCTTCCAAATCAAAAAACACCCATTGACCATTACCCTTTGCTTCCTGCCACTGAGCCAATTTTGGAACCAACTTGCCACTTTCTCTTGGCTCCCATGGGCTTTTACTTTTTTGACCAACCTGCCATATAGGACCTTGTCAAAAGCCTAGCTAAAATCCATGCAGCCATCAAACATGCCAACCTCATTAACCCTCCTTTGTTACCTCCTCAAAAAATTCAATCAAGTTAGTCAGACCTGACCTTCCTTTAACAAATCCATGCTGATTGTCCTTGAGTAATCCATACGCTTCTAAATGACAATGAATACTGTCTCAGAATTTTTCCAACAATTTTTCCACCACCGAGGTTTGGCTAACTGGCCTGTAATTACTTGGTCTATCCCTTTTTAAACAATGGTACAATGTTAGCAGTCCTCCAGCACCACACCTGTAGCCAGAGGGGATTGAGAAACAATGTGCAGAGCCTCTGCTATTTCCTCCCTTGCTTCCCTCAACAGCCTGGGATACACTTCATCCGGGCCTGGCAATTTATCTCATTTCAAAGATGCTAAACCCCTTAATATTTCCTCACTATATTTCTCTCATCATTAAGAACCATAACCCACATCTTCTGTCTCAACACGTTACCTTTTTGGTCTCTAATAGGCCCTACTCTCTCTTTAGTTATCCTCTTGTTCTTTATGTATGTATAAAACATCTTTGGGTTTTCCTTGCCAATATTTTTTCCATGCCCTCTCTGGTTTCCTAATTTCCTTTTTAATTTCACCCCTGCACTTTCTATACTCCGAGGCTTTCTGCAATATTTAGCTCGGTATCTGACAAACTTTCTTTTTTTGCCTTATTCTACCCTGTACACCCCTTGACATCCAGGGGGCTCTAGATTTGAGAGTCCCACCCTTTTTCTTTCTGGGAACTTATTTGCTCTGAATTCTCTATCTCCTCCTTGAATACCTCACGGCTCTGACACTGATTTACCTTCAAGTAGCTGTTTCAAGTCCACTTTTGCTAAATCACATCTCAGCTTAGTAAAATTGGCCTTTCCCCAATTGAAAACATTTACTACCACCAAAATGCTCTCCTACAGATACCTTTCCACCTGCCCAGAGTCATTCCCTAAAACCAAATCCAGAACCACCCCCTCTCTTATTGGGCTTGCTATGTACTGGCTAAAAAAGTTCTCCTGAAGGCATTTTTAAAATTCTGCACCCTCTTTACCTTTTACACTGATTCTATCTCAGTTAATATTAGGGTAGTTGGAATCCCCTACTATTACTGCCCTATTGTTTTTGCTCTTCTATCTCCCTCTGACTATTTGGGGGTCTATAACTACACTCCCAGCAGTGTAATTACCCCTTTTTTGTTCTCCGTTGAACCCATATGGCCTCATTTGATTGTTTCTTTAACAAATATTGTGACCCCCTTTCCCTTTTTAGCCCTCTCTAGTCTGAATTCTGGGATTCTATAAGATCTTACTTTTATTATCACCCCGGGTGGAGTCACCAAGCCACAGATCACCCTAGTCCTCTCTGGTCGAGATGTGAATACATAGTGCTTCTGGTGTACCATGTCCTGAGCCTCCCTATATTGATCCTCAGTTATTTCACTAGAGAAATGAACTGTTCTTTGTACCTTGGGGTGAGGGCCCCCCTAATGGTTCCTCCATCATTGCGAGAGCCTCTCCCTCCATGGCTTCAGGAGGCTCACATGGTATATCTGCCCAGGCTTCCTTCTGAGGTCGTCTGATCCTATAGTTTACCAGGCTAACAGCCTTTATAATCTCAAGGTCCCTGCCACTGTACAAAGAGCTTGCTTTGAGGTGTGGAGACAAGGACCATAATGTGGTCACCTGGTCAGAACCTCCTGACTGCAGTCTCATACTGGGCTCTCTCATTTTCTGTCTTCTCTAAATGTACAGTCACCATGGGCACACCACCTTGATCAGATCCCTTATCTTCATTACATGTTCCACAATATTTTAAGAGGAACGGTTTTGTTCCTCCCAATCCTCTTTCACGATGTCAAGGATTCCACGAGGCCGTCGCCTGTGTAGCAGCTCAAACAGGGAAAACCTTGTAGAGAACTGTGGCACCTCATTAATTGCAAACATGGGACACAGCTGCAGGATATCCCAGTTTCTCCCATCCTCATCCACAACCTTTTTCAGTACTGGAGGGTTCTATTAAACCTCTCCAGAAGGCCATTCGTTTGAGGATGGTACACAGAGATCCGTAGACTCTTAATGTGGAGCAAGGTACAAAAGGGCTTTTGAAAGGTTCTGAAGCACAGTCATCGTCCTGAAACGTTAAATCTTTCTCTCGCCACAGAAGGCTGACCTGCTGAGTATTTCCAACATTGTGTTTTTATTTCAGATTTCCAGCATCTGCAGTATTTTGCTTTTGTACAAATAGGGCTGGATTTTCATTGAGGAGTCAGGTAGGAGGCGGGACTACAACTTTTGGGGTTGTAGTCCCGCCTCCATCAAGTTCTAGCCAACTCACAAGATTTTGACTTGATTGATCTTGTTGAGCCCACCCAGTGGGCTCAGCAGGCCAATTAAGGGCCACCCGGCAACAGGCGATGTCACAGATTGATATTTCATCTGTCAAGACCTTTTGACAGATGAAATATCAGTGTTTCACAGCTGTTTGAAGCTGTCAAACACTGAATCTGTACTCCAGGTTAATTCCTTCCTCTCAGGATGATTTAGAGATCTCCCCGGAACAGAAAGCTGAATGCTGCAATTTTTGACAGCTCGCAGCCATTCTGCTTTCTGTGCCAGTGAGATGAGGGACTCCCAAGATCTGAAGGAAGGAAGGCTGTAAAGGTAAGTAAAGGTATGTAAAACTTCTTTAAACACTTTGCACACACCAAACACACTTACCTTTGCACTCATGCACCCATCACTCACCTGAACACCGGACATCTCGACCCCTCCAAGCCATTCACCTCGACGGTCCGCCTCCTCTAACTTGGCATGGTTTGGAGCCGTCGGGAATCCCACACTTCAACATTAAAAATAGGGATTAGGCTAAAAACTGCCTGTTAACTACCTGTTAACAGGCAGTTAATTGGCACTAATCCCCTTCCCGCCTCAGGGAGGTGGGTCCCAGTGCGGGGCGGGTACCTGCCTCCTTTGAAACTGGCATGGAGGCGGGTTAGGGCAGGAAACATAGAAACATAGAAGATAGGAGCAGGAGTAGGCCATTCGGCCCCTCGAGCCTGCTCCGCCATTCAATGCGATCATGGCTGATCATGCAAATTCAGTACCCTGTCCCTGCTTTCTCCCCATATCCCTTGATCCCTTTAACCTTAAGAAATATATCCAACTCCTTCTTGAATATATTTAATGAATTGGCCTCTACTGCCTTCTGTGGTAGAGAATTCCACAGGTTCACCACTCTCTGGGTTAAGAAATTCCTCCTCATTTCTGACCTAAATGGCTTACCCCTTATCCTTAGACTGTGACCCCTGGTTCTGGACTCCCCGACCATCGGGAACATCCTTCCTGCATCTAGTCTGTCCAGTCCTGTCAGAATTTTGTAAGTTTCAATGAGATCTCCTCATTCTTCTAAACTCCAGCGAGTATAAGCCCAATCGACCCAACCTCTCCTCATACGTCATTCCTGCCATCCCAGGTATCAGCCTGGTGAATCTTCGCTGAACTCCTTCCATGGCAAGAACATCCTTCCTAAGGTGACCAAAACTGCACACAATACTCAAGATGTGGTCTCACCAAGGCCCTGTGCAACTGCAGCAAGACATCCTTGTTCCTGTACTCAAACCCTCTCGCTACAAAGGCCAACATACCATTTGCCTTCTTAACCGCCTGCTGCACCTGCATGCTTACCTTCAGCGACTGGTGCACAAGGACACCCAGATCTCGTTGCACTTCCCCTTCTCCCAATCTATTGCCATTCAGATAATAATCTGCCTTCCCGTTTTTGACACCAAAGTGGATAACCTCGCATTTATCCACGTTATATTGCATCTGCCATGCTTCTGCCCAATCACCCAACCTGTCCAAATCATCCTGGAGTTTCTCGGCATCCTCCTCACAGCACATACCCACCCAGCTTTGTGTCGTCTGCAAACTTGGAAATATTACATCTAGTTCCCTTGTCTAGATCATTAATATATATTGTGAATAGCTAGGGTCCAAGGACCAATCCCTGCGGTACCCCACTAGTCACTGCCTGCCACTCGGAAAAAGACCCGTTTATTCCAACTCTTTGCTTTCTGTCTGCCAACCAGCTCTCTATCCAAGTCAATACCTTGACCCCAATCCCATGTGCCTTAACTTTACACACTAATCTCTTATGTGGGACCTTATCAAAAGCCTTTTGAAAGTCCAAATACATGGGTTCGTGCCCCCCGATTTCAGAATTTTAATCCCCCACACGCCTCCAATCCCGCCTCCACGGCCCAATGAAAATCCTGCCTATGGTCTTTCATCAGTTGGGACAGAGTCCCCTGGTCCATTAAGATGTACTTTGGGATCCCTACCCTGGAGAACATCTTTACTAATTCACCCACTAAGGTTTTAGAGGTGTGGGCCTAGAAATTCAGTTGTTTGCGCCAGCCGCTAGCGCCTTAGGAGGAGGAGATGTGGGGCGCTAGGCGGCTAGCGGCCGGGCGCAGCGCGATCTGTGCCTCTCCCCAACTTCAGTAAAGATTTAGCGGCAGCGCAAAGCCTTTGCACGCGCTCAGCTGCGCGCACAGATCCTGACGTCATTTCATCGTGCAACGCCCTTTGTGCGCCCCGAACCGGAAATTCAGTGGCGCCGCCCTTCTTTGCGCCTGGTGCCCCCAGTGACTGGTAGAGGGGAACGGTTCCCAGTCGCTGCGGGGCACGGGGGGCGCTATTTAAAGGGGACTCCTCCTGCAGTATAAGTGGCAGCCATTTTGTGCCAATCCCTCTGTGTGGGAGACAGATATTTGGAGAGAGACAAAGGCAGAGAGCTTTCTGCTTTGACTCAGCGCTTGCACAGGTACTTGTGGCTTCAGGCCAGAGCTTTGCACTTAGATTTCACTTTCAGTGCCATAGCCTTGAGTCGCCACATATAATGGGGGCTGCAATGGGTGGAAACGTTGGCTTTCTGCATTGCATTCAAAGGGATCAGAGACGCCGTGAGAGAGTGCCAGTCATGGCCAGACGGAGATTGGCCAACAGGCGTCGGCACAGGAGGCCTTACCCACCCAGGGTATACCGCCAGCAGTTCTCATATCTGAACATGTCTGAGGAGCAGTGTGTTCGGAGGATACGATTCAGAAGGGAGGTGGTCACTGAGATCTGCCACCTGCTTCGCAGAGATCTGCAGCCACAGCTGAGGAGCAGGACGTCTCTGTCAGTGGCAGTGAAGGTGACGGTGGCTCTCAACCTCGATGCCACTGGCTCCTTCCAATCCGCTACTGGGGACATTGCCAACATCTCCCAGTTCGCGGTACATTGCTGCATCCGCCAGGTGAACAATGCCCTTTTCAAAAGGAGACATCAGTACATCTCCTTCCCCATGACCCTGGACAAGCAGCAAGAGCGTGCAATCAGCTTTGGAAGAATAGCGGCCTTCCCCATGGTTGAGGGCGTAGAACTGATGAACCAGCAATGGTCAGGCCTTGCTTCAGGGCTGCAGTGTGCAGGGCATGGCAGCCAAACAAGTCGACCCTTCCCCTTTAAGAGCTGACCGGCGCCAGCGTGTCTGCCTTCATTGAGCAACTCGCCGCACCTGCGCTGCGCCCATCCTCGGTGTTAGCGCCCCGGATCGCCGGCTTAGTGCCCAATGATAGTCGTGCATCGCCTGCTTTAGCGCAGCAGCAACCTCTTGGGGCGATGCCACTGAATATCGGCGAAGGTGGCGCGAAGTTGCGCCGGGCGCAAACTTTAGCGAACGCCCGGCTGTAGCGCCCCAAACGTGGCTATACTGAATTTCTAGGCCGTGTTCTGTAGTGGAATCACCTTGGGATATTGTGTGGCATAGTCGACGACTACTAAAATATACTTGTGTCTTCGTGCGGTCCTGTCCAGCAGTCCCATTAGGTCCATACCAATCCTTTTGAAGGGCACCACAATTATTGGGAGAGTGACTAATGGAACAAGATAGTGAGGCCTGGGTCCACACAGTTGACACTCGACAGGAGGTATAGAACTGGCATACTTCATACACCCCTGGCCAGAAGAATCGCAACAGCCACTCCAGAATAGGCACTTGTGGGCCAAGTCAAGGAATGTCTGCCTACATGTCTGTGGCATCAGCAATTGCTCCACTGCCTCCAGATGCCCTTGTAACAAAAGGTCATTCTTTATATAAAAGAGCCCAGGGCTTGTTTTTACCCTCAACAAGGTGCACTTTATCACTACGACCTCTTGCTTCACATTGTAGGACTGGATCATTTATCTGTTCTCATTGAAAGTCAGAAGTACACTTGTGAAGGAATAAACCGTAAAACCTACTCAGAAAAGGACACCATTCTATGAAAGAATTCTGGCCTTATTGAAACACGACAAACTGGGTTTGGAAATCTAGAAACCTAACAATGAAAAATCTGTGAAAGCATTCTCGCTATAAAGATAAGATAGTTGTTGACACTGAATCAATAACCTTATTGAAACAGAAGGTTAAAGGCTCCGGCAGGCTGAACCTTTCAGAATGAAACAATGGTTCACCCTGGATAAGGTGCTCTAATTTACACTTCGTAAAGAAGCACATAAAAGTAAGAAACATCTGCCTTTGTAAAAAAGACATCAAGTAAAAAACACACCTGCCATAACACCATTTTTTATGCTAAACTTAGAACACCTAGAGAAGAGATATAATTCTGTAATGCTACCAGCTGAGGTGACTAAGAATTGCAGGGGTCAGCAGAAAAATGACTAGAGATAATTAGCTTGCATCAGCAGAAAACCTTAAAGGAAATACCACTGGAAAAAGGTATAAATATTGAACTCTCAAATGGGATAACAGACTCGCTTTAAAGGGGCAAAGCGATTCTCGGCTTCAGAGGCAGCTCTGTAAGTCTCCAACTCTTTGTACCTCGGGGATCAAAGGTATTTGATTTTGGTGGATATCCTGAATAGAACTTTAAGAACTGTAAAACTGTAGCGAAGTTAAGATTTGAGTGCAAGGTTCTCTGATACAGGATTGTAAGCTCTCTTTTTGGAACTGTTAATGTTGCGATTGACACACCAACTATAAATTACATGTTGGTTCTTTAATAAACCTATATATTTTTAGAATTTTCTCACATAAGACTTCTGTATCAAACTCGTAAACTCAATTTCTGTACACTGTTTGGTGAGGAGTTGCAGAATTCTGGGGAGTTTTCCGAACCCTCAATATCCAGAACGTTACAGTCTAGTTAAGCTTATTAAAAGTGCTATCTGGAGGACGATAACATTTTCAGGTTGTTCCTTTCCTTTAGGGAAAGATAGTCTGGACCTTAATACCCAATTAAGCATCTTTAGGATTTGGCTACCTCAAACTTTAGTTGAAAGTGAACGTCTGAGAAATACGCCTGATCCGGGGTAGTCCTAAAGGGGCTAGGACTAGTAATTATCCCTTCACACTTATCCAGTCCCTTAACATTTATCTTGCCCTCAACTGGGCAGTCAGCCAGAGGAGTACCTCGGCCACCCAGTCCAGTCCCATTCTTTGGACTTTGGGGTCACCCACAGTTGCGTGGCCTGGAGAACATCAGGGATCTGACCAGTTCCTCTGCAGCAAGTTATCTTTCCATCAGCGCAATCCATCCTTCCAGCAGGTCCTGCTGCTTCTCAACTCACTACCCAACTCTGGGCAGCCTGGTTCACCAGCAGTTGGGTGGTCACCTGGTGAGCTTCAAGGATCTGAGTGGTCTTCTCTTGTGCAGCCCCATGGGCCTCTTGCAGAGCTGCTGTGGGCCACACCAGTTCTCTAAATATTTCCTCCATTGGGGTTGATCTCTTTCTTTCGCAATTAGGGGCAATCACACTGCTGGGAGTGTACTATAGACCTCTGAATAGTCAGGGAGATAGAAGAGCAAATATGCAGGCAAATTTCTGAGATGTGCATAAATAGGGCAGTAATAGTAGGGGATTTCAACTTCCCTAATATTAACTGGGATGAAATTAGTGTGAAAGGTATAGAGGGAGCAGAATACTTAAAATGCATTCAGAAGAACTTTTTTAGCCTGTACATAGCAAGCCCAAGAGAGGGGGCAGTTCTGGACCTAGTTTTAGTGAATGAAGCTGGGCAGGTGGAACGGGTATCAGTGGGAGAGCATATTGATGGTAGTGATCATAATTCAGTTAGATTTAGGGCAGTTACGGAAAAGGACAAGGACAGACCAGGAATAAAAGTTCTCAATTGGGGAAAAGCTAATTTTACTAAGCTGAGAGGTGATTTAGCCAAAGTGGACTGGAGATAGAAACTTGAAGGTAAATCAGTGTCAGCGGTGGGAGGCATTCAAGGAGGAGATAGTGAGGGTTCAGAGCAAGTATGTTCCCTTAAAGAAAAAAGGTGGGACTAAAATCTAGAGCTCCCTGGATGTCAAGGGGGGCATACAGGGTAGGATAAAGAAAAAAGGGAAGCTTATGACAGATACCAAGGACTCAATACTGCAGAAAGCCTGGAGTATAGAAAGTGCAGTGGTGAAATTAAAAAGGAAATTAGGAAAGCAAAGGGTATGAAAAAATATTGGCAAATAAAATCAAGGAAAACCCAAAGATGTTTTATAAATACATTAAGAGCAAGAGGATAACTAAAGTAAGAGCATGGCCTATTAGGGGCCATAAAGGTACCCTGTGTGTGGAGGTGGAAGATGTGGGTATAGAAACATAGAAGATAGGAGCAGGAGTAGGCCATTCGACCCCTCGAGCCTGCTCTGCCATTCAATGAGATCATGGCTGATGATCCAAATTCAGTACCCTCTTCCTGCCTTCTCTCCATATCCCTTGATCCCTTTAGCCTTAAGAAATATATCCAACTCCTTCTTGAATATATTTAATGAATTGGCCTCTACTGCCTTCTTTGGTAGAGAATTCTACAGGTTCACTACTCTCTGGGTGAAGAAATTCCTCCTCCTCTCTGTCCTAAATTACTTACCCCTTATCCTTAGATTGTGATCCCTGGTTCGGGACTCCCCGACCATCAGGAACATCCTTCCAGCATCTAGTCTGTCTAGTCTGGTTAGAATTTTATAAGTTTTGATGAGATTCCCTCTCATTCTTCTAAGCTCCAGCGAGTACAAGCCCAATCGACCCAATCTCTCCTCATACATCATTCCTGCCATCCCAGGTATCAGCCTGGTGAATCTTCGCTGAACTCCTTCCATGGCAAGAACATCCTTCCTCAGATAAGGCGACCAAAACTGCACACAATACTCAAGATGTGGTCTCACCAAGTCCCTGTACAACTGCAGCAAGACATCCTTGTTCCTGTACTCAAACCCTCTCGCTACGAAGGCCAACATACCATTTGCCTTCTTAACCGCCTGCTGCACCTGCATGTTTACTTTCAGTGACTGCTGCACAAGGACGCCCAGGTCTCGTTGCACTTCCCCTTCTCCCAATCTATTGCCATTCAGATAATAATCTGCCTTCCTGTTTTTGACACCAAAGTGGATAACCTCGCATTTATCCACGTTATATTGCATCTGCTGTTGAGATACTGCGGCAAACGTGGGAGTCGAGACAGAGCTATTGAAAACACAGCTTCTTTATTCTGACCACATGGCAAACAGGAACTAGAAAAGCCCGCGCATCCACTTAAATACTTCCCAGGCAGGAAGTGCTCCCGGCAGCCTGTCCCTGTGGGAAACAAGTTGCTGGAGGAAAGGGCCCCCGGCTGGGGGCTTCTGCTTAGACTGTCTGTGCCGCCGTGAGCGGATTATGTCCAGTGGTGGCGTGTCGCCACAGAGCTCCCCCCAGAATCCGCTTAGGAGGAGTGGACGAGTCGTGACGGTGGTCTAATGGTTCTGCCGCAGCGGCTCTGAGTGGTCGCCGGTCTGGTTGGTTGGGTCGGGCGGTTCGCCGCCGGCTGTGCTGGCTTGCCGGGGGGACGGCCTCTGGCTGGAGGCTGGGCCACGGGGACCTGTTCCCCTGGTTCTGTGTGTGCTGGTTTGAGCCGGTCGATGGAGACTGTCTCGACCCTGTCGCCGAGTCGCAGCTTGAATACCTTGTCCCCGGTTTGTAGTACCTCGTACGGACCATCGTACGGGGGTCGCAGGGGCCCGCGGTGCGCGTCGTGTCGCACGAAGACGAAGCGCGCCTGCTGTAAATTTGGCGGGATGTGAGGTGCGAGTTCGCCGTGTCGGTTGACCGGAAGTGGGGCGAACTGCTGAGCGGAAGAGAAAGAGTCGAGCCGCTGCTGTTCGGCTGACCAAGGCTTGGTAGGCTCCGGAAGGAATTCACCTGGGACGCGCAGCGGTTGTCCGTAGACTAACTCCGCTGCCGAGGACTGGAGGTCTTCCTTGACCGCGGTGCGTAGGCCGAGTAGCACCCACGGTAGGCGGTCAGTCCAGGTACTGTCCTGCAGGCTGGCACGGAGTGAGGCCTTGAGTGACCTGTGGAAGCATTCACAAAGTCCGTTGGCCTGCGGGTGGTACACCGTGGTGCGGTGGAGCGTCACCCCGAGGTTGCGTGCTGTGGCCGTCCAGAGTTCGGAGGTGAACTGGGCGCCTCTGTCGGAGGTTATGTCGGCCGGTACGCCGAACCTCGCAACCCAGGTGTTAACGAACGCCCTGGCGATGTCGGCTGTGGTGGTGGAGGTCAGCGGCACTGCCTCAGGCCAGCGTGTGTAGCGGTCGACCATCGTGAGGAGATAAGTTTGGCCTTGCGATGGCGGCAGGGGACCGACGATGTCGACGTGTACGTGGTCGAAGTGGCGGCTGGGTACCTCGAAGTCTCCCAGGGGTGCTTTGGTGTGCAGCTGTACCTTAGCCCGTTGGCAGGCGAGGCAGGAGGTGGCCCAAGTCTGAACATCTCTGCTAAGGCCGCGCCAGACGAAGCGCTTGGAGAGGAGTTTGACGGATGCGCGGGAACCCGGGTGAGAGAGCCCGTGGAGCGCGTCGAAGACGCGGCGGCGCCAGGTCTCAGGGACGACCGGCCTGGGTTGGCCGAGTGAGACGTCGAACGTGACTGCCGTGGCTTCGGGCCCGTGCGCGACCTTGGCTAGGCGTAGCCCTGGCAGGCTGGTAGCCGCCGAGAGGAGGTCTGGGTCCGTGAGCTGGGCCGCTGCTAGTTGTGCGTAGTCGACCGCGAGGTGATTCGCACAGACGGCGGGACGGGAAAGGCAGTCGGCGACCACGTTGTCTCTACCGGAGACATGCTGAATGTCCGTAGTAAACTCGGAGACGGCCGCGAGCTGGCGTTGCTGCCTAGCGGACCAGGGTTCGGTGTGCTTGGCCATCGCGTATGTGAGTGGCTTGTGGTCCACATACGCGGTGAAGGGGCGGCCTTCCAGGAGGAACCTGAAATGGCGGACCGACAGGTGGAGTGCGAGAAGCTCGCGGTCGAAAGTGGAGTATTTGACCTCCGGGGGGCGCAGTTGGCGGCTGTAGAAGGCAAGTGGCTGCCACGCGCCATTGACCCACTGCTCGAACACGGCCCCGACCGCGTGGTCGGAGGCGTCGGTGGTGAGCGCGACCCGGGCATCGGCCCTCGGGTGCGCGAGCAGAGCGGCGTCGGCGAGCGCGTTTTTGGTGGCGTCGAAGGCGGCTGCCGTGTCAGTGGTCCAGGCTACGTCCATCTTGCCGGATTTCCCTCGGAGGGAGTCGTATAGGGGCTTCATAAGGGCTGCGGCTCTGGGGATGAACCTGTTGTAGAAGTTCACCATCCCGAGGAACTCCTGGAGGCCCTTGATGGTTGTGGGGTGGGGGAATTGCTGGACGGCCTGCACCTTGTTGGGCAGGGGGACGGCCCCGGCAGGGGTGATGTGGTGACCGAGAAAATCGATCTCGGTTAGGCCGAATTGGCACTTCGCCGGGCTGAGGATGAGCCCGTGTTGGGCTAGGCGCCCGAACAGGATGCGAAGGTGTTCGAGGTGTTCCTGTTTGGAGGAGCTGGCCACGAGAATGTCGTCTAGATAGACGAATAGGAAGTTCAGGTCCCGGAGGACTGAGTCCATAAGGCGCTGGAAAGCCTGTGCTGCATTCTTGAGGCCGAAGGGCATCCTCAGGAACTCGAACAGGCCGAATGGGGTGATGACGGCCGTTTTGGGGTTGTCCGCGGGGTGTACGGGGAATTAGTGGTAACCGCGCGCCAGGTCGACTTTGGAAAAGACGGTTCGTCCGGCCAGTCGGGCCGAGAAGTCCTGGATGTGTGGCACCGGGTACCGATCGGGGGTGGTGGCGTCGTTGAGGCGGCGGTAGTCCCCGCAAGGGCGCAAGCCTCCGCCGGGCTTGGGGGCGATGTGGAGGGGCGAGGCCCAAGGGCTGCTGGAGCGGCGGATGATGCCGAGTTGTTCCATGTTGGTAAACTCGGCCCGCGCGATTTCCAGCTTGGCCGGGTTGAGTCTGTGGGCGTGGGCAGAAACTGGGGGGCCGGTGGTGGGGATATAGTGTTCCACACCGTGCTTGGCGGCGTTGGCCGAAAAGGTCGGGTTAGTGAGGGCGGGAAAATCAGCTAGGAGTGCCGAGTAGTCGTCCGTGGCTCTGGCGAGGCAGTAGGTCGTCGGGCCGGCCGAACGGGCCGGGGTAAAGGCGCCGGGGATGGGGGCCATAGTGTTGATGTCGACGAGGCGGTGCCTCGGAATGTCGACAAGGAGGCCGTGGGCGCGTAGGAAGTCGGCGCCGATGAGTGGGCAGAGGACCTTGGCTGTCAGGAACTCCCAGCAGTAGCGGCGGCCCGCGAGGTCGAGCGTGACCATGCGGGTGCCATATGTGCGGATTTCAGAGCCGTTGGCTGCAGCCAGTGTGATACCCCGTGTGCCGCGTTGGATCTCGAGGGCGGAGGTGGGGGTGATGCTGTGCTGGGCCCCTGTGTCGCACAGAAATCGGCGGTTGGTTCTGTCGTCAGTGACGTACAGTAGGGGCTCCTTCTGCCCCGCGGCCATCGCGGGGGCCGGTGCGGGGGGGGCTTTGAAGGAACACGGTGGCGTGCAGCGTTGAGCCCTAGCGCCAAAACGGGTGTGGTAGTAGCAGTGACCCGGAGTGGTAGGGCGGTCGGGCCTAGCGGCCCGGGAAGGCCGCGTGGTTGTTGCCGTGAGGTCGGGCGCGACGTCGCGAGCGGCCTGTGCAGAGAGCAGCCGGTCGGCCTTTTCGGCTATCTCATTCAGGTCCGTGGAGTCAGACTCCACAAGGAGCGGGCGGATGCTGGCGGGGAGCTGCCGAATGAAAAGCGTGCGAAAAAGGGCGCCGGGATTTTTGTCGTCTGAGAGGGACAGCATGTGGGAAAGCATGTCTGATGGTGAAGCGTCACCAAGGCCGGGGAGGTCCAGGAGTTGGCAGTGGCGCTGGTAAGAGGACGTTTGAAATTTTTTAAGTAGCGCAGCCTTCAGATGCTCGTACTTGCCCTCCGTTGGTGGATTCTGCAGCGCTGCCCAAACCTTGGGGACTGTAGCATAGGTGAGCGAGGCGACGAGGTAGTCGTACTTCGTGGCGTCGACTGTAATGCCTTTCAGCTGGAATCTAGACTCAGCTTGAAAGAACCAGGCTTCGGCGAGGTTCTCCCAAAAGTCAGGTAATTTAACCGTGACTACGTTTGTATCCGCCATGCTAGCTTAGGATTCGTCCTGAGCGTCGGGGTCACCAGTGTTGAGATACCGCGGCAAACGTGGGAGTCGAGACAGAGCTATTGAAAACACAGCTTCTTTATTCTGACCACATGGCAAACAGGAACTAGAAAAGCCCGCGCATCCACTTAAATACTTCCCAGACAGGAAGTGCTCCCGGCAGCCTGTCCCTGCGGGAAACAAGTTGCTGGAGGAAAGGGCCCCCGGCTGGGGGCTTCTGCTTAGACTGTCTGTGCCGCCGTGAGCGGATTATGTCCAGTGGTGGCATGTCGCCACACTGCCATGCTTCTGCCCATATCATACTGGAGTTTCTTAATGAACTCTTTGCATCTGTTTTCACAAAGAGGGGTGGTGCAGACATTGCAATCAGGGAGGAGGAGTGTGAAATATTAGATGAAATAAACAGTGAAAGAGAAAGTATTAACGGGTTTAGCATCATTGAAAGTGGATAAACCCCCAGGCCTGGATGAAATGTATCTCAGACTGTTAATGCGAAGTAAGAGGAAATAGCAGAGGCACTGACCATCATTTTCCAATCCTCTCTGGCTACAGGTGTGGTGCCAGAGGACTACTAATGTTGTACCGTTGCTTAAAAAGGGAGAAGGGGATTGACCGAGTAATTACAGTTAGTCAGCCTAACCTCAGTGATGGGAAAATTATTGGAAAAAATTCTGAGGGACAGGATAAATCTTCATTTAGAAAGACATGGATTAATCAGGGACAGTCAACATGGATTTGTCAAGGGAAGGTTGCGTCTGACTAACTTGATTGAATTTTGAGGCAGCAGCAACAAGGAGGGTCGATGAGGGTAGTGTGTTTGATGTAGTCAATATGTATTTTAGCAAGACTTTTAATAAGGTCCCACATGGCAGACTGGTCACAAGAGTAAAAGCCCATGGGATCCAAGGCAAAGTGGCAAGTTGGATCCAAAATTGTCTGAGGGTGGAAACAAAGGGTAATGGTCGAAGGGTGTTTGTGACTAGAAGGCCGTTTCCAGTGGGGTTCCGCAGGGCTCAGTACTGGGTCCTCTGCTTTTTGTAGTATATATCAATGATTTGGATTTGAATGTAGGAAGTACGATTAAGAAATTTGCAAATGATACAAAAATTGGCCATGTGGTCAATAATGAAGAAGGCTGCAGACTGCAGGAAGATATCAATGGGCTAGTCAGGTGGGAAGAACAGTGGCAAATGGAATTCAATCTGGAGAAATGAGAGGTAATGCATTTGGGGAGAGCTAACAAGGCAAGGGCATACACTATAAATGATAGGACACTGAGGGGTGTAGAGGAACAAAGAGCTCTTGGAGTGCATGTCCACAGATCCCTGAAGGTAGCAGGGCAGGTAGATAAGATGGTTAAGGCGGCATACGGAATGCTTGCCTTTATTAGCCGTGGCATAGAATACAAGAGCAGGGAGGTTATGCTTGAACTGTATAAAACACTAGTTAGGCCTTGTTGTGTCAGTACCTTTCTACCTAGACACAATTTAGGACTCAGAACTCAGAGATTCAAACATGAAGTGCTTTATTGGAAGGAAAGGAAGTTCTGGAAAGTTCCGAACAAAGAGAGCTAAACTTAACCGAGAACACCCAACCATTTATCTCCTGTGACAGCGCCACCACAGGTGGGAGGAGAACACACAATAGAACACAATACACAACATTTCCTCCCCTCTTAAATGGAAGGTCCACATTATTCCTCAACAGGTAAGTTACTTTCAATGCACTCAACTAACCAAGGGTAGAGGTGGACTGCCTCAAACCCTGACTTTACCCTGGGGTTTATTCTGCCCCAGTCTTGTGGGTAAGTCACTGAGCCTACAGATCCAAGCGTCTTGGAGGCCGCCGCTCTGACAGGATACCGACAGTCATCACTGGCTTCCACAGCAGTAGGCATTGACACAGGCCTAGATGGAGAAGGTGCCTGTGTCAGTCGAAAGTCAGGAGTTTGCACAGGTGGAACGGTCTCTTTGACGTCCTGTGTTGGAGAAAAGCACTGTGGCAACGAATGCTGGTTTGCGGTATCATCCGGAAACAGTTCAGGCCAACCAGCCATTGGAGCCTCTGTGGCTGTCTCTGCTTCTAGCAACAGTTGATCTGTGTGTCTTCTCCAGACGACGTCCTCAGCAGTCTCAACCGTGTAAGACACAGGGCCCATCTGCGCGATCACTGTAGCAGGTGTATTGATTTGTATGTGGGTTCAATGACGACACATTCATGAAAGAGAATGTCTTTTTATCTAAAGTATGTTCAACTCAGTTAACAGCATTACAGGAGACACCATCTTAGAGATCCATCTAAAACAAAACTAAAACTAAACTCTCTCTCTCACATGCCCTCTGCTGGTCAGGCATAAATAATCAAACAGGCAAATATGCTGGTAAGGCATCATAATCAAACAGGCAAATACCATCACTATTTGCTGATATCATTACATCTCCCTTTCTTAAAACAAAAGTATTTTACTTTTACCTAACAACATGTTTTCTTTGTATTACTCTGCATTTTAACTGTAACACTTAATGAACTTACATTATCATTATCATTATCAAGGTTTTTTAACCTTGTTTTGTGTGTTCACATGAAATATGTAAATACACTAAAACTTGAAGAGGGAATAAGATAACATTACTTCCTTCTATAACAAGAGTCCTTAAACTTGCTTAATGAGTCTCTCAGGAGGCTTCACGCGTCTTGAGGATTTTCTGATTGATTGTCCTTGAATCTGAGTTGTTGCCTCAGATGATGATTTCTCAGCTGTGTGATCAGGTTGTTCAACAGTATCAGTCTTTTGACCTGCTGTGTGATCAAGTTGTTCAACAGTATCAGTCTTTTGACTTGCTGTGGCTGGTCCCATGAGAAGATCCCGACGATTTCTTCTCAGAACAGCACCCTCATCTGTCTGAATGGTGTATGATCTTGGTTGAACTTCACTCAGGACAGTTCCCTTCTGAGTCCATATGTTTGTTTTGTCTTTGAACCTTACTTGGTCACCAGTGTGGAGTTCAGGTAGGTTTTGTGTTCCTCTGTCATAGTAGTACTTTTGCTTTTCTTTCTGTTGTTCTTTGAACTTCCTCACTTTCTCCCCCTCTTTTGTTTTCAGGAGTTTCTCCGGGATGGGTAGGTTTGACCTTAGCAGATGTCCCATAAGGAGTTGGGCTGGTGACATACCACACTCGAGCGGCGTTGTGCGGTATACAAGCATGCTCTGGTAGAAGTCAGTTCCACTGTCTTTTGCCTTGTACATCAGTCTTTTCACTGTCTGGACCAATTTTTCCACTAGTCCATTGGACTGTGGAAAGTGAGGACTTGACGTTGTGTGGACAAAGTCCCACTCTTTGGCAAAGTGTCGGAAACTTGCATTGTAAAACTGGGGTCCGTTGTCTGTGAAGACCTCGCTTGCCACGCCATGTCTGGAGAATATGGCTTTCATACATGTTATCACAGCACCTGCAGTGGTGGGGTACAGTCTACAAACCTCTGGATACAGGGAGTAATAGTCTGTGACTACAAGATAGTCCTTCCCTTGACATACGAATAGGTTAGCGCCTACCTTCTGGTAAGGTCTGTCTGGCGCTGGGTGTGGTTTTAGTGGTTCTACCGGATTGCTTGCTCGATATTTCAGGCATATTGTGCAGTTTGACACCTCATTTGTCACATCTTGGTTGATTCGTGGCCAGTACATCACCTCTCGTGCTCTTTTCTTACACTTTTCGATTCCCAGATGTCCTCCATGGATCCTTTTTAGCATCTCTTTTCTCAGACTCTTTGGGATAACTATTTTACTTCCTTTGTAGATGATGTCTTCGACCACTGATAGTTCCGCCCTGCAGTTCCAGTACTCTGCCATGTCAGGTGAGCAGTCTTGCTTCATGTTGGGCCATCCATCCAAGATGCTTTTCCTCAGTCGTCTCATTGTTTCATCTTTGTTTGTCTCAGTCTTTATGAGCTCCATTTTTGCATCTGCTATGGGCAGTGCACTTGTGATCATGTCCACGTAGGCGTTCACTTTTTCATCCATTTTGGTGTTTGCGGGCTCTCTTGGGTCTACAGCTCTGGACAATGTGTCTGCTGTATACATCAGCTTACCCGGTGTGTACGCAACATTCAGTGTATAGCGTTGCAGCCTGATCATCATTCTTTGTATTCTAAGCGGACAGCTATTTAGTGGCTTTTGGAGCAATGCAATCAAGGGCTTATGGTCAGTCTCTACACTGATTGCTTGTCCTGACACAAACTGGTGAAATCTTTCACAGGCGTATGTGATGCTGAGCAGCTCCTTTTCTATTTGAGCATATCGCGTCTCCGCGTCTGTCATTGAGCGCGATGCATATGCAATAGTTTGCCAGTAGTCATATTTTTGCAGAAGAACGGCACCGAGCCCACTCTGTGATGTATCTGATGATATCTTGATGGGTCTCGCTGGGTCATAAAACCTCAGAACTGGTTCCTCTGTGAGCAGTTTCTTTAGATCGCTCCATGACTTCTCATGCTCATGATTCCATTCCCATTCTATGTTCTTTTCAGTTAGTCGTCTCAGTGGCGCCATCTTTTCTGAGAGGTTGGATATGAATTTACCCATGTAGTTGATCATTCCATTAAACCTCTGCACGTCCTTTTTGCATTGTGGCTTTGGCATATTCTCAATGGCGGATACCTTTCTGGGACCTGGTCTGATGCCCTCACTGCTAAGGATATCTCCCACGAATGTCAGTTCTGTCACCCCGAGCTGGCATTTCTCTCTATTCAGCTTCAGGTTTGTTTTCCTTGTTGCTTCCAGCACTTTTTTCAGTCTCTCGTCATGCTCAGTTCTCGTGGTTCCCCATACTATGATGTCATCCATTGATGTATCAACTCCCTCCAGGTGCTCATAGATCATATGGATAGTTTTGTGATACACTTCAGGAGCTGAGGCAATGCCAAATGGTAACCTTGGGAATCTGTATCTGCCAAATGGACTGTTGAATGTGCACAGTCTTGAACTTGCCTCGTCCAGTTTCATCTGCCAAAATCCTGATGATGCATCTAACTTGCTGAAATACTTTGCATTTGCAAACTGTGACATGATTTCCTCATGTGTAGGAAGCTTGAAGTGTTCTCTCTTTATAGCTCTGTTTAGATCTCTTGGATCCAGGCAAATTCTGAGCTTTCCATTCTTTTTGTCCATAACTACGAGGGAACTCACCCACTCAGTTGGTTCATCTATCTTCTGAATCACGTTCAGGCTTTCCATCCTGTCCAACTCTGCCTTCAGTTGCTTTTGAAGAGCAAACGGAACTTTTCTGCATGGATGTATGACCGTTGGCATACTTTTATCTACTCTGATCATGTGTTCTCCTGGAAGGCAGCCTAGACCCTGAAATAGGTCTTTGTACTCTTTCATGAGTTCATCATAGACTGCCTCTCCTTCGCTTTCCACAACGAGGACTCTCTTTACCAGGTTCAGTCTCTCACAGGCTTTTAAACCTAGTATGGCCTGCACATCCTTTGTCACCACGATGAATGCTAGCGTGTGCTCTCTGTCCTTGTGTGTCACTTTGACAATGCATTTTCCTTTCACTGGTATATTAGTACCTGAGTATCCTGTCACTTTCACTTTTATTCCATGTATCTTTGGTCTGGGTCTAATTTTCTTAAAATCAGTCTCTGATATCACGTTAACTTGTGCTCCAGTATCCAATTTAAATGGAATGTGTACGTCATTCACTTTTAGTGTCAACATCCAGTCTCTTTTTTCTTTTTTGTTTTCAGACACAACATCCACATAGAACTCCTTTATCTCACTTTCATCTACTGTATGGACCTTGCTTTGTTGCGCTTGGTTCTTACAGCAATGGGCATAATGGTTGTTTTTGTTGCAACTGTTGCATGTTTTACCATATGCTGGACACTTTTTTGGTGGATGCTGTGTACCGCATCGACTACATGACTTTCGATTGCCCCTTTCATTTTTGTTCGCTGGCCACGCCTCTTTTTTCACATTGGCGCTCTTTTTGTTAAACGGTTTGTGTCCGTTCTTTCTCACTGCATCCACGTTGCAGCTACTGTCACTGAACAGCTCCTTTGCCTGCGACTTCACAGTCTCTGTAGCCCTACACAGTGCTATGGCTTTTCCCAGGTCTAGATTTTGCGCTCTTAGCAGTCTTTCCCTTAGACCATTATCTGGAATACCACACACCAGTCTGTCTTTTATCAGCGAGTCTGTCAGTCCCCCAAATTCACATGTTTTGCTTCGGTTTCTCAGTTCAGTCACATACTGATCAATAGTCTCTCCCGTTTTCTGTACACATGTGAAAAATCTGTGCCTCTCAAACGTCACGTTACGTTTAGGTATGCAGTAGGCCTCAAACTGTTCCATTATTTTATCCAACTTCATTTTGTCTCCCTCAGCAGCGAATGTGAAGTTATTATACACCTCCAGTGCTTCATCACCCACGACATGTAAGAACACTGACGCTTTCATTTTATCACTTTTCTCGTCAGCTCCGATTGCTGCTAAATACAACTCCAAACGTTGTTTGAACCTTCTCCAATTTTCAGCCACATTACCTGTCAACTGAAGCTTCGTCGGTGGGTGTAAACCTTCCATTTTTCACTTCGTTAGCTATTCTCCAATGGTAAGTAACGATGTTCTCTTTTGGCTTGCTAATATGTGGAGAGCTGATTTCACTGGGTAGCTTACTTGCCACTATCTCTTCGAGTTGCTAACTTCAGATTTTTCCTCTTCATCTCTTTCAATCACTTCTGACACCATGTATTGATTTGTATGTGGGTTCAATGACGACACATTCATGAAAGAGAATGTCTTTTTATCTAAAGTATGTTCAACTCAGTTAACAGCATTACAGGAGACACCATCTTAGAGATCCATCTAAAACAAAACTAAAACTAAACTCTCTCTCTCACATGCCCTCTGCTGGTCAGGCATAAATAATCAAACAGGCAAATATGCTGGTAAGGCATCATAATCAAACAGGCAAATACCATCACTATTTGCTGATATCATTACAGCAGGAACCCATTTTGGTCCAGTGTTGTAGTTTCGAGCTAGGACGTGCTCTCCTGGATGAAACCGTCTCTCCTTGGCTCTTTTCTCTCTCTTTTCAACTTGAGCTTGTTGTTGACGATGGACAACCTGCTCTGCCCTTGGAGGTTTGAGCAAGTCAAAACTTGTCCGCAACTGCCTCTTCATCATGAGTGAAGCGGGGGAAGTTTTGTTTGTGGCATGCGGCTCATTCCTGTAGGACAACAGGAAGCTGTTCAGATGTTGGTGGATTGAGCCCTGACATTGCGATGCCTTCAAGGCGTGCTTCAAAGTTTGCACGAACCTTTCTGCCTGGCCATTACTAGAGGGATGATAGGGTGCAGACCTGATGTGTTGGACACCATTCACATGCAGGAAGGTTGCAAACTCCTGTGATACAAATTGTGGACCGTTGTCACTTACGAGTTGTTCCGGTGAGCCATAACGGCTGAACATCTCACCAAGTTTCTCAATTGTTTTCTTTGCCGTGGTAGACCTCATCACAGTGACCTCCGGCCACTTGCTATGAGCATCTACAACCACCATAAACATCTTCTCTTTGAAAGGACCGGCGAAGTCCACATGTACTCGCTGCCACACTTCTGCAGGCCAATCCCAGGGGTGTAGGGTTGCCAGCTGTGGAACATTCCGGTTCCCCTTTGACATGGGGAACATGTTTTGGCTTTCTCCTCAATATTCCCATTGAGACCTGGCCACCAGAAGTAGCTTCTTGCCATTTCCTTCATCCGAACCATCCCACTGTGGCCTGTATGAAGTTGTTGCAGTATAGGTTCCCTCAGAGGTGGCGGAATGATGACACGGCGTCCCCAAAGAAGACAACCTGCCTGGACGGAGAGCTCATTTCTTTTTGAAACGTAAGGTTTCAAACTAGGAGAATCTCCTGTAGCTCTCCCTCGAATGACATCGTCCATTACCTCAGACAGGACTGGATCGTTGCGGGTGTACCTTCGCACCTGAACTGCAGTGACAGGTGCTCCCTCCACTTGTCTAAAGTAGAAGATGTCTATCTGATGAGGCTCTGGGGGAGTAACAGGCAAGGGTAGCCTCGAGAGACCGTCTGCGTTGCCGTGCAAGTCTGATTTGCGATATTTGATGTCGTATGTGTGTCCTGACAACAGTAAAGCCTAGCTTTGCATCCTGCTTGCAGCGAGACACGGAATTCCGGTGTGGGGCCCGAAGATTGAAGTCAATGGACGGTGGTCCGTCAGGAGTGTGAACTTTCTCCCAAACAGGTACTGATGAAATTTTCGAATTCCAAAAACGATTCCCAAGGCCTCGCGCTCGATCTGCGCATAGTTACTCTCGGCTTTGTTCAAGGTGCGTGATGCGAAGGCGATAGGTTTCTCTTCACCCGAAGGCATG
The DNA here is from genome assembly GCF_052327205.1 of Somniosus microcephalus. Taxonomy (NCBI): domain Eukaryota; kingdom Metazoa; phylum Chordata; class Chondrichthyes; order Squaliformes; family Somniosidae; genus Somniosus; species Somniosus microcephalus. The sequence goes on from NC_140987.1 coordinate 222,052,637, forward strand.
ATGTGGGATATGACTGCTCCCACACCATATGGTGATGCATCACATGCTAGCTGCACGGGTAGCTTTGGGTCGGAGTGTGTCAGGACCTCCGATTTCAGCAATGCTTTCTTTGCTTGGGCGAAAGCTTCGTTGCATTTCCATGTTTTGCCTTGACATAACAACATTGCTGAAGCCATTACATCAGTTGCTAAGTCTGGAATAAACTTCCCATAGTAGTTAAGTAGCCCCAGAAATGAACGTAACTGGCTCACATTCTGGGGTGCTGGGGCCTCCACGATCGCCTTGACCTTTGACGGCGCCTTATGCAGGCCAGTAGCGTCAATCACATGCCCCAGGTACTCAACTGAAGACTGAAAGAATTCACTATTGTCTTTACGAACTCTGAGTCCGTACTCTTTCAGTCGTTGTAGTGTCGCATCCAAGTTCAGAAGATGATCCTCCTCATTTGTCCCAGTGACAAGGATGTCATCCAGGTAGCACTGGACTCCTGGCAGTCCACTCAAAATCTGATCCATTGCCCTTTGGAATAGAGCAGGGGCCGACGTAATTCCAAACGGAAGGTGGCAGTACCTGTATAGCCCCTTGTGTGTCACAATTGTCAGCAGCTCCTTTGATTTGTCATCGACATGCATTTGTAGATAAGCCTGGCATAAGTCTATTTTGCTGAACTTTTGCCCTCCGGCCAGGCCCGTAAAACGATCCTCAATGAGGGGAAGAGGGTACTGTTCCGCAGACAGCACCAGGTTAATAGTCACTTTAAAATCCCCGCAGATTCGAACAGATCCATCCTTTTTCAGGACAGGAACAATGGGTGTGGCCCATTTGCTCATGCTCACAGGCTCCAGGACTCCATTCTCGACTAAGGCCTCCAAGTTAGCCTCAACTTTTGGCCTAATTGCATAGGGTACAGGTTGGGCTTTGTGAAACTTCGGCTTGCTGTCAGGTTTAATGTCCAGTCTCACGCTGATCTTTTTCATGCTCCCAAGTTCCCCATTGAAGAGTTCTGCATGTTTGTTTAACACTGCAGTCAGACCTGACTCCCCTTTTGACATCATGTGGACTGCAGGCCAGTCCAGCGTGATTTTCTCTAGCCACGCACGTCCCAGTAGCGATGGGTAATTTCCCTTTACCACATATAGTGGCAGTTTTGCAGTCTGTCCGTTCAATTTAACTGTCACCTCAATGACGCCTCTCATGGCCACAGGTTTGCCGGTATACGTCTTTAGCACAATGTTTGTTGGCTGAAGGGTAAGATGCTTTAGCATTTTGTTGTAGACAGTGTCTGAAACAAGGGACACAGCCGCGCCTGCGTCCACCTCCATCCGCACTGATTGTCCCTCCACCAGTGGTGACACCCAGTAGCCATTTGAATCACCTGCAACCGTCAGTATGTGCACCTCTTCCTCCTCAGAGGTGTTGCTCCCCTCGGTTTTGCTTGTTCCATCATACTGCACTGAATGAACACTCTTTTTCCTCTCGTCCAAATACAGACATTTTGCTTCCATGCTTCCCAGCTCTGTCTGTTCTTTTTTTACCTCTACAGGCGCGTTCAATGTGACCCTTTTTGCCACAATTTCGGCATTCCAGCTCCGTACACCAGCAGTCATTAGCGTGATGGCCCGTTTTCCCACAACGGTAACATGTGCCGTTCCGCGCTCCTTTAGGCTCAGACGACGCCTTGTGAACTCTCCCTCTTGAACTCAACTTGTGAGCCTCCTTTTCCGCCATCTCCATGGAGACACTAACTTCAATGGCCTTTTCAAGAGTAAGGTTGTCCTCAGTAAGAAGGCGCTTCTGTGTGGCTGCATTTTGCAGACCACACACGAGTCTGTCTCTAATGGTGTCCTTCAGCACCTCCTTGAATTCGCAGTGTTCTGACAACCTTTTTAAAGCAGCAATAAACATCATCACTGATTCCTCCTCCTCTTGATTCCGTTTGTGAAATCTAAATCGCTCAGCAATAACCAGAGGTTTTGGTGAAAAATGTGCTCCAAGAATTTCCACTAGTTGCTTATATGTTTTAGTTCCTGGCTTATCTGGCTGCACGAGGCTGCAAAGTAAATTGAATGTCTTCGGCCCAATTACACTCAAAAAGGTAGGCATGACCTTTTCATTTGCCACCGCATTCGCCATAACGAAATAGTCAAAACGTTCCGTATATGCGCACCATTGCTCCACATTTTCATCAAAATCACCGATGTTTCCTAATATAGTAGCCATTTTACATTTCAAATTAAAATTTCTGTTTACTCACTGCACCCGTCTCTGTTCCGAGTGTTTTGTAGTCGAAAACAAGAAAGTTCCCACAACACAGATTCATCCGATCCTCTTCGCCACTTGTTGTGTCGGTACCTTTCTACCTAGACACAATTTAGGACTCAGAACTCAGAGATTCAAACATGAAGTGCTTTATTGGAAGGAAAGGAAGTTCTGGAAAGTTCCGAACAAAGAGAGCTAAACTTAACCGAGAACACCCAACCATTTATCTCCTGTGACAGCGCCACCACAGGTGGGAGGAGAACACACAATACATAACAGGCCTCAGCTGGAGTACTGTGTGCAGTTCTGGTCACCACATTACAGGAAGGATGTGATTGCACTAGAGAGGGTGCAGAGGAGATTTGTGAGGACGTTGCCTGGGTTGGGGAATTTTAGCTATGAGGAAAGATTGGATAGGCTGGGGTTGTTTTCTTTGGAACAGAGGAGGCCAAGGAGAGACCTAATTGAGGTATATAAAATTATGTGGAGCCTAGATAGAGTGGATAGGACAGACCTAGTTCCCTTAGCAGAAGGGTCATTAACAAAGGGGCATAGATTTAAAGTAATTGGGCAGAGATTTCAATCAAAATCAAATCAACTTTTATTGTCATTGTCAGTGCACAAGTGCAGTACAACGAAATGTAGGCTTGCGGCTCCCGAGAGTGTACATTTGGATTAAGACATTTAAACATTCAACATACATTTGGCTTGTAGTATATTAACATAAATATAACCATAATAAAGTGCATTGGCAGATGTGCAGGCTTTAGAGTTTATTTGTGGAGTTCAGTAGGATGACAGCCCTGGGAAAGAAGCTGTTCCTAAATCTGGTCGTACGGGTGCGAATGCATCTGTAGCATCGCCCAGATGGCAGGAGGGCGAACAGACTGTGGCTGGGGTGGGTAGGGTCTTTGGTGATGGACCGTGACCTCCGTAGACAGCGTTTCTGGTATATGTGCTCTATGGTCGGTAGCTGGGTGCCGGTAATGCGTTGGGCAGTTTTGACTACCCGCTGCAAGGAAAGTTGGAGAATTTTTTTCCCCCAGAGGGTTGTTGAGGTCTGGAACTCACTGCTTGAAAGGATGGTAGAGGCAGAGACCCTCATCACATTTAAAAAGTACTTGGATATGCACTTGGAGTGCTATAACCTACAAGGCTACGGACTAAGTGCTGGAAAGTGGGATTAGGGTGGATAGCTTTGTCAGCCAGCACAGACAAGATGGGCCAGATGGCCTCCTTCTGTGCTGTAAATTTCTATGATATGATTAGAGGCTCAGATCCCACTTCTGACACTACATGTTACAGGTTCCTATCATCTCAGAGCCTCCTTACCTTTACAAACAGTAGGCCTTGAACAACCCAAAGTCCAAACACCTCTTTTTAAAAAAAAATACACATCACAAAAGCCAGACCACATAGTGCATCTTTGAACTCTCCAGCTCCCAACCTCTTTCAACTCCCTACTTTCCCATAACCTCCCCTTTTATGCTCACCTGGCTGGGGAAGGTCTCCTCCCACTCCAGGTGCAATTATCATTAAAGGGGAGATTCTTAAAGGGGCCATATCCTATACTTGGGGATTCGAGCTCTCATCAGCCTACGGCTGACATACCGTCCCGCAATCACCCTACTACAGTGGATAACTAGTGGGCATAAATGTGCTTCAAGGCAGGGATTCCACAGAAGGGTTCAGACAGTGCCATAAACTTAATTAAGAGAAGCTGAAGCAGTTTATGAAGATCATCTGAGCCGTGAGAAAAGGACATTAAAAGCTGTTCAAGGCCGTTTTATTTAATCGAATCAAAATTTAAGCCATCTCGGGTGACTTCAGCTTTTTCGCACAAGATATAAATTCGTGAGATTATAATGTAGGCGCAGGCACAAAACCTTCTGATTGGTTCAGAGCTGGCAACTGTAGAAAATCCCCTAGTTCACAAGAATTTTAGAAGACACATGAAAGAGAAATAGGCATTTACAGTAACTTTACCAAATATGAAACAAGGTGTAAAAAAACACATTTGGTATTGAAGCATCAAATTTGCATTACAAATAATTTAACATCGGGTGCATTTTCATTGGGCCGCATTTAAAATGATGATAAAAATTCCTGCTTGTGAAATCTTTGTGCAATTTTAAGCTGCTGTTTCCTCACACCAACAAAAACACACTGCTGTGATGCCTCGCTTACTTTCTTGATAGAACATATTGCTTTGGCAGTGCATGTAAAATCCATTGCAGGTGCCTGCATCTAGCATCTGCACACATTTTGCCTGCTTATGCAGAATGCTCATAGCATCTGAATCAATTATTAGCTGCTTGCTCTAGCTGATGGGAACTTGAGTTTTATTCCCCCCCATATTTTTCCATTCCATCCTTCTAGTTCGGTATCTCATCCTCCATGGGATGTGTATTGGTGCTACCAGGATTCGATAGGATAGCTACGGAGAAACTATTTCCTCTGGTGGGAAAATCCAGAACATGAGGGCATAATCTTATAATTAGAGATAGGTCGTTTAGGAGTGAAATCAGGAAGCATTTTTTCACACCGAGGGTAGTGGAAATCAGGAACTTGATTCCACTCAAAAGGCTGTGGATGCTGGGGGCCAATTGAAAGTTTCAAGACTGAGATCGATAGATGTTTGTTGGATAAGGCTATCAAGGGATATGGAGCAAAGGCGGGTAAATGGAGATGAGGTACAGCTCAGTAATGATCTAATAGAATGGTGGGGACTGGTAAATTGAAGCAGTTGTGAGCATAATCAGATACTACTCACCTTATCTGAGGAAGGATGTTCTTGCCATGGAAGGAGTGCAGCGAAGATTCACCAGACTGATACCTGGGATGGCAGGAATGACGTATGAGGAGAGATTGGGACGATTGGGCTTGTACTCGCTGGAGTTTAGAAGAATGAGAGGGGATCTCATTGAAACTTATAAAATTCTGACAGGACTGGACAGACTAGATGCAGGAAGGATGTTTCCGATGGTCGGGGAGTCCAGAACCAGGGGTCACAGTCTAAGGATAAGGGGTAGGCCATTTAGGACAGAGATGAGGAGGAATTTCTTCACCCAGAGAGTGATGAACATGTGGAATTCTCTACCACAGAAGGCAGTAGAGGCCAATTCATTAAATATATTCAAGAAGGAGTTGGATATATTTCTTAAGGCTAAAGGGATCCAGGGGTATGGGGAGAAAGCAGGGACCGGGTACTGAATTTGGATGATCAGCCATGATCGCATTGAATGGCGGAGCAGGCTCGAGGGGCCGAATGGCCTACTCCTGTTCCTATCTTCTATGTTTCTATGTTTCTATACTTCTTAATGGGTCTGGCCATAATGGAATGGTACCACTGACCTATTCAGTCACAACTTATTTAAAGCCTGAATTAATTAATATTGAATTTTCTAGTGAGGATAATTGAGCACAATCAAGACTATGTTGCCGACCTCATAAAGGTGTAACATGGCACAACACCATGGTCAACTGCAACTATGGACTCTCTCGCCTTGGTTGTACCCATTATGAGGCGACAGTGTCATAACATCAGCGCAGAATTTGAAGAAATGGAAATACAATGCATATATTTTAAAAGTTTATCTGGATAGCTGCAATGTTCTTGCATGTGTACAACTTCCTAAGTTGAAGATGAGTTGGAAGGTGGATTTACAGCTTACAGGCTTATTCTTCAATCATGCAGTCAATGTGGTAAGACAGTATAGCCCAATTATTCCTTAAAAATGACAGATTTATTTAACCACCTACTGAAAACTGTTAGAATGTCACTGCTTTTAGAGTTCTTCAAAGTGCACATTATTCAGACACTTCTGTTTAAAAAGCTACGTGCCATGAAATACAAATGGCTCTTTCGGAAGAATTAAATTGAATTATGCAGCGGGTTCTATAGAGGCAGTGCATGGAACAGGCATACATGAATGCCCTGAAAATTCTCAGCCCTGCCCACTGGAGTATATACTGCGGAGTGAACACAGCTGACCTCTGTGCCTGATCCCAAAGGAGTAACAAGGGTCTCGGTAAGGCCAATTCACTGTAATATCTTTGATTAGCATCTGCTTCAGTATGAGCCCAATTTGGATGCCCACTACCAGAGGCCAGTTGCCATCATTACCTTCGATAAGGGGGCTGGTGTCACTTATTGTGATGGTATTTTAAGGGATGTCCAGGCCAGCACCCAGGCCTAGATCTGCAAGTGAGCCCCACTTCTGTCCCTTAGCTGATTTATATTCCGGCTTGATCCCAACATCCAGGTCCCACTCCAGAGACATCTGCTCTCTCAGGTGGACGTAAAAGATCCCATGGCACTATTTTGAAGAAGAGAAGCAGAGTTATCCCCAGTGTCCTGGCCACTATTTATCCTGCAAAAAACATGACTTTAAAAAACAGATTATCTGGTCATTATCCTGGTCTAGGAAATCCCTCCCCTTGGGTCATGTTTGGGGCAGATGGAGGTTCCGTCCACTCAAGACCCCATTGTAAACTTAACAATGTTAGACCTTAACCACTGCTCCCATTTTCTCAGACAACAGATGCTGGTAATGGATGATGGCTGCACCAGAGCCACTGAGAGAGGAGGAGATGTGTGCCGGTGCTAGGAGTGGGGATCCCCTACCGGTACACAGCTGGTGGGGCGGTCCACACCCTGGGGTCTACCTGTCTTTCTCCACCATATTCCTGGGCCATGGGAGCCTTCTCCACTTGGCCAGATTCTCCATGCTTCCCTCCCCCTCTGTTATTCTGCTGTAACTATTTACACATCCTCTAAACCATCTTTTGTTTCTTTAGTTGTCTCATTACCACCCCGTTTTGCCTTGCACCATCATCAATTTAGTCATTTAATCATACCTTCCCCTTTGTTCTTTCCTGCATCCCCCGCACCCCCCACCCCCATCCCCCTTTTCCCTGGCTCTGTACTTGCTTAAAAATTGCTAATTTCTAATATCTTCTAGTTCTGATGAAAGGTCACCAACCTGAAACGTTAACTCTGTTTCTCTCTCCACAGGTGCTGCCTGACCTGCTGAGTGTTATCCAGGTTTTTCTGTTTTTTATTTCAGAATTCCAGCATCCACAATATTTTGATTTTATCCCAGCGTACATTGATTGCTGCTGGTATTCTGGGTAGGGTTCCAACGTTTCCGGGTCCCGTCAGAATTCATGCCCTCATCAGGCCTCTTGTGCCCGACATGCGCCTTGGGTCCACTGTTAGGCCCAACAATTTGTAGACCTGATGTATTTTTTATGTGTTTTAATAGAGGGTTTCAGTCTTTGAACGAACTGCTGGTATGTAATCAGATCCACCTCATATGAATGTTCACTATCCAGGGCACTACCATGATTATTTTATTTAAGGCAGTCCATCGTACCACTTCAAGTATCTCATACACATTTGTGCTCAGTGCATCACCCTGAGTACTCACTCCCCACAGACACTCAACAGTTGGGAAGGTGGAGCTCGCCGTTCTTCTACATGTGATTGTGGGCCACTTTCTCCTCTGAGAAGAAAGTAGCAGGTGTGAAGGCTCTTTGCTTGACATCTAATGAAATGTAACTCCAGCAATTTTAAGACTGCCACTTAGCAGGTGGGAGATCATTGAGAATCATTACTCCAGGAATTGCTGCTCCCCCCGACTGCACAATTGCTGCCGTTGCAATGCATTCGGCCTACAGCAATTCAAGCTTGCTTTGCATTTGAGTATTGGACCACAACTACACTCTAGTTGCTATTTGTGCCAAAATAACTAGAAGTTTGTCAGCATCAACTAAATTTCAATTAGTTTTTGCACTGTAGGATAAACAGTACTAGCTACAGAATGTTAACACTATATAAACCCACTGGGCCCATTTGATGCAATACTGCTTTTCCAGTGTTTATTATATTAAACAGAAGTTGTTTGCAGAATAAATAAGAAATATGGTAAGTAGCAAGCATCATTTTGTACTTGCTAAGGTATCACTTGGTAGCAACTGGCTCCAAAGAAGATAAGCTGCTCCTGACCCTTGCAGTTAATTATTGTTCAATTTTGAGACAGATTTTAACAGGTTGATACATATTTACTAAAAGCTAGACTGAAACAGCAAAATATCATTGTTGGATATGATGAAATAGAATGCAAAGGAAATCGAATTCACTTTGAAAAATAATTTTAAATATAAGGAGTGGAAGTCTGGCAGCGAGTTAGAGGTCCTCTTTTTTTATTGAACCAAATTAACTGTAAATTAACTGAAAATTAACAGAACTTTAAATAAAACTTATCAAATTAAATTATAATTGCATTACCCGGGCTGACGATGCACTCCAGTCCCCACGGTGCCCACCGGTCGCGGAAGGCCTCAAGTGTGCCGGTGGACACCGCGTGCTCCATCTCCAGGGCCACCTGGGCGCGAACATAACCGCGGAAGAGAGGCAGGCAATCGGGCCGGACGACCTCCTTGACCACCCGCTGCCTGGACCTATTAATGGCCACTTTGGCCAGGCCCAGGAGCAGTCCTACGAGGAGGTCCTCTGACCCGCCCTCTCCCCTCCGCACCGGGTGACCGAAGATCAGGAGCGTGGGACTGAAGTGAGCCAAAAATCGAGGAGCAGCCCCTTCAAATAATGGAACAGGGGCTGCAACCTCACACATTGAATATACATATGGAATACGGACTCCCCTAGGCCGCAAAAAAGGCAGGCAGCCTGGGAGTTCGTAAACCTACTTAACATTTTATTGCACGGGACTGCTCCGTGCAACACCCACCAGGCCAAGTCCCCCAATAGAAAAGGGGAGGACTCCCGCATAGAGAGCCCTCCATTGGGGACCTCCGCCTCCGCCGGATGGCAAGATGGCACGCCAAGGCGTGTCCGGACAGCAGGCGAAGATGACAAAGAGGAGAGTGTGCAGGAGCAGCCCGTACAGGAAACCCCTCCGCGCAGAGCTAAAGGGCATGGAGGGCATTTCCCCGAGGCGGCTCAAGTTGTGAGGCGCCGGTACCTGAGAGGGGTTTCGGGGCCACGCGCCGATGAGGAATTCCGTCCGAACGGGGGTCAGTTCGGACGGGATCGCCCCACGTGCTTGAGCCTCCTCGATACACATAGTGGAGTCAGGGCCCAGTGTCGCTTTCAGCAACTCGATGGCTTTGGCCGCACGCTGGACGTTGGCCAATGACAGGCGCTGCGAGCGAGTTAGAGGTGGGGCCAGGAGAGAAGCTGAAATGTTCCCCCTATTAACTGCTTGTTTCAGTGTTCCATCTGTGAAAGATAACCAATCAGAAAGCTCCAACAGGGGCCTACACTGAACCAATCAGAAAGCTTAATCATGTCATGCAGTCACAAAAAAATGATGACATAGATAAACCAGTAAGATTGCCTGTAGCCTCAGTAAACTGTTCGAACAATGGATCCCCTCACTACTGGTGACATCAGTTACACCATTCCATACTCTTGTGGTAATCTGTAAGGGCTCTTAAATGGGATTTGTTCCTGCTCTCTGCCAAAATAGCATCCAAAATATCACTGAGAAGCATAGCCTTGAATTCTCAGGAACTCATTACACAAACTTTTTAGAATCATAGAATCATAGAATGGTTACAACACAGAAGGAGGCCATTTGGCCCATCGAGCCCGTGCCAGCTCTCTGCAAGAGCACTTCAGCTAGTCCCACTCCCCTGCCCCTTCCCTGTAGCTCTGCAAATTTTTTTCCTCCAGGTATTTATCTAATTCCCCTTTGAAAGCCACCCTTTCAGGCAGTGAATTCCAGATCCTAACCACTCGCTGCATAAAAAGGTTTTTCCTCATGTTGCCTTTGGTTCACCTTAAATCTGTGCCCTTTGGTTCTCGACCCTTCTGGCAATGGGAACAGTTTTTCTCTATCTACTCTGTCTAGACCCCTCATGATTTTGAACACCTCTATCAAATCTCTCTCAACCTTCTCTGATCTAAGGAGAACAACCCCAGCTTCTCCAGTCTATCCACGTAACTGAAGTCACTCATCCCTGGAATCATTCTCGTAAATCTCTTCTGCACCCGCTCCAAGGCCTTCACATCCTTCAGTGCGTCGGCGGGAATCTCGAGCAGCAGAGCGGGGCTATAAAAGGCCCCAGAGACCAGGTAAGGCCTCAGTGCGTTGGCGGGAATCTTGAGCGGCAGAGCGGGGCTGTAAAAGGCCCCAGAGACCAGGTAAGGCCTCAGAGCGTCAGCGGGAATCTCGAGCGGCAGAGCGGGGCTATAAAAGGCCCCAGAGACCAGGTAAGGCCTCAGTGCGTTGGCGGGAATCTCGAGCGGCAGAGCGGGACTATAAAAGGCCCCAGAGACCAGGTAAGGCCTCAGAGCGTCGGCGGGAATCTCGAGCGGCAGAGCGGGGCTATAAAAGGCCCCAGAGACCAGGTAAGGCCTCAGAGCGTCAGCGGGAATCTCAAGCGGCAGAGCGGGGCTATAAAAGGCCCCAGAGACCAGGTAAGGCCTCAGTGCGTCGGCGGGAATCTCGAACGGCAGAGCGGGGCTATAAAAGGCCCCAGAGACCAGGTAAGGCCTCAGAGCGTCGGCGGGAATCTCGAGCGGCAGAGCGGGGCTATAAGAGTCCCAGAGACCAGGTAAGGCCTCAGAGCATCAGCGGGAATCTCGAGCGGCAGAGCGGGGCTATAAGAGTCCCCAGAGACCAGGTAAGGCCTCAGAGCGTCGGCGGGAATCTTGAGCGGCAGAGCGGGGCTATAAAAGGCCCCAGAGACCAGGTAAGGCCTCAGAGCGTCGGCGGGAATCTTGAGCGGCAGAGCGGGGCTATAAGAGTCCCAGAGACCAGGTAAGGCCTCAGAGCGTCGGGGGGAATCTCGAGCGGCAGAGCGGGGCTATAAAAGTCCCAGAGACCCAGGTAAGGCCTCAGAGCATCGGCGGGAATCTCGAGCGGCAGAGCGGGGCTATAAAAGGCCCCAGAGACCAGGTAAGGCCTCAGAGCGTCGGCGGGAATCTTGAGCGGCAGAGCGGGGCTATAAGAGTCCCAGAGACCAGGTAAGGCCTCAGAGCGTCGGGGGGAATCTCGAGCGGCAGAGCGGGGCTATAAAAGTCCCAGAGACCCAGGTAAGGCCTCAGAGCGTCGGCGGGAACTCAGCGGCAGCAGCGGGGCTATAAAAGGCCCAGAGACCAGGTAAGGCCTCAGAGCGTCGGCGGGAATCTCGAGCGGCAGAGCGGGGCTATAAAAGTCCCAGAGACCCAGGTAAGGCCTCACAGCGTCGGCGGGAATCTCGAGCGGCAGAGCGGGGCTATAAAAGTCCCAGAGACCAGGTAAGGCCTCAGAGCGTCGGCGGGAATCTCGAGCGGCAGAGCGGGGCTATAAAAGTCCCAGAGACCAGGTAAGGCCTCAGAGCGTCGGCGGGAATCTCGAGCGGCAGAGCGGGGCTATAAAAGTCCCAGAGACCAGGTAAGGCCTCAGAGCATCGGCGGGAATCTCGAGCGGCAGAGCGGGGCTATAAGAGTCCCAGAGACCAGGTAAGGCCTCAGTGCGTCGGCGGGAATCTCGAGCGGCAGAGCGGGGCTATAAAAGTCCCAGAGACCAGGTAAGGTCTCAGAGCGTCGGGGGGAATCTCGAGCGGCAGAGCGGGGCTATAAGAGTCCCAGAGACCAGGTAAGGCCTCAGTGCGTCGGGGGGAATCTCGAGCGGCAGAGCGGGGCTATAAAAGTCCCAGAGACCAGGTAAGGTCTCAGTGCGTCGGCGGGAATCTCGAGCGGCAGAGCGGGGCTATAAAAGTCCCAGAGACCAGGTAAGGCCTCAGTGCATCGGTGGGAATCTCGAGCAGCAGAGCGGGGCTATAAAAGCCCCAGAGACCAGGTAAGGTGTACCAGTCTCCAGTCTGGGAACTCGGAGGGAAGGAGAGAGGTAAAAAGTAATCCAAGTGTGACATCACCAGAAACCGGGTAAGTGATTGGTTGGTAAGTATTTCTCCCTTCTTAAGCTTAAATCTCTTTGGTTTATAGTTTCTAAGGTGTGATATTCACCATCTAGAATCGGAGCAGAGGGTATTTAAGAATAATATTAATAAATTTAATTAATTACATAGAATGGGAGATCAGGTGATGTGTTGCTGCTGCAATATGTGGGAGCTGGTGGACACCATTGATGCTCACGGTGATCACATTTGCAGTAAGTGTTGGCTGCTCGAGGAATTCCGGCTCCGTGTTGAAGAGCTGGAGTCCGAGCTTCAAACACTGAGACACATCAGGGAGGGGGAGAGTTACCTGGACTCTGTGTATCACGAGGTATTCACACCAATTAGATTAATTAATTCAGATGTAGTCCGTGGCCAGGGTCAGGATGGTGTGACTAGAAGTGAGGCAGGTACGGGGATCCAGGAGGTAGTGTTGGAGGAGCCGCAGCCCTTGCACTTGTCCAACAGGTTCGAGGCTCTTACTCCCTGTGAGGATGGGAACAGGGACTGCGGGGAGGATGAGCAACCTGGCCACAGCACCGTGGAGCGGGGGGCCATTCAAGTGGGGGGAGTTAAAAGAAATGTTGTAGTGGTAGGGGATAGTATCGTTAGGGGGATAGATAGAGTTCTTTGCAGCCGAGAGCGAGAGTCCCGAAGGCTGTGTTGCCTGCCCGGTGCCAGGGTTAAGGACATCTCCTCTGGACTGGAGAGAAACTTGGAGTGGGAGGGGGAGGATCCAGTTGTCGTGGTCCATGTTGGTACCAACGACATAGATAGGACAAGGAAGGAGGCTCTGCTGAGGGAGTTTGAGCAGCTAGGGGCCAAATTAAAAAGCAGAACCACAAGGGTAATAATCTATTACCTGAGCCACGAGCGAATTTGGCTAGGACAAATAAAATTAGAGAGTTAAATGCGTGGCTCAAAGACTGGTGTGGGAGAAATGGGTTTTGCTTCCTGGGACACTGGCACCAGTACTGGGGCAGGAGGGAGCTGTTCCGTTGGGATGGGCTTCACTTGGCCAGTGCTGGGACTAGAGTCCTGGCGGATCATATGACTAGGGCTGTAGAGAGGGCTTTAAACTAACTAGTGGGGGGGAGGTTCCTAGAGAGCAAATAATAAAAATGACAACAGAGAAGGTCATAGACTTAGGTAGCAGTGGGGAAATTAAAAACCAGAGCATGTCAGGAAGGGGCAGAAGGTATGGAGTAAAAGGTAAAGTAATAAAAAGGGCAAAAGCAGGAACTAAGTGTCATAAAACATATTTGAAAGTTCTCTATCTGAATGCACGTAGCATTCGTAACAAAATAGATGAGTTAATGGCACAAATAACTACATATGGGTATGATCTTGTGGCCATTGCAGAAACATGGCTGCAGGGTGACAATGCCTGGGAATTAAACATACCAGGTTATTTAACGATCAGGAAGGACAGGCAGGAAGGAAGGGGAGGTGGGGTGGCTATGTTAATAAAGGAAGGAATCACTGTAATACAGAGAAATGATATTGGGTCAAAAGATCAGGATAATGAAACAGTTTGGGTGGAGGTAAGGAATAATAAGGGGAAAAAAACACTAGTGGGCGTAGTCTATAGGCCTCCGAACAGTGGCAACTCTGTTGGACGGAGTATCAATCAGGAAATAGTTGAGGCTTGTAATAAGGGAACATCTATAATTATGGGGGATTTTAACTATCATATTAATTGGACAAATCAAATTGGGCAGGGCTGCCTTGAGGATGAGTTCATTGAGTGTATTAGGGATGGGTTTCTTGAGCAGTATGTAACTGAACCAACCAGGGGGCAAGCAACCTTAGATCTGGTCCTGTGTAACGAGACAGGATTAATTAAAAATGTCCTAGTAAAGGATCCCCTTGGAATGAGTGACCATAACATGGTTGAATTCCATATTCAATTAGAGGGTGAGAAGGTTGGATCTCAAACAAGCGTGCTAAGCTTGAATAAAGGAGACTATGCAGGTATGAGAACGGAATTGATTAGAGTGGATTGGGAAAATAGATTAAAGGGCAAGACGATACATGATCAGTGGTGTACATTTAAGGAGTTATGTTACAACTTCCAAAAAAAATATATTCCACTGAGAAGAAAAGGGTGTAAAAGAAAAGACAGCCATCCGTGGCTAAGTAAAGAAATTAAGGATAGTATTCGACTAAAAACAAGGGCATATAAGGTAGCCAAATCTAGTGGGAGGATAGAGGATTGGGAAAACTTTAAAAGACAGCAAAAAATAACAAAAAGATTGATTAAGAAAGGGAAGATAGATTATGAAAGTAAATTAGCAAAAAATATAAAAACAGATAGTAAGAGTTTTTATAGTTATATAAAAAGAAAAAGGGTGGCTAAAATAAATGTTGGTCCCTTAGAGGATGAGACCAGGAAATTAATGGTGGGAAATATGGAGATGGCAAAAACACTGAATGAATATTTTATATCAGTCTTTACAGTAGAAGACACTAAGAATATCCCAACACTGGACAAACAGGGGGCTAAAGGGGGGGAGGAGCTAAACACGATCAAAATCACTAAGGAAGTGGTACTCGGTAAAATAATGGGACTCAAGGCGGATAAATCAGCTGGACCTGATGGCTTACACCCTAGGGTCTTGAGGGAAGTGGCGGTAGGGATTGTGGATGCATTGGTAATAATTTTCCAAAACTCCCTGGACTCGGCAAAGGTCCCAGCAGACTGGAAAACTGCTAATCACAGAATCACAGAAACCCCACAGTGCAGATAGAGGCCATTTCGGCCCATTGAGCCTGCACCGACACATATCCCACCCGATCCCCGTAACCCCTGCACCAACACATATCCCACCCTATCCCTGTAACCCCACGTATTTAATCCCCCTAACACTAAGGGTCAATTTATCATAGCCAATCAACCTAACCCGCACATCTTTGGACTGTGGGAGGAAACCGGAGCACCCGGAGAAAACCCACGCAAACACGGGGAGAATGTGCAAACTCCACACAGACAGTCGCCCGAGGTCGGATTCGAACCCGGGTCTCTGGCGCTGTGAGGCAACAGTGCTAACCACTATGCCACCGTGCTGCCCTTATTTAAAAAGGGCAGTAGACAGAAGGCTGGAAACTATAGACCGGTTAGCCTAACATCTGTGGTAGGTAACATTTTGGAGTCCATTATTAAGGAGACAGTAACAGGACATTTGGATAATCATAATTTAATAGGACAAAGTCAGCATGGTTTTATGAAGGGGAAGTCATGTTTGACAAATTTGCTGGAGTTCTTTGAGGAAGTAACATATAGGGTGGATAAAGGGGAACCAGCGGACGTAGTGTATTTAGACTTCCAAAAGGCATTTGACAAGGTGCCACACAAAAGATTATTGCTTAAGATAAAAAATCACGGGATTGGGGGTAATAGTCTGGCATGGATAGAGGATTGGCTATCTAACAGAAGGCAGAGAGTTGGGATAAATGGTTCATTCTCAGACTGGCAATCAGTAACTAGTGGTGTTCCGCAGGGGTCAGTGCTGGGTCCCCAACTCTTTACAATCTATATTAACGATTTGGAGGAGGGGACCGAGTGTAACATATCAAAGTTTGCAGATGATACTAAGATGGGAGGGAAAGTAGTGAGTGAGGAGGACATAAAAAACCTGCAAGGGGACATAGATTTGGCAGATGGAATACAACACTGGAAAGTGTGAGGTTATGCACTTTGGCAGGAAAAATCGTAGAGCGAGTTATTATCTTAATGGCAAGAAACTTGAAAGTACTGAAGTACAAAGGGATCTGGGGGTCCTGGTGCATGAAACTCAAAAGGTTAGTATGCAGGTGCAGCAAGTGATTAAGAAGGCCAGTGGAATGTTGGCTTTCATTGCTAGGGGGATAGAATATAAAAATAGGGAGGTATTGCTTCAGTTGTACAAGGTATTGGTGAGACCGCACCTGGAATACTGCGTACAGTTTTGGTGTCCATACTTAAGAAAGGACATACTTGCTCTCGAGTCAGTACAAAGAAGGTTCACTCGGTTAATCCCGGGGATGAGGGGATGGACATATGAGGAGAGGTTGAGTAGATTGGGACTCTACTCATTGGAGTTCAGAAGAATGAGAGGCGATCTTATTGAAACATATAAGATTGTGAAGGGGTTGGATCGGGTGGATGTGGGGATGATGTTCCCGATGATGGGGGAAACTAGAACTAGGGGGCATAGTCTTAGAATAAGGGGCTGCTCTTTCAAAACTGAGATGAGGAGGAACTACTTCACTCAGAGAGTGGTAGGTCCATGGAATATGCTGCCCCAAAAAGCTGTAGAAGCTACATCATTACATAAATTTAAAACAGAAATAGACAGTTTCCTAGAAGTAAAGGGAATTAAGGGTTACGGGGAGCGGGCAGGAATTTGGACATCAGTCCAAGTTCGGAGCGATCATGGCCCTGTGGGTAGCGGAGCGGGCCCAGGGGCCGTGTAGCCTGATCCTGCTCCTATTTCGTGTGTCTAATTCTGTTAGATTCAGGAGATGGTTCTGTGATAGTGGATTGGTGGTTAGGATCAGATCAGCCATGATCTTATTGAATGGCGGAGCAGGCTCGAGGGGCCGATTGGCCTACTCCTGCTCCTATTTCTTATGTTCTTATGTTCTTAAAGTGCGGTGCCCAGAATTGGACACAATACTCCAGTTGAGGCTGAACTAGTGTTTTATAAAGGTTCATCATAACTTCCTTGCTTTTGTACTCTATGGGCTGGATTTTGTCATTGGGGCGGGCTGGGGTCGTGTCATCTGCTTTTTGTGTTATCCACCCGATTCCAAATCGATGTGGGGGAATGATGTGATTTTCACCTAATTGGGCAATTGAATTCCAGCGTGTGGGAACCCATGGCCCAATTTGTTTTTTCAGTCTGAAACTCACCTCCAATGATGTCATCATTGCTGCTGCATTTAAGGTCTGCAAGAAGCCTTGCTTCTTCTGCAGACTGCCAACGTTTTGGCCTTTGCTGTGAGAGGGACCTGGAGACAATATGAACAGCGGGAGACCTAAGTCTGCTCCCAGATTTGATGACGTCGCCCTGCAAGCTTTAGTGGAGGGAGCAAGAGCCAATAAAGAGGTGCTCTTCCCTTCTTCAGGGAGGAAGAAGCTCCCCAGCAGACGAAGGCTGTGTGGATCCAGGTGGCCCTGGAGGTCAACTCGTTGTCGCTGATCCGCAGAACCTGGCTTCAGTGCAGGACGAGGTTTCATGACCTTCTGCGCACTGGAAAAGTGAGTATGACATTCCCATCACCCTCAATCTGATCCCCATTACCTCTCCTCACCAGCACTCAGCTTTAGCAACCTCTTCCTCCACATCCCACTTGACACTGACATCCCTGCACCCTTACCCATTCCCTCTCTCTCTATGGTCACATTCACCTAACTATTCGACTATGCAGCCCTCACACTCCCTATCACTCTGATGCTATGAAAACAACTTACAACACACAGGGAGGGCCCTTGGTCTTGCCACCTCACTCCATCTTTGTCTCCTTCTAAGCATCTATGCTATGGATTCTCTACACTCACTCCTTCATTCTCACTCAAACTCCACTTATCTCCCTCATTGCAGGAAAAGAGAGCTCACAATAAGAGGGAAAGAGCGAGGACAGGAGGAGGGCCACCCTCAGTAGCCCACCTCACCCCCTGGGAGGATGTGGTCCTGGAGATCGTGGGACACGAAGACGATGCGTAAGTGGGGGACGGACAGACGGGTGCATCAGAGAAAGCTGGTGACAGAATAGTTTTTCATCTCTCTTATTGACATTGCAGATGGGCTTATGATCATCTGCAATATTCAATGTGCATGTAACCTTGGCCTCACATCTCTGACTCTTTCCTTTATTCCCCCACAGGACCATCGCAAGCACCCGTCCCAACTATCCAGGAGGAACAGCCTGAGCCTCCAGAATCCTCAGAGGAAGCTGCAACGTCTGAGGGCGCAGCGTCAGCAGAATTCAGCGCACTCAGCACCAGCGCAGACACTCACACCTTGGTGAGATAGAGTAGTGTTGTCACCTGGTGTATCACAGCTCACAAGTGAGCATCAGCAGATTGTGGAGACAGGGACAGCAGTGGAGAGTCCTAGTCGGAGGGCGCAGGACTCTCCCAGCTCGGCTCAGCTGCATGTCGACCCTCTGCCTCTGGGTCTATCCAGAAGAACAGCGGTGCTGGTACTCCAGGAACAGGTGCAGGAGTCTCTGGCAGGTTTTGTCTCCAGGGTCGCTGCAAGTGTGGAGCAAATGGAGGAGTCCATCGCGAACATGAACAGAGCCTTTGTGGAGTCATTGGCGCATGAACGCAGCACCACGGAAAGGGTGGCAACCTCCGTGGAAAGGATGGCTACAGTAGACGAGAGGATGGCTGCGGCCATGGAGGAGCTAAGTCGCCAGAGTGTAGAAAACATGGTGAGTGTTCAGAATAGACTGACATCTCTGGAGGAGCGATGGTCAGCTATTGAACAGAGAAACCAGACCTTCATGGAAGTCCTTCTGAGTAGGACTGCCAGTGCAGATACGGGTCCCCATGGCCCCCCTGATGTGCAGCAAGGTGCTCTCAAGCCACTTGCAAGTGCTGAGGTGGACCTGACCCATGAGAGGGATGTTGGTGGCAGAGAACAAGGAAGTGGGGGCTCCTCTCCAAGCACTCACACTTCCATGCCACTGCCAAGTCCTCGGTCAGAGCCCCACCAGAATCCCCACCCAACTGAGATCGGCGTCTCAACCCCTGCACAGCCGCAGGAGCAGCAGACTGTTGCCGAGCCATAGAGTCATAGAGTAATACAGCACGGATAGAGGCCCTTCGGCCCATCGTGTCCGCGCCGGCCATCAAGCCCTGTCTAATCTAATCCCATATTCCAGCATTTGGCCCGTAGCCTTGTATGCTATGGCATTTCAAGTGCACATCCAAATGCTTCTTAAATGTTGTGAGGGTTTCTGCCTCCACAACCCTTTCAGGCAGTGAGTTCCAGACTCCAACCACCCTCTGGGTGAAAAAGTTCTTTCTCAAATCCCCTCTAAACCTCCCGCCCTTTACCTTGAATCTATGCCCCCTAGTTATTGACCCCTCTACTAAGGGAAAAAGCTCCTCAGCATCCATCCTATCTATGCCCCTCATAATTTTGTACACCTCAATCATGTCCCCCCTCAGCCTCCTCTGCTCCAAGGAAAACAAACCCAATCTGCCCAGTCTCTCTTCATAGCTGAAGCGCTCCAGCCCTGGTAACATCCTGGTGAACCTCCTCTGCACCCTCTCTAACGCGATCACATCCTTCCTGTAGTGTGGCGACCAGAACTGCACACAGTATTCCAGCTGTGGCCTAACCAGTGTTTTATACAGCTCCATCATAACCTCCTTGCTCTTATATTCAATGCCTCGGCTAATGAAGGCAAGTATCCCATATGCCTTTTTTACCACCTTATCCACCTGTTCCGCCGCCTTCAGGGATCTGTGTACTTGCACACCCAGATCCCTCTGACCCTCCGTCTTGCCTAGGGTCTTTCCATTCATTGTGTATTCCTTTGCCTTGTTAGTCCCCCCAAAGTGCATCACCTCGCACTTTTCCGGGTTAAATTCCATTTGCCACTGTTCCGCCCATCTGACCAACCCATCTATATCATCCTGCAGACTGAGGCTACCCTCCTCGCTATTTACCACCCTACCAATTTTTGTATCATCCGCGAACTTACTGATCATACCCTTTACATTCATATCCAAGTCATTAATGTAGACCACAAACAGCAAGGGACCCAGCACCGATCCCTGTGGTACCCCACTGGCCACAGGCTTCCAGTCACAAAAACAACCTTCGACCATCACCCTCTGCCTTCTGCCACTAAGCCAGTTTTGTATCCAATGTGCCAAGGCCATGGTCACTATCACCAAAGTGCTCACCTACTAGCACTTTTTCCACTTGACCGGCCACATTCCCTAGAATTAGGTCCAGTACCGCCCCCTCTCTTGTAGGACTTTCTACATGCTGGCTCAAAAAGCTCTCCTGGATGCACTTTAAGAATTCTACACCCTCTGAGCCTTTCACACTCTGACTATCCCAGTTAATATTGGGGAAGTTGAAATCCCCCATTATTATTACCCTATTATTTGCACATTTCTCTGAGATTTGCCTACATATCTGTTCCTCTATCTCCCCCTGACTGTTTGGAGGCCTATAGTACACTCCCAGCAAAGTGCTTGCCCCCTTTTTGTTTTTAAGCTCCACCCATATGGCCTCATTAGAGGACCCTGCTAATATATCATCCCTCCTTACTGCAGTAATTGACTCCTTAATTGATATTGCGACACCCCCTCCTCTTATACCTCCCCCTCTGTCTCGCCTGAAGATTCTGTACCCCGGAATATTGAGCTGCCAGTCTTGCCCTTCCCTCAACCATATCTCTGTGATAGCAACAATATCATACTCCCATGTGTTTATCAACACCTTCAGTTCATCCACCTTATTTGCAAGACTCCTTGCATTAAAATAGATGCCATCCAGCCTTGCCCTTATATATTTGCCCTGTCTACCAAGCTGACTTGTTTTTTTCTCTATAATTGGCAGCACATCCCCCCCTATTTCAGCTCCCCTCTGTATCCCATCCCCCTGCCAAGTTAGCTTAAACCCCCCCCCAACAGTGCTAGCAAACCTCCCCGCAAGGATATTTGTCCCGCTCTGGTTCAGGTGCAACCCATCCGACTTGTACAAGTCCCACCTTTCCCAGAAGCAGGCCCAGTGATCCAGGAAAGTAAAACCCTCCCCCCTACACCAACTCTTTAGCCATGCATTCATCTGCTCTATCCTCCCATTCCTATACTTACTAGCACGTGGCACTGGGAGTAATCCAGAGATTACAACCTTTGAGGTCCTGCTCTTTAATCTGTTACCTAGCTCCCTAAATTCTTGATGCAGGACCTCATCCCTCTTTTTACCTATGTCGTTGGTACCAATGTGGACCACGACCACTGGCTGTTCACCCTCCCCCTCCAGAATGCCCTGCAGCCGCTCAGTGACATCCTTGACCCTGGCACCAGGGAGGCAACAAACCATCCTGGATTCACGTCTACGGCCACAGAAACGCCTATCTGTTCCCCTTACTATAGAATCCCCTACCACTATTGCTCTCCCACTCTTTTTCCCCCCTTCCTGGGCAGCAGGAGCACCCCCAGTGCCAGGAAGTTGGCTGCTGCTGCCTTCCCCTGGTGAGTCATCCCCCTCAACAGTATCCAAAGCGGTATACTTGTTTGAAAGGGGGATGTCCGCAGGGGTTCCCTGCACTACCTGCCTGCCTTTGTTGCTCCGCCTCACAGGTTCGCAACCCCAGAGGGCACCCGCCAAAAGTGTCGAGACACGAGCAGCAGGAAAATGAGCAAGGGGCCTCCACATCTGCTGATGCCAAGGGAGAACCACCACGTAGGAGCATGCGTAAGAGAAAGATACTGCACAAATAGTCACAAATGTAGTCACTTGGGTGAAATGTGATGTTTAATGTTGAAAAGCCATCAGTTGGTTATTGTAAATAAAAATTCTGATTGCAACTGTTGCAGTTGTGGCGTGTGTCATTTCGCTAATGGGACTTCCACATTGAGGGTTTAGGATTACTTGCAATTGTCAGTATGGTGGTCAGATTGCTAGGAATCCGCAGGTTCTTGGCCATTGTCGATGGTCTGATAAGAAGGTGCAAGACAAAATTGTTTGATTGTGCAGGCTAAGCAAATCTGGCCAAGATGAGTGCGTCCCTTGCATCCTGGGCAGCAATGTGGTCGCGCGCTGGCGCCTTCTGGCCTATGCAGCTTCAGGTGGGTGAGCAGCAGCTTGGCACTCCTGTTGTTGCTGCTGCTGTTGGTGGTGCTGTTGTTCATGGTTCTGCTGCTGCCACAGCTGGTGTTCGTCCGAATCTGATGTCCAGGAGGAAAGGAAATAAATGGCTCCCATTCTTCTGGTATATGCCTCAGTTGAGGAAGCGCTCAGTCAAGGTGGCGAGAGGGGTTTCCCAGGAGGTCACACTGGAGATGGGTGTCAGGCTCCAAACTTCCACAGCTATGGTTATGCCTGCTAAAAGTTCCCCCAGATCTGAGGCAACAAAGTCCTGCCACCTGCAAATGATGACTGATCAAATCTCCTATTTAATGGTGGAGCTGCAGCTGATAGTCAGCAATCCAATTGTGCTGCCACCAAGTTTCACTGTCGTGTTTCAGAGGAGGCGTGCATCATGTCGGAAAAGTGTTAAAATCAGGAAGGTCTCTCAAAATGGGATTATAGAGGCAATTCAGTGGTTCTTAAGGGCCTTAAGGGCCTATCCTGTCTCCTAGATGCGGGACGGAGATGGGATCAGAAACCATGCATTTGGGAAAATTGCTTGGAGGCAGGATGGAGGTGGGGTCGGGCCCGCCCGCCACTTTTTGCAAATTTAACACCCCACACACCTCCATTCCCGCCTCCTCGGGCCTGGCAAAATCGAGCCCTATGCCTCTATTTATGAAGCCCAGGATCCCATATGCTTTTTTAACTGCTTTCTCAACCTGCCCTGCCACGTTCAATGATTTGTGACTGCTAGGGAGCCGGATAGCGCAGATTTAGAAGAGGTTGAGAAGGAGGTGCCGCAAACACTGGTCCTGTCCAACAGGTGCGAAGTACTCGCTACCTTTGAGGACAAGGAGAAAGACTGCAGGGAGGACAGCCACATTGCAGACCAAGGCACCGTGGCTCAGAAGGCTGTCTAAGGGGGGGAAGAGCAGAATAGAAATGTGGTAGTGATAGGGGACTCTATAATTAGGGGGATAGATAGCGTCCTCTGCAGCCAAGAATGAGAATCCCAAAGGTTGTGTTGCCTACCCATTGCCAGGGTAAGGGATATCTCATGGTGGCTGGAAAGGAACTTGGAAAGGGAGGGGGTAAATCCAGTTGTCATGGTCCATGTTGGAACAAACGACATAGGTAGGAACAGGGAGGAGGTCCTGCTGAAAGAGTATCAGGAGTTAGGCTCTGAATTAAAAAGCAGGACCTTGAGGATAATAATCTCTGGATTATCATCAACTCTCTCTGTTACCTCATCAAAAAACTCGATCAAGTTAGTTAAACACGATTTGCCTTTAACAAATCCATGCTGGCTTTCCTTACTTAATCCACACTTGTCCAAGTGACTGTTAACTTTGTCCCTGATTATCGTTTCTAAAAACTTCCCTACTACCGAGGTTAAACTGACTGGCCTGTAGTTGCTGGGTTTATCCTTACACCCTTTTTTGAACAAGGGTGTAACATTTGCAATTCTCCAGTCCTCTGGTGCCACCCCCGTATCTAAGGAGGATTGGAAGATTATGGCCAGTACCTCCACGATTTCCTCCTTAACTTCCCTCAGCATCCTAGGATGCATCCCATCCGGTCCTGGTGACTTATCAAATTTAAGTACTGCCAGCCTTTCTAGTACCTCCTCTTTATCAATTGTTATCTCATCCAGTATCTCAACTACCTCCTCTTTCTCCATGACTTTGGCAGCGTCTTCTTCCTTGGTGAAGACAGATGCAAAGCACACATTTAATACCTCAGCCATGCCCTCTGCCTCCATGTGTAGGTCTCCTTTTTGGTCCCTAATTGGCCAAACCCCTCCTCTTATTACCCATTTATTATTTATATGCCTATAGAAGACTATTGGATTCCCTTTTATGTTAGCTGCCAATCTATTCTCATGCTCTGTCTTTGCCCCTCTTATTTTCTTTTTCACCTCCCCTTCTGAACTTTCTATATTCAGCCTGATTCTCACTTGTATTCTCAACCTGACATCTGTCATACGCACTCTTTTTCTGCTTTATCTTACTCTCTATCTCTTTCGTCATCCAGTGACCTCTGGCCTTAGTTGCCCTATCTTTTCCCCTCGTGGGAATGTACCTCGAGTGTACCTGAACCATCTCCTCTTTAAAGGTAATCTATTGTTCGATTACAGTTTTGCCTGCCAATCTTTGATTCCAATTTACCCAGGCCGGATCAGTTTTCAACCCACTGAAATTCGCCTTCCTCCAATTAAGTATTTTTACTCTAGATTGCTCCCTGTCCTTTTCCATAGCTAATATAAACCTTATGATACTATGATCACTGTTCCCTAAATGTTCCCCTATTGACACTTGCTCCACTTGACCCACCTCATTCCCCAGAACCAGATCCACCAATGCCTCCTTCCTTGTTGGGCTGGAAACGTACTGATCAAGAAAGTTCTCCTGAACACACTTCAGAAATTCTTCCCCCTCTCTGCCCTTTGCACTATTTCTATCCCAGTCTATATTAGGATAATTGAAGTTTCCTATTATCACTATGCTATAGTTCTTGCAACACTCTGTAATTTCCTTGCAAATTTGCTCCTCTATATCTTTCCTACTAGTTGGTGGCCTATAGAATACACCTAGTAGTGTAATGGCACCACAATTATTTCTTAACTCTAGCCAAATAGATTCTGTCCTTGACCACTCCAGGACATCCTCTCTCTCCAGCACAGTAACATTTTCCTTAACCAATACTGCCACCCCACCTCCTTTCTTTCTTTCCCTATCTTTCCTGAAAACCTTTTATCCAAAGGTGTCTTTGTGTAAAGAAAGAATATAAAAAATGTGGGTCTCCTTTAATCATGCAATACTAGCATGGACAGTTTAAAAGAGAGACATATATAGAATATATAGAAGCATTTTAGCTTATGCCCTACCTGGGACTTAACGTAGTTGCAACTGAAAATATGTCTAACTGAAATACAGTGAATACAAAATAGTTATGCCTATATTGGATATAGCAGGGACCTGACTGATGCAGTGGGATGGAATAACAATGTCCTTTCACCCCTATCACCTAGGTTTGAATTTGGACAAAAACAGATGGGACAAAGTCTTTGGATTGTGGCAGCTGTTAAGCATCTATTGCAAAATGAGTTTGGGCAATTGGTAATTAGGCTATATTGGATCTGCATATATGTATTGAATAGATATGTATCATCCATGTGACAGAGTGAAAAATAAATTAGAACAATATTATTAAAGAGCAATGACCACCAGATTTAACAGAGCTAATGATCGTGTGATGCATTTGATCTGTGCAGGTAACGTCAGTACCGCAGTCGATTATTGATGGATCATTCATCTAGTCATTATTCCTATAATGACTGAATCTTCAGTGTGTGTGAAAACAATGAAATCATGATGGACATCGGAATCCTCTTCCTCTCTTAAATGTCAAGCTGTGTAATTAACCTTGTTTTAACCTTATTTCCTTTGAAAATGTTGAGTACCGAGTTTGTGCTGATACAGTGCTGCAGTATTTTCAGCATACTTTGAGCATTTAACAGGAGAGTTGCTGTTTTCTGATGTTGCTATATATTGGAATTTGGCATAAAGACAGGTTAGCATTGCCGAAACTGAATGATCTCTCATTTCAAAACATGCTAGTTAATGCGATTTTCTTACAGCTTCATTCTGTACACATCAGTGTCAAACTGGATGACGCTTATATGTACAACATGGAATATCGGCTTGCAAAAGGGCACACCATTTTGCACTAAAAACGGATTAGACTAAACAGAGAATTGTATGTGTAGTGTAAGACTGGCACACTATGCTGATTTTAACATTCCTGGGTACTGTACAGAGCAGTCAGAAGTAAGATGTCTGTGTTTGCTTACACAATGTTCTGCTGTGTGGTGGCCAGGGGTGGGGAGGGGGGTGGTGGGGGGGCGAAGTGGGACGGCCTGGAAGACACGTCTGTGAATTACCTAACCAGAAAATGAGCTACGAGATGCACTGACGCATTCTGCTGTTTTTGAAGCCGATCAGAACAATTTAAAATGACTGGCCAGCTCTTCAGTGGATATGTTTTATGCGCATCCAGGCTGGGCTGTACTGATTTGTTTGAAAGCACATTACTGACAGATAAATTCAAATATCTTCCCAGAATCAGCTCCTTTCAAATCATGTACCATGGCAGCTCAGTTCTAATGAAATGACAGTACGATTGTAACAGTGATTGCGAGGCGGTGTGACAACAGTAAGGATCATTAGCATGCTGGCAGCACTGTGCAGCACGTAGCTGTACAACTCACTTTCCTGATTTGGCTGTGGTAACACCATTAAAGCTCTCCTTCTGACTTTGCAGAAACTTTCCTGAGACATTTATGGAACTAACTGAAACGCAGTAATTTAAGGAGTTGGGGCATTTTTTTCTCCTCTACAAATTTAGGAGATAAATTTCTTTGATGTTTTTCGGTGTATTAACGATGCTGGAATGCCGCAGTACATTCTTTTAGCGGGAGAATTTGTATGGAAGTCGTTTCTGCTGCTTGTGCGCCTTTAAAATGCTTCTCCTGACTTTCTTTGTGCTTTAGTGCCTTCCCACAATCCGCTCGCCGAGTCCTCGCTGGCCTCACTTGCAAATCACTTCCTGTCAGCCAGTGGCGCTGTTGATGCGAGTTTCCTGGCTTTACTCTGCTATTGCACTCTGGGGTAGTAAAGCTGACATATAAAGCTGATGCCAGTATCACCTGATCAAAGCGGATGTAAGGAGTTTGTCAGCTTTGAAGATTCTGGAAAGTTTGATTAGTGAATTCAGCTGTTTCAAAATGTTATTCCTACCCTTTTTATAAATTTGTTGCTATGGAGACCTCCACTTGATTTTGACTGCCTGCTACTGGGTCAAGCCACCTGAAGATTTTTGCCCCCTGCCCTTGCAGTCCAAGTAACTCAGGAGCAGGGATGGTTTCCCCTTCAGGCATATCTCTTTAAGCTATTATTATTATGGAGGAAGAGCAGCAGCATTTGAAGAGAATGAGAATCAGGATTCATGGCAGAAGAATGCAGCCTACTAGATATTACATTCCTCAAAAGAATTAACAGGCAGTACAGGTCCTATGAGGACCACTTTTAGGAGCTCTGTGTCAGAAGGGTTTGTTGCCACTGGCCATCTGTGACCTCCTGTACGAATATCAGAAGCTATGCTATTTTCCAGCACAGCTCTATCTGTGGCTGTGAAGGTCACTACCGCCCATAATTTTTATGACTGAGGCTCCTTTTGGATATCTCTGAGGATCTCTATAACATTAGCCGGTAGCAGTATGGACATGCATACACCAGGTCACTAAATGCCCTGTACAGCAACACAGCCCACTTCATCAGCTTTGTGCTTTTAAAAGGGATGCACAGCAGTTTCCTGGTCGTTCAGCTGCTTGCACCCGTTTTACACATGATTTACACCAATGCTTGCACCATTGGGTATTGGAATGCAGGCCGCAGGTAGGCACAAAGTTTCTATTAAAGCGGCACTAGCAGTGTAAATCACATTGAGGAATTTCCAGGCCATAGTCCTCGATGGAGTCACATGGTAAAAAAGTAGATGGAAACATTTCTGTTAGTAAGCTATAAATTTCTTAGGCCCTTCACAGTGCACCTCTGGGCTCCACAAATATAATGTGGCACCGGGTTCTGTGAAAGGCCCTCCACCCCCGGGACCTACCTGAACACTGGCCGGTTCGGCCTCTGCACTGCTGGAAGTTATACCGGCCTGCAGCCAGTGAGCTGCAGCGGCACGTTCCTGCTGACCGTATGGTAATGAGGCCCAGCCCTCAAACTGGACCAGGCCTCCTGTCGGCACACTCCGCTAGTCAGTTATCTGGCCTGTGATTAAAACCTACCCTGCCATTTTGGCATCTTAGCATTGGTTGTTTGTCATAGTTTTCCTGCTACGGAACAACAATGATTTAGATGAGGAAGACAACTTCATCATGGGGACAGCAAATGCAGGTGGAATGATACTTGAGGCATTAGAGTCATAGTCATAATGGCACAGAAGGAGGCCATTTGGCCCATTGAGTCCGATTATACCCACGCCTGAATTTACCCCAGGACTGCTGCTTTCACAGACCCCGACACTCTTTACTATACTTGTCAGCGGAAACCCGTCTTTAATCACCTCCGTTTCAGAGGAGAGGCTTTCAATGATATATATCATCTGCTCCAGAATGACCCATGGACGACTTTTGGAAGAATAATTGCTCTTCCTGTAGTTGTGAAGGTTACCATAGCTTTAAGCTTTTATGCCATTGAATCCTTCCAAGCCACCACAGAAACATCTGCCAGATCAGTCAGTATGCATTCCATGAATATTTCAGGTAAGTGACAGATACTTTGTTTGCTAGGGACAACATAGTTATCAGTTTCCTTGTGGAAAGGAGATATCAGTTGAAATACGGTGCAGGATTCTCAGGGGGATATTTTGGCCAAAGGGTGTAAACAGGCACTACATGGGTGCGGTGCTAATAAGACACGCCTGTTTGAAAGTCTGGAGTTAGCACACAATTTTGGTCCTAATTGCTGATTACCATCATTTGAACCAGACACCTGCAGGTTTAGCACTCAAGCGCTGATTAGACACAATTTTCATGGAGCAGTATATGTGGGCTCCTCGCGCCCACTTCTACTGAAGGTGGGGAGAGCTCTGGCTGGCGCACAGTGGCACATTACAGGATGGCTCAGGGACCGAGGGAGAGGGTGCACAGGTTCTCCGATGCGACACTGGAGGTCGTGGTGAAGGAGGTCCAGAGGAGGAGGGATGTCCTGTACCCGAAGGGGGATGGTCATCAGCTCGCCCTCCTGTCCCTCTCTCCTGCAGCAGCTGGTGCTGCTCTGCCTGGCCTCATGTCCTCCTCCCATTCCTCGTCCAGACCAAGGGGTCCCCTAGCAAGATGCCCATGACCAAGCACTCCCTTTCTCCTGGTGACTCCTATAAAGTGTCCAATAAGGTAGAGTAGGACCGCACTTACCCTTTTTAGGTGAAGTCCTCAGAGAATTTCTGGAATAAGTGTTGCTAGAGTGTTGGTGAAGTCCTGACAAAGTGTCCCAGAAAGTCTCCTGATGTGCTTCAGAGGTCCTCTTCACAGCTCCAGCAGCAAGTGAACATGAAAAGGTGAGTATCCCTTTAAGTAGCACTCAAAATCGACATCAGCGCCATGTCAGCTGGTTGCTGTTAGGACAGAGCATTAAGGCTAGCGCTAGCCACCAAAATGCCGTGCAGCTTCTTTAATGATGAGCCTCCGGGCGGCCCTTCCTAGCGCAGGCTTCACCTCCTTTATCAAGATGGTGTCTTGCACTAAATGTGGGCTAAACTGGCGTTTTAGCTCAAGACCTCATCTTGGCCACCTTGGAGGATTGTTAGTGTCTGAACGCGTTGTCGAAAATCACCCCAAAGTGTATAGGGTGTGGTAAGTGGCATCCCCATAGACATCAGGGCCTAGAAATTCGATGATGCTGCGCCTGTTTTGCAGGTGTAAACAGGCACCAAAGTGTCTAATATGGCGGACAGCGTGCACACACATATTCCTCACTGGAAGCGCGCTGCCCACCAAGCTTGATTAGCACTCGCAGCTTGCCTGAATTATGATGACAATGAGGCCCGAAGATGAATTTAGATTGGTACTCAGTCCTCTCTGTACTGGCCTGCCGTTAGAATCGTGCCTGGTTTGGGGCACTAACGAATTTTGGCCCCCATGTCTCCAGACAGCCAATATTGTGAACTGGGCACATCCTTCCTTGCGTACCTGCAATTGAATGCAGCAGGCATCTAGATTCTGGTGAGGGCGCAGGTTCAAAGCAGACTGAAAGTTTTTGTAAGTCACAGTGCAAGCTAGTTGTGTGCCATGCAATAATTATGTCCTGTGCTTCCAGCCTAGCTCCCAGGATTAATTTTCCAGCCATTGGGAGGTTATCACAGTGAGTAGCATGGGATAACCTTACAATTATCAACAAGGATAGCTCTCTGAACTGCCGCACTGCCACACCTCTGCTATAGGCAGACGTAGTCCTAAAATTGCCAACATCACAATTTTAGAGCCTATACCAGGGTGGTACCAGAACCAGGCGGTCGTCATATATTGGCCTTGGAGGGGATGCAGCGCAGATTCACCAGAATGATACCGAGGCTAAAAGGGTTAAATTATGAGGACAGGTTGCATAGGCTAGGCTTGTAGGCCCTTGAATATGGAAGATTATGTGGGGGGGTCTAATTGAGGTGTTTAAGATGTTCAAAGGAGTTGATAGGGTAGAGAGAGAGAAACTATTTCCTCTGGTGGGGGAGTCCAGAACAAGGTGGCATTACCTTAAAATTAGAGCTAGGCCGTTCAGAGGTGATGTCAGAAAGCACCTCTTCACACAAAGTGTAGTGGAAATCGGGAACTCTCTCTCCCAAAAAAGCTGTTGAGTCTAACTCAATTGAAAATGTCAAAACTGAGATTGATAGATTTTTGTTAGGCAAGAATATTAAGGGTTACAGAACCAAAGTGGGTAGATGGAGTTAAGATACAGATCAGCAATGATCAAATTGAATGGTGGAACAGGCTGAATTACCTATGTAAGACACCCAAGTTGTGTATACATATATACATAGGATTAGGATTTGGTTTAATCTCATATGATTAAAGATTTGGGTTCTTTCTACTTAATGAAATGGTTAATAGTTGTTCATTCTCAGGATGCTTTAGGGTTTAGTTTGTCAGGGTGCAATTTAGCTGGCATTGTGGTTTAATTTTCTGCTGAAACGACAGGATGTGTAAGATTCGTGTCTCTTGACTTGTTTTCATGACCACATTGTGAAACAGTTAGCCAAGACAGTTTTGAAATAAGAAGTGGAACAATGGAAGACAGGATGAAAACAGTTGGCATCTGTTGTTTTGAAGGAAACACTTCGGGCTCGATTTTCATTGAGCCATGGAGTCAGGCTTGGAGGCATGTGGGGGGTTAAAATCACAGAAACTGGCGGGCGGGACACCCCCCTCCCCCCTGCCTGGTTCCTGACTCCGAGCAATTTTAACTCAGGCGTGTCTGATGATCCTGACTCCGTCCCGCATCCAACAGGCGGAACTGGTCTTTAAGGCCCTTAATTACCACTAAATGCCCTCTATAATCCTATTTTAACAGGCCCTTGCAACTTTAACCCTTTCACCACGTAAAACACGCCTGGTGGGAATCACGAATGTGAAACCTGGCGGGAGCACTATTGGATTGCTGACTATCAACTGCAGGTCAACCATTAAAGAGGAGATTTGATCAGCCATCATTTGCAGGTGGCAGGACTTAGTGGTCTCAGGTCTGGGTCAACTTTTACAAGGCTTAACCACACCTGTGGAAGGTTGGAGCCTCACACCCCTCTCCAGTGTGTCCTCCTGGGAAACCTCTCTCGCCAGCTTCACTCAGCGCTTCCTCAACGGAGGCACATACCAGAAGCATGGGAGCCATTTATTTCCTTCCCATCTGGGCATTAGAGGAGCTCGAGCACCAGCCGCGGCACCAGCAGAACCAGGAACAACAGCAGCAACAGCAGCAGCAGCAGCAGCAGGAGCGCCAGGCTGCTGCTCACCCACCTGAGGCTACACAGGCCAGAAGGGGCCAGCGCCTGGAAGCCCATCGGCGCAGGAGATACCCCCCAAACAGGGGCTACAGACGCAGGGTCACCTATCTCAACATGTCTGAGCAGCAGTGCCAAAGGCGGCTCCGACTTTCGCGAGAGGTAGTGACTGACATCTGCGCAATGCTACAGCAAGACTTGCTGCCCAGAGGACCAGGTGGACAAGCATTACCAGTGGCCATCAAAGTCACCAGCACACTCAACTATTTTGCCTCAGGCTCATTCCAGGGATCAGCAGCAGACATCAGCAGCAGCTCCCAGGTGGCCGCAAACACTTGCATCATGCAGGTAACCGATGTCCTCTTTGCCCTCGCGCACAATCAGATCCATTTCATCAAGGATCGAGCAAGTGTCACGGCGCGAGCGGTTGGATTAGCTCATCTGGCAGGCTTTCCAAGGGTGCAGGACGTCATTGACTGCACACATGTGGCCCTTAGGGAACCCCATCGCAATCCAGGTATTTTTGTCAACCGCAAGGGCTTCCACTCCCTCAACGTTCAGCTGGTGTGTGACCACAAGAAGGAGATTTTGCATGTTTGTGCCATGTACCCTGGCAGTTGCCATGAATCCTTCATACTGCACCAGTCTAGTGTGCCTCCGCTATTCAGTCCGGCAGACCAATTTACAGGATGGCTACTTGGAGACAAGGGCTATCCCCTGAGGACGTGGCTAATGATGCCGTTGAGGAGGCCAGCCTACGAAGCTGAGGAGCGCTACAACTCCAGCCACATTTCCACCAGATCCATTATCGAACAAACCATTGGTTTGCTGAAGATGCGCTTCAGATGCCTGGATAGATCAGGTGGAGCCCTGCAGTACTCAGCAGCCAGGGTCTCCAGAATCGTCGTGGTTTGCTGTGCACTTCACAACATGGCACAGCGTCGTGGCTTGCAGATTCCTGAGGACCAAGTGGCTCCTCACATATCCTCCTCAGATGAGGAGGAGGAGGAGGAGGAGAGCGAAAACAAACAACTTGTAGAGGCCCATCAACCAGCGGCAGCATTACGCGAGAACATTGCTGCCCGGGATGCAAGGAACGCATTCATCCTGGCCAGATTTGCTTAGCCTAGTCAATCAAACACTTTTGCCTCACAGCTTCTTACCAGAGCATTGACAATGGCCAAGAATCAGAGGATTCCTAGCACTCTGACCACCATACTGACAGTTGCAAGTATTCCTAAGGCCCCACTGTGGAAGTCCCAATAGCGAAATGACAGATGCCACAACTGCAACATTTGCCATCAGAACTTTTATGCGCAATTACGACGTGATGGCATTTTTACACTAAACACAAAATTCCACCCAAGTGACTACCCTTGTGACTACTTGTGCTTTATCTTCCTCTTACGCTTGCTTCTACGTAGTGCTTCCCCTGTGGCTTCAGCAGATGTGGAGGCCCCTTGCTCACTTTCCTGCTGCTCCTGTCTCGACACCTTTGGCGGGCGTCCTCTGGGGTTGCGAGCCTATGAGGGCTCGTCAACAGTCTGCTGCTCCTGCGGCTGTGCAGGGGTTGAAACGTCTATCTCACTTGGGTGTGGACTCTGGTGGGGCTCTGACCAAGGGCTCTGCAGTGGCATGGAAGTGTGAGCGCTTGGAGAGGAACCCCCACTTCCTTGAGGTCTGCCACCAACCTCCCTCTCATGGGTCAGGTCCCCCTCCGCGCCTGCAAGTGGCTGGAGAGCACCTTGCTGCACATCAGGGGGGCTATGGGGACCCGTATCTGCAATGGCAGTCCTACTCAGAAGGACTTCCATGAAGGTCTGGTTTCTCTGTTCAATAGATGCCCATCGCTCCATAAGAGATGTCATTCTATTCTGAACAATGACCATGTTTTCCATACCCTGGCGACTAAGCTCCTCCATGGCCGTAGCCCTCCTCTCCTCTACCTTAGCCATCCTCTCCTGTATGGTAGCCAGCCTTACCATGGAGGTAGCAATCATTTCCATGGAGGTAGCCATCCTTTCTGTGTTGATGCGTTCATACGCCAATGACTCCACAAAGGCTCTGCTCATGTTCGCTATGGACTCCTCCATTCGCTCCACACTCGCAACGACCCTAGAGACAAAACCTGCCAGAGACTCCTGCATCTGTGCCTGGAGTTCCATCACCTCTGATCTTATGGATGGACCCAGAGGCAGAGGGTTGACATGCTGCTGAGCCGAGCTGGCATAGTCCTGCGCCCTCCGACGAGGACTCTCCACTGCTGTCCCTGTCGCCACAATCTGCTGATGCTCACTTGTGAGATGTGATACACCAGGTGACAACACTACTCTATGCCCCGAAGGTCCCAGCAAGGTGTGAGTGTCTGCGCTGGTGCTGGGTGCGCTGAATTCTGCTGACGCTGCGCCCTCAGATGTTGCAGCTTCCTCTGAGGAGTCTGGCTGCTCAGCCTCTTCTTCCTGGCTAGGGGGACGGATGCTTGTGATGGTCCTGTGGGGGAGTAAAGGAAAGAGTCAGAGATGTGATGCAAAGGCTACATGCACATAGCTTTTTGCAGATGCTCATAAGTGCATCTGTTACTGCTTCACAATCACTATCAGCAACTCATGCAATGTCAAAGAGGGAGATGGGAAACTTTTCTGTCACCAGCTTGCTGTGTTACACCCGTCTGTCTGTCCCCCACATGCAAATCATCCTCAATGCCCATGATTTCCAGGACGGCCTCCTCCCAGGGGGTCAGGTGGGCTATTGAGGGTGGACCGCCTCCTGTCCTGGCTCGCTCTCTTTTGTTGTGAGCTCTCTTTTCCTGCAATGAGGGAGACAAGTGGAGGTTGAGTGAGAATGAAGGAGTGAGTGTAGAGATTGCATAGCATAGATACTTAGAAGGAGATAAAGATGGAGTGAGGTTGCAAGACCAAGGGGCCCTCCCTGTGTGTTGTCAGTTGTGTTCAAAGCATCAGAGTGCTAGGGAGTGTGAGGGCTGCATGGTGGAATAGTTATGTGAATGTGAGCATAGAGAGAGAGGGAATGGGTAAGGGTGCATGGATGTCAGTGTCAAGTGGGATGTGGAGGAAGAGATTGCTAAAGCTGAGTGCTGGTGAGGAAAGGCAGTGGGGATCAGATTGAGGGTGATGGGAAATTCATACTTACTTTTCCAGTGCGTTGAAGGTCATGAAATATTTTCCTGCACTGCATCCAGGTTCTGCGGGTGACTCCTAAGGAGTTGACCTCTTCAGCCACCTGCATCCACACAGCCTTGGCCTGAGTGGGAGGCCTCTTCCTCCCTGATGAAGGGAACAGGACCTTCCTGTTGGCCCTAGCCCCATCCAGCAATGCCTGCAGTGCCGCCTCGTCAATGCGAGGAACTGCTCTTGCCCTCCTGCTTGTCATCTTTCCTGCAGGTCCCTCTGACACCAAATGGAGGAAGCTTGGAAGCCTGCAGAAGAAGCAAGGCTTGCTGTGGACCTTAAATGCAGCAGCAATGATGACGTCATCAGAGGGGACTTTCAGTCATGAAAAACCCCTTTGCAAAGGCTTCCCACACGCTGGAAATCAATTGGCCAATTGAGTTAAAATTGCATCAATCTCCCACATCCATTTAGATTCGTGTGGGAAACATGAAATTCGGATAACACGAGAACAGCGCGCACCTGAGTTAAAATCGAGCCCTTCCTTTCTCAGGGTCTTGCTCACAATAACACTTGTCATGCCATAATTAATTATCACTGACAGTGTTCATGAGAAACAGACTATAAAGATCCTAAGCCTTTACTTTAACAAGTTGTAGAGAGAATTGGTTTGGAAAGGGATAACGAATGTTAAGTTTCTCTCCGGTTAAAGCAAACAGGGTAATATAATTTATTTCTCTGCATGTCTACTGCTTAAAGATATTGGGACATCACAGCAGGAGTTCCTTAGGGCAGTGTCCTAGTAACAACCATCTTCAGCTGCTTCATCAATGACCTTCCCTCCATCATAAGTTCAGAAGTCGGGAGGTTCGCTGATGATTGCAGTGTTCAGTTCCATTCAGATAATGAAGTAGTCCGTGCCCGCATGCAGCAATACCTGGATGATATTCAGGCTTGGGCTGATAAGTGGCAAGTAACATTCGGGCCACACAAGTGCCAGGCAATGACTATCTGCAACAAGCGAGAGTCTAACCACCTCCACATGCCTTTCAATGGCATTTACATCACCGAATCCCCCACCATCAACATCCTGGGTTTCACGATTGACCAGAAACTTAACAGGACCAGTCACATAAATACTATGGCTACAAGAGCAGGTCAGAGGCTGGGTATTCTGTGGCGAGTGACTCACCTCCTGACACCCCAAAGCCTTTCCACCATCTAAAAAACACAAGTAAGGAGTGTGATGGAATAGTCTCCACTTGCCTGGACGAGTGCAGCTCCAACAACACTGAAGAAGCTCGACACCATCCAGGACAAAGCAGCCCGCTTGATTGAGGTACCCCATCCTAACCTTAAACACTCACTCCCTCCACCAACAGCATAACATGTCTAGTGTTTACCATCTACAAGATGCACTGCAGCAACTCGCCAAGGCTTCTTCGACAGCACCTCCCAAACCCACGAACTCTTCCACCTAGAAGGACAAGGGAAGCAGGCGCATGGGAACACCACCAACTCCAAGTTCCCCTCCAAATCATACACCACCCTGACTTGGAAATATATCGCCGTTCATTCATCGTCACTGGGTCAAAATCCTGGAACTCCCTCCCTAACAGCACTGTGGGAGTATCTTCAGCACACGAACTGCAGCGGTTCAAGAAGGCGGCTCACCACCACCTTCTCAAGGGCAGTTAAGGATGGGCAATAAATGTTGGCCTTGCCAGCAATGCCCATACCCCATGCATAAATTTAAAAAAGGTGAGGTGCCATGATGGAATCGGTGAATCAGCTGCAGGAACTAGCACTGTGGGGCTGCCTGCCAGCCAGTTCATCAGATCTTTTTTTCTCTGAATATTCAGCACTTGTGAAGGATACAAAGGGCATTCATTTTAAGAGATTGGACTGTAAATTGCAAAGCAGAAGAGGTGACTGAACAATGATAGCAGGTCTTTTAAGTAATCAGAATGTCTGAAGACCATAAACAGTCACATAATTGTAAGCGGTCCATCCCATTACCAGCCTGAACATGACAACTCTCCTCCAACTTCTCCATCTCTCATTGCCTTCCCAGTGTGTCTGCTGGGGAGTTGTAGAGCTTCCTCCTCATATCTAGTCAGGAACCTGATGCTCATCATTCCTCCACCCATGTCACTCTACTGCCTTTATTTGTGTACATGCTTCTTCTTTGCAAAGAACACAAAGATATAAACAGGTTACTGACTAATTCACAGTTTTATTTCACCCAGGGGTCAGCAGACATTCCATTGTGATAGTTCTTTCATGTGCAGCCAATGACTGTACCTGAACCTTTATAAAACATTGGTTCGGCCTCAACTGGAATATTGTGTCCAATTCTGGGCACCTTACTTTAGGAAGGATGTGAAGGCTTTAGGGAAGGTGCAGAAAATATTTACAAGAATGGTTCCAGGGATGAGGGACTTCAGTTACGTGGATAGACTGGAGAAGCTGGGGTTGTTCTCCTTAGAGCAGAGAAGGTTGAGAGGAGATTTGATAGAGGTGTTGAAAATCATGAGGGGTCTGGATAGAGTAGAGAGAGAGACACTGTTCCTATTGGCAGAAGGGTCGCGAACCAGAGGACACAGATTTAAGGTGACTGGCAGAAGAACCGAAGGCGACATGAGGAAAAAATTTTTTACGCAGCAAGTGGTTATGACCTGGAATGCACGACCTGAAAGGGTAATGGAGGCAGATTCAATCATGGCTTTCAAAAGGGAATTGGATAAGTATCTGAACAAATATTTTTTGCAGGGTTACGGGGAAAGGGCGGGGGTGTGGGACTAGCTGATGTGCTCTTGCAGAGAGCCGGCACAGGCTCGACAGGCCGAATGGCTTCATTTTGTGCTGCAACCATTCTATGATTCTTGTATGACACTATGCAGTAATCTCTTCACTTTAAGTACCTCATGAAATATGATATGGGATTGTGGAATGGTGGGAGTCAAATGTATGTCTGTGGGGCTGGGGGTGGGGGGGGTGCGGAGCGGTGGTGGATGTTGGTGAGGTTTCCTTATGTTTAATTATCTTTATCATTCCTTCAATTAAGCTGTGTGGTCCTAGATATTGTAAAGGTGAGTGATGCATATAGAATCATCTATATATATAAAAGGATATGTCTCTCTGTCTGTCTCTCTGTCTGTCTCTCTGTCTCTCTGTCCGGCTATACAATCAAAAGTTATAGAGCGTACCTACACATATCAAAAGAAAGCTCATCATTAGGGGACTCTTGTAGGCATATTTACTTTTTGCTCGGACAAAAATTGTGCCGACGGTATCCAAAAAACGTTCAAAATTCTGCTCATTATCCGCTCATTTGCATCGAGTGGGGGCGGGTTCATTGTGTGTGCGGGCGGGCCATCCTACAGTCGAGTGACAGGACCATTGACCAATCCTACACTTCAGTGACCTGACGGTTGACCAATCGGTGCGTGTGTGAGCGGGCCTTATCATTCTGAACCGAGGTGAGTGTCAGCCATCTTGATTCCTAACTACTAACTATTGATTTCTTTTTCCCACTTTCTGTGTGTGTGGAGGAGATTTTATCCAGCACAAATTTGATACTTAGGAGCCCAACTAGCTCATTATATAAGTTGCGTGTAATAAATGAGTCCAGTATGTGATTTATATCTCGGGGCCATGTCAGTGCGGGGGCCCGGGGCCTAGGCTTCTCCAACCGCCAGCAGCGCAACTCCAGTCCCAGGCTCTCCCGGCCTAGACAGGGACCAACACCGGCAGAGGGGAGAGGGTCTGCTGCCTCCGCTCCATTCCCGGGGTCGGTAGGTGGGGAGGCTTCATAAGCAACTGGGGTAGGTCGCAAGCCCTGAATAATTATCTGAAGGTCCCGTGTTTGCAGCTGAGGGGATTTCTTCTGCTGACAGCCCCAGGTTAACAGCAGCCATCTTTGTCAAGGAGGGCGAAAGGTTTCAGTGCAACGCCATTTTGATTCAGTGTGTAACAGAGTGCATGCGCAGCCATCTTAGTACAGGAATATAGAGTGGGTGGGGCTTCAGTGCTCCCAATCGGGTCCTGGAGAGACAATCGAGTGTGTGGGCGGGGCCTAATCTTTCCAACTGAACAGCAAGCGGCGGCCATTGTTGTTTGTGATACAACACACTGACAGGTGAGGACCCCCTTTTTTAATAAAAAGATTGGTGAGGTTGTAAAGTGTATGTTATAGAAAGATTTGCCAAAAATGTTTTATAAGTACTTTAAGTTTCATGTTTCAAGGTATTAAAAGGTAGGCTGGGCCATGTCAGTGCAGGGGCCCGAGGCCTAGGCTTCTCCAATGGCTGGCAGTGCAACTCCAGTCCCAGGCTTCCGGCCCAGACAGGGACCAACACTGGCAGAGGGGAGAGGGTCTGCTGGCTCCCCTTCTCCCTTTCACCCCCCTTCCCCCCCTCCCACACTCCCCCTTCCCCATCCCACACACCCCCTTCGCCCCCTCCCACACACCCCCTTCACCCCCGCTCCCACACCCCCCCTTCCCCCCCTTCCCACACCCCCCCTTCCCCCCTCCCACACACCCCCTTCCCCCCCTCCCACACACCCCTTCCCCTCCCCACACACCCTTCCCCCTCCCACACACCCACTTCCCCTACCTCCCAAACACCCCCTTCCCCCCTCCCACACACCCCCTTCCCCCCCACACACACCCTTCCCCCCTCCCACACACCCACTTCCCCCACCTCCCAAACACCCCCTTCCCCACCTCCCACACCCCCCCCTTCCACCCACACACCCCCTTCCCCCCCCCACACACCCCCTTCCCTCCCCTCCCACAAACACCCTTCCCCCCTACACACCCCCTTCCCCCCCTCCCACACACCCCCTCCCCCCCCACACACACCCCCATTCCCCCCTCCCACCCCCCCTTCCCCCCTCACCCCCCCCTCCCCCCTTCCCACCCCCCCCCTTCCCCCCCACATGCCCCCTTCCCCCCACACCCCCCCTTCCACCCCACACCCCCCTTCCCCCCCACACACCCCCTTCCCCCCACACCCCCCTTCCCCCCCTCCCACACACCCCCTTCCCCCCTCCCACCCCCCTTCCCTCCCTCCCACACACCCCCTTCCCCCCCACACACCCCCTCCCCCCCCCACACACCCCTTCCCCTCCCCACACACCCTTCCCCCTCCCACACACCCACTTCCCCTACCTCCCAAACACCCCCTTCCCCCCTCCCACACACCCCCTTCCCCCCACACACACCCTTCCCCCCTCCCACACACCCACTTCCCCCACCTCCCAAACACCCCCCTTCCCCACCTCCCACACACCCCCTTCCCCCCACACACCCCCTTCCCCCCCTCCCAGCCCCCCTTCCCACACCCCCCTTCCCCCCCACACACCCCCATCCCCCCCACACACCCCCTTCCCTCCCCTCCCACAAACACCCTTCCCCCCTACACACACCCTTCCCCCCTCCCACACACCCCCCCCACACACACACCCTTCCCCCCACCCCCCCTTCCCCCCTCACACCCCCCCTTCCCCCCCTTCCCACACCCCCCCTTCCCCCCCACATGCCCCCTTCCCCCCGCACCCCCCCCTTCCACCCCACACCCGCCTTCCCCCCCACACACCCCCTTCCCCCCACACCCCCCTTCCCCCCTCCCACACACCCCCTTCCCCCCTCCCACCTCCCTTCCCTCCCTCCCACACACCCCCTTCCCCCCCACACACCCCCTTCCCCCCCACACACCCCCTTCCCCCCCTCCCCACCCCCTTCCCCCCCACCCCCTCCCACTCCCCCTTTCCCCCTCCCCCTCCCACCCCCATTTCCCCCCCACCACCCCCCTTTTCCCCCTCCCACCCCCCTTTTCCCCACCACCCCTTTCCCCCACCCCTTTCTCTCCTTCCCTCTCTCTCTCCTTCCCTCTCTGTCTCTCTCTCTTTCCCTCTGTCTCTCTCTCCCTCTGTCTCTCTCGCCCTCTCTCTTTGTCTCTCTCTCCCTTTCTCTCTCTCTCCCTCTCTCTCTCTCTCTCTCTCTCACACTCCCAGTCTCTCTCTCTCTCACACTCCCACTCTCTCTCTCACACTCCCACTCTCTCTCTCACACTCCCACTCTCTCTCTCACACTCCCACTCCCTCTCTCTCCCCCACTCTCTCTTTCTCCCCACTCTCTCTTTCTCCCCCACTCGCTCTCTCTTCCCCAATCTCTCTCTCTCCCCCACTCTCTCTCTCTCTCCCCACTCTCTCTCTCTCCCCCACTCTCTCTCTCTCCCACTCTCTCTCCCCCACTCTCTCTCTTCCCCCCACTCTCTCTCTCTCTCCCACTCTCTCTCTCTCTCTCCCCCACTCTCTCTCTCTCCCCCACTCTCACTCTCTCTCCCCCACTCTCTCTCTCTTTCCCCCACTCTCTCTCTCTCCCCCACACTCTCTCTCTCTCCCCACTCTCTCTCTCTCTCCCCCACTCTCTCTCTCTCTCCCCCACTCTCTCTCTCTCTCCCACTCTCTCTCTCTCTCCCCCACTCTTTCTCTCCCCCACTCTCTCTCTCTCTCTCTCTCCCCCACTCTCTCTCTCTCCCCAGTCTCTCTCTCTCTCCCCAGTCTCTCTCTCTCTCCCCAGTCTCTCTCTCTCTCCCCAGTCTCTCTCTCCCCCTGTCTCTCTCTCTCTCTCTCCCCCTGTCTCTCTCTCTCTCCCCAGTCTCTCTCTCCCCCCCAGTCTCCCTCTCTCTCTCCCCCAGTCTCTCTCTCTCTTCCCCAGTCTCTCTCTCTCCCCCCCGTCTCTCTCTCTCTCCCCCAGTCTCTCTCTCTCTCCCCCAGTCTCTCTCTCTCTCCCCCAGTCTCTTTCTCTCTCCCCCAGTCACTCTCTCTCTCCCCCCTCTCTCTCTCTCTCTCTCCCCGTCTCTCTCTCTCTCCCCCAGTCTCTCTCTCTCTTTCCCCCAGTCTCTCTCTGTTCCCTCCAGTCGCTCTCTCTCTTCCCCCAGTCACTCGCTCTCTTCCCCCAGTCGCTCTCTCTTCCCCCCAGTCGCTCTCTCTCTCTCTTCCAACAACAACATGCCCTCAAAAAACCCTCGGCACCGCCGGGCACTTCAGCTAGTACAATCATAAAATAGTACAGCACAGGAGGCCATTTGGCGCATCAAGTTTGTGCCAGCTCTTTTGAAGAGCAATCCAGTTAGTCCCACTCTCCCGCTATTTCCCCATATCCCTGCAATTTTTTTTGCCTTTAAGTATTTATCCAATTCCTCTTTGAAGGCTACTATTGAATCTATAGCCATCACCCTACCAGGCAGTGCATTCCAAATCCTAACCGCTTGTTGCATAAAAATGTTTTTCCTCATGTCGCCTCTGGTTCTTTTGCCAATCACCTTAAATCTGTGCCCTCTGGTTATCGACCCTTCAGCCATTGGAAACAGTTTCTCTTTATTTACTCTATCTAAACCCTTCATGATTTGTAAACACCTCTATCAAATCTCCTCTTAGCCTCCTCTGCTCTAAGGAAAACAATCCCAGCTTCTCCAATCTATCCACGAAACTGTAATCCCTCATCCCTGGATTAAATCTCTTCTATGCCCTTTCCAGCATTATTTCAGCATCTGCATGGACACTGCGCCTTCACTTACGTTGGCCAACCCGATGAGGTCATTAAAGCGTTTATAGCACTGAATTGCCAGGGTGGGTCCCTGGCACAATTCCCACC
This sequence comes from Somniosus microcephalus, assembly GCF_052327205.1. NCBI lineage: Eukaryota > Metazoa > Chordata > Chondrichthyes > Squaliformes > Somniosidae > Somniosus > Somniosus microcephalus. Next base: position 222,094,966 of record NC_140987.1, read on the forward strand.
ACCAAGAGGGAGCCTGCCGCTGCCAAAGAGGAAAACCCCGGCGGTGCTGCTGCAGAACCGCCACCGCAGTACCAGAAGAGGTAGAAAAAGATTTAAAGGGGTGGAAGGGCCTGTAAAATTCTATCGGGCCAGTTTTAACTTGCTCCACCAGCTTAAATGTGATGGTAGTGTTCCTCTAATGGCGTTGCATCACTGACCGCACAGCCCACAGTTTAGGCTGGTGCTCCGACTGCCGCCATTTTGGGTCCTGAGATGGGTGGCCAGAGTCCCTGCTTTATTTCAGGTGGGAAGCCACGAACTGGGAATTTACAAGCAACTGCCAATGTACACAAACTTTCCTCAACAATTAGCCTACAGTTGACCTCACGGTGTTCCTATTTAGACCATTTTCTCACACAGAGTAACTGAGCACTGGCCTTAAAGGGACAAGTCAGGTTTAACACAGTTCCATTTTAGTATATATCACCATCGTGCTCCAGATCCCAGCCTACCTATAAACAACACCATGAAAAAACAGCTTGTATACGTAACATAATATAGTTAAAAACATATATATTTGATTTAAGCAAGTAGCAGGGCTAGCAGTCTCTGAAAAAATAGCTGGAACATGAAAACTCCACTGCATAAGGGTGCCCTTTATGGATCACTAACTTTAATAATTGTCTTAACAATCTTTTTCCAATGTTTTGAAATTGTACAAGATGCACGACTTTCACCTCTCTGTATATATTTTTACAAGTTCATTTGAGTTCTGTAAAATTTATTGCACAGAATTAAATGATGATTCTTCCAGAATGAGACATTTGGGAGAGATTTCCTCCGTGTATTTGGTGTAACAAAATTATAAATGTGTTTGTTTACGATTTTGCCACAGCTGGTGCAGAGAGGAACTCTTCCCACGTTCTTTTATTCTCTGATATCTGCGCAATACTGCATTCCATTATTCCACATGCTTTGTTTATTGCTTTACATATCCAATATATATCCAATAATAAAAATGAATTGGAAACACATATTTTACATTCTTATAAACTGAAATGTTTTACTATATTAGATGATGGAACCATTTTTCACTAAATTTGGTGGCTATGGGTCAGAGTTCACAGCCCATTTGAGCTTACAAAAAAGTTGCATTATTTGCAGTAATAAGTTCAATCTCACAGGACATGAATTATTCAACCTGACTCTCTTTTATCTGTGTTTTGAAAGGCTGCCAGTACACATTGTACTCAAAATTATAAGCACTTTACACAATTGCTACTTTTTACTGCTGTAAGATTCGAAATTTTCAGCAAAAATCACGCAAGAAAACCAGATAAAATAAGACTGTTTATTGACCAAAGTAAGCTTGCACAGAAAAACCTTTGATAAAAGGGCATACAAAATGGCCACTGGGCCTCGTGATCAGTTTTCTGGACCATTTTATTTCTGTTACTGCAAGCCAGACAGGCTTGTGGATTGAAGACAGTAAGCCCGCGAAAGCCAGTATCTGGGAACCGAAACTCAGAGAAACAGCATACATATTCAATGGATTCTAAGTACAGGATGGGGCCCATCAAGATATGGGCAGACAATGCAAAAACACTTATACCCATTTATTGTACAAAGGAGAAACCGTTTAGCAGCCATCAAGGAAAATCTCCGGACCGATCAATATGCGAACCGAGTCGCGATGACAATGTAAAAGACATTAAAAGACATTATCGGCCAGGAAGGCCAGTTAAGTTATCACTGGCTCCCGTTACAAGACAAAGCGCCCCTGCAGAGATTTCTGCCCGCCAAAATTAATACAAAGACAGGACTATGATTTGGCGGGAGATAAGACTGTCCCAAAAGAGTATAACTATGGATTGAAAGTCCATCTAAGTTACTTCGTACTTCACTTCACTGATGCTTCTTGCTGGGCGACTTCAGACTTCTACTTCTTCAAGAACTTCTTCTACAAGGAACGAACGAAGGACGGACGGTGCCAGGATCGGCGCCTCTTCCACTTCGATAGATGCGGAATCGATGAAGACGTTTCGTCTTTTTAAAGACGGACAATTTCGGTGAAAAGACAACGTGGTCGGTGTTCAGCCAAACAAGGCTCGGCCACGACGAGAAGACGACGAGGGTGGCCCGGGTACTGGGGTCGGGAGATCATCGACGACCCAGGCCGACAGAGAAGAAACCCTCTGGAGAACTGACGATCCAGGCCGGAGAGATTCTCCCATTTGCATGCAGTTCTTCAACAGCCTGCAGCTGAAGGTCTGCTCCATGAACCCAAATCCACAATAGTGGATCTCAACCTTAACAAGCACTCATCGAGGCTGTGTCTACCCCACCGCCTCGAGGGAGAGAGAATATCGACTGCGCCAGAAGTTTCCAAATCCACGTGGCGACGGAAAGCAGTGCCAAAAGGCTGCGAACCCCCTTTTTCGCGATTTTGAGAGTGGTGAGCATGATCCCAAGTTCCCCAGGTCGAAACTTAGTTTAGGTATAGGGGAGGGAGTTAAGGGTAATCATAATGTGTTTTCCCTTTTACGATGTGCCGTGTGTTCCCCATTTCCATAGAGTCAAGTTCATAAATTTGTGCATGATTGTAGTAACTTTAATCTGTGCCTATGACATGTATTTTGTAATGCTTCAAACTGTTTAAAAATAAAAGCATCCATTTTGTGCTATTCAACCTGGTCTATTGAGTTCTTTCTCTGCACTACTGTTCTCTGCACCTAAGTCCAAGGTCTAGAACTGTAGGGGGAGTGGGTCGAACCACTCAAGGGTAATTATTGCACGAAGCCTGGCAGGAGACCAGAAAGAGCAAGAGAAACCCCTACAGAAATGGCGACCGCGGCAGGACCTTGGCAGCAGGAAAGTAGTGTGTTAGATCAAGGTCTGAATAAACGAGATGTGATGGATGAAAGAATAGCAGATTATGTTTTTGGAAAATTCAACCTCACAAAACAATGGATATCTGACCTGTTGAGAGATAGGCGCCCGCTAGACGCAGCCATCAAGTGGACAGCGGGTAAAGAGCATAAGAAATCTGTAGAGAAGGCGGTCTGGCTGATGTGCTACAAGAAGCAAGTCCAGCTTTTGGACCAGGTCGTTGCAGCACAGACAGCCCAGATCAACGGGTTGCTTACAGACATAGAGGAAAAGGTTGCGGGAGGTCAAAAACTGATTGAATCGCTTAACGCGCTGCATCAGGAACGCCACTCCCTAATTCGCTGCCACGAAACCCGGGTAGAGTATATAAAATGTCAGGTCATTGAGGCCAAGGCCAGTGAAGGTAGAATGAGAGACAGGTGTTTCCGTCTAGCCAAGCAGATAGAGGCCCAAGAGGAAAAACTTCTGGGAGCCAGGGCAGCATATAAGATGGCCATGGAGGATAGATCGGAGAGCACCGACCACAGCGCTTGCTGCAGGGAGCAAGAGGACCTGAGAATGGCCCTAGCCAAGGCAAACGGGTTGGTGTGTCTCATAAATCCACCAGCGAGTCAGCTATTGCTAGCCAAGGAATCCAAAAGACCGATTCCACAAGAGGCAGTTGGGGTACCAACTCCCGAACCCTCTGCGCCTCCTGCTTATGATGAGTCTTGGACTCCGGGGAAGGAGACGGAGACGGTAGAGGAAGAGAGTCCTGAGGTAGAGCAACCCCAGATAGTAGAGTCAGGGCCGGCGCCGATGTGTCCAACTAGACACCGGAGGCTCAGTCCAAATGAAGCAAATGGCGATGACGGACCCCTTGAGAGTCAGATCGTAATGCCCCATAGCGCACGACAGCTAAGAGAAATAATAAGTCACATCCCAAAACTCTCCGAGTCAGGAGATCCCTCCGTGCATTTCAGGGACGTGGCGCAGACCGCAGCAGCCAATGACTGCGACGGGGTGGAACAGTCGAAAATGCTGCTGTTCTCCCTGGACAGTTCGCTCCTCCAGTGTCTCCCTGACGAGAGCAAGAGAGGGCACAGGGACTATGAGTTGCTACGGGATGAGATTCTGGAGATTATGGGAGAGGGGGACGGAACTCCGTTCCTCCGTTTAGAAAAGACAGTGCAGCTAGAGGGAGAACCCCCACGGGTTTTCGCCGAAAGGTTGTGGCCAGTGTATCGGCGCAGCTGCCCGGGCGGGCCGGCCCGGGCCGGGCTGAATAATGAACAAAGGGCTCATTGGCTTCGGTGCCTGGTAGCAGGTTGCTTGCCAATAGTGAGGGAGCAGGCCAAAGCATGGTTTGACCCCACTAACGCCCGCTCCACAGAGGATCTAGTGCTGGATCAGCTCACGATCAGTTATAGGATCAACAAGGGTAAGAAAACGCCTGTTATAAAAAGAAAGGTGCATGAGGTGAGGCCCGCAGCTTCTGCTAAAAAGGAATGGCATCAGGAGGGAAATCGCCCTCCCCAAGCCAACAGCAGTTGTTACGGGTGTGGGAAGGAGGGTCATTGGCGCAAGGACTGCAGGAATCCATGGAAGGATAAGAGAGAGAGAGCGTTCGCCGCAGCCCAAGCCCGAGCCATAGCCCAAGTCCTAGCCCACGGTCAGATCGTTACCCCAGCACCAGCACAAGCACAAGCCCAGACCACTGCCCCAGCACCAGTCCAGAACCCAACCGTAGCCCCTGCCCCAACCACAGGGGGCGGTGCGGTTGTGGATCCCGCTGCGATCGAGTCAGTCTTGGAGATTATGCGGTCTCTGATGACCTGGCAGGGGAAGGTAGTGGTCGCCAACAGCACTATCGCTCCCGAGACCCCAACCGAAACACCTAAATGACTGACGCCCGCGCAGCCCGTCTACTTGTGTCCGCTCCGCTACGACGCCTGGAGAAGGCCTGTGGTGGAGATGGAGGTGGAAAGACAAAAGGGTAGTTACCTGTTGGATACGGGAGCTTCGTGTACCGTGATCCACACAGATAAACCTTTCGCCTCACCTCTGTCCGCCCAGGCTCCATACTCAGTAGCGGGTTTCACAGGCAGAGAACAGGCTGGCGCGTACTCCATCCCGCTCTCCATTCAGTTGGGAGCACTTCACACTACATGGACGTGCATCCTATTGAAGTGGAATGAGGGGGGTGGAAAAGGCATCCTCGGGGCTGATTTCTTGGTGGAACACGGGATCCTCGTGGACCTGAGAAATCACTGTCTCTGGGGAGCCGAGAGCGGTTTAGGTAAGGTAGTCGTAATCCCAGGGAAGGAAGAAAAGGGGGCCCTATGCACCATGAAGCCGTCAGGAGGTTACGATCTCGAGCTCATGGTAGCGAACGTCCCAACGGACTTGCAGGCATGTGTGTCGGAAAATCTGACCGCGTTTGCCACCCACAAGCATGACTGTGGGAGAGTCACTGGGTTTGAAGTCAGCGTAGACGGGGACCCCATGATCCGACCCCAAAAGCAGTATAATTTCCCCAAGGAGGCAGAACCCGACATGGAGACCGCAATATCTTCGTTGGTGCAGCAGGGCGTATTGAGAACAATAGCCACTCACGTGCACTCCCCATTATGGCCGGTAAAGAAGCCGGACAATTCGTGGAGAGCCACGGTGGACTACAGAGTCCTCAATAGTAACATCCCAGCCTGCGCGCCCACGGTAGCAGCAGTTGCAGACCTAATAGGGAGTATTCCAGCATCGGCGACCACGTTCACGGTGCTGGACATCTCGAACGGTTTCTGGTCCATCCCGCTGCGGTGGGAGGATCAGTACAAGTTTGCCTTTACTTTCAAAGGGCAACAGTACACTTGGAACTGTTTACCACAGGGTTTTCACAACAGCCCCAGCATTTTCCATCAGTGCATGGCGGGGAGTTTAAAAGAGTTTAGCCAGCCCAACCAGATAGTGCAGTATGTGGACGACTTACTCCTGTTCACGGACACAAGGGAGGAGCACGGCCCACTGTTAGCCGAATTGTTGGAACTGTTAGAAAGGAAGGGTTTCAAAGTAAACCCGAAGAAAGCCCAGATCGGCCAGCAGGAAGTCAAATTCCTAGGTCTGGCCATCCGCGCTGGGGAAAGAGCCATAGATAAGGCCAGAAGGGAATCAATACAAGATCTGCCGATTCCCAACACAGTAACGGGTGTAAGGTCCTTTTTGGGATTGACCGGGTACTGCAGAGATTTCATCGAGGATTATGCTGCCACAGCAGCCCCGCTACTTCGACTCTTACACAAGGGAGTCAAGTGGTCTTGGGATGAGGGGTGCCAGGCAGCATTCGAGAAGTTGAAAAGAGATCTGCAGACCGCGCCAGCCCTAGGGGCCATAGATGGGGGAGGGGAGTTCTTCCTGGAGGTAGCCGCTAGTGGAGACAGCCTGAGCGCAGTGTTGCTCCAGGAGCGGCACGGCAAGCTGAGACCAGTAGTTTATTCCTCCAGGGTGCTCACAGATGTAGAGAGGAGTTTCTCCAATTGCGAACGGCATCTCCTGGCCACGCATTGGGCTGTGAACAGATCAGTGATCTTCACAGGAACCTCTCCCATCACGCTCCTCACCCATCACACCCCCACAAAGATGCTTCTGGATGGAAGGATTAAGGATGGGACCGTAAGCAGAGCTCGGATTGCGCGCTGGACCCTCCTCCTTTCCCAGATGGATCTCAAAGTTAAAGGCCTCTGCGCGCCAAGGCTCGCAGCCAATATGGCATATCCCGGGACAGCCCATCGATGTTCCGTAGAAGGGGTATGGGAAGTCAACATAGGTTTACGGGCCGGGATACACCCCACAGGCCGCAAAATCTACGTAGACGGTTCTAGCACTGTATCTGATGGCGAACGACTCACAGGGTGTGGAGTTTATGACCCTGCGGCAAACATTGCCCTGGCGATTAAGCTCCCCAGCACTATGAGCGCACAGCAGGCTGAACTGTCCGCGGTGGCGTACGTGGTTACCCACCCCGAGATTTTCCCAACCCCATACACGATTTGCTCAGACAGCATGTTCACCTGCAATTCGTGTACAGAGTACCTCGCCATCTGGTCCCGACGCGGATATACCTCCGCGGACGGGCGGCCTTTAACAGTTAAGCCCTTGCTGGAAAAGATCCTAGCCGCTGTGGGTGAGAAAGGGGAGGTGTTCATCCATAAGGTGAAAGCTCACTCCACCACAGAACCCCGCAGCCAGGGCAACCAGCAGGCGGATGCGCTAGCCAGGGGGGTGCCCGCAACAGCATTCTCTGGGACCCCTATGAACCCGGACCCGTGGCAGCGATCCAGGGCAGGGAGGGAATTCCAGGGAACACAGGGGTGACACCGCCCCCAGACCTAAGGACCGTCCAAACCCTGGATCCCGCCCTAAAAACAGTCCTAAAAGCCATCACAGAAGGCAAGCAGGTAGAGGGTCCGTACAGTACGGCAGCCCTCACAGTCAAAGAAGGTATGCTGTTCCGAGAGGAGCAGTGGGTTGTGCCGCAGCAGCACCGGAGGGAATTCCTGCAACTGGCCCACGAGGGTCCAGGAGCGGGACACCCCGGGCCTGAGGTCACCTGGCAACGGGTAGAGCAGGCGGGATGGTGGCCGGGACTTCGGGACGATGTCCGCAAGTTCTGCACAAGCTGTCTTGTGTGCGCTGCTAACAACCCAGACCCCCACAAAAGGAAGGTGCCATGGGGCACATCAGGAGGGTAGAGGGACCATGGCAGTCGATTCAGGTCGACTACATAGGGCCCCTGCCCGCCGCCCAGGGAGGCTATAAGTACTGCCTTGTCCTGGTAGATGTGTTCACCAAATGGGTAGAAGCTTTCCCGTGCAGAACAGCTACGGCACTGGGTACTGCTAAGATCTTGATTCGGGAAGTGTTCTCACGGTGGGGACTCCCCCGTTTTGTAGAGTCCGACCAAGGGAGTCAGTTCACCGGTCAAGTAATGCAGAACGCCCTCATGCTCTTGGGCATTGAGGGGAAGTGGCACGTAGCATACAATCCCCAGTCATCCGGGATTGTTGAACGCATGAATCGGACCCTCAAGGAAAAACTGAGGAAGGAGACAATGGGCTCGCCCCAGAAATGGACGGAGGTCCTGCCTTTAGTCCTCATGGGGATCCGAGCCAGCCAGTCCAAAAGTACGGGGTATTCCCCGCACGAATTAATGACTGGAAGAATCATGCGAACACCCACCCGTGTACTAGCCCCGGTGCTCACTGAGGGCCAGCTCTGAGAGGTGAAACGAGACAAATTCGTCCAAACCCTTTTTGAGCGCCTGAAACAGATTTATGGGCAGGCGGCTGGGAACATGGGAAGACAGCACCAGGGAAATAGACTGTTACTGGAACCTCGTAAGCAACAAGAGTGGGTAGTCGGAGACCAGGTCATGGTCCGAAACTACGCCAGGGTAGGGAGTTTTGAACCATTGTACACGGGGCCTTACAGCATTGTGGACAAGGCCAGCCCCATGGTTTATGCAGTGAAGGTGCCCCGACGTACCAAATGGTTTCACATTAACCAGTGTAAACTGTTTAAACCGGGTGCACAAGGCCCATCAAAGGGGACCAGGTCTGAGAACAAAGATCCTCAGCCTGTAACAGAGTCACAGGCCACACAGGCTGGAACAGTAGCCTGCGTGAAGGGAGAGGCCATCCCATTGGAGTGGGAGGTCTCACCTTTTGAATGGGATTCAGGCAGGAGAGAGCACGAACAGCTCGACCCCGCCTTAGACCCAATCACGGAGGAGGAAGAGCCAGAGGACGACGATCCCGCCCTCGACTCAAGCTTGGGGGAGGTAGGGAATGGGGGCGGAGACTCACTACCTGTAGGGACAGGTGAGGTGGAGTCGGAAGCCACAGATCCCGGCCCCGGGGGGGCGGAGCCTGAGGGAGGGGAGCTGGAGCTGGCAGCTGTGGAGGAACCACAGGCTGTGACGGTAACAGTCCCAACCCCCGGTCCATCAGCCCCGGGAGCCCAACCCAAAGCAGCCCCTCGTAGGTCGGCTCGAGCGCCCCAGCCCAGAAAGTTTTGGCCAGATTCTCCCCATTTTTCCCAACCACGGCTTAGAGCAGCCCCAGGAAGGCATGGTCCCCGTTCAGCAGTGACAGGCTGCGGGGGATCAAAGCCGAAGGTCAGTGCAGCCCCACCGCAGGGTGTGGCACGCGACAGCCCTCACAGGGATTAGGCAAGCCGCCCCGCGGAGGGCGGCGCTGTACATAAGTTAAGTTAGGTAATTATGGTGATAATTTAAGGAAATATATATAGCGTTAAGATGTGTTAAGAGTACAATTTGGAAATCTGCCCGGCATGTGTGTTTGTTTGGGAGCGGGGTCCAGGAACCCGCGCGTCCATTTAATTTAGGCCAGCACCTATTGGGAGCCCGGCTACATCATTTTATTGGTTACAGAAACCTGGGATATGATGGAAAAGATTCTCATCGCGTTCATGGCGATCGGGTGCGGGTGGGCCTACCGAGGCCGCACCAAGGACGTCACCATCTTCGGGTGCTCCGGGGACACGGCCCCCATCGCAACGGATGGGACAGGGGAGCGAGAGGTTGAGGAAACCGCCACCTACTTCCACCAAGGGAGATGGCCAGGTTGGCTGGGAACGAATTCTACGGAATATTCCAGCAATTTCGGTTTTGCCTACCAAGAGACTTCGTTAACGTGCCCTCGGGTGAGGATCCTTGCACCCAGAGTCAGCGTTACCGTGGGAAAGAGGATTTGTCTGGTGTGCAATGGGAACGTACCACTAAGGCGATGGTGGTGGCTACGAAAGCTGGGAAAGGACATGAGAAACTCTACGGTCGAGTGGGAGCGACTGGGTAATAATACCCATTGGACTATTACGGGGACTCACGGACAATTACGTGTGTGTTGGGACAAATGGTGGGAACCAGATGAAGGAATATATGTCTGTATGTGGGGTTCGAGACACGTGTGCCCCAAGGGCGTATCCATCTTCTTCCAGAGGCAGTGGCAGGATGAAGGAAAGGGGATGAGATGGGATGTCAGCACTCGAGCGTGCGGAGCCCCATACTCCCCTATTCCGGTAAACGCCACTGAATTCATCACCCGCCCACGCAAGCCCCTGCCCACGCTTCCGGTAGCGCTAGCCCAGAAAGAAGGGTGCCCAACCACCACCAAGGGACCCGGGAACGGTTTAGTATTGGTACCCACCGGTCAGGTGCTGTACCAAGGGGTACACTACGCGGTGGCCTCAGTGATTTTAAATCTCACTGGGGTACAATTGCCGGAGTGGTGTCCCAATGAAACGGAACAATTATACCAGGTCCTGTTAACCCGAATGTTTAGACAATTTTACGAATTTGACTTTGCCGACATCGACAAAGACAAATTATACACCACACCGCCAGAAGTTTTGGATCGAGTCGGGAGGCAAAGAAGGGGTACTGTAAATGACATATTCACTGCTTTTAATACCGGGACCTCTGTCGTCAACGCTCTAGATAACGTGGAGCTGCAGACACAGATCAACGGTTTAAAAGCCCAGTTAAGGAACATACTGACAGACGAAAATAAGGTAGTGGGTTCTGAGTTGCATGAGGACCAGGCCATGACACTACACTTTAAGGATATAATAGCTGAGCTAGAGAAACACACGAGAACGGTCAATGCGCTCATTAAGGAGGATCGGAATGCGTCCGATCAAGCTGCGCAAAACGAGGCCTGTGTGCTGTACGGGGCGTGGTTACTGGGCGAGGGCCGCAGTAATCTTGAGGATTTAAAACAGGGTTTGGTCCCGTCCTGGATTAGCAACAAGCACTTGCAAGCGCTCCACCCTTTTGAGAATGCATTAAGCCCGTGCCAGCTCAGACTAGCTGCAGAAGCGTACCCAGTCCCAGTGGACTGCGGACATTCAAATCATACTATCATGGGAATAGTGGTAAGAATGCCGGTGTTGGGTCCCGCAGCAAAGCCCGCCCCGGTATACAGGGTAGAGAACATTGGAGTCATTCAGGGGGGCGCACACATTCGTTACGCAGTGGTCCCGCCTTACGTCATCAGATGGGAGCGTACGATGACAGGCACCGACCTCTCGGGATGTCGGAGCCGGGGAGCACACATCATCCTGTGTCCCCAGCACTTGAATGCCTTTTTGAAACCACAGTGCGGGTTCAGAACCGTTAGCGCGAAGCCGATAAATTGCACCATGGAGGCAATGGCAGAGGACCATGTGCCCCCGCAGGTAGCATATATCGGGGGTGGGACATACTGCGTCACCACTGCAGCGCCTCATTACCGCTACGGACAACACGAGTGGTGTTCGATCGGTGATAGCAGTTTCTGTTTCAAACCCAGGGCCGAGGTTCAAGTGGCACAACAACGAATTGTTCCCATTCCTGCGCCCTCCACCGTTCACGTCACTATCAAAGAGAATTTCACAGACTTGCAACAATTTCTCGCGCATTTTGGTTATGTCATTCCCCCTCTTCCCGAACACCTCACAAAGATTTTAAAAGCCGTTATAGTTTCACAGAAACATTTCTACACACTGGAGCAGAAGACTTTAGAGATAGGAAAAGACATATTGGACATAACCATCCCACCATGGTGGGACTTGTTCACTAACATAGAGGTCCCGGCCTGGATTAGAATAGCATCCCACATCCTAGTAGTGTGTCAGGTTTTAATTGTGATATTTTTGCTCTTCGTGCATTGCAAAAGAGGCAAACGCCTCCAGAGGCACGAGAATGCAGGAGAATGGAGAGAACGCTATGTGCGAATGGGGGAAGAAGACACCCCACTTTAAGCTGCTAGTATTGAAGATTAAGCGTCCCCCCATTTTTAAATTTTGACCATTCGCGTTTTTTTTTTTTTCTTTTGTTTTGGGTTTTAAGGAAATAAGTATTGTTATGTTATTAGTCGTTCTTAAGTTTTTTGGATTAATAAAAGGTGTATGCGGATGGCGCAAGGGGGTATCAACCCCCGCACATCTGACAGATGAATGTGTTATAGTTTAAGATATGCTGTCTATGATTATCCAAATGTGCACAAGGTAATTTTCGTTTTCTTCGGAAATGGGAACTGCATGTGTTGTAAGGGTCGTAGATAGTTAAGTGCCAGGAATGTTTGGATTTGGGGAATCAGGGAAAATTTGCTCACCAAGGATTATTGATACTTTCAGCAAGCTATCAGTATCACAGGGGGGCCTGTAAGATTCGAAATTTTCAGCAAAAATCACGCAAGAAAACCGGATAAAATAAGACTGTTTATTGACCAAAGTAAGCTTGCTCAGGAAAACCTTTGATAAAAGGGCATACAAAATGGCCGCCGGGCCTCGTGATCAGTTTTCTGGACCATTTTATTTCTGTTACTGCAAGCCAGACAGGCTTGTGGATTGAAGACAGTAAGCCCGCGAAAGCCAGTATCTGGGAACCGAAACTCAGAGAAACAGCATACATATTCAATGGATTCTAAGTACAGGATGGGGCCCATCAAGATATGGGCAGACAATGCAAAAACACTTATACCCATTTATTGTACAAAGGAGAAACCGTTTAGCAGCCATCAAGGAAAATCTCCGGACCGATCAATATGCGAACCGAGTCGCGATGACAATGTAAAAGACATTAAAAGACATTATCGGCCAGGAAGGCCAGTTAAGTTATCACCGGCTCCCGTTACAAGACAAAGCGCCCCTGCAGAGATTTCTGCCCGCCAAAATTAATACAAAGACAGGACTATGATTTGGCGGGAGATAAGACTGTCCCAAAAGAGTATAACTATGGATTGAAAGTCCATCTAAGTTACTTCGTACTTCACTTCACTGATGCTTCTTGCTGGGCGACTTCAGACTTCTACTTCTTCAAGAACTTCTTCTACAAGGAACGAACGAAGGACGGACGGTGCCAGGATCGGCGCCTCTTCCACTTCGATAGATGCGGAATCGATGAAGACGTTTCGTCTTTTTAAAGACGGACAATTTCGGTGAAAAGACAACGTGGTCGGTGTTCAGCCAAACAAGGCTCGGCCACGACGAGAAGACGACGAGGGTGGCCCGGGTACTGGGGTCGGGAGATCATCGACGACCCAGGCCGACGGAGAAGAAACCCTCTGGAGAACCGACGATCCAGGCCGGAGAGATTCTCCCATTTGCATGCAGTTCTTCAACAGCCTGCAGCTGAAGGTCTGCTCCATGAACCCAAATCCACAATAGTGGATCTCAACCTTAACGAGCGCTCATCGAGGCTGTGTCTACCCCACTGCCTCGAGGGAGAGAGAATATCGACTGCGCCAGAAGTTTCCAAATCCACGTGACGATGGAAAGCGGTGCCAAAAGGCTGCGAACCCCCTTTTTCGCGATTTCGAGAGTGGTGAGCATGATCCCAAGTTCCCCAGGTCGAAACTTAGTTTAGGTATAGGGGAGGGAGTTAAGGGTAATCGTAATGTGTTTTCCCTTTTACGATGTGCCGTGTGTTCCCCATTTCCATAGAGTCAAGTTCATAAATTTGTGCATGATTGTAGTAACTTTAATCTGTGCCTATGACATGTATTTTGTAATGCTTCAAACTGTTTAAAAATAAAAGCATCCATTTCGTGCTATTCAACCTGGTCTATTGAGTTCTTTCTCTGCACTACTGTTCTCTGCACCTAAGTCCAAGGTCTAGAACTGTAGGGGGAGTGGGTCGAACCACTCAAGGGTAATTATTGCACGAAGCCTGGCAGGAGACCAGAAAGAGCAAGAGAAACCCCCTACACTGCCCATTTTATGCTGCTGAGCATTTTTGCTAATTTTTGTGTTTTTGTGTACAGTAGTTTTGATACCTACATTATAGTTCTTTATATATTTTAAAATATAAACATTTCCCATCTTCTAAGTTGCTGCTTCCCAAATGCTAATTTCTTACTTCAGCTGGGAGGACAGGATGATCTGAGCCAAGGTTGTCTTTACATTGTCTACGCTGCTCTGATTTGTGCAGCAGGGGGACGTTTCTGTAAAACAGCAGTGCTACTAAGGGTTACCTTCCTCCTAGAGAGGCACAGGTACAGTTTAATTTAGTGGCCTTATGAGAACTGGTGAAATGGGCTAAGATGGATGGCATCGAACCTTCTGTATCAGGACACATCTACAGCTAGAGCTACTGGGTTACTCTCTTGGCATCTAGATCATATAAAATAAACAGTTGAGTGGGGAAGCTTTAAGGGGTCATTGTCATGTGGTGAAGATAACTTTCTCAGGATCGTAAATGAAGTAACCACATCCTGAAGTTACAGAGGATTACATAGGATATACGGCACAGAAACAGGCCATTCGGCCCAACCAGTCCATGCCAGTTCCACCACGAGCCTCCTCCCGTCTTTCCTCATCTAAATCTATCAGCATAACCCTCTATTCCCTTTTCCCTCATATGCTTGTCTAGCCTCCCCTTAAATTCATCTATACTTTTCACTTCAACCACTCCCTGTGGTAGCGAGTTCCACATTCTCACCACTCTTTGGGTAAAGACGTCCTCTTCAGTATTGACTATCCCCCCCAATTTGGTGTCATTCGCAAATTTAGAAATTGTGTTTTTGTTTCCTAAGTCTAAATCGTTAATGTAAATTGTGAACAGCAGTGGTCCCAGCATTGATCCTTGTGGAACAACACTACCCACCTTCTGCCACAGTGAATAGCTAACCTTTAGTCCCACTCTCTGCTTTCTGTCCTGAAACCAGCCAGCAATCCATTCTGCTGCTTGTCCCCTGACTCCGCATTCTCTGACCTTGTTCATCAGTCTATTATGGGGTACCTTATCGCAGGCCTTTTGAAAACCCAGATAAATTACATCTACTGCATTACCATTGTCTACTCTCTCTGTTACCTCTTCAAAAAATTCAATGAGGTTGGTCAAGCAAGACTCTCCTTTTTGAAATTCATGTTGACTCTTCATTATTATATTTTTTGTTTCTAGATGTTCTTCTATTTCCTCCTTTAGTAGGGATTCCATTATTTTTCCTACCACCGATGTTAAGCTGACTGGTCTATAATTCCCTGAGCCTCCTCTCACGAGCAGCAGTCCACCCACGCCTATGAGCAATGGGGCTGTTATATGCTATTAAATGTCATTGTGTTTCAGAGAGGTAGTGGTTAATTACTAAGTCAATAGATGAAATTAGCCAGAAGCAGATGAAAAGAGAATGAAAGAATAACAGCCGGTCTCCTTTGTGCTTAGTTTGAGGCCCCATTGCTTGCCTTCTACCCCCTGCGGTATCTACAATGCCATTCTTTTGTAAGTTGTTCTTTTGAACAAAGAAACCTGGGGGAAGACAATTCCGATGCGCAACATCTATACATCATGCTTCAATCACAACTCAGCTGATTCACATTTGTTACAATCCATTTGTTAACACTACTAAATTTTGAATAGTTAGCTCCCAAAACCAAGAAGTAGAATCAGTTTAGGTAGAGCTAAGAAACAGCAAGGGGCAGAAAACATTGGTGGGAGTTGTTTATAGGCCCCCAAACAGTAGTTATAATGTAGGTCAGAGTATAAATCAGGAAATTAGAGGCGCATGTAACAAGGGTAATACAGTAATCATGGGGGACTTTAATCTACATATAGACTGGGCAAACCAAATTTGCAGTAATAGTGTGGAGGACAAATTCATGGAATGTATACAAGATAGTTTTCTAAATCAGTATGTTGAGGAACCAACTGGGGAACAGGCTATTATAGATCTAGTATTATGCAATGAGAAAGGGTTAATTAATAACCTTGTAGTAAAGGGGCCTTTAGGGAAGAGTGACCATAATATGATAGAATTTTATATTGAGTTTGAAAGTGATTTAGTTAAATCTGAAACTTGGGTCATAAATGTAAACAAAGCAAACTATGTAGGTATGAGGGGAGAGATGGCTAAGGTAGATTGGGAAACTACATTAAAAGATATGATGATAGAAAAGCAATGGCTAGCATAAAAAAAATTAGGGGGCTAAATTTGGTTGATTTGCATCTCCCGTTAGTGCCCTAAGAAAGTGCTAATGGGTGCAAATCAAATAGTGCCTGGGTGCGGCGCTGCTAACACCTCCCGCAAAATTCAGCAGGAGGTTAGCACTGTGTGGCGCTGCGCCGCCGGCAATGACATCATCACCATGCGCAGCGCCCCGCTCGCGCCCCACTCACACTGTAATATTGGGTGGGGCCCCCCAACTTACTGCCCGATGCTATGTCCGCCGGGGTCAGGGGGGCCTACCTGCGGCGGGGTGGCGTTAGTTAAAGGGGAGGTGGCAGGTGGCCATTTTTGTTGCTGGCCACCTGCCAGCACCTGCCCCCGTTGCTGTCTCCGGCCCCCATGAAGCCCCCCCATTCCTCTTGAGTGCCGGGCTCATTTGCCAGCACTCCCGATCCCTGGTGGCCCAGCTGGGCGTTGGGACAGGCTGCACCAGGCCCCTCCCCTTTAATAAGGGGAGGAAGGCCTGCAGTACCATGGTGCGATGTGCCGCAGCGCCCCAAGAGGGACGCAGGGTGCTTCCAGTAGCGCCCCTTCTCCCTCTTGGGGCGCTACCTGGGAAAATCGACCGTGGGGGTGCTAACTTTTTTGGGGTGCTAAAATGAGCAAAGGTCGCGCCCCATTACACCTTAATACATAATTTACAACAAAGATACATTCCTTTAAGGCACAAAAACCCCACAGGAAAAGTGGCCCAACTGTGGCTAACAAGAGAAGTTAAACATAGTATTAGATCAAAGGAAGAGACTTATAATATTGCCAAAAAGAGCAGTAAGCCTGAGGATTGGGAGGATTTTAGAATTCAGCAAAGGAGGACCCAGAAATTGATAAAGAAAGGGAAAATAGAATTTGAGAGTAAACTAGCGAGAGACATAAAAACAGACTGTAAAAACTTCTATAGGCATGTAAAAAGGAAAAATTAGCAAAAGTAAATGTGGGTCCCTTATAGGCTGAGACAGGAGAAATTATAATGGGGAATGGCAGCGAAATTAAACAAATACTTTGGCCACGAATTTAATAGACCTCAGAGGTCGGGTTTGGAGGTGGATCAGTAGCAAAAATCGGAAAAATTGACGGCGGGCGGCGAACTCGCCTCCATCCCACCTCCATGCTACTTTGGCAAGTGTCGGGTCAGCCGCTCCCGAACTGACCCAACACCAAACGGCGGGAGAGGCACTTAAGGCAGTTAACAGCTTGTTAACTGCCTGGATAATCTTATTTTAACTGCCTGTTTGGATTTTGCAGCTTTTTCTGCGTGCTGCCCGCCTTCAGAAAAACATGTCAGCTGCATTGAGACAGGTTTAGTGAGGACCTAAATTGTTGGCAGCTGCTCAAACAGCTTAAAAGCAGCCCTGCAATCTCTCATACTTTCAGATGCCACAAGTTAGTGCTTTGAGGTATTGGACACTTTTTGAAGCTCTACTAATCTTGAGTGTTCAAGCTGAAATCCATCTGCAGGGTGATCTCCTTGGAATATCCTCTGGCCACTTTGTCTGAGCGCAAACAACCTCTATTCCTCAACTGAGATATATACCAGTGGTATGGGAACCATTTATGTCCTCTCATCCTGGTTGTCAGATTCGGAGGAAGAGCAGCCGCGGCAGCAGCAGAATGAGGCACAACAGCAGCACCAACAGCAGGAGCGCCAACCTTCTCCTGAGCCACCTGATGCTGCACAGGCCAGAGGGCATCAGTGCAGGGCTGTACCGTGCCGCAGGAGATACCCACAACACAGGGTTTACAGGCAGAGGATCAGCTTCCTCAACATGATTGAGCAGCAGTGCCAAAAGGAGGCTGAGACTTTCGTGAGACGTAGTTGCTGACATCTGCACAATGCCGCACCAACACTTGGAGCCCAGAGGAGCGTGTGGACACTCCTTACCAGTTGCTGTCAAAGTCACCACCGCCCTCAACTTCTTTGTTTCGGGCTCCTTCCAGGGATCAGCAGCAGACATCAGTGGCATCTCCCAGTCGGCCGCACACACTTGCATCACGCAGGTTACCGATGCCCTCTTTGCAAAGGCGCACAATAACATCCACTTCTCCATGGAAGAAGCAAGTGTGACCGTGCATGCGGTTGGCTTTGCAAATATGGCAGGCTTGCCAAGGGTGCAGGGCATCGTAGACTGCACACATGTGGCCATTAGGGCATCCCATCACAACTCAGCTGTATTTGTCAACTGCAAGGGATTCCACTCCCTTAACGTCCAGCTCGTGTGTAACCACAGGAAGATCATCATGCATGTTTGCGCCAAGTACCCTGGCAGTTGCCATGATTTCTTCATCCTGCGGCAGTCCACTGTGCTTCAGCTCTTCAATCCGCCAATGCAACTTTCAGGATGGCTAATTGGCGACAGGGGCTATCCACAGAAAAAGTGGCTCATGACACCGATGAGGAGGACATCAAACGATGCTGAGGAGCGACACCAAGTGAGTTACATATCCACCAGATGTATCACAGCGCAAACCATCGGCTTGCTCAAAAAGCGATTCAGATGCCTCGACAGATCTGGTAGTGCCCTGCAGTATGCACCAGCCAGGGTCTCCAGAATCATCATCGTCTGCTGTGCCCTGCACAACATCGCACAGCAGCGAGGCTTGGCGCTGCCTGAGGAACAAGTGGCTCAGCACACACACTCCTCAGAAGAAGAGGAGGAGGATGAGGAGGAGGACAAGGAGGAGGAGGATGAGGAGGAGGCACGCCTTGCGGGGCCAGATGTGGCCAATGCAGCAGCACGCGACCACATTGCTGGCTGTCAGGCAAGGGATGCACTCATCCATGCCAGATTCGTGTAAGCTTACGCTTCAACCACAGGTGGCTGGCAGATGGCTATGAATGTGTGGACGAGCTTCTTAACGTCATACACCATCTCTCCAATAAACAGTGCTTTCCTATCGCTCTCACCACCATCATTACAAATGCAAGTCGCCCAGAGCCCTCACTGAGCAACTTCCATTTCTCAGAACACAGACCAAAACTTCAACTCTTTCCCATCACTTTTGTTTAATCACATCACAATAAGGATGACAAACTATACTTTCCTACACAACAAAACACCCAAGTGACTACCTTTGTGACTATCTGTGTGTTAACTTCCTCTTACGCGTGCTTCTACGTGGTGCTTCCCCTGTGCCATAAGCAGATGCAGAGGTACCTTGCTCACTTTGATGCTGTGCCTGCTTAGACGCCTTTGCCAGGTGTCCTCTCGGTTTGGGAGCCTGGGAGGGCTCCTCCACAGTCTGCTCTTCCTGCGGCTATGCAGGGGCTGAGACGGCCATCTCAGTTTGGTGAGGAATCTGGGGCTCTGACCGAGGGCTCCGCAGTGGCATGGTAGTGTGAGTGCTTGGAGAGGAGCCCATACTTTCTTGTTGTCGGCCACCAACATCCCTCTCATGGGTCACCCACACTTCAGTGCTAGCAAGTGGCTGGAGAGCACCTTGTTGCACATCAGTGGGGCCCTGAGGACCCGTCTCTGTACTGACAATCCACAATGGGAACACCCATGTACCTCTGGTGTCTCTCCTCAATAGATGCCCATCAATTCTCCATAGCAAACCATCTATTTTGAAGAGTCACCATGTTTTCGTGAGTCTGGCGACTTATGTCCTCCAAGGCAGTTGCCACTCTCTCCATGGCGGAACGTTCATGCACCATTGCCTCCACAAAGGCAGTGCTCATGTTAGAGATGGACTCCTCCATTCTCTGCACACTCGCAGTTACTGTCAGGGCGAGGCTGGTTCTGGACCCAAGTGCAGACAGATGAGGCGAGAAGCAGGTATGCAGTCTTAAATAAAAGTACTTTACTAGAATCACACAGGTAAACAGTTACAAACATGGGAGCTCAAGACAAGCTACCACTAGGCCAATGGCTTGTCAAGACTGAGCACAGAGGGAAGAAACCACAGAACTTAAATACAAGCAACACCAGGTGAAACCAATGAACCTGATAAAAGGCAGCTAAGTAAACAAGTAACAATTTAGCAAAAGGAAACAACAAGTGAAGGTGCCATCTAGGGGTTACTGAGGGAACTAACCGGCACCCTCACAGGACTCCCTCCCCTAGGAACGGCTCCTGACGTTCCTCCTGGATGATCAGGGTGGCGACGGCGAAAATCCCTGATGAGTTCAGGATCCAAAATGTCCCAGGCCGGAACCCAGGAACGCTCTTCAGGACCATAACCCTCCCAGTCGACCAGGTATTGAATGCTCCTCCTAACCCGGCGACTATCAAGGAGGCGACGGACAGTGTAGGCTTGCTGACCGTCGATCATGCGGGGCGGGGGGGGAGGTCTGGAAGCAGGAACCAAGGGACTGGTAAGTACCGGCTTGAGGTGAGAGACGTGGAACGTGGGATGTATCTTCATCGACCGAGGAAGGAGGAGCCGGTAGGCCACAGGGTTGACTTTTTCCAAGATCCTAAACGGTCCGATGAACCGGGGAGCCAACTTGTGGGACTCCACATGGAGCGGAAGATTCCGGGTAGACAGCCAGACCTTCTGTCCGGTCCGGAACCGAGGAGCTGGGCGGCGGTGTCGGTCAGCCTGCACTTTCTGCCGAGAAGAAGCGAGCTGCAATGCGGATCGGACCCTCCTCCAGGTACGGCGGCAGCGTTGGACGAACCCCTGGGCAGCCGGGACTCCTACCTCCTTCTCCTGTTCAGGGAAGAGTGGCGGTTGGAAGCCATATTGACATTCGAAAGGTGAGAGGCCAGTGGAGGAGCTCTGAAGGGTATTGTGCGCGTCTGCCCAGACCAGATACTTGCTCCAGGTGGAAGGATTGGAGGACACAAAGCTTCTTAGCACCCTTTCCAGATCTTGGTTGGTTCACTCAGTCTGGCCGTTCGACTGTGGGTGGAACCCAGAGGAGAGACTGATGGAAGCGCCCAGGAGGGAACAAAAAGCCTTCCAGAACCTGGATGAGAACTGGGGACCACGGTCAGAGACGACATCCACGGGCAAGCCATGGAGGCGGAAGACATGCTGGACAACCAGCTGGGCAGTCTCTCTGGCAGAGGGAAGCTTGACAAGAGGAACAAAGTGAGCAGCCTTGGAAAAGCGATTGACCACAACTAGGATGGTAGTGAATCCCTCAGATGGAGGTAGCCCGGTGATGAAATCCAGGGCGGTATGAGACCAGGGACGGCTGGGGATGGGCAAGGGATGCAGGAGACCAAGCGGGGGTTGTTGGGATGTCTTGTTCTGGGCACAGACGGGACAAGCGGAGACAAAGGCCCGGGTGTCGGCTTCAATAGAGGACCACCAGAACCTCCTCTTCAGGAACTCGAGAGTTCGACGGATCCCAGGATGACCAGTCAATCGAGAAGAGTGCCCCCATTGAAGGACCTGGGCGCGCACCTGACTGGGAACATAAAGGCTATTAGGAGGGCCTCCTCCAGGGTCAGCCTCCTGATGTTGGGCCTCTTGCACCACCGTCTCAATCTCCCATGTGATGGGAGCAATGATGCAGGAACTGGGGATGATAGGTTCCGGGGTCCGGTCCTTTTCCGAGGGGTCAAACTAGCGAGAAAGGGCATCCGGTTTGAGGTTCTTAGACCCTGGGCGGTACGACAGGAGAAAGTTGAACCGGTTAAAGAAGAGAGCCCACCTGGCCTGCCGAGGGTTGAGGCGCTTGGCGTCCTGGATATATGTCAGATTTTTATGGTCGGTCCAGACGACAAAAGGATGCTCTGCTCCCTCCAACCAGTGTCTCCACTCCTCCAAGGCCAACTTAACTGCCAAGAGCTCCCTGTTGCCGACATCGTAGTTACTGTCTGCTGGCTTCAGACGATGGGAAAGGAAGGCACAGGGATGTAGCTTTTGGTCCTTCGGGGACCGCTGGGACAGGACAGCCCCGACTCCAATATCCGAGGCATCCACCTCTACGATGAAGGGCAGGGTGGGGTCCGGGTGTACCAGAATGGGAGCAGAGGTGAAACGTTGTTTGAGCTCCTGGAAGGCCCGTTCCGCTTCAGAAGACCAACTGAACCGTAGAGATGAGTCCTTGGTCAATGCGGAGAGGGAGGCGGCAATGGAGCCAAAGTTGCGGATGAAGCGTCTGTAAAAGTTGGCGAATCCCAGGAACTGCTGAACCTGCTTAACCGACTTGGGATGCGGCCAGCTCAAGAAGGCTTGAACCTTGCTAGGATCCATCTGGACGCTTCCACAGGAGATGACGTAGCCCAGGAAGGTGACCTTAGAGACGTGGAACTCACATTTCTCGGGTTTGACAAAGAGACAGTTCTCCAAAAGCCTCTGCAGAACCTGTCTGACGTGTTGGACATGCTGCTGGGGGGACTTTGAGAAGATGAGAATGTCATCCAAATAAACAAACGCGAACTGGTTCAGCAGGTCCCGGAGCACGTCATTGACCAGAGCTTGGAAGATAGCAGGGGCGTTAGTGAGACCAAAGGGCATGACGAGGGATTCCCAGTGACCGCTAGGGGTGATAAAGGCAGTCTTCCATTCATCCCCCTCCCTAATGCGGACCAGGTTGTACGCATTGTGGAGGTCAAGTTTGGAGAAGATGGTAGCACCCTGCAGCTGCTTAAACGCTGAAGACATCAAAGGGAGAGGATAGCGGTTCGTAATGGTAATTTTGCTAAGCCCCCGATAGTCTATGCAAGGCCTGAGACCGCCATCCTTCTTCTTTACAAAAAAGAAGCCAGCACCCGCTGGGGAGGTGGAAGGGTGAATGAAACCTGTAGCGAGGGCTTCCTTGATGTATTCTTCCATGGAAACATTCTCAGGGCCAGAGAGAGAGTAGAGCCGACCCCGAGGGGGGCTAGTGCCAGGCAGGAGATCAATGGCGCAGTCGTAGGATCGGTGTGGGGGGGAGTGTAGTGGACCGCCTCTTACTAAACACAGCATGTAGGTCCGAATATTCAGGGGGCACATGAGCAAGGTCCAGCTGATCAGCTGGCTTGGGAGAGGAAGGACGGGGCGGACTAGGGAAGACCTTAAGACAGTTGGTTAGACATGAAGGACCCCACTCCAGCACAGTCCCGGTAGTCCAGTCAATGTGAGGGTTGTGAAGAGAGAGCCACGGATGTCCAAGAACGAGAGGGAGCTCAGGTGAATCGATAAGGTGAAACTGCAGCAACTCTTGATGTCTCTCCCCTACTTGGACATGTAATACTCCGGTGATATGATGAATATGCACAGAACCAAGGGGCCTGCCATCGAGGGCGGTGACTTGTAAAGGCTTGCCAAGGCGGGAGAAAGGAATTTTCAGGCTGCGCACAAGGGTGGCATCGATAAAACAGCCAGCGGCCCCGGAGTCAACAAAGGCCTGGAGGTTGTACTGTTGTCCCTCCCGAGAGAGACGAGCGGGAAGCAGGGTTTGGAAGACAGATGGGGTAGGAGAAGGGATTTGATCTGTCCGTATTTTCCCAATCCTCCTGGCTTTTTCCTGAAGCTCAGGACATGTGGCTCTGAGATGGCCAGACAGGCCACAGTAAAGACAACACCCCTCTCTCAATCTCCTCTGTCTCTCAAACTGGGAGAGCCGAGTTCTGCCGAGTTGCATAGGTTCCTCTTCGGTGCTAACAGGTGGACTCGTGGGCACTTGGAAACTCTTGGTCAGATTCGAAACACCGGAAGATCTCACCTCTGTGGAAGTAGTGAATCTCCTCTCTCTACCATGTTCCCGGAGGCGGTTATCCACTCTGATGGCAAGGGAGATGAGCATGTCAAGGTCCTCCGGAACCTCTCTGGACGCCAGTTCATCTTTGATAGATTCGGAGAGGCCATGAAGAAACGTGGAGAGAAGGGCCTCGGTGTTCCAGCGGCTTTCCGCAGCGAGTGTGCGGAACTCAATGGCGAAGTCGGCTACGCTGCAGTTGCCCTGGTGGAGATTCAAAAGTCTCTTAGCTGCCTCCCGTCCACTCACAGGATGGTCAAAGACTTTGCTCATCTCTTCGGCGAAAAGGAGAATGTCCGAGCAGACGAAAGATTGCTGCTCCCAGATAGCGGTAGCCCAGGCGAGAGCTTTTCCCGAGAGTAGTGATATGATGAACGCTACCTTAGAGCGGGGTGATAGGAACATGGAGGGTTGGGGTTCAAAAACTAGGGAGCACTGGGTCAAGAAGCCGCGACACTTGCCCGGATGACCGTCATAGCGCTCTGGCGCGGGTAGGCGAGGCTCTCGGTGAGTCTGGAGATCGGCGACCGGTGGGGTAGTATCCAAAGGAACTGACTGAGGAGGAACATCCTGAGCAGAAGCCACAGCGGCTGGGTGTTGAATGGTCTGAGTCCACGTATCTACCTTGTCCGAAATGCTTTGGAGAAGCTGCTCAAGGCTGCTGAGGAAAGCACCTTGAAGGGAGAGAATAGCACAAAATTCCTCCATCACTGCTGGGTCCATACTGGCTCAGTCTTGCTGTCAGGGCGAGGCTGGTTCTGGACCCAAGTGCAGACAGACGAGGCGAGAAGCAGGTATGCAGTCTTAAATAAAAGTACTTTACTAGAATCACACAGGTAAACAGTTAAAAACATGGGAGCTCAAGACAAGCTACCACTAGGCCAACGGCTTGTCAAGACTGAGCACAGAGGGAAGAAACCACAGAACTTAAATACAAGCAACACCAGGTGAAACCAATGAACCTGATAAAAGGCAGTTAAGTAAACAAGTAACAATTTAGCAAAAGGAAACAAACAAGTGAAGGTGCCATCTAGGGGTTACTGAGGGAACTAACCGGCACCCTCACAGTTACCCTGGATGCAAACCCTGTCAGAGACTCCTGCACTTGTTCCTGGAGTTCCATCTTTCTGGATGACCTCAGAGGCACAGTGCCTACATGCAGCTGAGCAGAGCTAAGAGTGTCCTGCAACCTCCGACAAGGACTCTCCACTGCTGTCGCTGTCTTCACCATCTGCTGATGCTCACTTGTGAGCTGCGATACACCAGGTGACAACACTACTGTATGTTGCGAAGGACCCACCGAGGTGTGCGTTTCTGCGCTGCTGCTGGGTGCACTGAGTCCTGGTGACGCTGCTACCTCAGAGGCTGCAGGTTCCTCTGAGAAGTCGTCCGGCTCTTCCTCCTGGACAGTGGGGAGGGGAACTCTCGATGGTCCTGTGGGAGAGTAAAGGCATGAGTTAGACATCAGATTTTTAGGCAGCAGACATATCTTATTGTGAAGGTGATCAAAAGTCAATCTCTATGAACATCAAATTGTTCATCAATCATGAAATCTAAATGAGAATGTTGAACATCCATTCTGTCACCAGCTTCCTCTACTGCACCTGTCTCTCCGTCCCCCACTTCCAGCGCCTTGCCACCTCCCACGATGTCGTGCGCAGCCTCCTCAGCACTTGTCAATGTCACCAGAGATGGTGTCTCGCCTCCTGTTGATGCTCTCTCCCTCTTATTCTGGGCTATCTTTTCCTGCAAGGAGGGACGCAAGTGGAGTCTCAGCGCGATTGATGGACTGTCTGTGAAGAATCCATAACATGGAAGCTTGGAGGAAGACCAAGATGGAGTGAGGAATCTGCCTCCCTGTGTGTTGTTAGTTGTTGTCATTGCATAAACAGTGAGAACGAGTGTGAGGGGTTCATAGTAGGATGATGAAGTGATTCAGTACACAGAGAGAGATAGGGAGGTAAGGGTGCAAGGGAAGTAAGTGTAAGGTGGGATGTGGAGGAGCAGGCTGACAATGCAGAGTGCTGGTGATGAGAAGAGAAGGGAAGTAGATTGAAGGTAAGTGTTATGTGATACTCATTTTTGATGAGCGCAGAAGATCATTGAACCGTTTTCGGCACTGGACCCAGCTGCTTGAACGTAAGGACCTAACGCTGACCTCCTCAGCAATGTGTAGCCAGGCTGCCTTTGTTTGCTGAGGAGGCTTCTTCCGGCCATCGGGAGGGAACAGAATCTCCCTGCGCCCTTTTACCCCCTGCACAAGGGCTTGGAGGGAGTCCTCATCGAACCGTGGAGCAGCCTTGGCTTTGGCATCAGTCATTGTAACCTGGGTCCATTTACACAGCAGCAGAAAGGAAATGAGAAGCTGAGGCTGCATGGGCCCCTTAAAAACAACTGCAGCAAGGACGTCATCAGTGGACAGCAACAGACCCGCTCCCACTCATTGGGCCGGGCAGCGCACACAGCGGGCCTAATGAGGCCACTTAAACTAAAATCATAAATTGGGAGCAGCTGAAACCGGCAGCAGGGCCGGAACCCACCCACCAGGCAACCCGACTCCAACCCGCCTCCTCCATTAAATTCGCGGCCTCTGTGTCTGTCTTCACAGAAGAAGACGCAAAAAACTTCCCGGAAATAGTGGAGAACCAAGGGTCTAGTGAGAATGAGAAACTGAAAGAAATTAGTATTAGTAAAAAAAATAGTACTGGAGAAACAAATGGGACTGAAAGCTAATAAATCCCCTGGATCTGATGGTCTACATCCTGGGGTTTTGAAAGAGGTGGCTATAGAGATAGTGGATGCGTTGGTTGTCATTTTCCCAAATTCCATAGAGTCTAGAATGGTTCCCGTGGATTGGAAGATAGCAAATGTAACCCTACTATTTAAGAAAGGAGGGAGAGAGAAAACGGGGAATTACAGACCAGTTAGTCTGACATCAGTAGTAGGGAAAGTGCTGGAATCTATTATTAAGGACGTGGTAACAGGGCACTTCTAAAATAATAATAGGATTGGGCAGAGTCAACATGGATTTATGGAAGGGAAGGCGTGTTTGATGAATCTGTTAGAGTTTTTTGAGGATGTAACTAGCAGAATAGATAAGGGAGAACCAGTGGATGTGATGTATTTGGATTTTCAGAAGGCATTCGATAAGGTGCCATGCAAGAGGTTATTAAACAAAATTAGGGCTCATGGGATTAGGGGTAATATACTAGCATGGATTGAGGATTGGTTAATGGACAGAAAACAGACAGTAGGAATAAACGGGTCATTTTCGGGTTGGCAGGCTGTAACTAGTGGGGTACAGCAAGGATCAGTGCTTGGGCCTCAGCTATTCACAATCTATATCATTGATTTGGATGAGGGGACCAAATGTAATATATCCAAGTTTGCTGATGATACAAAGCTGGATGGAAATGTAAGTTGTGAGGAGGATGCAAAGAGGCTTTAAGGGGATATAGACAAGCTAAGTGAGTGGGCAAGAACATGGCAAATGGAATATAACATGGAGAAATGTGAAGTTATCCACTTTGGTAGGAAAAATAGAAAAGCAGAATATTTTTTAAATGGTGAGAGATTGGGAAATGTTAGTGTTCAGAGGGACCTGGGTGTCCTTGTACATGAATCACTGAAAGTTAACATGCAGGTACAGCAAGCATTTAGGAAAGCAAATGCTATGTGACATAAGAAAACTACTAGGCACTTGGTCTAAGTATTAAACAAGGCTTTAATTAACTGTTTTTCAACATGGAGATCTAGTTGTGTCCTTCACTAGTTCCTCTTAAAGAATGTCCTGAGCAAGCTGGGCCCATGCCCAAGTATTTATACTCTCCCTGGACAGCGCCACCAGCAGGCCGCCCAGTATCATTTCATAAGTCATTTCCACATGAATGACAAGATTCATGTCAATATGTTGACCTTTATTGCAAGAGGATTTGAGTATTAGAGTAAAGATGTCTTACTGCAATTATTTAGGGTCCTGGTGAGACCACACCTGGAGTATGGTGTACAGTTTTGGTCTCCTTACCTAAGGAAGGATATATTTGCCATAGAGGGAGTGCAACGAAGGTTCACCAGACTGATTCCTGGGATGGTGGGATTGTCCTATGAGGAGAGATTGAGTAGACTAGGCCTATATTCTCTAGAGTTTAAGAAGAATGAGAGGTGATCTCATTGAAACATACAAAATTCTTACAGGGCTTGACAGGGTAGAAGCAGGGAGGATGCTTCCCCTGGCTGGGGAGTCTAGAACCAGGGGTCACAGTCTCAGAATAAGGGGTCGGCCATTTAGGACTGAGATGAAGAGAAATTTCTTCACTCAGAGGGTGGTGAATCTTTGGGATTCTCTACCCTAGACAGCTGTGGAGGCTCAGTCGTTGAGTATATTCAAGACAGAGATCGATAGATTTTTGGATATTAAGGGAATCCTCTTCTTCATAAACAATCCCTCGGAACCGAGGATGACTTGCTTCCACACTAAAAATGAGTTCTCAGGTGACTGATGAGTCTAATCCGGAACCTACAGTCTCTGTCACAGGTGGGGCAGACGGTGGTTGAAGGGGCGGGTGGGTGGGGTGCTTGGGTTGATGTGCGCTCCTTCCGCTGTTTGCGCTTGGCTTCCACTTGCTCCCGGCGAAGAGACTTGAGGTGTTCGGCGCCTTCCCGGATGCTTCTCCTCCACTTTGTGCAGTCGTGGGCCAGGGATTCCCAGGTGTCGGTGGGGACGTTGCACTTTTTCAAGGAGGCTTTGAGGGTGTCCTTGAAGCATTTCCTCTGCCCAGCTGGGGCTCTCTTGCTGTGTCGGAGCTCCGAGTAGAGCGCTTGTTTTCGGAGCCTCGTATCGGGCATGCGGACGATGTGGCCCGTCCATCGGAGCTGATCGAGCATGGTCAAAGCTTCGATGCTGGGGATGTTGACCTGAGCGAGAACACTGACGTTGGTGCGCCTATCCTGCCAATGGAGATGCAGGATCTTCCAGAGGCAGATTTTGTGGTACCTCTCTAGTGGTTTGAGGTGCCTGCTGTACATGGTCCATGTCCCTGAAGCATACAGGAGGGCGGGTATCACTACTGCTCTGTAGACCACGAGCTTGGTGCTGGGTTTGAGGTCCTGGTCTTCAAACACTCTCTTCCTCAGGCGACCGAAGGCTGCACTGGTACACTGAAGGCGGTGTTGGACTTCGTCATCGACGTCTGCCCTTGTTGACAATAGACTCCCGAGGCATGGAAAGTGGTATGGAAAGGGAATCAAGGAATATGGGGATAGTGCAAGAAAGTAGAGTTGAGGGAGAAGATCAGCCATGATCTTATTGAATGGCGGAGGAGGCTCGAGTGGCCAAATGGCCTACTCCTGCTCCTATTCCTTAGGTTCTTATGTTCTTATCTAGTGCCAGCTATCAGCTATGTACTGTACAATCGACATAACTATGCCGCTTTGATTGTGAACCTATAACAATTTTGAAAAATAGATCTTCAATTTCTTATTTTAGATTGTGTAACAGAGTGGCATGTATCAGAACTGTGCAATCTGTTATGGTTGCTACTGGCAATAATATCGGGCTCTCCAATTGAGGTAATTGTGACTAACACTGGATTGATAGAAATAGAATGAAATTGAGCCTCAAAGTTGAGCCATTATTATCAGGACCAGAATTCTTAAATTTAATGGACAGCTTCTCTGTGTTTTCATCAGACAGCATGTTGCTGCCCAACTGTTGAAATGCATTTCTGAATAACTGATGATGTTTCTTCATTGTCATTGTAAACACACAATTTACAATGATGTGGAAGGTTGGACACACATTTGGCAAATTTCTATGCAGCAGAAGGTAATCGTATTTTCAATTAATGGACATTAGTATATTTATATGAATATGTTCTCCCCTGGGGCCAGCACCATCATGCTAATGTGTTGCAAGAGCTTAGGTTTGAACCATTGACAATACTGATCCTTAAAGCAACAATTTTATCTTTTAACCACAATTAAATTGCAAATTAAAACAGTTTGTAACATTATCTTCTTCTTCCTATGTTAGCACACTCATGAAGCAATTGTCTAAATTCTTGTCTGTACTATTTTAATGCAGCTGTTTACCCACTGGAGAATACAATGCAGGGTCTAATTTACTCAGATTTAGCAGTAACCCATGGGCTAAGTGTGCCTCAAGAAGGATTAAATTTGCAAATTTATAAATTTTCTTTGTCCTGTCTCCCTCTCGGGTGGATGATCTCATAGCACTTCAAAAGTACTCCAATTGGCTGTGAAATGCTTTGAGATGCCTGAGGTCATGAAAGGCACTATATAAATGCAAGGTTTCTTTTTCCTTCTTAAAGTACTGTGAGTTAACTTTAGCAGTTGATCCTAAAATTATGTTGGTCAATAAAATCATTTAATTCAGAATAACTCTCAAACCTAGGATCAATATTGGTTTTGCACATTAAAATCATAGAATCATACAGCACAGTAGGAGGCCATTCGGTCCATTGTGTCTGTGCCGACTCTTGAAAAAGCTACCCAATTAGTCCCACTCCCCCATGCATTCGCCATAGCCCTGCAGATTTCTCCTTTTCAAGTATATAAATGAATAACATTAGTTGTTATTTAAGTAGCAATCACAGGAATTTTCCACACACTGCCCATTTTTGCCCAATGAATAATCTCCAGTTGAAATAGGAGTTAAAGCAATTGAGGGGGCAGGCAGCTTTGGAATGGTCAGCAACTAGGGATGGGCAATAAATGTTGGCCTTGCCAGCGACGACCACATCCCATGAACGAATAAAAAAACTGTTGCACGTAGCTTTATGAGATTGGCAGAAGAAGACTTTCGCCATGGATGCAGAGCCAAGTAATTTACTGTGCCTGTTGAAGGATGAGGAGCTTGAATAGCAGGAGTCCAGAGAGGTTTGAAGGCAAGTAGAAATGCAACCAAAGAACAGTATACAAATGGTACTCTCTGTGGAAGTGACAGTTAGCACTGCATTAAGCTTTAATACAGCACAGTCCTTCCACACACTAGTTGGAGATAGCAGTAGAACCATACAATGTTCAACTCACTGCGTATCAAAGAAGCAACAGATGGCCTATTTTAGCAATGCCTTTATATACATATACAGTTCACCAGTTGGAAATGCACACACTTTATTTTTCAGATGTACAAATAAATACATCATTGATTGTATTTGTGGAGCTATCTATGCACATTAGTGCAATGCCATGTGAATAGAAAGGGTTACTGCTTGCTGAATGCACAGGTGGTGCGCAACCATAAGCATAAATTTATGTCAGCATTTTCCTGGCAAAGTCCACAATGTATAAATCTTCATGGAATCAAGGATTCCACAACTATTCAAACCTGAAAACAGGCTGCAAGGTAGGTTCCTGAGAGACAGAGGTTAACTGTTCAAAACTTGGCTGCTGGCACTCCTGTGGAAGCTTCCTACCCTTCAGGAGAGGGCTTCTAAGAAGGTACATTGTAGAGGGGAGGATTACAATAGATTACACATTTTGAGTATTAAAGCAATGTTTCAGATGTCTAGACTGCTCTGAGGATGCCTTGGATGAATAAGCAGAATAATGGTGGTATGTTGGACGCTGCACAATATTGCCACAGAAAGGGCCATAACTCTGCTGCGAGATCAGCTGCTGCCAGACAGGCTGCTGGAAAAGGATGAGGATGAGAATATCAATGACATTTAAAAAATGTCATTCTCAGGATAAGGGCATCACTGGCAAGGTCATTTAGTGCACATCCCGAGTTACCCTGAGTTTGCTACAACTAAATGTCTTGCTAGGCTACTTCAGAGGGCAGTAAAGAATCAACCACATTGGTGTGGGACTGGAGTCACATATAGGCCAGATCAGGTAAGAATAAGGCTTCCTTCAAGAACATTAGTGAACCAGTTGGGCTTTTCCAACAATCCAACAGGGTTATGGTCACTTTCACTGATACCAGCTTCTTTTTTCAATTTTGAGAATTCTCAAACTGCCATGGTGAGATTTGAACTGGCATCCATCTTGGGTTATTAGGCCAGACCTCTGGATTGCTAATCCAGTAATATAACCACTATGCTACTGTAGCCTTCCACAATGTTCATCCTGTAAAGGACCAAGAATTGGAGGATCTCGTAGACAATTTTTTCACCATGTTTTTCCTATATTTTGTCTCAAAACATGCTGAAGTTGGCATTGATCCATGGCAGTTTCCTAAGCTTTCATTGCAACACTTTACCATTCCATGGAAGATGCTAGTCATGCAATGGAAGCTGCTTGGGTTTCCATTGCTGCACGTTGTAGTTCCATGGAAGTTGCAATGACTGCAGTGGAAGCTGCGACCTCAGTCATCAGATGCTGCATGATGTTGGGCTCCATAGGTCGCCGGATGAAATTGGCTGGCCTCTCCACGTTGTAACATAGAAACATAGAAAAATAGGAGCAGGAGTAGGCCATTCGGCCCTTTGAGCCTGCTCTGCCATTCAATATGATCATGGCTGATCCTCTATCTCAACACCATATTCCCGCTCTCACCCCATACCTCTTGATGCCTTTTGTGTCTAGAAATCTATCTATCTCCTTCTTAAATATATTCAGTGACTTGGCCTCCACAGCCTTCTGTGGTCGAGAATTCCACAAGTTCACCACCCTCTGAGTGAAGAAATTTCTTCTCATCTCAGTCCTAAATGTCCTACCCTGTATCCTGAGACTGTGACCCCTCGTTCTAGACCCCCCAGCCAGGGGAAACATCCTCCCTGCATCCAGTCTGTCTAGCCCTGTCAGAATTTTATATGTTTCAATGAGATCCCCTCTCATTCTTCTAAACTCTAGTGAATACAGGCCTAGTCTACTCAATCTCTCCTCATACGACAGTCCTGCCATCCCAGGAATCAGTCTGGCGAGCCTTTGCTGCACTCCCTCTATGGCAAGTATATCCTTTCTTAGGTAAGGAGACCAAAACTGCACACGGTACTCCAGGTGTAGTCTCACCAAGGCCCTGTACAACTGTAGCAAGACATCCTTGCTCCTGTACTCAAATCCTCTTGCAATGAAGGCCAACATACCATTTGCCTTCCTAATTGCTTGTTTCACCTGCATGTTTACTTTCAGTGACTGGTGTACAAGGACACACAGGTCCCTTTGTACATCAGCATTTCCCAATCTATCACCATTTAAATAATACTCTACCTTTCTGTTTTTCCTACTGAAGTGGATAACTTCACGTTTATCCACATTATACTGCATCTGCCATGTATTTGCCCACTCACTCAACTTGTCTAAATCGCCTTGAAGCCTCGTTGCATCCTCCTCACAACTCACAATCCCACCTAGTTTTGTGTCGTCAACAAACTTGGAAATATTACATTTGGTTCCCTCATCCAAATCATTGGTATATATTGTGAATAGCTGGGGCCCAAGCACTGATCCCTGCGGTACCCCACTAGTCACCGCCCGCCACCCTGAAAAAGATCCGTTTATTCCTACTCTCTGTTTCCTGTCTGTTAACCAATTTTCAATCCATGCCAGTATATTATCTCCAATCCCATGTGCTTTAATTTTGCACATTAACCTCTTATGTGGGACTTTATCGAAGGCCTTCTGAAATTCCAAATACACCACATCCACTGGTTCTCCCTTATCTATTCTACCAGTTACATCCTCAAAAAACTCCAGTAGATTTGTCAAACATGATTTCCTTTTCATAAATCTATGCTGACTTTGTCTAATCCTGTTGATATTTTCTAAGTGTCCTGTTATCACATTCTTTATAATAGACTCTAGCATTTTCCCTACTACTGATGTTAGGCTAACCAGTCTGTAGTTCCCGGTTTTCTCTCTCCCTCCTTTTTTAAATAGTGGGGTTACATTTGCCACCCTTCAATCTGCCGCAACTGTTCCATAATCTATAGAATTTTGGAAGATGACAACCAATGCATCCACTATTTCCATGGCTACTTCTTTAACACTCTGGGATGCAGATTATCAGGCCCTAGGGATTTATCGGCTTTCAGTCCCATTAATTTCTCCAGCACTATTTTTTTACTAATACTAATTTCCTTTAATTCCTCCTTCTCACTGGACCCTTGGTTCCCTCGCATTTCTGGGAAGTTATTTGTATCCTCCTCCGTGAAGACAGAACCAAAGTATTTGTTTAATTGCTCTGTCATTTCCTTGTTTGCCATTATAAGGGGGTGGCAGTGCGGACCTGGCAGGAGCAGCAAGGCGGCGGCGGTGATATAAAGAGAGCCCGAGGTGCAGGTAGGCCCCACAGCAGCAGCAGCGGCGGCAGCAGTGCAGACCTGGGAGGAGCAGCGAGGCGGTGGCGGTGATATAAAGAGAGCCCGAGGCGCAGGTAGGCCCCACAGCAGAAGCAGCGGCAGTGGCAGTGCCAACGCAGCACCGGCAGAATTTTCGAAGAGTGATGTCAGAAGTCAAAAGTGATGTCGGCACAAGGGGAGGGAGCTGATTGAGGCCAGTGTCGGGAGCGGAGAGAGCGGTCATACAAGGCTTACCAATCTCACAGACTGGCAGCGGCGTTCCGGAGCCACGTCACGATTTAAAAAGTGACGTGGGCAAGAGGAAGCAGCTGATTGGGTGAGTACAGCCAGGTGAGTATTTATACTGCTCTATAGTTTGAGTTAAGATTAATAGTTTATAAAGTTTAGAAGGTCTTAATTTTTGTGGTTATAGTTTCTAAGGTCCCTGTTGTATATTGGGGAGTGCTAGTAACCAAAGGCCCTTGAGTATATCATTTAATTATAGTGTAATTAGTGGTATTGATTTGATTTAAATTAATTTAAATTAATTAAAGGGTACGTCATGGCAGGACAGCTCGGCCCTGTGGCATGCTCCTCCTGCGCTATGTGGGAAATCAGGGACACTTCCTGTGTCCCTGATGACCATGTGTGCGGGAAGTATATCCAGCTGCAGCTACTGACAGACCGCATTGTGGCATTGGAGCTGCGACTGGATACATACTGCAGCATTCGCGATGCTGAGGACATCGTGGATAGCACATTTAGGGAGTTGGTCACACCGCAGGTAAAGGCTGCACAGGCAGGAAGGGAATAGGTGACCACCAGGCAGAGTAGTAGGTGCAGGCAGGTAGTGCAGGGGTCCCCCGTGGCCATCCCCCTCTCAAACAGATAAATCAATTTGGATATTGTTGAGGGAGATGGCTTATCGGGAGAAGGCAGCAGCAGCCAACTTCCTGGCACTGTGGGTGGTTCTGTTGCACAGGACAGGAGGAAAAAGAGCGGGAGAGCAATAGTGATAGGGGATTCTATTGTAAGGGGAATAGATAGGCATTTCTGTGGCCGCATACGAGACTCCAGGATGGTATGTTGCCTCCCTGGTGCAAGGGTCAAGGATGTCTCGGAGCGGCTGCAGGACATTCTGGAGGGGGAGGGTGAACAGCCAGTTGTCGTGGTGCATATAGGTACCAACGATATAGGTAAAAACCGGGATGAGGTCCTAAAACCTGAATATAGGGAGTTAGGAGTTAAATTAAAAAATAGGACCTCAAAGGTAGTAATCTCAGGATTGTTACCAGTGCCACGTGCTAGTCAGAGCAGAAATAGAAGGATATTTCAGATGAATACGTGGCTAGAGGAATGGTGCAAGGGGGAGGGATTCAAATTCCTGGGACATTGGAACCAGTTCTGGGAGAGGTGGGACCAGTACAAACTGGTTGGTTTACACCTGGGCAGAACCGGGACTGCTGTCCTAGGGGGAGTGTAATGAAATGTGTTTGGCTTGCATGTATTCGTTTTGCACTCATGTATATTACCCTCCCCCACACGGTGTATAGTTTCACTTCCTCTTTCCTGACTAACCTGGAATGTTCCAGGTCTTGGCTCTTGGCTCCACCCCTGACTTCTCTTACATAAAGATCCCAGGATCTTTATGACACATTCCTGCGAGCCAGTCAGTGTGTCGAGATGTTAGCTCTGATCTTAGTGATTAAAAGCCAACTTGTTAAAGTTTATAACTTCTAGTTTTGTGGTTATTGAAGGCACATCAATTTTAATCACTAAAGAATACTAGGATGGATCGACTCCTAAAACCAGAGCGTCTGGACTTGGATCCACATTCTGCTGAAGCATCAAATCAATTTGGACACTGGCTCAAATGCTTCGAACTCTTCGCGAGGGCCTCATCCGCTAGCGAGGTAGATAAACTGAGTCTACTGACTACTCGCATTAATCATCGGATTTATTCGTTCATCCGGGACGCCACCTCTTACACGGAGGCCATCACTATCCTGAAGGCCCAATACCAGAGGCCAGTAAACGAAGTGTACGCCAGGCATCTGCTGGCTACACGCAGGCAGCGACCTGAGGAATCAATGGACGATTTCTTACAGGGCCTAAAGGACTTGGTCCGGGACTGTAACTGCAAGGCCGTGACGGCCAACGCGTACTCTGACGAATTGGTCCGCGATTCCTTCATCACGGGCCTCAAATCGAATTATATCCGGCAGAGACTGCTGGAGAAGGAGGCCCTGGACTTAGAAAAGGCAGTGGCCACTGCGCGATCGCTGGACGTGGCCCAGAAAAACTCTGACTCTTATTCTTCCGGCCATGCGGCCCTCACCGCCTCGTGCGCGCCGAGCGGGCCGCCATCTTGGAATCAGCCATCTTCCCCATCCAGGTCTCAGACCAGCTCTACACCGCCGGAGTCCCCACACAGAAGTTCACCCAGGAGTCCTACTACAGCGGCAATGTCTCGAGGCCCGAAATGCTACTTCTGCGGCCAGGCCAAGCACCCCAGACAACGATGCCCAGCGAAGGACGCTACATGCTTCAAATGTAAGAAAAAGGGGCATTTTAGCAATGTCTGCAGGGGGAATCCGATTTCCAACTCCGTCACCGCCTCGTGCGTGCCGTGCGGGCCGCCATCTTGGGATCCGCCATCTTTTCCCGACTCAACGGCCGCCCAGGGCCCAACAGTGGCTTCGATCACGGTGGATCAATCCAGGCCACACCCGTTGACAAAATCCATGATGGACATACAGGTAAACGGGAATTTAACGAAATGTTTAATTGACTGTGGGAGTACCGAGAGTTTTATCCACCCTAGCCTGGTACGGCGGCACTCATTAACGGTAACCCCTACACGGAGCAGAATTGCTATGGCTGCTAAGCCCCACACTTCGGACATTTTGGGCTACTGTGTGGTAACACTGACTGTAAAAGGCACGGACTACAAGGATTTTAAACTCTTCGTGATGCCAGAACTCTGTGTTAATGTAATCTTGGGCCTGGACTTCCAGTGCCACCACGAAAGTGTCACGCTAGCATATGGCGGGTCCCAGCCGCCACTCACAGTCTGTGGCCTATCAACCTTAAAAATCAGCCCGCCCTCTTTATTCGCTAATCTCGCTCCGAACTGTAGGCCCATAGCGACCAAAAGTAGACGGTACAGTCTGGAAGACAGACACTTTATCAAGGCGGAAGTGGACAGACTCCTGCGGGAAGGCATTATTGAATGCAGTACCAGTCCGTGGCGTGCCCAAGTAGTCATAGTTAAAAATAGCGAAAAGAAACGGATGGTAATTGACTACAGCCAGACTGTTAATATTTATATCCAGCTGGACGCCTACCCTTTACCCCGCATATCAGAAATGGTCAACCAGATCGCGCAATACCGAGTCTTCTCGACTATCGACCTCAAATCCGCGTATCACCAGCTCCCCATTAGAACGGAGGACCACCCATACACCGCCTTTGAGGCGAACGGACACCTCTACCATTTTCTCAGAGTGCCCTTCGGGGTAACAAATGGGGTCTCGGTCTTCCAACGTGAGATGGACCGCATGGTTGACGAGAATAAACTACAAGCTACCTACCCCTTCCCTCTGCCGACCGTAACGTATACTTCCTCAATATCATTGATAAATATTCCCGCTTCCCCTTCGCCATTCCCTGCCCAGACATGACCAGTGCCACGGTCATCAAGTGTCTCGGTAATCTATTCTGCATGTTTGGCATGCCGAACTACATACACAGCGATAGGGGGACGTCATTTATGAGTGACGAACTGCGCCAGTTCTTGCTCTCAAAGGGGATAGCCACTCGCAGAACCACTAGCTACAACCCCCGGGGTAATGGGCAAGTGGAAAGGGAGAATGCTACTGTTTGGAAGGCTGTCACGTTAGCCTTAAAGTCAAAAGGCCTTCCGACCTCCCGCTGGCAGGAAGTCCTCCCAGACGTGCTCCACTCCATAAGGTCTCTGTTATGTACAGCCACTAACGCTACCCCTCACGAAAAGATGTTCGTTTTCCCCCGAAAATCTACCTCGGGCATATCTCTACCCGCGTGGCTGACGTCTCCGGGGACAGTACTATTGCGGAAGCACGTGAGAGGCCATAAAACGGATCCCCTTGTGGAAAAGGTACAGCTCCTCCATGCAAACCCTCAGTACGCCTATATCGAATACTCTGACGGGCGAGAGGACACTGTTTCCATAAAAGACCTTGCTCCCTCGGGGAGCGGAGAAAACGATGAGAGACTGCCCGAGGAAGACCTACACCAAAAAGAGACAGGACGCCCAGAGGTATCAATACCCAACTTTAACCTGGAGGACACTGCAGATAACCTGGAAGACACTGCGGAGGCCCGGACAGCGAAGGAACCAGAATCCACTCCCCTAGAGGCACCCCAACCGGCTTTGCGCCGATCACTGAGAACCGCAAAACCTCCTGACAGACTCACTTATACCAACTTTTAAGAAACATCACCCCGATGGACTAAATCTAAAGAAGGGGTGAATGTAATGAAATGTGTTTGGCTTGCCTGTATTCGTTTTGCACTCATGTATATTACCCTCCCCCACACGGTGTATAGTTTCACTTCCTCTTTCCTGACTAACCTGGAATGTTCCAGGTCTTGGCTCTTGGTTCCACCCCTGACTTCTCTTACATAAAGATCCCAGGATCTTTATGACTCATTCCTGCGAGCCAGTCAGTGTGTTGAGATGTTAGCTCTGATCTTAGTGATTAAAAGCCAACTTGTTAAAGTTTATAACTTCTAGTTTTGTGGTTATTGAAGGCACATCAGGGAGTGTTTGCTAGTGCTGTTAGGGAGGGTTTAAACTAAAATGGCAGGGGGTTGGGAACCTGTGCAGGGAGACAGAGGAAAGGGAAGCAAGGATAGAAGCAAACGACAGGAAGGAGAAAAGCAAAAGTGGCAGTCAGAGAAATCAAGGGGGAGAAATTCTGTATTGCCCCATTTGGGGTGCAATTATCGGCCGGGCGCAAAGATTAGCGCCTGGCGCTAATTATCGCTTCTGACAGCAAACTTGGCTTTTATCACCCCTGGAGGTGATTGGAGCGCTAAATCAGGCGCTACACAACTCTCTTAAGGCACTAAGGCTGAGGAGCAAGGCGCTACCTCAGAGGGCGGGCGCAGCGCAGGTGCTGTCAGTTAGCGATTGAACACAGACACACTGGTGCCGGTCAGTTCTTAAAGGGGAGGGTCGATCTTGCTCTGTAGCCACACCCTGCTCAGTGGAGCCTTGACTCTCAGCCTGGGCAGACCTGTGGCTAAATCTAGCAGCCAGACACTATGGAAAGGGCCAGGGAGCGAGCACAGCACTTCTGCGAGCGGGCTTTGGAGGCTCTGGTTCATGGGGTGGAGCGCAGAGGATCCATTCTGTACCCAGAGAGTGGCAGGAGGCCTTTGTCATGCGAGTACAGAAAAGTGTGGAGGGAGGTGGCTCAGAGAGTGTCCTCAAGCAGCATGGTGCCTAGGACCCATGTGCAATGTAGGAAAAAGTTCAACAACCTCACTCGGGTCGTCAGGGTGAGTGCCTTTTTTTCAAAGCCTCTTCATCTCTCCATCTCAACCTCACTTTATGGCCAGAGGGTCTTGAAAGCCCCAATGCCCAACACTCATCCAACACCTATGGCCCTTTCATCAAACACACATGCACATTCCACACTTTGCATACAGTAAGGGCTATTCAACCATGGGAGGCATTTCAGGCAAGATCATAGCTGCATACAGTGAGGACTATTCAACCATGGGAGGCATTTCAGGCAAGATCATGGCTGTATATTTACTCAGACGCTGTCCTTTTTCTTGCAGGCCAAGCTGTCTCATAATAGGAGACAGCAGCAATGGACCGGTGGAGGGCGACCTTGTTGAGTCTGTGTGTTCCAGATATACTATTTTTAAATAACTGGACACAGACAACAGGAAAAACTTAAACAGGTCTTTACTACTTGAAGGTCAGGGCTGAACTGCTTTACAAATTACTACACAGAGCTTATATACTGGTGTGGTCACCACCGGTACTACAATATACAGTAGCAAGAGAAAGTAGTCCATCTTCTTAAGGTAGTTCTCTTAAGATGGTACAGGTTACATACACCACAATTCCTCCCTTTTTAGCTTAACAGTGTACACCCCAATTTAAACATAACATGGATAACATATATACAACTTTCATGCAACTGTTAAAGATTCAGTCTCTGAGGAGGCCTCCTGATCCAAGTTGGATAACGCCTTTCAGGGGTCTCTGATTCTGGTTGCTGG
This sequence comes from Somniosus microcephalus, assembly GCF_052327205.1. Lineage (NCBI taxonomy): Eukaryota > Metazoa > Chordata > Chondrichthyes > Squaliformes > Somniosidae > Somniosus > Somniosus microcephalus. The sequence continues at coordinate 222,134,973 of NC_140987.1, forward strand.
GGTGACTCCTCTAATTGATCTCTTATGGATTGAACATCCTCATGTACGTTCGCGTTTGAGGTAGATGCTACAGGTTCAATAATTTCTTCCACTGGTGTCTCTGCCGTAGCCATGGGTTCAACTCTTGTTCTCGATTCTACAAGTTGGTCAGTATGACGTCGTATTACGTTTTCACCAATCTCTACCGTGTACATCAGGGGTCCTTGTCTGGCACGAATTGTTCCAGATTGCCATTTCTGATTCTTATAGTCCCGGGCTAACACTGGTTGTCCTATTTCGAAACTCCGAGTGGTCTTGTTATTTACATGCTGGAACTGTTTGTTTTCGACTTCCCTACGCACATTTGGTTTTAACAAATCCAACCTGGACCGCAACCTCCTGTTATAAAACATCATGGCAGGACTTTGATTTGTCACTGCATGTGTGGCGTTTCGATATGCCATTAGGAAATTGTCCACCTTGTGTTGTAGTGGAATATGGTCTTCGCTCATGGCCTTTATCGCCTTTTTGAACGTTTGCACAAATCTCTCGGCCAACCCATTTGTAGCCGGATGATATGGGGCAGATGTATAGTGTTTCACCCCATTCTTCTTCATGAATTTCTGGAATTCTTCTGACACGAACTGCGGTCCGTTGTCTGAACATATCTGTTCTGGCAATCCATTTCTTGCAAATATGGTTCTAAGAACTACGATCGTCTTTTCCGAGGTAGTGGTCGCCATCTTAATCACTTCTGGCCATTTAGAATGTGCGTCTACCGCTATCAAAAACGTGGAATCCATGAATGGACCTGCAAAGTTGATATGTACACGCTGCCATGGGGTTGACGGCCAATCCCATGGATGCAGCGGTGCAATTGGAGGTGCATTTTGAACTTTTTGGCACCCTGAGCAGCTTTTAGTCAGATCCTCTATTTGTTTGTCGATACCTGGCCACCACACATAAGCCCTAGCAAGGCTTTTCATCTTGACTCCCCCCAGATGACCTTCATGCAGTTCCTTTAGAACTCTCTCCCTTAATTTAGGAGGAATAATCACCCTTGTTCCATACATCAATGTTCCTTGACAAACGGACAGCTGTTCTCGTCTGGCTGAGAATGCCGGTAACAGTGGTTCACCATGTGCTGGCCATCCCTTCACTGTCAATTCGTAGTCAAAACGACAGTGTCGGGTCGTTCCTGGTCTCTCTCTCAATACTCGCATTGGTGACTGGCAAACATTCGATGATGGTCGAGTGAAATAACTCAACAGGGTCAACTGTCGGTGCCTCTTCCGCTGTAGGTAGTGGCAGGCGCGACAGCCCATCAGCATTACCATGTTGCTTTGTACCTTTGAATTCGATCTCATATTGATGTGCCCCTAGGAAAAGGGACCATCTCTGGAGCCTCTGCGCTGTCATCACCGAAACACCCTTCTTAGGGTTAAAAATGGAAACCAACGGCTGGTGGTCTGTCAGCAGCGTAAACTTTTGGCCTTGCAGGTAATGATTAAATTTTTTTACTCCCCACACGAGGCTGAGAGCCTCCCTATCTATCTGAGCATAGTTGCGCTCAGCGGAGGTCAATGGTCTGGATGCGAACGCGACTGGTCTTTCCAAGCCATTTGGCAACTTATGTGATAGCACTGCCCCAATACCATATGGAGAAGCATCACAAGCTAAACGAATAGGCAGCGTTGGGTTAAAGTGAGCCAACACTTCCTTAGAGGTGATCAATGCCTTGCTTTTGTGAAAAGCCCGCTTACAGTCCTCGCTCCACTTCCATGGCACTCCCTTTTGTAAAAGAGCGTTCAGCGGGTGTAGCACCGTGGATAAATTTGGCAGAAACTTATGGTAATAGTTAATCAACCCTAGGAACGACCTCAACTGGGATACATTTTCCGGAGCGGGAGCCTTCACAACAGCTTCGATCTTGTCAGGTGACTTGTGAAGCCCCTCCTGGTCAATGACGTGACCACAGTACGAGATTCGCTTCTGAAAGAACTCACATTTCTGGCGATTAACTCGAAGTCCATACTCTTTCAATCTGGTGAGCACCTGTTCCAAATTAGCAAGGTGTTCCTCATCATCATCTCCTGTAATAAGAATGTCGTCCAGATAGCATTGTGTGCCAGGAATTCCCTGTATTACCTGCTCCATGGCCCTTTGCCAAATCGCTGGAGCCGATGCCACTCCAAAAACCAGTCTATTATACCGATATAAGCCCTTATGCGTATTGATCGTGAGATACTGGCGTGACGCTTCATCAACTTCCATCTGTAAGTACGCCTGCGCCAGGTCTATCTTGGTGAAGTGTTTCCCGCCAGACAACGAAGCGAAGATATCCTCAATCCGCGGAAGCGGATATTGCACCGTGTGAAGAACCGGATTAACAGTGATCTTGAAATCGCCACAGATGCGAAGCTTCCCCGGTTCCCCCGGCTTGTTGCTCAATGAACGCTTCATGACGGGAACAATGGGCGTGGCCCATTCGCTCCAGTCCACCTTTGACAGTACTCCTGAACGTTCTAGCCCTTCCAGCTCAGCTTCCACAGCAGGTCGTATCACATAAGGTACCGGTCTGGCTTTGAAAAATTTCGGGTTTGCATGTTCTTCAACCTTGATGTTTGCCGTAATTCCTTTCAGTGTTCCCAGTCCCTGTTGGAACACCTCCTTAGCATCGTCCAATATTCTGGACAGTCGTTTAGGTTTGACATCGTCCTTTTTACCGGAATCTACAGTTAGTGCTTTTAAGGAATGCCAGTCCATATTTATTCTCCTGATCCATTCCCGTCCCAGTAGTGGTGGACCTCCCTCAGGTAACACATACAAGTCCATTCCTTTGCTTTCTTTACCCTTGTGGACCACCTTTACTTTTATCTTTCCGATGGGGTATACTCTTTGCCCCGTGTATGTTTTCAATACAATCTCCGTATCCCTTAGGGGAATGTGTGAGAATAACCTTTTGTAATCTTGCTTATTCATGACCGTCAATGCCGATCCCGTGTCCAATTCCATCTTCACTTGGACTCCTGCTATCTGGAGTGTAACCCAAATAGTTTGGTGGTCTGCTGTGTTACCCACATTATGTATTCTTAGACAACCCAGTTCCTTACTGCTGGAGTTTGAATCCGTCTTCTGTTCATCCGAACTGTACTCTGTCACTTTGTGTACTTTTTTGTACTTCTTCTGTGGTGACTTTTTGTTGCTGGTCTTCTTTCCTGACCGGCATACTTTCGCTATGTGACTGAGTCTGGCACATTTTCTGCATTCTTGATCTTTGAACCAGCACTGGTTCTGATCGTGCGTTGTCCTTCCGCAACGATAGCACTTTACTGCACCCAATGCCATTTGATTGGTGCTGAGTTCCGATGGCCTTAGCTGCATTTCCGCGGTGCCTCGTGCTGCCACCTTGTGCGATGCTGCAATGGTGACAGCTTTATCTAGCATAAGGTCCTTTTCCTCTAGCAGTCGCTTCTGAGTTCCTTCTTTTAATAGTCCACACCCGAACTTATCTCTCAGAGCATCTGCTAGTCCTGTACCAAACTGACAGTACTTTGATAGCTTGCGCAGTTCAATTAAGAATTCAGCGTTGCTTTCCTCTTTCAGCTGCGTTCTTCTGTAAAATTTAAATCGTTCCGCTATCAGCAGCGGCGTGGGGTTTAAATGCTCTTGCAGGATAGTAACAATATTCGCGAAAGTCTTATCCGCCGGTTTATCTGGTGTTACAAGGTGCCTTAATAACCCGTACGTCTTCGCACCCATCGAGTTTAATAGGGTTAGTGCTTTCTTTTCAGCCGGTATCTCATTTGCTGTACAATAAACTTCAATACGCTCCACATAAGTGGCCCAATCTTCGACATCGCTATCAAAAGCAGTGATGTTACCGTTTTTAGGCATCCTTGTAAGTTTCTTTAAGTATTTATTTATTTATTTCCAAAATGGCGGCTTCCCGCGCTTGGCGGCTTTTCCCGCGCTTGTCTTCTTCCTGCGCCGACTAAAATGGCGGCTTCCCGTGCTTGGCTTCTTCCCCCGCTGGCTACAATGGCGATTACCACGCTGTTGCCGTTCTCGCCTCCCAACGGTCCTTAATTTCCCCCGACGCTGCTGCTTTTACTCCCCGCTGTCCTCGTGGGTATTAGCGCTTCCTTTCTTGCTGCGCGTCTGTTCCGATTGCAGCCTGGCCCTTTACACCGGCTGCGGTCGAGTTCTCGGCCCTTTTTCCTCCGGTCTCGCCCCCCTTCTCCACTGACAACGCGGCCGACTTTCTGCCCGTGTCGCTAGATCGGCTTACCCACCGCCGTGGAAGAAGGATGATCACTGCCTGTCGCTGATGGTGGACTTCGTGGTCAGCAATTCCAACCCGGGTTCTCGATGCCTCCCGTGCGAATGCGGTGCTCAGCAGGATGATGAGGGCGGATGCCTCTTCTCGACACCCATTCTGGGGACGAAGCTGCCTTGGATGCAATTGCCGCTGGGTAAGATCGACTCGTCGCCACTGTTGAGTCTGTGTGTTCCAGATATACTTATTTTAAATAACTGGACACAGACAACAGGAAAAACTTAAACAGGTCTTTACTACTTGAAGGTCAGGGCTGAACTGCTTTACAAATTACTACACAGAGCTTATATACCGGTGTGGTCACCACCGGTACTACAATATACAGTAGCAAGAGAAAGTAGTCCATCTTCTTAAGGTAGTTCTCTTAAGGTGGTACAGGTTACATACACCACAGACCTCACCTCCAAGACCTCAGCGATCTTGAGCAGCATGTCCACAGGATTGTGGCAAGCCGGGTGATTGGTCCCGTCGCCACTGGAGACGCCGACCCCGTTCTGGACAGCAATGGTAAGGTCATCACCTTTTTGTCCTCTCTCCTTCCACTTGTTCCTCACAACAGCAGCCTTTGACACTTTCAATCCAACTCACTAAATCGCTGCACTCATGCCTCCCTTGCTGCCACCCTGTCCTCACACTAAGGCCACTCTTGTACCTCCCTGCTTTCAGATGGTGATTCACCAGGTGAGGAGATGGGCACTCAAGCTGCCAGTGAGAGTGAAGCTGAAAGCGAGGAGGAAGAGGAAGCCGGAGCATCAGTGCCGCTCTCTCCTGAGGAAGCCCATGCCCACACTAGGAACATGCCTTCCCTGGAGGGGAGCGGGGCAGGAATGGTCTGATGAGGGTGAGGCTCCAGGACCCAGCGGGCTGCAGCAACGCGTGGGGGGTAGGGAAGCTCGGGGGCCTTCTCCCCGGAGGGAGAGTATGGCCTCGAGTCCTGCTGCACTGGACGCAGATGAGGAGCGGGTCCTCGCTGAAATGAGTGCCCAGGCGGAGCAAAGGCACACTGAGCTCATGGCTGCAGTGGCAAGGATGCTTGAATCCATTGAATCATTGGCAAGGAGTGTGGAGCATTTCACTGTAGCATAGGCGGCAGCCACGCAAATGCTAAGTGCTGCAATGCAGTCAGTGGCTGGCCTCATGCAGACGCAGATAGAGGCCACGCGAGCACTGAATGCTGCCACCCTCGCTGGATCGGGCAAATTTCCCCAGGGCTCTCACCGTCCCGCAGCAGGCCAGCAATCTGTGCTCCATCAGATTTCTCCGGATGCTGAAGTGCTGCCCCATGGGAGCGCCAGTGTGTCGGTCGAGCAGGGGGTTGCTGTCCTCTCTCAAGATAACAGCATTCCTGCTGCCACCACTGGCACTTCTCCACTGCAGTTGCCACCACCTGTAGGACAGACTGCTGCCGCCCATGCAGAGTTGGAGCAGTCAGCAGCAGGGCCCTCCAGGCCCAGAGCTGGTCCAGGCCGCCCCTCAAGGGCATCTGCAGTCTCAGTTTCTGACACTCAGTAGCCTTCCCCCAGCCTTGCTCCAGCCACTGGGGTCCCATTACAGAGGAGCTGCAGGGTGGGAAGGGGGGAATTTCACAAGGGAAGCAGATCACCCTCGAAGGGCAAAAAGTAGGCGGTGTGGCAAAATGTTTTTCATTGTTTTATTGAAGGCCGAGGTTCATGGTCAAATTTTTGTTACTGTTTTGGAGAATGGCCCAGAAATTCGGGTCTCCACGGGTGAGTACGCACGGGGTACTCACCCGTGGGCCCGATGGAAGTGCCGGTTTCCTGCATGCACTGCGCATGCGCAGGAAACCGGCACTTCCGTTCCCCTGAATGAAGGGGTTCAGAGGTTGAATGCGTGCGCAGGGGAGGCTGTGCGTGCGCATCAAACTTAGGTTTTTTTCACAGGTTTTCCCGGGAGGGTAAGTCTGCAGGATTTACACATTTAAGTGGTGAATTAATTAAAATTAAAACATTTTTTCCACAGGTTTATTATTTTTAAATACTTTAACGCAAGGTGGCCTAGAAATTCAGTTGGGCGCGCCAGCCGTTAGCGCCTTAGGAGGAGTAGATCTCGAGCGCTAGGCGCTTATCGCCCGGGCGCAGCGCGTTCTGCGCCTCTCCCCAACTTCAGGACACATTTAGCGCCGGCGCAAAGTCTTAGCGCGCGCCCTGCTGCGCGCGCAGATCATGACGTCATTTAATAGTGCAACGCCCTTTGTGCGCCCCAAACCGGAACTTCACTCGCGCCAGCCCATTGTGCGCCGGGCGGCCCGAGCGACTGTGAAGTGGAACGGTACACAGCCCAGCCGGGCCGCGGGGAGCGCAAATTAAAGGGCACTTACCCAGCAGTATAAAGGCCAGCCATTTTGCAGCATTCACTCTTGTGCAACGGTTTTTTGGACAGAGACCAAGGAGGAGAGTTGACTGGTTTGGACCAACACTTGGGCAGGTATTTTTGGCTCAGGCCAGAGCTTACCAATTATCTTTGCCTTCATTCAGAGCTCAGTGTTTGCCAGCATATAATGGGGGCTGCATTGGGTGGCAACGCTGAATTTCAGCCTTATGCCAGAAGGGCTTACAGACGCCGTGAGAGAGTGGCAGCCCTGGCTAGATGCAGAGGGGGCAACAGGCGTCGCCAACTGAGGCCTTACCCACGCAGGGTATACCGCCAGCAGACCTCCTATCTGACCATGTCTGCCGCGATGTGTGTTAGGAGGCTGCGATTCCGAAGGGAGGTGGTTGCAGACATCTGCCGGCTGCTTCAGAGAGATCTGCAGCCACAGCTGATGCGCAGGACATCTCTGTCGGTGGCAGTGAAGGTGACAGTGGCTCTCAACTTCTATGCCTCCGGCTCCTTCCAATCCGCTACTGGGGACATCGCTAACATCTCCCAGTTCGCCGTGCATTGCTGCATCTGCCAGGTGACCGAAGCCCTTTTCAGAAGGAGACATCAATTCATCTCCTTCCCCATGACCCTGGACAAGCAGCAGCAGCGTGCAGTGGGGTTTGCAAGAATAGCGGGCTTCCCCATGGTGCAGGGTGCCATTGACTGCACGCATGTGGCTTTGCGGGCACCTCTTGAGCATGCCGAGGATTACCGCAACCGGAAGGGCTACCATTCCCTCAATGTATAGCTGGTGTGTGACCACAGGCAGCGCATCCTAGCTGTCAATGCCCGCTTTCCAGGCAGCAGCCACGATGCCTTTATCCTGCGACAGACAACTGTGGCTGACATGTTCCAGGCACAGCCTCCCCCAAGAGGATGGCTTATCAGGGACAAAGGCTATCCTTTGTGTACCTGGCTCATGACCCCGCTCCGCGCGCCCACGACCCCTGCTGAAGAGGCATACAACGAGAGCCATCAAGCGACGAGGAACCTCATAGAACAAACAATCGGCATGCTCAAGCAACGGTTCCGCTGTCTCGATCGCTCCGGGGGAGCCCTCCAGTATTCGCAGGATCGATTCTCCCAATTCGTCATCGTTTGCTGCATGCTGCACAACCTGGCTATCCGCAGGACTCAGGCACTGCCACCTCACGTTGGACCACCACCTCAGGAGGAGGAGCAGGAGGAGCATGAGGACGACGAGGACGAGGAGTACCAGCCCAGGAGGGACGCACAAGGTCCAAGGGCCGCCCGTCGGCGGCTTATTGAACGTCACTTCTAGGCCCCCTGTCAGGGAATGGCTTGTGCCAATGATAGAACATGATTGCAGCCGCTCCGCAAGCCCTCAGCTGGTTAAGGCAACAAACACTTCAAAGATCAAACATGGACAATGTGAATAAATAAAATGCTTTATTGTACAAACTCTGGGCCCTTCCCACATGAAAACCAAAAACAGACGAAACCCCCAAAAAACACTCAAACACATTACTCGCTCCCACAACCTGGAGAGGATTAACAAAATAGGGCAACTAAAATGGCCGTCATTCTCAGCCTTCGTCAAAAACAAACATCACATCATCGGCCTTCAAAAAACAAACATCCAATTCTCGGCCTCAAGAAACAAACACAAATGGCCACACATTCGACTATTTGGCCCGCTAGGGCGATGCCTTGGCCATCTTTGGGTGGCCCCTGCCCGCCCTGCTGCTCCTCCTCAAAGTAAGGCCATTGGCTGCTGCAAGGCTGGGGGCAGGCTCCTGAGGGGCACATGTCGTGACGGCAGAAGCCCTTGGGGGTCGGCCTAGTCGAGGTCTGGCCGTCGAGCGGGCGGCTGTTGATTGCTGCAGCTGTGGCTGGCCAGCATCAGTCACTGCAGCAGCTCCTGGCAGCTCCACTGGGGGACTGGCAGTGGCGGCTGGAGGAATGGCGGCAAGCTGGCGGATGGCAGGCGCTCGCTGGTCGCCTGAGACACTGGCACTCGCCCGGGCCAGCACTGCAGCATGCGCACCAATCTGCCGAGGGACAGACCGCTGTGCTGCTGCAGCGCGCCGGGTGCCCTGGCGATGCCTGGCTGACACAGCGAGTGTGGCAGCAGTGAGTGCCCGTGTTGACCTGTTCACTGACCGCATCAGAGCAGCCAGTGACTGGACGGCACAACTGATCACCTGGCCAGTCGCAGAGCTGCCCCGAATTCCGCCCGACTCGCTGCCTGATCTGCCCGGTATTCCGCCCGACTGGTGGCCTCTGAGGGCCCGAACTCGGCCACACTCTGAGAGAGGGAATCGATGGACTCAGGCAACCGTGCCACTGCCGCCATGAGCTCCGTGTGCCGGCGCTCCGAGTCCGCGGACATGTCTTCGAGGCGTTCCATCTCCTCGGCGAAGAGCATCTCCTGACTGGAGGCCGGACTCTCCCTCTGGGGAGAAGGCCGCCGAGCTGGCCGACCCTTCCTGCGTTGCTGGAGGCCGCTGGGCCCAGCAATTGGACTCCCCTCCGACGCATCCCCCCTCTGGGGAGAAGGCCGCCGAGCTTCCACCCCCCTCCCACCTTTCTGCAGGCCGCAGGTCCCATGAGCTCCCCTCCCCTTCGACACTTCCGCCACGCTGCCCTCCAGGGAAGACGTGTCCCCTACATTGGCCTGGGTGGCCGCGGCTGAGGGTTCCCCTGATGGGCCGCCTTCCTCTTGCTCCTCCTCCTGCTCCTCCTCGGAGGGTCTGTCACTGGCAAGTTGAGGGACCTCCTCTTGACCATCTGAAAGCAGGAAGGCACAAGAGTAGCTTTAGAGTGAGGAGAGGGCGTCAGTGCGGGATGCATGAGTGGTGGCATTCAGCGCATTGGTCGGACAGTGGCAAAGGATGTAGATCTGATGCGCAAGTGGGACGAGAGAGGTGCAAAAGGTGATGTCCTTACCATTGCTGCCCAGAACAGGGTCGGCATCTCCACATGCAACGGGCCCAATCACCCGGCCACCCATGAGGCGCTCCACGCGATGTTGCAGGTTGGTGAGTGGCTGGATATGGGGTCGGCCTCCCCCGGTCGCAGTCCGGCTCTTGCGATTATTCGCCAGCTTGGCCTGCAAGAGAAAGGATGGCCTCTAAGTACAGTGTGTCGCCATGATCTTGTGTGCACTGCCTCCCATGGTGGAATAGCTTGGCCAGCGTGTCGCCATGATCTGGTGTGCACTGCCTCCCATGGTGGAATAGCCTGGCCAGTGTGTCGCCATGATCTGGTGTGCACTGCCTCCCATGGTGGAATAGCCTGGCCAGTGTGTCGCCATGATCTGGTGTGCACTGCCTCCCATGGTGGAATAGCCTGGCCAGTGTGTTAAGTGCAGAATGTGCAATTGATGCTCATGCCTGTCCCATAGCTGCTGGATGAAGGCTGGCCATTAGAGCTTTCAGGTCCCTTTGCCCATAATGTGAGGTGCACATGCAAGGATGAGGAGGTCACTGGAAAGGGTACTCACCCTGACAATGCGTGTGAGGTCATTTAACTTTTTGCAGCATTGGGCACCGGTCCTGGGGACGTCGCTGTTGGCTGACAGCTTGGTGGCGACATGCCTCCAGGCTCTCCTGTAGACGCGGACCGTCGCCTTCTTGCCATTGTCCGGGTACAAAACATGGCGCCTCTTCTCCACAGCAGCAAGCAGCACACTCAGAACACGCTCTGAGAAGCGCTGCACACGTTCACGGGCCTTCTCCATGTCTTCAGGCGCTATTTGGGTCCAGCAGCAGTGTTCAGGCCTAGCTGGAGGGCTCCACTATCCAGGGCGTGGCAGCAGACACAGTCGACCCTTCCCCCTTAAGAGCTGGCCGGCGCCAGGGTGTCTGCTGTCAATCACGAGATGGCCGCACCTGCGCTGCGCCCGGCCTCGGCGCTATCGATCACCACCTCCGGCTTAGCGCCCAAAGAGAGGCGTCCAGCAGCAGTTTTAGCGCTCGCCCGAACTCCTAGGGCGAAGCTAATGAATATCGGAGAAGTGGCATCGATTTGGCGGCGGCCGCAAACTTTAGCGGACGCCCCACTTTAGCGCCCCAAAAGTGGCGTCAATGAATTTCTAGGCCGGTAAGTTTATTTTTAGCCCCGTTAGAATATAAAATTATTTTTTTCAAAAATTTAAATTATTGTTTAAAATAGTTATTTCATGTAATTTATAGTTTATTTAAAAAATGTGATTTTTAAGAAAAATTTATTTGAAGGTTTAGTGCTATTTTGGGGCCATAGTATTTATAAGTCTTGACAGCACTTCCTGTCAAGACTTATGAATGGAGCATTCCCTGCTCCGGTTGGCTACCCATGGCCCACGTGATCCCAGGGGACGCATCGAACTAACTGTGCCCCTGGGATATGCAAGCACTGCGCGCCGGCAGCTGGACCAGGCCCCGGATCGGAATTCCATGGGGCCCTACAGCTCAACGGCCGGCGCGCAATGTAAGTGCAGGTCGGGGGCTTGCACCCGCGGAAAGCCCCCGACCCGAATTTCTGGGCCATTGTCTCCAGGTTGTGACAGCCAGTTATGTGAATGACTGCTTTTTTTTGTGTTTCTTTCTATTACTTTGTCACGCAGAAATGGGACACACAGAGTTTGTGAAATAAAGAAGGGTCTGTATTCAAAATGTACATGTTTGGTCTTTGCACTCATTGTTGCCTTGACTGGCTTAGGGGTTGCGGGATGGTTTCATTCAGGTTGTTTGAATGGCAGAAGCCATTCCCTCAGAGGGGGCCTAGAAGCGGCTTGCTATGAGCCTTTGACGGACGGCCCTTCCACTTTGTGCCTCCCTCCCGCCTTGGTGCTGCTGATGATCATCCTCCTCATCTTCCTCCTCCTCCTCCTCCTCCTCCTCCTCTGCTGGTGCTCCAATGTCTGGTGGCATTGGCTGGGTCCTGAGGATTGCAAGGTTATGCAGCATGCAGCACACAACAACGAAGTGGGAGACTCACTCAGGCGAGTACTGCAGGGCTCCTCCAGAATGGTCCAGACAGCGGAACCGTAGTGTTGTAGCTCAGCAGGGGTGCTGGGCGAACGGAGCAGTGTCATCAGCCAGGTGCACAGAGGATATCCCTTGTCCCCGAGAAGCCAACCTCCTGGGTGATGCGGTGCCTGGAAAAGGTCTGCCACAGAAGTCTGGCGCAGGATGAAGGCATTGTGGCTGCTGCCTGGGAAGTGGGCATTGACAGCAAGTATCAGCTGTCTGTGGTCACAGACCAACTGGACGTTTAAGGAATGGAAGCCCTTTCGGTTGCAGAAATCCTCGGCATTCTCTTGCGGCGCCCGCAAAGCCACATGCGTGCAGTCAATGGCGCCCTGCACCATGGGGAAGCCCGCTTTCATTGCAAAGCCCGTTGTGCGTTCTTGCTGCTTGGCCAGGGTCATGGGGAAAGAGATGTACTCTCGTCTCCTTTTAAAGAGGGCATTTGTTACCTGACGGATGCAGCAATGCACCGCGAACTGGGAGATATTGGCGATGTCCCCAGTAGCTGATTGAAATGAGCCGGTGGCATAAAAGTTGAGAGCCATTGTTATCTTCACTGCCACTGACAGAAATGTCCTGCTCCTCAGTTGAGGCTGCAGATCTGGCTGAAGCAGGTGGCAGAGCTCAGTGACCACCTCCTTACTGAATTGCAGCCTTCACAAACACTGCTCCTCAGACATATTAATGTAAGAGAACTGTTGGCGAAAAACCCTGGGAGGGTAAGGTCTCCTGTACCGAGGCCTGTTGGCCCTCCTCCGTCTGGCCATGATTGCCACTCTCTCTCGGCGTCTCTGTGCCCTCCGAATGTGATGGAGAAGGACGGCGTTCCCATTCATTGCAGCCCCCATAGTATCTGGGCAATCAAAGTTATGAAGGTCAAAAAGCGAAGTACCTGCAAAGTTATGGTCAGAAGCCAAAACTACCTCAGACAGCGTTGGCTCAATGCAGAAGCCTCTCTTTCTCTCTTTGTCTCTCTGCAAATCTCTCTCTCACTCTCAGAACAAGTGGTGCAAAAATGGCTACCATACAAAAGCCAGGAAGAGGCCCCCCCAGCCCCACAGCGACTGGGAAGCGTTCAAGTCAACCTGTCATTGGTAGTACCAGGCGGAAAGGAGGGGGGCGCCACTGAATTTCCGGTCCGGGGTGCCCCAAGGGCGTTGCACTATCGAATGACGTCAAGATCTGCTGTGCGCAGGAGATCGGGCGGTATTGTTTAGTGCCGCCACAAAATGTCCAGTCAATTTTGCAAGAGGCGCAGATATCACCGCGCCCGGGCGCTAGTTGGTTTGCACCCCACTTAGCGCCCTCTTAAGGCGCTAATGGGTGGCGCTACCAACTGAATTTTTCCCCCCAAGGGTTTAAATCAAACATGGCCACAGTAAATAATAATTCTAAAAGGCCTAAGGGGGAGAAATTCGGATGGTTGCGCCACCGATTAACGCCTAAAGAGGCCGAGAAGTGGGCGCTAGCCAATTTCCGGGCGGGCGCAGGGAGCCTAGCACCTCGCCCCATATTGAGCATGCATCTAGCGCCGGCGCAAACTCTTAGCGTCCGCTCGCGGGCGCAGGCTGATCATGACGTCATTTCAGTGTGCAACGCCTTTTTGGCGCCCCGGACCGGAAATTCAGTGGCGCCCGCCTCCGTTCCGCCTGGCGCTAATAGTGACAGCTCACTGGAACGTTCCCCAGGCACTCTCGGGCTAGGGGGGCGCTCTTTAAAGGGGACTGCACTGTTATCAAAGCATCAGCCATTTCGAGAGCGCAACTTGTTGGTTGGTTTGAGAGAGTTGCAGAGCTGCAGTGGGAGAGCCTTATTGCCATTCAGCCAGCGGTGCCAGAGGACCGTCAGCCCCGTGAACATTACCTTGCTGCTGGTGAGACATTACAACCTTTACCTTGTTCGCTCTTATTATGGGGGCTGCTCTGGAGGGGAACGTCCTGCTGGTCGACCATGCTGAGAGGGCACAGAGACGGAGGGAGAGAGGGCCAGGAGTGGCCAGACGGGGGAGGACCAACAGACGTTGCCACACCAGACCTTACGCGGCGAGGGTTTTCAGGCAACAGTTCTCTCACCACAACATGTCAGAGGAGCAATGTGTCAGAAGGCTGCGATTCCACAAGGAGGTGGTGACTGAGCTGTGCCACCTGCTTCAGGATGATTTGCAGCCGAAGATACGGTGCAGGACCTTTCTGTCGGTGGCCGTAAAGGTTACTGTAGCCCTGAATTTCTTTGCCAGCGGCTCGTTTCAGGCAGAAACTGGGGACATTGCTAACATTTCCCAGTTTGCGGTGCATTGCTGCATCCGCCAAGTTACAGATGCCCTATATAAGAGGAGGCGGCAATTCATCTCGTTCCCTTTGACACCGGAGAAGCAGCGGGAGCGCGCACAGGGCTTCGTGGCAATAGCTGACTTCCCCATGGTGCAGGGCGCCATTGACTGTACGCACGTGGCTTTGCGCGCGCCTGTACATAATCCCGAGGAATTCCGCAACCGCAAGGGGTTCCACTCCCTCAATGTACAGCTGGTCTGTGACCACCGGCAGCTGATCCTCGCGGTCAACGCACAATACCCTGGCAGCAGCCACGACGCTTTCATCCTGCGACAGACCTCAGTGGCAGACCTTTTCGAGGCCCCGGCTCACTCACGAGGCTGGCTTCTCAGAGACAAGGGCTATCCTCTGTGCCCCTGGCTTATAACCCCGCTCCGCTCGCCTAGCACCTCGGCAGAGGAGCAGTAAAACGCCAGCCATCAGGCGACGCGGAACATTGTGGAGCACACAATTGGTGTGCTCAAGCAGCGGTTCCACTGTCTCGACCATTCGGGGGGTGCCCTGCAGTACTTGCCAGAGCGAGTCACCCATGTTGTCGTTGTCTGCTGCATGCTCCACAACCTCGCCATCCAACGCACCCAGCCAATGCCAGCCGACCTTGAAGGACCAGCAGAGGAGGAGGAGGTGGAGGAGGAGGAGGAGGAGGAGGAGGAGGAGGAGAAGGAGGAAGATGGGAGGGTTCCAGAAACTGGAAGGGCCGTCCGTCAGAGGCTCATAATGGGTCGGTTCTAGGCCCCTCTGACGGAATGCTTGGTGTCATTGGGAGAGAACCGTCCGGGTCACCCAAAGCCTATGAAAGCCAGAATGATTGTAAATAGTATAGATGGCCATTGTAAATAAAACCTTTTCTTTATTTTCAAAAATGTGCTTCCTTCCAACATGACAAAGCAATGGCAACCGAAAGCATAACTAACGAAATAACCCGCCAGACTACCCAAAACATTACTAACATTCACAGCAGGTGTATACGGCCTTGAATTCTACAAATAAGACGTCTCACCAGCTCCCTCTACTCTTGACCCCTTGATGGTGATCTACTTCTCTTATGAGATCGGCCCCTTCCCTCCCTGCAGCTCCTCCGTAATTGGACCCCAGTGGCTGCATCAAGGCTGGGGGACGCCTGCTGAGTGTCCGAAAGCGCAGAAGCCCCTGAGGGATGGCCTGGACGACCTCTGGGCTTGGAGGGCCCGGGTGCTGACTGCTCCAACTGTGCATGGGTGGAAGCAGTCTGTCCTGCAGGCGGTGGCAGCTGCAGTGGCGACGTCCCAGCGGTGGCATCAGGAATGCTGACATCCTGAGAGCGGACACCTGCTCCGTGCTCAGCCGACACACTGGCAGCACCGCAGCATGCGCCCCAATTGGCTGGTCCACAGATTGACGGCCTGCTATGGTGCTGCAAGGGCCCCGGGTAATCCTGCCTGATCCATCGAGGGTGGCAGCAGTCACTGCTCGCGTGGCCTCAATCTGCGTCTGCATGAGCCAGCGAGTGACTGCGTGGCAGCACTCAGCACTTGCATGGCAGGTGCCAGTGCTTCGGTGAAGCCCTGGACAGTCCTTTCCAGGGCTGACCCGAAGCCGTGGACAGTCTTTTTCCAGTGATGCCCCGAAGTCCTGGACAGTCCATTCCAGTGCTGCCCCAAAGTCCTGCGCACTCCTTGCCTGTGCTGCCCCGAAGTCCTGCGCACTCCTTGCCTGTGCTGTCGTGAAGTCTTGGACACTCCTTGCCAGTGTCTAGACGGATTCAGGCATCCTTGCCACTGCAGCCATCAGCTCAGTGTGCCTGAGCCGAGCCTGGGCGCTCATTTCAGCGAGGGACCGCACCTCTTCCGCACTCTGTGCAGCAGTCATCGTGGCCTGACTCGCCCTCCGGGGAGACGGCCCCCGAGCTTCCCTACCCCCCTTGCATTGCTGCAGCCCGCTGGTTCCTGGAACTGGTTCCTCATCAGAGCCACTCCCCCCCGCTCCCCTCCAGGGAAGTACTATCCCCAGTCTCCAGATGGGCTGGCTCGCCTGAGGCTGGCACGGATGTTCCGGCTTCCTCCTGCTGGTCGCCTCCAGATTCAGTGGCACTGGCAGCTTGAGGGCCCGCCTCCCGAACTGGTGATGCAGCATCTGAAAGCAGGGAGGTTGAAGAGTGGCTTTAGTGAAAGGACAGGGTGGCAGCAAGGGATGCAAGATTGCTGCAATGCTATGACATGGGTCCAGAGTGAAAAGCATGCTGGTGGGGGGAACAAGTGGAAGGAGACAGATCAAAAAGGTGATGACCTTACCATCGCTGTGCACAATGGGGTCAGCAGCTCCAGTGGTGACAGGTCCAGTCATCCGGCCTCCAACTGTAATGTATATACCTTTAAGGGGAACTATCTTTTACAGCTCATGTATACTGCAGTACCGGCAGTGACCACACCTGTATATAGCACTGAGTAGTAATCTGTACAGATCAGTTCCACTGTGAGCCACGTTGAGTAAACACCTGTTGTACCGTTTCTCCTGCAGTCTGTGTCTTATTATACACGGACATAACATTGGCGACAAGGCAAGTTCGAACCTACCTGCAACTCTGCATCACCTCCCGGGGATTCGTTCCTGGAGATCAGTGGATTGGAGGTCAAGGCCAGAGACTCGGGCGTCGACCATGGGCAACCGCCCAGTCATCCAGCAGAGACTCGAGAATTGTGGGGGAGGCTGTTGAGAGCCAGGCTTGGCTTTCCAGTCGAGGTGGTCCAGCGAAACGGGCTGGCAACAGGTAGTGCGCAGACCCTTCCGGGACAGCGGCGGGCTAGAGCCCGACCGAGCAGCACAGCAAAGGGCCGAGCAGCGTCGACGGGGGAGAGAGAGAGAGGGCAGAGCGCACAGGGCGCAGCCGGTGTTCAGGGGCCAAGCAGCGTCAAAGAGAGGGAGAGAGAGACGCGCAGAAACCCGCAAGGCGCCGCCATTGCCATGAGGACCGCAGAGAGCGGCGTTGGCAGCAGCGCAGGAGAAGCGCGCAAAACCTACAGGGCACCGCCATTGCCACGAGAACCGTCGGGAGCGGCGTTGGCAGCAGCGGGGGAGGAAGGAAAGCGCGGGAGACGCCATTTTAAGCCATTGGGAGATGCCATTTTAAACCACACCCAAAATGCCGAAGAGTGGCAGTATCACCGCATTTGACAATGAAGTCGAAGATTGGACTACATATGTCGAACGAATAGAGGTATACTGCAAGGCAAATGAGGTGTCAGATGACAAGAAAGCATCGGTATTGTTAAATTTAATGGGTGCAAAGACGTATGGTTTATTACGAAATCTAGTAACCCCAATGAAGCCAATGGAAAAGAGTTTTGGAGACATAGTAACGATACTACAGGAACATTTAAACCCCACACCACTGCTGATAGCAGAAAGATTCAAGTTTCACAAACGGAACCAGCATAAGAATGAAAGCAATGCTGATTATTTAACAGAACTGTGCAAACTATCGAAACACTGCCAGTTTGGAGTGCGACTGGCAGATACCTTAAGGGACAAGTTTGTGTGTGGGCTTCAAAGTGAAGGAACCCAGAAACGGCTTTTATCTGAAAAGGACCTTACGCTGGAAAAGGCTTTCAGCATTGCGGTATCATATGAAGCAGCAGCACGGGGTGCTGCAGAGATACAACAGAGACCGCAAGAATATAGCACAAACGAAATGTCATATGGAACAGAGAAGTGCTATCGCTGCGGCAGAACAACACACGACCAGAATGATTGCTGGTTCAAAGACAAAGTGTGCAGACAGTGTGGAAAAATAGGACACATAGCACGAGTCTGCAGGTCGGGAAAGAAAACCAGCAATAAGACACCTACCAAAGAAAAGTACAAGAAGGTACATAAGATGACGGAGAATAGTTCAGACGAACAAAAGAGTGATAACAACTCCGAAAGCAGGGAACTGAGTTGTCTGAAACTACATAATGTGATCACAATGGAGGATCACCGAACCATTTGGGTCACTCTCAAGATAGCAGGAGTCCAGGTAAACATGGAATTGGACACGGGATCAGCCCTAACAGTCATAAACCGACGGGACTATGAGCGGCTATTCTCACACGTACCCTTGAGAGACACAAAAATTATTTTTAAGACGTACACGGGGCAAAAAGTCTACCCCAAAGGAAAAATAAGGGTGACCGTTATATATAACGGTAAGGAAACACAAAAACTAGACCTGCATGTATTGCAAGATGGAGGACCACCATTACTGGGACGTGAATGGATCCGGAAAATACAACTGGATTGGCATTCCATACAGGCACTGACTGTGGCTGACAAAAAGGATGATGACGTCACACCTGCGCGACTGTCAAAGATCCTAACTGACATGAAAGAAGTGTTCCAGCAAGGACTCGGAACACTAAAAGGCATGACAGCGACGATTAAAATTGAAGAAAACGCAAGCCCAAAATTTTTTAAGGCCAGACCGGTACGTTATGCGATCCGCCCAGCTGTCGAAGCAGAGCTGGAGAGTCTGGAATGTTCAGGTGTACTGTCCAAGGTAGACTGGAGCGAGTGGGCTACACCCATCGTCCCTGTGATGAAAAAGTCGTTGAGCAGCACGCCTGGGGAACCAAGGAAGGTTCGCATCTGTGGGGACTTTAAGGCAACAGTGAACCCGATCCTTCACACCGTACAATATCCACTTCCGCGGATTGAAGATATTTTCGCCTCGCTATCTGGAGGGAAACGCTTCACTAAGATTGATCTGGCCCAGGCGTATCTGCAAATGGAGGTAGAAGAAGCATCAAAAAAATACCTCACAATCAACACTCATAAAGGTCTCTACCAATACAACCGGCTGGTATTCGGGGTAGCATCAGCTCCGGCTATTTGGCAGAGGGCAATGGAACAAGTCCTGCAAGGGATCCCAGGGACCCAGTGTTATTTGGACGACATCCTGGTCACGGGCGAAAATGACAGTGATCACCTTGCCAACCTGGAGCAGGTGCTCACTAGATTGCAGGAGTATGGGTTCCGAGCTAACCATCCCAAATGCAAGTTTTTTAGAAAACAGATCTCGTATTGTGGCCACGTTATCGATAAAGAGGTGTTACATAAGTCCCCAGAGAAGATTGAGGCAGTAGTCAAGGCTCCAGCACCGGAAAACGTGTCACAACTGAGGTCGTTCCTCGGGCTGGTAAACTACTACCATAAGTTCTTGCCAAATTTGCCTGCAATACTACACCCACTGAACACCCTACTGCAAACTGGGGTGCCATGGAAGTGGAGTGACGAATGTAGACGAGCTTTCCAGAAGAGCAAAGCACTAACCACATCGAAAGAGGTATTGGCCCATTACAACCCAGCATTACCAATTCGGTTGGCATGTGATGCGTCACTCTACGGCATTGGAGCGATGCTGTCGCACAAATTCTCGGACGGCTGAGAGAGGCCAATAGCCTTTGCGTCACGATCACTAACCTCAGCCGAGCGTAACTACGCCCAGATTGACAGGGAGGCCCTCAGCCTAGTGTGGGGAGTGAAAAAGTTCAATCACTATCTGCACGGGCAGAAATTCACCTTGGTGACTGATCACCAGCCTCTTGTCTCCATTTTTAATCCGAAGAAGGGCGTTCCGGTGATGACTGCGCAACGACTACAAAGATGGTCACTTTTTCTAGGGGCGCACCACTATGAGATTGAATATAAGGGCACGAAACAGCATGGAAATGCTGATGGGCTATCACGCCTGCCACTACCTACTGCGGAGGAAGCACCAGAGGTGGATCCTGTCGAAATATTCCATTCGAGTATAGTTGAACACCTACCGGTAACTAACGCTTGTATCGAAAAGGAAACCCGAAATGACCCGACACTGTCTCGGGTATATAATTTGACGGTGAAGGGATGGCCAGCACATGGCGACTCACTGTTGCCAGCATTCTCGACAAGGAGAGAACAGCTGTCAGTGTGCCAGGGGACCTTGATGTGTGGATCCCGAGTGGTAATTCCACCCAAGTTAAGGGATAGAGTGCTCAATGAGCTTCATGGGGGTCATCTGGGAGGGGTAAAAATGAAAAGCCTAGCCAGGGCTTATGTGTGGTGGCCGGGAATCGATAAACAAATCGAGGACCTGACCAAGAGCTGCTCAGGATGCCAGAAAGTCCAAAATGCACCACCACAGGCCCCTCTACACCCATGGGAGTGGCCCTCATCTCCATGGCAACGGGTGCATATTGATTTTGCTGGTCCATTCATGGACTCAATGTTTTTAATAGCCATGGATGCGCACTCGAAATGGCCTGAGGTCATCAAAATATCCTCCCCCACCACGGAGAAAACTATTGCAGTCCTTCTTATGTTCATTAATAAATAGACATTCTTATTATGAACACAGCTAGCTTTTGCTAGACACTTTTATTGAGCACATGTGGACTAGGTGCAGTATCAGTAGAGGCTTCCATCTTGACTGCTGCCTTGTGGGTAGCCTAGTGCCTCATGGGTAGTGCAGTCTTATACATACAGCTATATACAGCTCTACGGCTCCACCTAGTGTCCACTATAGAATGACATGTTATTGGTCATTACATCCCCCTTTCTTTGAGGTTTAACAAAATCAATATCAATCAACTTTCAAGAAAACAATAAAGATAATATCAGTAACACTTTTGTTAGTGCTCTATTAACATAAACATTTTCGAAACAGTCAACACATTTTCAAAACTTTACATTGTACTCAAAGATTAAGTCTATCAGGCTTTTTTACTTCACGTGTGGATCTTCTCAACACGGGTAAGTCTGATGTGTCTTCATGAGATTGTTCTGGCGGTGAATGATAAGATGCAGTTGCAGCATTGTCATCAATCTGCTCTTGAATAGTCTCTTGTGTTTTTAGGAGGGAACGGCGGTTCCTCCTGAGAATCTGTCCTTCCTCAGTTCTAACAGTATATGACCTTGGTCCTACTTCCTCAAGAACTGTAGCTTTCCTGTTCCATGCATCTGGATCCTCAATCCTGACAACATCATCCCTTGTCAATGGTTTTAGAGTTTTGGATGACTTGTCATAGTATGATTTCTGTTTCAGCTTTAACAGTTGAAGTCTCTGTCTCAGTTCCTCACTTTGCTGTTCTTTTGCACAGCAGGGTAGCGTGGTGCACAACTTGTGACCCATTAGTAGTTCAGCAGGTGAAGAACCACAGTCTAAAGGTGAGGCTCGGTAGCTCAGCAGGGCGAGATAAGGATTAGACTTGCTTTCTGTCGCTTTCTTCAGTAGCTGCTTGAGAACTTGAACACCTTTCTCTGCCTTACCATTTGACTGAGCATACAAAGGACTGGATGTGATGTGCTGAAAGTCATAATGTGCTGCAAACTGTTGCCACTCCTTACAGTTGAAGCACGGGCCATTGTCGCTAATGGCAATCCTGGGAATTCCATGTCTGGCGAAGATGGATTTCACATGCATTATGACACTGCTTGCTGTGGTGCTTGAGAGCAGCGCCATCTCAGGATAGTTAGAATAGTAGTCAATCACTATTAGATAGTCTTTACCATTTAAATGAAAAAGGTCCATACCAACCTTTTGCCATGGTGCTGTTGGTATGTCAGCTACTATCATTGGTTCCTTTGCTTGTTTGTTTTGGTGTTTCTGACATGTCTCACATTTGCCTATCATGTTCTCAATGTCCTTATTTATGCCAGGCCAATAAACAGTGTCTCTTGCCCTCCTTTTGCATTTTTCAGTTCCGAGGTGTCTCTCATGAATCCTTTTGAGCATGTCTTGACGTAGAGCCTGTGGAATGACTATCCTGTTCTGTTTTAGTAATAGTCCACTTGCGACACTCAATTCTGACTTTATGTGAAAATATTTTGGACAGGAACCTTTTGGCCAACCATGATGAATGTTCTCTATTACTGTTTGTAACACTGTGGCCTAGAAATTGAGTTTGCGCTGCGCCGGGGCTTAATGCCGGAAATTTAGCGCCGGTGCTAAGTTGCGCTGTGCGCACCAAAAATTCAGTAGCGCCACGCCCAAACGGCTGCCGGCGCTACTGAAGGCTGTTTGCACCTGAAAACTGGCGCTACGCGCCGCATTGCAGCGCTATTCCGGCGCTGCGGCGCCCGATGCGGTGCGGCAGGCTCGGGAAGTGCAGGCCTCCTCCTTCAGTTAAGGAGGAGCTGCCTGCACCCGCCCGCTGGCCGGTTAATTCGCCACAAAAATGAGCCCGGCACCTCGGGGAAGTGCCGGGCTCGCAGCCGAGAAGCATCTGTTCCGCGGGGGGGGTGGTGGGGGAGTCCGGGGAGGGAGGTGTGGGCAGGCGGCCGGTGGGAAAGCGGCCGGCCGCCGCTCCACCTTTATGCGCCGGCGCAAAGTCGTGTAAGACTCTGTTGCCAGAGTCTTAGTTGCGGCTGCCACGGGCGAGGCGGCCGCAACTGAATTTCGGTGCTGGGGCCCGTCACCACGGCAACCGGGACGCTGCGCACACTGATGACGTCATCGGTGCCGGCGCAGCGCTACCGGTGTAACGCCGATGTTGGGCCCTAGTCAATTTCAAAACCGGCTGTAAGTCCAGCGCAATGCCCTCTAGCGCCGCAAAATGGGCGCTAAGCCCACTCAATTTCTAGGCCTGTATCTTTTACTGTTTCTTCTTGTATTTGCTTTGATTTTGTGTCTGACACGGGCAGCGCAGCAGTGACCATACTCACATGAACATCCACGTCTTCTTCAGTAGAACTCACATGACTCATTGTGGGTGCTCGGGATAGTGCATCTGCTAACACTATGTATTTGCCTGGTGTGTAGATCAGTTCAAAGTCATATCTTTGCAGCTTCATCATGAGTCGTTGAATCCTTGGAGACATCTCATTCAGGTTTTTTTTTATGATGGCAACCAGAGGGCTGTGGTCTGTCTCAACTGTGAAGGTGGGAAGTCCATATATGTAGCCATGAAACTTTTCTAGTCCAACTACCAAGCCTAGACATTCCTTTTCGATCTGGGCATATTGACACTCAGTATCAGTCATAGACCTGGAGGCATAGGCAACAGGCTTCCAATCTTCACCCTCTGCTTGTAGCAAGACCGCACCTAGGCCATCTTTTGATGCATCCGTTGACACTTTGATTCTTTTTGTTGGGTCAAAGAAGGTGAGTACAGGTGAGGTGTGGTTGTCAGCACTGTTTTGAGGTTTATCCACTCTTGTTCATGTCTTTCTGTCCATGCAAACTCATTTGTTTTATGTAGCAGGTCTCGCAGACAGGCTGTCTTGGCTGACAAGTTAGGAATGAACTTTCCAATGAAGTTTATCATCCCCATGATGTGTAGCACTCCTTTTTTGTCAGTGGGTCGGGGCATTTTGAGTATGGTGTTTACTTTTTCCACATCTGGCTCTATTCCTTTACCAGATAGATTGTCTCCTAGGAAAGTAACTTCCTGGACGCCAAACTGACACTTGGCTTTGTTGAGCTTCAGTCCATTCCGGCGTATGCTCTGTAGCACTTTAGTCAGTCTCTCATTGTGTTCTTTCAGTGTGGAGCCCCAGATGATGATGTCATCAACATAGACCCGAACTCCTTCCAAACCTTCAATTATGTGTTCCATCGCTCTATGAAAGATTTCAGATGCAGATATTATCTCAAAAGGCATTCTGAGGAAACAATACCTGCCAAATGGTGTGTTGAAGGTACAGTATTTGGTGCTCTCTTCATCCAGTTTTAGTTGCCAAAATCCTTGTGAGGCATCGAGCTTTGTAAAGTATTTGGCACCTGACATTTCACTGATGATTTCTTCTCGCTTGGGAATCTGGTAGTGTTCACGTTTTATGTTTGCATTTAAATCCTTTGGATCCATGCATATTCTTAGATCATTGTTCTTTTTCTTTACACATACCATGGAGTTAACCCAGTCTGTTGGCTCTTCGACTTTCCTGATGACTCCTAGTGTGGTCATTCTGTCCAGTTCATTCTTGAGCCGGTCACGCAGGGGTGCTGGAACTCTTTGTGGAGCATGTACCACTGGCTGAGCATCCTCCTTTAGCTGGATCTTGTAAGTGAATGGTAGAACTCCAAATCCTTTGAACACATCCTGGAAATTATTCACTACAGAATCCACCGAGTCATCTGGTCTGCTTATGGCACAGTTTATACGGTAGACTCTCTTGACCAGTTCTAAGTCCTCACAAGATTTGTCACCCAGTAGTGAATCAAGTCTTTCAGCCACTACAGAAAACATGAGATGATGCACTTTGTCTTTGATTGTCACTTTGAGTCTGCATACACCTAAGCTATCTATTTTCCGTCCATTATAGTCCTTCAGTAGTACTGACTTTTTCTGTATTTTGGGCTTTTCTTTCATATTGTTAATGTCACTCATACTGATTAAGTTTGCTTTTGCCCCGGTGTCTAGTTTCAAGGTAACTAATGCTCCATTTACCTGCAGTGGGATCATCCATTTGTCCTCTTTTACTGCATTAACTTTATGTTCAGCATTGTCCATTTCTGAGGGCTGCACATTTTCTGTATCCTTTTTGATATTGTCACATGACACCATTCATACAAAAAATGTCTCACTTAAATCAGTGTCCTCAATTACATTAACTCGTTGCCCTTTCTTAGTTTTTACTTTTGAAAAGCATTGTTTGGCAAAGTGATTCTTTCCATTACACTTTGTGCACATTTTTCCAAACGCTGGGCATTGTCTTAACTGGTGTTTGTAACCACAGCGTTTACAATTAAAAATTTCATCCTCCGATTGCTTTTCAATTCTGTTCTCCCCACGTTTCTTCCGCTTGTAGGACACAGCACTGACAGCAGCATTATCACTCATTACAATCGCATCATTATTGATTTCACTGAAAGTCTTCGCGTGCTTTCGAGCTAGCTCGCTGGCTTGGCATATTTTCACCGTATTTTCCAAATTTAGTTCGGTTTCTCTCAACAGACATTCCCTGACTTTTTTATCATGAATACCAAACACAACCTGGTCATGAATCATGGATACTTTGAGCTCAGAGAAATTACATGTCTGTGCTTTCAGTTTCAGATCAGTTATAAAGCTATCAAAAGTCTCATTTTGCTGCTGTGTCCGAGAACAGAAGATGTATCTTTCATAGGTCTCATTCTTTTTGGGAGAGCAATGTGCATCAAATTTTTTTAGCACATCTTCTAATTTTTCTCTGTTCTCCTCTGGATTAAATACAAATGTATTAAATACCTCTATCACCTGTGGGCCTGCAACCGTAAGCAGCAACGCTATCTTCCTCGCATCTGGCTTCATACCGATTCCGATGGCTGCAATGTAGAGTTCGAATTGTTGTTTAAGAGTCTGCCAATTGTAGTCGATGTTTCCTGTAAGTTTCAAACACTCTGGTGGCTTCAAATTCTCCATGTCACTTTTCACAATTTTCAGCAGATCTTCACCATCCTGGTACCATCTTATGTTCATTAATAAATAGACATTCTTATTATGAACACAGCTAGCTTTTGCTAGACACTTTTATTGAGCACATGTGGACTAGGTACAGTATCTGTAGAGGCTTCCATCTTGACTGCTGCCTTGTGGGTAGCCTAGTGCCTCATGGGTAGTGTAGTCTTATACATACAGCTATATACAGCTCTACGGCTCCACCTAGTGTCCACTATAGAATGACATGTTATTGATCATTACAGTCCTATGGACCATTTTTGCCAGGGATGGCTTGCCAGAACAGATTTGCTCCGACAACGGACCACAGTTTGTGTCCGAAGAGTTCCGGAGGTTCTTGAGAAAGAATGGGGTATTGCATTACACATCCGCCCCGTATCATCCAGCCACAAATGGATTGGCTGAGAGGTTCGTACAAACCTTTAAGAAGGCAATAAAGGCTATGTACAATGACAACATTCCGCTGCAGCACAAGGTGGACAATTTCCTGTTCGCCTTCTGGAATGCGACACATGCAGTCACCAACCAGGCCCCAGCCATGATGTTCTTTAACCGAAGGTTAAGATCTCGCCTGGATTTGCTCAGACCAAATGTACGAAGAGATGTTGAAAGTAAGCAATTCCAGCACATCCATGAGAAGCCAACAAGGAGCTTCAATGTAGGGCAACCAGTCTTGGCCCGCGACTACCGAACAGAAAATGGCAGCCAGGAACGATATGCACACGGCAGGGCGCACTAATGTACGCAGTGGTCGTTGGGGAGAGCATCGTGAGACGCCATGCTGACCAGATCCTAGAGTCACAGGAACAAGTCAACCCCATGCCTCGCCCATACGTACCTGGTGATGAACCTGACGTACAGGTCGCATCTACCCCAGAAACAGTAGCATCGGAAGCTGATGAACCAACCGACGACAGGGGGCCAGAATCGCCTCCGCACCAAGAGCAAGACACTCGGGAAAGGTGCTATCCAGAAAGGATCAGGAAGCCACCCCAAAGACTGAATATATAAATAGACTATTTTCAGCTAATGTTGCATGTTAAAAGTGTTAATTGTAATTAGTTTGATATTTAATTGTTAAATGAGTGTTATGGTACTGTTAATCTAAAAGGGGAGGAATTGTAATGTATATACCTTTAAGGGGAACTATCTTTTACAGCTCATGTATACTGCAGTACTGGCAGTGACCACACCTGTATATAGCACTGAGTAGTAATCTGTGCAGATCAGTTCCACCGTGAGCCAAGTTGAGTAAACACTTGTTGTACCATTTCTCCTGCAGTCTGTGTCTTATTATACACGGACATAACACCAACAATCTGGTGAACTCTCTCCTCGAGGTCCATGAGGGTCTGGAGGCGAGGAGGTCCTCCTCCGGTCCGAAGCTGCTCTTTGAGGTTCCTGGCCAGCTTGGCCTGCAGGAGAAAGGACGGGAAGTGATGAAACATGAAGCCCTGAGCTGTCATCTCATGCCCCCCATGGTGGAATAGCCCTTACATCATGCCCTGAGTTGTCATCTCATGTCCCCCACGGTGGACTAGCCCTTACATGATGCCCTGAGTTTAATGTGAATGTGTGTTCCCAGAAAGGGCCATGGGTGCTTGCTGACAGATGGCCAATGGGGCATCGCGCACCCTCTGTCCATAAAGTCAGGTGCAGATGCAGGGATGAAGAAGATTGCCGAAACAGCACTCACCCTGACGACCCGAGTGAGGTCGTTGAATTTCTTCCTGCATTGCACAGGGCTCCTGGTCACCGTGCTGTTGGAGTTGACCTTTTGAGAATCTTCCCTCCAAGCTCTGCGGTATTCCTTCTGATTAGGCCTCCTGCCATTGTCGGGGTACAGCACAGCTCGCCGGCGCTCCACTGCGCCCACCAAAGCATCCAATGCCCCATTGGTAAAGCGCTCCGCTCTCTGCCTCACCCTCTCCATCTTCTCAAAGTTTTTAATGCCACAGAATGCCCAGCGCCGATTTTGAGGCCTACAAGGCGCAGAGTGTGGCTGCTGATCCTTACTGACCCACCCCTTTAAGAGCTGGCCAGCACCTGAAAGTCTCGTGGTCATCGATTATTGACAGCACCTGCGCTGCGCCCGCCCGCGCCGATATTGAGTAGCGCCGCCGAGTTAGCGCCTTAGGAGCCCCGTGTAACGCCTGATTTTTGCGCCGCAATCACCTTTAGGGGCGCTGCAACCCAATATCATGCGAGGTGGTGATAAGTTGCGTCTGGCTATAAAATTTGCGCAGCGCCAATTCTACTGCCCCAAGCGGGGCTATACCCAATTTCTAGGCCTAAGAGTTTTAAAAAAACAAGCCTGAAGGTTTGGGCCTAGAAATTCAGTTGTCAGCGCCAGCTGCTAGCGCCTTAGGAGGAGGAGAAGTGGGGCGTGAAGCGGCTAGCGCCCGGGCGTGGCGCAATCTGCGCCTCTCGCGAACTTCAGTCAAGATTTAGCGGCGGCGCAAAACCGCAGCGCCTGCTCAGCTGCGCGCACAGATCCTGACATCATTTGATGGTGCAACGCCCTTGGTGCGCCCCGAACCGGAACTTCAGTGGCACTCCCCTTCTGTGCGCCTGGCACCCCCAGCGACTGGTTGAGTGGAACGGTTCCCAGTCACTGTGGGGCGCAGGGGGCGCTATTTAAAGGGGACTCTTCCTGTATTCTTTGTGGCAGCCACTTTGTTCCACTCCTGTGTGAGAGAGAGAGATTTGGAGAGAGACAAAGGGAGAGAGCTTTCTGCTTTGACTCAGCGCTCGCACAGGTACTTCTGGCTTCAGGCCAGAGCTTTGCACTTAGATTTAACTTTCAGTGCCATAGCCTTGAGTCGCCACATATAATGGGGGCTGCAATGGGTGGAAACGTTGGGTTTCTGCATTGCATTCAAGGGGCTCAGAGACGCCGAGAGAGAGTGCCAGTCATGGCCAGATGGAGAAGGGCCAACAGGCGTCGGCACAGGAGGCCTTACCCATCCAGGGTCTACCGCCAGCAGTACTCATATCTCAACATGTCTGAGGAGCAGTGTGTTCGGAGGCTGCGATTCAGAAGGGAGGTGGTCACTGAGATCTGCCACCTGCTTCAGAGAGATCTGCAGCCACAGCTGAGGAGCAGGACGTCTCTGCCGGTGGCAGTGAAGGTGACAGTGGCTCTCAACTTCTGTGCCACCGGCTCCTTCCAATCCGCTACTGGGGACATTGCCAATATCTCCCAGTTCGCGGTACATTGCTGCATCCGCCAGGTGACGAATGCCCTCTTCAGAAGGAGACATCAGTACATCTCCTTCCCCATGACCCCGGACAAGCAGCAAGAGCGTGCAATGGGATTTGCAAGAATAGCGGGCTTCCCCATGGTCCAGTGGAAGCCCGCTATTCCCCTTGACATTCAATGACATTACCATCGCTGAATCCCCCACTATCAACATCCTGGGGGTTACCATTGATCAGAAACTGAACTTGACCAGCCATATAAATACTGTGGCTATAAGAGCAGGCCAGAGGCTGGGAATTCTGCGGCGGGTGACTCACCTCCTGACTCCCCAAAGCCTTTCCACCATCTACAAGGCACAAGTCAGGAGTGTGATGGAATACTTTCCACTTGCCTGGATGAGTGCAGCTCCAACAACACTCAAGAAGCTCGACACCATTCATGATAAAGCAGCCCGCTTGATTGGCACTCCATCCACCGCCTTCAACATTCACTCCCTCCACCATCGGCGCACTGTGGCTGCAGTGTGTACCATCTACAAGATGCACTGCAGCAATTCGCCAAAGCTCCTTCAACAGCACCTTCCAAACCCGCGACCTCTACCACTTAGAAGGACAAGGGCAGCAGACGCATGGGAACATCACCACCTACAAGTTCCCCTCCAAGCCACACACCATCCTGACTTGGACCTGTATCGCCGTTCCTTCACTGTCGCTGGGCCAAAATCCTGGAACTCCCTTCCTAACAGCATTGTGGGTATACCTACACCATATGGACTGCAGTGGTTCAAGAAGGCGGCTCACCACCATCTTCTCAAGGGCAATTAGGGATGGGCACTAAATGCAGGCCTAGCCAGCGATGCCCACATCCCATCAATGAATTTTTTTAAAAGGGCGCCATTGACTGCATGCATGTGGCTTTGCGGGCACCTCTACAGAATGCCGAGAATTACCGTGACCGGAAGGGATACCATTCGCTCAACGTCCAGTTGGTGTGTGACCACAGGCAGCTCATACTAGCTGTCAATGCCCGCTTTCCAGGCAGCAGCCATGATGCCTTCATCCTGCGCCAGACTTCTGTGGCAGACATTTTCAAAGCCCCGGCTCACCCAGGAGGCTGGCTTGTCGGGGACAAGGGCTATCCTTTGTGCACCTGGCTGATGACCCCGCTCCGTGCGCCCAGCACCCCTGCTGAAGAACGATACAATGACAGCCATCAAGCGACCAGGAACATCATTGAGCACACAATCGGCATGCTCAAGCAACGGTTCCACTGTCTGGACCATTCCGGAGGAGCCCTTCAGTACTCGCCTGAGCGAGTCTCCCATTTCATTGTAGTTTGCTGCATGCTGCACAACCTGGCTATCCTCAGGACGCAGCCACTGCCAGCAGACATTGGAGGACCACCAGAGGAGGAGGAGGAGGAGGAGGAGGAGGAGGAGCACAAAGACGGGAGGGAGGCACAAAGTGCAAGGGCTGTCCGTCGGCGGATTATTGCAAGTCGGTTCTAGGCCCCCTCTCAGGGAATGGCTTGTGACATTGAAAGAACATGAATGGAGCTGCTCTGCAAACCCTCAGCCGGTCAAGGCAACAAATAGTTCAAAGTGCAAACATGGACAATCTGAATAAAGACAATTTTTTATTTTACAAACTCTGTGCCCTTCCCGCATGACAAACAAATACAGAGAAACCCCCCAAAAAACAGTCAGACACATAACTGGCTCTCACAACCTGGAGAAAATGAAAAAAAGTTAAACAAAAATGACCATGATCCTCGGCCTTCATATAAAAAACAAACACAACATTCTCAGCCTTCATATAAAAAACAAACACAACATTGTCGGCCTTCACATAAAAAACAAACGCAACATTGTCGGCCTTCATATAAAAAACAAACACAACATTCTCGGCCTTCATATAAAAAACAAACACAACATTCTCGGCCTTCATATAAACAAAACATTACATTCTCGGCCTTCATATATATAAAAAATTACATTCTCGGCCTTCATATAAAAAAACCATTTTGCCACACCTTCTACTTTTTCGCCTGCGAGGGTGATCCACCTCGCTTGCGCGATTTGCCCCTTCCCGCCCTGCAGCTCCTCCTCAATGGGACCCCAGTGGCTGCAGCAAGGCTGGGGGAAGGCTGCTGAGGGTCAGATGGTGAGTCGGCAGATGCCCTTGGGAGATGGCCTGGACCATCTCTGGGCCTGGAGGGCCCAGCTGCTGACTGCTCCAACTCTGCTTGGGCGGCAGCAGTCTGTCCTACGGGTGGTGGCAGCTGCAGTGGAGGAGTGACAGTGTTGGCAGCTGGAATGCTGCCAACCTGACAGAGCACAGGCACTCCCTGGTCGGCCAATACACTGGCACTCGCACGGGCCAGCACTGAAGCATGCGCAACAATCTGCTGAAGCACAGACTGCTGGGCTTCTGCGGCGCAGCGAGGGCCCCGGCGATTCCTGGCCAATCCAGCGAGGGTGGCAGCAGTTAGTGCCCGTGTGGCCCTGATCTGTGTCTGCATCAGACCAGCCAGTGATTGCATGGCACGACTAAGCACTTGGCTGGAAGTCGCCTGTGCTGCCCCGAAGTCCTGCAGACTCCTGGCCTGTGCTGCCCCGAAGTCCTGCAGACTCCTGGCCTGTGCTGCCCTGACGTCCTGCAGACTCCTGGCCTGTGCTGCCCCGAATTCCTGAACACTCCTTGCCAGTGACTCTATGGAGTCAGGCATTCTTGCCACTGCAGCCATGAGCTCAATGTGCCTGCGCTCAGCCTGGGCGCCCATTTCACCAAGGCGCCACACCTCCTCTGCGCTCACTGTAGCAGGACTGGAGGCCGCACTCACCCTCCGGGGAGAAGGCCGCTGAGCTTCCCCACCCCTCCCGCGTTGCTGCAGCCCGCTGGGCCCCGGAGCTTCACCATCATCAGGTCCTTCCCCCCTGCTCCCCTCCAGGGAAGACGTGTCCCCATCATGGCCATGGGCTGCCTCGGCTGAGGGTGGCACTGATGGGCCGGCTTCCTCTTCCTCCTCCTCGAATTCTGAATCAGTCGCAGTGCCAGCTTGAGGGCC
The DNA here is from genome assembly GCF_052327205.1 of Somniosus microcephalus. Classification (NCBI taxonomy): domain Eukaryota; kingdom Metazoa; phylum Chordata; class Chondrichthyes; order Squaliformes; family Somniosidae; genus Somniosus; species Somniosus microcephalus. The sequence continues at coordinate 222,166,616 of NC_140987.1, forward strand.
CGCCTCCTCACCTGGCGATTCATCATCTGAAAGCAGGGAGGCACAGGAGTTGCTTTAGAGTGAGGACAGGGCGGCAGCGAGGGAGGCATGAGTGCTGCAATGCACTGCATTGGTTTGAGAGTGGCAAAGGATGCTGGTGTGAGGCACAAGTGGGAAAAGAGAGGTCAAAAAGGTGATGTCCTTACCATTGCTGTCCAGAACGGGGTCAGCGTCTCCAGTGGCGACGGGGCCAATCAGCCGGCCTCCCATTATCCGCTCCACTCGCTGCTCCAGGTCGCTCAGGTCTTTAAGGTCTGGACGGCCTCCCCCGGTCCGTCGCTGCTGCCTCCGATTGTGGGCCAGCTTGCCCTGCAAGAGAAAGGACGGCCTCTGAGTACAGTGTCAAGCCCTAATCTTGCCTGCACTGTCTCCCATGATGGAATGGCCCTGACAGTGTCAAGCCCTCATCTTGCCTGCACTGTCTCCCATGGTGGAATAGCCCTGACAGTGTCAAGCCCTCATCTTGCCTGCACTGTCTCCCATGGTGGAATAGCCCTGACAGTGTCAAGCCCTCATCTTGCCTGCACTGTCTCCCATGGTTGAATAGCCCTGACAGTGTCAAGCCCTCATCTTGCCTGCACTGTCTCCCATGGTCGACTAGCCCTGACAGTGTCAAGCCCTCATCTTGCCTGCACTGTCTCCCATGGTCGAATAGCCCTGACAGTGTCAAGCCCTCATCTTGCCTGCACTGTCTCCCATGGTCGAATAGCCCTGACAGTGTCAAGCCCTCATCTTGCCTGCACTGTCTCCCATGGTAGAATAGACCTGACAGTGTGTAAAGTGGTGAATGTGCATGTGATTTTCATGAGGGTCCCATAGCTGTTGGATGAGGGCTGGGTATTGGGGCTTTCAGGACCCTTTGGCCGTAAAGTGAGCTGCCCATGCAGGGATGAAGAGGATACTGGAAAGGGTACTCACCCTGACAACCCAAGTGAGGTCGTTGAATTTTTTTCTACACTGCGTGGGTGTCCTGGGGACCAAGCTGTTGGAGGTCACTCTGTTCGCCACCTCCCTCCAGGCTTTTCTGTACTCGCTGGGCAGCGGCCTCCTGCCACTCAGGGAAGAGGACAGGTCGCCTGCGCTCCATTGCGCCAACCAGAAGCTTCAGGGCACCCTCGCTGAAGCGCTGCGCTTGCTCCCTGGCCTTCTCCATAGTCGTGGGCGTCGCATTCTTGAAGCAGCTCTGTTTAGGCCTAGATTCAGGGCTGCAGTGTGCAGGGCGTGGGTGCAATCCAAATCGACCCTCCCCCTTTAAGAGCTGACCGGCGCCAGCATGTCTGCCTTCAATCAATAACTTGCCGCACCTGCGCTGCGCCCGCCCTCGGTGGTAGTGCCTCAGCTCGCCGGCTTAGCGCCTTATGATAGTCGTGCACCACCTGCTTTAGCGCAGCAGCAACCTCTTGGGGCGATGCAACTCAATTTCAGTGAAGGTGGCGCTAAGTTCCGCCGGCCACTAAATTTAGCGAACGCCCGGCTGTAGCGCCCCAAACATGGCAATACTGAATTTCTAGGCCTTTGTGTGTTAATGCGAGGAGCATTCGTAATAAGGTGAATGAACTAGCTGCGCAAATAGATGTAAATGGATATGATATAATTGGGATTATGGAGTCATGGCTCCAGGGTGACCAAGGCTGGGAATTCAACATCCAGGGGTATTCAATATTCAGGCAAAAAGGAAAAGGAGGTGGGGTAGCATTGCTGGTTAAAGAGGAGATTGACAAAATAGTAAGGAAGGATATTAGCTCTGATGATGTGGAATCTGTATGGGTAGAGCTGAGAAATACCAAGGGGCAGAAAACATTAGTGGGAGTTGTATACAGACCCCCAAACAGTAATGCGGAGGTTGAGGATGGCATTAAACAGAAAATTAGAGATGCGGCAATAAGGGCACAGCAGTTATCATGGGTGATTTTAATCTACATATAGATTGGGCTAACCAAATTAGTAACAATACTGTGGAGGAGGAATTCCTGGAGTGTATACGGGATACTTTCCTGGACCAATATGTCGAGGAACCAACTAGAAATCAGGCCATCTTAGACTGGGTATTATGTAATGAGAAAGGATTAATTCGCAATCTTGTTGTGCGAGGCCCCTTGGGTCGGAGCGATCATATGATCGAATTCTTCATTAAGATGGAGAGTGAAGTATTTGACTCAGAGACTAGGGTCCTGAATTTAAATAAAGGAAACTATGATGGTATGAGGCGCGAGTTGGCTAGGATCGATTGGGGAACGTTACTTAAAGGGTTGATGGTGGATAGGCAATGGCAAACAGTTAAAGATCGCATGGATGAACTACAGAATTTGTTCATCCCTGTTTGGCATAAAAATAAAACAAAGAAGGTGACTCAACTGTGGCTAACAAGGGAAATTAGGGATAGCATAAGTTCCAAGGAGAGGACATATAAATTGGCCAGAAAAAGCAGCAAACCTGAGGATTGGGAGCAGTTTAGCATTCAGCAAAGGAGGACAAAGGGATTAATTAAGAGGGGGAAAATAGAGTATGAGAGTAAGCTTGCAGGGGACATAAAAACTGACTGTAAAAGCTGTTGTGTATGTACCTTTAAGAGAATAACTGGTCTCAGACTGCAGTACCGGCAGTGACCACCCCTGTATAAAAGGCGCTAGAGAGCCTCTGTTTTGTTAGATTCGTTTGTGCCTTTCACCAGTAAAGTTCTGTTTGTTTCTCTCCTGCTAGTCCGTGTCTCAATCATTCACGGACTTAACACTGGCGACGAGTTAGAAACGAACTTACCTGCAACTCAGCAGCAGCTCCGACGACGTGTTGAAGGTCGGAGCCAGAAGAAAAAAAAAAAAATAGGCCATTGAAACTCGAGAAACGGGCGTCGACCATCAATCATCGAGTTCAAAACTTGCAGGAGAGACTGTCCAGAGCCAGGCTGGGTTCCTCGGTCCGTGATTTCCCAGCTAGTCGGGCTGGTGGCAGGTAGTGCTCTGATCCTTCCTGGGCTGCGGCGGGCTGATGCTCGATCGGGTGGCCTTTCAACGGGGCCGGGCAGTGAGTCGGGAAGCAAGGAGAGAGAGAGAGGGTGGAGCATACAGGGCGCAGCTGGTGTTTCGAAGCTGGGCAGCGTTTGGACCTCAGAAGAGGGAGGGAAGTGTCCCAGAGGGTCAGCTCCACGACGGGAAGATAATAAAAGAAAACGAATTAATATTTAACGCGCAGGAAACCGTGGAAAGCAGCGCTAACAACAGCGGGAAAGAAGGAAAAGCGCAGGAGGCGCCATTTTGTTAAATCGGAGAAGAAGGCAAAGCGCGGGAGGCGCCATTTTAGATTTGCAAGATGCCGAAGACTGGCTGTATCACTGCTTTTGATAATACATTAGAGGACTGGACCACGTATGTGGAAAGAGTCGAGGTATATTTCGAGGCAAACGATATAGCGGAGGGGAAAAAGGCATCGGTATTGTTAAACTTAATGGGCGCTAGAACGTACGGCCTATTGCGGGACCTGATTACTCCAGCCAAACCGAAGGCGAAGAGTTTTAACGAAATTGTGCTGTTCTACAGGAGCACTTAAACCCTGCACCGCTGTTGATAGCAGAAAGATTTAAATTCCACAGGAGAACTCAGCACAAAGATGAGAGCAATGCTGAGTATCTTACGGAACTACGCAAGCTATCAAAGCACTGCCAGTTCGGAGCAGGACTGGCAGATACCCTACAGGACAAATTTGTCTGTGGACTCCTGAGTGAAGGAACACAGAAGAAGTTACTCGCAGAAAAAGAGCTGACGCTAGATAAGGCTTTCAGCGTGGCAATATCGTATGAAGCAGCAGCCAGGGGAGCTGCAGAAATTCAACAAAAACCACAGGAATACGGCACCCACGAAATGACATGGGGATTTGCAAAATGTTATCGCTGCGGCAGAACTAACCATGACCAGAAGGACTGCTGGTCCAAAGACAAAATATGCAGACAATGCGGAAAGATTGGACACATTGCACGAGTTTGTAGGTCTGGGAAGAAGACCAGTGACAACAAAAAGGCTACTAAGGAACCGTACAAGAAAGTACAAAAGATGACGGACAGTAGTTCCGAAGACCAGATGAGCGATAGTGAATCCGGAAACAGAAGACTAAGCTGTCTCAAACTTCACAATGTAATCGCAAAAGAGGATCACCGAACCATTTGGGTCACTCTCACGATAGCAGGGTCCCAAGTTAAAATGGAATTGGATACAGGATCAGCGCTAACCGTCATGAATCGACGAGACTACGAGCGGCTATTTTCACACATACCCTTGAGAGAGACATCCATCGTCTTGACGACGTATACGGGGCAAAAAGTATACCCCAGAGGAAAAATAAGGGTGCCTGTCGAATACAATGGCAAGAAAATACGGAAATTGTATCTCTACATACTGCCAAATGGTGGACCACCGTTATTGGGATGGGAATGGATCAGGAAGATAAACTTAGATTGCCATTCCATTCATGCAATGACGGTGGACGGTAAAAAAGATGAAGACGTCACTCCTGGACGATTGTCAACAATCTTAGCTAACGCCAAAGAGGTATTTCAACAAGAACTGGGCACGCTTAAAGGCGTAACCGCCTCGATAAAAATAGAAGAGAATGCAGTTCCCAAGTTTTTCAAACCGAGTCCGGTACCATATGCAATTCGCCGAGCCGTCGAGGCAGAGCTGGAGAATCTGGAGAAGGCGGGCGTGTTGTCTAAGGTCGACTGGAGCGAGTGGGCGACACCCATCATTCCTGTCATGAAGAAAACGTTAACCAATAAGTCCGGAGAGCCAAGGAAGATTCGCATCTGTGGGGATTTCAAGGTGACGGTGAACCCTGTCCTTCGCACAGTACAATATCCTCTTCCAAGGATAGAAGACATCTTCGCCTTGCTGTCTGGAGGGAAGCGTTTTACAAAAATCGACCTAGCACAAGCATATTTGCAGATGGAGGTTGAAGAGTCCTCTAGGAAGTATCTCACGATAAACACTCACAAAGGTCTTTACCAGTATCATCGATTGGTATTCGGAGTAGCATCGGCTCCGGCGATATGGCAAAGAGCGATGGAACAAGTCCTGCAAGGGATTCCGGGGACTCAGTGTTACTTGGACGACATCCTTGTAACAGGTGAAGATGACAGTGAACACCTTAACAACCTAGAACAGGTGCTCACTAGACTACGGGAACATGGGCTGCGAGCCAACCGCCCCAAGTGCGAATTTTTTAAGAAACAGATATCGTATTGTGGCCACGTGATTGATGAAGAGGGGTTACATAAGTCCCCTGACAAAATTGAAGCGGTTGTTAAGGCCCCAGCGCCTGAAAATGTGTCGCAGCTGAGGTCATTCCTCGGGTTGGTGAATTACTATCATAAGTTTTTGCCGAATTTGTCGACAATTCTGCACCCACTGAACGCCCTGCTACGAACGGGGATAGCATGGAAATGGAGCGATGACTGTAAGCGTGCTTTTCAGAAGAGTAAGGACTTAATCACTTCAAAGGAAGTATTGGCTCACTACAACCCAGCACTGCCAATCAGGCTGGCGTGTGATGCGTCTCCCTACGGCATTGGGGCGGTATTGACACATAAATTCCTTGATGGTTCGGAGAGGCCGATAGCTTTTGCGTCACGCTCGTTAACTTCTGCCGAGCGTAACTATGCCCAGATTGACAGAGAGGCCCTCAGCCTAGTGTGGGGGGTGAAGAAGTTCAATCACTATCTGCACGGTCAAAAATTTACTCTACTAACCGATCATCAACCTCTTGTCTCCATTTTCAACCCTCAGAAGGGCGTACCGATAATGACAGCACAACGGCCGCAGAGATGGTCCCTTTTCCTAGGGGCACACCAATATGACATCGAGTACAAAGGAACTAAACAGCATGGAAATGCTGATGGATTGTCACGTCTACCGTTGCCGACGGTGGAAGAAGAAGACCTTGCAGTGGATCCAATGGAGTTATTCCACTCGACCATAGTCGAATGTCTCCCTGTGACGAATGCAAACATAGAAAAGGAAACACGGAACGACCCGACACTATCACGGGTCTATGATTTAACGGTGAAGGGATGGCCAGCACATGGCAAACCACTGCTGCCAGCATTCTCGCTGAGAAGAGAACAGCTGTCAGTGTGCAGAGGAACCTTGATGTGTGGATCCAGAGTAGTAATTCCACCTAAGTTGACGGATAGAGTGCTCAATGAGCTTCATGAGGGTCATCTGGGTGGAGTAAAAATGAAGAACTTAGCCAGAGCGTTTGTGTGGTGGCCGGGAATCGATAGAGAAATCGAAGAGATGACCAAGAGCTGTGCAGGATGCCAGAAGGTCCAAAACGCCCCACCACAAGCTCCTCTGCATCCATGGGAGTGGCCCTCATCTCCATGGCAAAGGGTGCACATTGATTTTGCTGGTCCCTTCATGGACTCGATGTTTTTAATTGCGGTGGATGCACATTCAAAGTGGCCAGAGGTAATAAAAATGTCCTCAACCACCACGGAAAAAACTATCACAGTTTTACGAACCATATTCGCCAGGAATGGGCTGCCTGAACAGATTTGCTCTGACAATGGACCACAGTTTGTGTCTGAAGAGTTCCGGAGGTTCTTAAAGAACAATGGTGTTAAGCATTACACATCTGCCCCATATCATCCAGCCACTAATGGATTGGCCGAGAGGTTTGTCCAAACATTCAAGAAGGCTATCAAGGCAATGTGTAATGAAGATATACCCCTACAACACAAGGTGGACAACTTCTTGTTTGCCTACCGGAATGCGACACATGCGGTTACCAACCAAACTCCAGCCATGATGTTCTTCAATCGAAGACTACGATGCCGCTTGGATTTGGTTAAGCCAAACGTCCGAAGAGATGTGGAGAACAGGCAGTTTCAGAATATGAATGAAAGGCCGACCAGGAGTTTTAAGATAGGTCAACCAGTTTTGGCCCGGGACTACCGCACTGAGAAATGGCAGCCAGGAACGATTTGTACACGACAAGGACCTCTCATGTATACCGTGGACGTTGGGGAGAGCATTGTAAGACGCCATGCTGACCAGATTCTAGAGTCACTGGAAAACGTCAACTCCACACCACGATCTGATACACCTGGTAATGAAATCGATGTTCCAATTGCAGCTACCGCAGACCCGGTAATATTGGAAGCAGATGAACCAAACAATGACATTGATTCCGACTCAACATTGCCAGAAGAACCTGATACCCCAAAGAGGCGTTATCCAGACAGAATCAGGAAGTCTCCTCAAAGACTGAACTTATAATTGCTTAAATTTAACCAATGTATCTAGCAACAGTAATTGTGATTGTAATTCGTTATCATTAGTTGTTAAATGAATGTTATGTACTGTTTATCTAAAAGGGGAGGAATTGTTGTGTATGTACCTTTAAGAGAATAACTGGTCTCAGACTGCAGTACCGGCAGTGACCACCCCTGTATAAAAGGCGCTAGAGAGCCTCTGTTTTGTTAGATTCGTTTATGCCTTTCACCAGTAAAGTTCTGTTTGTTTCTCTCCTGCTAGTCCGTGTCTCAATCATTCATGGACTTAACAAAAGCTTCTATAGATATGTGAAGAGAAAAAGATTGGTGAAGTCAAGCATTGGTCCCTTGCAGTCAGAATCAGGGGAATTTATAATGGGGAGCAAAGAAATGGCAGACCAATTAAATACATACTTTGGATCTATCTTCACAAAGGAGGACACAAATAACCTCCCAGAGATGTCGGGGAACATAGGGTCTAATGAAAGGGAGGAACTGAATGAAATCAGTGTTTGTAGGGAAATTGTGTTAGGGTAATTGACGGGATTGAAGGCCGATAAATCCCCAGGGCCTGATAATCTACATCCTAGGGTACTTAAGGAAGTGGCCCTAGAAATAGTAGATGCATTGCTGGTCATCTTCCAAAATTCTATAGACTCTGGAACAGTTCTCATGGATTGGAGGGTAGCTAATGTAACCCCACTATTCAAAAAAGGTGGTAGAGAGAAAACGGGGAATTATAGACCAATAAGCCTGACATCGGTAGTGGGGAAAATGCTAGAGTCCATTATAAAAGATGTAATAGCAGAGCACTTGGAAAACAGTGACAGGATCGGACAAAGTCAACATGGATTTACAAAAGGTAAATTGTGCTTGACTGACCTACTGGAATTTTTTGAGGATGCAACTGGTAGAATAGATAAGGGAGAACCAGTGGATGTGGTGTATTTGGGCTTTTAGAAGGCTTTTGATAAGGTCCTGCATAAGAGATTAGCGTGTAAAGTTAAAGCACATGGGATTGGGGGTAAGGTACTGACTTGGAAAGAGAACTGGTTGGCAGACAGGAAGCAAAGAATTGGAATAAACGGGTCTTTTTCTGAGTGTCAGGCAGTGACTAGTGGGGTACCGCAGGGATCGGTGCTAGGACCCCAGCTATTCACAATATATATTTATGATCTAGACGAGGGAACTAGATGTAATATCTCTAATTTGCAGATGACACAAAGCTGGGTGGGCGTGTGTGCTGTGAGGAGGATGCCGAGAAACTCCAGTATGATTTGGACAGGTTGGGTGATTGGGCAGATGCATGGCAAATGCAGTATAATATGGATAAATGCGAGGTTATCCACTTTTGTGTCAAAAACAGGAAAGCAGATTATTATTTGAACGGCAATAGATTGGGAGAAGGGGAAGTGCAATGAGACCTGGGTGTCCTTGTGCACCATTTGCTGAAGGTAAGCATGCAGGTGCAACAGGCATTTAAGAAGGCAAATGGTATGTTGACCTTCATAGCGAGAGGATTTGAGTACAGGAGCAAGGATGTCTTGCTGCAGTTGTACAGGGCCTTGGTGAGACCACACCTTGAATATTGTGTGCAGTTTTGGTCAGCTTATCTGAGGAAGGATGTTCTTGCCATGGAGGGAGTGCAGCGAAGATTAACCAGACTGATACCTGGGATGGCAGGAATGACGTATGAGGAGAGATTGAATCGATTGGGCTTGTACTCACTGGAGTTTAGAAGAATGAGAGGGGATCTCATTGAAACTTATAAAATCCTAACAGGACTAGACAGACTAGATGCAGGGAGGATGTTCCTGATGGTGGTGGGAGTCCAGAACCAGGGGTCACAGTCTAAATATAAAGGGTAAGCCATTTAGGACAGAGATGAGGAGGAATTTCTTCACCCAGAGAGTGGTGAACCTATGGAATTCTCTACCACAAAAGGCAGTTGAGGCCAATTCATTAAATATATTTCAAGGAGTCAGATATATTTCTTAAGGCTAAAGGGATCAAGGGATATGGGGAGAAAGCAGGGACAGGGTACTGAATTTGGATGATCAGCCATGATCTCATTACATGGCGGAGCAGGCTCGAGGGGCTGAATGGCCTACTCCTGCTCCTATCTTCTATGTATCTATGTATCTATGTATAAATTCTCCCGTTTCTGACTGTAAGGAACCTACATTTGTCTTCACTATTCTTTTTCTTTTTACATACTTGTAGAAGCTTTTACAGTCAACTTTTATGGTCCTTGTAAGTTTACTCTCACTCTATTTTTTCCCTCTTAATCAATCTCTTGTTTTTTTTTGCTGAACTCTAAACTGCTCTCAATCCTCAGGCTTGCTACTTTTTCTGGCAACTTTATATGACTCCTCTTTGGATCTAATACTATCTTTAATTTCTTTTGTTAGCCACGCTTTTCCTTTTGTGTTTTTGTGCCAGAAAGGAATGTATAACTATTGCAATTCATGCATTCTTTCCTTAAACGTTAGCCATTGCCTATCTACTATCATGCCTTTTAATGAAGCTCCCCAATCTATCATAGCCAACTCACTCCTCATACCATCATAGTTTCTTTTGTTTAGATTTAGGACCTTAGTTTCGGATTGGACTTCTTCACTTTCCATCTTAATGAAGTATTCTATCATGTTATGGTCACTCTTCCCTAAAGGACCCTGCATAACAAGATTATTAATTAACCCCTTCTCATTGCACAATACCCAATCTAGGATAGCCTGTTCCCTAGTTGGCTCCTCAATGTACTGGTCTAAAATAACCTCGTACACTCTCCAGGAATTCATCCTCCACTGTATTCTTGCTAATTTGGTTTGGCCAGTCTATATGTTGATTAAAATCACCCATGGTTACTGTAGTACCCTTGTTACATGCATCTCCATTTTCCTGTTTGATGCCATCCCCTACATTACCACTACTGCTTGGAGGCCTATGGCCAACTCCCGCCAATGTTTTCTGCCCCTTGGTGCTTCTTGGCTCCACCCAGACTGATTCTACATCTTGATTTTCTGAGCCAATATCCTTTCTCATTATTGCTCTGATTTCATCTTTTACTAACAATGCCACCCCACCTCCTTTTCCTTTTTGCCTGTCCTTCCTAAATATCGAATATCCTTGGATATTCAGCTCCCAGCCTTGGTCACCCTGCAGCCATGTCTCTGTAATCGCAATTACAGGTTGACTATCCCTTATCCGAAAACCTTGGGACCAGCTGTGTTTCGGTTTTCGGAAATTTTCGGATTTCAGAAGGTATTATTTCTGACTGGGAAACTCTGAACATTAAATTAATTTGGTAATTAGTATTTGTATTTAATATAAATTTTAAAAGTTCAGGCTACCTCTTGCGACTGCTCCATGTCTCATTCCCCTTCCTGCTTCTCTGTGCTGCCGCTCACAGTCTGTTTACAGCTCCCCCTGCTCCGTGTCTCATTCCCCTTCCTGCTTCTCTGTGCTGCCGTTCACAGTCTGTTTACAGCTCCCCCTGCTCCGTGTCTCATTCCCCTTCCTGCTTCTCTGTGCTGCCGCTCACAGTCTGTTTACAGCTCCCCCTGTTCCATGTCTCATTCCCCTTCCTGCTTCTCTGTGCTGCCGTTCACAGTCTGTTTACAGCTCCCCCTGCTCCGTGTCTCATTCCCCTTCCTGCTTCTCTGTGCTGCCGTTCACAGTCTGTTTACAGCTCCCCCTGCCCCGTGTCTCATTCCCCTTCCTGCTTCTCTGTGCTGCCGCTCCCAGTCTGTTTACAGCTCCCCCTGCTCCGTATCTGAATTCCTTGACTTAGCGGGGATCTGGGGCTGGACTGCCGCCGCCAGTTGTGGGAAAGCCGGATATCGGCTGATTCCTACGCTAAGCTGGCCCGCAAATCAGGTCAGAAAAGCATCGGCCGTGTCGGGTCATGTTTGGTGCCACTCGGGTTACGTTGTGCGCACGACTTACGCTCCACAAAAAAACTTTCGGTTTTCAGAGGTTTTCGGTTTTCAGAAGTGTGGATAAAGGATAGTCTACCTGTATATCGTATCCCTTTACATCTATTTGCGCTGTTAATTCATCTACTTTATTACGAATGCTTCGTGCATTCAGATACAGTGCCTCTAGATTTGCCTTTTTAACATTTTTAGACATCTTAACATTTTTTTGTACTATGGCCCTATTTGTCTTATTACCATTTTTTCATACCCGGACCCTATTTGTTAGTGCACTCCTTTGTTTGTACGCTCTGTCCCTTCCTGACACAATCTGGTTATCCTTACCCCAATCACTTTCCTGCACTGCTTCCTTGTCTTTTCTCTTTAGCATTCTAAATTTCTCTCCACCAGGACCCTTCCCCCCGCTTATTTAGCTTAAAGCCCTATCTACCTCCCTAGTTATTCGATTCACTAGAACTCTGGTCCCAGCATGGTTCAGGTGTAGTCCGTCCCAACGGAACAGCTCTCTTTCCCCAGTACTGGTGCCAGTGCCCCACGAATCGAAACCCACTTCTCGCACACCAATCTTTGAGCCAGGCATTCATCTCCCTGATCCTATGCCAATTTGCTCATGCCTCAGGTAATAATCCAGGGAATATTACCTCTGTGGTTCTGCTTTTTAATTTAGTCCCTAGCTGCTCAAACTCTCTCAGCAGAACCTCTTTCTTTGTCCTACCTATGTCGTTGGTACCTACGTGGACCACAACAACTGGATCCTCCCCCTCCCACTCCAAGTTCTTCTCCAGCCCGGAGGAGATGTCCTTTACCCTGGCACCGGGTAGGCAACACAACCTTCGAGTCTCACGCTCTTGGCTGCAGAGAACAGTGTCTATACCCCTAGCTGTGCTGTCCCCTACCACTACCACGTTTCTTTTTGCTCCCCCCTCTTGAATGGCTCCTTGTACCACGGTGCTGTTGTCAGTTTGCTCATCCTCCCTGCAGTCTCTGCTCTCATCCACACAGAGAGTAAGAACCTCGTACCTATTGGACAAGAGCAAGGGTTGAGGCTCCTCCACCACTACCCCTGGTTCCCCATACCTGCCTCGCTAATAGTAACATCCACCTGTCCCTGACCATGGACCAAATTTGAATTAATTAATCTAAAGGGTGTGACTGCCTCCTGGAACACAGCGTCCAGGTAACTCTCCCCCTCCCTGATGTGTTGCAGTGTTTGAAGCTCGGACTCCAGCTCATCAACACGGAGCCGAAGTTTCTCAAGCTGCAGACACTTACTGCAAATATGGTCACCGTGGACCTCAATGGTGTCCACCAGCTCCCACATGTTGCAGCAGTAACACCTCGCCTGCCCTGCCATCTCTAATGTATTTAATTAATTAAGTGTTTAAGTTTTGAACGTTTAGTTTTTAATCCCAGCTCTTCATTTAAACAAATGCCCAAGAAAATTGAAAAATACTGACCAACCAATCACTTCCCTGCTTTCCTGTGACGTCACTCCTTGTTCTTTTGTTGTTCTTTAAATTGCCTGTTCCCTCACAGGTCGATCCACTGCTGCTGCTCCCAATAGCTCGGTCTGGGCCTCAAGCCTCGGGCTTTATTTCCTCGCTCCTCTTTCGCCTGTTCCCTCACAGGTTGGTCCGCTCCCGCTGCTGCTCCCAATATAGAGGATGAGTTCCAGGCTCTGCGTCAAGCCACATGCCAAGCTGGAGGCAGACTCCTCCATCCCCCTAGCCACGACCCGTAAACTTTCGGGCAGGCTGTCCATTGCACCAAGCATTTGGTTTGTTAAACCCATCAGCCTTCTTCTGAAGCTTGGCCTTGTGAGGTCCTCATCTGACTGTTGTAGTGCAGAACTAGTATGTGGCCTTGTCCCCCCGGCAAAGTGGCACCTGTGGTGTCCCTTCCACCTGGTGTAGCTGCTGCCCACTAGTGCCGGTGCATGCGACTGTGAGGATCTGTGTTCTACACTAGCCTCTAAGTTATGCGTGGTGCTGATTTCTGAGCTGGTGCCTGCGACAGTGGTAGTGATTGACGCAGTGCCATTTTCCTCACTCTCCTCCTCCTTTTCCTCTGTTGGCGAGGTGGCTCTTTCTCCTCTTCCAGTTCCTCCGGGTCGGGGGGGGGGGCGGCGGGGGGAGAGGCAAGGTGGATCTTGCTGCTGGAAGCCTGCATTGATAAAGCTAGAAGGGAAGGGTTAGGGTGCAGTGCGTGTGGCCACTATAGGAGGATGTGTGTGATAAGACCAGATGGAGCTTGTGAATGAGGATGGATTTGGGGGATTAGGGATCAGGAATAGTTGTGAATATGTAAGGAAACTGGAGTGATCACATGCCTCTAGGCGAGATGTCCCTTGCTCTGCCTGTGGTCAAGGCATCTGTCACTCCCCTCCCGATCACCGCTAGCACTGTCTCCTCAAGGGGAGTGAAGTCATGCAGTCGTGCGCCCCTTCCCCGGTTAGGTACTGCTGTCACCTGTTATGTGCTATTTTGTATTGGAAGAGAAAGAGTGGTGATTGTGAATGAATGTATTGGCAAGTGCGTTTGTGCGCGTGTGTGTGATGCCTCACATGGTTGAAGAGCTGTGAGATGTGTCTGAGGTGTGAGTAATGCCTGTGAAGGATGCAATAGTGTGGGATGTGTGAATGTTAGTGTACGGTTAGATGGTGAATGAAATGTGTTGAGGTTGTGATGCTGGTAGTGGTGGTGCAGTTCTTGAGAAGTGTGTTTGTGAGATGGGATCTTACCTTGATCATTCGTGTCAAGTTGTTAATTTTTTTCTGGCACTGGAGCCATGTTCTAGGGGCAGGGCCCCTGGCTGTCACCTCCCCGGTGATCTCCTCCCACATCCACCGCATTATTTGCCTCTGTGGCCTCCTTCCCCCTGCGGGTACAGGACACCCCTCCTCCTCTGTAGCCCCTCCACCAGGATCTCCAGTGCCATGTCTGAGAACCTTTGAGCCCTCTCCCTCACTCCCTGAGCCATCCTGATACATGCCATTGTCTGTCAGCCAGCACATTCCACACCTTCAGTGGAACTGTGTGCACGGAGGCTACATATACCACGCCACGAAAACTGGTCCTAATCAGTGCTTGAGTACTAAACATGCAGGTCTCTGGTTTAGCGCCTCCAGGCACATTTAAATCCTGGCAATCACCAATTAGCCCCAAAATTGCAGGCTAAAACCAGACTATTAAACAGGCGTGTCTTATTAGCACAGCACCCACTTAGCACTTGTTTTCACCCTTACCCCAAAATAACCCCCAACATGTCTTTGAAGCTCCCTGTCAGGCAGTACAATGTGTTCAGCAATTGATGCATAAAAATCATCCTTTTTTTAAATGCTGGCCCCCCTAAAGTCTGCAGCTCCCTCCTCTTCAATAGTGCGAAGATGTGAGCTGGCTCTCTGGTTGGCTCTTCCTTTGGCCTTCTTTCCCACCTTCACCTGCTCCTGCTGATTTGTGCTTGGTAAATCCTCCAGTGCGGTCCCTTCAAACTCACTATCTAAGTCTCAAGGGATTTTTGTGCTGGTGTTTCTGGGGTAAGAGCAAGTGACGGTGAATTGTTATCAAGGTTTGACTCCTCAGTCTGTCTGCCCCTAGTGTCCCAGTCTTCTGGTAAACCTAAAAAAGGGGGAAAGGGACAAGTGATTGGATGTTGTATCAATGTGTAGCACTAGTCGGATCTACGGGAGCACACGCCACACTGGCTTGTCCTATTCAGGAGACGAGTGAGTGCATGTTTGAAAGCGTTATGTAGAAAGAGAGGAGGTAGCGAAGATGCCCTCAAACCCTGTTGTGACATCAGGTCACCACCTTCGTCATCTCTGTACTGACTGTTGTGTCTCTTTTAATGATGTCAATCGTTGTGTCTTCCATAGGGATGAATGTTTATAGAGCAGCAACACCTACCCTGCAGTTGTGGTCAAACCTCTCCTGGGATAAGAGTGAAAGCAGGTAACTATCTGCCTTGGGCAAGAGCTTTCAACCCTTGCCATGTGTGAGCCAGCTTAGCACAGTGTGCATAATGACATGAAGAAGCAGCAAGTGTGCCTGAGAAGGAAATGTAGTGTGAGGGCAGTAGCAGCTTTTGAGGGTATGAGTGAAATCAGAAAAGAAGTGGAGGGAAGTCTTCCCTGCTGAGGTATGATAAGGAACAGAGATGGGGAGAATTAATTGTGTACAAGCAAAGATAGGGTCCAGTGAGGCTCTGCAGAAAGCCTAAGAAATGTAAAAGGGAGTCTTACCTTGGCACTCCTGATGAGATCATTAAATTTCTTGTTGCCCTGCAGCCAGGTCCTGATGTAAATGCTGTTTGCCTTGGCATCTAGCAGCCAGCTGAGAGGAAGTGGTCCTCCCTCCTCTCATGAATTTGTCCACCAGTATTTCCATGGCTGTATCTGGAAACCTAAGGGGCCCTTCTGGAACTCCTCTTGCCTCCAGACAGCTTCCTGAATTTCTGTAATGTGTCTTTCCTGTTTTAGCTACAACAAAATTAACCTCCCCCTTAAGGTACTGCAGGCCTTTAAGAGCATATATCAGTGCCTGATTTCCCACCTTCTATTTGGCGAGCTGCCTTTGGGAAGCATATTTCACACAAGCAGTTCACAGATCAGAGCTGATCAGAGGCTCTGTGGAAAATGGGTTGGCTCCCTCACAAACTCTGCTGGACAGGCGTTGCTGTCGCCCCATCTACCTCTCACTGGTTCTTTGTTCATAGTATCAGAAGGAGACCATTCGGACCATTGTGCCTGTGCCGGCGCTTTGGTAGAGCTATCCAATTAGTCCCACTTCCCTGTTCTTTCCCCATAGCCCTGCAAATCCCTTCAAGTATTTATCCAATTCCCTTTTGAAAGCCGTGATTGAATCTGCATCCATCACCCTTTCAGGCAATGCATTCCAGATCATAACAACTCGCTACATAAAAAATGTTTCCTCACGTCGCCTCTGGTTCTTTTGCCTATCACGTTTAATCTGTGTCCTCTGGTTACCGACCCTTCTGCAACTGGAAACAGTTTTTTCCTTATTTACTCTATCAAAACTGTTCATGATTTTGAAGTCCCTCTATCAAATCTCCTCTTAACCTTCTATGCTCTAAGGAGAACAACCTCAGCTTCTCCAGCCCCTCCACATAACTGAAGTCCCTCATCCCTGGTACCATTCTAGTAAATCTCTTCTGTACCCTCTCTAAGGCCTTGGCATCTTTCCTAAAGTATAGTGCCCAGAATTGAACACAATACTCCAGCTGAGGGCTAACAGGTGTTTTATAAAGGTTCAACATAACTTCCTTGCTTTTGTACTCCACGCCTTCCAAGAATTGTGTACATACACCTCCAGATTTCTCTGTTCCTGCACCCTCATTCAAATTGGACCATTTAATTTATATTGCCTCTCCTCATTCTTCCTACCAAAATATACAACTTCACACCTCTGTGTTAAATTTCATCTGCCATGTGTCTGCCCATTTCACCAGTTTGTCTATGTCCTCCTGAAGTCTGTTACTATCCTCCACATTGTTTACTACATTTCCAAGTTTCGTGTCATCTGCAAACTTTGAAATTATGCCCTGTATACTACCCAAACCCAGGTCATTAATATATTTCAAAAAGAGCAGTGGTCCTAATACCGACCCCTGGGGAACACCACTCTCTGCTTTCTATCCCGATGCCAATTTTGTATCCATGCTGCCAATGTCCCATCAATCCCATGGGCTTTAATTTTGCTACCAAGTCTGTGTGACAGCAATTTGGTCTCCCTGCTTCCAAAGTTTTCTCATGTCTGTGAGAATCGAGGCATAGCAAGCAGAAAGTCAAATAGACATTAACCACACCCCGCCCTATGTTCATTCAATGGGTACAAAATCATGCAGGGTGCACTGACCTCTGTTCCTGAATTCCTCTAAGTCCTCCCATTATATGAGGCTCTGTGTGGGATGGCTAATTCACAAAATTAGTGACTACCACTAGGCAATGCAACTTGTAACAATGTAAATTAATGTCCATTTCAAATTAGAACTGATTTGATTAAAGCTAAGATTGCCTCCGAAGCCTCCTCACCTGGAATCCACTCGAAAAAAGCTGGGATTTCAAACAAATGTCTTCTGATTAACTTTACTGAGAAGCAGATTTTTTATCCTCAGCAAAGTGAAAACTGACAGGAATACTATTTTCTTCTTTAGCCTCAATGTAACAACGACTCCCTGGTCAGTCATAAAAATGACGACTCATATTTATATAGCACTCTATCACATTCATCAGAAATGTCTCAAATACAGTAAGTGACTTATAAATGCAGTAACTGTTATGTAGGCAAACCCAGGAGCCACTTTTATACACCACAAGGCCAATAGCTGAGAAATGTGGCTGCTCAGCTTCCTAAGCCTCCAATCTGATGGGTAGGAAACACACGCTTATTAGGATTTGAAAGTCACTGCCTGCCATACTGGTGTCAGCCATGGCTCAGTTGGTAGCACCCTCGCCTCTGAGGTCAGAAGGTTGTGGGTTCAGAATACGAGAGCAAAATACTGCAGATGCTGGAAATCCGAAATAACAACAGAAAATGCTGGAAAAACCCAGCAGGCCAGGCAGCATTCGTGGAGAGAAATTAGAGTCAACATTTCGGGTCGAACCCTTCTTCCAAACTGGAAAGGAAATGAAATAGATCGAAAGGAGGGCTGGGGAGGGAACAAAAGAACTTGTTCATCTTCTATTCACTTCTTTTGTTCCCTCCCCAGCCCTCCTTTCGATCTATTTCATTTCCTTTCCAGTTTTGAAAAAGGGTTTCAACCTGAAACGTCGATTCTAATTTCTCTCCACGGATGTTGCCTGGCCTGCTGAGTTTTTCCAGCATTTTCTGTTGTCATTGTGGGTTCATAGTCCCACTCCAGGGGCTTGAACACATAAAGCTAGATTGACACTCCCGATCACCCACCGCCCGGCCCTGACCACCCACCGCCCGGCCCCGATCACCCGGCTCCCGATCACCCACCGCCCGGCTCCCGATCACCCACCGCCCGGCTCCCGATCACCCACCGCCCGGCTCCCGATCACCCACCGCCCGGCTCCCGATCACCCACCGCCCGGCTCCCGATCACCCACCGCCCAGCTCCCGATCACATAGAAACATAGAAACATAGAAGATAGGAGCAGGAGTAGGCCATTCGGCCCTTCTAGCCTGCTCCGCCATTCAATGCGATCATGGCTGATCATCCAAATTCAGTACCCGGTCCCTGCTTTCTCCCCATACTCCTTGATCCCTTTAGCCTTAAGAAATATATCCAGCTCCTTCTTGAATATATTTAATGAATTGGCCTCAACTGCCTTCTGTGGTAGAGAATTCCACAGGTTCACCACTCTCTGGGTGAAGAAATTCCTCCTAATTTCTGTCCTAAATGGCTTACCCCTTATCTTTAGACTGTGACCCCTGGTTCTGGACTCCCCCGCCATCAGGAACATCCTTCCTGCATCTAGTCTGTCCAGTCCTGTCAGAATTTTATAAGTTTCAATGAGATCCCCTCTCATTCTTCTAAACTCCAGTGAGTACAAGCCCAATCGACCCAATCTCTCCTCATACGTCATTCCTGCCATCCCAGGTATCAGCCTGGTGAATCTTCGCTGCACTCCTTCCATGGCAAGAACATCCTTCCTCAGATAAGGCGACCAAAGCTGCACACAATACTAAAGATGTGGTCTCACCAAGGCCCTGTACAACTGCAGCAAAACATCCTTGTTCCTGTACTCAAACTCTCTCGCTACGAAGGCTAACATGCCATTTGCCTTCTTAACCACCTGCTGCACCTACATGCTTACCTTCAGCGACTGGTGCACAAGGACACCCAGGTCTCGTTGCACTTCCCCTTCTCCCAATCTATTGCCATTCAGATAATAATCTGCCTTCCTGTTTTTGCCACCACAGTGGATAACCTCGCATTTATCCACGTTATATTGCATCTGCCATGCTTTTGCCCAATCACCCAACCTGTCCAAATCATCCTGGAGTTTCTCGGCATCCTCCTCACAGCACACATGCCCACCCAGCTTTATGTCATCTGCAAATTTGGAGATATTACATCTAGTTCCCTTGTCTAGAGCCCCGAGACCGGAGAGGCAGCGGACCTGCGAGGGATCACCAGAGGCGGCGGAGGTACTTAAACAGCAGCCCAAGGCAGCGAGGCCCAGAGCCCTGAGACCGGAGAGGCAGCGGACCTGCGAGGGATCACCAGAGGCGGCGGAGGTACTTAAACAGCAGCCCGAGGCAGCGAGGCCCAGAGCCCCGAGACCGGAGAGGCAGCGGACCTGCGAGGGATCACCAGAGGCGGCGGAGGTACTTAAACAGCAGCCCGAGGCAGCGAGGCCCAGAGCCCCGAGACCGGAGAGGCAGCGGACCTGCGAGGGATCACCAGAGGCATACCAATCCAGGTTCCGGGAGAGAGGTAAAAAGTAATCCAAGTGTGACATCAGCAGGAAGCAGGTAAGTGATTGGTTGGTGAGTATTTCTCTCTTTTTAAACTTTAACTCTGTTTTATAGTTTCTAAGGTCTCTCTGGTGTAGCGGGGACTGTTGGTAAACTATTTAACTGTAGTGTAATTAGTGGGATTGATTGATTTAATTTAAACTCAATTAATTAAAGGGTAAGTCATGGCAGGACAGCCCGGCCCTGTGATCTGCTCCTCCTGCGAGATGTGGGAACTCAGGGACACTTCCTGTGTCCCTGGCAACTACATGTGCAGGAAGTGCACCCAGCTGCAGCTACTGACAGACCGCATTGCGGCACTGGAGCTGTGATTGGATGCATACTGGAGCGCTCACGATGCTTGGGACATCGTGAATAGCACGTTTACGGAGTTGGACACACCGCAGGTAGAGGTTGGACAGGAAGAAAGGGAACGGGTGACCAACAGGCAGAGTACTAGGTGCAGGCAGGTAGTGCAGGGGTCCCCTGTGGCCATCCCCCTCTCCAACAGATATACCACTTTGAGTACTGTTGGGGGGGATGGCTTATCAGAGGAAGGCAGCAGTAGCCAACTTCCTGGCACCAGGGGTGGCTCTGCTGCACAGAATGGGAGGAAAAAGAGTGGTAGAGCTATAGTAATAGGGGATTCAATTGTAAGGGGAATAGATAGGCATTTCTGCGGCCGCAAACAAGACTCCAGGATGGTGTGTTGCCTCCCTGGTGCAAGGGTCAAGGATGTCTCCGAGCGGCTGCAGAACATCTTGGAAGGGGAGGGTGAACAGCCAGTTGTCGTGGTGCATATAGGCACCAACGATATAGGTAAAAAGCGGGATGAGGTCCTAAAAGCGGAATATAGGGAGTTAGGAGGTAAATTAAAAAACAGGACCTCAAAGGTAGTAATCTCAGGATTGCTACCAGTGCCACGTGCTAGTCAGAGTAGAAATAGAAGGATACTTCAGATGAATACGTGGCTAGAGGAATGGTGCCAGGGGGAGGGATTCAAGTTCCTGGGACACTGGAACCGGTTCTGGGGGAGGTGGGACCAGTTCAAACCGAATGGTCTGCACCTGGGCAGGGCTGGAACTGATGTCCTAGGGGGAGTGTTTGCTAGTGCTGTGGGGGAGGGTTTAAACTAAAATGGAAGGGGGTTGGGAACCTGAGCAGGGAGACAGAGGAAAGGGAAACAAGGGTAAAAGCAAAAGATAGGAAGGAGAAAAACAAAAGTGGCAGTCAGAGAAATCAACAGTTTAAATCAAACATGGCCACAGTAAATAATAATTCTAATAGGTCTAAGAGCGTTAAAAAAACAAGCCTGAAGGCTTTCTGTCTTAATGTGAGGAGCATTTGTAATAAGGTGGATGAATTGGCTGCGCAAATAGAGGTAAACGAATATCATTTGGTTGGGATTACGGAAACGTGGCTCAAGGACGGCCAAGACTGGGAACTCAACATCCAGGGGTATTCGATATTCAGGAAAGATAGGCAAAAAGGAAAGGGAGGAGGGGTAGCATTACTGGTTAAAGAAGGGATTAACACAATTGTAATGAAGGATATTAGCTCTGATGAGGTGGAATCTGTATGGGTAGAATTGAGAAATACTAAGGGGAAAAAAACATTAGTGGGAGTGGTATATAGACCTCCAAACAGTAAGGCGGAGGTTGGGGATAGCATTAAAAGGGAAATTAAAGAAGCGTGCAATAAGGGCACAGCAGTCATCATGGGTGACTTTAATCTACATATAGATTGGGCTAACCAAATTAGTAACAATACTGTGGAGGAGGAATTCCTGGAGTGTTTACGGGATAGTTTCCTGGACCAATATGTCGAGGAACCAACCAGAGATCAGGCCATCTTAGACTGGGTATTATGTAACAAGAAAGGATTAATTAGCAATCTTGTTGTACGAGGCCCCTTGGGTCAGAGCGATCATAATATGATTGAATCCTTCATTAAGATGGAGAATGAAGTAGTTGACCCAGAAACTAGGGTCCTCAATTTAAATAAAGGAAAATACGATGGGTAGCGAGTTGGGTAGGATTGATTGGGGAATGGCACTCAAAGGGTTGACGGTGGATAGGCAATGGCAAACATTCAAAGGCCGAATGGATGAACTACAGAAGTTGTTCATCCCAGTTTGGCATAAAAATAAAACAAAAAAGGTGACTCAACCGTGGCTAACAAGGGAAATTAGGGATAGCATAAGATCCAAGGAGAGCACATACAAATTGGCCAGAAAAAGCAATAATCCTGAGGATTGGGAGCAGTTTAGGATTCAACAAAGGAGGACAAAGGGATTAATTAAGAAAGGGAAAACAGAATATGAGAGTAAGCTTGCAGGGAACATAAAAACTGACTGTAAAAGCTTTTATAGATATGTAAAGAGAAAAAGATTGGTGAAGTCAAGCGTAGGTCCCTTGCAGTCAGAATCGGGGGAATTTATAATGGGGAGCAAAGAAATGGCAGACCAACTAAATACATATTTTGGTTCTGTCTTCACAAAGGAGGACACAAATAAACTCCCAGAAATACCGCAGAACATAGGGTCTGATGAAAGGGTGGAACTGAAAGAAATCAGTCATAGAGTCATAGAGTCATAGAGTTTTACAGCACAGAAAGAGGCCCTTCGGCCCATCGTGTCTGTGCCGCCCATCCATCCCTGTCCAGTCTAATCCCATTTTCCAGCATTTGGTCCATAGCCTTGTATGCAATGGCATTTCAAGTGCTCATCCAAATGCTTCTTGAATGTTGTGAGGGTTCCTGCCTCTACCACCCTTTTAGGCATTGAGTTCCACATTCCAACCACCCTCTGGGTGAAAAAGTTCCTCCTCAAATCCCCTCTAAATCTCCTGCCCCTTACCCTGAATCTATGCCCCCTTGTTATTGACCCCCCTACTAAGGGGAAAAGTTCCTCTTTGTCTACCCTATCTATGCCCCTCATCATTTTGTACACCTCAATCAGGTCCCCCCTCAGCCTTCTTTGCTCCAAGGAAAACAACCCCAGCCTGTTTAGTCTTTCTTCATAGCTGAGGCGCTCCATCCCAGGTAACATCCTGGTGAATCTTCTCTGCACCCTCTCCAAAGCAATCACATCCTTCCTATAGTGAGGCGACCAGAACTGCACACAGTACTCCAGCTGTGGCCTCACCAGCGTTTTGTACAGCTCCATCATAACCTCCCTGCTCTTATATTCTATGCCTCGGCTAATGAAGGCAAGTATCCCATATGCCTTTTTAACCACCTTATCTACTTGTTCCGCTGCCTTCAGAGATCTATGTACATGTACACCGAGGTCCCTCTGACCCTCTGTACTTCCTAGGGTCCTACCACTCATTGTGTATTCCCTTGCCTTATTTGTCCGTCCAAAATGCATCACCTCGCACTTTTCAGGGTTAAATTCCATTTGCCACTTTTCCGCCCATCTGACTAACCCGTCTATATCGTCCTGTAGCCTGAGGCTTTCCTCCTTGCAATTTACCACCCCACCAATTTTCGTGTCATCTGCAAACTTACTGATCATCCCTTTTACATTCTCATCCAAATCATTTATGTAGATCACAAACAACAAGGGACCCAGCACCGATCCCTGAGGTACCCCACTGGACACAGGCTTCCAGTCACAAAAGCAACCTTCGACCATCACCCTCTGCCTCCTGCCACTCAGCCAGTTTAGGATCCAACGCGCCAAGGCACCCTGGATCCCATGGGCTCTTACCTTCTTGACCAGTCTCCTTTGCGGGACTTTGTCAAAAGCTTTACTGAAGTCCATGTAAACCACACCCACAGCATTTCCCTCATCCACTTCCCTAGTCACCCCCTCGAAAAATTCAATCAGATTTGTCAGACATGATTTACCCTTGACAAAGCCATGCTGACTATCCCCGATTAATCCTTGCCTCTCCAAGTGGAGACTAATTTTGTCCCTCAGAATTTTTTCCAATAATTTCCCTACCACAGATGTTAGGCTCACTGGCCTGTAATTCCCTGGTTTATCCCTGCTACCCTTCTTGTATAATGGTACTACATTAGCTGTTCTCCAGTCCTCTGGTACATCCCCTGTGGCCAGAGAGGTTCTGAAAATTTGTGTCAGAGCCCCTGCAATCTCCTCCTTTGCCTCCCACAGCAGCCTGGGATACATCTCGTCCGGGCCTGGGGATTTATCCACTTTTTGGCCTGCTAAAACCGCTAGCACCTCCTCCCTCCCGATGCTAATATGTTCAAGTATGTCACAATCCCCTTGCCCGATTTCTATGTCTGCATCGTCTTTCTCCATAGTGAACACAGATGCAAAAAATTCATTTAAAACCCTGCCTACATCATCTGGTTCTACACACAGATTGCCACTTTGGTCCCTAATGGGCCCTACCCTTTCCCTGGTTATCCTCTTGCCCTTAATATACTTATAAAACATCTTAGGATTTTCCTTTATTTTGCTCGCCAGTGTTATTTCATGGCCCCTCCTCGCCCTCCTAATTTCTTTTTTAAGTATGCCCCTGCACTTTTTATACTGCTCTAGGGCTTCTTCCGTCTTTAGTCTTTTGTAACTGCCAAAAGCCCCCCTTTTATTTCTAATGCATTTTTGTATCTCCCTTGTCATCCAAGGTTCCCTTTGCTTGTTGGTCCCACCCTTGACCTTTACAGGAACATGTTGGCGCTGTACTCTCTCTATTTCCCTTCTGAAAGTCTCCCACTGTTTTGATGTGGATTTTCCTATAAGTAGCTGCTCCCAGTCCACTTTGGCCAGATCCTGCCTTATCATATTAAAATCGGCCTTCCCCCAATTTAGAACCCTTATTTCCGGGCCGTCTTTGTCTTTTTCCATGACCACCTTAAATTTCACCGAATTATGGTCACTGTCGCCAAAATGCTCTCCTATTGATACTTCCACCACTTGCCCGGCTACATTCCCCAGAATTAGGTCCAGTACCGCCCCCTCTCTTGTAGGACTTTCTACATGTTGGCTCAAAAAGCTCTCCTGGATGCACTTTAAGAATTCTGCACCCTCTAAGCCTTTCACACTCTGACTATCCCAATTTATATTGGGGAAGTTGAAATCCCCCACTATTATTACCCTATTATTTTCACACTTCTCTGAGATTTGCCTACATATCTGTTCCTCTATCTCCCCCTGACTGTTTGGGGGCCTATAGTACACTCCCAGCAAAGTGCTTGCCCCCTTTTTGTTTTTAAGTTCTACCCATATGGCCTCATTTGAGGAACCCGCTAATATATCATCCCTCCTTACAGCAGTAATTGACTCCTTAATTAATATTGCAACACCCCCTCCCCTTTTACAGCCCCCTCTGTCTCGCCTGAAGATTCTATACCCCGGAATATTGAGCTGCCAGTCCTGACCCTCCCTCAACCATGTCTCCGTGATGGCAACAATATCGTACTCCCATGTGTTCAACAACAACTTCAGTTCATCCACCTTATTTGCAAGACTCCTTGCATTAAAATAAATGCCTTCCAGCCCTGCCATATTCCCTTTTGCCTTCACATATTTGCTCTGCCTTCCCAGCTGACTTGTTTTTTCCTCTGTATTTGGCTGTAAATCACCCCCTACTATAGCTCCACTCTGTACCCCATCCCCCTGCCAAGTTAGTTTAAACCCCCCCCAGCAGTGCTAGCAAACCTCCCCGCAAGGATATTGGTTCCCCTCTGGTTCAGGTGTAAACCGTCCGACTTGTACAAGTCCCACCTTTCCCAGAAGCAGACCCAGTGATCCAGGAAGCTAAAGCCCTCCCTCCTGCACCATCCCTTTAGCCACGCATTCATCTGTTCTATCTTCCTATTCCTATACTCACTAGCACGTGGCACCGGGAGTAATCCAGAGATTACAACCTTTGAGGTCCTGCTCTTTAATCCTTCACCTAGCTCCCTAAATTCTTGCTGCAGGACCTCATCCCTCTTTTTACCTATGTCGTTGGTACCAATGTGGACCACGACCTCTGGCTGTTCACCCTCCCCCTCCAGAATGCCCTGCAGCCGCTCAGTGATATCCTTGACCCTGGCACCAGGGAGGCAACAAACCATCCTGGATTCACGTCTATGGCCACAGAAACGCCTATCTGTTCCCCTTACTATAGAATCCCCTACCACTATTGCTCTCCCACTCTTTTTCCCCCCTTCCTGGGCAGCAGGAGCACCCCCAGTGCCAGGATGTTGGCTGCTGCTGCCTTCCCCTGGTGAGTCATCCCCCTCAACAGTATCCAAAGCGGTATACTTGTTTCAGAGGGGAATGGTCACAGGGGTCTCCTGCACTACCTGCCTGCTTCTATTTCTCCGCCTGGTGGTCACCCATTTCCTGGCTTCCTGTGCAGCCCTTCCCTGCGGTGTGACCAACTCACTAAACGTGTTATCCACGACCCTCTCAGCATCATGAATGCTCAACAACCCATCCACCCGCAGCTCCAGCGCCTCAATGCGGTCTGCTAGTAGCTGCAGATGGATGCATCTCTGGCACACGTGGTCATCAGGGGCACCGGGGTCCCTGAATTCCCACATAGAGCAAGAGGAGCATATCACGGGGCTGGGCTCACCTGGCATGACCTTCCCGTTACTTAATTTAAATTAATTTACTATCAGTATTTGTAGGGAAATGGTGTTAGGAAAATTGATGGGGCTGAAGGCCGATAAATCCCCAGGGCCTGATAATCTACATCCCAGGGTACTTAAGGAAGTGGCCCTGGAAATAGTAGATGCATTGCTGGTCATCTTCCAGAACTCGATAGACTCTGGAACAGTACCCATGGATTGGGGGGTAGCTAATGTTACCCCACTATTCAAAAAAGGTGGTAGAGAAAAAGTGGGGAATTATAGACCGGTAAGCCTGACATTGGTAGTGGGGAAAATGCTAGAGTCTATTATAAAAGATGTAACAGCAGAGCACTTGGAAAGCAGTGACAGGATCGGACAAAGTCAACATGGATTTACAAAAGGTAAATCATGCTTGACTAATCTACTGGAATTTTTTGAGGATGTAACTGGTAAAATAGATAAGGGAGAACCAGTGGATGTGGTGTATTTGGACTTTCAGAAGGCTTTTGATAAGGTCCCGCATAAGAGGTTAGCGTGCAAAATTAAGGCACATGGGATTGGGGGCAAGGTATTGACTTGGATAGAGAACTGGTTGGCGGACAGAAAGCAGAGGGTTGGAATAAACGGGTCATTTTCCGAGTGGCAGGCAGTGACTAGTGGGGTACCGCAAGGATCGGTCCTAGGACCCCAGCTGTTCACAATATATATTAATGATCTGGACGAGGGAATTGGATGTAATATCTCCAAATTTGCAGATGACACAAAGCTGGGTGGGAGGGTATGCTGTGAGGAGGATGTCATGAAACTCCAGTACGATTTGGGCAGGTTGGGTGATTGGGCAGAATCATGGCAAATGCACTATAATGTGGATAAATGTGAGGTTATCCAATTTGGTGGCAAAAACAGGAAGGCAGATTATTATTTGAATGGCAATAGATTGGGAGAAGGGGAAGTGCAAAGAGACCTGGATGTTCTTGTGCACCAGTCGCTGAAGGTAAGCATGCAGGTGCAGCAGGCGGTTAAGAAGGCAAATGGTATGTTGGCCTTCGTAGCAAGAGGGTTCGAGTACAAGAACAAGGATGTCTTGCTGCAGTTGTACAGGGCCTTGGTGAGACCGCACCTTGAGTATTGTGCGCAGTTTTGGTCACCTTACCTGAGGAAGGATGTTCTTGCCATGGAGGGAGTGCAGCGAAGATTCACCAGGCTGATACCTGGGATGGCAGGAATGACGTACGAGGAGAGATTGTGTCAATTGGGCTTATACTCACTGGAGTTTCGAAGATTGAGAGGGGATCTCATCGAAACCTATAAAATTCTGTCAGGTCTGGACAAACTAGATGCAGAAAGGATGTTTCTGATGGCCGGGGAGTCCAGAACCAGGAGTCATAGTCTAAGGATAAGGGGTAAGCCATTTAGGACTGAAATGAGGAGGAATTTCTTCACCCAGAGAGTGGTGAACCTGTGGAATTCTCTGCCACAGAGGGCGGTGGAGGCCAGTTCATTAAATATATTCAAGAAAGAGTTGGATATATTTCTTGAGGCTAAAGGGATCAAGGGATATGGGAAGAAGGCAGGGACAGGGTACTGAATTTGGATGATCAGCCATGATCTCATTGAATGGCGGAGCAGGCTCGAAGGGCTGAATGGCCTACTCCTGCTCCTATCTTCTATGTTTCTATGTTTTTATGTTTCTAGATCATTAATATATATTGTGAATAGCTGGGGCCCAAGGACCAATCCCTGCGGTACCCCACTAGTCACTGCTTGCCACTCGGAAAAAAGACCCATTTATTCCAACTCTTTGCTTTCTGTCTGCCAACCAGTTCGCTATCCAAGTCAATACCTTGCCCCCAATCCCATGTGCCTTAACTTTACATGCTAATCTCTTATGCGGGACCTTATCAAAAGCCTTCTGAAAGTCCAAATACACCACATCCACTGGTTCTCCCTTATCTATTCTACCAGTTGCATCCTCAAAAAATTCCAGTAGATTAGGCAAGCACAATTTACCTTTTGTAAATCCATGTTGACTTTGTCCGATCCTGTCACTGTTTTCCAAGTGCTCTGCTATTACATCTTTTATAATGGACTCTCGCATTTTCCCCACTACCAATGTCAGGCTTACTGGTCTGTAATTCCCCGTTTTCTCTCTACCACCTTTTTTGAATAGTGGGGTTACATTAGCTACCCTCCAATCCATGGGTACTGTTCCAGATTCCATCGAATGCTGGAAGATGATCAGCAAAGCATCTACTATTTCTAGGGCCACTTCCTTAAGTACCCTAGGATGTAGATTATCAGGCCCTGGGGATTTATCGGCCTTCAATCCCATCAATTCCCCTAACACCATTTCCCTACAAATATTGATTTCTTTCAGTTCCTCCCTCTCATTAGACCCTATGTTCCCCGACATCTCTGGGAGGTTATTTGTGTCCCCCTTTGTGAAGACAGAACCAAACTATGTATTTAATTGGTCTGCCATTTCTTTGTTCCCCATTATAAATTCCCCTGATTCTGACTGCAAGGGACCTACGCTTGACTTCACCAATCTTTTTCTCCTCACATATCTATAAAAGCATTTACAGTCAGTTTTTATGTTCCCCGCAAGCTTACTTTCATATTCTATTTTCCCTTTCTTAATTAATCCCTTTGTCCTCCTTTGTTGAATCCTAAACTGCTCCAAATCCTCAGGTTTACTGCTTTTTCTGGTCAATTTATATGTGCTCTCCTTGGATCTTATGCTATCCCTAATTTCCCTTGTTAGCCACGGTTGAGTCACCTTTTTTGTTTTATTTTTATGCCAAACTGGGATGAACAATTTCTATAGTTCATCCATGTGGTCTTTGAATGTTTGCCATTGCCTATCCACCGGCAACCCTTTGAGTGACATTCCCCAATCAATCCTACCCAACTCGCGCCTCAGACCATCGTAGTTTCCTTTATTTAAATTTAGAACCCTAGTCTCAGAGTCAACTACTTCATTCTCCATCTTAATGAAGAATTCGATCGTATTATGATCGCTCCAACCCAAGGGGCCTCGTACAACAAGATTGCTAATTAATCCTTTCTCGTTACATAATACCCAGTCTAAGATAGCTTGATCTCTGGTTGGTTCCTCGACAAATTGGTCCAGGAAACCATCACCCACCGCCCGACTCCTGATCACCCACCGCCCGGCTCCTGATCACCCGGCTCCCGATCACCCACCGCCCGGCTCCCGATCACTGACCGCCGACCTCCTGATCACCCGGCTCCTGATCACCCAATACCCGGCTCCTGATCACCCGGCTCCTGGCTCCTGATCACCCACCGTCCGGCTCCCGATCACCCACCGCCCGGCTCCCGATCACCCACCGCCCAGCTCCCGATCACCCACCGCCCAGCTCCCGATCACCCACTGCCCGGCTCCTGATCACCCGGCTCCCGGCTCCTGATCACCCACCGCCCGGCTCCCGATCACCCACCGCCCGGCTCCCGATCACCCACCGCCCGGCTCCCGATCACCCACCGCCCGGCTCCCGAGCACCCACCGCCCGGCTCCCGGTCACCCACCGCCCGGCTCCCAATCACCCACCGCCCGGCTCCTGATCACCCACCGCCCAGCTCCCGATCACCCACCACCCAGCTCCCGATCACCCAGCTCCCGATCACCCACCGCCCGGCTCCCGATCACCCAGCTCCCGATCACCCACCGCCCGGCTCCTGATCACCCACCGCCCGGCTCCTGATCACCCACCGCCCGGCTCCCGATCACCCACCGCCCGGCTCCTGATCACCCGGCTCCCGGCTCCTGATCACCCACCGTCCGGCTCCCGATCACCCACCGCCCGGCTCCCGATCACCCACCGCCCAGCTCCCGATCACCCACCGCCCAGCTCCCGATCACCCACTGCCCGGCTCCTGATCACCCGGCTCCCGGCTCCTGATCACCCACCGCCCGGCTCCCGATCACCCACCGCCCGGCTCCCGATCACCCACCGCCCGGCTCCCGATCACCCACCGCCCGGCTCCCGATCACCCACCGCCCGGCTCCCGGTCACCCACCGCCCGGCTCCCGATCACCCACCGCCCGGCTCCTGATCACCCACCGCCCGGCTCCCGATCACCCACCGCCCAGCTCCCGATCACCCAGCTCCCGATCACCCACCGCCCGGCTCCCGATCACCCAGCTCCCGATCACCCACCGCCCGGCTCCTGATCACCCACCGCCCGGCTCCTGATCACCCACCGCCCGGCTCCCGAGCACCCACCGCCCGGCTCCCGATCACCCACCGCCCGGCTCCCGATCACCCACCGCCCGGCTCCCTATCACCCACCGCCCGGCTCCCTATCACCCACCGCCCGGCTCCCGATCACCCACCGCCCGGCTCCCGATCACCCACCACCCGGCTCCCGGTCACCCACCGCCCGGGTCCCGATCACCCACCGCCCGGCTCCTGATCACCCACCGCCCGGCTCCTGATCACCCACCGCCCGGCTCCCGATCACCCACCGCCCGGCTCCCGGTCACCCACCGCCCGGGTCCCGATCACCCACCGCCCGGCTCCCGATCACCCACCGCCCGGCTCCCGATTACCCACCACCCAGCTCCCGATCACCCAGCTCCCGATCACCCACCGCCCGGCTCCCGATCACCCAGCTCCCGATCACCCACCGCCCAGCTCCTGATCACCCACCGCCCGGCTCCTGATCACCCACTGCCCAGCTCCTGATCACCCATCGCCCGGCTCCCGATCACCCACCACCCAGCTCCTGATCACCCAGCTCCCGATCACCCACCGCCTGGCTCCCGATCACCCAGCTCCCGATCACCCACCACCTAGTTACTGATTGCCCACTGGCTATCAATCGCCCATCGGTTACCGATCACCCACCGCCAGCTACCGATTGCCCACCACCTGGGTACCGATCGTGCCGCCTCCCCAGTCAACGATTGCTCCCCCCAGTCAATGATTGCTCCCTCCAGTCAACGATTGCGCCCTCCAGTCAACGATTGCTTCCTCCAGTCAACGATTGCTCCTTCCAGTCAACGATTGCTCCCTCCAGTCAACGATTGCTCCCCCCAGTCAATGATTGCTCCCCCCAGTCAATGATTGCTCCCTCCAGTCAACGATTGCTCCCCCCAGTCAACGATTGCTCCCCCCAGTCAATGATTGCTCCCTCCAGTCAACGATTGCTCCCTCCAGTTAGCGATGCATCCTCCGACCAGCAATCCCTCCACCACAACCAGTGATTTCCTCCCCCTCCCCGGCCAATGATCGCCCCCCTCCTCAATCACACCCCCTTCCTCACCTACCTGAGGGCCGCACTAGTGTCACAGTGGTCCGATGCTCAGACATGCGTTTCCAGGTGAGCTGCCTCTCGCTCTCCAAAGCTCAGCCACTTCCTGGAAATGAGGCCTGAGGCCCAACAACAATGTTGAGCTGAACTCCTGTCCAATGGAAGTATTTCATGAAGAAACATCTTTTCCATGCGATACCACTTAACTAATGTCTATTCTGTATCCCATCAATATGGTCTCATTAGCACTTGACATGTTGACCAAAAAACAACGTACCCAGCTGACAATGAGCATTCACACACTAGTGTTCAGTGCAGCAGAAGCGGAGTGGTTGCAGGTTTGAGCCCTGCTTTGCTCATCTTCGATATAACCCGTGTCGAGCAGGAAGGCAATCTGCCCACAGAAGCGTAGTGAGGTGGGGTGCGTGTGGAAATTAGAGGCAAACACCTGGATGGTTCCTGGCACTTCTTTGCAGCTAATTGCAAAGCTTATTGGCAGCGATTTGGGAAACCATCCACCCTTGTAATTGCCAGGCCAGGTGGACAAAGAAAAAGGGAGAAAAATCACCCCTGAAAAAAATTATGCCGAAAAGAAAATTAAAATAAACTGCACCTGACCCCTCCTGAGCAGTGGAGCACTAAAAGAAGATTTTCTCTCTTTATTTTGCAATAGCGTTGAAAGTGACTGCACCACAGATCATGCTATTGTAAAAATGATAGATTGTTGCCCATTATGCTGCTGTGTGGCCTCAGGAATTTAAATGTCAGCACTAATGCAGATGCTGCAAGCAATCCCATGCACTACCGCAAAAAAAATATCAGGTGGCATGGTGTTATCAAAAGTCACATTTTCCCAAACTAGAGTGGATGAATCAGCTACTACTGTTCACATATGCCTTGGACTGTGTAGTGCAGTACTGTGTGCACATACAATATTTATAGGTATCTTAAGATGTTTCTTTGCGGGGGTGGGGGGGAGGTGGGGTTGGATGCAGATTACAGCTTTTATGTTGCCCTGCTTTCCACCCCTACACACTCACACAGTTGCTGGAGGCTGGATTGTTCCATTAGCTGGGATTGCCCACTCCACTCCCTGGGCTACAATTATTGATCGCTCTCTCTCTCTCTCTCTCTTTCATCCAGCACTGCAGTGGCAGGGCTGCAGCGTCAAAAGAAAAAAAACACCCCACTGGCAGAAGCTACCTCACTTGCAGCCATTTTAGTGTGGGGCACCAAGCAAAAGGCAAAAAAAAAGAGACAGCAAGCAGCCACAGTCTGAATCACGCCAGCTGCCTGCTGTGCTTTAAGACCTTCCCTGGGATTTCCCCGCAGTCGCCGTTTCTCAGCGAAGTAAGTGAACCCGCTCCTTTCTTTCTGCCCGCTGATCCCACAGTCAATTCATTCCCCTTTAGTTCTCTAGTCCTGCTAACAGCCTTTTAAATGAGCGTGTGCCACGGCGGGTTTATGTCTCAGTACAGCTGTTGATGGAAATGTCGAGTCAAATGCTTTAACTTTATGCAGTGGGCTGTTTGCCAATATATGGTAAATGGGGATATGAAACAGGATCCAACGTCCTAAACGGTTCGGCTGTCAGAAACACGCTCAGGTAGTTTTCTAAGTTCGTTTCCTTGCATCGTGTGTGTGTTATTATTTCATAAATGTGAGGCTGAAGACACGCTGGGTTCGAACAGTGCTGAACTTTGAAGACGCGTGGCTGGAACTCCAGGGCTAGGCGGCAGCTTGCAGCTTCAGCAATGCTGCGGCTCACTGTCCCCGGGAACAGTTTTCGGTGTTGAGCATACCAGCTTTTCTTTTCGTCACGGTTCCCAATTATTCCAAGAGGATTTACTCATGTTTTTTTTTTAAAGTCTCATCTGTGTAACCCGTTGAGGATCATCCACGATTGGAGGATTGCAAAGGTGTCATGTTTTTACACATGGTCCCATTGCAATGGTCCCTGTCTCACATCCCGATGAAATTGGCAGAACTCGCCTTTATGTAATTGAAGCAAAATAATAGCTGAGCAGAAATGTGCTCAGCCTATGATGAACTTTTTTAAAGAAAAAGAAAAGTTAATTCAGTCCTCAAAGGGTTAAGAAGCATAATGAACAAAGTCGCAAGCTGCTGTGTAAATACTAGCTATATTCTGGGACCCGTCACTTGAACATGCATCAGATTATCGCCGTAATTGCAACTGATCAGCAGTTGTCATACGGCATCTCGCTGATAAATTATCTTTGAGCCCAGTGGAAGGGGATTATGCTGTGTGAAATGAATAGCGAACGGCGCTGTTTTTTGTGCTAAATACACAAGACACGCCGTCTAAACCGAGATTCGGGTTATTCTTGCGTTTAAGGGGATTCTTGCTGCCGCAGAGACGAGTCATCCTGGAGCTGTCATTTCAGCACCGAGTGGGCAGACGCACAGTCAGGACAACAAAAAAATCTAATCACCAAAACCTGTCTGCGTTGAGGAGACTTTGTGATTGATGTGTAACTTCAAATGGTGTTCGAAAAGTTGCCTTTGTCTTTTGACTAGTCGTTACCCCGACATAATCAAGGAAGGCGAAATTAGCTTCTGAAATCGTTTATTCTTTGACCGCGACAGCCCGGTCTGTTCTCTTGCAGAAGTGGACCGCTGTGCGTTTTCTGGAAAACCAAATGTTAGCAATTACTTAGACGCCACTCTCTAGTTCCCATTAATCATTTCAGATCAGTAATTTACGGGTTGCAGGCTGGCTCCAGGGCTGCCTTTAAAATGTTAGTTTTAGTGAGAAAGATTAGTAAGAGTTCCTAAAACTTGACTGTATTGAAGGATTTGACGGAATCTTGGAGAGAAGTTTTAAAAATCAGCTTATATTTGAACATACTTTTTTTTAACCTAAAAAGCTGATATTTTAGAAATGAAATGTGCTGCATCTGTGTTTTCCTCCTAAAACAATAACACCGATTTCCTTTTCGTAAGTATTGGTGTTTGAGATATTTTGATTTCTTAATTTACACAGATTTCTTCAGATGTGAAATGTGTTTTGTTCAGCAGTCTGATACTGTGTTCTTGAGTGGACTGTGCCTTTTACTGTTAATCCAGCCCCCGTGTATTCTTCCATAAGACCCATGAGCTGAAGGGCTGTTTGTGATTCTTTGTTTTTCAAATAAATTCAGTAAAATGTTCAATAAACCCAGCACATTGGAATCTACATAATAGCATAAATACACAATGTGACTGACTGTCAGAGTCATACTACTAAACTTGTAATAGCCACTCACCATCTATATGTCTGAAAACACATTAGCACAGTCACAAAATCTTACATTCAGTTCAATTTAGTTTGGCCGCATGTTCATTGCCCAAAAGCATCTTTTATTATACACCCCATAAGTTGTTTTTTAAATCTGTGCAATCTCCTGCTACTCCTCATAACTATTCGATGGATAAATCAATGATTCTGAAAAGTAACTGATGTGTTTCGAACACTTGCCAGTCCAAGTCTATGATTCTGAAAGTTTTCTTGGAGCAAAAGGTCTCAGTTTAAGTATCTGTACGCACAACTGCGCAGGGTAAAAAAAGTTTGAGTGGCGTTAAGAGATTTTAATAGTGTTTTCATTACACCGTCTTCTTCTTCATGCTTTAGGTGTGACAGACGCTAAGCTGTCAGCAAGATAAATATAAATAAAGCATGTAATTAATGGTTCACTCTGCTTTTTAGATGAATATAGAAAGCAAATTAGTACTTTATTGTATCTGTGAGATGCAGTGACCTGCGGTCTTGACGCTTTATTAAAATAACAACTGTTTCATATAATGCTTTATTATTATGATACACTTTTTCTATGGCTTTCAAAGACAGTGTAATTCTTATAGAATAGTGGGCATATAGGAAGTTGTATTAAGGCAGTAGGTGCACTATCAAGAACATTTTTTAGTAACAGGAAAATGCCATTTTGTCTCACCGGCCCATCTCTTTTTTGGTGGTCTCAGCCTACCCAGCTGCTCACTATACGTCTCATCATTTAACTCTCCAGAAATACATCCAGTTGTCTATTGAACCAATTTAGATTATTTGCTTCAAAGGCTTTAAATTATTTCATAAACCACAAAATGAAAGACCATAATAATATAATATATAAATAAATGGTGGCCCTGTATTCTTGCTACTGACTTTGACTCCATCCCGTCTATTGTGTAAGCTGTTAATTTCCAGTGATTTCAGTATTAAGAGCTGCTTGGTGGCTTTGTGAATTGACTTCAGTGACTGGATGTTATAAGTATTATGATATAGCCAATTCCACGATACCAGTCATGTGAGTGGTAGGTTATTTTGTTGCAGGAAGATGTATAGTATAGTGAATGATGTGTGTAATTTCCATGAATGAGACTGACTTTAGAATACATAACACTGGAATTATAGTGAGCTGCAGTCTATCTATAACACTGCACACTTTATAACACTAATATACTTATAGGGCTGCACTATAGGTACCAACAATTTTGCTAGACGGGCAGGATTTGCATCAAGGGCAGGCACAACATTTATCTAGTACTGGTAATGGGATTTTCCTTTTCTCTTCAGTGGTGCAGTCAGGGAGGAGTTAGCACAGTGACTATACCGAGGGGACATGGAGCTGGCGGTCAGGAACAGGGCCAGAATTATTCTATTCCCCTCAAAAAGAACGGCAGAACAGATAAGGCCAGCTTGAAGATAGTCTTATCTACGACGTCATCATTTTGCATTTCTTAAATATATAAGTGGAGAACAGAGGCAGCCCAGTTGTACAGTTAGCTTTTACCCTGAGGATTTCTTCCATCTCACTGCATGGCACAGATTTTCATCCTGAGAGGGATGACAATGAGATTTAAGCGCTTCCGCCAAAATGTGGGAAATAAATTAGAGATCACATCAACCTATTCCACATTCAATTAGTCAATTACTTAGCATCAGGTTGGCAGTCAGGACTCTATTATAAAATGGTGCAGTCAGCCAGGGTACTGGTTGGCCTCATGGCAGTTGGCCTTAGTGACCCTTGGCAAGAAAGGGAAAATCAGCCGGATCTCCAATTTCTGAATCTTGCTGGAACATACCCCTCCATAGATATCAGGTGAGGAAATGATTCGACTTGACTGTGATGCCCATCATAGTCAAATAGCCTGTCAACACTTACAGTCTAGAATCACACAGAAAGCATGGTCAATTGGGTGAGTATTTGAAGACATTGACACTCATGGATGGAACTATATGCCAACATGAATTAACACCTTCAGGAGAGGGAAGAAATCTGCAGGAAGAGAAAGGCACATTAGAAATGGTGCATAGGGGACCTAAAGCTTTGCAGAAAATAAACAGTTGATTTTTCAGAATTTTGGGATTCCTAGCCTAGGCATGACAAGGGTCCAGGGACTGAACAATGTAAACTTTTAAAAATAAAAGCATCATTTTTTAAATGTAAAGAGGAATGGCTGCATATATCATTGTTTGTAGCCTTCAATCATCTGTTGTAGATAAACTTTCCTGAAAGTAAAATAATTATTGCAATGAGGGATTTGTGCTGTGCTGTGTAGTGTTTTATATGTCTATTGTAAATCAGCAGGGAACACGCTCATTTGAGATTTAATTCCTTCAGTAAAGCATCCACACTCTTATATAAGTATAATAATATTTCTCCCAATTGTTCAATGTACATTTAATTTAGATAATGGGATTAATTCCTGCACTACACTAACATCACTACAATACTATTCTAATGCAGCATCATGTTCTGCTCCCGCAAAATGGAGTCTGCTCTTAGGAACATGCTGCAGAGTGTGAGTCAGAGCTGAGTGCAGTCAGGCTCTGCAGCATGACTCTTTCATGCACCTGATGTCAGGCACCTTCCACTTAGTACCAGAACTTCTAGACCTATACAGAGCAGCAGATGAGAAAACAAAAAGATAATTTATGTTGTTAATGATTTTATTTTCCTGTTTCCATACATCATTCCCTATCTGAGAGGACTAGATGGGTGACTCAGGCCCAATCCTCTGCCAGTACTGCTCTTGATCCTTACAGTATAAGGTGGTTAGAAAAAGAGCAGTCCAGGATGACTCAGCCTCCAATGTTTCACTTGTTCTTGATGGAAAGCACCTAGAATCAGATTGATACCTTCCCAGGAATGACACAACCAAAATTATTGGCTTGCTGTTGAGTAAATTGTAAACATAAATCCATGTCCCACCAAAATCCACATAATGATGACAATTTTAGAAAGTGTTGTGTGTTGGCTCTACAGCCCTCTGATGTAGATTTGTGACTGAGTTGAGCAGTGTCGTGAGGGAGAGGCTGACCTTAGATTCCTATGCTCCTAATACAAGTAAAGGATGATAGTTTTTGAACTTTGGGAAGGGGCAGAGATCATTTCTAGCCCTGCACATTCCTAAAGTCTCATAGGAAGGGATTGCAGAGAAAATCTTTTCTTCACTCCTGGTCAGCTCCATTAAGAGTGTCAGTTGCGAAATGGTAGGTGATGTAGGTGAGGAAAAAGTAATTTGAGAAAATAAAGTGCTTGCGAGAAATGCACTTATAATTAGAAAAAGCTTTTCTTTTACCCACAAGATAACCTTTAAAAAATTTATTGTTGGCATGTAGGCACCACTGGCAAGTTTATTGTCCATTCCTAGTTGCCCTGAGCACATAGTGTGGGACTGGAGTCACATGTAGGCCAGACTGGG
Source organism: Somniosus microcephalus (assembly GCF_052327205.1). Taxonomy (NCBI): domain Eukaryota; kingdom Metazoa; phylum Chordata; class Chondrichthyes; order Squaliformes; family Somniosidae; genus Somniosus; species Somniosus microcephalus. The sequence goes on from NC_140987.1 coordinate 222,204,817, forward strand.
TAGGGGTTGTAGGTTCCCTTCCCTGAAGGACATTAATGAACCAGCTGGGATTTTACAACAATTCAGCAGCTTTGATGGCCATTTTATCTGGTGCCAGCCCACAAATCACCAGATTTAGTGACTTCAGTTTCCCAAATTGGCGTGTTGGGATTTGAACTCATAATCTGGATTGCTACGTGAAACAGATTACCAGAGAAGTTAGCTGATTCAGGTTCAACTGACAACTTTAAAGTGGAGTTCGATTGCTTGATTTGTTTTTCCAGGGGAGGTCGGGGAAGGAACTTAGGGTCAATTGTGTGCTGCCGCAACAGAGTCTCAGTTGATGAAAGCACAGGTCGTTGGTGCAGCCCACCATTTTCCATCTGTTTAAATTAAGAATGGGAGTGCAGAATCAGAAAATTCACCATGTGTTAGTCATGGCTCAGTGGTAGCACTCTCACCTCTGAGCCAGAGAGTTGTAGGTTCCAAACCCCACTCCAGACACTTGAGCACAAAAGCTAGACTGACACTCCAGTGCAGTACTGAGGGAACGCTGCACTGCCGGAGGTGCTGTCTTTTGGATGAGATGTTAAACCGAGGCCCTATCTGCCCTCACAAGTGGGCATAAAATATCCCATGACACTATGTTGAAGAAGAGCAGAAGAGTTTTCCCTGTTGTCATGGCCAATATTTATCCCTCAATCAACATCGCTAAAAAAACAGAGTATCTGGTCATTATCACATTGCTGTTTGTGGGAGTTTGCTGTGCGCAACTTGGCTGCCACGTTTCCTACATTACAACAGTGACTACACTTTTAAAAAGTATTTAATTGGCTGTAAAGTGCTTTGGGACGTCCTGATGCCATGAAAGGTGCTACAGCATATAAATGCAAGTTTCCTTTTTTTCCCTTTCTTTTGTGTCACTAAAAGTAATGGATCAACAGGCTTTGATGGGGATAAGGGAAGTCTGTGATGGCATAATCATATTTGGACTATGGATGGAGTTAGCTTGAACAATTATGTCCAGATTTTTCAGTCCAGATTTTTGTATATTCTTAAGAAAATTATTCATCAATGAAATACTTCAATTTTTTGGACTCTGTTTAAAATGTTACAAAAAAAATGTTCCTTTGTTTTATCTTTCACCCTTTTAGATTTTCCAGACTATGTCGTATCTGCTGGCTGAATGTGCAACTGGTGGACCTGCTCTCCAGGCTTTTACAGAGGCACGTTCACAGCAATAGGAGACACAAAGCACTAACCTGGGATGATTTGCCCATTTATATTTTTCTATCCTTTGGGGAAATACTCGCTTGGCTCTTCTTGATAATCTGACTGTGACCAGGAATTCACCATGTTGAGCATCCCAGGGATAGATCTATAGCCTACAATTTGCAACACAACATGCTGGAATAATATTTTCTTTTGTACCACTGTTATTTCTACTAATGAATTTGATAAGAAGTGGCTTGAGAGAAAAAAATTGATGTTCAAAGATAATTTTAAATCTCAGTTTTTCCCCACCAAACCATTTCAAATTGAATTTGTAAGCATTTAATTTAGTCAGCACTTAAATAAATCAAATGCAATCATCTACAATGATTACTCTAATCAATGCTTTCCAGCAAATTAAAATTAATTGAAGAAAACCATTTTATTTTAAAGCAAAAATAACTTGGAGTAACAAGTGTTTATAACCATGAATTATGTAGGCCTGTTCCATAAATATAACGGGCCGGCACTTGCTGGAGCGGGGCATCAGCGTATGTCATTAGTTAGACTTTTTCCTGCACCATTCAAATCTAAATTTTTTGTGCCATAACTTGCTGGAAGTGCGAGCTGTCCGGGAGAGGAACAGAGCATCTTGGATCTTCGTCAGTAGTGGGACCAATAGTCTATCTCCTTAACCAATGAGATTGAAGGATTGATAACAAAACAAAGGGCCGATGAAGAAGGAAACAGGGTGGTGAATTAGTGTCAAATCGGGTACTGAAAGAGAAATAAAGAGTAGGAAAGAAAGATTGGATTATGAGAGAGAGAAAAAGAGACAGAAAGGAAAAGTAAGAAAAAAAATTTAAAAACATAAAATTTTACATTTGTAAAATCTCTAAGAACAATTCATTACCTGAAGGAATGAGACTCCGCAGTTTAAATGGTTCCCTTTCTGGACCAGAGGGGCTGATTGGCAGTCATTAATAATTTCACATCCTTAAAAGGGTATTTACACTGTTAATTACCAGACTGAACTTTCTGTGCCGTTAATGGGCAATTAATGCGCAAATCCAGCACGTTCTTAAAAATAACGGGGAGGCTAAGAACAAGATGCTGTTTGTGCAAAGCAAATGGCGGAGCACCGTAAACTGACTAACAAGTTCTGGACATTTACAACTCATGGCGTATCTCTTAATCCCCTGAATTTGCTAGCTGATTTGTGCATTAATAACGGCCTAACATCTCACTCTCATTACCATTAAATAATCAGAGTTAGAAATAGGATCTCTTGTGCTAAAGCGTCCCTGGCACCCACCCAAAATAGGTGTTAGGCCCCTTACATATGTAAATTTGAGGCCTAACACATATTTCAGGACCCCTGCACTAAACTGGTGGACAATGAGCGGAGGAGGCTTTAGGCTTGCTCCATTCAGGATTCTCCAGCGGTCGCTGCAGCCTAGGCAGCGACCACCACCGAGAAGTATATTAAAAAAAGGTCCTGTGGAGCTCCTCACACTTAGGCCTGCTTCCAGTCCATGATTGTCCCTCCCCCCCCATTGACCTCTCCCCTCTCCCAGGACTTATCCGAGAGCTGCTGCTGGCAATGGAGGTGGCCCAAAATTGGAATGCCAGCAATGGTCGAGCTGTTTCTGGAGGTGCAACAAGCTTCTTGAAATGAAGCCTGAGGCCCAATTTCAGGTGAGCCTCGGACCTCATGTTTTGGCCTTTGGTTATGTGCATGAAAACAAGCCATAATCAATTTTTGCCCCTCAGTTCTCTTATTGCTAAATTTAACACACGGTTGGCTTTTTATGTTGTGTGTGTGATTCAGTGGGGATTTTTAGTGTGATATATGTGAGCATGCACAATGTTGTTTACATTAACAGTGGGGTGGAGTTTGTGAGGGGGAACTGCTTTATTGTGTGGGAGGTGCCATAACCCAGGAGGAAATACATGGAAATGCATAGAAGTTACTCAATGGAAACAGGCCATTCGACCCAACACTTCTGTGTTGACATTTATCTACCATGCGAGCGAGTTTTAATCACATTTACCCAGCTTATTTGCATATCTCTTCATTCTCATTTTCGTGCGTGCACCTATTCAATCTAATCTTGAACCTCAACATAGTTTCTGCCTCAACCACTAACCCTGGAAGTGAATTTGACATCCTCACAATTCTCTGTGTAAAGAAGTTTCTTCTGCCCTCTGTTTTACATCTTTTACATTTAAATCTATGGTCCCTTATTCCACATCCGCTCATAATTCTGAATAGTTATATTATATTGCCCGTAATCTGTGGTTCTAACAATAAAAGCTGCAATTTTTCAAGTTTTTCTTCATTTTTGTATTCTTCATACCAGGCAGCATCCTAGTGAATCTGCATTGTATCCTCTCTAAAGACTCAAATATCCTTTCTATAATGTGGAGCCCAATACTGTACATGGTGCTCTAGCTAAGCTCTTATTAAGGTTTTATATAGATTCACCATCACATAACTTTTATATGATATACCTCTATTGATGAAATCTAGAATCCCATTAGCTTTTTTAAAATCTTATCAATCTGAGGTGCTGCCTTTAATGTCCAGTGAACATGTACCCATAATCCCTCTGTTCTTCCACAGCATTGAGCCTATTTCCAGTCAGAGTATAATTACTGCTGCTATTTTTTTACTAAAATGCATCATCACACTACTGACATCATCACACTACTGACATCATCACACTACTGACATCATCACACTACTGACATTGAATTCCATCTGCCATTTGAGCCCACTCCCCTCATCTTATCAATATCTCTTTGCAGCTTCCTTTGGTTTTCTAAGGAACTAACTGTACATCGTATATTGGTATCATCTGCAGATTTCGATAACATACCCTTTAGGTCTATACCTAAATCATTGATATACACAGTGAACAGAAGTGGCCTCAGAACTGAACCCACTATTAAGATGTTCCAGAAAGAATTCACACATTATATGTAGGAATGGCTGCATGCATGTGTGTTCAGTGGGAGGTAATTGGCAGGAAAGCATACCTAGAAGGATGGTAGCAGGTTCAATTGCAGCTAAACTGGCCAATCCCTGGGCATGGTGAACTGGGGAAGGGTTAGAGGTCAAACCTTTGGCTTCCTTTCCAACAACTTGCATTTCTATAGCACCTTTAGTGTAATAAAATGTCCCAAGGCACTTCACAGGAGCATAATCAGACAACATTTGATACTGAGACACATAAGGAGTTTTTGGACAGGTGACCAAAAGCTTGGTCAAAGTAGTAGGTTTTAAGGAATGTCTTAAAGGAGGAGAGAGAGGTAGAGAGGCGGTGAGGTTTAGGGAGGGAATTTCAGAGTTTGGGGCCTAGACAGCTGAAGGCATGGCCGCCAATGATGGGGTGAAGGAAATTGGGGATACACAAGAGGCCAGAATTGGAGGAATGCAGAGTTCTCGGAGGATTGTAGGGCTGCAGGAGTTTACAGACATAGGGTTGGGCCATGGAGGAATTTGTACACAAGGATGAGAATTTAAAATTTGAGGCGTTGCTGGACCGGGAGTCAATGTAGGTCAGTGAGCACAGGGGTGAAGGGAGAAGAGGAATTGGTGCGAGTTAGGGTATAGGTAGCAGAGTTTTGGATGAGCTCAAGTTTATGGAAGATGGGATGCTGGCCAGGAGACCATTGGAGTAGTCGAGTCTAGAGTAGTCAATTCTGGAGGTAACAAAGGCATTGATGAGGCTTTCAGCAGCAGATGGGCTGAGGCAGGGATGGAGACGGGTGATATTACAGAGATGGAAGTAGGTGGTCTTGGTGATGGAGAGGATGTGGGGTCGGAAGCTCAGCTCCGGGTCAACTAGGATGACCAGGTTACGAACAGTCTGGTTCAGCTCCAGACAGTGGCCAGGGAACAGAGTTTGTGGCGGGGACTGAATACAATGGCTTAAGTCTTCCCAATATTTAATTAGAGGAGATTTCTGCTCATCCAGTGCTGTATATCGGACAAGCAGCGTGACAATCATAGGCAGTGGAGGGGTCGAGAGAGGTGGTGGTGAGGTAGAGCTGGGTGTCATCAGTGTACATGTGGAATCTGATGTTGTATTTTTGGATGAATTTGCTGTGGGGCAGCATTTAGATTAGAAATAGGAGGGGTCCAAGGATGGATCCTTGGGAGACTCCAGAGGCAAAGGTGTGGGTGCGGAAAGAGAAGCCATTGTGGGTGATTCTCTGGCTACAACTGGATAGATAAGAATGGAACCAGGTAAAAAATTTTAATGTGGCTAGTTTCAAAGATTTCCCTTGTCAGAATAGTGTATTTAACCTGCTAGCAGGGATAGAGTGTTATGCTTTGTTGTTTTTTGTTACGTGGAATGTTACAAATGAGATTAAAATTCACTTCCAACATTATTCCGTTTGTTCACATGTTATATAGAAATAAATCTGCCTGTTGGCCTTGTGTCGTTAAAATGCTCAACAGCCATTGAAATATATAGAAGTTATAACATATAACAGGCCATTCATCCCAACCAGTCCATGGCAGCATTTATCCTCCATGTGAGCAAATAGTCTTAATCATATTTACCCGCCCCATTCACATATCCTTTCATCCCCTTTTTCTTTATTCACCTATCCAATCTAATCTTGAATGTTGATGTGGGAATAATTTTAAGCTAACCCGCTTGGTAGGAAACTGATGCGATCGGATCACCCGCCTTCCGTTGAAAGTACAATCGGGGCTGGGTGTAAGACAGGCAACTAATCCGATCCCATTAGTTTTTCACTGGGTGGGTATGGTTAAAATTATCTGCATAGTTTCTGCCTCAACCATTAACCCTGGAAGTGAATTCCACCGTCTCACAACTTTCTATGTAAAGAAGCTTCCCTTGCTCTCTGTTCTAAATCTCTTACATTTAATCTTGTATCTATGATCCATTGTTCTGGGCCCCTAAAGTGCTGGAAACAGTCTGGTTCAATCTACCCTGCCCCATCCTTTCATCGATTTTTGATATTGAGATTTGCATTAGAATATTCACCAAAATGGCTTCCACTCTTTCAACATCATCTCTCTTGGACGTCCAGTCCCAAAATCAAATACACCTGGTAACATATGTAACTTATAGGCATGTGAGGAACATCATATCAGTTATTTTCAGTGGCATATATGCCCAAAATGTCAGTTTATCAGAATGTTGTTAGACCCCATTTAAAACTTACTGTACAGGTATACTGCACAGTGTGTCTGATAACAGTAACAGCTATGTTATCTTTAAGGGTGAATAATGCTGAATATTCATTCACACATTTGGTATAACACAAAATCTATGCACTGCTGACTGTGAAATAGAACTATAATTTGCCTATTTTATAAATCTTCACTTAGTATAGAAACTGCAGTCCACTATCTTAACAACAATATGGTCTGTGGGGTGTGAGACTAACCTTGCTTTCAGAGCTCCCTGCAAGTGATGATAAATGCAATTTCTTGCTATTTTATTTTTTGCTTTTGGCTTTCCTATACTATTTAATCTGGCGTGGCAAATCCACAAATAAAAGAAAACAATTACGATGAACTGACAAATGTAACTACAAGAAAAACTTCACCAGTAAGGCAAAGACAAATGTAATGTTTACTAGTGGATTCCCCGTAGCGTTGCTCGGGGTAACCTGGGGTCTGGAGCATGGTTTTGAGCTGCTGACCTGGCCCACTCTGTAGTGTATGTAACCGTTCCACCTTTAAGAGAACTATTTTAAGGGTTGCACTACTTTATCATGGCTACTGTATACTGTAATACCGGTGGTGACCACACCGGTATATAAGTGCTGTGTAAGGATTTATTGGGCAGTTCCGCCCTGACCTTCAACTAGTAAAGACCTGTTAAAGTTTACTCTTGTGGTCTGTGTAGTAATTCGCAATATAACACACAGACTTAACAGTGGCGACGAGTACGATCTTACCCTGCGGCAGAGATACATCCAAGGCAGTTTAACGGGCGTCGAGAGGAGGCATCCACCCTCATCATTCTGCTGAGAAAAGACTCGGGTCTGCAGAGCAAAGGAAGAATTCTGACACGAAGCCTTCCATCAGCAACAGGCAGTGATCATCCCTTCTATCACGGTGGTGGGTAAGCCGATCAGTGACGAGCAGCAAGTCGGCCACGTTGACTGTGAGTAGGGGAGAAAATTAAAAAAAAACGGAGGATATAAGGGCAGAGAACTCGACCACGGCCGGGGAAAGGAGCTGGACAGAAGTCGGGGCCAGAGGCGCTGAGACTGGGGCAGCGTAAGGCACGGAAGCCGCGGTGAATGCAAACGCAGCCGGTGCGAAAGACCGGGCTGCAAGCGGGCTGGGAGACGCAACAGCGTCGAGAGAGAGCTCGACCACGACCGGTGAAAAAGGCTGGGCAGCTACCGAGGCCACGAGGCGCAGCGACCGGGTCAGCATAAGGCGCGAGAGAAAATAAAAAATAAAAAACCGCAGCGAACTCAGCCGCAGTCGGGGGGAAAGGACCGGACTGCAAGAGGGGCTGGGAGGCGCGATTTGAAAACCGCTGGGGGAGGGCGAACGCAGCAAATCGGCAATCGCCATTACAGCCAGCAGGGAAGAAAGACAAACGCGGGAAGCCGCCATTTTCAGAGGCGGGGGAAGAAGACAAGCGCGGGAAACCGCCATTTTGTAAAAAAAAAAAATAATTATTTTGTTTTTCAAGAAGATCGCGAGGATGCCTAAGCGTGGTAACATCAACGATTTCGATCCCGATGTTGAAGATTGGGCCACGTATGTAGAACGCATAGAGATATATTGTAAGGCAAATAAAATATCAGATGAAGATAAAGCACTAACCTTACTAAACTCAATGGGTGCGAAGACATACGGGCTATTGAAGCATCTTCTATCACCAGCTAAACTGGCGGATCAGACTTTCGCTAATATTGTTGCTGTCCTGAAGAATCATTTGAACCCCACACCGCTGATGTTAGCGGAACGATTTAAATTTTATGCGAAAACGCAACTGAAAGAGGAAAGCAACGCGGAGTATTTAATTGAACTGCGCAAGCTAGCGAAATACTGTCAGTTTGGGGAAAGCCTGACACAGGCACTGAGAGACAAATTCGTGTGTGGATTGTCGAAAGAAGGAACACAAAAGCGGTTGCTTGAAGAGAATGATCTTACACTTGATAAGGCTGTCACTATTGCAGCATCGCACGAAGCCGCAGCGAGAGGCACTGCGGAAATGCAGCTGAAGGCAGCGGTACTCAGCGTAGATCAAATGGCTTCGGGTACAAGGAAATGTTATCGTTGTGGGAAGACAACACACGATCAGAACCAATGCTGGTTTAAAAACCAGGAATGTAGAAAATGTGGCAAGCTTGGTCACATAGCTAAAGTATGCCGGTCAGGAAAGAAGACCAGCAACAAAAAGTCACCACAGGAAAAGTGCAGAAAGGTACATAAGGTGGCTGAGAAGAGTTCGGATGAACAGAATTCGGATTCAGACTCCAACAGCAAGGAACTGGGTAGTCTGAGAATTCACAACGTGAGTAAGGAAGCTGACCGACAAACTATCTGGGTCACACTGCAGATAGCAGGAGTCCAAGTGAAGATGGAATTGGACACCGGATCGGCGTTGACGGTCATGAATAAGCAAGATTACAAAAAGTTATTCAAACATATTCCCCTACGGGATACGGAGATAGTATTGCAGACATACACGGGGCAAAAAGTATACCCCATCGGAAAGATAAAAGTCAAGGTGATACACAAGGGCAAAGAACACCAAGGAATGGACTTATATGTACTACCTGAGGGAGGTCCACCACTTCTGGGACGGGAGTGGATCAGGAAAATAAATATGGACTGGCACTCCCTAAACGCAATAACGGTAGATTCCGGAAAAAAAGATGTCAAACCTGAATGATTGTCCAGAATATTGGATGAGGCTAAAGAGGTGTTCCAACAGGGACTGGGAACACTGAGAGGAATTAAAGCAAAAATCAAGATTGCAGAACATGCAAACCCAAAATTTTTCAAAGCCAGACCGGTACCGTATGCGATACGACCTGCTGTGGAAGCTGAGCTGGAAGGGCTGGAACGTTCAGGAGTACTGTCTAAGGTGGACTGGAGTGAGTGGGCCACGCCCATTGTTCCCGTCATGAAGCGTTCATCGAGTAACAAGCCAGGGGAACCGGGAAAGGTCCGCATCTGTGGAGACTTCAAGATCACAGTTAATCCGGTGCTTCACACGGTGCAATATCCGCTTCCGCGGATTGAGGATATCTTTGCTTCATTGTCTGGCGGGAAACGCTTCACCAAGATAGACCTGGCGCAAGCGTACTTACAGATGGAAGTTGAGGAAGAGTCGCGCCAGTATCTCACAATCAGCACGCACAGAGGCTTGTATCGATATAATAGACTGGTTTTTGGAGTGGCTTCGGCTCCGGAAATTTGGCAGAGGGCCATGGAGCAGGTATTACAGGGAATTCCAAGCACTCAATGTTACTTGGACGATATCCTGATTACAGGAGATGACGATGAGGAACACCTTGCAAATTTGAAACTGGTGCTCACCAGGTTGAAGGAATATGGCCTTCGAGTTAATCGCCAGAAATGTGAGTTCTTTCAGGAACGGATCTCGTACGGTGGTCATGTCATTGACCAGGAGGGGCTGCACAAGTCACCTGACAAGATCGAAGCTGTTGTGAAGGCTCCCGCTCCGGAAAATGTATCCCAGTTGAGATCGTTCCTAGGGTTGATTAACTATTACCATAAGTTTCTGCCAAATCTATCCACGGTGCTGCACCCGCTGAATGTTCTTTTGCAGAAAGAAGTACCATGGAAGTGGAGCGAGGACTGTAAGAAGGCCTTTCACAAAAGCAAGACATTGATCACCTCAGAGGAAGTGTTGGCTCACTTCAACCCAACGCTACCTATTCGTTTAGCTTGTGATGCTTCTTCTTATGGTATTGGAGCAGTACTCTCACACAAGTTGCCAAATGGCTCGGAAAGGCCAGTCGCATTTGCATCCAGATCATTGACCTCCGCTGAGCGCAACTATGCTCAGATAGATAGGGAGGCTCTCAGCCTGGTGTGGGGAGTAAAGAAGTTTCATCATTACCTGCAGGGCCAGAAGTTTACACTGCTGACAGACCACCAGCTGTTGGTATCCATATTCAACCCTAAAAAGGGCGTTTCCATTATGACAGCGCAACGGCTACAGAGGTGGTCCCTTTTCCTAGGGGCACACCAATATGACATAGAATACAAAGGATCAAAACAGCATGGGAATGCTGACGGTTTATCACGCCTACCGTTGCCAACGGTAGAAGAGGCGCCTACAGTGGACCCAGTGGAGATGTTCCACTCAACCATAGTGGAATGTCTACCAGTAACAAATTCTACGATCGAAAAGGAAACAAGAAATGACCCGACTCTCTCACGAGTCTATGATTTAACGGTGAAGGGATGGCCAGCACATGGCGAACCACTGTTGCCAGCATTTTCGCAAAGAAGAGAACAGCTGTCAGTGTGCCGAGGAACTTTGATGTGTGGATCCAGAGTGGTGATTCCACCCAAACTCCAGCAAAAAGTGCTAAAGGAGCTTCACGAGGGGCATCTGGGTGGAGTGAAAATGAAGAACCTAGCCAGAGCGTTCGTGTGGTGGCCAGGTATCGATGGAGACATCGAAGAAATGACCAAGAGCTGTTTAGGATGCCAGAAGGTCCAAAACGCCCCACCACAAGCTCCTCTGCATCCATGGGAGTGGCCCTCATCTCCATGGCAAAGGGTACATATCGACTTTGCTGGTCCATTTATGGACTCAATGTTCTTAATCGCGGTGGATGCACACTCCAAGTGGCCGGAGGTAATAAAGATGTCCTCCACCACCACGGAAAAAACCATCACAGTATTAAGGACCATATTTGCCAGGAATGGGCTGCCGGAACAGATCTGTTCTGATAATGGACCGCAATTTGTGTCCGAAGAATTCAGGAAGTTCTTAAAAAACAATGGGGTTAAGCACTACACGTCCGCCCCATACCATCCCGCCACCAATGGATTAGCTGAAAGGTTTGTCCAGACCTTCAAGAAGGCCATAAAGGCCATGGGTAATGAAGACATAAATCTACAACATAAGGTAGATAACTTCTTGTTGGCGTACAGGAATGCAACACATGCGGTCACAAACCAAACTCCCGCCATGATGTTTTTCAATAGAAGACTAAGATGCCGGCTGGATTTGATCAAGCCAAACATCAGAAGGGACGTAGAGAACCGGCAATTTCAAGGCATGAATGAAAGGCCAACTAGAACCTTCCAGATAGGTCAACAAGTTTTGGCCCGGGACTACCGTACCGAGAAATGGCAGCCTGGAACTATTTGCAAACGACTAGGACCGCTGATGTATACCGTGGACATTGGTGAAAGCATAATAAGGCGCCATGCTGACCAGATCATAGCGTCATCCGAAAAGGAACAACCTACACCACAACTCTATACGCCTAATGATGAAGCAGAGATACCCATAGTATCTACCTCCGATCCGGTGATACTGGAACCAGATGAACCCGACACTGACATTCAAGCCGAATCGACCTTGCCAAAAGAACCTATTACACCACCGAAAACTACTACACCACTGAGGCGTTATCCGGACCGAGTCAGGAAGCCTCCAAAGAGACTGAATCTGTGAACTGTTTTTACATGAAGTTGTGTATATATGTTATGATGTTATGTTTAATGGGAATATATACTGTTAACCTAAAAAGGGAGGATTGTAGTGTATGTAACCGTTCCACCTTTAAGAGAACTATTTTAAGGGTTGCACTACTTTATCATGGCTGCTGTATACTGTAATACCGGTGGTGACCACACCGGTATATAAGTGCTGTGTAAGGATTTATTGGGCAGTTCCGCCCTGACCTTCAACTAGTAAAGACCTGTTAAAGTTTACTCTTGTGGTCTGTGTAGTAATTCGCAATATAACACACAGACTTAACACACTCCTTTACAGTCATTGCTCGAGCACTCACTGGAGGAAATGGTCTAAACAGGAAAATCCATATTAATTACAGTTGTTTGTAAAATTCAGACTACAGGTCAGAAGAAACCATTACAAAATAACTGGCATCTGGAACATCTGCACACTGAAGTGTCAAGGATGCATGCTAGACATTATGACGTATATAATAGATAAATATGTGGGCCCTGATTTTAAGGGCCTCTGCCCGTCAGGAACGGGGGGGCAGTGCCATGAAATCGCGGCGAAACACTATGATGTACATAGGGCCGCGATGCAATTTTGAGGCACCAATGGGTGCATCCAGTGGTACCAGGCACTGAGCAAACAAACCAGCGGTCCTTAAAGGGACCACCGCACGCTGCTTTTGGGAAAGGTTTTGTTTGAGATTTTTCTGTCTCACTGCCAGCCCATTTGTGCCCCTCCCACCATGATTGCATCCTGCTCCTTTTACAACCTAATTCTGGCTTGGCCCCATGGAAGAGCCGCCAGAATTTCCACCGCCTTGGCCTCACCCGGCCCTGCCTCACTAGCAGCTCGACAGTAGTAAACAAATGAAGCCCAGCCCTCAAGGTGGCTCGGGCTTCTTGGCAAAGGTTTCAGTCCACTGGCGCCAAAGTTTCTCTCTCCGCCCGCCCGTGCACAGTTTGCCCAAAGTTAAACAGCATCCAACTGCCGGGCGTAGCCCCTAAATGTCCAGGAGGAATCTTGGTCAAGGTGCCCAGTGACCATCAGTGGAATGCAGAGCATTCAGAATCCCCAGGGGAAGAGATATCTGGGCAGAGCTGGTGGGATTTTCTATTTCCCTGTGAGGCAGCAAGACAAGGGAAAAACCCTAATGACTAATATGAAATATCAATGGAAATATCGAAAGTGTCTAGGCACATGTGCATTTTTAGTGGCAAAATGTTGAGTCCTAAAGGGTTAGTGCTGAAGCACAAATTTTCATTCCACACTTTAGGTGCCCCGTGAGTGTTATAACTCAATGTTGAACATGTTGTAGTGTTATCTATAGACTGAAAATACTCAGGACTGGTATTGACTGATAGTGTGAAATGTAATATTGAACAGTCAGTCCCTAGAAAATCTATTGTACTGTGTGTTGCTCCCGATTCCTGAGTGATCGCATGATTCATAGCAACCATATGAATGCTTGGCTAAGCAAATACTTGTCACTTACATCAAACCTGCTCTCAGCCTGCGGGGGTGAAGGGAGGCATAGCTGCTATTACAGAGCATATTGTTTACTGTGGAGTCTTAAATACCTAAGATCAGTGTAACTGTTTCAACTTTTTTTCACTTTTGCCCTTAAATTCACCATCAACTTACCCTTTCTTCTTTAATTGAACAAATGCCAGTGCAGTCCACAATCGCGTACTAAACAATAGCTGCAAAAATGACATTTAGTGTTTTGCTGGAATTAGCAGGACAATTCTAAATATATATTATTTTAATGAATCAGACAGAATTGCTGGGAATCTTAGAACATTCTGACTCTGATATATGAAATCAGAAATTACTGTGAGTGATGTTATCATGTGAATGCTTAATGCACTCAGATCAGATTCCTCTCGCCGCTATTGTAACAGAGGTGTTAACCTGCTTACTTTAAATGAGTTATTGTTCCATAAGCGCATTAAGCATTCATGTCATAACGTCACTCACAGTAATTGCCAGACTACAGTTAGTTGGAAAATTCATAGGGGTACTTTTTTCAACTTGCTGTGTAGGTGTAACGCTGGCATGGCTCAACTACCCAATAATCAATGGAATCTATAACAGGCGGCCGGTTCGCAATGCCAATTTCACGCCCGGGCGATAAGTTGAAAATCAGCCCCCATGTCTGTAATTTTATTTTCTCTTCTCATTTTTCATTCATTTTCTCTCTTATTTATACTCATTGAGGTAATGTCATTGCTCAAAGCTGGATATTTTCTTGTTTTTGTTGACATCATACACTCCCAAGTCTATGTTGCGAATTACCACCAACAAGGATCCCAGTTGAAATTCTACTAGTTGATTTCGCGAGTCTTACTAGTTACAGAAAATAGAGAGGGGAATTCCATCCCATCGTTCTGGACTAGATTCAAAATGAAGTCCCACAGGTGAAAGGTGAATCCAACACACCACACATTCCACAAGATCACAAGATAAATATGGACAAGGGCTCATCTTAGTTCATCCATCCAGAAAAACCTACTGTCTCCCCATCACAGCATTTAAGTGTCACTCAAACAATTTGAAGACATTTGTCTTCACTGCCCTACCTGGAAGTTCCTTCCAGTGTTGATCTCTCTTGACATGAAGAAAAACTTCCTGACACGAGTACTGATTATTTTTATCGTCGGTTTTATCCTGTGCACCTTGTCCTATTTCCATGGTTTAGTTTGAAGTAGTCCAAACTTACCTATTCTGTACCATTCCATATCTTGTAAACCTCTACGAGGCTACCTCTCAGTTCAAAGCTAAAGAATAGGCCTGCTCCACCCAGCTCCACTTTTAGGTAAGTATTTTTTTAACAAACTTGCCCTGTTGGTGGCAGCCTGCAGTGGTCCCTTTAAGGACTGCTGGTTAGGCCGTGTGTGGGCTACATTTTCCTGATCGCAGTAGGCCCATGCCGACTGCATTCAGTGCAAACCAATTTTGCAAGGGGGGCTTCAAACAGGCTTTAGGCCCCTTAGTTACATTTGCAAAGGGCCTAAAGCCTGGTTCAGGCACAGGCCCTGGATGCCTCTTTTTCTGCCTCACCCAATATGGCAGGAGGCGCAATTCCAGCATGCTGACGCCTGCCTTACTTGACGCTTTGCCACCTGTTTTACATCTGTAAAACAGGCATGACATCAACCAATTTCTAGGCCCACATGTTTCTCCATTCTATCATCATAACTCAATTCTCAGTTACTAGTGATCAGCCTCGTGCCTCTTTCCTGAACTGCCTCCAGGGCTTAAATGTCTTCCTTGTGCCTCAGTGACTAAAACTCAAGGTGCAGTCTGGCCTGAGCATTTACAGTTTTAGCATGACATTCTCTGACTGATAATCTACTAATTTAGCAACATAGTTGAACATTTTATTTGCTTTGTTGATTGCCGCCCTAATAACAGGATATGTTAAACAGCAAGTCCATTAACAGTCCTCGATCTCTTTCAACTTCACTATTGCCTGTTTCAACACCACAGAGTCCATGGGCTCAGAAATTCGGGTCGGGGGCTTCCCGCGGGTGTAAGCTCCCGACCTGCACTTACCTAGCGCGCCGGCCGCTGAGCTGTGGGCCCCCGTGGAATTGCGATCCTGGACCTCCTCCACCTGCCGGTGCGCAGTGCTTGCGTATCCCAGGAGCGCAGTTAGTTCGATGCGTCCCCTGGGATCACGTGGGCCATGGGGAGCCAATCGGAGCAGGGAATGCTTCATTCATACGTTTGACAGGAAGGGCTGTCAAACTTATAAATACTATAAGTCCCAAAACATCACTAAATCTTCAAATAATTTTTTTTTTAAATCACATTTTTTAAATAAACTATAAATTACATTAAATAACTATTTTAAACAATAATTTAAATTTTTGAAAAAAATAATTTTATTTTCTAACAGGGCTAAAAATAAACTTACCTTTCTTTAAAGTATTTAAAAATAATAAACCTGTGGAAAAAATGTTTTAATTTGAATTAATTCACCACTTACCTTGTAAAAAGCAGGCCTTGCGACTGCTTTTTATATGTGTAACTTCTGGAGACTTACCTTCCCGGGAAAACCGGCAAAAAAAATGTAAGTTCGATGCGCACACGCAGCCTTTCCTGCGCACGCGTTCGACCCCTGAACCCCTTCGTTCAGGGGAACGGAAGTGCCGGTTTCCCGCGCATGCGCAGTGCATGCAGGAAACCGGCACTTCCATTGGGCCTACGGGTGAGCACCCCGTGCGTACTCACCCGTGGAGACCCGAATTTCTGGGCCCATTTTTTATTCTAATGCACAATACTTTACTTTATCCATATTGCATTTCATTTGCCACTCTTTCCCCATTAGCAGATTTAATCTAGCTAATTTTATACATCCTCGACTATCTCATCAGACTTGACTGCCTTCCCAGATTGGCGTTGTCTGCCAATTTTACTAATTTGCATTAAGTTTCTGAGTTCAAGTCATTAATGGAAATCAGAAACAATGGGATCCCAACAGTGAATCCTTGGGTAGTTAATTGAATACTTCTCTCTCTGCTGGTACCACTCCCCTAACAAGTGTCCACTGCTTTCTACTCTTCAGCCAGTGTTTATCCAGTTTTACTCTGAATCCATGCTGCTTTCAATTTATGTAGTGGCCTTTATTGTAGAACATTATCAAGGACTTTCTGTATCATAGAATCATAGAAATATACGGCACAGAAGGAGGTCATTCCGCCCATTGTATCTGTGCCGGCTGAAAATAGCTATCCAGCCTAATCCCACTTTCATTGCTCTTGGTCCTTAGCCCTGTAGGTTATGGCAGTTCAAGTGCATGTCCAAGTACTTTTTAAATGCAATGAGGGTTTCTGCCTCTACCACCCTTTTAGGCAGTGAGTTCCAGACCCCCACCATCCTCTAGGTGAAAAAAAGTCCTCCTCAGCTCCCCTCTAATCCTTCTACCAACTACTTGGATGTTCCAACTTTATAATGGTTTCCACCTCCTATTGGGATGTCATTTCCTTAATTCTTCATGCTTTTTAAAAAATATGTGTCATGGTTTGGCGATTATTTGAACTGTCTAAATCAAATTAGTTGTTAAGATGAAAAGGCAGAGGAATATAAAGATTATTATAAGAAAAGTAACTGGGAGATGGCATCTCTGGATGGCACGAAGTCATTAACATCACAAGATAGCTGTCTGCTTTTTCGTTTTACTTTATTTCACAGCTATATGGTCAGCAAAACAGCTAATCAATTCAGTGCCATAAAATTCAAGCAGAATTTTCTTATAGTGACAGGAATATTATTTACTGCAAAAATGAAAAAAAAGAAGAAAGCTTATTTTCTGTTGTGTGCATATGAATAATTAAAGGCCTGAAGAGAACATAATGATGTGTCTTATCTATAGCGCGCAGGAGAAGTTAATGGGGAAGCCGGGCTTCTTCCTGGTGTGCACATAATCAGC
Organism: Somniosus microcephalus; assembly: GCF_052327205.1. Lineage (NCBI taxonomy): Eukaryota > Metazoa > Chordata > Chondrichthyes > Squaliformes > Somniosidae > Somniosus > Somniosus microcephalus. The sequence goes on from NC_140987.1 coordinate 222,222,139, forward strand.
ATTGAGATGAAAATGCCTTCAGTTAAACACAGAATGACTGATTATAATCCTGTATAGTTATTGCATAGAAGCTAAAATAATAGGAACCATATAGTCAGTACACAGTGTTGCAAGGATTCCATTTAATGGAATATAGGATGCACTGGGAGGGAAATATTCTTTAATAATTCTCTTGACTAAATCTAGAGTGTGTATGAGATGGTTTTTTAGACCAATACAATGAGGAACCAATGAAGAAACAGGCTATCCTAGATTGGGTATTGTGCAATGAGAAGGGGTTAATTAATAATCTTGTTGTGCGGAGTCCTTTAGGGAAGAGTGACCATAACATGATAGAATTCTTCATTAAGATGGAAAGTGAAGTAGTCCAATCCGAAACTAGGGTACTAAATCTAAACAAAGGAAACTATGAAGGTATGAGGAGGGAGTTGGCTATGATAAATTGGGGAGCTTCATTAAAAGGCATGAGCGTGGATAGGCAATGGCTAACATTTAAGGAATGAATGCATGAATTGCAACAGTTATACATTCCTTTCTGGCGCAAAAAACACAAAAGGAAAATCGGCCCAACCATGGCTAACAAAAGAAATTAAGGATCGTATTAGATCCAAAGAGGAGTCATATAAAGTTGGCAGAAAAAGTAGCAAGCTTGAGGATTGGGAGCAGTTTAGAATGCAGCAAAAAAAGACCAAGAGATTGATTAAGAGGGGGGAAAAAGAGTGAGAGTAAACTTGAAAGGAACATAAAAGTGGACTGTAAAAGCTTCTATGAGTATGTAAAAAGAAAAAGAGTAGTGAAGACAAATGTAGGTCCTTTACACTCAGAAACGGGAGAATTTAGAACGGGGAACAAGGAAATGGCATGGCAATTAAACAAATACTTTGGTTCTGTCTTCATGGAGGAGGACACAAATAACTTCCCAGAAATGCTAGGGAACCAAAGGTTTAGTGAGAAGGAGGAATTAAAGGAAATTAGTATTAGTAAAAAAATAGTGCTGGAGAAATTAACGGGACTGAAAGCCGGTAAATCCCCAGGGCCTGATAATCTGCATCCCAGAGTACTAAAAGAGGTATCCCTGGAAATAGTGGATGCATTGGTTGTCATCTTCCAAAATTCTATAGATTATGGAACAGTTCCTGCAGATTGGAGGGTGGCAAATGTAACCCCACTATTTAAAAAAGGAGGGAGAGAGAAAACAGGGAACTACAGACCGGTTAGCCTAACATCATTAGTAGGGAAAATGCTAGAGTCTATTATAAAGGATGTGATAACAGGACACGTAGGGGGTGATATTTGCTAATGGGGACGTGATGGAGGTGGGATAGCTGCTCGTCTGGTTTTGGTTTAGCAGGCCAATTAAGGGAAAGCCAGTGACAGAGAACGTCAGCATATGATGTTTCATCTGTCAAAAAATGTTGACAGATAAATTGTCATCGTTTGACAGCTCTGTGAAGCTGTCAAACACTGACAATCTGTCTTCTATGTTGAGTCTTTACTCAAGACTTAATTAGAAAGCTTTCCTGAGCAGAAAGCAGAAGGCTGATGCATTTAAGAATGCAGCGGCCATTCTGCTTTCTCTGCTGGTGAGATGAGGCAGCTCCGCAGCCTAAAGGAATGAAGCCTGGAGGAAGAAGCAAAGGTAAGTAATCTTATTCAAACATTCTACACCCACCTCACACACTTACCTCTCCACACTTGCACCCATCACTCACCTGCACAGCGCACTTTTCAGCTCCTCCGACCCCCGCAGACCCACGGCTTGCCTCGCTGACCCTGGTGAGGCTCAGAGCCATCGGGAAGCCCACACATTAGGTGGCAAAATAGGGATTATCCAAAAAATTGCCTGTTAGCTACCTGTTAACAGGCAGTTAATTGACAATAATCCCCTTCCTGCCTCGAGGAGACGGGACCCGGCGCGGGTCGGGTACCCACCTCCTGGGAAGATGGCACGGAGGCGGGGTTGGGGGCGGAATGAGTACACGCCCCCAGAATCTGTCATTTTCCCAGCTGTCCTGACTCCATACCCGCCTCCCCAGGGCTGGTAAAATCGCCCCCTTAGAAAATATCAACAGGATTAGACAAGGTCAACATGAAATTGTCCATATCGGTACTAACGACATAGGTAGAAAGAGGGACGAGATCCTGCAAGCAGAATCTAGGAAGCTAGGAAATGAATTAAAAAGCAGGACCTCGAAGGTAGTAATCTCAGGATTACTCCCAGTGCCACGTGCTAGCGAGTGTAGAAATAGGAGATTCGACCAGATGAATGCATGGCTGGAGAGATGGTGTAGGAGGGAGGGATTTAAATTCCTGAGGCATTGGGACTGATTCTGGGGAAGGTGGGACCTGTACAAGCTGGACGGGTTACACCTCGGCAGAAACGGGACCAACATCCTCACAGGGGGGTTTGCTAGTGATGTTGGGAAGGATTTTAACTAGTTTGTCAGGGGGCTGGGAATAAGTGTGGGTCCAGAATGGAGAGAAACAAAGCTGGAAGTGCAAGTTAGAAAAGTAGTCAGCAAAACTAGTAGGGAGCAGAAACAAAGGCCAACAGTAAAGAGGGTCAAAGTGCAGAAAAATATTAAACAGGCAAAGTTGAAGGCACTTTATCTAAATGCATGTAGCATTCGCAACAAGGTGGATGAATTAATGGCACTAATAGAAGTAAATGGGTATGATGTAATTGCCATTACAGAGACATGGTTGTAGGGTAACCAAAGCTGGGAACTGAACGTTCCAGGGTACTCAACATTTAGGAAGGACAGACAAAAAGGAAAAGGAGGTGGCGTAGCTCTGTTAATAAGGGATGAGATCGATACGGTAGAGATAAAAGATTTTGGCTCGGCAGATCGTGATGTAGAACTGGAAACAGTTTGGGTGGAGCTAAGAAACAGCAAAGGGCGGAAAACATTGGTGGGAATTGTGTATAGGCCACCAAACAGTAATGGTATCAATCAAGAGATTAGAAGTGCATGTAACAAGGCCAATACGGTAATCATGGGGGACTTTAATCTACATATTGACTGGGCAAATCAAATTACCACTAATGGTGTAGAGGACGAATTCTTGGAATGCACGCGAGATGGTTTCCTGGATCAGTATGTGGAGGAACCAACCAGGGAACAGGCTATTCTGGATCTGGTACTGTGTAATGAGAAAGGGCTAATCAATAATCTTGTGGTAAAGAGGCCTTTAGGGACAAGTGACCATAATATGATTGAATTTTACATTACGTTTGAGAGTGATGTAGTCCAATCTGAAACTAAGGTCTTCAATCTAACCAGAGGAAACTACAAGGGTATGAGAGACAAGTTGACCATGGTAGATTGGGAGACTGCACTAAAAGGTATGAAGGTGGACATACAATGGCTAACATTCAAGGAAATAATGCATAATTTTCAACAAACATATATTCCTCTAGGGCATAAAATCCCAAAAGGAAAAGTGATCCAACCATGGCTAACAAAATAAATTAAAGCTAGTAATAAGTCAAAGGAGGAAGCTTATAAAGTTGCCAGAAAAAGCAGTCAGCCTGAGGATTGGGATCTTTTTAGAAATCAGCAAAGGGGGACCAAGAAATTAATAAAGAAAGGGAAAATGGAATATGAGCACAAACTAGCGAAAAATATAAAAACGGATTGTAAAAGCTTCTATAGGTATGTGAAAATGAAAAGGCTGGTGGAGGTAAATGTAGGTCCTTTACAGTCAGAGACGGGAGAATTTATAATGGGGAATTAGGAAATGGCTGAGAAATTAAATAAATACTTTGTTTCTGTCTTCACGGAGGAAGACACAAAAAACCTCCGAGAAATACGAGAAAACCAAGGGTGTGACGAGAATGAGGAACTTAAAGAAATTATTATTAGTAAAAAAACAGTACTAGCAAAATTAATGGGACTAAAAGCTGACAAATCCCAAGGACTGGATGACCTACATCCTAGGGTTTTGAAAGAGGTGGCCTTTGGAATAGTGGACGCATTGGTTGTCATCTTCCAAAATTCTATAGATTCTGGAACGGTTCCTGCAGATTGGAGGAAAGCAAATGTAACCCCGCTATTTAAGAAAGGAGGGAGAGAGAAAACGGGGAACTACAGACCTGTTAGCCCTACATCAGTAGTTGGGAAAATGCTGGAATCTATTATTAAAGGATGCAATAACTGGGCACTTAGAAACTAATAGTAAGATTGGGCAGAGTCAACATGGATTTATGAAAGGGAAATCCTGTTTGACAAACCTATTGGAGTCCTTTGAGGATGTAACTAGTGGAGTAGACAAAGGGGAACCGGTAGATGTGGTGTGTCTGGATTTTCAGAAGGCCTTCGATAAGGTCCCACACAAGAGGTTGGTGAACAAAATTAGGGCATATGGAATTGGGGGTAATATACTAGCATGGATTGAGAATTGGTTAACAGACAGAAAACAAAGAGTAGGGAAAACCGGGTCTTTTTCAGGATGGCAGGCTATGCCTAGTGGTGTACCGCAAGGATCGGTGCTTAGACCCCAGCTATTCACAATCTATATCAATGATTTGGATGAGGGGACCAAATGTAATATTTCCAAGTTTGCTGATGACATGAAACTAGGTGAGATTGTGAGTTGTGAGGAGGGTGCAAAGAGGCTTCAAGGCGATTTAGACAAGTTGAGTGAGTGGGCAAATGCATGGCAGATGCAGTATAACGTGGATAAATGTGAAGTTATCCACTTCGGTAAGAAAAACAGAAAGGCAGATTATTATTTAAAGGGTGATAGATTGGGAAATGTTGATGTACAAAGGAACCTGGGTGTCCTTGTACACCAGTCATTTAAAGCAAACATGCAGGTGCAACAAGCAGTTAGGAAGTCAAATGGTATGTTGGCCTTCATTGCAAGGGGATTTGAGTACAGGAGCAAGGATGTCTTACTACAGTTATACAAGGCCTTGGTGAGACCACACCTGGAGTATTGTGTGCAGTTTTGGTCTCCTTACCTAAGAAAGGATATACTTGCCATAGAGGGAGTGCAGCGAAGGTTCACCAGACTGATTCCTGAGATGGCAGGACTGTCGTATAAGGAGAGATTGTGTCGACTAGGATTGTATTCACTAGAGTTTAGAAGAATGAGAGGGGATCTCATTGAAATGTATAAAATTCTGACAGAGCTAGACAGACTGGATGCAGGGAGGATGTTTCCCCTGGCTGGAGTGTCTAGAATGAGGGGTCACAGTATTAGGATACAGGGTAGGGCAGCACGGTGGCATAGTGGTTAGCACTGTTGCCTCACAGCGCCAGGGACCGGGGTTCGAATCCGGCCTCGGGTGACTGTCTGTGTGGAGTTTGCACATTCTCCCCGTGTTTGCGTGGGTTTTCTCCGGGTGCTCCGTTTTCCTCCCACAGTCCAAAGATGTGCGGGTTAGGTTGATTGGCTATGATAAATTGACCCTTAGTGTTAGGGGGATTAAATACATGGGGTTACGGGGATAGGGTGGGATATGTGTTGGTGTAGGGGTTACGGGGATCGGGTGGGATATGTGTCGGTGCAGGCTTGATGGGCCGAAATGGCCTCTATCTGCACTGTGGGGTTTCTGTGATTCTGTGATTTAGGACTGAGATGAGGAGACATTTCTTCACTCAGAGGGTGGTGAACCTGTGGAATTCTCTACCACAGAAGGCTGTGGAGGCCAAGTCACTGAATATACTTAAGAAGGAGGTAGATAGATTTCTAGACACAAAAGACATCAAGGGGTATGGGGAGAGAGCAGGAATATGGTATTGAGATAGAGGATCAGCCATGATCATATTAAATGACGGAGCAGGTTTGAAGGGCTGAATTGCCTACTCCTGCTCCTATTTTTCTATATTTCTATGTTTCTAGAGTTTCTGTGATTACTCATATCAGAAATTATATATTGTGTAATAAAAACAGCAAATTCTGGAAACACTTAGATCATCAGGCAGCATCTGTGGAGAGAGAAACAGAGTTAACGTTTCAGGTCAATGACCTTCCGTCAAAACTGCTTTTATGTATTGTGCACTTTAGTTTATACCTAGGAACATAGGGACTAGCTTTCTCTGCAATTTTGTATAAAAAATACTCCACACAAAACAAACTTTAGCATTTTCATCTAATTGGAATCCATTGGAAAACCAGTGTTATTTTATTGGGAATATGTGTATTGTAACTGAAAAAGCAGTTAGTTAAAATTAGGATAGTATTCTATAGCAAGAAGTTTATCAGTAAGGCCCCATATTTGCATATGAAAAGGGGGAAATGCAGGCCCTGGATGCCTCTTTTTTTGGCTTTTAACAATATAACAGGCAGCGCACTTCCAGTGCGACATGTGTGTGGCATGTTGCCCACTGTATTGGAAGCTTAAAAACCTGTTTTGCACCTGAAAAACGGGCATAGCGCCAATGAATTTCTAAACCTATGTTTCAGAAAATTCCAGATGGTTGAGTAGCCAAGTGTTACTTTTGAATTTTTTAAATATATGAATTCTCAGGAGAGGAATCAGTATATTTAAGGGTTAATTCCCCCCTGGTGAAGCACACCCATGTATTCGGCACGTGTGCATCGCAGAATTGACCAGCATTATAACTATCCGCATTGCCTGAATTGAGATATGTTTATTTTTTTTTGGAAGCTGCAATAAAACCATGTGCAGGCCTCATTACACCCCTTAATTTAATGCAAATGTGTTTAAATTGATACCATGATGAATTCTAAGTTTTCTGACCTCTTCACTCCCATAGTTTATAGGCTTCCATGCTGCTTGCTTGAGAAGTTGGTTTTCTTAAAGCTTTGTGCTGATTTGCAATTCGGTTAATTGTTTGACTTTTTATACTACCATTTCTGCATTATTGATTTTGTATTACTGCTGTTGTTTGCTGTTGCATCTTAGATGGAACCACACTGCTCAGTATGGGCATTGCACTCAGCTTTCCAATGCTTGTTTGGATGTGGAGAGAGAGTACCGGTAGAGAGAAGAAAGGCAGGTGCACTTACACCTCAGGTGTCAGGTGCCTACTTAGAAGTGACCCAGGAACCAAGTTTTAAGACCCAGGTCTACCTACCCGGTCGTGTCTGAGCAGACCTACCATCACTATAACTGCTTCACAAGGGAGGCTATCACCAAGTTATGCCATCTACTGGAGCCTGGTACCCATTGTTGTCACCATAGCATTGACCTTTTATACAACTGGGTTCTTTCAAGCCAACACTGGTGAAATTTGCCACATTAGCCATACTTCATCCACTAATGCAGGTGACAAAAGCTTTGTTTTCCAGGGAAGATACTTTTTTCACTTTCCCCATGGAAAGGAGGCAACAGCATGCAGCACCTTTAGCAGTTGGCAGGCTTCCCTAAAGTGCAGGACCTTATTGATGGCACAGATGTAACCATCAAGGTGCCTAACAACAACCCATTGAATATATGAATAGGAAAGGCTTTGACTCCATCAATTTACAGGTGGTGTCAGACCACAGGAATAGAATCATGCAGGTGAATGTGCGATACCCAAGCAGCAGCCACAATGCCTTCATTTTATGCCAGTCCACTGTGCCAGCACTCTCAACAGGGTCAAGCCCTAGAGAAGTAAACATTGAAGCAGCAGTCACAGTGTTGGTCAGCAGAACTGCCCCTGTGCTTTTTCTTTCTGTCCTTGGGGGGGCTCCTCGGTAGGTGGCTATGGAATTACCACATGCTCCATGGTGGACTGCATGTTTCCGCAAGTCTCTTTCATGCCTGCACAGATCTCAGAGCTACACTTCTGCATAGTCTCTGCCATAGCATACAGGGAGCATTGAAGATTCTCAAAGGGCTGCATGAAACACTCTAGTTGGTAATAAGTTCAGCTTTGTATGCAACCCTGTAAGGTATACATCCATGGGTCCTGCAACATAAAGCCAATAAGCTTTCCAGCTTTCCCTTGCCCTCACCTTTTTACGACCATCACACTCACAATTTGTAAGGTGACCATTTCATGGTAGGTAAGGTGGCATAGGTTGGCTAGATTGCACCCAGTGTTGGTTTTGTCTTGGTGGTTGTGGGCAGCAGGCACTTTCAGCATTTGGATGTCACATGGAGTGCTCCTCGGTGCCCAGCCTGCATTCAGCATTGTGTGAAGGGGTTACTATACAGCATGCAAATAGTTTGAAAAGCAATGTGGATTTGTCAAAACATTCAGCTTTTGTGTGAGTAATTGAAGTCTTTCCCTTTGGCAGTCACCCGGTTCTTGCTGAAGCATTACAGATATTGTAGTTTGGGTGAAAAGGCTTGAAGGGTTTTGCCAAGGCTTGCCATGCTATGTTGCTGATCCTGTACCTGGTTAGCGCTCAGTGTTTGGTGCATGCATACTGCAGGCATTCATTTAATTTTAGTTGCCAAATTATTGTCAATCTTGGCACTCTTCCTGAGGCCAGAGAACTTCCTTCTCATCTGCTCCCATGGCCTATGGCTGTGGGAAGCTGCATTTTCCCCATGCACATTGGCTCTGAGAGGAGGGTTTGTGCCTGCTTCAAAATTGACACCTTCCTCTGTTACACTTCCCCCAGCAATACATCTGGCATTCCCTCATCAAAGGAGGTGATTCTGATTCTTGGCCCTTAGAAACACTTCATCTTCTTCCCAGCCGTCAGCAGAATTGACACCAGCAATTGAAAGAAAAAACAGCTCTTTAAGGGCAGTAGTCTGCACTCCTTATTCCCTATTCACTTGCAGCCACAGTATTCCCTGCACATGTGGACTTGTGACAATTATGTGTATTAGGTTGTGTGAAATAGTACCCTGAACTTTATATTATGACTGAAAAACAGTTAAAGTGCATTTTGTAAACTGTCTTGAATTTCCTTTATCAGTTTGAAGTGTAAGTTGTGATATTTTGACAGTTGGAAAGCAACCCTGGGAGGTTGAGGCACAATAGCAATTTCCTTTTGTAACCAGATCCTAGAGCTATCCAGAGTGCTGAAATACTGAGCATGTGTAATCAGGGCACCCGATTGCATACAGTGGAAAAAAGATCATCAATTAGAAATGAAACAAGCCACTGTTACATTTTAAATGTTCTTAATCCTGCATACCTTGTGTGATACTATTTTATGTATAGTCCAATAGAGATAATTATATTCTCATTAGTAAGCCATAGATAACAGTAATTAAGAAGTACAAGGCAGAGTAAGGACAGTTTGCCTATAAAGCTGTAGAACAGAATATCTTAAAAACATTGGCATCCACTGCAAATAATTGGCCCTGTCACACAATTTTTCCCACTGGACTGTTTAAGTTTTTATTCTGTTATTCCCAGACAGGCATTTAAGGCAGTTTTTTTGTAATCATTATTATTACATTGGAGTCTCCTTTCTTAAAGCTGTCTTTGGGAGCCCTAGAAAAAACAAGTGGCTTTCCACTGATATGTCAGACAGCCTTATATGAGCTGCTTGCTGCCTTAATATAAGTATATTACTGCTTGATAAGAAAATTTCAATGGATTTGGCTGGCGTGTTTTGAATGTTTCTGGAGTATAGATGCACCCAGATACTCCAGTGTGAAACAGCTACAGAAGTTTAATGAAATGAGACAAGACAAGATAAACACACATAAGATGTTATGCAGATTGAAATGCAGCTGCCGTTTGGTGCATTGGTGTAATGTGTTATGGATTACTCTGAATGCGTCAGAAATAGTTTTCCCATTTTGCGGAGGCTGACCATGATTTATATTTTATATTGGGAGGCACAATGTCACCTCTTCCATGACACTGTTTCATTGCAGTGGACAAGTGTGTGGAAACAGCATGCCAAGCAGAGCATGAATCAAACCTGCTTGTCTCATCAACTCCTCTGCCAGACTTTAACGCGCTATCATTTAACCAGTGGATGTGGCATGTATTTGAACCTGTACTACACAGCCATTGTGATAAAGACCAGGCTAACTAAAACACACTTTGCTTTAGTGTACTTTAGTGAACCAGTGCCTAAAAGTCACCAACATTTAAAATACTAATTTTTTTCCATGGTGGGGTAGAATTAACTAGGATACAGCCTGACCATGGCTGGAATTTCCCTTGTTTTCTATATTCCCTTTTTTCCTTTCCTATTGTACAAAGTTTTGATTTGATAAAGTAAGTACACAGTTTCCTGCTGAAATATTGTAGTGCCCTCAAATCTGAAAGTTTCTCGATTTAAAAAAAAAATATTTACTCGACAACAAGATCTGTTTTCTATTTAATCAGTTCCATGTAGGGTCACAGAATCACAGAAACCCCACAGTGCAGATAGAGGCCATTTCGGCCCATCGAGCCTGCACCGACACATAACCCACCCGATCCCCGTAACCCCTACACCAACACATATCCCACCCTATCCCCGTAACCCCACGTATTTAATCCCCCTAACACTAAGGGTCAATTTATCATAGCCAATCAACCTAACCCGCACATCTTTGGACTGTGGGAGGAAACCGGAGCACCCGGAGAAAACCCACGCAAACACGGGGAGAATATGCAAACTCCACACAGTCACCCGAGGCCGGATTCGAACCCGGGTCCCTGGCGTTGTGAGGCAACAGTGCTAACACTATGCCACCGTGCTGCCCATGTATATATTTTCTCTGAGGTCATTTGTGCTACACTTTCCAAATACCCATTGCTGTTTATATTGAAAAATGATATCACAATCAATTTCTAACTAGAGTATCGTGCATAATCCAAATTTTGTGCCACTAGGAAATCAAATACTATCTGTGAGAATGAGAAGTTCTTCCAAGTGTAATTCTGGTTAAGAGTTTTTTTATGTGGAAAATCTGACTATAAAAGCAATAAAATTCAACTGAAATCATGGCCCCATAATTTGCGGTCAGCAGCAAAGCAAAGGCATTTGCCACTGGCCCCGAAGAAAGCTGCCCACAAAGATTTTGCGATCTCTGTGACAAGAAGTTTGGCTTTTCCGATGTTCAATTGCGATCAGTGCAGTTTAGTGGGAATTCCATAGTGCGAGCTGCTGTGATGTCAACAAATTGTCTAAGCAGCCAATCGCAATGTAGAATTCTCACAAACCAGGAAGTGAAGAAGCTCCTTTTATTCTGACTTTTTAAAAATGTTATAGAGAGCAAAACAAAGATTGTGGCTCTCACATGGGGAACAGGTATACCTGAAATAAAGATGAACAAATTAAAAAAAATTTTTTTTTAAGTTTCTTAAAAATTTTAATTTTTATTAATGGGTAAATTTGACACTCCAAAAAATTAAAATTAGTTTTTCAGGGCCACAACTTTTGTTTAGCAATCAATACACTGTTAAAACCCCAGTTACACCTAATCCAACAAGGTCTAACTTTTAGTGGGGTATTTAGCAGCGATATTACCGTGGAAATTTCATTGATTTCCCTGATTACACTGATTGCCGGCTGTGGGGGAGGTGGGTGATGAGGCCACAGCGCAGCCAGTGTCGGAGCAATGAATGACCCACCGCAACTTCAGGATTTTCGCGTTAGGATGTGCATATGCTAAATCCTGAAGTTGCGGTCAGTTTCGGAGGGGTAATAACAGCAAATGTTGTTCGTTCGCTGTTATTACCCACCACACATTCCGGGCCATTGTTTCTTCAAAATGTAGAATGTTTCTGGAAAATTATGAAATTAATGCTCTGAATGTTCTTTTTTTTTACCCTACCAGACACCCCATCCAATCAGTAGACTCCTGCTGCTGCTTCTCCTCTCGCTGCTTGGCTGATCCTTCACTCCACCAGCAGGTACACCATTTCAATCCGTGGTTGAAAAGAGAAATTACGTCATGCTAGGGTAGCAGATTGCATGAAAAATAAACTGAGGAGAGGAAAATATCATGCATTTCAATTTATCACTAATATGTGTTTAATATTAAGTAAGCAAATGTAATAATTTTTGTTTTCTGCTCACTGTAAGACCTCATTTGGAGTCAGTCATTTTAACTGCCATGGTGTTATTTCTGATTGTTCTTTTTTTCATTCATTCTTTTGTTGTGCTAGGTCCCTGATGATGGGAATTTAACAAAAAGAATCATCAATCACTAGCTGACAACACTGAAACCCCAGCGCTAAACCCCCGAGCTTTTTGAGTGTGTCAGTTAGAAACTGAATGCCAGAAGCCCAAACTCAAGATTCCAATTTTGGACGGCGGTTCCTACTTTCTGTATCGTCTGGTTCAGTCTGTTCACTGAAGGAAGGCGTCTAAGATTGGAGAAAGGATGGGTGATGCTTACAGGGACAGGACTACCCTGATGAGGGGTGCCAAAGACATTGCCAAGGAAGTCAAGAAGCAAACGGTAAAGAAAGCAAACAAAGGAGCTGACTACACACAGGATGAATACACCAAGACATCTTATGCTAATTTTCAAGATGAGGAGGGCTACAACTATCGCGGAGGGACTTATGGAGAAGAACCTCATGAAGATGAAGGATCAAGTGATGCTACTGAAGGCCACGATGAGGAGGATGAGATTTACGAAGGGGAGTATCAGGGAATCCCAGATATGGGCCAAAGAAAGGAGAACCAGGTTGCCATAGGACAACCTGTCTCAGATGAGTACAAGGACCGCGAGGAGCTGGATGCTGAGAGGAGGGCCGATGAGGAGGAGCTGGCGCAGCAGTATGAGCTGATCATTCAGGAGTGCGGGCATGGCCGCTTCCAGTGGGCACTGTTCTTTGTGCTGGGATTGTCTCTCATGGCTGATGGGGTGGAGGTGTTTGTGGTGGGTTTCGTCCTGCCAAGTGCCGAGACGGATATGTGTGTGGAAAACTCCAGTACAGGATGGCTGGGTGAGTAACTAAATTGGTCTTTATTCCTTTGAATTCCATTCCGTTTTTCTTTAAAGAACAAAGCTGTAAGTCACCTTGAGTTATATTTTGTAACCTTTAATTCAGTTTTATGATTTTGTCAGGCCCAAGTCCAATATTACATTGACTTTCCCATCATTAAATTATTTGCTAAAAATATAAATATAAGTGGAAAATGTGATAGTGTTTCTTGTTGTTAATAACTACTGTCTGAGATGACTAGGAGAAAATATTAAACTGCAATAACTCCATAGTTAGTTTCCTGCATTATCACTGGTTTAGCGATATGTATTCATTTTTAATGTTGTTAAAACTAAACATTGGCATCCATTTTCAAGTCTGATCATTTTTGAGACACTAAGATAAAAAATGCAAAAACAAATGCTGTCCATCACAGCAATTACAAGATGCGGACGTCATCATGGACAAGTACCGAGTTGTCTTTCAAATATAAATTAGACAGTTTCTTCAGTGTGTCAGTATTTGAAAAGAATTTCAGCTTTTACAAATGAATTGCTTCACATTGTTACAGTAACATCAAGTTTGGCCACTAAATTGATACATGTAGAATCACATCTCTCTGAAAAATAATGAAAATATACAAAACACATTTACACATGGAAGCGCACACACACAGACTGGCACACACACACGCTGGCACATACAGACACACACACAGGCTGGCACACACACACACACACAGGCTGGCACACACACACACACAGACTGGCATGTGCACACACACACACACACACATAGAAATATAGAAGATAGGAGCAGGAGTAGGCCATTCGGCCCCTCGAGCCTGCTCCGCCATTCAATGTGATCATGGCTGATCGTCCAAATTCAGTACCCGGTCCCTGCCTTCTCTCCATATCCCTTGATCCCTGTAGTCTTAAGAAATATATCCAACTCCTTCTTGGATATATTTAATGAACTGGCCTCAACTGCCCTGTGTGGCAGAGAATTCCACAGGTTCACCACTCTCTGGGTGAAGAAATTCCTCCTCATCTCTGTCCTAAATGGCTTACCCCTTATCCTTAGACTGTGACCCCTGGTTCTGGGCTCCCCGACCATCGGGAACATCCTTCCAGCATCTAGTCTGTCTAGTCCTGTTAGAATTTTATAAGTTTCGATGAGATTCCCTCTCATTCTTCTAAACTCCAGCGAGTACAAGCCCAATCGACCCAATCTCTCCTCATACATCATTCCTGCCATCCCAGGTATCAGCCTGGTGAATCTTCGCTGCACTCCTTCCATGGCAAGAACATCCTTCCTCAGATAAGGCGACCAAAACTGCACACAATACTCAAGATGTGGCCTCACCAAGACCCTGTACAACTGCAGCAACACATCCTTGTTCCTGTACTCAAACCCTCTCGCTACGAAGGCCAACATACCATTTGCCTTCTTAACTGCCTGCTGCACCTGCATGCTTACTTTCAGCGACTGGTGCACAAGGACGCCCAGGTCTCGTTGCACTTCCCCTTCTCTCAATCTATTGCCATTTAGATAATAATCTGCCTTCCTGTTTTTGCCACCAAAGTGGATAACCTCACATTTATCCACGTTATATTGCATCTGCCATGCTTCCGTCCAATCACCCAACCTGTTCAAATCATACTGGAGTTTCTCAGCATCCTCCTCACAGCACACATGCCCAACCAGCTTTGTGTCGTCTGCAAACTTGGAGATATTACATCTAGTTCCCTTGTCCAGATCATTAATATATATTGTGAATAGCTGGGGTCCTAGGACCGATCCCTGCAGTACCCCACTAGTCACTGCCTGCCATTCGGAAAAAGAGCCGTTTATTCCAACTTTTTGCTTTCTGTCTGCCAACCAGTTCTCTATCCAAGTCAATACCTTGCCCCCAATCCCATGTGCCTTAATTTTACATGCTAATCTCTTATGCGGGACCTTATCAAAAGCCTTTTGAAAATCCAAATACACCACATCCACTGGATCTCCCTTATCTATTTTACCAGTTACATCCTCAAAAAATTCCAGTAGATTAGTCAAGCACAATTTACCTTTTGTAAAGCCATGTTGACTTTGTCCGATCCGGTCACTTTTTTCCAAGTGCTCTGCTATTACATCCTTTATAATGGACTCTAGCATTTTCCCACTACCGATGTTAGGCTTACTGGTCTGTAATTCCCCGTTTTCTCTCTACCACCCTTTTTGAATAGCGGGGTAACATTAGCTACCCGCCAATCCATGGGTTCTGTTCCAGAGTCTATTGAATTTTGGAAGATGACCAGCAAAGCATCTACTATTTCTAGGGCCACTTCCTTAAGTACCCTAGGATGTAGATTATCAGGCCCTGGGGATTTATCGGCCCTCAATCCCATCAATTTCCCTAACACCATTTCCCTACAAATACTGATTTCTATCAGTTCCTCCCTTTCATTAGACCCTATGTTCCCCAACATCTTTGGGAGGTTATTTGTGTCCTCCTTTGTGAAGACAGAACCAAAGTATGTATTTAATTGGTCTGCCATTTCTTTGTTCTCCATTATAAATTCCCCCGATTCTGACCGCAAGGGACCTACGCTTGACTTCACCAATCTTTTTCTCTTTACATATCTATAAAAGCTTTTACACACACACACACAGACTGGCATGTGCACATACACACAAAGGCTGGAACATACACACACACGCCATACACACATACACACAGGGTGGCACACACACACACACACACATAGAGGCTGGCACAGACACACACACAGGCTGGCTCATACCACACACACACACAGGCTGGCACATACACACACACATACACAGAGGCTGGCACATACATACACACATACACAGAGGCTGGCACATACATACACACACACACACACACACACACACAGAGGCTGGCACATACACACACACACACACACACACATAATATTCCCTGAGATTTAGTGGTCCACTGACAGTCGAGGTCAAGGCTTACATTTGCATTTACATAGAAACATAGAAGATAGGAGCAGGAGTAGGCCATTTGGCCCTTCGAGCCTGCTCTGCCATTCAATGGGATCATGGCTGATCATCCAAATTCAGTACCCTGTCCCTGCCTTTTCCCCATATCCCTTGATCCCTTTAGCCTTAAGAAATATATCCAACTCTTTCTTGAATATATTTAATGAACTGGCCTCCACCGCCCTCTGTGGCAGAGAATTCCACAGGTTCACCACTCTCTGGGTGAAGAAATTCCTCCTCATTTCAGTCCTAAATGGCTTAGCCCTTATCCTTAGACTATGACCCCTGGTTCTGGACTCCCCAGCCATCAGAAACATCCTTCCTGCATCTAGTCTGTCCAGGCCTGACAGAATGTTATAGGTTTCGATGAGATCCCCTCTCAATCTTCTAAACTCCAGTGAGTATAAGCCCAATCGACACAATCTCTCCTCATACGCCATTCCTGCCATCCCAGGTATCAGCCTGGTGAATCTTCGCTGCACTCCTTCCATGGCAAGAACGTCCTTCCTCAGGTAAGGCAACCAAAACTGCACACAATACTCAAGATGTGGTCTCACCAAGGCCCTGTACAACTGTAGCAAGACATCCTTGTTCCTGTACTCAAACCCTCTCGCTACGAAGGCCAACATACCATTTGCCTTCTTAACCGCCTGCTGCACCTGCATGCTTACCTTCAGCAACTGGTGCACAAGAACACCCAGGTCTCTTTGCACTTCCCCTTCTCCCAATCTATTGCCATTCAAATAATAATCTGCCTTCCTGTTTTTGTCACCAAAGTGGATAACCTCACATTTATCCACATTATAGTGCATTTGCCATGTTTCTGCCCAATCACCCAACCTGTCCAAATCGTACTGGAGTTTCACAACATCCTCCTCACAGCATACCCTCCCACCCAGCTTTGAGTCGTCTGCAAATTTGGAGATATTACATCCAATTCCCTCGTCCAGATCATTAATATATATTGTGAACAGCTGGGGTCCTAGGACCGATCCTTGCGGTACCCCACTAGTCACTGCCTGCCACTCGGAAAATGACCCGTTTATTCCAACTCTTTGCTTTCTGTCCGCCAACCAGTTCTCTATCCAAGTCAATACCTTGCCCCCAATCCCATGTGCCTTAATTTTGCACGCTAATCTCTTATGTGGGACCTTATCGAAAGCCTTCTGAAAGTCCAAATACACCACATCCACTGGTTCTCCCTTATCTATTTTACCAGTTGGGAAGGGGGCAGAAAGGTAGAAAGGATGAGCAAAAAACTGTTAATCTAAAGGAACATTTTTTTCAGCGGTCAGCTGCTTTAGATTTGGATTCTGCTACAGATGATTTCCCCTGTACAGGTTTATCCTTACGCGTATATGTCTGGGATGAGATAAGGCCATATGTGCTTGTCCCCATACCTGGCTGTTTTAGTCACTATGCAACAACCCTTCCTTTCTTCACTTGCTAGGAGAGGCAAAAAAACAGAGCCCTGTAGCTAACTGAGGAGTCCTGTTTCAAAATTCATTTCCAACCCCTGATGGGAAAACAGGCAAGCCCCAGAGGCACCAAACCATTAATTCCAGAATAAGTTACCCCTACCTCCATATCAGCCTGTTTTCCAGAAATCTGTTGCCTTCTTGAAGGATTGTAAAGCCTTTACGCACCTCCATTGCAGTCCTGTTCCATAGGTCAATCACCCTCTGGGTAAAGTAAAACTTATGGACATGCAACTTCACTCCCTACTTCCTCTCTGTTTATATATGCATAACCTATAGTTCTACCCAACCCCATCACCTTAAACACACTACATGCATATTGTTCTGGCCTTTAATAATTGTAAATAGCTGGATGAGATCCCCTCCACGTCTCCAATTATTTAGTGAGTAAAACCCAAGACATCATGTCTACCTTCATAGCTCAATGATCTCAGGCCAGCGATAATTTTGTTGTCCTTCTCTGCACCTTCACCAAAGTCGAAATGTCCTTCCTGAGTTAATGGGGTCAAAACTGGACACAGTATTCCAAATGAGAACTAACCAAAGCCTTGTATAAATCTATTATTGTGGTCTTAGGTTGTAATTAATATCCAGTCAGTAGCCGGGAGCCTGTTTGCCTTGGCTGGAGCATGCTGACACTACATTTCAATGTTGAGGGAATGGTCAGTGCTCAGTGCCAAGACATTCTCCTTCTCAGTTACCTTTAATTGACACTCAATAAAAGCATAGAAAGCAACATGAGTAAGAGTGCCTATGCGCATAACTGCACAGTTGTCTATAGTAAAGGCCACACTGCCTGGATATTCATTCCAAAACTAGAGCCACAATAATAGGCTTATACAATGGTTTGGTCAGACCTCATCTGGAGTACTGTTTCCAGCTCTGACCCCTGCAAATCTTTGGGCTCACTTCTCTGCTCTATCCAAGTCCATTTGGGGGAATCCAAAACTAGGGGTCATAAATAGAAGATAGCCACTAATAAATCCAGTAAGGAATTCAGGAGTAACATCTTTACCCAGAGCGTGTTTAAAATGTGGATCTTGCTACCACATGGATTAGTTGAGGCGAATAGCATAGAGGCATTTAAGGGGAAGCTAGATAAGCTCATGAAGGACAAAGCAATAGAAGGATATGCAGATAGGGTGAGATGGAATAGGGTGGTAAAAGACTTGTGTGGAGCATAAACTCCGGCACAGGCCAATTGGGCTGAATGGCCTGTTTCTGTGCCGTACACTCAATGTAATTTGCAATTTATTTTGTTGTCACAACTTTGACAAACAATTTGTTGTCATTTGGTATTTTAATTACTGTACTGCCTATGTCCACCCTTTGATCAACAATAAATAGATTTTGAATAGAAAGTTACCCAGTACTGAATTCTGAGGCAAACTATTTAGGACCAGACCCTATGGTGGGGTCCACAATGCTGAGAGCGAATCTGTGACAGAGTCCACCCCAAACCAGCGTTAGAGGGGGCTCAGCCAGGGGAGGATTCCCAAGCTGGGGGTTTCCTCCAACCTGACCTGGCAGAACAGCAGCAGCTGTTGTGCCTGTAAAATTAGGCATATTGGCAGCTGCAGGAGCACATGGAGGTCAAGGCCTGGGTCATGGCCTAGAGCTCCAAAAAAAATGGGGCAAGCTCCTTACAACAGGGCCTTTAGTCACTTTGAGATTTGAAACTGTGGCTGGGCTGTTGCTGTTCGCACAAGTGACAAGCCTCCCCTGCACTTGCTGCCTCCCCCGCTATAGTGGGTACCTCTAGTGGTGTGGCCAGCAATATTTAAATAAGGTGATCTCTCCCTGACCTCTCGTACTCCGGCAAGGTCAGGAATGAAGGTCACTGACAGGCGCATCCCAGCACTTAAACTGGAACATCAGCCCTGCGGATTTTCGGCCCCATTCTTTAATACAATAATGAAATGGCTGCATCTATTAATGAGCTTCTTAAACAAAATGCATTGCTCAGTCCAGCAATGAAAATACATGTCTCAGAACAGATTGTGACATTTTTGAGGGCCTGGGGCCATGTAATATAAATGAAGGAATGAAATGAAGCTGAACCAAGTTTGTACGTATCAGACCCTGTTGAAACCTTTGGCGTTCTAAAAATGTAAAGCACTGGTGGCCTGGATTTGGACCCAGTTCTGCCATTTGTGCACAAGAGGATAGCTAATCAAAGGGTATGAAATAGATGTTTGTATTTCACTGGTTGGGATAGCCTCACAACTCACTAGCAATAAACAACGTGATTGACTTGTGTAAAGGGCTAACTATAGTTTACACTCTGTATAGTTTGTTTATACAGCCACGGACTTCAATCCTTGTTTTCTTATGTTAAATACTGAAGGCAGGTAAGCTGGTTCACAATATAGTGAGGAGCACAAAGCAGATTCTGTGACACCATAAAGAAAGCAAGGATGAAGAACCCAAAAGCTGAGCTTCTGAAATTCCTTGGGCTGGAGAGGGTGAAAGCCTGACTTCTTGCTGGGGGATGGGGCCAGGAAATTGGGGTGGATCTTGTTTTTTGGGATTTTGTCCCATTTCCTGTGGCCAATTGAATTTCAGCGGGGGGAGCTGTGGTCAGATCGTCTGCCCCAGTCCTCTACATCAAGGTGGCGTTCACAGGGAATCCCATATTTTGCGCCCTCCATAGGTCTCAGCGGAACTTATGCCAGCAGAAAGCTGTGTGAGTCCCATTGAGGCCCATTAAAAACCAAGGGCTAAAAATTGAGTAGCGCTAACTTCGCCGGGGCGCTACTTTTAGCGCCCCAGAAAAATTAGCGCCCCCGCGCTGGAAATTGAGTGATTGCACCCCAAGAGGGAAGTGGGGTGCTACTGGAAGCGCCCTGCATCCCTCTTGGGACGCTGTGAGTCAATATTGCGCCGCGGTATTGCAGGCCTTCCTCCCCTTCTTAAAGGGGAGGGGCCTTATGCAGCGCGTCCTGGGGCCCAGCTGGGCCCCCGGGGATCGGAACTGCAGGCAAAAGAGCCCGGCCCTCAAGAGAATTGCCGGGCTCTTGAAGTGCAGCCAGCAAGCCGCGGGCGGGGTGGTTCAGGAGGTCTGGGATGGGAGCGCAGGCAGGTGCTGGCAGTCAGCCAGCAACAAAAATGGCCGCCCCACACCTCGCCTTTAAATTGCGCCTCCCCGGCCGCAGGTACGCCCCCCTGACCCCGTCGGACATAGTGTCCGGCGGTAAGTCGGGGGCGCTCCTGAAGATCGTGGCCGGGGCGTGAGCGGGGCACTGCGCACACCAATGAGGTCATCGCCAGCGCCACAGCGCGCTACCGGTTAGCGCCACCACTAACCTCCTGCTGAATTTCGTGGGAGGCGTGGGCAGTGCCGCGCCCGGGCGCTAGTTGGTTTGCGTCCCGTTAGCGCCCTCTTAAGGTGCTAACGGGAGGTGCAACTAACTGAATTTTCCCCCCCAAATCTTTACTAGTGGATCCGAGTGGTCTATTGTGAGCAGAAGAGTTTCTTTATGGCCTCCCTAGGCCTCCTCTTTGTTGTCAGAGTGGTACGGCATTGGTCGGCCACTCTGGCTGGTGGTTCAGGGATGGACCTGCTTCAACCATGCAAAAATCCCTATCACTGGGACCTGGGACAAAGATTCTGCTCGAGGCTAGGGCGAGCAGGGATTCAGCAGAACAGGCCTCCAGAAAGTTAGCTTTTTGCTTTCCCCCTGTATGGTAACTTGAGACATTTTCTACATTAGAAGTGTTATATAAATGCAAGTTGTTCTTATTGAATCTTGCAATCCACAATTTGAAATACAGATGGACAGGAGAGCAGATGTGCAGCGGGCACAGAGGGAGCACTGAATTGGAAAAGAAAGCCTTTTGCCAATTTCTTTTGAGGCCTGCAATTCTTCACATATCTATTGTTAGGGTTTGAAGTGCTTGCACCTATTTCCTGTGCATGCCCCAGGTTTAATTCAAAGATATTTAAATGCACACTTAGAACAATTCACCAAAATTTGCTCTTTTATTTCATTTGGAATGGGAGCAAGGGAAGTTTCATGTTCCACAAGATAAATGAAGCAAAAGGATGGAGACCAGCAGGCCTCGGAACATTCTAGAGAGTTTGGCACATCTACCTGCTAAGGAAAACTGCCTCAGCTGGGTACAGGTTACATAGAATTTACAGCACAGAAACAGGCCATTCGGCCCAACTGGTCTCTGCTGGTTTTTATGCTCCACAAGAGTCTCCTCCCACTCTATTTACTTCATTTCATCCCATCAATATATCCTTTGTTCACAGGATGGAGCTCTGCAGCAAGGACACCTGCAGCAGACTTGCAATGTAGGGACAGCACAACCAGTGAGTCGCATGATCACCAATGCCCTCATTTATTACACCTATGGCTCCTTCCCAGCTACCGGAGCCCTGGAGTGCCAAACAAGGCACAACTCATCACATCCATTTCATGCAGTAGAACGGTGGGCAGCACGGTGGCATAGTGGTTAGCACTGTTGCCTCACAGCGCCAGAGACCCGGGTTCGAATCCGGCCTCGGGCGACTGTCTGTGTGGAGTTTGCACATTCTCCCCGTGTTTGCGTGGGTTTTCTCCGGGTGCTCCGGTTTCCTCCCACAGTCCAAAGATGTGCGGGTTAGGTTGATTGGCTATGATAAATTGACCCTTAGTGTTAGGGGGATTAAATACGTGGGGTTACAGGGATAGGGTGGGATATGTGTTGGTGTAGGGGTTACGGGGATCGGGTGGGATATGTGTCGGTGCAGGCTCGATGGGCCGAAATGGCCTCTATCTGCACTGTGGGGTTTCTGTGATTCTGTGATCCACTTTCCCAGCTATCAAACTTGGGGTAGGGGGTCAACACTGCTCTCCTATTTGCACATAGACTCCAATTTGTAGCTCCACATTGCTTTGTCTGTCCTTTTGACGTTGTCCAGCAGTTCTTTCTTTCCTATCCCTCTTTGCAAAGGTTAAAAACTGCTGTGACCATTTTGAGTCTCAAAAAAGAGCCAACATTTTTATTCCTTTACAGCTGGCCACTTACCTGTGGCCACATCCCTTTAACTTTGAGCAATAGCCTTCAAGAGTTCCAAATGTCCTCCCTTCTTTACCCTTCCTGTGCAAGGCTCAATCTGTGATCATCATAGGTTAAGCAGCTACATAACTAGAACAATGGGTGCCGTGGCCTGGTACTTATGGTAATAGACTAGTAATCCTCGAGGATCTGACTCTTCTTCATCCTGCAATTGCCAATTTAAAGTTCAGCATGTGCCCTCTTTTTAAAGGGGCACTACAAATAAAAACTGTAACTTAACAAAGAACTTGGAAGGAAACTTAACAAATCAAATTAAAATGTTGTTTCCAGGGGTGATGATGCACTCCAGTCCCTCCAGTGCCCACCGGTCACGGAAGGCCTCGAGCGTGCCGGTGGACACCGCGTGCTCCATCTCCAGGGACACCCGGGCGCGAACGTAGCCACTCCTAGAGGTTCTGAGTTCAAATCCCACCATGGTAAATAGGAAAATTAAGTGAATTAACTCTGGTGATTTGTGGGCTGGTACCAGATAAAATAACCATGAAAACTTCCAGATTGTTGTAAATCCCAACAGGCCCAGTAATGTCCTTCAGTGAAGGAAAGCTACCACCCCTACCCAGTCTGGCCTACATGCGACTCCAGTTCCATGATTGACTGTCAATGCCCTCAGGGTTAGTAGGGAAGGGCAATAGATTCACATGTTTACAGAACTTTAGATACCTAATTCAAAACTTGATCAGGTCATAAGTTAATACCTGCGAATTTCTGCAAGTACCTTTGCACCATATATGAAGAGGAATGCAAATGCTGTACTATTCAGTTGTGGGTATAAAGAATGCTGAATTCCTAGTGACCTATATGTCGCTATGGAACAAGTGCCACTGAAAATACAACTATAATCCAATAATTGGATCAACAGGTATTATTCACTACAGGTGACTTAAGGTCAAGATCTTTTCTTTAATTGAAAAAAAATCCATTTAATGGAGCATTTTTCATGTTACTGGTGAGTTCAAGGAGTTAATTCAAGTGTGATTATTGATCTCTGCTCCAATATCAATATCCCTGGAGTAGGTTTAATACTGTCACTTGGGGATGTTCTTCCCTTGATGTGGGATATCTGGCATCCACCAGCCTATTTAAGGAAAACATCAGTTATAGAGGCATAACACTAGTTGTGTAAAGAATACAAAATATGCACTTCTTTTCTTTAGTAATTAACATCACAGAATTCAGAGCAAAAAATGCTTTTATTCATTATGTACCATGCTTTTAGTGCCCAATTAATCAAAATGGTTGTGAATGCTGATTTAATATAATGATTGTGACTACCTAGCTACATAATTTTATGGCAACTGTCCTCAATAAGTCAATATGAGCTTAAAGAGGAGTTTTATCATCAGTAACCTTTTAAAAATCATTTAGAAGTAATTAAAATTTACTCTTAACTCCTTCTCCCCCCGCCTCCATCTAATTTTGAATGTTTTTGCTTAAACAATAAGTACAGATTAAATCATGGGGGAGGGGAGATTCTGACTGCAATGAGTAATTGAGCCTGACAGTGTGAGGGAGCTCTATTAACACAATCGAAAGCCCATAATCCTTAAAGTACGCTAAGTTAATGGCCAAGTCGACTGATGTTAATTCATGCCCCTCGTAGTCTATCTAAGTAAATCCTTTCAGCAAGTACCCTCAGTGATGTTATCAGCACTCACCATTCAACTCACATTTATATAGCACCTTTAACTTAGTGAAACATCCCAAGGGGCTTCACAGGAACATTATAAAACAAAATTTGACACCAAGCCACATAAGGAGATATTAGGGCAGATGACCAAAAGCTTGGTCAAAGAGGTAGGTTTTAAGGAGCGTCTTAAAAGAGGAAAGAGAAGTAGAGAGAGAGAATTCCAGAGCTTAGGGCCTTGGCAGCTGAAGGCACAGCCGCCACTGATGGAGCGATTAAAATCGGGGATGCTCAAGAGGCCAGAATTAGAGGAGTGCTGATATCTTGGAGGGTTGTGGGGCTGGAGGAGATTACAGAGATAGGGAGGGGCGAGTCCATGGAGGATTTGAAAACAAAGATGAGAATTTTGAAATCAAGCCAATGTAGGTCAGTGAGCACGGGGTGATCAGTGGACAGGACTTGGTGTGAGTTAGGACACAGGCAGCAGAATTTTGGATGACCTCAAGTTTACGGAGAAAGAAAGACTTGCATTTATATATTGCCTTTCACGACCGTAGGACATCCCAAAGCACTTTACAGCCAATGAAGTATTTTTAAAGTCACTGTTGTAATGTAGGAAACGCAGCAGCCAATTTGTGCACAGCAAGCTCCCACAGACAGCAATGTGATAATGACCAGATAATCTGTTTTTGTTTTGTTGAAGGAGGGACAAATATTGGCCAGGACATGAGGGATAATTCTGCTGATCTTCTTTAAAATAGTGCCAAGGGATCTTTTACATCCACCTAAGAGAGCAGACAGGACCCTGGTTTAACATTTCATCTGAAAGACGGCACCTCCAACAGTGCAGCACTGGCGTGTCAGCCTAGATTTTTATGCTCAAGTCTCTGGAGTGGGACTTGAACCCACAACCTTTTGACTCAGAGGCAAGAGTGCTACCAACTGAGCCACGGTTGACGGTAGAACGTGGGAGGCCGGTCAGGAGTGCGTTGGCATAGTCAAGTCGAGAGGTAACAAAGGCATGGATGAGGAGATGGACAGAAAGAAACAGTATTAAAATGAACCATAATGCTGTATAATTATTGTTGTTTAATATATACTCAGGGCTAGATTTTAATTTCTTTCAAAAAATGTGAAGATTGACTGTTTTTCAACTTAATTTATGACCCTTTATTGAAATCACATGGTTTTCAAACCTATCCTTTGAGGGTGCAGATTTATTAAACGCAGATGAAAATTAGCAGCCAATCATGATGCACCTTTAATAATGATCCCTTAATGATCAAATAGTTAATGAGCGACTTAAGTGGTATAAATATCCATAAATTCAGAAATGGAGCTATGAAGTACACAATGGTTGTGGATAATGGTTAGTGCCAGTTAAAAACGTCACTTTAACTAAAACCCTGCATTTAGCAGGCAAACTTATTAATGGAGAAATACAAACAGATTTTTCGTTATGGAGCGTGGTCCTCAAATGTGTAAGTGAGGTCCTGACTGTGGCTGTATGCCACTGAAAGAGTGAATATGCATTTGCATTTATATAGCGTCTTTAACATAAAAAAAAAGGCACAAGGCACTTCACAGGAACGTAATCAGACAAAAGTTGACACCAAACCAAAGAAAGAGGTATTAGGAAGGTTGACTAAAAAAAGATGGATTTGAGGGAGGGCCTTAAGGGAAGAGAGGGAA
The DNA here is from genome assembly GCF_052327205.1 of Somniosus microcephalus. Taxonomy (NCBI): domain Eukaryota; kingdom Metazoa; phylum Chordata; class Chondrichthyes; order Squaliformes; family Somniosidae; genus Somniosus; species Somniosus microcephalus. Next base: position 222,247,761 of record NC_140987.1, read on the forward strand.
GTGGAGAGATGGCGAGGTTTAGGGAGGGAATTCCAGAGCTCATGACCTAGATGGCTGAAGGCACGGCCACAAATGGTGGGATGAAGATAGTAGGGGATGCACAAGAGGGCAGAGTTGGAGGAATGCAGAGTTCTCAGAGGGCTGGAGAAGGTTACAGAGATGTGGAGGCCATGATGGGATTTGAACACGAGTTGTCAACTATTCAGAGGACCGAGGTGGAGGCGTGAAAGAAGTTGCATGTCGTACAGATGACACAATGGTAAGGCACTGATATTATTGCAAGGTAGCAACATTAGGACATATAAGAAAGTAGCAATTGTTAATGATAGATGCAAATCTGTTACAGTGACACATAGAAATGTTAGTAAGGATGCAATCAGGAAAGTGAAATTAATAGGATTATACAAGGTATGATGGCAAAGATGATGTACTGCAGGAAAATAGTTCCGAGGGGCTAGTCACCTTGTACAATCCCCACCACTCTTATGTTTAAAAATAAAAGTCACACATAGTTGAGGGCATAGCATGGAACAGGTGGTGGACCCTGCGATATGAAAGAACTGATACAAAACAAGGAAGGAATAATTGATTTATTTGGGAGAGTGAGTCTGGAAGGGATTGGGACAATGGAGCTGTAGAGAACTACTGGTATTTACTATATTGATTATACATTCTTTAATGTACAAACTATGTTAAATCAACATGTTTGTACACACTGTGCACAAACACACAATGTTACATGTAATGGTGATGTAGTACTCAAATGAATGTCTGCTCATGAACTTAATGAGCTTAATTTTAACTCAGCCGTCAGGCGGGCTTTGAGGCGTGTGGGGGGTTAAAAATCGCAAAACCTGGGGGTCGGGACCCCCCGCCTGGTTCCCGACACCTAGCCATTTTAACCCAGGCGTATCTGCAACAGGCGGGACTGGTCTTTAGGGCTCTTAAACAGCACTAATTGGCCTTTATAATCCCATTTTAACAGGCCCTTGCCTGTTTAACCCTTTTCCCACGTAAAATATGCCTGGTGGGGATCACGCCTGTGAAACCTGGCATGAGCACTATTGGCTTGCTGACTATCAGCTGCAGGTCAACCATTAAAGAAGAGATTTGATCAGTCATCATTTGCAGGTGGCAGGACTTTGTTGTCTCAGGCCTGGGCCAACTTTTACCAGGCTTAACCACAACTGTGGAAGGTTGGAGCCTCACACACTTCTCCAGTGTGACCTCCTGCAAAACCCCTCTCGCCACCCTCACTCAGCACTTCCTCAACTGAGGCATCTACCAGAAGCATGGGAGGCCTTTTTTTCCTTCCCTTCTTGGCATTAGAGGACCTCCAGCACCAGGCGTGGCAGCAGCAGAACCAGGAACAACAGCAGCACCATCAACAGCAGCAGCAGGAGCAGGAGCGCCAGGCTGCTGCTCACTCACCTGAGGCAGCACAGGCCAGAAGGGGCCAGCGCATGGAAGCCCGGCAGCGCAGGAGATACCCCCCAAACAGGGTCTACAGACACAGGGTCAGCTACCTCAACATGACTGAGCAGCAGTGACAAAGACGGCTCCGACTTTCGCGACAGGTAGTGACTGACATCTGCACAATGCTACAGCAAGACCTGCTGCCCAGTGGATCAGGTGGACACTCCTTACCAGTGGCCATCAAAGTCACCACCGCACTCAACTTTTTTGCCTCAGGCTCATTCCAGGGATCAGCAGCAGACATCAGCGGCATCTCCCAGTCGGCCGCACACACTTGCATCACGCAGGTAATCGATGCCCTCTTTGCCCTCTCGCGCAATCACACCCATTTCACCAGGGATCGCGCAAATGTGATGGCGCGAGCGGTTGGATTAGCTCATCTGGCAGACTTTCCAAGGGTGCAGGGTGTCATTGACTGCACACATGTGGCCCTTAGGGCACCCCATCGCAATCCAGGTATTTTTGTCAACCGCAAGGGCTTCCACTCCCTTAACGTTCAGCTGGTGTGTGACCACAAGGAGGAGATTTTGCATGTTTGTGCCAAGTACCCTGGCAGTTGCCATGACTCCTTCATACTGCACTAGTCTAGTGTGCCTCCGCTATTCAGTCCGCCAGACCAACTTCACGGATGGCTGCTTGGAGACAAGGGCTATCCTCTGAGGACTTGGCTAATGACGCCGCTGAGGAGGCCAGCCAACGAAGCTGAGGAGCGCTACAACTCCAGCCACATTTCCACTAGATCCGTAATCGAGCAAACCATCGGCTTGCTGAAGATGCGCTTCAGATGCCTGGATAGATCAGGTGGAGCCCTACAGTACTCAACAACCAGGGTCTCCAGAATCGTCATGGTTTGCTGTGCACTCCACAACATGGCACAGCATCGTGGCTTGCGGATTCCTGAGGAGCAAGTGGCTCCTCACATACCCTCCTCAGATGATGATGATGATGATGAGGAGGAGGGAGGGCGAGAACGAGCATCCTGCAGAGGCCCATCAACCAGCGGCAGCATTACGCGAGAACATTGCTGCCTGGGATGCAAGGAACGCACTCATCCTGGCCAGATTTGCTTAGCCTAGTAAATCAAACTCTTTTGCCTCACAGCTTCTTACCTGAGCATCGACAATGGCCAAACCCTGCGGATTCCGAGCTATTTGACCAGCATCCTGACAACTGCAAGTAATCCTAAGCCCTCAATGTGAAAGCCCCATTCGCGAAATGACACACACCAGAACTGCAACAGTTGCCATGAGAATTTTTATGCAAAACAAACAACTGATGGCATTTTTACAAAATACACAACATTTCACCCAAGTGACTACCCTTGTGACTATTTGTGCTTTATTTTCCTCTTACGCGTGCTCCTGCGTAGTGGTTCCCCTGTGGCTTCAGCAGATGTGGAGGCCCCTTGCTCACTTTCCTGCTGCTCCTGTCTCGACACCTTTGGCGGGCGTCCTCTCGGGTGGTGAGCCTGTGAGGGCTCGTCAGCAGTCTGCTGCTCCTGCAGCTGTGCAGGAGTTAAGACGTCTATCTCAGTTGGGTGTGGACTCCGGTGGGGCTCTGACCAAGGGCTCTGCAGTGGCATGGAAGTGTGAGCGCTTGGAGAGGAGCCCCCACTTCCTTGAGGTCTGCCACCAACCTCCCTCTCATGGGTCAGGTCCCCCTCAGTGCCTGCAAGTGGCTTGAGAGCACCTTGCTGCACATCAGGAGGGCCATGGGGACCTGTATCTGCAATGGCAGTCCTACTCAGAAGGACTTCCATGAAGGTCTGGTTTCTCTGTTCAATAGTTGCCCATCGCTCCTCAGGAGATGTCAATCTATTCTGAACACTCACCATGTTTTCCATACCCTGGCGACTAACCTCCTCCATGGTCATAGCCCTCCTCTCCTCTACCATAGCCCTCCTCTCCTCTACGGTAGCCAGCCTTACCACGGAGGCAGCAATAATTTCCACGTAGGTAGCCATCCTTTCCGTGTTGATGCGTTCATGCGCCACTGACTCCACAAAGGCTCTGCTCATGTTCACTATGGACTCCTCCATTTGCTCCACACTCGCAGTGACCCTGGAGACAAAACCTGCCAGAGACTCCTGCATCTGTGCATGGAGTTCCATCACCTCTGATCTTACGGATGGACCCAGAGGCAGAGGGTCGACATGCAGCTGAGCCGAGCTGGCAGAGTCCTGCGCCCTCCGACGAGGACTCTCCACTGCTGTCCCTGTCTCCACAATCTGCTGATGCTCACTTGTGAGCTGTGCTACACCAGGTGACAACTCTACTCTATGTCCCGAAGGTCCCACCAAGGTGTGAGTGTCTGCGCTGGTGCTGGGTGCGCTTATTTCTGCTGACGCTACGCCCTCAGAGGTTGCAGATTCCTCTGAGGAGTCTGGCTACTCAGGCTCTTCCTCCTGCACACTGGGGACGGGGTCTCTCGATGGTCTTGTGGGGGAGTCAAGGAAAAAGTTAGAGATGTGATGCCAAGGTTACATGCACATTGCATTTTGCAGATGATCATAAGTCCATATGATGTAACTTCAGAATCATTATCAGCGACTCATGCAATGCCAATGAGAGAGATGGAAAACTACTCTGTCACCAGCTTGCGGGGATGCACCTGTCTGTTCTTCCCCAACTTCCGCATCTCTGTCAGCCCCGACAATCTCCAGGACGGCTTCCTCCCAGGGGGTGAGCTGGGCTAATGAGGGCGGCCCTCCTCCTGTCCTGGCTCGCTCTCTCCTGTTGTGAGCTCTCTTTTCCTGCAATGAGGGAGACAAGTGGAGGTTGAGTGAGAATGAAGGAGTGAGTGCAGAGATTGCATAGCATAGATACTTAGAAGGAGACAAAGAGGAGTGAGGTTGCAAGTCCAAGGGCCCTCCCTGTGTGTTGTCAGTTGTGTTCAAAGCATCAGAGTGAGAGGGAGTGTGAGGGCTGCACGATGGAATAGTTATGTGAATGTGAGCATAGAGAGAGGGGGAATGGATAAGGGTGCATGGATGTGAGTGTCAAGTGGAATGTGGCGGAAGAGATTGCTAAAGCTGAGTGCTGGTGAGGAAAGGCAATGGGGATCAGATTGAGGGTGATGAAAACTTCATACAGTACTTACTTTGAAGGTCATGGAATCTTTTCCTGCACTGCATCCAGGTGTGCCGTGTGAGCCCCAAGGAGTTGACTTCCCCTGCCACCTGTAGCCACAGCGCCTTGGTCTGACTGGGAGGCCTCTTCCTCCCTGAAGAAGGGAACAGGACCTCCCTGTGGGCCCTAGCACCATCCGGCAATGCCTGGAGTGAAGCCTCATCAAATTTGGGGGCAGCTCTTGGCCTCCCGCTGGCCGTTGCTCCTGCAGGCTCCTGTGCCATCTTAATGGTAAAGTTTGGAAGCCTGCAGAAGAAGCAAGGCTTGCTGTGGACCTTAAAAGCAGCAGCAACGATGACGTCATATTCTGTGACTTTCTGACTGGAAATACTCAATTGCTAAGGCTTCCCACAAGTTGGAAATCAATTGGCCAATTGAGTTAAAATTGCATCAATCTCACAGACTCATTTAGATTCGTGTGGGAAACACTAAATTCGGAGAACCCGACAATTCCCCGCACCCGAGTTAAAATCGACCCCAATGTATCCCGTGTGCTCTCTTTGCAAATCAAGTAGTGCCGATTGGTTGATCAAGTGCATCAAAAGGGCATCACTCTCCTGAGATCTAACCATTACTACTTTCACTTGAAGCAGGCACTAGCACAGATACGGACACCCCAAGAGGAATCATAGTGATGTTGAGAAGAAAGCACAGGGTGACACACTGAGCACTGGTAATGAAGGAATAGCAATGATGGGGATTGATGAGGTGTCAGCTGCTAAGTGATTCTCCAGGCCTGCATGGGAATAAACATCTTAATAGGCTTGTTTTTTAATGGAGGCAATCTGAGCCTCAATACTGTACACTACATTGAAAGTTGGTCCGGGTGCTGTGGGGGGGATCCAGCACCCACATACATAGTCATTGCCATCTCTCATATGAATTATGTCATGAAGCAGTAACTCTACTCACTGTGGTCTGCCATTCAACAAGGGGCATCCTTGGTGGAATCTTCAGTGGATACCCCGGTTACCCAACCATAGACAATACTCCCACTCCTGGAATCGAAGCTGAAAGATGTAGTCATGTCTGGTGTCAACTTGCTTGGAGAACAGTTACAACCCCCCATGAGTGATAAATTCAGAGATGCCTTTTTTTTACGCTCAGATAGGTTAGTGGACATTGTGCGGAGATACTTTCCAGCAATGATACGCATAGAGTTACACACATATTGAATTCATGCCAGACTACTAAAAGCTGCTGTCGATGAGGAATGGCAAAAGTCTTAGAGAACAGTGCCAGGAACCATGAACTCACCCCTGAAGTGTCCTTTCTAGACTGGTGAGTAGGATTCTGTTTGAGGCACACATACCATTGGTATTCCAGAGCGCAGATGTGGATTTGTGATAAAAAGGGGATGTAGCTGCAAGAAGTGGAGCTCCAGCCTACATCAATTTATCACTCAGTAAACAGGAGCACGAACTCAGCCTCATGATAGGCACAACTCAGGTGCAGATCTGAATTAAGCACTTGGTGGTGAATAAGCCTGGTATAAGATATCTAGAATATCGAGGTGGCTGACACAACGCAAGCTGCCCTGTGTAAGTCCTTCATTTACACCAAAGGCAGATTGTATAATAGCCAATAATAAAAACAGAAAATGCTGGAAATACTCAGCAGGTCAGGCAGCAGCTGTGGCGAGAGAAACAGAGTTAATGTTTCAGGTCGATGACCTTTCGTCAGATAATAGCCAGCTTGGCTGTTTAATGGAAATCTGCAAGATAAACCCTGTCACTGGAGGCAGGGATTCTTCCCAACTGCCTCCAGATAACCTGACAAGCTAATGCCTAATGAGTAGGGTGGACCAGAAGCAGGAAGTTTATTAGTGCTCTAGGTTGGCAAGCTGTATGGTGCTGCCATAGACCTGCTGCCTGGGGTAATAAATTCTGTGATGCTGCACCTTCTACCTCCTCTGCACACCTGGGTTGGCCTCTCTTCCTGCTCCATAGTAATCTACCTGTCAATGGCCACCGCACCCTCCTCTCAGGCAGAAAACTCATCTGTACTATTAAATTCTTTCACTGCTATGTTGACACATCCAAATGTTCTCCTTCATTAAACTCTGACCTGGAGCCAAATACTCATTTTTTGATTTGATTGTGCAGCTGCAGAATGTCGCATGATTGCATCACTTATGATTTTAGCAAATTGATAAGCAAAACGTGGCTTTTAAATTACTTTTCATTAACGTTGGTCAACCCATTGTTTGGGCGGGTGGTGGTGGGTGGGGAGGGTTGAGTGGTAGGAATCCTCAGAGCAACATAGCATTTGGATGAATTGTCCATTGTGCTTTCGACTGACATTATACCAATTTTTGCTCATATCTTTTTCTAAAATTAGCAAAGATAAGAATGTCAGCCCTATATTGAGATGGAGCCTCCCACCTTGATGTGTTTTAGCATCTAACTCCATTGCAAGTACTACAATCAGCATGCTGTGCTGATGAGCTAAGCAGAGTGAAACACGGTTTTACATGGTTGCAGTCCTGGCCTAATATCTCTATTACAGACACACAAGCTACTGTGTGCAGTAGCCGTAGATCAAACTGACTTATCAGTTTCGCTGCATGAACATCAATTTCTTTGTTCAGTTGCATCCTAATGTCATACTTTATTGAATATAATGGAATTTCTGAATAGAAACAGAGCTGGTAATCCTATGGAGCTGCATTTTAAACAAAAAGCAATAAATGGTTGGATACTCTGCAAAAACACCATTAACAAAGGATAGTTTGTTTCATTACTCTGCACTATTAATATTAATAATAAAAAAGCTGGTAGCGTTAAAAGTGACCACAGAACTGGTTCGCTAATGCTCTTAAACCTGCCGTCCTTACCAGGTCTGGTCTATATGTGACTCCAGTTCCACACCAATGTGGTTGACTCTTACCTGCCTCTGAGAATAGCCTACAAGCCACTCAGTTAGGGATGGGCAATAAATGCTGGCATTTATGCCAGCAAAGCCCACATCATGAAAATGAAGAAAATAAATATATTTTTGCCTTCATTAAGTGATTTTTTTCCCCCAACAATAGATGGGTGGAATGACAGACTCATATTGATAGAGTGATGGACTCCCACTAATAGATTTAACAATGCTTCTGTTGAGTTGATAGAAAGTAGACATCGCTCCTGTCAGCACTCCATGTATTCCAGATGTCCATATGATTGCTGCAGCATCCTTTAAAGCCACTATTTCAGAATGACATACTCCGCAGTGGGTCTCACAGCTACTGCATGAAGTATTTTTAGCCCATCCGCAGAATAAAGATAAGCTGCCTTCTCACTTGGTGACTGTTTCACTTGTGAGGAGTTAAGTCCAAATCAAAGACTGCAGCAGAAGGGCATGTCCACTGGCAGCTGTTAACCTCCCTTCCCCATGGCAGAAACTTTCAGTATGGCAGAAGGTACTCATAATGGTACCCTTGAAGTTTGTTTTTTCTGATTAATTCTTCAATTATTTAAGAATTTGCCTCAGCTTCAGATGAGTTGCATCGGGGCGAGGCATAATTAATTCACCGCCTGTCGTACCAGTGTGCAACATTATCGTGCACACAGAAATCCCAGCTGGTACCTTGTGGAGTGCACTTTGTTTAAATCTAAACACAAGTTTGTGCTATTGAGAGGGTTAAGGGTCAAACTCCACGCAAACTCAGCAACATCATCTGAAGACGTGGGGTCATGGTTCCACATGTATGCTGATGACACCCAGCGCTACCTCTCTGGACCCCTCCATTGTCTTTGTGTTGTCAGACTCTTTGGCCAACATCCAGTCCTGGGTGATCATACATTGGGAAGACTGAAGCCAAGGGCAGAGCTATGGATGAAGGAATGGATCAAAGCCCATATTTGGCCAGCTTGGCACAGAACTGCTGCGATGATGTCCTCCAGTTTCACATTGCCATTTGCGTCAGAGTCAAAATGGTGACATGATGGTGATCGGGAATGAAAAAGTTAAATGAGTAAATTATTTGCAGTCAGTTTTAACTGTTCACTACCTCGGCATCCTATTTGACCCTGAGATGAGCCTCCGATTCCATATCCTCTCCATCACAAAGACCGCCTACTTCCACCTCCGTTACATTGGTCATCTGTGCCATTGCCTCAGCATACTTGTTGCTGAAACCTTCGTTATCCAGGCTTGACTATTCCAATGCTCTCCTGGCCGGCCTCCCATCTTCCACTCTCCATCAACTTCAGTTTATCCAAAATACTGCAGCCCGACTCCTATCTTGCACTAAGTCCTGCTCTCCCATCACCCCTGTCCTTACTAGCCTATGTTGTTTCCCGGTCTTAAACTTTGTATTATGATTCAACTTAAATTTTAATTTTTCATCTTCATGTTTAAATCCCTTCATGGCCTCATCCCTATCTCTGTAACAGCCTCCAGCTCTACAATCCTCCAAGATATCTGCAATCCTCTGACTCTGGCCCATCCTAGCATCCCTTTGCACCACTATGGGTGTCTGTGCCTTCAACCATCTGGGCCCTAAGCTCTGGAAGTCCCTCCCAAATGCATCTGCCTCTCCACCTCTCTCTCCTCCTTTAAGACCCTCCTTAAAACCTCTTTGATCAAGTTTTTAGTCACCCCTTCTAATATCTCTTTCTTTGGCTCGGCATCAATTTTTATCTGATTTGCTACTGTAAAGCACCTTGGGAGGTTCTTTCTAAGTTAAAGGCACAATGTAATTGCAAGGTATTGTTCTACTTCTGTTCACCCTATTTTCCCTTTCTATTATTCCCTCCTTCTATAGTTTTATCATTTTAGCTTTACTTTCATTTTATGTCTATATAATATATCCTCTTTTAACTTTTCCATATATTTTCTGAGCCACTAAGATCCTACCATTTATTTAAGAGGTGGCTCCCACATAATTCAGTATTGGCCTTTGATTTACTAAAGATCCAGATCTAAAAGGAAATTCTTCCAATTGATTTATTGGGGGATGAAGTTTAACTTTGGTTTAAAAATACATCAAGAGAATAACTGTGTCATAGAAACATAGAAGATAGGAGCAGGAGTAGGCCATTCGGCCCTTCGAGCCTGCTCCGCCATTCAATGAGATCATGGCTGATCATCCAAATTCAGTACCCTGTCCCTGCCTTCTCCCCATATCCCTTGATCCCTTTAGCCTTAAGAAATATATCCAACTCCTTCTTGAATATATTTAATGAATTGGCCTCCACCGCCCTCTGGGGCAGAGAATTCCACAGGTTCACCACTCTCTGGGTGAAGAAATTCCTCCTCATTTCAGTCCTAAATGGCTTACCCCTTATCCTTAGACTATGACCCCTGGTTCTGGACTCCCTGGCCATCAGAAACATCCTTCCTGCATCTAGTCTGTCCAGGCCTGACAGAATGTTATAGGTTTCGATGAGATCCCCTCTCAATCTTCTAAACTCCAGTGAGTATAAGCCCAATCGACACAATCTCTCCTCATACGTCATTCCTGCCATCCCAGGTATCAGCCTGGTGAACCTTCGCTGCACTCCTTCCATGGCAAGAACGTCCTTCCTCAGGTAAGGCGACCAAAACTGCACACAATACTCAAGGTGTGGTCTCACCAAGGCCCTGTACAACTGAACCAAACATCCTTGTTCTTGTACTCGAACCCTCTTGCTACGAAGGCCAACATACCATTTGCCTTCTTAACCGCCTGCTGCAACTGCATGCTTACCTTCAGCGACTGGTGTACAAGAACACCCAGGTCTCTTTGCACTCCCCCTTCTCCCAATCTATTGCCATTCAAATAATAATCTGCCTTCCTGTTTTTGCCACCAAAGTGGATAACCTCACATTTATCCACATTATAGTGCATTTGCCATGTTTCTGCCCAATCACCCAACCTGTCCAAATCGTGCTGGAGTTTCACGACATCCTCCTCACAGCATACCCTCCCACCCAGCTTTGTGTCGTCTGCAAATTTGGAGATATTACATCCAATTCCCTCATCCAGATCATTAATATATATTGTGAACAGCTGGGGTCCTAGGACCGATCCTTGCGGTACCCCACTAGTCACTGCCTGCCACTCGGAAAACGACCCGTTTATTCCAACTCTTTGCTTTCTGTCCGCCAACCAGTTCTCTATCCAAGTCAATACCTTGCCCCTAATCCCATATGCCTTAATTTTGCACGCTAATCTCTTATGCGGGACCTTATCGAAAGCCTTCTGAAAGTCCAAATACACCACATCCACTGGTTCTCCCTTATCTATTTTACCAGTTACATCTTCAAAAAATTCCAGTAGATTAGTCAAGCATGATTTACCTTTTGTAAATCCATGTTGACTTTGTCCGATCCAGTCACTGCTTTCCAAGTGCTCTGCTATTACATCTTTTATAATGGATTCTAGCATTTTCCCCACTACCGATGTCAAGCTTACCGGTCTATAATTCCCCGCCTTTTCTCTACCACCTTTTTTGAATAGTGGGGTAACATTAGCTACCTGCCAATCCATGGGTACCGTTCCAGAGTCTATCGGGTTCTGGAAGATGACCAGCAATGCATCTACTATTTCTAGGGCCACTTCCTTAAGTACCCTGGGATGTAGATTATCAGGCCCTGGGGATTTATCGGCCTTCAGTCCCATCAATTTTCCTAACACCATTTCCCTACAAATACTGATTTCTTTCAGTTCCACCCTTTCATCAGACCCTATGTTCCCCGGCATCTCTGGGAGGTTATTTGTGTCCTCCTTTGTGAAGACAGAACCAAAGTATGTATTTAGTTGGTCTGCCATTTCTTTGTTCCCCATTATAAATTCCCCCGATTCTGACTGCAAGGGACCTACGCTTGACTTCACCAATCTTTTTCTCTTCACATATCTATAAAAGCTTTTACAGTCAGTTTTTATGTTCCCTGCAAGCTTACTCTCATATTCTATTTTTCCTTTCTTAATGAATCCCTTTGTCCTCCTTTGTTGAATCCTAAACTGCTCCCAATCCTCAGGATTATTGTTTTTTCTGGCCAATTTATATGCCCTCTCCTTGGACCTTATGCTATCCCTAATTTCCCTTGTTAGCCGCGGTTGGGTCACCTTTTTTGTTTTATTTTTATGCCACACTGGGATGAACAAATTCTGTAGTTCATCCATTCGGTCTTTGAATGTTTGCCATTGCCTATCCACCGTCAACCCTTTGAGTGCCATTCCCCAATCAATCCTACCCAACTCGCTCCTCAGACCATCGTAGTTTCCTTTATTTAAATTGAGGACCCTAGTCTCCGAGTCAACTACTTCATTCTCCATCTTAATGAAGAATTCGATCATATTATGATCGCTCCGACCCAAGGGGCCTCGTACAACAAGATTGCTAATGAATCCTTTCTCGTTACATAATACCCAGTCTAAGATGGCCTGATCTCTGGTTGGTTCCTCGACATATTGGTCCAGGAAACCATCCCGTAAACACTCCAGGAATTCCTCCTCCACAGTATTGTTACTAATTTGGTTAGCCCAATCTATATGTAGATAAAGTCACCCATGATGATTGCTGTGCCCTTATTGCACGCTTCTTTAATTTCCCTTTTAATGCCATCCCCAACCTCCACCTTACTGTTTGGAGGTCTATAAACCACTCCCACTAATGTTTTTTTCCCCTTAGTATTTCTCAATTACAACCGGGGTAAAATTCAACTTCAGCAGGGGTACACTTGAAAGGAAAATCGGCTGGAGTGTATAACGGACGGCTGATCCACTACCGCCTCTTTTGGGCCCATGCTAAAGTACAATTTGACTCTTCTTGTGCCGCCAAAGTGATTAAGTTAGTCTTTTGATGTCTTTTTAAGGACTGTGGCTTCTTAATGAAAGAATGTCTTGGCAACAGAGAGAAGTGGATGCCACCAATATCTTGTCAGCAGTGCAGCATCATGCTGGTTAACAAACCCTGTTTTGATTAGCTACGAAAAATAGATTTAAAAACCAATTTATGTCAAAAAGCAGTTTCCTTTTAACATTCATTTGTTCATGCATTTATTGTGGGGAAAAGTAGGCCAATGATACAGTGATGTGGACCCCGGAAAGTTGGGCATGGAGGCCTGAGGCCTACAACACACCTGGAGCACTCAGCATGTCCAATGTAGGCTGGGGACTGGCAGCCAGTGCACAAGTTGTCCATGAGGCCCATTACTCACCCCAAGTCCTGTTTAAATGAGATATCCACCTCATAATACAGCTGGCAGATACAACACTCATTTTGAATGGGTGCAGAAGGAAATCTTGCCATAAAAATGAATGGAAAAATATTTGGATACCCCTGCCCTTTGCCTTCCTTTAGCACCCCTGGCCTTTGGCACCAATAGCCCTTTGCCTAGTACCCTTCAAACCCCCCCCCCCATCCCCAACCCACCCACAGCCAAGAAAGTGCATAGTGCATAATAGGCAGCTATCAGACCTTCACTGGTTGCTCGTGTCCAATGATGCATTGTAAAATATATGCCTAGGCCACCAGGAAATTATGACCACGATCTTTATAGAGGAAGCTGGTTGAGGGTTGCCATGTCCCCTTTGCAAAAGCAATAGGTTTTTCCTCATAAAGGTGCTGGCTACTGCAGGAATGGCAGCCCCAAAAACAAAGGCTGCACCCAGGTTGAATGAGGGCTCCCTCCATGCTCTTGTGGAGGGAGTTAGAGGACATCAGAAGGTCCTCTTCCCTGGAAATGCAAGGAGGAGGCCTCCTCAGCAAACCAAAGCAGCTTGGCTGCAATTTGCTGAGGAAGTGAGTTCGAGGTCTGGGTCAGTGTCGAAAAAGGTTTAATGATCTGCTGAGATCACCTAAAGTGTGGCCTCTGTGTTCTGGGAAATGGAAGTTCAAGAGTGAGGGCTCAGGGAGAATTCCATGCAGAATGTTGGTGGTGACACTGAGCGCAAACCACCGTTTATTGGACAGATTATGCCTCAGGTTTTGAGAATGTTGGACTTATATTCATCTCCATGTGCCAGCCACCTGTGGTTGAAGCGTAACCTTACGCGAATCTGGCATGGATGAGTGCATACATTGCCTGATGGCCAGCAATGTGGTCGCCTGCTGCTGGATTGGCCACATGCAGACCCACAAGGGGTCGCTCCCCGCCCTCTTCCTCGTCCTCTTCCTCATTCTCTTGCTCTTCCTCCGAGGAGGCTGTGTGCTGAGCCACTTGTTCATGCAGCAGCACTAAGCCGCGCTGCTGTGCGATGTTGTGCAGGGCACAGCAGACCACGACGATTCTGGACACCCTGGCTGGTGCATACTGCAAGGCTCCTCCAGATCTGTCCAGGCATCGGAAGTGCATTTTGAGCAAGCTAATGGTTTGCTCGATGATGCTTCTGGTGGATATGTGACTCACATTGTACCGCTCCTCAGCATCGTTTGATGGCCTCCTCATCGGTGTCATAAGCCACTGTTTCAGGGGATAGCCCTTGTCGCCAAGAAGCCATCTGGAAAGTTGGGTTGACGGATGGAAGAGCTGAGGCACAGTAGACTGGCGCAGGATGAAGGAGTCATGGTAACTGCCAGGGTACTTTGCGCAAACATGCATAATGATCTTCCTGTGGTTACACAGCAGCTGGACGTTCAGGGAGTGGAATCCCTTGCAGTTGATAAATACAGCTAGGTTGTGTTGGGGTGCCCTAATAGCTACATGTGTGCAGTTTATGACGCCCTGCACCATTGGTAAGCCGGCCATATTGGCAAAGCCAACCGTACGCTGTCACACTTGGGCCACCCGTGGAGAAGTGGATGTAACTGTGCGCCTTTGCAAAGAGGGCATCAGTGACCTGCATGATGCAGGTGTGTGCGGCCGACTGGGAGATGCCGCTGATGTCTGCAGCTGATCCCTGGAAGGAGCCCGAAGCAAAGAAGTTGAGTGCGGTGGTGACTTTGACAGCAACTGGTAAGGAGTGTCCACACGCTCCTCTGGGCTGCAGGTGTTGGTGCAGCATTGTGCAGATGTCAGCGACTACGTCTCTCAAAAGTCTCAGCCTCCTTTGGCACTGCTGCTCAGTCATGCTGAGAAAGCTGATCCTCTGCCTGTAAACCCTGTGTTAGGGGTATCTCCTGCGGTGAGGTGCAGCTCTGCGCTGAGGCCCTCCGCCCTGTGCATCATCAGGTGGGTGAGGAAGAGGTTGGCGCTCCTGGTGCTAGTGCTTCTGTTGTGGTTGGTTGTGGTGCTACCGTGGCTGCTCTTCCTCCGAATCTGACGACCAGGATGAGAGGGTATAAATGGTCCCCATCCCCTTGCTATAGATTTCAGTTGAGGCAAGAAGCTTGCAAGCGCACATTCGAAGTGGCCTGAAATTATTCCCATCAGGTCACACTGCAGATGTGTGTCAGCTTGAACTGTCACAAGGTCAGTAGAGTTGCAAAATCTTATCCCAAACCTCCAGCAACAAAGTTGTTGCGTTTGAATGTCAGTCATGTTACAGGAGTGCTTTTAAAGTGCTGCACCAATAATGACTACATATCGTGTTCTCCACCAACTCACCCCTTGCAGCTGGCCTGTTTCTGACAAGGCGGGAAACAGGAGCCAGAAGCATGAAAATGGGAAACCACTATAAAAAAGAGGATTAGCAAGGTAGTTAACAGGCTGCTAACTGCCTTAACTACCTGTCCCACCAGTTCCAGTCGGGTCAGTTTGGGAGCGGCTGACCCGACACTCACGAAAATCGCGTGGGGGTGGGTTGGCAGTCTGAAGCCATTTTTTCCGATTTTCACTGCCCACCTGCCTCTAAACCCACCTCCTCAGGGCTATTAAAATCAAGCCCTATGTAAATGGCCTTTATCCAACCAGTTCAGACCATTTGTGCACACACACAAATAGCTTGGGCAAGATTATCAACCGCGTAGTGTATGACAAAACCGTGCCTGGGGAACTACTGCAGTCAAAACTTGTTTTTCCTGACTCTGATGGTGAGAAGAAATTGAAGGTTCCAGATCAGAAGAAGGAACTAGTAAGGATCAAAATCCATGTATCAAAATATATTATAAAATATAATAATAATTACTGAGTAAGTGACTGATTGCTGAACGACTGTGTATGGCACTGTGACACCATGCAGTACCCATGGTGATGAGGAGTGAGCATGTGTGGCTGTGAGGTTACATGCCAGACTGAAAGACTACATTATATTATTGTACCACAGGTGTAGAGCTCAAAGAAAACCTTACTGTGCTTTTCCAAACAAAAACCTCTTTTGTCATATTGATAAATTTAAACCTCTCAGATGATTTATCCCATCAAAGCCCTGAAATTCCACAGGGATTCTCCTTGTCTCTCGCCGTGACTTCAGTGGGACACCAATGGAACCCTCAGAGAATCCCATAAATGGCTGAATACAGCCATTTCTCTAGGGATTCTGCCAGTGTCCCACTGAAGTTACAGCGGGAGACAGGGAGAACCCCTATGGAATTCAGGGCCTATATATGTTACACTCTAGTCTTTTAAAAATAAAACATAACTTCTGCTTATTACATAGTATTACAAAGTATTTACAGCACAGGAACAGGCCATTCGGCCCAAGTCAGTGTTTCTGCTCCACATGAGCCTCCTCCCATCCGACTTCCTCTAACCTTGTTAACATATCCTTCTATTCCTTTCTCCCTCATGTGTTTATCTAGCTTCCCCTTAAATGCATCTATGCTATTCGCCTCAACCACTCCTTGTTGCAGTGAGTTCCACATTCTAACCACAATTTGGGTAAGGAAGTTTCTCCTGAATTCCCTATTGGATTTATTAGTAACTATCTTATATTTATGGCCCCTAGTTCTGATCTCCCTGCAAGTGGAAACATCTTCTCTATGTCTGCCGTATCAAACCCTTTCAGAATCTTAAAGACCTCTATCAGGTAGTGCAGGGGAATAGAACAGTTTCTGTTTCAGTCACCTAAGTGTCAGCCTAAACCATTCCTAGGTCAGACATATCACAGAATCACAGAAACCCCACAGTGCAGATAGAGGCCATTTTGGCCCATCGAGCCTGCACCGACACATATTCCACCCGATCCCCGTAACCCCTGCACCAACACATATCCCACCCTATCCCCGTAACCCCACTAACACTAAGGGTCAATTTATCATAGCCAATCAACCTAACCTGCACATATTTGGACTGTGGGAGGAAACCGGAGCACCCGGAGAAAACCCACGCAAACACGGGGAGAATGTGCAAACTCCACACAGACAGTCACCCGAGGCCGGATTCGAACCCGGGTCCCTGGCGCTGTGAGGCAACAGTGCTAACCACTATGCCACCGTGCCGCCCGATAGTATGATAGTACATCGGCTGCCCATGTCCTAACCCGCACCAAGTCCCGTTCGCCCATCATCCCTGTGCTCGCTGACCTACATTAGCTCCCGGTTAAGCAGTGCCTCGATTTCAAAATTCTCATCCTTGTTTTCAAATCCCTCCATGGCCTCGCCCCTTCCTATCTCTGTAATCTCCTTTAGCCCCACAACCCCCCGAGATAGCTGCGCTCCTCTAATTCTGCCCTTTTGCGAATCCCTGATTATAATCGCTCAACCTTTGGTGGCCGTGCCTTCTGTTGCCTAGGCCCTAAGTTGTGGAATTCCCTGCCTAAACCTGTCCGCCTCGCTACCTCTCTTTCCTCCTTTAAGACGCTCCTTAAAACCTACCTCTTTGACCAAGCTTTTGGTCACCTGCCCTAATTTATCCTTATGTGGATTGGTATCAAATTTTTTGTCTTAAAATACTCCTGTGCAGCGCCTTGGGACGTTTTACTACGTTAAAGGCGCTATATAAATACAAGTTGTTGTTGTTGTTGTTGTTGATCGGATACAGAGTAATATTCTCATTATCTGAATAATGGGCATCAGCCCATCTCAGAGGACCTCTGTTTTTCTAAAGCGGACTTACTCACTCCTTTCCCACTCCGATATGGCCAACTGCAATTTTTAATTTTAATAACACACCCTCCCCAAACCAGTGCGGTCCTCTTTAAATATGCAGATCAGGCTCCAATGGTGTTATCGGGACCCGATCGGCCATTTTAACCTGAGGCCTGAGTGGGGCAACAATGGTGGCCTCCCTGCCAGGCAAAAACAGCAAAAAGGGCCAGAAGATGCCCAGTAAAGTAAATTCTTTTAATTTTAGTTTCCATGTGGGCTAGGAAAAGCAGAAGTGTTCCTCTGGGCCTCACCTCGAAATCTTGAGCCTCCCTTGCCCTGGGGTTCCTCCCCGTCCCCTGACCAGGAGCACTTACCTTGTGCTGGGGACCGTAGCGTGATTTTAACAGCCAGGCAGCCGCTTCCTGCCAACCTCTCGGCCGTTTTGGTCCGAAAGTCAGCAAGTTGCATGATAATGAGGGCCAGCTGTTAAAATCGGCCGATAATTCCCACTGCCGCTCGCTTTGCCGCATTTTTGCCTGACAGTTAAAATCGAGCCAATCGAGTCTAACACAAGGTTCATGAAATCTTTACGGAAACAGTATTTCTGGGGAATACAAACTATTACATAATCCAAAAAAACACTTTAGCGCAATACTCAGGGAGCACGCCATTGACAGAGGTGCTGCCTTTTGGATGTGACACTAAAGCAAGGCCCTGTCTGCTTGTTCAGGTGGATGTAAAAGACCCCACACAGTCATTTTGAAGGAGAGCAGGGAGCACTCCCAGTGAAGTGGCTAACATTCATCCCTCAACCAACAACACCAAAACAGATTAACTGATTACTCACCTCATTGCTGTTTGTGGGACCTTGCTGTGTGCAAATTGGTTGCTGTGTTTTCTTACATTGCAACAGTAATGAATTGGCTAGGAAGTAGTTTGGGATGTCCTGAGGATGTAAAAGGCATTATATAAATGGAAGTCCTTCATGACACTGGGGTCTTAATTAAAAGCTGTGATTCTGTTCTTTACTACTAGTCTATGTATAAAAATGCCTCCAGTTAAAAAGTTGCAGTGTTTTTGAAGGCTAAGATTACCATTTCATTCCTTGCAAAAATACAGGTCACTGGCAATGGTAAACTGGTATTTTCTTCGAACATTTATTTAGTTAGGTTTAATTTTATTGGAGAAACTCCAAACTTCCATCATGAAATGCTTCTGCTGATTCAGGTATTATGTTAGAATCTTACAGCATCAAAGGAGGTCATTTGGCCCATTGTGCCTGTGCCGGCTCTTTGAAAGAGCCATACAATTAGCCCCACTCCCCTGCTCTTTCCCCACAGCCTTGCAAATTTTTCCTTTTGAAATATTTATCCAATTCCCTTTTGAAAGTTACTATTGAATCTTCAGGAAGTGCTTTCCAGGTCATAACAACTCGCTGCGCAAATATAATTCTCCTCATCTCCCCTCTAGTTCTTTTGCCAAGATATTTTATTGATTAGCACAAAGCTCTTCAGCAGCCTGGTCTGAGTAACGTTACTTGTTATAATAGAAAAGCCGTACGTATTTGAAATGTATATTTTTATGCAGGGCGTTATGCATCACAGAGCAGTTTGATTAGAAATGAGCTCGGCACCAAATATTAACTATTTCTCCTTATGTGGCTGGTGTCAAATTATTTGTCTTATAATTACTCCTGTGAAGTGCCTTGGGACGTTTTACTATGTTAAAGGTGCTATATAAATGCAATTTTTTTTTTAATTGTATTTTTATAACAGAGAAATTTGACATTCCACAGATATAAAAATTAGTTTTTCCGGGCCATAACATAAGAACATAAGAAATAGGAGCAGGAGTAGGCCATTCGGCCCTTCAAGCCTGCTCCGCCATTCAATGAGATCATGGCTGATCTTCTGCCTCAACTCCATTCACCAGCCCTATCGCCATATCCCTTGATGACTTTACTAGTCAGAAATCTATCGACTTCTGTTTTGAATATACCCAATGACTGAGCCTCCACAGCCCTCTGGGGTAGAGAATTCCAAAGATTCACCACTCCCTGTGAGAAGAAATTTCTTCTCATCTCAGTCCTGAATGGCCTACCCTTTATCCTGAGGCGGTGGCCCCTGGTTCTAGACTCCCCAGCCAAGGGAAACATTCTCCCAGCATCCACCCTATCAAGCCCTGTAATAATTTTGTATGCTTCAATGAGATCCCCTCTCATTCTTCTGAATTCAAGAGAATACAGGCCTAGTTTACTCAATCTCTTCTCATACGACAGTCCCGCCATCCCAGGAATCAATCTCGTGAGCCTTCGTTGCACTCCCTCTATGGCAAGTATATCCTTCCTTAGGTAAGGAGACCAAAATTGTACACAGTACTCCAGGTGTGGTCTCACCAAGGCCCTATATAATTGGAAATAACAACAGGAAATGCTGGAAAACTCAGCAGGCCAGGCAGCATCGGTGGAGAGAGAAACAGAGTTAACGTTTCAGGTCGATGAACTTTCGTCAGAACTGGAAAAAAAGCAGGAAATGGAAAGCAAGTTTGGGGCTGGAAAAAGGGGGAGGGGATGAAAGAACAAAAGGGAAGGTCAGTGATAGGATAGAAAGCAGGAGAGATTGAGAGACATTGAGAGACATTAAGAGATATTCAAGACAAGGGGAGGTGGAAATGGGACAGGTTAAGGAACAAAGGATGGTTCTAGATGGGGTGTGAATTGCGCTGGCAGAATGAAGGACAGCTGAAGGGAGGGAAGAAAAAACAAAAAGTGTGGATAAAAAAAAGAAAATGGGCCAGAAATTCCAGGCCAGAAGCGTGAGTACGGTCGGGTTACTCACGCATCTGGCCGTTGGAAATGCCGGCGTTCAGCAGGAACAGCGCATGCGGGGAACGCCGGCATTTCCAGACCCAGGTCTATTCACAGCGCGTGCGACTGCACAGGCAGTGCTTGCGCAGTGAACTTTGTAGATTTCACTGATGGATTCAGTGAGGGTAAGTCCCTAGAACTTGCACTTGAAAAAAGCAAGTGTAAAGTTGTTCATTGGCTGGGGAAGGAGATATATTTTATGGAGGAGCTTATGAAATGCAATATTTAGGTTTGGGAAAGGGAGGGAAGTTATTTTAAGAAATTTTAACTAAGTTTTAAACTTTAATTTTTTTTTTTTAAACGGGTTTTCAGAACGGTAGGTAGAAGGAGCAATTGTGGCTGTGTGAATGGAATGTGAGAATGAGTTATGTATGTATGTCCACATATATTCCTTTACGTATATGTATGTATGTTTTATATTCCTTTACTAATGTGTATGAATGTATATTTTTAATTATGATTTTCCAATAAGTTACTTTCTCTGAAAGTCATAATTAAATAATACATTCATACACATAAGTAAAGGAATATATACATAACACGCAAAGGAATATATACAGACATACATACTTTCAGAAGCTCCACGATAAGAAATATCTTCCTCCGCAGCCTCTGGAGCAACTGTACCCATGCTTTTTTCATGTGTAAGTTGTAATGACTGGACCTCACTGAAAGCATTAATGAAAGCGGCGAATTATACTGCGCACGCGCTGCCTGTGCAGTCGCACGCATTCTACCTCTGAACCCCTTCGTTCAGAGGACAGGAAATGCCGGTTTTCCCCACATGCACTGTGCATGCTGAAAACCGGCATTTCATCCGGCCAGATGCGTAAGTACCCCGACCGTACTAGCGCATTTGGAAGGGAATTATTGGGCCAACATTTTACATGTCAATAAAATAAAAAATTTAACAATTGCACAACTTGCCCCCTCGCATCTGCGACTGAGGGTCCAAGGAGGTGCATTGCGCAAGAGGTCATCATCGTACGTATCCTCACACTGTTCCCTTTGGGGAACTGTATGAAGTGGTGGAAGGATTTATGGCCGTGATTAACGCTCATTCCGTGACCGTAACCATCTTTGAACCAGCCATTAGGGTGGTTAGTCCTATGGCGGGCGGGTTTTACGGGCTCCCACAACCCATCTGAGGGGGGGGGGGCCACCAACACCCACGGACGTAAGCATCCCGCTGGATGTCCACCCAGAATTTAAAGTTGGAGCTCCGACTCCACTTGCCGGGACTGTCTGGAGTGGGGTTCAAAACCCTACTCCTTCTGGCCCAGCGGCGGGGATGCTTACTGCTACGCAAAAGGCCCACTCCGCACAAAAGGTGACACCCATACGTTTCCTGCTCCTTTTCCCTCCCCGTGACTGGAGCCCTATGCTGCCATTTCACGTTGCTAATTGGATTGGGCCTTTGTCATAGCGGTAGGATCCCCGCTGCTGGGCCAGATCAGGGTAGGGTGTCGAACCCCGCTCCAGACAGTCCCGGCAAGTGGAGTCGGAGCTCCGGCTCTAAATTCTGGATTGACATCCAGTGGGATATTTGCGTCCATGGGTGTGGGTGGCCCCCCTCCTTGTATAGCTTGTGGGAGCCCGTAAAACCCTCCCGCCATAGGACTAACCGCCCTAATGGCTGGTTCAAAGATGGTTACGGTCACGGAATGAGCATTAATCATGGCCATAAATCCTTCCACCACTTCATACAGTTCCCCAAAGGGAACAGTGTGAAGACACGTATGACGACGACATTGCTAAATAAATAAATGGAATTAAAAAAATTCTTTTAGGGCTTTTAAAAGTCTTTAAATTGCTTTAATTCTCTTTAAAACTACTTCAGATTACTCAAAATAATGTAAACATTTTAAAAAGTTTATAAAAGTTACCAAAATCTTCAAAAAACTTCCAAAAACCTATTTAAACTGCTGCTTTGCATGTAAAAATCCTTAGCAGCTTGACAGAAACATTGGGGGCGTGTCCAGTGAAACTGAGACCTCAAGGGGCGTGTCTCACTTACACTGCACGCTCCTGGCTTCGCGCTGGCTGCACTCCTGGGCGGCGTGACGTCATACGCTGCCCGGGAATGTGCTTTCTATTTCTGCAAGTTCAGGCGTCCCAGAAGCTGATCGGCACGAGCGCGGGGTAAGTGCAAATACGGGGCTTGCACGCGCTGCAAGCCCCGTTCTGGAATTTCTGGGCCAATATATATATGTGATAGGGGCCGAGGTTATGATCTGAAATTGTTGAACTCTGTGTCGAGTCCAGAGGGCTGTAGAGTGCCTAATCAAAAGATGAGGTGCTGTTCCTCGAGCTTACGCTGAGCTTCTGTGGAACAGTGCAAGAGGCCGAGGACGGTGAGGTCTGAGTGGGAATGGGGCGGTGAATTAAAATGACAGGCCACCGGGAGCTCTCGGTCCTCCTTACGGACTGAACGGAGGTGTTCCGCAAAGCGATCACCCAATCTGCGTTTGGTCTCCCCAATGTAGAGGAGACCACATCGTGAGTAGCAAATACAGCATACTAATTTGTGAGAAGTACAAGTAAATCACTGTTTCACCTGGAAGGGGTGTTTGGGGCCCTGGACAGTGGGAAGGGGGGGAGGTATAAGGGCATGTGTTGCATCTCCTGCGCTTGCATGGGAAGGTGCCGGGCGAAGGGGAAGGGGTGCTGGGGGTGCTAGAGGAGTGGACTAGGGTGTCGCGGAGGGAGCGGTCCCTACGGAATGCTGAAAGGGGAGGTGAGGGGAAGATGCGTTTGGTGGTGGGATCACTTTGGAGGTGGTGGAAATGCCGGAGGATGATCCGTTGAATGTGGAGGCTGGTGGGGTGAAAGGTGAGGACAAGGGAAACCCTATTGTGGTTCCAGGAGGGGGGAGCAGGGGTGAGGGCAGAAGTACGGGAGATAGCACGGACACGGTCGAGGGCCGTGTCAACCACAGTAGAGGGGAATCCTCGGTTGAGGAAAAAGGAAGACATGTTGGAAGCACTGGTATGGAAGGTGGCATCGTCGGAGCAGATGCAGCGGAGACGGAGAAACTGGGAGAATGCAATAGAGTCCTTACAGGGAGGAAGTGTAGTCCAGGTAGCTGTGGGAGTCAGTGGGCTTGTAGTGAATGTTTGTCAATAGCCTATCCCCAGAGATGGAGACAGAGAAGCCGAGGAAGGGAAGGGAAGAGTCGGAGATGGACCATGTGAAGGTGAGGGAAGGGTGGAAATTGGAAGCAAAGTGAATGAAATTTTCTTGTTCAGGGCGAGAGCAGGAGATGGCACCGAAACAGTCATCAATGTACCAGAAAAAGAGGTGAGGGAGGGGACCCGAGTAGGACTGGAACAAAGAGTTTTCCACATATCCCACGAAAAGGCAGGCATAGCTAGGAACCATGCGGGTACCCATAGCAACACCTTTGATTTGGAGGAAATGAGTGGAGTCAAAGGAGAAGTTGTTCAATGTGAGAACAAGTTCAGCCAGGTGGAGGAGGGTGGTGGTGGATGGGGACTGGTTGGGCCTCTGTTCAAGGAAGAAGCGGAGCGCCCTCAAGCCATCCTGGTGGGGGATAGAGGTGTAAAGGGATTGTACGTCCACAGTGAAAAGGAGGCGGTTGGGGCCGGGAAGCTGGAAACTGTTAAAGTGGTTGAGGGCGTCGGAAGAGTCGCGGATGTAGGTGGGAAGAGAGTGAACAAGGGGAGAAAAAATAGAGTCAAGATAGGAAGAGATAAGTTCCGTGGGGCAAGAACAGGCTGAAACGATGGGTCTACCAGGGCAGTCCTGTTTGTGGATCTTGGGAAGGAGGTAGAAGCGGGCTGTGCGGGGTTCGGGAACTATGAGGTTGGCGGCCATGGGGGGAAGATCTCCAGAGGAGATGAGGTCAGTGACAGACTTGGAAACGGTGGCTTGATGTTCAGTAGTGGGGTCATAGTCCAAGTGGAGGTAGGAGGAGGTGTCGGAGAGTTGGCATTCAGCTTCCGCTAGGTAGAGGTCGGTTCACCAAATAACAACAGCACCACCCTTGTCAGCAGGTTTAATGACAATGTCGGGGTTGGATCTGAGAGACTGGAGTTCTGCAAGTTCAGAGGGAGGTAGGTTGGAGTGGGTAAGGGGAAACAGAGAAATTGAGACGGCCGATGTCATGGCGGCAGTTAGCAATGAAAAGATCTAGAGAGGGTAAGAGGCCAGAGGGAGGGGTCCAGGTAGAACGAGAATTCTGAAAGCGGGAGAAAGGGTCAGCCATGCGGGGGGAAGACTCCTGGCCAAAGAAGTGGGCACGGAGGCGAAGGCAGCAGAAAAAGAGCTCAGCATTGTGCCGAGCTCAAAATTCATTGAGGTGGGGGCGTAAGGGGATGAAGCTCAGGCCTTTGCTGAGGACTGATCGTTCGGGGTCAGAGAGGGGAAGGTCAGAAGGGATACTGAAAATGCAGCAGGGGGTGAGATTGGGAGAAGGGGGGGTCAGAGGAAAGTGAAGGGGAAGAAGGTTCCGGAGGGGCGTTGGTGTTTAAAAGTTGATGAAGCTTGCGATCCTTGACATCAGAAAGGAAGAAAAAAAGTTTTTTATTGAAGTGTCGAATGAGTCGAAGGATGAAATGGAACTGGGGACGTGGACAGCTTTGAGATAGAGTGCGTCGGTGCTGCTGAAGACAGAGGTCGAGTGTATTCTTGTGGCGCCGCATGGCGTTGAACGTGGATAATTGGAGTAAGACTTCTTTACTCCTGTACTCAAATCCTCTTGTAATGAAGGCCAGCATACCATTTGCCTTCCTAATGGTTTGCTGCACCTGCACATTCACTTTCAATGACTCGTGTACAAGGACACCCAGGTCCCTTTGAGCATCTGCATTCCCCAATTTATCACCATTTAGGAAATACTCTGCCTTTCTGTTTTTTCTACCAAAGTGGATAACTTCACATTTATCCACATTATATTCCATCTGCCATGTTCTCGCCCACTCACTGAGCCTGTCAAGATTCCCTTGAAGCCTCTTCACATCCTCTTCGCAATTGACACTGCCACCTAGCTTTGTATCATCAGCAAATTTAGAAATGTTACATTTAGTCCCCTCATCCAAATCATTGATATAGATTGTGAATAGCTGGGGCCCAAGCACCGATCCTTGTGGTACCCCACTAGTCACAGCCTGCCATCCTGAAAAAGACCCGTTTATCCCTACTCTTTTTTTCTGTCTGTTAACCAATTCTCAATCCATGCTCGTATATTACCCCCAATTCCATGTGCCCTAATTTTGTTCATCAACCTCTTGTGTGGGACCTTACTGAAGGCCGTCTGAAAATCCAGATACACCACATCTACTGGTTCCCCTTTGTCCACTCCACTAGTTACATCCTCAAAGAACTCCAATAGGTTTGTCAAACAGGATTTCCTTTTCATAAATCCATGTTGACTCTGCCCAATCTTACTATTAGTTTCTAAGTGCCCAGTTATTGCATCCTTTATAATAGATCCCAGCATTTTCCCAACTACTGATGTGAGGCTAACAGGCCTGTAGTTCCCTGTTTTCTCTCTCCCTCCTTTCTTAATAGCGGGGTTACATTTGCTATCCTCCAATCTGCAGGAACCATTCCAGAATCTACAGAATTTTGGAAGATGTCAACCAATGCGTCCACTATTCCAATGGCTACCTCTTTCAAAACCCCAGGATATAGGTCATCCGGTCCTTGGAATTTGTTGACTTTTAGACCCATTAATTTTGCTAGTACTGTTTTTTTACTAATAATAATTTCTTTAAGTTCCTCATTCTCGTCACACCCTTGGTTTTTGCATATTTCTGGGAGGTTTTTTGTGACTTCCTCCGTGAAGACAGAAACAAAGGGCCAGTAATTCCGGTCCCAACGCGTGAGTACGGACGGGGTACTCATGCGTGGGCCCGTTGGAAGTGTCGGATTTCAGCATGCACAGCGCATGCGCGGGAAACCAGCATTTCCTCCAAGGGGTTCAGAGGTCCAACGCGTGCGCACAGGACTCTGCGCACACATGTTGAACTTCCTTCTTTTTGACAGGTTTGCCCGTGTGTAAGGGCCTGAACTTTTTAGAAATGTAAAAAGGAGACGTAAGGACTTGATTCTTTTAGGTAAGTGGTCTATTATTTTAAATTATAACATTTTTTCCACAGCTTTATTGTTTTTAAGGACTTTACAGTAAGGTAAGTTTATTTTTAGACCCGATTTCTTAAAAAATTATTTTTTTCAAAAATTTGATTAATTGTTTAAAATAGTTTTTTTTAAGTTATTTATAGTTCATTTAATTAGTGGGATGTTTTTTAAAATTTTATTTAAAGTTTAAGTAGTGTTTTGGGTGCCTGTAGTTTTCATGAGTTTGACAGTTCTTACTATCAAACTCATGAATGAAGTTTCCCCTCCCCTGATTGGCTGCCCAGTGCTCACCTGATCCCAGCCGGCACATCGCACTAACTACGCCGCTGGATCAGGCAAGCACAGCGCGCCGACAGCTGAACCGGGCCACAGAGAGGACTTCCAAGCAGTTCCAGGCTTCAGCTGTCGGCGCGCCGGGTAAGTGCACATCGGGGGCTTGCACGCGCGGCATGCCCCCGATCCTAATTTCTGGGCCAATGTATTTAATTAATTTCTCTGCCATTTCCTCATTCCCCATTATAAATTCTCCCATCTCTGACTGTAAAGGACCTACATATACCTCCGCCAGTGTTTTCCTTTTCACATACCTGTAGAAGCTTTTACAATCGGTTTTATATTTTTTGCTAATTTGTGCTCATATTCCATTTTCCCTTTCTTTATCAATTTCTTGGTCCCCCTTTGCTGATTTCTAAAAAGATCCCAATCCTCAGGCTGACCGCTTTTTCTGGCAACTTTTTCAGCTTCCTCTTTTGACTTAATACTAGCTTTAATTTATTTTGTTAGCCATGGTTGGATCACTTTTCCTTTTGGGTTTTTATGCCCTAGAGGAATATATGTTTGTTGCAAATTATGCATTATTTCCTTGAATGTTAGCCATTGTATGTCCATCTTCATACCTTTTAGTGTAGTCTCCCAATCTACCATGGCCAACTTGTCCCTCATACCCTTGTAGTTTCCTCTGTTTAGATTAAAGACCTTAGTTTCAGATTGGACTACATCACTCTCAAACTTAATATAAAATTCAATCATATTATGGTCACTTGTCCCTAAAGGCCCCTTTACCACAAAATTATTGATTAGCCCTTTTCCATTACACAGTACCAGATCCAGAATAGCCTATTCCCTGGTTGGTCCCTCCACATACTGATCCAAAAAACCATCTCGCATGCATTCCAAGAATTCGTCCTCCACACCATTAGTGGTAATTTGATTTGCCCAGTCAATATGTAGATTAAAGTCCCCCATGATTACCGTATTGCCCTTGTTACATGCACTTCTGATCTCTTGATTGATACTGTTCCCTACATTACCATTACTGTTTGGTGGCCTATACACAACTCCTACCAATGTTTTCCACCCGTTGCTGTTTCTTAGCTCCACCCAAACTGATTCCAGTTCTACATCACAATCTGCCAAGCCAAGATCTTTTATCTCTACTGTACCAGTCTCATCCCTTATTAACCTCCTACGCCACCTCCTATTCCTTTTTGTCTGTACTTCCTAAATGTTGAGTACCCTGGAACATTCAGTTCCCAGCTTTGGTTATCCTGCAACCATGTCTCTGTAATGGCAATTACATCATACCCATTTACTTCTATTAGTGCCATTAATTCATCCACTTTGTGCGAATGCTGCGTGCATTTAGATAAAGTGCCTTCAACTTTGCCTGTTTAATATTTTTCTGCTCTTTGACCCTCTTTACTGTTGGCTTTTGTTTCTGCTCCCTACTAGTTTTGCTGACTACTTTTCTAACTTGCACTTCCAGCTTTGTTTCTCTCCGTTCTTAGCCCACACTTAGGTTCTCAGCCTCCTGACGAACTAGTTTAAATCCTTCCCAACAGCACTAGCAAACGCCCCCTGTGAGGATATTGGTCCCGTTTCACAGAATCACAGAAACCCCACAGTGCAGATAGAGGCCATTTCGGCCCATCGAGCCTGCACCGACACATATCCCACCCTATCCCCGTAACCCCATGTATTTAATCCCCCCTAACACTAAGGGTCAAATTATCATAGCCAATCAACCTAACCCGCACATCTTTGGACTGTGGGAGGAAACCGGAGCACCCAGAGGAAACCCACGCAAACACGGGGAGAATGTGCAAACTCCACACAGACAGTCACCCGAGGCCGGATTCGAACCCGGGTCCCTGGCGCTGTGAGGCAACAGTGCTAACCACTATGCCACCCGTCCAGCTTGTACAGGTCCCACCTTCCCCAGAATCAGTCCCAATGCCTCAGGAATTTAAATCTCTCCCTCCTACACCATCTCTCCAGCCACGCATTCATCTGGTCTATTCTCCTATTTCTGCTCTCGCTAGCATGTGGCACTGGGAGTAATCCTGAGATTACTACCTTGGAGGTCCTGCTTTATAATTTTTTTCCTAGCTCCCTATATTCTGCTTGCAGGACCGCTTCCCTCTTTCTACCTATGTCATTGGTACCGATATGGACCACGACCTCTGGCTGTTCACCCTCCCCCTTCAGAATGTCCTGCAGCCACTCAGTGACATCCTTGACCCTGGCACCAGGGAGGCAACATACCATCCTGGCGTCACGTCTGCAGCCACAGAAACATCTATCTGTTCCCCTTACGATAGAATCCCCTATCACTATTGCCCTCACACTCTTTTACCTCCCCTCTTGTGCAGCTGAGCCACTCATAATGCCACGGACTTGGCAGAGAGGGAAATGGATCCAGGGGACTCCTGCACTACCTTCCTAGTTCTTTTACTCTGTCTGGTGGTCACCCATTCCCTGTCTGCCTGTGCACTCTTTACCTGCGGTGTGACCACCTCGTTAAATGTGCTATCCACGAAGATATCAGCCTCATGGAAGCTCCACAGTGCCTCCATCTGCAGCTCCAGCTCCGAAATGCGGATTTCGTGTAGCTGCAGCTTGAGGCACTTCCTGCACACGTGTTTGCCCTGGACACCGAAAGTGTCCCTGATTTCCCACATAGCACAGGAGGAGCACTCCACGTTGCCGAGCTGCTCTGCCATGTCCTACCCTTAATTTACTCCCTTTACTTCCTTTAAATTATGGAATATTAAATACACTAGGGACCTTACTTCACTTTAAACACTATTTACTCTAAACTAGAGACCTTACTTTTACTTTAACAACTGGACTGTAGAAATACTCACCAGGTCCTACTTACCAATCAGCTCCTTCCCTTGTGCTGATGTCACTTTTAATCTCTGACGTCACTTTTGAATGTTGCCTGTTGAGGTCCGCTCTTGCTGCTGTTATCAATAGCTCAGTCTGGGCCTCGAGCCTCGCGCTTTATTTCCTCACTCCTCCTTCACCTGTTCCCTCACAGGTCGGTCCGCTCTCGATGCTGCTCCCAATAATGTTTGTTTAGCAGTCAATACGCTGTTAAAACCTCAGTTAAAACCCCAGTTACACCTAATCCAACAAGACCTAACATTTAATGGGGTATTTAACAGCGATATTACCGCGGAAAAGCCTAAGTTTTCATCAGTTTCACAGATTTCACTGATTACACTGATTGCTGGCTATGGGGGGGTGGCGGGTCCACAGGGCAGCCAGTGTTGGAGCAGTGAATGACTGACCGCAACTTCAGGATTTCCACGTTTAGATGCGCATGCGCTACATCCTGAAGTTACGGTCAGTTTCAGAGGGGTAATAACAGCGAACACTCTTAGTTTACCGTTTCTACCCATCGCAAATTCTGGGCCATTAACCCTGAGGAGACTGAAGAGTTCTTTTGCTTTCTGAAAAGTAAACGCTTCCAATTGGACTTCTTTAAAGATGGCCTGTCTCGTTCTCGCTTTCACAGTGTCAGCTGTGGCTCAGAGGGTGGCACCCTCACCTCTGAGTTAGAAGGTTACGGGTTCAAGTCTCACTCCAGGGACTTGAGCACATAAAGCTAGGCTGACACTCCAGTGCAGTGCTGAGGGAGTGCTGCACTGTCGGAGGTGCCGTCTTTCAGATGAGATGTTAAACTAAGGCCCTGTCTGCTCTCTCAGGTGGACGTAAAAGATCCCATGGCAATTTGTCGAAGAAGAGTAGGGGAGTTGTCCCGTGTCCTGTCCAATATTTATCTCTCAACCAACATAACAAAAACAGATTATCTCGTCATTATCACATTGCTGTCTGTGGGAGCTTGCTGTGCGCAAATTAGCTGCTGCGTTTCTCACATTACAACAGTGACTACACGTCAAAAGTACTTCATTGTAAAGCGCTTTGAGACGTCCGGTGGTCATGAAAGGCGCTCTATAAGAGCAAGTCTTTCTTTCTCTCTGATCGTCAAGTTAAAATATTCAATTATCTTTAAAATACATGTATAGTAGGGTAAATTTTACACATTCATGCTCCTAGTGCAGAACTTCAGCCACCGGGACCATATATTCGGAGTATGGGCCTTGACATCAGCGGAGCCTGCTGGATTTTCCATTAATCTCATAAGGAGAGGCTCCTTATAAAATTACTCATGTAATCTTACCACGCTAGTATAATGCCTTCTAGTCAGGTACCTGTCAAATGAATTGCATTATTTTAAATGGTTTTAAATTATTTTCTCAGAGAGAATATGTGACACTATAATTTGTCTTAAATAGTATTATTTACTACATTTTATATTAACAAGAATATACACAGATTTTAATGAAATGTATACATTAGTCAAGGTTCTGTTTGTTGGATAAAGTCTCAGACCTGGTTTTAACAAAATCAGAATCTAATACATAGAATTAGAGTCATAGAGTTATACAGCACAGAAAGAGGCCCTTTGGCCCATCGTGTCCATGCCAGCCATCAAGCCCTGTCTATTCTAATCCCATTTTCCAGCACTTGGTCCATAGCCTTGTATGCTATGGCGTTTCAAGTGCTCATCTAAATGCTTCTTGAATGTTGTGAGGGTTCCTGCCTCTACCATCCTTTCAGGCAGTGAGTTCCAGATTCCAACCACCCTCTGGGTGAAAAAGTTTTTCCTCAAATCTACTCTAAATCTCCTGCCCCTTACCTTGAAACTATGCCTCCTGATTATTGACCCCTCTACTAAGGGGAAAAGTTCATTTCTATCTACCCTATCTATGCCCCTCATAATTTTGTACACCTCAATCAGGTCCCCCCTGAGTACACCACTGGACTCAGGCTTCCAGTCACAAAAACAACCTTCGACCATCACCCTCTGCCTCCTGCCACTAAACTAATTTTGGATCCAATGTGCCAAATTGCTCTGGTTCCCATGGGCTCTTACCTTCTTGACCAGCCTCCCATGTGGGACTTTATCAAAAGCCTTATGGAAGTCCATGTAGACTACATCAACTGCACTACCCTCATCCACACACCTAGTCACCCCCTTGAAAAATTCAATCAAATTGGTCAGACATGATCTCCCCCTGACAAAGCCATGCTGACTATCCCTGATTAATCCCTGCCTCTCCAAGTGGAGACTAATTCTGTCCCTCAGAAATTTTTTCCAATAATTTCCCTACCACTGATGTTAGGTTCACACGCCTGTAATTCCCTGGTTTATCCCTACTACCCTTCTTGAACAATGGTACTACGTTAGCTATTCTCCAGTCCTCTGGCACCTCCCCTGTGGCCAGAGAGGTTCTGAAAATTTGTGTCAGAGCCCCTGCAATCTCCTCCCTTGCCTCACGCAGCAGCCTGGGATACATCTCATTTGGGCCTGGGGATTTATCCACTTTTAAGCTCGCTAAAACCGCTAGTACCTCCTCCCTTTCAATACTCATTTGTTCAAGTATATCACAATTTCCCCTGCCTGATTTCTATGCCTACATCACCCTTTTCCATAGTGAACACTGATGCAAAATATTTATTTAAAACCTCACCTACATCTTCCGGCTCTACACACAGATTGCCACTTTGGTCCCTAATGGGCCCTATTCTTTCCCTGGTTATCCTCTTGCCCTTAATATACTTATAAAACACCTTGGGATTTTCCTTTATTTTGCCCGCCAGTGTTTTTTCATGCCCCCTCTTTGCTCTCCTAATTTCTTTTTTAAGTACCCCCTGTATTTTCTATACTCCTCCTAGGGCTTCCACTGTTTTTAGTCCTTTGTATCTGCCAAAAGCCTCCCTTTTTTTCCTAATCGATTCTTGTATATCCCTTGACATCCAGGGTTCCCTGGGCTTGTTGGTCCCACCCTTGACCTTTACGGGAGCATGTTGGCATTGTACTCTCTCTATTTCCTTTCTGAAAGACTTCCATTGCTCTGATGTGGATTTTCCTACAAGTAGCTGATCCCAGTCCATTTTGGCCAGATCCTGCCTTATCATATTAAAATCGGCCTTCCCCCAATTTAGAACCTTTATTTCCAGTCCATCTTTGTCCTTTTCCATGACTACCTTATATCTCACTGAATTATGGTCACTGTCACCAAAATGCTCTCCTACTGACACATCTATCACTTGCCCGGCTACATTCCCTAGAATTAGGTCCAGTACCGCCCCCTCTCTTGTAGGACTTTCTACATGCTGGCTCAAAAAGCTCTCCTGGATGCACTTTAAGAATTCCGCATACGCTAAGCCTTTCACACTTTGACTATCCCAGTTAATATTGGGGAAGTTGAAATCCCCCACTATTATTACCCTATTATTTCTACACTTCTCTGAGATTTGCCTACATATCTGTTCCTCTATCTTCCCCTGACTGTTTGGGGGCCTATAGTACACTCCCAGCAAAGTGCTTGCTCCCTTTTTGTTTTTAAGTTCTACCCATATGGCCTCATTAGAGGAACCTGCTAATATATCATCCCTCCTTACAGCAGTAATTGACTCTTTGATTAATATTGTGACACCCCCTCCTCTTTTACACCCCCCTCTGTCTCGCCTGAAGATTCTATACCCCGGAATATTGAGCTGCCAGTCCTGCCCCTCCCTCAACCATGTCTCTGTGATAGGAACAATATCATACTCCCATGTGTTCATCAACACCTTCAATTCATCTGCCTTACTCGCAAGACTCCTTGCATTAAAATAAATGCCATCCAGCCTTGCCATACTTCCTTGTGCCTTATATATTTGCTCTGCCTTCCAGGCAGACTTGTTTTTTCCTCTATATTTGGCTGTGCATCACCCCCTACTATAACTCCACTCCGTATCCCATCCCCCTGCCAAGTTAGTTTAAACCCCCCCCACAACAGTTCTAGCAAATCTCCCCGCAAGGATATTGGTCCCGTTCCGGTTCAGGTGCAACCCGTCTGACTTGTACAAGTCCCACCTTCCCCAGAAACAGACCCAGTGATCCAGGAAACTAAAACCCTCCCTCCTGCACCAACTCTTTAGCCACACATTTATCTGCTCTATCCTCCTATTCCTATACTCACTAGCATGTGGCACCGGGAGTAATCCAGAGATTACAACCTTTGAGGTCCTGCTTTTTAATCTGCTACCTAGCTCCCTAAATTCTTGTTGCAGGACCTCATCCCTCTTTCTACCCATGTCGTTGGTACCAATGTCAACCACGACCTCTGACTGTTCGCCCTCCCCCTTCAGAATGCCCTGCAGCCGTTCAGTGACATCCTTGACCCTGGCACCAGGGAGGCAACATACCATCCTGGAGTCACGTCTGCGGCCACAGAAACGTCTGTCTGTTCCCATTACGATAGAATCCCCTATCACTATTGCTCTCCCACTCTTTTTCCTCCCCTCCTGTGCAGCTGAGCCACTCATAGCGCCAGACTTGGCTCTTGCTGCATTCCCCTGAGAAACCATCTCCCCCATCAGTATCCAAAACGGAAAATCTGTTGAAGAGGGAGATGGACCCAGGGGACTCCTGCACTACCTTCCTAGTTCTTTTACTCTGTCTGGTGGTCACCTATTTCCTGTCTGCTTGTGCACTCTTTGCCTATGGTGTGACCACCTCATTAAATGTGCTATCCACGAAGATCTCAGCTTCACGGATGCTCCACAGTGACTCCAGCCGCAGCTCCAGCTCCAAAACACGGATTTCGAGTAGCTGCAGCTTGAGACACTTCCTGCACATGTGTTTGCCCTGACACCGAAAGTGTCCCTGACTTCCCACATAGCACAGGAGGAGCACTCCATGCAGCCAAGCTGCCCTGCCATGTCCTACCCTTAATTTACTCCCTTTACTTCCTTTAAATTAAAGAATATTAAATACACTAGGGACCTTACTTCCCTTTAAACACTACGGCCTAGAAATTCAGTTGCGTTTGCGCCCACTTATTGGCTATAAAGTGGTTTGCGCCTAAAGTTTTTTACCGCCCGAAATTCAGATGGACCCTAACATCGGCGTTAGCCGGTAGCGCTGCGCCGGCACCGATGACATCACCGGTGTGCGCAGCGCCCCGGTTACAATGCTATTCTGGCCCGATGGCCAAATTCAGTTGCGGCCGCCTTGCCCGTGGCAGCCGCAAACAGCGTTTGTGAAACGGGGTCTCGCAGCTCCGAAAGGCCGGCGCATAAAGGTGGAGCGGCGGCCGGCCGCTTTCCCGGCGGCCGCCTGCCCGCACCTCCCTCCCCGGACTCCTGCACCACCCCCCCGCGGCACTGATGTCTGTGTTCCGCGAGCCCGGCACTTTTCCGTGGTGCCGGGCTCATTTGCCGGGGGAATCCACCGGTGATCTGACAGCTGCAGGCAGCTCCTCCTTAAGAGAAGGAGGAGGCCTGCAGTACCCCAGCCTGCCGCACCGCATCGGGTGCCGCAGCGGGAGCTGAACGCCTGAAAGTGACATTTAACGCCCCTAGCGAGGCGGCCAAACCCTGCAATAGCGCCCGCCGCCGTCTTGGCCCGTCGCAACTGAATTTTAGGCGGGCGCTACGGGAATCCTGGCGAGCGCTAAATTTCGGGCGCAAAAGACCTGGCGGGGCCATACCGAATTTCTAGGCATACTTACTCTAAACTAGCGACCTTACTTTTACTTTAACGACTGGACTGTAGAAATACTCACCAGGTCCTACTTACCAATCAGCTCCTTCCCTGGTTGTGACATCACTTTAGCGGTTTCGCAGTTGTTGTTGTTTGACTGCTCCCACTCTTGGACTCTTTCCTTGGTGTAAAGTAAGAACCAACTTCTACAGGGTGAAAAGTTAGGAAAAACAAAGGCGAAGCAAGGGAGCTCCTCCTTCCAATCCTCACCTCACTCCCTGACTCACCCAGCTCGCAGCACTCTGTTCAAACCGCACTCAGTGCAAAATCGCACTTCAAAGCCTGTTTTTATAGGCCCTGAAACAAAGGAGACTTGCTGAGCCCAGCTACAGGAGAACCAGTATAATCTAGTTTCCCTAATTAACTGCCTTCAGCTGCTCTGAATTGTCGGCCTTGTATATTTCTTTATAACCCTGCTTAAAGCTGGGAAATTTAGATTTTAAACAGTAAACAGTAACAGTAAATGTGAAATTAATTAGAATTTACAGCACAGAAACAGGCCATTTGGCCCAACTGGTCTATGCTGGTGTTTATGGTTCACACAAGCCTCCTCCGACCCTATTTCATCTAACCCTATCTGCATATCCTTCTAATACAGGGATATCCAAGTTTTTGTCTTTGTGGGCCACACAGCAGCATGGGTGCCACATATTGGCCTGGAATTCCTCAACAGGTTCTCCCGATTTCCCGCCATAACCTCGGCCAGAGATTGGTGGAACCTGTGGAGAAATGGCATAAATGGCAGAATTTACAGGCTATAAAAGTTAAATCTATATTCCCATTAACCTGCAAATATCACAAATAAATCTTGTGTTCTGAAATGTATCCACTAATAAGGTAAATACACTAAAAACAACCCTTTCCGATCTTCTAAGCCCACAAAACTCCAACAGGACAAACCAGCAAATAAAACACTTGAACAGGACTATGTTACCTGGGCTACAGGATGTCCAAGGCTCAGGGCTCACATTGCACATTGAATGCCCCCGGTGTAACTGGTGATGTTATAAATATTACCCCTTCCCCATCATAGGAAGCTAGTAGAGCTTTCTAACTTTGTTTCTTAACTAGCAGGCTGAACCAATTTTGTTCAGTTAATCAACCACTAGCTCCCGTATTTTTGCTAAAAGAATCAAATAGTAAATTGGAGATGGTGGCCTGCATTTAACAATTTCAGAATAATTCAAGCTCTCGGTTGTATATTTGGAATCTTTGCCTCAGCTATTCCTCCACCACCTTTGTTAAAAATCACATTAAAAAAGGACTGGCTGAAATATCTACCCAACACAGAAATGTTGTAGTATGAAGCTAGATATAAATAATCAGTGTATGGATCATGATAGATCCTGTCCTACTGGGGTAATCGATGTGCCATCTGTGAAATGAAGCTAATCAGCAGTGTTGGTTGCAAAGCTGTATTGATATCAAGTTTGGCTCAATTATTTTCAAGTGCTTTATCTCCTTGGACATTTAGGCCTAAAAATTCAGTGGGCTGCGCCACCCGTTAGTGCCTTAAGAGGGCGCTAAGTGGGTTGGAAGCCACTGGCCACGTCTCCCGCTAAATTCAGCGGGACGCTAATGGCGGCGCTAGCCAGTAGCGCTGCGCCGCTACCAATGATGTCATCGGTGTGCGCAGTGCCCCGCTAACGCCCTGATCACGATATTTAGATGCGCCCCCTGCTTTAACGTCGGACGCTATTTGCGACCGGTTCGGGGGGCCTACCTGCGGCGGTAGAGACACTAATTAAAGGAGAGGTGTGGGGCGGCCATTTTTTTTGCTGGCCGCCTGCCAGCACCTCTCCGCACTGCCGTCCCCGGCCTCCTGAGCACCCCCCCCCCCCCCCGGCGGAGTGCCGACTGCATTCCAAGAGCCCGGCACTTCTCCTCGGTGCCGGGCTCTTTTGCCGGCACTCGCGATCCTCGATCACGCTGCACAAGGCCCCTCCCCTTTAAGAGGGGGAGGAAGGCCTGCAGTACCGCAGCGCGCCGTGCCGCAGCGTGTGGCGCTGCGGCACGTTGCACAGCGATATTCAGCTGCAGCGCTCCAAGAGGGATGCAGGGCACCTCCAGTAGTGCCACGCTTCCCTCTGGGGTGCACAAACTGAATTTCCGGTGGGCGGCCGCGACT
This sequence comes from Somniosus microcephalus, assembly GCF_052327205.1. Classification (NCBI taxonomy): domain Eukaryota; kingdom Metazoa; phylum Chordata; class Chondrichthyes; order Squaliformes; family Somniosidae; genus Somniosus; species Somniosus microcephalus. Next base: position 222,285,166 of record NC_140987.1, read on the forward strand.
GCTTCCGGGGCGCTACTTTTAGCGCCCTGGCGAGGCTGGCGCCCCAAACGGGGCTATAGTGAATTTCTAGGCCTTAACCTTTTAGGAGATTAAAAAGCATAAGTAGCGCCAAATGAAACAAAGAGAGAACTTGCATTTATATAGCACCTTATCATTTCCTCAGACATCCCAAAACACCTCACAGCCAATGGATTAATTTTGAGGTACAGAAAATGTTACATTGGCAAATGTGGCAGGCAATTAGCAGACAGCAAAGTCCCACAAGCAACAAATGAATGAATGATCAGCAAATCTATTTTTGGTTGTGTTGAAATCAGGAAGAAGGCTGGCCAGGACACTTGGGGAATGCCCCTGCTCTTCTGCGAATAGTGCCATGGGATCTTTTACATAAACCTAGACAAGCAGAAAAATAAGGGTAGAAGTCAAATGGGCCAAGCTCCCAATCTCCTCCTATAGCCTTTCAGTATACAGTAATTAAGTAATGATTGCACAATCATGTACTTTTTGACAATATTGGCAGCTATTTTAGTATTTCATAATATCTATGGATATTTTAGAAGCATTTCAGGTAGATGGCAGTACAAAAAACCCAAGGGTGCAGCAATCCAATTTTGCCTCTTAGTGCATTAACTATGGGTTCACCATGTGATGTCAAAATTGTAGTGTACTTAAAATATCCAAGGTGAAAATTGTATTATGGTATGTATATTTATATAATAAAAAGTTGTGTGTCTGTAATGTGTGCCATGACCACGATATCTCTTGTGACCGCCTGTCAGTTTTTTTCTTTGAATGGCTGTCAGTTTCATTTTTCCTCATTGTGTAAATGTATTTTCTTCTCCTCTCTATGTTTTTCTCATTTCTAATTGGAGATTTTCTACTTACATTATTCAAAACTTTCTGCTAAATTTAATGTTTATCCTCAATTATTTTTCACCAAAGGAAAATGTTCCCAGTCACGTTATGGCAACAAAAGAATTCTGCCCAATCACGGGGGGGAAAAAATAATTTCTTCAAGGTAGAGCCACTGTGGCAGTTCTTCACCCACCCCAGTATTCATAAGAACATAAGAATTAGGAGCAGGAGTAGGCCATATGGCCCTTTGAGCCTACTCCGCCATTCAATAAGATCATGGCAGATCTTCGACCTCAACTCCACTTTCCTACTCGATCCCCATATCCCTTGATTCTCCAAGAGTCCAAAAATCTATCTATCTCAGCCTTGAATATACTCAACGACTCAACATGCACAGCCCTTTGGGGTAGAGAATTCCAAAGATTCACAAACCTCTGAGTGAAGAAATTCCTCCTCATCTCAGTCTTAAATGGTCGACCCCTTATCCTGAGACTATGCCCCCTAGTTCTAGACTCTCCAGCCAGGGGAAACAACCTCTCAGCATCTACCCTGTCAATCCCCCTCAGAATCTTGTATGTTTCAATGAGATCACATGTCATCCTTCTAAACTCCAGAGAGTATAGGCCCAATCCACTCAATCTCCCCCCATAGGACAACCCTCTTGTCCCAGGGATCAATCTAATGAACCTTTGTTACATCACCTCTAAGGCACGTATGTCCTTTCTCAGATAAGGAGACCAAAACTGTGCACAGTACTCCAGGTGTGGTTTCACCAAAGCCCTGTACAACTGTAGCAAGACTTCCTTACTCTTGTACTCCAACCCCCTTGCAATAAAGGCCAACATGCCATTTGCCTTCCTAATTGCTTGCTGTACCTGCATGCTAACTCTCTGTGTTTCCTGTACAAGGACAACTAAATCTCTCTGAACGCCAACACTCAATAGTTTCCCACCATTTAAAATATATTCTGTTTTTCTATTCTTCCTACCAAAGTGAACTTCCTCACACTATACTCCATCTGCCACCTTATTGCCCACTCACTCAACCTGTCCACATCCCGCTGCATGCTCCCTGTGCCCTCTGCACAGCTTACTTTCCCACCTAGCCTTGTATCGTCAGCAAACTTGGATACATTGCACTCGGTCCCTTCATCCAAGCCATCAATATAGATTGTAAATAGCTGAGGCACAAGCACTGATCCTTGCAGCACCCCACCAGTTACAGCCTGCCAACCCAAAAATGACCCATCCATCCCCACTCTCTGCCTTCCAACCAGTCCTCCATCCACACCAATATATTACCCCTAATCCCACAAGCCCTCATCCCACATTACAACCTTTTATGTGGCATGTTATCAAATGCCTTTTGGAAATCCAAATATACTACATCCACTGGTTCCCCTTTATCTAGCCTGCTAGTTACATCCTCAAAAAACTCGAATAAATTTTTTAGAAACAATTTCCCTTTCATAAAACCATGCTGACTCTGCCCAATCATACCATGGCCCTCCAAGTGCCCCCCCCCGCCCCCAATAATGGACTCCAACATTTTCCCGCTGACCGATGTCAGGCCAGCTGGTCTGTAGTTTCCTGTTCTCTCTCTCCCCCCCTTCCTGAAGAGCGGGGTCACATTTGCTACCCTCCAATCCACTGGGACCATTCTTGAATCTGGGGAATTTTGGAAGATCACAACCAATGCATCCACCATCTCCGTAGCCACCTCCTCCAGAACCCCATGTTGTAAGCCATCAAGTCCAGGGGACCCGCCAGCTCCCAGTTCCACTAGCCCCTCAGGCACTTTTTCTCCACTGACATCAATCACCTCAAGTTCCTCACTCCTATTAGCCTGCACAGCTCCTCATTATTCCTGATATGCTTCTTGTGTTTTCTATTGTGAAGACAGATACAGAATATTTGCCTAAAGTCTCTGCCATTTCCCCACTCCCCATCACAATTTCATCTGTCTCAGCCTCCAAGGGACCAATGCCCACCCTTGCTACTCTCCTCATTTCCACATACTTGTAGAAGCTCTTACAATCTGTTTCCATAAAACCTGCTAGTTTACTCTCATACTCTATCCTCTCCCTTCCTATCAATTCCCTGGCCATCCCTTGCTGGTTTCTACAGCTCTCCCAATCCTCAGGCTCACCACCACTCTTTGCAACATTACAAGTCTCCCCTTCTGATCCAATACCATCCTCAACTCCTTTAGTTAGCCATGAATGGATCACCTTTCCCATGGAGCTTTTATTTCTCAATGGAATATATATTCGTTGAGAATTTTGGAATTTTTAAAAAGTTTTTGCCACTGCTTATCTACCGTCATACCTTTTAATCTAATTTACCAATTTACCTTAGCTAACTCACCCCTCATACCTATGTAATTGACTCTCGTTTCCGACTGAAGTATTTCACTCTCAAATTCAATGTGAAATTTTATCTTATTATGATCACTGTTCCCCAGAGGATCCTTTACTATGAGATTACTGTATTGTATTGTCTCATTACACAATACAAAATCTAAAGTAACCGGTTCCCTGGTTGGTTCCATGACTTATTGTTCAAAGAAACTGTCTCGAATTCATTCCATGAACACGTCCTCCACACTACCTTTCCCAATTTAATTTGCCCAGTCTATATGAAGATTAAAGTCCCCCATGATTATTGTATTACCTTTGTTACAAGCTCCTGTTATTTGTTGATTAATACTCTGTCCAACGGTATAGCTATTGTTTGGGGGCCTATAAACTACTTCCAGCAGTGTTTTGTGTCCCTTGTTATTTCTTATCTCCACCCATACTGATTCTACTTCCTGATCTTCCGAGCCAAGATCCTTTCTCACAACTGTCCTTATGCCATCCTTTATTATCAGGGCTACCCCCCTCCTTTTCCATTCTGCCTGTCTTCTAAACATCAAGTACCCTGGAATATTTAGCTCCCAACCTTGGTCACCTTGCAACCACATCTCTGTGATGGCTATTAGATCAAAGCCATTTATCTCTATTTATATACCCTTAAAAATAACATTTCTGCTCTTTTTTAACATGAACAAAACAAAAATGCCCATTTCCAAGCGCACCTTACCTTGTGCAAAAGAAGTAGTCAGTCACGTAAGTCTCATCCCAAGTCTCCTTCTACAATGGGCCTGACCTCTTCTCCTCAACTCCCACTGGCTTCCAATTGGAGCACCAGGGTTATCTCCACTGTCACTTCTAGCATGCTGGGTTCTGAGTGCCTGGGACTACAACTCCCAGCACACACAAGCAATTCAAGGCACGATGCACTGAAGCAGCACAGGATCTGGAACTTTGTAAGCAACAGAAATAAGGGCTACAGTCCATCTATGATCTTCAATCAGGGCTGCAGGCCCTAAACCACCAATGAGCAAAGACATGGAAGATCCACTGTACGATAAAATATATTAGGAATCAGAAATTGAATTTTGCTCTTGGCTATTTGGTGGGATTACAACAAATAACTCTGTTGTACAGTACTTGGAACAATTAGGGTTATATTAATGTGTTATTTAAAGGTTCATCAGTTTTTGTGTTGTTACCTTCTGTTAACGTGCCTTGTGTTCCAGTTAGAGTAGCCAGATTTACCAGCAGAGACTGAGCACTGTTACATTTAATGGGAAACCACTCATAGACCCATTTATGTAGCTGGCAACAAAGCAGACTGGGTAGCCTCATCAGGCATGTGGAGAATGAAACTGCTTCTAGAACAAGAAAAGCCTATTTTCTACATTGAATTGGATAGTGGAACTTTTTACTTGTTTACTCATTGCACTCTTTTATTCATTAGCTCATTTACTTGTTTGCCCATTTTACACTCATCGCACTCATTTACTTGTTTACCAATTTTACTGCTTTACAATTATTTGCTAACTTGGAACACACACTGCTATCTGAACACTATTGGATATACCTTGTGGCTCTCACCTGAGTCAGGCCAGCACTTCAGCTGCCTAAAAAGAAGGCTGAATTAATGTGGCGTTCGGGCGGGAAATAGGGGGTTCAGTTTTCAGATGCAATTTTAACTGTGTGGCTGTTCCATTGGCACCAGGTGTGGTGGGTTAAAATCACCCCTTCTCTTTCATTATATCAAAATCATTCTGCCCCTTTTTAATATGTCACTTCTCAAAATTGGAGCTTGATCAAAATTAAAAGTGGAGCATTGAGCTCCCTGAACAATGATATATAGTTTAATCTGAAAATTCTTAAATGAAAACTTGCATATCCAAGGTGACTTAACGGAATCAAGGATGAGATATACTTAAAGCTTTAATTAGATGTCAGATTAGAGCAATAGTAGGGGATACATAAATTTTTGGGCCACAAAAATGTATAATTATCCATTTAAAAGTGGATGGGATTCCTCATCGGCGTGCATTAATAATAAAGTTATAAAAGAGAAAATTTATGTTCTGTAAATATGGACTATAGTATGTAACAGTAATGGAAAATGAACGTGAATGTGGATTATACATAGTACTGGGCTAAAAATTCGATTAGGCCTGAAAGTGGGCATGGGGATTGTGATGCGCAATCAGCTCACGCCCATTGAAAGTAATGCAGGCAGGACGTGACATTCGTGTAGCCTGCTAATTATCATTATTGATGCGTGCAGCCCTGCACTAAGAACACTGCTGAGTGGTTAAGCGTTCAGTCGGGGACTGAAGTTCGTGCGCGGCTAGCTCTATTTAAAGCTAGTCTCCACTCTTCAAGGGGAGGTGCATTCTGCATTGAGCAGCTCATTGAACTGGTTGTCAAGGCAACTATCATTCAGTTATGGCTCAACAGGGCAGTGAAAGGGCACCTAGGTTCTCCGATACAGCACTGGATGCCTCAGTGCAAGGGGTAGAACAGAGCCAGCAGGTCCTCTACCCGCAGGGGGCCAGGAGGCCATCCAGACTCACAGCCAGAAGGCAGTGAGAGCAGGTAGCTGAAGCAGTCACTGCCAGCAGTTTTGCCCCGAGGGCCTGTTAGGTAGGGAATTCCAGGATTTTGACCCAGCAATGATGAAGGAACGACGATATACTTCCAAGTCAGGATGGTGTGTGACTTGGAGGGGAACTTGCAGGTGGTGGTATTCCCACCTGCCTGCTGCCCTTGTCCTTCTAGGTGGAAGAGGTCACGGGTTTGGGATGTGCTGTCGAAGAAGTCTTGGTGAGTTGCTGCAGTGCATCTTGCAGATGGCACACACTGCAGCCACGGTGCGCTGGTGGTGAAGGGAGTGAATGTTTAAGGTGGTGGATGGGGTGCCAATCAAGCGGGCTGCTTAGTCTTGGATGGTGTCAAATTTCTTGAGGGTTATTGGAGCTGCACTCATCCAGGCAAGTGGAGAGTATTCCATCACACTCCTGACTTGTGCCTTGTAGATGGTGTAAAGGCTTTGGGGAGTCAGGAGGTGCGACACTTGTCGCAGAATAGCTAGCCTCTGACCTGCTCTTGTAGCCACAGTATTTATGTGGCTGTTCCAGTTAAGTTTCTGGTCAATGGTGACCCCCAGGATGTTGATGATGAGGGATTCGATGATGGTAATGCCATTGAATGTCAAGGGGAGGTGGTTAGACTTTCTCTTGTTGGAGATAGTCATTGCCTGGTGCAAATGTTACTTGCCACTTATCAGCCCAAGCCTGAATGTTGTCCAGGTCTTGCTGCATGTGAGCACGGGCTGAGGATTGCGAATGGAACTGAACACTGTGCAATCATCAGTGAACATCCCCACTTCTGATCTTATGATGGAGGGAAGGCCATTGATGAAGCAGCTGAAGATGGTTGAGCCTAGGACACTGCCCTGAGGCACTCCTGCAGTGATGTCCCGGGGCTGAGATGATCGGCCTCCAACAACCACAAGTATCTTCCTTTGTGCTAGGTATGACTCTAGCCAGTGGTGAATTTTCCCTCTGATTCTCATTGACTTCAGTTTTACTAGGGTTCCTTGATGCCACACTCTGTAAAATGCTGCCTTGATGTCAAGGGCAGTCACTCTCACCTTATCTCTGGAATTCAGCTCTTTTGTCCATGTTTGGACCAAGGCTGTAATGAGGTCTGGAGCTGAGTGGTCCTGGCGGAACCCAAACTGAGCATTAGTGAGCAGATTATCCAAGTTTGCCGACGATACAAAGATGGGAGGGAAAGTAATGAGTGAGGAGGACATTCACAGAATTCACAGAAACCCCACAGTGCAGATAGAGGCCATTTCGGCCCATCGAGCCTGCACCGACACATATCCCACCCGATCCCCGTAATCCCTACACCAACACATATCCCACCCTATCCCCGTAACCCCACATATTTAATCCCCCTAGCACTAAGGGTCAATTTTATCATAGCCAATCAACCTAACCCGCACATCTTTGGATTGTGGGAGGAAACCGGAGCACCCGGAGGAAACCCACGCAAACACGGGGAGAATGTGCAAACTCCACACAGACAGTCACCTGAGGCCGGATTCGAACCCGGGTCCCTGGCACTGTGAGGCAACAGTGCTAACCACTATGCCTGCAAAAGGACATAGACAGGCTAAGTGAGTGGGCAAAAATTTGGCAGATGGAATATAATGTTGGAAAGTGTGAGGTCATGCACTTTGGCAGAAAAAGTCAAAGAGCAAGTTATTATCTAAATGGAGAGAAACTGCAAAGTGCTATAGTACAAAGGGATCTGGGGGTCCTGGTGCATGAAACACAGAAGGTTAGTATGCAGGTACAGCAGGTGATCAGGAAGGCCAATGGAATCTTGGCTTTTATTGCAAGGGGGATGGAGAATAAAAGCAGGGAAGTCTTGCTGCAGTTATACAGGGTACTGGTGCGGCCACACCTGGAATACTGCATACAGTTTTGGTTTCCATATTTAAGAAAAGATATACTTGCTCTCGAGGCAGTTCAGAGAAGGTTCACTCGGTTGATTCCGGAGATGAGGGGGTTGACTTATGAGGAAAGGTTGAGTAGGTTGGGCCTCTACTCATTGGAATTCAGAAGAATGAGAGGCGATCTTATCGAAACATATAAGATTGTGAGGGGGCTTGATCGGGTGGATGCGGGGAGGATGTTTCCACTGATGGGTGAGACTAGAACTAGGGGGCATAATCTTAGAATAAGGGGCTGCCCTTTCAAAACTGAGATGAGGAGAAACTTCTTCACTCAGAGGGTAGTAAATCTATGGAATTTGCTACCTCAGAGAGCTGTGGAAGCTGCGACATTAAATAAATTTAAAACGGAGATAGACAGTTTCCTAGCTGATAAGGGAATAAGGGGTTATGGGGAGAGGGCAGGGAAGTGGATGTGAGTCTAGGTTTGGATCAGCTATGATCCTATTGAATGGCGGAGCAGGTCCGAGCGGCCGTATGGCCTACTCCTGCTCCTATTTCTTATGTTCTTATTATTGGTGAGTAAATTCTGCTTGACAGCATTGTCGATGACACCTTCCAGCACTTTGCTGATGATTGAGAGCAGACTGATGGGGCAGTAATTGGCTGGATTGGATTTGTCCTGCTTTTCATGGCAGGACATACCTCGGCAATTTTCCACATTGTCGGGTAGATGCCATTGTTGTAGCTGTACTGGAACAGCTTGACTAGAGGCGTGGCTACTACTGGAGCACAAGTCTTCAGCATGACAGTCAGGATGTTGTCGGGGCTCAGAGCATTTGCCGTATCCAGTGCGCTCAGCCCTTTCTTGATATCACATGGCAATACATTTACCGATTTTATAACAAGTTGTGCCATTCACCATACTGCTCATGGAGTTCCTGGTACCCATTATTCACCTAGCAAAGGCTAAACCCCAGTTGTCTAATGGCCAAATAGGGACTATCCTCCTTGTGGATAAGGTAAATGGGGTGTTTTGGGATTGCAGTGATGGTGATTGAAACACCCGGTGATGGAAGTTTGCAACCAAGTCAGCTCTGTGTTGCAGACTCTGCAAACCTGTACCTGAGACAGGAAGGTCCACAGTACTCCCGGGTACAATTGATGAGAGACTAGCCAATTTGACTAATTAATGGGATCTGAAGAGGCAGAACTGTCACTGGAAGCTGGGATTCTTCCACTTGGCTCCAGGTAACCTTGAAAGCCAATGCCCTAATGGGTAGGGTAGCCTGAGCTGGATGAGCAGCAGGACATTTATCAGGGCCCTTTGCTGGTAAGTTTTCTGTAGCTGATAAAACGCCAGCAGTAACTCTGTATACATTTGAGGGTTTCTAAGCCTTGGCTCTTGCCAGCCACAGTTTAAGTTCTCTGGATTTAGACAAAGGGTGTGTGTCTTTAAGGGGGAATAGGTTCACTCCATATCAGGCAAGCAGAAACTCTACCTACGTTGATTTATCAATAGCTTGATATGGAGATGCTTAAGCATTGGTGATGGGTTTCTGCATGTGTCAGACACCCAATTCATCAAAAGAAAGAGAATAACTGAAGCGTTTGTGACAAGTCAAAACTCCTGTGGGCCTAAAGCAGCCTCCAAATCCCCCCAAACTTTGGCTGCACCTCACATCTTTAGCATTTGGCGAACTGGGGACTGATGTCAGATTTAAATTTGTGCCATGGTGTTGAAACTATAGACGTCACATAAAATACCATGAAACATTATGGTACAAGCTTGATCCCGACATCAGGTTCCCAGTTGATGCGTGCCCTAGCGCAGGGACCTGCTCTGGATTACAGTTGCTAGATCTTGTGTTGCAGGACTCAGTTCACATCAAGAAAGTGCTAATTGAATCTGTACCAGTGATGTTAATGGAGTATTAGAGTCCTGTGTTAATAGGGCAAGTCTTTTCCCATTGTACTGTATACTGTATCTATGTTAGTGCAGGCCTGGTATTTGCATGTTATTTGTCATAACCATCAAAAACTGTGAATTATTGCTGACTTTTTATTCTGTTTTACACATAGATAAATGATTTCAATGAATGCTAATTCCTAGGATTAAACATTACCGTTTCTCAATACCTGTGAAGTCAGTTAACACATTTTGCCTCTGATGCCTACTTCTGAAATGACTTTTCAACAATCCATTTGATATTTTAAAGACTTATCTAAGTTGTGGCCAACACTTAACTCTTTGAGTTTGGCAGTAGCAACAACAATAAAAAAATATTTTTTGAATCAATTCAGGGAATAATATAAATCAAGAAACCATGTATGATGCCATAAATTGCTGAAATGAAACATTTTATTAGTTCACATTTGCTCATATTGTACAAGAAACTATGGTCCAGATTTTCCTGGGGACTTAAGGCACTGTAATGATACACCTACAGAGAGGTTTAGGGAGGGAATTCCAGAGCTAAGGGCCTGGGCAGCTAAGTTGGTGGAGCGAAGGAAATCGGGGATACGCAAGAGGCCAGAATTAGAGGAGCGCAGAGGGGTATCAAGGGGTATGGGGAGAGAGCGGGGATATGGTATTGAGAGAGAGGATCAGCCATGATCATATTGAATGGCGGAGCGGGCTCGAAGGGCCGAATGGCCTACTCCTGCTCCTATTTTTCTATGTTTCTATGTTCTTGGAGGGTTGTAGGGCTGGAAGAGGTTACACAGATAGGCACAAAAAATATATTTTTTGTTGTTCTTTCAGAGCTCTCTCTTGGCTTTCCTATTCTTCCCTAGATAAGAAAGATATTTCTCCTCTTGCTTTTTCTCACATTGTCCAATACCCATATTGCCTTAGTCACATTGCATAGTTTATATCAAGATAACCTATCAAGGTTCAGCCAAGTACTCAGTGGCAGACCTTATCAAGGTTCAAACTCCAAAGCACGGTTACCAGTATTCTCAGAGCAAGCCAGGCGTTTAGTGATTCAGTGCACATAATCACAAAACCTGCGATGAAAGATTCAGCTTGTTTAATGCATCATGTCTTTACATTCCACATTGAATGATTTTAGAGTACGATACTTTTACATTCATGTTCTAAATCTAATTATTTGCTAGTCCTTTTTGTTTGAAATAAAAAAGCGAAGATGTTCAAATTGACTGGGGATATAGGATGTAGAAATACTTATGTGTTTTACTCCAGGTGCTGGAAGTTATGGTGGCCCTCATTTAAGAGGTGGCTGAGTATTTTAAAGATAAAGGGAGTTAAAATGTGAATAAATCAGAAACCGGTCTCTCACTGACTAATGTCATTTAGCCTTCTGTGAAAGCATCAGTGCATGAAATCAGGAAAAAAAGCTGCATGATGCAGCTGAATGGCCACGTCTTTCCCAGGGGTCTTTTCACAGCCGCTCATTGACATGAAGAAATTGAGCTGCATACAAAAAAAAAGGACATTTCCCCTCTAAATCATCAAATATGTATGGGCCTTTAGGCAAAAACAATCAAAGAAGACGAATGTGGAATTGAAATATTCAATGTATTAAATAATGTTACGTTTGAATTTAATCTTATGAGTTTAAACATTGTGAGGCGGTTTGAATTTTTTCCTGACAAATGGCTTTTTCGTGGACTTACATCAGCTCTCAGCTGGAGTTAAACACAGGAGACTTGTGTATTGTTTCACACAGTAGCACGCCTTCCTGTACCATTATAGAACACTGCGCCTTACTGTAAAGTATCAAATTACAAGAGTCACGGTGGAAACCCCTGATTCTAATGCTTTTTCTTTGGCGCACAACTATTATTTTATCAGCAGTGTGATCAGGGAGCTAAGATTAAAGTGCTGATGTTCATTCAAACACATGCAGGGAGCACTGCTTCCCGACCTCGGACTCAGTCGGTTTTTTTCTGATTACCAGAAACTGAACGGACAGCCAACTCTTTAAATTGGAAAGGCAGCCAGTGTATCCCCAGAGTTTTGGGGGGGAAAACTTTTCCAAGAAGGTAATTAATGCACTTCTCAATGTGGAACTGAGTTGTACCAGGATGGTCAGGTTCACTCCCTGGCCTATACTGAGCTGGCAGATCTCAGCCAGGGTGCTAAAGTCAGAAGCAGCACCCCTGAGCTAGGGAAGGGAAATAGCAGCCAGTGTTCCTGCTTCTAGAATTACATAGAATCGCCAGCACAGAAACAGGCTGGCCGATCCATGCCGGTGTTTATACTCCACACGAGCCTCCTCCCACTATAATTACCCCTTCCCACCCTGCCCCCATATTCCTCTATTCCTTTCTCCCTCGTGTATGCATCAAGCCTCCCCTTAAATGTGTTACTGCTATCTGCTTTAACCACTCACTGCGGCAGCGGGGTCTTCATTCTCATCACACTCTGTATATTTATTTGATCTGTTCCAATATTTATATATCTTATATTTATGCCCTCTTATCCTGGACCCACCCACAAGTGGAAACAGCTTCCGATTGGCATGCAGTGACACTTGCTAGACAGCACGTATACATGAATGTCAGGTGAGCACAGGATCAGCTTCAGGTCTGATGTCTCACATGATCACAGGGCATCATTTCAAAATTTGCAGATGACACATAGAAACATAGAAACATAGAGATAGGAACAGGAGTAGGCCATTCGGCCCTTCGAGCCTGCTCCGCCATTCAATGAGATCATGGCTGATCTTCGTCTGAGATCATAGCTGATCTTACCAGTTCAGTACCCCGTCCCCGCCTTTTCTCCGTAACCCTTAATCCCCTTAGCCTTCAGAAATATATCCAATTCTCTCTTGAAAATATTTATTGAATTAGCCTTCACAGCCCTCTGTGGCAGGGAATTCCACAGGCTCACCACTCTTTGAGTGAAGAAATTCTTCCTCATCTCTGTTTTAAATGATTTGCCCGCTATTTTTAGACTGTGGCCCCTGGTTCTGTGCTCCCCTGCCATTGGAAACATTCTCTCTGAATTCAGCCTGTCCAGGCCTGCCATAATTTTATATGTTTCGATGAGATCCCCTCTCAATCTTCTAAACTCCAGTGAGTACAAGCCCAAACTATTCAATCTCTCCTCGTAGGTCATTCCCGCCATTCCAGGTATCAGCCTGGTGAATCGCCGCTGCACTCTTTCCATGGCAAGAACATCCTTCCGCAGATGGGGCGACCAAAACTGTACACAATACTCCAGATGCGGTCTCACCAGCACCTTGTACAGCTGTAGTAAGGTATCCCTATTCCTATACTCAAACCCCCTTGATATGAAGGCCAACATACCATTTGCCTTCTTAATCGCCTGTTGCACCTGCATGCTCTCCTTCAGTGACTGGTGCACAAGAACACCCAGGTCCCTCTGCACTTCCCCATCTCCCAATCTATTGCCATTTAGATAATAATCCACCCTCCTGTTTTTACCCCCAAAGTGGATAACCTCGCATTTATCCACATTATAGTGCATCTGCCACGTATCCGCCCATTCCCCCAACCTGTCCAAATCGCACTGTAGCCTCCTGACATCCTCATCAGAGCCCACCCCTCCTCCTAGTTTAGTGTCGTCAGCGAATTTGGAAATATTGCATCCAATTCCCTGATCCAGATCATTTATATATATTGTGAACAGCTGGGGTCCCAGGACAGATCCTTGCGGCACCCCGCTGGTCACTGCCTGCCACTCCGAAAACGAGCCGTTTATTCCAACTCTCTGTTTTCTATCCGCCAGCCAGTTCTCTATCCACGTTAATACTTTGCCCCCAATCCCATGAGCCTTAATTTTGCATGATAATCTTTTGTGTGGAACCTTATCGAAGGCTTTCTGGAAGTCAAGGTACACCACATCCACTGGCTCTCCCCCATCTATTTTACCAGTTACTTCCTCAAAAAATTCCAGCAGATTAGTCAAACACGATTTACCCTTTGTAAATCCATGTTGACTCTGTCCGATCCTTTCCCCATTTGTCAAGTGCTCCGCTATTTTATCCTTAATAATGGACTCTAGCATTTTGCCCACAACCGATGTAAGGCTTACTGGTCTATAATTCCCTGCTTTCTCTCTACCCCCCTTTTTAAATATTGGGGTAACATTAGCTACCCTCCAATCCACGGGTACTGTTCCCGAGTCAATGGAGTTCCGGAAGATGATCCTTAGAGCATCTGCTATCTCCAGGGCCACCTCCTTAAGTACCCTAGGATGTAGTTTATCAGGCCCTGGGGATTTGTCGGCCTTCAGTCCCCTCAACTTACCCAACACCATATCCCTAGAGATACTAATTTCTGTCAGCTCCTCCCTCTCATTAGTCCCTATGTTTGCCGATATTCCTGGGAGGTTATTTGTGTCCTCCTTTGTGAATACAGAACCAAAGTATGAGTTTAATTGGTCTGCCATTTCCTTATTCTCCATTATATATTCTCCCGAATCGGACTGCAAGGGACCGACTTGGGATTTTACCAGTCTTTTCCTCCTGATATACCGATAAAAGCTTTTGCAGTCTGTCTTTATGTTTGCTGCAAGTTTACTTTCGTATTCTATTTTCCCCTTCCTGATTAATCCCTTTGTCCTCTTTTGCTGTATCCTGTACTGCCCCCAATCTTCCGGTCTGGTGCTTTTTTTTGCCAGTTGATATGCCCTTTTTTTTGATTTTATGCTGTCCCTAATTTCCCTCGTTATCCACGGTTGAGTCACCTTTTTAGGTTTATTTTTATGCCAAACCGGTATAAACATGTTCTGGAATTCTTCCATTCTATCTTTGAATGCTTGCCATTGTCTGTCCACTGTCAATCCCCCCAGAAACACCACCCAATCAATCTTACCCAATTCCCGTCTCATACCCTCGTAATTCCCTTTATTTAAGTTCTGGACCTTAGTCTCTGATTCAATTTCCTCACTCTCCATCTCGACTGAGAGCTCGATCATATTATGATCGCTCTGACCCAAGGGGCCTCGTACAAGAAGATTGCTGATAAGTCCCTTCTCATTGCACAATACCCAGTCTAAAATGGCCTGATCCCGAGTCGGCTCCTCGACATATTGGTCCAGATAACCGTCCCGAAAACATTCCAGGAATTCCTCCTCCTCAGAATTTTTACTAATTTGGGTAGTCCAATCAATATGTAAATTAAAGTCACCCATGATGACAGCTGTGCTCTTATCGCACGCTTCTCTAATTTCCCTTTTTATGCCTTCCCTCACCTCCATATTACTATTTGGAGGCCTATATATCACACCCACTAACGTTTTCCTCCCCTTGCTATTTCTCATTTCTACCCATACAGATTCCGTTTCATCCGAGTTAATATCCTTCCTTTCCATTGCATTAATCCCCTCCTTTACCAGCAATGCTACCCCACCTCCCCTACCTTTTTGCCGATCCTTCCTAAATATTGTATATCCCTGGATGTTAAGTTCCCAGCCTTGCCCACCCTGCAGCCACGTTTCTGTAATCCCAATCAAATCATACTTGTTTACCTCTATTTCCACAACTAATTCATCCACCTTGTTCCTAATGCTTCTAGCATTAAGATACAAAGCCTTCAGGCTTGCTTTTTTCACACTCTCATTATGAATTAGTTTGGCCCTTTGTGTTTCTCTCCTTTGCTTATTGCTTCTCACCTTTCTACCATCTATTTCTAACTTCATATGACTTCCCTCTTTTCCACTACCTAGGTTCCCATCCCCCTGCCAAATTAGTTTAAATCCTCCCGAACCGCCCTAGAAAATATTACCCCGAGGACATCGGCTCCCTCACAGTTCAGGTGTAGACCGTCCCCTTGGTACAGGTCACTCCTCCCCAAGAACTGGTTCCAATGCCTCAAGAATTTAAATCCCTCTCCCTTGCACCACTGCTCAAGCCACGTATTTAGCTTATCTATCTTACTCTCTCTAAACTTATTAGCTCGTGGCACTGGTAGCAATCCAGAGATTACTACCTTTGAGGTCCTACTTTTCAATTTAGCTCCTAACTCCCTAAATTCAGCTTGTAGGACCTCCTCCCTCTTTTTACCTACATCGTTGGTACCTACATGTACCACGACAACTGGCTGATCCCCCTCCCCCTTCAGAATGCTCTGCACCCGCTCCGAGACATCCTTGACCCTTGCACCAGGGAGGCAACATACCATCTTGGAGTCTCGGTCTCGGCCACAGAAACTCCTATCTATCCCCCTTACAATTGAATCCCCTATCACTATAGCCCTATCCCTCTTTTTCCCGCCCTTCTGTGCAGCAGAGCCAGTCATGGTGCCCTGAACCTGGCTGCTGGTGCCTTCCCCTGATAAGTCATCTCCCCCAACAGTACCCAAAACGGTAAACCTGTTTTGGAGGGAGATGACCGCAGGTGACTCCTGCACTACCTTCCTGCCTTTACCCTGCCTTTTGGTCACCCATTTACTGTCTGAGCTAGCCTTTACCTGCGGTGTGACCAACTCACTGAATGTGCTATCCACAACATCCTCAGCATCGCGTATGCTCCAGAGTGAGTCCATTCGCAGCTCCAGCGCCGCCATGCGGTCTGCTAGGAGCTGCAGCTGGACACACTTCCTGCACACATAGTTGTCAGGGACAGTGTCCCTGATTTCCCACATGGCACAGGAGAAGCATGACACGGGTCCGAGCTGCCCTTCCATGACTTAACCCTTACAATACCCTTTTATTTACTACGATTTAGCTTAATTATTGAATTCTACTTAGAATAAGTTTGTGAAAGTACTCACCAACCAGTCTCCTATCTGTTTTCTGGTGTTGTATTTTCACTGCCGCCTCCTGTCCTGGAACCTTTTCCACCTCGGTTAGGCTCCTGAAATAAAATAAATTGAACCTACCTTTTCAACTTCCCCTAACCCCTAAAAGGTTAGAGGAGGTGGAAGGGTGGGAGACACTACACTGTAGTGTTTCGGGTTTAGCAACAGCTCCACCTATATAAGAGTTACTGGCCTCCTGCTCTCCCGACTGCACCAGCTGTGAAAGAAAAAGCCCGCGAAAGGTGAGCTTTTAAACTCACCAGTTACTGGCCTCCTGCTCTCCCGACTGCCCCAGCAGTTAGTGGCCTCCTGCTCTCCCGACTGCCCCAGCTGTGGTCTCGGGCCTCGCTGGTCGCCGGGTTTTCTCCCGAGCTCCTCCTCGCTGCTCCCGCTGGTCCCGACTCCGCCTCCACCCGCTGCCGATGCCGCACTGGGGCCTACCTGAGCCTCTGGGGCCTCTTGTAGTCGCTCTGCCGCTCAGCTCCGCCTCCACCCGCTGCCGATGCCGCACTGGGGCCTACCTGAGCCTCTGGGGCCTCTTGTAGTCGCTCTGCCGCTCAGCTCCGCCTCCACCCGCTGCCGATGCCGCACTGGGGCCTACCTGAGCCTCTGGGGCCTCTTGTAGTCGCTCTGCCGCTCAGCTCCGCCTCCACCCGCTGCCGATGCCGCACTGGGGCCTACCTGAGCCTCTGGGGCCTCTTGTAGTCGCTCTGCCGCTCAGCTCCGCCTCCACCCGCTGCCGATGCCGCACTGGGGCCTAACTGAGCCTCTGGGGCCTCTTGTAGTCGCTCTGCCGCTCAGCTCCGCCTCCACCCGCTGCCGATGCCGCACTGGGGCCTACCTGAGCCTCTGGGGCCTCTTGTAGTCGCTCTGCCGCTCAGCTCCGCCTCCACGCGCTGCCGATGCCGCACTGGGGCCTACCTGAGCCTCTGGGGCCTCTTGTAGTCGCTCTGCCGCTCAGCTCCGCCTCCACCCGCTGCCGATGCCGCACTGGGGCCTACCTGAGCCTCTGGGGCCTCTTGTAGTCGCTCTGCCGCTCAGCTCCGCCTCCACCCGCTGCCGATGCCGCACTGGGGCCTACCTGAGCCTCTGGGGCCTCTTGTAGTCGCTCTGCCGCTCAGCTCCGCCTCCACCCGCTGCCGATGCCGCACTGGGGCCTAACTGAGCCTCTGGGGCCTCTTGTAGTCGCTCTGCCGCTCAGCTCCGCCTCCACCCGCTGCCGATGCCGCACTGGGGTCTACCTGAGCCTCTGGGGCCTCTTGTAGTCGCTCTGCCGCTCAGCTCCGCCTCCACCCGCTGCCGATGCCGCACTGGGGCCTACCTGAGCCTCTGGGGCCTCTTGTAGTCGCTCTGCCGCTCAGCTCCGCCTCCACCCGCTGCCGATGCCGCACTGGGGCCTACCTGAGCCTCTGGGGCCTCTTGTAGTCGCTCTGCCGCTCAGCTCCGCCTCCACCCGCTGCCGATGCCGCACTGGGGCCTACCTGAGCCTCTGGGGCCTCTTGTAGTCGCTCTGCCGCTCAGCTCCGCCTCCACCCGCTGCCGATGCCGCACTGGGGCCTACCTGAGCCTCTGGGGCCTCTTGTAGTCGCTCTGCCGCTCAGCTCCGCCTCCACCCGCTGCCGATGCCGCACTGGGGCCTACCTGAGCCTCTGGGGCCTCTTGTAGTCGCTCTGCCGCTCAGCTCCGCCTCCACCCAAAACTGGGAACTGTAGTAAACAATGAGGAGGATAGTAATAGACTTCAGGAGGACATAGATAGACTGGGGAAATCTTCAGACACTTGGCAGGTGAAATTTAAGTGTGAAGTGATACATATTGCTAGGAAGAATGAGGAGAGGCAATAAAAGTTAAATGGTACAATTTTAAAGGGGGTGCAGGAACACAGAGACCAGGGCTGGTGGTGGTGGGGGGGAGGGGGGTGGGGGGGTGGTGGTACGTACACAATTCTTAATTCTTTAAAGGTGTCAGGACAAGTTGAAAAGGCTGTTAACAAAACATACGGGGTCTTTGGCTTTATAAATAGAGGCATAGAGGAGAAAAGCAAAGAAATTGTGCTAAACCTTTTATAACTCACTGGTTAGGCCCCAGCTGGAGTATTGTGTCCAATTCTGGACACCAGACTTTAGGAAGGATGTCAAGGTCTTAGAGTAGATGCAGAGGAGGTTTACCAGGATAATACCAGGGATGAGGGAGTTCAGTTACGTTGCTAGACTGGAGAAGCTGGGGTTGTTCTCCTTAGAGCAGAGAAGGTTCAGAGGAGATTTGGTAGAGGTGTTCAAAATCATGAATGGTTTAGATAGAATAAATAAAGTGAAATTGTTTCCAGTGGCACAACGGTCAGTAACCAGAGGACACAGATTTAAAGTAAGTGATAAAAGAACCAGAGGCGACATGAGGAAAGAAAAATTTACACAGCGAGCTGCTATGATCTGGAATGCACTGCCTGAAAGTGTGGTGGAAGCAGAGTCAATTACAACCTACAAAAGGGAATTGGATAAATACATAAAGGGGAAAGATTTGGAGGGTTATTCTTCCAACCAAAGTGTAATGGCCTAGACTTTGTGGTGGCAATGATGGTGAATCTTTCAGCGTTCGCCGTCATTACCCCTCTGAAACTGACCATAACTTCAGGATGTCGCGTATGCGCAGATAAACACAGAAATGCTGAAGTTGCGGTCTGTCATTCCCTGCGCCACCACAGGCTGCGCTGTGGAACTCCCCAGAGCTGCCAATCAGTGAAATCAGTTGAACTGATGAAAACCTCCCCTTTTCCGCTCCAATGTCACTGTTGAGCACCCCAAAGAAAGTTAAGCTTTGTTGAAATAGATCGAACTGGGGTTTTAATGGTGTATTGACTGCTGAACAGCCATTCTGAGCATGAAAAACTAATTTTATATTTGTGGAATGTCAAATTTCCCCATTATGGTAAAAAATTACTAGATTTTTAGGGGGAGAAATTCGGTATCGCCCCGTTTGGGGCGCAGTTTAGCGCCTGGTGCTAATTATCACCTCCAACTGCAATCTTGGCTTTTATCGCCCCTGGAGGTGATTGGAGTACTAAATCAGGCGCTACACACCTCTCTTAAGGTGCTAACACTGAGGAGCGAGGCGCTACCTCAGAGCGCTGGTGAAGCTCGTGATGTCAGTCAGCAATGGAACACAGACACACTGGCGCCAGCCAGTTCTTAAAGGGGAGGGTCGATCTTGCTCTCCAAGCACACCCTGCTCATTGCAGCCTTGAATCTCGGCCTGGAGAGACCTGTACATCAATTCTGCTGGAAAGAACAATGGAGAGGCCCAGGGAAAGAGCTCAGAGTGCAGCCCCCATTGCCTCTTCTAAATCAATGCAAGGAAGGTCAAATCAAAATGAACCTGCAAAGTGCTGCTCAGTACCCAAAACTCCTTCACACAGCGTTGAATCTCTCCAGAAGTCTCTCTCTTTCTCTCTCAGAATGCGTGGTGCAAAAATGTCGCTGTCAAAAAAAGACATGAAGCGGCCGCCTTTAAATAGTGCTCCCCCAGTCCCTTCCCGACTGCAAAACGCTCCCCTCAACCTGTCGTTGCTAGCGGCAGGCGGTAAGGCAGGGGGCGCCACTCAATATCCAGTCCGTGGCTACCGGGGCATTGCACGCTCGACTGATATCACGATCTACAGGCGCAGGAGATCGTGGCGGTAATGTTTACCACCGCCGCAAAATGTCTGGTCACTTTCGCGAGTGGCGCAAACATCACCATGCCTGGGCGCTAGTTGCTTTGCGCCCCATTAGCGCCTTCTTAGGGTGCTAATGGGAGGTGCAAAGCAACTGAATTTTCCCCCTTAAAATAATAAAAAATATTTTTTTTAATTAAAAAATTATTTATGATATTTTAGCTTCTACTTTAACCCCATGTGTATGTCCCAATCTTTATTTTGCTCTCTGTGAAACTTTTATTAATGTGAACTGATAATCAGTGCTTTTTATTTCCTGGTTTGCTGTCTGTGAGAATTCTTCAAAGTGATTGGCTGCTTAGCAATGTTCGCTGTAAGTTGCGCAGCCACACAGTGGTCTGGAGGTCCTGCGCAGGCCGCTTGCCGGCTTTCCAATGGAAAAACCGTGCATGGGCGGAGATTTGAATGGGCCCCTTAAAGAGGCTGTGCACCCAAAAAAAATTACAGAGAACATTGCTGCTTGATGACATCACTGCTAATGTACACTGGGGATCCCCTTTTGACAGCGCTACAATCAAATTAAGGTCGAGAAAGCTAAAGTTTTCAACACAGAGCTCGCAAGATCTTTGTGAGCAGCTTTCTTCGAGGTTAGCAGTGATAGCCATTGCTTTGCCGCTGACTGCAAATTCCGGGCCATCACTTTACACTTAAATATCTTCTGCCATTTTTCTGGAAATTTCACCAATCTGTCAATGTCCTCCTGAAGCAGGGGTGTGGGACTAATTGGATAGCTCTTCCAAAGAGTGGACACATGCATGATGGGCAGAATAGCCTCCTTCTGTGCTGTATCATCCTATGCACATACTTGCTGACACTCGCTATCCAGGCCACCTGATGAGATATTGAAGAATGGACAGCACCTATGTCTAGAAAGAGTCAGTCCCTTCTCAGAGAAGGAGGTAAAAAAACTAAGTGGGAAAGGTAAGTTAAAGAGCAGGCTTTGCATGGATTGTAGTTATACTCACATTAGTGCAAAGTGAAGCAAAGGGGTGAATTTTAAACCCCAAAAATGGATGAGTTGGGAAGCTAACCTGCCTCTAACCCACCCACTTCCAGTTTATACGGAGGCGGGATGGGGGGGCGGGCAGCCAACTAACTCCCAGGAGGCGGGGAGGCAACTTAAATATTATAATGAGGCTGCATGCCTCATTTGGAAGCACCATTTTAAATTTAACTGTGGGCTGGATCCAGCGTTCCTGCCTTGCTAACCCCTGCCATTGGACAACCCCTCGCCCGACCCTTTTGCTCTCCCCCCATGGCCTCTGATCTCCCCTCCCCCACCCCGAGGCCTGCAATCACCCCTGCTGCCTCTGATCTCCACCACCACCCCGCCACCACCCCTCGGCCTCCGATCCTGCCTGAGTCCACCGATCTCGCCCTCGGCCTCTGATTCCACTTGGAACTGATCTCCGACCCCTTCTGAGATTCCTGGCTCCGACCCTCTCCGACGATCCCTGACCCCAATTCCCACCGAAGATTCTGGCCTTCCTCCTCTCAGCTGCTCAGGCCGATCTACTCGACAGCCAGCTACCTCTCAATCTGGCTGGCTGCAGGCGGGAAACAGATAAAAAAATTTAAATCATGCCCTGCCGTTAAATTCGGCAGGACCTGAGGGAAACCCGTTCTCCTGGGTTTGCCCTCTGCATTCTAGCCCCCACCCCCACCACCCCTGTTCCCTACCTGCCTCCAAGTAAAAATTCCAGCCAAAATGTGACCACTTCTCAGAGATCCTGGCCCTGATATTTACTCGGCACCATGAAGAGAGCAGGCGCGGGCATGGAGGGGGGTGGTGGTGCGAAGTGGGGGGGAGATTGGCGGGGGTGGCGCAGATTTCCGGGTGGGAAACCTGGAAGTAAGGGTTTCCGGACGTCCTGCAAGATTTAACTGCAGGACGTCTTTTTAATTTTTTCAGTAGGTTTCTCGACTGACTGCTAGACTGCAGCAGCCCGGTCAGTGGGGGGTGTCGGAGATTTGGGGGGGGGGGGGTGTTGTCGGAGATCACGAGTTGTGCGGGGGAGTCGAAGATCGCACGGGCGGGGGGGAGTCGAAGATCGCATGGGCGGCGAGGGGGGGAGTCGAAGATCGCACGGGCGGGGAGGAGTCGAAGATCGCACGGGCGGGGGGGAGACGAAGATCGCACAGGCGGGGGGGAGTCGAAGATCGCACGGGCAGCGAGGGGGGAGTCGAAGATCACACGGGCGGGGGGGAGTCAAAGATCGCATGGGCGGTGAGTGGGGATTCGAAGATCGCAAGGGCGGGGGGGAGTTGAAGATCGCACGGGCGGGGGGGAGTCGAAGATTGCACGGGCGGGGGGGAGTCGAAGATTGCACGGGCGGCAAGGGGAGAGTCGAAGATCGCACGGGCGGGGGGGAGTGGAAATCGCACAGGCGGGGGGAGTCGAAGATCGCACGAGTTGGGGGGGAGTTGGAGGTCGCACGGGCGGGGGAGTCGAAGATCACACAGTCGGGGAGGGGAGTTGAAGATAGCACGGGCGGGGATCGGGGGAGTCGAAGATCGCATGGGCGGGGGGAGTCAAAGATCGCACGGGCGGGGGGAGTCAAAGTTCGCACGGGCGGGGGGCGGGGGGAGTCGAAGATCGCATGGGCGGCGAGGGGGGGAGTCGAAGATCGCACGGGCGGGGGGAGTCGAAGATCGCACGGGCAGAGAGGGGAGTCGAAGATCGCACGGGCGGCGAGGCGGGGAGTCGAAGATCGCACGAGCGGGGGGAGTCTGTAGTGTATGTGCCTTTAAGAGCCCCTGTGTACTGTAATACCGGTAGTGACCACTCGGGTATATAAGCCTGTATAGCGTCTTGTATCTTTTAGTTCACCTCCAGGCTTTGTTCAGTAAACACCTGTTAAACCAACTCCTGCATTCCGTGTCTCCATTAACACATGGATACAACAGTGGCGACGAATTGGAAACGGACTTACCTGCAATTCGGCAGCACCTCAAGGAGATCGATTCCTCAGACGAAGGTCGAAGAAAAAAAACGAAAAAAACTGTGGTTTCACCAGC
This sequence comes from Somniosus microcephalus, assembly GCF_052327205.1. NCBI lineage: Eukaryota > Metazoa > Chordata > Chondrichthyes > Squaliformes > Somniosidae > Somniosus > Somniosus microcephalus. The sequence goes on from NC_140987.1 coordinate 222,308,292, forward strand.
TAGCCGGGCTGGTGGCAGGTACTGCACTAATCCTTCCTGGGCGGCAGGCTGGGGCTCGATCGGGTGGCTCTGCAGCGGGGCCGAGCAGCGAGCCAGAAGGCGGAGGCAAACAGTGACGGAGGGTGGAGCACTCGGGAGACGGCCGGCGCTGCAAAGCAGGTCGGCATTCAGACCAAGCAGAGGGAGGGAAAAGTCCCAGAGAGTCCGGCGGGAACGAGTCTCCAACTATTAAAAATATCTGTGTAAATAAAAACCGCGGAGAACAGCGTTGTCGGCAGCGGGAAAGCGCGGGAGGCGCCATTTTTTCTCGGCAGGGAAGAAAGGAAAGCGCGGGAGGCGCCATTTTTGATTTTCAGGATGCCTAAGACTGGCAATATTACTGCTTTCGATAGTGATATAGAGGATTGGACCACATATGTGGAAAGAGTGGAGGTATATTGCACAGCGAATGAAGAAGAGGATGATAAAAAGGCATCGGTACTTCTAAATCTGATGGGCGCAAGGACATACGGGCTGTTACGAAACTTAATCACTCCAGCCAAACATTTTAAGGAGATTGTTGATACCCTACAGGAGCACTTAAACCCAACACCGCTGCTGATAGCGGAACGATTCAAATTCTTCAGGAGGAATCAGCACAAGAATGAAAGTAACGCTGATTACCTCACCGAATTAAGAAAGCTGTCAAAGCACTGCCAATTCGGGGCAGGACTGTCAGATTCTCTACGAGACAAATTCGTCTGCGGTCTCCTAAGTGAAGGAACACAGAAAAGGCTACTTTCTGAGAAAGATTTGACACTGGACAAGGCTTTCAGTGTGGCTGTATCATACGAAGCAGCAGCAAGAGGAGCTGCAGAGATACAGCAAAAGCCACAGGACTTCGGCACCCATGAAATGACACGGGGTTTCGAGAGATGTTATCGCTGCGACAGATCCACCCATGACCAGAGGGACTGCTGGTTCAAGGACAAAGCATGCAGGCAATGCGGAAAGATGGGACACATTGCACGTGTATGCCGATCTGGAAACAAAAAATCCACTGACAGAAAAAAAATCAATAAGGAAAAGTACAGAAAGGTACAAATGATGACGGACAGTAGCTCCGAAGACCAGAAGAGCGATAGCGACTCCGGAAACAAGAGACTAAGCTGTCTCAAATTACATAATGTAATTGCCAAAGAAGATTACCAGACCATTTGGGTTACCCTCACGATAGCGGGGTCCCCAGTTAAAATGGAGCTAGATACAGGATCAGCTCTGACCGTCATAAGTCGACGGGATTACGAGCGGCTATTTCCGCATATACCTTTGAAAGACACATCCATTATCTTGAAGACATATACGGGGCAGAAAGTATACCCCAGAGGGAAAATAAGGGTGCCTGTTGTATACAACGGCAAGGAAATACAGAAGTTGTATTTATACGTTCTGCAAGATGGTGGTCCACCGCTGCTGGGACGTGAATGGATCAGGAAGATACGTTTAGACTGGCACTCCATTCAGGCACTGATGGTGACCAGTAAGAAAAAAAATGATGACGCCAAACCTGAACGATTAAAAGACATCTTGGCCAACGCCAAAGAAGTGTTTCAACAGGAACTAGGAACCTTGAAAGGCATCACCGCCTCGATAAAAGTGGAAGATGCGGCAATTCCCAAGTTTTTTAAGGCAAGGCTGGTGCCATACGCAATTCGTCCAGCAGTCGAGGCAGAGCTGGAGAATTTGGAAAAGGCAGGCGTGTTATCCAAGGTAGATTGGAGCGAGTGGGCAACACCCATCGTCCCGGTCATGAAAAAAACGTTGAATAATGATAAATCTGAAGAACAGAGAAAAATTCGCATCTGTGGGGACTTCAAGGTGACTGTAAACCCAGTCCTTCACACGGTACAGTATCCTCTTCCGAGGATAGAAGATATTTTCGCCTCACTATCTGGAGGGAAACGTTTCACCAAAATTGACTTGGCACAGGCATATCTGCAGATGGAGGTTGAGGAGGCCTCTAAAAAGTATCTCACAATAAACACACACAAAGGCCTGTACCAGTACAATCGACTGGTTTTCGGAGTAGCATCAGCTCCAGCTATCTGGCAAAGAGCTATGGAGCAAGTCCTGCAAGGGATTCCGGGGACTCAATGCTACCTAGACGACATCCTTGTAACAGGAAAAAACGACAACGAGCACCTTGCCAATTTGGAGCAGGTGCTCACTAGGCTGAGAGAACGGGGCCTACGAGCAAATCGCCCCAAGTGCGAAATTTTCCAGAAACAAATATCATATTGTGGCCATATAATTAACGAAGAAGGGTTGCATAAGTCACCTGAAAAAATTGAAGCGGTCATAAAAGCCCCAGCACCTGAAAATGTCTCACAATTAAGGTCGTTCCTGGGATTGATAAATTACTATCATAAATTTTTACTGAACTTGTCAACTGTTCTGCACCCTCTTAACGAACTGCTACAAACGGGAGTAATTTGGAAATGGAGCGAAGACTGTAAACGTGCCTTCCATAAATGCAAAGGCTTGATCACGTCCAAGGAAGTGTTAGCTCATTACAACCCATCACTGCCAATCAGACTGGCGTGCGATGCATCCCCTTACGGCGTAGGAGCGGTATTATCGCATAGATTCCCTGATGGCTCGGAGCGGCCAATAGCTTTTGCGTCACGCTCATTGAACTCAGCTGAGCGTAACTATGCCCAGATCGACAGGGAAGCACTCAGCCTGGTGTGGGGAGTGAAGAAATTCAACCATTACCTACACGGACAAAGATTTACCTTGTTGACTGACCATCAACCCCTCATCTCCATATTCAACCCTAAAAAGGGCGTTCCCATTATGACAGCGCAAAGGCTACAGAGGTGGTCCCTTTTCCTAGGGGCACACCAATATGACATAGAATACAAAGGATCAAAACAGCATGGGAATGCTGACGGTTTATCGCGCCTACCGTTGCCAACGGTAGAAGAGGCACCTACAGTGGACCCAGTGGAGATGTTCCACTCAACCATAGTAGAATGTCTACCAGTAACAAATTCTACCATTGAAAAGGAAACGAGAAATGACCCGACTCTCTCACGAGTCCACGATTTAACGGTGAAGGGATGGCCAGCACATGGCGAACCACTGTTGCCAGCATTCTCGCAAAGAAGAGAACAGCTGTCAGTGTGCCGAGGAACCTTGATGTGTGGATCCAGAGTGGTGATTCCACCCAACCTCCAGGATAAAGTGCTAAAGGAGCTTCACGAGGGGCATCTGGGTGGAGTGAAAATGAAGAACCTAGCCAGAGCGTTTGTGCGGTGGCCAGGTATCGATGGAGACATCGAAGAAATGACCAAGAGCTGTCTAGGATGCCAGAAGGTCCAAAACGCCCCACCACAAGCCCCTCTACATCCATGGGAGTGGCCCTCATCTCCATGGCAAAGGGTACATATCGACTTTGCTGGTCCATTTATGGACTCAATGTTCTTAATCGCGGTTGATGCACACTCCAAGTGGCCGGAAGTAATAAAGATGTCCTCCACCACCACGGAAAAAACCATCACAGTATTAAGGACCATATTTGCCAGGAATGGGCTGCCTGAACAGATCTGTTCTGATAATGAACCGCAATTTGTGTGCGAAGAATTCAGGAAGTTCTTAAAAAACAATGGGGTTAAGCACTACACGTCCGCCCCATACCATCCCGCCACCAATGGATTAGCTGAAAGGTTTGTCCAGACCTTCAAGAAGGCCATAAAGGCCATGGGTAATGAAGACATAAATCTACAACATAAGGTAGATAACTTCTTGTTTGCATACAGGAATGCAACACATGTGGTTACAAACCAAACTCCCGCCATGATGTTTTTCAATAGAAGACTAAGATGCCGGCTGGATTTGATCAAGCCAAACATCAGAAGGGACGTAGAGAACCAGCAATTTCAAGGCATGAATGAAAGGCCAACTAGAACCTTCCAGATAGGTCAACAAGTTTTGGCCCGGGACTACCGTACCGAGAAATGGCAGCCTGGAACTATTTGCACATGACTAGGACCGCTGATGTATACCGTGGACATTGGTGAAAGCATAATAAGGCGCCATGCTGACCAGATCATAGAGTCATCCGAAAAGGGACAACCTACACCACAACGCTATATGCCTAATGATGAAGCAGAGATACCCATAGTATCTACCTCCGATCCGGTGATACTGGAACCAGATGAACCCGACACTGGCATTCAAGCCGAATCGACCTTGCCAAAAGAACCTACTACACCACCGAAAACTACTACACCACCGAGGCGTTATCCGGACCGAGTCAGGAAGCCTCCAGAGAGACTGACTTATAATTGATTAACTGCAGCAAATGTGTAGATTATTTTTCTTGTAAACATGTTAATTAATGATTACTTAAAATGTTATGTACTAATTTTCTAAAAGGGGAGGAATTGTAGTGTATGTACCTTTAAGAGCCCCTGTGTACTGTAATATCGGTAGTGACCACTCGGGTATATAAGCCTGTATAGCGTCTTGTATCTTTTAGTTCACCTCCAGACTTTGTTCAGTAAACACCTGTTAAACCAACTCCTGCATTCCGTGTCTCCATTAACACACGGATACAACAGAGTCAAAGATCGCACGGGCAGGGAAGGGAGTCGAAGATCGCACGGGCGGCGAGGGGGGGAGTCGAAGATCGCACGGGTGGGGGGAGTCGAAGATCACACGGGCGGGGGGAGTCGAAGATCGCACGGGTGGGGGGGATTTGGAGATCGCACGGGCGGGGAGGGGAGTCGAAGATCGCACGGCCAGGGGGCGGGGGGGGGGAGTCGAAGATCGCACGAGCGGGGGGAGTCGAAGATTGCATGGGCGGCGAGGGGGGGAGTCGAAGATCGCACGGGTGGGGAGCGGGGGGGGAGTCGAAGATCGCACGGGCAGCGAGGAGGGGAGTCGAAGATCGCACAGGCGGGGGGAGTCAAAGATCGCACGGGCAGGGGGCGGGGGTAGTCGAAGTTTGCACGGGCGGGGGCCAGGGGGAGTCGAAGATCGCATGGGCGGCGACGGGGGAGTCGAAGATCGCATGGGTGGGGGGGGGGGAGTTGGAGATTGCACGGGCGGGGGGCGGGGGAGTCGAAGATCGCACAGGCAGGGGGCGGGGGGAGTCGAAGATCGCACGGGCGGGGGGCGGGGTAGTCGAAGATCGCACGGGCGGGGGGAGTCGAAGATCGCATGGGCGGGGGGCGGGAGTTGGAGATCGCACGGGAGGGGGAGTCGAAGATCGCACGGTGGGGGAGTCGAAGATCGCACGGGTGGCGTCGAAGATCGCACAGGCGGGGGCGGGAGTTGGAGATCGCACGGTGGGGGAGTCGAAGATCGCACGGGTGGCGGGGGGAGTCGAAGATCGCACAGGCGGCGGGGGGAGTCGAAGATCTCGGGTGAGGGGATACAGAGGTAAGCTACTTGGGCCTGGAGGAAACATTCCTGCTCCTGCTGGCCCACAAGCAGTGATAAAAATGCACTTATGGATCCTGCCCTACTCGCCACCTTTTACCTGCTGGGATTCCCAAGCCCCGGAAAACCTGGCCGACATTAGTTAAAATTAAAAATCCTGTTACAATGGAGGCACGCAGCCTCCTGAAAAGATTTCCGTTACCGACCCACCTCCTGAGAGCGGATTGGTCGCCCGCCCCCCCCGACCTGCCTTTGTTAAAACAGGAAGTAGGCGGGTTGGGGTTGTTAAATCTGTGAATTTTGAGGTATGATGTCCTTCAATAAATTGACAGAGATTGCAGAGGAACAATCAACAGGTGTTTACTGGATGAAGGTTACTCTAAAAACTAAAGTACAGATCCCTACTCAGGGTTTATATACAGGTGTGGTCACTGCTGGTACTACAGTATACAGGAGCTGTGAAAAGTAGTTCTCCCCTTAAAAGGTACATACACTACAATTCCTCCCCTTTTAGATTAACAGTACCATAACATTCATTTAACAATTAACACTTTTAACATGCAACATTAACTGCAAGAAGTCCATTTATAAATTCAGTCTTTGGAGCGGCTTCCTGATCCTTTCTGGATAGCGCCTTTCCTGAGTGTCTTGCTCTTGGTGCGGAGGCGATTCTGGCCCCCTGTCGTCGGTTGGTTCATCAGCTTCCGATGCTACTGTTTCTGGGGTAGATGCTACCTGTATGTCGGGTTCATCACCAGGTACGCGAGACCTGGGGTTGACTCGTTCCTGTGACCCTAGGATCTGGTCGACATGGCGTCTCACAATGATCTCCCCAACATCCACTGTGTACATTAGTGGCCCCTGCCGTGTGCATATCGTTCCTGGTTGCCATTTCTCTGTTCGGTAGTCGCGGGCCAAGACTGGTTGCCCTATGTTGAAGCTCCTTGTCGGCTTCTCATTGATGTGCTGGAATTGCTTATTCTCAACATCTCTTCGTACATTTGGTCTGAGCAAATCCAGGCGAGATCTCAACCTTCGGTTAAAGAACATCATGGCCGGGGTCTGGTTGGTGACTGCATATGTCGCATTTCTGTAGGCTAACAGGAAATTGTCCACCTTATGCTGCAGTGGAATGTCGTCATTGCACATGGCCCTTACTGCTTTTTTAAAGGTTTGTACGAACCTCTCAGCCAATCCATTTGTGGCTGGATGATACGGAGCGGATGTGTAATGCCTTACCCCATTCCTTTTCATAAATCTTCGAAACTCTTCGGACACAAACTGTGGTCCGTTATCAGAGCAAATCTACTCTGGCAAGCCAATCCTGGCAAATATGGTCCGTAGGACTGCAATAGTTTTCTCCGTGGTGGTGGAGGACATTTTGATCACCTCAGGCCATTTCGAGTGTGCATCCACGTCTATTAAAAACATTGAGTCCATGAATGGACCAGCAAAATCAATATGCACCCGTTGCCATGGAGATGAGGGCCATTCCCATGGGTGTAGAGGGGCATGTGGTGGTGCATTTTGGACCTTCTGGCATCCTGAACAGCTCTTTGTCAGGTCCTCGATTTGCTGATCGATCCACAGCCACCACACATAAGCCCTAGCAAGGCTTTTCATTTTCACTCCTCCCAGATGACCTTCGTGAAGCTCATTGAGCACTCTCTCCCTTAACTTGGGTGGAATTACCACTCGGGATCCACACATCAAGGTCCCCTGGCATACTGACAGCTGTTCTCTTCTGGATGAGAATGCCGGCAACAGTGAGTCGCCATGTGCTGGCCATCCCTTCACCGTCAAATCATATACCCGAGACAGTGTCGGGTCATTTCGGGTCGCCTTCTCTATACCAGCGTTAGTTACTGGCAAGCATTCAATTATAGTCGAATGAAATATTTCGACAGGATCCACTGCTGGTGCTTCCTCCGCAGTAGGCAGTGGCAGGCGTGATAGCCCATCAGCGTTTCCATGCTGTTTCGTGCCCTTATACTCGATATCATATTGGTGCGCCCCTAGAAAAAGGGACCATCTTTGTAGCCGTTGTGCAGTCATCACCGGAACGCCCTTCTTTGGAGTAAAGATGGAGACAAGTGGTTGGTGGTCAGTCAGCAAGGTGAACTTCTGCCCGTGCAGATAGTGATTGAACTTTTTCACTCCCCACACTAGGCTGAGGGCCTCCCTGTCAATCTGGGTGTAGTTGCACTCGGCTGAGGTTAGTGACCGAGACGCAAAGGCTACTGGCCTCTCCGAGCCGTCCGGGAATTTGTGCGACAGCACCGCTCCAATGCCATAGGGTGATGCATCACACACCAACCGAATTGGTAGTGCTGGGTTGAAATGAGCCAACACCTCTTTTGATGTGATCAATTCTTTGCACTTCTGGAAAGCTCGTTTACATTCGTCATTCCACTTCCATGGTACCCCCGTTGCAGTAGGGTGTTCAGTGGGTGTAGTACTGTAGACAAATTCGGCAAGAACTTATGGTAGTAGTTCACCAACCCGAGGAACGACCTCAGTTGCGACACATTTTCCGGTGCTGGAGCCTTGACTACTGCCTCAATCTTTTCAGGGGACTTATGTAACCCCTCTTCATCAATAACGTGGCCACAATACGAGATCTGCTTCTGGAAAAACTCGCATTTGTGGCGATTAGCTCGGAGCCCATAATCCTTCAATCTAGTGAGCACCTGCTCCAGGTTGGCGAGGTGATCACTGTCATTTTTGCCCGTGACCAGGATGTCGTCCAAATAACACTGGGTCCCTGGAATCCCTTGCAGGACTTGATCCATTGCCCTTTGCCAAATAGCCGGAGCTGATGCTACCCCGAACACCAGCCGGTTGTATTGGTAGAGACCTTTCTGAGTGTTGATCGTGAGGTACTGTTTCGAGGCTTCTTCTACCTCCATTTGCAGGTCCGCCTGGGCCAGATCAATCTTAGTGAAGCGTTTCCCTCCAGATAGCGAGGCGAAAATATCTTCAACCTGCGGAAGCGGATATTGTACAGTGTGAAGGATTGGGTTCACTGTCACCTTAAAGTCCCCACAGAGGCGAACCTTCTTTGGTTCCCCAGGCGTATTACTCAACTACCTCTTCATTACAGGAATGATGGGTGTAGCCCACTCACTCCAGTCCACTTTGGATAGTACTCCTGAACGTTCCAAACCTTCCAGCTCTGCTTCGACGGCTGGGCGGATCGCATAAGGTACCGGTCTGGCCTTAAAAAACTTTGGGCTTGCATTTTCCTCTATTTTGATCATCGCTGTTATGCCTTTTAGTGTTCCGAGTCCCTCCTGGAACACTTCTTGTGCATCAGTTAGCATTTTTGACAGTAGTCCAGGTGTGACGTCATCATCCTTTTTGGCATCTACAGTCAGTGCTTGTATGGAATGCCAATCTAGCTGTATCTTCCGGATCCATTCACGCCCTAGTAGTGGTGGTCCTCCATCTGGCAATACATATAGGTCCATTTTTGGTGTTTCCTTGCCGTTGTATATCACGTTCACCCTTATTTTTCCTTTGGGGTAGACTTTTTGCCCCGTGTACGTCTTCAAGACAATCTCTGTATCTCTCAAGGGTATATGTGAGAATAGCCGCTTGTAGTCCCTTCGGTTTATGACTGTTAGGGCTGATCCTATGTCCAATTCCATTTTCACTTGGACTCCGTCTATCTTGAGTGTGACCCAGATAGTTTGGTGATCCTCCATTTTGATTACATTATGTAGTTTCAGACAACCCAGCTCCTTGCTTCCGGAGTCTGTATCACTTTTCTGTTCATCTGAACTACTCTCCGTCACCTTATGTACCTTTTTGTACTTCTCCTGTGGAGATTTCTTGCTGCTGGTTTTCTTTCCTGACCTGCAGACACCTGCTATGTGTCCTACTTTTCCACACTGTCTGCACACTTGGTCCTTGAACCAACGATCCTTATGGTCGTGTGTTGTTCTGCCGCAGCGATAACACTTCACTGCTCCATATGACATTTCATTTGTGCCATATTCTTGCAGTCTCCGTTGTATCTCTGCAGCGCCCCGTGCGGCTGCTTCGTGTGATACTGCCATGCTGAAAACCTTGTCCAGCGTAAGATCCTTTTCTGATAGAAGCCGTTTCTGGGTTCCTTCACTTTGAAGCCCACACACAAACTTGTCCCTTAAAGTATCTGCTAGTCCCGTTCCAAACTGGCAGTGTTTCGATAGTTTGCGCAGTTCCATTAAATACTCAGCATTACTTTCGTCTTTATGCTGGTTCCTTTTGTGAAACTTAAATCTTTCTGCTATCAGCAGCGGTGTGGGGTTTAAGTGGTCCTGTAGGATTGCCACTATGCTTTCAAAATCCTTTTCCACTGGCTTCTCTGGGGTTACTAGGTTTCGCAGTAAGCCGTACGTTTTTGCACCCATGGAATTCAACAATACCAGTGCTTTCCTGGCATCTGGCACTTCATTCGCCTTGCAGTACATTTCTATGCGTTCTATATATGTTGCCCAATCTTCGACTTCATTGTCGAATGCTGTGACACTGCCACTCTACGGCATCCCTGGGTGTGGTTAGACTGGCTAAAAATGGCATCTCCCGCGCTCTCCCTTCTCCGCTGGCTCAAAATGGTGTCTCCCGCGTTTTCTTTCTTCCCCCGCGGACGCTGCTCAGCCCTTGAAATCCCGGCCGCGCTCTGCGCGTTTCCCCCTCTCTCATTGACGCCGCTCGGTCTTCAACCCCGGCTGCGCCCTGTGCGCTTTACCCTCTCTCTTACCCCGTCGACGCTGCTCGGCCTTTTTCTGTGCCGTCGGTCGGCTCCAGCCGCTGCCGTCCGGGAAGGGTCTGCGCCGTACCTGCTGCCAGCCCGCTGCGCTGGATCATCGTGACTGGGGAACCAAGCCCAGCTCTCCATAGCCTCCTCTGCGATGTTCAAGTCCTCTCCAGATGGTCGATGCCCGCACTGGTGGAATCGGCCTTCTTCTACAGAGTTGCAGGTTGGTTCGAATCGACTCGTCGCCAATGTTAAATCCATGAATTTTGAGGTATGATGTCCTTCAATAAATCGACAGAGACTGCAGAGGAACAATCAACAGGTGTTTACTGGATGAAGGTTACTCTAAAAACTAAAGTACAGATCCCTACTCAGGGTTTATATACAGGTGTGGTCACTGCCGGTACTACAGTATACAGGAGCTGTAAAAAGTAGTTCTCCCCTTAAAGGTACATACACTACAGGGGTCAGGTTTGAAATCTAATTTTTTTTTTAACTCCAAACCCAAACCCACCTGTTCTTGGGGGTTGAATTTACCCTCACCGTGTCTCTTATGCAATTATATCAGCTTATATGAGCAACTTTATATTGTTCTATTGGCGCTGGAGCACCAAAAAGAACAGCAGAACATTGGCACCTAAGACACAGTATAAGGCAGGACAAGTGGTTTGTTTCATAAGTGGCGGAGACATATAGGAAATCTGACAGGTCATGCCGTCGAGGTAGAATGTTATCCTGCGTTTTGTCTTATCCAATCACAGAGCACCACTGGCATCAGGCAGGTAGATGTCCACAATCCAGACTGTTCTGCCCTCGCTGCCTCCTCCCCCTCCAAACTCGCACCATGCCCTGAGGAAAGGGCAGATAATCCTAACAAGGCAAAATTAAAATAATCATACGTGGCAAGCTAAAACGACAGAGGGTATTTTGCATGACAGCAGGAAGCAGCATCGACTGGAGATATTAAGGAAAATCCGTGAGGGGACAGTATACCTAAAAAAAGACCATGGACTCAGTTTTATTAGTGCTGCACATGTAATTTAGTGCTGTGCAAACCACTAACTGTGATTTAATCCCGATCATTAGTGTCAAATGTTGTACAATGCCAGCATTAATGTGATGCTGGAAACACCCTCGGTTTAAATGATACAGCTTCATTCAATGCATTAGCCTTGGCCTTACAATGCCATTCTCAATGCCTCAGTGGCAGGAGGATTGCAGTCCTGCTACGCTAACACTGCTAATAGAACAGACACAAATAATATCTCGTCCTGAACCCTGACTGCCAAATACGGTAACTTGTAGTCAAAAACATTTCTGGATTATTTTGTTTGAAGATGATGAAAGCCTCCACTTCTGAATGAAGAAGTTAAGATCGATTTAGTGAAAAATGTATCAGAAAGTCAGTCGCAGAACACCTGTTTCTTATCATTTTGTGTGTTCAAAGTTTTTGTATTCCACAACATGCATTAAAAATGGATATTTTCACAGTGTAGGTTTTTACATAAAACTGGTTCAGCTGTAGAGAATAATACAACGAAGCAAATAATTGCCACAATAAATATTATAACAGATTTATCTGGCTCTGCTTCTGAGTCTGTATTCCATCAAATCACCAAATGATACTATTTTGCATAGTGATTCTGGAGACATTTGTAGTGCACTCAACACACACACACACAACAAAACACACACACAACACAACATACACACACAACACAACACAACATACACACAACACACAAACAAAACAACACAACATACACACACACACAACACAGACAACACAACACAACACAACATACACACAACACACAAAACACAACATAACATACACAACACAACACACAACACAACACACACAACACACACAACACACACAACACACACAACACACACACAACAGAACACAACAGAACACAACACAACATACACACAATAGAACACAACATAACACAACATACACACACCACAACATACACACACACAACACAACATACCCACAACACAACACAACATACCTACAACACAACATACACACACAACACAACATACACACAACAGAACACAACACACACAACACAAAACACAATGCAACATACACACAACAGAACATAACACAACATACACACAACACAGCATACACACACAACACGACACAACATACACACAACACAACATAACATACACACACCACAACATACACACACAACACAACATACACAAAACACACACAACACAACATCAACACAACATCAACACAACACAACATACACACAACACAATATGCAGACACATAACACACAACACACACACAAAACACAACACACACAACATACAACACAACATAACATACACACACAACACAACACAAAATGCACATACACACAACACAACATACACAACACAACATACACACAACACACACAACACAACATACACACAACACATACACAACATACACACACAACACAACATACACACAACACAACATACACAAAACACACAACACAACATCAACACAACATACACACAACACAATATGCAGACACATAACACACACAACACAAAACACAACACACACAACATACACACACAACACACAACACAACACAACAAACACACAACACAAAATGCACACACACAACACACACAACACAACACAACATACACACACAACACAACATACACACACCATACACACAACACAACACAACATACACACAACACAACACAACATACACACAACACAACATACACACACTCAGCACAACATACACACACAACACAACATACACACAACACAACATACACACAACACAGCATACACAAAAAACACAACACACACAACACAAAATACACATACACACAACCCAACATTCACACAAGACAACACACACACAACATACACACAGAACACAACATACGCACAACAGACACACAACACAACATACACACACAACACAACATACACACAACACAACATACACACAACACAACATACACACACAACACAACATACACACACAACACAACACCACAGAACCCAACACAACATAACATACACACACAACACAACACAATATACACACACAACACAACATACACACAGACAACACAACATACACAAACATACCTACACACACAACATATGCACACACCACACACCACACACCACACACAACACCCAAACACACCAACACACACCACACACCATGCAACACGCACAACGCACAACACACAACGCACAACACACAACGCACAACACACAACGCACAACACACAATGCACAACACACAATGCACAACACAACACAACACACAACAACGCACAACACACACAACACATACACACACGACACAACATACACACACAAGACAACATACACACAATACAACACAACACAACACACAACACAACATACACACAGCACTACACATACACACAGCACTACACACACACACAACACACACACAACGCAACATACACACAACACAACATACACACACACACAACATACACACACACAACACAACATACACACACACAACACAACACCACAGAACACAACACATCACAGAACAGAACACACACAACACAACACATCACAACAGAACACACACAAACAACACAACATAACAACACAACACACACACACAACATACACACACTCAACACAGCATACACACACACAACAGAACATACACAGAACACAACATACACACACACACAACACAACACACACACACACACACAACACAACATTCTTCTTCTTAGGCAGTCCTCAGAACCGAGGATGACTTGCTTCCACATTAAAAATGAGTCCTCAGGTGACTGATGAATCCAATGCAGGACCTACAGTCTCTGTCACAGGTGGGCCAGACGGTGGTTGAAGGGGTGGGTGGGTGTGGTGCTTGGGTTGACGTGCGCTCCTTCCGCTGCCTGCGCTTGGCTTCCACTTGCTCCCAGTGAAGAGACTCGAGGTGTTCGGCGCCTTCCCGGATGCTTCTCCTCCACTTTGTGCGTTCTTGGGCCAGGGATTCCCAGGTGTCGGTGGGCATAAGAACATAAGAAATAGGAGCAGGAATAGGCCACTTGGCCCCTCGAGCCTGCTCTGCCAATCAATAAGATCATGGCTGATCTAGGGCTCAAAGCCACATTCCCGCCCGCTCCCCATAACCCTTCACTCCCTTATCTTTCAAAAATCTGTCTATCTCCTTAAATGTATTTAATGACCCAGCCTCCACCGCTCTCTGGGGCAGAGAATTCCACAGATTTACGACCCTCTGAGAGAAGAAATTCCTCCTCATCTCAGTTCTAAAAGGGCGACCCTTTATTCTAAAACTGTGCCCCCGAGTTCTAGATTTCCCTACGAGGGGAAACATCCTCTCTGCATCTACCTTGTCGAGCCCCCTCAGTATCTTATATGTTTCAATAAGATCATTTCTCATTCTTCTAAATTCCAATGAGTATAGGCCCAGCCTGCTCAACTTTTCCTCATAAGTCAATCCCCTCATCTCTGGAATTAACCTAGTGAATCGTCTCTGAACTGCCTCCAATGCAAGTATATCCTTCCTTAAATAAGGAGACCAAAACTGTACGCTGTACTCAAGGTGTGGTCTCACCAATACCCTATACAGTTGTAGCAAGACCTCCCTGCTTTTATACTCCAACCCCCTTGAAATAAAGGCCAACATTCCATTTGCCTTCCTGATTACTTGTACTTGCATGCTAACTTTTTGTGTTTCATGCACAAGGACCCCCAGGTCCCTCTGAACTGTAGCATTTTGTAATCTCTCCTTTTAAATAATAATTTGCTTTTTTATTTTTCCTGCCAAAGTGTATAACCTCGCACTTTCCCACATTATACTCCATCTGCTAAGTGTTTGCCCACTCACTTAGCCTGTCTATATCCCTTTGCAGATTTTTTGAGTACTCTGCACAACTTGCTTTCCCACCCATCTCTGAATCATCCGCAAACTTGGCTACATTACACTCGGTCCTTTCATCCAAGTTATTAAGGTAGATTGTAAATAGTTGAGGCCCCAGCACCGATCCCTGTGGCACCCCACTAGTTACCGTTTGCCAACCGGAAATGACCCATTTATCCCGACTCTCTGCTTTCTGTTAGTTAGCCAATTCTCTAGCCAAGCTAATATATTACCCCCAATTCCGTGAGCTCTTATCTTATGCAGTAACCTTTTATGCGACACCTTATCGAATGCCTTCTGGAAATCCAAATGCACCACATCCACTGGCTCACCCTTGTCCACCCTGCTTGACATAAGAAAACTACTAGGCACTTGGTCTAAGCGTTAAACAAAGCTTTAATCAACTGTTTTGCAACATGGAGGTCTAGTTTTATCCTTCACTAATTCCTGTTAAGAATGTCCTGCGCGAGCTGGGCCCGTGCCCGAGTATTTATACTCTCCCTGGACAGCGCCACCCACAGGCAGCTCAGTATTATTTCATAAGTCTTTCTTTCATGAATGACTGATTCATGTCACTGCTCGTTACATCCTCAAAGAACTCCAGCAAATTTGTTAAACCTGATTTCCCTTTCATAAAACCATGCTGACTCTGCCTGACTGCATTATGATTTTCCAAATGCCCTGCTACTGCTTCCTTAATGAAGGATTCCAGCATTTTCCCAATGACAGATGTTAGGCTAACTGGTCTATAGTTTCCTGCTTTCTGTCTCCCTCCTTTCTTAAATAGGGATGTTGCACTTTTTCAAGGAGGCTTTGAGGGTGTCCTTGAAGCGTTTCCTCTGCCCACCTGGGGCTCTCTTGCCGAATCAGAGCTCCGAGTAGAGTGCTTGTTTTGGGAGTCTCGTATCGGGCATGCGGACGATGTGACCCGTCCATCGGAGCTGATCGAGCGTGGTCAAAACTTCAATGCTGGGGATGTTGGCCTGAGCGAGAACATTGACGTTGGTGCACCTATCCTGCCAATGGATTTGCAGGATCTTGCGGAGGCAACTTTGGTGGTACCTCTCCAGTGCTTTGAGGCACCTTGCAGTACATGGTCCATGTCTCTGAGGCATACAGCAGGGCAGGTATCACTGCTGCTCTGTAGACCATGAGCTTAGTGCTGGGTTTGAGGTCCTGGTCTTCAAACACTCTCTTCCTCAGGCGACCGAAGGCTGCACTGGCACACTGAAGGCGGTGTTGGACTTCGTCGTCGACGTTTGCCCTTGTTGACAGTAGGCTCCTGAGGTATGGAAAGTGGTCCACGTTGTCCAAGGCCTTGTCATGGATTTTGATAATCGGGGGGCAGTACTGTGTGGTGGGGTAGGTTGGTAGAGGACCTTTGTCTTATGGATGTTTAGTGTAAGGCCCATGCTCTCGTACGCTTCGGTGAAGGTGTTGACGATGGTTTGGAGTTCGACCTCCGAGTGAGCGCAGACGCAAGCGCATCTGCATACACTTCTTCAACATACACACACAACACAACATACCAACACAACACAACATACACACAACAGAACATACACACACACACAAACACAACATACACATGCAACACAACATACACACAACATACACACACAACACAACATACACATAACAGAACATACACACAACACAACATACACATAACAGAACATACACACAACACAACATACACACACAACACAACACACACACCACACACAAACACAACAGAACATACACACACACACACAACACACACACACAACATACACACACAAAACACAACATACCAACACAACACAACACAACATACACACACACAGCACAACACAACATACACAACACAACATACACACAACACACAACACAACATACACACACACACAACACAACATACACACACGGATATGATATAATTGCGATTACGGAGACATGGCTCCAGGGTGACCAAGGCTGGGAATTCAACATCCAGGGGTATTCAATATTCAGGAAGGACAGGCAAAAAGGAAAAGGCGGTGGGGTAGCATTGCTGGTTAAAGAGGAGATTAACACAATAGTAAGGAAGGACATTAGCTCTAATGATATGGAATCTGTATGGGTAGAGCTGAGAAATACCAAGGGGCAGAAAACGTTAGTGGAAGTTGTATACAGACACTCAAACAGTAATGCTGAGGTTGGGGATGGCATTAAATGGGAAATTAGAGATGCATGCAATAAGGGCACAGCAGTTATCATGGGTGACTTTAATCTACATATAGATTGGTCTAACCAAATTAATAACAATTCTGTGGAAGAGGAATTCCTAGAGTGTATACGGGATGGTTTCCTGGACCAATATGTCGAGGAACCAACTAGAGATCAGGCCATCTTAGGCTGGGTATTATGTAATGAGAAAGGATTAATTAGCAAGCTTGTTGTACGAGGCCCCTTGGGGAGGAGCGATCATAATATGATAGAATTCTTCATTAAGATGGAGAGTGAAGTAGTTGATTCAGAGTCTTGGGTACTGAATTTAAATAAAGGAAACTATGATGATATGAGGTGTGAGTTGGCTAGGATGGATTGGGGAATGTTACTTAAAGGGTTGATGGTCAATAGGCAATGGCAAACATTCAAAGATTGCATGGATGAACTACAGAATTTGTTCATCCCTGTTTGGCACAAAAATAAAACAAAAATGGTGACTCAACATTGGCTAACAAGGGAAATTAGGGATAGCATAAGATCCAAGGAGAGTACATATAAATTGGCCAGAAAAGCAGCAAACCTGAGGATTAGGAGCAGTTTAGGATTCAGCAAAGGAGGACAAAGGGATTAATTAAGAGGGGGAAAATATAGTATGAGAGTAAGCTTGCAGGGAACTTAAAAACTGACTGTAAAAGCTTCTATAGATATGTGAAGAGAAAAAGATAGGTAAAGTCAAGCGTAGGTCCCTTGCAGTCAGAATCAGGGGAATTTATAATGGAGAACAAAGACATGGCAGACCAATTAAATACATACTTTGGTTCTGTCTTCACAAAGGAGGACACAAATAAACTCCCAGAGATGTCAGGGAACATAGGGTCTAATGAGAGGGAGGAACTGAATGAAATCAGTATTTGTAGGGAAATGGTGTTAGGGAAATTGATGGGATTGAAGGCCGATAAATCCCCAGGGCCTGATAATCTACATCCTACAGTACTTAAGGAAGTGACCCAAGAAATAGTAGATGCATTGCTGGTCATCTTCCAAAATTCTGTAGACTCTGGAACAGTTCCCATGGATTGGAGGGTAGCTAATATAACCCCACTATTTAAAAAAGGTGGTAGAGAAAAAACGGGGAATTATAGATCGGTAAGCCTGACATCGGTGGTGGGGAAAATGCTAGAGTCCATTATAAAAGATGTAATAGCAGAGCACTTGGAAAACAGTGACAGGATCGGACAAAGTCAACATGGATTTACAAAAGGTAAATCGTGCTTGACTAATCTACTGGAATTTTGAGAGGATGTAACTGGTAGAATAGATAAGGGAGAACCAGTGGATGTGGTGTATTTGGATTTTCAGAAAGCTTTCGATAAGGTCCCGCATAAGAGACTAGCGTGCAAAGTTAAAGCACATGGGATTGGGGGTAAGGTACTGACTTGGATAGAGAACTGGTTGGCAGACAGGAAGCAAAGCGTTGGATTAAATGGATCTTTTTTCTGAGTGGAAGGCAGTGACTAGTGGGGTACCGCAGGGATCTGTGCTAGGACCCCAGTTATTCACAATATATATTAATGATCTAGGCGAGGGAACTAGATGTAATATCTCCAAGGTTGCAGATGACACAAAGCTGGGTGGGTGTGCGTGCTGTGAGGAGGATGCAGAGAAACTCCAGTACGATTTGGACAGGTTGGGCGATTGGGCAGATGCATGGCAGATGCAGTATAATGTGGATAAATGCGAGGTTATCCACTTTGGTGGCAAAAACAGGAAGGCAGATTATTATCTGAATGGCAATAGATTGGGAAAAGGGGAAATGCAACGAGACCTGGGTGTCCTTGTGCACCAGTCGCTGAACATAAGCATGCAGGTGCAGCAGGCAGGTAAGAAGGCAAATGGTATGCTGGCCTTCATAGTGAGAGGATTCGAGTACAGGAGCAAGGATGTCTTGTTGCAGTTGTACAGGGCCTTGGTGAGACCACATCTTGAGTATTGTGTGCAGTTTTGGTCACCTTATCTGAGGAAGGATGTTCTTGCCATGGAGGGAGTGCAGCGAAGATTCACCAGACTGATACCTGGGATGCCAGGAATGACATATGAAGAGAGATTGGGTCGATTAGGCTTATATTCGCCAGAGTTTAGAAGAATGAGAGGGGATCTCATTGAAACTTATAAAATCCTAACAGGACTAGACAGACTGGATATAGGAAGGCTGTTCCCAATGGCGGCGGAGTCCAGAACCAGGGGTCACAGTCTAAGGATAAGGGGTAAGCCATTTAGGACTGAGATGAGGAGGAATTTCTTCACCCAGAGAGTGGTGAACCTGTGGAATTCTCTACCACAGAAGACAGTTGAGGCCAATTCATTAAATATATTCAAGAAGGAGTTAGATATATTTCTTCAGGCTAAAGGGATCAAGGGGTATGGGGAGAAAGCAGGGACCGGGTACTGAATTTGGATGATCAGCCATGATCACATTGAATGGCGGAGCAGGCTCGAGGGGCCGAATGGCCTACTCCTGCTCCTATCTTCTATGTTTCTATGTTTCAACAACATAACATACACACACACAACACAACACACACACACACGCACAACACACACACACAACAGAACATACACACACACAACAGAACATACACAACACAACATACACACACAACATACATACAAAAACACAACACAACATACACAAACACACAACACAACATACACACAACATACACACACACACAACACAACATACACACACACACACAAAACACACACACACAACAGACCATACACACACATACACACAACAGAACATACACACACACACAACAGAACATACACACACACACAATTTACACACACACAACACAACATACCAACACAACACAACACACACACAATGTACACACACTCAACACAGCATACACACAAGCAACAGAACATAAACACACAACACAACATACACAGAACACAACATACACACACACAAAAAACACACACACACACACAACATACACACACAACACAACATACACACACAAAACACAACATACACAACACAACATACACACATAACACAACATACACACACAACACAACATACACACATACACAAAATACACACAAAACCACACAACACAACATACACAAACACACAACACAACCTACACACACAACATACACCCACAACACAACATACACACAAACACAACATGCACACACCACAACATACACAACAGAATGTACACACACAACACAACATACACACACACAATTTGCACACACAACAAAACATACCAACACAACACAACATGCACACAATGTACACACACTCAACACAGCATACACACAAGCAACAGAACACATGCACACACAACACAACATACACACACACAACATACACAGAACACAACATACACACACACACAAAATAACATACATACACACAACACAACATACATACACACAACACAACACCATCACACACACAACACAAAATACACACACACACAACACAACATACACACACACAATTTGCACACACAACAAAACATACCAACACAACACAATACACACACAATGTACACACACTCAACACAGCATACACACAAGCAACAGAACATATACACACACAACACAACATACACACAACACAACATACACACACACACAAAAAATAACATACATACACACAACACAACACACACACACAACACAACATACATACACACAACAAAACACCATCACACACACAACACAAAATACACACACACACAACACAAAATACACACACAACATACATACACACACACAATACAACATACACACACAACACAACATACACACACACACACAACACACACAAGCAGCACAACATACCCACACATGACACAACATACACAGAACACAACATACATACAACAGAACATACGCACACACAACACAAGATACACACAGACACAACACAACATACACACACAACACAACATACATGATATAAGAAAACTACTAGGCACTTGGTCTGAGTATTAAAGAAGGCTTTAATCAACTGATTTTCAACATGGAGATCTAGTTGTGTGCTTCACTAGTTCCTGTTAAAGAATGCCCTGAGCAAGCTGGGCCCATGCCCGAGTATTTATACTCTCCTTGGACAGTGCCACCAGCAGACCGCCCAGTATTATTTCATAAGTCATTTCCACATGAATGACAAGATTCATGTCATTCTTCCCACCTGAAAGATTGGAAGTCAGCCGGCTTCCTTCTACCGAATTAATCGGACTAAGAATAGACGCAGTCGTTTGGATCTCCATCGGAGGCCGGAAGGCACGTCACCTCGGACCGTGTTTTGGTCCCTGGGTCGCTTAGTTCGTACCGGCAGGCTGGCAGAGTCCATGTTGCCTTGATTGACCTGAGGGGGACTGGGGAGATCGTGGCTCCAGATGCGGGCTCCCACAGACGCAGAGCTGGCTTCACCCTGCCCAGTAGTCGGTGACTGACCGGCACCCTGACTTAGGGTGGCCATCCCACGGGGAGCGCTCTGTTCCCCGGGTTGATCCGGCGGAAGAGCTGGCAGATCCCTTGATGTCCCGGATAGGGCGTCATCCTCAGAGGAGCGCAGGGTATCGGTATCATTAATACGGATCCCACTATCGATTGGGTCCGTGGGACCGGTTGGGCAGGGAGCCAGATCCTGAAGTGACACTGCGGATTCCCAGCCATCAGGGTATCGCACGTGCGCGTACGTGGGATTGACATCTGTCAGTTCCACTTCATCGATGAGGGGATCACTCTTAGAGGATCGGTCAAATCTTTGGAGCAGCACGGGGCCGGGAGCTGCCAACCACGATGGTAGGGACGCCCCATGAGTGGAGCGACGCTGGAACCCGAAGAATCGTTCGTGAGGCGTAGTGTTGGTGGATGTAGAAAGAAGAGACCTGATGGAATGCAACACGTCAGGGAGCATAGTTTCCCACTGCTGGTCTGCTAGGTTGTGTGACCTCAGTGCAAGACGAACAGCGTTCCAAATGATGGCGTTGTATCTTTCAACCTGTCCGTTTCCAATAGGATGATACGGTGTCGTTTTACTTGTGGCGATTCCCCATTGGGAAAGATAACTTTTGAGTTTGCTTGACATGAAGGAGGGCCCCGATCAGAGTGGATGAAATTGGCCATACGTCAAAGGGAAAAGACCTGATCGAGGCATTTGATCACTGTGGAAGTAAGCATATTGGGACAGAGGAAAGCCAAGGGAAAGCGTGAATATTCATCCACCATAATAAGCAAGTAGGTGTTTCACGTTGAGGAAGGCAGTGGCCCTTTAAAGTCAATGCTGAGTCACTGCATAGGCTGTGTAGCGTGTATGAGCGAGCCAACCGATGGACGGAAGAATTGCGGTTTTAATTCTGCGCAAATTCTACAAGTGGAGCATGTTCTTTTCACGTCTTCCGTAGAAAATGGGAGATTTTTAGATCGCACAAAGTGCAACATTTGGGTAACGCAAGGATGACACAAGTCAGTATGAAGATCCGTAAGAGTCGAAGTTGACAGGGAAGAGCAGAATGCACGCGTGAGGGTATCTGAGGCCACATTCTCTTTGCTGGGTCGATAATGTATGGTGTAGCCAAAGGTGGTCAATTCCATCCTCCAGAGCTGTATTTTGTTATTTTTGACCTTAGTGCATTTCCGGTTATCCAGCATAAAGGCCACAGAGCGCTGATCAGTTATGAGCGTGAAATGGCGACAAGCGAGAAAATGACTCCATTTACATGCAGCTTCGATGATGGCCGTAGCCTCCTTCTCGACAGGAGGATAATGGAGCTCGCTACCCTGCAAAGTTCTGGACAGAAATGCAACGGGTCGACTGCCTTGATTCAAGGTAGCCGAGATCACCACCTCCGATGCATCGCACTCGACCACGAAAGGGAGATTTTCTTCGAAGGAATGAAGCATGGCTTTTTCCAGTTGTTGCTTGAGGAGGTCGAAAGCTGAAATAGCCATCACATCCAATGGAAATGACTTCGCATGAAGCAGGGGCTGGATCTTGTCGGAAAAGTGGGGTATCCACTTCGCATAATAGGCAAACATGCCGAGGGCCCGATGAAGAGAGCCTAGATTCGTAGGAGGAGGGAGCTCCTGGAGCGGACGAAGTCGCTCCGGATCCAGTTTGATGAAACCATTGCCCACCCAATAGCCAAGGATGTTGACTGATGGTACTGATTTCACAGATTTGGACTCATTTAAGGTTAAGTTGCGATGACGGAGAAGGTCAAGAAATTTCTGGAGGTTGGCATCATGCTCCTTCTGGTCATGACCAGCAATGGTGATATTATCCAGATATGGAAAAGTGTCCGTTAAGTTCTCCTGTTTGACTAGGCTGTCCATTGCCCATTCAAAGATGGCCACCCCATTGGTGACCCCAAATGGAAGGCGACTAAACTGGTAAAGCTGACAATTGGCCTCAAAGGCTGTATACTTTTTGTCAGAGTCCTTTAACGGTACTTGATGGTATGCACTCTAAGTCAAAAGTTGAAAATACCCTGTAGTTGGCAAGGTTATTGACCATGTCATTGATGCGTGGTAGTGGGTAGGCTTCCAGGTCGGTATACTGGTCAATAGTTTGCGAGTAATCGATGCAAAGACATTTCTTGTGTTGCTTCAGAGGATTTTTAACAACGACGACTTGAGCCCGCCAGGAAGATGAACATGGCTCAATGATGCCGTCAGCTAGAAGGCGAGAGATTTCTGCCTCGATAAAGGATAGATGATCTTGGCTGAAACGTTGTGATTTAGTGACTATGGGCTTACATCGGGAGGAAAGATTGGCAAACAAGGAGGGCTCGTCGAGCGAAGCCAGCGAAAGCGCACAAAACAGTACTTTGGAAATAGTAAGCTCCGGCTTTGGCTCTCCAAACTCGAAAGTGAGTCTTTTGTGTTGTTTCTGGAAATCCTGTCCCAGGAGCACATCACTGCATAGGTTTTTGAGCACCCCGAGGCGGGTGGAAAAATAAGTGCGGCCATTGAGAATAAGGTCAACAATACAAAAGCCGGAAGAGTTGGTGGTCAGTGTCGTCAGAGCCATTATAATTTCCCTGTCCGAGGGGTAAATACGCAGTTTTAACTTACTGACAGCCCACTTACTGATGAAGCTGTCAGAGCTACATGAGTCGATTCATGCACTCAAAATGTGTCCATATACCAAAACCCCCATGGCTGCATGGGACAGGCTTTGGGAAAAAGCAGCTGTAGCACTAGTAGTGGCTCTTGGGGGAGGAGCAGTTTTATAGATAGCAGCTGCAACACTTAGAGGCTCTTGACCAGCATACTTTAGAAAATTGACCGCTCTTACTGCAATGATTGCAGGTTGCATTACGAGCAGGACAAACTTTCCTATTGTGAGGGTGCCAGTCAGTTCCTTCAGTAACCTCTAGATGGCACCTTCACTTGTTTGTTTCCTTTGTTAATTGTTTCTAGTCTCCTGTGTTAATTCTTAATTGACTGTTATTGGGCTTATGAGTTTCACCTGTGATTTGTAGTATATAAGTTCTGTGGTTTCTTCTCTCTGTGCTCAGTTCTGACAAGGGAGTTAGTCTTTACAAGGTTCTCTGTCTTGACTAGGTGCTCAGTTTTGACTAGCCTTTTGCTCTGTGGCAGCTTGCCTTGACAAGCTGGTTGCCATGGTTGTTGCTTGTATTTAAGTCTGTGGTTCTTCCTTTTGATCTCGGTCTTGACAAGGTGCTGACAAGTTGCTCTGTCTTGATAAGGTGCTCAGTTTGGGCAAGCGTGTTGCCCTGTGGTAGCTTGTCTTGAGCTCTGTATTGATAAGCCGATTACCCCTGTGGTAGCTTGTCCTGAGTCTTATCTCAGCAAGCCTGTTGCCTAGGTGGTAGCTTGTCTCGAGCTCAGTCTGGACAAGTGGGTTGCCTCATGGAAGCTTGTCCTGAGTCCCTATCTTGACTAGCCGTTTGGTAGTTTGTCTTGCTCTTTTATGTTTGTTACTGTTTTACCTTGTGTGAATCTAGTAATGTGTTAATCTAGTAAAGTAATGTTATTTAAGTCTGCATACCTGTTCCTTGCCTCGTTTATCTGCATTTGGGTCCAGAACCAGCCTCGCCCGGACAGCACGGCCCCGTGTCTACACGGCCCCGTGACACCAACCCTGACACCTATAATGGAATGCACCTCCACAGAAGAAACACTTCTTTTTAGATTGCCAAGATGCCACTAGGGTAGGTCATCATCAGTGAGGGCTTCTGCCTGAGGTTTACCGGGGGAGTCACTAAAAGTGGTAGTAGCAGTTCATGCATATGGAACAAAATAGGCATCTGAATTTTTTTTGAGCTAAGCCCAGAGAATATGCCTGGTTATAGGCAGCTTGTAACCCCAGGGTTTTATTCTCCAGCAGATGCTGGCATATAAGGGAAGAAGCAATTCCGTTAATAAAAGAGTCATGAATTAATTCCTCCTGATACTGCTCAGCTGAGACAGCTTTGAGGTTACAATCTTTGCTGAGCCTGCGAAGCTCTTGAAGGAATTCGTCAAGTGATACCCCGGGTTGTTGTCGAATTGTGGCCAGTAGGTGCCGAGCAAAAATTTTGTTTGGGGCCTTAACATATAGTTGTTGTAGTGTTTGGATAGCGGAGTCATAGCCTACACAATCTTCGATATAGTCAAACACGTGAGGGGATACATAATTGGCAAGCATTCGTAACTTATTAGGAACATTCTCACCACACTCCTCGAGGAAGTTGCTGAAGGTACGATACCAATGTTTCCATAACTTAGCAGTTGTAAGTGAATTCGGGTCCAGGTCGAGATGAGCGGGTCTGAGTCGTTTCTCCATGATGGATTGATTACAATGTCCGAGTTCCCTTCTACAGTTTGAATCGTAGATGTCTGTTCCCAAATCACTCAGAGCGTGGAGCGGGTTGCAGTTGATTAAATTGACGTAAGAAAACTACTAGGCACTTGGTCTGAGTATTAAACAAGGCTTTAATCAACTGTTTTTCAACATGGAGATCTAGTTGTGTCCTTCACTAGTTCCCGTTAAAGAGTGTCCTGAGCAAGCTGGGCCCATGCCCGAGTATTTATACTTTCCCTGGACAGTGCCACCAGCAGGCTGCCCAGTATTATTTCATAAGTCATTTCCACATGAATGACAAGATTCATGTCAATACACACACAACAAAAAATTAACACACACAACACAACATACCAGCACAACACAATACACACAAACACACACAACACAACATACACACACACACAACACAACATACCAACACAACACAACATACTAACACAACACAACATATACACACAAAGCACAACACAACATACACAACACAACACACACAAACACAACACGCACAACACAGCGCACACACAACATACACACACACAACACAACATGCACACACACAACACAACATACACACACACAACACAACATACACAACACACACACAAAACACAACATATACACACACACAACACAACATACACAGAACACAACATACACACACACACAACACAACATTCACACACACACAACACAACATACACACACAACACAACATACACATACAACACAACATACACACCACACAATACAACATACAAACACACACAGCACAACATACCAACACAACACAACATATACACACACACACAACACAACATACACGCACACAACACAACATACACACATTCAATACACACAGAGCACAACATACCAACACAACACAACACAACACACACACAACACAACATAGACACACAACACACACACACAACACAACATACACACACAACACACACACACTACAGAACATACACACACACACAACAGAACATACACACAACACAACCTAAACACACACCACATACACATACACAACACAACATACACACAACACAACATACACACACAACACAACATACACACACACCACAACATACACACACAACACATCATGCACACACAACACATCATGCACACACAACACATCATGCACACACACACACAAACACAACATACACATACAACACAACATACACACACACAAAATGCAACATAAACAGAACAAAACATAGACAGATACACAACACAACATACACACACACAACACACACAGCACAACATACACACACAGCACAACATACACACACAGCACAACATACACACACAGCACAACATACACACACAGCACAACATACACACACACAACACAACATACACACACAACACAACATACACACACACACACAACACACACACAGAAACACAACACAACATACACAAACACACAACCTACACACAAACACAACATACACACACACTCAACATACACACAGACAACACAACATACACAAACACAAAATACACACACACACACACACAACAGACTGCATACACACACAACATATACACACACACAACATACCAACACAACACAACACACACACAATGTTCACACACTCAACACAGCATACACACAAGTAACAGAACATACACACACACAACACAACATACACACACAACACATCATGCACACACAACACATCATGCACACACAACACATCATGCACACACACACACAAACACAACATACACATACAACACAACATACACACACACAAAATGCAACATAAACAGAACAAAACATAGACAGATACACAACACAACATACACACACACAACACACACAGCACAACATACACACACAGCACAACATACACACACAGCACAACATACACACACAGCACAACATACACACACAGCACAACATACACACACACAACACAACATACAAACACAACACAACATACACACACACACAACACACACACAGAAACACAACACAACATACACAAACACACAAACACAACATACACACACACTCAACACACACACAGACAACACAACATACACAAACACAAAATACACACACACACACAACAGACTGCATACACACACAACACATACACACAATTTACACACACACAGCACAACATACCAACACAACACAACACACAATGTTCACACACTCAACACAGCATACACACAAGTAACAGAACATACACACACACAACACAAGATACACACATGCAACACAGCATGCACACACACAACAGAACATACACATACAACACAACATACACACAACACTACATACACATACAACACAACATATACACAATACACACACAACACAACATACACACAACACAACATGCACACACAACACAACATACACACACAATACAACATACACACGCAACACAACATAAACACACAAGATACACACACAGAACACAACATACACACACACACAACAGAACATACATACACACAACACAACACACACAACACAACACACACAACACAACATACACACAACACAACATTCACACATACACACAACACAACATACACACACAGCACAACATACACACACAACACAACATACACACACACACAATACAACAAACACACAAAACATACACACACACAACACAACATACACACACAATGCAACATGCACACACACAACGCAACATACACACAACACACACACACCAGAACATACACAAAACACAACATACACACAACACAACATACACACACAATACAACATACACACACAAAACATACACACACAAAACAACATACACACAACACAACACACACACACAACACACACACACACACACAACACAACATACACACACAGCACAACATACACACACACAACACAAGATACACACACAACACAACATACACACACAACACAACATACACACACAGCACAACATACATACACACAACACATACAACACAAAATACACACAGCACAACATACACACCAACACAACATACACACACACAGCATAACATACACACACATAACAGAACATACACACACAACACAACATACACACACACACACACAACACAAAATACACACAGAAATACACAACACACACAAACACAAACTACACACAAACACAACACAACATACACACACACTCAACATACACACAGACAACACAACATACACACACAACACAACATACACAAACACAAAATACACACACACACAACAGAACGCATACACACACAACACAACATATACACACACACAACACAACATACACAGAACACAACATACACATACACACACACACAACACAACATTCACACACACACAACACAACATACACACACAACACAACATACACATACAACACAACATACACACCACACAATACAACATACAAACACACACAGCACAACATACCAACACAACACAACATATACACACACACACAACACAACATACACGCACACAACACAACATACACAC
The DNA here is from genome assembly GCF_052327205.1 of Somniosus microcephalus. NCBI lineage: Eukaryota > Metazoa > Chordata > Chondrichthyes > Squaliformes > Somniosidae > Somniosus > Somniosus microcephalus. The sequence continues at coordinate 222,337,943 of NC_140987.1, forward strand.
ATTCAATACACACAGAGCACAACATACCAACACAACACAACACACACACAACACAACATAGACACACAACACACACACACAACACAACATACACACACACAACACACACACACTACAGAACATACACACACACACACAACAGAACATACACACAACACAACCTAAACACACACCACATACACACACAACACACACAACACATACACACAACACAACATACACACACAACACAACATACACACACAACACAACACACACACAACACAACATAGACACACAACACACACACACAACACAACATACACACACACAACACACACACACCAGAACATACACAAAACACAACATACACACAACACAACATACACACACAATACAACATACAACATACACACACAATAAAACAGGAGGGTGGATTATTATCTAAATGGCAATAGATTGGGAGATGGGGAAGTGCAGAGGGATCTGGGTGTTCTTGTGCACCAGTCACTGAAGGACAGCATGCAGGTGCAACAGGCGATTAAGAAGGCAAATGGTATGTTGGCCTTCATATCAAGGGGGTTCGAGTATAGGAATAGGGATACCTTACTACAGCTGTACAAGGTGCTGGTGAGACCGCATCTGGAGTATTGTGTACAGTTTTGGTCGCCCCATCTGCGGAAGGATGTTCTTGCCATGGAAAGAGTGCAGCGGCGATTCACCAGGCTGATACCTGGAATGGCGGGAATGACCTACGAGGAGAGATTAAATAGTTTGGGCTTGTACTCACTGGAGTTTAGAAGATTGAGAGGGGATCTCATCGAAACATATAAAATTATGGCAGGCCTGGACAGGCTGAATTCAGAGAGAATGTTTCCAATGGCAGGGGAGCACAGAACCAGGGGCCACAGTCTAAAAATAGCGGGCAAATCATTTAAAACAGAGATGAGGAAGAATTTCTTCACTCAAAGAGTGGTGAGCCTGTGGAATTCCCTGCCACAGAGGGCTGTGAAGGCTAATTCAATAAATATTTTCAAGAGAGAATTGGATATATTTCTGAAGGCTAAGGGGATTAAGGGTTACGGAGAAAAGGCGGGGACGGGGTACTGAACTGGTAAGATCAGCTATAATCTCAGACGAAGATCAGCCATGATCTCATTGAATGGCGGAGCAGGCTCGAAGGGCCGAATGGCCTACTCCTGTTCCTATCTCTATGTTTCTATGTTTCTATGTTACACATACAACACATCATGCACACACAACACATCATGCACACACACACACAAACACAACATACACATACAACACAACATACACACACACACACAATGCAACATAAACAGAACAAAACATAGACAGATACACAACACAACATACACACACACAACACACACAGCACAACATACACACACAGCACAACATACACACACAGCACAACATACACACACACAACACAACATACACACACAACACAACATACACACACACACACAACACACACACAGAAACACAACACAACATACACAAACACACAACCTACACACAAACACAACATACACACACACTCAACATACACACAGACAACACAACATACACAAACACAAAATACACACACACACAACAGAATGCATACACACACAACATATACACACACACAATTTACACACACACAACACAATATACCAACACAACACAACACACACACAATGTTCACACACTCAACACAGCATACACACAAGTAACAGAACATACACACACACAACACAAGATACACACATACAACACAGCATGCACACACACAACAGAACATACACATACAACACAACATACACACAACACTACATACACATACAACACAACATACACACAATACACACACAACACAACGTGCACACACAACACAACATACACACACAATACAACATACACACGCAACACAACATAAACACACAAGATACACACACAGAACACAACATACACACACACACACACACAACAGAACATACACACAACACAACATACACACAACACAACACACACAACACAACACACACAACACAACATACCCACATACACACAGCACAACATACACACACAACACAACATACACACACACACAATACAACATACACACACAAAACATACACACACACAACACAACATACACACGCAACATGCACACACACAACGCAACATACACACAACACACACACACCAGAACATACACAAAACACAACATACACACAACACAACATACACACACAATACAACATACACACACAAAACATACACACACAAAACAACATACACACAACATACACACAACACAACACACACACACAACACACACACACACACACACAACACAACATACACACACAGCACAACATACACACACACAACACAAGATACACACACAACACAACATACACACACAACACAACATACACACACAGCACAACATACATACACACAGCACATACAACACAAAATACACACAGCACAACATACACACCAACACAACATACACACACACAGCATAACATACACACACATAACAGAACATACACACACAACACAACATACACACACACACACACAACACAACATACACACAGAAATACACAACACACACAAACACAACCTACACACAAACACAACACAACATACACACACACTCAACATACACACAGACAACACAACATACACAACACAACATACACAAACACAAAATACACACACACACAACAGAACGCATACACACACAACACAACATATACACACACACAATGTACACACACTCAACACAGCATACACACAAGTAACAGAACATACACACACACAACACAAGATACACACATACAACACAGCATGCACACACACAACAGAACATACACATACAACACAACATACACACACTACATACACATACAACACAACATACACACAATACACACAACACAACATACACACATACACACAACACACACAACACATGCACACACAACACAACATACACACACAATACAACATACACACAACACAACATACACACAACACAACATACACACACAACACAAGATACACACACACACACAACAGAACATACACACCACAACATACACACAACACACACACACAACACAACACACACACAACACACACACAACACACACACAACACCCACACCACACAACATTCACACATACACACAACACAACATACACACACAGCACAACATACACACAGCACAACATACACACAGCACAACATACACACACAATACAACATACACACACAATACAACATACACACACACAACACAACATACACACACAACAGAACATACACACACAACACAACATACACACAACACAACATACACACAACACCACACACAACATACACACACAGCACAACATACACACAACACAACATACACACACACACACACAACACAACATACACACAGCACAACATACACACACACACAACACAACATATGCACAACACACACAACACAATACACACAGCACAACATACACACAAACACAACATACACACACAACATAACATACACACACACACAACACACACACAACACAAAATAAACACACATAACAGAACATACACACACAACACAACATACACACACAACACAACATACACACACAATACAACATACACACACACACAATACAACATACACACATGACACAAGATACACACACACACAACATACACACAGCACAACATACACACACAGCACAACATATGCACAGCACACACACAACACAATACACACAGCACAACATACACACAAACAACACAACATACACACATACAACATAACATGCACACACACACAACACAAAATAAACACACATAACAGAACATACACACACAACACAACATACACACATACAACACAACACAACATACACACAGAAACACACAAAACAAACACACAACCTACACACAAACACAACACAACATACACACACACTCAACATACGCACAGACAACACAACATAGACACACAACACACTCACACGAAGGAACATACACACACAACACAAAATACACACACAACAGAACGCACACACACACAACACAACATACACAATTTACACACACACAACACAACATACCAACACAACACAACACACACAATGTACACACACTCAACACAGCATACACACAAGTAACAGAACATACACACACAACACAAGATACACACATACAACACAGCATGCACACACACACAACAGAACATACACATACAACACAACATACACACAGCACTACATACACATACAACACAACATACACACAACACAACATACATACACACAACACAACATGCACACAACACAACATGCACACACAACACAACAGACACAACACACACAACATACACACAACACAACAGACACACACAGCACAACATACACACACAACACAACATACACACACAACACAACATACACACACACAACACAACATACAGACACACAACACACACATAACACAACATACACACTGACATAAATCGTGCCATTTACGTAGAAAGGACTTATGAAATATACTGGGCAGCCTGCTGGTGGTGCTGTCCAGGGAGAGTATAAATACTCGGGCACGGGCCCAGCTTGCTCAGGGACATTTTGTAAACAGGAACTAGTGAAGCATAACTAGACTTCCATGTTGTGAAACAATCAATTAAAGCCTTGTTTAATACTCTGACCAAGTGCCTAGTAGTTTTCTTACATCAATTTAATCAACTGTTTGCTGCTCCACGCTCTGAGTGGTTTTGGGAACAGATGGTTATGACTCAAATGGTAGAAGGGAACCAGAGGTAGTAATCAATCCATCATGGAGAAACTACTCCGACCCGCCCGTTTTGACCTGGACCTGAATTCACCTACAACGGCTAAGGTATGGAAACACTGGTATCGTACCTTCAGCAACTTCCTCAGGGTATGTGGTGAGAATGTTCCTGATAAGTTAGAAATACTTGCCAATTATGTATCCCCTCATGTGTTTGACTATATCGAAGACTGTGTAGACTATGGCCTAGAAATTGGGTTTTGGTCTTGCCAGGGCTGTAGCGCCAGAAAGTTTGCGCCAGCGGTAATGCAGCAGCGCGCGACGAAAATTCGGGTGCGCCGGGCCCAGACGGCGGCGGGCGCTAAAACCCTCCTTTAGCGCCTCAAAACGGGCGTGAACTTGGGTTTCCCGGCGCTAATCCCCCGCTGCGGCACCCGATGCGGTGCGGCAGGCGGGGGAACTGCAGGCCTCCTCCTCCTGTTAAGGAGGAGCTGCCTGCAGCCGACAACTGTCCGGCGGATTGACCCGACATCTGAGCCCGGCACCTCGGGGAAGTGCCGGGCTCGCATCAGACACTGATCAGGGCCGCGGGGGGGGAATGCAGGAGTCCGGGAAGGGAGGTGTGGGCAGGCGGCCGCCGGGAACGCGGCCGGCCGCCGCTCCACCTTTATGCGCCGGCGCACACTGGGGGAAGACTCTGTTGCCAGAGTCTTAGTTGCGCCTGCCACGGGCGAGGCGGGCGCAACTGAATTTCGGCTTGGGGCCGGGTTACCACGGCAACCGGGACGCTGCGCACACCGATGACGTCATCGGTGCCGGCGCAGCACTACCGGTGCAACGCCGATTTAGGGCCCCAGGGAATTTCTCAACTGGCCATAACTCCGGCGCTAGGCCCTCTAGCGCCTCAAATGCGGCGCTAAGCCTACCGAATTTCTAGACCTATGACTCCGTTATCCAAATACTACAGCAACTATATGTTAAGGCCCCAAACGAAATTTTTGCTCGGCATCTACTGGCCACAACTCGACAACAACCCGGGGTATCACTTGACAAATTCCTTCAAAAGCTTTGCAGGCTCAGCAAGGATTGTAATCTCAAAGCTGTCTCAGCTGAGCAGTACCAGGAGGAGTTAACTCGTGATTCCTTTATTAACGGAATTGTGTCTCCTTTCATACGTCAGTGTCTGTTGGAGAATAAAACCCTCAAGTTACAAGCTGCTTATGACCAGGCATGTTCTCTGGACTTAGCAAAAACAATGCAGCTGCCTATGACCAGGCATGTTCTCTGGACTTAGCAAAAAGTAATGCAGATGCCTATCTTTTACCGCGTGCACGGACTGCTGCTATCACTTTTGGTGACTCCTCCAATGGGCCTCGGGCGGAAGCCCTCACTGATGACTACTCTATCCTAGCCGATGACGATCCTACCCTAGAAGCCCTCACTGATGACAACCCTGCCCTAGCGGCACCTTGGCAATCGGGAAGGAAGTGTTTCTTCTGTGGAGGTGCATTCCACTACAGGAAATGTTGTCCTGCTCATAACGCAACCTGCAGTCATTGCAGTAAGAAAGGTCACTTTTCTAAGGTATACCGGTCGAGAGCCCCTGTTAGTTTTGCAGCTACTATCTATAAAACTGCTCCTCCCCCAAGAGCCACTACTAAGGTTACAGCTGCTATCTATAAAACTGCTCCTCCCTCAAGAGCCACTACTAAGGTTACAGCTGCTATCTATAAAACTGCTCCTCCCCCAAGAGCCAGTACTAAGGTTACAACTGTCAAGGGTAAAACTGCTCCTCCTCCCATCACAGCTATTTTTCCCCAAAGTCTATCCCATGCGGCCATGAAGGTTTCGATAAATGGACACATTTTGAGTGCACTAATCGACTCATGCAGCTCTGACAGCTTCATCAGTGAGAAGGCTGTCAGTAAGTTAAAACTGCATATTTACCCCTCAGACAGGGAAATTGCAATGGCTCTGACAACACTGACCACCAACTCTTCCGGCTTTTGTCTTGTCGACCTTATTCTCAATTGCCGCACTTATTCCTCCACCCGGCTCGGGGTGCTCAAAAACCTATGCAGTGATGTGCTCCTGGGACAGGATTTCCAGAAACAACACAAAAGACTCACTTTTGAGTTTGGAGAGCCAAGGCTGGAGCTTACTATTTCCAAAGTACTGTTTTGTGCGCTTTCGGCGGCTTCACTCAACGAGCCCTCCTTGTTTGCCAATCTTTCCCCCCCGATGTAAGCCCATAGTCATTAAATCACGACGTTTCAGCCAAGATGATCTATCCTTTATCGAGGCAGAGATCTCTCGCCTTCTAGCTGACGGTATCATGAGCCATGTTCATCTTCCTGGCGGGCTCAAGTCATCGTTGTTAAAAGTCCTCTGAAGCAACACAAGAAACATCTTTGCATCGATTACTCGCAAACTATTAACCAGTATACCGACCTGGATGCCTACCCACTACCATGCATCAATGACATGGTCAATAACCTTGCCAACTACAAGGTAGTTTCAACTTTTGACTTAAAGAGCGCATACCATCAAGTACCGTTAACGAACTCTGACAAAAAGTATACGGCCTTTGAGGCCAATGGTTGGCTTTCCCAGTTTCGTCGCCTTCCATTTGGGGTCACCAATGGGGTGGCCGTCGTCCAACGGGCAATGGATAGCCTAGTCAAACAGGAGAACTTAACGGACACTTTTCCATATCTGGATAATATCACCATTGCTGGTCATGACCAGAAGGAGCACGATGCCAACCTCCAGAAATTTCTTGACGTTCTCCGTCGTCGCAACTTAACCTTAAATGAGTCCAAATCTGTGAAATTAGTACCATCAGTCAACATCCTTGGCTACTGGGTGGGCAATGATGTCATCAAACTGGATCCAGAGCGACTTCGTCCGCGTCAGGAGCTCCCTCCTCCTACGAATCTCGGCTCTGTTCGTCGGGCCCTCGGCATGTTCGCCTATTATGCAAAGTGGATACCCCACCGTTCCGACAAGATCCAGCCCCTGCTTCACGCGAAGTCATTTCCATTGAAGGCAATGGCTATTTCAGCTTTCGACCTCCTCAAGCAACAACTGGAAAAAGCCACGCTTCATTCCATCGATGAAAATCTCCGTTTCATGGTCGAGTGCATCGGATGTGGTGATCTCAGCTACCTTGAATCAAGGTGGTCGACCCGTTGCATTTCTGTCCAGAACTTTGCAGGGTAGCGAGCTCCATTATCCTCCTGTTGAGAAGGAGGCTACGGCCATCATCAAAGCAGTACGTAAATGGAGTAATTTTTCTCGCTCGTTGCCATTTCACGCTTATAACCGATCAGCGCTCCGTGGCCTTTATGCTGGATAACGGGAAACGCACTAAGATCAAGAATAACAAAATACAGCTCTGGAGGATGGAATTAGCAGCCTTTGGCTACACCATACATTATCGACCCGGCAAAGAGAATGTGGCCCCGGATACCATCACGCGAGCATTCTGCTCTTCTATGTCAACTTCGACTCTTGCGGATCTTCATACTGACTTATGCCATCCTGGCGTTACCCGTATGTTACACTTTGTGCGATCTAAAAATCTCCCATTTTCTACGGAAGACATGAGAGAAACATGCTCCACTTGTAGAATTTGCGCGGTATTAAAATCGCAATTCCGTCCGTCGGATGGCTCGCTCATACACGCTACACAGCCTATGCAGCGACTCAGCATTGACTTTAAAGGGCCACTGCCTTCCTCAACCCGAAACACCTACTTGCTTACTATGGTGGACGAATATTCACGCTTTCCCTTTGCTTTCCCCTGTCCCAGCATGTTTACTTCCACAGTGATCAAATGCCTCGATCAGGTCTTTTCCCTTTGCAGTATGGCCAATTTCATCCACTCTGATCGTGGTCCCTCCTTCATGTCAAGCGAACTCAAAAGTTATCTTTCCCAATGGGGAATCGCCACAAGTAGAACGACACCGTATCATCCTATTGGAAACGGACAGGTTGAGAGATACAATGCTATCATTTGGAATGCTGTTCGTCTTGCACTGAGGTCACACAACCTATCAGACCAGCAGTGGGAAACTATGCTCCCTGACGTATTGCATTCCATCAGGTCTCTTCTTTCTACATCCACCAATGCTGCTCCTCACGAATGATTCTTCAGGTTCCAGCGTTGCTCCACTCATGGGACGTTCCTACCATCATGGTTGGCAGCTCCTGGCCCAGTGCTGCTCCGAAGATTCGTCCGATCCTCTAAGAGTGATCCCCTCATCGACAAAGTGGAACTGACGGATCTCAATCCCACGTACACATACATCCGGTACCCTGATGGCCGGGAATCTGCAGTGTCACTCCGGGATCTGGCTCCCTGCCCAACCGGTTTCACGGACACAATCGAGGGTTGGACCCATATCAATGACGCCGATACCCTGCACTCCGCTGAGGATGACGCCCTACCCGGGACATCAAGGGATCTGCCAGCTCTTCCACCGAATCAACCTGGCGAGCAGATGGCCACCCGAAGCCAGGATGCCAGTCAGTCACTGACTACCGAGCAGGGTGAAGCCAGCTCTGTGCCTGTGGGGCCCCGCACCTGGAGCCACGATCTCCCCAGTCCCTCTCAGGTCAATCAAGGCGACACAGACTCTGCCAGCCCGCCAGTACAAACCAAGCGACCCAGGGACCAAAACACAGTCCGAGGTGATGTGCCTTCCGGCCATCAACAGATATCCAAACGCACCCGGAGCCACGATCATCCCAGTCCCCCTCGGGTCGATCAAAGCGACACGGACTCTGCCAGAACGCTGGTACGAACTAAGCGACCCAGAGACCAAAACAAGGTCCGAGGAGACGTTACTTCCGGCCACCGACGGAGATCCAAACGGCTGCGTCTATTCTCAGTCCGCCTAATTTGGTAGAAAGATGCCGCCAGACTTCCAATCTTTCAGGTGGGAAGAATGACATAAGTCCTTTCTACATAAATGGCACGATTTATGAAATATACTGGGCGGCCTGCTGGTGGTACTGTCCAGGGAGCGTATAAATACTCAGGCATGGGCCCAGCTTGCTCAGGGACATTTTGTAAACAGGAACTAGTGAAGGATAACTAGACTTCCATGTTGTGAAACAGTCAATTAAAGCCTTGTTTAATACTCTGACCAAGTGCCCAGCAGTTTTCTTACGTCACACACAACACAACATAGACAGATACACTACACAACATACACACACACAACACAACATACGCACACACAATATACACACACACAACACAACATAACACAACATACACACACACTACACAACATAGACACACACATACACACAACACAACATACACACACACAACACAACATACACACACACAATATACACACACACACAACATAACACAACATACACACACACAACGCAACATACACACACACAATATACACACAGACAACACAACATAACAACACAACACACACAATGTACACACACTCAACACAGCATACACACACACATAACACAACATACACACACACAAAACACAACACACAACACAACATATACACACACACAACACAACATACACAGAACACAACATACACACACACAAAGGAACATACACACACAACACAACATCCGCACACACAATATACACACACACACACATAACACAACATACACACACACAATATACACACAGACAACACAACATAACAACACAACACACACAATGTACACACACTCAACACAGCATACACACACACACATAACACAACATACACACAAACACAACATATACACACACAACACACACAGAACACAACATACACACACACACAAAGGAACATACACATACACAACATAACACAACATACACACACACACAACACAACATCCACACACACAATACAACATACACTCACACAATATACACACACACAAAACACAACATACCAACACAACACAACATACACATACACAACACACACACACACAACACAACATACACACACACCATGACATGAATCAACTGAGTGGCCTGTGGGTGGCGCTGTCCAGGGAGAGTATAAATACTCGGGCATGGGCCCAGCTTGCGCAGGACATTTTTAACAGGAACTAGTGAAGGACACAACTAGACCTCCATGTTGTAAAACAGTTGATTAAAGCTTTGTTTAATGCTTAGACCAAGTGCCTAGTAGTTTTCTTATGTCACAAGATACACACAAACACAACATACACACACACAACACAACACACACACAACAACATATACACACACACAACACAACATACACAGAACACAACATACACACACAAAATAACATACACACACACAACACAACACATACACACACAACATAACACAACATACACATACACAACAGAACATACACACACAAAACACAACGTACACATACACAACAGAACATACACACACAAAACACAACATACACACAATATACACACACAAAACACAACATACCAACACAACACAACACCACGCACACATAACATACACACCAACATACACACACACACACACACCATAACACAACATACACACACACCATAACACAACATACACACACACCATAACACAACATACACACATATAACACAACATACACACATACAACACACACACACCATACACACACACACACACACCATACACACACACACACACACACCATACACACACACACACACACACACCATACACACACACACCATACACACACACACACACACACCATACACACACACACACACCATACACACACACACCATACACACACACCATACACACACACACCATACACACACACACACACCATACACACACACACCATACACACACACCATACACACACACACCATACACACACACACACACCATACACACACACACCATACACACACACACCATACACACACACACCATACACACACACCATACACACACACCATACACACACACCATACACACACACCATACACACACACCATACACACACACCATATACACACACCATACACACACACACCATACACACACACACACCATACACCATACACACACAACATACACAACAACATACACAAACATACACACACACACACACACACACCACACACACCACACACACCACACACATGCAGCTTACCCCTAAGCACATACACTCTATAACACACACATGCCCATAAAAAATACAGACCTTAACAACATACACACACACTCCTAAAAACATACATACACCGTAAACACAGCCGCGCGCACACACACACACCTAAACACACACATGCACTCCGTAACACATACACACACGTGCCCCTGAGGGGACTTCATTCTCTTCTCTCTAAATAGAGAGAAGCAGGAGGAACACGCACGTGGCTTTGCCAGGATATCAGGCTTCCCCATGGTACAGGGCGCCATCGACTGCACACATGTGGCTTTGCGGGTTCCACATCTCACTGCTGAGATGTACTGCAGCCGCAAAGACTACCACTCACTTAATGTGCAGTTGGTGTGCAGCCATGCCCAGCACATCATGATGGTGAGTGCCCGGTATCCTGGCAGCAGTTATGATGCCTTCATCCTGCGTAAGATCAATGTGCCAGGAATATTCCAGCCACCACGTCAAACCCGAGGGTGACTGCTCGGCAACAAGGGCTAACCACTCCACACCTAACTGATGATTTCCTTCTGCAACTGCACCACTCGTGGCCAGCAATCATACAATGAGAGCCATGCTGAACGCCATCGAGCAGATCATCGGGGGTCTAAAGGAACGCTTCCACTGCCTTGACTGCTCGGGAGGAGCCCTCCAGTACTCACTGGAGCAGGTGTCCATTTTGTCATTATCTGCTGCATCCTCCACAACTTGACCATCATGAAGGCATAGCCCTTGTATTCACAGATTCTGCCACCACCTCAGGAGGAGGAGGAAGAGGAGCAGGAGGAAGAGGAAGAGGAGGAACAGAGGAGGCAGGCTGCTAATCCACGTTCAGGATGGGCTGTCTGTGAGCGCATCATCAGACTCCAGTTCCCCTGACTTAAAACCCAGATCCCTGTTGCTCAACGTTTCCCCACCTTACTATCCCTCTGTCATGGGCCATCACAGTGTCCTCTTGGCCACAATCCTGATATGAAAGCCAACACAAAACAAACATTCCAACAAAATTTATTATCCAACAAGTAAATGGTACATATCAAAGTCAACTAAAAATCCTTGTGCATTCCCTTAGTGCCTGTCTTGCATGTTCCTTTGCCTGTTCTAATGCTCCTAAGAAGTGCTCCCCCAGTGGCTGCAGCAAGGCTGGTGGAAGGCTGCTGACTTTCAGTGGGCAAGACTGCAGATGGCCTTGCAGGACGACCTCGAGTAGCTCTGGGCCTAGAACTTCTGGCAGTGGACGGCACCACCTCGGCATGGGCGGCAGGAGTCTTGACTGGCTGGCTGACAGCACCAGCAAGGGCACTGGCAGGGTGGTAGTGGTGGGAGGATGAATGCTCTCATCCTGAGAGAGGACAGCAGGTTTGTCCTCCACAGAGCCACTGCCACTCCCCTGGGCCGGCACCTTAGCAATTCTAGTCATCTGTTGGAGGACAGATTGCTGGACTGCTGTGACACCCAGCCCCTTTGGTAAACCCAGCCATGATGGCAGCAGTCTGTGCTTGCGTGGCAGCAAGCCAAGTCTGTATGAGAGCAGTCTGAGCTTGCATGACACAAGTCTGAACTTCCACTGCAGCACTCAAACGTTGGGTCGCTTCCACTTGTGCTGCAATGGAAGCTGAGACATTGGCCATCAGACGCTGCATGATGGTTGGGTCCACAAGTGTCCTAATGGAGTTGCCCATCACTTCCATCCTGGAATCATGGACTCCAAGCTCTACGCAAAGGCCTGTGCAAAGTTGGTGCCGGACTCCTCCATACTCCTCAACTATGACAACAAGCTTTCTGGCAGGCCTGCCATTGCACCAAGCAGCTCATTGTGCCTCCCCATCACCCTTCTTCTGAAGACTGCCACACTGAAGTCCTTATCTGAGTCCTGTGCAGTAGAACTCGTGTGCGAGCTCACCCCCGGGGAGCTGCCACCTGCGCTACCCTTTTCCCCTGCCCTGGCTGCAGCCTACTCGTGTCCGGTGAGTCACGGCATGCAGATCCCACCTCTATACCACCCTCTAAAATCCGTGCAGTGTCAGCATCTCAGCTGGTGCCAGCGAGTGTCAGATCGAGTGACGGTGTCTCCTCTTCTTCAACAATCTCTTCTTCCACCACTGGCTGGACAGCTTGGAGGTCTTGGGTATCTGAAAGGAGAAAGGCACAAGGGTCGGGATTTGGTGAGGAGAGTGGGGGGGAAGCAAGATGTGCATTGTTACACCATCAGCTGCTTGAAAGTGAGAAGAGATTGTGGGATGAGGGGGAACTTGGATGTGAGAAGGAGGATTAAGTATGAGCATATCGTCATCTTGAATGTTTTCAATGTCGCTGCTCGTTACAGCCTCAGTGACGGCCCCGCCAATTATCTGCAGCACCGTCTCCTCTATGGGGGTGAGGACATGAAACCTTGCCCAACCCCCTTGGATTTGCTGTTGCTCTCTCCTGTTATCAGCCACCTTGGCCTGCAAGAGAAAGGGAAGTGTGTCAGTAAATGTGGTGCAATATGTTTGGATGATGTGCCTGTCATCGTTGAATAGCTGGCAGTGTGTGCATAGTATGAGATGTGGGTGTAAGGCTTGCAGTAGTGATAAGTGTGTGAGGGTGGAATGAAGCTTGGAATGTGAGGAGTGCCTCGTGTTTGTTAGAGATTGTTGGTAGGTGAGTGATGGGAGTATGGTACATTGAGCAGTGTGTGAGGCAAGTGGTGCAGTTGGTAGGAGCCGGCTTTTGAAGATGCATTCACTGACTTTGACCACTCATGAGAGGTCCTTAAACTTCTTTCGGCACTGGAGCCACGTCCCAGGGGTGACGCTGCTGACAGTGACAGCCTCGGCGATCTGGTCCCTCATCCTTCTTACAGTGTTTCTGGAGGGCCTCCTGGCATCCTATAGGTAGAGGACCTCTCTTCAAGTGTTCACTCCCTGCACAAACGCCTCGAGTGCTGCATCCGAGAACCTGGGTGCCCTTTCCCTAGCCTGTTGAGACATTTTGGTTTGTGCTGAAGAAGTTTAAAAAATTTTGATAACCAGAAGGCAGCCCACTTTTAAGAGGCTCAGGCTAGCTTTAAATAAAGCTAGCCTCGCGCGAACTTCGGCCCCCTGCTGAGCTCACAGTCAATCAGCAGCATGCTCAGTGCTGGGCTGTGTGCTGCTATCATTATAATTAGCAGGCAACAACAACAACAAGAGCAGCAACTTTATATTTATCTAGCACCTTTAATGTAGTGAAATGTCCCAAGGTGCTGCACAGGAGTATTTTAAGACAAATAATTTGACACCGAACCACATAAGGATAAATTAGGGCAGGTGACCAAAAGCTTGGTTGAAGAGGTAGGTTTTAAGGAGCGTCTTAAAGGAGGAAAGAGAGGTATAGAGGCGGAGAGGTTTAGGCAGGGAATTCCAGAGCTTGGGGCCTAGGCAACAGAAGGCACGGCCGCCAATGGTTTAGCGATTATAATCAGGGATGCTCAAGAGGGCAGAATTAGAGGAGCGCAGATATCTCGGGGGGGTTGTGGAGGATCTAGCATCAATTGCCATTTGCAGAAGAGAGTTCCAAACTTCTACCACTCTTTGTGTATAGAAGTGTTTCCTAACTGCACTCATGGAAGGCCTGGCTCTAATTTTTAGACCATGCCCCCTCTAGTCCTAGAATCCCCAGCCAGCAGAAATAGTTTCTCTCTATCTATCCTATCACTTCCCCTTAATATCTTGAAAACTTCAATCAAATCACCCGTTAACCTTCTAAATTCCAGGGAATACAACCCTAGTTTGTGTAATCTCTCCTCGTAAATTAACCCTTGGAGTCCAGGTATCATTCTGGTAAACCTACGCTGCACTCCCTCCAATGCCAATATATCCTTCCTAAGGTGTGGTGCCCAGAACTGCTCACAGTACTCCAGGTGTGGTCTAACCAGGGCTTTGTATAACTGTAGCGTGACTTCTACCCCCTTGTATTCTAGTCCTCTAGATATAAAGGCCAGCATTCCATTAGGCTTTTGATTATTTTAATAATCTAAGTACATAGACCCACAAGTCTCTTTGGGCCTCCGCTGTTTCTAGCTTTCCACCATTTAGAAAGCACTCTGTTTTATGCATTTATTGTCCAAAGTGGCTGACCTCACGTTTGCCTACATTGAAATCCATTGCCACAGTTTTGCCCATTCACTTAATCTATCAATATCTCTTTGTAATTTTATGCTTCCATCGACACTGCTTACAATGCCACCTATCTTTGTGTCATTGCCAAATTTGGATATGTGTCTCTCTATTCCATCATCTAAGTCGTTAATAAATACTGTGAATAGTTGAGGCCTCAACACAGATCCTTGCGGGACATGACTAGTCACATCCTGCCAATTAGAGTACCTGACCATTATCCCTACTCTCTGTCTCCTGCCGCTCAGCCAATCTCCGAACCAGGTCAATCATTTGCCTTCAATTCCAGGAGCTTCAACTTTAGCTAACAGTCTCTATGAGGGACTTTATCAAATGCCTTCTGGAAGTCCATATAAATAATATCCATGGACATTCCCCAGTCCACTACTTTAGTCACCTCTTCAAAAAATTCTGTCAGGTTCGTCAGGCAAGCCCTACCCTATGCTGGCTCTCTCTGATCAGCTGAAAATTTTCAAGGTGTTCAGTCACTCTGTCCTTAATTATATACTCTAGTAATTTCCCAACAACAGATGTTAGGCTAACTGGTCTATAATTCCCTGGTTTCCCTCTCTTACATTTCTTAAATAACGGAGTGACATGCTCAATTTTCCAATCTAAAGGAGCAGTTCCCGAATTGAGAGAACTTTGGAAGATTATAGTTAGGGCATCTGAAATGTTCTCATTTACTTCTTTTAAAGTCTGGGATAGAAATCATCTGGTCCTGGGGATTTGTCACTCTTTTCTTCATTACTGTTATTTTGCTTACATTAATTTTGGTGAGTCCCTTCCTTGATTCAATATTAGTTTCAGTTTGCAAGTGATTCATCTCATTTAATATCAAATGGATAGTGCCCTAATGAGCAAGTGGTCCTGACTCTACAAGCAGTAAGAATTTTGTTGCTTAATCTCTAGTGGTATCCTGGTTGTATTTGGTGGTCCCCAAACTCTGGCTCTTGTCAACCTGCATCTGGCCTTTTTGGGCTTGGGTAAGTGGTGTGTGCGCCTGTGGTGACAGAGAATATGCTCCACATTGGGCAAACAGAGACTCTCCCTGTGTAGATTACTCAGCAGTTTATGTGGAGACATAAATATGGTTGGGGTTTTCTGCAGGTGTCAGATACCTAGCTGAACAAAAAATATTATGGGGCTGAGATTGTAAGAAAGAAAGACTTGCATTTATATAGCACCTTTCACGACCACCAGATGTCCCAAAGCGCTTTACAGCCAATGAAGTACTTTTGAAGTGTAGTCACTGTTGTAATGTGGTAAACGCAGCAGCCAATTTGCGCACAGCAAGGTCCCACAAACAGCAATGTAATAATGACTGGATAATCTGTTTCTGGTATGTTGGTTGAGGGATAAATATTGGCCAGGACACTGGAGATAACTTCCCTGCTCTTTTTTGAAATAGTGCCATGAGATCTTTTACATCCACCTGAGAGAGCAGACGGGGCCTCAATTTAACGTCTCATCCAAAAGACGGCAACTCTGACAGTGCAGCACTCCCTCAGCATGGCACTGGAGTGTCAGCCTAGATTTTTGTGCTCAAGCCTTTGGAATGGGACCTGAACCCACAACCTTCTGACTCAGAGACAAGAGTGCTACCCACTGAGCCAAGGCTAACACTCCCTACTATTGCAATAATAAAACTACTTCAACATCAAGAGTAGCCTTATTGCAAGAATATTGATTCCGTAAAAGTAAAATAAATAGATTTATAAAATTTTAAATGAAAATAAAGACTGGGAAATTCGATACCGCTGGAAAACGGGCACGGGCACTGCAATGCGAGATATGCCCGCCCCCGCCCCCGCCCATTCAAAAAGTGCAAGCACTACATCAACTTCATGCTGCCTGCTAATTATCATGATTGTAGCGCACAGCCTAGAGCTGAATGAGCTGCTGACAGGCTGTGCGCTCAGCAGGAGGCCGAAGTTCACGTTGTTGGAGCGAGACAAGCTTTTCCTAAAGTTAGCCTGCTCCTCTTAAAGGCAGTCTGCAGCTCTTAAAGCTGAGCTGCCTTCTGCAGATAAAAAAAATTATAATTGCTTCAGCACTAGGCAGTCTGCACCTCCTAAAGGTGAGCTGCCTTCTGCAGATCAAAAATTGTAAAACTGCTTCAGCATTAGCACAACTGGCTCAACAGGCCAGTGAAAGGATACTCAGGGTCTCGGACGCAGCACTCGAGCTTTGTGCAGGTGGTCAACACTGGAAGAGAGGTCCTCTACCCACAGGGCCCAGCTGGTCCTCCAGAAAGAAGGATGTGGGAGCAGGTCGCCGATGCCATCACTGCCAGCAGTGTCGCCCCCAGGACATGGATCCAGTGCCCAAAGAAGTTTCATTACCTCAGATGAGTGGTCAAGGCCAGTGAATTCATCTTCAAAAGCCGTCTCCTACCACCTGCACCACTAGCCTCACATACTGCTCAATGCATGACTCCCCCATCACTCTCCTACCATCAATCTCTACCAAACAGGAGGCACACCTCAAATTCCTAGCTTTACCTCACGCCCTTGGAGGAGACGGTACTGGCCATTCTTGGCAGGGACATGGCTGAGCCCTTGGCCAGAGGCGGGGCTGAAAGAATACAAGATGCTGGTATCCTCATACATTATCCTCCTTCTCACATCCCACTGCTCCCCTCATCCCACAATCTTTTCTGATTTACAAGCGGCACATGGTGTAAACATGCACCTCTTGCTTTAGCCCCCTACCCTCACCACAACCCTACCCTTGTGCCTTCCTCATTTCAGATACCCAAGAAATCCAGCCTGCCTAGTCAACAAGAAGAGGGAAAGGAGAGTGAAGAAGAAACACTGTCACTCGATTTGACACTCTCAGCCACCACCTGCAAGGTCATCTGCAATGTGCCCCACTGAAAGCCAACAGCCTTCCACCAGCCATGCTGCAGCCACTGGGGTAACACTAGGATCAGCAAAGGCACACACAAGGCAGTCACTAAGGGAATGTACAAGGGTGATTAGTTGATTTCTTGATGTAATATTGGATGCATATATGGATCAAGTTGGATTGGAAAGTTTGCTTTGTGGTGGCTTTTATTTCAGCATTGTGGCCAAGAGGACGCTGTGATGGTCAATAACAGAGGGAAGGTAAGGTGTGGGACAAATGTTGAAAGAGGAATTGGAGTTGTGTTCACTGGTACCACAGGCAGATGATTCAATCCCAGATATCCTGGCCAGAAAGGGGCTGTCTGGGTTGCCTCCTTTCTTCCGCTTCCTCCTCTTCCGCTTCCTCCTCTTCTGCTTCCTCCTCTTCTGCTTCCTCCTCTTCCCTCTGCGAGCAGCTTGTCCCCTTTACTGCCTCTGCTCCGACTCCATGTCATGCTGCAGCCAAAGGGGGACTGCAACTAGGGCCCCCAGTACTGGGAGCAGGTGGTGATCTCAGAGGCCTTCCTTTAAGAGCCAAAGCCTTGCAAACATCCAGCAGCACTCCCTGCACTCCCTTCACACATTTTTAAATGTATTGCACCAAGCCACTACTCCAAGACAATGTAAAGAAACCAGTCCAAAAGCAAAAATCTAAACTTACCTGGAAGTTATGTGTGTCCCTTTAAAAAGCGCTGGCAGTGGCTCCGTTGTACTGCTGCACACATGTTCTTGCATGTGGGGTTTGAAGAGGATGTTATTAAGAGTAATGACTTCCAAAATCCCAAATCGTGCGTCAATTCAGCATTGCACGCCGATTGACGTCACGATCTGGATCCTTTAAATATGTGAAGCGAGCGCAGGCAATGGCAGCACTGACAACCTGCCCAAAATGGCAGCCAGAAGCGAGGCGGCTGCCATTTTTTCTTCCAAACCGGCCTTAATGGCCGACACTAATGACTCCAATTTCCCATTCAAAGTGTTTAACATTTTTTGTCTATTTCCCTTTCCCCCATTCACTGTCTTGCCCATTCTTCTGTTTTTTTATCGTGTTAACTTCACTTTACTTCTACTTAATATGCCCTACTCTACATAATTTTCATATTATATAATTTCATATTCGTTAATTACTTATATTTTTCTGTGCCTTCTGGGTCACATCATGCATTTTGGAAGTGGGATTCACTTTGTAAAATTTAGCCTCTGATTGGCTGAAAATCAACTTGAAAGTAGACTCCATAAAGTATGTGTTACTAAGATTCACCCACAGTGTGGAGACCGTTATTACATTCACAGTGCTGCAATGAGTTGCACTGTAGTACAAACTGTTCTATACTTGTTATCGAAGAGATAATTGAATCTCATCCAGGGACAAACAACTAATTTATTTTGGCTATTATCAATCTAACATACATACGTGCCAACAAACACAGACAGACAAACATAGGCACAAACAGAGGCATATTGCAGTTCCAGCCCTTACAGAACTCCTAATAATGTATTGAAATTTTGGCACTACCGGGCGGTACCACCTCAAGAGGTTTTTTCCCCCTTTCTGCCACTGGACGATCTATATGGACCTACACAGACATCGATGTATGTCCACAGGCAGAAATTAAAAGTCACAATCACAATATTTAAGAACTGCACATTGACAAATTTGTGTATGTGCATTTCTGTGTTGCTGCCAGCACATTGATGTCCACTCTGCTGTGCAAAGGGTGGTAAGAGCCGATAATCTAATTTAACTAAAAATGTTTTCCAGTGAAACCAGTACATGATGACCAGCTACTAATTAACTTGAATGGATAGTACATTATAAAGTAGGAAGCACATGGACACTCCTTGCTAGTCAGAGTTATTTACCCTAGACACCAGTGGGAGGTTAATTGGACAGAAAGCCGTATTGTAGAACATGTGGATCAAAGCATATAAAGCCCTGTGACAGATTGTCATTAAGATATGCCGTGCCTGAGGTGTAGGCTCGGACTGTGCTTTACTTCGCATCAGGGAAACTCGCAGAGCACAGAGAAGAGCAATGTTCAGGATGAAAACAGAAGTACTTACTGTGGAATGCCATTATATACACAAATAGATCAGGACTGGCAAAGAGGTGTCACATAATACACTGGGACTTGGTAAAAGATATACTGATATGTTTACAAGTATTGTCCTATCAGAGTTGGAATATATGGCTTTGATGGGAAGCAGTGGAGCAGAGAAGTACGTTAATACAAGGAATTTCAGTGCCTATCTTGTGCTTGGTGTCATACCATGTTCTGGTAACAACTAATGTGGTTAAATGGTGGGTCTTATAGGCAATGTGTGGTGCTGTGCACATCAGTGCCTGTGGATAACACTCATTCATTTTTTCCCCTTTCCTTAAATGCAATGACTTTCAACAGAGCCCTTTACTGAGTATGTAACTGTTTTGATAGGATTACTATGAGGTAAGACACTGACAGTTCTCCTGTATCCTCTATAAAATAGACAAAATGAATGTTGAATATCAGCAACAATACATATTATTTCTTAGTAAAGGCCTTTTCTACTGTCAGTTTACTGCAATCCTTTGACATGGGTAACATTTTCCCTCATTTGCCGTGAGTGAAGGGAAAACTCCAACCATTATGTTGTAAGTCACTCCTCCCCTTCCTTTCTCATAAAGTGGTAATAGTTCATGACAGTAACAAAAAATCTGACAGTAGTAATGGAAGAAACAGTCTTGGGTGAGAAGATGTGAATAAGAGAGCTCTGAAACTGAAAGAAGTGAAAATGGTATATATCATCACAATGAAAGATATCTGGGGTGTATTGAAACCTGTTAATATAGCGTGAGGGGATTCTCATTGCACTGCAAACCACTTAAGCATTGCTGTCACAGTTCAGAACATGTCGAGGGTGAAACACACTGCTAACCGTTCTCAGCCATCCTCAGTATAATAGTTTAAGACACAAATAGGGCTCTAGTTAGGTATATAATCCCAAGTTACACAGATATCAACATCTGCAAATAGCTTCTGTACATATAATTAATGGAAGCAATTAATGTATGGAATGTATGTGTAAGTTTTGCAACGGAATTTAATAATATGACTCTTTAGCACTATCATGAAGAGATCCGCAGGTCTAGTGCATTAGAGAACTAGCTCGTTGCAGGCTTGATTTCACCGGTGAGATACACCATTTTCAAACGTAACAAACTTTTGACTTTTGATACAAATGAGACATAAATATTTCAAAATGAAGATGTTTCCTTTGATAGTGTCTGACTTTCTACATTTTCCAGTATATGGCATTAATATACTTGGCAAATATTTATACCATTTAATTTGTAAGGGTATTTAAAAGATGCTATTTTAAAATGACGTCACTTTTTCTACTGCAATGTCACAAATCTTGGCCCCGATCTTGACTGGGGTAGATTTTGTGAGCAGGGGGGTGGGGGGGGGGCGCGGTGTGGGGGAGTTCTGTTCGATGCACCCTGTGGAATTTTGACTCCACAGTGTGACTTTTTTTTCCAAGCAGGTTTTCCGCCTGGAAGCCAGCCTGATTGACAGACTTGGCTCCCTTTCGGGCGGGGAACGCTCCGGAGGAGGCCGCAGCGCAGGAGCATGTAGGGAGCCTGCAGCTGAGTTAGTAGAGCGTGGGGGCGGGGAGGGATCTGGATCTTGTGGGGGGGGGTGGTTGCCGATCCCAGGGAGGGGTGAGTCCTATCCTGGGGGGCGGGGGTGGGGTGTTCTGATCACGGCGGGGTGGGGGAGGTGGGGTTGGTTGCTAATCTTGGGGGGCGTCCGATCTCCGATCCTGGGAGGTCCGATCAGAGGGAGGTCTTTGGATCCGGGGGGCGGGGGTGTCCAATGGCGGGCAGTGAAGCAGGTAAGCTTGCGGGGTTTGGAGGAAGCACTCCTGCTGCTCCTGGAACACAAGCAGTGCTGCGAAGTCACTTACCTCTTCGACGAAGCTGTCCTCGCTTCCCTTTAGCTGCCGGGTTTCCCGAGGCCCGGGATACCTGGCCAGCCAGGGTCAAACCCAGAAGTCAGGTTAAATATGAGGCATGCCGCATCATTATAATATTTAAATGGACAACCCGCCTCCTAGTAGCGGGTTGGTTGCCTGCTCCCCCCGTCCCGCCTCCGTTAAGACCAGACGTGGGCAGGTTGTAGGCGGGTTGGGGTTGGGTTTGAAATTTTTTAAATTTTAACTTCCCACCCGACCCCAACCCACCCATTTTTGTGGATAAAATTATTCCCCCTTGTTGCATTGAACTAAATGTCTGATTAATCTTCAAGTCTGACTAATGCACAAGAGTCGTGTTTGGTTTATTTTTGCTTGTGGTGAGACACAAGGAAGCTGGTAAGCAATGTGCTGCCTGACCAATGCATTTAGACATATGGTAAAGCAGCAGCTGATGGTGCCTGTAAAGAGCCACATTTACAAAGAACAACACAAGGACAATATTTGATTTGATTGCTGCAGGAAGCACATGACTTCACATGTTAAAATCTCAAGGTGCACTAATTAGCTTGAGACTATTTACCTGTACAATATCTCTGCAAATCCTCATAATTCCACCTGCTGTAGGATTATTATGCTCGTATGTGTCCTGCTTTTGGGGTAATTACTTCTCCTCTCCTCATGCAGAGAGCTGTGGAATAGCCATTTTTGCAACCATTCTGAAGAAAAATGCTGTTCTCTCAGAAACTGCTTGCAGATTTTCCAGAATAAGTTAAAAGTTATTTTTTATTGTAATTCTGAAAAGTGCGACTGAATTTCAAATCCTGTCTGTTCATTCACTGATGGGTAAATGCACTGCCACATTTGCAACTAAGCCATAGAGGTCAAGAGCACTTCAGGTTGACTCTCCGGCCTGTAGCTCATCTCAGCTAGTATGGTGGTCGGGGCACTACAGCGGGCCTCAGAATAACCCCACCCCTGAATTTTGTTCAGTGAGCCATGCTGGCAAGTGCACGTGTATGGATATTGGGTAAGGTTTCAGCTTTGATCGCCTGCCCTCACCTGACTGTTGACTAGCCTGCTGACAACACTCAAGAAGCTCGTCAACATCCAGAACAAAGCAGCCCGCTTGATTGGCACCCCAACCACCACCTTAAACATTCACTCCCTCTACCACTGGCGTACCATGGCTGCAGTGTGTACCATCTACAAGATGCACTGCAGCAACTCATCAAGGCTTCTTCGGCAGCACCTCCCAAACCCGCGACCTCTACCACCTAGAAGGACAAGGGCAGTGGGTGCATGGGAACACCACCATCTCCAAGATCCCCTCCAAGTCACACACCATCCTGACTTGGAAGTATATCACCGATCCTTCATCGTCACTGGGTCAAAATCCTGGAACTCCCTCCCTAACAGTACTGTGGGAGTACCTTCACCACACAGACTGTAGCAGTTCAAAGAAGACGGCTCACCTTCTCAAGGGCAATTAGGGATGGGCAATAAATGCTGGCCTTGCCAGCGACGCCCAGGTCCCATGAACAAATAAAAAAAAGCCTCCTAACACTCATTGTCTAGACAACCATACACAGAATGGCAACTTGGATGAGATACTGGCGAGCTGCCGATGTCGTAGGAATCTTACCCCTGCAATAGTCAGTGCTTTCAGGAGAAAAATAGAATTATGTCCTTTCACCTCCACAAAACGGGACTGAAAGTAGCTCAGACTACCTGCACATTCATAAGGACATAAGAACATAAGAAATAGGAGGAGGAGTAGGCCATTCGGCCCCTCGAGCCTGCTCCGCCATTCAATAAGATCATGGCTGATCTGATCTTGGCCTCAACTCCACTTTCCTGCCCTATCCCCATAACCCATGATTCCCCTGTTTTTCAAAAATCTGTATCCGCGCCTTGAATATATTCAATGATTCAGCCTCCACAGCTCTCTGGGGTAGTGAATTCCAAAGATTCACGACCCTCTAAGAGAAGAAATTCCTCCTCATCTCCGTTTTAAAAGGGCGACCCCTTATTCTGAAACTATGCCCCCTAGTTCTAGATTCCCCCATGAGGAGAAACATCCTCCCTGCATCTACCCTGTAAAGCCCCCTCAGATTCTTATATGTTTCAATAAAATCACCTCTCATTCTTCTAAACTCCAATGAGTAGAGGCCCAACCTGCTCAACCTTTCCTCATAAGACAACCCCTTCAAATCAGGAATTAACCTAGTGAACCTTCTCTAAATTGCCTCCAATGCAAGTATATCCTTCCTTAAATAAGGAGACCAAAACTGTACAGTTGTGGGAGGACTTCCCTATTTTTATACGCCATCCCCCTTGCAATAAAGGCCAATATTCCATTTGCCTTCCTAATTACTTACTGTACCTGCATGCTAACATTTGTGTTTCATGTATAAGGACACCCAGATCCCTCATTTTGCAGTCTCTCTCCATTTAAATAATATTTAGCTTTTTTTATTCTTCCTACCAGCTTTCAGCTATAATACGAGGTAAAATGAGTTTATTGGTCTCAATATAGGCGGAAATCCATAGCGTCGAACTAACATTATCCAGCACTAATTGTGTCCCTTCGAGAGGCTACAATGATGATTGGTGCAGGAAACTGAACATTCACATTGGTGCAATAGAAGATGCCTTTTTGAGGTTGTGGTTAGGACACATTGTTGGGGTGAGGAGAATGAGCTGTACTCCACATCTAGCCAAGGTTTGCCATGCCTGAAGCAGACGCTGGGTGCTAAAAATGGGAGAATGTTACATTTCCCAGCAAGCACATTGACATTTCTTTCGTCAGGGAATATATTGCAATCACAATGACAT
This sequence comes from Somniosus microcephalus, assembly GCF_052327205.1. Taxonomy (NCBI): domain Eukaryota; kingdom Metazoa; phylum Chordata; class Chondrichthyes; order Squaliformes; family Somniosidae; genus Somniosus; species Somniosus microcephalus. The sequence goes on from NC_140987.1 coordinate 222,363,731, forward strand.
TACAAGAGAAAAATGCAAATCATATTTACATTTACGGAGTCAGAAAAGTTTTTGAAGTATAACACCAGTTTGAAAACGATATGAAATTCATGCAGGAATGCTCCTGCAGCCTCAAAGGGTTAAGGCACTTCACAAAATCCATAGCGAGCATTAAAACATCAGTTTACCAGTCAGAGACACAAAGGATTTCTCTCCCCACTCTTGCCCTCTTGGGAATACAAATAAGAAGACTGGAAAATGAGTGGTATTATGTAGGCTTTAACTGGTCACTTTTATTTAATACTTTTCAATTCGGGCTTTCTTCTAATACTAGGAGGACTTACAGAATTAACACAGGGATAGACTGGGTGATGGAAGGATGTGCTCAGCTGCCTCAAGTACCCCAGCATTATCTGAGGCATTATACAGCTGTCTGACTGTCATGTGGGGTTGTGTAATTCACAAGACACCCTGCTGTAACCTGTCAAAACAATTCGAGCAGCAGAAAACTCTTCCTTGCAGGCCTTTCAATTATGTTTGGAATCTATAATTGCCTTTTCTTGGCCTGTGTTGGGTGGATTGCAAACAAGTCAAACTTCTTTAACAACATCAGTTTAAATGGCAACTTGTCAAAACCATCAATAGACTTTAACAAAAAAAAATCTGAACAAGCTCTCTTTCACTCAGGCTGTGTGGAACATTGCACAAATTTGCCAACAACTGAAGTACAACAAAGCAATAAAGTAAAATGTTTCCTATAGAGTCAAAGAGTGGGAGGAGTTTAGAACATTAGATCAACAAAAAAGTTCCAGGTCCTGAAAATCCAGCAGCCTCCTGGCACATTCCTGCTACAGTGCAGCAGAAGGTTGCAAATGAAAGCAGGTTCTGACATCCCAGATCTTGTTTACTGTTGAGAGTTTCCTCAAGAGCTTCTTTAGGGTGGAACCATGACCAAATTTTCAGCCCGCCTCACACAAGCGGGGGCCGAATTTAAATGGTGCTGTTGCGGTCTGATGATGTCAGTCAGACGTGCACCACATTTTAACTGTGCTCCTCCTGGCCCACAGGGACACCTTGAGTCTCCCTTAACTTGGGCTTCGACCTCCTTCCATAATCAAAATCATTCCTGACCACCCCCCCACACTCCCCCAAGCCAGGAATGTCTCTGTCGGAGGGGCCGTCTTTCGGATGAGACGTTAAATTGAGGCTCCGTCTGTTCTCTCAGGTGGACGTAAAAGATCCCATGGCACTATTTCGAAGAAGAGCAGGTGTGTTATCCCCGGTGTCCCGACCAATATTTATCCCTCAACCAACATAACAAAAACAGATGATCTGGTCGTTATCACATTGCTGTTTGTGGGACCTTGCTGTGCGCAAATTGGCTGCCATGTTTCCCACATTACAACAGTGACTCCACTTCAAAAGTACTTTATTGTCTGTAAAGCGCTTTGAGACGTCCGGTGGTCGTGAAAGGCGCTATATAAATGCAAGTCTTTCTTTTTCTTTCTAATGTTGTAAAGCCCTCTTGCTTTAATCTGCTGATTTCAATATAGAATTCCAATGTACTGAATGCCTCTCCTTTACACCCATTGTATACAGCTCTTGAGCCCATCATAAAATAGTACTTTATAGAACCTCTCCCCATTCACTTCCATTGTATTGAGCTCTTGATCACCAGTATAGAATTCTAATATATAGAACCTCCATTCACTCGACTGCAGTACAAACGGTTTCTAAATATTTGGTTTTAATACTCAGCAAATTAAATATATTCAGTTTACTTTGCAATCTGCCTGCAAATGGCAGCACATTTAGAAATGTAATCACTTTGTGTAAAATATAGATTTTTTTCTTAAATGTCTATTTTTGTTAAGAATAATTGCTGAATGAACAATTAACTTGTCTGTGGTGCAACAATAACAAATTGCTGATTTTTATGTGGAGTTTACAAAAATCCTGATCCAAGCACTTCAGTTCGACAGAAAATTGCAACAGCTGCCATGCCACATCTGTAGGAAGTTACGCCACTTGTGAAGACGGCATAACCAATAGAATAAAAATAATCCTTGATGTCAACAACTTCCATGGACTGTCACTTTGATTTTTACTCCATCCCTATATAAAGCAACTGATGCGTCCCAAGAGCTGACTGGTGTCTGACCAGCAGCTGTAATCCCTGCCTTGTCTCTACCTTGTATCGCTGTTACAGAAAACCAGTATAAGACCGTACAATGAACTCTCCTTCTATAACTTGGTCCCACAGAGAGAGCCGGCAATAAATACTAACAGGGCCCCAAATCTCAATGCATGAGACTCTGTTATAACATTGAGACCAGTTTATAGAATCATAAAATAATACAGCACAGAAGGAGGCCATTCGGCCCATGGTGTCTGTGCCGGCCCTTTGAAAGAACTATCCAATTCTTCCCCAGCTCTTTCCCCGTAACCCAGCAGATTTTCCCTTTTCAAGTATATATCCATATCTTCAAATTTATCTGCTAGTAATTCAATTCTGAATCTTCACGCACACCCTCACCCAGGCATTTATAATGGTGCCAATAAGTAGATTTAAGTGTGTGGCGAGAGTGAAGCAGCAAACATGTATGGGGCAACCAGGTTTCTACTGCATATGTTCACGAGAGTCATTACTACTCGTGTAGTTGATCTGTGCATGTGCAGTGTGCTCTGAGTTTCTGAGAAATTAAGGAAAGAATTGGCATTCATATAGTGTCATTCACATCCTCGGGAAGTCCCAGAGTGTTTACAAGCAGTGGATGACTTTTGAAGTGCAGTCACTGTTGAAATAAAGCCAAGCACGCAGCCAGTGTGAGCACTGCAAGGGTCCATAAACATCAAATGAATAAATTAATGACCAGTCACAACTCTTTTTTGGTATGTATTCGTTGAGGGATGAATGTTGCATAGGACATGAAAAGCACTGCTTGCTCTTTGAATAGCGCCGCAGAATATTTTACGTCAACCTGAACAGGCAGATGGGATGTCGTTTAAACATTTCATTCAAAGGACAGCATCTCTGACAATACACACTCCCTTAGAACTCCACTGAAGTGTCAGCCTAGATTGTGCGCTCAAGTTCATATACATACCTTCTGACTGAAAAGTGAGAGTGCTATCAATGAAAGTACAACCGCTAAGGGCTAGTATATAACCTGGCTATATTGGGATTGGTACAATTGGTACCATGCACGGGCAGGGCCATTGAAGTACACCATGGAATTCCACACAGAGATCAAGGAGGAAAAGGAGGTGTAGCATGCCACGGTCACAATCATGGAGGATATAATTTCACCAGGGTGGTCTTTGTGCTGTATGCAGGGTGGAAACCAGACTGAAGAGATTTGAATGGCGTTGCAGGAGAGGTGAAATTGGAACTGTGAGGTGACATAGGAACACAGGAACAGGGGCCAGACATTCAGTCCCTCGAGCCTGCTCCACCATTCAATTAGATTATGGCTGAACTGTACCTCAACTCTATTCACTCCATATCACTTGATATCCTTATCTACCAAATATCTATGACAAGATGTTGTAAGACCTTAGACAGGAAAGGGAGGTTAGAGAAAGATCATTAGTTGGAGAGGCCAGATGGGACAAGGGTGGAAAATTTGAGGAGGTGGGTGGGACAATGGCAGCTGCTTTGAATGGGATTGGAACAATGCCTGAACAAAGGAAGCCACTTAATGTGCTGGCAAGCATTGGGGCTCAGAGAGGTAAGCGAATGGAGAGAAAATGAAGACAGAGTGTGGGTTTCATGGACACTTGGGGAGGACAGTGAGAGCGATAGGAAAGAAGCTGTACATAGAATTTACAGCACAGTAACAGGCCATTCGATCCAACTGGTCCCTGCAGGTGTTCATGCTCCACGCGAGCCTCCTCCCACCTCTCTTCAACACACACTATCAGCAGATAGAATAACCTTCTGTTCCTTTCTCCCTCAGGGTACGGTAGCATTGCAGTTATGTTACTGGACTAGTAGTCTTCACACTGAGGACACCCTCCATATGTTGTGTGGCACTACCACCGTGCTAAATGGGATAGATTCAGAACAGACCTAGCAGCTCAAAACTGGGCATCCATGAGGCGCTGTGGGCCATCAGCAGCAGCACAATTGTATTCCACCACAATCTGTAACCTCATAGTCTGGAATATCCCTCACTCTACCATTACTATCAAACCAGGGGACCAACCCTGGTTCAATGAGGAGTACAGAAGAGCCTGCCAGGAACAGCACCAGACACATTACCAGAAACGTTACATGAACATTGCATAAAACACCCAAGTACCTACCCTTGTGTGACATAGAAACATAGAAACATAGAAGATAGGAGCAGGAGTAGGCCATTCGGCCCCTCGAGCCTGCTCCGCCATTCAATGAGATCATGGCTGATCATCCAAATTCAGTACCCTGTTCCTGCCTTCTCTCCATATCCCTTGATCCCTTTAGCCTTAAGAAATATATCCAACTCCTTCTTGAATATATTTAATGAATTGGCCTTTACTGCCTTCTTTGGCAGAGAATTCCACAGGTTCACCACTCTCTGGGTGAAGAAATTCCTCCTCATCTCTGTCCTAAATGGTCTACCCCTTATGCTTAGACTGTGACCCCTGACCATCGGGAACATCCTTCCAGCATCTAGTCAGTCTAGTCCTGTTAGAATTTTATAAGTTTCGATGAGATCCCCTCTCATTCTTCTAAACTCCAGCGAGTACAAGCCCAGTCGGCCCAATCTCTCCTCATACGTCATTCCTGCCATCCCAGGTATCAGCCTGGTGAATCTTCGCTGCACTCCTTCCATGGCAAGAACATCCTTCCTCAGATAAGGCAACCAAAACTGCACACAATACTCAAGGTGTGGTCTCACCAAGACTCTGTACAACTGCATCAAGACATCCTTGTTCCTGTACTCAAACCCTCTCGCTACGAAGGCCAACATACCATTTGCCTTCTTAACCGCCTGCTGCACCTGCATGCTTACTTTCAGCGACTTGTGCACAAGGACGCCCAGGTCTCGTTGCACTTCCCCTTCTCCCAATCTATTGCCATTCAGATAATAATCTGCCTGCCTGTTTTTGACACCAAAGTGGATAAACTCGCATTTATCCACGTTATATTGCATCTGCCATGCTTCTGCCCAATCACCCAACCTGTCCAAATCATACTGGATTTTCTCGGCATCCTCCTCACAGCACACACACCCACCCAATTTCAATTTCAATTTCAATTTTATTTATCAGCTTTGTGTCGTCTGCAAACTTGGAGATATTACATCTAGTTCCCTCGTCCAGATCATTAATATATATTGTGAACAGCTGGGGTCCAAGGACCAATCCCTGCGGCACCCCACTAGTCACTGCCTGCCACTCGGAAAAAGACCCGTTTATTCCAACTCTTTGCTTTCTGTCCGCCAACCAGTTCTCTATCCAAGTCAATACCTTGCCCACTAATCTCTTATGCGGGACCTTATCGAAAGCCTTTTGAAAATCCAAACACACCACATCCACTGGTTCTCCCTTATCTATTTTACCAGTTACATCCTCAAAAAATTCCAGTAGATTAGTCAAGCACAATTTACCTTTTGTAAAGCCATGTTGACTTTGTCCGATCTGGTCACTTTTTTCCAAGTGCTCTGCTATTACTTCCTTTATAATGGACTCTAGCATTTTCCCCACTACCGATGTCAGGCTTACTGGTCTGTAATTCCCCGTTTTCTCTCTACCACCCTTTTTGAACAGTGGGGTAACATTAGCTACCTGCCAATCCATGGGTACTGTTCCAGAGTCTATCGAATTTTGGAAGATGACCAGCAATGCATCTACTATTTCTAGGGCCACTTCCTTAAGTACCCTAGGATGTAGATTATCAGGCCCTGGGGATTTATCGGCCTTCAATCCCGTCAATTTCCCTAACGCCATTTCCCTACAAATACTGATTTCTATCTGTTCCTCCCTTTCATTAGACCCTATGTTCCCCGACATCTTTGGGAGGTTATTTGTGTCCTCCTTTGTGAAGACAGAATCAAAGTATGTATTTAATTGGTCTGCCATTTCTTTGTTTCCCATTATAAATTCCCCTGATTCTGACTGCAAGGGACCTACGCTTGACTTCACCAATCTTTTTCTCTTCACATATCTATAAAAGCTTTTACAGTCAGTTTTTATGTTCCCTGCAAGCTTACTCTCATACTCTATTTTTCCCCTCTTAATTAATCCCTTTGTCCTCCTTTGTTGGATCCTAAACTGCTCCCAATCCTCAGGTTTACTGCTTTTTCTGGCCAATTTATCTGTCCTCTCCTTGGACCTTATGCTATCCCTAATTTCCTTTGTTAGCCACGGTGTATTGTTAGTTGGTATGATTGCACTAGGATGAGGGTGAGTGTGAGGGGTAACTATTGAGATGGGGAAGTGATAATGTAGATAGAGACGGATGGGGGGAGGTGCACGGTAAGTTGGTGTGAGTAAGGATGTGCAGGAGTAGGGTAGGGAAGGCAGAGTGATGGAGATGTGATGAGTGGCACAGCAGGATGAGGTTGAGTGTGGCTTTGCAGTAACGTTTTGTGATCTACTGAGATCATTGAAAGGTTTGCGCCACTGCAGCCTGGTCCTCCTGACAACATCCCTGCTTTTGCCCCCCTGTGCAATGTGCAACCAGGCTGCATTGGTGTCCTGGGGAGGTCTCTTCCACCCATGGGAAGGAAAGTGAACCTCCCTACATGCTGTGACTCCCTCCATAAGCATATGGAGGCAGCCATGCGGGAGTCTGGGTGCAGCCGTGCACCTCTGTGCAGTGCTTGTCTGTGTTTGCAGCACCTCAATGCTGTAGAACACCAACAGCACAAATGTCAAAATGAATGTGGGCATGGTCCCTTTAAGGAAACCGGCTGATGACGCATCATCAAATGACATCATCAGACCCGCTTCCTTTTAATTGGCCGGGAACCCCGCAGGGCAGGCTTAACAAGCCCTATTAATGGAATATCCTTTTGACAGAGCGGCTGCAGCCAGGAACAGGACCAGAACCCGCCAAACACCTCTCCCGCCGCGATCCTGAAGGGATAATTACTAGTCCTAGCCTTTTTTGGGCTACCCCAGATCAGGCGTATTCCCCACACCTTCAACTAAAGTTAGAGATAGCCGAATTCTATAAGACACTTAATTGAATCTAAAGGTCCAGGCTATCTCTCTCTAAAGGAAAGGAATGACTTGAAGACATTACCGTCTTCCAGATAGCACTTTTAATAAGTTTAACTAGACTGTAAGCTTCCGGATATTATGAGGGTCCGGAAATGCACCCCCCCCCCGCCAGAATTCTGCAACTCCTCACAAAAAGAGCGTACAGAAATTGAGTTCGCAAGTTTGATACAGAAATACTATTTGAGACAATTCTAAAAATACATAGATTTATTTAAGAGCCGACATACAATTAACAGCTGGTGAGTTAATTGTGACTTTAACAGTTCAAAATACAAAGAGCTTACATTTCTTATTCTCAGAGATCTTTATTCTCAAATCTTAACTTCGTACATTTTTACATTTCTTCTTATTTCTAATCCAGAATATCCACCAAAATCAAATAAGAGTACCTCTTGATCCCCGAGACTCAAAGAGTTAAAAACTTACAGAGCCTGCCTCTGAAGTTCAGAATTGCTTGCCCCTTCCAGCGACTTCTAACTTTCTATTTGAAAGCTTTGTTTTTATACTCTTTTTTAGTAGTTTATTCTTTGAAGTTTTCTGCTGATGTAAGCTAATTATCTCTAGTCATCTTCTGTTGAATTCTTTCTAATCTATTGTCAATTCAGCCAGTAACTTTCAGAATCCTGTCTGCTGTATAGGTGTTTCAAAACTTATCATAAAAAATGGTTATTACAGATTTATCTCTTTGATGCCATTCTTACGAAGGACTTCAATTCAATTCTTAATATTGGCTTAACTGGTTATAATCAGACGTTGTGTCTCCTAACTATTTCATTTCCAATTCAAAAACCATGTGATTGCTTGGCGTCATCTATTAAAGTCATATTTGCAAAGTCTTCTGTTTTGTACCTTTTACAATATGTAAATCAAAAACACTTCAACTAGGGTGTTTGTTGCATTTCTTAGCTACTTCAATTGGTTGTATATATAATCGTGTTTCCTGTTTCTCATTTGATGTCACTTTTATCAAAGGCACATGGTTTTTTAATGTTCTGTGTTTCTGTTCAAAGTGTTAGGAGGAGAAATTCGGTATAGCCCTGTTTGGGGCGCTGCTATCGGCCGTGCGCAAAATTTAGCGCCTGGCGCTAATTATCGCCTTCGACTGCAAACTTGTCTTTTATCACCCCTGGAGGTGATTGGAGCGCTAAATCAGGCGCTACACACCTTCCTTAAGGCGCTAAGGCCGAGGAGCGAGGCGCTACCTCAGAGGGCGGGCGCAGCACAGGTGCTGTCGTTAGCGATTGAACACAGACACACTGGCGCCGGTCAGTTCTTAAAGGGGAGGGTCGATCTTGCTCTGCAGCCACACCCTGCTCATTGGAGCCTTGAATCTCGGCCTGGGCAGACCTGTGGCTAAATCTTGCAGCCAAGGACTATGGAGAGGGCCAGGGAGCGAGCACAGCACTTCAGCGAGCGGGCCTTGGAGGCTCTGGTTGGCGCGATGGAGCACAGAAGATCTATACTGTACCCAGAGAGTGGCAGGAAGCCTTTGCCATGTGAGTATAGAAGAGTGTGGAGGGAGGTGTCTCAGAGAGTCTCCTCAAGCAGCATGGTGCCTAGGACCCATATCCAATGTAGGAAAAAGTTCAACGACCTCACTCGGGTCATCAGGGTGAGTGCCTTTTTTTCAAAACCTCTCCATCCCTCCATCTCAACCTCACTTTATGGCCAGAGGGTCTTAAAAGCCCCAATGCCCAACACTCATCCAACCCTATGGTCCTTTCATCAAACACACATGCACATTCCACACTTTGCATACAGTAAGGGCTATTCAACTATGGGAGGCACATCAGGCAAGACCATGGCTGCATACAGTAAGGTCTATTCAACTATGGGAGGCATTTCAGGCAAGGCCATGGCTGCATACAGTAAGGGCTTTTAAACTATGGGAGGCATTTCAGGCAAGGCCATGGCGGCATACAGTAAGGGCTATTCAACTATAGAAGGCATTTCAGGCAAGACCATGGCTGCATACAGTAAGGGCTATTCAACTATGGGAGGCATTTCAGGCAAGACCATGGCTGCATACAATAAGTGCTATTCAACTATGGGAGGCATTTCAGGTAAGACCATGGCTGCATTAGTAAGGGCTATTCAACTATGGGAGGCATTTCAGGCAAGGACCATGGCTGTATATTTACTCAGACACTGTCCTTTTTCTTGCAGGCCAAGCTGTCTCATAATAGGAGACGGCAGCAACGGACGGGTGGAGGGTGGCCTCAGCTGCAACCCCTCAGCGATCTTGAGGTGTGCGTCCAGAGGATTGTGGCAAGCCGGGTGATTGGTCCCGTCACCACTGGAAATGCCGACCCCGTTCTGGACAGCAATGGTAAGGTCATCACCTTCTTGTCCTCTCTCCTTCCACTTGTTCCTCACAACACCAGCCTTTGACACTTTCAATCCAAATTAATAAATCGCTGCACTCATGCCTCCCTTGCTGCCACCCTGTCCTCACGCTAAAGCCACTCTTGTACCTCCCTGCTTTCAGATGGTGATTCACCAGGTGAGGAGACGGGCCCTCAAGCTGCCAGTGGGAGTGAAGCTGAAGGCGAGGAGGAAGAGGAAGCCGGAGCATCAGCGCCACCCTCTCCCGAGGAAGCCCATGCCCACACTAGGAACACGCCTTCCCTGGAGGGGAGCAGGGGGGAATGGTCTGATGAGGGTGAAGCTCCAGAACCCAGCGGGCTGCAGCAACGCGATGGGGATAGGGAAGCTCGGGGGCCTTCTCCCCGGAGGGAGAGTATGCCATCGAGTCCTACTGCAGAGGAGGAGCGGGTCCTTGCTGAAATGAGCGCCCAGGTGGAGCACAGGCACACTGAGCTCATGGCTGCAGTGGCAAGGGTGCCCGAATCCATTGAATCACTGGCAAGGAGTGTGGAGCACTTCGCTGTAGCACAGGCGGCTGCCACGCAAATGCTTAGTTCTGCAATGCAGTCACAGGCTGCTCTCATGCAGACTCAGATTGAGGCCATGCGAGCACTGACTGCTGCCATCCTCGCTGGTCCGGACACATTTCCCCCGGGCCCTCACCGCGCCGCAGCAGGCCAGCAATCTGTGCTCCAGTAGATTGCTCCGGATGCTGAAGTGCTGCCCCGTGGGAGTGCCAGTATGTCGGTCTAGCAGGGAGTTGCTGTCCTCTCTCAAGATGACAGCATTCCTGCTGCCACCACTGTCACTTCTCCATTGCACTTGCCACTGCCTGTAGGACAGACTGCTGCCGCCCGTGCAGAGTTGGTGCAGTGTGCAGCCGGGCCCTCCAGGCCCAGAGCTGGTCGAGGCTGTCCTTCAAGGGCACCTGCAGTCTCAGTTTGTGACAATCAGCAGCCTTCCACCAGCCTTGCTCCAGCCACTGGGGTCCCATTATGGAGGAGCTGCAGGGTGGGAAGGGGGGAATTTTGCAAGGGAAGGAGATCACCCTGTGATGCACTATCAACAACACCAAAGACTACGAGTTGAACTTATATGAAGTAGGCTTTTATTGACTAAGAACTGGAGCATGTCTCTGCTAATGGATCCATCCTAAGAGCTCCCGGGGGAAGGGTGGTGAGTCACCTTTATACCCGGGCTTAGGGGTGGAGCCAGGGGCGGAGACATGCCCAGACCTGTACAGAGTTAACAGTGGTTTACCACACAGACATGTACAGAGTTAGCAGTGGTTTACCACAGTCACCCCTCATTTAAAAAAGAGTTCGGCGGGGTGAAGTGTTTCAAAAGTTCGTATACGAAAGTCTCTCCGGGGGTCTTGTCTGCCGTAATGATCTTCGTGATGCCGGTTGCGGTGGTTCTTTGCCCGCGGCCGCTTCTGGCGTGGGACGGAGCACTGGCGTGTCGTCCTCTCGGGGTAGGGATGGCACCGGCATGTCGTCAGTTCATGGTAGACACCCCGGTGGTGCGTCGTGGATAGTGGTGGTGGGTGGAGGTAGTGGATGGTGATCGATGGTGTTTTGGGTGGTACCTGAGGGTGCGAGGTCTCGAATTGAGACTGTGTCCTCCTGCCCGTCAGGATACGCAACGTAGGCGTACTGTGGGTTGGCATGGAGGAGGTGAACCTTTTCGACCAGGGGGTCCTGAAATAAAGAGTAGCTTGCTTTTCAAAAGCTAGGCTTTATTAACCTTAAAAAACCAGCAGTACATGTTAAGCACCCAGTCTCAACCAAGCTGTAGAGAACTGAATTTAAGATGGCCACCACAGGTCACATGGAATCAACTAACCAATAAGTTTACAGCATATATCTCAAGGCAGGAAAACAGGCAACCAATTACAATGCTTCTTATAAAACAAGAATAATCACCACATTCACCCCTCCTTTTAAAATATGCTTCAACCTAGGTAGCCTTTACAGTTTACAATTAGTTATTTATGACTAGAGCAATACATGTATAATGCCTTCAACAATTTTAAAATTTTACTATTAAATAATTAATTATTTTAAAAGTCCATTTTTAATCGGTCGACCGGATATCTTGTTCGTGTCGACCTTCTTAGCCTTGGTGAAGTTCCTTGCCCTCCCACACCAGGAGACACAGAAATATCTTCTGCAGGGAGGCTATCAATATCCCGATTATCAACGGTTTCCGGATTGGAAGTCCCATTAGAAGGTAGACTGGGAGGGTCATGAACATCCATCGGGGGCAGACTGAGAGAATTGTAAGTGTCTGCAATAGGATTGGAAATGTTCGTAGTATCTGTGACGACATCAACATTATCTGAATTATGGCTATTGTTAATATCCTCAGGAGAGGGCTGGCCACCACAAGGAGCTAAGTCTTTAACTGAAACCGTACTTTCTTTCCCATCTTGGAATCGAATATGAGCATATTGGGAATTTGCCTCCAATAGCTCCACCTCCTCCACTAAAGGATCATACTTTGACAGTCTAACATGGCGTCGGAGCAGCACAGGTCCCTGCATAGTAAGCCATGAAGGTACCGAATATCCCGTAGAGGATCTCCGCGGATAGTTGAAGAGCCTTTCATGGGGGGTCACATTAGTAGCCGTTGAAAGCAATGATCTAATGGAATGCAGGGCATCAGGCAGTACCATTTCCCACTGTGTATTCTTAAGGTTCCGGGATGTCAAAGCCAACATAACTGCCTTCCAGATCACCCCATTGTATCGTTCGCACTGTCCATTACCCTGGGGATTATACGGGGTAGTTCTGCTAGTAGAAATTCCCCGACTCTGGAGGTATTCCTTCAACTGGGAAGACATAAAAGAACTTCCCTGATCCGAATGGATATACGCAGGCATCCCAAAGATGACAAAAAGTTGAGTCAGACATTTAATAACTGTAGCAGCTGATACATCTGCACAAGGAAAAGCAAAAGGGAACCTTGAAAACTCATCCACAACAGTAAATATATATTGATTCTGAGTCGTTGAAGGAAGAGGCCCCTTAAAATCAACGCTCAGGCGTTCAAAGGGAGAAGTAGCCTTTATAAGATGAGCTCGTTGAGGCTTAAAGAAATTCGGTTTACACCGGGCGCAGACAGAGCATGACGAAGTCATCCACTTGACGTCTTCAACTGAAAAGGGCAAATTCTTACTGCGTACGAAGTGTATCATCCTCGTAACACCAGGATGGCACAAAGCATTATGAAGATTAATAAGCGTAGCTCCGTGAAGCACAGAACAATAAGCCCTCGACAGCGCATCAGCGGCAACATTATCCTTCCCCGGACGATAGACAATATCAAAATGATAGCATGCCAACTCGATCCTCCACCTCATTATTTTATCATTCTTAATCTTTCCGAAATGTTTGACATCAAACATGAAGGACACAGATTTTTGGTCAGTTACTAACGTAAAATGTCGCCCAGATAAATAATGTCTCCATTTACGCAGTGCTTCTACTATTGCGTACGCCTCTTTCTCTATTGATGAATGTCTCTGCTCACTATTGCTCAGAGTACGTGAGAAAAAGGCCACAGGTCTTCCATTTTGGTTCAGGGTAGCCCCAATTGCAAAATCGGAAGCGTCCGTCTCAATCACAAAGGGAACCTGCTCATCAATAGAATGCACAACTGCTCCAAGGATATCCTTTTTAAGATTATCAAAACACATCCTGGCCTCCCATGATAGAGGATATGTCGTAACCCGAATAAGGGGCCGGATCTTCTGCAAGAAGTTTGCAATCCAATTAGAATAATAAGAAAACAGTCCAACAACTCGTTGCAAGGCCTTAGAATTAGTAGGGCAAGGTAACTCAATCAGTGGTCGCAGCCGTTCTGGATCTGGTTTAATCTGGTTTCCCGAGATAATATACCCCAGTAAATTTACCTCGGTGGTCGAAAAGATACACTTCTCTTTATTGAAAGTTAAGCCAACTTTTTCCGCAACTTGAAGGAATCGTTCTAGATTAAAATCGTGCTCCACCCTTGATTTGCCACACACCGTGATGCCATCTAAATATGAGAAGGTGTCAGAGAGAGAGTTATCACTTATAAAAGCATCCATTGCCCGTTGAAAACAGGCGACACCGTTAGTAACACCGAATGGTACTCAGCAAAACTGGTACAGCTTTCCGCCAGCTTCAAAGGCCGTATATGGTTTGTCCCTCTTAGCGATAGGAATCTGATGATAAGCACTCTTTAGGTCAATAGTGCTAAAAACCTTATATTGAGATACTTTATTGATAAGCTCATCAATCTTAGGCAGGGGGCACGCATCTAATTGAGTATACCTGTTAATAGTTTGGGAGTAGTCTATCACCATTCGCTTCTTATGTCTCTCATTAGTGTTGACAACTACCTGTGCCCGCCAGGGCAAAAAACTAGGTTCAATGATTCCTTCCGATAAAAGACGTTGAACTTCAGAATTAATAAATTCTTTATTCTGACTGCTATACCTTCTTGACTTGGTAGCAATTGGCTTACAGTCCGGCATCAAATTGGAAAAAGGTGATAATGGAGAAATGAATAAAGAAGTTAATCCACAAATAGACAAAGGTGGCTTAGTTCCTCCGAAAGAAAGACTGAGGGACTCATGTAATTGAAGCACATCATGACCAATCAAAATGTCCGCACAGAGATTAGGCAGAACGGATAGGCGTATATCAGTATACGTATTACCTAGGAGAATTAATTTCACAAGGCAACAACCAGCTACTTGTGAGGTGAGAGTCGTCTGAGCCATACACACCTGATAGGAAGCAGGCGAAATTTTCAAACGCTTCTCCCTCACAAACTGAAGACTTATAAAGCTCTCAGTACTGCCCGTATCTATAAGGGCCTTCACTTCTAACCCATTAACTTGGGCCATAACTATAGCTTTGTTTAGGCCATGGGAAAAGGCGGCAGAAACTGATGCAATAAACGCCCTATCTAAAGGCTGAATGGTCGCAGAGGAGGCAACCGATTTGCAAACACATGCATAATGACCTCCCTTGCTGCATTTACTACACACAGCCTCCCAGGCAGGGCACTTCAGACGGGGGTGCCGGGCGTTCCCGCAAAAATAACACTTCTGAATCCTAGAGGCAACAGCTGCCGAAGTAGAAACTGTTTCGGAATCTGGTAAACCACTCCTATTAAATCCACGTGACTCCCTTTCATCCGGAACTGCCGAAACCACGGTCGCAGGCCAATCAAAAAGAGCATAAGAATCCGAACTTCTCTGAGCCAAATCCAATGTAGAGGCTTGCTCAAAAGCACTCTTAAGATCCAAGGTCTTATTTTCTAATATCCGCTGACGAATTGATCTAGACAGTAATCCATTAATAAATGCATCCCGTACCGACTCTTCCTTATGTTCTTCTGCAGACACGGCCTTATAATTACAGTTAGCACCAAGGCGCCGGAGTGCTTGTAAATAAGCATCCAAGGATTCTCCCGCCTGCTGCCTACGGGCAGATAAAAGGTGACGTGCAAATACCTCATTTTTGGGTTTAACAAAATTTTCTCCAACATAGCAATAGCCAATTCATAAGTTTCACAGTCCAAAATATACTTATACACATCCGGAGCAATGTAGTTGATTAGTATATCCAACTTATTCAGAGATTGCTGATCCAACACGCCCAAAAAGTTTTTTAATGTACGATACCAATGTTTCCATTGATCATCCACTCCTGCAGAATTAGGGTCAGCATTAAATCGTTCCGGTCGAAGATATCGTTCCATTATAGCAAAAGGTTAATAAATTGAAATAAAGAGTAGCTTGCCTTTCAAAAGCTAGGCTTTATTAACCTTAAAAAACCAGCAGTACATGTTAAGCACCCAGTCTCAATCAAGCTGTAGAGAACTGAATTTAAGATGGCCACCACAGGTCACATGGAATCAACTAACCAATAAGTTTACAGCATATATCTCAAGGCAGGAAAACAGGCAACCAATTACAATGCTTCTTATAAAACAAGAATAATCACCACAGGTCCATCTTATGGCTCCTCACGTGTTTCCTGAGCAGGACGGGTCCCGGAGACATCAGCCATGGTGGTAGTGATGTCCCCAAGGTTGATTTCCTGGGGAAGACGAACATCTTCTCGTGAGGGGTGGCGTTTGTGGCAGTACAGAGCAGTGATCGTATGGAGTGGAGCGCATTGGGGAGGACATCTTGCCAGCGGGAGATTGGGAGGCCCTTGGATTTTAGGGTGAGCATGGCGGTCTTCCACACCGTTGCGTTCTCCCTCTGTACCTGCCCGTTACCCCAGGGGTTGTAGCTGGTAGTCCTGCTTGTGGCTATGCCCTTCTCGAGCAGGTACTGGCACAGCTCGTCGCTCATGAACGACGAGCCCCTGTCGCTGTGGATGTAATTGGGGAAGCCAAATATGGCAAACAGGTCGTTGAGGCACCTGATGACTGTGGCGCTGGTCATGTCCGGGCAGGGGATGGCGAAGGGGAAACGGGAGTACTCGTCAATAATATTGAGGAAGTACGTGTTGCGGTCAGAGGAGGGAAGGGGCCCCTTGAAATCGACGCTGAGACGTTCGAAGGGGCGGGTGGCTTTAATCAGGTGTGCCCTGTCTGGCCTATAAAAATGCGGTTTGCATTCAGCGCAGACCTGGCAGTTCCTGGTCATGGTCCTGACCTCCTCGATGGAGTAAGGCAGGTTGCGAGCTTTAATAAAATGGAAGAACCTGGTGACCCCCGGGTGGCAGAGATCATAGAAACATAGAAGATAGGAGCAGGAGTAGGCCATTCGGCCCTTCGAGCCTGCTCCGCCATTCAACGAGATCATGGCTGATCATCCAAACCCTAGCACCCTGTCCCTACACCGACAGCCATCCCACCCAAGCCCTATACCCGTAACCCTGTAACCCCACGTATTTAATCCCCCCTAACACTAAGGGTCAATTTTTATCATCGCCAATCAACCTAACCCGCACATCTTTGGACTGTGGGAGGAAACCGGAGCACCCGGAGAAAACCCACGCAAACACGGGGAGAATGTGCAAACTCCACACAGACAGTCACCCGAGGCCGGATTTGAACCCGGGTCCCTGGCGCTGCGAGGCAACAGTGCTAACCACTATGCCACCGTGCTGTGGAGGGTCCGTAGCCTATCGACTTGTGCATTGGCACATGTCCCATGGGATAGGGCGTCTGGGGGCTCATTAAGTTTCCCAGGCTGGTATAAGATATCGTAGTTGTAGGTGGATAACTCGATCCTCCACCGCAATATCTTATCATTTTTGATTTTCCCCCTTTGTCTGTTGTTAAACATAAATGCTACTGACCGTTGGTCAGTGAGCAGGGTGAAACGTTTACCGGCCAGGTAATGCCTCCAGTGCCGTACAGCCTCCACTATCGCCTGGGCCTCCTTCTCGACTGAGGAGTGTCGAATTTCAGGGCCCTGGAGGGTCCGTGAAAAGAAGGCCACGGGTCTCCCCGCCTGGTTAAGGGTTGCGGCTAGGGCGAAGTTGGATGCATCGCTCTCCACTTGGAAAGGGATGGACTCATCCACTGCGTGCATTGTGGCCTTCGCAATGTCTTCTTTTATGAGGGTGAAGGCCGCACGGGCCTCTGCCGTCAGGGGGAAGGAGGTTGACTTGATGAGGGGCCGGGCTTTGTCCGCATAGTTGGGCACCCACTGGGCGTAGTAAGAGAAGAACCCTAGGCATCTCTTCAGGGCTTTTAGGCAGTGGGGGAGGGGTAGTTCCAGGAGGGGGCGCATTCGGTCGGGGTCGGGGCCGATGATTCCGTTTTCCACCACGCAGCCAAGAATAGCGAGGCGCGTGGTGCGGAACATACATTTTTCTCTGTTGTATGTCAGATTCAGCCGTTGGGCCGTACGGAGGAATTTTTCTAGGTTGGCGTCGTGGTCATGCCGGTCATGGCCGCAGATGGTGACGTTGTCTAGATAAGGGAAGGTGGCCTGCAGCGCGTTCTGGTCAACCATCCGGTCCATCTCCCTTTGGAAGACCGAGACCCCGTTGGTGACGCCGAAGGGGACTCGGAGGAAGTGGTAGAGGCGACCATCAGCTTCGAAGGCCGTGTACTGGCGGTCCTCAGGCCTGATGGGGAGCTGGTGGTATGCCGACTTCAGATCAATCGCCGAGAATACCCGGTATTGTGCTATCTGGTTGACCATGTCAGATATGCGGGGAAGTGGGTATGCGTCTAATTGCATGTATCGATTGATCGTCTGGCTGTAATCAATAACCAGGCGCTGTTTTTCGCCGGTCTTCACTACCACCACTTGGGCTCGCCATGGGCTGGTGCTGCCCTCGATAATCCCTTCCCTCAGGAGTCTTTCTACTTCTGATTTAATAAAGCTCCTATCCCCGGCACTGTACCGCCTGCTTTTAGTAGCAATTGGCTTGCAGTCTTT
This sequence comes from Somniosus microcephalus, assembly GCF_052327205.1. Taxonomy (NCBI): domain Eukaryota; kingdom Metazoa; phylum Chordata; class Chondrichthyes; order Squaliformes; family Somniosidae; genus Somniosus; species Somniosus microcephalus. Next base: position 222,381,696 of record NC_140987.1, read on the forward strand.
GGCGAGGTTAGCGAACAACAGGGGGGTTTGACCTTCAGGGTGGACAGGCTGCATACTTTGCGCGGCGCCGTGTTTAAATTCTGCCGGCTGCAGACTGTAAGTGGGGGCAGGGGCCCGCCATATGCCATCATGACGCTCTCCAGATGGCACTGGAAGTCTAATCCTAGCAGTACGGGAGCGCAGAGCTGTGGCAGGACGAGGAATTAAAAATCTCTGTACTCCACGCCGTTCACTGTCAGAGTCGCTACACAGTAGCCGCCGACGTCCGCCGTATGGGACTTTGAGGCCATAAAGACCTGGTGGCGTGTGGGCATAACCGATAGGGAGTAGCGTCGCACCGTGTCGGGGTGGATGAAGCTCTCCATGCTTCCGCAGTCAAAAAGGCAATTTGTGGCATGGCCATTTACCTTTACGTTCATCGTGAACCTGGCTAGTTGATGGGGCCTAGATTGGTCCAGGGTGATGGAGGCCATCGTCGAGGTCGGTGGGTCGCTGTAGTATTCGCCCGCGCCGGGGGCCTGGTCCCGAAATGGTGTCCAAGATGGCGGCTCCCCCGCGGCTGGTGGTGCCCAAAATGGCGGCTCGCACGGCTCACACGTGGTTGGTGGGGTCCAAAATGGCGGCCTGTACAGTTCACACGCGGCGCTGCTGGAATTGGGGGTCGATTTCGCCCTGCACACTCTCGCGTAGTGGCCTTTCTTGCCGCATTTGGAGCAGGTCGCGTCCTTTGCTGGGCATTGCTGTCTGGGGTGCTTGGCCTGGCCGCAGAAGTAGCATTTCTGGCCTCTGGTCATTGCAGCTGTAGTTGGGCTGCTGGCGGCTTGTGGCCTTACCGGGTCCCAAGTTGGCTGCTCCCGTGACATCCACGTGCCCATCCGGTCAGGGGGGTAGGCGTCCATGTTCTGGAGGGCCACGTCTAACGAGTTAGCGAGGGCCACCGTCTTCTGCAGGTCGAGCCCCCTCTGTTCCAGCAGCCTCTGCCGTGTATAGTTGGACCTGATGCCGGCTACGTAGGTGTCTCGGATCAGGTCTTCCGTGCATTCCTTGGCTGTCACCGCTTTGGAATTACAGGCCCGGCCGAGGACTCTCAGTGCCAGTAAATATTCGGCGCCCGATTCCCCGGGGCGCTGTTTTCGGGTAGCCAGGAGGTGTCTGGCGTAGACCTCGTTAACAGGCCTCACGTATTGTTCCTTTAGCGTCGCGATGGCGGCCGCGTAAGTTGTGGCGTCTCGGATGATCGAGTAGACTCGGTGGCTCACCCGTGAGTTCAAGACAAGCCGTTTCGCGTCATCTGTAGTCACGGTAGTGCTGGAGGCCTCCAGGAAGGCTTCGAAACAGCTCAGCCAGTGTTCAAAGTTATTGGCTGCATCTGCTGCTTGAGGATCCAGGTCTTAACATTCCGGCTTCAAGATTTGCTCCATGTCGAAAATTTAGTCAATAAAATTGATGCACTATCAACAACACCAAAGACTACGAGTTGAACTTATACGAAGTAGGCTTTTATTGACTAAGAACTGGAGCATGCCTCTGCTAGTGGATCCATCCTAAGAGCTCCCGGGGGAAGGGTGGTGAGTCACCTTTATACCCGGGCTTAGGGGTGGAGCCAGGGGCGGAGACATGCCCGGACCTGTACAGGGTTAACAGTGGTTTACCACACAGACATGTACAGAGTTAGCAGTGGTTTACCACACCCTGGAAGGGCAAAAAGTAGGAGGTGTGACAAAATGTTGTTCATTGTTTTGTTAAAGGCCGAGGTTCGTGGTCAAATTTTTAAAACTGTTTTGGACATTGTCTCCAGGTTGTGAGAGCCAGTTATGTTAATGACTTTTTTTTTGTGTTTCTTTCTATTAGTTTGTCATGCGGATATGAGACACAGAGTTTGTAAAATAAATAAGTTTCTGTATTCAAAATGTACATGTTTGGTCTTTGCACTCATTGTTGCCTTGACCGGCTTAGGAGTTGCGGGATGGTTTCATTCAGGTTGTTTGAATGGCAGAAGCCATTTCCTCAGAAGGGGCCTAGAAGCGACTTGCTATGAGCCTTTGACGGACGGCCCTTCCACTTTGTACATTGTGTGCCTCCCTCCCGCCTTGGTGCTGCTGATGATCATCCTCCTCAACTTCCTCCTCCTCTTCCTCCTCCTCCTCTGGTGGTGCTCCAATGCCTGGTGGCATTGGCTGGGTCCTGAGGATTGCAAGGTTATGCAGCATGCAGCACACAACAACGAAGTGGGAGACTCGCTCAGGTGAGTACTGCAGGGCTCCTCTAGAATGGTCCAGACAGCGGAACCGTTGCTTGAACACGCCGATTGTGTGCTCAATGATGTTCCTGGTAGCTTGATGGCTCTCGTTGTATCGCAGCTCAGCAGGGGTGTTGGGCGTACGGAGCGGTGTCATCAGCCAGGTGCACAGAGGATATCCCTTGTCCCCGAGAAGCCAACCACTTGGGTAATACGGTGCCTGGTAAAGGTCTGCCACAGAAGTCTGGCGCAGGATGAAGGCATCGTGGCTGCCTCCAGGAAAGTGGGCATTGACAGCGAGCATCAGCTGTCTGTGGTCACAGACCAACTGAACGTTTAAGGAATGGAAGCCATTTCGGTTGCAGAAATCCTCAGCATTATCATGCGGCGCACGCAAAGCCACATGCGTGCAGTCAATGGCGCCCTGCACCATGGGGAAACCCGCTATCATCGCAAAGCCCATTGCGCGTTCTTGCTGCTTGTCCGGGGTCATGGGGAAAGAGATGTACTCTCGTCTCCTTTTAAAGAGGGCATTTGTGACCTGACAGATGCAGCAATGCACTGCGAACTGGGAGATATTGGCGATGTCCCCAGTAGCTGATTGAAATGAGCCGGTGGCATAAAAGTTGAGAGCCACTGTTATCTTCACTGCCACCGACAAAGATGTCCTGCTCCTCAGTTGAGGCTACAGATCTGGCTGAAGCAGGTGGCAGAGCTCAGTGACCACAAACACTGCTCCTCAGACATATTAATGTAGGAGAACTGTTGGCAAAAAACCCTGGGAGGGTAAGGTCTCCTGTACAGAGGCCTGTTGGCCCTCCTCCATCTGGCCATGATTGCCACTCTCTCTCTGCGTCTCTGTGCCCTCCGAATGTGATGGAGAAGGACGACATCCCCATCCATTGCAGCCCTCATAATATCTAGGCAATCAAAGTTATGAAGGTCAAAAACCAAAGTACCTGCAAAGTTATGGTCAGAAGCCAAAACTACCTCAGACAGCGTTGACTCAATGCAGAAGTCTCTCTTTCTCTCTTTGTCTCTCTCAAAATCTCTCTCTCTCTCAGAACGAGTGGAGCAAAAATGGCTACCACACAAAAGCCAGGAAGAGGCCCCCTTTAAATAGCACCCCCCCAGCCCCACAGCGACTGGGAAGCGTTCCAGTCTACCTGTCCTTGGTTGCGCCAGGCGGAAAGGAGGGGGGCGCCACTGAATTTCCGTTCCAGGGCGTCACAAGGGCGTTGCACTCTCAAATGATGTCAAGATCTGCATGCGCAGGAGATCAGTCGGTATTGTTTAGCGCTGCCGCAAAATGTCTGGTTAATTTCGCGAGTGGCGCAAAAATCACCGCACTCGGGCGCTCGTTGCTTTGTGCCCCATTAGCGCCCTCTTAAGGCGCTAACAGGAGGCACAACCAACTGAATTTTTCCCCCTTAGCTTTTAACACTTTACTTGGGCATTGCTATTGTGTTGGTTCCAAACTGCAGACTCCTTGGAGGCAAGCCTTTGCTTCTTCAATAGGGCCTTTGTCTCAGTATTAACAATCAATTCCCATTTCAAAAGCTTGTGTGGTGTTTACAACTTTTCTGTTAACACTTCATCTTATCTCAGAAGCCTGTATTGACAGCTTGTGTCATTGAGGCATTTTAGATTTTTAAACCCAATATGTCATGTTTTAATAATATCAGAAATCTGTTCATAGGATGGAGTATTTTTCTAAAATATGACTTTTCATTTACACCCCCTTCTTGACCAAAAAATGAGCTGGAACATCTATCGAGAGTTTGGTCAATATTCCTCATGAGGTTACAATAGCATATTAATTTCACGAGATGCACAATCATGTGCTACATGAAAATTCCTTTGAAGTCATCCTAAGACAATGTTTTGCCTTATTTTAAATTGAACATAATTTGAAAGGATGATAAGTACATAGTCATGCAATGAGCGAAACAACATATACTTAGAATGTCCAATCGGCAGATGTACATTCCGTAGAGGTGAGTTATTCATACGAGTCAAGGAGACGTCAGTTGAAACTAGTTGAAGCTTGACACGCTGTTCCTTCGATCTGGTGTGTGTACAGATGCGTGTTGTCGTAAAGGTCTTGCCAGGCACTCAGCTGATTCCTTCTTTATCCGTGGTGTCTTCCTCCTTCGCTGAAGTAACTCGTTGATCTTTTCTTGTTTCGGTTGTTGCTTTTCGCAAATCCAATTCCTGATGTGTTGCCAAGCAATGTGTGGAAGAGCCGGCGACACTGTCTGACCGTCGTCAGTAATTCGATCGCATCCATTTCCAGTGTCATGCTCCAAGCTGGGTCTTGAAGGACAGTGTACGACTGCACCTTGTATTGTTCCTCCTTTTCGGTATCCCACAGGACATCTTTTGATATTGTCTATGGAGACAGTTTTAAGAATATGCTTGCCATTCGGCTGGTTAATATGTATTTGAACTGTTCTTTCGTTAATAACAGAATGTATTTGAACAGATTTTTTCCACTTCGGTCTTAAACCAGGTTTCTGCTTGAACTTTTTTTCCTGTACCCATTCTCCTACTCGGGGTTGCCATGCTTTATTTGTCAATTTTTTCTGCCCATTTGCTTCCCTTATCCTCTGATCAATTCGATGAATCTCCTCTGTTACTTCTTTAAAAAAAAATCTAACTGTCGCTGTTGGGTCAAGGACTCAGGGGCCTAGAAATTCGTTATAGCCACGTTTGGGGCACGAGTCCTGGCGATGCGCAAAGTTTAGTGCCAGGTGCAATTTAGCGCCACCTAGCGCGATATTGGGTTGCAGTGCCCCTAAAGGTGATTGTAGCGCTAAATCAGGCGCTGCACGCTACTCTTAAGGCGCTAACCCGGCGGCGCAACCCAATTTTGCCGCGGCGGGGCACAGCGAGGGTGCTGTCAATAATCACTTTCCCTGAGACACAGTGGCGCCGGCCAGCTCTTAAAGGGGCAGGTCAATTGGTATCACCAGACACACTCACTGCCTTGTAGTCCTTCAAAGCGGTGGGAGCCTACCTGTGGCGCACCAGCCTAGCAAGACATGGAAAGGGTGAGGCAGAGGGCGGAACGCCTCACTGATGGGGCATTGGATGCTTTGGTTGGCGCAGTGGAATCAAGGCCAAGGAAGATGGTCGGAATGTGATTTATGTTTTGGACAGTCTCCCGGATGTGAGAGGCAGTTATGTGTCAGTGTATTAGTTTTGCTTTCTGTTGCCATAGCTTTCTCATGTTTGAAGGAACCACATTTTGTGTAATGAAACACTTTCTTCATTTACAATGGCCATGCCTGCTATTTACATGTATCTTGCCCTTCACAGGCTTGGGGGTATCAGGCCGGTTCCATTCCTGTTCTTGGAATGGCAGCAAGCATTCCGTGAGAGGGGCCTAGAAGCTACTTCTGATCAGCCTCTGACGCGCAGCCTGAGAAGAGCCGCTCGCGTAGAAGTTCAGGCCAGCAGCCATCTTCTCAGCCGCCGACAGAGATGTCCTGCACCTTATCTGAGGCTGCAGATCTGGCTGAAGCAGCTGGCACAGCTCAATCACCACCTCCTTTCTAAATTGCAGCCTTCTGACACACTGCTCCTCCGGCATGTTCATGTAGGAAAACTGCTGTCGGATAACCCTGCCAGCGTAAGGTCTGCTGTGGTGACGTCTGTTGGCCCTCCTCCATCTGGCCATGCCCGCCCCCCTCTCCCTGCGTCTCAGTGCCCTTTCCAGATGATTCAGCAGCAGGACGTTCCCCTCCAATGCAGCCCCCATAATAAGTGCCCACAGGAAGGTTCCCCATTGTCAAGGCTCACCAACAGCAAGGTGATGGTCAGAAGGCTGAAGATCATCTGCCTGCGCTGGCTCAGTGGTCAAATGGCTCTCAGCGTGCAGCTCAGCAATTCTTTGTAGCTCTCGAGGAAGTTGTGATCCAAAAATGGCTGCCGCTTTTAAACCACACCAGTCCCCTTTAAATAACGCTCCTCCAGCCCGAGAGCGACTTGGTAAGGCCCAGGTAAGCTGTCACTATTAGCGCCAGGCACTACGGAGGGGGGCGCCACTGAATTTCCGGTCCGGGGCACCCAAAAGGCATTGCACACTCAAATGACGTCATAATCAGCCTGCGCCCATGAGCGGGCGCTAAGATTTAGCGCCGGCGCTAAATGCATGCTCAATATGAGGCGAGGCGCTAGGCGCCTTGCGCCCACCCAGAAATTGGCTAGCGCCCCACTTCTCCGCCTCTTTAGGCGTTAATCGGTGGCACTAACAACCGAATTTCTCCCCCAGAGTGTGTAGGCAATAAAAGAACTATGGGTAAACGGTGTATGCATCTCAACCCCATACATCAGATAATATGGAGTTTTAGGGGACACTGTCCCTGATGCAGATGTGGGCACATTATTGTGTGATAGCTGCACCTCCGGAATGATGGTGATCCACTTATTCCCCCTGATTCTCACCAGTTTGACCAATAGCTTTTTTACTTCCTGGTTTTTACGTTCCACCAGCCCCGCTGATTGCGGATGACGTGGCATGCTGTGCTCTAACCCAATCCCCCTTTGTTCGCAGTAGTCTTTGATGACCTTAGATACAAAGGCTCCGCCTTTATCGGAGTGTAAGATTTTGGGTGCAGCAAGTACAGTAATTATATCAGAAATAGCCCTGGCAAGTGCGTTTTCCGAAACAGTTTTTATGGGGACCAGCCAGCAGAAGGAAATGCATCCATCTACACAAACGAGAACATATCTATATCCCAAAGACGGGAAGTGGTCCAATAAAGTCAATAAAGAATTTTCCCATTGGCTCATCAGCTTTCACAGGAGCCAATGGTGGTGGCTTAATTAGTGATGACTTATTGGTTAAATAGCATGGCTCACAATTTGCCACGTATGTTTTACAGGCCTTAAGCATGCCTGGCCACCAATATAAGGGGGTCAATTTGCAGAATGTTGTTCTGGCACCACAATGTGCTTGACTTATGCCCTTGTGAGCTTCTTTTACAAGCTGTTCTCGTTTGTGTCTCAGGGGTACCTCTCGGTTTCCTTTGGGCAACTTAACTAGTACAATACCCGTAGGAGTTTCCGAGTAAAAGTACTTTGGTGGATATCCTGGTGGATTCTCTTTTGTCGGATCTAATAGCTGAATCAGTTCCTCATCCTGATTAGCTGCCCGTTCTGCCCTAGTGATTACACTAACATTGGCAGGCCCCTCTCGAGGGGGTGTCATGCAGACCGAACGTTTCGCTTGTTCGTCTGCAAGGCTGTTTCCTTTTGAGTGTACTGTCCCAGTGGTATGCCCGTTTACATGAATCACCTGACAATTCTGTTTCTCCATTCTTGAACGGAGAATATCTTCCCACAGTGTGGGTTTAATAAGATCTGCTTTCTCTAAAGCATACCGTAATGCTGCGGCTTCAGCATATCAGAAATCTGTTCATAGAATGGTGTATTTTTCTGAAATATGGCTTTTCCTTTACAATCCTGCCTCCGCTGGGAAAATCCAGACCTTTTCTCTTGAATCAGATTTCTTTTCTTTATTATATTTTGTCCTTGAGTTTTGAATATTTTGGAAGGTCTTTCTGTATTCTTTAAATACTTATTTTTTCCTTTAGCTGCATTAATTTTTTTTAATGTCTTTGTCACTTTTTCTGTGATTTGTTTTTATGAGATCCTGTTTTTATTTTCCAGTTTTCCATTAAATAGGGTCTTTCTATGATTTTCTTCGTACTCTTTTTAAAAGGTATTGGGGTTGGGTTACGCAGAGGAGGAGCTGGACATGGTGACACATTCGTGTTGTGAGCTGGATTGCTGGGGTAGTGTGGGAAGCAGCGGAATAGGAGGGCAGCTGCTGGAATAACACTCCGACTGCCTCAGAAATTAGAGACATGCTGTGATGTGAAGAAAAGGCCATCAGTGAGTTCCTGCTGACTGCTAAATGGATTGTAATGAGACATTGGCAAGATGATCAATCCTCCTTTCTGGTGACTCAACCTTACCACTGACACCCTTTGTAGTCAGCTCACTCTATCTCACACATGCAAAAAGGCCTTTTTTTCTATCCATTCATGTCCCATGGCTAAGAAGTCAGGCAGCTAACCGACTCCTGGGTCTCTGTTAAGTTGGTTGTAGGGTGTATGAGCAACCCCAGTGACCATTCTCCCTCTGATTTCCCCTCCCTCATACGGAGGCCACGATGCATGCCAATACAGGTGAGATTGCAACTCAGTAGCCCCCCCACCACCTCAAACCCCTCTCTGTGACCCTGTGTTGGTCCACCAGTTAGCACATTGTACCTGGAAAAAATGGGGCTGAAAGTCTTGAGCTCCACTACCTCAGCATAAGTGCAACAGAGTGGGCCCTGTTGACCTCCTCTGGAGTATTTAATGTCAGGGTAGGATCATATGATTTGCATGCCAGCGGTGGGTGCCTAAGCCACTATGAGTGCAGCTTGGATGCCCACCAGAGGAGGGGGCAAGAAATGCGGGGCCAAATGGCCACTTGTCAAGGGTTCCCCTGGTGGTACAGGTAGCGAGGCCACTTGGCCTCCTTGATAGGAGGGATTATCTATGCAGTAGTTTGCATTAATTCCTGGGTCTTCCAGGCCATGACCCTGACCTGGCGACCCCAGTAGGCCCCACTTGCTCCCCTTGGCAGACCAACATGCCAGGTTCATCCCGGTGTCCAAGTCATTGGGTGGGCTGAGGCCGGGGCCATGGAAATCCCTGCCATTGGCCCTTCTCCCTGTAATGACCCGAGCTAAGTTTGGTTCCAATCACCACAGGTGCCTGTCGAGAATTGTTGGCCTAGCTCATTCATGGCAGAGATCCGACGTTTCCAGGCCTTAGCAGAATTTACACCTCTGTTGACCTTCTGCATCCAACATCTGCTGGGAGTCTACTCTTGGGGTTGAGGAATCTCAGTACCAATGTCTTTAATAACGTGTGACCTCCTTGGTTTGAATCCTTAAACCAAAAGATGCTAATATGCAAGCTCTTGACTTTAAGGGCAGGATTTTCATTGTGCCGTGGAGTTGGGATTGGAGGCGTGCGGGGGGTTAAAATCCCGAAATCAGGGGTCCCGACCCCATCCTGCACCCAAACCCGCCTCCATGCCAGCTTCAAAGGAGGCGGGTACCCGCCCCGCACTGGGGCCCGCCTACCCGAGGCGGGAAGGGATTAGTGCTAATTAACTGCCTGTTAACAGGTAGTTAACAGGCAGTTTTTAGCCTAATCCCTATTTTGAAGGTTGAAGTATGGGATTCCCGACGGCTCCAAACCACGCCAAGTTAGAGGAGTCAGGCCGTCGGGTTGAAGGACTTGGAGGGGTCGAGATGTCAGTGTTCAGGTGAGTGATGTGTGCATGAGTGCAAAGGTAAGTGTGTTTGGTGTGTCTAAAGTGTTTAAAGAAGTGTAAATTACCTTTTCTTACCTTTTCAGCCTTCCTTCCTTTAGGTCCCGGAAGTCCGTCATCTCACCAGCACAGAAAGCAGAATGGCTGCGAACTGTCAAAAGTGACAGCCTTCAGCTTTCTGTGCAGGAGAGATTTCTAACTGAGTCTGTGGAGAAGGACTCAGGTTAGAAGTAAGACTGTCAGTGTTTGACAGCTTCAAACAGCTGTGAAACGCTGATATTTCATCTGTCAAAATCTCTTGACAGGTGAAATTTCAGTCTGTGACGTCACCTGTTGCTGGGTGGCCCTTAATTGGCCTGCTGAGCCTGCTGGGTGGACTCAACAAGGTCAATCAAGTTAAAATCACGTGGATTGGCTAGAACTCGATGGAGGCGGGACTACAACCCCGAAAGTTGTAGTCCCGCCTCCAACCCATTAAATTCCTGCCCTAAGAGATCCTTACTGACCCAAGGCATTCTATAACAATACTATAAGCAATTCAACCCATTTGCCAGTTGCCGTTTGCCAGAGAAGTGCTCAGAGTCCAATTGGAATTTCGGCCCTAGGTATCGAACTCCAACTGGTACGTCTTGGGCACTATCTTGCTGTGTATTCTCAGCTTTCAAACTGGTAAGGAATAAGAAGTAAATACATGAAATACATAAAAATAAAGACCACTAATAGGGAATGCACCCCGTGCCCCCTCCGCATCAGAAAACAGGCGCGCCGGAATTTCTACCCTTTGAACTCTTTGCCTCATTCAGACTCTCCTTCCTTTTAAAAATGTCAGACTTTTAAAATCCAGGCTTGGCATCATCTACTCACTAGCTCCTAATTCACCTTGACTTCTCTTTTACTCTTTTCAACACGAGTGGTATCTTGCATTATGGGTCTTGGCTTGGTTTCTGAATAATAAAACACCACTGCTAACTATTCAAGGTTAAAATAACTTGTTTTCATTTATTGTTGAATGCCCTTGGAAGTGAATCCAGTACAAGTTAAATCCTTTTGAGAATTGGATACTTACAGTGAATGACCGGTGCTTACACCAAAATGCAAGCTTTCCCTTTTCCACATTTGCTAATGGACAACCTTTCATTATGTAAAAGAAAGACTTGCATTTATATAGCGCCTTTCATGACCACTGGATGTATCAAAGCACTTTACAGCCAATGAAATACTTTTGAAGTGTTGTAATGTGGGAAACACAGCAGCCAATTTGCACACAGCAAGGTCCCACAAACAGCAATGTGATAATGTGTTTCTGTTAGGTTGATTTTCTTTGAAATAGTGCCATGGGATCTTTTACATCCACCTGAAAGAGCAGGGCCTCAGTTTAACATCTCATCCGAAACACTGCACTTCTGACAGTGCAGCACTCTCCTGGCATGTCAGCATAGCTTTATGTGCTCAAGTCCCTGGAGTGGGACTTGAACCCACAACCTTCTGACTCAGAGGTGAGGGTGCTACCCACTGAGCCACGGCTGACATGTATTCTTATTTAATATTTTCTGTTCTATTGTGCAATGCGTCATTGCATGTTATGTTAGGGTAAATTTAGTAATCTTGAGTACTGCAGCAGATTTTTGCTGCAAGATATGAGGCTGTGTGCAGCACACTGGAAACTTGATTGTTATTCAGTGCCCCCGACTATTCTCTGTCTGCCTACCATCTTGGTCTGCATCCTATGGTAGACAAATCTTTGTCTCCCATAGTCATAGGTCATTCTGTTAAATTATCTTTACTGAATGAATGAATAACTAAATAAATATCTTATGCGAGCAACAAAACAAAGCAATTTATTGTGCTGTATTGTTTAGGGCTGATTTCTAAATCAAAGGGTTGCATTCCTGAGCAGATTGGAGTGATGGATGTTCTAGCAGTGAAGGTTTTAGTGGTGTTTTACTGCACATGGTGACAGCAGCACTGCCACTGGGACACAGCAGTGACACAAAGAACTGTATTGTACTGTGCTGCACTGGCAGAAATCTGCAGCGATTGGTTTTACGTCCTTGTAGGGCTGGAATGGATATTAAAGAAACTCCATTGGAGTTTGGATGTGTTATGCTTTCTAACAAGGAAATATTGATTGTGTAGTGTATGTACCCGTCTACCTTTAAGGGAACTATTGAATGTAACCGTTCACCTTTAAGAGAACTACTTTAGGTGTGGCACTATTTGTTTGGCTTCTGTATACTGTAATACCGATAGTGACCACACCAGTATATAAGTGTTGTGGCAGGATTGCTGGGGCAGATTCGCCCGGACCTTCGAATAGTAAAGACCTGTTTTGTTTGTTACTTCTGAAGTCTGTGTATTTATTAACTGCACAACCCACAGACTTTACAGTGGCGACGAGTCCGATCGTGCCCTGCGGCAAGATTACCAAAGCAAGAAGAGCGTCGAAGAGAGGCAACCGCCCTCGTCGTGCTGCTGGAAGAAAACACGAGGCTGCAGCAGGAGAAAGGTGGAAGACTTTAGCAACAAAAGCTTCCATTAGCAACAGGCACTGACTACCCTTCTACCACGGTGCGGAGTGAGCCGATCAGCTGGAAACAAGGCGGCCGAAGAGACTGTGAGTAGGGGAAGGTGTAGAAGTATCCGGAGGATAAGGGCAGAGCACTCGACCTCGGTCGAGGGGGAGCTGTGCCGGCCAAAAGTCGGGTCCAACGGCGTCGGGTGACAGCCGGACCGCGATCGGCGGGAAAAATCCGGGCAGCGACCGCAGCCACGAAGCGCTGAGCCTGCGAGTAGGCGCGGGAAAAGAAACCCAGCTGCAGCCGGGGAGGGAAACACCGGTCTGCGAGAGGGCTGGGGAGGCGAACGGGAACCGTGCGGGTGAGAGCCGGGTGCGGAGAGAGAGACTGCGAGGAGCCAGTCCAGCGGCTGAGCTGTTCTCCACCAACGGGGTACTCAGAGCCGGCAAAACCGAACGTGTGGGAGTGGGTGAGAGACACAGCCGAAAACGGGGTGAGAGACTGCGCGAGAGCCAGTCCAGCGGCTGAACTGTTCTCCACCAACGGGGTACCCAGGGCCGGTAGCACCGAACGTGCGGGTGAGAGATCGACAGAGCCGGGGACGGAGAGAGCGACTGCGCGAGAGCCAGTCCAGCGGTTGAACTGTCCTCCGTTAACGGGGTGTACCCAGCGCCGGTAGAGCCGTGCGGGCGGGAGGAAAAGACATAGCCGAGTAAGGGGAGCTGTGCGGAAGCCAGCCAGCGGCTGAACCTGTCCGCTGTGGGGGAAGCGTACCCCTTCCACCGGGAAGAAACGCGGGAAGCCGCCATTAGGCGGAGAAGACGCCAGAAGCGGGAAACCGCCATTGAAGTGGGCGGGGCGAGAAAGGAAGAGCGGGAAACCGCCATTTTCGCGGGAAAACCGCCATCTTGATTGACATACCGCCATTGAAGCGGGCGGGGAGAGAAGGAAAGAGCGGGAAACCGCCGATTTCGCGGGAAAACCGCCATCTTAGAAACAAACAAATAAATAAGAATACTTAAAGAACTGGTGCTGCTCCCAAGGGAAGAAAAATGCCTAAGCGAGGGAATATTAACGACTTTAATTCTGAAATAGAAGACTGGGCCACGTACGTGGAACGCATCGAGATCTATTGTGAAGCCAACAAAATAGAGGAAGACGACAAGTCGATAACATTGTTAAACTCGATGGGCGCAAAGACATACGGGCTCTTGAAGGATTTACTAGCACCAGCTAAACCGGCGGATCAGTCTTTCGAAGAGATTGTGGTTGTTCTGAAGGACCACTTGAACCCCACACCGTTGATGTTGGCTGAACGATTCAAATTCTATGCAAGAACGCAACGGAAAGACGAAAACAACGCAGAATACTTGGTCGAACTGCGTAGGCTAGCGAAATACTGCCAGTTCGGAGGGAATCTGACAGAGGCACTGCGAGACAAGTTCGTAGGCGGATTGTCCAAGGAAGGGACGCAAAAGCGCCTACTAGAAGAGAACGACCTCACACTAGACAGGGCTGTCCTTATAGCCGCATCACACGAAGCCGCAGCGAAAGGAACGGCGGAAATGCAATTAAAGGCGGCGGCGCTCGGGGTGGACCAAATTACCTCGAGTACAACAAAATGCTATCGCTGTGGGAAGACAACACACGACCAGAATCAATGCTGGTTTAAGAACCAAGAATGTAGGAAATGTGGCAAACTGGGTCACATCGCTAAGGTATGCCGGTCAGGGAAGAAGACCAACAACCAAAGGAAGCCATCACAAGAAAAGTACAACAAGGTATACAAGGGGGCTGAGAAGAGTTCAGACGAACAGAATCCAGACTCAGATCCAAACGGCCAGGAGCTGGGTAGTCTGAGTATCCACCATGTGAGTAAGGAAGCTGACCTACAAACTATCTGGGTCATGCTAAAAATAGCTGGAGTCCAAGTGAAAATGGAGTTGGACACTGGATCAGCTGTATCAGTCATAAATCGAGGGGATTACCACCGGCTATTCTCACACATACCCTTAAGAGATACCAAGTTCGTATTGCAGACATACACGGGGCATAATGAAAATAAAGGGCAAATGACTGAGATAGACTGCAAGAATAAAGAAGATTTGATGGCAGTGAGACTTCAAGAGGCAGATAGCATAGCAGCCTTGGCTGAACTCCAACAGGAAATTGCGAAAGAAGCAAATGAAGAGGAATCTTCAGGAAGCCGGGATTTTATTCCAGTTCTTCTCTACGACTCCTTATAAGCAGAGTGTGAGAAGTGGAAAGAACAGTATGAGCAGGCCCAGGCTACAATTCTGGAGGGGATTAACTCGGCAACCTCCGAAAAGCTAGTTTCAGTAGAAGCATATGAACAACTAAAGGTTGAACATGAGCAAGAAGTCCAAAGGCTGCAGGAAATTCTTGATGAGCTCAAGGCCAAGACAGACTCATCGGTAGAAGTTCCATCCATAGATGAGAATTTAGCGGTGAAAGACATGGCAGAACATGAAAGACAAGATGTCCAAGAACTCATAAAAATATTGGAGGAAACCCAAGACAAATATGAGGCGGCAATGACCGAGGTTCAACGACTTGAAGAGCAGAGTCAACTGGGAATCCTTTCAGTGGAAGGGAAGGAAACTGTAAGAAACACAGAGACTGTAAGAATGGGCTCTGAACATGAGCTTGGGAGCATCAAGGCGCAACTTCTTCGAGCGCTTGAAACCAAAGTACAAGAGGAAAGGAAGGTGAAAGCATTGGAGGGAAAGGTGGATGAAATGGTGAAGACTCTGATCCACAGAGTCCCCGCGGAAGAGTTAACGGTCAGCCAACTCCTTCACATGCTGAGAGACAAGACTCCACAATGGGAACATGAGCTTCAATCTGCAAAGGGAAGGAATTCGGAGCTCCCAAAAGTTACAGAAATAACTGAGGTGGCAACACAGATTTTGTGTTACAGTTTACTCTATGAAGAGTTTGTTGAATCACGTCAATGTGAACAGAAGAATGTTGAAACAGCTGCTTCAGTAGAAGGATTAAATAGCCTGATACCGCAATCCCCGGTGGAAGGGAAGGTATTGAACTCACAAATGAGGTCAGTAGTGAAGGAATGGCAGACAACCCAGGAAGAGCGGGATGAATATGAATGCATGAAGAAGTCTTTTCAAGAAAGATGTCTAGGGAAGGAACCACCGTCAGCTAACGTCCAGACGGGTGAGGAGGAAGAAGAAGGCTCTCTCGCTGGCCTAACTCAGGACGAACCCGAATATTACCATGACCTGTTGAGTGACACTGAATATTACGAGGATGTGGTCTGCCCAGCTTGTGATGAAAACTCCCAAAGTGCTGAAATCCGGAGGAAGCACTTAAGGTCTAAGGAACATAGAGAGTTGGTGGCGCTACAGCTGGCAGCCGAGAAAGGAGCTCCGAGAGTTTCAAAAAGGCAGAAAAGAAAAAGAAGAAGCAGAAGATAATAACTGTCTAAAATATTAGCACTTCTACCATCTCAGGCGGAACACTACGAAAGGAGCTAAATTAGTTGAAAAACTGGAAAATGTCAAGACAGCCAGTTGGTTGTAAAAGTCCGCACTGCTGGTTCAACAGGACAAAGGTTCAAGCTGTTACGTCAAGAAAAAGGCTATGGAGGAGTCACGCTAGCCAGGTGAACCGGCTACACCAAAGAAATGTTGTTCGGAATGAGTCAAGATCAGAGACTGAATCTATGAACTGTTTCCGCAGAGACTGAACCTGTGAACTGTTCCCACCGAGATTATATCTGTAAATTGTTTTATATGACATTGACTCCACCGAGATTATATCTGTAATTTGTTTATAGGAAGTTGAAGATATGTATGTTTAACGGAGACTCTGTAAGTAATAAGCTAAAAAGGGAGGATTGTAGTGTATGTACCCGTCTACCTTTAAGGGAACTATTGAATGTAACCGTTCACCTTTAAGAGAACTACTTTAGGTGTGGCACTATTTGTTTGGCTTCTGTATACTGTAATACCGATAGTGACCACACCAGTATATAAGTGTTGTGGCAGGATTGCTGGGGCAGATTCGCCCGGACCTTCGAATAGTAAAGACCTGTTTTGTTTGTTACTTCTGAAGTCTGTGTATTTATTAACTGCACAACCCACAGACTTTACAGATTGATCAGGCTTTTTTGGGGATAGTTTGGATACTATACTCAAATGAAACATGATAACATCTCCTGAAGTGTCCTCCCATTAACAGAGGCTCTGCATGTAAGCTAATTGAAATTAGAGACATCACAGGAGGGTTGGTGCAGAAGGAAAGGAAATTAAAGCCTATTTTTATTTTATTAGAAATATTACACACATAATACCAAGACTACCATAGGACTAGGTCTTCCATTCTCCCCCTTGGACAGCAATAGCTGGCTGATATCAGGGGCAACCAGATGCATTAATGGTCTATTACTATGGTATGTTGGTGCAGTGTTATAAAGTGGTAGGGAGTTAAAAGCTTCATCAGTGACAATAGATATAGGAATAAATGATCCAAGTTATCACTCCCAGCGCAAAGCCGCATACAAGGTTAGCTGGCCCCATTGGTGGTTGCTGTGATTTCCAGGTAAAGTCTGCCCTATGGCCACCATTTTAAGCTGCCAGTAATGTCTGTAACATGTACCGTGCTGCTAAATAGAAGAAAGCAGAAATTACACAGCTGGTCTATCAACAACTAACAAGATAGAGGACTTTCATCAGAACTCTGAGTTTCTGTTTCTGTCTCAGATTTCCAAATTTGCTGGTTTTATCTCTTATCTCTAGTGTTGCTATATATACATTACACCAATCATAACATTCATAGAATCTTGTCAAATATCAATAATGACAAAGCCTTTGTACTTGGCAAATAAGATCTAGTTTTCAGAAGCATGGCACTAATAATTCGGAAGAATTCCAATAAATGATAAATTGGGATATCTAATCAAATAACATTGCCGTCTGGAATTTCGACAAGGATTCTCCGGCAGGAAATCAGCAGAGTTCCTGGAGAAAGAATGTAAATGAGTCCAATTAAAGTCAACCATCTTGCAGTTTCTGATCATTAACAGTGCAAATCCATCTGCCAGACACAACAAGAAGACAGAAACATGGGCCTGGAAATTCTTGGGGCCCCATTCCACCAGCGTAAGTGTGGTGGTGCAGAAACCCTGTCCGCTCTTATTGAAGGCCAGAGATCCAGTATAGCCGAGAAATCAGGGAACTTCCTGTTGAGTCTGTGTTTTCAAATGCAGTTATACTGAATAACAGGACACAGACTACAGAAGTAAGTAAACAGGTCTTTAGTGATTGAGGGTCAGGGCTGAACTGAGATACACTTTGCTCCGCAGGGTTTATATACCGGTGTGGTCACCACCGGTACTACAATGTACAGGAGCCATCAAAAAGTAGTCCATCGCCTTAAGGTATCCTCTTAAGGTAGTACAGGTTACATACACTACAATTCCTCCCCTTTTAGCTTAACAGTGTACACCCCAAATTAAACATTACATGGATAACATATATACAATTTACACACAAGAATTGTTCAAAGATTCAGTCTCTGAGGAGGCCTCCTGATCCGGCCCAGATAATGCCTTTCAGGGGTCTCTGGTTCTCGTTGCTGGGGTGACTCATCCACTTGATCTCCTATGGTTTTAACATCATCATATACATTCAAGTCTGAGGTAGATGCTACAGGCTCAATAAGTTCTTCAACTGGTGTCTCTGCCGTAGACATGGGGTCGACCCTTGTTCTCGATTCCACAAGTTGGTCAGCATGACGTCGTATTACGTTCTCTCCAACGTCTACCGTGTACATCAAGGGTCCTTGTCGTGCACGAATTGTTCCAGGTTGCCATTTATCATCCCTATAGTCCCTGGCCAACACTGGTTGTCCTATTTCAAAACTACGAGTGGCCTTGTTATTTACATGCTGGAATTGCTTGTTTTCGACTTCCCGTCGCACATTGGGTTTTAACAAATCCAACCGGGACCGCAACCTTCTGTTATAGAACATTATGGCAGGGCTTTGATTTGTCACTGCATGCGTGGCGTTTCGATACGCCATCAGGAAATTGTCCACCTTGTGTTGTAGTGGAATATGGTCTTCACTCATGGCCTTTATCGCCTTTTTGAACGTTTGTACAAATCTCTCGGCCAACCCATTTGTAGCCGGATGATATGGGGCAGATGTACAGTGTTTCACCCCATTCTTTTTCATGAATTTCTGGAATTCTTCTGACACGAACTGTGGTCCGTTGTCTGAACATATTTGCTCCGGCAACCCATTCCTTGCAAATATGGTTCTTAGAACTGCGATCGTCTTCTCAGAGGTAGTGGTCGACATCTTAATCACTTCTGGCCATTTAGAATGTGCGTCTACTGCTATCAAAAACATGGAATCCATGAATGGACCTGTAAAGTCGATATGCACACGTTGCCATGGGGCTGAAGGCCATTCCCACGGATGCAGCGGTGCAATTGGAGGTGCATTTTGAACTTTTTGGCACCTGAGCAGCTTTTAGTCAGATCCTCTATTTGTTTGTCGATACCTGGCCACCACACATAAGCCCTAGCAAGGCTTTTCATCTTGACTCCCCCCAGATGACCTTCGTGCAATTCTTTCAGAACTCTCTCCCTTAATTTAGGAGGAATAATCACCCTTGTTCCATACATCAATGTTCCTTGACATACGGACAGCTGTTCTCGTCTGGCTGAGAATGCTGGTAACAGTGGTTCGCCATGTGCTGGCCATCCCTTCACTGTCAAATCGTAGACCCGAGACAGTGTCAGGTCATTTCGGGTCTCTCTCTCAATACCCGCATTGGTGACTGGTAAGCATTCGATGATGGTCGAGTGAAATATCTCGACAGGGTCAACTGCCGGTGCCTCTTCCGCTATATGTAGTGGCAGGCGCGACAGCCCATCAGCATTACCATGTTGCTTTGTACCTTTGAATTCAATATCGTATTGATGCGCCCCTCGGAAAAGGGACCATCTCTGAAGCCTCTGCGCCGTCATTACCGGAACACCCTTCTTAGGGTTGAAAATGGAAACCAACGGCTGGTGATCTGTCAGCAGCGTAAACTTTTGGCCTTGCAGGTAATGGTTAAATTTCTTAACTCCCCACACGAGGCTGAGAGCCTCCCTATCTATCTGAGCATAGTTGCGCTCAGCGGAGGTCAATGATCTGGATGCGAAAGCGACTGGCCTTTCCAAGCCATCTGGAAACTTATGTGAGAGCACTGCCCCGATACCATATGGAGAAGTATCACAAGCTAAGCGAATAGGCAGCGTTGGGTTAAAGTGAGCCAACACTTCCTTAGAGGTGATCAGTGCCTTGCTCTTTTGAAAAGCCCGCTTATAATCATCGCTCCACTTCCATGGTATTCCCATTTGCAAAAGAGTGTTTAGCGGGTGTAACACCGTGGATAAATTTGGAAGAAACTTGTGGTAATAGTTAACCAACCTGAGGAACGACCTCAACTGGGATACATTTTCCGGTGCAGGAGCTTTTACAACAGCTTCGATCTTGTCAGGTGACTTATGAAGCCCCTCCCGGTCAATGACGTGGCCACAGTACGAGATTCGCTTTTGAAAGAACTCGCATTTCTGGCGATTAACTCTGAGCCCATATTCTTTCAATCTGATGAGCACCTGCTCCAAATTCGCGAGGTGATCCTTATCGTTATCTCCTGTAATCAGGATGTCATCGAGGTAGCATTGTGTGCCTGGGATTCCCTGCAATACCTGATCCATGGCCCTTTGCCAAATCGCTGGAGCTGATGCCACTCCAAAAAACAGTCTATTATACCGATATAAGCCCTTATGCGTGTTGATCGTGAGATACTGACGTGACGCTTCATCAACTTCCATCTGTAGGTACGCCTGCGCCAGGTCTATCTTAGTGAAGTGTTTCCCGCCAGACAGCGAAGCGAAGATATCTTCAATCCGTGGAAGCGGATATTGCACCATGTGAAGAACCGGATTAACAGTGATCTTGAAATCACCACAGATGCGAACCTTCCCAGGTTCCCCCGGCTTGTTGCTCAACGAACGCTTCATGACAGGAACAATGGGTGTAGCCCATTCGCTCCAGTCCACCTTGGACAGTACCCCTGAACGTTCTAGCCCTTCCAGCTCTGCTTCCACAGCAGGTCGTATTGCATAAGGCACCGGTCTGGCTTTGAAAAATTTTGGGTTTGCATGTTCTTCAACCTTGATGGTTGCCGTAATTCCTTTCAGTGTTCCAAGTCCCTGTTGGAACACCTCCTTAGCATCGTCTAAGATTTTGGACAGTCGTTTAGGTTTGACGTTGTCCACCTTACAGGCATCCACAGTCAGTGCTTGTATGGAATGCCAGTCCACATTTATTCTCCGGATCCATTCCCGTCCCAGTAGTGGCGGACCTCCATCAGGTAACACATACAAGTCCATTTTCTGACTTTCTTTACCATTGTAGACCACATTTACTTTTATCTTTCCTTTGGGGTATACTATTTGCCCCGTGTATGTTTTCAATACAATCTCCGTATCCCTCAGGGGAATGTGCGAGAATAACCTTTTGTAATCTTGCTTATGCATGACCGTTAATGCCGACCCAGTGTCCAATTCCATCTTCACTTGGACTCCTGCTATCTGAAGCATGACCCAGATAGTTTGGTGGTCTGCTGTGTTACCCACATTATGTATTTTCAGACAACCCAGTTTCTTACTGCTGGAGTCTGAATCCGTCTTCTGTTCATCTGAACTGTTCTCTGTCACCTTGTGTACTTTTTTGTACTTCTCCTGCGGTGACTTTTTGCTGCTGGTCTTCTTTCCTGACCGGCATACTCTCGCTATGTGACCAAGTTTGCTACTTTGCCTGCATTCTTTATCTTTGAACCAGCACTGGTTCTGGTCATGCGTTGTCCTTCCACAACGATGGCACTTTACTGTGCCCAATGCCATTTCATTGGTGCTGAATTCCAATGGCCTTTGCTGTATCTCTGCAGCGCCCCGTGCTGCTGCCTCGTGGGATGCTGCAATGCTGAAAGCTTTGTCCAGCGCAAGGTCCTTTTCCTCTAGCAGTCGCTTCTGGGTTCCTTCCCTTAGGAGCCCACACACAAACTTATCTCTCAGTACGTCTGCTAGTCCTGTTCCGAACTGGCAGTACTTTGATAACTTGCGCAGTTCTGTTAGGAATTCCGCGTTGCTTTCTTCTTTAAGTTGAATTCTTTTGTAGAATTTAAATCGTTCCGCTATCAGCAGTGGCGTGGGGTTTAAATGCTCTTGCAGGATAGTAACAATATCCGCGAAACTCTTCCCTACCGGTTTGTCTGGTGTTCCAAGGTTCCTTAATAACCCGTACGTCTTCGCACCCATCGAGTTTAATAGGGTTAGTGCTTTCTTATCATCCGGTACCTCATTCGTTGTACAGTAAACTTCGATGCGTTCCACATAAGTGGCCCAATCTTCCACATTGCTATCAAAAGCAGTGATGTTACCCGTTTTTGGCATCCTTGTTGAGTTTCCTTTCCTTCGGATATTATTATTATTATTATTATTGTTTTTTTTTAAGATGGCGGCTTTTCCCGCGCTTGGCGGCTTTTCCCACGCTTGTCTTCTTCCCCCGCCGACTCAAAATGGCGATTCCCACGCTGTTGCCGTCCACGCCTCCCAGCGGTCCTTTATTTTCCCCTGCACTGCTGCTCTTGTTCCCCACCGCTCCCGCGGTCCTTGTGGCCATAAACGCTTTCTGGCTGCTGCGCGTCTCTGTCCCGATTGCAGCCCGGCCCCTGACACCGGCTGCGGTCGTGTTCTCCGCCCTTTTTGTCGCTTTCCCTCCCCTTCTCCCACTGACAACTCGGCCGACTTCCCCCCCGTGCCGCTCGATCGGGCTTACCCGCCGCTGTCGTCGAAGGGATGATCACTGATGTTTGACTTCGTGGCCAGAAACCAACCCGGGTTCCCGATGGCCTCCCGTGCGATGCAGTGCTCAGCAGGATGTTGAGGGCGGATGCCCTTGTTCGACGCCCGTTTCTGAGGACGAAGCTTCCTTTGATGCAAAACTGCCGCCAGGTAAGATCAGACTCGTCGCCACTGTTGAGTCTGTGTTTTCAAATGCAGTTATACTGAATAACAGGACACAGACTACAGAAGTAAGTAAACAGGTCTTTAGTGATTGAGGGTCAGGGCTGAACTGAGATACACTTTGCTCCGCAGGGTTTATATACCAGTGTGGTCACCACCGGTACTACAATGTACAGGAGCCATCAAAAAGTAGTCCATCACCTTAAGGTATCCTCTTAAGGTAGTACAGGTTACATACACTACACTTCCCTCAATATACCTTCTTGATGTGGGGGTGGGGTAGAAAATCCTCCTATGGTCCCTCCAATTGGAACTTAAAGGTCCACTTCAAATGAGGTGAAATCCTGCTGGAGCTGGGATCCTACTGCCCCCCGGACATGAATGTAAATTATGCCCTCACTGGCCCCAGGAATTTTGGTGTCGTGGTATTTTTTTTTCTTGTATTTTCCATCCATCTTTCCACAGACCCGGCTACAGTATCCCAATATGATGATTAGATTATACTGGTTGTTGGGGAACTCGGGCTGTGGTCATGAAAGCGTTGCCCAAGGTGTTTCAACAGCTTGGGCCAGAGAATGGCGGTCCTTTACAGTAAAAATCAATCTAAGAGTAATGAAAGATTTAGCATAAACTGTAAGCTTGCCATTAAGGAACTTCAGTTTGAACTGTAGGAAGAATATAACTGCTATAGTCACAAAGGATGAAGAGTTGCAATTGCTTGTACTAACTGAGGTAGCATTGGCACGGGAGGTTAGGGAGAATCAGATTGTCACCCGCTTCAACTAGGGAAGCTTTATACCCCATAGTGCGAAACTTAATACATTGGCTGCTACCAACCAAGCACAATAACACACCTATCACACCAATCTTACACCTATAGGAAACATTGCACAGATTGTATATAGTTGTTGCTCAATACAATCAGTTAGCTGCCACAGTAAAGCTTGTTTTTTTCCTTTCATTATAGCAGCAACCATCCTCATTATCTTATCTTGCTGCTTCCTATGCCAACTCACAAGTACATGTAACAGAGGGCACAGAGGCAAAGATGGTGATTTCTATTTGTTTTCATTAGCTTTGCAACAAGTGGTTTATGTGCCGACTGTGGTACATTTGTGGTCTTCATCTGTAGTTTTGCATACCTGCTTGGTTTAAGGCCCGTTCCTGCACTGTTGTTTTCTCACATCATGGAAGTATTTACTGACCCACTGCCAGGTTTCACAGTTAGTGAATGCAGCAATGATCTAGTGGCAACATCCACCCAGGCTTGTTTAGTGCCATGTCAGTGGAGGGGCAGTGATACATGTCTGAGCATAATATTGCTGCTTCCCTGGGTAGTACCTCTTCCACAATGTCACACACCTCAGTGTTGGAGAAACAGCCTTTTCTGGACAGTTTCTAAACAATGGTTCTGAACTTTCTCAACAGCGTGTCTCGATTAGTGACCACTTAATATAGGCAATTATAACCCTGCCCATGCGGTGGGAACGAGGCAGGTAGTTAAAGTCGCAGTAGAGTACTTATCACTCCGTTCCCTCTGGCTGTCATTTTAACTGCGCTTTTTTTAAATTGGCCTGCACGTCCACCAGAGAGAGGCATGAAAATTGGGGTTCTATGGTGCAATTAGGACACAAATGCAATTTTAATGCAAAATCACAGAAGTCTCACCCAGTGTCAAACACGCCAGTAAAATCTCGAGGGATTGGCCTCTCAGAGCCAGTAGAAGCAGTATTTAAGGACATCCAGGGAGGCACCTGAAATGCCATGGGCAGCTCTGTAATTCATCACTGCAAAGCTAATTGTCTTCACACTATTCCAATGAAATCTTACAGAGGAGAATGCAACCCGCTTGAAGAGGTGCAATCCCACTTTAAATAGGCGTCAGTAGGCTCATCAGAAATTGCATGGAGAAGATGGGCAGGCGGCCCATTTTCTGATGCGCTCGGCTAGGCAGCCGATCAGTCGTATTAAAATGGAATTAGGAAAGCCAGGCCTCACACTGCCAATGTCATGGGGGCTCGCTGCTCGCCCTGTCACCTCCGCACCCACCGCCCCCCCCCCCCCCACCTGCCCCATTCTTGCCTTGAGTTAAAATTGGGACTAATATCTTATAGGGGTCAAAAGATTCATTTTCTGCTTGTTAAGGTGCTAAGCTGTGATCATTGCATTTTGGCAGACTGGTTTGATTGATATTATCAGCCCCCTTACAGAGAGGACTGCAGAGCATTTAAAATGGGGGAGGGGGGACCCATGACCGCCTAGGACAGCAGCAGGCACTGCACGTTCCGGTCTGTGTGGGCTAGCAGGTGCCCATGATGTACCCCCAATGGTGCAGGTGCCCACCATGGGTATTACAATGATGGGACCGCCCAGTGATCCCATATACTCCGGTGCTGACAATTTGCAAGGCTGGCTTCTTTCAACCACCTTAATACAGGTTGGCAATGCATCATAATATTTTATTGTCTGTTAGCAGTACACAGCAGTAGATTTGGCAAAGCACCCTTTTCTTGACCTTCCACAGGCATTGTAATTGAGATCAAGGTGTACAAATGTCAGTATGTTGGCGTACAGTGAACAGGGCACAGGAGAGGAGATGATTACAGCACTAAATTATCTCTCCAACTCACTGCTTCCTGACGGTTTTTCAATTATAAATTCTCCTAAGAAATATGGCACAAAAATCTGCCTTTGAACACCGTAAATGAGAGTGAAGCTAAAGTGGAATGCACCTAATGTTTAACTGTTATTTGAATAAAGAGGAAGGTTGTAAATTTCTTATTTAATTTAATCACTGTACAGAAAGTGTTAGCAGCGTGCTTCTAGGTTAAAAGCCTTTCATTTCTGCCTGCAATGATACTTTGTCTTCCCACTGGTTTTTGGAGATATCCTCCAATCTCTTTCCTTATCACTGCTTACAGCTGTGCTTATTCTGCTCCTCGTGCTCCTGTGCAATCCGTTATTCATGACAGCGGCTGCAGTCACACTGCTGCTTGTCACGGATTCATTGCTGCCTGAAAGAGCCTCCAACTAAAAAGTTAGAAGTGTACACCAGGGATATGCTGTGATCTCACATGAAGGCAGCAAGAAATGCTTCCTTTATTGACAGGGATGTTTATTTGTCTTCTCAGTAAAGTGTGCCCAACAGCATAACATTCAAAGCAAAGCAGATGTTCTCCCCTTCACTCCTTCCTCATGTCATGCCGACGTGTTTTTCAGTTTATTCTCAAAGCATTAGATTGTTTATATCTCTTCTTTCTCCCTGTAGGAAAACCGCATATTCTTGAGCTGTGTCTTCTCCTATTGATCAAATTGGATCAATTTCAATTAAAATACAACTAATTAGCATTAAGTGAGGCGTAGTGTAGAACAGTATCCTTTCCCTTCTAGTACTTGGGTACAGATCCAGCCAGTACAGATGGGATGGAAATCTTCAGCTTCTGATGGCTCTAAATACTTCAAGTGAAATCTGTTAGAATAGTTTCAATTCCCACTCTAGCGAGGATTTATACACAACACGGTCAGCTCTGGAATATAAATGGGGCACAAGTGCGTGGGCCTGTGTCTCTGTGGGCTAGTGGGAGAAGCTTAGAAGACTTACTAATTGTACTAATTTGGCTTACTGCTGCTGTAACAAATTACAAACTGTAAATAGCTGTGACATCCTTGGAAAGCCCAGCTTCAGTAGAAATAGCTGCTCCCTCCCACACTGCAGGATGTGCATCTCATGAACAATTATGGCTGAGTGCAGAACAGCTACTACTGTTAATGTTGATTTGTGGTCATGTGCTGCACGCTTCATAACTTCGCTGTCATCAGGAACCCTCCATTATCACCACCTGGGCAGCAAGAAGTGCAGTAATGATGAAGGAACGTGCTATATTTCCAAGTCAGGATGGTGTGTAATTTGGAGGGGAACTTGCAGGTGGTGGTGTTCCCATGCGCCTGCTGCCCTTGTCCTTCTAGGTGGTAGAGGTCATGGGATTGGGAGGTGCTGCCGAAGAAGCCTTGGCGAGTTGCTGCAGTGCATCTTGTAGATGGTACACACTGCAGCAATGGTATACCAGTGGTGGAGGGAGTGAATGTCTAATGTGGTGGATGGGGTGCCGATCAAGCGGGCTGCTTTGTCCTGGATGGTGTCGAGCTTCTTGAGTGTTGTTGGAGCTGCACTCATCCAGGCAAGTGGAGAGTACTCCATCACACTCCTGGCTTGTGTCTTGTAGATGGTGGAAAGGCTTTGGAGAGTCAGGAAGTGAGACACTCGCCACAGAATACCTAGCCTCTGACCTGCTCTTGTGGCCACAGTATTTATGTGGCTGGTCCAGTTAAGTTTCTGGTCAATGGTGACCCCCAGGATGTTGATGGTGGAGGATTCGGTGATAGTAATGCTGTTGAATATCAAGGGGCGGTGGTTAGACTTTCTCTTGTTGGAGATAGTCGTTGCCTGGCACTTGCGTGGCGTGAATGTTACTTGTCACTTATCAGCCCAAGCCTGTATGTACTCCAGGGCTTGCTGCATGTGGGCATGGACTGCTTCATTATATGAGCAGTTGCGAATGGAACTGAAGACTGCAATCATCAGTGAACATCCCCACTTCTGACCTTATGATGGAGGGAAGGTCATTGATGAAGCAGTTGAAGATGGTTGGGCCTAGGACACTGCCCTGTGGAACTCCTGCAATGATGTCCTGGGGCTGAAATTATTGACCTCCAACAACCACAACCATCTTCCTTTGTGCTAGGTATGACTCCAGCCAGTAGAGAGTTTTCCCCCTGATTCCCATTGACTTCAATTTTACTAGGGCTCCTTGATGCCACACTCAGTCAAATGCTGCCTTGATATCAAGGGCAGTCACTCTCACCTCACCTCTGGAATTCAGCTCTTTTGTCCATGTTTGGACCAAGGCTGTAATGAGGTCTGGAGTTGAGTGGTCCTGGCGGAACCTAAATTAAGCATCGGTGAGCAGGTTATTGGTAAGTGCCCCTTGATAGCACTGTTGACGACACCTTCCATCTCTTTGCTAATGATTGAGAGTAGACTGATGGAGCGGTAATTGGCCGGATTGGATTTGTCCTGCTTTTTATGGACAGGACATACCTGGGCAGTTTTCCACATTGTCGTGTAGATGCCAGTAACTGTAACTGTACTGGAACAGCTTGGCTAGAGGCGCGGCTAGTTCTGGAGCACAAGTCTTCAGCACGACAGCCGGGATGTTGTCGGGGCCCATAGCCTTTGCTGTATCCAATGCACTCAGCCATTTCTTGATATCACGTGGACAGAATCGAATTGGCTAAAGACTGGCTTCAGTGATGGTGGGGACCTCAGGAGGGGTCCGATATGGATCTTCCACTCGGCAGTTCTAGCTGAAGATGGTTGCAAATGCTTCAGCCTTGTCTTTTGCACTCGCATGCTGGGCTTCGTCATCATTGAGGATGGGGATATTCATGGAGCCTCCTCCTCCCGTTAGTTGTTTAATGGTCTACCACCATTCACGACTGGAGGTGGCAGGACTGCAGAGCTTTGATCTGATCCATTGTTTGTGGGATTGCTCAGCTCTGTCTATAGCATGCTGCTTCTGCTTTTTAGCATGCATGTTATCCTGCCAGAAATCATAGTGAGCAGCTCATCCGAAAGCTTCACGTGAACCTTCTCTCCCATCCCCAATACACCAACAGTCCCACAATCCTTATCAGCACTGTCCATACTACCACCATCCCATTTTCTTCCTTCAGTCCAGCCATATGGGTCTTGCCCTCACTTCACTACAAATAGAACCTCCAATACCAAATCCACAAAGGAAAACAATTTATCCGTCAACTCAACTCCATCTGTGTCAAATATTTTACAGGTCTAATTAAGAATCATACTTGTGAAACCCCTTAGCGCCTGTACAAAAGCAAAATACTGTGGATGCTGGAAATCTGAAATAAAAACAAAAAAAGTTGGAAATACTCAGCAGGTCAGGCTGCATCTGTGGCGAGAGAAATAGAGTTAACGTTTCAGGTCTGTGACCTTTTGTCAGAACAGTTCTTCATCAGTTCTGATGAAGGGTCATCAACCTAAAACGTGAACCCTGTTTCTCTCTCCACAGATGCTGCCTGACCTGCTGAGTATTTCCAGCATTTCAGGCTTGTCCATGCCACATAATAGTCTTGTCAGCAAAGTTGAGCCCATGGAACAAAAGGGACAGTGGCAGCATGGATACGAAATTTGCTAAGTGACAGGAAACAGAGAGTAGTGGTGAACGGTTGTTTTTCAAACTGGAGGAAGGTATACAGTGGTGTTCCCCAGGGGTCGGTACTAGGACCATTGCTTTTCTTGATATATAGTAATGACTTGGACTTGGGTGTACAGGGCACAATTTCAAAACTTGCAGATGATACAAATCTTGGAAGTATAGTGAACAGTGAGGAGGATAGTGTCTTGTTTTGCACACTTTGTACAAAAATAATAAATTGCAGGACAACGGAGTATTACAGTTTAAACTCTTTTAATGAAGCCTCAGGTCTGTGATCTCTCATACAGCACCGTGTGGACAAGATGGAGTTAGGACCCCCTGGGTCTTCTAAACAATAGCAGTCCTTACAGATGCCTGCAGGCCAATGACAACTCAGCATGTGATCACATGTGAATATAATAGGTATTCCTTACAGATGCCTGCAGGCCAATGACAACTCAGCATGTGATCACATGTGAATATAATAGGTATTCCTTACAGATGCCTGCAGGCCAATGATAATTCAGTATGCAAATGTTACATCCCCTTTCTTTTAAAAGAAAAATGTTATGCATTACTTTTGAACCTTTCTTCTACATAATGTTCTCAGTAGCATCAACATATAAGTAAACTCAACATTTAACTAGCACTGAAAACATCTCAACGTTTCAATAACGATGTACAGTTTTTTTAGGGCAGCGATCCGCCTACACCCTTTGACAGTTCACAAGTCAAGGATAACTCTATTATACAGCAGCGGCAGTAGTCTAGCTGACCTGTCATAGCATCTCTTTTGGTGCTGCTGTCTCTGTACACGTTTTGCATGCACTTGCTTGCAGCTGATGACCTGCCAGGGGCTGTCTGGGATACGGCGAGGTATCATGGGCTCTTTGATATTTGATGGGCGGCGTTCTAGACAAATGGAACATTTTCCAACAATGTCCTCAATGTGTTTGCACATTCCGGGCCAAAACATAAATGTCACGTGCCCTTTGTTTGCATTTTTCCATGCTCATATGTCCAGCATGAATTTTTGTCAACATCTCTTCTCTGAGACTGGCAGGAATGATGATTTTCTCTCCTTTGAAGATGATTCTGTTGATTTGTGACAGTTCGGCTCTGTGGTTCCAGAATTCAGATATGCTCTGAGGGCATTTCCTCCTTTCCTCAGGCCATCCTTCATGTATGACTTTGCTCAGCAGTGTGAGTTGTGCATCTTTCTCTGTTCCTGCTCGGATCTCCTTCAGTTTTGAGTCACTCACAGGTAGGCTGTTGTACACCATGTGCACCTGCACATCCATGCCTTCACTGAGGCTGTTGTCCTGGTAGCTAAGAGACTTTCTGGAGAGCGTGTCTGCGATAGGAATGTCTTTGCCTGGACGGTGAATGATTGTGAAGTCGTACTTCTGTAGCTGAAGGATCATTCTCTGTAGCCTTGGTGGGGCTGCGGCTAGTGGTTTCCTCATGATTGACTCGAGGGGCTTGTGGTCGGATTCCACAATGACTTGTCGGCCATAGACATATTGGTGGAAACGCTTACATCCGAAGAGAATTGCATATAGCTCTTTCTCGATTTGAGCATAGTTGATTTCACTGTCTGAGAGAGATCTGGAAGCGTAGCCAATGGGCTTTCCTTCTTGCAGTAATACTGCACCTAGTCCATACTTTGACGCGTCCACTTGTAGTCTGAGCTCTTTGTTGGGGTCGAAGTAGGCAAGAACTGGTCCTGGTTCTCTGCTGATTAGGTCTTTCATTTTCTGAAATGCTGTGTCATGTTGTTTGTCCCACAGGAACTCATTGGATTGTTTGAGCAACTGACGCATGGGTGCGTTGATTTCGGAGAGGCTCGGGGCAAACTTGGCTAAGTAGTTAACCATGCCTAGTACTGTCTCTAGCTCTGCGCGGTTCTTCGGCGGCTCCATCTTCTTGATGGCGGAGATTTTCTCTGGATCCGGCTTAATGCCATCAGTTGAGAGGCGATGCCCGAAATAACTGATCTTGGTGGATCCGATTATGCTTTTCTCGGGGTTGAGCCGGATACCTTTCTCCCGTGATCTTTGTAGCATCGCACGAAGGTTCCTGTCATGTTCCTCTCTATTCCTGCCATAGATGAGGATGTCGTCTATGATTGCGACTACTCCGTCGAGGGCAAGTGCGGTGGCATAGTGGTTAGCACTGTTGCCTCACAGCGCCAGGGACCCGGGTTCGAATCCGGCCTCGGGTGACTGTCTGTGTGGAGTTTGCACATTCTTCCCGTGTTTGCGTGGGTTTCCTCCGGGTGCTCCGGTTTCCTCCCACAGTCCAAAGATGTGCGGGTTAGGTTGATTGGCTATGATAAATTGACCCTTAGTGTTAGGGGGATTAAATACATGGGGTTACAGGGATAGGGTGGGATATGTGTTGGTGTAGGGGTTATGGGGATCGGGTGGGATATGTGTCGGTGCAGGCTCGATGGGCCGAAATGGCCTCTATCTGCACTGTGGGGTTTCTGTGATTCTGTGATTCTGTGACTTCATAGGTTTCGTCGATCTTCCGCTGGAATTCATCCTGAGCTGAGATAAGACCAAATGGTAAACGCAGAAATCGGTAGTGTCCAAATGGTGTGTTGAACGTTGTTAGCTTAGATGACTCTTCTGTGAGCTTGATATTCCAGTACCCTGATCGTGCATCCATTACACTGAAGTAACATGCTCCCACTAGCTTGGGTGTGATGTCATCTAGCGTTGGTAGAGGGTAGTGAGGACGTTTGATAGCCTTGTTCAAATCTCTGGGGTCGAGACAGACTCTGAGCTTGCCTGTACGTGGTTTCTCAACCATTACTAACGCGTTGACCCACTCTGTCGGTTCTGTTTCCCGGACGATAATTTCTGTATTCTCCATGCTCTGCAGCTCCTCCTTCAGGCGACTACGTAGAGCAAGGGGTATCCTTCTCGGTGGGCAAACCACAGGGGTTGCTGCTGGGTCAAGGTGAATAGTGCATTCACCTGGGAATAGTCCGATTCCTTTGAAAACATCAGCAAACTCCTCCATGACTGTCTGCTTCTCAACTGGTGCTGTCAATGATAGCACTAGTTTGACGAGGTCCATGTCTAAACATACCTTTAGACCTAGCACTGGAGGTGCTTGAGTGTCAACAATGTAAAAGTTCAACATCATGTCGCTTTCTTTGTACTTGCATTTCATCACGCATGTGCCTTTTACAATGAGCTGCTCACCCCCATAGCTGGTCAGTCTGCGTGAGGTGGGCTGTAGCTCACACTCATCCTTAAAGCTGTGATACTCACTCAGAGGAATTACATTAAACTGAGATCCAGTGTCTAGTTTAAACTTAAGCTCTTTGCCCTGTTTTCCTATCTCAATATCGGCATAGGCTTGCTCAGTCCCTGAAATCTGTTTTTTCTGTGACACAGAATCAATAAACAGTTCCTCTGCATTTGGCTCTCTATCTGGCATTTGGCTGTCACTCACTGTGTGTACTGTCTTGCAAACTTTAGCAAAATGGTTCCGTTTACCACATTTAGTACATTGCCTTCCTTTGCCAGGGCAGTACTCCTTTTCTCCATGCCAGTTGTTTCCACAATATCCACAGTTTTTGAAG
This sequence comes from Somniosus microcephalus, assembly GCF_052327205.1. Lineage (NCBI taxonomy): Eukaryota > Metazoa > Chordata > Chondrichthyes > Squaliformes > Somniosidae > Somniosus > Somniosus microcephalus. Next base: position 222,413,672 of record NC_140987.1, read on the forward strand.
CGTTTTATGTCTGTGTCGCCCATTTTTAGAACTTCGCTGTTCTTTCTGTTCTGAAACACGCTCTCTGGGCAGTGTTCTTTGGTGTGTGTCTATTAACTGCGTGCACTGTCTGTTCACTCGAGCTGCTCGTGGCGCCGGTTATGGTTTTCAACTGTGCTTGGGCTATCTCGTGCGATCTAGCTATGTCTATAGCTTTGTCCAGCGTTAGCCCGGACCCAACATTCAGAAGTTTCTCTCTCACTTTAGCTGAATGTATTCCAAACACGATGCGGTCTCTGACCATCTCATCTTTATCTGCATATTCACAGACTTTTACCAGCAGTTTTAACTCAGTCACGAACTGTTTAAACGACTCACTAGCTCCTTGTACTTTCTCCTGAAACTTGTACCTAGCAAATATCGTATTTGTCTTGGACATCACATATGCTTCAAAACGGTCAAAATACCTGTTCAGTACCTTTGCTTCATCTGCGGTGAGAGACCATGTGTTAAAAATGTCTCTCCCTTTTTCTCCGATCCACAAGAGTAGGTAGATGCATCTTTCTTCCTCCCCTTTGCTTTTCAGTGGACCCGAGAACATCAATTCCACGTGTTGCTTGGACTTGCTCCATTCTCTAGGTAAGTTCAAAGATTCCCAATTCATTCGGGGTAAGGGAGCTCCAACAATGTCCATTTCAAATCCCTGTTCTGACACCATGTCTTGTTTTGCACACTTTGTACAAAAATAATAAATTGCAGGACAACGGAGTATTACAGTTTAAACTCTTTTAATGAAGCCTCAGGTCTGTGATCTCTCATACAGCACCGTGTGGACAAGATGGAGTCAGGACCCCCTGGGTCTTCTAAACAATAGCAGTCCTTACAGATGCCTGCAGGCCAATGACAACTCAGCATGTGATCACATGTGAATATAATAGGTATTCCTTACAGATGCCTGCAGGCCAATGATAATTCAGTATGCAAATGTTACAGATAGTGATAGACTTCAAGAAGACATAGACAGGCTGGTGAAATGGGCGGACACGTGGAAGATGAAATTTAATGCAGAAAAGTGTGAAGTGATACATTTTGGTAGAAAGAATGAGGAGAGGCAGTATAAACTAAAGGGTACAATCCTAAAGGGGATGCATAAACAAAGAGACCTGGGGGTATATGTGCACAAATCGTTGAAGGTGGCAGGACAGATTGAGAAAGCAGTTAATAAAGCATACGGGATCCTGGGCTTCATGAATAGAGGCATAGGGGCGATTTTGCCAGCCCTGAGGAGGCGGGTATGGAGGCGGGTCTGCTGGGAAAATGGCAGAATTTGGGGGTGGGTGCCCAACTTGCCCCCAACCCGCCTCCATGCCATCTTCCTAGGAGGCGGGTAGCCGTCCCATGCCGGGTCCTGTCTCCTTGGAGGCGGGAAGGGGTTAAAACCTATTAACTGCCGGTTAACTGGTAGTTAACAGGCAGAAAATAGGATTATCCCCTTTTTGCCTTCACAAGTGCGGGCTTCCCGAAGGCTCCGAAACCCGCCAGCTCATCGAGGTGATAAGGGGGTCTGCCGGGGTCAGGGGAGTGCAAAAGTGTGCTGTGAAGGTAAGTGATGGGTGCAAGAGTGTAGAGGTGAGTATCTGAGGTAAGTGCAAAGTGTTATTAAAAGTGTGCTTACCTTTGTTACTTCCTGTAGGCTTCAGTCAGTTTGTATGCGGAGAGCCTCGGACCCCTGCGTTGGGAATGACAGGTGGCCGTTGCATTCACAGATGCAACAACCATCTCAATTCTGTTAAAGAAAGAAGTTTGATGGGATCTTGTATTCAAGACCTCATCAAACTGCAGAGAATGTCACTGTTTGACAGCTTCACAGAGCTGTCAAACGATGACAATTCATCTGTCAAAATGAAACGGTGACGTGCTCTGTAACCGGCTTTCCCTTAATTGGCCTGCTAAGCCCGCTGGGTGGGCTTAACATGGTCAATCAAGGGAAAATAGCGTGGGTTGGCCAGAAGTTGTTGGAGGCGGGACTGAAACCTGACAAGTGGGAGTCCCGCCTCCAAAAGCTCCCCATTGGCAAAATCACCCCCATAGAGTACAAAAGCAAGGAGGTTATGATGAACCTTTATAAAACATTGGTTTGACCTCAACTGGAGTATTGTCCAATTCTCAGCACTGCACTTTAGGAAGGATGTGAAGGCCTTAGAGAGGATGCAGAAAAGATTTATGAGATTGATACCAGGGATGAGGAACTTCAATTACGTGGATAGACTGGAGAAGCTGGGATTGTTCTCCTTAGAGCAGAGAAGGTTGAGAGGAGATTTGATAGTGGTGTTCAAAATCATGAGGGGTCTAGACAGAGTAGATAGAGAGAAACTGTTTCCATTGGCAGAACGGTCGAGAACCAGAGGACACAGATTTAAGGTGATTGGCAAAAGAACCAAATGCGACATGAGGAAAAACTTTTTTACGCAGCGAGTGGTTAGGATCTGGAATGCACTGCCTGAAAGGGTGGTGGGGTCAGACTCAATCGTGGCTTTCAAAAGGGAATTGGATAAGAAGCTGAAGGAAAAATATTTGCAGCGCTACAGGGAAAGGGTGGTTGGGGTGGGACTAGCTGAAGTGCTCTTGCAGAGAGCCGGCACAGGCTCAACAGGCCGAATGTCCTCCTTCTCTGCTGTAACCATTCTATGATTCTATTCTATGATTTTCTGTTTTTATCATTAGTGCCTGTCTTGTGTGCTTGTTTTTCTATCCTAGTGCCCCTACGAGGTGTATCCCCAGTGGCTACAGCTTGGTAGGTGGAAGGCAGCAGAGCTTGCTTTGAGGACACTTCAGATGGCCATGTCGGTGACCTCGAATTGCTCTCAGCCTTGAAGGCCGAGCTGCCAGTGTGTCTCTATCAAGGGCACAGGCCGAGTGAGTGGTGGGGGAGCAGGCATGCTGTTGTCCTGAGAGAGGGCGGCCGATGCCTCTCCCACTGAGCCAAGGTCAGTCTCCTAAGAGTTTGCCTCATCACTGCTATGGCTCTGCTTGAGACCAGGGTGCAGGAGTGATGTGACACTCTGGAAGCCCCTGTCCAACACTGGTCCCCAGAACCAAGTTGGCAGCCATTGAGCTCTAGGCTATCCCACCATATTTATACATCTTCTTTGCAAAGAAGCTTGCTATCCAGGATGTTGTGGTTTTAAATATCTAGGCCTCTTGCCACTGTTAGAATTAAATTAATTCAGTTCTCATTAAAGCAGGCCACTAGACTAAATAGACTGGAGAAAAATTAAAATGGCTTGCCAGGCTATAAGCATGCCATTGCCAACCAGTCATGCATCAAACTGTGTCAGGTATTCCTGATGGTTTGCTAAAGCTACAGGTTTCTCTGAAGGCTTGCTTGGCAACAAGCATACATGAAAGGCTTTCAAGACAACTTGCACGCTTAATGACTTGTCATCTCACAAGCTTGTCCAATAGGCTTTGCAGGATACCAGGAAGCATGAATGTTTGCCAGGCTCCAGTTGTGCCTAATGTAGTTGCTAGGCTACCAGTATCCTTGATGGTTTGTTAGGATGCAGACTGACCTTTCACCAGACTATTATATAGTCATATTGGCAGTAATGATGGAGAAGTCTCAGAGCCCTGGATGATTTTTTTATCTTGACTGAAGGGAGTGATGTGTGTGTCAAGTGGCATCTACTATAATATCTCTGTTAGGGACTGTGAGATAGTTGTTGCAAGTTAACTCAATGCTTCATTCTACATAAAAGCAAATAATATTTTTCAAATTTGTTAAGTTTATATAGCCTAAGAATAACAACAGGTTTCTTTCAATCCTTGCAATCAAGTTAAAGGATAAACAATCTTAAGTTTATTCACATAGTGAGACAATGGGGTAGATTCTCATCCCCTTTCCATCCCATTTGCACCCAAAATGGCGGTGGTAGCAGACGGAAAACGATGTGCCAGTTCATCCAGCCCAGTTTGCGCCAGTTCCAAAGTCACCTGATTTCCCAGGTGGTATAATTCCTGCCAGCTAGAGCTTCCATCCACATGAATAAATGCAAATTTCGGTTGTGTGACATCATTAAGTCACAAACACAATTTCCCGACCTTACCATTTGACTAATATCACTTCCTGCTCCTGTTCACAAACCACATATGGCAGAGGATGTTAGGCAGCCATTCCAAATGCTATTTAAAGGGATGCTCAGTTTCTCTGTAGAGCTTTTGGATACATTTTCTTGCACTAAATTGTGGGCAATTTATCCTTAAAATTAGTAATACAGGTAGTTGTTTTATTTGCTATTGTAGACTCCAGACTGTGAAGTGACATTTAACATTGCAGTTGTACTTTCATAGGGTACTTCTAGGAATCCCACTGTGGGAGGAGAAGGTGGAGGAGGTGGAAGCTGAAGGGAGAGTAAAGAAAGAACTTGCGTTTATATAGCACCTTTCATGTTCTCAGGAAGTCACAAAGTGCTTCACAGCCAACGGATTACTTTATGAAGAGTAGTCACTGTTATTTATGAGGCAAACACAGCAGCCAATGTATGCAAGTAGAAGGTGTCATGAATCTACCATTCATGTAGAAATGACTCATGAGATAACACTGGGCGGCCAGCTGGTGGCACCATCCAAGGAAAGTATAAATACTCGGGCGTGGGCCCAGCTTGCTCAGGATGTTTTTGTAACCAGGAACTAGTGATGTAACTAGAACTCATGGTTGTGAAACAGTTGATTAAAGCCTTGTTTTATACTCAAACCAAGTGCTTAGTAGTTTTCTTACATCAATTTAATCAACTGTGTATCGGCTCCACGCTCTGAGTGATTTTGGGAACAGCCAGGTACGACTTCAACTATAGAAGGGAACTGCGACGTAGTAATCAATCCATCATGGACAAACTACTCAGACCCGCCCGTCTTGACCTGGACCCGAATTCACCTACAACTGCTAAGGTATGGAAACACTGGTATCGTACCTTCAGCAACTTCCTCAAGGTGTGTGGTGAAAATGTTCCTGATAAATTAAAGATACTTGCCAATTATGTATCTCCTCATATGTTTGACATGACTGTGTAGACTATGGGCTCGATTTTCATTGAGCCATGGAGTCGGGCTTGGAGGCATGCGGGGGGTTAAAATCGCAGAAACTGGCAGGCGGGACCCCCCCCCGCTGCCTGGTTCCCGACTCCGAGCAATTTTAACTCAGGTGTGTCTGATGGTCCCGACTCCATCCCACATCCAACAGGCGGGACTGGTCTTTAAGGCCCTTAATAACCACTAAATGGCCTCTATAATCCTATTTTAAAAGGCCCTTGCAAATTTAATCCTTTTCCCACGTAAAACACGCCTGGTGGGAAACACGAATGTGAAACCTGGCGGGAGCACTATTGGATTTCTGACTTTCAACCGCAGGTCAACCATTACAGAGGAGATTTGATCAGCCATCATTTGCAGGTGGCAGGACTTAGTGGTCTCAGGTCTGGGGTAACTTTTAGAAGGCTTAACCACACCTGTGGAAGGTTGGAGCCTCACACACATCTCCAGTGTGACCTCCTGGAAAACCCCTCTCGCCACCTTCACTCAGCGCTTCCTCAACGGAGGCATATACCAGAAGCATGGGAGCCATTTATTTCCTTCCCATCTGGGCATTAGAGGAGCTCGAGCACCAGCCGCAGTACCAGCAGTACCAGGAATAATAGCAGCACCAGCAGCAGCAGCAGGAGCGCCAGGCTGCTGCTCACCCACCCGAGGCTGCACAGGCCAGAAGGAGCCAGCACCTGGAAGTGGCTGGAGAGCACCTTGCTACACATCAGGGGGGCCATGGGGACCCGTATCTGCAATGGCAGTCCTACTCAGAAGGACTTCCATGAAGGTCTGGTTTCTCTGTTCAATAGGTGCCCATCGCTCCTCAAGAGATGACATTCTATTCTGAACAATGACCATGTTTTCCATACCCTGGTGACTAAGCTCCTCCATGACCATTGCCATCCTCTCCTCTACCGTAGCCATCCTCTCCTCTACGGTAGCCAGCCTTACCACGGAGGTAGCAATCCTTTCCAAGGAGGTAGCCATCCTTTCCGTGGTGATGCGTTCATGCGCCAATGACTCCACAAAGGCTCTGCTCATGTTCGCTATGGACTCCTCCATTCGCTCCACACTCACAGCGACCCTAGAGACAAAACCTGCCAGAGACTCCTGCATCTGTGTCTGGAGTTCCATCACCTTTGATCTTATGGATGGACCCAGAGATAGAGGGTCGACATGCTGCTGAGCCGAGCTTTCAGAGTGCTGCGCCCTCTGACTAGGACTCTCCACTGCTGTCCCTGTCTCCACAATGCTCACTTGTGAGCTGTGATACACCAGGTGACAACACCACTCTATGTCCTGAAAGTCCCACCGAGGTGTGAGTGTCTGCGCTGGTGCTGGCTACGCTGAATTCTGCTGACGCTGTGCCCTCAGAGGTTGCAGCTTCCTCTGAGGAGTCTGGCTGCTCAGCCTCTTCTTCCTGGCTAGGGAGGACGGATGCTTGTGATGGTCCTGTGGGGGAGTAAAGGAAAGAGTCAGAGATGTGATGCAAAGGCTACATGCACATAGCTTTTTGCAGATGCTCATAAGTCCATCTGTTACAGCTTCACAATCATTATCAGCGATTCATGCAATGTCAAAGAGAGAGATGGGAAACTTTTCTGTCACCAGCTTGCTGTGTTACACCCATCTGTCCGTCCCCCACGCATGAATCATCCTCTATTCCCATAATTTCCAGGACGGCCTCCTCCCAAGGTGTCAGGTGGGCTATTGAGGCTGTCCCTCCTCCTGTCCTGGCTCGCTCTCTTTTGTTGTGAGCTCTCTTTTCCTGCAATGAAGGAGACAAGTGGGGGTTGAGTGAGAATGAAGGAGTGAGTGTAGAGATTGCATAGCATAGATACTTAGAAGGAGACAAAGATGGAGTGAGGTTGCAAGACCAAGGGCCCTCCCTGTGTGTTGTCAGTTGTGTTCAAAGCATCAGAGTGATAGGGAGTGTGAGGGCTGCATGGTCGAATAGTTATGTGAATGTGAGCATAGAGAGAGAGGGAATGGGTAAGGGTGCATGGATGTCAGTGTCAAGTGGGATGTGGAGGAAGAGATTGCTAAAGCTGAGTGCTGGTGAGGAAAGGCAATGGGGATCAGATTGAGAGTGATGGGAAATTCATACTCACTTTTCCAGTGCGCTGAAGGTCATGAAATCTTTTCCTGCACTGTATCCCGGTTCTGCGGGTGACTCCCAAGGTGTTGACCTCCTCAGCCACCTGCATCCACACTGCCTTGGTCTGAGTGGGAGGCCTCTTCCTCCCTGATGAAGGGAAGAGCACCTCCCTGTTGGCCCTAGCCCCATCGACTAATGCCTGCAGTGCCACCTCGTACAAATGAGGAGCTGACCTGGCCCTCCCGCTTGTCATATTTGCTGCAGCTCCCTCAAGCTGCACAGTCAAGAAGCTTGGTAGTCTGCAGAAGAAGCAAGGCTTGCTGTGGACCTTAAATGCAGCAGCAATGATAACGTCATCGGAGGGGACTTTCAGTCATGGAAAACCCATTTGCAAAGGCTTCCATTGGAAATCAATTGGCCAATTGAGTTAAAATTGCATCAGTCTCCTACATCCATTTAGATTCGTGTGAAAAACATGAAATTCGGATAACACAACACCATCCCGCACCTGAGTTAAAATCCCCCCCATGACACTGCTATCCGAATATTACAGCGACTATATGTTAAGGCCCCAAACGAAATTTTTGCTCGGCATCTACTGGCCACAACTCGACAACAACCCGGGGAATCACTTGACAAATTCCTTCAAAAGCTTCGCAGGCTCAGCAAGGATTGTAATCTTAAAGCAGTCACAGCTGAGCAGTACCAGGAGGAGTTAATTCGTGATTCCTTTATTAATGGGATTGTGTCTCCCTTCATACGCCAGCGTCTGTTGGAGAATAAAACGCTCGAGTTACAGGCTACCTATGACCAGGCATGTTCTCTGGACTTAGCAAAGAGGACTGCAGATACCTATCTTTTACCACGTGCATGGGCTGTTGCTATCACTTTTAGTGACTCCTTCGATAGGCCTCGGGCGGAAGCCCTCACTGATGATGACTCTAACCTAGCTGATGACAACCCTACCCCAGAAGCCTTCACTAATGATGACCCTGCTCTAGCGGCATCTTGGCAATCTGGAAGGAAGTGTTTCTTCTGTGGAGGTGCGTTCCACTATGGGAAATGTTGTCCTGCTCGTAACGCAACCTGCAATCATTGCAGTAAGAAAGGTCACTTTTCTAAGGTATACCAGCCAAGAGCCTGTTAGTAAGAAAGGTCACTTTTCTAAGGTATACCGGTCGAGAGCCCCTGTTAGTTTTGCAGCTACTATCTATAAAACTGCTCCTCCCCCAAGAGCCACTACTAAGGTTACAGCTGTCAAGGGTAAAACTGCTCCTCCTCCCATCACAACTGTTTTTCCCCAAAGTCTGTCCCATGCAGCCATGAAGGTTTTGGTAAATGGACACATTTTGAGTGCATTAATCAACTCATACAGCTCTGACAGCTTCATTAGTGAGCGGGCTGTCAGTAAGTTAAAACTGCGTATTTACCCCTCGGACAGGGAAATTGCAATGGCTCTGCTGACACTGACCACCAACTCTTCCGGCTTTTGTCTTGTTGACTTTATTCTCAATGGCCGTGCTTATTTCTCCACCCGGCTCGGGGTGCTCAAAAACCTATGCAGTGATGTGCTCCTGGGACAGGATTTCCAGAAACAACACAAAAGACTCACTTTCGAGTTTGGAGGGTCAAAGCCGGAGCTTACTATTTCCAAAGTACCGTTTTGTGCACGTTCGGCGGCTTCGCATGATGAGCCCTCCTTATTTGCCAATCTTTCCCCCCGATGTAAGCCCATAGTCACTAAATCACGACGTTTCAGCCAAGATGATCTATCCTTATCGAGGCAGAAATCTCTCGCCTTCTAGCTGACGGTATCATTGAGCCATGTTCACCTTCCTGGCGGGCTCAAGTCATCGTCGTTAAAAATCCTCTGAAACAACACAAGAAACGTCTTTGCATCGATTACTCGCAAACTATTAACCAGTATACCGACCTGGATGCCTACCAACTACCACGCATCGATGACATGGTCAATAACCTTGCCAACCACAAGGTATTTTCAACTTTTGATTTAAAGAGTACGTACCATCAAGTACCGTTAAAGGACTCTGACAAAAAGTATACGGCCTTTGAGGCCAATGGTCGGCTTTACCAATTTTGTCGCCTCCTTCCATTTGGGGTCACCAATGGGGTGGCCATCTTTCAACGGACAATGGATAGCCTAGTCAAACAGGAGAACTTAACGGACACTTTTCCATATCTGGATAATATCAGCATTGCTGGTCATGACCAGATGGAGCATGATGCCAACCTCCAAAAAATTTTTGACGTTCTCCGTCGTCGCAAATTAACCTTAAATGAGTCCAAATCTGTGAAATCAGTACCATCAGTCAACATCCTTGGCTACTGGGTGGGCAATGGTGTCATCAAACTGGATCCGGAGCGACTTCGTCCGCTTCAGGAGCTCCCTCCCCCTACGAATCTCAGTTCTCTTCGTCGGGCACTCGGCATGTTCGCCTATTATGCGAAGTAGATACCCCACTTATCCGACAAGGTCCAGTCCCTGCTTCACGCGAAGTAATTTCCGTTGGAGGCAACGGCTATTTCAGCTTTCAACCTCCTCAAGCGACAACTGGAAAAAGCCACGCTTCGTTCTATCGATGAAAATCTCCCTTTCATGGTTGAGTGTGATGCATCGGAGGTGGCGATCTCGGCTACCTTGAATCAAGGTGGTCGACCCGTTACATTTCTGTCCAGAACTTTGCAGGGTAGCGAGCTCCATTATCCTCCTGTCGAGAAGGAGGCTATGGCTATCATCGAAGCAATACGTAAATGTAGTCATTTTCTCGTTCGTCGCCACTTCACGCTTATAACCGATCAGCACTCCGTGGCCTTTATGCTGGATAACCGGAAACGCACTAAGATCAAGAATATCAAAATACAGCTCTGGAGGATGGAATTGGCCATCTTTGGCTACACCATACATTATCGACCTGGCAAATAGAATGTGGCCCTGGATACCCTCGCGCGTGCATTTTGCTCTTCTATGTCAACTTCGACTCTTGCGGATCTTCATACTGACTTATGCCATCCTGGCGTTACCCATATGTTGCACTTTGTGCGATCTAAAAATCTCCCATTTTCTACGGAAGATGTGAAAAGAACATGTTCCACTTGTAGAATTTGCGTGGAATTAAAACCGCAATTCTTCCGTCCGTCAGATGGCTTGCTCATACACGCTATACAGCCTATGCAGTGACTCAGCATTGACTTTAAAGGGCCATTGCCTTCCTCAATGCGAACAGCTACTTGCTTACTATGGTGGACGAATATTCACGCTTTCCCTTTGCTTTCCACTGTCACAATATGCCTACTTCCACAGTGATCAAATGCCTCGATCAGGTCTTTTCCCTTTGCGGTATGGCCAATTTCATCCACTCTGATCGGGGTCCCTCCTTCATGTCAAGCGAACTCAAAAGTTATCTTTCCTAACGGGGAATTGCCACAAGTAGAACGACACCGTATCATCCCATCGGTAATGGACAGGTTGAGAGATACAATGCTATCATTTGGAACGCTGTTTGTCTTGCACTGATGTCACGCCATCTATCAGACCAGTAGTGGGAAACTGTGCTCCCTGATGTGTTGCATTCCATCAGGTCTCTTCTTTCTACGTCCACCAACGTTACTCCTCACGAACGATTCTTCGGGTTCCAGCGTCGCTCCACTCATGGGACCTCCCTACCATCATGGTTGGCAGCTCCCGGCCCCGTGCTGCTCCAAAGATTCGTTCGATCTTCCAAGAATGATCCCCTCGTCAATGAGGTGGAACTAACAGACGTTAATCCCACATACGCGCACGTGCGGTACCCTGATGACCGGGAGTCCACCGTTTCACTCCGAGATCTGGCTCCCTGTCCAACCGGTCCCACAGACCCCACCGATAGAGGGATCCATATTATTGATACCGATACTCTGCGCTCCTTTGAGGATGATGCCCTACCCGGGACATCAAGTGATCTGCCGGCTACACCACCGAATCAACTTGGGGAGCAGAGCACTCCCCACGGGATGGCCCCCCGAAGCCAGGATGCTGGAAAATCACCAGCTACCGAGCAAGGTGAAGCCAGCTCTGCGCCTGTGGGGACCCGCACCCGGAGTCACGATCTCCCCAGTCCTCCTCGGATCGATCAAGGTGACACGGGCTCTGTCAATCTACCAGTACGAACCAAGCGACCCAGGGGCCAAGATACGGTCTGAGGAGACGTGCCTTCCGGCCACAAACAGAAATCGAAGCGACTGCAGCTCTTCATGGTCCGTTATATCCGCTAGAAGGATGTCGTCGCACTTCCAAATCTTTCAGGTGGGAAGAATGTCATGAATCTACCATTCATGTAGAAATGACTCATGAGATAACACTGGGCGGCCAGCTGGTGGAGCCGTCCAAGGAAAGTATAAATACTCGGGCGTGGGCCCAGCTTGTGCAGGACATTTTTGTAAGCAGGAACTAGTGATGTAACTAGAGCTCATGGTTGTGAAACAGTTGATTAAAGCCTTGTTTTGTACTCAATGCAAGTGCTTAGTAGTTTTCTTAAATCAGAAGGATTAACACTTGGAGAAACCATTACCCTCCCAATGGAGTTTATAGGCACAGGAGAACATGCCTGCAGTTCTCTGAGAAACAATGCTTAAGTGAGCTTTGGTCTGGATTTTAGCCCGGAAGAACGGGTTTCCCGAATGTTCTGCAGTTTTTAACTGCAGGCCTCCTTTAAATTTTTTTCTGTTGGGTTCCCGCCCACAGGTAGCCTGATTGACAGAGTGGCGGCCTGTTGGGTGAGGAAGCCTGCAGCACAAGGCCGCAGCCAAGGAGATCAGGTATCTGTAGTGGGGGAGTGGGAGAGAACGTGGTGGCGGGGGGCTCCCGATCGTGGGGGGAATCCCAACCGCGGGCGGTGGGTCCAATGGTGGTCGGGGGAGTTCCGATTACGGGGGTGGGGTCCAATGGTGGTTGGGGGAGCAGCTGGTTGTCGGGGGTACAAATGTATTCGGGGGGTGGGGGTGTCCGATGGTAGCCAGGGGGTGCAGATGGTGGGGGGTGGGGGAGCAGACAGATCGCGGGAGCGGGGGATTTACTGGGTAGCTTGTTGGGCCTGGAGGAAACACTCCTGTTCCTCCTGACCCACAAGCAGTTCGCCAAAGGCACTTACCTCATGGATTCAGCCCCTCCAGCCTCCTTTCAGCTGCCGGGTTTTCCGAGGCCAGGGAAACCCAGCGAACATGAATTAAAAATAGAATGACTGTTAAAATGAATGTAGGCAGCCTCATTATAATATTCAAATGACCAACCCACGTCCCGCGAGTGGATTGGCCACCCACCCCTGTCCCGCCTCCGTTAAAACCGAAAGTGGGTGGATTCGAGGCAGATTGGGTTCTTGTTTCAGATTTTTTGAATTTTAACCCCTGAAACTTGCAGTGGGAGGGGGAGGATCCAGTTGTCATGGTACAAACGACGTAGATAGGACTAGGAAGCCGGTTCTGCTAAAGGAGTATGAGCAGCTAGGGGTCAAATTAAAAAACAGAACCTCAAGGGTAATAATCTCTGGATTATTACCTGAGCCACGAGCGAATTTGGCTAGGACAAATAAAATTAGAGAGTTAACTGCATGGCTCAAAGACTGGTGTGGGAGAAATGGGTTTTGCTTCCTGGGACACTGGCACCAGTACTGGGGCAGGAGGGAGCTGTTCCGTTGGGACGAGCTTCACTTGGTCAGTGCTGGGACTAGAGTCCTGGCGGATCATATAACTAGGGCTGTAGAGAGGGCTTTAAACTAACTAGTGGGGGGGAGGTTCCTAGAGAGCAAATAATAAAAATGACAACAGAGAAGGTCATAGACTTAGGTAGCAGTGGGGAAATTAAAAACCAGAGCGTGTCAGGAAGGGGCAGAAGGTATGGACTAAAAGGTAAAGTAATAAAAAGGGCAAAAGCAGGAACTAAGTGTCACAAAACATATTTGAAAGTTCTCTATCTGAATGCATGTAGCATTCGTAACAAAATAGATGAGTTAATGGCACAAATAACTACATATGGGTATGATTTTGTGGCCATTGCAGAAACATGGCTGCAGGGTGACAATGCCTGGGAATTAAACATACCAGGTTATTTAACAATCAGGAAGGACAGGCAGGAAGGAAGGGGAGGTGGGGTGGCTATGTTAATAAAGGAAGGAATCACTGTAATACAGAGAAATGATATTGGGTCAAAAGATCAGGATAATGAAACAGTTTGGGTGGAGGTAAGGAATAATAAGGGGAAAAAAACACTAGTGGGCGTAGTCTATAGGCCTCCGAACAGTTGCAACTCTGTTTGACGGAGTATCAATCAGGAAATAGTTGAGGCTTGTAATAAGGGAACATCTATAATTATGGGGGATTTTAACTATCATATTAATTGGACAAATCAAATTGGGCAGGGCTGCCTTGAGGATGAGTTCATTGAGTGCATTAGGGATGGGTTTCTTGAGCAGTATGTAACTGAACCGACCAGGGGGCAAGCAACCTTAGATCTGGTCCTGTGTAACGAGACAGGATTAATTAAAAATGTCCTAGTAAAGGATCCCCTTGGAATGAGTGACCATAACATGGTTGAATTCCATATTCAATTAGAGGGTGAGAAGGTTGGATCTCAAACAAGCGTGCTAAGCTTGAATAAAGGAGACTATGAAGGTATGAGAGCGGAATTGAGTAGAGTGGATTGGGAAAATAGATTAAAGGGTAAGACGATACATGATCAGTGGTGTACATTTAAGGAGTTATTTTACAACTTCCAAAAAAAATATATTCCACTGAGAAGAAAAGGGTGTAAAAGAAAAGACAGCCATCCGTGGCTAAGTAAAGAAATTAAGGATAGTATTCGACTAAAAACAAGGGCATATAAGGTAGCCAAATCTAGTGGGAGGATAGAGGATTGGGAAAACTTTAAAAGACAGCAAAAAATAACAAACAGATTGATTAAGAAAGGGAAGATAGATTATGAAAGTAAATTAGCAAAAAATATAAAAACAGATAGTAAGAGTTTTTATAGTTATATAAAAAGAAAAAGGGTGGTTAAAGTTAATGTTGGTCCCTTAGAGGATGGGACCGGGAAATTAATGGTGGGAAATATGGAGATGGCAAAAACACTGAATGAATATTTTGTATCAGTCTTTACAGTAGAGGACACTAAGAATATCCCAACACTGGACAAACAGGGGGCTATAGGGGGGGAGGAGCTAAACACGATCAAAATCACTAAGGAAGTGGTACTCGGTAAAATAATGGGACTCAAGGTGGATAAATCACCTGGACCTGATGGCTTACATCCTAGGGTCTTGAGGGGAGTGACGGTAGGGATTGTGGATGCATTGGTAATAATCTTCCAAAGCTCCCTGGACTCAGCAAAGGTCCCGGCAGACTGGAAAACTGCTAATGTAACACCCTTATTTAAAAAGGGCAGTAGACAGAAGGCTGGAAACTATAGACCGGTTAGCCTAACATCTGTGGTAGGTAACATTTTGGAGTCCATTATTAAGGAGACAGTAACAGGACATTTGGATAATCATAATTTAATAGGACAAAGTCAGCATGGTTTTATGAAGGGGAAGTCATGTTTGACAAATTTGCTGGAGTTCTTTGAGGAAGTAACATATAGGGTGGATAAAGGGGAACCAGTGGACGTAGTGTATTTAGACTTCCAAAAGGCATTTGACAAGGTGCCACACAAAAGATTATTGCTTAAGATAAAAAATCACAGGATTGGGGGTAATATTCTGGCATGGATAGAGGATTGGCTATCTAACAGGAGGCAGAGAGTTGGGATAAATGGTTCATTCTCAGACTGGCAATCAGTAACTAGTGGTGTTCCGCAGGGGTCAGTGCTGGGTCCCCAACTCTTTACAATCTATATTAACGATTTGGAGGAGGGGACCGAGTGTAACATATCAAAGTTTGCAGATGATACTAAGATGGGAGGGAAAGTAGTGAGTGAGGAGGACATAAAAAACCTGCAAGGGGACATAGACAGGCTAAGTAAGTGGGCAGAGATTTGGCAGATGGAATACAATACTGGAAAGTGTGAGGTTATGCACTTTGGCAGGAAAAATTGTAGAGCAAGTTATTATCTTAATGGCAAGAAACTTGAAAGTACTGAAGTACAAAGGGATCTGGGGGTCCTGGTGCACGAAACTCAGAAGGTTAGTATGCAGGTGCAGCAAGTGATTAAGAAGGCCAATGGAATGTTGGCTTTCATTGCTAGGGGGATAGAATATAAAAATAGGGAGGTATTGCTTCAGTTGTACAAGGTATTGGTGAGACCGCACCTGGAATACTGCATACAGTTTTGGTGTCCATACTTAAGAAAAGACATACTTGCTCTCGAGTCAGTACAAAGAAGGTTTACTCGGTTAATCCCGGGGATGAGGGGATGGACATATGAGGAGAGGTTGAGTAGATTGGGACTCTACTCATTGGAGTTCAGAAGAATGAGAGGCGATCTTATTGAAACATATAAGATTGTGAAGGGGTTGGATCGGGTGGATGCGGGGAGGATGTTCCCGATGATGGGTGAAACTAGAACTAGGGGGCATAGTCTTAGAATAAGGGGCTGCTCTTTCAAAACTGAGATGAGGAGGAACTACTTCACAGAGTGTGGTAGGTCCATGGAATATGCTGCCCCAAAAAGCTGTAGAAGCTACATCATTACATAAATTTAAAACAGAAATAGACAGTTTTCTAGAAGTAAAGAGAATTAAGGGTTACGGGGAGCGGGCAGGAATTTGGACATGAGTCCAGGTTCGGATCGGACATGGCCCTGTGGGTAGCGGAGCGGGCCCAGGGGCCGTGTAGCCTGATCCTGCTGCTATTTCATGTGTCTAATTCTGTTAGATTCAGGAGATGGTTCTGTGATAGTAGATTGGCGGTTAGGATCAGATCAGCCATGATCTTATTGAATGGCGGAGCAGGCTCGAGGGGCCGATTGGCCTACTCCTGCTCCTATTTCTTATGTTCTTACGACTGGACACCAACCCACCCGTTTTTGGGAGTTAAAATTCAGCCGTTTGTTTCTCCAAGGAGGCAGTGGCAGAGTTGTGTCACGTCCTGCAGCTAACTGCCAGAGCTAGCAGTGCTTGTTGCAGTCAAATTCAGTCACGGCCCTGAATTTCTTTGCATCTAACTCCTTCCAGGCTGCCATAGGGGAAAGCAGCAACATCAGTGAAACTGCAGTCCATGTTTGTAATAAACAGATGACTAATGCCTTGCTTGCTTGGGCAAAAAGAATGATTATTTTCCCCAGCAACATCCAGAAGCAACAGAATAGGGCTGTGCACACAAGTTGCCCTGTAGGTTCCTTCACACATTGCAGCTGCTTTCATGAATCATAAATGGTATCACACTATTAAAGTTCATCTGGTCTGCGATGACCACCAGTGCATCATATTGGTCTGTGCCCACTTTCCTGGCAGCTGCCATTATGCTTTTATATTGTGTCAGTCAACCATCACCCCCACCCCCTACAAACTGATTTACCCTGCATGGCAAGTTAAAGCTGGCAGCTTGCGCACTTGGCTTATTACCCCACTTAGGAACCCATGCTCAGCAGCAGAAGCCTCCTGCAGGCAGATCCATGGTTCAACTAGAGCCTTCATCCAGCTGACCAGCGGAGCCCTGAAACAGTGGTTCAGCTACCTGGATACTGCCATTATTCCAGCCCCGGAGTCATTTACACATGGTAGATAGGCCCACTGGCCCTGGGGAGAGGGGGCAGCTGCAGCACAAAATAATGGTGGCCAATGAATAGCTTAGTTTTTTAAAATTATTTAATCAGTGAAGATTTTGGATTAAACAATGCTTGTCTTCTCTTTTTGGCCTGAGGCTTCCTCTATCAACATCTGGACGCTGGGGCCTACCTGAAGGCTTCAACATCCAGCATTTAAAAAACACAAATAACGAGAAAATGAAATAACAGAGGCTGTGTTACCCTCATTTGCAGCACTTAGACCTGTCCATGTGTGCAGGCATAGTCTGTCCCGATGGGACTGGCCCCTGGAAAACAGTGGAGATGTGGGAATGCAGAGGAGTGTGTCCCGAGTTACTTCCACCTATGTCTTCCCCAAAACTGCCAATAAATCAGCGGGGGGGCGGGGGGGGGGAGCGGGAAAGCTCGTGCCATGACTTGTCATCGTCCTTATTGGAAGCTGCACTGATAATTGATAAGGGAGAGGAAAGGGGCAGACCATCCACTAAGGAACATATGCTGTATTCACAAGGATATGTTGCCTTAAGTGTTGCTTCTGATTCAACTTATTGCACATATCCAGCCGCTTGGTGCCTCGGTCTTTCTGAGATGCTCACAGTTGGAAGAGTAGGTCAGGCCTGTGTCAATGCCTAGAAGATTGAAGAGGTCCTAGTTTGCTAAAGTTAGAGCTGTAGGAGAAGCTGGGAAAGAAATGCTCCAATTTGGGAGAGAGGCTGGAAGCTGGGAAGAATAGGCCCAATCCATGAGTGTGGATCGGCGCTGGGAAGAGAGGCTCTACCTTGTACAAGTAAGTGGTATTAAGAAAATAAGGTTGTATCGTCGGGAGCTGGAAAGATTGATATGGCTGGTCAGTGAATCTAGGAGTTCTATGGAGATATTCTAGCCTCATAAGTGCTGGTAAGCTGGAAGAAACCTGTGAAGAAGGAAAACATTCCCCGCTGTCTGTGCCATGTACATCTTTGCCTGCTTTGGATCACTGTCCCACTCCCACTTCCAGCTGCAAGCATTCCATGAGTGAGTCAAGGATCTTTAGGGAGATACTCCAGTCTCGTGAGTGGGGAGCTTGAAAGAAGGGTTCCTCCTGTGATACAACCTGATTTCAGGTATAGATACTTAACTTCCGCTCGCAATGAAGTTATAAATGTTTAATTTATCACTCTGGCCAAACAGCTGGAAATAATCTTCCGTAGAGATGGAGACCCTAATTCCTATTGGCAATCAGTGGGAAATTCCTCCCTGTAAGGGGTGGTGTGTGTGGTCAGCTTTGGCTCTGACTCCCTGAGCGGTTCGAATCGCTCCCACTCCCTTGGTTCTAGACCTGGACTTATTTGGGGGTTGTAATGAAATTGTCGCAGACAACTGAGTTGGTGAAAAGAACTTGGATTTTATTTGAGACAAGAAAATATACACAACACAATAAATCTTATCACTCTAAAAGGGGGAACACTTCGGAATATACGAGGGAGAATGACAATAGACAGAATACTTCACCCCTCCCAATCCCAGCTTACTAGCTGAGTTGGACTCTAAAAGATCAGGGATAATGCTCACCAAACGCAGGAATAGTTTATAGAGTGGGAAAAACTTGCAGATCTTCGGTTTCTTCCGAGCTGGTTTCTTGTTGGTCGCGGTGGCCCAGTATTACCTAGTTGTTGGTAATATCGTCGGTTGTTTGTTTCTTGGGGCCGTTGGTTGCTGCGATTCCTTCCGTTCTCCTTCTGTTGTCCTTTCGTCGATTGATTGTCCCGAGGCTGATGTCTTTTGAATGAGCTGTGCCTCTGTCTGTGTCTGTCCGAACTGTACTGCTGACTTCAATTCACTGACTGAACAAAACTGATCGAACTGATCGAACCCATCAAACAGACTTCTTGTGGAGACAGGTCTTTAGTTTATACTAAACGAAGCCTGCTAATCTTGTTAGATTTTGGGCGGGCTCATTAACTTTAATAGTTTTAAAATTCTTAGCGAGTTTCGGGGCTGGTCCCATCCATTTTTAATTGGCTTTTAACTGGTTTCGGGATTGCTTCGAAAATCAGTTTAAGTGTGCAAAGTGGTTTTGGAAATCTTTCTGAGTGGTTTAAACTGTTGTTTGATTGTATTCTGCTGGGGCCAGGGTGTCTTTTGTTGGTTATTGGCATATATTGTATTATTCGTGTTCTTGATGGCCCTGTAGGTTTCGGCGGGAACTGTCCTCCCGTGGGCCTATTGTCTTTATGTAGAATGACTGGGACAGTCCAGAACATTCTCAGACAATCTGGCCTTTTCCAATACTCAAACTGTCTGTCCCACAGTGTCCAACCCATTCCTTTTGTTGCAGCTTTTCCACAGGCCTGAACATGCCTTTTAAACTAGCAGAAATCCTGGGGTATTGATTTTACACCCCTTTTGGCCCAATATTCCTTTAAACAGTCCAAAACCTCTCCTTTTCTTGGTTTGGGGGAGTCTGTACAATTTTGCGAGCCTTACACACCCCTCTGTGATACTTTAAACCATAGTATCATGCTGAGTGAGCAAAATTTTCTGATCCCCGGGAGCCAGCCTTCCCCTGTATTATCTAAACTAAAACCCAAAACAAAACACTCTCCTGTTCCCCTTAGGTGTAGTCTTTACACAGATATATACAAGGTACGAAAAATTCAATCACATTCACATCCAAGCATGGAGGGGGTCCAACACCCCTGCACCACTTGGAAAAAAATTACATACACATAGGAAAATAATGACACACACACTCATCAAATGTTGTTTTTAATAACGGTCAAGGTTTGTTTTCTACCTGGTCATAGACTTTATTTTTGTCCCATGCTCCCTCATGTTGGGAGCGGAGCATCCGGTCCCTTCCTTTGCACTTTGTGCACAACAAGTAGAAAACTATGCCGAGCTGGCAAACCACTAACAGATGTGAAGCCATTCGAATCCAAGATGGGACCTCTATATTTTCAAAAATGTTCCATCAGGGCGGAACTACAATATCCAAGATCTTGGCCCCTATCTCGACTGTCTTCTGCGCTAATGTATAGAAATGTTTCTGTGAGATGACCACTGCTTTTAATAGGGCGGTAAGATGTTCTGGTAGAGGGGGAATTTCATAGCCAAAATGTGTTATGTAATTTTGCAGGTTGGTGATGTTTTCCCTGACAGTGAGGTGAACAGTGGAAGGTTCAGGGATGGGTACAATCCGTTCCTGGGCCACTTGAACTTCTACCTCAGGTTTAAAACAGAAACTGCTGTCACTCATTGGACACCAGATGTGCTGTCCATGCCGGTAGTGGGGCGCACTTGTGGTGACACAATATGTCCCACGCCCTATGAATGCTACCTGTGGGGAAACATGGCCTTGTGCCATTACCTCCATGGTACAGTTCACAGGTTGTGCGCCAGCAGCTTTAAACCCGCACTGTGGTCTTGAATAGGCATTCAAGTGCTGGGGACACAGTATTATGTGTGCTCCCCGGCTCCGGCACCCGGAGAGGTCTGTACCTGTCATAGCGTGCTCCCACTTTATGACATAAGGTGGGACCTCTGTGAAACGGACGTGTGCACCCCCTTGAATGATCCCAATGTTCTCCACCCTGTATACCGGTGCGGGTCGGGCTGTCCCACCCATGACCGGCATCCTCACTACTATCCCCATGATAGTGTGATTGGAACGACCACAATCCACTGAGACAGGGTAGGCTTCAGAGGATAGGCGGAGCTGACACGGGCTCAGCGAATTACTAAACGGGTGGAGGGCTTGTTGCTAATCCAGGAGGGGACTAAACCTTGTTTTAAATCCTCCAGGTTGCTG
Organism: Somniosus microcephalus; assembly: GCF_052327205.1. NCBI lineage: Eukaryota > Metazoa > Chordata > Chondrichthyes > Squaliformes > Somniosidae > Somniosus > Somniosus microcephalus. The sequence continues at coordinate 222,434,348 of NC_140987.1, forward strand.
CGACCCTCGCCCAACAACCATGCCCCATATAGCACGCACACCTCATTCTGTGCAGCTTGATCCGAAGCATTTCTGTCCTCCCGTATGAGTGCATTTACTGTTTTGGCGTGTCTCTCCAGCTCAGCAATTATCTCTTTTAAATGGACCATCATAGCCTGGTCCTCATGTAGCTCTGAGCCTACCACTGTGTTCTCCTCTGTTAGGAGTTTTCTTAACTGGGTTTTTAAACCATTTATCTGTGTTTGTAACTCTATATTGTCTAGGCTGTTTACTACTGAGGATCCTGTATTATAAGTTGTAAAAATATCATTCCAGGTCCCCCTTCTTTGTCTCCCCGTGCCCATATTATGCTCAGGATTTAAACTGTGCAGTTTCGCTTTGTCTACGCTGGCAAAGTCGAATTCATAAAATTTCTTAAACATTTCCTTCAACAGAACAACTGTTCTGACTCCTTAGGGCACCTCTCAGATAAGTGCACTTCGGTCAGGTTCAGGATCACTGAGGCCACTGCATAGTGTACCCCCTGGTACAGTCAAACACACACGTTTCCCCTCGGTGACACTGACCCTTGTGGCAACGATCTGTACCCTGGGGCACGGGATGGAGGCCTCCCCATAAGTGAACCCGGTCTGGCTGGAGTACTGAGTCGGGTTAGACCCCAACCACCTTGGCCACCTTCCCTCGTGGAAGTAAATGGCGAGCTCCTCCACACCCCGTTCGCCACCCCCTGTGGTAACAATCGGTGCTCTCCCTCCCGAGCACCCATAGATGTGAGAGTTCTCTATGTCTGCTCGGTCAGCGATGCTCACCCCTACCAGGGCGAGCAGGAGCAGAACCTTTCTCATGCCGATTTCCTTTCTGTAAGGACACACAAACAAAATAGCCATGTCCCGAGAAGGTTCTCTGACCGGACAGTTATCAACATTTCCAAAACTTAAACTTATCCTATAATAAAATTCCCAAAACTACCAAACTGTAAAACACACTTAAAATACTTCAGAAAGCTATATACATCCACCGCCTGTCTCTGGACAGCCAGGCTAATTCCTGTTAGGTCTCTGCCTTTTGCGGAATCTGGGCAGCTTGTACGTCTGGGCGTAAGGTGACCTGTGCCACCGGACCCGGAGAGTTCTCCTTAAAACACCTGCGAGTTTCCCTGAATCCCAGTTAATCGGGGGAGTGTGCCCACCTGTGCTGCAGCACACTACCTCTTTTTGTGTGGCTGCCGAGTCCCTGTCCTGTCCTGTGGGTTCCCTGCAGCCTGGTGCCACAGGCTGGGGAACCTTCTCCCTCTCTCTGCCCAACGCTACCTCTCCTGTGAGTCCCTCACCTTTGGAGGCTGTAGGCTGGGGATTTATGTCCTTAGACTTGTCCCTGACCTTAGTTGTTCCCTTTCTGTTGTGGGTTCTCCTGGGGCTGGACCGTTTAAAATGATACTCGGGTGACCATGGGAGTTTCTGCAGTGGTATGCGAGGAGACCTTCTTAAGGCTCCGGCTACTGGGGGTGTACCTGAGTCCCACTTAATTGGTGGGAGGGCCTCTCCAGTCACACACGTCACTGTCCCCACCTTTGCGGTCTGTGAGTCTGTCACAGCTGCAGGCTGCTGCTCTCTAGCTTTAGTGCGGTTCACCCTTTCTGGCCATTCCCCTTTCTCGGGTTTAAACAGTTTACATTGCTTAATGTAACTAGCAGCTTGTTTTAAAGTCTCGTCCGCTGCCCCGAACAGGCCTTCTATGGACTCCCCATTCTCTCTCTTTACCAGGACGGCCTTAAGGACGGAATCCTGGGCTTGGACCTGCTTTAAGTCCGGGGCCAAAGCTACCCCCTGTGTGCCTCCCTTGTCCCAGATTGCGGCTACTGGACCTGCTCTACAGGGATCCCAGAACTCTCCTTCCCTGGCCCCCTGCTTGGCCACCTCGTCGGCCTTTTGGTTATCCTCCCATGTGATATGGAGGGATCCTAAATCTATGGCCAAAGGTTTGGACATTTCCCCAGCCTGCTCGTTCCCTGTGAATCCCATTAGGCTAAATGGGACCTTGTTAGACCTGGGTGAATTGGTCGGGTCTTCCGAATGCACCACCGTGCTGGAAGCTCCAGTGTCCACCAAATATCTTCCCTGCACCGCCTCCACCCCCATCTTAACACAGGGCCTGCCCCCCTCATCGTATTCAAGGGGACACAAGTCGACAGGCTGCGCTGGTTCTAGTCAAAGGTCTGGGCTAGGTGGGGCGGATGGAGTTGAAGCACCCGTGGCTGTGGCTACCCTCCCTGGGCCAGCCAACAAAACTCGAAGTGCAGCTACTAATGAATCAACTGTGGGGGGAGAGGTCGGTGTTTCTGTTTTTGGGGCAGGAGCTGGGGAGTTTTTCCCTACATTATCCTTCCAAGGATTTCTACAGTCCCTTCTCCAATGCCCACTTTTCCCGCACCCGAAGCGGTTACGCCTTTTATCAGAAGGGTTACCCCCTTCCTGGTGCCATTCTTTCTTACTTTGGCTAGGTTTTATTTCATATACTTCTCCTTTTGGTGGCTGCTCTTCTATCCCTCTACCATTCCAGTAAGCCAGGGTCAGTTGTATGACGACTGTCTCCTCGGCGACCCGGGGGTCTTTCGGGTCAAACCAAAGCTCAGCCTTAGCTCTGATCCGCGGCAAGCTGTTTGCCACCAGGCTTCGGAGCCAGTGGGCCAGCTCATTCTGGTTCAAATTAGTTCGGTCGAGATCCCCATTATAGGCACTCCTATACACAGGCCACAGCCTGTCTGCGAACGCCTGTGGGGTCTCCCCTACTAACTGTGTAGTCTTCTCCACCCAGGAGAACGGACTACCATCATTCATCCCCATCGCCTCCAGAACTTGATCCCGGATGGCAGCGTACCCGCCCTGTCCCTTCTTGCTCTCAGCAGAGCGAGACTGGTACAACTTGCCATCTAAGGTGAACAGAAGCATCTTGGCCATTTCTGAGTCATCGTACTCATTAATGCCTGCTGCTTGTTCCACTTCCATAAAATGGACTGAGGGGTCTCCCTTTTGGGTGAGCTTGCTCAGATGGCTTACCATAGCTTCATCTTCTTCTTAGGCAATCCCTCGCAACCAAGGATGACTTGCTTCCACATTAAAAATGAGTTCTCAGGTGATGGATGAGTCCAATGCGGGACCTACAGTCTCTGTCACAGGTGGGGCAGACGGTGGTTGAAGGGGCGGGTGGGTGGGGTGCTTGGGTTGACGTGCGCTCCTTGTGCTGCCTGCGCTTGGCTTCCGCTTGCTCCCGGCGAAGAGTCTCGAGGTGTTCGGCGCCTTCCCGGATGCTTCTCCTCCACTTTGTGCGGTCTTGGGCCAGGGATTCCCAGGTGTCGGTGGGGATGTTATACTTTTTCAAGGAGGCTTTGAGGGTGTCCTTGAAGCGTTTCCTCTGCCCACCTGGGGCTCTCTTGCCGTGCCGGAGCTCCGAGTAGAGCGCTTGTTTTGGGAGTCTCGTATCGGGCATGCGGACAATGTGACCCGTCCATCGGAGCTGATCAAGCGTGGTCAGAGCTTCGATGCTGGGGATGTTGGCCTGAGCAAGAACACTGACATTGGTGCGCCTATCCTGCCAATGGATTTGCAGGATCTTGCGGAGGCAGCGTTGGTAGTACCTCTCCAGTGCTTTGAGGTGCCTGCTGTACATGGTCCATGTCTCTGAGGCATACAGCAGGGCAGGTTTCACTGCTGCCCTGTAGACCATGAGCTTAATGTTGGGTTTGAGGTCCTGGTCTTCAAACACTCTCTTCCTCAGGCGACCGAAGGCTGCACTGGCACACTGAAGGCGGTGTTGGACTTCGTCATCGACGTCTGCCCTTGTTGACAGTAGGCTCCCGAGGTATGGAAAGTGGTCCACGTTGTCCAAGGCCTTGTCGCGGATTTTGATAATCGGGGGGCAGCACTGTGTGGCGGGGGCAGGTTGGTAGAGGACCTTTGTCTTACGGATGTTTAGTGTAAGGCCCATGCTCTCATATACTTCGGTGAAGGTGTTTACGATGGTTTGGAGTTCGACTTCCGAGTGAGCGCAGACGCAAGCATCGTCTGCATACTGTAATTTGACGGCAGAGGATGGGACGACCTTGGATCTGGACTGGAGGCGACGGAGGTTGAACAGTTTCCCGTTTGTCCTGTAAATTAGCTCCACTCCAGTGGGGAGCTTACTGAGGGTGAGATGGAGCATTGCAGCAAGGAAGATTGAGAAGAGCGTTGGTGTGATGACACAGCCTTGCTTGACCCCGGTTCGTACGTGAATTGGGTCTGTGGTGGAACCGTTGGTCAGGATCACAGCTTGCATGTCATCGTGAAGCAGACGGAGGATAGTGACAAACTTTTGAGGGCAGCCGAATTTGAGGAGGACACTCCATAATCCCTCACAGTTGACAGTGTCGAAGGCCTTTGTGAGATCAAAGAAGGCCATGTACAGTGGTTGGTGCTGTTCCCTGCATTTCTCTTGTAATTGACGTGCGGTGAAGATCATGTCCATTGTGCCCCTTAGTGGGCGGAATCCGCATTGCGACTCTGGGAGGAGCTCTTCGGCCACTGGGAGAAGGCGATTGAGGAGGATTCTTGCAATGACTTTCTCTGTGGCAGACAGCAGGGAAACTCCTCTGTAATTACCGCAATCGGACTTGTCACCTTTCTTGAAGATGGTCATAATTACGGCGTCTCTGAGATCCCCTGGCATGCTCTCCTCCTTCCAGATAAGAGAAATGAGTTCATGAATTCACGCTAGCAGTGCTTCTCCGCCATGCTTTCGTGCCTCAGCGGGGATTCCATCTGCTCCTGAGGCCTTGTTGTTCTTCAGTTGTCGGATGGCCTTTTCAACCTCATGCCGGGCTGGGGTTGCGCTGAGATGGTGGTGGGTAGCATGCTGTGGGATGGAGTTGAGGACACTCGTGTCGAAGACAGAGTCATGGTTAAGGAGATCTTCGAAGTGCTCCTTCCAGCGGGCACTGACTGCTTCCCTGTCCTTGATGAGTACCTCTCTGTTCTTGGCCCGCAGTGGGGAAGGGCCTTGGGTGCTTGGGCCGTAGATGGTCTTGACTGTGCTAAAGAATCCACACATGTCGTGGTTGCCGGCTAGCTGCTGGATCTCCTGCGCTTTCTCCACCCACCATCTGTTCTTTAGGTCACGAGTTTTTTGTTGGACCTCGGCCTTCAGGCTTCTGTAGAGCTGCTTTCTTGCTCTCGAGTTCTGTTGCTGTTTCCAGATCAGAAATGCCTTGCGCTTGCGACTTATTAGCTCCTGGATCTCCTGGTCATTCTTGTCGAACCAGTCTTGGTGTTTCCTGGTTGAGTGACCGAGCGTCTCTTCACAGGTGCTGATTATGGAGGCCTTGAGTGCAGACCAGACGCTGTGGGCACTCTGTCTGCAACACTGAGTCGTCAGGTTGTTTGTGAGGCGCAGGCTGAATAGGGCTTTCTTAGCGGGGTCTTTGAGTGCTCCAGCGTTAATTTTCCTGCGGCATTGTTTCTGTTGCCACCGCTGTTTTGGGGCTACATTGATGGAGATGACAGAGCGGATTAGGCGGTGGTCTGTCCAGCAGTTATCAGCTCCTGTCGTGGCGCGGGTGATGCGGACGTCCTTGCAGTCCCTCGCTCGGATGGTGACGTAGTCCAGCAGATGCCAGTGCTTGGAACGAGAGTGCTGCCATGAAGCCTTGTACTTGTCTCTCTGACGGAACAAGGTGTTGGTTATGACGAGGCCATGTTCTAAGCATTTCGACAGGAGGAGGGTACCATTGGAGTTGGCTTTCCCTACCCCCTCTCTGCCGATCACACCTCTCCAGAGGTCTGTGTCCCTTCCAACTCTGGCGTTGAAGTCGCCCAGGAGGATCAGCTTGTTGCCCGTTGGGACTCAGGACAGGGAATGTTCGAGGCTGGAGTAGAATTCCTCTTTGATCTCGTCTGTGGATTCCAGTGTTGGGGCATACGCACTGATGACCGTAGCGCATTGGCTTCAGACTAGGGTGAGTCGAAGAGTCATGAGGCGCTCGTTTATACCACTAGGGGAGTCTCTGAGACGCCCGACCAGTTCATTTTTTATGGCGAAGCCTACCCCATGGAGGCGGCGTTCTTCTTCGGGTTTGCCTTTCCAGAAGAAGGTGTAACCACCACCTTGCTCCTTGAGCTGGCCTTCCCCTGCCCGCCGGGTCTCACTTAGGGCAGCGATGTCAATGTCGAAGCGTCTGAGCTCCCAGGCAACGATAGCAGTACGGCGTTCCGGTCTGTCGCTGTTGGGGTTGTCCATGAGGGTCCTGACATTCCAGGTCCCGAACTTCATTTTAAAGGGTGGAAGATGCCCGTGCGTGAATTCTTTTAACGTGGGGTGGCCGTTGCACACCAGCTACCACATGGGCTTGGCAGAGCAAGGTCTTGGTCCAATGGCAAGGGGGCCCAAGACGATTGGCTTACCATAGCCCTAAGCTGTTGGGTCCCATGGAGAATCACGAATTGGCTTTCAAGGGACCTTTGGCCCCCACCACCCCCGGGTGGGCCAAACTTTTGCTGCCGAGCCGGGCACATCGGCCCCCGCTCCGACCTTTCCTGCATTTGTTTGCCCCCTTCTGCCTGTTGCCAAACCGAGTCAAAACCCAGCGCCACAGGTGGTGGTGGTGTGCACTCCTCCCTGCCCTCCCTACAGATTGCTTGTCCCTCCTGCTGCCCAACTGAGTTGTTCCCCCGCACCACAGGTGACGTCTTAACAGTTTCTACTTCTACTTCCAGGTCTACCTGGGCCACACCCGGGCTCACTAGGCATACCATGCCTTTTGCCCTGGACAGAGCAAGCTTTAAACTGTCGATCTGCTTTTGACAGGGGCCGTGATCTCCCGCTTCAAAATCCCTAGTGGTTGCTACTTTATAAGCTGCCTTCCCATCTCTGAACTTTTCCTCCTGTTCCTTTAACTGTCTGGTTAGGCAAGCGTTCTCCTCTTTCAGTACTAACTCATTGCCTTTTGCTTTGGTGACTTGACACCGAAAATACTCATGCCTGTTCCTGTGTTTCTCTACCAGCTGTAACTTCTCCTGACTTTGGGCCTGTAATTCCTGCAATAATTCTTCCCCTGTTATAGCCCTTGCTTGGGACAGTTTGGCTGCCTCCTGCAGCTCTTCTGTCAACGCTTTAATGTGCTGATCTAAAAGCTGGATCTGTCGTAGGGCGCAGACCAACCAGATGGCCTTTTCTACCGACTTCTTATGATCCTTGCTCTCAGTCCATTTGGCTGCAGCGTCTATGGGACGCTCAGCACGCAACAGACTGGTCACCCATTTCTTGGTGATATTCACCTTCTCAAAAACGTAAGAGGAAATCCTCTCTTCCATCTTCGTTCTTTCATCAAACACAGGGTCTATTGCATTACATCCCTTTTGCCAAAGTCCTGCCATGGTTGCCATTTTCTGTAAGGGGTGGTGTGTGTGGTCAACTTCGCCTCTGACTCCCTGAGTGGTTCGAATTGCTCCCACTCCCTTGGTTCTAGACTTTGGACTTATTTGGGGGTTGTAACGAAATTGCAACAGACACCTGAGTTGGTCAAAAGAATTTAGATTTTATTTTTGAGACAGGAAAAACATACAATATGTGATAATAATAATAACTTCCGGGAAGTTATGTCATCACTTCCTGTGAACTGTGAACTATGAACTTGGTACATACATCACTTCCTGTCATATGTCACTTCCTGTTGGACTGGATAAATACTGAACTATTCAGTATTGTAAGAGGCTTCTACCAGAGGCATGGTGAAGACCTCTCTTGTATATAGTGTGTTTACAAGTTGCTTAAAGCTTACTTTAAAGTTACTTGATGTGTGAGACTCCTTTTTCTTACATCAATTTAAGCAACTTAGTATTTACACTCACAAATACTAGACCTTCGGACAAACTCGGAGTTAAGGATCCAGGGAACCACCCATCATGGAGAGAATCCTTTGACCTATTCGTCTGGACTTGGACCCGAACACACCAGCAGCTGGCAGGGTATGGAAGCATTGGTACCGTACTTTTGAGAATTTTCTGGATGAATGTAAAGCGGATGCTCCTACTAGACTGAGGATACTTATCAACTATGTGACCCCAAAAGGGTTTGAATATGTTGATGAATGGGATAATTACGATGAGGTGATTCGGGCACTTAAGAAACTGTATGCCAAGACTCCAAATGAGGTCTATGCTAGACATCTACTGGCCACAGCCCGACAAGGGCCAGGGGAATCGATTAACGAATTCCTTCAAGAACTTCGCAGGCTCAGCATAGATTGTAACTTTCAGGCAGCCTCAGCTGAGCTGTACCGCGAAGAAATGATTCGTGATGCTTTCATCTGCGGGATTGCCTCTCCATTTATACGCCAGCATCTACTAGAAAGTAAAACACTTGAGCTACAAAAAGCTTTTGACCTAGCTTGTTCTCTGGATTTGGCAAAGAGAAATGCAGACCTCTATCAGCTGCCCAGATCTCGATCTGCTGCTGTAACTGCAACCAGACAATTCAAGCGGTCTCGGGTGAACCCTATCATGGGGGAATCTAATTCTGATAATTCTGATGAAGAAGAGGAGGATGACCCCACTTTAGCAGCCTCTTGGCAATCTAGGAAGGAATGCTTCTTTTGTGGAGATGCTTTTCACCCTAGGAAAACCTGCCCTGCTCGCAATGCAATCTGCAGTTATTGCAAAAAAAAAAGGACACTTTGCTAAAGTTTGCCTATCAAGGGCCTCTACGAGGGCCAATCCAGCTAAGGCCTACCGAACTGCCCCAATTAGGGCCTATCAAGATGCTCCAGCTAGGACCTATCACGCTTCCTCTCGAGCTCTCTCCCGAAGAAGCACACTGAGAGTTTTAGCCACTCTCTGTGCAACGACACCAATTACAGCTGCTTGCCCACAGAACCTGTCTCATGCAGCTACAAAAGTTTCAATTAAAGGGCTTACCTTAGATGCCTTAATTGACTCAGGAAGTACTGATAGTTTCATTAAAGAACAGATTGTTGCGAAGTTGAAACTACATGTCTTCCCATCGGACCAGGCAATTGCGATGGCTCAGTCATCACTTAATACCAGAATCTCCGGCTTTTGTATTGTTGATATGACACTTAATGGTCACATGTATCCCTCCACCCGACTTTCGGTACTCAAGGACTTATGTAGTGATCTCCTCTTAGGGCTGGATTTCCAGAAACAGCATAAGAAACTCACTATTGAGTTCGGCGGATCCAAACCTGGTCTTACTATTTCTAATATACCGTCTAAATTACCGTTTTGTGCATTATCAGCAGCTTCACTGGATGAACCCTCATTATTTGCCAGTATTCCGCCTCGATGCAAACCAATAATAACGAAATCGCGGCGCTTTAATCAGGAAGACCAATCTTTTATTGAGGCTGAAATCTCTCGACTTCTAGCAGAGGATATCATCGAACCATGTTCATCGCCCTGGCGGGCTCAAGTCATCATTGTCAAGAACCCTCTAAAACCTCACAAACAATGACTATGCATTGATTATTCGCAAACCATCAATCAATATACCAACTTGGACGCCTACCCATTGCCACGCATTGATGATATGGTTAATAAACTGGCCAAATACAAAGTGTTCTCAACTTACGACTTAAAAAGTGCCTATCATCAGGTACCCTTGAAGGTCTCAGATAAGCAGTACACGGCCTTTGAGGCTAATGGACGGCTGTACCAATTTCGTCGCCTCCCATTCGGGGTTACTAATGGAGTGGCTGTCTTCCAACAGGCAATGGATGGCCTGGTTAAACAGGAAAATCTAAGGGACACTTTTCCCTATCTTGATAACATTACTATTGCAGGTCACGATCAACAGGAACACGACGCCAACCTCCAAAAATTTTGGGATGCCCTCCATCGCCGTAACTTAACCTTGAATGAATCCAAATCTGTTGAGTCGCAACTGACCATCAACATCCTTGGCTACTGCGTAGGCAATGGTATCATTAAGCCAGACCCAGAAAGACTTCGCCCGCTCCAAGAGCTCCCGTCACCTAAGAATCCGACTTCTTTACGTCGGGCTCTCGGTCTGTTTGCATACTACGCTAAATGGATTCCTCATTTTTCGGACAAAATCCAACCCTTGCTGCATGCTAGATCATTTCCATTGGGAACAGCGGCTGTTGCAGCCTTTAACCTTCTCAAAAAACAGTTGGAGAAAGCGGCTCTTCGCTCCATCGATGAGAATCTCCCTTTCATAGTCGAATGTGATGCCTCGGAGGTGGCGATCTCGGCTACTCTGAATCAGGAAGGTCGTCCTGTAGCATTTATGTCCAGGACCTTACAAGGTGCCGAGCTACATTATCCTCCAGTTGAGAAGGAAGCCACAGCCATCATAGAGACAGTACGGAAGTGGAACCATTTTCTAGCTCGCCAGCACTTTACATTAATCACGGACCAACGATCAGTCGCCTTCATGCTCGATAATCGAAAATGAACCAAAATTAAGAATAATAAAATACAACTTTGGAGGATGGAACTGGCCTCTTTTGGTTATACCATTCACTAGCGGCCTGGCAAGGAGAATGTGGCCCCGGACACCCTCACACGGGCATTCTGCTCCACTATGTCGTCCTCTACTCTCATGGATGTCCACAATGGATTGTGTCATCCTGGCGTTACGCGCATGCTACATTTCGTACGATCACGGAATCTCCCTTTTTCTACTGGAGATGTAAAGAAAATATGCTCAGAATGCCGGCTGTGTGCGGAATTAAAACCTCAGTTCTTCCGCCTCTCATGCAACCCAACCGATGCAACGACTTAGCATCGATTTTAAGGGCCCAGTGCCCTCTTCAACTCGGAACACATATTTGCTCACCATGATTGATGAATATTCACGTTTTCCGTTTGCCTTCCCCTGCTCCAATATGCTGGCGTCCACAGTAATCTGCTGTCTTGAGCAGGTATTCTCTCTCTGTGGCATGCCGGCTTATATTCACTCAGATCGGGGTCCATCCTTTATGTCAAGGGAACTCGAGGACTACCTCTCAGAACGGGGAATTGCTACAAGCAAAACAACACCATACCATCCCATCGGAAATGGGCAGGTAGAGAGGTATAACGGTATCATCTGGAATTCCGTACGTCTCGCTTTAAGATCTCGGGGCCTACCAGACCAGCAATGGGAAGCAGTGCTTCCGGATGTATTGCACTCTATACGGTCCCTGCTTTCTACAGCCACAAATACTACACCTCATGAGCGGTTCTTTGGATTCCAGCGTCGCTCATCTCATGGGACATCACTCCCGTCATGGCTAACTACTCCTGGACCTGTATTACTCCGAAGATACGTTCGGACGTCTAAAAATGACCCTCTCATAGACGAGGTCGAACTAACCGATGCCAACCCCACCTATGCAAACATACGATATTCTGACGGCCGAGTATCTACCGTATCATTACGGGATCTGGCTCCCTGCCCACCAGGACCTAGTGGGACATCGGGTGATGGCATTTCACCAGGAAACTCTTGGGACCTATCGGGTACCCCTCTCCAGGATCCTGATCAGACACCAACTAGCTTGGTGCCGGTAGAACCCCGTACTCAAAGTTGCGACCCTCCCAGTACCGCGCACAAAAGTACTGATCCGCCACAGACCAGCTCTGCACCTCCCTCTGAACAGAGGCAGACCGACTTTGAACCTATTGGGGCTCGTACACGAAGCCATGATCTCCCCGACCCTGCACAGGGTAATCCAGGCCACACAGACTCTGACCAATGGCCAACTGCATGTAAGCGGACCAGCGACCCTCTACGACGGGAACCCAAACGGGTGCGACTCTTCCTCGTTCGGCGGCTGCGGAACAAAAGGAAGACCACAGCCTTCTAATCCTGCAGGAGGGAAGAATGTGATAATAATAATAACTTCTGGGAAGTTATGTCATCACTTCCTGTGAACTGTGAACTGTGAACTATGAACTATGAACTTGGTACATACATCACTTCCTGTCATATGTCACTTCCTGTTGGACTGGTATAAATACTGAACTATTCAGTATTGTAAGAGGCTTCTACCAGAGGCATGGTGAAGACCTCTCTTGTATATAGTGTGTTTATAAGTTGCTTAAAGCTTACTTTAAAGTTACTTGATGTGTGAGACTCCTTTTTCTTACATCACAATACAATAAAACTTATACTCTAAAAGGGGGAACATTTCGGAATATGCGAGGGAGAATGACAATGGACAAAATACCTTACCCTCCTAATCCCACTATCCTAACTAGGTTGAATTCCAGAGGACCAGGAAATGCTCACCAAACGACTTTCTTGACAGATTGTAGAGGTTCGCGATTTCGGGGTTCTCTTTAGTTGTGGCAGTTGGGGCCTGCCGTACCCCGGACGTGGTGGAAGACTGCACCTGCGTTGGGTTTTCAGTCTTCGCCTGTCCACTGATGCGGTTGGATGCGTAGTTGGATTTATCGGGTAAGTACCCAATTTCCTTTGGTTAGGTATAGTTTTTAGAGTCTTTTGTGTCAAATCTTACCCAGGGGTAAGTCAGGCTAGCTTGTAGAGTGGAAACAAACTTGCGAATTTTCAACTTCTTGTTGGTTGGTTTCTTGTTGGTCGTGGTGGCCCAATATTACCTAGTTGGTGGTAATATTGTTAGTTGTTGGTTTTTTGACACCTTTGGTTGCCGCGATTCCTTTTTCCTTTCGTTTCGTTCTTCTTTCCTCAAGTCTCCGATCCTCCGACTATGTACGGTGATGATGATAATGAGTAGTACTCTTTCTGAACCGTACTTTCTCTGTCCTGTACTGAACTTGAACTTTCTCTTGAGCTGTGTCCTCAACTGACTCTCTCAACTCGAACTGTATGACAACTGTCTTCTTTCTCAACTGCTTTCTGTGTCAAAGCAGGCCTTAATTATACTGTTTTGAGGCCTGGCTTTTCTGACCGCCAAATCTCCTCTGGTCCATTGTTAATTTTGGCGGGCTCGTTAATTTTAATAGGCTTAAATTCTCATCAAGTTTCGGGGCTGGTCCCATCTATTTTTAATTGGCTTTTTAACTGGCTTCGGGATTGCTTCGAAATCAGTTTTAAGTGTGCAAAGTGTTTTTGGAAATCTTTCTGAGTGGTTAATCTGTTGTTTGATTGTCTTCTCCTGCTGGGGCCAAGGTCTCTTTTGTTGGTTGTTGGCATGTATTGTATTATTCATGTACTTGATGGCCCTGTAGGTTTTGGTGGGAACTGTCCTCCCATGGGCCTATTGTCTTTATGTAGAATGACTGGGACAGTCCAGAACATTCTCAGACAATCTGGCCTTTCCAATACTCAAACTGTCTGTCCCACAGTGTCCAACCCATTCCTTTTGTTGCAGCTTTTCCACAGGCCTGAACATGCCTTTTAAAATAGCAGAAATCCTGGGGTATTGATGTTAAACCCCTTTTGGCCCAATATTCCTTCAAACAGTCCAATATCTCTTCTTTTCTTGGTTTGGGGGAATATGTATAAATTTTGTGAGCCTTGCATCCCAAGGCTTCCTTCTCAGTCCAAATTTGTGGGAATTCTATCCTGTATTCTGTATCTAAGGTAACTTTGTATCTATGTTAAATCTGGAACAAGGTAACCAGTAATAAAGGAATGGCAGCCCATTTTATGGCAATGTGTTTGGTGTTGCAATGCTTATGTGCAAACACATGAGGAGACTCCTGTACCTTGCATGTGAATTGGTCTTCTAATCCATCTAGTACGGTGTTTTGGTTGGGATGGATGGATGAGGTGACAGTGAACTATGGAAGTTTGCGGTATGACAACAGGTGAAATGTATCAGTTCCAGAAAACTCATCAATCAACTCCCCTAACTAAAAGCTGTGATTAATAAAGGTAAAATCCTATTGTTAAACAAATCGTGCTGCAGCAGAATCAGCATCTGTCTCACTGAGCAGTTGCAAAGGTGGTTCAAATGGTATTGCTACAGTAGAGTTTTTTGAAGCTGTTCAAAGTACTATACTGAGTCTGTTTAAAAACGTCTCAGCTGCGGTGATATTTGACAACTATGACTAAACAAAGACCATCTCTGTTTTATTGCAGGCAGTATAGTGTACCTTGGGATGATGTTGGGAGCCTTTTTCTGGGGCGGATTAGCAGACAAGATGGGCCGGCGGCAAGCCCTCCTCATCTGTATGTCCGTCAATGGATTCTTCGCCTTTCTTTCATCCTTCGTCCAGGGTTACGGGCTCTTCCTCTTCTGCCGATTCTTTGCTGGATTTGGGTAAGATCTGCTGCCATGCTATCACACCTCCGCAAGTCCTGCGAGGCTTTAATTACACTGAGCTTCCATTGAAAGGGTATCATCAGCATCTCATTAAAAACCTGTATCTCATTATCACCTGTTTTAATTTGTAAATATCTTGTAGATTATAGAATGCATTTGATCTAATTTACTAATGAATTTAATGTTTGTATGTCATTTACAAATTACCTTTTGATTATGTTTAACAGGGAGAAAGGTGAAAAAAGATTTATAGCATTCAACTGATGCATTTAAGGGGAAGCTAGACAGATACATGAGGAAGAAAGGAATAGAAGGTTATGCTGATAGTGTTAGATGAAGTAGGGTGGGAGGAGGATCGTGTGGGGCACAAACGCAGCATAGACCAGTTGGGCCGACTGGCCTGTTCCAGTGCTGTTCATTCTGTGTACTGAAAATCTAATATTCAGACACTTTGACACCCTCTTATCTTAACAATAGAGATCTAGGAAACCATAAATAATTTGTTTGCATGGATATGTTGGGGGTGGGGTGTGATTTTTTTCCATATGTATTTAAAAACCGAGGTGAAAGACCAAATCAATGATGCAGGGCACAACCAAAGTTGAATAGGGTAGGAGAGAATACTAGGTAAATAAGAAAATAATAATAATTGACGCCAAGCATGAGTTTGGAAAGCCTGCAGATGATAAGAGGAAAGGAAGACTGGAGGAGGCAAAACATTCCACAATGCTTTGAGGTCCTGTAAAAGATGAAATTTGATTACAGGAGCTGGTGTGATGTGCTGATTTCAATACAGTGAGAATGCAAGGAGGAGGAAAAATGTGTAGAATTACACACTTGGAGTCAAATTGTAGAATTCATTGGCAAGCAGCTAACTTTCAGTGCATGAAATAACCTTGCAATTGTAAATTTTCTTCTTTTCACTTTTCTCCCTGTTAAGTGCAATTAAATAAAGTAATTTGAAATGGCACACAAACATGAAATTCATTACTAAATTAGATCAAATGCATTTTATAATCAACAGGGAGCTGAAGCGGACATTAATGTGGCCACTGAGGGTGGGCCTGGGCCAATAGCTGATGAATGCTGAAATTCCCAGCAGCATAGTGGCACTGGCACCCTCGAACCCTGTACTAATGAGGTGCCCTCCCACTGACCCCACAAATTGCCAGGACCCCGGCTCATGGGTTTTCAGCCCCAAAGCGTTAAGGTCTGCAACTGATTCAGAAGAAAATATGAGAAATATTGCCAGGGGACAGAGCAAATTCCCAAAGAAAGGTGACATTACTTCTGGATTGAAGAGCTGAACAATCCTTATAATCTTGGGATCTTGTATGACCAGAGGGATAGAGCATATATCCCTGGAGATGATAATGAGTTTGTACAAGATGTTGGTATGGCCACTCCAGAAGTACTGCGTACCATTCTGGTTACTTCAATGGAAAGGTTGTATAAGGGGTGACTGATCTGCTACTGTCCTGCCGATGTTGAATTTTACTACAGTTCTTCTTGTAGTCTGTGTCAGTAATTGACCTTAAATATAACTGGAACACACAGACTTAACAGTGGCGACGAGTCCGATCTTACCCTGCGGCAGTTTACATCCACGGCAGCTTTGTCCTCAGAACGGGCGTCGAGAAGAGGCATCCACCCTCATCATCCTGCTGAACAGCACGTCGCGCGGGAGGCATCGAGGACCCGGAGTGAAGAAGAGAAATTCTGAACTCGAAGCCCCCATCAGCGGCAGACAGCTATCTTCCTTCTACCACGGTGGTGGGTAAGCCAATCAGCGAAAGTCAGCCGCGTTGGCTGTAGCGAAGGGGAGGGAAGACGGAGGAAAGAGGGCGGTGAAATCGACCGCGGCCGGTGAAAAGGGCCGGGCCGCATTCGGGCCGAAAGGCGCAGCGACTGGGGCAGCTGAAGGTGCGAGAGTCGCGGTGAATTCGAACGCAGCGGGTGCACATAACCGGGCTGCAAGAAGGGCTGCGAGGCGCGATGGCAGGGAAGCGCGAATGCCCACGGGAACCGCGGTGGAGTAGAAGCAGCGTCGGGGGAGTTGTTAACCACTGGGGAGGCGAGACCGGCAGCAGCACAGCAATCGCCATTGCAGCCAGCGGGTGAAGAAGACGAGCGCGGGAAAGACCGCCAAGCGCGGGAAGCCGCCATTTTGAAAAAAGAAAAATTGCAAAGATGCCTAAACATGGGAACATTAATACTTTTGATAGCGACATCGAAGATTGGACGACGTATGTAGAATGTATAGAAGTTTATTGTAGAGCAAATAAGATACCAGATGGGGAGAAAGCACTAACCTTATTAAACTTAATGGGTGCGAAGACATACGGGCAATTGAAACACCTTCTATCACCAGAGAAACCGGCGGATAAGACTTTCGCGGATATTGTTACCGTCCTGAAAAATCATTTAAGCCCCACGCCGCTGATGCTAGCGGAACGATTTAAATTTTACAGCAGAAAGCAGCTGAAAGATGAAAGCAATGCTGAATTTTTAATTGAATTGCGTAAGCTAGCAAAGTACTGTCAGTTTGGAACAGGACTAACAGATGCGCTAAGCGATAAATTTGTGTGTGGATTGTTAAAAGAAGAGACACAAAAGCGACTGCTTGAGGAGAATGAGCTGACACTTGATAAAGCTGTCGCTATGGCAGCATCGCACGAAGCCGCAGCAAGAGGCACGGCGGTAATGCAGCTATGGTCACCGGAACTCAGCACAAATCAAATGGTCTTGGGTACAGTAAAATGTTATCATTGCGGAAAGACAACGCACGATCAGAACCAGTGCTGGTTCAAAAATAAGGAATGCAGAAAATGTGGCAGGCTTGGTCACATAGCTAAAGTATGCCGGTCAGGAGAGAAGACCAGCAACAAAAAGTCACCGCAGGGAAAGTACAGAAAGGTACACAAGGTGACAGAGAACAGTTCGAACGAACAGAAGTCAGATTCAGACGCCAGCAGTAATGAACTGGGTAGCTTAAGAGTACACAACGTTGGTAAGGAAGCAGACCTCCAGACAATTTGGGTCACACTTCAGATAGCAGGAGTCCAAGTGAAGATGGAATTGGACACTGGATCGGCATTGACGGTCATGAATAAGAAAGATTACAAAATGTTATTCCAACATATTCCCCTACGGGATACGGAGATTGTATTGAAAACATACACGGGGCAAAGAGTATACCCCATCGGAAAGATAGAGGTAAAGGTGGTCCACAAGGGCAAAGAAAGCCGAGGAATGGACTTATATGTGCTACCTGAAGGAGGTCCACCACTACTGGGACGGGAGTGGATTAGAAAAATGAATATGGACTGGCATTCCTTAAAAGCACTAACGGTAGATGCCAGGGAAACAGATGTCAAACCTAAACGATTGTCCAGAATATTGGACGATGCTAAAGAGGTGTTCCAGCAGGGACTGGGAACACTGAGAGGAATTACGGCAAACATCAAGATTGAAGAACATGCACAACCAAAATTTTTCAAAGCCAGACCGGTACCCTATGCGATATGACCTGCTGTGGAAGCGGAGCTGGAAGCGCTAGAATGTTCAGGAGTACTGTCTAAGGTAGACTGGAGTGAGTGGGCTATGCCCATTGTTCCCGTGATGAAATGTCCTTCGAGCAACAAGCCAGGAGAACCAGGGAAGGTTCGCATCTGTGGAGATTTCAAGATCACTGTTAATCCGGTGCTTCACACGGTGCAGTATCCGCTTCCGCGGATTGAGGATATCTTCGCTTCATTGTCGGGCGGGAAACACTTCACCAAGATAGACCTGGCACAGGCGTACTTACAGATGGAAGTTGAGGAAGAGTCATGCCAGTACCTCACGATCAACACGCATAGAGGCTTGTACCGGTATAATAGACTGGTTTTTGGAGTGACATCGGCTCCAGCAATTTGGCAGAGGGCCATGGAGCAGGTATTACAGGGAATTCCAGGCACACAATGTTACCTGGACGATATTCTGATTACAGGAGATGGTGACGAGGAACACCTCGCAAATTTGGAACTGGTGCTCATCAGATTGAAAGAATATGGACTTCGAGTTAATCGGCAGAAATGTGAGTTCTTTCAGAAGCGGATCTCGTACTGTGGCCATGTCATTGACCATAGATACATAGATACATAGAAGATAGGAGCAGGAGTAGGCCATTCGGCCCTTCGTGCCTGCTCCGCCATTTAATGAGATCATGGCTGATCCTTTAATTCAGTATCCCGTCCCCGCCTTCTCTCCGTAACCCTTAACCCCTTTTGCCCGTAGAAATATATCTAATTCCCTCTTAAATATATTTAATGAGCTGGCATACACTGCCCTCTGTGGCAATGAGTTCCACAGGTTCACCACTCTCTGAGTGAAGAAATTCCCCCTCATCTCTGTCCTAAATGGTTTAGCCCTTATCCTTAAATTATGTCCTCTAGTTCTGTTCTCACCCGCCAAGGGAAACATTCCTTCTGCATCCAGTCTGTCTAGACCTGTCAGAATTTTATACACTTCTATGAGGTCCCCTCTCAATCTTCTAAACTCCAGTGTGGCCTTGTGTGGGGAGTAAAGAAGTTTAATCATTACCTGCAGGGCCAAAAGTTTACGCTTCTGACAGACCATCAGCCGTTGGTATCCATTTTTAACCCTAAGAAGGGTGTGTCGGTGATGACAGCACAGAGACTCCAGAGATGGTCCCTTTTCCTAGGGGCACATCAATATCAGATAGAATTCAAAGGTACAAAGCAGCATGGTAATGCTGATGGGCTGTCGCGCCTGCCACTACCTGAAGAAGAGGAGACAACGAAGGTTGACCCTGTTGAGTTATTTCACTCGACCATCATCGAGTGTTTACCAGTCACCAATGCAAGTATTGAAAGAGAAACCAGGAACGACCCGACACTGTCCCGAGTCTACGAGGTGACAGTGAAGGGATGGCCAGCACATGGTGATTCTCTGTTGCCGGCATTCTCGGCAAGACGAGACCAGCTGTCCGTCTGTCAAGGAACATTGATGTATGGAACGAGAGTGATTATTCCTCCTAAGTTAAGGGAAAGATTTCTAAAGGAACTGCATGAAGGTCATCTGGGGGGAGTCAAGATGAAAAGCCTTGCTAGGGCTTATGTGTGGTGGCCGGGTATCGACCAACAGATAGAGGAGCTGACGAAAAGCTGCTCAGGGTGCCAAAAAGTGCGCACCTCCGATTGCACCGCTGCATCCATGGGAATGGCCTTCAGCCCCATGGCAACGCGTACATATTGACTTTGCTGGTCCATTCATGGACTCCATGTTTCTAATTGCGGTGGACGCACATTCTAAATGGCCAGAAGTGATCAAGATGACTACCACTACTTCAGAAAAGACAACTGTGGTGTTAAGAACGATATTCGCAAGGAACGGATTGCCAGAACAAATATGTTCCGACAACGGACCACAGTTCGTGTCAGAAGAATTCCAAAAATTCTTAAAGAAGAATGGGGTGAAACATTATACCTCTGCCCATATCATCCGGCTACAAATGGGTTGGCCGAGAGATTTGTACAAACATTCAAAAAGGCAATAAAGGCCATGAGCGAAGATCAGATTCCACTACAACATAAGGTGGACAAGTTTTTACTGGCATATCGAAACGCCGCTCATGCAGTGACAAACCAAAGTCCTGCCATGATGTTTTATAACAGGAGGTTGCGGTCCAGGTTGGACTTGTTAAAACCAAATGTGCGGAGGGAAGTTGAAAACAAACAGTTCCAGCATATAAATAACAAGACCACTCGGAGTTTCGAGGTAGGACAACCAGTGTTGGCCAGGGACTATGGAAATGAGAAATGGCAATCCGGAACAATTCGGGCCAGACAAGGACCCCTGATGTACACGGTAGATGTTGGTAAAAATGTAATACGGCGTCATGCTGACCAACTGGTAGAATCGAGAACAAGGGTCGAACCCATGGTTACGACAGAGACAACCGTGGAAGAAGTTAATGAACCTGAAGCATCTACCTCGGCAGTGAATGTACCTGATGATGATGTCCAAGACATAAGAGACCGACTAGAGGACTCACCTCAGCAACAAGAATCAGAGACCCCTGAAAGGCGTTATCCAACTCGAATCAGGAGGCCTCCTGAGAGACTGAACCTTTGAACTGTTTCTACATGAAGTTGTATATGTATATATGTTATTATGTTATGTTAAATGGGGATATAACTGTTAAGCTAAAAAGGGAGGATTGTGGTATATGTAACTTGTTCCACCTTAAGAGAACTTAAACCTGTTCCACCTTAAGAGATGTACTACTTTCTCTGGCTGCTGTATACGGTAATACCGGTGGTGACCACACCGGTATATAAGTGCTGTGTAGTAATTTGCTGGGTAGTACAGCCCTAACCTCCGAATAGTAAAGACCTATTGAAAAGTTCTTCTTGTAGTCTGTGTCAGTAATTGACCTTAAATATAACTGGAACACACAGACTTAACATAACCCTTTTCAAAAAAAATGTTGCTTTAAAAAATATTCCTTGATATAAGTGGTAACTTGGTGAAGTTTGATTAATACAGCTGAAAATGGGTTTTCCACAAAAAATAAGCATTTAAATCACAATGTCAAGCCACTGCCTGTGAGTAACCTGATTTTAAATGATGGAAAATTACTTTTTAGAAATATACAAAACTATTTTCTAGTTAGATTGGAGTACAGTAGTCAGTTTCATAGTACAGTAAATTAAAAAAAATTAATTCAAAATCCTTTCAAAACATACCTATTAGTGTGCTTGCGCCCAAAAGATCCAGCTTAATTTTTAAAGCCTCCTCGAAGACCTTCATCAAGTGCAATTAACGGAAACTCACAATGGTGATTAATCCAGTTGGCATGGCCAGTTTTGTAGAAACTCGAGTTGCGCTAATCACAATTTGTGCTTAAAATTCTGCGATCTTTGCGCCAGTTACGCCAATATCAGGGGAATTGCGAAGCAGCAGAATTGTATACCACCACAATCATGGCCCGGCATATCCCTCACTCTACCATTACCATCAAGCCAGGGGACCAACCTGGTTCAATGAGCAGTACAGAAGAGCCTGCCAGGAGCAGCACCAGGTGTACCTGAAAATGAGGTGCCAACCTGGGGAAGCTGCTACACAGGACCGCATGCATGTTCAACAAAGCTAAGCGATCCCACAAACAATGGATCAGATCAAAGCTCTGCAGTCCTGCCACCTCCAGTCGTGAATGGTGGTGGATAATTAACAACTAACGGGAGGAGGAGGCTCCGTGAATATCCCCATCCTCAATGATGACGAAGCCCAGCACGCGAGTGCAAAAGACAAGGCTGAAGCATTTGCAACCATCTTCAGCCAGAACTGCCGAGTGGATGATCCATATCGGACCCCTCCTGAGGTCCCCACCATCACAGAAGTCAGTCTTCAGCCAATTCGATTCACTCCACGTGATATCAAGAAATGGCTGAGCGCACTGGATACAGCAAAGGCTATGGGCCCCGACAACATCCGGCTGTCATGCTGAAGACTTGTGCTCCAGGACTAGCCGCACCTCTAGCCAAGCTATTCCAGTACAGTTACAACACTGGCATCTACACGACAATGTGGAAAACTGCCCAGGTATGTCCTGTCCACAATAAGCAGGACAAATCCAATCCGGTCAATTACCGCCCCATCAGTCTACTCTCAACCATCAGCAAAGTGATGGAAGGTGTCATCGACAGTGCTATCAAGCAGCACTTACTCACCAATAACCTGCTCACCAATGCTCAGTTTGGGTTCCACCAGGACCGCTCGGCTCCAGACCTCATTACAGCCTTGATCCAAACATGGACAAAAGAGCTGAATTCCAGAGGTGAGGTGAGAGTGACTTCCCTTGACATCAAGGCAGCATTTGACTGAGTGTGGCATCAAGGACCCCTAGTAAAACTGAAGTCCATGGGAATCGGGGGGGGGGGGCGGGGGAAACTCTCCACTGGCTGGAGTCATGCCTCGCACAAAGGAAGATGGTTGTGGTGGTTGAAGGTCAATCATCTCAGCCCCAGGACATCACTGCAGGAGTTTCTCAGTGCAGTGTCCTGGGCCCAACCATCTTCAGCTGCTTCATCGATGACCTTCCCTCTATCATAAGGTCAGAAGTAGGGATATTCGCTAATGATTGCACAGTGTTCAGTTCCATTTGCAACTCCTCAGATAATGAAGCAGTCCATGCCCGAATGCAGCAAGATCTGGATGACATTCAGGCTTGGGCTGATAAGTGACGGGTAACATTCGCACCACACAAGTGCCAGGCAATGGCTATCTCCAACAAGTGAGAGTCTAACCACTGCCCCTTGACATTCAACGGCATTACCATCGCCAAATCCCCAGCCATCAACATCCTGGGGGTCACTATTGACCAGATACCTAACTGGGCCAGCCATATAAATAATATGTCTACAAGAGCAGGTCAGAGGCTGGGTATTCTGCAGCGAGTGTCTCACCTTCTGACTCCCCAAAGCCTTTCCACCATCTACAAGGCACAAGTCAGGAGTGTGATGGAATACTCTCCACTGGATGAGTGCAGCTCCAACAACACACAAAAAGCACAACACCATCCAGGACAAAGCAGCCCGCTTGATCGGCACCCCATCCCCATCCTTAAACATTCACTCTCTACACCACCAGCAGACTGTGGCTACAGTGTGTACCATCTACAAGATGCACTGCAGCAACTCGCCAAGGCTTCTTCGGCAGCATCTCCCAAACCTGTGACCTCTACCATCTAGAAGGACAAGGGCAGCGGGCGCATGGGAACACCGCCACCTCCAACTTCCCCTCCAAGTCACACCATCCTGACTTGGAAATATATCACTGTTCCTTTATTGTCGCTGGATCAAAATCCTGGAACTCCCTCCCTAACAGCACTGTGTGAGTACCTGCACCACACGGACTGCAGCGGTTCAAGAAGCTGGCTCACCACCACCTTCTCGAGGGGAATTGGGGATGGGCAATAAATGCTAGCCTTGCCAGCGACGCCCAGATCCCAGGAACAAATACAAAAAAAAGCGCAATTGAGCAGAAACTCCAGGCCATATAATTTACAGACACTGAGGACTTTATTGACTCCATGTTACCATTAAGTGGTATCCATGGTACTTGTACTATGACGGCTAATATGTGGCATGTATTTTTTGTTTTATTAACCCAGGATTGGAGGAGCAGTTCCAATTGTGTTTTCCTATTTTGCTGAAGTCCTGGCCCGGGAGAAACGTGGTGAGCACTTGAGCTGGCTCTGCATGTTCTGGATGATCGGAGGAATCTATGCATCCGCCATGGCTTGGGCCATCATCCCTCACTATGGTAAGACAACAAAAAAATAAAGGCCGGCAATCGTCAGAACACAGCATGTAGTTATATGCTGGGTGTCTGTCTGGGGGCGGGCAGAGGGTGACTGTCTTCCTTGCACTTTAGCAGCACTGTGAGTGCTGATAAAGTGCAAAGTTCTTCGCTACAGGAAGGAAGGAATAATTAGAGCACCAGTCACCCAGATCACTCTCATACACCTTTTAAGCTACAGAGTCGCATTGGCAGAGGATTTGCAGCAAATCACCAACTGCCCTCTCAAACTGGCAAATACATATGTTGTGAGGAGATAAAGAAATATGTGAGATAAATGGTGATTTTGTTTTCAAATGATAGCTCGTATCCAAGGGAACTATGCACTGCTTTAATAATGCTTTCTGTGTCCTACCAAAGTGCACTTCAACCATTGCTGGTGTCAGTGACTGGAGTCACTGCAGCAAAGGTAGGTCTATAGTAATAAGAGATGCAAAAAGTGAAAAAAAAATTGAAAGCAATGTTAAAGTTAACAGCAAATTTTTTGAATAAATATATTAAGAGAAAGAGAATGGTAACAACAACAATAACTTGTGTATATATACAGCACCTTTAACATAGTATGGAGGGATTTGAAAATGTTGCTTAACTGGAAGACAATGGGCCAGTAATTCCGGTCCCAACGCATGAGTACGGACGGGGTACTCACGCGTGGGCCCGTTGGAAGTGCCGGATTTCAGCATGCACAGCGCATGCGCGGGAAACCGGCATTTCCTCCAAGGGGTTCAGAGGTCCAACGCGTGCACGCAGGACTCTGCGCGCACACGTTGAACTTCCTTCTTTTTGACAGGTTTGCCCGTGTGTAAGGGCCTGAACTTTTTAGACATATAAAAAGGAGGCGTAAGGACTTGATTCTTTAAGGTAAGTGGTCTATTATTTAAAATTATAACATTTTTTCCACAGCGTTATTGTTTTTAAGGACTTTACAGTAAGGTAAGTTTATTTTTAGACCCGATTTCTTAAAAAAATATTTTTTTCAAAAATTTGATTAATTGTTTAAAATAGTTTTTTAAAGTTATTTATAGTTCATTTAATTAGTGGGATGTTTTTTAAAATGTTATTTAAAGTTTAAGTAGTGTTTTGGGCGCCCGTAGTTTTCATGAGTTTGACAGTTCTTACTATCAAACTCATGAATGAAGTTTCCCCTCCCCTGATTGGCTGCCCAGTGCTCACCTGATCCCAGCCGGCACATCGCACTAACTACGCCGCTGGATCAGGCAAGCACAGCGCACCGACAGCTGAACCGGGCCAGTGACAGGAATTCCAAGCAGTCCCAGGCTTCAGCTGTCGGCGCGCCGGGTAAGTGCACATCGGGGGCTTGCACGCGTGGCAAGCCCAATGTAGATCAGTGAGCACAGGGATGATGGGTGAATGGGACTTGGTGCGAGTTAGGACACGGGCAGCAGAGTTTTGGATGACCTCAAGTTTACGGAAGGTAGAACGTTGGAGGCCAGCCAGGAGTGCGTTGGAATAGTCAAGTCTAGAGGTAACAAAGGCATGGATCAGGGTTTCAGCAGCAGATGTGCTGAGACAGGGCGGAGACGGACAATGTTCCGGAGATGGAAATAGGCGGTCTTAGCAATGGCTCGGATATGTGGTTTGAAGCTCATCTTCAAGTCAAATATGACACCAAGTTTGTGAAGAGTCTGGTTCAGCGTCAGCCAGTGGCCAGGGAGAGGGATGGAGTCAGTAGCTAGGGAACGGAGTTTGTGGCGGGGACAGGAGACAATGGCTTCGTTCTTCCCAATATTTAGTTGGAGGAAATTTCTGCTCATCCAAGAAAATGGATAAACAAATGGAAACATGCAGCGCATATGTGCTGCAGCTTTTTAATGTTCTGCCCTCCTTCTCACTCAGACTATTTTCCTTTTCAAGCAAAATAGAAGTGGGAATGTGGGAGAAAGGATGGGCTGATGGCAACCATCTATTTGGCACTGTATGACCATCTTTTTCTCATTCCTGATGATGAAACTGCCTATTTGTACAAATAGTGTGATTTCACCAACAGGAGGGAGAGTCTCTGAATATGATGGAGTACAAATGAAGTATGACTGGTATCACCTATGGTGCCAGTAAATTGTTGTGAATGCACATTATCTAATATCCTAATGTTGACACTTACTCCAACTAGGAATTAAATCCTTCGAACAACTTAGGGTCTTGAGGGAAGTGGTGGTAGGGATGGTGGATGCATTAGTAATAATTTTCCAAAACTCCCTGGACTCAGCAAAGGTCCCGGCAGACTGGAAAACTGCTAATGTAACACCCTTATTTAAAAAGGGCAGTAGACAGAAGGCTGGAAACTATAGACCGGTTAGCCTAACATCTGTGGTAGGTAAAATTTTGGAGTCCATTATTAAGGAGACAGTAACAGGACATTTGGATAATCATAATTTAATAGGACAAAGTCAGCATGGTTTTACGAAGGGGAAGTCAAGTTTGACAAATTTGCTGGAGTTCTTTGAGGAAGTAACATATAGGGTGGATAAAGGGGAACCAGTGGACGTAGTGTATTTAGACTTCCAAAAGGCATTTGACAAGGTGCCACACAAAAGATTATTGCTTAAGATAAAAAATCACGGGATTGGGGGTAATATTCTGGCATGGATAGAGGATTGGCTATCTAACAGAAGGCAGAGAGTTGGGATAAATGGTTCATTCTCAGTCTGGCAATCAGTAACTAGTGGTGTTCCGCAGGGGTCAGTGCTGGGTCCCCAACTCTTTACAATCTATATTAACGATTTGGAGGAGGGGACCAAGTGTAACATATCAAAGTTTGCTGATGATACTAAGATGGGAGGGAAAGTAGTGAGTGAGGAGGACATAAAAACCCTGCAAGGGGACATATACAGGCTAAGTAAGTGGGCAGAAATTTGGCAGATGGAATACAATACTGGAAAGTGTGAGGTTATGCACTTTGGCAGGAAAAATCGTAGAGCAAGTTATTATCTTAATGGCAAGAAACTGGAAAGTACTGAAGTACAAAGGGATCTGGAGGTCCTGGTGCACGAAACTCAGAAGGTTAGTATGCAGGTGCAGCAAGTGATTAAGAAGGCCAATGGAATGTTGGCTTTCATTGCTAGGGGGATAGAATATAAAAATAGGGAGGTATTGCTTCAGTTGTACAAGGTATTGGTGAGACCGCACCTGGAATACTGCATACAGTTTTGGTGTCCATACTTAAGAAAAGACATACTTGCTCTCGAGTCAGTACAAAGAAGGTTCACTCGGTTAATCCCGGGGATGAGGGGATGGACATATGAGGAGAGGTTGAGTAGATTGGGACTCTACTCATTGGAGTTCAGAAGAATGAGAGGCGATCTTATTGAAACATATAAGATTGTGAAGGGGTTGGATCGGGTGGATGCGGGGAGGATGTTCCCGATGATGGGTGAAACTAGAACTAGGGGGCATAGTCTTAGAATAAGGGGCTGCTCTTTCAAAACTGAGATGAGGAGGAACTACTTCACTCAGAGGTGGTAGGTCCATGGAATATGCTGCCCCAAAAAGCTGTAGAAGCTACATCATTACATAAATTTAAAACAGAAATAGACAGTTTCCTAGAAGTAAAGGGAATTAAGGGTTACGGGGAGCGGGCAGGAATTTGGACATGAGTCTCGGTTCGGATCGGACATGGCCCTGTGGGTAGCAGAGCGGGCCCAGGGGCCGTGTAGCCTGATCCTGCTCCTATTTTGTGTGTCTAATTCTGTTAGATTCAGGAGATGGTTCTGTGATAGTAGATTGGCGGTTAGGATCAGATCAGCCATGATCTTATTAAATGGCGGATCAGGCTCGAGGGGCCGATTGGCCTACTCCAGCTCCTATTTCTTATGTAACTTCCCTCCTTGCTTCATTCTACTCTTCTTCATGGCTTTTTGCTTCTACAAAGTCTTAGTTCTCTGGAGGACAGAGTAGCAGGCCACCGCGAGAACCATAGTAATACTCCTCAGGTTCTACCAACAGATTGAGACAGCCTGTGCCTGTTTCTCCTTCCTGAAGGGATACGTTCCACTTCTACAATGCAGATATGGCTGATGGCTTTAAATGTCTCTAAGCTGGAGTTTTGAATAGAGATGTGAAGTAAGCACTGTCACTGTTGCTCTGCTTGGCCAATCTGCCCATAAGGCCATTATCTATATATATAAAACGGTATGTCTCTCTGTCTGTCTTTCTGTCTCTCTGTCCGGCTATACAATCAAAAGTTATAGAGCGTACCTACACATATGCTATATCAAAAGAAAGCTCATCATTAGAGGACTCTTGTAGGCATATTTACTTTTTGGTCGGACAAAAATTGTTCCGACGGTATCCAAAAAACATTTAAAATTCCGCTCATTATCCGCTCATTAGCATCGAGTGACGTGAAGGTTGACCAATCGTACAGTCGAGCGACCCGACGGTCGACCAATCGCTGCGTCACGGGGGCGGGTTCATTGCGTGTGCGGGCGGGCCATCCTACAGTCGAGTGACAGGACGATTGACCAATCCTACAGTTGAGTGACCTGACGGTTGACCAATCGGTGCGTGTGTGGGCGAGCCTTATCATTCTGAACCGAGGTGAGTGGCCGCCATCTTGATTCCAAACTGTTCATTTCTTTTTCCCACTTTCTGCGTGTTTCTTTTCAAATCTACATTTCCAGCAAAAAAAAAGTTGCTTTTGAAACACAAATTGTTTTTTAAAAAAGTTAATTAATTCGTAAATCTTTTCTCCAACATCTAGAATTTTCCTACCTTTCACCGTTTTTCCAGGCCTGTAAGCCTCGGCCTCTGTTGCCCAGCCACGCCCGAGCTAGGCACCTCCCGTCGCGCTCAACAAGCGGCTCGTGATCGCCACCATCTTTGTGAAGGCTGGAGGGGGCAGGCCTGAGCCGAGCGTCGCCACCACGCCGCCATCTTAGTAAAGGCGGGTGGGGCAGGAGTCAGCGCGCGCGACTTGAGTCCGGCCCGGCCTCACGCGGTAGGTTGCGCGGCGGCGTCTCTCTCTCTGCTCTTGAAGCCGGCTGGGGCGGGGGGCAGGGCTCGGGAGATCGTGGGGGGGTGGGGCTCGGGAGATGTGGGGGGGGGCTTGGGAGATGGGGGGGCGGGGGCTCGGGAGATCGGGGCGGGCCTCGGGAGATCGGGGGGGGCGGGCCTCGGAGATGGGGGGGCGGGGCCTCGGGAGATCGGCGGGGTAGCGCCTCAGGAGATGGGATGGGGGGAGCCTCGGGAGATCGGGTGGGGGCGAGCCTCGGGAGATCGGGGGGGGGAGGCCTCGGGAGATCGTGGGGGGGCCGAGCCTCGTGAGATCGGGGGGGCAGGGCTCGGGAGATCGAGGGGCTCGGGAGATCGGGGCTCGGGAGATCGGGGGGCGGGGCTCGGGGAGGCGGGGCTCGGGGGGGGCGGGGCTCGGGCTGACGGGGCGCACCCCTCCCCCCCTCTCCTCCTTCCTCCCCTCCCCCTTCTTCCCCCTCGCCCTCCCCCTTCTTCCCCCTCCCCTTCTTCCCCCTCCCCTTCTTCCCCCTCCCCCTTCTTCCCCCCTGCCCCTCCTCCTTCCCCTCCCCTTCTTCCCCCTCCCCTTCTTCCCCCTCTCCTTCTTCTCCCCTCCCCTTCTTCCTCCCTCCCCTCCCCCTTCTTCCTCTTCTTCCCCCCTCTGCCTCCCCTTCTTCCCCCCCTCCCACTTCTTCCCCCCCTTCTTCCCCCGCCCCTTCTTCCCCCTCCCCCTTCATCCCCCCCTCCCCCTTCTTCCCCCCTCCCCCTTCTTCCCCCTCCCCCCTCCCCCTTCTTCCCCCCTCCCCCTCCCCCTTCTTCCCCCCTCCCCCTTCTTCCCCCTTCTTCCCCCCTCCCCCTTCTTCCCCCCTCCCCCTTCTTCCCCCCCTCCCCCTTCTCCCCCCTTATTCCCCCTCCCCCTTCTCCCCCTCCCCTTCTTCCCCCCTCCCCCTTCTTCCCCTCCCCCTTCTTCCCCCTCCCCCTTCTTCCCCTCCCCCTTCTTCCCCCCTCCCCCTCCCCCTTCTCCCACTTCTTCCCCCTCCCCCCTCCCCCTTCTTCCCCCCTCTTCCCCCCTCCCCCTTCTTCCGCCCTCCCCCTTCTTCCCCCCTCCCCCTTCTTCCCGCCCTCCCCCTTCTTCCCCCCTCCCTCCTTCTCCCCCTCCCCTTCTTCCCCCTCCCCCTTCTTCCCCCCCTCCCCCTTCTTCCCCCTCCCCCTTCTCCCCCCTCCCGCTTCTTCCCCCTCCCCCTTTTCCCCCCCTCCCCCTTCTTCGCCCCTACCCCTTCTTCACCCGCCCCTTCTTTCCCCCTCCCCCTTCTTCCCCCACTCCCCCTCCCCCTTCTTCCCCCCTCCCCCTTCTTCCCCCCACCCCCTTCTTCCCCCTCACCCTTCTTCCCCCCTCCCCCTTCTTCCCCCCTCCCCCTTCTTTGCCCCTACCCCTTCTTTCCCCCTCCCCCTCCCCCCCTCCCCCCTCCCCCTTCTTCCCCCTTCTTCCCCCCTCCCCCTTCTTCCCCCTCCCCCTTCTTCCCCCCTCCCCCTTCATCCCCTCCCCCTTCTTCCCCCCTCCCCCTTCTTCCCCCCTCCCCCTTCTTCCCCCACTCCCCCATCTTTGCCCCTACCCCTTCTTCCCCCCTCCCCCTTCTTTCCCCCTCCCCCTCCCCCTTCTTCCCCCTCCCCTTCTTCCCCCCTCCCCCTCCCCCTTCTTCCCCCTCCCCCTTCTTCCCCCCCTCCCCCTTCTTCCCCCCCTGCCCCCTTCTTCCCCCCTTCTTCCCCCCTCCCCCTCCCCCTTCTTCCCCCTTCCCCCTCCCCTTCTTCCCCCTCCCCCTTCTTCCCCCCTCCCCCCTTCTTCCCCCCTCCCCCTTCTTCCCCCTCCCCCTTCTTCCCCCTCCCCCTTCTTTCCCCCTCCCCCTTCTCCCCCTCCCCCTCCCCCTTCTTCCCCATCCCCTCCCCCTTCTTCCCCTCTCTTCCCCCGTCACCCTCCCCTTTCTTCCCCTCCCCCTCCCTTTCTTCCCCTCCCCTTCCCCTTTCTTCCCCCCCTCCCCTCCTCCCCCCTCCCCTTCTTCCCCCTTCCCCCCTCCCCTTCTTCCCCCTTCCCCCTTCTTCCTCCCTCCCCCTCCCATTATTCCCCCTCCCCCTTCTTCCCCCTCCCCTCCTGCCCCTTCTTCCCCCTCCCCCTTCTTCCCCCTCCCCTTCTTCTCCCTCCCCCTTCTGCCCCCTCCCCCTTCTGCCCCCTTCTTCCCCCCTCCCCCTTCTTCCCCCCTCCCCTTCTTCCCCCCTCCCCCTTCCTTCCCCCTCCCCCTCCCCCTTCTTCCCCCCTCCCCCCTCCCTCTTCTTCCCCCTCCCCCTTCTTTCCCCCTCCCCCTTCTCCCCCCTCCCCCTCCCCCTTCTTCCCCATCCCCCTCCCCCTTCTTCCCCTCTCTTCCCCCGTCACCCCTCCCCTTTCTTCCCCTCCCCCTCCCCTTTCTTCCCCCTCCCCTTCCCCTTTCTTCCCCCCTCCCCCTCCTCCCCCCTCCCCTTCTTCCCCCTTCCCCCCTCCCTTCTTCCCCCTTCCCCTTCTTCCTCCCTCCCCTTCCCATTATTCCCCCTCCCCCTTCTTCCCCTCCCCTCCTGCCCCCTTCTTCCCCCTCCCCCTTCTTCCCCTCCCCTTCTTCTCCCTCCCCCTTCTGCCCCCTCCCCCTTCTGCCCCCTTCTTCCCCCTCCCCCTTCTTCCCCCTTCCCCCCTCCCCCCTCCCCCTTTCCCCCTCCCCCTTCTTCCCCCCTCCCCCTTCTTCCCCCTCCCCCTCCCCCTTCCTCGCCCCTCCCCTTCTTCCCCTTTCCTCCCCCCTCCTTTCCTCCCCTGCCTCCTCCTTCCCCCCTTCCCCCCGTCGCTCTCTCTCCTCCCCCCCGTCGCTCTCTCTCTTCCCCCCGTCGCTCTCTCTCTTCCCCCCCGTCGCTCTCTCTCTTCCCCCCCGTCGCTCTCTCTCGTCCCCCCCAGTCGCTCTCTCTCGTCCCCCCAGTCGCTCTCTCTCGTCCCCCCAGTCGCTCTCTCTCTTCCCCCAGTCGCTCTCTCTCTTCCCCCCCAGTCGCTCTCTCTTCCCCCCAGTCGCTCTCTCTCTTCCCCCCAGTCGCTCTCTCTCTTCCCCATCGCTCTCTCTTCCCCTCCGTCGCTCTCTCTTCCCCTCAGTCGCTCTCTCTCTTCCCCCCAGTCGCTCTCTCTCTTTCCCCCAGTCGCTCTCTCTCTTCCCCCAGTCGCTCTCTCTCTTCCCCAGTTGCTCTCTCTCTTCCCCCCAGTCGCTCTCTCTCTCTCTTCCCCCCAGTCGCTCTCTCTCTCTCTCTTCCCCCCCGTCGCTCTCTCTCTCTCTTCCCCCCAGTTGCTCTCTCTCTTCCCCCCAGTCGCTCTCTCTCTCTCTTCCCCCCAGTCGCTCTCTCTCTCCTCCCCTCAGTCGCTCTCTCTCTTCCCCTCAGTCGCTCTCTCTCTTCCCCCCAGTCGTTCTCTCTTTTCCCCCCAGTCGTTCTCTCTTTTCCCCCAGTCGCTCTCTCTCTTCTCCCCAGTCGCTCTCTCTCTTCTCCCCAGTCGCTCTCTCTCTTCTCCCCAGTCGCTCTCTCTCTTCCCCCCAGTCGCTCTCTCTCTTCCCCCCAGTCGCTCTCTGTCTTCCCCCAGTCGCTCTCTCTCTTCCCCCCAGTCGCTCTCTCTCTCTCTTCCAACAACAGCATGCCCTCAAAAGACCCTCGGCACCGCCGGGCACTTCAGCTAGTGCCCAATAAATTGAATCAGGATTTTATACAATTTCACCATTGTTTCTATTAACAGTGGCATAGCACTTCATACAGTTATTCCTTATTATGTTACCTCTCCTCCCCACTTTTGCTGTTTTGCTGCCAAACTTTTAGATGGCTTCTGTCACCACATTGGAATAAACCCTAAATGAATGGTGCTCCATTGATTTATCCCTCATTATAATGCACCATCACAAATGATTGACAGAGTATTTTAAAAACTATGTGCAATAGGCAGTACAGGTACTGATAAAGAAAGAAAGACTTGCATTTATATAGCGCCTTTCGCGACCACCGGACGTCTCAAAGCGCTTTACAGCCAATTAAGAACTTTTGGAGTGTAGTCACTGTTGTACTGGGACAAGAGTGGGAGGGGAATCCTGCAGAGGTGAATGGGTGGAATACAGGCAGACTGGTGGCAGCCGTTGCTAATTCGCTATCAGGGGTTGAGTGTGTAGAGCTCTTCGTGTCGAAGATTCCTTTTTGGTGGGTTCTATTCATATTAAATTACTGTATATCCAAAATATTTATAGTGATGATCTGGCCTCTGTTTTGTCACTAGAGGCAAAGTGTTTGGCAACAAGAGCCTGATCTATTTTAAAATGCTCCCCTGCATTATAGATACTTGACAGGATAATTCAGCCTCTTAAAGGAAAAGGCATTTTTTTGCCAATTTTATGAATCTTGGGGGAAGCTTTGTTCTGTGATATGACGGGAACCAGATTGAAAATGACTGACTGCACTTTATTTAGGATCCTTTAAAAACCACCAGATAATAGGGTCTTTCATCCCTTCCATCTGTGCTGGATTTGAAACCATGTCTGGAGGTGAAAGGATAGTACTCTAACCTAGTGTGTAATCCAATTTCTTTGATGACACTTTTTCCATTTAGCAGGGGATGTGTCATAATTGATTATCCATGCACTGTTGCTCTTGTGTTATTTTACATCTGAATTATAGTCCATTCCACTGGACTAAGATACACTTAAAAGAAAATATCAGCATTACATCATTTCCTTTGTAACTTTTTGCACAGCAAAGCTGCCCGTTGGGTTTGTTTCATAAACTAATCATACATGTTGGTAGCCCAATAGTGCTCTCTCTCAAACAGACGGTGCAGCTTTAAGCCATGGAGCGACTTGTCATTGGAGTTGATTATCTCCATTGGAAATGACGTTTGCTGGCCCGCAGCCAGGCCAGTACCTGAAAGGGTGTTGGATCTTGGTCTGGATTGCTGCACTCTTGGAGAAGCATCAATAGTAGACATGTTCTACCCCACATCCTGATCACTGTTCTACTGGCTGCAGAAGGCTACATAGGGCTCGTGATGAGGATGTGGGGCTCCAATCAGAAATAGAGGGAACAGTGATCAATCAATTAAAATCAATACACAAAGGCAGAATGCTCAACTACAGTACTGTAAAGTATTTATTGATAGGAAGGAAAATTCAATTATTGAATGGAGGTGAAGAGATGACTAGTGCTGTTTTATTCTTAGAAATAATTGAAATTTTGTCCACTCTTGTCTTGTGTTCCATTTATAGTCTGGAAGAAAGTTAGCTCTAATTTAAATGTAGTGTTTTCTTTCCAAATTTTAGTCATAGTTTAGGTTTACTCTTGGAAAAATTTTAGTCAAAAATTTAGTTTTTCCTTTCCATATTTTTGTTCCAGTTTTTTCAGCATTTATTTTCAAAATCAGCCTTTCAAAAATTGTCATGAATATTGTTCCACTTCCCACACGGTTCACAACTCAGACGACAAACATTGAGGAATAATAAACTGGGATTTCAGTTTCCAACACCTGCTTCAAAACACCTTGATACTCACCAGTGTTACTTAAGTTCTAGTAATAATTTTAGTTTTAGTCTCTCTTCACTATCTCAAATCTTATTTTAGTTCTAGTGCACATTAAAATGTTAGAACTTAGATGATGAAAGTCTGCAGGCTACTCCTCTACGTGTGGCATCACCAACCAATACCAATCGTGTCCTCATCCAATGTCCACACACCCACTTCAAATTGGGATTGGTTTTGTATTTACTTAACAATGTAGTTTGTGTTTCGAACATCCTAAACTTTTTAGAGACATACTTGAATTTTGTTTCCTTTTTCTGCTCTCTTTTCTCATGCTGCAATACAGTTTCACAGAGACTGGCAGCTCTCCAGTACCTCACGGCCATTGTCTATGTATGAGTGTAAACCATGACCCCCTCACCAATGAAAGGAATCTGCCCTCATTCACTGTCTACAATTGGGAACGCTCTTGCTCATATATATATGATAGGCTCGGGAAGGGTTGGAAGGTTATCTTGGTTGTGTGTGTGTGTAAATAAAGGCTTGTAAGCAACTGAAGACTAGGCTCTAGTCTTCTATCCTTCACCAACTGGCTATTCGACTTTTGCAACAGGGACACAAAGACCAACACAGCAAATACCAGGGAGCATGTCTTGGTAATATCGTGGTTATAGTACTGGACTAGAGGTTGAGTGTTCAATCCCACCCACCCATGACAAGTTGTGAAATTGAATTCAATAAATCTGGTCATTTGTGGGCAAGCACCAGGGATAAAAGTGACCATGAAACTTGTCAGATTGTCATTAAAAGCCCAAATGGCTGATTCATGTTGTTCACAAAAGGGAACCATTACCCCTACCCAGTCTGGCCCACGTTTGACTTTGGTCTTATCCTATATGGTTGACACTTAACTCTCACTGAATTAGCCTAGCTTGCCACTCAGTTATTCAAATAATCACGGTGTTCAAGAAGAAGGCCCACCAACCACCTTCTAAGGGCGACTGGCAATAATGTGGCCATGCCAGTATTGCCCACATTCCTGTGTGGGCTGGTTTCATGCTGGGCACCAGTTCAGTACATATTGCTCTGTCAGCAGCCTCTCCTCTACACATAATGGAAATATTCTGATGTGATTTTGACTGTGGAGGGAGCCTACAAACACTTTTCATTAAAGTCATAAGGAGGAAAATTGGCTCGCGCCCCCTCTGGGGCGATAACTTTACCGGAGCGCTCCTTTTAGCACCCCAAAAAAGTTAGCGCCCCTGCACCCAAAATTCAATGGTAGCGCCCCAAGCAGGAAGCAGGGCGCTACTGGAAGCAGAAGCTCCCCCTCCCTCTTGGGGCGCTCCCATTGAATATCACAGTACTGCAGGCCTCCCTCCCCTGATTAGAGGGGAGGGTCCTAGCGCAGCGCACACCGGGGCCCTGCTGGCCCACCAGGGAGCGGGGTGCCGGCAAAAGAGCCCACTCGGAGTGCCGGGCTGGCGGATTGCGGCCAGCACTCTGCAGGGGGAGGCAAGAGGGGCCAGGTGCTGGCAGGTGCTGGCAGGCGGTCCCAAAAAAATGGCCGCCCGGCACCTGCCCTTTAATTATCGCCGCCCTGGCTGCAAAACCGCCCCCCTGACCCTGTCGGACATTGTGTCCACTGGTAGGTCAGGGGGCGCAAGTCAAGTTTGCGAGCGGGGCGCTGCGTATGGCAATGCTGTCATCGCTGGAGGTGCAGCACCACGGGGCGCTACCAGCTACCGCCACCGCTAATCTCCTGCTGAATTTTGTGGGAGACGCTAGCGGCACCGCGCCCAGACACTAGTTGCTTTAGGCCCCATTAGCGCCCCCTTGGGGCACTAATAGGAGGTGCAAAGCAACTGAATTTTTCCCCCATATTCTTTTACATGTCTTCATTCTATTGTCATGTGTCAGAGACCAGACGTATTGGTGGCTGAAATCAGGGGTTAATGGAGAACCTGCAGGGCACCTGAATTTTTTTATTTTTAGTCATTCTTCAGGTACAGGCCTCACCAGCAAGGCCAACATTAATTGCCCAGCCCTAGTGCCCTTGAGAAGGTGGTGGTGAGCCGCCTTGAACCGCTGCAGTCCATGGGGTGAAAGCACAGTGCTGTTAGATAGGGAGTTCCAGGATCTTGTCCTAGCAACAATGAAGGAATGATGATTGTTAAGTCTGTGTGTTCCAGTTGTATTAAGATTAATTACTGACACAGACTACAAGAATAAAGTTCAACAGGTCTTTACTAGTTGGAGGTCAGGACTATACTAAATACAATATCACTACACAGTACTTATATACCAGTGGTCACCACCGGTATTACGTATACAGCAGCCAGAGAAAGTAGTACATCTCTTAAGGTGGAACAGGCTTAAGTTCTCTTAAGGTGGAACAGGCTTAAGTTCTCTTAAGGTGGAACAGGTTACATACACCACAATCCTCCCTTTTTAGCTTAACAGTCATATCCCCATTTAACATAACATAATAACATATATACATATATAACTTCAGGTATAAACGGTTCAAAGGTTCAGTCTCTCAGGAGGCCTTCTGATTCGGTTTGGATAACGCCTTTCAGTGGTCTCTGATTCTTGTTGCTGAGGTGACTCTTCTTGTTGGTTTCCTATGTATTGGGCGTCATCATCAGGTACAGTCCCTGCCGAGGTAGATGCTTCAGGTTCATTAACGTCTTCCACAGTTGTCTCTGTCGCAACCATGGGTTCGACCCTTGCTCTTGATTCTACCAGTTGATCCGCATGACGCCTTATCACATTGTTACCAATATCTACTGTGTACATCAGAGGTCCTTGTCTGGCCCGAATTGTTCCGGACTGCCATTTTTCGTTTCCATAGCCCCTTGCCAACACTGGTTGTCCTACGTCGAAACTTCGAGTGGACTTGTTATTTAATATGCCGGAACTGTTTGTTTTCCACTTCCCTCCGCACATTTGGTTTTAACAAGTCCAACCTGGACCGCAACCTCCTGTTATAAAACATCATGGCAGGACTTTGGTTTGTCACTGCATGAGCGGCGTTTCGATATGCCATTAGGAAATCGTCCACCTTGTGTTGTAACGGAATCTGATCATCGTTCATGGCCTTTATTGCCTTTTTGAATGTTTGGACAAATCTCTCGGCCAAGCCGTTTGTCGCCGGATGATATTGGGCAGAGGTATAATGTTTCACCCCATTCTTCTTTAAGAATTTTTGGAATTCTTCCGACACAAACTGTGGTCCGTTGTCCGAACATATCTGTTCTGGCAATCCGTTCCTTGCGAATATTGTTCTTAACACCGCAATTGTCTTTTCTGAAGTAGTGGTATTCATCTTGATCACTTCTGGCCATTTGGAATGTGCGTCCACCGCAATTAGGAACATGGAGTCCATGAATGGACCAGCAAAGTCAATATGTACGCGTTGCCATGGGGCTGAAGGCCATTCCCATGGGTGTAGCGGTGCGATCGGAGGTGCATTTTGCACTTTTTGGCACCCAGCGCAGCTTTTTGTCAACTCCTCTATCTGTTGGTCAATGCCCGGCCACCATACATAAGCCCTAGCAAGACTTTTCATCTTAACTCCCCCCAGATGACCTTCATGCAGTTCCTTTAGAACTCTTTCCCGTAACTTGGGAGGAATAATCACTCTTGCCCCGTACATCAAAGTACCATGGCAGACGGACAGCTGGTCTCGCCTTGCTGAGAATGCCGGTAACAGAGGATCACCATGTGTTGGCCAGCCTTTCACTGTTACCTCGTAAACTCGGGACAGTGTCGGGTCGTTCCTGGTTTCTCTTTCAATACTTGCATTGGTGACTGGTAAACACTCGATGATGGTCGAATGAAATAACTCAACAGGGTCAACTTTCGTCATCTCTTCTGCTTCAGGTAGTGGCAGGCGCGACAGCCCATCAGCATTGCCATGCTGCTTTGTACCTTTGAATTCTATTTGATATTGATGTGCCCCTAGGAAAAGGGACCATCTCTGGAGTCGCTGTGCTGTCATCACCGAAACACCCTTCTTAGGGTTAAAAATGGATACCAACGGCTGATGGTCTGTCAGAAGTGTGAATTTTTGGCCCTGCAGGTAATGATTAAACT
Source organism: Somniosus microcephalus (assembly GCF_052327205.1). Taxonomy (NCBI): domain Eukaryota; kingdom Metazoa; phylum Chordata; class Chondrichthyes; order Squaliformes; family Somniosidae; genus Somniosus; species Somniosus microcephalus. Next base: position 222,472,572 of record NC_140987.1, read on the forward strand.
TCTTCACTCCCCATACAAGGCTGAGAGCCTCCCTATCGATCTGCGCATAGTTGCGCTCAGCGGAGGTCAATGATCTGGATGCAAACGCGACTGGCCTTTCCGTGCCATTTGGCAACTTGTGTGAGAGTACTGCCCCAATACCATATGGAGAAGCATCACAAGCCAACCGAATAGGCAGTGTCGGGTTGAAGTGAGCCAACACTTCCTCTGAGGTGATCAATTCTTTGCTTTTGCGAAATGCCTTCTTACAGTTTTCGCTCCATTCCCATGGTACCCCCTTCTGTAAAAGAGCGTTCAGCGGGTGCAGTACCGTGGATAGATTCGGTAGAAACTTATGGTAATAGTTAATCAATCCCAGAAACGACCTCAACTGAGAGACATTATCCAGAGCGGGAGTCTTTACAACGGCCTCTATCTTGTCAGGAGACTTATGAAGCCCCTCTCGGTCAATGACATGACCACAGTACGAGATCCGCTTCTGAAAGAACTCACATTTCTGCCGATTAACTCTAAGTCCATACTCTTTCAGTCTGTTGAGCACCAGTTCCAAGTTTGCGAGGTGTTCTTCATCACCATCACCTGTAATCAGAATATCGTCCAGGTAACATTGTGTGCCTGGAATTCCCTGTAATACCTGCTCCATGGCCCTCTGCCAAATTGCCGGAGCCGATGCCACTCCAAAAACCAGCCTATTATACCGGTACAAACCTCTATGCGTGTTGATCGTGAGGTACTGGCGTGACTCTTCTTCAACCTCCATCTGCAAGTACGCCTGCGCCAGGTCTATCTTGGTGAAGTGTTTCCCGCCAGACAACGAAGCAAAAATATCCTCAATCCGCGGAAGCGGATACTGCACCGTGTGAAGCACCGGATTAACGGTGATCTTGAAATCTCCACAGATGCGAACCTTCCCTGGTTCTCCTGGCTTGTTGCTCAAAGGACATTTCATAACGGGAACAATGGGCGTAGCCCACTCACTCCAATCTACCTTAGACAGTACACCTGAACGTTCTAGCGCTTCCACTTCCGCTTCTACAGTAGGTCGTATTGCATAGGGTACCGGTCTGGCTTTGAAAAATTTTGGTTGTGCATGTTCATCAATCTTGATGTTTGCCGTAATTCCTTTCAGTGTTCCCAGTCCTTGCTGGAACACCTCTTTAGCATCATCCAATATTTTGGACAATCGTTTAGGTTTGACATCTGTTTCCCCGGAATCTACCGTTAGTGCTTTTAAGGAGTGCCAGTCCATATTCATTTTCCTAATCCACTCCCGTCCCAGTAGTGGTGGACCTCCTTCAGGTAGCACATATAAGTCCATTACTTGGCTTTCTTCGCCCTTGTGGACCACTTTTACCTCTATCTTTCCGATGGGGTACACTCTTTGCCCCGTGTATGTTTTCAATATAATCTCCGTATCCCGTAGGTGAATATGTTGGAATAACCTTTTGTAATCTTTCTTATTCATGACCGTCAATGCCAATCCAGTGTCCAATTCCATCTTTACTTGGACTCCTGCTATCTGAAGAGTGACCCAAATTGTCTGGAGATCTGCATCCTTACCAACGTTGTGTACTCTTAAGCTACCCAGTTCATTACTGCTAGCGTCTGAATCTGACTTCTGTTCGTTCGAACTGGTCTTTGTCACCTTGTGCACCTTTATGTATTTTCCTTGCGGTGACTTTTTGTTGCTGGTCTTCTTTCCTGACCGGCATACTTTAGCTATGTGGCCAAGCCTGCCACACTTTCTGCATTCTTGGTTTTTAAACCAACGCTGGTTCTGATCGTGTGTTGTCTTTCCACAACGATAACATTTTACAGTACTCAAACCCAATTTATTTGTACTGAGTTCCGGTGACCGTAGCTGCATTACTGCCGTGCCTCTCGCTGCGGCTTCGTGCGCTGCTGCCATAGTGACCGCTTTCTCAAGCGTCAGCTCATTCTCCTTGAGCAGTCGCTTTTGTGTATCTTCTTTTAATAATCCACACACAAATTTATCTCTTAGCGCTTCTGTCAGTCCCGTTCGAAACTGACAGTCCTTTGCTAGCTTACGCAATTCCATTAAATATTCAGCATTGCATTCATCCTTCAGCTGCCTTCTGCTGTAAAATTTAAATCGTTCCGCTAGCATCAGCGGCGTGGGGTTTAGATGATTTTTCAGGACAGTAACAATCTCCTCGAACGTCTTATCCGCCAGTTCATCTGGTGATAAAAGGTGTTTCAATTGCCCGTATGTCTTTGCACCCATTAAGTTCAATAAAGTTAGTGCTTTCTCTGCATCTGGGATTTTATTTGCTTTACAATAATTTTGTATGCGTTCTACATACATGGCCCAATCCTCGATGTCGCTATCAAAGGTATCAATGTTCCCATGTTTAGGCATCGTTGCAATTAATTTTATCCCAAGATGGCGGCTTCCCGCTCTTGCCTTCGTCCTCCGCCTACAAAATGGTGGTTTTCCCGCGCTTGGCGGTCTTCACCCACTGGCTGCAATGGCGTTTGGCGTGCCGCTGCTGCTCCCCTTTCCCAGCGGTTAGTAACTCCCCCGACGCTGTCTCCGCTTCACCGCGGCTCCCTCGGGCATTCGCGCTTCCCCGATGTCGCGCCTCGCAGCCCTTCTTGCAGCCCGGTTATTAGCACCGGCTGCGTTTGCCTTCACCGCGGCCCGCGCGCCTTCAGTCGCCCCAGACGCTGCGCCTTTTTGGCCCGAAAGCGGCCCGGCCCTTATCACCAGCCGCGATCGATGTCCCCGTGCTGCGCCTTTCGGCCCGAATGCGGCCCGGCCCTTATCTCCGGTCGCGATCGATCTCACCGCCCTTATTCCTCCGTCTTCCTCCCCCCCGTCTGTACAGCCAACGCGGCCGACTTTCTGCTCGCGTCGCTGACCGGCTTACCCAGCACCGAGGTAGAAAGAAGATAGCTGACTGCCGCTGATGGAGGCTTCGAGTTCAGGATGTCTTCTGCACTCCGGGTTCTCAATGCCTGCCGTGCGACGTGTCTTCCAGCAGGGTGATGAGGGTGGATGCCTCTCTTCGACGCCCGTTCTGTGGACGAAGCCGCCGTGGATATAAACTGCCGCAGGGTAAGAATCGGACTCGTCGCCACTGTTAAGTCTGTGTGTTCCAGTTGTATTAAGATTAATTACTGACACAGACTACAAGAATAAAGTTCAACAGGTCTTTACTAGTTGGAGGTCAGGACTATACTAAATACAATATCACTACACAGTACTTATATACTGGTGGTCACCACCGGTATCTATATATATAAAGCGGCTCTTCTGTCTGTCCCGATGTCTGTCTGTCCGTTCTCTATACGTTTGAAAGTTACAGAGCGTACCGACGCGCGCGTCGCCTCAAAAGAAAGCTTACGATTCCGGACCGGTCATAGGCGTATTTACATTTCGGCCGGACAAAAATCCCGCCCGCGGTATCCCAAAAACGTTCAGCGTTCCGCTCATTAGCATCTCATTAGCGACCGTGTGACGTCGAGGTCCACCAATCGGACGGTGGGTTCCTTCCTACAGTTGAGTGTCGAGTGACTCGACGATTGACCAATCCTACGCTTTGGTGACCTGACCGGTCGACCAATCGGTGCGTGTGTGGGCGGGCCTTATCCTTCTGAACCGAGGTGAGTGGCCGCCATCTTGATTTTTCACAATTTTTTCCCCCACACTTTCTGTGTGTTAGGGAACTAAGGTAAATATTTTAATGATGTGTTAGGGAATTAAATAACAATTTAATAGGGGGGGGAGAGCCTCGGGAAATCGCGGGGGGGGGGGAAGAGCCTCGGGAAATCGCGGGGGGGGGAGAGCCTCGGGAAATCGCGGGGGGGGGAGCGCCTCAGGAAATCGCGGGGGGGGAGAGCCTCGGGAAATCGCGGGGGGGAGAGCCTCGGGAAATCGTGGGGGGGGGGAGAGCCTCGGGAAATCGCGGGGGGGGGGGAGAGCCTTGGTAAATCGCGGGGGGTGGCGAGCCTCGGGAAATCGCGGGGGGCTCGCGCCGCCCGCACTGACCGCGCATGCGCCGCCCGCACTGACCGCGCATGCGCCGCCCCCACTGACCGCGCATGCGCCGCCCGCCCGCCCACAGCGGCCGTCCATCAGCCACGCGATACGCGGGGGACCTCAGCTCCGGACCTCAGGCGCTAGGCAGGGGGAGGGGCCGGAGAGAGGGACAGAGGGGAGTGGGGGAGGGGAGGGAGTGGGGGAGGGGAGGGGGTGGGGGAGGGTAGGTGTGGGGGTGGGGGAGGGAGGGAGGGAGACGGGGGAGGGAGGGAGGGAGACAGGGGAGGAAGGGAGAGGAGGGGAGGGGAGGGAGAGAGGGGAGGGGAGGGAGGGATAGGACAGGGAGAGGACATGACAGGGAGAGGGGGGACACACAGGGGCAGGGAGACCAAGCGCCCCAAAATTGCCCTCGCAACGCGGGGCTCCCCAGCTAGTTACATATACAGCAGCCAGAGAAAGTAGTACATCTCTTAAGGTGGAACAGGCTTAAGTTCTCTTAAGGTGGAACAGGTTACATACACCACAATGATATATGTCCAAGTCAGGATGGTGTGTAACTTGGAGGCAACCTTTAATGTCACACTGTTGGGTTTATGTTTGCTACTCAAATAGGCTCCATCCAGACGGCATAACATTCATTTTTTTTAAATAAAGAGTGACAGCTTTTTAAAAGGGCACTGCTTTTTTAAATGTGTTAAAGAAAGAAAGGACTTGCCTTTATACAGCGCCTTTCATAACCTCAGGACTTCCCAAAGTGCTTTACAGCCAATGATAATATTTGTTTGCAAACATTTGATGCAACAATGTAAATGACGTAGAGTGGACCGTCCATCACGCTCAGCTCACACCATCGCTACTGAAGTGCTGCTCAGCTCAGGGCTGTTTCCACCAAGAAAAAAACAAATCACAGGACGACCCCACAGAAAGATTCCACTCAGCTCGCCTGTGCTCTTCAACTGGAGCTGTTTAATCCTATTTCTCTGCTCTTTGCCTGCATCCCTATTGTATTCTTCCTTTTCAAACACTGGTTCAATTCCCTTCTTTAACCTCTTCCACAATAGCTGTTCCATGTTCGGCTATCCTTCTTTGTGAAATATAATATTTCAGCTTTCCCTTTCGTTCTTCTAATAATAATCCTGAGTCTATGTTAATGAACCAACCAATGGAACCAATGGGGGGGGGATTTTAACCCACAGAAACGGTTGGGTTGGGGTCGGGTGGGAGATCAAAGTGTTAAAAATCTGAAAACCCGACCAGAACCTGCTTCCAGTTTCAATGGAGGTGGGACAGGTGACGGACAGCCACCCCTCTCCCAGGAGGTGGTCACCCATTTAAATATTATAATGAGGCTAGCATGCCTCAGATTTAACCACCATTTAAAATTTAACAGTAGCTGGTTGGGTTTTGCAGGCCTTGTGAAATCCACCAGCTGAAGTAAGGCAAGGACTGCTGGATCCAGGAGGTAAATGCCTTTACACTGGATTCAGCGTCTCTGCCTCACCCAGCCCTCATGATTGGAGACACACCCCCCGGCCTCAGGTTCCCTCCACAAGGCTTCAGCACCCACCCCACCCCCCCTCCATGCTCCTCCAGCCCCAGATGTCATCTACCTCTCCCCCATGCTCCACCGGCCCCCCCAATGTTATCTGACTCTCCCCCCCATGCTCCTCTGGCCCTCTGATGATGCTGTTCCGGCCCACATCCCCACTTCTCCGGCTCTCTGATCAGCCGCTCCGGCCCCCGATCTGCTCCCAACCAACAGGCCCCGCCCTGCTCTTCTGACCAGCCATTCCAGCCCTCGATCTGCTCCTGACGGCCCCCCCACCCCTTGCTCCTCCGGCTTTCCGATCAGCCACTCTGGCCCCTGCTCCTCTGGCCCTCTGATCTACTCCAGACACCACCCCACCCCTGTTCCTCTGGTCCCCGATCTGCTCCAGACGCCCCCTGCTCCTCCAGCCCTCCCCATGCTCCTCCATCTCCCCACAACTACCCACCCCCGGCCCCCACGCAATCCCTCCCTCCCTCCTCTCTGCAGCCTAGTGCCACAGGCCTCCCTACCCGCAGCCAGCCAGTCTCTCCATCTTTAAATTTGACAGGGCCTGTGGGAAACCCGTTAATATAGCATTTTGGACACATGGACAGAACCATTATCATCATCATTCTTCCTACGTCATTGAGGCACATAAGGCAGTAACAAATCAGTACCATTCCCTTCTGTCTTGGGCTTTTACCTCCAGCTCATGTAGTTGCAAGTGCACTTTCATTGCATTTATTGTAACTCCTCTTGATCAACCTCTAGCTCTTTGTCTCATGGTTTCCATTTCCATGTTTGCTTAGGAATTTTAACCCACACAGGACGGGTGGGAAGTAAAAAAATGTTACATTTCAAACCCGACCCCAACCCACCTCCAAGCCGCCTACATCCAGTTTTAACGGAGGCGGGTCGGGGGCAGGCAACCAATCCGCTCTCAGGAGGCGGGTAGGTCTGTAATAGCTTTTAAGGGCACTGTGTGCCGCCATTTTAACAGGATTTTTATTTTTAACTCATGTCAGCCGGGTTTCCCGGGGCTTAGGAAACCCGGCAGGTTAAAGGCAGTGAGAAGAGCTGGATCCATGAGGTAAGTGCATTTACAGCACTGTTTGTGGGCTGGAAGAGCAGGAATGCTTCCTCCAAGCACCAGAAGCTAACCTCTTTACAGACCCCGCAATCGGAGCGCCCTCCCTCCTGCAATCTCCGACTCCTCCATCTCCGCGATCTCCGACTCTCTCCATCCTCCCCAATGTCCACCCTCCCCCCCCACGATCTTCACGATCTTCCCCGAACTCGATCTGAAGAGCCCAACCTCGATCTTTGCAGTGAAATTGTCCATTCCAATCACATACTGAGTCCATAACAGTGTTTCTCCCACATCTCTCTGTTGGGCCTCGAGGAATCAGTAAAACAGTAATGAGCCTTTTATTTGCAGTGACAGTACTTCCAGGAGCAGTAAGCTGATCCACACGATGAATCACCTAGTGTAGCATAAAAAGACAAATGAGTAAAATATTAGTAATTAGGCATTTTGTGGACTGTTGCATTGTTTTGTGTATGTTTATCTTTTGTTGTAACAACAGCTTACAACGTAATTTGTTCATAATAACCATTTAAATAAAATACAGCTTAATAATTAGATGTCGAAATCAGTGCTTGACAAGTAAATCTATCCAACTCTGACTCTTTTCAGAATAATTTAATTAGATATTCTACGTCCACTATTTTTAATGTATTTTATTTTCTATTCAATGGGATTGAGTTATATAGAGATAAATATAAGATACGAATATTGCTGGGGCCACCTGCACAAAGCAACCAGCCAGGTTTAAAGGTAGAAGTGTAAAGTTAGATATTTATCGTAAAGATTGTTCAACTATCTTGAGAGCCCGGGAGAAATTTTGCAAACTTTCCCTCAGGAGATTCAAAAAGTGAGACAAAGTCCGTGATAGGATCTGTGAAAGGAATGGACTTGGCATGCTCAATAGCCTTTCTCTGTTCCATGCTTTCTTGTGTTCTTATTTCCCCACACCTAACACCTTTCCCAGGCTAAGAGGAGAGGCAGGTCACCTGCTCTGAGGCTATTGTCAGTTCTGCTGTTGTGCCAGTTTCTAGGGGTGACTTTCCCTCATTGTCCTTAGCTTCTCGGAGCAAGGTCCTATGTAGTGAACCATGATTATGAACCCAAGTAGAATATCACATTGAGTGACACTGTACTGTTCTACTGAGCAAAATATGGTGTAAATGAAACAGAGAAGATAGGAGCAGGAGTAGGCCATTCGGCCCCTTGAGCCTGCTCCGCCATTCAATGAGATCATGGCTGATCATCCAAACTCAGTACCCTGTCCCTGCCTTCTCCCCATATCCCTTGATCCCTTTAGCCTTAAGAAATATATCTAACTCCTTCTTGAGTATATTTAGTGAATTGGCCTCCACTGCCTTCTGTGGTAGAGAATTCCACAGGTTCACCACTCTCTGGGTGAAGAAATTCCTCCTCATCTCTGTCCTAGATGGCTTACCCCTTATCCTTAGACTGTGACCCCTGGTTCTGGACTCCCCCGCCATCGGGAACATCCTTCCTGCATCTAGTCTGTCTAGTTTTGTTAGAATTTTATAAGTTTCAATGAGATCCCCTCTCATTCTTCTAATCTCCAGCAAGTATAAGCCCAATCGACCCAATCTCTCCTCATACATCATTCCTGCCATCCCAGATATCAGTCTGGTGAATCTTCGCTGCACTCCCTCCATGGCAAGAACATCCTTCCTCAGATAAGGCGACCAAAACTGCACAAAATATTCAAGGTGTGGTCTCACCAAGGCCCTGTACAACTGCAGCAAGACATCCTTGTTCCTGTACTCGAACCCTCTCGCTATGAAAGCCAATATACTATTTGCCTTCTTAACTGCCTGCTGCACCTGCATGCTTACCTTCAGCGACTGGTGCACAAGGACACCCAGGTCTCGTTGCACTTCCCCATCTCCCAATCTATTGCCGTTCAGATAATAACCTGCCTTCCTGTTTTTGCCGCCAAAGTGGATAACCTCGCATTTATCCACATTATACTGCATCTGCCATGCATCTGCCCAATCAACCAACCTGTCCAAATCATACTGGAGTTTCTCGGCATCCTCCTCACAGCACACGCTCCCACCCAGCTTTGTGTCGTCTGCAAACTTGGAGATATTACATCTAGTTCCCTCGTCTAGATCATTTATATATATTGTCAATAGCTGGGGTCCTAGGACGGATCTTTGCGGTACCCCACTAGTCACTGCTTGCCACTCGGAAAAAGACCCGTTTATTCCAACTCTTTGGTCTGTCAACCAGTTCTCTATCCAAGTCAGTACCTTACCCCCAATCCCATGTGCCTTAACTTTACACGCTAATCTCTTGTGCGGGACCTTATCGAAAGCCTTTTGAAAGTCCAAATACACCACATCCACTGGTTCTCCCTTATCTATTCTACCAGTTACATCCTCAAAAAATTCCAGTAGATTAGTCAAGCACGATTTACCTTTTGTAAATCCATGTTGACTTTGTCCGATCCTGTCACTGTTTTCCAAGTGCTCTGCTATTATATCTTTTATAATGGACTCTAGCATTTTCCCCACTACCGATGTCAGGCTTACTGGTCTATAATTCCCCGTTTTCTCTCTAGCACCTTTTTTGAATAGTGGGGTAACATTTGCTACCCTCCAATCCATGGGAACTGTTACAGAATCTATAGAATTTTGGAAGATGACCAGCAATGCAGCTATTATTTCTAGGGTCACTTCCTTACGTACCCTAGGATGTAGATTATCAGGCGCTGGGGATTTATCGGCCTTCAATCCTGTCAATTTCCCTAACACCATTTCCTTACAAATACTGATTTCATTCAGTTCCTCCCTCTCATTAGACCCTATGTTCCCCGACATCTCTGGGAGATTATTTGTGTCCTCCTTTGTGAAGACAGAACCAAAGTGTGTATTTAATTGGTATGCCATTTCTTTGTTCCCCATTATAAATTCCCCTGATGAATGGACCCAGGTAAGGCCTCAGACCGCGGGTGTCGGCGGGAGGCGCGAGCGGGAAGCTTGAAAAAGCTTCAGAGACCCAGGTAAGGCCTCAGACCGCGGGTGTCGGCGGGAGGCGCGAGCGGGAAGCTTGAAAAAGCTTCAGAGACCCAGGTAAGGCCTCAGACCGCGGGTGTCGGCGGGAGGCGCGAGCGGGAAGCTTGAAAAAGCTTCAGAGACCCAGGTAAGGCCTCAGACCACGGGTGTCGGTGGGAGGCGCGAGCGGGAAGCTTGAAAAAGCTTCAGAGACCCAGGTAAGGCCTCAGACCATGGGTGTCGGCGGGCGGCACGAGCGGGAAGTTTGAAAAAGCTTCAGAGACCCAGGTAAGGCCTCAGACCGCGGGTGTCGGCGGGCGGCGCGAGCGGGAAGCTTGAAAAAGCTTCAGAGACCCAGGTAAGGCCTCAGACCGCGGGTGTCGGCGGGAGGCGCGAGCGGGAAGCTTGAAAAAGCTTCAGAGAGCCAGGTAAGGCCTCAGACCGCGGGTGTCGGCGGGAGGCATGAGCGGGAAGCTTGAAAAAGCTTCAGAGACCCAGGTAAGGCCTCAGACCGCGGGTGTCGGCGGGAGGCGCGAGCGGGATGCTTGAAAAAGCTTCAGAGTCCCAGGTAAGGCCTCAGACCGCGGGTGTCGGCGGGAGGCGCAAGCGGGAAGCTTGAAAAAGCTTCAGAGACCCAGGTAAGGTGTATCAGTCTCCAGTCTCGGACCTCAGAGGGAAGGAGAGAGGTAAAAAGTAATCCAAGTGTGACGTCACCAGAAAGCGGGCAAGTGATTGGTTGGTGAGTATTTCTCTCTTTTGAAGCTTAAACTCTGGTTTCTAGAATCGGGGCAGAGGGTATTTAAGAATAATATTAATAAATTTAATTAATTACATAGAATGGGAGAACAGGTGATGTGTTGCTGCTGCAATATGTGGGAGCTGGTGGACACCATTGATGCTCACGGTGATCACATTTGCAGTAAGTGTTGGCTGCTCGAGGAATTCCGGCTCCGTGTTAAAGAGCTGGAGTCCGAGCTTCAAACACTGAGACACATCAGGGAGGGGGAGAGTTACCTGGACTCTGTGTATCAGGAGGTAGTCACACCAATTAGATTAATTAATTCAGATGTAGTCCGTGGCCAGGGTCAGGATGGTGTGACTAGAAGTGAGGCAGGTACGGGGATCCAGGAGGTAGTGTTGGAGGAGCCGCAGCCCTTGCTCTTGTCCAACAGGTTTGAGGCTCTTACTCCCTGTGAGGATGGGAACGGGGACTGCGGGGAGGATGAGCAACCCGGCCACAGCACCGTGGAGCGGGGGGCCATTTAAGTGGGGGGAGATAAAAGAAATGTTGTAGTGGTAGGGGATAGTATCGTTAGGGGGATAGATAGAGTTCTTTGCAGCCGTGAGCGAGAGTCCCGAAGGCTGTGTTGCCTGCCCGGTGCCAGGGTTAAGGACATCTCCTCTGGGCTGGAGAGAAACTTGGAGTGGGAGGGGGAGGATCCAGTTGTCGTGGTCCATGTTGGTACCAACGACATAGATAGGACAAGGAAGGAGGTTCTGCTGAGGGAGTTTGAGCAGCTAGGGGTCAAATTAAAAAGCAGAACCACAAGGGTAATAATCTCTGGATTACTATCTGAGCCACATGCAAATTTGGCTAGGGTAAATAAAATTAGAGAGTTAAATACGTGGCTCAAAGCCTGGTGTGGGAGAAATGGGTTTTGCTTCCTGGGACACTGGCATCAGTACTGGGACAGGAGAGAGCTGTTCCGTTGGGACGGACTTCACTTGGCCAGTGCTGGGACTGGAGTCCTGGCGAATCGAATAACTAGGGCTGTAGAGAGGGCTTTAAACTAATTAGTAGGGGGGAGGTTTTAAGAGAGCGAAAAATAAAAATGACAGTGGAGAAGGCAATAGAGCAAGGTAGCAGTGGGAGAATTAAAAACCAGAGCATGTCAGGAAGGGACAGAATGTATAATGATAAAGGTAAAGTAGTAAAAGAGGTAAAAGCAGGAATAAATTGTCAGAAAACATATTTGAAAGTTTTTTATCTGAATGCACGCAGCATTCGTAACAAAATTGACGAGTTGACGGTACAAATAACTACACATGGGTATGATCTGGTGGCCATTACGGAAACATGGTTGCAAGATAATCATGACTGGGAACTAAACATACAAGGGTATTTGACAATTAGGAAGGACAGACAGGAAGGAAAGGGAGGTGGGATTGCTATGTTAATCAAGGATGGAATCACTGCAATAGTCAGAAATGATATTGGGTCAAAGGATCAGGATAGTGAAATAGTTTGGGTGGAGATAAGGAATAAGAAGGGGAAAAAGTCACTAGTGAGCGTATTCTATAGGCCTCCTAACAGTGGCAACTCTGTTGGTCGGAGTATAAATCAGGAAATAGTTGGGGCTTGTAATAAGGGAACAGCTATAATCATGGGGGATTTTAACTTTCATATTGACTGGACTAATCAAATTGGGCATGGCAGCCTTGAGGAAGAGTTCATAGAGTGTATTAGGGACGGGTTCCTTGAGCAGTATGTAACTGAACCAACCAGGGGGCAGGCAATCTTAGATCTGGTCCTGTGTAATGAAACAGGATTAATAAAAAATGTCCTAGTAAAGGATCCCCTTGGAATGAGTGACCATAACATGGTTGAATTCCAAATTCAGTTTGAGGGTGAGAGAGTTGGATCTCAAACCAGCATACTGAGCTTAAATAAAGGAGACTATGAAGGTATGAGAGTAGAATTGACTAAAGTGGACTGGGAAAACAAATTAAAGTGTAAGACGGTACAAGAGCAGTGGTCTACATTCAAGGAGATATTTCACATCTTTCAAGATAAATATATTCCACTGAGGAAAAAGGGGAGTAAAAGAAAAGACAGCCATCCGTGGCTTAGTAAAGTAAGAAAGGATAGTATCCGACTGAAAACAAGGGCATATAAAGTAGCCAAATCTAGTGGGAGGATAGAAGATTGGGAAGCATTTAAAAGCCAGCAAACAATAGCTAAAAGATTAGTTAAGAAAGGGAAGATAGATTATGAAAGTAAATTAGCAAAAAATATAAAAACAGATAGCAAGAGTTTCTACAGCTATATAAAAAGAAAAAGGGTGGCTAAAGTGAACGTTGGTCCCTTAGAGGATGGGACCGGAAAACTAGTGGTGGGGAACATGGAGATGGCAAAGACGTTGAACAAATATTTTGTATCAGTCTTTACAGTAGAGGACACTAAAAATATCCCAACACTGGACAAACAGGGGGCAATGGGGGGGAGGAGCTAAAGATGATTAAAATCACTAAGGAGATGGTACTCAGTAAAATAATGGGACTTAAGGCGGATAAATCCCCCGGACCTGATGGCCTACATCCTAGGGTCTTGAGAGAAGTGGCGGTAGGGATTGTGGATGCATTGGTGATTATTTTCCAGAACTCCCTGGACTCAGGAAAGGTCCCGGCAGATTGGAAAACTGCTAATGTAACACCCTTATTTAAGAAGGGAAGTGGACAAAAAGCTGGAAACTATAGACCAGTTAGCCTAACATCTGTGGTTGGCAAAATGTTGGAGTCCATTATTAAGGAAACAGTAACAGAGCATTTGGATAAACATAATTTAATAGGACAGAGTCAGCATGGTTTTATGAAGGGGAAGTCATGTTTGATAAATTTGCTCAAATTCTTTGAGGATGTAACATACAGGGTGGATAAAGGGGAACCAGTGGATGTAGTGTATTTGGACTTCCAAAAGGCATTTGACAAGGTTCCACACAAAAGATTACTGATCAAGATAAGAAATCACGGGATTGGCAGTAATATAGAAAATAGGAACAGGAGTAGGCCATTCGGCCCTTCGAGCCTGCTCCACCATTCAACGAGATCATGGCTGATCATCCAAAGCCTAGCACCCGGTCCCTACACCGACAGCCATCCCACCCAAGCCCTATCTCCATAACCCCGCGTATTTAATCCCCCCTAACACTAAAGGCCAATTTTTATCATGGCCAATCAACCTAACCCGCACATCTTTGGACTGTGGGAGGAAACCGGAGCACCCGGAGGAAACCCACGCAAACACGGGGAGAATGTGCAAACTCCACACAGACAGTCACCCGAGGCCAGATTTGAACCCGGGTCCCTGGCGCTGTGAGGCAACAGCGCTAACCACTGTGCCACCGTGCTGGCATGGGTGGAAGATTGGCTATCTAACAGAAAACAAAGAGTTGGGATAAATGGTTCATTCTCGGGCTGGCAATCAGTAACTAGTGGTGTTCCACAGGGGTCAGTGCTGGGACCCCAACTCTTTACAATCTATATTAACGATTTGGAGGAAGGGACCGAGTGCAACATATCCAAGTTTGCCGACGATACAAAGATGGGAGGGAAAGCAATGAGTGAGGAGGACATAAAAAACCTGCAAAAGGACATAGACAGGCTAAGTGAGTGGGCAGAGATTTGGCAGATGCAATATAATGTTGGAAAGTGTGAGGTTATGCACTTTGGCAGAAAAAATCAAAGAGCAAGTTATTATCTAAATGGAGAGAAACTGCAAAGTGCTACAGTACAAAGGGATCTGGGGGTCCTGGTGCATGAAACACAAAAAGTTAGTATGCAGGTGCAGCAGGTGATCAGGAAGGCCAATGGAATCTTGGCTTTTATTGCAAGGGGGATGGAGTATAAAAACAGGGAAGTCTTGCTGCAGTTATACAGGGTATTGGTGAGGCCACACCTGGAATACTGCGTGCAGTTTTGGTTTCCATATTTCAGAAAAGATATACTTGCTCTCGAGGCGGTTCAGAGAAGGTTCACTCGGTTGATTCCGGAGATGAGGGGGTTGACGTATGAGGAAAGGTTGAGTAGGTTGGGACTCTACTCATTGGAGTTCAGAAGAATGAGAGGCGATCTTATCGAAACATATAAGATTGTGAGGGGGCTTGATCGAGTGGATGCGGGGAGGATGTTTCCACTGATGGGTGAGACTAGAACTAGGGGGCATAATCTAAGAATAAGGAGCTGCGCTTTCAAAACTGAGGTGAGGAGAAACTTCTTCACTCAGAGGGTAGTAAATCTATGGAATTTGCTACCTCAGAGAGCTGTGGAAGCTGCAACATTAAATAAATTTAAAACGGAGATAGACAGTTTCCTAGCAGATAAGGGAATTAGGGGTTACGGGGAGAGGGCAGGGAAGTGGACGTGAGTCTAGATTCGGATCAGTCATGATCCTATTGAATGGCGGAGCAGGCCCGAGGGGCCGTATGGCCTACTCCTGCTCCTACTTCTTATGTTCTTATGTTCTTATGTAATGAGCTATTATTTGACCAAATAATAGCCTCCTACGGTATGTATAATTCTATATATATTGTACAAAAAATTTATGTTTTTGAGCCATTGTGACTGTAATTTTCAACATTCTGCAATGGCTGACACAAGGCTTGTTCATGACCAAACACCTTTACAATTTTTTCCTGCAGTAACAAGCAGGTAGATGATGTTCAGATCTGGAAAGGAACAGGTAGGTCCTTGTGATCCTCTGTTTCCTGGTTTTCCCTCCAAATGTCGGGCAAAGGGTTTGTTGCACGTTACAGCTGCCAAAGGCAAATGTTACTTCATAGCCACACCAAAATGATTTTTAATAAAATAAAATAGGGCATTTCTTACCCTTTTTCTTGTTTGTGCTTAACAAAAACTACAGGAGTGTTATGGAGGTTCAGAAGGCCTGATTTTAACCCTGTCCACCCAAAGGGCCTACAACCGGTATAGGACCCTGATTTGCATCGTAAAGCAGGCGGCCTGTTCGCCTGTTTACAGGCCTGCTTGACTATGGCATCAGGTGGGCCATGGGCATCAATGGGGCAGCTGAGGTGCTCCACCATCCCCCCCCCACCCCCTCCCCCCCCCCCGACTTTGAATTCTTGGTCACTCATTTCTCAGGCGCAAAATGGATGGTTATGAGTTGAATTTCTCCCCCAAGCTCTGTGAAAGATTGGAAGTGAATATGGATTATATCTGCGTGGAGTCTCTGTAGACAATTGAAATAAGCTTTGCCAAATCAATTCATGCAGGTGCCACTACTCTAAGGTGTGTTGTACTTGGTGAGACAAAATTTGTCTTCAAACTCGATAATTTAAATAATGAATTTGATGATTAAAGGGGAGAAATCCTTACATTTAAATGCAATATTCAAAAGCTATGGGGAGCCGTTTGTGAACAATGGCATACTTTAAGTGTTAGGCCATCGATCTTCTTTAATTTGTTGAAAGATAATCCAGGTAGGCAAGGGTATTGCTTCTTGGCACTGCTGGAGCCCGACTGCAACAACATCTTAATCATGTAACATTTGGCACTGTGCAAAGACACAACTCATGGCATTGCTGCATGCTGTGGGAAAGCAAGCTGCCAAGTCAACTCTCTCCCTGACTCATAGCATCCGGGTGTGAATAGCTGCTGAATAAACAAGCTGAGGTAATCTGTACTTGTACAATACATATATATACTGAGAAACTGATAGAAAATATTTGTTCCAAGCATTACTTGTGATCTTTTAGAAACTGTCCGTCTTCACTGTCATAACCAGTCAAGTGACCACCTCAGGTCTTCCTCCATTAGGGTTCCCAACCCTCCTGGTTTGGACTGGAGTCTCCCGACCCTGCTGCTGACAACTCAGGAGAAAAGTTTATTGTATGACCAGTTCGCGTATGCGCATTGGTGCTGTGGTCTGTCTCCCTGCTGCTGCTGTGGTCTGTCTCTCCCCGCGCTGTGGTCTGTCTGCCTCTCCCCGCGCTGCGGTCTGTCTGCCTCTCCCCGCGCTGCGGTCTGTCTGTCTCTCCCCGCGCTGTGGTCTGTCTGCCTCTCCCCGCGCTGTGGTCTGTCTGCCTCTCCCCGCGCTGTGGTCTGTCTGTCTCTCCCCGCGCTGTGGTCTGTCTGTCTCTCCCCGCGCTGTGGTCTGTCTGCCTCTCCCCGCGCTGCGGTCTGTCTGCCTCTGCGCTGTGGTCTGCCTCTCCCCGCGCTGCGGTCTGTCTGCCTCTCCCCGCTCTGCAGTCTGTCTGCCTCTCCCCACGCTGCAGTCTGTCTGCCTCTCCCTGCGCTGCGGTCTGTCTGCCTCTCCCTGCGCTGCGGTCTGTCTGCCTCTCCCCGCACTGCGGTCTGTCTGACTCTCCCCGCACTGCGGTCTGTCTGCCTCTCCCCACGCTGCAGTCTGTCTGCCTCTCCCTGCGCTGCGGTCTGTCTGCCTCTCCCCGCACTGCGGTCTGTCTGACTCTCCCCGCACTGCGGTCTGTCTGCCTCTCCCCACGCTGCGGTCTGTCTGCCTCTCCCTGCACTGCGGTCTGTCTGCCTCTCCCCGCGCTGCGGTCTGTCTGCCTCTCCCCGCACTGCAGTCTGTCTGCCTCTCCCTGCGCTGCGGTCTGTCTGCCTCTCCCCGCGCTGCGGTCTGTCTGCCTCTCCCCGCACTGCGGTCTGTCTGCCTCTCCCCGCACTGCAGTCTGTCTGCCTCTCCCCGCACTGCAGTCTGTCTGCCTCTCCCCGCACTGCAGTCTGTCTGCCTCTCCCTGCGCTGCGGTCTGTCTGCCTCTCCCTGCGCTGCGGTCTGTCTGCCTCTCCCCGCGCTGCGGTCTGTCTGCCTCTCCCAGCACTGCGGTCTGTCTGCCTCTCCCCGCACTGCGGTCTGTCTGCCTCTCCCCGCACTGCAGTCTGTCTGCCTCTCCCCGCGCTGCGGTCTGTCTGTCTCTCCCTGTGCTGCAGTCTGTCTGCCTCTCCCTGCGCTGCGGTCTGTCTGCCTCTCCCCGCGCTGCGGTCTGTCTGCCTCTCCCCGCACTGCGGTCTGTCTGCCTCTCCCCGCACTGCGGTCTGTCTGCCTCTCCCCACACTGCAGTCTGTCTGCCTCTCCCCGCGCTGCGGTCTGTCTGTCTCTCCCTGTGCTGCGGTCTGTCTGCCTCCCCCCGCGCTGTGGTCTGCCTCTCTCTGCGCGTGCTGCGGTCGGTCCATCTCTCCCCGCGCTGTGGTCGGTCCGTCTCTCCCTGCACTGCAGTCCGTCTCTCCCCGCGCTGCAGTCGGTCTCTCCCCGTGCTGCGGTCCGTCTCTCCCTGCGCTGCGGTCGGTCTCTCCCCGCGCTGTGGTCGGTCCGTCTCTCCCCGCGCTGCGGTCGGTCTCTCCCTGTGCTGCGGTCCGTCTCTCCCCGTGCTGCGGTCCATCTCTCCCCGTGCTGCGGTCCGTCTCTCCCTGCGCTGCGGTCGGTCTCTCCCCGCGCTGTGGTCCATCTCTCCACACACTACGGTCGGTCTCTCCCTGCGCTGCGGTCCGTCTCTCCCTGCGCTGCGGTCCGTCTCTCCCTGCGCTGCGGTCGGTCTCTTCCCGCGCTGCGGTCGGTCTCTCCCTGCGCTGCGGTCGGTCTCTCCCTGCACTGCGGTCGGTCTCTCCCCGCGCTGCAGTCCGTCTCTCCCCGCGCTGCGGTCTGTCTCTCCCTGCGCTGCGGTCCGTCTCTGGGGGTTGAGGGAGGGATGGAGAATGGGGGATCACAGCCTGACTCAGACAGTCGCATCTTCCTGTATGGAGGATAGGGTTGCCAACTCTGGTGCAGGGACAAGTGCAAACTGTTACTCTTTTTTACATCCTCCTTTGTTGTGATTTCTTATTTGCATTCGGTACTCCATTTTGAAATTCAGTTTAAACGTCATTCAGGAGTTATGGGAAGGTTTGGGTGACAAGCAGCCCTGAGATTCAAACTCACCGACTGCTGATTGGGAGGTTGGTGCTATTACCACTTGATGCACCAGCCAATTTTTATTTGGCTTGCCATTCATTGTGTAGTTTCCCTGTGTATTTTCTTCTCACTCCCCTTCCATCATGACCAATTTGCCCATCCGATTTTCTTTGTTTGGAGAACAGAAGAAAGCACATTGCTTCCCCTGTCTACCGGTAGCCTGTCGGCACAATATCACCCCATGCTTGGCCTACAGATGTTTTTAGTGGTAAATGAACTTCAATAAAAGTCAGTGTTCTCCCTAGATGAATTGTTTTCTCTCTGTAGGTCATTTCGTGTAGCAACAAGATCTGATAAAATGCCAAACACTAATGACAGCCTAATTTGTGTCCCACTAAGGAGGTTATTAATCAGCTTTTACATCTTTAAGATCTGTGCAGTGAAAAATAGGATTTTTTTTCTCCCGTTTGTTTTTTTTGGTCAGTTTGCTCTCTTGCTCTCCATAAGGCGCTGATTCATTTTTGCGGTCCCCGGCCATCCCGCAATACCTCATCCAAGCGGACAATCGCCATGTGTGAGGCCTGTGGGTGAGTATGAGTTAGCTATTGTTTCATGAGGGGAATCATCACAGCAAAGTCCAATCCGTCGCAGGCATGCATACACTCATACCTTTGAGCAGGGGATATTGAACAGCAGCTAAAACACTGGTTGATCTTTTCCCCCCCTAACCCAAGGCTACTGAGGCTAATTACATCGCCCTTACCGCCATCCCAGCCAACATCAGCTATTTCAACACAGACTGGAGATTAATTCTGGGACCTTCCTGATCTGTGTGACTCTGTTAATAATCCCATTACTAATGTGACCCATCAAAGCAGATAAAGAATAAGGCTGGAATTTTCTGGGGGGTCAACGGCCACGCGCCCTTCCCAATGTCAGGTCTGTCAGCGCTGAGCAGACCCAACATGCAGCGGCGGGGGACCCAATTCAGGTAATTAGTGGCTTGTTTAGAGCCACTTTTTGCATTTGACAGCTCGTCCACAGGATCCATGCTGGTCGTGGACCACGCCTGTGAAGCTGAGGTGGGAATTCAGTGGCCATTGAATCAGCTGTTGAGTTGACAGTTTCAAATGTACAGTAAAAGCTCCCGCCTTACAAAGATATCTTCCCTCAGCCATAAGCTCTTCCTCACTGCATTTCAACAACGGATTCAACATGCTGCAAGTCTTTACATAAGTTTCCATCCAGTCTGAGCTCATTACCTCTCTCATCATTGACAGATCGCTTCTGCCATCTATTCCATCAGCATGGATGCTCTTTATACTCTCTCACCTTGGTCCTCAGAATCCCACCACGATCAGCCCCAAGACCAGCAGCACCAGGCACACCAGCAGCACCAACAACAACGCCAACCTTCTCCGCAATCACCTGATGCTGCACAGGATACAGGGCATCAGCACCCGACCACATTATTGCCTGGGAGGCCAGGAATGGCCTCAGCATGGCCAGATTTACTTCACTTGACCCTGTACACCCTGGCTGGCTGCCACATGATGCGCCAGGTTGGCACCACCCTACACCAACACCATAAAGCATCCCTACAATGCCCAAGTCATTTCTTTCACACTCATCACCATTGCAGGGGTTACCATTATGTCTCACCATTTACTGCAACTCACTAAGCCACTTCCAAAGGTGTATACAACTCTGTCCAAGAAAGCAAAGTGTTGAAAATAAAGGTTTCAATGTTTGACACCACATTAGCAGAAACTTTACATGCACATTGCATAAAACACCCAAGTGGCTACACTTGTGTGTTGTTAGTTGGTATGATTGGACTAGGATGAGGGTGAGTGTGATGGGTGGTTAATGAGATGGGGATGTGATAATGTAGATAGAGAGGGATGGGTGGAGGTGCAAGGTAAGTTGGTGTAAGGATGTCCAGGAGTAGGGTAGGGAAGACCAAGAGATGGGGATGTGATGAGAGGCACAGCAGGATGAGGTTGAGTGTGGTTTTGTACTAACGTTTTGTGATATATTAAGATCATTGAAACGTTTGCAGCACTGCAGCCAGGTCCACTTGACCGCATCTCTGCTTGTGCCCTCCTCTGCAATGTGCAACCAGGCTGTGTTGATCTCCTGGGGAGGTCTCTTCCACCCATGGGAAGGGAAGAGAACCTTCCTGCCTGCTGTGACTCCCTCCATAAGCAAGGGATGCAGCCCTGCACCTCTGTACAGTGATTGTCAGTGTTCGCAGCACCTCAATGCTCTAGAACACTGACAGCACAAATGTCAAAATAAAGTTGGCCATGGTACCTTTAAGGAAACCGGCTGATGACCCATCATGAAATGACATCACCAGACCCGCTTCCTCTAATTGGACCGGGAAATGCGCTGGGCGGGCTTAGTAAACCCCATCAAGGGAAATTCATTTCACAGAGTGGGCTGGAGCCGGCAGTGGGGTCGGGACCCACCACCGACGTCGCCTGCCACGAACCCATCGAGGTATGCAAAATCCCGGCCTGAATTTTTGTTTGTACTGGACTTTCTTCCTTCCAGCAGATGGTGCTGTTGCACATTGTAAATCCCATTTTGACTGCAAGTTCCCTCCCTTTTGAATTTGCAAGCCAATTGGAAATGGTCTTATGGGGGAGGGGGGGTGGTGGAGTAAATAGAAAACTGTGATAAAAGAGATCTGAAGTCTATCTAAGTTTAATATATTTCACAGATGTTGGTTCCACAGTAACACCAGAGCAGTGCATAGATTCTGGTGTACAGAGGTGTTTATATTGGAGTTACTAGCTGGAGATCAGTAATGTGAAGAATTGTTATGTTAATCTCCTACATAGAGGATTGGTAAGATGTAGACGTGTCTGCATTTTCTATACAGCAAGCTGCGGACCTCACCCAGATCATTGGAGGAACTGCTGAGTAGAGGATACATACTTCACCGCAAAGATGTTAGAAGATTACAAAGTGGCTGCTCGCACACATTCTCCCAGCACACACACAGTTCCTACCTATGAGTTGACTGAGGCACAAGTCCTGGGAGCTACTGCAGTTGATCCATATCTACTGTCTTCCTCAGATAGGAATTGGTGCAAGAATTAGGGAGAATAAACAATAAAGCAAAAAATAACCAAAACAAATCATAACATTCAAATGGAAAAATCCTTTTCATTGCCGCTAATTGCTGAGGAAGCAGGATAGTAATACTGTTTTTTGCATTTCAACACAAATTCAATGGAAATGAAGAAAAAAGAAAATGTGTTGCATTTTCACACAGAGTATCCTGTCTTTAATG
This sequence comes from Somniosus microcephalus, assembly GCF_052327205.1. Classification (NCBI taxonomy): domain Eukaryota; kingdom Metazoa; phylum Chordata; class Chondrichthyes; order Squaliformes; family Somniosidae; genus Somniosus; species Somniosus microcephalus. Next base: position 222,494,146 of record NC_140987.1, read on the forward strand.
CAGAGATACTCACAAACTCTTTGTCAAGGGCCACAGTCCAGTGCATCGGCTTGTTCGGGGGCCACTCTCAGTTCCAGCATAAATCAATACCATGCGCTTAATATTTTTAACTTTTGCATGTTTCTCTCCCCTGAATCCCAATCCCACCAACGTTTTTAAATATTCGTCAATGACGTCATCAGGTCATCAGGACTCGACAGCAATTTTTATTTGATGGCCTCTGCACGGCTCATGTAGCCACGGTGTTGATATGGCTGGTCCAATTAAGCTTGTTTGTTGGTAGATTTTGATGGTGGAAGGCTCAGTGTTTGTGTTGATGTTGAAAGTCAGAGGGAACAGGCTGGGATTTCTCTTGCTCAAGATGGCCATTACCTGGCACATATCTGGTGCTAATGTTCATTCCCACTTGTCAGCCCAAGCCTGGATGTTACCCAGGTTCTGCTGGACTGGGTTGTTTTGCGCTATAAATAACTCGTGCTATACCTGTTATGTTTGGCACTAAGTGAAAATATTCTAATAGCCAGAATTGACATTGCTCACCATAATAAACACAAAAACGGATTTCCCAAAAGTTAGAAATTGAAATATTTTAACTTTAACAGATTTCCATGAGGGGTAGCATGTATCATGTTGAAAAAAGTGAGGTAAAATAAATAACACTCATATCACAAGGAACATATGTTCACTGTACTTTGTCAGCCTTTCTAACCAGCATGTAAATTGGATCATTGTTCCACTACTGCCAAACTACATGAATTATTATATTAACAAGGTCAAGAAATTCAGTGTGGGATAAGAAAAGGCCATGTGGACATATGAGTCTGTTCCTTTCAACAGATTATATTAAATTTGGTCTCTCATGAGCTCACGCCCATTCTTTAATTAGGCTGATTAGTCAGAAGGTACAGCCTCCAGGAGGAGATATCTCTGCGAAGTATCTTTCTGATACCTGGAGGTAAACAAGCAAATGCTGAAGCTATTAATCAAACCCTTCAACTTACATTAACCAACCCTGTCTGGGTGCATTCCACAGGTGACTTTCCCACAGCCAACAGCACTGCAGCCAGTGTTTCAGAGTATTCGATCACCAAGACTAACCTTATCCTTATAACCATCAATCCCTTTCCTAATAAATTATTTACCCAGAGCTAATTGACACGGAATTAATAGCTTCAAATAGTCTGTTCCAAAATACTGTTGAAAAAAGTTAAGTTCTAACTACTGATCACATTTGAGGCTTTCCAATTTTATTCTGATCTCTAGTTCTGCGTTCTTAGCTTAAAGTCAATAACCTGTTTACATCAATGTTATCCCTGCTTTTCCAACATTTTAACATCTGGACTATGTCACTTATCAACTGTCTTTTGTCAAATGAGAAGAAGCTCAGCTCTGTTGTCTTTTATCATAAATTAAAGATTCAGAACTCTTCCTAATGCATCCTTTGAAATGTAGAGTGCACAGAATTGCACATCAGATTGAAAACATGGCCTTCCCAATGAGTTATACAGGATTAAACCAAACAGTTTCAATTTATAATCAGCACCTTTGGGTCGATACATCCCAAAGTTCAGTCAGCTTTGTTGATACCTCACTCACATGAGCTAGATATTTTCAATAATCACACCATCATCTCTTCTTTTTCATTTTTGTTGGCGGGCACAAATCCAGTTTAAGTGTATAATTCATACTTGTTGCACCAAAGTGTGTTATCTTACATTTATTTTCAAACAATTCCATCTGTCATTCTTTACTTGATTTGCCTGTATCCATTTGACTTTTAGTGCACTAATAAAATATCCAGCCTTTTCCTTGACTCCTGATCTTAAACTCACTAATACTTGCAGATATGCTGCTCTGTATATTGTAGCAACATTAGTCTAGTGATAGACATCATGTAAATATTATCAATTTTACACCTGTACCTAGATGATGCAAAGGGGATAAAGAAGATCAATAAAGTCCATCTGCCTCTGACATTGCACATCTTCAGTTATTTCCAGCCATTCAAAACCCTTCCTCTACATTACAATTAGCCTCAGTCTGCCCAGACTAGGAGGAGAAAAATGAATCACCCAATATTACTGCTCCTGATTAGTTGGGGTATTCCTGCTGCTGATTGGCAGGTATTTGTACTCCTGATTGCCTGCAGTGACCTATGCTGTGTGTGGACGTGGGTTGTTACAAGATTGCGTTCAGTTGTGATGTGCTCCACAGTTGAATAGCCTACTGATACTCACTAAACCAGGACAAAGCAGCCCGTTTGATTGGCACCCAATCCACCACCTTAAACATTCACTCCCTCCACCACCGGTGTACCGTGTCTGCAGTGTGTACCATCTACAAGATGCACTGCAGCAACTCGCCAAGGCTTCTTTGGCAGCACCTCCCAAACCCGTGACCTCTACCACCTAGAAGGACAAGGGCAGCAGGCGCATGGGAACACCATCACCTGCAAGTTCCCTTCCAAGTTACACACCATCCTGACTTTGAAGTATACCGCCGTTCCTTCATCGTCGCTGGGTCAAAATCTTGGAACCCCTTCCTTAACAGCACTGTGGGAGTACCTTCACCACACGGACTGCAGCAGTTCAAGAAGGCGGCTCACCACCACCTTCTCAAGGGCAATAAGGGATGGGCAATAAATGCTGGCATTGCCAGTGCCGCCCACATCCCAGGAACGAATAAAAAACAATTCAGGCTCACGCATGAAGCATGGCCACTTGGTTGAGCCACTGAAGGGCTGGTGCTGATCATGAAACCGTGCCTCAGAAAGTGTCACTGTATCCGGAAAAAGAAAAATGAACAGGGTGGGGGGTGGTGGGGTGTGGGGGCGGGGAGTCGGGGGAGGAACTGGGAAATAAATTACAGCATGGACTGCAAGGTTCTTGAGGTGGTGGGAGCAAGAAAATGTTATGCAACTGAAAGGCATTAATCAAAGGTGAATAATGTGAGTTGTAAAGTTAGGTAATTACTTTGACCTTTTGCCTTCTGGGTCATAGGGAGTTTGGAGAGCTTACAGAAGATAAAATAAGAGTCCACGATAGGGCAAATTATGCATGGCTTGTGGAAGGAATGAATTTAATAGACCGATGGTCTTTTCTTACTTCTATGCTTTCATATGTTGTTATTTTCTCCCCTGTGCTAGGATGTTTGAAAGGCAACATTGCCTGTCCTGAAAGAGAAAAACAGTTCCAACACACATGGCATTCTAATGCCTTCTGCCAACCCTCACGTTGTGTATTTGACTGTGCTGAATTAATACTAAAGGATTGCTGGGAAACGCACAGAGAATAAACTGGATTAGCAATAGTGCATTTGGCCAAGACACAGTCACTGAAGCCCCATGGGGATTTAAAATGGTGGCAGCAAATCATAGGACAAAGAGAAGCCTTTGAAAAATAACAGGCACAGTACCTTGTATTTATCGATTGGCAGGCATGGCACCTTGTATTTATCCAGTTCATTCTCTGTGTGATGGTAAATATTACAGACTTCAAGTCTCAAACATTCAGTGGGAATATTTGTATACGTGCAGTACTCAGTTACTCTACCCCCAGCTGAACCAAACTGAAATATTTCTGCAACTGTTGTTTGTGTTTAATCTGAGACTACAGAGGAATTGAATTCTGCACTTACTTTCCCACAAGAGTTCAAAATGTGCATAATGAAAAAATAGCACCATCTTCTCTCCTCTCCCCACTGTCACGCACACACGCGTGCACCATCACCCAGGCCAGGAGGGTACAAAATACCCCTCGACAAATCAAGACGAGAGTCTACATCAGTTCCCTTTTTCAAAATGTCCTGCAAAATATTTCATCATTAAAAATGTAACAGCTTGTATCTACTACAGATTAAAATAAACATCAGTGACGTTTTTAATAGGCTTTTCTTAGAGTAGTAATTATTATTGCTGGCATTAGGTAAAAAGTAAAGCTGGTCTCCCCATAGCCTTTATTTCAGAAAACGTATCTAACCTGATTGAGTTCTATTGATCAATAACCTCTACCACTTTGTAAAGAATAAATCATGAAGACTTTCCATTGATTCTGCCCTCAGCCTGGCAGCTTCATCAGTATGAGTGGTGCTGTTGTGGAACTGTGTCATGTCCACAGTATTTCTAAAGCAAATTCAATGCGGATGTACAGAGGTAATTCAAACAGCTTCGTGCAGGTTACTGAATGGGAGTGTTGAGTCAGAGTTCCGCCTCCGATCAAGGACTCTTGCAGCAATGTGTCGGCACAAATCTTGAAGGCTGCTGACTCAGTCAGCCTTGCAGTGAAGTCAATTATTATGTACCATAATCCACATAATGAGATTTTCTGGGGATCAGCTAAAATATTAACCCTCAGTGCCATACGACAACATTTTTGTTCTCCAGCATTACATTTCACAGGTAACCGTTTGTGCACAGTATGGTAAAATAAACATCATGTTAAGATTTGTATCTTTGCTGCCTTGCTGACAAATTACAACCTTTTAACTTCATTATTATTGTCAGCTGAATTCAGCAATACCTTTACATTGAGTTCTGGGCATAATGGATACTTGTTTGTCTAATTTATCTTCAGGTGATACATTATTGAAGGAGACTGTGTCCCTTTTTCATAAATTTGCATTTAATGGTTGCTTCAGTCTGTCATCAGAGAGAGTGGAGGAATCCAAGATACACACATCTCCTACCATGAAAGAAAAATAATTTGCATTTATATAGCGCCCTAACATGTCCTCAGGGCGTCCGGCCATTTTTCACCCATTCTCCAGCCCCATGTCGACTTCCATACCAAAATGCCCACCCATCTCTGGACTGAACATATCCTCATTCTCAGTGGATTTCAAATTTCATGTGAACACCTCTCCTCCTTCGACATCACCACCCTCCTATCTTTCCATAATTTAATCATTCATATAAACACCCAACCCATATCTTTGGTCAACTCCTTGACCTCATCATCTCTCGCAGCCTTTCTTCACTCGAGGTCTTGAGATAATCTTTGACTATCTCCTTTACCACCCATATCCTGCTAGACCTCTTCAAGCTCATCACATCTGTGTGACCTGTCCCCTGCTCCTTCAAACCACTGCCCGTTCAATGCCTGATCACTCAACTCCCCTTTCTGACTTCCATGCTAGGTGACATCTTCAGCGGTTCCCTTTGCTCAGGGATTGCCCTGCTTCCCTTCAAAACCACTATCATTCCCTACTCAAAAAACTCTCAAATTGTCACTCCATCTTAATCTCCCCTTTCTCGCTAAGGTCCTTAAACATGTTGTCACTTGCCAGCTCAGAGCCCATCTCTCCTGAAGCTCCCTGTTCGAATCCTGTTAATCCAGCTTTTGCCCCTCCAAAATGGCCTAGCCAAAGTCACGAATGATCATCCCTTGTAACCGTGACTGTGGTGTACAATTCCTTCTTGTCTTCCTCAACCTTTCCACTGTGCTCAATACAGTTGACCACATCCTCCTTCTTCAATGCTACTCTTTTGATGCAGCTGCCTGGGACTGCCTTTGCGTGGTTTCACTCCTACCTACCGAACACAACCAGTGCATTGTGAACTCCAGAGTTCTCCAAGGGTCCATCTTCGGCTCCCTCCTCTTCCTTATCTGCATGCTGCCCCACGGCAACATTATCACAGGCACAAAAGGCTGCATTCATATGTATTGGTAGGGTGGTAAATAGCGAGGAGGGTAGTCTCAGTCTGCAGGACGATATCGATGGGTTGGTCAGATGGGCGGAACAGTGGCAAATGGAATTTAACCCGGAAAAGTGCGAGGTGATGCACTTTGGGGGGACTAACAAGGCAAGGGAATACACAATGAATGGTAAGACCCTAGGCAAGACGGAGGGTCAGAGGGATCTGGGTGTGCAAGTACACAGATCCCTGAAGGCGGCGGAACAGGTGGATAAGGTGGTAAAAAAGGCATATGGGATACTTGCCTTCATTAGCCGAGGCATAGAATATAAGAGCAAGGAGGTTATGATGGAGCTGTATAAAACACTGGTTAGGCCACAGCTGGAATACTGTGTGCAGTTCTGGTCGCCACACTACAGGAAGGATGTGATAGCTTTGGAGAGGGTGCAGAGGAGATTCACCAGGATGCTACCAGGGCTGGAACGCTTCAGCTATGAAGAGAGACTGGGCAGATTGGGTTTGTTTTCCTTGGAGCAGAGGAGGCTGAGGGGGGACATGATTGAGGTGTACAAAATTATGAGGGGCATAGATAGGATGGATACTAAGGAGCTTTTTCCCTTAGTAGAAGGGTCAATAACTAGGGGGCATAGATTCAAGGTAAAGGGCGGGAGGTTTAGAGGGGATTTGAGAAAGAACTTTTTCACCCAGAGGGTGGTTGGAGTCTGGAACTCACTGCCCGAAAGGGTTGTGGAGGCTGGAACCCTCACAACACTCAAGAAGCATTTGGATGAGCACTTGAAATGCCATAGCATACAAGGCTACGGACCAAATGCTGGAATATGGGATTAGATTAGACAGGGTGTGATGGCCGGCGCGGACACGATGGGCCGAAGGGCCTCTATCCGTGCTGTATAACTCTATGACTCTATGACTCTATACTCGTGATACCAAGCTCTATCTCTCCACCACTTCTTTAGATCTCTTGACTAGCTCCATGCTGTCAGGCTGTTATAGTTTGACATTGCAGAGACATCAAGTCCTAGATGAGTCACAACCTTCTCCAGCTCAACATCAGGAAGACTGAAGCCATTGTCTCCTTTCCCACTGACTCCATCCCCCTTCCTGGCCTGTTTCTGAGGCTGAACCACATTGTTTGCAATTTGATGTCCTCTTCAACCCTGACTTGAACTTTAAACCCCACATCCTATCCAATGCTTGCACCTGCCTCTACCCCTTCCTCAACCTCTCTCCCATTGAATCCTTTCCTCCAAAATTGACTACTCTAATGCTCTCCTTACTGAACTCCCATCCTCCACTCTCTGTAAACTCCAAATTATCCAAAACTCAGCTACACATATCCTGCCCAACATTAAGTCCCAACTGCTTGTCACCTCAAGTTTGCTGACCTATATTGACTTACTATTCCCATACATGTTAAATTCAAAATTCTTCTCCTTATCTGTAAACTCCTACATGGCCTTGCTCTACCTTATCTCTGCAATCACCACAGCTCTATATTCCCTCCTGAATGTTCTGTTTCTCTGTGAATTAATGCCTGTTTTATCCCATCATTGGTGGTAGAGCGTTCAGCTGCTTTGGCTCTACTCTTTGGAATTCCCCCCCTAACCCTCTCCACCTCTCTCTACCTTTAAAAACTTCTTCATCACCCATTCTTTCAGCTCAGTCTTTGGCCACCCCACTAATTACTTCCTTTCTGGCTCAGTGTGAAGTTTTTTGAGCCAATACCTGGGTGTAGAATAGAAACATAGAAAAATAGGAGCAGGAGTAGGCCATTCCGCCCTTCGAGCCTGCTCTGCCATTCAATATGATCATGGCTGATCCTCTATCTCAATACCATATTCACGTTTTCTCCCCATACCCCTTGATGCCTTTTGTGTCTCGAAATCTATCTATCTCCTTCTTAAATATATTCAGTGACTTGGCCTCCACATCCTTCTGTGGTAGAGAATTCCACAGGTTCACCACCCTCTGAGTGAAGAAATTTCTCCTCATCTCAGTCCTAAATGTCCTACCCCGTATCCGGAGACGGTAACCCCTCATTCTAGACCCCCCGGCCAGGGGAAACATCCTCCCTGCATCCAGTCTGTCTAGCCCTGTCAGAATTTTATATGTTTCAATGAGATCCCCTCTCATTCTTCTAAACTGTAGTGAGTACAGGCCTAGTCGATCCAATCGCTCCTCATACGACAGTCCTGCCATCCCAGGAATCAGTCTGGTGAACCTTCGCTGTACTCCCTCTATGTATTCTGCTCCATTCTTTTTCCTCATTCCTCCTTCAGTTAAGAGAGGACAAGGCAATCTCAGTTACAGATATTTCAGCAACTGCCAATGAAGTCAACTGATGGTTGTGCTTCTGAAGAATCAGACTGGGCTTGCTTTCCCCTGGGAGTGAATATTGTACTGCTGTGAAGCTCTTCATCTAACAGTCCTAGACAATTAGCTACATACATATAATTAGTAATTTGCCTGTGGCATTGCCCATGGTCAATTGATGAATATGTTTATTTTATAACCAAGATGGTGATGAAGTTGCGAGTGTAGTTTCAGGAACTAGCTCCACAGAGCCACCCAGTGGCCAGAGGCTGGAACTATACTGTGACAGTTGACATAGTGATATTGAATGGGAAATAGTGACAGAACAATTTAAAATGGTAAATATTGACAGAAAAATGTGATCAAATGTTGTGACAGTAGGAATGTTTGTACACAGGAAGTGCATGCCCTACACAAGATTTTTAATAATGTATAATATATTACAAATCTGTACACACTGCACAGACATCCTGTCTGCAAAACCTAACTTCCTGTTGTCCTGTTTTTGCCGCACTTTGTAAACTTGGCACCCTGCAGTTATACCCTCCTATCAGTGGTGGCGCTGTAGTGCCTCCTTTTTGCACCTTGCAACTCCTATGGTCCAACCAACTCTATTTCTCTGCTTCCCAAATTGCCATCTGTTTTGCTATTTAACTGTAAATATTAATATAAAATCAAGGTATATTAAAATAAGGACAGAATGTATAACTTTAAATGGGGACTGAACTATGTCAGCGCACCCTGATCAATTACACCTTGTCCTCTAACCCCGTTTCACCAAAGACAACACTTGGTCTTGACTCACTGTGCGAAATGTCATGGAGAACATCTGGTATATATGTATAAAATAGGAGGAGGGGATCTTGGATAGCAGCTGAAGTTGGGGTTTGAATTTATAACCCTCCAGTTGGAGGTTGGACACTTTCTTTTTTGAGTTACCAGATCTGCCGAGCTCCTAGCTTTAAATTTTCAATGCTCCAGAGGAGGTAGGATCTCAGTAGACTTGGGAAATATGTCTAAAATCATGTATGTTGCCAGTTGTGGTGCTCCAGATAGACTCCCTTGAAGATTTGTTTTATTTGAAATGTTATGATTTTCTTGAAATTCACATTTTCAGCAGACCTGATGGCTCAGAGGTAAAGTTTCTCACTCTGAGCCACACAGACCGGGAGGTACGAGGTTTGATCCCCCCAGTATGTATTGAGTTAGCTGATCTCAGTCAGGGCAGTGGTAAGGCTGCTATAATGCCTGCAGCGCCCCATGTTTAGGAAAAAGTAAATAAGCTGGAATTCCCATTTCTGATTCCTGTCCTGCTGGCAGTGTGTGATGAGGGCAGGATCGGGTTTGGCTGTGATTCTTCCACAGTTGGATAGCCAGCTGGCATGCATTGTCAAGGCTCACAAGTGAATAATAGACAGAATGCAGCCTGCAGAACCATATTCCAGGGAGGGAATCAACGTCTTCGTAAAAGGAGGAAAGGAGAGATAATTGGAAAGAAAAAATAATTGAAAAAAAAGCTCACATATATTGCAATTCACGTGGTGGGTGTCTTTAATGACGTATTCGGTCAGACCTGCGCATCGCGTACTGCAGGCATCTCTGTCGCAGTGATTCATTTGGTCATTTGGGGTAATCAGTAGAGTGAGAAGGTGATATTGAACGAGAGGATTGCTGAGGCTGTCTCTGGGGTTACTCGAGTTCTGTTCTGCGCAGTGGTCCATGGAAATTGCTCCCTGGATACAGACTAACCAATGGCTTTAACAATCTGTGACACTGCAGGAATTCAGGGCCAGACTAAAGATTAATGACTAGCCAAGTATATACACGCTGCGGCACTTGCAAAAAGCAATAGTGATATTTAACCCTGTGTTGTAATCTTCATTTCATTTGGGGATACAGTTACCTTGATAAGACCTGTAAATCCTTTGGGTACTGGCTTTTGTCATTATCTTGAGGCAGACAGATGTGGTTCCACCACCTTACATCAACAAGCACGTCCATTAGCAATCGCTATAATGGGAACTGAGAATGAACAAAACCACAATGCCCTCTTTATGCAGGTTTATCGATGTCTTTTACTGAATAATGCAAACTAGCAATTACAGTGTGAATAGTGTTTGACTTATATTCATGTGTTATTCAGTTAATTCAAAAAAGCTTTTAAAGGTTTATTTATTTGATACCATCAAAGGGGGTTAATCAGGACACCAATCTGGCTCGCCAAATGTATGTTACATAGCTATAACTCGTTTGAGGGGTTTAGATGACATCATGGGGGTGAAATTAGTTTTCAGTGGTAGCGCAACACGGGTGATTACGAATCGGCAGTCCACTTTACACCCCACTCCATTTTCTTTTCAAATGACTTCGATGGATAACTATAAAATAGACTTTTAAAACATAATTTTAAATTTGGGTGTTGGAGGACTGAGAACCAGTGTAGGTCAATGAGGACAGAGGGTGATGGGTGAACAGGACTTGGTGCAGGATAGGATATGAGTAGCAAAATTTTGGACAAACTGCAGTTGGGTGGAGGATGGGCGGTCAGCAAGGAGAGCATTGGAGTAATTAAATCTGGGTGATCTAAGACTCGAATGGGGATTTCAACAGCAGATGAACTGAAGAGGGGAGAACCTCAAGACTACTATGGGTTTTCTTTTTCTGTGAATTTTCTCTCCTCCCATTTTCTTCTTCTGAAGGTCTTGTTGGGTATTGTTTAATGGGCACAGATGGATCAGATCAAAGCTCTGCAGTCCTGCCACATCCAGTCATGAATGGTGGTGGACCATTAAACAACTAACGGGAGGAGGAGGCTCCAAGAATATCCCCATCCTCAATGATGGTGGAGCCCAGCACGTGAGTGCAAAAGACAAGGCTGAAGCGTTTGCAACCAACTTCAGCCAGAAGTGCCGAGTGGATGATCCATATCGGCCTACTCCCGAGGTCCCCACCATCACAGAAGCTAGTCTTCAGCCAATTCGATTCACTCCACGTGATATCAAGAAACAGCTGAGCGCACTGGATACAGCAAAGGCTATGGGCCCCGGCTATCATGCTGAAGACTTGTGCTCCAGAACTAGCCGCGCCTCTAGCCAAGCTGTTCCAGTACAGCTACAACACTGGCATCTATCCGACAATGTGGAAAACTGCCCAGGTATGTCCTGTCCACAAAAAGCAGGACAACTCCAATCCGGCCAATTACCACCCCATCAGTCTACTCTCAATTGTCAGCAAAGTGATGGAAGGTGTCATCGAAGTTTTGATGCAACTTTATAGGGTGCTGGTGAGACCACACCTGGAGTACTGCATACAGTTTTGGTCTCCATATTTAAGGAAGGATATACTTGCATTGGAGGCAGTGCAGAGAAGGTTCACTAGGTTGATTTCTGGGATGAAAGGGTTGACGTATGACGAAAGGTTGAGCAGGTTGGGCCTATACTCATTGGAGTTTAGAAGAATCAAAGGTGAACTTATTGAAACATATAAGATTCTGAGGGGGATTGACAGGGTGGATGCTGAGAGCATGTTTCCCCTAGTGGGGGTATCTAGAACGAGGGGGCATAGTTTCAGAATAAGGGGTCGCCCATTTAAGATGGAGATGAGGAGGAATTTCTTCTCTCAGAGGCTCGTGAATTTTTGGAATTCTCTCCCCCAGAGAGCTGCGGAGGCGGAGTCATTGAATATATTCAAGGCGGAGATTGACAGGCATTTGAACGACAAGGGAATCAAGGGGTATGGGGAGAGAGCGGGAAAGTGGCGTTGAGGCCAAGATTGGATCAGCCATGATCTTATTGAATGGCGGAGCAGGCTCGAGGGGCCGATTGACCTACTCCTGCTCCTGTTTCTCATGTTCTTATGTTCTTAGTCCTAACCTTTTGAATCTCTCCTCATAACTGAAGTCCCTCATCCCTGGTAATATATATAATAAACAGTACTGTTTTATCATGCAGTACCATCCATGTTTCTGCATAGTAATTTAGCACTGTTGGCAATATAACCCATTCTATGGTAGTTTAGGTGAAATTGTACTAATTGACTAGTTTAATAACCAGAAATCATAGAATATTGCTGCATAGAAGGAAATCATTCAGCCCGTCATGTACCACTTGTCTGGCTTAGTCTCCACTAATAGTAAAAGAGACAAAATGATGCAGTCAACTGAGGAGACAAGGAAATCTTGCTTTCATGAGGCTGAACTGCTGATGTTAGTCAAAGAATTTTTAAAATGGTGGGTAGACGTTACAAAATCTCCAAAAGTTCCTACATCTTCAGGTCATTAATGAAAAACCCAGCTGGACTCCCCAACTGCTCAGATAATATATGTAGTGAGTAGTTTAGCCATTACAGACTAGGAAAGTGCTAGTTGTGATCCATGGCATTTGCTGAGGTAGATAATATCAGCTGGGACAGGCGTAGAGGTGCTACAGTTGGCCTCAGTGCCTGTGATTATCACCATCTAGTGCACATGTGGCTTCAAGTGAAGACAGAATTGAGATCAACCGTAATGCTCCCAGCAGTCGAATAGTTTCCTGATGCTCACTGTCAAGGCTCACACATGAATAATGGCCATTTGGGACAGTTAGCAGAGACATTTACGTGTGGAATTATACCACAACAATGTATTGAAGAGAGGAGGGGAAGGGAAAAATTGGCAGAGAAAAATTGGTGAGAGAAAAAAGTTTTCAAGAGACCTGGCCTTAAATGACAAAATAGGCCCACATATCTACAAAAGAATCACCATATCAGCCACAGAATCAGGGGTTGGAGCTTTAACCTACGCATTCCATGGCTAGAGAGAGCTAGAGACAAGGAGAACTCAGGACCTTCAATGTGATGCAATCATTGTTCAGACCACGTAACCCTATCAGTTCAATGGCATTGTATCATTGCACCACATTACTCAACAAGTCTGGGCCTATATAACAGAATAAATTAGCTCTGCAGTCGATCTGTTGACTAGTAGTGAGGAACTGATTTCATAATCAATCTGCTGACTACACCACTGCGGAACCAGCCAACCTTCTCTGTGCAGTTGCTAGTCAAAGCTTTATGGAATTGGCTGACAGGCAATCAGATGAGAAAACACCTTTGAGCGTCCTTGCAGTTAATGTGTCACCTTTTCCTGCAGATCAATATGTGGAACTTTCTTTTGCAGAACAAATTAACATTTTTCTTACATTTGTGCTGTGCAGATCCTATTTTAAGAGTATCTCTCCCCTGATGATTCAGTTGGTAAAAGCAGCATGTAACTGGCCAGTACCGACTGTGGTGTATGTGCCTTTAAGAGCAATTATGGTGTATGTGCCTTTAAGAGCCCCAGGTGTGCGTAATGCCGGTAATTGCCACTTGGGCTATATAAGCCTGTGTATTGTGTATATCCTTTAGAAACCCCCCCAGACTTGCTTAGTAAATACCTATGAACCAACTCCTGTCTTCAGTGTCTTTATCTACACACGGACACTACAGTGGCGACGAAGTGGAAACGGACTTACCTGCAATTCGGCAGCACCTCAAGGACATTGATTCCTCCAGCGTCCAGAAGACTTAAGGAAGTAAGAGAAACTGTGGTTTCACCAGCTGGCCAAGCTGGTGACAGGTACTGCGCTAATCCTTCCTGGGCGTCAGGCTGGAGCTCCAGCGGCGGGCTCTACAGCTGAGACAGGCAGCGAAATCGGAGGCAAGCAATAACGGACTGGGAGGGTGCACTCGAGAGATGGCCGGCGCGGCAAGCAGGTCAGCGTTTAGACCTCCGTCGGGAACGAGTCTCCAACAGTGAATAAACGGAAACCACAGTAAAACAGCGTTGTTATCGGTAGCAGCGGCGGGAAAGCGCGGGAAGCGCCATATCGTTGCTACAGAGAGAAAAAAAAAAGCGCGGGAAGCGCCATATCTTTTCTGAAATGCCTAAATCTGGTAATATTGAGGCTTTTGATGGCGAAATAGAAGATTGGACCACATACGTGGAAAGAGTAGAGGTTTATTGCACTGCAAATGGAATAACAGATGAAAAAAAAAGCTTCAGTACTTCTGAACTTAATGGGCGCGAAGACATACGGGCTGTTACGAAATTTAATCACGCCAGCCAAACCAAAGGACAAGACTTTTAAAGAAATTGTTGATACCCTGCAGGAGCATTTAAACCCAACACCGTGATAGCGGAACGATTCAAGTTCTTCAAGAGAAATCAACACAAGAATGAAAGTAACGCTGATTACCTAACCGAATTAAGAAAGCTATCAAAGTACTGCCAATTCGGAGCAGGACTATCGGATTATCTTCGAGACAAATTTGTTTGCGGTCTCTTAAGTGAAGGAACACAAAAAAGACTGCTTGCTGAAAAAGATTTAACATTGGACAAAGCTTTCAGTATGGCTGTATCATACGAAGCAGCAGCAAAAGGAGCTGCAGAGATACAACAAGAGACACAGGACTTCGGCACCCATAAAATGACACAGGAGTTCGGAAGATGTTATCGCTGCGGCAGATCCACCCATAACCAGAGGGACTGCTGGTTCAAGGGCAAAGCATGCAGGCAATGTGGTAAGATTGGACACATTGCACAGGTATGCCAATCTGGACAAAATAAATCCACTGACAGAAAACAAAAAATCAATAAAGAAAAGTACAGGAAGATACAAATGATGACGGACAATAGCTCCGAAGACCAGAATAGCGATAGCGACTCCGGAAACAAGAGACTAAGCTGTCTCAAATTACATAATGTACTTGCCAAAGAGGATTACCAAACCATTTGGGTTACCCTCACAATAGCAGGGTCCCCAGTTAAAATGGAGCTAGATACAGGATCAGCTCTAACCGTAATAAATCGACGAGATTACGAGAGGCTATTTTCGCATATACCTCTAAAAGACACATCCATTATCTTAAAAACATATACGGGGCAGAAAGTCTACCCCAAAGGAAAAATAAGGGTGCCTGTGGTATACAACGGCAAAGAAATACAAAAGTTGTATTTATACATTCTACAAGATGGTGGTCCACCGTTGTTGGGACGTGAATGGATAAGGAAGATACGTTTAGACTGGCACTCCATTCAGGCACTGACGGTGACCAGTAAGGAAAAAAACAATGATGACATCATACCTGAACGATTAAAAGACATCTTGGCCAACGCCAAAGAAGTGTTTCAAGAGAAACTAGGAACCTTGAAAGGCATCACCGCCTCAATAAAAGTGGAAGATACAGCAATTCCAAAAAATTTTAAGGCAAGACCGGTGCCATACGCAATACGTCCGGCAGTCGAGGCAGAGCTGAAGAATTTGGAAAAGGCAGGCGTATTATCCAAAATAGATTGGAGCGAATGGGCAACACCCATCGTTCCAGTCATGAAAAAAACATTGAAAAATAACTCTGAGGAACAGAAAAAAATTCGCATCTGTGGGGACTTTAAGGTGACTGTAAACCCGGTCCTTCACATGGTACAGTATCCTCTTCCAAGGATAGAAGATATTTTCGCCTCACTTCGTTTCACAAAAATTGACTTGGCACAGGCATATCTACAGATGGAGGTTGAGGAGACCTCTAAAAAGTATCTCACAATAAACACACACAAAGGCCTGTACCAGTACAATCGACTGGTTTTTGGAATAGCATCAGCTCCAGCTATCTGGCAAAGAGCTATGGAGCAAGTCCTGCAAGGGATTCCGGGGACTCAATGCTACCTAGACGACATCCTTATAACAGGAGAAAATGACAACGAGCACCTTGCCAATTTGGAGCAGGTGCTCACTAGGCTGAAAGAACGGGGCCTACGAGCAAATCGCCCCAAGTGCGAATTTTTCCAAAATCAGATATCATATTGTGGCCACATAATTAATAAGGAAGGGTTGCATAAGTCACCTGAAAAAATTGAAGCAGTTATAAAAGCCCCAGCACCTGAAAATGTTTCACAATTAAGGTCATTCCTGGGATTAATAAATTACTATCATAAATTTTTACCGAACTTATCAACTATTCTACACCCTCTTAATGATCTTCTACAGACAGGAGTGATTTGGAAATGGAACGAAGACTGTAAACGTGCCTTCCATAAATGTAAAGACTTAATCACATCCGAGAAAATTTTGGCTCATTACAACCCATCACTACCAATCAGACTGGCATGCGATGCATTCCCTTACGGCATAGGAGCGGTATTGTCCCATAGATTCCCTGATGGTTCGGAACGGCCGATAGCTTTTGCGTCACGCTCATTGAACTCAGCTGAGTGTAACTATGCCCAGATAGACAGGGAAGCACTCAGCCTGGTATGGGGAGTGAAGAAATTCAACCATTACCTCCACGGACAAAAATTTACCTTGCTGACTGACCATCAACCCCTCATCTCCATATTCAACCCTAAAAAAGGTGTCCCCATTATGACGGCACAAAGACTACAGAGGTGGTCCCTTTTTCTAGGGGCACACCAATACAACATTGAGTACAAAGGGTCAAAACAGCATGGGAATGCTGACGGTTTATCACGCTTACCGTTGCCAACGATAGAAGAGGCACCTACAGTAGACCCAGTAGAGATATTCCACTCTACCATAGTGGAATGTCTACCGGTGACAAATTCTGCCATTGAAAGGGAGACAAAAAATGACCCTACTCTCTCACGGGTCTACGATTTAACAGTGAAGGGATGGCCAGCACATGGCGAACCACTGTTGCCAGCATTCTCGCAAAGAAGAGAACAGCTGTCAGTGTGCCGAGGAACCTTGATGTGTGGATCCAGAGTGGTGATTCCACCCAAACTCCAGGATAAAGTGCTAAAGGAGCTTCACGAGGGGCATCTGGGTGGAGTGAAAATGAAGAACCTAGCTAGGGCGTTTGTATGGTGGCCAGGTATCGATGGAGACATCGAAGACATGACCAAGAGCTGCCTAGGATGCCAGAAGGTCCAAAATGCTCCGCCACAGGCCCCTCTACATCCATGGGAGTGGCCCTCATCTCCCTGGCAAAGGGTGCACATCGACTTTGCTGGTCCATTTATGGACTCAATGTTCTTAATCGCAGTTGATGCACACTCCAAGTGGCCGGAGGTAATAAAGATGTCCTCCACCACCACGGAAAAAACCATCACAGTATTAAGGACCATATTTGCCAGGAATGGGCTGCCGGAGCAGATATGTTCTGATAATGGACCGCAATTTGTGTCCGAAGAATTCAGAAAGTTCTTAAAGAACAATGGGATAAAGCACTACACGTCCGCCCCATACCATCCCGCCACCAATGGATTGGCTGAAAGGTTTGTCCAGACCTTCAAGAAGGCCATCAAGGCCATGGGTAATGAAGACATAAAACTGCAGCACAAGGTGGATAACTTCTTATTTGCATATAGGAATGCAACGCATATGGTTACTAACCAAACTCCCGCCATGATGTTCTACAATAGAAACCTAAGATGCCGGCTTGATTTGGTCAAGCCCAACATCCGAAGGGACGTGGAGAACCGGCAGTTTCAGGGCATGAATGAAAGGCCAACTAGGGCCTTCCAGATAGGCCAACCGGTTTTGGCCCGGGACTACCGTACCGAGAAATGGCAGCCTGGAACTATCTGCACACAATTAGGACCACTGATGTATACCGTGGACATCGGAGACAGCATAATAAGGCGCCATGCTGACCAAATCATCAAGTCATCCGAAAAGGGACAACCTACACCACCACTCTATACATCTAACGATGAAGTAGAGATACCCATATCTACCTCCGATCCGGTGATACTGGAGCCCGATGAACCCGACACTGGCCTTCAAGCCGAATCAGCCTTGCCAGAAGAACCTACTACACCACCAGAAACTACTACACCCCCGAGGCGTTATCCGGACCGAGTCAGGAAGCCTCCTGAGAGACTAACTTATAATTAATTAATACAGCAATGTATATTATTTTGCATATAACATGTAATTAATAATTACTTAAAATATGATGTACTAGTTAGCTAGAAGGGGAGGAATTGTGGTGTATGTGCCTTTAAGAGCCCCAGGTGTGCGTAATGCCGGTAATTGCCACTTGGGCTATATAAGCCTGTGTATTGTGTATATCCTTTAGAAATCCCCCCCAGACTTGCTTAGCAAATACCTATGAACCAACTCCTGTCTTCAGTGTCTTTATCTACACACGGACACTACACCGACCAGAAGAGCCCAGGTTCAACTCCAGGTCTGAGCTGAGTTAATTGATCTTACCTGGGTGGTGAGAGGGCTGCTATAATTGCCCTCAGTGTCCGAGGCTAGATAGGGGGAAAAAAATCAGTCGGGTGTCTCGCACCGGATCACTTTCCAGTGATCGCTGCTGGAAAGAGCACATGCAAAGGGAGGTTGTATTTCCAACATTCCTACCACCTCTCTATAAACTGCATTGGAATTAGCAAGTATCAAGGGCGGGGAATACACTTCCACTTTTCTCACACGGATATTGTGCATTGCGTGTCTGCAGCTATTTTATTACATTTCTTTTGTTTAGTACACAGACACCTGTCCCCTTCAGTACAGGAATGAGCTGGGCACAGCTAAAACAACTATTATTATTCAACCACACAAATAGTTTCACTGAGACAGGCTAACACCATGAGTAAGCAGTTTAGGGGATGGGTTTTCATAGTGAGTGCCAAAAAATTTGTAAAACTTAAGAAAAATATTAAACTAATTTGCAAGTATCTCTGCAAATGTATTCAGGGTTACTAAAAATGTTCTGCTTAAGTAGCATGGCCCCCAAATTCCCTTGGGACCTGGGTTGCCGTTCCAGAGAAAACAGGCAGGAGAGGACCAACGGTGGGTGGGAAATAGGATAGGACCCAGAAATGCCACATCTTCATATCGAAGGATGACGTATGGAAATTCCTGCTCGGGAAGGGGCTGGTGGTATTTACCAAATAAATTTCAGCTTAAGTGGATTGAGGCAACCCATAACGAGGAGTTATTAGAGAAAAAAAGAATTAAAAAAGGTGGAAATGGAAGAAAACAACCAGTTGAGCTATGACAAGAAAACGTAGGGAGACCCCCACCTTTGACACCACCACATAATCATTTTCGCAAAAAAAAGAGAGAATACAATGAGATCTATATCCATACCAAATTGTCAGCATTTCACATTGACAGTTAGTCATTTGAGGGCCCGGTCAGGATTTCAGTGTTTCAAGAAAAAAGTCAGCACAGCCAGGCTGCCTTCTGTGCTGCAGTCCCGTTCCACCCAAATCTGATGGCTAATGCACGTTACACGTCCCATTCTCCTTTCAGCACACTCCCTGCACTAATGATCAGGATTGCCGCTTCTGTATACTGTAGGTAGGAACTCTCATACAGAGGCAGCAAACCTGGCCATTAGTGCTAGGATAGTGCATAGAGCAGTGAGGATGCATCCAGTGCATTAGCCACTCGACTCGGGTAGCGGCTGAGGTGATGGATGGCAAGGGGTTGGAGGGTGGGGGGGAACAGAACAGATTTTAAGAGGAAGGGAGAGGGGAAGTGAAGAGCATGGGGGTGGGGGCAGATGATGGATTGCAGTGGGAAGGGGTGAAGGAAGAACAGATGGCAGTGTGAGGCAAGTAAATGGCAGTGAAACGGGGAAGTTCAGCCATCTCCCCTCAGCCTTGATGACCGATGGTTAAATGCTTGGAAGAACTGTGACATATGGAGGGAGTGTTTGCTAGTGCTGTGGGGGAGGGTTTAAACTAAAATGTCAGGGGGTTGGGAACCTGAGCAGGGAGACAGAGGAAAGGGAAACAAGGATAAAAGCAAAAGATAGGAAGGAGAAAAACAAAAGTGGTAGTCAGAGAAATCAATGGTTTAAATCAAACGTGGCCACAGTAAATAATAATTCTAATAGGAAGTTAGGAGGTAAATTAAAAAACAGGACCTCAAAGGTAGTAATCCCAGGATTGCTACCAGTGCCACGTGCTAGTCAGAGTAGAAATAGAAGGATACTTCAGATGAATACGTGGCTAGAGGAATGGTGCCAGTGGGAGGGATTCAAGTTCCTGGGACATTGGAACCGGTTCTGCGGGAGGTGGGACCAGTTCAAACCGGACGGTTTACACCTGGGCAGGGCTGGAACCGATGTCCTAGGGGGAGTGTTTGCTAGTGCTGTGGGGGAGGGTTTAAACTAAAATGGCAGGGGGTTGGGAACCTGAGCAGGGAGACAGAGGAAAGGGAAACAAGGATAAAAGCAAAAGATAGGAAGGAGAAAAACAAAAGTGGTAGTTGTTGTGTCCGTCAGTAGTAAGACACAGACTGCAGGAGAACGGTGCAACAGGTGTTTACTCAACGTGGCTCACTCTGGAACTGACTGTACAGATTACTACTCAGTGCTATATACAGGTGTGGTCACTGCCGGTACTACAGTATACATGAGCTGTAAAAAGTAGTTCCCCCCTTAAAGGTATATACATTACAATTCCTCCCCTTTTAGATTAACAGTACCATAACACTCATTTAACAATTAAATATCAAACTAATTACAATTAACACTTTTAACATACAACGTTAGCTGAAAATAGTCCATTTATATATTCAGTCTTTGGGGAGGCTTCCTGATCCTTTCTGGATAGCGCCTTTCCCGAGTGTCTCGCTCTTGGTGCGGAGGCGATTCTGGCACCCTGTCGTCGGTTGGGTCATCAGCTTCCGATGCTACTGTTTCTGGGGTAGATGCGACCTGTATGTCGGGTTCCTCACCAGGTACGTATGGGCGAGGCATGGGGTTGACTTGTTCCTGTGACTCTAGGATCTGGTCAGCATGGCGTCTCACGATGTTCTCCCCAATCTCCACTGTGTACATTAGTGGGCCCTGCCGTGTGCATATCGTTCCTGGCTGCCATTTTTCTGTTCGGTAGTCGCGGGCCAAGACTGGTTGCCCTACATTGAAGCTCCTTGTTGGCTTCTCATGGATGTGCTGGAATTGATTACTCACAACATCTCTTCGTACGTTTGGTCTGAGCAAATCCAGGCACGATCTTAACCTTCGGTTAAAGAACATCATGGCCGGGGCCTGGTTGGTGACTGTATGTGTCGCATTCCGGTAGGCGAACAGGAAATTGTCCACCTTATGCTGCAGTGGAATGTTGTCATTGTACATAGCCTTTATTGCCTTCTTAAAGGTTTGTACGAACCTCTCAGCCAATCCATTTGTGGCTGGATGATACGGGGCGGATGTGTAATGCCTTACCCCATTCTTCTGCCTAAACCTCCGGAACTCTTCGGACACAAACTGTGGTCCGCTATCGGAGCAAATCTGTTCTGGCAAGCCATTCCTGGCAAAAATGATCCGTAGGACTGCAATAGTTTTCTCCGTGGTGGTGGAGGACATTTTGATGACCTCAGGCCATTTCGAGTGCGCATCCACGGCTATTAAAAACATTGAGCCCATAAATGGACCAGCAAAATCAATATGCACCCATTGCCATGGAGATGAGGGCCACTCCCATGGGTGTAGAGGGGCATGTGGTGGTGCATTTTGGACTTTCTGGCATCCTGAGCAGCTCTTGGTCAGGTCCTCGATTTGTTTATCGATTCCCGGCCACCACACATAAGCCCTGGCAAGGCTTTTCATTTTTACCCCTCCCAGATGACCCTCATGAAGCTCATTGAGCACTCTATCCCTTAACTTGGGTGGAATTACCACTCGGGATCCACACATCAAGGTCCCCCGGCACACTGAAAGCTGTTCTCTTCTTGTCGAGAATGCTGGCAACAGTGAGTCGTCATGTGCTGGCCATCCCTTCACCGTCAAATCATATACCCGAGACAGTGTCGGGTCATTTCGGGTCTCCTTTTCTATA
Source organism: Somniosus microcephalus (assembly GCF_052327205.1). NCBI lineage: Eukaryota > Metazoa > Chordata > Chondrichthyes > Squaliformes > Somniosidae > Somniosus > Somniosus microcephalus. The sequence continues at coordinate 222,515,892 of NC_140987.1, forward strand.
CGAGCGTTAGTTACCGGTAGGTATTCAACTATAGTCGAATGAAATATTTCGACAGGATCCACTGCTGGTGCTTCCTCCGCAGTAGGCAGTGGCAGGTGTGATAGCCCATCAGCATTTCCATGCTGTTTCGTGCCCTTATATTCAATCTCATAGTGGTGCGCCCCTAGAAAGAGTGACCATCTTTGTAGTCGTTGCGCAGTCATCACCGGAACGCCCTTCTTCGGATTAAAAATGGAGACAAGAGGCTGGTGGTCAGTCAGCAAGGTGAATTTCTGCCCGTGCAGATAGTGATTGAACTTTTTCACTCCCCACACTAGGCTGAGGGCCTCCCTGTCAATCTGGGCGTAGTTACGCTCGGCTGAGGTTAGTGATCGTGACGCAAAGGCTATTGGCCTCTCTGAGCCATCCGAGAATTTGTGCGACAGCACCGCTCCAATGCCGTAGGGTGACGCATCACCCGCCAACTGAATTGGTAGTGCTGGGTTGAAATGGGCCAATACCTCTTTCGATGTGATTAGTGCTTTGCTCTTCTGGAAAGCTTGTTTACATTCGTCACTCCACTTCCATGGCACTCCAGTTTGCAGTAGGGTGTTCAGTGGGTGTAGTATTGCAGACAAATTTGGCAAGAACTTATGGTAGTAGTTTACCAGCCTGAGGAACGACCTCAATTGTGACACGTTTTCCGGTGCTGGAGCCTTGACTGCTGCCTCAATCTTTTCTGGGGACTTATGTAACCCCTCTTTATCGATAACGTGGCCACAATACATCTGTTTTTTAAAAAACTCGCATTTGGGGCGGTTAGCTCGGAGCCCATATTCCTTCAGTCTAGTGAGCACCTGCTCCAGGTTGGTGAGGTGATCATTGTCATTTTCGCCCGTGACCAGGATGTCGTCCAAATAACACTGTGTCCCTGGGATCCCTTGCAGGACTTGTTCCATTGCCCTTTGATAAATAGCCGGAGCTGATGCTACCCCGAATACCAGCCAGTTGTATTGGTAGAGACCTTTATGGGTGTTGATTGTGAGGTATTTTTTTGATGCTTCTTCTATCTCCATTTGCAGATACGCCTGGGCCAGATCAATCTTAGTGAAGCGTTTCCCTCCAGATAGCGAGGCGAAAATATCTTCAATCCGCGGAAGTGGATATTGTACGGTGTGAAGGACTGGGTTCACTGTTACCTGAAAGTCCCCACAGATGCGAACCTTCCTTGGTTCCCCAGGTGTGCTGCTCAACGACTTTTTCATCACAGGGACGATGGGTGTAGCCCACTCGCTCCAGTCTACCTTGGACAGTACTCCTGAACGTTCCAAACTCTCCAGCTTTGCTTCGACAGCTGGGCGGATCGCATAAGGTACAGGTCTGGCCTTAAAAAAATTTGGGCTTGCGTTTTCTTCGATTTTAATTGTTGCTGTCATGCCTTTTAGTGTTCCGAGTCCTTGCTGGAACACTTCTTGCGCATCAGTTAGGATCTTTGACAGTCGCCCAGGTGTGACGTCGTCATCCTTTTTGGCAGCCACAGTCAGTGCTTGTATGGAATGCCAATCCAGCTGTATTTTCCAGATCCATTCACGTCCCAGTAATGGTGGTCCTCCATCTTGCAATACATACAGGTCTAGTTTTAGTGTTTCCTTACCGTTATATATAACGGTCACCCTTATTTTTCCTTTGGGGTAAACTTTTTGCCCCGTGTACGTCTTCAAAATAATTTTTGTGTCTCTCAAGGGTATGTGTCAGAATAGCCACTCGTAGTCCCGTCGGTTTATGACTGTTAGGGCTGATCCTGTATCCAATTCCATTTTTACCTGGACTCCTGCTATCTTGAGAGTGACCCAAATGGTTCGGTGATCCTCCGTTTTGATCACATTATGTAGTTTCAGACAACTCAGCTCCCTGTTTTCGGAGTCGGTATCACTCTTTTGTTCGTCTGAACTATTCTCTGTCACCTTATGTACCTTCTTGTACTTTTCTTTTGGAGATTTCTTATTGCTGGTTTTCTATCCCGACCTGCAGACTCGTGCTATGTGTCCTACTTTTCCACACTGTCTGCACACTTTGTCTTTGAACCAGCAATCATTGTGGTCGTGTGTTGTTCTGCCGCAGCGATAGCACTCCTCTGTTCTGTATGACATTTCGTTTGTGCCATATTCTTGCGGTCTCTGTTGTATCTCTGCAGCGCCCCGTGCTGCTGCTTCATATGATACCGCAATGCTGAAAGCCTTGTCCAGCGTAAGGTGCTTTTCAGGTAAAAGCCGTTTCTGGGTTCCTTCACTTTGAAGCCCACACACAAACTTGTCCCTTAAGGTATCTGCCAGTCCCGTTCCAAACTGGCAGTGTTTCGATAGTTTGCGCAGTTCTGTTAAATATTCAGCATTGCTTTCATCCTTATGCTGGTTCCGTTTGTGAAACTTGAATCTTTCTGCTATCAGCAGCGGTGTGGGGTTTAAATGTTCCTGTAGTATTGTCACTATGTCTCCAAAACTCTTTTCCACTGGCTTCGCTGGGGTTACTAGATTTCGTAATAAGCCATACGTCTTTGCACCCATTAAATTTAACAATACCGGCGCTTGTCATCTGACACCTCATTTGCCTTGCAGTATACCTCTATTCGTTCGACATATGTAGTCCAATGTTCGACTTCATTGTCAAATGCGGTGATACTGCCACTCTTCGGCATTTTGGGTGTGGTTTACAGTGGCTTAAAATGGCATCTCCCGCGCTTTCCTTCCTCCGCCGCTGCTGCCAACGCCGCTTTCGGCGGTCCTCGTGGCAATGGCGGCGCCCTGTAGGTTTCGCGCGCTTCTCCTACGCTGCTGCCAACGCCGCTCTCGGTGGTCCTTGTGGCAATGGCGGTGCCTCGCGGGTTTCTGCGTGTCTCTCTCCCTCTCCTCGACGCTGCTCGGCCCCTGAACACCGGCTGCGCCCTGTGCGCTCTGCCCTCTCTCTCTCTCTCCCGTTGACGCTGCTCGACCCTTTGCTGTGCCGCTCGGTCGGGCTCTAGCCCGCCGCTGTCCGGGAAGGGTCTGCGCACTACCTGTTGCCAGCCCGTTTCGCTGGACCACCGCGACTGGAAAGCCAAGCCTGGCTCTCAACAGCCTCCCCCGCAATTCTCGAGTCTCTGCTGGATGACTGGGCGGTTGCCCGTGGTCGACGCCCGTGTCTCTGGCCTTGACCTCCAATCTACTGGTCTCCAGGAACGAATCCCTGGGAGGTGATGCAGAGTTGCAGGTAGGATCGAATTTGCCTCGTCGCCAATGTTGTGTCCATCAGTAGTAAGACACAGACTGCAGGAGAACGGTACAACGGGTGTTTACTCAACGTGGCTCACTCTGGAACTGACTATACAGATTACTTCTCAGTGCTATATACAGGTGTGGTCACTGCCGGTACTACAGTATACATGAGCAGTAAAAAGTAGTTCCCCCCTTAAAGGTATATACATTACAGTAGTCAGAGAAATCAACGGTTTAAATCAAACGTGGCCACAGTAAATAATAATTCTAATAGGTCTAAGAGCGTTAAAAAAACAAGCCTGAAGGCTTTGTGTCTTAATGCGAGGAGCATTTGTAATAAGGTGGATGAATTGGCCGCGCAAATAGAGGTAAACAAATATGATTTGGTTGGGATTATGGAAACGTGGCTCAAGGATGGCCAAGACTGGTTACTCAACATCCAGGGGTATTCGATATTCAGGAAAGATAGGCAAAAAGGAAAGGGAGGTGGGGTAGCATTACTGGTTAAAGGAGGGATTAACACAATTGTAATGAAGGATATTAGCTCTGATGATGTGGAATCTGTATGGGTAGAATTGAGAAATACTAAGGGGAAAAAAACATTAGTGGGAGTGGTATATAGACCTCCAAACAGTAAGGCGGAGGTTGGGGATGGCATTAAAATGGAAATTAAAGAAGCATGCAATAAGGGCACAGCAGTCATCATGGGTGACTTTAATCTACATATAGATTGGGCTAACCAAATTAGTAACAATACTGTGGAGGAGGAATTCCTGGAGTGTTTACGGGATGGTTTCCTGGACCAATATGTCGAGGAACCAACCAGAGATCAGGCCATCTTAGACTGGGTATTATGTAACGAGAAAGGATTAATTAGCAATCTTGTTGTACGAGGCCCCTTGGGTCGGAGCGATCATAATGTGATCGAATTCTTCATTAAGATGGAGAATGAAGTAGTTGACTCAGAGACTAGGGTCCTCAATTTAAATAAAGGAAACTACGATGGTCTGAGGAGCGAGTTGGGTAGGATTGATTGGGGAATGGCACTCAAAGGGTTGACGGTGGATAGGCAATGGCAAACATTCAAAGACCGAATGGATGAGCTACAGAATTTGTTCATCCCAGTTTGGCATAAAAATAAAACAAGAAAGGTGACTCAACCGTGGCTAACAAGGGAAATTAGGGATAGCATAATATCCAAGGAGAGGACATATAAATTGGCCAGAAACAGCAATAATCCTGAGAATTGGGAGCAGTTTAGGATTCAACAAAGGAGGACAAAGGGATAATTAAGAAAGGGAAAATAGAATATGAGAGTAAGCTTGCAGGGAACATAAAAACTGACTGTAAAAGCTTTTATAGATATGTGAAGAGAAAAAGATTGGTGAAGTCCCTTGCAGTCAGAATCAGGGGAATTTATAATGGGGAACAAAGAAATGGCAGACCAACTAAATACATATTTTGGTTCTGTCTTCACAAAGGAGGACACAAATAACCTCCCAGAGATGCCGGGGAACATAGGGTCTGATGAAAGGGTGGAACTGAAAGAAATCAGTATTTGTAGGGAAATGGTGTTAGGAAAATTGATGGGACTGAAGGCCGATAAATCCCCAGGGCCTGATAATCTACAACCCAGGGTACTTAAGGAAGTGGCCCTAGAAATAGTAGATGCATTGCTGGTCATCTTCCAGAACTCGATAGACTCTGGAACAGTACCCATGGATTGGAGGGTAAGTTTGGGTAAGTGTCAGTTAGGGTAAGTGGGGTGTTAGGTGCTCTTTTCAAACTTTAACTCTGTGAGTTGTAGTTATTAAGGCCTTTCTGGTGCAGAGTGACTGTTGGTAAACCATTTAACTGGTATAATTAGAGGGATTGATTTAATTTAAATCCAATTAATTAAAGGGGATACTAGCATCTAAAATCGGGCAGAGGGTGTCCATAACTAACAATAAAAAATGTAATTAATTACATAGAATGGAGCAGGTGATGTGTTACTGTTGCGAGATGTGGGAGCCGGTGGACCCCATTGAGGCTCACGGTGATTACGTCTGTGACAAGTGTCTGCTGCTACAGGAACTCCAGCTCCGTGTTGATGAGCTGGAGTCTGAGCTTCAGACTCTGCGACACATCAGGGAGGGGGAGAAGTACCTGGACTCTGTGTATCAGGAGGTGGTCACACCTATGAAGTTAATTAATTCAGATGTAGCCCATGGTCAGGGACAGGACGGTGTGATTACGAGTGAGGCAGGTACGGGGATCCAGGAGGTAGAGCTGGAGGAGCCGCAGCCCTTGCTCTTGTCCAACAGGTTCGAGGTTCTTACTCCCTGTGGGGACAGGAGCAGGGACTGCAGGGAGGATGAGCAACCTGGCCACAGCACCGTGGAATGGGGGGCCATTCAAGAGGGGGGAGTAAATAGGAATGTTGTAGTGGTAGGGGATAGTATTATTAGGGGGATAGATAGAGTTCTCTGCAGCCGAGAGCGAGAGTCCCGAAGGCTGTGTTGCCTACCCGGTGCCAGGGTTAAGGACATCTCCTCTGGGCTGGAAAGAAACTTGCAGTGGGAGGGGGTGGATCCAGTTGTCGTGGTCCATGTTGGTACAAACGACGTAGATAGGACTAGGAAGCCGGTTCTGTTAAAGGAGTATGAGCAGCTAGGGGTCAAATTAAAAAACAGAACCTCAAGGGTAATAATCTCTGGATTATTACCTGAGCCACGAGCGAATTTGGCTAGGACAAATAAAATTAGAGAGTTAAATGCGTGGCTCAAAGACTGGTGTGGGAGAAATGGGTTTTGCTTCCTGGGACACTGGCACCAGTACTGGGGCAGGAGGGAGCTGTTCCATTGGGACGGGCTTTACTTGGCCAGTGCTGGGACTAGAGTCCTGGTGGATCATATAACTAGGGCTGTAGAGAGGGCTTTAAACTAACTAGTGGGGGGAAGGTTCCTAGAGAGCAAATAATAAAAATGACAACAGAGAAGGTCATAGACTTAGGTAGCAGAGGGGAAATTAAAAATCTGAGCGTGTCAGGAAGGGGCAGAAGGTATGGAGTAAAAGGTAAAGTAATAAAAAGGGCAAAAGCAGGAACTAAGTGTCACAAAACATATTTGAAAGTTCTCTATCTGAATGCACGTAGCATTTGTAACAAAATAGACGAGTTAATGGCACAAATAACTACATATGGGTATGATCTTGTGGCCATTACAGAAACATGGCTGCAGGGTGACAATGCCTGGGAATTAAACATACCAGGTTATTTAACGATCAGGAAGGACAGGCAGGAAGGAAGGGGAGGTGGGGTGGCTATGTTAATAAAGGAAGGAATCACTGTAATACAGAGAAATGATATTGGGTCAAAAGATCAGGATAATGAAACAGTTTGGGTGGAGATAAGGAATAATAAGGGGAAAAAAACATTAGTGGGCATAGTCTATAGGCCTCCGAACAGTTGCAACTCTGTTGGACGGAGTATCAATCAGGAAATAGTTGAGGCTTGTAATAAGGGAGCATCTATAATTATGGGGGATTTTAACTATCATATTAATTGGACAAATCAAATTGGGCAGGGCTGCCTTGAGGATGATTTCATTGAGTGTATTAGGGATGGGTTTCTTGAGCAGTATGTAATTGACCCGACCAGGGGGCAAGCAACCTTAGATCTGGCCCTGTGTAACGAGACAGGATTAATTAAAAATGTCCTAGTAAAGGATCCCCTTGGAATGAGTGACCATAACATGGTTGAATTCCATATTCAATTAGAGGGTGAGAAGGTTGGATCTCAAACAAGCGTGCTAAGCTTGAATAAAGGAGACTATGAAGGTATGAGAGCAGAATTGAGTAGAGTGGATTGGGAAAATAGATTAAAGGGTAAGACGATACATGATCAGTGGTGTACATTTAAGGAGTTATTTCACAACATCCAAAAAAAATATATTCCACTGAGAAGAAAAGGGTGTAAAAGAAAAGACAGCCATCCGTGGCTAAGTAAAGAAATTAAGGATAGTATTCGACTAAAAACAAGGGCATATAATGTAGCCAAATCTAGTGGGAGGATAGAGGATTGGGAAAACTTTAAAAGACAGCAAAAAATAACAAAAAGATTGATTAAGAAAGGGAAGATAGATTATGAAAGTAAATTAGCAAAAAATATAAAAACAGATAGTAAGAGTTTTTATAGTTATATAAAAAGAGAAAGGGTGGCTAAAGTAAATCTTGGTCCCTTAGAGGATGAGACCGGGAAATTAATGGTGGGAAATATGGAGATGGCAAAAACACTGAATGAATATTTTGTATCAGTCTTTACAGTAGAGGACACTAAGAATATCCCAACACTGGATAAACAGGTGGCTATAGGGGGGGAGGAGCTAAACACGATCAAAATCACTAAGGAAGTGGTACTCGGTAAAATAATGGGACTCAAGGCGGATAAATCACCTGGACCTGATGGCTTACATCCTAGGGTCTTGAGGGAAGTGGCGGTAGGGATTGTGGATGCATTGGTAATAATTTTCCTAAACTCCCTGGACTCAGCAAAGGTCCCGGCAGACTGGAAAACTGCTAATGTAACACCCTTATTTAAAAAGGGCAGTAGGCAGAAGGCTGGAAACTATAGACCGGTTAGCCTAACATCTGTGGTAGGTAAAATTTTGGAGTCCATTATTAAGGAGACAGTAACAGGATATTTGGATAAACATAATTTATTAGGACAAAGTCAGCATGGTTTTATGAAGGGGAAGCCATGTTTGACAAATTTGCTGGAGTTCTTTGAGGAAGTAACATATAGGGTGGATAAAGGGGAACCAGTGGACGTAGTGTATTTAGACTTCCAAAAGGCATTTGACAAGGTGCCACACAAAAGATTATTGCTTAAGATAAAAAATCACGGGATTGGGGGTAATATTCTGGCATGGATAGAGGATTGGCTATCTAACAGAAGGCAGAGAGTTGGGATAAATGGTTCATTCTCAGACTGGCAATCAGTAACTAGTGGTGTTCCACAGGGGTCAGTGCTGGGTCCCCAACTCTTTACAATCTATATTAACGATTTGGAGGAGGGGACCGAGTGTAACATATCAAAGTTTGCAGATGATACTAAGATGGGAGGGAAAGTAGTGAGTGAGGAGGACATAAAAAACCTGCAAGGGGACATAGACAGGCTAAGTAAGTGGGCAGAGATTTGGCAGATGGAATACAATACTGGAAAGTGTGAGGTTATGCACTTTGGCAGGAAAAATCGTAGAGCAAGTTATTATCTTAATGGCAAGAAACTGGAAAGTACTGAAGTACAAAGGGATCTGGAGGTCCTGGTGCACGAAACTCAGAAGGTTAGTATGCAGGTGCAGCAAGTGATTAAGAAGGCCAATGGAATGTTGGCTTTCATTGCTAGGGGGATAGAATATAAAAATAGGGAGGTATTGCTTCAGTTGTACAAGGTATTGGTGAGACCGCACCTGGAATACTGCATACAGTTTTGGTGTCCATACTTAAGAAAAGACATACTTGCTCTCGAGTCAGTACAAAGAAGGTTCACTCGGTTAATCCCGGGGATGAGGGGATGGACATATGAGGAGAGGTTGAGTAGATTGGGACTCTACTCATTGGAGTTCAGAAGAATGAGAGGCGATCTTATTGAAACATATAAGATTGTGAAGGGGTTGGATCGGGTGGATGCGGGGAGGATGTTCCCGATGATGGGTGAAACTAGAACTAGGGGGCATAGTCTTAGAATAAGGGGCTGCTCTTTCAAAACTGAGATGAGGAGGAACTACTTCACTCAGAGGGTGGTAGGTCCATGGAATATGCTGCCCCAGAAAGCTGTAGAAGCTACATCATTACATAAATTTAAAACAGAAATAGACAGTTTCCTAGAAGTAAAGGGAATTAAGGGTTACGGGGAGCGGGCAGGAATTTGGACATGAGTCTAGGTTCGGATCGGACATGGCCCTGTGGGTAGCGGAGCGGGCCCAGGGGCCGTGTAGCCTGACCCTGCTCCTATTTCGTGTGTCTAATTCTGTTAGATTCAGGAGATGGTTCTGTGATAGTAGATTGGCGGTTAGGATCAGATCAGCCATGATCTTATTGAATGGCGGAGCAGGCTCGAGGGGCCGATTGGCCTACTCCTGCTCCTATTTCTTATGTTCTTATGTAATGTTACCCCACTATTCAAAAAAGGTGGTAGAGAAAAAGTGGGGAATTATAGACCGGTAAGCCTGACATCGGTAGTGGGGAAAATGCTAGAGTCCATTATAAAAGATGTAATAGCAGAGCACTTGGAAAACAGTGACAGGATCGGACAAAGTCAACATGGATTTACAAAAGGTAAATCATGCTTGACTAATCTACTGGAATTTTTTGAGGATGTAACTGGTATAATAGATGAGGCAAAACCAGTGGATGTGGTGTATTTGGACTTTCAGAAGACTTTCGATAAGGTCCCGCATAAGAGATTAGCGTGCAATATTAAAGCACATGGGATTGGGGGCAAGGTATTGACTTGGATAGAGAACTGGTTGGCGGACAGAAAGCAATGAGTTGGAATAAACGGGTCGTTTTCCAAGTGGCAGGCAGTGACTAGTGGGATACCGCAAGAATCGATCCTAGGACCCCAGCTGTTCACAATATATATTAATGATCTGGACGAGGGAATTGGATGTAATATCTCCAAATTTGCAGACGACACAAAGCTGGGTGGGAGGGTATGCTGTGAGGAGGATGTCATGAAACTCCAGTACGATTTGGACAGGTTGGGTGATTGGGCAGAAACATGGCAAATGCACTCTAATGTGCATAAATGTGAGGTTATCCACTTTGGTGGCCAAAACAGGAAGGCAGATTATTATTTGAATGGCAATAGATTGGGAGAAGGGGAAGTGCAAAGAGACCTGGGTGTTCTTGTGCACCAGTTGCTGAAGGTAAGCATGCAGATGCAGCAGGCGGTTAAGAAGGCAAATGGTATGTTGGCCTTCATAGCAAGAGGGTTTGAGTACAGGAACAAAGATGTTTTGCTACAGTTGTACAGGGCCTTGGTGAGACCGCACCTTGAGTATTGTGTGCAGTTTTGGTCGCCTTATCTGAGGAAGGACGTTCTTGCCATGGAAGGAGTGCAGCGAAGATTCACCAGGCTGATACCTGGGATGGCAGGAATGACGTATGAGGAGAGATTGTGTCGATTGGGCTTATACTCACTGGAGTTTAGAAGATTGAGAGGGGATCTCATCGAAACCTATAAAATTCTGTCAGGCCTGGACAGACTAGATGCAGGAAGGACGTTTCTGATGGCCGGGGAGTCCAGAACCAGGGGTCATAGTCTAAGGATAAGGGGTAAGCCATTTACGACTGAAATGAGGAGGAATTTCTTCACCCAGAGAGTGGTGAACCTGTGGAATTTTCTGCCACAGAGGGCGGTGGAGGCCAGTTCATTAAGTATATTCAAGAAAGAGTTGGATATATTTCTTAAGGCTAAAGGGATCAAGGGATATGGGGAGAAGGCAGGGACAGGGTACTGAATTTGGATGATGAGCCATGATCTCATTGAATGGCGGAGCAGGCTCGAAGGGCCAAATGGCCTACTCCTGCTCCTATCTTCTATGTTTCTATGTTTCTATGATTCCTTATAAAGGACCCCACAGTACAACGTGAAGGATCAAACCTTCCTCGCAAACAGTGGACAACCATCAACCACCTCAGAACTGGTCATGGTAGATGCTGCCACCTTCCCCATAGATGGAAGACTAAAGCATCCCCATCATGCGAATGTGGAGCTCCTGATCAGACCCTGGGGCTCATCATTGAGACTGCCCTCGGAGGAAATTCACAGGCAGCCTACAAGATATCCATGCTGTTACACCAGAAGCTTTGGCCTGGATATCCAAATTAGATATTGACATTTGATTTGCTTTGCTACTACCATACGAAAGAAGAAGAAGACAGGAAAGTGGATAGTAGTGAAGTAGGGGGCAGTTGATGAAAGAGGGAAATGGATGGTAATAAAGGGGAAAGAGAAAGGAGAAAATGAAGGGGCGAGGGAGGGAGAAATGGGTGACAATGAAGGGGCGAGGGGGGGAGAAATGGGTGACAATGAAGGGGCGAGGGGGGGAGACAGAAGTTGTGATTACAGCTTTGGGGCAGAGGAGAAAAAGGTGTGCCAACATTAACTAAGAGGAAGTTAGGAGAGACAGTGCCAGTATAAAGTAGAGTTCCACAAATGGCAAATGGAAGATAATGTGGAGAAATGTGAAGTTATCCACTTTGGGCAATGTTGGTGTTCAGAGGGACCTCGGTGTCCTTGTACACGAATCACTGAAAGTTAACATGCAGGTACAGCAAGCAATTAGGAAAGCAAATGGTATGTTGGCCTTTATTACAAGAGGATTTGAGTATAAGAGTAAAGACGTCTTACTGCAATTATACAGGGTGAGACCACACCTGGAGTATTATGTTCAGTTTTGGTCTCCTTACCTAAGGAAGGATATACTTGCCATAGAGAGAGTGCAACAAAGGTTCACCAGACTGATTCCTGGGATGGGGGGGATTGTCCTATGAGGAGAGATTGAGTAGACTAGGCCAATATTCTCTCGAGTTTAGAAGAATGAGAGGTTATCTCATTGAAACATACAAAATTCTTACAGGGCTTAACAGGGTAGATACAGGGAGGAAGTTTCCTCTGTCTGGGGAGTCTAGAACCAGGGGTCACAGTCTCAGAATAAGGGGTCAGCTATTTAGGACTGAGATGAGGAGAAATTTCTTCACTCAGAGGGTGGTGAATTTTTGGAATTCTCTACCCCAGAGGGCTGTGGAGGCTCAGTCGTTGAGTATATTCGCCAGAGATCGATAGATTTTTGGATGTTAAAGGAATCAAGGGATATGGGGATAGTGCAGGAAAGTGGAGATGAGGTAGAAGATCAGCCATGATCTTCTTGAACGGCAGAGCAGGCTCAAAGGACTGTATGGTCGACTCCTGCTCCTATTTCTTATGTTCTTCTTATATTCTTATGTTCCAGCATGAACGCTGGGGAGGGAGGAAGAGTACTATTTGAATGGGGGAGAATGGAGGCAGTGCACCAGTTTAACTAGGTTTGACTCTGAAGAGTGCCAGGTTGAATTGTCGAGGGAAAGGGAGAAGAGTGCCAGTACTTACTGGGAGAGCTGGAGAAGAGAATGCCTCTGTGAACGGGTGAGGGCTTGGATGGGTCCAATGAGTTTGTGTACTGGAGGCAATGGTGGTTTTGGATGTGGGAGGGTGACATTTGAGGTAACTTAACTAACTAATGGTCTGTTAAAAATCCTTTTTTTAAATGAAACTCTATTAATAGTGATGTACAAAAGTGCTTCAAGTTGATTAGAATGCTTAATTTTAATGTACAAATTCAGAATTTGCCAGGGCAGCAACCTCCAGACTTCCCTTGAAACGCATTACCAACTTAATGCCTTCAATATTTGGATTTCTCATTCTGGTTTGCATGTACTTATTTTATTCCTGGTGTAAAAGTGAAGGAATGTTGGGTGCACCTACAGCTTACATTACAAAGCCCGTGTAACTGTTTGAATCATAGAATCATAGAAGTGAACGGCACAGAAGGAGGCCATTCAGCCCATCATGCCTGTGCCAGCCAAAAAAGAGCCATCCAGCCTAATCCCACTTTCCAGCTCTTGGTCTGTAGCCTTGTAGGTTATGGCACTTCAAGTGCATATCCAAATGTGATGAGGGTTTCTGCCTCAACCACCCTTTCAGGCAGTGAATTCCAGACCTCCAACACCCTCTGGGTGAAAAGGGTTCTCCTCAATTCCCCTTTAATCCTTCTACCAATTACTTTAAATGTATGCCCCCTAGTTATTGACCTCTCTGCTAAGGGTCCTTCCAATGCACTTTATCTAGGCACCTCATGATTTTACACACCTCAATTACGTCTCCCCTCAGCCTCCTCTGTCCAAAGAAAACAACCCCAGCCGCCATTTCTGCCACCTCCAACGTGATCCCACCATCAAACGCATCTTCCTCTCCCCTCCCCTTTCAGCATTCCGCAGGGACCGCTCCCTCCGCTACACCCTGGTCCACTCCTCAATCATCCCTAACAGCCCTTCCCCTTCACCCGGCACTTTCACCTGCCCTTTTACCTTCTCCCTTCCCACTGTCCAAGACCCCAAACACCCTTCCAGGTGAAACAGCGATTTACTTGTACTTCTTGCAATTTAGTATACTGTATTCACTGCTCACGATGCGGTCTCCTCTACACTGGGGAGACCAAATGCAGATTGGGCGAAGGCTTTGCGGAACACCTCCGTTCAGTCCATAAGGGTGACCCTGAGCTTCCGGTCGCTTGTCACTTTAATTCTCTGCTTCACTCCCACTCTGATCTCTCTGTCCTCGGCCTCTTACACTGTTCCAATGAAGCTCAACATAAGCTCGAGGAACAGCACCTCATCTTTCGATTAGGCACTTTACAGCCTTCTGGACTCCACATCGAGTTCAACAATTTCAAACTCTAACCCCTGCTCCCATTTTTCATGCTGTATGATTTTGCCACCCCCCATTTGCAACATTTTGGGCAGGATTTTCATTGGGCCGTGGAGGCGGGATTGGAGGCGTGTGGGGGGTTAAAACCCTGAAATTGGGGGTCCCGACCCCATCCCGCCCCAACCCGCCTCCATGCCAGTTTCAAAGAAGGCGGGTACCCGCTCAGCACTGGGACCCGCCTCCCTGAGACGGGAAGGGGATTAATGCCAATTAACTGCCTGTTAACTTTTTAGCCTAATCCCTATTTTTAATGTTGAAGTGTGAGATTCCCGACGGCTCCAAACCACGCCAAGTTAGAGGAGGCGGGCCGTCGGGATGAAGGGTTTGGAGGGGTCGAGATGTCCGGTGTTCAGGTGAGTGATGGGTGCATGAGTGCAAAGGTAAGTGTGTTTGGTGTGTGTAAAGTGTTTAAAGAAGTTTTACATACCTTATACCTTTACAACCTTCCTTCCTTCAGGGCTCGGGAGTCCCTCATCTCACCGGCACAGAAAGCAGAATGGCCGCGATCTGTCAAAAATTGCAGCATTCAGCTTTCTGTTCCGGGGAGATCTCTAAATCATCCTGAGAGGAAGGAATTAACTTAGAATACAGATTGTCAGTGTTTGACAGCTTCAAACAGCTGTGAAACGCTGATATTTCATCTGTCAAAAGGTCTTGACAGATGAAATATCAATCTGTGACGTCACCTGTTGCCAGGTGGCTCTTAATTGGCCTGCTGAGCCCGCTGCCGGGCTCAACAAGGTCAATCAAGTCAAAATCGCATGGGTTGGCTAGAACTCGATGGAGGCGGGACTACAACCCCGAAAGTTGTAGTCCCGCCTCCTACCCGACTCCTCTATGAAAATCCAGCCCAGACTATCTTTCCTGCTTCTTACCTTAGCACAGTATGTTCCTTCAATTCCTCCCAGTCTCTGCACCTGCTTAATATCTGTTACATCTTCAGCTTTTTCCAGTTCTGATGAAGGGTCCCAGACCTGAAACGTTAACTCTGTTTCTCTCTCCACGGATGCGGCCTGGCCTGCTGTGTGTTTCCAGCATTTTCTGTTGTTATTCCAGCCTATCCAATCTTTCCTCATCCAATCTTTCCATATGTCACAACCATTCTTGAGTTGTCAAGTTTTTGAGGGCTGTCAGTTTTTCTGAATTTGTTGATCAGCTTTTGCCAATTTTCTAAGTTGACATGTATGGATTCACCCCCTAAAATTGTATTAATTACTTTTTAATAAACTAGAGCTAATCAATCAAAGTTATTTAAATATAATGTGGACAGTGTATAGTCACCTCGTTTGCCTCCAGCAGTATCCTGCTGTATTTGATGGTAAGCGTGTAGTAACATCACATGGAACAGCCATTTGAGACATTTAAAAAGAAGTTGCTTCACACACTTTCACCAATGCCTAGGCGATCAGCCCTCAATGTTTTGCGCAATGCCTGTTGATTATGACAAGAAACTAGTAAAAGCTTTTCAAACGACTTGTGAACCCTTTGGATTTATGAATATAACTCTTGCTTATTAATGGGGCGATACTGCTGAAAGTCGCACGGATTAGTTGAACTAAAGACCTAAGAATTTGCATTTTTCCTGTCCAGGTTGGAGTTTCAGTATGGGTTCTGCATACCAGTTCCACAGCTGGCGAGTGTTTGTCGTTGTCTGCGCTCTTCCCTGTGTCTCCTCTGTTGTGGCACTCACCTTCATGCCTGAAAGTCCTCGATTCCTGCTGGAGGTAAGATACTTGGAAAGAGGGCAGAGGCCCGCACTTCCTAAGTGGGCGCTAAATGCAATAACAATCCATGATGTGTTTTTTTTTTGAGAAACTAACTATTAATAGAAAAGGCCAACATTTCCTCTTTTTTCTAGTTTTCTCTTCTTTTTTTCCCCCTCCTTTCCTGAAATCACTGGGGTTCAGTTCCACAACCCTTTCCTGACTATTCTTTATGCATGAACTCAGATATTGAGTGTCATCAAGCTACTCTGCCATGAGGGGAACAAAAGTTGGGCCCAAACCTATCCTCATTCAACACACGCACTTTCCAGCAGGGGACCACTGGATCACAACCAGGAGTAGGAATTTGTGGCTGATTTACCCCTTCATCCAAGCTGAGAACACTAAGGCCCATTTTACCCTGGCTGAGATGAGCTAATTCAGTAGAAAGAAGGAAGTGAGCCTGAGTGCTTCCTGATCTGTATAGCTTATGTAGCCAATGCATTGCACTTCAAAAGTAACTCATTGGCTGTGAAGCACACTGGGACATCCTCAGCATGTGAGAAGTACTATTCTTTTCTTAATAAATTGGCCAAAATTTGACTGATTCTTCCTTACATAAAACTCCCCTAATTTTAATATTAATAATTTACTGTGGGTCCTGGATCAACAGAGGACTCATGAGTGTAATCTGTACAATTAGAAGAATGTTATTTGTGGAAAAAGTTAAAACGTATGTTTTTTAATTTTTTTGTTTTTATAGGTGGGGAAACATGATGAGGCCTGGATGATTCTGAAGCAAATCCATGACACCAATATGAGAGCACGGGGACAGCCCGAGAAAGTGTTCACTGTAAGTGTCAATGATGAAGAGTTCAAGGATAAAGGATGAGCTTGGATTGCTGCTTTGGAGTCTTGAGAGAGACTGAAATGTAGGGCAATATGCTAGAAAGAGTGTTTAAAAAAAAATAAAACCTCTTTGCTCTAGGTCTTCCTGCATCATACCCCATACTGCTGCAAACGAGCTCCCCAATCCCAGTGAGCAGATGCCATAAAAAGGAGATAAGTAAGAGTGGCTCAGGATAGCTATCCCACCAAAAATCCCTGTATGCGGGATAATACCTGGCTCACCTCAAATGCAAAGCTGAGGTCATGGATATCATAGCATTTTATAAAGTAAGACAGTGGCATTCTAACATACTGTGCCCTTCTGCCACCCAAATTTACATACATGCCAACCTAGAAAACTAGCAAAAGCTGATCAACAGCTTCAAAAAAGATTGACATAACCCCAAAAACCTGCCAACTCAAGAACGGCCCTGATTGTAAGTCTATAACACGTGAAAATGAAAAGTAACACAGGCTTTGTAAATTAAGCTGTAGGTGCATCCTGTCTTCACAAAAGAAGCTGATACGAAGGTTACACTAAAAGTGGAGAGGAAAGCTATGGACAGGATAGTAATAGATAGAGAAGGCATACTAAAAAGATGAGCATTACTGAAAGTTGGTAAGTCACCTGGTCCAGATGGAATGCATCCGAGGTTGATAAAAGAAGCGAAGGTAGAAATAGCAGAGGCATTGGCCACAATCTTTCAATCCTCATTGGGTACAGGAGTAGTGCCGGAGGACTGGAGGGTTGATAATGTTATACCACTATTCAAGAAAGGGAGAGGGATAAACCAGGAAACTACAGGCCAGTCAACCAAACATCAGTGGTGGGGAAGTTGTTGGAAACCATTATCAGGGACAAAATAAACTTTCATTTGGAAAGGCATGGCTAATCAAAGAGAGCCAGCATGGATTTGTTAAAGGAAAATCATGTCTGACTAACTTGATTGAATTCTTTGATTAGGTAACAGAGAAGGTTGATCAAGGTAGTGCAGTAGACGTATATATGGCCTTTCAGAGGGCATTTGACAAAGTGCCACACTGTAGGTTTGTTAAGAAGATGGAAGCCCATAGAATTACGGATGGATGTTTTTCAGCCTGGGAGGTGGTTTGCAGGGGTGTTCCCCAAGGGTCAGTTTTGGGTCCATTACTCTTTTTAATTTTTATAAATGACCTAGAATCAGGTGTAGGGAACAGCATTATACAGTTTGTAGATGATACGAAACTTGGCAACATAGTAGATAGTGATGGGAATAGTTGTAGACTTCGGGATGACATAGACAAGATGGTGAAATGGGCCAATGCAAAAACCACGCATGTGCGGTATTCTGAATGGCCCGCGCAGCTCCTTAAAGGGGCCATGCGTCGCAAAAAAAAATTAGAGAGTACATTGTTGGCAACCCTATTGGGGCCAGCATAACTGAAGGGAAGGGCCAATTCTTTTTAAAATGTTATAATTTCCATGGTACAATTGTTTGTGAAACAGAGAGTAGTGGCGAACGGTTGTTTATCTGACTGGTGTTCCCCAGGGGTCGGTACTAGGCCCACTGCTTTTCTTGATATATATTAATGATGGCTTGGACTTGGGTGTACAAGGCACAATTTAAAAATTTGCAGGTGACACAAAATTTGGAAGTATAGTGAACAGTGAAGAGGATAGTGATAAACTTCAAGAGGACATAGACAGGCTGGTGGAATGGACGGACACGTGGCAGATTAAATGTAATGCAGAAAAATGTGAAGTGATACATTTTGGTAGGAAGAATGAGGAGAGGCAATATAAACTTAAGGGTACAATCCTAAAGGGGGTGCATGAACAGAGAGACCTGGGGCTATATGTGCACAAATTGTTGAAGGTGGCAGGGCAGGTTGAGAAGGCGGTTAAAAAAGCATACGGGATCCTGGGCTTCATAAGAAGAGGCATGGAGTACAAAAGCAAGGAAGTTATGATGAACCTTTATAAGACACTGGTTCAGCCTCAACTGGAGTATTGTGTCCAATTCTGGGCACCGCACTTTAGGAAGGATGTGAAGGCCTTAGAGGGGGTGCAGGAAAGATTTACAAGAATGGTTCCAGGGATGAGGGACTTCAGTTACATGGATAGACTGGAGAAGCCTGGGTTGTTCTCCTTAGAGCAGAGAAGGTTGAGAGGCGATTTGATAGAGGTGTTCAAAATCATGAGGGGTCCAGACAGAGTAGATAAAGAGAAACTGTTACCATTGGCAGAAGGGTCGAGAACCAGAGGACACAGATTTAAGGTGATTGGCAGGAGGACCCAAGGTGACATGAGGAAAAACTTTTTTACGCAGCAAGTGGTTAGGATCTGGAATGCACTGCCTGAAAGGGTGGTGGAGGCAGATTCAATCATGGCCTTCAAAAGGGAATTGGATAAGTACCTGAAGGAAAAAAAATTGCAGGGCTACAGGGAAAGGGCAGGGGAGTGGGACTAGCTGAAGTGCTCTTGCAGAGAGTTGGCACGGGTGTGACGGGCTGAATGGCCTCCTTCTGTGCTGTAACCATTCTATGATTCTATGATTTTGTGAATTACATTACCTTGGAATCACATTTCCAGTTTCTTTGTTTCCTGGCCCTAACCATCTCCTTTTCACTATGGAGGCCCAATCCCGCCACACCTCCATCCCACGGCCACACAGCTTAAAGGGAACATTGGTTGCCAACCCTCCAGGATTGCCCTGGAGTCTCCAGGAACTAAAAACTAATCTCCAGAGCACTACTGCGAGCAACCCCAGAGAAAAATTATACAGGCATTAGAAAAATTGTGGTTTTAATATAAAATTCTTTGGACACTGTTGACTGACAGTCAAGAATCATCCAATTGATTAATACAAAGGGCTGGATTTTCATTGAGGAGTCGGGTTGGAGGCGGGACTACAACCAGCGGGCTCAGCAGGCCAATTAAGGGCCACCCGGCAACAGGTGACGCCACAGACTGAAATTTCATCTGTCAAGAGATTTTGACAGATGAAATATCAGCGTTTCACAGCTGTTTGAAGCTGTCAAACACTGACAGTCTTACTTCTAACCTGAGTCCTTCTCCACAGACTCAGTTAGAAACCTCTCCTGCACAGAAAGCTGCAGGCTGTCACTTTTGACAGTTTGCAGCCATTCTGCTTTCTGTGCCGGTGAGATGATCTGCTGCCGGGAGGCGGGACGTCAATTTCAATATTATAATGAGGCTGGAAGCCTCTGCTTTAACCTCCATTTTGTTTTTAACTGCATCCGGTTGGGTTTTACACACTTCATAAAACCAAGCAGTTACAGCAAAGCAGGGACTGATGCATCCAGGATCTCTTGCCTCCCCCCCCCCATCCCTCGACGCCCCAATCTCTTGCTTCACTCCTCCCCCCATCCCGCGACGGCCTCGACCTCTAGCTTCCCTCCCCCCGAGTCCCGCGACGGCCCTGATCTCTTGTTTCACCCCCCCATCCCGCGACGGCCCCGATCTCTTGCTTCACCCCCCCCGTCCCGCGACGGCCCCGATCTCTTGCTTCCCTCCCCCCCCCCATCCCTTGACGCCCCGATCTCTTGTTTCACTCCCCCCTACCACTGCCCCCCACGGGACCTCGATGGCCTCAATCGTCCTTCTCCCTCCCTGATCCTCCGGAGGCCGGCACCGGCCCCCTCCTGATGCCTCCCACCCTGCTCTGTGTGGCCTAGTGCCGCAGGCCTCTCCACCTGCAGGCAGCCAGCCTCTCCATTTGGCTGGCTGTGGGTGGGGAACAGAGGCTTCAGATGCAAATGAGACCCTGCCGTTAAAGTCGTCAGGGCCTGCGGGAAACTCGGCCTCCCGGGTTTCCCGCCCGCATCGGAGCCCCCCCACCCCCAACCCACCTACCCCATGGAAATCCAGCGCTATAGCTCTCTTTCTACACCTGATTTGACTCTAAATCACCCATTTGTTTCTCTGTCATTCCTCTGTTTCTTTCTCTGTCTTTAAAACTCATTGTCTGAGGAGATAAGACTGCTAGTGCCTTTGTTCACCAAGGTCCCAGGTGCCTCGTTGCCCTTGCTTTATCAGCTTAATATTTTCGAGCTGAAAGGCAAGGAAAAAAATCGAATGAAAGGGGCATGCTGGGAGATGTCCCGCTCCAGCAAATTCTGGGCTATTATAATGAAGCTGCCCCCAGTAAATTAGCAGGGACCATTGGCGGGGCAAGTTGGGTGGGTGCCAAGTTCGGTGTGCAGTTTACAGTCAGACTCAGGCCAATGAGCTAAAGTCGCTGCTGATCAGAATGGAACAATTCAAAATGTCTGATTATCAGTGACCATCAGAAGATTACCATTTATCTTCTGATAAACAGGAAAAGAAAGCTTGTAAATGTATTTATCTCATAAATTACATATTCTAGTGAACTGTGCTTTATTTACCAGCTCTTGTTTTCACAGGTCAATAGAATCAAGACTCCAAAACTGATTGATGAATTGATAGAGATACATTCAGACACAGGCACTTGGTATTTGAGATGGTTTGTTCGAATCAAGACTGAACTGTCTGGAGTAAGTAAAACAACTCTGTGATTTAATTTATAAAGATATCTTTCCCCTCGATGGTACATGATACAATATACCAGGTAAGAACACTTCACCAGTGATTTGTGCAATTCATGTTGAATGTAGACTAATCTCATGATGAAATGGCAACGGCTGCAATTTTGCTCAGACAGTAATCTTAACTGATGAAGATCTGAGCTCCAAAATTCCTAGGGTGGGGTGGGTAGAAAAGGTTTCTGCCTGGGAGGGGGCAGGAATTTGGGGTGGAACCTGGTTCTGCCAGGATTCCAACCCGACAAAAGTGCCTCTTTAAGTTTTGTTGGGGGCGGGCGGGGGCACCATGGGCAGATCATCCACCATACCCACTCTTAAGAAAATGTAATCAATTCCAGAAGGTGCTTAGAATGCCCTTTTCTGCAAGGTGGTAAATGGGCAAGAAAACCACCAGTAGTTAGGAAATCACACTTCATTGAAATACTGGCCAGAATTTTCAGATGTAAGAATGAGCGGGTTGGAGGGGGGGGGGTAAGTGAAAGTTGAAAAAATGTGACCCCTGACCCCAAGCCACCTCCTACCCGCCCACTTTCACCTTTAACTCAGGAGGGATGGGGAGGTGGGCTGCCAACCCGCTGCCAGGAGGCGGGTTGGCAATTTAAATATAATGAGGCCTGAAGCCTCTACTTTAATCTGCTTTGCAGGTTTTCATAGAATCATAGAATGGTTACAGCACAGAAGGAGGCCATTCGGCCTGTCGAGCCCGTGCCGGTTCTCTGCAAGAGCACTTCAGCTAGTCACACGCGCCCGCCCTTTCCCTGTAGCGCTGCAAATTTTTTTCCTACAGCTTCTTATCCAATTCCCTATTGAAAGCCATGATTGAGTCTGACCCCACCACCCTTTCAGGCAGTGCATTCCCGATCCTAACCACTCGCTGTGTAAGAAGGTTTTTCCTCATGTCGCCTTTGGTTCTTTTGGCAATTACCTTAAATCTGTGTCCTCTGGTTCTCGACCCTTCCGCCAATGGGAACAGTTTCTCTCGATCTACTGCAGGTGGCCGGGGATCCCAGGGCTCGGGATTCACGGTAGCTGCAATGAGATGGCCTCAGCCTTGGGGAGCAATCCTTGTGGGCCAGGAGGAATAGGCGTGCTTCCTCCCAGCCCCCCAAACTCCTCCAACAACAGCCTGGCCCTCCCCGGGGGAGGGGTCGAACCCCCCTCTGGGATTGGATCCCCCTCGGGCCTGAAACACCGCTCCCCCCCACACCCTGGGATCACGACTCAGCCCCAGGGTTGGGAAACAGACCACCCCGAGGAACACGAGTCAGCCCCAAGGTCAAGGATTGGACCCCTCCCAGGGATCGAGCTCACCCACCGCACCCCCCCCACCCTCACCGGGGTCGAGGATCGGACCCATGGGCTTAGAACCCACCATCCTGGGCCCAGCACTTACCTGGTCCTGTGGCCTCCTTCGCCACGTTCCCTGCATGACTAGAAGCCAGACTATCAATCAGGCTGACTTCCGGTCAGGGAAACCGCCCCTGACATCGCACACACGCACCAAGGATAGGATTGATTTCGAAATATTGAGACGTGCTTGAGTGTTGAATTTGCTACATTGAACTAAGTGAGAAATTTTTATGTTGAAAAAAGATAAAACTCCACAGTGTTTTGGGAAAACCGATCTTCCGGGTTTCCCGTCGTCTCCCGGGGGCGCAACGTGCGGGGGGGGAACCCAGCAAAATCCAGCCTGCCCTCGCCTGTTTTACACCCTCGCCCGTTTTACACCCTCTCCCATTTTACACCAACGTCCATTTTACACTCTCGCCCGTTTTACACCCTCGCCTGTTTTACTCTGCACCCATTTTACAGCCTCGCCAGTTTTACACCCTCACCCATTTTGCAGCCTCGCCCGTTTTACACTCCACCCGTTTTACACACTCATTCGTTTTACTCTGCACCCGTTTTACACCCTCGCCCATATTACACCCTCGCCCATATTACACCCTCGCCCATTTTACACCCTCGCCCGTTTTACACTCCGCCCATTTTGCATTCCGCCTGTTTTACACCCTTGGCCATTTTACACCCCCGCCTGTTTTACACTCCGCCCGTTTTACACTCTTGCCCCTTTTCACCCTCGACCGTTTTACACCCTCGCCCGTTTTACACTCCACCCGATTTATACCCTTGCCAGTTTTACACCCTCGACCGTTTTACACCCTCACCCATTTTATACCCTCACCCGTTTCACACCCTCGCTCATTTTACACTCCGCCCAGTTTACACACTGGCCCGTTTTACACCCTCACCCATTTTACACCCTCGCCCATTTTACACACTCGCCTGTTTTACACCCTCGCCCATTTTATACTCTGCCCGGTTTACACCCTCACCCATTTTACACCCTCACCCGTTTTACACACAACCCATTTTACAACCTCGCCCATTTTACACCCTCGCCCATTTTACACCCTCACCCAATTTACACCACCCGTTTTACACTCTTGCCCGTTTTACACCCTCACCCATTTTACACCCTCGCCCGTTTTACACCCTCACCCAATTTACACTCCACCCGTTTTACACTCTTGCCCGTTTTACACCCTCACCCATTTTACGCCCTCGCCCTTTTTACAGCCTCACCCGTTTTACACCCTCATCCATTTACACCTTCACCCGCTTTACACCTCCGCCCATTTTATACACACACCCAATTTACTCAGCATGCGTTTTACTCCCTCGCCCGTTTTACACCCTCGCCCATTTAACACCCTCGCCCATATAACACCCTCGCCCATTTTACACCCTCTCCCATTTTACACCCTCGCCCATTTTACATCCTCGCCCGTTTTACACCCTCACCCATTTTACACTCCACCCATTTTACACTCCACCCATTTTACACTCCACCCGTTTTACACTCTCGCCCGTTTTACACTTTTGCCCGTTTTACACCCTCGTCCATTTTACACCCTCACCCATTTTACAACCTCACCCATTTTATACCCTCGCCCGTTTTACACCCTCGCCCGTTTTACACCCTTGCCTGGATTACACCCTCGCCCGTTTTGCACCCTCGCCCATTTTACACCCTCACCCATTTTACACCCTCGCCCATTTTACACCCTCGCCCGTTTTACACCCTCACCCAATTTACACTCCACCCGTTTTACAGCCTCACCCGTTTTACACTCTCGCCCGTTTTACACCCTCACCCATTTTACACTCTGGCCCATTTTACAGCCTCGCCCGTTTTACAGCCTCACCTGTTTTACACTCCACCCATTTTACACACTCATCCATTTTACACCCTCGCCCGTTTTACAGCATTGCCCATTTTATACCCTCGCCCATTTTATACCCGCGCCCATTTTACACCCTCATCCATTTTACACCCTCACCCACTTTACACATTCGCCCATTTTACACCCTCACCCGTTTTACACGCTCGCCCATTTTACACCCTCGCCTGATTTATACCCTCACCCGTTTCACACAATCGCCCGTTTTACACTCCACCTGTTTTACAGCCTCGCCCATTTTACACCCTCACCCATTTTACACCCTCACCCATTTTACACCCTCGCCCGTTTTACACCCTCGCCCGTTTTACGCCTTTGCCCATTTCACATCCTTGCCTGGATTACACCCTCGCCCATTTTACACCATCGCCCGTTTTACACCCTCACCCATTTTACACCCTCACCCGTTTTACACTGCCGCCCGTTTTACACTCTTGCCCATTTTACACCCTCGCCCATTTTACACCCTCACCTGATTTGCACCCTTGCAGGTTTTACACTCCACCTGTTTTACGCCCTCGCCCGTTTTACACCCTCACCCATTTTGCACCTTCGCCTGTTTTACACCATCGTCCATTTTATACCCTCGCCCATTTTAAACCCTCACCCTTTTAACACCGCCCCCCATTTTGCACTCTCACCCGTTTTACACCCTCGCCCATTTTACTCACCACCCGTTTTACACTCTCATCCATTTTACACCCTCGCCCATTTTACTCACCACCCGTTTTACACTCTCGCCCATTTTACACCCTCGCCCATTTTATACACACGCCCGATTTACTCAGCACACGTTTTACTCCCTCGCCCGTTTTACATCCTCGCCCATTTTACACCCTCGCCCGGTTTACACCATCGTCCGTTTTACACACTTGCCCGTTTTACACCCTCGCCCATTTTACACTCCACCCGATTTACACCCTCGCCCGTTTTACACCATCGCCTGTTTTACTCCTTCGCCCGTTTTACACCATCGCCCATTTTATACCCTCACCCGTTTTACACCCTCGCCCATTTTACACCAGCCCGTTTTAAACCCTCACCCATTTTACACCCTCACCCATTTTACAACCTCACCAGTTTTATACCTTCATCTGTTTTACGCCCTCGCCTGTTTTACACCCTTGCCCGTTTTACACCCTCGCCCGTTTCACACCCTTGCCTGGATTACACCCTCGCCCGTTTTGCGCCCTCGCCCATTTTCACCCTCGCCCGTTTTTCACCCTCGCCCATTTTACACCCTTACCCGTTTTACACCCACGCCCATTTTACACCCTCACCCATTTTACACCATCGCCCGTTTTAAACCCTGGCCCATTTTACACCCTCGCCCATTTTACACACTCACACATTTTACACCCTCACCCGTTTTACACTGCTGCGCATTTTACACCCTCGCCCGTTTTACAGCCTCACCCATTTTACACCCTCGACCATTTTACACACTCTCCCGTTTTACACCCTCGCCCATTTTACACCCTCGCCCGGTTTACACCATCGTCCGTTTTACACACTTGCCCGTTTTACACCCTCGCCCATTTTACACTCCACCCGATTTACACCCTCGCCCGTTTTACACCATCGCCCGTTTTACTCCTTCGCCCGTTTTATACCATCGCCCATTTTATACCCTCACCCGTTTTACACCCTCGCCCATTTTACACCCTCACCCATTTTACAACCTCGCCAGTTTTATACCTTCATCTGTTTTATGCCCTCGCCCATTTTACGCCCTCGCCCGTTTTACGCCCTCGCCCGTTTTACACCCTCACCCGTTTTACACCCTCGCCCATTTTACACCCGTGCCCGTTTTGCACCCTCGCCCATTTTATACCCTCGCCCATTTTACACCCTCACCTTTTTTACACCCTCGCCCGTTTTACACACTTACCCGTTTTACACCCTCACCCATTTTACACCCTCGCCCATTTTACACCCTTGCCCATTTTACACCATCGCCCGTTTTACACCCTGGCCCGTTTTACACCCTCACCCGTTTTACACCCTCACCCATTTTACACCCTCACCCGTTTTACCCCCTCACCCATTTTACACTCCACCCATTTTTCACGCACACCCTTGTTACTCACTCGCCCATTTTACACTCCACCCGTTTTACACCCTCACCCATTTTACAACCTCACCCGTTTTATACCCTGACCCATTTTACAACCTCGCCGGTTTTACACCCTCACCCATTTTACAACCTCGCCCGTTTTATACCCTCATCTGTTTTACGCCCTTGCCCGTTTTACACACACCCGGTTTACACCCTTGCCCATTTTACACCCTCGCCCGTTTTACACTCTTGCCCATTTTACACTCTCGCCCGTTTTACACACCACCCATTTTACACCCTTGCCCATTTTACACCCTCGCCCATTTTACACCCTTGCCCATTTTACACCCTTGCCCGTTTTATACCCTTGCCCATTTTACACCCTCGCCCATTTTACACCCTTGCCCATTTTACACACTCGCCCGTTTTACACTCTCGCCCGTTTTACACTCCACCCATTTTACACCCTCGCCCGTTTTACACCCTCGCCCATTTTACACCCTCACCCGTTTTACACTCCACCCATTTTAAACCCTCACCCATTTTACACCCTCGCCCGTTTTACACCCCGCCCAATTTACAACCTTGCCCATTTTACACCCTCGCCCGTTTTACACCCCGCCCGATTTACAACCTTGCCCATTTTACACCCTCGCCCGTTTTACCTCCTCCCATTTAACACCCTCGCCCATTTTACACCCTCGCCCGTTTTACACCCTCGCCTCTTTTACACTCCACCCATTTTAAACCCTCGCCCATTTTACACCCTCGCCCGTTTTACACCCTGCCCAATTTACAACCTCACCCATATTACACCTTCGCCCGTTTTATACTCAACCCGTTTTACACACTCGCCCGATTTACAACTTCACCCATTTTACACACTCGCCCGTTTTACACCCTTGCCCGTTTTACACCCTCACCCATTTTACACCCTCACCCGTTTTACACCCCCGCCCATTTTACACCTTCGTCCATTTTGCACCCTCGCCCATTTTACACCCTCGCCCATTTTACACCCTTGCTCATTTGACACATCCGCCTGTTTTACACCCTCGCCTGTTTTACACACTTGCCTATTTTACAAGCTCGCGCGTTTTATGACCTTGCCTATTTTACACCCTGCACATTTTACACCCTCGCCCGTTTTACTCCTTTACCCGTTTTACACCAGCCCATTTTAACCCCTCACCCGTTTTACTCCTTTACCCATTTTACACCCTCGCCCGTTTTACTCTCCACCCGTTTTACACCCTCCCCCGTTTTACACCCTCGCCCATTTTACACCCTCGCCCGTTTGACACCCTCGCCAGTTTGACACCCTCGCCCGTTTTACACCCTTGCCCATTTTACACCCTCGCCCGTTTTACACCCTTGCCCATTTTACTCCCTCGTCCATTTTACACCCTCGCCCATTTTACTCACTCTCCCGTTTTACACCCTCGCCCGTTTTACACCCTCACCCATTTTACACTCCACCCATTTTGCACTCCACCCATTTTACACTCCACCCGTTTTACACTCTCGCCCGTTGTACACTTTTGCCCGTTTTACACCCTCACCCATTTTACAACCTCGCCCGTTTTATACCCTCGCCCATTTTACACCCTCGCCCGTTTTTCACCCTTGCCTGGATTACACCCTCGCCCATTTTGCACCCTCGCCCATTTTACACCCTCACCCATTTTACACCCTTGCCCGTTTTACGCCATCGCCTGTTTTACAACATCGCCCGTTTTACACCCTCGCCCGTTTTACACCCTCACCCAATTTACACTCCACCCATTTTACAGCCTCACCCATTTTACACTCTCGCCTGTTTTACACCCTCACCCATTTTACACCCTGGCCCATTTTACAGCCTCACCCATTTTACAGCCTCGCCTGTTTTACTCCTTCGCCCGTTTTACACCATCGCCCATTTTATACCCTCACCCGTTTTACACCCTCGCCCATTTTACACCAGCCCGTTTTAAACCCTCACCCATTTTACACCCTCACCCATTTTACAACCTCACCAGTTTTAGGGCTAGATTTTCAGTATAGACAGTTTTGGGGCGCTAAGCTTAGCGCCCGCCCGAAGTTATCGCCCGCCCCAAAGTAGCGCCCCGTTGCCGGAAATTCAGTGGCTTCGCCCTAAGAGGTTGGTGGAGCGCTAAAAGAGGCGTTCCACTAGTATCTTTAGGCGCTAAGCCGGCGGTGGAGAGCGCAACACCCGAGCTCGGGCGCAGCGCACGGCAGACACTCTGGTGCCAGTGAGCTCTTAAAGGGGAAGGGTGCATGTATTTTTTTCAAATGCAAAGTCTGGGAGGAGGAGGAGGAGGAGGAGGAGGAGGAGGAGGAGGAGGAGGAGGAGGAGGAGGAGGAGTGATTGGTGCCCGGAAACATACACACAGCTTCCTTCCACACAACACATGCAGAGTGCCTTTTGTACGAGTGCCCTTTAATTTGCGCTCCCCAGGGTGTGTTGCGTTCCATTTTACAAACGCTCTGGACGCCAGGCGCACAATGGGGCGGTCCGACTGAAGTTTGGATTCGGGGCGGCCAAAGGGCGTTGCACGAGGATGTGACGTCATTTTCTGCGCGCGCATCCGGGCGGCCGCTAAACTTTGCGCCGGCGCTAACGGGCAACTTAATTTGGGGCGGGGCGCAAACTGCGCTGCGCCCAGGCGCTACACGCATAGCGCCCAAAAATCACTTCTCTTAAGGCGCTAACTGCTGGCGCAAGCAACTGAAAATCTAGCCCTTATACC
The DNA here is from genome assembly GCF_052327205.1 of Somniosus microcephalus. Taxonomy (NCBI): domain Eukaryota; kingdom Metazoa; phylum Chordata; class Chondrichthyes; order Squaliformes; family Somniosidae; genus Somniosus; species Somniosus microcephalus. Next base: position 222,544,849 of record NC_140987.1, read on the forward strand.
CTCATCTGTTTTACGCCCTCGCCTGTTTTACACCCTTGCCTGTTTTACACCCTCGCCCGTTTTGCGCCCTCACCCATTTTACACCCTCGCCCGTTTCACACCCTTGCCTGGATTACACCCTCGCCCGTTTCACACCCTTGCCTGGATTACACCCTCGCCCGTTTTTCACCCTCGCCCATTTTACACCCTTACCCGTTTTACACCCACGCCCATTTTACACCCTCACCCATTTTACACCATCGCCCGTTTTAAACCCTGGCCCATTTTACACCCTCGCCCATTTTACACACTCACCCATTTTACACCCTCACCCATTTTACACTGCTGCCCATTTTACACCCTCGCCCGTTTTACAGCCTCACCCGTTTTACACCCTCGACCATTTGACACACTCTCCCGTTTTACACCCTCGCCCATTTTACACCCTCGCCCGGTTTACACCATCGTCTGTTTTACACACTTGCCCGTTTTACACCCTCGCCCATTTTACACTCCACCCGATTTACACCCTCGCCCGTTTTACACCATCGCCCGTTTTACTCCTTCGCCCGTTTTATACCATCGCCCATTTTATACCCTCACCCGTTTTACACCCTCGCCCATTTTACACCAGCCCATTTTAAACCCTCACCCATTTTACACCCTCACCCATTTTACAACCTCGCCAGTTTTATACCTTCATCTGTTTTATGCCCTCGCCCATTTTACACCCTCGCCCGTTTTACGCCCTCGCCCGTTTTACACCCGCACCCGTTTTACACCCTCGCCCATTTTACACCCTTGCCCGTTTTGCACCCGTGCCCGTTTTGCACCCTCGCCCATTTTATGCCCTCGCCCATTTTACACCCTCACCTTTTTTACACCCTCACCCATTTTACACACTTACCCATTTTACACCCTCACCCATTTTACACCCTCGCCCATTTTACACCCTCGCCCATTTTACACCATCGCCCGTTTTACACCCTGGCCCGTTTTACACCCTCGCCCGTTTTACACCCTCACCCATTTTACACCCTCACCCGTTTTACCCCCTCACCCATTTTACACTCCACCCATTTTTCATGCACACCCGTTTTGGACCCTCACACTTGTTACTCACTCGCCCGTTTTACACTCCACCCGTTTTACACCCTCACCCATTTTACAACCTCACCCGTTTTATACCCTGACCCATTTTACAACCTCGCCGGTTTTACACCCTCACCCATTTTACAACCTCGCCCGTTTTATACCCTCATCCGTTTTACGCCCTTGCCCGTTTTACACACACGCCCGGTTTACACCCTTGCCCATTTTACACCCTCGCCCGTTTTACACTCTTGCCCATTTTACACCCTTGCCCGTTTTATACCCTTGCCCATTTTACACTCTCGCCCATTTTACACCCTTGCCCGTTTTACACACTCGCCCGTTTTACACTCTCGCCCGTTTTACACTCCACCCATTTTTACACCCTCGCCCGTTTTACACCCTCGCCCGTTTTACACCCTCGCCCATTTTACACCCTTGCCTCTTTTACACTCCACCCATTTTAAACCCTCGCCCATTTTACACCCTCGCCCGTTTTACACCCCGCCCAATTTACAACCTTGCCCATTTTACACCCTCGCCCGTTTTACACACTCGCCCGATTTACAACCTCACCCATTTTACACCCTCGCCCGTTTTACACCCTCGCCCGTTTTACACCCTCACCCGTTTTACACCCTCACCCATTTTACACCCTCACCCGTTTTACACCCCCGCCCATTTTACACCTTTGTCCATTTTGCACCCTCGCCCATTTTACACCCTCGCCCATTTTACACCCTCACCCGTTTTACACCCTTGCTCATTTTACACATCCGCCCGTTTTACACCCTCGCCTGTTTTACACACTTGCCTATTTTACAAGCTCGCGCGTTTTATGACCTTGCCTATTTTACACCCTCGCCCGTTTTACAGCCTCGCCCGTTTTACACTCCGCCCATTTTGCACTCCGCCTGTTTTATACCCTCGGCCATTTTACACCCCCGCCTGTTTTACACTCTGTCCATTTTACACTCTTGCCCCTTTTCACCCTCACCTGTTTTACACCCTTGTCTGTTTTACACACTCACCCGCTTTACACCCTTGACTGTTTTATATACTTGCCCGTTTTACACCCTCGCCCATTTTACACCCTCCCATTTTACTCCCTCGCAGGTTTTACACTCCACCCGTTTTACACCCTCGCCCATTTTACACACTCGCCCATTTTACACACCCGCCCATTTTACACCCTCGCCTGTTTTACATTCTTGCCCATTTTACACGCTCGCACGTTTTACGCCCTCGCCTGTTTTACACACTTGCCCGTTTTACACCCGCACCCATTTTACACCATCGCCCGTTGTGCACCTTCGCCCATTTTACACCATCGCCCATTTTATACCCTCACCCATTTTAAGCCCTCACCCGTTTAACACTGCCCCCTGTTTCACACTCCACCCATTTTACACTCTTGCCCGTTTTATACCCTCACCCATTTTATGCCCTCGTCCGTTTTACAGCGTCACTCAATTTACACCCTCGCCCATTTTACTCTGCACCCATTTTACACCCTCTCCCATTTTACTCTGCACCCGTTTTACCCCCTCGCCCATTTTACACCCTGGCCTGTTTTACAGCCTCGCCCGTTTTACACTCCGCCCATTTTACACTCTTGCCACTTTTCACCCTCGCCTGTTTTACACCCTTGACTGCTTTATACACTTGCCTGTTTTACACCCTCGCCCATTTTACACCCTCCCATTTTACTCCCTCGCAGGTTTTACAGTCCACCTGTTTTACACCCTCGCCCGTTTTATACCCTCACCTGTTTTACACACTCGCCCGTTTTACACACCACCCATTTTACACACGCACCCGTTTTAAACCCTCGCCCGTTTTACACACTTGACCATTTTACGCACTCGCACATTTTACTCACTCGCCTGTTTTACACCTGCAACCATTTTACACCATCGCCCATTTTACACACTTGCCCTTTTTACACCCTCGCCCATTTTAAACTCCACCCGATTTACACCCTCGCCAGTTTTTACACCATCGCCCGTTTTGCACCTTCGCCCGTTTTACACCATCGCCCATTTTATACCCTCGCCCATTTTATAACCTCGCCCATTTTAAACCCTCACCCGTTTAACACCGCCCCCCCACTTTGCACTCTCGCCTGTTTTACACCCTCGCCCATTTTACACCCTCGTCCGTTTTACACCCTCACCCGCTTCACACCTCTGCACATTTTATACACTCGCCCATTTTACACCCTCGCCTGTTTTACACACTTGCCTATTTTACACCCTCGCCCGTTTTACTCCTTTACCCATTTTACACCAGCCCATTTTAACCCCTCACCCGTTTTACACTCTCACCCATTTTACACCCTCGCCCGTTTTACTCTCCACCCGTTTTACACCCGCGCCCATTTTACACCCTCGCCCATTTTACACCATCGGCCATTTTACACCATCGCCCGTTTTACTCCTTCACCCGTTTTACACTCTTGCCTGTTTTACTCCCTTGCCCGTTTTACCCCCCTCGCCCATCTTACACCCTCCCCCGTTTTACACCATCGCCCATTTTACACCATCGCCCGTTTGACACCCTCGCCCGTTTGACACCCTCGCCCGTTTGACACCCTCGCCCGTTTGACACCCTCGCCCGTTTTACACCCTCGCCCATTTTACACCCTCGCCCATTTTACTCCCTCGTCCATTTTACACCCTCGCCCATTTTACACACTCTCCCGTTTTACACCCTCGCCCATTTTACACCCTCACCAGTTTTACACCCTCGCCCGTTTTACACCCTCACCCATTTTACACTCCACCCATTTTACACTCCACCCATTTTACACTCCACCCGTTTTACACTCTCGCCCGTTTTACACCTTTGCCCATTTTACACCCTCACCCATTTTACAACCTCGCCCGTTTTATACCCTCGCCCGTTTTACACCCTCGCCCGTTTTTCACCCTTGCCTGGATTACACCCTTGCCCGTTTTACACCCTTGCCCATTTTACACCCTCACCCGTTTTACACCCTCACCCATTTTACACTCCACCCATTTTACAGCCTCACCCATTTTACACTCTTGCCTGTTTTACACCCTCACCCATTTTACACCCTGGCCCATTTTACAGCCTCGCCCATTTTACAGCCTCGCCTGTTTTACACTCCACCCATTTTACAAACTCATCCATTTTACACCCTCGCCCGTTTTACACCATCGCCCGTTTTACTCCTTCGCCCGTTTTATACCATCGCCCATTTTATACCCTCACCCGTTTTACACCCTCGCCCATTTTACACCAGCCCGTTTTAAACCCTCACCCATTTTACACCCTCACCCATTTTACAACCTCGCCAGTTTTATACCTTCATCTGTTTTATGCCCTCGCCCATTTTACACCCGCGCCCGTTTTACGCCCTCGCCCGTTTTACACCCGCACCCGTTTTACACGCTGCCCGTTTTACACGCTCACCCATTTTACATACTCGCCCATTTTACACGCTCGCCCGTTTTATACCCTCGCCCCTTTTACACTCTCGCCCGTTTTACACCTGCGCCCCTTTTTACTCTCTCACCTGTTTTACCCTCAGACCGGTTTTACACCTTCGCCCATTTTACACCCTCGCCCATTTTACACCCTCGCCCATTTTACTCCCTCACCCGTTTTGCACCCTCGCCCATTTTACACTCCACCCATTTTACACCCCCGCCTGTTTTACACCCTCGCCCGTTTTATACACTCGCCTGTTTTACACCCTCGCCCATTTTACACCCTCGCCCATTTTGGACCCTCACCCATTTTACTCACTCGGCCATTTTACACTCAAACCATTTTACACCCTCGCCCATTTTACAACCTCGCCTGATTTACACCCTCACCTGTTTTACATTCTGCTGTTTTACACCCTTGCACAGTTTATATCCTCGCCCGTTTTACACCCTCGCTCATTTTACACACTCGCCTGTTTTACACCTTCGTCCATTTTACACCCTTGTCCGTTTGACGCCCTCACCCATTTTACACACACGCCCGGTTTATACCCTCGCCCGTTTTACACCCTTGCCTGGATTACATCCTTGCCCGTTTTACACCTTCGCCCATTTTACACCCTCGCCCGTTATAATCCCTCGCCTGTTTTACACCCACGCCTATTTTAAACCCTCGCCTGTTTTGCACCCACGCCCGTTTTACACCCTTGCCCGTTTTACACCCTTGCCCGTTTTACACCCTCGCCCGTTTTACACCCTTGCCCATTTTACACTCCACCCTTTTTACACACTCGCCTGTTTTACACCCTCGCCCGTTTTATACCCTCACCCGTTTTACACACTCGCCCATTTTACACTCAACCCATTTTTCAACCTTGCCCTTTTTACACACTGGACTGTTTTACACTCCACCCATTTTACACACTCGCCCGTTTTACACCCTCGTCCGTGTTACACCCTCGCCCAATTTACACCCTCACCCGCTTTACACCCTTGCCCATTTTACACTCCACCCATTTTACACACTCGCCTGTTTTACACCCTCGCCCATTTTATACCCTCACCCATTTTACACACTCGCCCGTTTTACACTCAACCCATTTTTCAACCTCGGCCTTTTTACACACTGGACTGTTTTACACACTCGCCCGTTTTACACCCCCGTCCGTTTTACACGCCGTCCGGTTTACACACTCGCCCGTTTTACACCCTCACCCATTTTACACCCTCACCCGTTTTACACCCTCACCCGTTTTACACCCTCACCCATTTTACACTCTCACCCGCTTTACACTCCACCCGTTTTTCATGCTCGCCCATTTTGGACCCTCACCCGTTTTACTCACTCGCCCATTTTACACCCTTGCCCATTTTATACCCTCACCCATTTTACACCCTCACCCATTTTACAACCTCACTCGTTTTACACCCTCGCCCGCTTTACACTCCACCCGTTTTTCATGTTCGCCCATTTTGGACCCTCACCCGTTTTACTCACTCACCCGTTTTACACTCAACCCATATTACACCCTCGCCCATTTTACAACCTCGCCCGTTTTACACCCTCGCCCATTTTACATTCTGCTGTTTTACACCCTCGCCCAATTTATATCCTCGCCCAATTTATATCATCGCCCGTTTTACACCCTCGCTCGTTTTACACACTTCTGCTTTACACCCTTGTCCGTTTGACGCCCTCGCCCGTATTACACACACGCCCGGTTTATACTCTCACCCGTTTTACGCTCTTGCCTGGATTACACCCTCGCCCATTTTACACCCTCGCCCATTTTACACCCTCGCCCATTTTACACCCTCGCCCGTTATAATCCCTCGCCTGTTTTACACCCTCGATCATTTTACACTCCACCCGTTTTACACACTTGCCCGTTTTACACCCTCGCCCATTTTACACGCTGCCCATTTTACACCCTTGCCCGTTTTACACCCTCACCCGTTTTACACCCTCGTCCGTTTTACACCCTTGTCCGTTTGACGCACTCGCCCGTTTTACACACACGCCCGGTTTATACCCTCGCCCGTTTTACACCCTTGCCTGGACTACATCCTCGCCCGTTTTACACCTTCGCCCATTTTACACCCTCGCCCGTTTTACACCTTCGCCCGTTTTACACCCTCACCCATTTTACACACTCGCCCGTTTTACACTCAACCCATATTTCAACCTCACCCATTTTACACCCTCGCCCATTCTACACCCTCGCCCGTTATAATCCCTCGCCTGTTTTACACCCTCGCCCATTTTACATCCTTGCCGTTATAAACTCTCACCTGTTTTGCACCCTCGCCCGTTTTACACCCTTGCCCGTTTTGCACCCACACCCATTTTACACCCTCACCCGTTTTACACCCTCTCCCGTTTTACACCCTTGCCCGTTTTGCACCCACACCCATTTTACACCCTCACCCATTTTACACCCTCGCCCGTTTTACACCCTGGCCCGTTTTACACTAAACCCATTTTTCAACCTCGCCCTTTTTACACAATCAACGATTTTACACTCCACCCATTTTACACACTCGCCCGTTTTACACTCAACCCATTTTTCAACCTCGCCCATTTTACACCCTCACCCATTTTACACCCTCGCCTGTTATAATCCCTCGCCCTTTTTACACCCTCACCCATTTTACACCCTCGCCCGTTATCAACCCTCGCCTGTTTTGCACCCTCGCCCGTTTTACACCCTTGCCCGTTTTACACCCACACCCGTTTTACACCCTCGCCCGTTTTACACCCTCGCCCATTTTACACCCTCGCCCGTTTTACACCCTCGCCCGGTTTACACCCTCGCCCGTTTTACACCGTCACCCATTTTACACCCTCGCCCGTTTTACACCCTCGCCCATTTTACACCCTTGCCCGTTTTACACTCCAGTCGCTTTACACCCTTGCCCATTTTACACTCCACCCATTTTGCACCCTCGCCCATTTCACACCCTTGCCCATTTTACAATCCACCCGTTTTACACACTCGCCTGTTTTACACCCTCGCCTGTTTTATACCCTCACCCGTTTTACACACTTGCCCGTTTTACACTCAACCCATTTTTCAACCTTGCCTGTTTTACACACTCGACCGTTTTACACTCCACCCGTTTTACACCCTCGCCCGTTTTGCACCCTTGCCCGTTTTACACCCTCGCCCATTGTACACCCTCACCCATTTTACAGGCCACCCATTTTACACCCCCGCTCATTTTACACACTCGCCTGTTTTACACCCTCGTCCGTTTTACACCCATGTCCATTTGACACCCTCGCCCTTTTTACACACACGCCCGGTTTATACCCTCGCCCGTTTTACACCCTTGCCTGGATTACATCCTCACCCGTTTTACACCTTCGCTCAGTTTACACCCTTGCCTATTTTACACCCTCACCCATTTTACACCCTCGCCCGTTATAATCCCTCACCTGTTTTACACCCTCGCCCATTTTACACTCCGCCCGTTTACACCCTCGCCCATTTTACACGCCTCCCGTTTTACACCCTCGCCCGTTTTACACTCTCGCCCGTTTTACACCCTCACACATTTTATGCCCTTGCCCGTTTTACAGCCTCACCCATTTTACACACTCACCTGTTTTACACTCAACCCATTTTACACCCTCGCCCGTTTTACACCCTCGCCCGGTTTACACTCTCGCCCGTTTTACACCGTCGCCCATTTTACACCCTCGCCCGTTTTACACCCTCGCCCATTTTACACCCTTGCCCGTTTTACACTCCAGTCGCTTTACACCCTTGCCCATTTTACACTCCACCCATTTTGCACCCTCGCCCATTTCACACCCTCGCCCATTTTACAATCCACCTGTTTCACACACTCGTCTGTTTTACACCCTCGCCCGTTTTATACCCTCACCCGTTTTACACACTTGCCCGTTTTACACTCAACCCATTTTTCAACCTTGCCCGTTTTACACACTCGACTGTTTTACACTCCACCCGTTTTACACCCTCGCCCGTTTTACACCCTCGCCCGTTTTACACCCTCGCCCATTTTACACACCACCCATTTTACACCCTCGCTCGTTTTACACACTCGCCTGTTTTACACCCTCGTCCGTTTTACACCCATGTCCGTTTGACACCCTCGCCCGTTTTACACACATGCCTGGTTTATACCCTCGCCCGTTTTACGCCCTTGCCTGGATTACATCCTCGCCCATTTTACACCTTCGCTCAGTTTACACCCTTGCCTATTTTACACCCTCACCCATTTTACACCCTCGCCCGTTATAATCCCTCGCCTGTTTTACACCCTCGCCCATTTTACACTCCGCCCGTTTTACACCCTCGCCCATTTTACACGCCTCCCGTTTTACACCCTCGCCCGTTTTACACTCTCGCCCGTTTTACACCTCACACATTTTATGCCCTTGCCCGTTTTACAGCCTCACCCATTTTACACACTCACACGTTTTACACTCAACCCATTTTTCAACCTCGCCCGCTTTACACACTCGACCATTTTACACTCCACCCATTTTACACACTCGCCCGTTTTACACTCAACCCATTTTTCAACCTCGGCCTTTTTACACACTCGACCATTTTACACTCCACCCATTTTACACACTCGCCCGTTTTACACTCAACCCATTTTTCAACCTCGGCCTTTTTACACACTGGACTGTTTTACACACTCGCCCGTTTTACACCCCCGTCCGTTTTACATGCCGTCCGGTTTACACACTCGCCCGTTTTACACCCTCACCCATTTTACACCCTCACCCGTTTTACACCCTCACCCGTTTTACACCCTCACCCATTTTACACTCTCACCCGCTTTACACTCCACCCGTTTTTCATGCTCGCCCATTTTGGACCCTCACCCGTTTTACTCACTCGCCCATTTTACACCCTCCCCCGTTTTACACACTCGCCCGTTTTACACCCTTGCCCATTTTATACCCTCACCCATTTTACACCCTCACCCATTTTACAACCTCACTCATTTTACACCCTCGCCCGCTTTACACTCCACCCGTTTTTCATGTTCGCCCATTTTGGACCCTCACCCGTTTTACTCACTCACCCGTTTTACACTCAACCCATATTACACCCTCGCCCATTTTACAACCTCGCCCGTTTTACACCCTCGCCCGTTTTACATTCTGCTGTTTTACACCCTCGCCCAATTTATATCCTCGCCCAATTTATATCATCGCCCGTTTTACACCCTCGCTCGTTTTACACACTTCTGCTTTACACCCTTGTCCGTTTGACGCCCTCGCCCGTATTACACACACGCCCGGTTTATACTCTCACCCGTTTTACGCTCTTGCCTGGATTACACCCTCGCCCATTTTACACCCTCGCCCATTTTACACCCTCGCCCATTTTACACCCTCGCCCGTTATAATCCCTCGCCTGTTTTACACCCTCGATCATTTTACACTCCACCCGTTTTACACACTTGCCCGTTTTACACCCTCGCCCATTTTACACGCTGCCCATTTTACACCCTTGCCCGTTTTACACCCTCACCCGTTTTACACCCTCGTCCGTTTTACACCCTTGTCCGTTTGACGCACTCGCCCGTTTTACACACACGCCCGGTTTATACCCTCGCCCGTTTTACACCCTTGCCTGGACTACATCCTCGCCCGTTTTACACCTTCGCCCGTTTTACACCCTCACCCATTTTACACACTCGCCCGTTTTACACTCAACCCATTTTTCAACCTCACCCATTTTACACCCTCGCCCATTCTACACCCTCGCCCGTTATAATCCCTCGCCTGTTTTACACCCTCGCCCATTTTACATCCTTGCCGTTATAAACTCTCACCTGTTTTGCACCCTCGCCCGTTTTACACCCTTGCCCGTTTTGCACCCACACCCATTTTACACCCTCACCCGTTTTACACCCTCTCCCGTTTTACACCCTTGCCCGTTTTGCACCCACACCCATTTTACACCCTCACCCATTTTACACCCTCGCCCGTTTTACACCCTCGCCCGTTTTACACCCTGGCCCGTTTTACACTAAACCCATTTTTCAACCTCGCCCTTTTTACACAATCAACGATTTTACACTCCACCCATTTTACACACTCGCCCGTTTTACACTCAACCCATTTTTCAACCTCGCCCATTTTACACCCTCACCCATTTTACACCCTCGCCTGTTATAATCCCTCGCCCTTTTTACACCCTCACCCATTTTACACCCTCGCCCGTTATCAACCCTCGCCTGTTTTGCACCCTCGCCCATTTTACACCCTTGCCCGTTTTACACCCACACCCGTTTTACACCCTCGCCCGTTTTACACCCTCGCCCATTTTACACCCTCGCCCGTTTTACACCCTCGCCCGGTTTACACCCTCGCCCGTTTTACACCGTCACCCATTTTACACCCTCGCCCGTTTTACACCCTCGCCCATTTTACACCCTTGCCCGTTTTACACTCCAGTCGCTTTACACCCTTGCCCATTTTACACTCCACCCATTTTGCACCCTCGCCCATTTCACACCCTTGCCCATTTTACAATCCACCCGTTTTACACACTCGCCTGTTTTACACCCTCGCCTGTTTTATACCCTCACCCGTTTTACACACTTGCCCGTTTTACACTCAACCCATTTTTCAACCTTGCCTGTTTTACACACTCGACCGTTTTACACTCCACCCATTTTACACCCTCGCCCGTTTTGCACCCTCGCCCGTTTTACACCCTCGCCCATTGTACACCCTCACCCATTTTACAGGCCACCCATTTTACACCCCCGCTCATTTTACACACTCGCCTGTTTTACACCCTCGTCCGTTTTACACCCATGTCCATTTGACACCCTCGCCCTTTTTACACACACGCCCGGTTTATACCCTCGCCCGTTTTACACCCTTGCCTGGATTACATCCTCACCCGTTTTACACCTTCGCTCAGTTTACACCCTTGCCTATTTTACACCCTCACCCATTTTACACCCTCGCCCGTTATAATCCCTCACCTGTTTTACACCCTCGCCCATTTTACACTCCGCCCGTTTACACCCTCGCCCATTTTACACGCCTCCCGTTTTACACCCTCGCCCGTTTTACACTCTCGCCCGTTTTACACCCTCACACATTTTATGCCCTTGCCCGTTTTACAGCCTCACCCATTTTACACACTCACCTGTTTTACACTCAACCCATTTTACACCCTCGCCCGTTTTACACCCTCGCCCGGTTTACACTCTCGCCCGTTTTACACCGTCGCCCATTTTACACCCTCGCCCGTTTTACACCCTCGCCCATTTTACACCCTTGCCCGTTTTACACTCCAGTCGCTTTACACCCTTGCCCATTTTACACTCCACCCATTTTGCACCCTCGCCCATTTCACACCCTCGCCCATTTTACAATCCACCTGTTTCACACACTCGTCTGTTTTACACCCTCGCCCGTTTTATACCCTCACCCGTTTTACACACTTGCCCGTTTTACACTCAACCCATTTTTCAACCTTGCCCGTTTTACACACTCGACTGTTTTACACTCCACCCGTTTTACACCCTCGCCCGTTTTACACCCTCGCCCGTTTTACACCCTCGCCCATTTTACACACCACCCATTTTACACCCTCGCTCGTTTTACACACTCGCCTGTTTTACACCCTCGTCCGTTTTACACCCATGTCCGTTTGACACCCTCGCCCGTTTTACACACATGCCTGGTTTATACCCTCGCCCGTTTTACGCCCTTGCCTGGATTACATCCTCGCCCATTTGACACCTTCGCTCAGTTTACACCCTTGCCTATTTTACACCCTCACCCATTTTACACCCTCGCCCGTTATAATCCCTCGCCTGTTTTACACCCTCGCCCATTTTACACTCCGCCCGTTTTACACCCTCGCCCATTTTACACGCCTCCCGTTTTACACCCTCGCCCGTTTTACACTCTCGCCCGTTTTACACCTCACACATTTTATGCCCTTGCCCGTTTTACAGCCTCACCCATTTTACACACTCACACGTTTTACACTCAACCCATTTTTCAACCTCGCCCGTTTTACACACTCGACCATTTTACACTCCACCCATTTTACACACTCGCCCGTTTTACACTCAACCCATTTTTCAACCTCGCCCGCTTTACACACTCGACCATTTTACACTCCACCCATTTTACACACTCGCCCGTTTTACACTCAACCCATTTTTTCAACCTCGCCCATTTTACACCCTCGCCCGTTATAATCCCTCGCCCGTTTTACACCCTCGCCCGTTATAATCCCTTGCCCGTTTTACACCCTCGCCCGTTATAAACCCTCGCCTTTTTTGCACCCTCTCCCGTTTTACACCCTTGCCAGTTTTACACCCTCGCCCGTTTTACACTCAACCCGTTTTTCAACCTCGCCCGTTTTACACACTCGACCATTTTACACTCTTGCCCGTTTTACACCCTCACACATTTTATGCCCTTGCCCGTTTTACACTCAACCTATTTTTCAACCTCGCCCGTTCTACACACTCGACCATTTTACACTCCACCCGTTTTACACCCTCGCCCGTTTTACACCCTCGCCCGTTTTACACGCCGCCCGTTTTACACCCTCGCTCGTTTTACACACTCGCCTGTTTTACACCCTCGTTCATTTTACACACACGCCCCGTTTATACCCTCGCCCGTTTTACACCCTTGCCTGGATTACATCCTCGCCCGTTTTACACCTTCGCCCAGTTTACACCCTTGCCTATTTTACACCCTTGCCCATTTTACACCCTCGCCCGTTATAATCCCTCACCTGTTTTACACCCTCGCCCATTTTATAATCTGCCCGTTTTACACCCTTGCCCATTTTACACTCCTCCCGTTTTACACCCTCGCCCGTTTTACACCCTCGCCCGTTTTACACCCTCGCCCGTTTTACACTCCACCCATTTTACACCCTCACCCATTTTACACTCCACCCATTTTACACTCCACCCGGTTTACACCCACACCCATTTTACACCCTCACCCGTTTTACACCCTCTCCCGTTTTACACCCTTGCCCGTTTTGCACCCACACCCGTTTTACACCCTCACCCATTTTACACCCTCGCCCGTTTTACACCCTCGCCCGTTTTACACCCTGGCCCGTTTTACACTAAACCCATTTTTCAACCTCGCCCTTTTTACACAATCAACGATTTTACACTCCACCCATTTTACACACTCGCCCGTTTTACACTCAACCCATTTTTCAACCTCGCCCATTTTACACCCTCACCCATTTTACACCCTCGCCTGTTATAATCCCTCGCCCTTTTTACACCCTCACCCATTTTACACCCTCGCCCGTTATCAACCCTCGCCTGTTTTGCACCCTCGCCCATTTTACACCCTTGCCCGTTTTACACCCACACCCGTTTTACACCCTCGCCCGTTTTACACCCTCGCCCATTTTACACCCTCGCCCGTTTTACACCCTCGCCCGGTTTACACCCTCGCCCGTTTTACACCGTCACCCATTTTACACCCCCGCTCATTTTACACACTCGCCTGTTTTACACCCTCGTCCGTTTTACACCCATGTCCATTTGACACCCTCGCCCTTTTTACACACACGCCCGGTTTATACCCTCGCCCGTTTTACACCCTTGCCTGGATTACATCCTCACCCGTTTTACACCTTCGCTCAGTTTACACCCTTGCCTATTTTACACCCTCACCCATTTTACACCCTCGCCCGTTATAATCCCTCACCTGTTTTACACCCTCGCCCATTTTACACTCCGCCCGTTTACACCCTCGCCCATTTTACACGCCTCCCGTTTTACACCCTCGCCCGTTTTACACTCTCGCCCGTTTTACACCCTCACACATTTTATGCCCTTGCCCGTTTTACAGCCTCACCCATTTTACACACTCACCTGTTTTACACTCAACCCATTTTACACCCTCGCCCGTTTTACACCCTCGCCCGGTTTACACTCTCGCCCGTTTTACACCGTCGCCCATTTTACACCCTCGCCCATTTTACACCCTCGCCCATTTTACACCCTTGCCCGTTTTACACTCCAGTCGCTTTACACCCTTGCCCATTTTACACTCCACCCATTTTGCACCCTCGCCCATTTCACACCCTCGCCCATTTTACAATCCACCTGTTTCACACACTCGTCTGTTTTACACCCTCGCCCGTTTTATACCCTCACCCGTTTTACACACTTGCCCATTTTACACTCAACCCATTTTTCAACCTTGCCCGTTTTACACACTCGACTGTTTTACACTCCACCCGTTTTACACCCTCGCCCGTTTTACACCCTCGCCCGTTTTACACCCTCGCCCATTTTACACACCACCCATTTTACACCCTCGCTCGTTTTACACACTCGCCTGTTTTACACCCTCGTCCGTTTTACACCCATGTCCGTTTGACACCCTCGCCCGTTTTACACACATGCCTGGTTTATACCCTCGCCCGTTTTACGCCCTTGCCTGGATTACATCCTCGCCCATTTTACACCTTCGCTCAGTTTACACCCTTGCCTATTTTACACCCTCACCCATTTTACACCCTCGCCCGTTATAATCCCTCGCCTGTTTTACACCCTCGCCCATTTTACACTCCGCCCGTTTTACACCCTCGCCCATTTTACACTCCGCCCGTTTTACACCCTCGCCCATTTTACCCGCCTCCCGTTTTACACCCTCGCCCGTTTTACACTCTCGCCCGTTTTACACCTCACACATTTTATGCCCTTGCCCGTTTTACAGCCTCACCCATTTTACACACTCACACGTTTTACACTCAACCCATTTTTCAACCTCGCCCGTTTTACACACTCGACCATTTTACACTCCACCCATTTTACACACTCGCCCGTTT
Source organism: Somniosus microcephalus (assembly GCF_052327205.1). Classification (NCBI taxonomy): domain Eukaryota; kingdom Metazoa; phylum Chordata; class Chondrichthyes; order Squaliformes; family Somniosidae; genus Somniosus; species Somniosus microcephalus. Next base: position 222,560,219 of record NC_140987.1, read on the forward strand.
TACACTCAACCCATTTTTCAACCTCGCCCGCTTTACACACTCGACCATTTTACACTCCACCCATTTTACACACTCGCCCGTTTTACACTCAACCCATTTTTTCAACCTCGCCCATTTTACACCCTCGCCCGTTATAATCCCTCGCCCGTTTTACACCCTCGCCCGTTATAATCCCTCGCCCGTTTTACACCCTCGCCCGTTATAAACCCTCGCCTTTTTTGCACCCTCTCCCATTTTACACCCTTGCCAGTTTTACACCCTCGCCCGTTTTACACTCAACCCGTTTTTCAACCTCGCCCGTTTTACACACTCGACCATTTTACACTCTTGCCCGTTTTACACCCTCACACATTTTATGCCCTTGCCCGTTTTACACTCAACCTATTTTTCAACCTCGCCCGTTCTACACACTCGACCATTTTACACTCCACCCGTTTTACACCCTCGCCCGTTTTACACCCTCGCCCGTTTTACACGCCGCCCGTTTTACACCCTCGCTCGTTTTACACACTCGCCTGTTTTACACCCTCGTTCATTTTACACACACGCCCCGTTTATACCCTCGCCCGTTTTACACCCTTGCCTGGATTACATCCTCGCCCGTTTTACACCTTCGCCCAGTTTACACCCTTGCCTATTTTACACCCTTGCCCATTTTACACCCTCGCCCGTTATAATCCCTCAGCTGTTTTACACCCTCGCCCATTTTATAATCTGCCCGTTTTACACCCTTGCCCATTTTACACTCCTCCCGTTTTACACCCTCGCCCGTTTTACACCCTCGCCCGTTTTACACCCTCGCCCGTTTTACACTCCACCCATTTTACACCCTCACCCATTTTACACTCCACCCATTTTACACTCCACCCGGTTTACACCCACACCCATTTTACACCCTCACCCGTTTTACACCCTCTCCCGTTTTACACCCTTGCCCGTTTTGCACCCACACCCGTTTTACACCCTCACCCATTTTACACCCTCGCCCGTTTTACACCCTCGCCCGTTTTACACCCTGGCCCGTTTTACACTAAACCCATTTTTCAACCTCGCCCTTTTTACACAATCAACGATTTTACACTCCACCCATTTTACACACTCGCCCGTTTTACACTCAACCCATTTTTCAACCTCGCCCATTTTACACCCTCACCCATTTTACACCCTCGCCTGTTATAATCCCTCGCCCTTTTTACACCCTCACCCATTTTACACCCTCGCCCGTTATCAACCCTCGCCTGTTTTGCACCCTCGCCCATTTTACACCCTTGCCCGTTTTACACCCACACCCGTTTTACACCCTCGCCCGTTTTACACCCTCGCCCATTTTACACCCTTGCCCGTTTTACACCCTCGCCCGTTTTACACCCTCGCCCATTTTACACACCACCCATTTTACACCCTCGCTCGTTTTACACACTCGCCTGTTTTACACCCTCGTCCGTTTTACACCCATGTCCGTTTGACACCCTCGCCCGTTTTACACACATGCCTGGTTTATACCCTCGCCCGTTTTACGCCCTTGCCTGGATTACATCCTCGCCCATTTTACACCTTCGCTCAGTTTACACCCTTGCCTATTTTACACCCTCACCCATTTTACACCCTCGCCCGTTATAATCCCTCGCCTGTTTTACACCCTCGCCCATTTTACACTCCGCCCGTTTTACACCCTCGCCCATTTTACACTCCGCCCGTTTTACACCCTCGCCCATTTTACCCGCCTCCCGTTTTACACCCTCGCCCGTTTTACACTCTCGCCCGTTTTACACCTCACACATTTTATGCCCTTGCCCGTTTTACAGCCTCACCCATTTTACACACTCACACGTTTTACACTCAACCCATTTTTCAACCTCGCCCGTTTTACACACTCGACCATTTTACACTCCACCCATTTTACACACTCGCCCGTTTTACACTCAACCCATTTTTCAACCTCGCCCGCTTTACACACTCGACCATTTTACACTCCACCCATTTTACACACTCGCCCGTTTTACACTCAACCCATTTTTTCAACCTCGCCCATTTTACACCCTCGCCCGTTATAATCCCTCGCCCGTTTTACACCCTCGCCCGTTATAATCCCTCGCCCGTTTTACACCCTCGCCCGTTATAAACCCTCGCCTTTTTTGCACCCTCTCCCATTTTACACCCTTGCCAGTTTTACACCCTCGCCCGTTTTACACTCAACCCGTTTTTCAACCTCGCCCGTTTTACACACTCGACCATTTTACACTCTTGCCCGTTTTACACCCTCACACATTTTATGCCCTTGCCCGTTTTACACTCAACCTATTTTTCAACCTCGCCCGTTCTACACACTCGACCATTTTACACTCCACCCGTTTTACACCCTCGCCCGTTTTACACCCTCGCCCGTTTTACACGCCGCCCGTTTTACACCCTCGCTCGTTTTACACACTCGCCTGTTTTACACCCTCGTTCATTTTACACACACGCCCCGTTTATACCCTCGCCCGTTTTACACCCTTGCCTGGATTACATCCTCGCCCGTTTTACACCTTCGCCCAGTTTACACCCTTGCCTATTTTACACCCTTGCCCATTTTACACCCTCGCCCGTTATAATCCCTCAGCTGTTTTACACCCTCGCCCATTTTATAATCTGCCCGTTTTACACCCTTGCCCATTTTACACTCCTCCCGTTTTACACCCTCGCCCGTTTTACACCCTCGCCCGTTTTACACCCTCGCCCGTTTTACACTCCATCCATTTTACACCCTCACCCATTTTACACTCCACCCATTTTACACTCCACCCGGTTTACACCCACACCCATTTTACACCCTCACCCGTTTTACACCCTCTCCCGTTTTACACCCTTGCCCGTTTTGCACCCACACCCGTTTTACACCCTCACCCATTTTACACCCTCGCCCGTTTTACACCCTCGCCCGTTTTACACCCTGGCCCGTTTTACACTAAACCCATTTTTCAACCTCGCCCTTTTTACACAATCAACGATTTTACACTCCACCCATTTTACACACTCGCCCGTTTTACACTCAACCCATTTTTCAACCTCGCCCATTTTACACCCTCACCCATTTTACACCCTCGCCTGTTATAATCCCTCGCCCTTTTTACACCCTCACCCATTTTACACCCTCGCCCGTTATCAACCCTCGCCTGTTTTGCACCCTCGCCCATTTTACACCCTTGCCCGTTTTACACCCACACCCGTTTTACACCCTCGCCCGTTTTACACCCTCGCCCATTTTACACCCTCGCCCGTTTTACACCCTCGCCCGGTTTACACCCTCGCCCGTTTTACACCGTCACCCATTTTACACCCTCGCCCGTTTTACACCCTCGCCCATTTTACACCCTTGCCCGTTTTACACTCCAGTCGCTTTACACCCTTGCCCATTTTACACTCCACCCATTTTGCACCCTCGCCCATTTCACACCCTTGCCCATTTTACAATCCACCCGTTTTACACACTCGCCTGTTTTACACCCTCGCCTGTTTTATACCCTCACCCGTTTTACACACTTGCCCGTTTTACACTCAACCCATTTTTCAACCTTGCCTGTTTTACACACTCGACCGTTTTACACTCCACCCGTTTTACACCCTCGCCCGTTTTGCACCCTCGCCCGTTTTACACCCTCGCCCATTGTACACCCTCACCCATTTTACAGGCCACCCATTTTACACCCCCGCTCATTTTACACACTCGCCTGTTTTACACCCTCGTCCGTTTTACACCCATGTCCATTTGACACCCTCGCCCTTTTTACACACACGCCCGGTTTATACCCTCGCCCGTTTTACACCCTTGCCTGGATTACATCCTCACCCGTTTTACACCTTCGCTCAGTTTACACCCTTGCCTATTTTACACCCTCACCCATTTTACACCCTCGCCCGTTATAATCCCTCACCTGTTTTACACCCTCGCCCATTTTACACTCCGCCCGTTTACACCCTCGCCCATTTTACACGCCTCCCGTTTTACACCCTCGCCCGTTTTACACTCTCGCCCGTTTTACACCCTCACACATTTTATGCCCTTGCCCGTTTTACAGCCTCACCCATTTTACACACTCACCTGTTTTACACTCAACCCATTTTACACCCTCGCCCGTTTTACACCCTCGCCCGGTTTACACTCTCGCCCGTTTTACACCGTCGCCCATTTTACACCCTCGCCCGTTTTACACCCTCGCCCATTTTACACCCTTGCCCGTTTTACACTCCAGTCGCTTTACACCCTTGCCCATTTTACACTCCACCCATTTTGCACCCTCGCCCATTTCACACCCTCGCCCATTTTACAATCCACCTGTTTCACACACTCGTCTGTTTTACACCCTCGCCCGTTTTATACCCTCACCCGTTTTACACACTTGCCCGTTTTACACTCAACCCATTTTTCAACCTTGCCCGTTTTACACACTCGACTGTTTTACACTCCACCCGTTTTACACCCTCGCCCGTTTTACACCCTCGCCCGTTTTACACCCTCGCCCATTTTACACACCACCCATTTTACACCCTCGCTCGTTTTACACACTCGCCTGTTTTACACCCTCGTCCGTTTTACACCCATGTCCGTTTGACACCCTCGCCCGTTTTACACACATGCCTGGTTTATACCCTCGCCCGTTTTACGCCCTTGCCTGGATTACATCCTCGCCCATTTGACACCTTCGCTCAGTTTACACCCTTGCCTATTTTACACCCTCACCCATTTTACACCCTCGCCCGTTATAATCCCTCGCCTGTTTTACACCCTCGCCCATTTTACACTCCGCCCGTTTTACACCCTCGCCCATTTTACACGCCTCCCGTTTTACACCCTCGCCCGTTTTACACTCTCGCCCGTTTTACACCTCACACATTTTATGCCCTTGCCCGTTTTACAGCCTCACCCATTTTACACACTCACACGTTTTACACTCAACCCATTTTTCAACCTCGCCCGTTTTACACACTCGACCATTTTACACTCCACCCATTTTACACACTCGCCCGTTTTACACTCAACCCATTTTTCAACCTCGCCCGCTTTACACACTCGACCATTTTACACTCCACCCATTTTACACACTCGCCCGTTTTACACTCAACCCATTTTTTCAACCTCGCCCATTTTACACCCTCGCCCGTTATAATCCCTCGCCCGTTTTACACCCTCGCCCGTTATAATCCCTCGCCCGTTTTACACCCTCGCCCGTTATAAACCCTCGCCTTTTTTGCACCCTCTCCCGTTTTACACCCTTGCCAGTTTTACACCCTCGCCCGTTTTACACTCAACTCGTTTTTCAACCTCGCCCGTTTTACACACTCGACCATTTTACACTCTTGCCCGTTTTACACCCTCACACATTTTATGCCCTTGCCCGTTTTACACTCAACCTATTTTTCAACCTCGCCCGTTCTACACACTCGACCATTTTACACTCCACCCGTTTTACACCCTCGCCCGTTTTACACCCTCGCCCGTTTTACACGCCGCCCGTTTTACACCCTCGCTCGTTTTACACACTCGCCTGTTTTACACCCTCGTTCATTTTACACACACGCCCCGTTTATACCCTCGCCCGTTTTACACCCTTGCCTGGATTACATCCTCGCCCGTTTTACACCTTCGCCCAGTTTACACCCTTGCCTATTTTACACCCTTGCCCATTTAACACTCCGCCCATTTCGCACTCCGCCCATTTTACACCCTCGCATGTTTTGCACACTCGCCCGTTTTACACTCCACCTGTTTTACACCCTCACCCATTTTACACCCTCGCCTGTTTTACACCCTCGCCCATTTAACACTCCGCCCATTTCGCACTCCGCCCATTTTACACCCTCGCATGTTTTGCACACTCGCCCGTTTTACACTCCACCCGTTTTACACATTCGCCCATATTACACCCTTGCCCATTTTATACCCTCACCTGTTTTACACCCTCACCCATTTTACATCCTCGCCCGTTTTACACCCTCGCCCGTTTTACACCCTTGCCCACTTTACACTCCACCCGTTTTTCATGCTCGCCCATTTTGGACCCTCACCCGTTTTACTCACTCGCCTGTTTTACAACCTCGCCTGCTTTACACCCTCGCCCAGTTCATATCCTCGCCCATTTTACACCTTCACTCGTTTTACTCACTCGCCTGTTTTACACCCTCGTCCGTTTTACACACTCACCCGGTTAACACTCCACCCGTTTTACACCCTCGCCTGTTTTATACCCTCACCCGTTTTACATACTCGCCCCTTTTACACCCTTGCCTGTTTTACACAGTCACCCGTTTTACACCCTCGCCCGTTTTACACCCTCGCCCGTTTTACACCCTCGCCCATTTTACACCCTTGCCCGCTTTACACTCCACCCGTTTTTCATGCTCGCCCATTTTGGACCCTCACCCGTTTTACTCACTCGCCCGTTTTACACTCAACCCATTTTACACCCTCGCCTGTTTTACAACCTCGCCTGTTTTACACCCTCGCCCGTTTTACATTCTCTTGTTTTACACCCTCGCCCAGTTCATATCCTCGCCCGTTTTACACCTTCACTCATTTTACTCACTCGCCTGTTTTACACCCTCGCCCAGTTCATATCCTCGCCCGTTTTACACCTTCACTCATTTTACTCACTCGCCTGTTTTACACCCTCGTCCGTTTTACACACTCACCCGGTTAACACTCCACCCGTTTTACACCCTCGCCTGTTTTATACCCTCACCCGTTTTACACACTCGCCCCTTTTACACCCTCGCCCATTTTGGACCCTCACCCGTTTTACTCACGAGCCCATTTTACACTCAACCCATTTTACACCCTCGCCCGTTTTACAACCTTGCCCATTTTACACCCTCGCCCGTTTTACATTCTCCTATTTTACACCCTCGCCCAGTTTATATCCTCGCCCGTTTTACACCCTCGCTCGTTTTACACACTCGCCTGTTTTACAACCTCGTCCATTTTACACTCTCGCCTGGTTAACACTCCACCCGTTTTACACCGTTGCCCGTTTTACACTCCACCCGTTTTACACTTTCGCCCATTTTACACCCTCGCCCATTTTGGACCCTCACCCATTTTACTCACTCGCCCGTTTTACAACCTCGCCCGTTTTACACGCTTGCCCATTTTACATTCTCCTGTTTTACACCCTCGCCCAGTTTACATCCTTGCCCGTTTTACACCCTTGCTTGTTTTACACACTCGCCTGTTTAACACCCTCGTCCATTTTACACCCTTGTCCGTTTGACCCCTCGCCCGTTTTACACAATCGCCTGGTTTACAGCCTCGCCCGTATTACACCCTTGCCTGGATTACACCGTCGCCCATTTTACACCTTCACCCGGTTTACACCCTTGCCCGTTTTACACCCTCGCCCGTTTTACATTCTCTTGTTTTACACCCTCGCCCAGTTCATATCCTCGCCCGTTTTACACCTTCACTCATTTTACTCACTCGCCTGTTTTACACCCTCGCCCAGTTCATATCCTCGCCCGTTTTACACCTTCACTCATTTTACTCACTCGCCTGTTTTACACCCTCGTCCGTTTTACACACTCACCCGGTTAACACTCCACCCGTTTTACACCCTCGCCTGTTTTATACCCTCACCCGTTTTACACACTCGCCCCTTTTACACCCTCGCCCATTTTGGACCCTCACCCGTTTTACTCACGAGCCCATTTTACACTCAACCCATTTTACACCCTCGCCCGTTTTACAACCTTGCCCATTTTACACCCTCGCCCGTTTTACATTCTCCTATTTTACACCCTCGCCCAGTTTATATCCTCGCCCGTTTTACACCCTCGCTCGTTTTACACACTCGCCTGTTTTACAACCTCGTCCATTTTACACTCTCGCCTGGTTAACACTCCACCCGTTTTACACCGTTGCCCGTTTTACACTCCACCCGTTTTACACTTTCGCCCATTTTACACCCTCGCCCATTTTGGACCCTCACCCATTTTACTCACTCGCCCGTTTTACAACCTCGCCCGTTTTACACGCTTGCCCATTTTACATTCTCCTGTTTTACACCCTCGCCCAGTTTACATCCTTGCCCGTTTTACACCCTTGCTTGTTTTACACACTCGCCTGTTTAACACCCTCGTCCATTTTACACCCTTGTCCGTTTGACCCCTCGCCCGTTTTACACAATCGCCTGGTTTACAGCCTCGCCCGTATTACACCCTTGCCTGGATTACACCGTCGCCCATTTTACACCTTCACCCGGTTTACACCCTTGCCCGTTTTACACTCTCACACGTTTTACACCCTCAACCGTTTTACATCTTCGCCCGCTTTACACTCCACCCGTTTTTCATCCTCGCCCATTTTGGACCCTCACCCATCTTATTCACTCGCCTGTTTTACACTCAACCCATTTTACACCCTCACCCATTTTACAACCTCGCCCGTTTTACACCCTCGCCCGTTTTACATTCTCCTGTTTTACACCCTCACCCAGTTTATATCCTCGCCAGTTTTACACCCTCGCTCGTTTTACACTCCAACCATTTTACACCCTCGCCCATTTTACACCCTCGCCCGTTATAAACCCTCGCCTGTTTTGCACCCTCACCCATTTTACACTCCGCCCGTTTTACACCCTCGCCCATTTTACACTCCGCCCGTTTTACACCCTTGCCCATTTTACACCCTTGCCCATTTTACACCCTCGCCCATTTTATACCCTCGCCCGTTTTACAACCTTGCCAGTTTTACACCCTCGCCCGTTTTATGCCCTCACCCATTTTACAGCCTCGCCTGCTTTACACTCTTGCCCCTTTTCACCCTCGCCTGTTTTACACCCTCGCCCGTTTTACACACTCACCCGTTTTACACCCTCGCCCGTTTTACACGCCGCCCGGTTTACGCACTCGCCTGTTTTGCACCCTCGCCCATTTTACACCCTCGCCTGTTTTACACACTCGCCCATTTTACACCCTCGCCCATTTTACATGCCGCCCGGTTTACACACTCGCCTGTTTTGCACCCTCGCTCATTTTACACCCTCGCCCGTTTTACACACTCGCCCATTTTACACCCTCACCCGTTTTACACACCGCCCGGTTTACACACTCGCCTGTTTTGCACCCTTACCCATTTTACACCCTCGCTCGTTTTACACACTCGCCCATTTTACACCCTCACCCGTTTTACACACCGCCCAGCTTACACACTCGCCTGTTTTGCACCCTTACCCATTTTACACCCTCGCTCGTTTTACACACTTGCCCATTTTACACCCTTGCCCGTTTTACATGCTGCCCAGTTTACACACTCGCCTGTTTTGCACCCTCGCCCATTTTAGACACTCGCCCGTTTTACGCACTCGCCCATTTTACACTCCACCCGTTTTACACCCTCACCCGTTTTACACCCTCGCCCATTTTACACAGGCCCATTTTACACCCAGTCCCGTTTTACACACTCGCCCATTTTACACTCCACCCGTTTTACACCCTCACCCGTTTTACACCCTCGCCCATTTTACACATGCCCATTTTACACTCACTCCCGTTTTACACCCTCACCCATTTTACACCCTTGCCCATTTTACAATCCACCCGTTTTACACACCCGCCTGTTTTGCACCCTTGCCCGTTTTATACCCTCACCCGTTTTACACGCTTGCCCGTTTTACACTCAGCCCATTTTTCAACCTCGCCCGTTTTACACACTCGACTGTTTTACACTCCACCCATTTTACACCCTCGTCCGTTTTACACCCTCGCCCGTTTTACACACTCGCCTGTTTTACACCCTCATCCGTTTTACACCCATGTCCGTTTGACACCCTCACCCATTTTACACCCTCGCCCGTTATAATCCCTCGCCTGTTTTACACCCTCGCCCATTTTACACTCCGCCCGTTTTACACCCTCGCCCATTTTACACTCCTCCCGTTTTACACCCTCGCCCGTTTTACACTCTTGCCCATTTTACACCCTCGCCCATTTTACACCCTCGCCCGTTTTACACCCCCTCACATTTTACACTCCACCCTTTTTACACCCTCACCCGTTCTACACCCTTGCCCATTTTACACCCTAACCCATTTTACACACTCGCCCCTTTTACACCCTCGCCCCTTTTACACCCTCGCCCATTTTACACCCTCGCCCGTTTTACACCCTTGCCCGTTTTACACCCTCGCCCGTTTACCACCCTCGCCCGTTTACACTCCGCCCATTTTACTCCCTCGCCCGTTTTACACCCTCGCCCGTTTTACAACTTTGCCCATTTTACACCCTTGCCCGGTTTACACCCTTGCCCATTTTACACCCTCGCCCGATTTACACCCTCGCCCGTATTACACTCTCACCTGTTTTACACCCTCACTGTTATTACACCCTCGCCCGCTTTACACTCCACCCATTTTACACCCTTGCCTGTTTTACATCCTCACCCGTTTTATGCCCTCGCTTGTTTTACACTCACGCCCGGTTTACACCCTCGCCCATATTACGCCCTCGCCAGTTTTACACCCTTGCCCATTTTACACTCCACCTGTTTTATCCCCTCACCTATTTTACCCCCTCGCACGTTTTACACCCTCACCCATTTTACCCCCAAGCAACTTTTTACACCTTCGCCCGTTTTACGCACTCGCCCGTTTTACACCCTCATCCATTTTACCCTCTCGCCCGTTTTACACACTCACCCAGTTTACACACTCGCCCATTTTTTGCCCTCACCCGTTTTACACCCTCGCCCAGATTACACCCTTGCCCGGTTTACACCATCGCCCATTTTACGCCCTTGCCCGGTTTACACCCTCACCCATTTTACACCCACGCCTGTTTTACACCCTCGCCCGTTTTACACCCTCGTCCATTTTACACCCTCGCCCATTTTACACCCATGCCCGTTATACACCCTCGCCCCTTTTACTCCCTCACCCGTTTTACACCCTTGCCCGTTTTACACCATCGCCCCTTTTACACCCTCGCCCGTTTTACACCTGCGCCCCTTTTTACTCTCTCACCTGTTTTACCCTCAGACCGGTTTTACGCCCTCGCCCATTTTACACCCTCGCCTGTTTTGCACCCTCGCCCGTTTTACACCCTCGCCCATTTTACACCCTCGCCCATTTTACACCCTCGCCCATTTTACTCTCCGCCCATTTTACACCCTCGCCCATTTTACACCCTCGCCCCTTTTACACCCTCGCCCGTCTACACCCTCGCCCGTTTTACACCCGCACCCATTTTACACGCTCGCCCCTTTTACACCCTTGCCCATTTTACACCCTCGCCCATTTTACACCCTTGGCCGTTTAACACTCTCGCCCGTTTACACTCCGCCCATTTTACTCCCTCGCCCATTTCACACCCTCGACGGTTTTACACCCTCGCCCATTTTACACACCGCCCATTTTACACAGTCGCCCCTTTTACACCCTCACCCGTTTTACACACTCGCCCATTTTACACACTCGCCCATTTTTCACTCCACTCGTTTTACACCCTCGCCCATTTTACACCCTCGTCCATTTTACACGCCACCCTTTTTACACCGTCGCCCGTTTTACACTCTGCCCGTTTTACACCCTTGCCCGTTTTACACCCTCGCCTGTTTTACACCCTCGCCCGTTATACACCCTCGCCCGTTTTACGCCCTCACCCGTTTTACACCCTCGCCCATTTTACACCCTCGCCCGTTTTACACCCACGCCCGTTTTACACCCTCGCCCATTTTACTCTCTCGCCCATTTCACACCCTCGCCCATTTTACACCCACGCCCGTTTTACACGCTGCCCGTTTTACACGCTCACCCATTTTACATACTCGCCCATTTTACACGCTCGCCCGTTTTATACCCTCGCCCCTTTTTACTCTCTCACCTGTTTTACCCTCAGACCGGTTTTACACCCTCGCCCATTTTACACCCTCGCCCATTTTACACCCTCGCCCATTTTACTCCCTCACCCGTTTTGCACCCTCGCCCATTTTACACTCCACCCATTTTACACCCCCGCCTGTTTTACACCCTCGCCCGTTTTATACACTCGCCTGTTTTACACCCTCACCCGTTTTACACCCTCGCCCACTTTACACCCCCTCGCATTTTACACTCCACCCTTTTTACACCCTCGCCCGTTCTACACCCTTGCCCGTTTTACACCCTCACCCATTTTACACACTCGCCCCTTTTACACCCTCACCCATTTTACACCCTCGCCCATTTTACACCCGCGCCCATTTAACACCCTCGCCCGTTTACACTCCGCCCATTTTACTCCCTCGCCCGTTTTACACACTCGTCTGTTTTACACCCTCACCCACTTGGCACACCAGCCCATTTTACACCCTCGCCCGTTTTACAACCGCACCCATTTTACACCCTCGCCCGTTTTACACCAATGCCCATTTTACACCCGTGCCCGTTTTACAACCTTGCCCATTTTACACCCTCGCCCATATTATACCCTCGCCTGTTTAACACCCTCGCCCGTTTAACACCCTCGCCCATTTTACACCCTCGCCCATTTTACACCCTGGCCCGTTTTACATGCTGCCCGTTTTACACCCTCACCCATTTTACACCCTCGCCCATTTTACACCCTCGCTGGTTTTACACCCTCACCTGTTTTACACCCTCACCCATTTTACACCCTGGCCCGTTTTGCTCCCTTGCCCGTTCTACACCCTCACTCGTTTTACAATCCACCCGTTTTACACCCTCGCCCGTTTTTCTCCCTCGCCCATTTTACACCCTCGCCCATTTTACACCCTCACCCGTTTTACACCTTCTCGCATTTTACACTCCACCCTTTTTACACCCTCGCCCGTTCTACACCCTTGCCCGTTTTACACCCTCACCCATTTTACGCACTCGCCCATTTTACACACTCGCCCCTTTTACACCCTCGCCTGTTTTACACCCTCGCCCATTTTACACATGTCGCCCATTTTTCACTCCACTCGTTTTACACACTCGCTCATTTTACACCCTCGCCCGTTTTACACTCCACCCGTTTTACACACTCACTGATTTTACACCCTCGCCCTTTTTGCACTCCACCCGTTTTACGCCCTCACCCATTTTACACCCTCGCCCGTTTTACTCCCTCGACCCTTTTACACCCTCGCCCCTTTTACGCCCTCGCCCCTTTTACGCCCTCGCGCCTTTTACTCCCTCGCCCATTTTACACCCTCGCCCATTTACATCCACCCATTTTGCACCCTCACCCGCTTTACACACTCGCCTCCTTTACACTCAACCCGTTTTACACCCTCGCCCGTTTTACATCCTCGCCCGTTTTACATCCTCGCCCGTTTTACACCCTCGCCCGTTTTACACCCTCTCGCATTTTACACTCCACCCTTTTTACACCCTCGCCTGTTCTACACCCTTGCCCGTTTTACACCCTCATCCATTTTATGCACTCGCCCCTTTTACACCCTCACCCGTTTTACACCCTCGCCCATTTTACACCCTCGTCCATTTTACACGCCACCCTTTTTACACCCTCGACCGTCTACACGCTCGCCCGATTTACACTCCGCCCATTTTACACCCTCACCCGTTTTACACCCTCGCCCGTTTTATGTCCTTGCCCATTTTACACCCTCACCCGCTTTACACTCCACTCATTTTACGCCCTCGCCCGTTTTTCACTCTGCCTGTTTTACACTCTTACCTGTTATACACCCTCGCCCATTTTACACCCTCACCCATTTAACACCCTCGCCCGTTTTACACCCTCGCCCATTTTACACCCTCGCCCTTTTTGCACTCCACCCGTTTTACGCCCTCACCCATTTTACACCCTCGCTCGTTTTACTCCCTCGCCCCTTTTACACCCTCGCCCCTTTTACAACCTCGCCCCTTTTACACGCTCACCCCTTTTACACCCTCGCCCCTTTTACACCATCGCCCATTTTACACCCTCGCCCATTTACATCCACCCATTTTGCACCCTCACCCGTTTTACACACTCGCCTCCTTTACACTCAACCCGTTTTACACCCTCACCCGTTTTACACCCTCGCCCGTTTTACACCCTCACCCGTTTTACACCCTCTCGCATTTTACACTCCACCCTTTTTACACCCTTGCCCGTTTTACACCCTCATCCATTTTACACCCTCACCCATTTTACACCCTCACCCGTTTTACACACTCGCCCATTTTACACACTCGCCCATTTTTCACGCCACTCCTTTTACACCCTCGCCCATTTTACACCCTCGTCCGTTTTACACGCTTGCCCGTTTTACACCCTCACCCATTTTACGCACTCGCCCATTTTACACACTCGCCCCTTTTACACTCTCGCCCGTTTTACACACTCGCCCATTTTAGACACTCGCCCATTTTTCACTCCACTCGTTTTACACCCTCGCTCATTTTACACCCTCGTCCATTTTACACTCCACCCGTTTCACACCCTCGCCCGTTTTACACCCTCACCCGTTTTACACTCCACCCCTTTTACACCCTCGGCCATTTTACACACTCGCCCATTTTACGCTCTTGCCCGTTTTACGCCCTTGCCCGTTTTACACCCTCGCCCCTTTTACACCCTCACCCCTCTTACACCCTCGCCCCTTTTTACTCCCTCACCTGTTTTACCCTCAGACCGGTTTCACACCCTCGCCCGTTTTACACCTTCACCCGTTTTACACTCTGCCCATTTTACACCCTCGCCAATTTTACACCCTCGCCCATTTTGCACCCTCACCCGTTTTACATCTTGCCCATTTTACACTCTGCTTGTTTTACACCCTCGCCCATTTTACACCCTCGCCCGTTTACAGCCACCCGTTTTACACCTTCACCCATTTTACACACTCGCCTGCTTTACACTTGACCCATTTCACACCCTCGCACTTTTTACACCCTCACCCGTTTTACGCTCTGCCATTTTACACGCTCGCCCATTTTGCACCCTCGCCCGTTTTACATCTTGCCTATTTTACACTCTGCCTGTTTTACACCCTCGCCCATTTTACACCCTCGCCCATTTACATCCACCCGTTTTACACCTTCACCCATTTTACACATTCACCTGCTTTACACTCGAACCGTTTTACACCCTTGCCCATTTTACACCCTCGCCCGTTTTACGCACCACGTGTTTTACACCCTCACCTGTTTTACACCCTCGCCCGGTTTGGACCCTCGCCTGTTTTACATTCCACATGTTTCACACCCTCGCCCGTTTTACACTCCACCTGTTTTGCACCCTTGCCCATTTTACTCTCCGCCCATTTTACACCCTCACCCATTTTACTCCTCGCCCGTTTTACACCCTCACCCGTTATACACCCTCGCCCATTTTATACCCTTGCCCATTTTACACCCTCGTCCTTTTTACACCCTCGCCCATTTTGCACCCTCGCCCGTTTTACATCCTCGCCCATTTTACACTCTGCCCGTTTTACACCCTTGCCCATTTTACACTCTCGCCCGTTTTGCACCCTCGCCCATTTTGCACCCTCGCCCATTTTATATCCTCGCCTGTTTTACACCCTTGCCCATGTACAGGGCCTTGGTGAGACCGCACCTTGAGTATTGTGTGCAGTTCTGGTCGCCTTATCTGTGGAAGGATGTTCTTGCCATGGAAGGAGTTCAGTGAAGATTCACAAGGCTGATCCCTGGGAGGGCAGGAATGACATATGTGGAGAGATTGGGTCGATTGGGCTTGTACTCGCTGGAGTTTAGAAGAATGAGAGGGGATCTCATCGAAACTTATAAAATTCTGACAGGTCTGGACAAACTAGATGCAGGTAGAATGTTCCCGATGGTCGGAGAGTCCAGAACCAGGGGTCATAGTCTAAGGATAAGGGGTAAGCCATTTAGGACAGAGATGAGGAAGAATTTCTTCACCCAGAGAGTGGTGAACCTGTGGAATTCTCTACCACAGAAGGCGGTTGAGGCCAAGTCTTTAAATATATTCAAGAAGGAGTTAGATATATTTCTTAGAGCTAAAGGTATCAAGGGGTATGGGGAGAAAGCAGGGACAGGGTACTGAGTTTGAATGATTAGCCATGATCTCATCGATTGGTGGAGCAGGCTCGAAGGGCCAAATGGCCTACTCCTGCTCCTATCTTCTATGTTTCTACGTTACACCCTCACCCGTTTTACACTCCACCTGTTTTACACCCTCACCCATTTTACACTCTGTCCTTTTTATACCCTCGCCAATTTTACACCCTCAGCCGTTTTACACACTCGGCCATTTTACACCCTCGCCAATTTTACACCCTCACCCGTTTTACACCATCGCCCGTTTTACACCCTTGCCCGTTTTACACCCTCACCCGTTTTACACCCCGCCCATTTTACACCCTCACCCATTTTACACCCTCGCCCGTTTTACACCCTCACCCATTTTACACCCTCACCCATTTTGCACCCTCACCCGTTTTACACACTCGTCCATTTTATACACTCGCCCATTTTTCACTCCACCCGTTTTACACTCCACCCCTTTTACACCCTCGGCCATTTTACACACTCGCCCATTTTACGCTCTTGCCCGTTTTACACCCTTGCCCGTTTTACACCATCGCCCCTTTTACACCCTCGCCCGTTTTACATCTGCGCCCCTTTTTACTCTCTCACCTGTTTTACCCTCAGACCGGTTTCACACCCTCGCCCGTTTTACACCCTCGCCCGTTTTACACCCTCACCCGTTTTACACTCTGCCCATTTTACACCCTCGCCAATTTTACACCCTCGCCCGTTTTGCACCCTCGCCTGTTTTACATCTTGCCCATTTTACACTCTGCCTGTTTTACACCCTCGCCCATTTTACACCCGCGCCCGTTTACATCCACCCGTTTTACACCTTCACCCATTTTACACACTCGCCTGCTTTACACTTGACCCGTTTCACACCCTCACCCGTTTTACGCACTGCCCATTTTACACCCTCGCCCATTTTGCACACTAGCCCGTTTTTCACCCTCGCCCGTTTTGCACCCTCGCCCGTTTTACATCTTGCCTATTTTACACTCTGCCTGTTTTACACCCTCGCCCATTTTAAACCCTCTCCCATTTTACACCCTCGCCCGTTTTACACCCTCGCCCGTTTTACACTCTGCCCGTTTTACACCCTTGCCCATTTTACACTCTCGCCCATTTTGCACCCTCGCCCGTTTTACACCCTCGCCCATTTTATATCCTCGCCTGTTTTACACCCTTGCCCATGTACAGTGCCTTGGTGAGACCACACCTTGAGTACTGTGTGCAGTTCTGGTCGCCTTATCTGAGGAAGGATGTTCTTGCCATGGAAGGAGTTCAGCGAAGATTCACAAGGCTGATCCCTGGGATGGCAGGAATGACGTATGTGGAGAGATTGGGTCGATTGGGCTTGTACTCGCTGGAGTTTAGAAGAATGAGAGGGGATCTCATCGAAACTTATAAAATTCTGACAGGTCTGGATAAACTAGATGCAGGTAGAATGTTCCCGATGGTCGGAGAGTCCAGAACCAGGGGTCATAGTCTAAGGATAAGGGGTAAGCCATTTAGGACAGAGATGAGGAAGAATTTCTTCACCCAGAGAGTGGTGAACCTGTGGAATTCTCTACCACAGAAGGCGGTTGAGGCCAAGTCTTTAAATATATTCAAGAAGGAGTTAGATATATTTCTTAGAGCTAAAGGTATCAAGGGGTATGGGGAGAAAGCAGGGACAGGGTACTGAGTTTGAATGATTAGCCATGATCTCATCGAATGGCGGAGCAGGCTCGAGGGGCCGAATGGCCTACTCCTGCTCCTATCTTCTATGTTTCTATGTTACACCCTCACCCGTTTTACACTCCACCCGTTTTACACCCTCACCCATTTTACACTCTGTCCTTTTTACACCCTCGCCAATTTTACACCCTCACCCGTTTTACACACTCGGCCATTTTACACCCTCGCCAATTTTACACCCTCACCCGTTTTACACACTCGGCCATTTTACACCCTCGCCAATTTTACACCCTCACCCGTTTTACACCATCGCCCGTTTTACACCCTCACCCATTTTACACTCCGCCCGTTTTACACCCTCACCCATTTTACACCCTCACCCGTTTTACACTCTGCCCGTTTTACAGCCTCACCCGTTTTACACCCTCACCCAAAGATGTGCGGGTTAGGTTGATTGGCTATGATAAAAATTGACCCTTAGTGTTAGGGGGATTAAATACGTGGGGTTACTGGGATAGGGTGGGATATGTGTTGGTGTAGGGGTTAAAGGGATCGGGTGGGATATGTGTCGGTGCAGGCTCGATGGGCCGAAATGGCCTCTATCTGCACTGTGGGGTTTCTGTGGTTCTGTGATTTCTGTGATTTACACTCTCGCCCGTTTTATACCCTCGCCCTTTTACACCTTCGCCCATTTTACACCCTCACCATTTTACACTCTGCCCGTTTTACACCCTCTCCCATTTTACTCCCTTGCCCGTTCACACCCTCGCCTGTTTTACACACTCGCCCATTTTACTCTCCGCCCATTTTACACCCTTGCCCGTTTTACACCCTCACCTGTTTTACACTCCCGCCCGTTTTACACCCTCGCCCATTTTACACCCTCGCCCGTTTTACACACCACGCGTTTTACACCCGCCCATTTTACACCCTCACCCGTTTTACACTCCACCCGTTTTACACCTTCACCTGTTTTACACCCTCACCTGCTTTACACTCGAACCGTTTTACACCCTCGCCCGTTTTACACACCACGCGTTTTACACCCTCACCTGTTTTTCACCCTCGCCCTGTTTAGACCCTCGCCTGTTTTACATGCCACATGTTTCACACCCTCGCCCGTTTTACACTCCACCTGTTTTGCACCCTCGCCCATTTTACTCTCCGCCCGTTTTACACCCTCACCCATTATACACCCTCGCCCATTTTACACCCTCGCCCATTTTAAACCCTCTCCCATTTTACACCCTCACCCGTTTTACACCCTCGCCCGTTTTACACTCTGCCCGTTTTACACCCTTGCCCATTTTACACTCTCGCCCGTTTTGCACCCTCGCCCATTTTACACCCTCGCCCATTTTATATCCTCACCTGTTTTACACCCTTGCCCATGTACAGTGCCTTGGTGAGACCACACCTTGAGTACTGTGTGCGGTTCTGGTCGCCTTATCTGAGGAAGGATGTTCTTGCCATGGAAGGAGTTCAGCGAAGATTCACAAGGCTGATCCCTGGGATGGCAGGAATGACGTATGTGGAGAGACTGGGTCGATTGGGCTTATACTCGCTGGAGTTTAGAAGAATGAGAGGGGATCTCATCGAAACTTATTAAATTCTGACAGGTCTGGACAAACTAGATGCAGGTAGAATGTTCCCGATGGTCGGAGAGTCCAGAACCAGGGGTCACAGTCTAAGGATAAGGGGTAAGCCATTTAGGACAGAGATGAGGAAGAATTTCTTCACCCAGAGAGTGGTGAACCTGTGGAATTCTCTACCACAGAAGGCGGTTGAGGCCAAGTCTTTAAATATATTCAAGAAGGAGTTAGATATATTTCTTAGAGCTAAAGGTATCAAGGGGTATGGGGAGAAAGCAGGGACAGGGTACTGAGTTTGAATGATTAGCCATGATCTCATCGAATGGCGGAGCAGGCTCGAGGGGCCGAATGGCCTACTCCTGCTCCTATCTTCTATGTTTCTATGTTACACCCTCACCCGTTTTACACTCCACCCGTTTTACACCCTCGCCCATTTAACACTCTGTCCTTTTTACACCCTCGCCAATTTTACACCCTCACCCGTTTTACACACTCGGCCATTTTACACCCTCGCCAATTTTACACCCTCACCCGTTTTACACCCTCACCCATTTTACATCCTCACCCGTTTTACACCCTCGCCCGTTTTACACTCCGCCCGTTTTACACACTCACCGATTTTACACACTCGCCCGTTTTACACTCCGCCCATTTTACACCCTCACCCGTTTTACACCCTCACCCTTTTTACACCCTCGCCCATTTTACACCCTCACCTGTTTTACACCCTTGCCCACTTTACACCCTCGCCCACTTTACACTCCACCCGTTTTATACCCTTGCCCGTTTTATACTCCACCTGTTTTACACCCTCGCCCATTTTACTCTCCACCTGTTTTACACATTCGCCCATTTTACACCCTCGCCCCTTTTACACCCTCGCCCGTTTTACACCCGCCCGTTTTACAACCTCACCCGTTTTACACTCCACCCGTTTTACACACTCGTCCGTTTTATTCCCTTGCCCGTTTTACACCTTCGCACATTTTACACCCTTGCCCATTTTACACCCTCACCCTTTTAACACCCTCGCCCGTTTCACACCATTGCCCGTTTTACACCCTCACCCATTTTACACCCTTTCCCATTTTACACCCTCACCCTTTTTACACCCTCGCCCGTTTCACACCCTCGCCCGTTTTACACCCACACCCTCGCCTATTTTACACCCTCACCCGTTTTACACCCTCACCCGTTTAACGCCCTCACCCATTTTACACCCTTGCCCGTTTTACACTCTCGCCCATTTTACACCCTCACCCGTTTTACACCCTTGCCCATTTTACACCCTCACCCGTTTTACACCCTTGCCCATTTTACACCCTCACCCTTTTTACACCCTCACCCATTTTACACCCTCACCTGTTTTACACCCTTGCCCACTTTACACCCTTGCCCACTTTACACTCCACCCGTTTTATACCCTTGCCCGTTTTATACTCCACCTGTTTTACACCCTCGCCCATTTTACTCTCCACCTGTTTTACACATGCGCCCATTTTACACCCTCGCCCCTTTTACACCCTCGCCCGTTTTACACCCGCCCGTTTTACAACCTCACCCGTTTTACACTCCACCCGTTTTACACCCTCGTCCGTTTTACTCCCTTGCCCATTTTACACCCTCGCACATTTTACACCCTTGCCCATTTTACACCCTCACCCTTTTTACACCCTCGCCCGTTTCACACCATTGCCCATTTTACACCCTCACCCATTTTACATCCTTGCCCATTTTACACCCTCACCCTTTTTACACCCTCGCCCGTTTCACACCGTCGCCCATTTTACACCCTTGCCCATTTTACACCCTCACCCGTTTTACACCCTTTCCCATTTTACACCCTCACCCATTTTACACCCTTGCCCATTTTACACCCTCGCCCCTTTTACACCCTCACCCTTTTTACACCCTCGCCCATTTTACACCCTGGCCCATTTTACACCCTCACCCATTTTACACCCTCACCCATTTTACACCCTTGCCCATTTTACACCCTCACCCATTTTACACCCGTGCCCATTTTACACCCTTGCCCGTTTTACACCCAAAACCATTTTACACCCTCACCCGTTTTACGCCCTTGCCCATTTTACACCCTCACCCATTTTACACCCTTGCCCATTTTACACACTCACCCAATTTACACCCTGGCCCATTTTACGCCCTCACCCATTTTACACCCTCACCCGTTTTACGCCTTCACCCATTTTACACCCTTGCCCGTTTTACACCCGCGCCCATTTTACACCCTCACCCATTTTACACTCTTGCCCATTTTACACCCTCACCCTTTTTACACCCTCGCCCATTTTATACTCCATCTGTTTTACACCCTCGCCCATTTTACTCTCCACCTGTTATACACATTTGCCCATTTTACACCCCCGCCCGTTTTACACCCTTACCCGTTTTACACTCACGCCCATTTTACACCCTCGCCCGTTTTACATTGCACCCATTTTACACCCTCACCCATTTTACACCCTCGCCCGTTTTACACTCCACCCGTTTTACACCCTCCCCCGTTTTACCCTCCACCCGTTTTACACCCTCCCCCATTTTACCCTCCACCCGTTTTACGCCCTCCCCCGTTTTACACTCCACCCGTTTTACACCCTCTCCCCTTTTACACTCCACCCGTTTTACACCCTCGCCTATTTTACCCTCCACCCGTTTTACACCCTCGCCCGTTTTACACTCCACCCGTTTTACACCCTCTCCCCTTTTACACTCCACCCGTTTTACACCCTCGCCCATTTTACCCTCCACCCATTTTACACCCTCGCCCGTTTTACACTCCAACCCTTTTACACCCTCGCCCATTTTACCCTCCACCCATTTTACACCCTCGCCCGTTTTACACTCCAACCCTTTTACACCCTCGCCCATTTTACCCTCCACCCATTTTACACCCTCGCCCGTTTTACACTCCACCCGTTTTACACCCTCTCCCCTTTTACACTCCACCCGTTTTACACCCTCGCCCATTTTACCCTCCACCCATTTTACACCCTCGCCCGTTTTACACTCCAACCCTTTTACACCCTCGCCCGTTTTACCCTCCACCCATTTTACACCCTCGCCCGTTTTACCCTCCACCCGTTTTACACCCTCGCCCGTTTTACACTCCACCCATTTTACACTCCACCCATTTTACACCCTCGCCCATTTTACACCCTCACCCATTTTACACCCTCACCCGTTTTACACCCTCACCCGTTTTACACCCTCACCCGTTTTACACCCTTGCCCGTTTTACCCTCCACCCATTTTACACCCGCGCCCATTTACACTCCACCCGTTTTACACCCTCGCCCATTTTACACCCTCGCCCATTTTACATCCTCACCCACTTTACACCCTCGCCCCTTTTACAGCCTCACCCGTTTTACCCTCCACCCATTTTACACCCTCGCCCGTTTTACGCTCCACCCGTTTTACACCCTCGCCCGTTTTACGCTCCACCCATTTTACACCCTCGCCACTTTTACACCCTCGCCCCTTTTACACCCTCGCCCCTTTTACACCCTCGCCCCTTTTACACTCCACCCGTTTTACACCCTCGCCCGTTTTACACCCTCGCCTGTGTTACACTCCAACCGTTTTACACCCTCGCCACTTTTACACCCTCGCTGATTTTACACCCTCGCCTGTTTTACACTCGACCCATTTTACACCCTCGCCCATTTTACACCCTCACCCATTTTACACCCTCACCCATTTTACACCCTCACCCGTTTTACACCCTCGCCCATTTACACCCTCGCCCGTTTTAGACCCTCGCCCATTTTGCACCCTCGCCTGTTTACACCCTCGCCCGTTTTACACCCTCGCCCGTTTTAGACCGTCACCCATTTTACACCCTCGCCCGTTTTACACCCTCGCCCGTTTTAGACCGTCACCCATTTTACACCCTCGCCCATTTTACACCCTGCCCGTTTTACACCCTCACCCATTTTACACCCTCGCCTGTTTTACACTCCACCCATTTTACACCCTCGCCTGTTTTACACTCCACCCATTTTACACCCTCGCCTGTTTTACACTCCACCCATTTTACACCCTCGCCTGTTTTATGGGTGTCAAACGTCCCACACCCAAAGTGTGCCTGAAAGACTCTGGGTGATTTTTCAGGCGTCCCTGGCAGCTGCCTAAAAGAGGCATTAGGCCTCTTACATCTGTAAATGTTTATAACATCTGTTTTAGGCCCCCTGTGCTAAATTCAACATTGCAGAATGGAGTAGGAGCTGGGACTGCTCCGCTCAGCATTCTTCAGTGGTCCCTGGGCAACCCCCACCAAAAGGCAGGTTTTAATAAAAACATTTTTTTAAATAGTTGCTGTGTAGCCATGTGGACGAGGAATGCTCCCCTGACTCCAGAATACCCTGTCGGCCCCCCGCCCCCACCACCGCCCCCCCCCCCTCCAGTTACCACTCCGTGGGACTTGCCTTCGGGCTTGCCAGTGAGGCAAGCAGTCTAATATTCATATTCACTCACATGGGCAAGCTGCCTGTGGAGGTATGACAGACACTCGCAGCTCACTCAATTAATACTAATGAGGCCCAAGGCCCAATTTCAGGCCGGCCTCGAGCCTCCCAGTTCAGGCAAGTGTTGCGGTCACATCATCACGTTTGTGCGTGAAACCTGACTCCGGTAAATTTATGCCCCTTACTAACCATTCCTTTAGGGCCTTTACATCCCCTTGTGTTAGCAGCTGGGAATATAATTACATAGATCTTGGGGGGAAAGTTGAGTTGGTTTGTGCCTCTCGTTAGTGCCCCAGTAAATCCCCTAGTGCCCGGGTGCGGCACCGCTAATGCCTCCCGCGAAATTCAGTGGGAGGATAGCGGCGGCGGTAGTCGGCAGCCTGCTGCGCCGTTGGCAATGACGTCATCGGCGTGCGCAGCGTCCCGCTTGCACCCTGGCCACAAACTTCCCTTGTGCCCCTGACCTATCGCCGGACGATATGTCCGACAGGGTCAGGGGGAGCTTTTGCAGTAGCGGCGGCGCTACTTGAAGGGCAGGTGTCGGGCGGCCATTTTTACTTTGGCCGACTGCCAGCACCTGCCCCCTTTCACTTTTTTATGCGTGGTGCCGGCCGCAATCGCTCAGCCCGGCGCTCCTTTTGAGTGCCGGGCTGTTGTCACGGCACCCCACTCCTCGGTGGTCCAGCAGGGCCCCGGTGCGCGCAGCGCTATGCCCCTCCCCTTTAATCAGGGGAGGGAGGCCTGCAATGACACGGCACTACATGCTGCCGTGAAATTCAGTCGTAGCGCCCCAAGCAGGAGGTGCAGTGCTTTCCAGGAGTTACCCACCTCCTGCTTGGGGCACTACTACTGAATTTACAGCAGAGGGGTGCTAACTTTTTCAGGGCGCTAAAATTAGTGCCCCAGCGACATTAGCACCCCTAAATGGGCGCCACCCAATTTTTCCCCCCTTGTGTCTTATGATATTGCCTTGTCTATTTTCACAGATTTGGATGACATTCATGAGATGCTTTGACTACCCTGTCAAGAAAAACAGCATTATGCTGGTTATAGTTTGGATAACCTTGTCGTTTGGGTAAGGCTTGCTATAGTTGAAAACCATTAAACACAACTTACCTGTAACATAAACTTTTTTTTTGTTGTGTGATTTAAATTACTTGCATCAAATAATAGATGTGCCCTGGCCAGCAGTGTGATTTCTATAAATAACTACTCAAGAGTGGATAGTTTAATATCTGTATGTGCAAATAGGTTAGGAACTTACTTCTTTCACATGATTTTCCAGGAAGGTTTTCAAAGCGGCAGGGGGAAGAACTTCAGTGAATAATTTTGTAGCCCAGGGAAGTCAGTTGAAACCTATAACTGTCACATATGAATTTTTTTGTAGCTTTCCTGTTGAGTCAGTGGGTAAATGCACCGCCATGTGTGTGTGCTATGGAGCCAGGCTGACCAGCAATGCCCCAGGCTCGCTCCCCATTCTGTGCTGACTGACAGTCAGGTTACTGCAATTGGCTGCAGTCTTCTTGGGCTGGGGTGGGGAAGATCGATCAGGGCCTCCTGCAGCTGAGCGCTGTCGAGTGACCTGTGCTGGAGCATACGGCTGTGCGGATCCCAGGTGAGGACAGTTGAGTAGGCTCAGCTGTCCTGCCCCACAGTGGAAGAGTCTTCATCGTTCCCCGCCTCAGCCCACATTGCCTCTCTGAGTGAATTGGATGAGATACTGAAGGATGGCCAACAACCATCTAACCACACTGCAGCAAAGGCGGGGAGAGCATTGGGGATATAGTTTTCACTAAAAAAAAGTGTTTGCCTTTTTGTTTCAAAATTTCCAATAGCTGTTGAAAAACCAGTTCTGGTATATTTTAAACCCATCTTATTCATGCCCATGGTTTGCAGCAGTCAGTTAATTAATCAATTATGAAACCATCCATTATATGTATTATCCCATCATGCATTCCATTATTTTCTCTCAAGCATTACTAAACAGATTTAATTGTATAAACAGCAAAGAATTGTAGCAAATTACTTCCTGTGCATCAGTTAATGTGAAAGCAACATCCTTCTGTTCTTATTTATACATCTTCTGGCAGACGTACATCTTTGAGCCCATTCTGTTACTTTTCAGTTACTATGGTCTCTCTGTCTGGTTCCCTGATGTCATCAAACACCTTCAAGCTGATGAGTATGCATCCCGAGTGAAAAGGTTTTATGGAGAAAGAGTTGAGGATTTTGTGTTCAACTTTACACTGGAAAACCAGATCCACACGAATGGAGAATACATCAGGGACAGGTCAGGAATGGTTAAGACATTCATCTTAATGCACACAAAAAGTAAAAAGCATTCCGGGGAAATTGTTGGGAATGTAAGCTCTTTGTATCAACATGCAGGTTCCGGGGGGTGGGGGGGGGCGGGTGGAGTTAGTTTGCTTCTATTCTCTAATCCAGATGTTTCCAAACCGAGGGGCAGTGGCAGTGTGGGGGCGGTGGTGCATTTCTGCTTAATACACATTTAAAATCTTTTATTAATTATAGCCTGGAAATTACTGTTGGTACAAACTAGCAAAAAGACTTTATTAGAAAGAGGGGGCGGCGTGGGACATGAATCTTTGATGGGATGCCCAACTTGCCTGGCTGTATGGAAAAACAGAGGGATAAATTAAAGATGTGGCAGATTTTTTTTTTAAAAGAGCAATCAACAAAAACAATAAATACAAAAGTGTATTTTCTCTTTTAATAGGTTTACCGTCATGAAGTTTAAATCAGTAACTTTCGAAGACTCCCTCTTTAAGAACTGCTTTTTTGAAGATGTCACATCATTAGCTACTTATTTTAGGAACTGCACATTTACTGAAACTCTTTTCTATAATACAGGTGGGTGTGTAAGACGTGACTTTGATGCTGAACGTGTTAGTTGCACATGTCTCATTTACAGAGAGTAAAGCAGTATTCATTTCACCCCCAGGTTAGCCTATGCAACTCTTTTTAGTCATTGGCCCCCAATGGTGAGGCTCACATAGCCCTGTGGAGGCCGGTGTGCCTCCATTCACTCAGCTTACCAGCCGCCACTACAATGTCAGCTCTTGGAGTCCTCCCCCTTGTCCCTGCCCCCGGCCACCATTTGCAGAGGCTCTACCCCTTAGGAGACAGCCTGGAAAATCCCAGAAATGGCACAAACCCCTTTTTTAAAATTTGTTTATGGGATGTGGGCATCGCTGGCAAGGCCAGCATTTATTGCCCATCCCTAGTTGCCCTTGAGAAGGTGGTGGTGAGCCGCCTTCTTGAACCGCTGCAGTCCGTGTGGTGAAGGTACTCCCACAGTGCTGTTAGGGAGGGAGTTCCAGGATTCTGACGCAGCGACGGTGAAGCATTGGCGATATACTTCCAAGTCAGGATGGTGTGTGACTTGGAGGGGAACTTGGAGGTGGTGGTGTTCCCATGCGCCTGCTGCCCTTGTCCTTCTAGGTGGAAGAGGTCGTGGGTTTGGGAGGTGCTGCCTAAGAAGCCTTGGCGAGTTGCTGCAGTGCATCTTGTAGATGGTACACACTGCAGCCACAGTACGCTGGTGGTGGAGGGAGTGAATGTTTAAGGTGGTGGATGGGGTGCCAATCAAGCGGGCTGCTTTGTCCTGGATGGTGTCGAGCTTCTTGAGTGTTTTTGGAGCTGCACTCAACCAGGCAAGTGGAGAGTATTCCATTACACTCCTGACTTGTGCCTTGTAGATGGTGGAAAGGCTTTGGGGAGTCAGGAGGTGAGACACTCGCCGCAGCATACCTAGCCTCTGACCTGCTCTTGTTGTCACAGTATTTATGTGGCTTGTCCCTTGCAACTGGAGTTACAGCAGGAGGCTGGCAGAACCTCCGAGGAATTTTGGAATGGTTATGTTTCACTGCTAGTTAACTGAGATTGAATCTGATTAGCTCCAGTCTGCTACTTCATAAATATTTTGGTAACTTCAGCCATATCCAAGCATAAAATTATCGTTAATTTATACCTATTCTGAGAGTGTGGGATGAAAGTATATGAAAGTGGAAACATTTAGTGTGTTGGTCTGAGGTGAGGGGAGGATTCCCTCTTCTAAATTTAAAATTTATCCCTTGATGCAATGTGAGTAGGGAAATTCTTTTGTATGCTATTTTAACAAAGACATTAATCGCTTATTTTAAACATGTTCCTTTAAGTAGCCGACAGAGGAATTCCATATGATTGCATTAATTGCAACTATTTCACAGTGCAACTCTAACCCTGAAGAATACAGCCATGCCACTCACCTACAATGAACAGAAAGCCTCATAACACATAAGCTGTATGTTGCCTGCAGAGATTGGGAAGAAATCTTTTTCATAATTAACTGCGTAGTTTTCCGATCTCACTTTCCATGCTTACATTCTTTGGTTTTTCTTGGCTGTGGTTTAAGCAGGTAATCATAATGAGGAATACTAAGAAGGAAATGTCAACCATTATGTAATTTAATTAATAATTTTATTTTTGAATCAGTGCCAACCATAAATAAATGTGTGTTTCTTGATTTTTCCCTCAGATCTTGAAAAGTCTAAATTCATCGATTGTCTGTTCATCAATACTACGTTTCTACACAATAAGAAAGGCTGTCAGATTAACTATAATGAGGACTACAGTGCCTACTGGATCTATTTTGTCAACTTCCTAGGAACACTAGCAGTGTTGCCGGGCAACATAGTATCTGCATTGCTCATGGACAGGATTGGACGCTTGACAATGTTAGGTACAATTTACCTTTTATTTTTCAAACATTTAAAAAGCAGACAGAGATCTCTGAGTAGTCAGCACTAGTGTGTTCCATATCCCACCTCACCTAACAGTAACGTGGTATTAAGAATGGAAGTGATTCCAATTTGATTCAAACTAATCTTGTTACGGTTCTTTTGCTAAATATTCGGTGCATTACCATGGGCTACCATTCCTAATCTGGCCCTGGGTTATACAAACTAGGCAGATGCCAGGTTTGATCTCTGATTTGTTCTGAGTTAGCTGGTTTCACCCAGGGTGGAAGTGAGGCCATTACAAATGGTTTTAGTGTCCCTGATCTGAGGAGGGGGCAAAAATAGCCAAGATTCCTATTAGTATCCCTGTCTAATGGAGTCCTTGGAAAGCCATGTGGAAATCTGATTAAGATAGGATTAGGCTAATTTATGATCCTCCCCTTCCCCCAGCACCTACTTACACTCTGGATATTCCGCTTCCGGCCGTTCGTTCTATTGGTATATATCAGGTGGTCAGGGACAGAAAATAGGCAAGAGTTCCACTTTGCTAGAATTCTGCCCACTTTGCTGGAATTCTGCCACTTTGCTGGAATTCTGCCCACTTTGCTGGAATTCTGCCCACTTTGCTGGAATTCTGCCACTTTGCTGGAATTCTGCCCACTTTGCTGGAATTCTGCCCACTTTGCTGGAATTCTGCCCACTTTGCTGGAATTCTGCCCACTTTGTGGGAATTCTGCCCACTTTGCGGGAATTCTGCCCACTTTGCGGCACGCCTTGGTTTCTGGGGGGCAAACACAAGCAGTCAGAGGGGCCAGCCTTGAGCAGGTGAGAGTCCCATTTGATTGTTAATTTGGGGGCAGAGTTATTTTGCATTCTATTTTGCAATGATTTTCACAGGACATGGGGTTGGATTTTCCTATTTCCCAACTGCACGGTGCAGGGGGGACCCAGGAGATGGCGGGAAACCTGGAAGTTTGGGTTTCCCAGCACGCTGTGCAGTTTTAACTGCATAGCGTGCGTGCAACGTAAATGGCGGGTTTCCCCTGATTGGCAGGCTGGCTTCCAGTTGGACCAGGCAGGTATTGGGCCCAGGATGGTGGTGGGGTTCCAAGCCATGTTGCGGGGGGGGAGGGTGTTTCATGAAGGGATAATTACTAGTCCTAGCCCCTTTAGGGTTGCCCCAGATCAGGCGTATTCCTCAGACATTCACTTACAACTAAAGTTTGAGGTAGCCGAATCCTAAAGACGCTTAATTGGGTCTAAAGGTCTGGACCATCT
Source organism: Somniosus microcephalus (assembly GCF_052327205.1). Taxonomy (NCBI): domain Eukaryota; kingdom Metazoa; phylum Chordata; class Chondrichthyes; order Squaliformes; family Somniosidae; genus Somniosus; species Somniosus microcephalus. Next base: position 222,589,972 of record NC_140987.1, read on the forward strand.
CTCCCTAAAGGAAAGGAACAACCTGAAAATGTTACCATCCTCCAGATAGCACTTTTAATAAGTTTAGCTAGACTGTAATGTTCCGGATATTAAGAGGGTCCAGGAAACTCCCTCAGAATTCGGAAACTCCTCACCAAAGAGTGTACGGAGGTTGAGTTTGCGAGTTTGATACAGAAGTCTTATGTGAGACAATTCTAAAAATATATAGATTTATTAAAGAACCGACATGTAATTTACAGTTGGTGAGTCAATTGCAACATTAACAGTTCCAAAAAGAGAAAGCTTACAATTCTATTATCAGCGAACCTTACTCTCAAATCTTAACTTCGCTACAATTTTACATTTCTTAGTTTTCTACAGGATATCCACCAAAATCAAATACCTTTGATCCTTGAGGTACAAAGAGTTGGAGACTTACAGAGCCACCTCTGAAGCCGAGAATCGCTTTGCCCCTTTAAAGCGAGTCTACTATCCCATTTGAGAGTTCAATATTTATACCCTTTTCCAGTGGTATTTCCTTTAAGGTTTTCTGCTGATGTAAGCTAATTATCTCTAGTCATTTTTCTGCTGACCTCTGCAATTCTTACAGTCACCTCATCTGGTAGCATTACAGAATGATGTCTCTTTTCTAGGTGTTCTAAGTTTACCATAAAAAACGGTCTAACGGCAGGTGCGTTTTACCTGATGTCATTTTTACGATGGCAGATGTTTCTTACTTTTATGTGCTTCTTTACGAAGTGTAAATGAGAACACCTTGCCCAGGGTGAACCATTGTTTTGTTCCCAAAGGTTTAGGCTACCGGAGCCTTTAACCTTCTGTTTCAATAATGTTATTGATTAAGTGTCAACAACTATCTTATCTTTATAGCCAGAATGCCTTCACAGATTTTTCATCGTTAGGTTTCCAGATTTCCAGACCCAGTTTGTCCTGTTTCAATAAGGCCAGAATTTTTTCATAGAATGTTGTATTTTTCTGAATAGGTTATAGGGCTTATTCCTTCACATCAAGGTGTCCAATCCCCGACTCCGGGGCTGAGTCATGATCCCCAAGGGAGGAGGAGGTGTATCAAGCCCGGGGGTGGTCCGATCCCTGGTAGGGGAGCTTGGGGGGCCAGGAGGAATCGTTCCTGCTCCTCCCGACCCACAAGCCCCCTGAGGCTGTGGCCGCCTCATTGCAGCCACTGGGAATCCCAAGCCCCAGGATCCCCAGCCGCCTGCAGGAAAACCTGCAAAGCAGGTTAAAGCAGAGGCTTCAGGCCTCACTATAATATTTTAAATAGTACCGGTCTCCTGGCAGCGGGTTGGCAGCCCGCCCGCGTCCCGCCTGAGTGAAAGGTGAAAGTGGGCGGGTTGGGGTCGGGCTTTAGATTTTTACAACTTTCACTTCCCACCCACCTCCAACCCACCAGTTTTTTCCTGTGGAAATTCCAGCCATAGTTTCCCTTACATTGCTAGGGAGTCAGCTGTGGTGGCAGTTCTTTAAAGGAAACACATACATTTAATCTGCAATTTTACCAGTTACTTCTTGACCATTGGGGACGATTTTCTCAGCCCCGAGGAGGCGGGTATGGAGGCAGGACTGCCAGGAAAATGGCAGAATTTCAGGGCAGGTGGCAAACCCATCCCCAACCTGTCTCCATGCCACTTTCCCAGGAGGCGGGTTGCCATTCTGCGCTGGGTCCCGACTCCTTGGAGGCAGGAAGGGATTAACGCCTATTAAAATAGGATTATCCCCTTTTGCCCTCACAAATGCGGGCTTCCCGAAGGCACCAAAACCCGCCAAGGTCACCGAGGCAAGTACTGGGTCTGTGGGAGTCGGGGGGGTGCAAAAGTGTGGTGTGAAGGTAAGTGATGGGTGCAAGAGTGTAGAGGTGAGTATCTGAGGTAAGTCCTAAATGTTTTTAAAAGTGTACTTACCTTTGTTTCTTCCTGCAGGCTTCAGTTGAGTCTCGCACCCTCCATGTTGCAGATGAGAGATGTCCATTGCATTCTCAGATGCAACAAACATCTCAATTCTGTAAAAGAAAGAAGGTTGATGAGGTCTTGTATGCAAGACCTCATCAAACTGCAGAGATTGTCACTGTTTGACAGCTTCACAGAGCTGTCAAACGATGACAATTCATCTGTCAAAATTTTTTGACACTTCAGCACTTTTAACAGGCCTACCAAAGTCGGAAGTGCTGCAGCTTCTATCTCTCAACTGTGGGACCTCCTTGGACGACCCTCTCCCCGCTTGGACTGAGCGCTTCCCCAATGGAGGTATCTGCCAGCAGCATGGGAACCATTTATTTCCTTTCACCATGGAGCTCAGATTCGGATGAGGAGCAGCCACGGCAGCAGCAGAACCAGGCAGCTCAGCAGCAACAGCAGCAGGAGCCCCAACCTCCTGCTCACCCACCTAATGCTGCACAGGGTAGAAGGCGCCAGCGCATGGAAGCATGTCCTGCAAGAAATGCACTCATCCTGGCCAGATTTGCATAGGTTGCCCATTGTGGCACATGTGCTTGGCTCCTTCTTAACACATGATAGACAATGGACATGACTCTCTGGCCTCCTTTCACTCTGACCACCAACCTAACCACACAAGTGTCGCGGAGCCCGCAATGTGGAGCTGCCTAAGCCGAAATAACAGATGCCATCACGCCAACAATTTGCCATCACCCAATTTTAATACAATCCCACAGGGATGGCATTTCATCAATAAACAGAAGCAATCACCCAATCTGCACACAGATCTGGAGGTTATATCCCTTGCCAGCTGGACCCACACAGCCTTGGTTTCTTTGGGCAGCCTCTTCCTCCCAGATGAGGGGAAGAGCACCTCCCTGCTAGCTCTCACCCCCTCAACCAGCATACCCAGTGCCTCATCCAAGAACCTCGGGGAGGCCCTTGCCTTGGAGCTGGCCATTCGTCAAGGAGATAACAGCTTGGAGGTGGTGCAGCATTGACCAAAAACCAGTGGAATGAGCCAAGGCAGCAAGCAGCCCTTAACTGAAGCTGGATAAGTGACGTCAGCAGAGGCGAGTTTCAGTCCCAAAACACTAATTGGCCCAGGGGAACCCACACCTCTGAAATCAACTGGCCAATTAGGGGAAAATCGCTAATTTTTCCCACCTCTCAGTGGAGACGGGTTTGGAACCCACCCAAACCGAAACCCGCCTCCATTGCGAAAATCGCGCCCATAGTAGTTTCTGTAAATGGAACTTATCCTCCAAAATCTGGAAGCTGTCTATTTCCTGAAAGTCTGTATTAACAACTACCCGTAACGTGCAGTAATCTCCTTAGGGCACTTACCATGCTCTCATATCTCAATACCATAATTTTCAGATTGGCAGAATATTAAACCCAAACCAGAGATTTTACAACTAAAATTGTTTGCAATTAAATGGAAGTGTGAAGCAAAAAAGCATACAGCAAAACTATTGACAAAGTCTTGACAAAGGGTTCACCCGAAACGTTGACTCCATTTTCTCTCCACGGATGTTGCCTGGCCTGCTGAGTTTTTCCAGCATTTTCTGTTGTTATACAGCAAAACTATTGCTAGAATAGAACACGAAGCATAATGAGTAAAGCTGCTATTGGGTTACTTGCCCCATTAAATAACTTTCCTTGAAGTAATACAAGAGTTTTTCCTGTTTTGGAAAAAAAAACACAAATTTCTTGCTAATGCTTTGAAAACAGCAGTTTTGTTTTTTTCTCTCCGTTGCAACTTTCTGTCATTAATAACTTTATGAGCTAACCACCAACTTGCAGAAGCTCCCATCCGTTCACAGTATCATGGTTTTCATGTGTTTGCATTCCTGCCATCCATCCTGGGAATTGGCAATTGTTGTCCTGCTCAGACAAAGGTAAATGATGACTCCAGTTATCTGAGTAGCCTCAGAGACATTGGTAAGTGTAGATGAATATACAGACACAGAATGAGATTACACTTGAACAATGCAAAGAATACCATTTAACAATTCAACTATCCATGGGTGATTGGTGGCTCAACAGTACATTATACAAATTCATATGTGGAGGTGGCAAACATCCTTAATAATAACCATTAATCTCTTGATTAATTATGGAAATAGACCATTTTGAACACAGATCAAAAATTCCCATTTGATCTTTCAACTGGAAGCTACTGTCTAAACTTTTAATTAAAAATGGAACAAGCGCATTCACATAATTAGAACAGTAACCCACTTGATATCAGAGATTATCATAATCCCTTTACTACTGGTACTTTCTGTTTAGTTAGCAGCATAGGAATAGGAGTCGGCCATTCAGCCCCTCGAGCCTGCTCCGCCATTCAATTAGATCATGGCTGATCTGTATCTTAACTCCATTTAAATGGAGTTCTTCATATTTTGTCCTGTTTTGAGTCCCCAAAAGACACCAGTTAATGGAATTTTATTTATGCTAAAAAAAAGATTTCCAGTCATAATGAATGTTTAATTAAATAATTTATTTTGCGAACACATCCAAATCATTTTCGAGCTGGTCTTTCTGAGACCTGTACCCATCATTAGACTCATGATTATATCCTTCTGCAACATTTCTACAGTCTGTTCAATATTTTATCTCCTCACAATATACCACACCTGCTTCTTCTTCTCTTCTCATTTTCTCTGATCACTTTCTTTATTGCTGTTCCTTGAAATAATTCACTTCAGCAATACCCTCTTCAAACAGTCCTGGTATCATATACGCCTGTAACTGAAACGGATAACCATCTTACCTTGCATTCAAGGGTGAAAGTCAATGGAGCGTAAGACCACTGTAAATATTTAATCAGTGTTATATTTGCCTATCAGCTGGGTAGTGGTTCTGCTGGGAGATAAAATGCCTCGGGCATGTACTGTTGTTGATGCAGAGTAGTGGCAGGGAGTTCTCCCTCCCCCTCTGACTCTGTGCTGACCCCAACCATTTTATTGAATCCGGAGTCATTAAGGATGCCAGGCAGGCTCCTGTCAGAATACCATGCTGCCAAGATGGAGCCCACTGCTGCGAGGCCGGAAAATCCTGGGGGTGCTGCAGCACTAGAAGAGATGGCAAGAGACTTTTAAAAGGGCAGAAGAGCCCCGAAGATCGAGAAAGCTACTGGCTTTGTGAGCTTTGGCAGAGACTGCGGCCGACAAAGGTAAGTTCTGGGGGCTGCATTGAAGGGAGAGGAGGCTTCTTCTAGGTCCTTTCTCTCCATTAATACAAATTAGAGCCTTCCCACTGGGAACCCAGGCCCAACCCCACCTCCCCTTCACATGTGTGACAGGCAGGGAAGAGGCAGCCAACTAAAATTGGCTGCTCATTTTTTGAGTACATGACAGTGGAACCGTGCCCACTGCCAGCACATATTGGATAATTGTAGGCACGCTGATGATGGGTGGGTGATGTTCCTCACAGTTGTCTTAACTCGGAAAATCTACCTGCATGTCTCAGTGAAAAGAGTCCTGTGGATCTCTTAATTAGAACCTAAATTCCAGAGTCAGGAAGGTCCCAAATAGAGCCGGGGAGCTTCACCTAGGAATAGGCACATCAGAAAGTGGTGATTCACGTTGTTGCTCATGCACATCCTTACTGCTACCCTGTCAGGTAAAAGTGGATACATGAGCCAGAAGGCAGGTGAAATAAATACAAGAAAAACGATTGATACATTGTTTTGGGGAGTTTTTTTTCATTAAACTGTATGATATTGAGGGGGTAGCTCAGTAGTCTGTGGTGCTAATGAAATGTTTTTCTTTACTCTCGCTTGTTGGTAGCACTCTCGCCTCTGAGTCAGAAGGTTGTGGGTTCAACCCCACTCCAGGGACTTGAGCTCAAAAATCTAGGCTGACAATCCAATGCAGTACTGAGGGAGTGCTGCACAGCCAGAAATGCTGGCCGGAATTTTCCTTACCTTGGCGGGTCTGGTGGGCCAGTGTCTGTGGCAGGTCCCGACCCTGCTGCTGGCTCCATCCCGCTGTACATAATGAACTTACCTTAATGGGGCCTATTAAGCCTGCCCCAGCATGATACCCAGCCCAATGAGATGGAGCGGGTCTGGTGACGTCATTCATGACACATTTTAAGCCAGGATCCTTAAAGGGACCCTTGTCACATTAAATTTTAAGTTCAATCTAACATAGTGGGTGTTGAATCTTTACTGTACAATCATATAATGAAAGTTATATATGAGTGACACAGAAATATTTAAATAAAATTATCATTAAGTAATATGACTTCATCTACAAATACGATCAAGAACATAATTAAACAAGTACATTAATTGTGAAGTTATTGGTGCTTTAGTCACAAATCTATAGACTTTTGTATCAGTAACTGGTATAAATAAAAGATGTGTGTGTATAGGTAATACATAAAATTAAGCAGGTTTTAAATGTAATTGTAAAGGGTTTGATTTACAATCTTATGCAAGTTCAGTGGAACAGCTGCGGAATCCCTGATAAACAGTGTAAGTGGTGCTTACAATTGGCCCAGTAATTCCTCTCTGAACGCGTGAGTACGGTTGGGGTACTCACGCGTCTGGCCGGAGGAAATGCCTGCGTTCAGCATGCACAGCGCATGCGGGGAAAACCGGCATTTCCAGTCCTCTGAACGAAGGGGTTCAGAGGCACAGCGCGTGCGACTGCACAGGCAGCGCTTGCGCAGTGAACTTCGTCGATTTCATTCATGGATTCAGTGAGGTTAAGTCCTTACAAGTTACACTTGAAAAAAGCATGTGTAAAGTTGCTCCAAGGCTGCGGAGGAAGATATATTTTATCGTGGAGCTTCTGAAAGGCAATATTTTTGTTTGGGAAAGGGAGGAAAGTTATTTTAAGAAATGCTGAGGTAAGTTTTAAAGTTTAATTTTTTTTTTTTAAACGGGTTTTCAGTACGGTAGGTAGAAGGAGCAATTGTGGCTGTGTGAATTGAATGTGAGAATGAGTGTTCTAAAATGAGTAATGTAACATTTCCAACACTTTTAAGAAAGAAACTTTTCATCAGTAATAAGTAATTATGTATGTATGTCCGCATATATTCCTTTACGTATATGTATGTATGTTTTATATTCCTTTATTTATGTGTATGAATGTATGTTTTTAATTATGATTTTCCAATAAGTTACTTTCTCTGAAAGTCATAATTAAATACATACATTCATACACATAAGTAAAGGAATATATACATACACGCAAAGGAATATATACAGACATACATACATAATTACTTAAAAGAATATATTACTGATGAAAAGTTTCTTTCTTAAAAATGTTGGAGTCATTTTCACATTTAATAAACACAGCAAATTCAATTCACATAGCCACAATTGATCCTTCTACCTACAGTACTGAAAACCCATTTTAAAAAACAAAAATAAACTTTAAAACTTACCTCAGCATTTCTTAAAATAACTTTCCTCCCTTTCCCAAACAAAAATATTGCCTTTCAGAAGCTCCACGATAAGAAATATCTTCCTCTGGAGCAACTGTACTCATGCTTTTTTCATGTGTAAGTTGTAAGGACTTGACCTCACTGAAAGCATGAATGAAAGCGGCGAATTTTACTGCGCACGCGCTGCCTGTACAGTCGCACGCGTTCTGCCTCTGAACCCCTTCGTTCAGAGGACAGGAAATGCCGGTTTTCCCCGCATGCGCTGTGCATGCTGAAAACCGGCATTTCCTCCAGTCAGACGCGTAAGTACCCCGACCGTACTCGCGCGTCTGGAAGGGAATTACTGGGCCAACATTTTACATGTCAATAAAATGAAAAATTTAACAATTGCACGATTTGCCCCCTCGCATCTGCGACTGAGGGTCCAAGGAGGTGCATTGCGCAAGAGGTCATCGTCGTACGTATCCTCACACTGTTCCCTTTCGGGAACTGTATGAAGTGGTGGAAGGATTTCTGGCCACGTTAACACTCCTTCCGTGACCATAACCATCTTCATACCAGCCATTAGGGTGGTTAGTCCTATGGCGTGAGGGTTTTACGGGCTCCCACAAAACATCTGAGGGGGGGGGCCACCCACACCCGCGGACGCAAGTATCCCGCTGGATGTCCACCCAGAATTTATAGTTGGAGCTCCGACTCCACTTGCCGGGACTGTCTGGAGCGGGGTTCGAAACCCTACTCCTTCTGGCCCAGCGGCGGGGATGCTTACCGCTATGCAAAAGGCCCACTCCAGACAGTCCCGGCAAGTGGAGTCGGAGCTCCGGCTCTAAATTTTGGGTTGACATCCAGTGGGATATTTGCGTCCGTGGGTGTGGGTGGCCCCCCCTCCTTGTATAGCTTGTGGGAGCCCGTAAAACCCTCCCGCCATAGGACTAACCACCCTAATGGCTGGTTCAAAGATGGTTACGGTCACGGAATGAGCGTTAATCACGGCCATAAATCCTTCCACCACTTCATACAGTTCCCCAAAGGGAACAGTGTGAAGACACGTATGACGACAACATTGCTAAATAAATAAATGGAATAAAAAAAATTCTTTTAGGGCTTTTAAAAGTCTTTAAATTGCTTTAATTCTGTTTAAAACTACTTCAGATTCTTCAAAATAATGTAAACGTTTTTAAAAGTTTATAAAAGTTACCAAAAGCTTCATAAAAATACCAAAAACCTATTTAAAATGCTGCTTTGCATGTAAAAATGCTTAGCAGCTTGGCAGAAACATTGGGGGCGTGTCCTATTAAAGTGAGACCTCAAGGGGCGTGTCTCAGTTGCACAGCGCGCTACAGGCTTCGCGCTGGCTGCACTCCTGGGCGGCGTGACGTCAGACGCTGCCCGGGAGTCAACATTTTAAAACAGCAATTCCAGGCGTCCTTGAAGCTCAACGGCCGGCGCGTCGGGTAAGTGCATATCGGGGGCTTGCACGCGCAGCAAGCCCCCGACCCGAATTTCTGGGCCAATGTGTTTCTGGGATTTCTGCAGCTCTTCTATTGAAGTTAACAATGGACAAGTGAGAGAACCTCTGCAGAAATTCACCCTAAAGTCTCAGATTGAAAAATTAAATAGTTATAGTCAGGGACTGAAAGCAAATTGAACCAGTGGAATGAGTGATGAGAATGAAATTATTAAGGTTGATGACTTGATTTAATGTGTAACTGGATAATCACAGTATACTGTGAGAAAAACCTGACCAGGAACAACACAAAAATGTATTTAAATGGTATATGCCATTTTTTATAGAGCAGATCAATTCACTGCAATTACTATTCAGTTGGAAGGCAACAGCCCAGAATGGCCAGTAAAAAATTAACATTTACCAGCAGCTTTTCAAGTAGAACAGAATCTCCATCAAACTGTTAGCTGATGTAATCAACATGTTTTTATCTTGGTTTGTTTTCCATGCTGTCAAGTAACCAGCTGGAGCAATGGCCACGGAATTCACGCCTTAGGTTGACAGACGTGGTTCCCGAGCTGTGTGAATCCTGTGGCCATGCAAGGAAATATAAAAAGTAGGGGGGAAAAGGCCTGTAAGGTACCTAATAATGATTTCAATTGGGTCCCCCGCCGCTGCAAGTTGGGTCAGTTCCACGCTGACAGATGCACCTGTGGGAAAGGCACGTGTGAGTGAGTTGACAGCGGGTTCCTGACCCGCTGTAAAAAAAAAACACGTTTTTCACCCAGCCCACCACTGATCGCGCCCGCTACCACCACGGAAAATTCAGCCCACTGTCTTTCAGATGAGACGTTAAACCGAGACCCTGTCTGCCCTCTTAGGTGGGCGTAAAAGATTCCAAGGCAATATTTCGAAGAAGAGCAGGAGAGTTATCCCCGGTGTCCTGGCCAACATTTATCCCTCAACCAACATCACTGAAACAGATTATCTGTTCATTATCACATTGCTGTTTGTGGGACCTTGCTGTACACAAATTGGCTGCCGCATTTCCTACATTACAACAATGACTACAATTCAGAAAGTAGTGCAAGGCGCTATATAAATGCAAATCTTTTATTTTACTCACTTGGACAGGTCACCTTGTGATTACCTTTGCTCCCGTGAAATCATGTCCACCCAAGATGTTAACTTGTCTTTTTTTCCCTTACAGATGCTGATGATGCTATGTACTTCCAGCATTTTCTATGCCTATTTTATATTGATTACTTTTGGCTTGTGAACCTCTGTAGGTGGCTCCATGGTTCTGTCTGGGATCAGCTGCTTTTTCTTGTGGTTTGGGACCAGTGAAGCCATGATGATTGGAATGCTGTGCCTGTACAACGGTCTGACCATTTCGGCATGGAACTCCCTCGATGTGATCACTGTAGAACTTTTGCCAACCGACAGGAGGTTAAGTATACAGTTCACAACCTATTTCCTTTTTACATATGTGTCATTCCCCGAGGTGAAATCTCTTTGCAAAATAAGATATGGGTTTGTAAATGATGGGCCTGATATTTTAAATAAGCTGAGCCTGCTGACAAACACCTGAATTTATTTGTGGAAATATGCAAAGTTAATGATTTTGCACATTTTTCCTAATAGCACAGTACCATATGTGACCAACCAGGTATGAGAGTTAAACAAATTAAACACATGGGGCTGGATTTTACTCACCAATGTACAATGGGGACTTCTGCCTTCTGGGTTCTAGTCCCGCCCCCAGCGACGTCCGACACACAGACGCTATTTTCCCCTGATTGGGCTTGTTAAACCCGCCCTGCAAGCTGGCCAATTAAGGGAAAGCCAATGTCAGATGACATCAGTTGATGACGCTTCATCTGCCGGTTTTCTTAAAGGCACATGAACCATAAGTTTTTAACAGATGATTTGACAGTGTTTGACTGCATTGAGGTGCTGTCAAACACTGGCAATCACTGTACACAGGTGAGTCCTTGCACCCGGGTCTCCAGTGACTCTCTCCTTAGGATGAAACAGATGTCAGCTACAGGTGAGGGTACAGAAGCGATCTGTCACTTCTTCCATTGAGGTGAGGCCACACAAACACTTCAAAACTTGTCACCTATAGAAAAATCTAAACACATTAAAGATGACTTTCCCAACATTTCCTTACCTCTGATACTCACCAGTGTCCCATTGCATCCTTCACACCACTTCTGCAGCTGTCATCTATACACCAACATAACAACAGGCCCACAGCACGCCTCACTTACCCTGGCGGGGTTCCTCGAGATCAGGAAGCCTGCAGCAGAAGTCTAAAAATTGGAAAAAGCCTCTTAACTGCCTGTTAACTACCTGTTAACAGGCAGTTAAGTGGTTATAATCTTCTTCCCGCCTCGAGACGGGTCCCTGCGCAAATCGGAGACCTGACTCCCGGGAAGATTGGTTGGAGGCGGGTTGGGAGCAGGTTCGGGACCCGCTCCCATTCTTTTTGACTTTCCCAGCAGTCCTGCCTCCAAAACCGCCTCCTCAGGGCTGGTAAAAAACCCCCATGATGTTTCCCGGTTCCCCCTCCCTCCCGATTGCCAGTCCAACTCCCCCTCCACCAATCCCGATCTTTCCCGGTTGCTGAGGACCGTCCGCAATGATCCCTGGCTGCGGCCTTCTACCGTAGGCTTTCCTGCCCGGCAGCTGGCTACCATTCAATCTGGCCTTCTGCCGGGTGGGAAACAGACTTTTTAAATGACGATGAGTTCCTGCCATTAAATTGGGCAGGACCTTCACGTTCCCGTGATTTCCGGGATGATGCCCCCCACCCCCGCCACAAACACACACCCCCACTCCCTCCCCTCCTTCCTGTAAATATTGGGGCCTATGATACTACATTTTTCATTTGTACAATTGTGAAAGATCAGTTGTGTTTCAGACAGCAAAAACGTAGTTTTACCCCAGGGCTGAAACAGATCATAAATCCACAACAGTTCTGGAATAACATGATCCAACAACAACTTGCATTTATATAGCACCTTTAACATAGCAAAATGTCCCACGGCGCTTCACAGGAGCGTAATCAAACAAAATTTGACACCAAGCCACACAAGGAGATATTAGGACAGGTGACCAAGAGGTAGGTTTTAAAAAGCATGTTAAAGGAGGACAGAGAGGCGGAGAGGCTTAGGGAGGGAATTCCAGAGCTTAGGGCCGAGGCAGCTGAAGACACGGCCGCCAATGGTGGAGCGATGAAAATCGGGGATGCTCAAGAGGCCAGAATTGGAGGAGTGCAGGTATCTCGGAGGGTTGTGGGACTGGAGGATATTACAGAGATAGGGAGGGACGAGGGCATGGAAGTATTTGAAAATAAGGAGGAGAATTGTAAAATCAAGGCGTTGCTTAACCGGGAGCCAATGTGGGTCAGCAAGCACAGAGGTGATCAGTGAACGGGACTTGGTGCAAGTTAGGACACATCCAGTAGAGTTTTGTATGAGCTAAAGTTTACGGAGGATACAAGGCGGGAGACCGGCCAGAAGAGCATTGGAATAGTTGAATCTCGAGGTAACAAAGGCATGGATGAGGGTTTCAGCAGCAGATGAGCTGAGGTGGGGGCGGAGATCCAGTCAGCCCCTAATTAGTTTTACATCTCTAATGACATCTTTGAAACAATGTCTAATCATCTTTGTGTCTAATAATAAGTTATCCTGCTGGATATGAATAACGAGAGGGAATGCTTTAGTCATCTGCTAGCAGCTTCCGTAATTAACCTTCCTACAGTCCAATTAGCTGCATTCATGCGAAAGGCCAATCAGACATTATTGAGGCAGACTATGTACCAGCAGGATCTTAAAATAATTACAGAAACACAACAATAACTCTTATAATACAGTTAAGAAAATGAACATTAAATAATTAGATTGTTGTCCAGTTTCATAGTTGAATAATTTTTGGAACATATTTCAGCCTCTTTTGCGGGAGTCCTGCTGTAATCTCCTCACTTGAGGCTGCCTGTGTGAGCAGCTGCAGTAACTTATAGACAGTAGTAATCTGAACACTTTACAGGTCAATTATGTGTGGTGCAATGGCCTTTCTCCACAAGGATCATATTTTGAATCCAATCCAGACTGATGGGATGCGAGTTTCCTTGGTCTTAATCCAGTTCCTCAACTTGGCACTAAGGGTTGGATTTTTCGGGGGTTAGTGGGCGCGATCGGTGGCGGGTCGGGTGGGAAAGTGATTTCTTTCCCCAGCGGGTCGGGACCCTGCTGTGAACCCGCCACCACACGCCTTTCCCCAATGTCGGGTCTGTCAGCGCTGAGCAGACCGGACACGCAGCGGCGGGTTCACAGCGGGGGACCCGATTCAGGTAATTAGTGGCTTGTATGGAGCCAATTAACAATGAATTTCAGCTCACCTTCTGTATTTTACAGCTCACTCACGGGGTCCATGCTGGTCGTGGACCACGTCTGTGAAGCTGAGGTGGGAATTCAGTGGCCATTGAATCAGCTGTTAAGTTGATAGCTTCAAATGTACAGTAAAAGCTCCCACCTTACAGAGATATCTTTCCTCAGCCACAAACTTTTCCTCCCTGCATTTCCACAACAGATTCACCATGCTGCAAGTCTTTACACAAGTCTCCATCCAGTCTGACCTCATTACCTCTCTCACCATTGACAGATCGCTTCTGTCATCTCTACTTCACCTGCCATCTATTCCATCAACATGGGTGGCCTTTAAACTCTCTCACCTTGGTCCTCAAAATCCCACCACGATCAGCCCCAACACCAGAAGCACCAGGCACGCCAGCAGCACCAACAACAACACCAACCTTCTCCGCAATCAACTGATGATGCACAGGACAGAGGGCATCAGCACCCGACCACATTGCTGCCTGGGAGGCCAGAGATGGCCTCACCCTGGCCAGATTTACTTCACTTGATGCTGTACACCCTGGTTGCCACATGATGGCCATGACTTCACCAGCCGTGGCGAGTCTGGTGTGGCCGGAGCAGACAGCGGCCGCAAACTCCGCACCCGCCTTCATCCCACCTCCTCCAAGTGATTTTGCCCTGATTGGACTTGTTAAGCCTGCCCTGCGAGGTTCCCGGCCAATTTTACTCACACCAACTTACCTTGCACCTCCACCCATCCCTCTCTATCTACATTATCACTTCCCCATCTCACTAGTCACCCCTCACACTCACCCTCATCCTACTGCAGGCATACCAACTAACAACACACAAGGGTAGGCACTTGGGTGGTTTAGCCAATGGTTCTGTGAAGTTTCTGGTAATGTGCTGTCAAACATTGAAATCTTTATTTTGAACACTTTGCATTCTTGGACAGATTTGTGTGCACCTTTGGAAGTGGCTTAGTGAGTTGCACTGAATGGTGAGACATAACGGTACCCCCTGCAATGGTGATGAGTGTGAAAGGAATGGCACATTGTAGGGATGCTTTATGGTGTTGGTGTGGGGTGGTGCCAACCTGGCACATCATGTGACAGCCAGGGTGTGCAGTATCAAGTGAAGCCAATCTGGACATGGTAAGGCCATTGCTGGCGTCCCGGGCAGCAATATACACGGGTGATGATGCCCTGTGTCCAGTGCAGCATCAGTTGATTGCGGAGAAGGGTGGTGTGGATGTTGGTGCTGCTGGTGTGCCCGGTGATGCTGGTGTTGGGACTAATCGTGTTGGGATTCTGAGGACCAAGGGGAGATTTTTTCAAGGGCACCAATGCTGATGGAATAGATGGCAGGTGAGGTTGAGATGACAGAAGTAATCTGTTAATGTTGAGATAGGTTGTTCCAAGGAGGTGACAGTGGATAGAGAGATTACTCCAAATACTTCAAAAGTGCATAAAGCTCAAAAGTGGGTTCCAAATCATTAATGCTCCAGCTTCTGACATTGGAAAGTGACCAGCTGTGAAATGGTAGCTTTTATAACACTTTTGCGGCTGTCACCTATTCAAAGAAATGGAGAGTTGTTCAGAACCCGACTACTTACCTGGCGTGATCCCCGAGTGACGGGAACCTCGTGGAAATCTTGGGGAAATGATTTGTACCTGGTAAAATGCTGATTAAAGTACTTTAAACACCCGCTTAACTATCTCAATTGCAGGACCCGCCACTTAATGTCGGGTCTGCAAAGCGCAGGTAGAAACGGCACTAGGGAAACTCACTAGGAGGCGAGTTTAGAGCGGGATACTGCCCCGCTGTCAATCTTTTTGACCCGCCTCCGAACCCGCCCTCTGAGCGCTGGCAAAATTCAGCCCGATGAGCCAGGTTGGCACCACCCCACACTAACACCATAAAGCATCCCTATAATGCCCAAGCCATTCCTTTCACACTCATCACCATTGCAGGGGGTACCGTTATGTCTCACCATTCACTGCTACTCACTAAGCCACTTCCAAAGGTGCACACAAATCTGTCCAAGAACGCAACGTGTTCACAATAAAGGTTTCAGTGGCCCAGAAATTCCATTCGCAGGCCTCCCGCGGGCGGAGGGCTGCGATCTGGAAAAATCTGCGCTTGGACCGGAGGGCTCCCAGGAGGTGCAGAGTTCCATTGCTGGGCCTCTCCCAACTGCCGGTGTGCGGGGCCCACGTATCCCAGAGGCGCAGGCAGTTCGCAGCGTCCCTGAGATCATGTGGGCCATGGGGAGCCAATCAGAGAAGGGAATCTCCATTTATAGATTTGACAGGAAGATCTGTCAAATATATGAATAGAGATCACCCCCAAAACATAGTAAAACTTCAAATATTTTTTTTTTTAAATCACATTTTTAAAATGACTATAAATTACATAAATTAACTATTTTAAACAAAAATTTAAATTTTTGAAAAAAATAATTAAAGTTTTTAATGGGGCTAAAAATAAACTTACAAAACAGAACTCTCCACCCGCAGAGGCCCTGCTCCAGCGCAGCCGGAGGATCTGTCAAGAGCTTTCTTGACAGATCGGAAATGCCAGTTTCCAGCGCATGCGCAGTGCATGCCTGAAACTGGCATTTCCGATGTTCATACGGGTAAGTACACAGCACGTACTCACCCGTAGGGACCAGAATATCCGGCCCAATGTTTGACAGCACATTACCAGAAACTTTACATGAACATTGCATAAAACACACAAGTGCCTACCCTTGTGTGTTGTTAGTTGGTATAATTGCACGAGGATGAGGGTGAGAGTGAAGGGTGGCTAGTGAGATGAGAATGTGATAATGTGGATAGAGAGGGATGGGTGGAGGTGGAAGATAAGTTGGTGTGAGTAAAGATGTGCAGGAGTAAGGTAGGGAAGGCAGAGTGATGGAGATGTGATGAGTGGCACAGCAGGATGAGGTTGAGTGTGGCTTTGTACTAACGTTTCGTGATCTACTGAGATCATTGAAATGTTTGCGGCACTGCACTCAGGTCCTCCTGACCACATCCCTGCTTGTGCCCTCCTCTGCAATGTGCAACCAGGCTGTGTTGATCTCCTGGGGAGGTCTCTTCCACCCATGGGAAGGGAAGAAGTCCTCCCTGCGTGTTGTGACTCCCTCCATAAGCATATGGTACAATTTCCCACTCCAGTCATGCTGCAGCCTTTCCAACTGAAATTGCCAATTTAGGCCACCATTTTACTAACCCTGGCGGGTCTGTGGCAGGCGACGTTGGTGGCGGGTCCCGATCCTGCTGTTGTCTCCATCCCGGCCTCTGAAATTAATTTCCCGCGATTGGCCTCTTTCTGTGCTGTATCATTCTATGATTCTGTAATACAGTAGAAGGCATTTTTCTTCTGCATCTACGCCATCACCGAGGGGGAGGATGAAATTCAATTTCAGTGGGGGAGTAAAAGGGACGGTAGCGGATCGCATGCCTGTTACACACCCTGACTGATTTTCCTTTCCATTGAAGTCAAGGGAAGTTACTCCTCCATACTCTCTGACATGGTGTGACAGCTTTTAGACAAGCAGTGCAATGCTTTTAGCAATTGCTGGGACACATAGAAGACCTTTCTTTTAAAGTCTGGGCCGCTGAAGTCTGCATTTCTTCCCTCTTCAGCAGAACTAGGACCTAAGCTTGCCCTCCGGCCAGCCATCTTCTGGCCCACTCTCATCAGCTCTCGTTCACTAGTGCTAAGCAAGTCACCCTGTGCCTGCCCTTCTAAGTCACTCTCTATCCTATCTGGGGTGCCGATTTCTGTGCTTGTGCTTGGGAAGGATAAAGCGAGTGAAGGTGCATCTTTGCGAGGGTGGACCCTCTCCATCTCTTTCGCAGCAGAGCTTGAGACATAGGATGCACCTGAAAAAGGAAGAGAAGGACAAGGTTCAAGTAATTGGAAGGTTATGTAGTTGCACATGAGTGCAGCACAATGCAGTACCAAGTTGCCACACTGCCTATATGTGTGATTGCTTGTAGAAAGAGAAAAAGCCTCCAGCCTCAACATCCCTGATGTTTCTTTTGCTGCCTGCCCCAGGCTTCCTCTTTCATTTGAGTGAAAGCTCGTATAGAACATGGCCCTCTCCTCATTCTGATCTTCTCTCTTGTTGTGAGACAACTTGCCCTGCAGGAAGTGTGGGAGTGAATTAGTGTATAGTTGTTGCAAAGAGTTGCACAGATGTGTGAGGCAGCTTTGATGTGTACACTAAAAGGGGAGAGCAGCAAGTCGTGAGCAATGTGGGAAGGTGGTAACATGCAAGAAAGTGACTCCAATGTGAATGTGAAAACAGTTAGCAGAAGAGTGAAATGCTTTCTAGTTGGTACCAAGTAAAAGCAGAATGCTGTTTGTGCCTCTTGTGAGGACAGCAGCAGCAGCAGGTGAGTGTATGCTTAGAATAAAAAGAAGGGTGCTGTTGTGATTGGAAGTAAAACATGTGGAGCAGAAGAAGGAAGTGTTTGGAGTGCTCGGGGGCAGATGGGGGAAGTACTTGGCAAGGTCTTATCATGAGAAAAAGAGATAGGAAGACATAATTCTTACCTTTGCTGTCTGGGTACGGTTATTGAGCTTCTTCCGCCACTGCACCCATGTCCTGGGGATGATGCTTCTGGCATTGAGGTTCTCAGCCATTTACTTCTAGGCCTGCGGCAGCATTTGCCTGGAAACCCTTTTGCAATTTGTGGGGAACAGGATCTGTTTCCAGGTCCTCATCTGCTCCATAGGGACCTGCACTGCTGCATCGCTGAACCTGGGAGACCTTACAAGAGAAATCTATCACAGAAAATAACACCAAAAAATATTTCAAATTTAATGCACACTTATCTTGCTTTAAAGATGAAAGTTTGCTTTAAATAGGAATTGGGCCCACGGAAAATCCCGCTACTAACATGCATGCAGCTCGCTCTTGAGTTTTAAATGAAGCCCGACCATCAAAATGATTCAGGCCTCTTGCTACTGACATCAGGCAGGTGTCCCAGTCACCCTGTCCACCACCTGCCCGATTTACACCACACATGAAAATCGACCCCACAGTGTTAACAATTGGCAACAAGGTGGTGCAACTGACACTCTCTGAACAAAGGCCTCCTAAACTCTTCCCTTTTAACCAATAGCCCTCTTTATAATTGATTAAATCAGCCATGCTTTTTTAATGCTACTTTTTCTTCAAAAAAAATTCTAGATGTGACTCAATCTTATCAAAATGACCAGAACAATCACTTGATATTTACCGTGTGTATTACATGCCTGCTTCACGTCTCAGGAAAAATGAATGCATTTCATTGAAAATAATAAGCTCTTTATTTTTTCAACAGAGCTACCGGATTCGGATTCTTGAATGCCCTGTGTAAAGCAGCAACAGTACTTGGAAATCTCATTTTTGGTTCTTTGGTTGGTATAACCAAAGCAATCCCGATCCTGCTGGCATCCACTGTCCTTGTCTGCGGAGGCCTTGTGGGACTCCGACTTCCTGATACAAGAAGCCAGGTGCTTATGTGATTAGGTAAAGCCATCTGATGGATTTTTAGGTGCCCAGTGACAATGATCAAATGGAAGGTTTGAATAGAAAGGCCTGTAGTGTAATAAAAAATAAACTATTGTCACACACAAGTACATCCCCTGGTTCTTTGCTTTCCCTGAAGATTCCTTCCTATATCTTTGCGCTTTCTGAACTGTGCTCACTCCTACTTATTTAAAGTCATGTGATCAATTAGGCTGCAGGACACATATACACAATAGTTTGTATGGCTGAGAGAGCAAAAAGAAGGAATAGAAAATCTGTTCTGACAGTGGGTTTTTAACCAGTGTTGTGACCATTATTCGGGTTTATCCTCCCCTCTATATATTTAAACCAATTTAAAACTTTCAGTCACAATAAATCAGCAAATGCATCAAATCAGTAAAGTTATGAAGCAATGCTAGCAGCAAACAATGGCATGCCATTAATCCTAATGAGGTGTTTGCAGGACCCATGATGTGAAATTATTCCATTGCTTTAATGTTCACTAAATCAGTTTGTTGCGTTTTTTTTAAAAATGTTCATTTCAATGGACAATGTTTTGTTTAGAGAAGATTATAATTGCAATGCAGAAATCAACTACCATCTCTAGTCCTTTTTTGCTGGGTTTTTGTATCATTTTATAACTGCATACAAACTCACCAATATAGATTTCACTACAGTGGTAATGACCATATGAGTGTCTTACCAATAGTAAGCATTGTCCCACGGAAAGTAAAACTGTAGTCTCTTGTATTTTCACTTCTGTCCTTTAATGTTATACTTCCATTTCCAAACACGCTCAATAACAATGCTATGAAACAACGGACACTTCAAAAAAAGTTATTTATTGTGCAAAGAGATTTGAAACATTACAATAGCAAAGATGCTGCACAATTGCCAATAATAGTATACAACGTTATAAACTGTAAATGCACTAAAAAGGTAATTTTAAACAAGAAGAATGTACAGAATCATCCAATTAGTTATGTTAGTTTCACACACTTTTCTAACATTTCATGTGAAAAGAATGTATTTTATTTACTAAATTTACAATACTAATAAGATTTTTTTTTAATCACTGGTTAAGCAACCAAAACCATATAGAGTGTCCAATTGTTCATTTGAAACCTAAATGGCCTTTGACCTCATGTTTGCCTGTAAAAAATGCATTGTGCCTCTTGTACTTTGAATTATATATAAAATATTGTTTCCATTGCAATTGTAAGTGCCAGAGCTGGACATTAATGTCTAAATATTAATATAATTTAAAGATGATCTGAATCATTATTTCAGTAGGAACTATTTTCTGTCTTTTTTTAACTCTTTGCATTTAACTTTCTTTGCATAGTTTTGTGGTGAATAGTCAAACATAGGCTAGGAATTTCCTCGGAGCTGCTCCTGCTCTGCCGTTGTAACTTGTAAGTGTGGCGGAAAGCGCAGGAGTGGGAGCAGCTGTGAGGAGATTCCTGGGCATCCTTTTGCATTTGCCAAATCAATTCTTCCATTAACCATAGTAAACTACACAGCCGGTGATCAGGCTTGGACTTACTCCTTTTATATAATATTGCAGTATATTTTTCTCTGCCCACTAATTTTACTGAAAAGTAAATGTGAATCTAAAGTGGAGTTACCTTTCTACTAAAATTAGCAAATAGAGGAAAATCTAGCCCATTTCTAGCATAATATTGATATTGTCTTAATAAATTGAACGCTTTTAATTGCCTGGGGAGGAGGAAGCCTTCTTATTGTTGATTATTTTTCCATTCAGTACAACAACATACAACTTGCATTTATATAGCACCTTTAATGTAGTAAAAATGCCCCCAGGGACTTCACAGGAGCCTTCTCAAACAAAAAACATTGACAATACCAATGAATACATTTTACAACTCATTCGCCAGAACTTTCAACTATGGCGGGGCTTCAAACATTCAATATCGGATCATCTGCCCATCATACCCCCGTCCAATTCTCCTTTTCAGTGAAGTCAATGAAAAGAAAAAAATCAGACGCGGTGTATAACAGGCAGCCGATCCGATATCGCTCCTTTAACATCCCCGCTGAAGTTGAAAGTTCAGCCCATTAACCCAGTCCTTTTCCTTACCAAAAATACAAGATAATTATTGGAAAATTGTAATTGCAAAACTACCAGCAGAAATTTAGTGGTTAAAGCTCTCAATCAATGGGAGAATACAGCTAAATAAAAATTCCCAAGAGGACTAGAAAAGTTCAACAAAATATGGCAACTGATCAGCAAAATATCCCAGCAATGCAGAGCAGAGCAAGATTCTTGAACACTTCCAGCTTTTTAAGCATTCTGTTTCCTTAGCTTGGACTCTTGTAGGCACTTTGAGGATAACTTTGCAATGATTCTTCCAATGACAAGCATACTTCCTCTGTTTCTGCTGGCTACCCTGTAACATGTTAACCTGACCAGACACACCTCGGGCTTGGATTTGAAATGGAATTTTGGGCTTGCCTACTTGATGTTATTTACACTTGTGAATGGAGATCAAGGGAAAGACAACATTTGCTTAAGTCTGACCTCAAGTGAACAATATAAACATGTCACCCAATTGGTTCAATATAAAGCAAGTATACTTCAGGAGTAAGTTTCATGCCAAGACAAATTTGGAGGCAGCACAGTGCAATTTTTTGGTGAATTCGCTGTCAAGTTAACCACCTCTGGAGCCATTTCACTCAGTTATCAGCTATGTCTTTGAGGTGAGCAGGAATTCATAAGAACACACAAAAAGTCTAGCACACGAAATTTAACCTGTTGAAGCTCATCTATTTGGTCCCCTAGTTCTCCCATTATGGGATCCAGCTTCATTTCAAACATCATTAATGTTTTCTGCTCAACATTTATTTTCTGAGTAATCATTCCTGTACTGTAACGGGATCTGTGATAATCCCATTTTTACATTATAAGATAAACTGTACACCAGAAAATTAAGTTAAAGATCAAGTTCTAGCCTAATCCTTCAAGGAGCCAAATGCGTTAAATCTGCAGGAGGTCACAGAACATCCAAGGAGATGCTTGCTGAATCTTTCAGTGCAAGCTCAGCAACTCCTTTATACTTTAAATATGAAACTCACATTCTGGGCTCCACAGGATTAAATATCAAGGAAGTTCAATCTAAATATTCCAATTAAACCAGAGGATTTTCACTCTTTTATTGCCAGGTTAAGGTCTTATAGGGTAGGGAGTTGTCTTCTGAGAAAAGCTTAAAGAATTACATAATTGGTATTATTCTGCAATGTATAATATTTACCTGCCTCTATGTAAAAATGGAAACTTTTTTGTCTGTATCTTTCTCATGTCTTAGTGTTTTAAATATGCGTATGTGTTGTAGGTCTAGTATATAACTGTGAGAACTCACTGCAGTTGTTTCTCTGCATTTGTGAACTTGCACCTGTCTCTGCCAGGGCCATCACCAGAATTTAGTAGGCCGGGGGACAAAGCTCTTTAGAAAGACCATAGCATAATATAATAGCGCTGAAATTATAGTAGTATACAAATTCATAAGACTGTGTACATTCTGTTCAAATAATGTATTCTAAAATGTGACACATACGTGATTTGTGAATTCATGCACTATTAAAGAGACAAAGGTCTAGAGCTACCAAATATCCAGTAGGACAAACTGTTCACAAATTGTATGTAACCTCTTTAGATCCTTATAATTTAAATCCAATACTATCTTATAGGATAAATGAAAAATTCTATAGGAGTTCTTGGTAATGCCTATGCAGGCTTTATGCCAAAACTTTTGTATATAGATAGATCCATGCAGTGCTCCCTTTAGTCTTATTAGGATATTTTCTACAAATGTAACAAAATGGGAAAATAATGTCTGTAGGTCTAACAAAAGCTGAATTTGTTAATGAGAATGCCACTGTAACTGACCATAGGTTTGTTGTAAGTACTTCAGCACAGTCACTTTACATGCTTCAGCACACAGATTGCGTGAACTTTCTTGCGGAGAACGAGGGCAACACTTGGTAGACATTTGCTGATAAGGATGGATAGTAACTTTCATACATTGACAAAAAGGCATTTTGTGTCTATAAACCATTTAGTAGAAAAGGAATATAATGTAATACAAATATTAACATAGGCAAAAATACATACTGGATTGTATATCTTTATTGTGGAGATCATGATATGCAGTTAACCACTATTTGTCATAAATTGTAAAGCAGACAATAACTGGAGATACAAACAGTGGAGTTTTACCAAATTTATGTTTATTCTGTTTTCGTAGATTTGGGGATTTGTATCATATTTCTCATTTCTAAATGGAGTCATAAATTGGAAAGGTGATAACAGCCAATTAAAATCCACGGTTGACAGCTGGCAAGGTATCCCTCAGCCCCCATCCAAACTATAAAACATTAATGATGCAAACAATGTACTTTATGTAGATTTAAAATGAATGCCCTGCGGTCTTCTAATGTAACACTGCTCAGGATGACACTCTAAACCCACACAACCTACTGAGTATTTGCATCATAAATATATGATAAGAGTTTGAGTTACAATTCTGCGATACTTTCAGTAATATCCTATATTTCCAAACCTCTCTATTTCAATTCCCATTTATCCCTGTCAGCATTGCATTCCTGCCTCTTTAATATTATGATGGTACCAAACACACAATTTCACTGATCATAGATGGTAAATCAAAGCCTGACTTAGTTAGGCAGTGATACTCATTAAATTGCCTGGGAACCGCTGGTGTCCAGGTTGCCCTTCAATTGTCAACTATTCAGGTTATAAAATGACAGTTTTACACTTTACTGAGCAATGCTGTATTTAGATTATCATTTAATAATAAGTAATAACTATACTGATACTTCAAAACCTTCCCTGTCCTTTGTAAAACAAACTCAAAAGTCTGAATGCGAGTTCAGAACTAATTTTTCAATTATATCCCCCACACACACATACAATTTTTCTCGACTTTCTTCTTACTACTCTTTAATAGGGTTTTTCCAAGCAATTCTTTGAGCTTCATTACACATTTTAACATGGCAGCAAGACTCAGTTAACAATAAAAAAAAAGATCAGCTGACATTTGGTCTTGCTCACCAGTTTATTCACATCTACTTTTTCATTAAACTTAACATCCTGAAGCAAACGTGGTCTGTGGTGAGTTTTCCCCCTTTTTGTAACTTCTAGTCAGTACCTTCCCATAGTGGCATGATTGAAATCAAAAGCTCATAAATATGGGAAAGTGCATGAACAGTCCCCATCACTCCATAATGCAGTATGTTGGAGCATTCAAGGGAGTGCCCTCTGAGGATGACAGTGCTTGGGATTGTGGCCCGGGACAACAAGATAACGAGTCACACTAGAGTAAGACCTGCATTGTCATGAAGTTAATTATATTGGCATTAAAGCATCATCATTCCCCAACAATAACTGTTAAAGAGTTCCTTCATGAAATTGTTAGAGCAATTACATAATAATTCATTAAGCTTTGTTCCCATTTTGTGCCTGTGAGTAAAACAAATCATTTTTGAGTATTCCCAAACTCAAGGTTCTCTGAAATTCAACTTTTTCATTGGTATTGATATGACACCATATATTTCTTTCATATAGTTGTTATCATTGTCTGTCACACACCAATATATAGACAATGGCACCGTAGTGATATGGACCCCATCAAGAATTATTCTTTTAGGACAAGTACATCAGATTATCCATTAAAATTACATTAAATTGTGTCAACTATAAGGTAACTTGTATGGTAAAACAAGCCACTTAGATGTCAAGTTGGGATTTTGCCTCCAGCGATACCCTTGCTCTGCTACGATTTAGCTCCTTAAGCTTGACTGAAACTGAATAATGTTGTTTCACTGCATTGTCTATGATGGTGAAATTCCTACACGTGTAATCCTTAGAGCATTCTTTCTACAGGTGTACAACTAAAGAAAAACATGCACTGAAATTTAACTTACTTGATCAGTTTATAAAACAGGACAGATATATAAACAGATGATGAAAGGGGCTTATGAAGATATAACAAACTAGTTTAAATTGTACTATATATAACTCTCCTATCTTTAATGTTGGCGATGTCCCTGACATTTAAGTCCACACATCTTTCCATAGTAAAGTTTTGAGAAAAAAAAATCACCCACAATCATCTACTCTGTGCGCTTGCTATTGTGTGTCAGCTGATTGTGTACACGATTTCTGATTTTTTCTGTTAAAGTTGTCCAAAACTGGGATGCATCTTGCTAGTATGCTGCAACCAATGGGATTTCTGTACACTGGAACTACAGTGTGTTTGCCATAAATCTCTCAAAGCTGTGTCTATACTTGTGAAAGGGCATGTCAAATGTAGAATGGCTGTATGTACAGTATAAATTTTAAAATGTGGGATTGTGTATAAAACAAATTGCCAAATAAATATCATTGATGTAATGAATAAAACGGTTTAATGTGAGCCAAATGAAAGCAAGAGCATTTTTGCTCTATGGTATTAAAATAAATAAAAGCAGCAATGTTCTCAGTAGAAATCATTTGCAACTGTGTTTTTGTTAATAGTGATGTTCATAAACTGAATAGTGACTTGAAAGCTAAAAGAATTCAGCCCTAAATTTGCGGCCTTTGAAACTGACCGCAGTTCAGGATCTCCTCAGGTGCTTGTGCATGTGTTAAAATCCCGAACATGCGATCTGTCAAGTTCCAACACTGCATCAGCTTCACTGTACCTTTCACCTACCCATTGAAATCAACGTGTTGGCAAGAAATTGAGCTAATTGCCCACCTACTGCACATTAATTAACCTGAAAATTTTTACAGCTGGTGCAAACTGGTGCAGGAGCCTGTTACACAGCGTAAGGGGAGGGGGATGAGACAATTGCATTAATTTTGAGCTAGTTTATGCTACAGTCCATAAAAAGTATCCTAATCGAGCATCATGGTTTCTAGCTAGAGGCCAGAAACATTAACTATCTGCTAAAGTGCACTAAAGTATTAATAATTACTTTAATATCTATGCATTTAGGTTAAACTGTACAAATCAATGTAACTTCAATTTATTGTGTTAGGTAAAACTTCAGACTTGTTCATCTTACCAGTCCTTTTTATTTAAAATGAGGTTTTTTTTGATAGTCAGCAATTTAAAAGCCGAAGCCTGACATCAAATTGTTTATCAAAACGAATGTGAACAGAAGAAAAATGCTTAAGCAATCATTTGGAAAGTGCAGTGGGAACAGTAAAAATAAAACAAAGTCAGCTGCTTAGATGGACTTTCTGCAAAGTTTAATGCTGTCCCATCAGAGTTTTCTATGTTTCCTGATTGGCTAAGAGTCAAGAAGTGAAAGGAGCACCGGCCCACGTGATCCCAGGTATGCTTACGCACAACGGTGAGCCCCTGGGATCTGTGGACCACTACGCTGCGCACAACGGTGAGCCCCTGGGATCTGTGGGCCACTACGCTGCGCACAACGGTGAGCCCCTGGGATCTGTGGGCCACTATGCTGCGCACAACGGTGAGCCCCTGGGATCTGTGGGCCACTACGCTGCGCACAACTTCGCAGCATTTGAAAGCAAGTTTTCCCTTGGGGCTTTGCATGAGGTAAGTGTGGATTTCATTCAGATATTGGCGGCGTACTCCTTAGCTACACCGCTGACCGCAAATTCAGGGCCTTCACATTTTCTAAGAGTTCTCGGAAGAAGGACTGCACTGGTCGTTATGTATAGCAAAATCATAAACATCTTTTTGAATGTATTTATGATGCTGCCATACAGAGCGATTAGAGCAATTATTCCCCCTCATTAGTCCTTTTCCAATGTAACCTCTAGGGCATGTTTCTGGAATAGATGTCTAGTCGGATTCAGATACATACATAAGGAAAATCTACTTAGCCAATCTTTACTGCCCCTCCCTAACCCTGTAACCTCCTCCAGCCCTACAACCCTCCGAGAACTCTGCACTCTGCCAATTCTGGCCACTTGCACATCCCCGATTTTCATTGCTCCACCATTGCCAGGCATGCTTTCAATTGCCAAGGCCCTAAGCTCTGGAATTCCCTCCCTAAATCTCTCCACCTCTCTAGCTCTCTCTCCTCCTTTGGGTCGAGAACCAGAGGACACAGATTTAAGATGATTGACAGAAGAACCAAAGGCGACATCAGGAAAAACTTTTTTACACTGGCATCTATCCGACAATGTGGAAAACTGCCCAGGTATGTCCTGTCCACAAAAAGCAGGACAAATCCAACCCGGCCAATTACCGCCCCATCAGTCTACTCTCAATCATCAGCAAACTGATGGAAGGTGCTATCGACAGTGCTATCAAGCGGCACTGACTCACCAATAATCTGCTCACTGATGCCCAGTTTGGGTTCCGCCAAGAACACTCAGCTCCCGACCTTATTACAGCCTTGGTCCAAACATGGACAAAGGAGCTGAATTCCAGAGGTGAGGTGAGAGTGACTGTCCTTGACATCAAGGTAGCATTTGACCGAGTGTGGCTTCAAGGAGCCCTAGTAAAACTGAAGTCAATGGGAATCAGGGGGAAAATGCTCCACTGGCTGGAGTCATACCTAGCACAAAGGAAGATAGTTTTGGTGGTTGAAGGTCAATCATCACAGCCCCAGGACATCGCTGCAGGAGTTCCTCAGGGCAGTGTCCTAGGCCCAACCATCTTCAGCTGCTTCATCAATGGCCTTCCCTCCAACATAAGGTCAGAAATGGGGATGTTCGCTGATGACTGCACAGTGTTCAGCGCCATTCGCAACTCCACAGATCATGAAGCAGTCCATGCCCGCATGCAACAAGACCTGGACGACGTTCAGGCTTGGGCTGATAAGTGGCAGGTAACATTCGCGAGACAGAACTGCCAGGCAATGACTATCTCCAACAAGCGAGAGTCTAACCACCTCCCCTTGACATTCAATGGCATTACCATCGCCGAATCCCCCACTATCAACATCCTGGGGCTCAACATTAACCAGAAACTTAACTGGACCAGCCACATAAATACTGTGGCAACAAGAGCAGGTCAGAGGCTAGGTATTCTGCAGCGAGTGTCTCACCTCCTGACTCCCCAAAGCCTTTCCACAATCTACAAGGCACAAGTAAGGAGTGTGATGGAATATCTCCACTTGCCTGGATGAGTGCAGCTCCAACAACACTCAAGAAGCTCGACACCATCCAGGACAAAACAGCCCGCTTGATTGGCACCCCATCCACCACCTTAAACATTCACTCCCTCCACCACCGGCGTACAGTGGCTGCAGTGTGTACCATCTACAAGATGCACTGCAGCAACTTGCCAAGGCTTCTTCGGCAGCACCTCCCAAACCCGCGACCTCTTCCACCTAGAAGGACAAGGGCAGCAGGCATATGGGAACACCACCACCTCCAAGTTCCCCTTCAAGTCTCACTCCATCCTGATTTAGAAGTATATCGCCGATCCTTCATCATCGCTGGGTCAAAATCCTGGAACTCCCTACCTAACAGCACTGTGGGAGTACCATTACCACATGGACTGCAGCAGTTCAAGAAGGCAGCTCACCACCACCTTCTCAAGGGCAACTAGGGATGAGCAATAAATGCTGGCATTGCCAGCGACGCCCTGATCCCATAAACGAATTTAAAAAATCAAGTCACTGTTATAAATCTCATCATTCATCAAGAAACTACTCATGAAATAATGCTGGACGGCCAGCTGGTGGCGCCGTCCAAGGAGTATAAATACTCGGGCGTGGGCCCAGCTTTCCAGGGACATTTTGTAAGACAAGGAACTAGTGAAGTACAACTAGACCTCCATGTTCTGAAACAAGTTGATTAAAGCCTTGCTTTATGCTCAAACCAAGTGCGTAGTGAGTTTTATTATGTTAATTTAATCAACTTGTTTTAGAACATGGAGGTCTAGTTGTACTTCACTAGTTCCTTGTCTTACAAAATGTCCCTGGAAAGCTGGGCCCACGCCCCAGTATTTATACTCCTTGGACGGCGCCACCAGCTGGCCATCCAGCGTTATTTCAGGAGTAGTTTCTTGATGAATGATGAGATTTATAACATTCTTCCTGCCTAATCCGTTAAGAGGAAGTCGTCGGACTTCCAAATCTTTTAGGCAGGAAGAATGTTATAAATCTCATCATTCATCAAGAAACTACTCCTGAAATAACGCTGGACGGCCAGCTGGTGGCGCCGTCCAAGGAGGATAAATACTCAGGCGTGGGCCCAGCTTTCCAGGGACATTTTGTAAGACAAGGAACTAGTGAAGTACAACTAGACCTCCATGTTCTGAAACAAGTTGATTAAAGCCTTGCTTTATGCTCAAACCAAGTGCGTAGTGAGTTTTATTACGTCAGTCACCTCTTATGCTTCTAAACTCCAGTGGATACAAGCCTAGCCTGTCCAACCTTTCCTCATAAGACAACCTGCCCATTCCAGGTATTAGTCCAGTAAACCTTCTCTGAACTGCTTCCAACACATTTACATCCTTCCTTAAATAAGGAGACCAATTCTGTACACAGTACTCCAGATGTGGTCTCACCAATGCCCTGTGTAACTGAAGCATAGTCTCCTTACTTTTGTATTCAATTCCCCTCACAATAAACAATAACATTCTATTGGCTTTCCTACTTACTTGCTGTACCTGCATAGTAACCTTTTGTGATTCATACACTAGGACACCCAAATCCCTCTGCATCTCAGAGCTCTGCAATCGCTCACGATTTTAGATAATATGCTTTTTTATTCTTCCTGCCAAAATGGACAACTTCACATTTTCCCACATTATACTCCATCTGCCAGATCTTTGCCCACTCACTTAACTTATCTATATCCCTTTGTAGCCTCCTTATGTCCACTTCACAATTTACTTTCCTACCTATCTTTGTGTCATCAGCAAATTTAGCAACCTTACCTTCAGTCCCTTCATCAAAGTCATTTATATAAATTGTAAAATTTGAGGCTCCAGCACTGATCCCTGTGGCACACCACTCGTTACATCTTGCCAATCAGAAAATGACCCATTTATGCCTACTCTCTGTTTCCTGTTAGCTAGCCAATCCTCTATCCATGCCAATATGTTACCCCCTACACCATGAGCTTTTATTTTCCACAATAACCTTTGATGTGGCACCTTATCAAATGCCTTCTGGAAATCTAAGTACAATACATCCACTGGTTCCCCTTTATCCACAGCACATGTTACTTCCTCCAAGAACTCCAATAAATTGGTTAAACATGATTTCCCTTGCACAAAACTATGTTGACTCTGCCTGATTACTTTGAGCTTTTCTAAATGTCCTGCTATAACGTCTTTAATAATAGCTTCTAACATCTTCCTTATGACAGATGTTAAGCTAACTGGCCTGTAGTTTCCTGCTTTCTGCCTCCCTCCCTTTTTGAATAAAGGAGTTACATTCGCTATTTTCCAATCTAATGAAACCTTCCCCGAATCGAGGGAATTTTGGAAAATTAAAACCAACGCATTAAATATCTCACTAGCCGCTTCTTTTAAGACCCTAGGATGAAATCCATCAGGACCCGTGGGCTTGTCAGCCTGCAGCTCCAACAATTTGCTCAGTACCACTTCCCTGGTGATTATAATTTTCTTGAGTTCCTCCCTCCCTTCCATTTCCTTATTTACAGCTATTTCTGGGATGTTACTTGTATCCTCTATAGTGAAGACCGATGCAAAATACCTGTTTAATTCAACTGCCATCTCCTTATTTTCCATTATTAATTCCCAGACTCACTTTTTATAGGATCAACGCTCACTTTGTTAACTCTTTTCTTTTTTAAACATCTATAGAAACTCTTACTATCTGTTTTTATATTTCTAGCTAGCTTTCTCTTGTACTCTAATTTTTCTCTCCTTATTAATCTTTCAGTCATTCTTTGCTGTTTTTTATATTCCGTCCAATCTTCTGGCCTGCCACCCATCTTTGTGCAATTATATGCTTTTTCTTTAAGTTTAATACTATCTTTAACTTTTTTAGTTAACCACAGATGGTGGGACCTCCCCTTGGAATTTTTCTTTCTTGTTGGAATGTATAAATTCTGTGTATTTTGAAATATCCCCTTAAATGTCTGCCACTGCAACTCTATTGACCTATCCCTTAACCTAATTTGCCAGTTCACTTTAGCTAGCTCTGCTTTCATGCCCTCATAATTGCACTTATTTAAGTTTAAAATACTAGTCTTGGACCCACTCTTCTCTCTCTCAAACTGAATGTAAAATTCAATCATATTATGATCGCTGCTACCTAGGGGTGCCTTTACTATGAGGTCATTAATTAATCCTATCTCGTTGCACAATACCAGGTCTAGTATAGCTGTTTGGCCCCAGAACGTGCTGTTGTAAGAAACTATCCCGAAAACATTCCATGAACTCCTCATCTATGCTACCTTTTCCATCTGATTTTTCCAGTCTATATGCAGATTAAAATCCCCCATAATTATTGTCGCACCCTTCTGACAAGCTCCCATTATTTCTTCCTTTATACTCCATCCTACCATGTGGTTACTGTTAGGGCACCTGTACACCACTCTCACAAGTGACTTCTTGCCTTTATTATTTCTCATCTCTACCCAAACCGCTTCTACATCCTGGTTTCTTGAACTTAGGTCATCCCTCTCTATTGTGCTAATGCCATCATTAATTAACAGAGCCACCCCTCCACCTTTTCCCACCTTGCTGTCATTCCTAAATGTCATGTACCCTTCAATATTCAGGTCCCAATCTAAGTCATCCTGCAGCCATGTTTCTGTAATGGCTATCAGATCATATTTATTTATTTCTATTTGCACTATCAGTTCATCTGTTTTGTTTCAAATGCAACGTGCATTCAGATGCAGAGCCTTTAGTTTTGTCCTTTTATTATTTTTGTAACCTGTAGCCTTATCTGTTGATTTACTCTTAGATTTGTACTCTCCATCCCTTCCTGTCATGGTCTGTTTATCATTTCCCATGTTAATACCTTTTTCTATTGCCTTGTCTCCAATCTTTGAATTACCACACCTGCCCAAATTTAATCCCATGACCCCAATATTTAGTTTAAAGCCCTCTCTACCGCCCTAGTTATGCGACTCGCCAGAACACTGATCCCAGCGTGGTTCAGGTGAAGACCGTTCCAACGATACAGATCCCACTTTCCCCAGTACTGGTGCCAGTGCCCCAGGAATTGAAACCCATTTCTTCCACACCAGTCTTTGAGCCA
Source organism: Somniosus microcephalus (assembly GCF_052327205.1). Lineage (NCBI taxonomy): Eukaryota > Metazoa > Chordata > Chondrichthyes > Squaliformes > Somniosidae > Somniosus > Somniosus microcephalus. The sequence continues at coordinate 222,621,880 of NC_140987.1, forward strand.
CGCATTCATATCTCTCATTTTATTTACCCTATGCCAATTTGTTCGTGCCTCAGGTAATAATGCAGACATTATGACCCTTGAGGTTCTGCTTTTTAATTTAGCCCCTAGCTGCTCATACTCTCTCAGCAGAAGCTCTTTCCTAGTTCTGCCGATGTCGTTGGTACCTACATGGACCACGACCACTGGCTCCTCCCCCTCTCACTGCAAATTCCTCTCCAGCCCAGAGCAGGTGTCCCAAACCCTGGCAACGGGCAGGCAACACAGCCGTCTGGACTCTCGCTCTTAGCCGCAGAGAACTGTATCTATCCCCCTGACTATGCTGTCCCCAATTACAGGTAGACTACCCTTTATCCGGACTTCCGAAAACTGAAACCCTCTAAAAACCGAAGGTTTTTCGTTAAGCGTAAGTCGTGCGTACGAATGAAAAAACCTTCGGTTTTTAGAGGGTTCCGGTTTCGGAAGTTCGGATAAAGGGTAAGTCGTGCGCACGACCCCCCGCCGACCCCGACAACCGCCGACCCCGCCAGCCCTGACAACCGCCGACCCCCCCGCGGACCCCGACAACCGCCGACCCCGCCAGCCCCGACAACCGCCGACCCCCCCGCGGACCCCGCCGGCCCCGACAACCGCCGACATCGCCAGCCCCGACAACCGCCGACCCCCCCGCGGACCCTGCCGGCCCCGACCCCCGCCGACCCCGACTGACTTACGCTGAGTGTCAGCGTAAGTCGTGCGCACGACCCCCCGCCGACCCCCCGCGGACCCCCGCGGACCCCCCCACGGACCCCCGCCGACCCACCTTCCGAAATCCGAAATTCTCCTTTATCCGAAACTCGGCTGGTCCCGAGGTTTTCGGATAAAGGATAGTCTACCTGTACCACTACATTCCTATTAACTCCTCCAGCTTGAATGGCTTCCTGTACCTCGGTGCCATGGTCAGTTTGCTCATCCACCCTGCAGCCACTGGTTTCATCCATACAGGCCGCATGAACCTCAAACCTGTTGGACAATTGCAAAGGCTGAGGCTCCTCCACCTCCTGGGTCCCCATACCTGCCTCACTCGCAGTCACACCCTCCTGTCCCTGACCACTGACCAAATCAGAAGACCCTATCCTAAGGGGTGTGACTACATCCTGGAATAAACTGTCCAGGTAACTTTCCCCCTCCCTGATGCATCGCAGAGCCCGCAGCTCGGCCTCCAGCTCATCAACTCTGAGCCGAAGCTCCTCAAGCCGCAGACACTTACCGCAGATGTGTTCGTCCTGGATCACACTGGCGTCCAGGAGCTCCCACATACTGCAGTTGCAACACATCACCTGCCCTGCCATCTTTATTGAGTCTTAATTGATTTATTCTTATTAATTAATAATTAACAAACCCTACTACACCTAATAAGATTTATTACTGCTGGTAAACTAGTACTAATGAAACCTTACAATTACTTATAAATTTCCTGGGCTTTAAAAGATAAGGGAAGTGAGCAAAATGCTCACCAACCAATCACTTACCCTTTTCCCTGTGATGTCACCTTTTATTTTTCTTCAGATGCGGTTGGGGGGTATCACAGAGCCGAACTCCCGCTGATTCTCTGTTCCCTCTTGTGCAGCTTTTTAGCTCCTGCTCTCCTGGAAGCTGACAAAGATAGAAAAAGAAAGGAACACCTCCCTCCCCTCACTCACCAAACTCGCAGCTTAACACTCTGTTCCAAGCTGCACTTCGTGACCAGTGCACCAAGTGAGGTGAGATGCTGTGGCCTCCAGATGGGTGTAAGTGAGCTCCATTGGGGGAAAGGTCCAGCCCAGGGAAGTAGCCTGAATGCCCGAAGAAAGGACAAAAATGTATTTCAGCCCCTTTACACAGGGGCTAAAGGGAAGATGGCTGGAGCCAACACTGTAAAGCACTGATGGGAAACATGACCTGCAGGTCTTCAGGTCACTGTGTTTTTCTTTGAATTATATACTTAGTTTTACAGTTGCTAAGTATTTTTTTTGCTACCAGTTGGCAAATGCATTGGCCAGACTGTTCCAGTTAGAGCAACATTATGCAAGACTCAATCTCAGCCAAGGTGTTATGGTTTAGGCTTTAAAAACACCACGGCCTAGAAATTCAGTGCCCTTAGCACCGATTTTGCGGCGCTAGAGGGCCTAGCGCTGCAATTGGCGCCGGTTCCTAAATTGCCTGGGGCCCTTCCGCGGCGGTAGACCGGTAGCGCTGCGCCGGCACCGATGACGTCATCGGTGTGCGCAACGTCCCGGTTGCCGTGGTAACCCGGCCCCAAGCCGACATTCAGTTGCGGCCGCCTCGCCAGTGGCAGCCGCAACTAAGACTCCGGCAAACGAGTGTTGCCAGAGTCTGCGCCGGCGCTTTAAGGAGGCGCGGCGGCCGGCCGCTTGCCCGCAGCTCCCTCCCCGGACTTCTCCCCCCCCCCCGGAACAGATGCAAGCCCGGCACTTGTCCGAGGTGCCGGGCTCATTTTTGAAGAGATTTGCGCGGGCCGCGGCCGGGTGCAGGCAGCTCCTCCTTAACGGAAGGAGGAGGCCTGCACTTCCCGAGCCTGCCGCACCGCAGCGGGCACCGCAGCACCGGAATAGCGCCGCAATGCGGCGCATTGCGCCAGTTTTCAGGCGCTAAAACCCTTCAGTAGCGCCGGCAGCCGTTTGGGCGCGGCGCTACTGAATTTTTGGCGCGCGCAAAGGGACTTAGCGCCGGCGCTAACTTCCGGCGCTAAAGCCCTGGCGCAGCGCAAACTCAATTTCTAGGCCCACATTTTCATTTAGTGGCTGGGCAGTCCTCCCTGTGAGCAAACCTCTGTCCCTCTGTAATAAATTGGATACTGTCATTTACACAGCATTCACAGTATATGTCTAGGCTATTGTGATGAAGAAATATCAAATGCCAGACCGCACTTAACCAGGTTCAGAGATCACTATAATATAATAAAGATATCACTATAATAATATAACACATTAAATAATATAATAATAATAAAAATATAATATAACACAAAAATGTCCTAGTAAAGGACCCCCTTGGAATGAGTGACCATAACATGGTTGAATTCCATATTCAATTAGAGGGTGAGAAGGTTGGCTCTCAAACAAGCGGGCTAAGCTTGAATAAAGGAGACTATGAAGGTATGAGAGTGGAATTGAGTAGAGTGGATTGGGAAAATAGATTAAAGAGTAAGACGATACATGATCAGTGGTGTACATTTAAGGAGTTATTTTACAACTTCCAAAAAATATATATTCCACTGAGAAGAAAAGGGTGTAAAAGAAAAGACAGCCATCCGTGGCTAAGTAAAGAAATTAAGGATAGTATTCGACTAAAAACAAGGGCATATAAGGTAGCCAAATCTAGTGGGAGGATAGAGGATTGGGAAAACTTTAAAAGACAGCAAAAAATAACAAAAAGATTGATTAAGAAAGGGAAGATAGATTATGAAAGTAAATTAGCAAAAAATATAAAAACAGATAGTAAGAGTTTTTATAGTTATATAAAAAGAAAAAGGGTGGCTAAAGTAAATGTTGGTCCCTTAGAGGATGGGACCGGGAAATTAATGGTGGGAAATATGGAGATGGCAAAAACACTGAATGAATATTTTGTATCAGTCTTTACAGTAGAGGACACTAAGAATATCCCAACACTGGACAAACAGGGGGCTAAAGGGGGAGAGGAGCTAAACACGATCAAAATCACTAAGGAAGTGGTACTCAGTAAAATAATGGGACTCAAGGCGGATAAATCACCTGGACCTGATGGCTTACATCCTAGGGTCTTGAGGGAAGTGGCGGTAGGGATTGTGGATGCATTGGTAATAATTTTCCAAAACTCCCTGGACTCAGCAAAGGTCCCAGCAGACTGGAAAACTGCTAATGTAACACCCTTATTTAAAAAGGGCAGTAGACAGAAGGCTGGAAACTATAGACCGGTTAGCCTAACATCTGTGGTAGGTAAAATTTTGGAGTCCATTATTAAGGAGACAGTAACAGGACATTTGGATAATCATAATTTAATAGGACAAAGTCAGCATGGTTTTATGAAGGGGAAGTCATGTTTGATAAATTTGCTGGAGTTCTTTGAGGAAGTAACATATAGGGTGGATAAAGGGGAACCAGTGGACGTAGTGTATTTAGACTTCCAAAAGGCATTTGACAAGGTGCCACACAAAAGATTATTGCTTAAGATAAAAAATCACGGGATTGGGGGTAATATTCTGGCATGGATAGAGGATTGGCTATCTAACAGAAGGCAGAGAGTTGGGATAAATGGTTCATTCTCAGACTGGCAATCAATAACTAGTGGTGTTCTGCAGGGGTCAGTGCTGGGTCCCCAACTCTTTACAATCTATATTAACGATTTGGAGGAGGGGACCAAGTGTAACATATCAAAGTTTGCAGATGATACTAAGATGGGAGGGAAAGTAGTGAGTGAGGAGGACATAAAAAACCTGCAAGGGGACATAGACAGGCTAAGTAAGTGGGCAGAGATTTGGCAGATGGAATACAATACTGGAAACTGTGAGGTTATGCACTTTGGCAGGAAAAATCGTGGAGCAAGTTATTATCTTAATGGCAAGAAACTGGAAAGTACTGAAGTACAAAGGGATCTGGGGGTCCTGATGCACGAAACTCAAAAGGTTAGTATGCAGGTGCAGCAAGTGATTAAGAAGGCCAATGGAATGTTGGCTTTCATTGCTAGGGGGATAGAATATAAAAATAGGGAGGTATTGCTTCAGTTGTACAAGGTATTGGTGAGACCGCACCTGGAATACTGCATACAGTTTTGGTGTCCATACTTAAGAAAAGACATACTTGCTCTCGAGTCAGTACAAAGAAGGTTCACTCGGTTAATCCCAGGGATGAGGGGATGGACATATGAGGAGAGGTTGAGTAGATTGGTACTCTACTCATTGGAGTTCAGAAGAATGAGAGGCGATCTTATTGAAACATATAAGATTGTGAAGGGGTTGGATCGGGTGGATGCGGGGAGGATGTTCCCGATGATGGGTGAAACTAGAACTAGGGGGCATAGTCTTAGAATAAGGGGCTGCTCTTTCAAAACTGAGATGAGGAGGAACTACTTCACTCAGAGGGTGGTAGGTCCATGGAATATGCTGCCCCAAAAAGCTGTAGAAGCTACATCATTACATAAATTTAAAACAGAAATAGACAGTTTCCTAGAAGTAAAGGGAATTACGGGTTACGGGGAGCGGGCAGGAATTTGGACATGCGTCTAGGTTCGGATCGGACATGGCCCTGTGGGTAGCGGAGCGGGCCCAGGGGCCGTGTAGCCTGATCCTGCTGCTATTTCGTGTGCCTAATTCTGTTAGATTCAGGAGATGGTTCTGTGATAGTAGATTGGCGGTTAGGATCAGATCAGCCATGATCTTATTGAATGGCAGAGCAGGCTCGAGGGGCCGATTGGCCTACTCCTGCTCTTATTTCTTATGTTCTCATGTAAGAATATGCCGACATTGAAGAACTGGACAGTACTTTAAAATGCAGAGTGTGTTAAATAATCCCTCATGAAGATCCTTTACTTCTCACCTTTTCTCTGGATTTAAAAAGTCTTCTTAGGTTAAAAGAGACAAATCATCCAAGAGCCAAGAAGCAGAACTCTAGCAATGTATTTTAATTTCTTCCAATATGATGTGGATTTCTTACTTCTGACTGGCTCAGGTTGAGAATAAACAGTCATTCTTTAATTCCACTCTTGCCTTTGAAATGCAGACATCTCATCAAGTTTGATTAAATCAATAATGAAAGTAAAACTTCCATTTTGACATGAAGTAATTGCACAGCCTCTCCGAATGTTTCTGTAAGATTAAAATACAATATTACAAGAAGACCTTGTAGGATCCTAATAAGCAATTAGATATAGTTGGACAAGAACCTTCGCTGGTTTAACACCACTGTGACTACAGGCTAATGATGCTGACATGCCACATCCTGAGGCACAGATCTCAGGAAGAATAAATCTGACAGTTCACAATTTAGTACACACATTCTAATTCATACATAGATGAAAATAACTTTCCTAAGGATCGGTCAGCCTGTCTGCTAATGTCATTTTAAAACCAAGGGATCAGTATCGATTTTACCATTAAGAAACAAACTGGGCATTAAGCTTGAACAGTGTACACTAGCATGATAAGATGACATAACTTTGCCACAGTACGAACACTACATTTGGTATTAAAAGCCCCTTTTGCCGAGTAGAGGAAAAAAAATCAGAGGCCCCCCACTTCTGATCATTATCCAATGACTTCTGCTGGAAAGTTTATATGTGAGGACAGGATCGAACTCCGTTGTGATGATTGAACAGTATGCTATTGCTCACTGGCTATTCACACAGATAGAATTTTAACCCACAAAAGCGAGTGGCTTGGGGTCGGGTGGGAGGTTAAAGAGTTAATAAACTGAATCCCGACCCCTCAGCCCGCCCACTTCCAGTTTCAGCAGAGAGGGGACGGGGTCAGGCTGCCAATCCACTGCCATGAGGTGGGTCGCCCATTTAAATATTATAATGAGGCTCCGTGCCTCATGGTGATCCACCATTAAAAGTTTAACTCTGGCTGGTCGGGTTTCCCAGGCCTTGGGGAACCTGCCAGCTAAAGGAAGGTGAGGGCTGCTGGATCCAGGAGGTAAATGCCTTTTCACTTACCTCCTGAACACAGCGTTCCTGGCTCACCCACTTCCCGTAATCGGACACCCCCCCACCCCCCAAAGACCTTCAATCTCCCCACAATCTCCCCCCTGAGGCCTGTTGATGATTGACACACCAGCCTGGCTTATTATTGAAACTGTAGAACTAGACCTGTTCCCAGGCTCAGTGTCTTCCCATTCATTTCCAAATAATTCTCCATGCAAATTCCTTAACAGGTCCTAACTGGACAACCAATGGGTTTTATCAGATTAAACTCCAGCATTATCCTTGAAAACACGCAGGGAGGAGGGATGGAGTTCCTCAACCTTGGCTCTACCAACCTGCACCTAAACTCTTTTAACTTGGTGTGATAAATCCATGTAGTGAGACAAGGAACTCGAAGAAACGAGGTATGAGGATTAAGACGAGCACTTTATTGAACGACTGCGAGACAACCAGGCAGGCCTGCTTCCAGGCATTGCACCTTTGCTGACCTTGACAGGAAGCAAACCTCTGACCTTGACAGGAAGCAAACCTCTGACCTTGACAGGAAGCAAACCTCTGACCTTAGCAGCAGCATTGGCTACAGCACCACCTGGTGGATAACCTTAATCATAACATCCCAGATTACTATATCCCTCCCCCCTTAAGATTTCAGTATGAATTTCTTAACAAGCAACCATTCCTGAGGGTCACATAAGGAGTCTCCATTCATCATGTTCCATACTTGATGAATCTAAAGTTCAGTATCAATCTCTCTGGTGGCTTGCGAGGCCTTTGTGAATGTCTAACAGTAAGTCCCTGCTTGTTGGTGGTGAAGCCACCAGCTGCTCCTGAGCAGTGCTCAGAGTATCTGACTCTGCAACGATGGTTTCCTCTTGACGAATAGGTTCCTGTGGAATTGGCTCTGTCCCTGGTGGTGGCACCACAGATGCACTTGTATAACTGGGGGCAACCCTGTCTTCAGTCATTGCATCTGGAACCTTCATTTCAATTTCCCCTTGTCTGGGAAATATCTGATCTACATGTCTGCGTACTACCCTACCATCTCCCAACATGACCTTGTATGATACTGGACCTGTCATTGAGTCTATGAAGCCAGGAATCCACTTTGGTCCATAACTGAAATTCCTGGTAAGGACCGCATCTCCTTCTCCAAAACTTCGGCTCTTTGTTCTTTTGTCATGGTTCTCTTTTTGTTTGTTTTGTCTGTTTTCCATTTTCCTTTTTAGGTCTGGGTGGACAAGGTCAAGAGTGGAGCGTAGTCTACGACCTAATAACATCTCAGTAGGAGAGAGTCCTGTGGTGGATTGAGGTGTTATTCTGTAGCTGAACAGAACCCGTGTCACTTTGGCTGCTAAACTCCCTTCTGCACTTTTTTTCATCATCTCCTTAAATGTTTGTACGGCTCTCTCCGCAAGTCCATTCGAGGACGGATGATATGGAGCCGAGGTCACCTGCACTATACCATTTTTTCTCAAGAACTCTTTTGTCTCTGTACTCACAAAACAAGTGGCATTGTCACTCACCACGATCTCCGGTAGCCCTTGATTACTGAAGCTCCAACGCAGGCAGTCTATAGTAATAGTGGCGGAAGCAGAATTTACAGGATAAACATCCATCCATTTGGAATGTGCATCAATGATTATGAGGAACATCTTCCCCATGAATGGACCTGCATAATCTAAGTGCAATCTTCTCCATGGTTTATCCGGCCACTCCCAGGGGTGCAGAGGAGCCGCTGCTGGTGCCTTCCGGTGTTCCTGACAAGTGCTGCATGTCTTGACTAGATTTTCTATCTCCTCATCTAGCTTTGGCCACCACAAGTAACTCCTAGCCAAGGCTTTCATACGCGAGACCCCAGGATGACACTGATGTAGTTGCTGGCTGTGGAATAATCACTCGTGCTCCCCACAACACGCAACCATCCTGCACACTCAGCTCTGTTTTCCTGACACTGTAGGGTGTGAAGTCAGCCCCTTCCGGATGCTGTGGCCATCCCCTCACCACATATTCTCAAACTCTAGACAGTACTGGATCTTTACCTGTCCATGTTCTTACTTGCTCTGCAGTCACAAGTGCCATGTCAGTGTCCTCCAACATCAAAACTCTGTCTTCTGGAGCTGCACGGATAGGTGTGCCTGGCAGTGGAAGATGGCTCAAGGCATTTGCGTTCCCATAGCACTTGCCCGCCTTGTAGACGATGACATACTCATATGCCCTCAACGTCACTGCCCACCTCTGGATCCGGGGTGACACCATCTGTGGAACTGCTTTCATTTCATTGAAAAGAGAGAGAAGAGGTTTATGATCGGTGCATATGGTGAACTTCCTGCCATATATGTACTTGTGGAACCTCTGTAACCCAAACATTACTGCTAACCCCTCTTTGTCTAACTGGGAATAGTTTTTTTCCACTGGTGTTAGAGTTCGGGACATAAACCCTATTGGTCTTTCAGTTCCATCTTCCATGCAGTGTGAAAGAACTGCCCCCACCCCATAAGGTGAAGCGTCACAAGAGAGAATGATGTCTTTCTCTGCATTGTAGTGAACCAGCACATCCGACGACAGCATCAGTTTCTTGGACTGTTCAAATGAAACCCCCTGCTCCTCTCCCCACTGCCACTGTGTCTCCTTGCACAGTAGTTTGTGAAGAGGTGCTAACACAGTTGACAAGTTTGGTAAAAACCTGTTATAATAGTTCAGCAGTCCCAGGTAAGCTTTTAACTCAGCCACATTTGTAGGAGCAGGGGCATCCTGCAGTGCTTGTACCTTCTCCTTGAGTGGATGGAGCCCGGTGGCGTCCACTCTGTGTCCCAGGAACACTGCCTCATTCCCCAGGAAAGTGCACTTACTCCTCTTGAGCTGGAACCCTGCCCTCTCCAATCTCTGTAGTACCTCTCTCAGAGTGCTCAGATGCTCCTGGTCGGTTCTTCCCGTCACCAGAATGTCATCCAGATAGATGGAAACATGTGGAATCCCTTGCAGTACACCTTCGATTGTCCTCTGGAAGATAGCTGGACTAGATGAGACACCAAATGGTAAGCGGTTATATGTAAACAAGCCCTTGTGTGTATTTATGGTGACATACTTCTTTGATTCATCATCCAGTGTAATCTGCAAGTAGGCATGACTCATATCCAACTTGGTGAATTTCTTTCCTCCAGGCAGGTTTGCAAAGAGATCCTCTGTTTTGGGAATTGGATACTGCTCTAGTTTGGACACCCGATTGACTGTCAATTTATAGTCTCCACAGAGTCTTACCGAATTGTCCGGTTTTAAAACAGGTACTATGGGAGCTGCCCATTCCGAACATTTCACTGGCTCCAGTATGTTCTCTCTCAATAGACGGTCAAGCTCAGCCTCTACCTTTGGCTTCATGGCATAAGGCACAGGTCGTTGTTTAAAAAACCTTGTCTCCTTGTCTACATAAATCTTAGCTGGGGGGCCATTAAATGTGTCAAGTTCCTCCTTGAACACATTCTCATGTTCACTCAACACTTCTTGCAAAGTCAACTGTTTGCCCGCATCTATTTGATGTACTGCTCCCCAGTCTAATTTAAGTTCTTTTATCCAGCCCCGACCTAACAGGTTTGGTCCGGTACCCGATACTATAACTACAGGTAACTGTTCCACTGTGTCCCTGTGTTGCACAGTTACATTAGCTGTACCTAATGTCGCTACTCGTTCACCTGTATATGTTTTAAGATGCAGGGAGCAAGGCTTTAACTCTGGAACTTTTGCACGGTTCCACAATTTTGAGTGCTCTGCCTTGTTCATTATGGTCACGCCACACCCTGTATCCACTTCAAAGTTCACCTTAGAGTCATTTACTGTCAGTTGCAAAATGATAGGAGCCACTTTTGGAATGTTCTCTAACATGCTACACATTATGAACATGCCCTCTTCTTCCTCAGCTTCCCCGCTGATGTGGTGTGCTCCATGTTTTTTCACTTCTCTCCCTTGGGTTTGCTGACCTCCCCCTTTTGGTTTGGATTCCTCCACAGGTGATTTCGCCCTGCAAGCTCGTTTTATGTGTCCTTGTTTCCCACACTTGTAGCACTTTTCCTCCAGAAACCGGCATTCACTCGCCAGGTGATCACCCTTGCATCTATAACATGCCTTCACATGCTCACGTTGTGGTTTCTGACGCATGTTCAACTTGTGCACAACAACCTGACCTGCAACTTGCGTAGCATTAGCTCTTTTGGAATCCTGTATTTCTTTTACATCTCGGTTCGCTATCTCTATGGCTTGAGCAAGTTCCAATGCTTTTTCATAAGTAAACCCAGCCTCGGATAATAATCTACGCTGCATTCGGTCGTCCATAATTCCGCAAACTAGCCTATCTCGCAGCATTTCCTTCAGGTTGTTCCCATAATTGCAATCTTGTGCTAATTTACGCAACACCGCTACATAGTCCATTACGCTCTCTTCCTCTTCCCTGTTCCTTGAATTAAACTTGAACCGCTGTACAACCTCACTAGGCTTAGGGTTGAAATGTTCTTTTAGCAAAGCCACTAATTCAACAAATGATTTGTCTCCAGGCTTTTCAGGACTGAGCAGGTTCTTCATCAAACTCTAGGTTTGGCTTCCCACTGAACTAAGCAGAATGGCTTTCCTTTTTCCGGCATCATTTATTTCATTTGCTTCGAAAAAATAACCCAACACTTCACAGTATTCCTCCCAAGTTTGTGCTTGAATATCAAAAGTGGAGACCGTTCCTATCGTGGCAGCCATGCTGTCTTCCAACTGGTAGCTAACTGCAGCTCGTGATTTTGTTGTTTAAATGTCCTGGCAGACTTCTCTTATTCAGGCTCCTGTTTTACCTCGTCGCCAAATGTGATAAATCGAAGAAGCGAGGTATGAGGATTAAGACGAGTATTTTATTGAACGACTGCGAGACAACCAGGCAGGCCTGCTTCCAGGCATTGCACCTTTGCTGACCTTGACAGGAAGCAAACCTCTGACCTTGACAGGAAGCAAACCTCCGACCTTAACAGGAAGCAAACCTCTGACCTTAGCAGCAGCATTGGCTACAGCACCACCTGGTGGATAACCTTAATCATAACATCCCCGATTACTATACTTGGGTAATTGGGATGTGTCTTTATAGGGGGTGGGGGGAGAGTGTGCACTCTTAAATATGGTGATGGTTTTCTGTGCATATCAGACACCTGGCTGACCAAAACAGAAAATGTCCCAATCTAACTCATTTCCCCACCCCCAGGAAGGCAATATCAAACACACAGAATTCAAATACAACAGCAGCAATCGGCTGGGATTTTTTTGGCTTTTCTTGTTTTTCCTGAGGCAGTGGGGGTGAAATTCGGTAAGGTCCGAAAATGGGCATGGGCACAGCGATGCACCCATTCAGAAAGCGCAGGCAGCACGTCAATTTGGTTCTGCCTCCAAATTTAAATGATTGTAACGCACAGCCTAGTGACTACCGTGCTGCTGACAGGCTGTGTGCTCAGCCGGGGGCCCAGGTTTATGTCGTTGGAATGAGGCTGGCATTACTTAAAGCTAGCCTGCTCCTCTTCAAGGCAGTCTCGAGCTCTTAAAGCTGAACTGCCTTCTGAAAAAGAAATCATTCAAAACTAGGCCATCTTCAGCTCTTTTAGCTCTTCTCCAGATAAAAAATGGTGAAGTGCTTCAGCACTAACACAAATGGCTCAGCAAGCCAAGGAAGGGGCACCCAGGGTCGCGGATGCAGCACTCCAGCTTTGTGCAGGGGAACACTGGAAGAGAGATCCTCTATCCACAGGGGGTCAGAATGCCCTTTAGAAAGAAGGATGTGGGACCAGATCACCAAGGCTGTCACTGCCAGCAGTGTTGCCCCTAGGACCTGGCTCCAGTGCCAAAGAAGCTTCATGACCTCAGATGAGTGGTCTGAAGTTAATTATGGATGTTATTTATATGGACTTCCAGAAGGCATTTGATAAAGTCTCACATAAGAGACTGTTGACTAAGGTAGAAGCCCATGGAATTGAGGGCAAATTATTGACCTGATTAGGAAATTGGCTGAGCGGCCGGAGACAGGCAGTAGGGATAATGGGTAGGTACTCAAACTGGCAGGATGTGACTAGTGGTGTCCCGCAGGGATCTGTGTTGGGGCCTCAACTATTCACTGTATTTATTATCGACTTAGATGATGGTATAGAAAGTCATATATCCAAATTTGCCAATGACACAAAGATAGGTGGCATTGTAGGCAGTGTAGATGGAAGCATAAAATTACAAAGGGATATCGACAGATTAAGTGAATGGGCAAAACTGTGGCAAATGGATTTCAATGTAGGCAAACGTGAGGTCATCCACTTTGGACCTAAAAAGGATAGAACAGGGTACCTTCTAAATGGTGAAAAGCTAAAAACAGTGGAGGTCCAAAGAGACTTGAGGGTCCAGGTACATCGATCATTAAAATAATCAAAAAGGCTAATGGAATGCTGGCCTTTACATCTAGAGGAGTGTGATGGAATACTCTCCACTTGCCTGGATGAGTGCATCTCCAACAACACTCAAGATGCTCGACACCATCCAAGACAAAACAGCCTGCTTGATTGGCACCCCATCCACCACCTTAAACATTCACTCCCTCCACCACCGACGCACCGTGGCTGCAGTGTGTACCATCTACAAGATGCACTGCAGCAACTCGCCAAGGCTTCTTCCGCAGCACCTCCCAAACCCATGACCCCTTCCACCTAGAAGGACAGGGCAGCAGGCGCATGGGAACACCACCACCTCCAAGTTCTCCTCCAAGTCACACACCATCCTGACTTGGAAGTATATCGCCATGCCTTCATCATCACTGGGTCAAAATTCTGGAACTCCCTCCATAACAGCACTGTGGGAGTACCTTCACCACATGGACACAGCAGTTCAAGATGGTGGCTCACCACCACCTTCTCAAGGGAAATTAGGGATGGGCAATAAATGCTGGTCTTGCCAGCAATGCCAACATCCCATGAATGAATAAAAAAAAGGACTAGAATACAAGGGGGTAGAAGTTATGGTGCAGCTATACAAAGCCCTGGTTAGACCACACCTGGAGTACTGTGAGCAGTTCTGGGCACCACACCTTAGGAAGGATATACTGGCTGATGTAACAAAAGAGTCTCACACATCAAGGAACTTTAAAGTAAGCTTTAAGCAACTTATAATTAAACTATATACAAGAGCGGTCTTCACCATGCCTCTAGGTGAAGCCCTTTTACCATACTGAGCAGTTCAGTATTTATACTAGTCCAAACACAGGAAGTGACGTATGCACAGGAAGTGATGTATGTACAGAGTTCACAGTTCACAGTTCACAGGAAGTGATGTGCACATAACATCCCGGAAGTTATTATTATTATCACATTCTTCCCTCCTGCGAGATTAGAAGGCTGTGGTCTTCCTTTTATTCCGCAGCCGCCGAATGAGGAAGAGTCGCACCTGTTTGGGTTCCCGTCGTAGAGGGTCGCTGGTCCGCTTACATGTTGTTGGCCATTGGTCAGAGTCTGTTTGGCCTGGATTACCCTGTGAAGGGTCAGGGAGATCATGGCTTCGTGTACGAGTCCCAATAGGTGCAGAGTCGGTCTGTCTCTGTTCAGAGGGAGGTGCAGAGCTGGTCTGTGGCGGATCAGTACTTTGGTGCGCGGTACTGGGAGGGTCGCAACTTTGAGTACGGGGTTCTACCGGCACCAAGCTAGGTGGTATCAGATCAGGATCCTGGAAAGGGGTGCCCGGTAGGTTCCAAGAGGCTCCTGGTAAAATACCATCACTCGATGTCCCACTAGGTCCTGGTGGGCAGGAAGTCAGATCCCGTAATGATATGGTAGATTCTCGGCCGTCGGGATATCGTATGTATGCATAGGTGGGGTTGGCATCGGTTAGTTCGACCTCGTCTACGAGAGGGTCATTTTTAGACGTCCGAACGTATCTTCGGAGTAGTACAGGTCCAGGAGTAGTTAGCCATGACGGGAGGGATGTCCCATAAGATGAGCGACGCTGGAATCCAAAGAACCGCTCATGAGGTGTAGTATTTGTGGCTGTAGAAAGAAGGGACCGTATAGAGTGCAATGCATCCGGAAGCACTGTTTCCCATTGCTGGTTTGGTAGGCCCCGAGATCTTAAAGCAAGATGTACGGAATTCCAGATGATACCGTTATACCTCTCTACCTGCCCATTTCTGATGGGATGATATGGCGTCATTTTGCTTGTAGCAATTCCCCGTTCTGAGAGGTAGTCCTTGAGTTCCCTTGACATAAAGGATGGACCCCGATCCGAGTGAATGTAAGCCGGCATGCCACAGAGAGAAAATACCTGCTCAAGGCAGCAGATTACTGTGGACGCCAGCATATTGGAGCAGGGGAAGGCAAACGGAAAACGTGAATATTCATCAATCATGGTGAGCAAATATGTGTTCCGAGTTGAAGAGGGTACTGGGCCCTTAAAATCGATGCTAAGTCGTTGCATCAGTTGGGTTGCGTGTATGAGCATACCATCTGAGGGGCGGAAGAACTGAGGTTTTAATTCTGCACAAAGCCGGCATTCTGAGCACATTTTCTTTACATCTCCAGTAGAAAAAGGGAGATTCCGTGATCGTACGAAATGTAGCATGCGCGTAACGCCAGGATGACACAATCCATTATGGACATCTATGAGAGTAGAGGACGACATAGTGGAGCAGAATGCTCATGTGAGGGTATCCGGGGCCACATTCTCCTTGCCAGGTCGATAGTGAATGGTGTAACCAAAAGAGGCCAGTTCCATCCTCCAAAGCTGTATTTTATTATTCTTAATTTTGGTTCGTTTTCGATTATCGAGCATGAAGGCGACTGATCGCTGGTCCGTGATTAATGTAAAGTGCTGGCGAGCTAGGAAATGGTTCCACTTCCGTACCGCCTCTATGATGGCTGTGGCTTCCTTCTCAACCAGAGGATAATGTAGCTCAGCACCTTGCAAGGTCCTGGACATAAATGCTACAGGATGACCTTCCTGATTTAGAGTAGCCGAGATCGCCACCTCCGAGGCATCACATTCGACTATGAAAGGGAGATTCTCATCGATGGAGTGAAGAGCCGCTTTCTCCAACTGTTTTTTGAGAAGGTTAAAGGCTGCAACAGCCACTGTTTCCAATGGAAATGATCGAGCATGCAGCAAGGGTTGGATTTCGTCTGAAAAATGAGGAATCCATTTAGCGTAGTATGCAAACAGACCGAGAGCCCGACGTAAAGAAGCCGGATTCTTAGGTGACAGGAGCTCTTGGAGCGGGCGAAGTCTTTCTGGGTCTGGCTTAATGATACCATTGCCTACGCAGTAGCCAAGGATGTTGATGGTCGGTTGCGACTCAACACATTTAGATTCATTCAAAGTTAAGTTACGGTGATGGAGGGCATCCCGAAATTTTTGGAGGTTGGCGTCGTGTTCCTGTTGATCGTGACCTGCAATAGTAATGTTATCAAGATAGGGAAAAGTGTCCCTTAAGTTTTCCTGCTTAACCAGGCCATCCATTGCCCATTGGAAGACAGCCACTCCATTAGTAACCCCGAATGGGAGGCGACGAAATTGGTACAGCCGTCCATTAGCCTCAAAGGCCGTGTACTGCTTATCTGAGACCTTCAAGGGTACCTGATGATAGGCACTTTTTAAATCGTAAGTTGAGAACACTTTGTATTCGGCCAGTTTATTAACCATATCATCAATGCGTGGCAATGGGTAGGCGTCCAAGTCAGTATATTGATTGATGGTTTGCGAATAATCAATGCATAGTCGTTGTTTGCGAGGTTTTAGCGGGTTCTTGACGATGACGATTTGAGCCCGCCAGGGCGACGAACATGGTTCGATGATATCCTCTGCTAAAAGTCGGGAGATTTCAGCCTCAATAAAAGATTGGTCTTCCTGACTAAAGCGCCGCGATTTCGTTATTATTGGTTTGCATCGAGGAGGAATACTGGCAAATAATGAGGGTTCATCAAGTGAAGCTGCTGATAATGCACAAAACGGTAATTTAGACAGTATATTAGAAATAGTAAGTCCAGGTTTGGATCCGCCGAACTCAATGGTGAGTTTCTTATGCTGTTTTTGAAAATCCAACCCTAAGATGAGATCACTACATAAGTCCTTGAGCACCGAAAGTCGGGTGGAGGGATACAGGCGACCATTAAGTGTCATATCAACAATACAAAAGCCGGAGATTCTGGTATTAAGTGATGACTGAGCCATCGCAATTGCCTGATCCGATGGGAAGATATGTAGTTTCAATTTCGCAACAATCTGTTCTCTAATGAAACTATCAGTACTTCCTGAGTCAATTAAGGCATCTAAGGTATGCCCATTAATTGAAACTTTTGTAGCTGCATGAAACAGGTTCTGTGGGCAAGCAGCTGTAATTGGTGTGGTTGCACAGAGAGTGGCTGAAACTCTAGGTGTGCTTCTTCGGGAGGGAGCTCGAGAAGAAGCTTGATAGGTCCTAGCCGGAGCATCTTGATAGGCCCTAATTGGGGCAGTTCGGTAGGCCTTAGCTGGATAGGCCCTCATAGAGGCTCTTGATTGGCAAACTTTTGCAAAGTGTCCCTTTTTATCGCAATGACTGCAGATCGCATTGCGAGCAGGGCAGAATTTCCTAGGGTGAAAAGAATCTCCACAAAAGAAGCATTCCTTCCTAGATTGCCAAGAGGCTGCTAAAGTGGGGTCATACTCCTCTTCTTCATCAGAAGTATCATCAGGATTAGATTCCTCCATGATAGGGTTCACCTGAGGCCACTTGAATCGTCTGGTTGCAGTTACAGCAGCAGATCGAGATCTGGGCAGCTGATAGAGGTCTGCATTTTTCTTTGCCAAATCCAGAGAACAAGCCAGGTCAAAAGCCTTTTATAGCTCAAGTGTTTTACTTTCCAGTAGACGCTGGTGTATAAATGGAGGGGCAATCCCGCAGATGAAAGCATCACGAATCATTTCTTCGCGGTACAGCTCAGCCGAGGCTGCCTGAAAGTTACAATCTACGCTGAGCCTGCGAAGTTCTTGAAGGAATTCGTTAATCGATTCCCCTGGCCCTTGTCGGGCTGTGGCCAGTAGATGTCTAGCATAGACCTCATTTGCGGTCTTGGCATATAGTTTTTTAAGTGCCCGGATCACCTCATCGTAATTATCCCATTCATCAACATATTCAAACACTGTTGGGGTCACATAGTTGATAAGTATCCTCAGTTTAGTAGAAGCATTCGCTTTACATTCATCAAGAAAATTCTCAAAAGTACAGTACCAATGCTTCCATACCCTGCCAGCTGCTGGTGCGTTTGGGTCCAAGTCCAGACGAGTAGGTTTAAGGATGTTTTCCATGATGGGTGGTTCCCTGGATCCTTAACTCCGAGTTTGTCCAAAGGTCTAGTATTTGTGAGTGTAAATACTAAGTTGCTTAAATTGATGTAACAAAAGAGTCTCACACATCAAGGAACTTTAAAGTAAGCTTTAAGCAACTTATAATTAAACTATATACAAGAGCGGTCTTCACCATGCCTCTAGGTGAAGCCCTTTTACCATACTGAGCAGTTCAGTATTTATACTAGTCCAAACACAGGAAGTGACGTATGCACAGGAAGTGATGTATGTACAGAGTTCACAGTTCACAGTTCACAGGAAGTGGTGTGCACATAACTTCCCGGAAGTTATTATTATTATCACACTGGCCTTGGAGGGAGTGCAGTGTAGGTTTACCAAATGGTACCCGGACTCCGAGGGTTAAGTTACGAGGAGAGATTACACAAATTTAGGATTGTATTCCCTAGAATTTAGAAGGTTAAGGAAATTTACAAGATATTAAGGGAACAGATAGGGTAGATAGAGAGGAACTATTTCCGCTGGGTGAGGATTCTAGGACTAGGGGGCATAGTCTAAAAATTAGAGCCAGACCTTTCAGGAGTGAAATTAGGAAACACTTCTACACACAAAGGGTGGTAGAAGTTTGGAACTCTCTTCTGCAAATGGCAATTGATGCTAGATCAGTTGCTAATTTTAAATCGAAGATTGATAGCTTTTTGTTAACCAAAGATATTAAGAGACATGGGCCAAAGGCAGGTATATGGAGTTAGATCGCAGATCAACCATGATCTCATTGAATGGCAGAACAAGCTCGAGGGGCTCAATGGCCTACTCCTGTTCCTATGTTCTTATAGTCCTATGGTCAAGGTCAGTAAATGCATCTTCAAACGCCATCTCCTACCAACTGCATCACTAGCCTCACACACTGCTCACTGCATGACCGCCACCAGCCCCACCCCCCGCCATCACTCACCTACCAACAATCTCTATGAAACACGAGGCACACCTCACATTCCTAGCTTCACCTCACCCCCTTGGAGGAGACGGTGCAGGCCATTCTTGGCAGGGGCATGGCTGAGCCCTTGGCCAGCAGTGGGGCTGAAAAAATACAAGAGGCTGGTAAGTTATCCTCCTTCTCACATCCCACTTCCCACTCATCCCAATATCTTATGATGTACAAGCTGCACATGGTGTAAGCATGCACTTCTTGCTTTCCCACCCTCCCCTCACCACATGCCTACCCTTGTGCCTTTCTCATTTCAGACACCCAAGAAATCCAGCCTACCCAGCCAGTGGTTGACCAAGAAGAGGGAGAGGAGAGTGAAGAAGAAGAAACACTGTCACTCAATTTCACACTTCCAGCCATCAGCTCCTCGAGGTCGTCCTGCACGGCCATTTGCAGTGTCCTCCACTGAAAGTCAGCAGCCTTCCACCACCCATGCTGCAGCCACTGGGATAGCACTGCATATTATCACTAGGATAGGAAAAGGCACACGCAAGACAGTACACTTAGGGAATGTACAAGGGTGATTAGCTGATTTTTTTGATGTAATGTTGGATGCATATATGGATAAAGTTTAATTGGAAAGTTTGCTTTGTGGTGGCTTTTATTTCAGCATTGTGGCCAAGAGGGCACTGTGATGGTCAGTAACAGAGGGAAGGGAAGTTGTGGGACTAATGTTGAAAGGGGAATTGGGGTTGTGGTCACTGGAACCGCAGGTGGTTGATTCAATCCCAGATATCCCGGCCAGAAAGAAGTTGGCTGGTTTGCCTCCTTCCTTCCTCTTCCTCCTCTTCTGCTTTTTCCTCTTCTGCTTTTCCCTCTTCTGCTTTTTCCTCTTCTGCTTCCTCCTCCCTCTGCGAGCAGTTTGTCCCTTTTGCTGCCTCTGCTTCATTTCCATGTGATGTTGCAGCCCAAGGGGGACTGCAACGACAGCCCCCAGGATGGGGAGCAAGTGGTGTTCTCAGAGGCCTTCCTTTAAAATCCAAAGCCTTGCAAATGTCCAGCAGCACTCCCTGCACACTTTAACAATTTTTTTAATATATTGCACCAAGCTACTACTCCAGTAAAGTGTTAAAAAAAAGTCCAAATGCTAAAATCTAAACTTACCTGAAAGATGTGTGTGTCCCTTTCAGAAACGCTGGCAGCGTCACTGTAGTGCTGCGACATGCACATTATTTTGTGCATGGTTTGGAGAGGGGGTATCAAGAGCGGCAACGTCCAAAATCACCGTCATGCATCGATTCAGGCGTTGCATGCCAATTGACGTCACAATCTGCATAATTTACATATGGGTGGCGAGCACAGGCAATGGCAGCGCTACCATCCTCACAAAATGGCGGCCGCTGCGTTCCGCACCAGAAGCAAGCAGAAGCAAGGTGGCCGCCATTTTTCAGCAAAACCAGCCTTAACGGCCGGCGCTAAACCTCCCAATTTCGCTGCCAGTGATCCTCAATGTTGGATTCAAGCATATGTTTCCTTGGCAAGCAGGCAACAGTACCTCTTTTACATGAATACAAATGAATGGCTGGTTCTTTAAATTCACTGAGCTGTGCACTCACTGTGTACATCAGCACACAGGAATTTTCCTTAAAGGCAGAAACTGAAATGACAAAATCTGATTGTAGTCATTGTTCATTCACAAGGAATGTGGCTGCACAATGCAAATAGATTACTATTCTGACTGGTTTCCAGTACAGTTGAGAATTGACAACTTTAATTCCATTTTGACAAAGAAAGTTTATTTTAAAGGAATGTTACATGATATATGAAATGGATATTTTTTTAGGAAACAATTTTGTTATGTACCCTTCACCAGCAAACCTTTCTGCAGGTAGGGATTGGTCCCTCAATGTGCACTTGTGTAGTTGAGTAACCACGGTCAACAAAAGAGACAGTGTCAAACTAAAAGAAAAGTCCTATTTACAAATGCAAGGAAAAGTGGAAATCCAGTGGACTGTGAGTGCAATAAAAAGCAACAAAGGGATACGATGAATGTATTAAGGTGCAAAAAGGCAATATTAAAAAAACTTGCAAGGGATAACAAAGCTAACTGCAAGATTTTTGATAAATATATTAAAAGATAGAGGGATGGTTTTTGACTTTTGGATGGCCGACCCTGACCAGCGGAGCGCCCTGGTCAGCTGCCTATTTTGGTGGCGAAGAGACCCTCACAATTTTGAGGCCCCGGCCTCATTTAAATCTGGCAGGTGAGCTGGATTGAAGCCTCAACATTGGGCTAGGGCATCTGCCAGCAAGGTAAGTTGCAGAGGGAATCACAATTGCAGCGGGTGTGGGTCCCAGGGTGGCATCGGTCCAGATTATTTTTGGACCACTTCTGCAATTCAACACTTGCCTTTAGTGGGTCTCTTCAGTTCCTATTGTCCGTGGAACTGATTGAAGCCTGCATTGTGCACACTCCGACCAGTTCAGATCTAAAATGGTAATTGAGTCCTATTTGCGTCATAGGACCCCGATTTTGATGTTAAAAGGTGCCAATCAACTGAAACAGCCGGACGTTTTGTACACCAGATGGTAGGCCCCTTTCAAAATGGATCAATTAGCATCACCCGTGTTAACAGGGCAATAAGGCTACTGATCCCATTTTGAGGCTGTTCAAGCAAAGGCAGTCAATATTGACTGCAGATAGTGGTAATGGGGAATGTAGGCCCATTAAAAACAGATGCAAGTGAGACTATAATGGATAATAATGAAATGGCAAACTTGTTAAATGAATACTTTATATCATGTTCACAGCAGAGGAAGAGTATAAAGAATCAGCAGTACAAGGGGAACCTACAAAATAAGTCAAGGGGATGAACTTTGTGGATTTAATATCAGTAAAAACAATGGTAATGGAGAACATAATGGGACTTAAGATAGACAACTCTCCAAGACTTGACGGTTTCCACCCCAGGGTATTAAAAGAAATAGGTGAGGAAATTGCAGGTGCAGTAGTCATAATTGTTAAACCTCTCTAGATTCAGGAATTATGCCTTTGGATTGGAAATTGCAAATGTTACTCCATTATTTAAGAAGAGTGGGAGGGAGTAACCAGGTAACTACAGATCTGTCAGTTTAACATCAATTGTGGGGCAGTTACCAGAATCTATCATCAGACACAGAGTCAGCTTGGATTTGTGAAGGGTGAATCATGTCTGACTAATCTCAATGAATTTCTGAGGAGGTCACTAGCATGGTGGATAGGGGAATGTCTACAAATGTCGTTTATATGGACATCCAGAAGGCATTTGATGAGTTTCTGGACAACAACAACAACTTGCATTTATACAGTGCATTTAATGTAGCAAAACATCCCAAGGCACTTCACAGGAGTGTTATCAAACAAAATTGGACACCGAACCACATAAAGTGATATTAGGGCAGGTGACAAAAAGCTTAGTCAAAGAGGTAGGTTTTAAGGAGCATCTTAAAGGAGGAGAGAAAGGAGGAGAGGCGGAGAGGTTTAGGGAGGGAGTTCCAGAGCTTAGGACCTAGGCAGCTGAAGGCACCACCGCCAATGGTGGGACTCAAGAAGTAGGGGATGCACAAGAGGCCAGAATTGGAGGAACGCAGAGTTTTTTGCAAAAAGTCAAAATCTACCACACTAAGTTAGAAGTAAGTTGTGTGGATGGGAGGAGGAAGTTACAAAGGAACATAAAAAGACTAAGTGAGTGGGTAAAACTATGGCAGATGTTGTTAAATGCGAGGATGCGTGAGGTGATCCACTCGGATCTGAGAAAGACAAATCAGAACATTTTCTCAATGGTGAGAGTCTATGAGCAAAGGGATTTAGGTGCCCGTGTACACAAATCATTAAACAGGTACAAAACATAATCAAAAAGGCTAACTGAATGTTGGCTTTTATCTCAAATGGATTGGAATTCAAAGGTGTGGGGGGTGATGTTTCAGCTGTACTGAGCCTTCGTCAGACCCCACCTGGAGTACTGCATTCAGTGTTGGGCACTGAACCTCAGAAAGTTATATTAGCCTTGGAAGGGGTACAGTGCAGATTCACCAGAATGATAGCAGGCTTAAAAGATTAAATTATGAGGATAGGTTGCATAAGCTTGGCTTGTATTCCCTTGAGTTTCAAAGCTTTATTGAGTGATCCAATTGAGGTATTTAAAATGATTAAGGGATTTGATAAGGTAGTTACAGAGGAACTATTTCCTCTGGTGGGGAAGAGGGCATAATCTTAAAATCAGAGCTAAGCCATTTAGAAGTGAAATCAAGAAGCACTTTTTCCACAGAAAAGATAGTGTAAATCTGGAACTTGGCAATTTTAAAGACTGAAATCAGTAGATTTTTGTTAGTTAAGGGTATGAAGTGATATGGAACTAAGGCAGGTAAATGGAGTTGAGGTACAGATCGGTTATGGTCTAATTGAATCTGGAAATAAATTACAACAGGGACTACACATCAAAAAGTACTTAATTGGTTGTAAAGCACTCTGGGACTGACTGTAAAAGCTTCTATAGATATGTGAAGAGAAAAAGATTGGTGAAGTCAAGCGTAGGTCCCTTGCAGTCAGAATCAGGGGAATTTATAATGGGGAACAAAGAAATGGCAGACCAACTAAATACATATTTTGGTTCTGTCTTCACAAAGGAGGACACAAATAACCTCCCAGAGATGCCGGGGAACATAGGGTCTGGTGAAAGGGAGGAACTGAAAGAAATCAGTATTTGTAGGGAAATGGTGTTAGGAAAATTGAAGGGACTGAAGGCCAATAAATCCCCAGGGCCTGATAATCTACATCCCAGGGTACTTAAGGAAGTGGCCCTAGAAATAGTAGATGCATTGCTGGTCATCTTCCAGAACTCGATAGACTCTGGAACGGTACCCATGGATTGGAGGGTAGCTAATGTTACCCCACTATTCAAAAAAGGTGGTAGAGAAAAAGCAGGGAATTATAGACCGGTAAGCCTGACATCGGTAGTGGGGAAAATGCGAGAGACCATTATAAAAGATGTGACAGCAGAGCACTTGGAAAGCAGTGACAGGATCGGACAAAGTCAACATGGATTTACAAAAGGTAAATCATGCTTGACTAATCTACTGGAATTTTTTGAGGATGTAACTTGTAAAATAGATAAGGGAGAACCAGTGGATGTGGTGTATTTGGACTTTCAGAAAGCTTTCGATAAGGTCCCGCATAAGAGATTAGCGTGCAAAATTAAGACACATGGGCCTAGAAATTCAGTTGGGCGCGCCAGCCGTTAGCGCCTTAGGAGGAGTAGATCTCGAGCGCTAGGCGCTTATCGCCCGGGCGCAGCGCGATCTGCGCCTCTCCCCAACTTCAGGACACATTTAGCGCCGGCGCAAAGTCTTAGCGCGCGCCCTGCTGCGCGCGCAGATCATGACGTCATTTAATAGTGCAACGCCCTTTGTGCGCCCCAAACCGGAACTTCACTCGCGCCGGCCCATTGTGCGCCGGGCGGCCCGAGCGACTGTGAAGTGGAACGGTACACAGGCCAGCCGGGCCGCGGGGAGCGCTAATTAAAGGGCACTTACCCAGCAGTATAAAGCCAAGCCATTTTGCAGCATTCACTCTTGTGCAACGGTTTTTTGGACAGAGACCAAGGAGGAGAGTTTACTGGTTTGGACCAACACTTGGACAGGTGTTTTTGGCTCAGGCCAGAGCTTACCAATTATCTTTGCCTTCATTCAGAGCTCAGTGTTTGCCAGCATATAATGGGGGCTGCATTGGGTGGCAACGCTGAATTTCAGCCTTATGCCAGAAGGGCTTACAGACGCCATGAGAGAGTGGCAGCCCTGGCTAGACGCAAAGGGGGCAACAGGCGTCGCCAACTGAGGCCTTACCCACGCAGGGTATACCGCCAGCAGACCTCCTATCTGACCATGTCTGCCGCGATGTGTGTTAGGAGGCTGCGATTCCGAAGGGAGGTGGTTGCAGACATCTGCCGGCTGCTTCAGAGAGATCTGCAGCCACAGCTGATGCGTAGGACGTCTCTGTCGGTGGCAGTGAAGGTGACGGTGGCTCTCAACTTCTATGCCTCCGGCTTCTTCCAATCCGCTACTGGGGACATCGCTAACATCTCCCAGTTCGCCATGCATTGCTGCATCCGCCAGGTGACCGAAGCCCTTTTCAGAAGGAGACATCAATTCATCTCCTTCCCCATGACCCTGGACAAGCAGCAGCAGCGTGCAGTGGGGTTTGCAAGAATAGCGGGCTTCCCCATGGTGCACGGCGCCATTGACTGCACGCATGTGGCTTTGCGGGCACCTCTTGAGCATGCCGAGGAGTACCGCAACCGGAAGGGCTACCATTCCCTCAATGTACAGCTGGTGTGTGACCACAGGCAGCGCATCCTAGCTGTCAATGCCCGCTTTCCAGGCAGCAGCCACGATGCCTTTATCCTGCGACAGACAACTGTGGCTGACATGTTCCAGGCACAGCCTCCCCCAAGAGGATGGCTTATCGGGGACAAAGGCTATCCTTTGTGTACCTGGCTCATGACCCCGCTCCGCGCGCCCATGACCCCTGCTGAAGAGGCATACAACGAGAGCCATCAAGCGACGAGGAACCTCATAGAACAAACAATCGGCGTGCTCAAGCAACGGTTCCGCTGTCTCGATCGCTCCGGGGGAGCCCTCCAGTATTCACAGGATCGAGTCTCCCAATTCGTCGTCGTTTGCTGCATGCTGCACAACCTGGCTATCCGCAGGACTCAGGCACTGCCACCTCACGTTGGACCACCACCTCAGGAGGAGGAGCAGGAGGAGCATGAGGATGACGAGGACGAGGAGTACCAGCCCAGGAGGGACGCACAAGGTCCAAGGGCCGCCCGTCGGCGGCTTATTGAACGTCACTTCTAGGCCCCCTGTCAGGGAATGGCTTGTGCCAATGATAGAACATGATTGCAGCCGCTCCGCAAGCCCTCAGCCGGTTAAGGCAACAAACACTTCAAAGATCAAACATGGACAATGTGAATAAATAAAATGCTTTATTGTACAAACTCTGGGTCCTTCCCACATGAAAACCAAAAACAGACGAAACGCCCAAAAAACACTCAAACACATTACTCGCTCCCACAACCTGGAGAGGATTAACAAAATAGGGCAACTAAAATGGCCGTCATTCTCGGCCTTCGTCAAAAACAAACATCACATCATCGGCCTTCAAAAAACAAACATCCAATTCTCGGCCTCAAGAAACAAACACAAATGGCCACACATTCGACTATTTGGCCCGCTAGGGCGATGCCTTGGCCATCTTTGGGTGGCCCCTGCCCGCCCTGCTGCTCCGCCTCAAAGTAAGGCCATTGGCTGCTGCAAGGCTGGGGGCAGGCTCCTGAGGGGCACATGTCGTGACGGCAGAAGCCCTTGGGGGTCGGCCTAGTCGAGGTCTGGCCGTCGAGCGGGCGGCTGTTGATTGCTGCAGCTGTGGCTGGCCAGCATCAGTCGCTGCAGCAGCTCCTGGCAGCTCCACTGGGGGAGTGGCAGTGGCGGCTGGAGGAATGGCGGCAAGCTGGCGGATGGCAGGCGCTCGCTGGTCGCCTGAGACACTGGCACTTGCCCGGGCCAGCACTGCAGCATGCGCACCAATCTGCCGAGGGACAGACCGCTGTGCTGCTGCAGCGCGCCGGGTGCCCTGGCGATGCCTGGCTGACACAGCGAGTGTGGCAGCAGTGAGTGCCCGTGTTGACCTGTTCACTGACCGCAGCAGAGCAGCCAGTGACTGGACGGCACCACTGATCACCTGGCCAGTCGCTGACAGATCTGCCCGGTATTCCGCCCGACTGGTGGCCTCTAAGGGCCCGAACTCAGCCACACTCCGAGAGAGGGAATCGATGGACTCAGGCAACCGTGTCACTGCCGCCATGAGCTCCGTGTGCCGGCGCTCCGAGTCCGTGGACAAGTCTTCGAGGCGTTCCATCTCCTCGGCGAAGAGCATCTCCTGACTGGAGGCCGGACTCTCCCTCTGGGGAGAAGGCCGCCGAGCTGGCCGACCCTTCCTGCGTTGCTGGAGGCCGCTGGGCCCAGCAATTGGACTCCCCTCCGACGCATCCCCCCTCTGGGGAGAAGGCCGCCGAGCTTCCACCCCCCTCCCGCCTTTCTGCAGCACGCAGGTCCCAGGAGCTCCCCTCCCCTTCGACACTTCCGCCACGCTGCCCTCCAGGGAAGACGTGTCCCCTACATTGGCCTGGGTGGCCGCGGCTGAGGGTTCCCCTGATGGGCCGCCTTCCTCTTGCTCCTCCTCCTGCTCCTCCTCGGAGGGTCTGTCACTGGCAAGTTGAGGGACCTCCTCTTGACCATCTGAAAGCAGGAAGGCACAAGAGTAGCTTTAGAGTGAGGAGAGGGCGTCAGTGCGGGATGCATGAGTGGTGGCATTCAGCGCATTGGTCGGACAGTGGCAAAGGATGTAGATCTGATGTGCAAGTGGGACGAGAGAGGTGCAAAAGGTGATGTCCTTACCATTGCTGCCCAGAATAGGGTCGGCATCTCCACATGCAACGGGCCCAATCACCCGGCCACCCATGAGGCGCTCCACGCGATGTTGCAGATCGGTGAGTGGCTGGATATGGGGTCGGCCTCCCCCGGTCGCAGTCCGGCTCTTGCGATTATTCGCCAGCTTGGCCTGCAAGAGAAAGGATGGCCTCTAAGTACAGTGTGTCGCCGTGATCTTGTGTGCACTGCCTCCCATGGTGGAATAGCCTGGCCAGTGTGTCGCCGTGATCTTGTGTGCACTGCCTCCCATGGTGGAATAGCCTGGCCAGTGTGTCGCCATGATCTGGTGTGCACTGCCTCCCATGGTGGAATAGCCTGGCCAGTGTGTCGCCATGATCTGGTGTACAATGCCTCCCATGGTGGAATAGCTTGGCCAGTGTGTTAAGTGCAGAATGTGCAATTGATGCTCATGCCTGTCCCATAGCTGCTGGATGAAGGCTGGCCATTAGAGCTTTCAGGTCCCTTTGCCCATAATGTGAGGTGCACATGCAAGGATGAGGAGGTCATTGGAAAGGGTACTCACCCTGACAATGCGTGTGAGGTCATTTAACTTTTTGCGGCATTGGGCACCGGTCCTGTGGACGTCGCTGTTGGCTGACAGCTTGCTGGCGACATGCCTCCAGGCTCTCCTGTAGACGCGGACCGTCGCCTTCTTGCCATTGTCCGGGTACAAAACATGGCGCCTATTCTCCACAGCAGCAAGCAGCACACTCAGATCACGCTCTGAGAAGCGCTGCGCACGTTCACGGGCCTTCTCCATGTCTTCAGGCGCTATTTGGGTCCAGCAGCAGTGTTCAGGCCTAGCTGGAGGGCTCCACTATCCAGGGCGTGGCAGCAGACACAGTCGACCCTTCCCCCTTAAGAGCTGGCCGGCGCCAGGGTGTCT
This sequence comes from Somniosus microcephalus, assembly GCF_052327205.1. NCBI lineage: Eukaryota > Metazoa > Chordata > Chondrichthyes > Squaliformes > Somniosidae > Somniosus > Somniosus microcephalus. The sequence continues at coordinate 222,650,196 of NC_140987.1, forward strand.
GCTGTCAATCACGAGATGGCTGCACCTGCGCTGCGCCCGGCCTCGGCGCTATCGATCACCACCTCCGGCTTAGCGCCCAAAGAGAGGCGTCCAGCAGCAGTTTTAGCGCTCGCCCGAACTAGTAGGGCGAAGCTAATGAATATCGGAGAAGTGGCATAGATTTGGCGGCGGCCGCAAACTTTAGCGGACGCCCCACTTTAGCGCCCCAAAAGTGGCGTCAATGAATTTCTAGGCCATGGGATTGGGGGCAAGGTATTGACTTGGATAGAGAACTGGTTGGCAGACAGAAAGCAAAGAGTTGGAATAAACGGGTCGTTTTCCGAGTGGCAGGCAGTGACTAGTGGGGTACCGCAAGGATCGGTCCTAGGACCCCAGCTGTTCACAATATATATTAATGATCTGGACGAGGGAATTGGATGTAGTATCTCCAAATTTGCAGATGACACAAAGCTGGGTGGGAGGCTAAGCTGTGAGGAGGATGTCGTGAAACTCCAGTATGATTTGGACAGGTTGGGTGATTGGGCAGAAACATGGCAAATGCACTATAATGTGGATAAATGTGAGGTTATCCACTTTGGTGGCAAAAACAGGAAGGCAGATTATTATTTGAATGGCAATAGATTGGGAGAAGGGGAAGTGCAAAGAGACCTGGGTGTTCTTGTGCACCAGTCGCTGAAGGTAAGCATGCAGGTGCAGCAGGCGGTTAAGAAGGCAAATGGTATGTTGGCCTTCGTAGCAAGAGGGTTCGAGTACAGGAACAAGGATGTCTTGCTACAGTTGTACAGGGCCTTGGTGAGACCGCACCTTGAGTATTGTGTGCAGTTTTGGTCGCCTTACCTGTGGAAGGATGTTCTTGCCATGGAAGGAGTGCAGCGAAGATTCACCAGGCTGATACCTGGGATGGCAGGAATGACGTATGAGAAGAGATTGTGTCGATTGGGCTTATACTCACTGGAGTTTAGAAGCTTGAGAGGGGATCTCATCGAAACCTATAAAATTCTGTCAGGCCTGGACAGACTAGATGCAGGAAGGATGTTTCTGATGGCCGGGGAGTCCAGAACCAGGGGTCATAGTCTAAGGATAAGGGGTAAGCCATTTAAGACTGAAATGAGGAGGAATTTCTTCACCCAGGGAGTGGTGAACCTGTGGAATTCTCTGCCACAGAGGGCGGTGGAGACCAGTTCATTAAATATATTCAAGAAAGAGTTGGATATATTTCTTAAGGCTAAAGGGATCAAGGGATATGGGGAGAAGGCAGGGACAGGGTACTGAATTTGGATGATCAGCCATGATCTCATTGAATGGCGGAGCAGGCTCGAAGGGCCGAATGGCCTACTCCTGCTCCTATCTTCTATGTTTCTATGGGACATCCTGAGGTTGTGAAACACGCTATATAAATGCAAATCTTTCTTTCTTCTTTCTTTAGTTGCAAGGGGCTGAATGGCCTACTCCGATTTCTATATTTCTGTGCCATTTTGTTTTACAAGCAGTCAAATGGTCCTGGGATGCTGGAAGTTGAAGGAGCACTTGCCCAGTGACAGACATGTGCACAACTTGCATAACCACCTGAGGATCAGACTACACATCATGCAACTAAATTGTTTTACAGTGACTTGAGGTGTGGTGGCCTTGGAAGGTGTGAATATGACAAGGTTTTCAATTGTATTTTGCATCTTAAAGGTGTGCCCTACTAAGTATGCATGAGATGCAATGAAAAAGCTGCAAGTTTGTGTGAAGGCTTGACCCTGGGAAGAATAAGTATGAAACAGAATTGCAGGCAACACTTTGTGGGATGCAATCTTGGGCCATCTGCCTAATACATGGTTCTCTCAGGTAGTCTTACCTGTCTTTTCTTGCCAGATTTCTTAAAATGTGTCACCTTCTAATGCATCTCCTCCCAGGTCCTGCAGACTGTGCACCAACTGCTGCCATAAATATTGTATTACTCTCCGCTGGGGAAGATGTCCAGAAGTGCTAAACAGGCACCCACCCCGTGCAGCTGTGTGTCCATTCGCCAGCCATCAAACAATGCATTGGCCCAGAAATTCCAGAACGGGGCTTGCAGCGCGTGCAAGCCCCGTATTTACACTTACCCCGCGTTACTGACGATCAGCTCCAGGGACGCCTGGACTTGGTGAATGAAAAAGAAGAATCCCGGGCAGCGTATGACGTCACGCCGCCCAGGAGTACAGCCAGCGCGAAGCCAGGAGCGTGCAGTGTAAGTGAGACACGCCCCTTGAGGTCTCAGTTTCACTGGACACGCCCCCAATGTTTCTGTCAAGCTGCTAAGCATTTCTACATGCAAAGCAGCAGTTTAAATAGGTTTTTGGAAGTTTTTTGAAGATTTTGGTAACTTTTATAAACTTTTTAAAAAGTTTACATTATTTTGAGTAATCTGAAGTAGTTTTAAAGAGAATTAAAGCAATTTAAAGACTTTTAAAAGCCCTAAAAGAATTTTTTTAATTCCATTTATTTATTTAGCAATGTCGTCGTCATACGTGTCTTCACACTGTTCCCTTTGGGGAACTGTATGAAGTGGTGGAATGATTTAAGGCCGTGATTAACGCTCATTCCGTGACCGTAACCATCTTTGAACCAGCCATTAGGGCGGTTAGTCCTATGGCGGGAGGGTTTTACGGGCTCCCACAAGCTATAGAAGGAGGGGGGGCCACCCACACTCACGGCCGCAAATATCCCACTGGATGTCAACCCAGAATTTAGAGCCGGTGCTCCGACTCCACTTGCCGGGACTGTCTGGAGCGGGGTTCAAAACCCTACCCTGATCTGGCCCAGCGGCGGGGATCCTACCGCTATGACAAAGGCCCAATCCGATTAGCAACGTGAAATGGCAGCATAGGGCTCCAGTCACGGGGAGGGAAAAGGCGCAGGAAACGTATGGGTGTCACCTTTTGTGCGGAGTGGGCCTTTTGCATAGCAGTAAGCATCCCCGCCGCTGGGCCAGAAGGAGTAGGGTTTTGAACCCCACTCCAGACAGTCCCGGCAAGTGGAGTCGGAGCTCCAACTTTAAATTCTGGGTGGACATCCAGCGGGATACTTGCGTCCGTGGATGTTGGTGGCACCCCCCCCCTCAGATGGGTTGTGGGAGCCCGTAAAACCCTCCCGCCATAGGACTAACCACCCTAATGGCTGGTTCAAAGGTGGTTACGGTCACGGAATGAGCGTTAATCACGGCCATAAATCCTTCCACCACTTCATACAGTTCCCCAAAGGGAACAGTGTGAGGATCCGTACGATGATGACCTCTTGCGCAATGCAACTCCTTGGACCCTCAGTCGCAGATGCGAGGGGGCAAGTCGTGCAATTGTTAAATTTTTCATTTTATTGACATGTAAAATGTTGGCCCAGTAATTCCCTTCCAACTGCGCGAGTACGGTCGGGGTACTTACGCATCTGGCCGGATGAAATGCCGGTTTTCAGCATGCACAGTGCTTTTGTGGAAAACCAGCATTTCCTGTCCTCTGACCGAAGGGGTTCAGAGGCAGAACGCGTGCGACTGCACAGGCAGCGCGTGCGCAGTATAATTCGCCGCTTTCATTACTGCTTTCAGTGAGGTCAAGTCCTTACAACTTACACATGAAAAAAGCATGGGTGCAGTTGCTCCAGAGGCTGCGGAGGAAGATATTTCTTATCGTGGAGCTTCTGAAAGTATGTATGTCTGTATATATTCCTTTGCGTGTTATGTATATATTCCTTTACTTATGTGTATGAATGTATTATTTAATTATGACTTTCACAGAAAGTAACTTATTGGAAAATCATAATTAAAAACATACATTCATACACATTAGTAAAGGAATATAAAACATACATACATATACGTAAAGGAATATATGTGGACATACATACATAACTCATTCTCACATTCCATTCACACAGCCACAATTGCTCCTTCTACCTACCGTTCTGAAAACCCTTTAAAAAAAAAAAAATTTTAACTTTAAAACTTACTTAAAATTTCTTAAAATAACTTCCCTCCCTTTCCCAAACAAAAATATTGCATTTCAGAAGCTCCACGATAAAATGTTTCTTCCTCCGCAGCCAATGAACAACTTTACACTTGCTTTTTTCAAGTGTAACTTCTGAGGACTTACCCTCACGGATTTCATGAATGAAATCTACGAAGTTCACTGCGCAAGCGCTGCCTGTGCAGTCGCACGCGCTCGAGGTCTGGAAATGCCGGCGTTCCCTGCATGCGCTGTTCATGCTGAACGCCGGCATTTCCAACGGCCAGATGCGTGAGTACCCCGAGCGCACTCACGCCTTTGGCCGCGAATTTCTGGCCCATTGAGTGTTGTACTGCTTCATCACTTGTCAACAACCTCCGTTTTGCCTCTCCTTTCACTTCATTTTTGATATATTTCCCTGTCACTGTCCCGCCCCCTCATACACCTGTAACCCCTTCATGGTTCTCTAGATATATGTGAGACGTGGTCTCTGTTGTAGACAGTATTCTATAGCCCAGTAAGGAGATCACTACTACAATGGCTTAATTCTAATTATCTTACTTTATAGTTTTAACGTCAGACAGTATAAGAAGATTACGGGTCAATGAACTAAATTAGATATTTGCATATATTAGAATGAATCTAGACATAATAAACATACATTCTCCATTTACATGGATTCAAAGGAGAATCTGTCCCTGTGTCCAAATTCGAGTGCACTCTTTCGTTGGCGCGCTTAAGTTGGAGCTCATGGTATGTATAATGTCTGCAAGACTTACGACTCCGAACCCCTTCGTTGAATTCTCTTCACGATCACTGAATCCCACTTTGAGTTCTGGATGCAGAGCTACTAATACGAAGGGTGGTGGCTGAGTTTGGAAGCCCGGGACGGGATGCGGCAGCCATTTGCCTCCTGAGCCCTCTTTTCAGAGCTCCTGCCCTCTTTTCTTCCAGTCGCTCCTTTTTTCCCGCTCTTTTAAACTGCCGGGCTCCACCCCTTCCTCCTGGGGTTTCTGCCTGGAGACTGCGCAGCCTCACTTAGATTTTTCTTTATCAGGTGGTGATCCACTGACCTGACGACATTGAAGTATTTAATTTCCTACGGCTGAATGTGTGAAAATGCATCCAGAACCAAGGCAATCAATCACTTCAGTCATTCACGCTTACATCACGGTCCTGGCCATGGCCGTTGAATGCGGGATCGGCCGTTTCGTTTCGAGCCGTTTGAAAACGAGTTCCAATCCGCTCTCGCGCCGCTTCCACCACAACAACAAACACTCAATCTCGAATGAATTCTCCGTCCCAGTTACTGTAGCGCGTGTTGGTTCACGTTTAGTTTGAAAAGTGCTGTTATCGGTTTGTGTCCGTTTGTTCTCCCCTCTCGAGACCCCTCCAGACATTTTGAACAAAACCGTCCCCGGCGGCTCGCGGAGATTTCGGAACCCCCACTCCGGCCCGCGCGCGCAGCTGTACCCCCACGTGGGCAACTCCAACCCAGGGATCCACAACAACGACAATACAGTGTCCAAGCCAAAGACCGACAACCATACCCAGCGTACACAACATTTCCAGTGGGTATTACACACCCAACACAACCTTGGCAAAGCCTGACAAACATATAGGGCCCGATTTGGTGGATTGTGTGGGAAATGGTCGGATTCCCCGAATGTGGGGTTCTGACCCGAAAAAAAATGGGTCAGCCAGCTGCACGCAATTTTCCCTCAAGTGGCCAATTAATTCCCAGCATGTGGACAGCCTTGCTAATTGTCCATTTCTAGTCAGAAAGCCCCACAGTATGATGTCATAATTCGTGGTGCTTTCAAGGTCCACAGCAAGCATTGCTTCCTCTGTTGGCTTCCAAATGAACCATACAGGATGGCAGAGAAGCCTTCAGCAGCTGTGGCCAGTGCCAGACCCGAGCTGCCTCCAAATTCGACGAAGCTTCACTTCAGGCATTATTGGATGGGGTTAGGGCCCACAGGGAGATCCTCTTCCCTTGGTCAGGCAGGAAGAGGCCTCCCACTGAGACCAAGGCTGCATAGATGCAGGTGTCAGCAGATGTCAACTTGAATGTGCATGTAATCTTGGCATCACATCTCTAACTCCTTCCTCTACTCCCCCACAGGACCATCTAGAGCCCCCGTCCCCACTGTGGAGGAGGAAGAGGCTGTGCAGCCAGACTCCTCAGAGGAAGCTCCAACCTCTGAGGGCGCAGCGTCAGCAGAAGTAAGTGCACCCAGCACCAGCGCAGACACTCATACCTCGGGGGGATCTTCGGGACATAGAGTAGTGTTGTCACCTGGTGTTTCACAGCTCACAAGTGAGCCTCAGCAGATTCTGGAGACAGGGACAGCAGTGGAGAGTCCTCGTCGGAGGGCACAGGACTCTGCCAGCTCAGCTCAGCTGCGCTGCATGTCGACCCTCTGCCTCTGGGTTCATCCGCAAGAGAAGAGGTGATGGATCTCCATGCACAGATGCAGGAGTCTCTGGCAGGTTTTGTCTCCAGGGTCGCTGCGAGTGTGGAGCGAATGGAGGAGTCCATAGCGACCATGAGCAGAGTTTTTGTGGAGTCATTGGCATATGAACGCATCACCATGGAAAGGTTGGCAACCTCCATGGAGGAGATAACTCGCCAGGGTATGGAAAACATGGTGAATGCTCATAAGAGAATGACATCTCTTGAGGAGCGTTGGCCATCTATTGAACAGAGAAACCAGACCTTCATGGAAGTCCTTCTGAGTAGGACTGCCAGTGCAGATACGGGTCCCCATGGCCCCCTAAAGTGCAGCAAGGTGCTCTCAAGCCACTTCCAAGCGCTGGCCCCTTCTGGCCTGTGCAGCTTCAGGTGAGTGAGCAGCAGCCTGGTGCTCCAGGTGCTCATCCTGCTGTTCCTGGTTCTGCTGCTGCCGCCTCTGCTCCTGGAGATCCTCTAATGGCAAGAAGGGAAGGAAAAAAAGGCATCCCATGCTTCTGGTAGATGCCTCCGCTGAGGAAGCGCTGAGTGAGGGTGGCGAGAGGGGCTTCCCAGGAGATCACATTGGAGAAGTGTGTGAGGCTCCAACCTTCCACAGCTGTGCCTAAGCCTTGAAGAAGTAGCCCCAAGCCTGCAACAACAAGGTCCTTCAACATACAAATGCTCTCCGATTAAATCGCAGCTTTCCCAAATGACCTGCAGCTGAGAGCAAGCAAGCCGGCAAGCTTCATGCCAGGTTTCATCAGCAGGGTTCCCCGCAGGCGTGTTTAGCATGGGGAACCCTTGAAAATAGCAAGGGCCCCTTAAAATGGCATTAAACATGCCAATAGTAGGTGATTAGGGTCCTGACGACCAGTCCCGCCAGCGGCGGGCGGGACTGATTCGGGTCGCAGAGAAACGGCGGTCCGAAAGTCGGATGGGGCGGGGAATCAGGCGGGGGGAGGGTTCGCAACCCCCTATTTCCGCGATTTTCGGCCCCCGCCCGCCTGAAAACCCGCCCGACGGCTGGCAGAAAATCGGGGCCATAAAATCTAGTTTGAAGTTTTATAAAGGCTGAAACAATGAACAATTGTCCCCATATTCAGCCAGTTACCTTTAAATGCACACATCCCTTTTAAGTTTGAATGATGGGACAGATTTTCCGCAACCCCCTTTGGGCTTGCTCCCTGCACAAGGCCAAAGCTGCACGGGCACCTATGAATAATTATTCAAATGAGCTGACCGGGGAAAATTGGGGGCACTCAGCTCACTGTGCTCCTGGCTAGCTTTGTGCCAGCAACTAAGCAGGAAAGCTTCAATTTAGCCTGGAGTAGAAAATTGGCATTGTAATATAGAGAATCAAGATTGCGTTTTATAATTGTTAATAAAGTGAATTCTAGTAGCACCCTTGCATTAGCAGAAATGTACTCCTAATTACATCTGTGCAATGCAAGATAACCCTGCAGATAACATAGAGTTCCTAATCAATTCTGCCCTTTCCATCATTCTTGTGAATGTAAACCATACGTAGTTACAATGTACACTTTTCTTCCCTGTGATATATTGATACAATTTGCAACACAACATGGCTTACGTCATGCAACAATAATTAAATGTTTATTTGACATTCGGCACTCTTTGAGTGGTAGCTGTAAATTAACAAGCTCTCTAAACCACAAACTCCACAACAAAATAATTTTAATAAAACTCCATGGTTACTGATATTAGCCAGGAGCATGTCTATTCTAATTACACAGGTAGTGAAACAGTAACACTACAAGACAAAAATCACATGATATCTGCTTCCATTTCATAGGAGCTAACGGTGACAAAAGTGAAACATTTTTTGTCTATGATGTTTCATGGTATTGACTTCATTTTCTTAATGCCACATATGGAATTAAAAGCCAGGTACACTAGTAGAAAAATAGCCTGTCTTGTTTTGATACACTGGGGGCTAAAGTGGGCCACGTAGCGCCCGATTTTTAGGTGCTACACGGCTACATAAGGATTGAAAATGGGGTCCAAGATGCACACGCACACTTCCAATGGGAAGTATGCAGGGCACCATCTTGGTAAAGGGGTTCGTACGCGCTCTCCTAACAACCACCAGCAACATGCAGAGTAGCAAGATGATGATGCAAATCCATGTGCAATGCTGATTTGACACCAGCATTGCCATTTTAGAATTCCATATTCCAGCCAGCACCCTGTCTTAACCTTGCACAGCTTAACCTGCCAGCCTCAACTGCAGCCTCAATCAGGGAAAGGACAGCAATGCTTGTGGCTGCCAAGGTGACCATGGCTCTTAATCTTTATGTGTCTGGCTCTTTTCTTTCAGGATGCAGCTGGAGATATAAGCAACATCTCACAGTTTGCAGTGCATTGCTGTATCGGGGAGGTTACACGTGCACAGCAGGCCTACAATGAGAGCCATGCTGCCACAAGGAACATTATAGAACAGACCATTAGCATCCTCAAGTGATGCTTCCGCTGCCTGGACTGCTCTGGAGGAGCCCTGCAATATTCAGCTGAGCAGGTATCAGGATTTGTGGTAGTATGCTGCATGCTGCATAACCTGGCGATTATGAGTCAAAAAGAATGGGAGCGGGTCCCAAACCCGCTCCCAACCCGCCTCCAACCAATCTTCCCAGGAGTCGGGTCCCCGATTTGCGCAGGGACCTGACTCCTAGCAGTGGGAAGCGGATTATAGCCACTTAACTGCCTGTTAACAGGTAGTTAACAGGCAGTTAAGAGGCTTTTCCCAATTTTTCGACTGCTGCTGCGGGCTTCCTGACGTCGGGGAACCCCATCAGGATAAGTGAGGCATGCTGTGGGTGTGTTGGTGTATAGATGACTGCTGCAGAAGTGGTGTGAAGGATGCAATGTGACAATGGATAGTATCAGAGGTAAGGAAATGTTGGGAAAATCATTTTTAATGTGGTTAGATGTTTCTGCAGGTGACAAGCTGTGAAGTGTTTGTGTAGCCTCATCTCATCAGAAGTGACAGATGGCTTCTGCAATCTCAGCTGCAGCTGCCATCTGTTTTATCCTAAGGAGAGAGTCATTGGAGAGCCTAGATGCAAGGGCTCACCTTTGGACAGTGATTGTCAGTGTCAGCACCTCAATGCTGTCAAACACTGACAATTCATCTGTCAAACAAGTATGGTACATATGCCTTTAAGAAAACTGGCAGATGAAGCGTCATCAACTGACATCATCTGACACTGGCTTTCCCTTAATAGGGTGGGCTTAACAAGGCCAATCAGGGCAAAATAGCGTCTGTTCATCAGACGTCGCTGGGGGCGGGACTAGAACCAGGAAGGCAGCAGTCCCGCCCTCAACTCGTCTCAATAAGTAAAATCCAGCCCAGTGTATCTAGATCCTGGCCTTTCTTTGGGCTTTTCGCCAGACTCCAGCCCGAGTTGTAGTCTGGCAGAAAGGAAACATGTGAAATCCAAAAGGTAAAGTGATGTTCCAGTGCTCAGAGGGTTCAACAAAACCAGTTATGTGATAAATGCACCTTCAGCAACCAGTTTGACTTTCCCAGTGTATGTCAGATTCTTCAGCAATATTCCCAAAGAACTAAGTTACTAATTTGTTACATTTTAAAATATTTAAAGTGATAAACTAAATAATGAAGTGTTTATATATTGCCAGAACATGTTGCTGTGGCTCAGTGAATATGAATTGACTTTACAAATGGAAAATAGAAACTGACTGACAGACAAGGGATTAACTGCTACAACACCCATTAATAACAAGGAGAAGGCTTATTTGAACTGATACCTTATTTGTCAATGTCAGCGGACAAAATCAATAGCTGAACACAAGTCAGATTATGCACTGGTACAGCTCCCTAGACTGAAAGTGATGGTGCTCTCTCTCATTTGATTTTGGTGAATCTGTCAGCTCTCATATAGGGTAGTGATAGGTGTTCTCTGCTGCTCTGACTGGAGAATTAGACTGATTGTTCTATTTGAATGATGTGTTCTGTTAACCATTCACAGAGCAGCATTTACTGGATGGGGCCTCTGCTGGGTTGCAGGGGCGATGAGCGCAATCACTCAGGATAAAACTGAGGAGCAAGTGAAAGGTGGTGAAGATTTTAAGAAAAACTCTCAGACACTCATTGAATCTGTGACAAAAAGTCAACCAAATGTAGAATTGAAGCTGTAAAGATCCCAGAGTTTCTTTTGTTTATCTCTCAAATTCATGTTATGATCAATGTCTATTTCTGCTATTGCACGACCCCATCCGTGCACCCAGTTGGAGGCTCCTCTAGATACTGGCACTCTGCTTGGCTTAATAGCATTCTGATCATGCTGACCATTGGCAAATATCTGAATTCCTTATTACCTGTTCAAGTAGAAAGGGACCAGGTAAAGGAACTCTTTGGGGGTGAATTTCTGTGGGGATTCTCCCAGTGATCGCCATAACCTTTTCCGTACCTTTTCTATCAAAGTTCCGGCAGCTGAACGAGAGAACCCCCATGGAGATTCACCTCCTCTATGTTTGTCAGGCAACTCTATCAGCCGCCAAATTATAATTAAAAATTACAGTGAGCTCAGTGGGTGATGCACTGCTGAACCAGATTGGATCCCCGATCTGTGCTGACAGTTCCTCTCAACCAAGGTGTTGTTGGGTCTTTCTAATAGCCTCAGTCTTCCTGAACTGTGCAACAGTTCCCCATCCCAATTTTTAATGAGTAATTTTTACATAGGCCGGAATTTTCTGGAGGTGGGGGGCCTCCGAGGTGGGCAGGAAACCCAAGAGGCCGGGTCTCCCGCAGGCTCTGCCGACTTTAATGGCAGGGTCTGATTTGAATGAGAGTCCTCGGATTCCCGCCCGCAGCCAGCCAGATTGAGAGGCTGACTGGCTGCGGGCGGGTAGGCCTCATTTGCAGAGAGGGAGCAAGGAGTCAGTCCGGGGCAGGGATCGCGGCGGGGTGAGGGGGGGGTCGGGGAACGGCTGCCTCGGGGATTGCGGTGGGGAGAGCTCGGGGACCGACCAGAGGATCGGTGATTGACAGGGGGGAGGGTGGTTGGAGGATTGTCGGGGGGTCAGAGGATGGGGAGGGGGTCGGCTCAGAATCGGGGGATCAGGGATCGGCCGGGGTGGGGGAGAGAGAATAGTGGCTGGCCTTTGCATCATCGGTGGGTTGGGTGGGGGCCTCATTGTGGAGATCGGAGGCCTGGGGAGGCGATCGGAAGCCTCGTTGGGGGGTCTCCAATCGCGGGGGTGGGGGTGGGGGGATTTGTCTGGACCCTGGATGCAGGAGGTAGGTATAAAGCCATTTACCTCCTGGATGCAGCAGTTCCCGCCTTGGTTTAATTGCCAGTTTCACGAATTGCGTGAAACCCGTCCACAAGTAGTTAAATTCAAGATGGAGGTGAAAAATGAGGCTTCCAGCCTCATTATAATATTTAAATTAAGATAACCCCCCTGTTGTGTCCGTGTAAAATCAGACACAGACTGCAGGAGAACGGTACAACAGGTGTTTACTCAACGTGGCTCACACTGGAACTGATCTGTACAGATTACTACTCAGTGCTATATACAGGTGTGGTCACTGCTGGTACTGCAGTATACATGAGCTGTAAAAGATAGTTCCCCCCTTAAAGGTATATACATTACAATTCCTCCCCTTTTAGATTAACAGTACCATAACATTCATTTAACAATTAAATATCAAACTAATTACAATTAACACTTTTAACATGCAACATTAGCTGAAAATAGTCTATTTATATATTCAGTCTTTGGGGAGGCTTCCTGATCCTTTCTGGATAGCGCCTTTCCCGAGTGTCTTGCTCTTGGTGCGGAGGCGATTCTGGCCCCCTGTCGTCGGTTGGTTCATCAGCTTCCGATGCTACTGTTTCTGGGGTAGATGCGACCTGTACGTCGGGTTCATCACCAGGTACGTATGGGCGAGGCATGGGGTTGACTTGTTCCTGTGACTCTAGGATCTGGTCAGCATGGCGTCTCACGATGCTCTCCCCAACGTCCACTGTGTACATTAGTGGGCCCTGCCGTGTGCATATCATTCCTGGCTGCCATTTTTCTGTTCGGTAGTTGCGGGCCAAGACTAGTTGCCCTACATTGAAGCTCCTTGTTGGCTTCTCATGGATGTGCTGGAATTGCTTACTCTCAACATTTCCTCGTACGTTTGGTCTGAGCAAATCCAGGCGAGATCTTAACCATCGGTTAAAGAACATCATAGCCGGGGCCTGGTTGGTGACTGCATGTGTCGCATTCCGGTAGGCGAACAGGAAATTGTCCACCTTGTGCTGCAGCGGAATGTTGTCATTGTACATAGCCTTTATTGCCTTCTTAAAGGTTTGTACGAACCTCTCAGCCAATCCATTTGTGGCTGGATGTTACGGGGCGGATGTGTAATGCCATACCCCATTCCTTTTCAAGAACCTCCGGAACTCTCCGGACACAAACTGTGGTCTGTTGTCGGAGCAAATCTGTTCTGGCAAGCCATTCCTGGCAAAAATGGTCCGTAGGACTGCAATAGTTTTCTCCGTGGTGGTGGAGGACATTTTGATGACCTCAGGCCATTTCGAGTGCGCATCCACGACTATTAAAAACATTGAGTCCATGAATGGACCAGCAAAATCAATATGCACCCGTTGCCATGGAGATGAGGGCCACTCCCATGGGTGTAGAGGGGCCTGTGGTGGTGCATTTTGGACTTTCTGGCATCCTGAGCAGCTCTTGGTCAGGTCCTCGATTTGTTTATCGATTCCCGGCCACCACACATAAGCCCTGGCTAGGCTTTTCATTTTTACCCCTCCCAGATGACCCTCATGAAGCTCATTGAGCACTCTATCCCTTAACTTGGGTGGAATTACCACTCGGGATCCACACATCAAGGTCCCCCGGCACACTGACAGCTGTTCTCTCCTTGTCGAGAATGCTGGCAACAGTGAGTCACCATGTGCTGGCCATCCCTTCACCGTCAAATCATATACCCAAGACAGTGTCGGGTCATTTCGGGTTTCCTTTTCGATACAAGCGTTAGTTACCGGTAGGTATTCAACTATAGTCGAATGGAATATTTCGACAGGATCCACTGCTGGTGCTTCCTCCGCAGTAGGCAGTGGTAGGCGTGATAGCCCATCAGCATTTCCATGCTGTTTCGTGCCCTTATATTCAATCTCATAGTGGTGCGCCCCTAGAAAAAGTGACCATCTTTGTAGTCGTTGCGCAGTCATCACCGGAACGCCCTTCTTCGGATTAAAAATGGAGACAAGAGGCTGGTGATCAGTCAGCAAGGTGAATTTCTGCCCGTGCAGATAGTGATTGAACTTTTTCACTCCCCACACTAGGCTGAGGGCCTCCCTGCCAATCTGGGCGTAGTTACGCTCGGCTGAGGTTAGTGATCGTGACGCAAAGGCTATTGGCCTCTCTGAGCCGTCCGAGAATTTGTGCGACAGCACCGCTCCAATGCCGTAGGGTGACGCATCACATGCCAACTGAATTGGTAATGCCGGGTTGTAATGGGCCAATACCTCTTTCGATGTGATTAGTGTTTTGCTCTTCTGGAAAGCTCGTCTACATTCGTCACTCCACTTCCATGGAACCCCAGTTTGCAGTAGGGTGTTCAGTGGGTGTAGTATTGTAGACAAATTTGGCAAGAACTTATGGTAGTAGTTTACCAGCCCGAGGAACGACCTCAGTTGTGACACATTTTCCGGTGCTGGAGCCTTGACTACTGCCTCAATCTTCTCTGGGGACTTATGTAACCCCTCTTTATCGATAACGTGGCCACAATACGAGATCTGTTTTCTAAAAAACTCGCATTTGGGGCGGTTAGCTCGGAGCCCATATTCCTGCAATCTAATGAGCACCTGCTCCAGGTTGGCGAGGTGATCACTGTCATTTTCGCCCGTGACCAGAATGTCGTCCAAATAACACTGTGTCCCTGGGATCCCTTGCAGGACTTGTTCCATTGCCCTCTGCCAAATAGCTGGAGCTGATGCTACCCCGAACACCAGCCGGTTGTATTGGTAGAGACCTTTATGGGTGTTGATTGTGAGGTATTTTTTTGATGCTTCTTCTACCTCCATTTGCAGATACGCCTGGGCCAGATCAATCTTAGTGAAGCGTTTCCCTCCAGATAGCGAGGCGAAAATATCTTCAATCCGCGGAAGTGGATATTGTACGGTGTGAAGGATCGGGTTCACTGTTACCTTAAAGTCCCCACAGATGCGAACCTTCCTTGGTTCCCCAGGCGTGCTGCTCAATGACTTTTTCATCACAGGGACGATGGGTGTAGCCCACTCGCTCCAGTCTACCTTGGACAGTACACCTGAATGTTCCAGACTCTCCAGCTCTGATTCGACGGCTGGGCGGATCGCATAAGGTACCGGTCTGGCCTTAAAAAATTTTGGGCTTGCGTTTTCTTCAATTTTAATCGTCGCTGTCATGCCTTTTAGTGCTCTGCGTCCTTGCTGGAACACTTCTTTCACGTCAGTTAGGATCTTTGACAGTCGCCCAGGTGTGACGTCGTCATCCTTTTTGGCAGCCACAGTCAGTGCCTGTATGGAATGCCAATCCAGTTGTATTTTCTGGATCCATTCACGTCCCAGTAATGGTGGTCCTCCATCTTGCAATACATACAGGTCTAGTTTTGGTGTTTCCTTACCGTTATATATAACGGTCACCCTTATTTTTCCTTTGGGGTAGACTTTTTGCCCCGTGTATGTCTTCAAAATAATTTTTGTGTCTCTCAAGGGTATGTGTGAGAATAGCCGCTCGTAGTCCTGTTGGTTTATGACTGTTAGGGCTGATCCTGTGTCCAATTCTATCTTTACCTGGACTCCTGCTATCTTGAGAGTGACCCAAATGGTTTGGTGATCCTCCGTTGTGATCACATTATGTCGTTTCAGACAACTCAGTTCCCTGCTTTCGGAGTCGTTATCATTCTTTTGTTCATCTGAACTATTCTCCGTCATCTTATGTACCTTCTTGTACTTTTCTTTGGTAGGTTTCTTATTGCTGGTTTTCTTTCCCGACCTGCAGACTCGTGCTATGTGTCCTACTTTTCCACACCGTCTGCACACTTTGTCTTTGAACCAGCAATCATTCTGGCCGTGTGTTGTTCTGCCGCAGCGATAGCACTTCTCTGTTCTATATGACATTTCGTTTGTGCTATATTCTTGCGGTCTCTGTTGTATTTCTGCAGCGCCCCGTGCTGCTGCTTCATATGATACCGCAATGCTGAAAGCCTTTTCCAGCGTAAGGTCCTTTTCAGATAAAAGCCGTTTCTGGGTTCCTTCACTTTGAAGCCCACACACAAACTTGTCCCTTAAGGTATCTGCCAGTCCCGCTCCAAACTGGCAGTGTTTCGATAGTTTGCGCAGTTCTGTTAAATAATCAGCATTGCTTTCATCCTTATGCTGGTTCCGTTTGTGAAACTTGAATCTTCCTGCTATCAGCAGCGGTGTGGGGTTTAAATGTTCCTGTAGTATCGTTACTATGTCTTCAAAGCTCTTTTCCATTGGCTTCGTTGGGGTTACTAGATTTCGTAATAAACCATACGTCTTTGCACCCATTAAATTTAACAATACCGATGCTTTCTTGTCATCTGACACCTCATTTGCCTTGCAGTATACCTCTATTCATTCGACATATGTAGTCCAATCTTCGACTTCATTGTCAAATGCGGTGATACTGCCACTCTTCGGCATTTTGGGTGTGGTTTAAAATGGCGTCTCCCAATGGCTTAAAATGGCGTCTCCCACGCTTTCCTTCCTCCCCCGCTGCTGCCAACACCGCTCCCGGCGGTTCTCGTGGCAATGGCGGCGCCCTGTAGGTTTCGCGCGCTTCTCCTGCGCTGCTGCCAACGCCGCTCTCGGCGGTCCTCGTGGCAATTGCGGCACCTCGCGGGTTTCTGCGCGTCTCTCTCTCCCTCTCTCCGACGCTGCTTGGCCCCTGAACACTGGCTGCGCCCTGTGCGCTCTGCCCTCTCTCTCTCTCCCCCATCGACGCTGCTCGGCCCTTTGCTGTGCCGCTCGGTCGGGCTCTAGCCCGCCGCTGTCCGGGAAGGGTCTGCGCACTACCTGTTGCCAGCCCGTTTCACTGGACCACCTCGACTGGAAAGCCAAGCCTGGCTCTCGACAGCCTCCCCCGCAATTCTCGAGTCTCTGCTGGATGACTGGGCGGTTGCCCGTGGTCGACGCCCGAGTCTCTGGCCTTGACCTCCAATCCACTGATCTCCAGGAACGAATCCCCGGGAGGTGATGCAGAGTTGCAGGTAGGTTCGAACTTGCCTTGTCGCCAATGTTGTGTCTGTGTATAATAAGGCACAGACTGCAGGAGAACGGTACAACAGGTGTTTACTCAACGTGGCTCACACTGGAACTGATCTGTACAGATTACTACTCAGTGCTATATACAGGTGTGGTCACTGCTGGTACTGCAGTATACATGAGCTGTAAAAGATAGTTCCCCCCTTAAAGGTGTGGTTTGGCTGCCCGTTCCCTGTCCCACCTCCGACAGTACCAGAAGTGGGCGGATTGAAGGCGGGACCAGGTCGGGAATCCCATTTTTAACAATTTAACTGCCCCCATGCTCCAAACCTACCCGTTTTTTTTCGGGGAAAATTCTGGCCATAGACTGGAAGAAACAGAACAGCCAAAGTAATAAAGGCAATTAATTTCTAGAATGTATTCGGGACATTTAGGGCTAGATTTTCAGTATAGACAGTTTTGGGGCGCTAACCTTAGCGCCCGCCCGAAGTTAGCGCCCGCCCCAAAGTAGCGCCCCGTTGCCGGAAATTCAGTGGCTTCGCCCTAAGAGATTGGTGGAGCGCTAAAAGAGGCGTTCCACTCCTATCTTTAGGCGCTAAGCCGGCGGTCCAGAGGGATAGCGCCCAGGCGGGGCGCAGCGCGGGTGCGGTCATTTTTGGACTGACAGCAGACCCCGTGGCGCCGACCAGCTCTTAAAGGGGGAAGGGACGAATTGGTCTGCTGCCACGCCCTGCACACTGCAGCCTTGCAAAGAGGCCTCAACACTGCTGCTCAGCCCCAGGGAGTCATGGCAACGCCAGAGAAGGCCCGTCAGCATGCCCTGCGCTTCTCAGAGGGTGATCTGGACATAATGGTCACAGCTCTGGAGGTGAGGCGCAAGATCTTGTTCCCAGAGAGTGGGAGGAATCCAACCCACCACGACTACACCAAAGCCTGGAAGCAGATCGCCCAGAGGGTGACGTTCACCGGCGATGCCCCCAGGACCCACAAACAATGTCGTAAAAAATACAATGATCTGACCAGGATTGTGAAGGTGAGTAGCCTTTCCAGTCTTCTCCTCATTCTTGCATGTACACCTGACATGATGGGCAAAGGGAGCTGAAAGTCCTATTGGCCAGCCCTCAGCCAGCAGCATTGGGACAGTCATGAGCATCACATGGCCATTCGGCACTCTACACTTTGTCCAAGCTATTCCACCATGGGAGGCAGTGCACACTACATCAGGGCTTCACTCTGTCCACGCTATTCCACCATGGGAGGCAGTGCACACTACATCAGGGCTTCACTCTGTCCACGCTATTCCACCATGGGAGGCAGTGCACACTACATCAGGGCTTCACTCTGTCCACGCTATTCCACCATGGGAGGCAGTGCACACTACATCAGGGCTTCACTCTGTCCACGCTATTCCACCATGGGAGGCAGTGCACACTACATCAGGGCTTCACTCTGTCCACGCTATTCCACCATGGGAGGCAGTGCACACTACATCAGGGCTTCACTCTGTCCACGCTATTCCACCATGGGAGGCAGTGCACACTACATCAGGGCTTCACTCTGTCCACGCTATTCCACCATGGGAGGCAGTGCACACTACATCAGGGCTTCACTCTGTCCACGCTATTCCACCATGGGAGGCAGTGCACACTACATCAGGGCTTCACTGCGCACTTACAGCCCATCCTTTCTCTTGCAGGCTAAAGTAGCGTTTAATCGCCAGGCGCGTGCCAGGGGTGGCCGCGCCAAGCTGCAGAAGCTCACTCGGCTGGAGGAGCGCGTGTGTGTGCTCATGGGAGCCCGTGTGATTGTCCCCACAGCGTGCAGAGTATCCGACCCTCCACTGCCCGGCAATGGTAAGGACCTCGCCTTTTGGCCCTCTCGCGTCGCACTGGCCCATCCGAGCTACCTCCTTTGCCACTGTCCCACCAATGCGCTGAATGCCACCAGTCCTAACTCCCTCGCTGACGCCGTCTCCTCACTCTGAAGCTACTCTTGTGCATTCCTGCTTTCAGCTGGTGACGACCAGGACCCTGAAGCTGCCAGTGACAGCACCTCCGACCAGGAGGAGGAGGAGGAGCAAGCCGGACCTTCGGGGGAACAGTCACATCCCGCAGGAGAGGAGGAAATGCTTGACACCTCCTCACTGGACGAGTGCCTGGAGGAACTGTCGCAGGGCAATGCAGCTTCTGGGACCAGTGGCGTCCAGCCACCCAGGAGCCGTACGCGTGGCCCGCGGCCTTCCCCCAAAAGGGGGGAAGGATCAGAGGGGAGTGCTGCTGTTCGGCACACTCGCCGCCACCAACGCGGCAAGGGTCCCCTAGTTCGGCCCCCTCCTCCCCAGCGGGAGAGTCGCGACTCCAGTCCGGACACCTTCACCTTGGAGGAGGTGCGGAAGCTGGATAAGATGGCCGAGGATTCGGACCGGCGCCACACGGAGCTCATGAGCGTGGTGGGGCGCATGCCTGAGGCCATCGAGTCGCTGGCGACCAGTGTGCGCGAGTTCGGGGCAGCAACTGCCGCGAGTGGCCGCATGCTGACTGATGCCGTCAAGACCCTGGCGGCTGTGATGCGTGCGCACAGCAGGACCACAGGGGCACTCACTGCTGCCACACGCGCTGTCTCAGGCAGGCATCGCCAGGGCAGCCGCCGCGCTGGACCATCCCAGCAAGCCGCCCCTCGGCTGATTGTTGCGGATCCTGCAGTGCGGGCCCGGCCGAGTGCCACCGTGCCACAGCACCAGCCAGCGCATCCCAGACGCCAGCTGGCCCACATTGCGCCATCCGTCGCCGCCATTCCCCCACTGGGGCGTCAAGGGCAAGCGGCTGCAGCTGATGGTGGCCAGGCTCAGGTGCGCCACTCAGCAGACGGCCCCTCGAGGCCCAAACGCCGTGTAGGCCGCCCCCCAGCGGCATCTGGCGGAAGGGCATCTGAGCCTCAGGCGCCTTCCCCCAGCCTCGCAGCAGCCACTGGGCAGAGCTTGCGAAGGAGCAGCAGGCCGGGCAGGGGAGGCAAAAGGCTGGGCAAGGTCTCGCCCTCGCGGGCCACTCAGTAGAGGGTGTGGGCAGCTTTCCTTTTATATGGCAGTGGCCATCTTTATTTTGCCCATGGTTGTGTTGTTGGAGGGCTTATTTTTTGCGTTAGGCCGACGTTGAGGCCCGGTTTGAAGAAAGGTGGAGTGACTCCTCCCCAGTTTGTGGGAGTGAGTCGTTTGTTGGGCTTTTTGTGGGGCCCGTTTATTGTTTTTGGGGATTCATGTGGGAAGGGCTTTTCATTTTTGTGTAATAAAAAATTATCTTTATTCATGCAGTCTCCATGGTTGTTCTTCTTAGTGTTTGTTGGCTTCGCCGGCTGAGGGCTTGCGGAGCGGCTGCATTCATCTTCCCTCATGGCCCCTGGCCATTCCCTGACAGGGGGCTTAGAAGTACCGTGTAATAAGGTGGCGTCGTGCGGCCCTTGGCCCTGGTCGCTCCCTCCTGGGAACGTACTCCTGCTCCTCCTCCTCCTCCTCCTCATGCTCCTCCTGCTCCTCCTCCTGAGGTGCTGGTCCAATGTCAGGTGGCAGTGCCTGAGTCCTGCGGATAGCCAGGTTGTGTAGCATGCTGCAAACCACCACAAATTGGGAGACCCGGTCCGGCGAATACTGGAGAGCTCCTCCGGAGCGATCAAGGCAGCGGAACCGCTGCTTGAGGACCCCAATAGTTAGCTCGATGATGTTGCGGGTGGTTTGATGGCTCTCATTGTAGGCCTCTTCAGCAGCGGTCCTGGGCGCGCGGAGCGGGGTCATGAGCCAGGTGCACAAAGGATAGCCTTTGTCCCCGAGTAGCCATCCTCTTGGGGGAGGCTGTGCCTGGAACATGTCATGCACAGTACTCTGCCGCAGGATAAAGGCATCGTGGCTGCTGCCTGGGAAGCTGGCATTGACTGCCATGATGCGCTGCTTGTGGTCACAGACCAGCTGCACATTCAGAGAATGGTAGCCCTTCCTGTTGCGATACTGCTCGCCATGCTCCAGAGGGGCCCGCAAAGCCACATGCGTACAGTCAATGGCGCCCTGCACCAAGGGGAAGTCCCCGAGTCTGGAAAATCCCAATGCGCGCTGATGCTGGCTCTCCAGGGCCATGGGGAAGGAGATGAATTGGCTTCTCCTTCTGAACAGTGCTTCGGTCACCTGGCGGATGCAGCGATGCGCGCCGTACTGGGAGATGTTTGCTATGTCCCCAGCAGCGTATTGGAAGGAGCCGGTGGCATAGAAGTTCAATGCCACCGTCACCTTCACTTCCACCGACAGAGACGTCCTGCACCTGAGCTTTGGCCGCAGATCTCGGCGAAGCAGGTGGCAGATCTCTGCAATCACCTCCTTTCGGAATCGGAGCCTTTTAACACATCGCGCGGCACTCATGTTTAGGTAGGAGCGCTGCTGGCGGTATAGCCTGACTGGGTAAGGCCTACGTGGCCGACGCCTGTAGCCCCCTCTGCCTCTAGCCAGGGCTGCCCCTCTCACAATGCGTCTGCGAGCCCTACGGACATGGAGCTGCAGCTCCGCGTTGGCACCCCATGCAACCCCCATCAAATCCTGGCAAACACTCTAATTTCCAAAAGGCCACTTGCAGCGCTCTGGCCTGAGTCCAAAAATACCTGGCTCTTGCTGCTTGAAACCGGTTAGCTATCCTCCTTGTTGTGTCTCCAGAAATGCGTTGCACAAGAGTGTTTTCTGAAAAAAGGCTGGCCTTTATACTGGAGAGTACGTCCCCTTTAATTTGCGCCCCCCGGGGCCCGCGCTGGTTGTGTTGCGTTCCTTTTTCCAAAAGCTCCGGCCGCCAGCCGCACAATGGGGCGGTCCGACTGAAGTTTGGAATCGGGGCGCACAAAGGGCGTTGCACGAGGATGTGATGTCATTTTCTGCGCGCGCATCCGGGCGGGCGCTAAACTTTGCGCCGGCGCTAACGGGCAACTTAATTTGGGGCGGGGCGCAAACTGCGCTGCGCCCGGGCGCTACACGCATAGCGCCCGAAAAACACTTCTCTTAAGGCGCTAACTGCTGGCGCAAGCGACTGAAAATCTAGCCCAAAGTTTTCTAGAACAATGGCCCAGAATTTGTGGTTCAGATGACGGCAAACTGGCAGCACTCGCCATCATTCTGCCTTTGAAACTGACTGCAACTTCGGGAAATCCTGAAGTTGTGGTCTGTCATTCACAGCTCTGACACAGACTGTGCTGTTAAGAAAAAATTTAATTTTTTTTAAAGTTTATTCATCTTTATTTCAGGTTTGCCATTTCCCCATGTGAGATTCCCAATCTTTGTTTTGCTCTCTCTAACATTTTTAAAACGTTAGAATATTAAGAGCTTACTCACTTCCTTGTTTGCTGCCTGTGAGAATTCTCCATTTTAATTGGCTGGTCGAACAGCCTGTTGACGTCACAGCAGCTCGCACAAGGGGATCCCCATTAACTTCTGTTGATTTGAATTAAAGTCGGAAAACCCGAAGTTCTCAACACAGAGATCATGAGATCCTTGTGTGAAGCATACTTTGGGCCAGCAGCGAACCCCTTCGCTTTGCCGCTGCCTGCAAATTCCGGGCCAATATGTTTTAGAACTGCCAGGGGAACAGGCCATACTAGACTTATTGATGAGTAGCAAACCGGAATTAGTTAACAATCTGACAATAAGGGAATATCTTCCAAATAGTGGCCACAATACGAATGAATTTGATATTAAGTTTGAGAGGGAGAAGGGAGAATCACAAACCAAGGTTTTAATTTTAAGACTATAATGAAGAATAAGTAAACAGCAGACTAGTTAAATATAAATGTTAAACTAGTACATTGTATCCATTTTCACAGTGGAGGAAGAGAACAAAATATCAACAGTATAGGGGTTCTTAAAAATAGTTCAAGGGAAGGAACAGTGGATTTAATATAAGTAAAAAAAATGATAATGGTGAAAATAGTGGGACTTAAGGTAGACAAATCTCTAGACCTGATTGGCTCCCAACCCAGAGTATTAAATGAAATAGGTGAGGAAATTGCAGGTGCAATCATCAGAATATTCCAATGCTCTCTATATTCAGGAATTGTACCTTTGGATTGGAAAATTGCAAATGTCACTCCATTTTTTAAGAAAGAAGAGAGGGAGAAACTAGGCAACTGCAGACTAGTCAATTTAACATCAGTTGCGAGGAAGTTACTTGACAGAGTGACTGAGCACTTGGACAAGTCTGAATGGTAGGTTATGTCTGACTAATATAGTTGAATTGTTTGAGGAGGTCACTAACTTGGTGGATAGGGAAGTGGATAGGATGTTGTCTATATGGACTTCTAGAAGGCATTTGATAAGGTTCCTGAAATAAGCGGCACACTGGGAGTGCGCGCCGGAAGCCGGAGGCCTGAGGCTCACCCAAAATTGCCACCTTGGGTGTCATCAGCATATTGCCAATCTGGCATCCAGAGGCAGTCCGCCAGTTCCACAAGAATGAAGTTGGCTGGCTGCCTCCCTGGCAGTTGCCCATAGGTACTAAGCCAGCTCCCTCACATCATTGGGCTCAGTAGCTTCTCCAAGTTCCTTTCCCTGATTATGTCATTCATCCTTACTGTTCAAAGAAAGATTGAAAAGTGCACTGTGAGCCAGAATGTTACAAAAATCACCACAGCGGAATAAAAAGCGTGGGTGCATGTGGATAAATTGTGGGTTTGCCACTCTGCATTCTCATTCATCATGATAAACTATTTGGTTTTGACCCATAGGCTCATTTTGGAAAGACAATTTACAAATATTGGCAGTACCATAAAGACCAAACAATTAAAGCAACTCTTCTGATGATTTACAACTTGGAAATTGTTTGTTAGATCATAGTTTTATGACAAACATTTTTTATGGAGATTGCTTATCTTGTGCTAACCAGCTCTCCCCTCTCTTCAAGGCTGTAGGTAATAAATCAGACATTTCAAAAGGATTTACCCTTTTATTCCACAATGATGTGATTCTACATAGCCATTTTCAACTGTGTTTGAAAGCATTGTTCTACTCTTAGGTTTTTGACCTGCACTGGGAATGTTTTACAAAGATTATCCTGTCAGTTATATATATGCCAATCTAGAAAACTGACAAAAGCTGACACAGGCCCCCAAAAAGCTGACAACTCAAATAATAAGCAACAACTGAATGTAGCCCTAAATATATGTCTCTGATCGAGGCCACTGCTTTAGTTGACTGAAGAAGTTACATTCTGTTTAATTACATGTGTTTCCAGCATTTTCACCAGTGTTTTGGGATTACATTTCACAATTCAGGTGAAAACTGAAACCTAAAGGCTTTGTATATGATGTGAAAACAGATAGTTGTGCTGAAAAACATTCCAACCATCAGAATTTCAGGCTGGCAGTCAGCATTCTGGGATCCCAGTCAGCTTGCCAGCTTTTACTGGCAGAAATCAGTGTAACTAGGCCTCCCCTCTGCCCTTCCCCGCATGATCTACTTCTCCAGATTCTCATGGCAAATGCACCAGCTAGGACCCTCTCCTACTCTTCCCACAATTCCAAGCACTAATAACCTGGATCTTTATATAGGTGGAAAATCACAGGAGAGGGAATGCATCGGGGCAGAATACATAACAAGGAGAGATGTCAGAATTCATGCCAAGGGAAGGGGAGGTGGCAAAATACAAGGAAAGGGCAGGAGGCAGAATGCATGGCAAGGGGTTTGGGAGGGGAGGGGTCAATAGATGGCAATAAAAGAGGGGCAGAGAGGAAGGCAGTAAAAGCGGGGATTGGATGCCAGTGAAGGGCAAAGGGAGAGGGGGAAATTAACAGCAATGAAGGAGGAGGTAACTGGATAGTGTGGTGTATGTAACCGTTCCACCATTAAGAGAACTATTTTAAGAGATGCACTACTTTATCTTGGCTGCTGTATACTGTAATACCGGTGGTGACCACACCGGTATATAAGTGCTGTGTAATGATTTATTGGGCAGTTCAGCCTGACCTTCGACTAGTAAAGACCTGTTGAATTTATTCTTGTGGTCTGTGTGCAGTGATTCTTATTAACAATAACTAGAACACACAGACTTAACAGTGGCGACGATGACGATCTTACCCTGCGGCAGAGATATATCCAAGGCAGTTTAACGGGCGTCGAGAAGAGGCATCCGCCCTCATCATCCTGCTGAGAAAAGACTCGGGTCTGAAGAGCAAGGAAGAATCCTGACACGAAGCCTTCCATCAGCAACAGGCAGTGATCATCCCTTCTACCACGGTGGTGGGTAAGCCGATCAGCGACGAGCAGCAAGTCGGCCACGTTGGCTGTGAAGTAGGGGAGGGAAAAACGGAGGATATAAGGGCGGAGACTCGACCACGGCCGGGGAAAAGAGCCGGACAGAAGTCGGGGCCAGAGGCGCTGAGACTGGGGCAGCGTAAGGCACGGGAGCCGCGGTGAATGCAAACGCAGCCGGTGTAAAAGACCGGGCTGCAAGCGGGCTGGGAGACGCAACAGCGTCGAGAGAGAGCTCGACCGCGACCGGGGAAAAAGGCCAGGCAGCTACCGAGGCCGCGAGGCGCGGGAGAAAATTAAAAAAAAAAAAATTTAAACCGCGGAGAACTCAGCCGCAGCCGGGGGAAAGGATCGGACTGCAAGAGGGGCTGGGAGGCACGATTTGAGAACCGCTGGGGAGGGCGAATGCAGCAATACGGCAATCGCCATTACAGCCAGCGGGGGAGAAAGGCAAACGCGGGAAGCCGCCATTTTCGTAGGCGGGGGAAGAAGACAAGCGCGGGAAACCGCCATTTTGAAAAAAAAATAAAAGAAAAATTTCTTTTTCTTTCTCAAGAAGATTGCGAGGATGCCTAAGCGTGGTAACATCAACGATTTCGATGCCGATGTTGAAGATTGGGCCACGTATGTAGAACGCATAGAGATTTATTGTAAGGCAAATAAAATATCAGGTGAAGATAAAGCACTAACCTTACTAAACTCAATGGGTGCGAAGACATACGGGCTATTGAAGCATCTTCTATCACCAGCTAAACCGGCGGATCAGGCTTTCGCTAATATTGTTGCTGTCCTGAGAAATCATTTGAACCCCACACCACTGATGTTAGCGGAACGATTTAAATTTTATGCGAGAACGCAACTGAAAGAGGAAAGCAACGCGGAGTATTTAATTGAACTGCGTAAGCTAGCGAAATACTGTCAGTTTGGGGAAAGACTGACAGAGGCACTGAGAGACAAATTCGTGTGTGGATTGTCGAAAGAAGGAACACAAAAGCGGCTGCTTGAAGAGAATGATCTTACACTTGATAAGGCTGTCACTATTGCAGCATCGCACGAAGCCGCAGCGAGAGGCACTGCGGAAATGCAGCTGAAGGCAGCGGTACTCAGCGTAGATCAAATGGCTTTGGGTACAGCGAAATGTTATCGTTGTGGAAAGACAACACACGATCAGAACCAATGCTGGTTTAAAAATCAGGAATGTAGAAAATGTGGCAAGCTTGGTCACATAGCTAAAGTATGCCGGTCAGGAAAGAAGACCAGCAACAAAAAGTCACCGCAGGAAAAGTGCAGAAAGGTACATAAGGTGGCTGAGAAGAGTTCGGATGAACAGAATTCGGATTCAGACTCTAACAGCAAGGAACTGGGTAGTCTGAGAATTCACAATGTGAGTAAGGAAGCTGACCTACAAACTATCTGGGTCACACTTCAGATAGCAGGAGTCCAAGTGAAGATGGAATTGGACACCGGATCGGCGTTGACGGTCATGAATAAGCAAGATTACAAAAGGTTATTCACACATATTCCCCTACGGGATATGGAGATAGTATTGCAGACATACACGGGGCAAAGAGTATACCCCATCGGAAAGATAAAAGTCAAGGTGGTACACAAGGGCAAAGAATACCAAGGAATGGACTTATATGTACTACCTGAGGGAGGTCCACCACTTCTGGGATGGGAGTGGATCAGGAAAATAAATATGGACTGGCACTCCCTAAAAGCAATAACGGTAGATTCCGGAAAAAAAGATGTCAAACCTGAACGATTGTCCAGAATATTGGATGAGGCTAAAGAGGTGTTCCAACAGGGACTGGGAACACTGAGAGGAATTGCGGCAAAAATCAAGGTTGCAGAACATGCAAACCCAAAATTTTTCAAAGCCAGACCGGTACCTTATGCGATACGACCTGCTGTGGAAGCTGAGCTGGAAGGGCTAGAACGTTCAGGAGTACTGTCTAAGGTGGACTGGAGTGAGTGGGCCACGCCCATTGTTCCCGTCATGAAGCGTTCATCGAGTAACAAGCCAGGGGAACCGGGGAAGGTCCGCATCTGTGGAGACTTCAAGATCACGGTTAATCCGGTGCTTCACACGGTGCAATATCCGCTTCCGCGGATTGAGGATATCTTTGCTTCATTGTCTGGCGGGAAACACTTCACCAAGATAGACCTGGCGCAAGCGTACTTACAGATGGAAGTTGAGGAAGAGTCGCGCCAGTATCTCACAATCAACACGCACAGAGGCTTGTATCGATATAATAGACTGGTTTTTGGAGTGGCTTCGGCTCCAGCAATTTGGCAGAGGGCCATGGAGCAGGTATTACAGGGAATTCCAAGCACTCAATGTTACTTGGACGATATCCTGATTACAGGAGATGACGATGAGGAACACCTTGCAAATTTGAAACTGGTGCTCACCAGATTGAAGGAATATGGACTTCGAGTTAATCGCCAGAAATGTGAGTTCTTTCAGAAACGGATCTCATACTGTGGTCATGTCATTGATCAGGAGGGGCTGCACAAGTCACCTGACAAGATCGAAGCTGTTGTGAAGGCTCCCGCTCCGGAAAATGTATCCCAGTTGAGGTCGTTCCTAGGGTTGATTAACTATTACCATAAGTTTCTGCCAAATCTATTCACGGTGCTGCACCCGCTGAACGCTCTTTTGCAGAAAGAAGTACCATGGAAGTGGAGCGAGGACTGTAAGAAGGCCTTTCGCAAAAGCAAGGCATTGATCACCTCAGAGGAAGTGTTGGCTCACTTCAACCCAACGCTACCTATTCGTTTAGCTTGTGATGCTTCTCCTTATGGTATTGGAGCAGTACTCTCACACAAGTTGCCAAATGGCTCGGAAAGGCCAGTCACATTTGCATCCAGATCATTGACCTCGGCTGAGTGCAACTATGCTCAGATAGATAGGGAGGCTCTCAGCCTTGTGTGGGGAGTAAAGAAGTTTAATCATTACCTGCAGGGCCAGAAGTTTACACTGCTGACAGACCACCAGCCGTTGGTATCCATTTTTAACCCTAAGAAGGGTGTTTCGGTGATGCCAGCACAGAGGCTCCAGAGATGGTCCCTTTTCCTAGGGGCACATCAATATCAGATAGAATTCAAAGGTACAAAGCAGCATGGTAATGCTGATGGGCTGTCGCGCCTGCCACTACCTACTGAGGAGGAGGCACCGACGGTTGACCCGGTGGAGTTATTTCACTCGACCATCATCGAATGTTTACCTGTCACCAATGCAAATATTGAAAGGGAGACTAGGAATGACCCGACACTGTCCCGGGTCTACGAATTGACAGTGAAGGGATGGCCAGCCCATGGTGATCCACTGTTACCGGCATTCTCAGCAAGACGAGAACAGCTGTCCATCTGTCAGGGAACATTGATGTATGGAACAAGGGTGATTATCCCTCCTGAGTTAAGAGAGAGAGTTCTAAAAGAACTACATGAAGGTCATCTGGGGGGAGTCAAGATGAAAAGCCTTGCTAGGGCTTATGTGTGGTGGCCGGGTATCGACCAACAGATAGAGGATCTGACGAAAAGCTGCTCAGGGTGCCAAAAAGTCCAAAATGCACCTCCAATTGCACCGCTGCATCCATGGGAATGGCCTTCAACCCCATGGCAACGTGTACATATTGACTTTGCTGGTCCATTCATGGACTCCATGTTTTTAATTGCGGTGGACGCACATTCTAAATGGCCAGAAGTGATTAAAATGACTACCACTACCTCGGAGAAGACGATCGCGGTGCTAAGAACGATATTTGCAAGAAATGGATTGCCAGAGCAAATATGTTCAGACAACGGACCACAGTTCGTGTCAGAGGAATTCCAGAAATTCCTGAAGAAGAATGGGGTGAAACATTATACCTCTGCCCCATATCATCCAGCTACGAATGGGCTGGCTGAGAGGTTTGTACAGACGTTCAAAAAGGCAATAAAGGCCATGAGCGAAGATCAGATTCCACTGCAACACAAGGTGGACAATTTCCTACTGGCATATCGAAACGCCACCCATGCAACAACAAACCAAAGTCCTGCCATGATGTTCTATAACAGGAGGTTGTGGTCCAGGTTGGACTTGTTAAAACCAAATGTGCGGAGGGAAGTCGAAAACAAACAGTTCCAGCATATCAATAACAAGCCCACTCGGAGTTTTGAAATAGGACAACCGGTGTTAGCCAGGGACTATAAAAACGAGAAATGGCAATCTGGAACAATTCGGGCCAGACAAGGACCCCTGATGTACATGGTAGATGTTGGTGAAAACGTAATGCGACGTCATGCTGACCAACTGGTGGGATCGAGAACAAAGGTCGAGCCCATGGTTACGACAGAGACAACCGTGGAGGAAGTTAGTGAACCTGAAATATCTACCTCAGAAGTGAATATACCTGATGATGATGTCCTATCCATAGGGGATCAACTAGATGAGTCACCCCAGCAACGAGAACCAGAGACCCCTGAAAGGCGTTATCCGTCTCGGATCAGGAGGCCTCCTCAGAGACTGAACCTGTGAACTGTTTTTACATGAAGTTGTGTATATATGTTATTATGTTATGTTAAATGGGGAATATATACTGTTAAGCTAAAAAGGGAGGATTGTGGTGTATGTAACCGTTCCACCTTTAAGAGAACTATTTTAAGAGATGCACTACTTTATCTTGGCTGCTGTATACTGTAATACTGGTGGTGACCACACCGGTATATAAGTGCTGTATAATGATTTATTGGGCAGTTCAGCCTGACCTTCGACTAGTAAAGACCTGTTGAATTTATTCTTGTGGTCTGTGTGCAGTGATTCTTATTAACAATAACTAGAACACACAGACTTAACAGATAGTATCAGAGGGAAACAGGAAATAGATGGTAACAAAGGGCGAGGGTAAGGGGCAGAAGCTGGAAAGAATGATTTGCAGCAGGGAGTGGGGAGGTGCAGGAAGCAAAGCTTTGGGTGGAGGAAGGAAGGACAGTGTCCACATTAATTAATTAAATGTCCACATAACATTTCATTGTGCAGTACACACATCTGCTGCATATATGACAAATAAAATTGAATTGAATTGAATTGTAGTGGGAACAGAAAGTGCCGGCATGAACTGGGGAGAGGGCAGAGAAGAGCACCAGCTTGAATGGGGAGAATGGAAGGAGAGAATTGGCTAAACTAGATTGAAGAGGAGAAGAGCAGCAAGTTGAATTTACAAAGGAGAGAGTAAAGCGTGGGAGGGCTGGAGGAGAAGAGTTTGTCTCTCGGCTGCCCACAGAGAACAAGGAAAATCAGAAGGGGCTGGGGTTCTTGCAGATCACTGTCATGCACCACATCAGCAAGCTAAGTGCAAGTGGCCTGGGAGTGCCTGGTCCATAACTCTCAACTGTCCCTGCCACAGACGTGCATGACAGAAGGGAGGGCGAAGAACTTATGAGGGGAGAAAAGCATAGGGAGAGTAATTCAGCCTCTCTAAAAAAGTTAACGTTTTAGTGGCTGTCATGAAAAAAATCATTTCATTTTTTAGGATTAATTTTCTTGCTTACTATTTCTTGAATCAACGTTATGCTGCAGTAAAGCCTTGTTATTGTCAGATCTTATTTACTCCTGGCAGGACTGAAGTATTGAAATACTGAAAATGACAATGAAAGAGCTCCCCTCCAATCCAATTTCAAATCTCCTGAACCCATAGTAATATATAGCTAGGTTGTTAATTCACTCCTGCCTCATTCAGACCCATCAGCCAACCAGGTTACAAAATGTATCAATGTGGCAGGATTTCAAAAAATATTCGATGAATCCACAAAGGACAGCAACATTATCAGTGCAGCAAGCTGAACAATGCTGCACTTGAACCTTCTCTGACTATTTTCCACAGGGACATATTCGTCTGTCTGTCAATAACATTTAAAGCTCTGTAGTTTTTAAAAAATCATGTGATGAGAAAAGAGTCTGTCAGAGACTAAAAAGAACAGTCCTCAGTTGACTAAAGGAGCCTTGAGGATTCTCTAAGGATTTTGAGGAACATGTGCTGTGGTGACAGGAATCTTTTTAGGACATTCCAAGCAGAATTACAATAATGGAGAAACTAAAGAACAAGGGGGAAAAATTGGGTTGCTTTGCGCCTCCCGTTAGCGCCCCAGGGGGAGTGGTAACGAGGCGCAAATCACCTACTGCCTCGGCACGGCGCCGCTAACGCCTCCCGCGAAATTCAGTGAGAAGTTAGCGGCGGCTGTAGCCGGTAGCGCCCCGTGGCACTGCACCCCCGACGATGATGTTATCCCCGTGTGCAGCGCCCCACTCGCGCCCCGGCCGCAAACTTCCGTCGCGCCCCATGACCTATGTCCGACAGGGTCAGGGTGGCGTTTTTGCGGCCGTGGTGGCGCTAATTAAAGGGCAGGTGCCGGGCAGCCATTTTTTTTGGGCCATCTGCCAGCACCTGCCCCCTTTCGCCTTCTCATGCTGGGTGCCGGCCGCGATCGGTCAGCCCAGCACTCCTCTTGAGTGCCGGGCTGTTTTCCCAGCACCCCACTCCCTGGTGGTCCAGCAGGGCCCCGGTGTGCACTGCACTAGGCTCCTCCCCTTTAATCAGGGGAGGGAGGCCTGTAATACCGCGGCACTACGTGCTGACTCGTGTGGCGCTGGTGCACGTAGCACCTCGATATTGAATGGTAGCGCCCCAGGAAGGAGGGGGAGCGCTTCCAGTAACGCCCTGCCTCCTGTTTGAGGCGCTACCACTCAATTTACGGCGTGGGGGCGCTAACATTTTCGGGCGCTAAAACTAGCACCTTGGCGAAGTTAGCTCTCCAAAGGGGGTGCGACCGAATTTTTCCTCCAAAATGTTTTTTACTTACATATCAATGCAACAGAAAACACTAGGAAATTCTGGGCCAATTTTATTGATAATGCATTTATTCTAGGAGTCATCATTTCCATAAGAACATAAGAATTAGGAGCAAGAGTAGGCCATACGGCCACTCGAGCCTGCTCCACCATTCAATAAAATCAAAGCTGATCTTCTATGCAAACTCCAATTTCCCACCCGATCCCCATATCCCTTGTTTCCCACAGTGTCCAAAAATAGTGGCCTAGAAATTCGTGACCACCACAAAAGCTGCCGGTGCCACCACGGCTGTGGGTTAACAGCCGCTGAAAATGGTAGCGCTGGCAGGACCAAAAAATTGGCGCTGGGGACTAATTAACATTAGCCCAGCACTAAACTCAGTGTGCAATGCCATCCTGGTGGGGTTCATCACAGCAGGAGGCCCCAATGTAGTGTGGCTGTAGTGTCATTGCAGCAAGAACAGCCGGCTCTGAAAGCGAGGCTGTCATTTCAGAAAGCAGGGTTGGTCTCTTAAAGGGAAACTGCCTTCTGAAATTAAAAAAATAAAAATCATGTAAAAATAGCCAATTTTTAGCATTTACAGCTCATCTGCCTTCAGAAAAATAATTATCATTAAAAAGAATTACCAAATGGGAGTCTTCAGCTCTTAAGGCTGAATTCCCTTCTGCACATAAAAAAATGGGAAAGGTGCTTCAGCACTAACACAAATGGCTCAGCAGGCCAGGGAAGGGACACCCAGGGTCTCGCACACAGCACTACAGCTTTGTGCAGGGGGGTCAACACTGCAAGAGAGGTCTTCTACCCACAGGGGCCAGGAGGCCCTCCAGAAGAAACGATGTGGGGCCAGATCACTGAGGCCATCACTGCCAGCTGCGCATCCCCACATTCTCGCTCCAGTGCCCAAAGAAGCTTCATGACCTCAGACCAGTGGTTAAGGTCAGTGAATGCATCTTCAAAAGCCATCTCCTACTAACTGATCACTAGCCTCACTCACTTCTCAATGCACAACTCTCCCCCACAATCACACACCTACCAACAATCTGTACGAAACACGAGGCACGCCTCCCATTCCTAGCTTCACCTCACCCCCTTGGAGGAGGCGATGCTGGCCATTCTTGGCAGGGGCATAGCTGAGCCCTTGGCTAGTGGTGGGGCTGAAAGAATACAAGATGATGGTATCCTCAAATATTATCCTCCTTATCGCATGTACCTCTTGTTTTCCCGCCCTCCCCTCACAACTCCACCCTTGTGCCTTCCTCATTTCACCCACCCAAGAAATGCAGGCTGCCCAGCCAGTGGGTGATCAAAATGGCGGAGAGGAGAGTGAAGAACAAGACACACCATCACTCGATTTGACACTCCCAGCCACCAGCTCCTCAAGGTCGACCAGCAAGGCCACTTGCAGTGTCCCCCACTGAAAGTCAGCAGCCTTCCACCAGCCATGCTGCAGCCACTGAGGTAGCACTGTGTGACACCACTAGGATAGGCAAAGACACACAAAAGACAGTCACTAAGAGAATGCATAAGGGTGATGAGTTGATTTCTTGATGTCATATTGGATGGATAGATGTATAAAGTTGGATTGGAAAGTTTGCTTTGTGGTGGCTTTTATTTTAGCATTGTGGCCAAGAGGGCGCTGTGATGGTCAGTAACAGAGGGAAAGAAAGGTGTGGGACAAATGTTGAAAGGAGAATTGGGGTTATGGTCACTAGTACCACAGGCGGATGATTCCATCCTGGCTATCCCGGCCACAGAGTTACATCTTTCCTTCTGCTTCCTCCTTTTCTGCGTCTTCCTCTTCCCTCTGCGAGCAGATGCTGTAAATCTGAAATAAAAGAAAGACTTGCATTTATATAGCGCCTTACATGACCACCGGACGTCTCAAATCGCTTTACAGCCAATGAAGTACTTTTTAAAGTGTAGTCACTGTTGCAATGAAGGAAACACAGCAGCCAATTTGCGCACAGCAAGGTCCCACAAACAGCAATGTGATAATGACCAGATAATCTGCTTTTGTTATATTGATTGAGGGATAAATATTGGCCAGGACACTGGGGATAACTCCCCTGCTCTTCTTCAAAATAGTGCCATGGCATCTTTTACGCCCACCTGAGAGTGCAGACGGGACCTCGGTTTAATGTCTCATCCAAAAGACAGCACAGCTGACAGTGCAACACTCCCTCAGCATTGCACTGGAGTGTCAGCCTAGCTTTTTGTGCTCAAGTGGAGTAGGACTTGAACCCACAACCTTCTAACCTCAGAAGCGAGAGTGCTACCCACTCAGCCATAGCTGACACACTAAAAGCATAAAATGCCAGAAATACTCATTATGTCAGGCAGTATCCCTCATCTAAGTCATTGATATAGATTGTAAATAGCTTAGGTTCAAGCACTGATCCTTGTGGTACCCCACTAATTACAGCCTGCCAACCTGCTGAGAGACCTTCTCTTCCCCCCCCACCCCCCTCCTCCCTCTTCTAGCAGCTTGTCCTGCTTTGCGTGGCCTCTGCTCATTCTTCCTGTTCTACTCAATGACAAGAGGAAGGCCTACTAGGCCACCCATGTCTGGAAGCAACTGATTTGTGCACAAGCCTTTAAGTCACCAAAAAAGTACTTCAGCACCTGCCACGGCACTCCCTGTACACTATTGAAACTTTTAATAAGTGTGGAAAAACACCAAAAATGCATAGAATTTCAGCAACAGCCAGAAGAAATAATCCAGCAACTAACCTGTAAGTAGTTGATGATCCCTTTGAAAAGAGCTCGTGGGGGGTTCTTCATGCCGTTGAACGTGTGTTCAGCTGTGGAAGGTTAACAGACGGCATAGACTGGAGTGTGGAGCTCTAAAATGGCAGCACTGGCGTCAAATTAGCATTGCATGCTGATTGACATCATGATCTGTTTGCTCTGCCGACATTAGGTACATGCGTGCAAACACCTTTATAAAGATAGCATCCGCCACACTTCCTGTTGGAAGTGTGCGCGCGCCGTGAACACCATTTTTGAAGCTTAAGGGGCCTCGTAGCACCCAATTTCACCCCGAGGTTTGTGAATCTTTGGCTCAAAATTGTCTGTAAAATAGCGAATCTTAATGGTTAAAGCCTGCGACCTCTATTGCAGCAGTATGCATATTCATGAGAGATGCTCCCACTGTGTCCAAGGCCTGTGGCACTCAAGTTTAGTGTGTGCTCTGGAGGGCATAACATGCTATAAACATTGTGGTAGCAGTGAATAGTTTGAGGGAAGATTAGGCTTCATAATTCCCATGTCTTGCAAGTAAAAGAAAATATTGAGATATTGAAAGTACCTAGATCCCTGACAGTGTCTTGTAGCTATACAGTTTTAAGCTTCACCTGGACAAGCCTCACCCTGCTAGGTCGAGATCTGCAATCTTTTAACATAAGGTCACAATGATTTGGGATTCAGAGTTGACACGCTCTGGAATTTCCTTCCATGCCTACAGCTCCAGGGTGAGGGGTGGCCATCCATTCTATGCATTTTCTTTTTGTGAAGCATGAAAGGACTCAGTGCTCAAATACTTTCTTTGATCTGTTGCGATTGGTTCTAACCACAATTTCTCACCTACAATGATGAGATTTTGTACTGTTTGCCTGCCACAGAAGATGTATCTGGTTATATAAATTGACACTATTTCAATGCCAGGAACATGAAGTATGTAGGCAAAGCTTAGTCACACTCAGAAGGATTCTATTTACACAAGATGCATTGGTGCTAAAAGCAATTTATAGCATGAAGGTGTTAAAAACCCATTTGTTCATGTGGTGTGTGAGGAGTTTAGCGACATCACATGAATGCTTAAACTGAAATCTCATTCAGTTATGCTGTTGCAGTGCCATGTTTTTCTGGAGTGCAGGAGACAAGGGTGCTGGGAGTTTAAGGAGGGAGTGATCAGGGGCACTGGTGACATTGCGAAGTAAAGACCATTTGTAACCTCACCAGGGTTAGGGGTCCTTCACTTGTATCTTTACTTGATTTCCAGCAACAGCAACAACAACTTGCATTTATATGGTGTCTTTAATGTAGGAAAACATCCTTTACTGTACGTGCCAACAATGAAGTCATAACATATTTACTTGCAGGGGAATGAGGATACCACTGTGGTAAGGCCAGAGGGAGATGGGTGTGGCCAGGGAGCACGGGAGGGGTGGGAGGGTTGTAGGCGGAGGGCTGAATGTTGGATAAAGGCTTGAAGATGACGGAAAGAGGATGAACTAAAGCAAAAAAAAAATTTAAATGAAAGAAATTAAGGTTAACTTCACATTACATAAAACAAAATGGTGGTTGGAGCTGAACAAATCATGCTACAGTGGTGAGAGGTGTTGCTATGTTACTGATTAAAAGTAACAGCAGCAGGAGCTACTGCTACATTTTAAGCATTACCTCCAGGCATTACCAAAGACTACAAAAGCATTACTAAATTGTGGCAAAAAGAAATAGACATGACAGACAGGAAGTCTCAGGAATTTTAATATGAATAGTTTATAGGTGAGAGGAGATATTTTGTATTATTCCACGGGGGGAGGGAGTGAGGGAAAATGTAGCTCAATTTAGCATCTTAACCCCCTACAGTTGTCCAAAGGATGTAATTTTAAATAATTGTTCATATTACTCCTGCTTTTAATGCTTTGAGGATTAAACTCCACAAATTCCGTTCCCTAACCACTGAATCCATCCGTCTCCCTGGCCACTGTGTGAGGCTGAACCAGACCATTCGCAACCTTGGCATCCTTTTGACTCTGAGCTGAGCTTCCGACCCCATATCCGCTCCATCACCAAGACCGCCTACTTCCACCTCTATAACATCGCCCGTTTCTGCCCCGTCTCAGCTTTTCTGCTGCTGAAACCTTCATCCATGCCTTTGTTAGATTTCAATATTCCGAAGCTCTCTTGGCCGGCCTCCCACCTTGCATCCTCCGTAAACTTGAACTCATCCAAAACTCTGTTGCCCGTGTCCTAACTCACACCAAGTCCCATTCACCCATAACCCCCGTGCTCACTGACCTACAATGGCTCCCAGTCCAGCAATGCCTCGACTTAAAAATCCTCACCCTTGTTTTAAAATCCCTCCCTATCTCTGTAACCTCCTCCAGCCCTACAACCCTACGAGATCTCTGTACTCCTCCAATTCTGGCCTCTTGTGCATCCCCGATTTTAATCATTCCACCTTTGGCGGCCGTGCCTTCAGCTGCCTAGGCCCTAAGCTCTGGAATTCCCTCCCTAAACCTCTACGCCTCTCAACTGCTCACTTCTGCTTTAAGACACTCCTTAAAACCTACCTCTTCCTGCCCTAATATCTCCTTATGTGGCTCGGTGTCAAAGTTTGTTTGATAAGTGCTCCTGTGAAGTGTCTTGGGATGTTTGACTATGGACTAGACAGACTAGATGCAGGAAGGATGTTCCCGATGGTCGGGGAGTCCAGAACCAGGGGTCACAGTCTAAGGATAAGGGGTAAGCCATTTAGGACTGAGATGAGGAGGATTTCTTCACCCAGAGAGTGGTGAACCTGTGGAATTCTCTACCACACAAGGCAGTAGAGGCCAATACATTAAATATATTCAAGAAGGAGTTGGATATATTTCTTAAGGCTAAAGGGATCAAGGGGTATGGGGAGAAAGCAGGGACCAGGTACTGAATTTGGGTGATCAGCCATGATCGCATTGAATGGTGGAGCAGGCTCGAGGGGCCGAATGGCCTACTCCTGCTCCTATCTTCTATGTTTCTATGTTTCTATGTTAAAGGCGCTATATTAATACAAGTTGTTGATACTGTTGTTGATTGCAGTTGCATTTCTGCACTATATTTGAAACAGGTTAGTGCTGCTATTAAAGAGAGAGAGAGGAATCTGGCACCTGTGTATTAAACGGTATTTGATAAAACCATAAACAGCCTTTTCGTACCCTAAAGCCTCAAGATATATTTTAGATTTCCACTTGACTCTGGCAGCACAACAGATTGCCTGGATCACGCTGTGTGAGGTAATGTTACTGTACAGCTATGGCTGATGATTGTCACATGTTACCACTGCTGGAATGCAACATTGAAAGTAAATACTACTAATAGCATTCTCAATGGCATGGGGCGACTTTAACCTTACCGGCCCGGTGGACACCGGAAGTATAGGCAATTAAAATAACCTGAGCTACTTACCCACCCTGAATCCGCCAGGGTCTTGCTGTCTGCTATTTTAACTTGCTCTTCTGAGCAGTCAGCAAGGACGCCTGCTCAGAGACCACAGGGTCCATCCTTACCTATGCATGTCGGGTCCCAATGACATTGACCTGACTGCAATTTTAACTCGGGTGTGAGCGGGGAAGCCACTGCAGCTTCTCTGCCAGACAACCTGGGACGGAAGAGGCCGAGAAAGGTTAAGTGTTTATCTTTCCTTTGTGGGGTCAGGAGGAGCAGTTTTTTTTTTACCAAAATGTAGCACCTCACATTACTGGCATTGAATTCTATCTGCAACTTGTTGCCCATTCAACCATTTTATCAATATCCACTTGCATCTCACGTTTAAGCAATTCAGGATTTACCTCCACCCTAATATCCTTCTTTTTTGTAAACACTGAAACAAAGTTCTCTTCTTAGGCAGTCCCTCGGAACTGAGGATGACTTGCTTCCACATTAAAAATGAGTTCGTAGGTGACTGATTAGTCCAATGCAGGACCTACAGTCTCTGTCACAGGTGGGGCAGACGGTGGTTGAAGGGGCGGGTGGGTGGGGTGCTTGGGTTGATGTGCGCTCCTTGCACTGCCTGCACTTGGCTTCCGCTTGCTCCCGGCGAAGAGACTCGAGGTGTTCGGCGCTTTCCCGGATTCTTCTCCTCCACTTTGTGCGGTCTTGGGCCAGGGATTCCCAGGTGTCGGTGGGGATGTTACACTTTTTCAAGGAGGCTTTGAGGGTGTCCTTGAAGTGTTTCTTCTGCCCACCTAGGGCTCTCTTGCCATGCCGGAGCTCCGAGTGGAGCGCTTGTTTTGGGAGTCTCGTATTGGGCATGCGGACAATGTGACCCATCCATCGGAGCTGATCGAGCATGGTCAAAGCTTCGATGCTGGGGATGTTGGCCTGAGCAAGAACACTGACGTTGGTGCACCTATCCTGCCAATGGATTTGCAGGATCTTGCGGAGGCAGCGTTGGTGGTACCTCTCCAGTGCTTTGAGGTGCCTGCTGTACATGGTCCATGTCTCTGAGGCATACAGCAGGGCGGGTATCACTGCTGCTCTGTAGACCATGAGCTTAGTGCCGGGTTTGAGGTCCTGGTCTTCAAACACTCTCTTCCTCAGGCGACCGAAGGCTGCACTGGCACACTGAAGGTGGTGTTGGACTTCGTCGTCAACGTCTGCCCTTGTTGACAGTAGGCTCCCGAGGTATGGAAAGTGGTCCACGTTGTCCAAGGCCTTGTCGTGGATTTTGATAATCGGAGGGCAGTACTGTGTGGCGGGGGCAGGTTGGTAGAGGACCTTTGTCTTACGGATGTTTAGTGTAAGGCCCATTCTCTCGTACGCTTTGGTGAAGGTGTTTACGATGGTTTGGAGTTCGACCTCCGAGTGAGCGCAGACACAAGTGTCGTCTGCATACTGTAATTCGACGACAGAGGATGGGACGACCTTGGATCTGGACTGGAGGCAACGGAGGTTGAACAGTTTCCCGTTTGTTCTGTAAATTAGCTCCACTCCTGTGGGGAGCTTACTGAGGGTGAGATGGAGCATTGCAGCAAGGAAGATCGAGAAAAGCGTTGGTGCGATGACACAGCCTTGCTTGACCCTGGTTCGTATGTGAATTGGGTCTGTGGTGGAACCGTTGGGCAGGATCACGGCTTGCATGTTGTCGTGAAGTAGGTGGAGGATAGTGACAAACTTTTGAGGGCAGCCGAATTTGAGGAGGACACTCCATAATCCCTCATGGTTGATAGTGTCGAAGGCCCTTTGTGAGATTAAAGAAGGCCATGTACAGCGGTTGGTGCTGTTCCCTGCATTTCTCTTGTAATTGACATTGTAATAAAGTGCTTGTTAAGTAGCCCGTCAATTTCCATTTATCCTCTACTAACTCATTATCCTCTCCTCTCAGGGGTGCCACCTTACATTTAAACTTAATGGGCTAGATTTTCAGTATAGACAGTTTTGGGGCGCTAACCTTAGCGCCCGCCCGAAGTTAGCGCCCGCCCCAAAGTAGCGCCCCGTTGCCGGAAATTCAGTGGCTTCGCCCTAAGAGGTTGGTGGAGCGCTAAAAGAGGCGTTCCACTACTATCTTTAGGCGCTAAGCCGGCGGTGCAGAGCGCAACACCCGAGCTCGGGCGCAGCGCACGGCAGACACTCTGGTGCCAGTGAGCTCTTAAAGGGGAAGGGTGCATGTGTTTTTTTCAAAGGCAGAGTCTGGAGGAGGATGAGGATGAGGATGAGGATAAGGATGAGGAGGATGAGGAGGAGGAGGAGGAGGAGGAGGAGGAGGAGGTGGTGGTGGTGGTGGCCGGAACCATAAATACACCGTTCACAACAACACACTGGATCCTTCCACACAACACATGCAGACTGCCGTTTATAGTGCAGGAGGAGCGCCCTTTAATTTGCGCTCCCCAGGGTGTGTTGCGTTCCATTTTACAAACGCTCTGGACGCCAGCCGCACAATGGGGCGGTCCGACTGAAGTTTGGATTCGGGGCGGCCAAAGGGCGTTGCACGAGGATGTGACGTCATTTTCTGCGCGCGCATCCGGGCGGCCGCTAAACTTTGCGCCGGCGCTAACGGGCAACTTAATTTGGGGCGGGGCGCAAACTGCGCTGCGCCCGGGCGCTACACGCATAGCGCCCGAAAATCACTTCTCTTAAGGCGCTAACTGCTGGCGCAAGCAACTGAAAATCTAGCCCATAGCACCTCTCTTTTTGCTGATATATTTGTCGAATATACCCTCTCAAATTTTAGTTTGTTCCTGGCTCATCTCTAGCCTTTCTAAAAGCTGCTCTATTCCAATCTGGCCCAAGTTGTTTTTGTACTAACTTTTTCCCCTATCTACTTGGATCTTAAACCTTATCATATTATAGTCACTACGCCCGAGGTGCTCACTCACATGTAGCTCATCCACCTGGTCTACCACGTTCAACCCCGACCCCTCATGATCACCGCCCCCTCCTGCGATCACCCCCCAAACCCCCAGCCACACTCTACCCACGCTGCCTCCCCCGCCCCCCCACCCCCCACCCCGTCCTGCTGCAATCTCTCCCTCTCCCCCACCACCTCCATACTTACTCTTCCCGAGCTGCAACCTTTTCCGGAGTCTTCCTCTCCCGACAGGCAGCCAAGCCTTTCAATTAGGCTGGCTTTCAGGCAGGAAACCTTGAAAACAAAATTTGCACACCCCTTGGAGCTAAAACTCCACGACGTTCAGGGAAGCCTGCACTTCCAGGTTTCCCAACCATAGTTCATCCCCCCCACAACGCTTCGAAACCCCGCCCCAGTAAATAACTGGGCCATCAAATTTCTAGGCCATTACGTCAAAAAAGGTTGCACCCTGAGAGGGTCAGGTTGGGAGGCCCATAATGTAAATATTTTGCAAACCTTGGAAATGAGGATAAATGGATTTTTCAAAAAAATTTACCATTCTGATGACGATAAAGGGCACAAGGTGGCAGTATTGGCCTAATCCCCAGGGGATAACAATTATTCAGACAGTAGTGGCTTTGTGTTGAAAGCAGTATAGGAAATGAAAGAGTCATCCAGCGCAGTGTAGTGCTCTTTTGAGACTGCAAGGCTTGACAGCTCAGGACTCTCAAGTTACACTGGAAAGTGCAGGGAAAGTTTGTTCAGCACGATAGCAAAACAGCCATGACAAACAGACTTTTCCTTCGCTAAGCTTACCCCTTCAGAAGTCGACTCATTTAACTGTGCTGATACACCGCATATTTTCTTTATTTTTTTTCGCCCCATCTCCCTCATTTTTCTTCCTTGTTCCCTGAAAGGCACTAACTCGTGTTGGGTATGTTTCTACAGGCACTGGTTGCACACTGACACTTCCCGATGGTCGGGGAGTCCAGAACCAGGGGTCACCGTCTAAGGATAAAGGGTAGGCCATTTAGGACAGAAATGAAGAAATGGCCCTTCTTCATGTGCGAGCCGAGACAGTGAGCATTAGCAGGCTATTTAATGATGAGGGGGGCATTATTGCCAACCCTAAGCCTGCCCGCAGCAATTTCTACATAAATGCACTTTTCAGCAGCGTCACTGGATAGAGATAAGGGGGTAGAAATTAGATAGTGCTGGCCTGTGAGTGTGAAAAGGTAGGGCTGAGGCCTGATAGAAATTGGGCCTTGGGCCTCATTTAAATTAGAGCAACAAGCTGCAAACTCCTGCTACATGTCCCCAAGCAGTTCGCTGGTGAAGTGGACATCAATTTTGTGCCACTGTGATCCCGACATTGACCCTCAGGTAGGTCCTGGGAATGGGGACTTACCTTTTTGGTGGTGGACTCCATCGGTCCGTTTAAGGACTGCCGGTTAGGCTGCATGTAGACCTGGTTATCCTAAACACAGCTGGTGCCAGGCTTGCAGTCAGGGTAGCCCAATTTGGGAAGGGGTCCTTCAACAGGTGTTAGGCCTCTCATTAACATATTCAAGGGCCTTAATGCCTGTTTTAGGGGTCCGCAGGCTTGGTCCCACTGCTAAATTGGTATGCTTTGTGCCCATTTTACACCCGAAAAACATATCAATTACTACCCCAAGATGCATGAACCTGGCTGATTTCCCTAATGCATTGATACTGGGCCCAATTGAAGCACCCCTACGGAACCCATATGAGATCAGTGTAGACCGAGGATCATAGCTGGGTTTTTTTTCGGTTTGTATAGAACATAAGAATTAGGAGCAGGAGTAGGCCATAGCTCATTTATATCTCTTCATACTAACAAGGTTCTTGGAAAAGCTACCTTTTCTTTTTGAAGCATAATTGTCAAGATTACCCTATTGCTCTTATTAGAATGGGGAATGAATGCCACCCAGACCAAGCAGGCCATGTCAGTCCCCACTCTTTAGGTTCATGCATGGACGGGCATCTGGTGTTCATGGAATTGTATGACTCAGCAGCTTTAGGAGAGCTATGGAAGAAAACTACAATACCTTAAATAATTATTTACAGTGTCCTTACATATATAATTGTTATTTTGAGGCATTACATTTATGTAATTTCATTATTAAAATGTTAAATTTTCACTTACAATTATTAAATTGTGTGTTTTATGTTCTCAGTTATTAAATCTTGACTTTTACTTATCAGATTTATTGCATCTGTTTTATAACTATAATAATGCGTATACCCTAACCTTCAATGTAAAGACATGTCTTTGGGATTCCAGCAATTTTATTTATGCAAAAAATCTCAATCTACCCATGTTCATGTCTTACTGTTTCGTAATAAGACCATTTATTAAATCTTAATATACATCATTCAGAATTACTCACATTGATTTAATGTTTAATGAGCTCTTCTCTTTCATAATTTAAAGGATGACACTTTGGGATAGAAATTCGGTACCTTAGTGCCTCCAGTTAGCACCTGGCGGGGGGGCTAATGGGGCACTGAGGTAATAGTGCCGCGGCAAGGCGAATCCAGCAGCGCATGCCAAATTCGCCCCACCCCCGCCCCGTAGCGCCACCACTATGAGTTAACGCTGGGGCGGATCGTGATGTTAGTGCACTGGGCGCCTGATCTGCCAAATTGAGTATCGCCCCTGCCTTAGCGCCACGTCCCAACAGCAACAGGGAGAGGAGGTGTGAAGCAGTCGGTAGCTGGCTCCAGGGGCACTACTTAAAGGGATCATGAGTAATGAGTCGCAGCTGTCAGGTTAGTGCAGTTTCACTGCTCCCTTGTCAGTTTGACATTGTGCAACAGTTTAAATCAGTCATTGAAAGATTGTTTAGTATCAGGAGTGTTATGGCTACGAAAAATTAGTTAAATATATTCTCACAAAATATCAAAGTGCTGCCTTACATTAATGGGGGCTGTACTGGTAGTCGACCTCACCCTCCAGGTTCTATGGCAGAGGGAGCGAAGGCAGCGAGAAAGATTGCAAGATATGGCCAGAGAGAGGAGGAGGGCCATCAGGGCTCTCAACAGGAGGCCTTACCCTCCGAGGGTCTTCTGACAGCAATTCTCCTACCTCCAATTAAGCCAGGAGCAGTGTCTTATAAGGCTCTGCTTCAGCAAGCAGGTAGTCACAGAACTCTGCCACCTCAAGCCTCAAATCAGGACGAGGACGGTTCTCTCAGTGGCAGTCAAGGTCACCGTTGTTCTTAATTTCTTCGCCAGTGGATCCTTCCAGTCTGCAACAGGAGATATAGGTAACATCTCACAGTCCGCCGTCCATTGCTGCATCCAGGAGGTCACAGAGGCTCTCTACAGTAGGAGAAGGGACTATATTTCCTTCCCCATCCCCAAGCAGGATGAGCATGCATGCGGGATTCCCCATGGT
This sequence comes from Somniosus microcephalus, assembly GCF_052327205.1. Classification (NCBI taxonomy): domain Eukaryota; kingdom Metazoa; phylum Chordata; class Chondrichthyes; order Squaliformes; family Somniosidae; genus Somniosus; species Somniosus microcephalus. The sequence goes on from NC_140987.1 coordinate 222,694,444, forward strand.
GCAGGGCGCCATTGACTGCACCCACGTGGCTTTGCGGGCACCACATAACAATCCTGAGATCTTCCATAATCGCAAAGGCTACCACTCACTTAATGTCCAGTTGGTGTGCGACCATAGACAGCGAATCCTCAATGTGAATGCCCACTATCCTGGCAGCAGCCACGATGCCTTCATCCTGCGCCAGACCGGTGTTCCAGCACTCTTCCAGCCACCACATCAAGCTTGCAGCTGGCTGGTCAGAGACAAGGGCTATCCGATCTCCACCTGGCTCATGATTCCCCTCCGCAACCCCAACACTCTCATATAATGAGAGCCATGCTGCCACCAGGAACATCATCAAGCAGACCATCCGCCTGCTCAAGCAACGGTTCCGCTGCCTTGACCGCTCGGGAGGAGCCCTCCAGTACTTGCCAGAGTGGGTGTCCCATTTCGTCATGGTCTGCTGCATGCTCCACAATCTAGCCATCATGAGGGCCCAGCCCTTGCCACCAGGGATTGCAGGACCACCTTATGAGGAGGAAGAGGGAGAGGAGGAGGAGGAGGAGGAGGATGAGGAGGAAGATGAGGAAGGTGAGGAGGAACAGGAGCGAGGGAGGAGGCAGCCACTCAATCGGCCTTCCAGAAGGGCGGTCCATGACCGTCTCATCAGATTGCGGTTCAAATAAATTAAACCCCAGATGTTCGTTGCTCACCACATCCCCATCATTCCATCCCTATCACAGGCCATACCACAGCGCACAGCTAAAATGAGAGACGGTACAAAATTTGCTACAACAATATTTACTATTCAACCTTGTGCAATGCCTTAGTGCCTCTCATTACTGAGCCTTTGCCTGCTCTAGTGCTCTTACGAAGTGTTGGCCCAGTGCCTGCAGCACGGCTGGTGGAAGGCTGCTGAGTGTCCATGCGGGAGACTTCAGATGGCCTTGCAGGACGCCCTCGACCAGCTCTGGGCCTGGAAGGCCCGGCTGTAGACTGCACCATCTCAGCATGGGCGGCAGCAGTCTGGGCTGGCTGGATGACAGGCCGCAACAAGGGCAATGGTGGAGTAGCAGTGGTGGGAGCAGGGATGCTATCATTGTGAGAGAGGACAGCAGGTTTCTGCTCCACTGACCCACTGCCACTCCCCCGGGGCAGCACCTCAGCATCACTACCAATCTGTTGCAGCACAGATGCTGCAACACCGTGAAAGCCCCGGTCGATGGTGGTAGACCCAGCCATGATGGCAGCAGTCAGAGCTTGTGTGGCATCAAGCTGAGACTACATGAGAGCAGTCTGAGATTGAATGGCACCAACCATAGACTACATTACAGCACTAAGACGTTACATCGCTTTTGTCTGTGCTGCAATGGAAGCTGCTAGATCACCCATCACACGTGGCATCAGGTCTGGGTCACCGCGGTCTCTCTGGGAGTCTACCATCCTTTTCAGGCTGGAACTATGGGCTCCATGGTCTGTGCAGAGCTTTGTGCAATGTTGGAGGCTCTTGTGCACACTTGTCATTGCACCTATGATCTCCGTGTACATGCCCATCACTCTTCTTCTAAAGGCTTCCCCATCAAGGTCCTCATCTGAGTCCTGTGCAGCAGAACTCAGGCACAAACTCACCCTCCGGGGAGCTGGCCCCCGAGCTACCCTCTCCCCCTGGCCTTGCTGCAGCCCACTCGTCCCCGGTGCATCACCCTTTACAGATCCCACTACTATACTAGCCTCTAAAGAATGCGTAGTACCAGTATCTGAGCTGGTGCCTGCGGGGGACAGATGCAGTGACGCGGTGTGTTCTTCCTCCTTCTCTTCTCCCGCTTCGCTCTCTACGGTACCCTCAGGGATAGGCTGCTCAGGTGCTTGCTCATTATCTGAAAGCAAAAAGGCACAAGAGTCGGGTTAAGGTGAGGGGAGGGGGGCAGGAAGGGAGAAATGCATGCATATGGCATGATTAGCTGGAAAGGCTTGTGGGGTGAGGGGGAAGTGGGAAGAAGGAGTAGGGATGAACATACCGTTGTTGTCCCCAAGGGGGTCAACGTCGCCGGGAGCCATGGCGCACAACACCAGGCGCCCAATGATCTGCAGCACTCTATTTTCCAGCGCAGACAGTGGTTGGGTGTCAGCTTGTCTCCCGCCTGTGTGCTCCTGTTTCCTCCTGTTGTGAGCCACCTTGGCCTGCAAGAGAAAGGAGTGTGTGAGTGAGTGTGGAGCAATGTGTTTGGGTGATGTGCCTGCCATAGTTGAATAGCTGTCATTGTATGCAAGGCATGAGATGTGGGTGTGAGTGTTGGTAGGTGGAGATTGTTGGTGGGTGAGTGCTTGGGGTGTGGTGCTTTGGGCAGTGTGTGCAGACTGTGGTTCAGATGGTGGTATGTAGCATTTGTTGAAGCATTGACTCACCCTCACTACCTGAGTGAGGTCGTTAAATTTCTTCCTGCACTGTGTGTAGGTCCTGGGGATCACAGTGCTGCCCGAGACCTGATGAGCCACCTCTCTCCACATGGCACGGAAGACTTGTAGCGAGAGCCTCCTGCCACTTGCCGGGTAGAGCACCGCCCCCCGTCTCTCCACAGCGGACAGCAACTCCTCCAAAGCTTGGTCCGAATATCTGCGGGCTCTCTCCCTGGGGTGTGGATCTGCCATCATGAAACCTGCTTGAGTCGTCCGGCTCCTTGTCTGACACAGGTTCACAGCCAGCAATGCTGAGAATGAGGTTCTGCAGCATGAATGAACCTCCCCTTTAAGAACTGGAAAGAGCCTGTGGCAATAATGACTTGCAATTAGACTACACCTGATATTGGTTAGCACGTTGAGTCTAACGCCACTGAACCAGACTGTTAGCATCTGATTTAGCACTTCCATCCTTTCTTTGAGCGATGACATTGAATTTTGTGTGCGACGAGATTCATTAGCGCCTGGTGCTAAATCTCAAACTTTTCCAAAGTTAGCGCCCACTCCTGGGCTATAATGAATTTCTCGCCCTAAGTTTGTGTTTAATATAGTATGACTTCTTCTTAAAGTTAGATTTAAATACTCTTATTTAATTATATAATAACTGAATTTTTTGCCGAATTCTAATTGCCTTCGCAAAATATAAAAACTTATCTTGTATGGTTTACTGAATTTTGACCTTGTGCATTCACAAGTGTGTATGTGTTTAGTTTATAGAACAAAAAGTAAGGCCCTAATTTTGATATGAAAGTTAAATCATTTGCAAAGTAAGTAAGTGCTCACTTTACTTCTTCAGCTTATTCCATTTAGTTAAATGTTAACAAGAAATCTTTGGCATGGTTTTACAATTACATTTGAGGGCACAGTGCTAGTTTTACAATGAGTATATTCAAGACAGAGATCAATAGATTTTTGGATACTAAGGGAACCAAGGGATATGGGGATAGTGCAGGAAAGTGGAGTTAAGGTAGAAGATCAGCCATGATCTTATTGAATGGCAGAGCAGGCTCAAAGGGCCGAATGGCCTACTCCTGATCCTATTCTTATGTTTTTATATCCATCAGTTCTTTATGTAGGCCTGAACAATGAATAAGCTATAACTGTATCATTTTTTGAAACAGCGGGTAAGGAACATGCTGTAGAAAATGGAGTTTCCTTTCACAATCTTAGTTATTTGCACTCTTTTATTCTTTTAATACATTCCATCGCCTCACTGAGATGATATTTTATATCTTCTAACAGTTTTCTATTCAGTAGTTTGTAGGTCATTCAACGCATGAACTCTCTCTTAGGCTGGAATTTTCTGGGGTCCGTGCGGGCGCGATCAGAGGCGGGTCAGGTGGGAAATTGGAAATAAGTTGGAGCGGGTCAGGAACCCGCCTTCATGCTGCCCCCACGCGCCTTTCCCTCGGGTGCATTTGCCGGTGCAGCAGTGACCCAAACGGCAGAGGTGGGCAACCTAATTCAAATTATTATCACCTTGTTGTCAGACCCTTAAGCGCCTTTTTAACCCTACCATTCAAATATCCCTGGCTGACCACGGGATTCATGCAGCTCGGGAACCACGTCTGTCAGCCTGAGGTGGGAGTTGAGTGGCCATTGCTCCAGCTGGTTAGTTGACAGCATCAAATGTGCTATAAAAGCTCCCACCTGACAGCTGATCACTTTCTTTAGGCAGAAGCTGTTGCTGACTGCATTCCCAGCTCAGATTTGGCTTTCTACAGGCTGCAAGTGTTTGCAGCAAAGTTGCCATCCAGTGTCACCTCATGGGTAGAACCTATCACACCTTTGGCAGATTGCTTCGCTCATCTCTACTTGACCTGCCATCTATTCCATCACCATGGGTGCCGGTTATACTGTCTCACCTTGGTCCTCAGAATCGGACCACGTAGAGCCTCAACACTGTTAAGTCTGTGTGTCCCAGTTATGCTTATTATAAATCACTGGACACAGACCACAAGAATAACTTTAACAGGTCTTTACTATTCGGAGGTCAGGGCTGAACTGCCCAGCAAATCCCTACACAACACTTATATACCGGTGTGGTCACCACCGGTATTACAGTATACAGCAGCCAAGAGAAAGTAGTACATCTCTTAAGGTAGTTCTCTTAAGGTGGAACAGGTTACATACACCACAATCCTCCCTTTTTAGCTTAACAGTTATATCCCCATTTAACATAACATAATAACATATATATATATACAACTTCATGCAAAACAGTTCAAAGATTCAGTCTCTGAGGAGGCCTCCTGATTCGAGTTGGATAACGCCTTTCAGGGGTCTCTGATTCTCGTTGCTGGGGTGACTCATCTAGTTGGTCTCTTATGGATTGGACATCATCATCAGGTACATTCACTTCTGAGGTAGATGCTTCAGGTTCACTAACTTCTTCCACGGTTGTCTCTGCCGTAACCATTTTCACCAATATCTACCGTGTACATCAGGGGTCCTTGTCTGGCCCGAATTGTTCCAGATTGCCATTTATCGTTTTTATAGTCCCGGGCTAACACTGGTTGTCCTATTTCGAAACTCCGAGTGGTCTTGTTATTTATATGCTGGAACTGTTTGTTTTCAACTTCCCTCCGCACATTTGGTTTTAACAAGTCCAACCTGGACCGCAACCTCCTGTTATAGAACATCATGGCAGGACTTTGGTTTGTCACTGCATGAGTGGCGTTTCGATATGCCAGTAGGAATTTGTCCACCTTGTGTTGTAGTGGAATCTGATCTTCGCTCATGGCCTTTATTGCTTTTTTGAACGTTTGTACAAATCTCTCGGCCAACCCGTTTGTAGCCGGATGATATGGGGCAGAGGTATAATGTTTCACCCCATTCTTCTTCATGAATTTCTGGAATTCTTCTGACACGAACTGCGGTCCGTTGTCTGAACATATTTGTTCTGGCAATCCATTTCTCGCAAATATCGTTCTTAGCACCGCGATCGTCTTTTCCGAGGTAGTGGTAGTCATCTTAATCACTTCTGGCCATTTAGAATGTGCGTCCACCGCAATTAAAAACATGGAGTCCATGAATGGACCAGCAAAGTCAATATGTACACGTTGCCATGGGGTTGAAGGCCATTCCCATGGATGCAGCGGTGCAATCGGAGGTGCATTTTGCACTTTTTGGCACCCTGAGCAGCTTTTCGTCAGATCCTCTATCTGTTGGTCGATACCCGGCCACCACACATAAGCCCTAGCAAGGCTTTTCATCTTGACTCCCCCAGATGACCTTCATGCAGTTCCTTTAGAACTCTCTCTCTTAACTTAGGAGGAATAATCACCCTTGTTCCATACATCAATGTTCCTTGACAGACGGACAGCTGGTCTCGTCTTGCTGAGAATGCCGGTAACAGTGGATCACCATGTGCTGGCCATCCCTTCACTGTCACTTCGTAGACCCGGGACAGTGTCGGGTCGTTCCTGGTTTCTCTTTCAATACTTGCATTGGTGACTGGTAAACATTCGATGATGGTCGAGTGAAATAACTCAACAGGGTCAACCATCGGTGCCTCCTCCTCTGTAGGTAGTGGCAGGCGCAACAGCCCATCAGCATTACCATGCTGCTTTGTACCTTTGAATTCGATCTGATATTGATGTGCCCCTAGGAAAAGGGACCATCTCTGGAGTCTCTGTGCTGTCATCACCGAAACACCCTTCTTAGGGTTAAAAATGGATACCAACGGCTGGTGGTCTGTCAGAAGCGTAAACTTTTGGCCCTGCAGGTAATGATTAAACTTCTTTACTCCCCACACAAGGCTGAGAGCCTCCCTATCTATCTGAGCATAGTTGCGCTCAGCGGAGGTCAATGATCTGGATGCGAACGCAACTGGCCTCTCCAGGCCATTTGGCAACTTGTGTGAGAGTACTGCCCCAATACCATATGGAGAAGCATCACAAGCCAAACGAATAGGCAGCGTTGGGTTGAAGTGAGCCAACACTTCCTCTGAGGTGATCAATGCCTTGCTTTTGCGAAAGGCCCTCTTACAGTCCTCGCTCCACTTCCATGGTACTCCCTTCTGCAAAAGAGCGTTCAGCGGGTGCAGCACCGTGGATAAATTTGGCAGAAACTTATGTTAATAGTTAATCAACTCTAGGAACAACCTCAACTGGGATACATTATCCGGAGCGGGAGCCTTCACAACAGCTTCGATCTTGTCAGGAGACCTATGAAGCCCCTCCTGGTCAATGACATGACCACAGTACGAGATCCGCTTCTGAAAGAACTCACATTTCTGGCGATTAACTCGAAGTCCATATTCTTTCAATCTGGTGAGCACCAGTTCCAAATTTGCAAGGTGTTCCTCGTCATCATCTCCTGTAATCAGAATATCGTCCAGGTAACATTGTGTGCCTGGAATTCCCTGTAATACCTGCTCCATGGCCCTCTGCCAAATTGCTGGAGCCGATGCCACTCCAAAAACCAGTCTATTATACCGGTACAAGCTTCTATGCGTGTTGATCGTGGGATACTGGCGTGACTCTTCCTCAACTTCCATCTGTAAGTACGCCTGCGCCAGGTCTATCTTGGTGAAGTGTTTCCCGCCAGACAACGAAGCGAAGATATCCTCAATCCGCGGAAGCGGATACTGCACCATGTGAAGCACCGGATTAACAGTGATCTTGAAATCTCCACAGATGCGAACCTTCCCCGGTTCCCCCGGCTTGTTGCTCAATGAACGCTTCATGACAGGAACAATGGGCGTGGCCCACTCACTCCAGTCTACCTTAGACAGTACTCCTGAACATTCTAGCCCTTCCAGCTCAGCTTCCACAGCAGGTCGTATCGCATAAGGTACCGGTCTGGCTTTGAAAAATTTCGGGTTTGCATGTTCTTCAACCTTGATGTTTGCCGTAATTCCTCTCAGTGTTCCCAGTCCCTGTTGGAACACCTCTTTAGCATCGTCCAATATTCTGGACAATCGTTTAGGTTTGACATCTTTTTTACCGGAATCTACCGTTAGTGCTTTTAAGGAATGCCAGTCCATATTTATTTTCCTAATCCACTCCCGTCCCAGTAGTGGTGGACCTCCCTCAGGTAGCACATAAAAGTCCATTCCTTGGCTTTCTTTGCCCTTGTGGACCACCTTTACCTCTATCTTCCCGATGGGGTATACTCTTTGCCCCGTGTATGTTTTCAATACAATCTCTGTATCCCGTAGGGGAATATGTGGGAATAACCTTTTGTAATCTTGCTTATTCATGACCGTCAATGCCGATCCAGTGTCCAATTCCATCTTCACTTGGACTCCTGCTATCTGAAGTGTGACCCAGATTGTTTGGAGGTCTGCTTCATTACCAACATTGTGTACTCTTAGACTACCCAGTTCATTACTGCTGGAGTCTGAATTTGACTTCTGTTCGTTCGAACTGTTCTCTGTCACCTTGTGTACCTTTCTGTACTTTTCCTGCGGTGACTTTTTGTTGCTGGTCTTCTTTCCTGACCGGCATACTTTAGCTATGTGACCAAGCCTGCCACATTTTCTGCATTCCTGATTTTTGAACCAGCACTGGTTCTGATCGTGCGTTGTCTTTCCACAATGATAACATTTTACTGTACCCAAGACCATTTGATTGGTGCTGAGTTCCGGTGATCGTAGCTGCATTTCCGCAGTGCCTCTCGCTGCGGCTTCGTGCGATGCTGCAATAGTGACAGCTTTATCAAGCGTAAGATCATTCTCCTCAAGCAGTCGCTTTTGTGTTCCTTCTTTTAACAATCCACACACAAATTTATCTCTCAGCGCATCTGCTAGTCCTGTTCCAAACTGACAGTACTTTGATAGCTTACGCAGTTCAATTAAAAATTCAGCATTGCTTTCGTCTTTCAGCTGCGTTCTTCTGTAAAATTTAAATCGTTCCACTATCATCAGCGGCGTGGGGTTTAAATGATTTTTCAGGACAGTAACAATATTCGCAAAAGTCTGATCCACCGGTTTATCTGGTGACAGAAGGTGCTTCAATAGCCCGTATGTCTTCGCACCCATTGAGCTTAATAAGGTTAGTGCTTTCTCATCATCTGGTACCTTATTTGCTTTACAATAAACTTCCATGCGTTCTACATACGTGGTCCAATCTTTGATATCGCTATCAAAGGTATTAATGTTCCCATGTTTAGGCATCCTTGCAAGTTTTTAAATTTTTCTTTTTCTCAAAATGGCGGCTTCCCGCGCTTGTCTTCTTCCCCTGCCTACTAAAATGGCGGCTTCCCGCGCTTGGCGGTCTTTCCCGCGCTCGTCTTCTTCCCCCGCCGACTACAATGGCGGATTCCCGCGTTTGCCTTCTTCCCCCACTGGCTGCAATGGCGATTGCCGTGCTGCTGCCGTTCTCGCCTCCCCAGCGGTTCTCTTGCCTTAAGCTGCCCCCGTCGCTGCGCATCTCGGCCTCGATTGCAGCCCAGCCCTTTTCACCGGCCGTGGTCGAGTTCTCCGCCCTTTTTCCTCCGTTTTCCCTCCCCCACTCCACAGTCAACGTGGCCGACTTTCTGCTCGTGTCGCTGATCGGCTTACCCACCACCGTGGTAGAAGGGATGATCACTGCCTGTCGCTGATGGAGGGCTTCGTGGTCAGAATTTTTCTTTTTAACCCAGGTTCTTGATGCCTCCCGTGCGATGGTGCTCAGCAGGACGATGAGGGCGGATGCCTCTTCTCGACGCCCGTTCTGAGGACGAAGCTGCCTTGGATGTAAAACTGCCGCAGGGTAAGATCGGACTCGTCGCCACTGTTAAGTCTGTGTGTCCCAGTTATGCTTATTATAAATCACTGGACACAGACCACAAGAATAACTTTAACAGGTCTTTACTATTCGGAGGTCAGGGCTGAACTGCCCAGCAAATCCCTACACAACACTTATATACCGGTGTGGTCACCACCGGTATTACAGTATACAGCAGCCAAGAGAAAGTAGTACATCTCTTAAGGTAGTTCTCTTAAGGTGGAACAGGTTACATACACCACAAACACCAGTAGCACCAGGCACACCAGCAGCACCAACAACACCACCACCAACCTTCTCAACCACCTGAAGCTGCACAGGACAGAGGGCATCAGCGCAGGGCTGCACCATGCCAGAGGTGGTACCCCCAACACAGGGGAACCTTCAAATGCAATGTGGCCATGGCTTCTTTAAATATCCCAGCTGAAAATGTGTCATGGATGACGTCATCAGACCTGCACCATTTAATAGGGCTGGGTAACGTGCAGGGCGGGCCAAATAGCCCCATTAGCGCAAAGTCGATTTCTGCAGTGGGATAGAAGCAAGAACAGGGTTGCGACCTGCCACGCCGACCGCCTGCTCCTGACCCACCCAGGTAAAGAAAAATCTGGTACAATAGCAAAATACTGCGGATGCTGGAAATCTGAAATAAGAACAGAAAACGCTGGAAAAACTCAGCAGGCCAGGCAGCATCCGTGGAGAGAGAAACAGAGTTAACATTTCAGGTCTGGGACCCTTCATCAGAGCTGGAAAAAGCTGGAGATGTAACAGATATTAAGCAGGCACAGAGACAGGAGGGGATGAAGGAACATACTGTGCTTTTGTAAGAGGCAGGAAAGATAAAATGTTGCAAATGGGAATGGCAAAATCATACAGCATGAAAAATGGGGGTAGGGGTTATAGTTTGAAATTGTTGAACTCAATGTTGAGGCCAGAAGGCTTTAAAGTGCCTAATCGAAAGATGAGGTGCTGTTCCTCGAGCTTACATTGAGCTACATTGGAACAATGTAATAGGCCGAGGACAGAGAGATCAGAGTGGGAGTGAAGTGGTGAATTAAAGTGACAGGCAACTGGAAGCTCAGGGTCACCCTTACGGACTGAACGGAGGTGTTCCGCAAAGCGGTCGCCCAATCTGCGTTTGGTCTCCCCAATGTAGAGGAGACCGCATCGTGAGCAGTGAATACAGTATACTAGATTGCAAGAAGTACAAGTAAATCGCTGTTTCACCTGGAAGGGGTGTTTGGGGCCCTGGACAGTGGGAAGGGAGGAGGTAAAAGGGTATGTGTTGCATCTCCTGCGCTTGCACGGGAAGGTGCCAGGTGAAGGGGAAGGGCTGTTAGGGGTGATTGAGGAGTGGACCAGGGTGTCGCAGAGGGAGCGGTCCCTTCGGAATGCTGAAAGTGGAGGTGAGGGGAAGATGTGTTTGGTGGTGGGATCACGTTGGAGGTGGCGGAAATGGCGGAGGATGATCCGTTGAATGTGGAGGCTGGTGGGGTGAAAGGTGAGGACAAGTGGAACTCTATCGTGGTTCTGGGAGGGAGGGGAAGGGGTGAGGGCAGAAGTGCAGGAAATGGAACGGACATGGTCAAGGGCCGTTTCAAACACAGTAGAGGGAAATCCTCGGTTGAGGAAAAAGGAAGACATGTCGGAAGCACTGGTATGGAAGGTGGCATCGTCAGAACAGATGCGGCGGAGACGGAGAAACTGGGAGAATGGAATAGAGTCCTTACAGGAAGTGGGGTGGGAGGAAGTGTAGTCCAGGTAGCTGTGGGAGTCAGTGGGCTTGTAGTGGATGTTTGTCGAAAGCTGATCGCCAGAAATGGAGACGGAGAAGTCGAGGAAGGGAAGAGAAGAGTCAGTGATGGACCATGTGAAGGTGAGGGAAAGGTGGAAATTGGAAGTAAAGTGAATGAACTTATCAAGTTCAAGGTGAGAGCAGGAGACGGCACTGATACAGTCATCGATGTACCGGAAAAAGAGGTGAGGGAGGGGACCTGAGTAGGATTGGAACAAAGAATGTTCCACATATCCCATGAAAAGGCAGGCATAGCTAGGGCCCATGCGTGTTCCCATAGCATCACCTTTGATTTGGAGGAAGTGAGTGGAGTCAGAGGAGAAGTTGTTCAATGTGAGAACAAGTTCAGCCAGGCGGAGGAGGGTGGTGGTGGATGGGGACTGGTTGGGCCTCTGTTCAAGGAAGAAGCGGAGCGCCCTCAGGCCGTCCTGTTGGGGGATGGAGGTGTAAAGGGATTGGACATCCATGGTGAAAAGGAGACAGTTAGAGCCAGGAAACTGGAAACTGTTAAAGTGACGGAGGGCGTCGGAAGAGTCGCGGATGTTGGTGGGAAGAGACTGGACAATGGGAGAAAAAATAGAGTTGAGATAGGAAGAGATAAGTTCTGTGGGGCAAGAACAGGCTGTAACGATGGGTCTACCAGGGCAGTCCTGTTTGTGGATCTTGGGAAGGAGGTAGAAGCGGGCTGTGTGGGGTTGGGGGACTATGAGGTTGGTGACCATGGAGGGAAGATCTCCAGAGGAGATGAGGTCAGTGACAGCCTTGGAAACAATGGCTTGATGTTTGCTAGTGGGGTCATGGTCCAGGCGGAGGTAGGAGTTGGAGTCGGAAAGTGGCGTTCAGCTTCCGCACGGTAGAGGTCGGTTCGCCAAACAACAACAGCACCACCCTTATCAGCAGGTTTAATGATATTGTTAGGGTTGGATTGGAGAGAACGGAGTGCTGCAAGTTCAGAGGGAGGTAGGTTGGAGTGAGAGAGGGGAGCAGAGAAATTGAAACAGCCGATGTTACGTCGGCAGTTTGCAATAAAAAGATCTAGAGGGAGAAAGAGGCCAGAGGGAGGGGTCCAGGTAGAATGAGAATTCTGAAAGCAGGAGAAAGGGTCAGCCGTGCGGGGGGAAGACTCCTGGCCAGAGAAGTGGGCACGGAGATGAAGGCGATGGAAGAAGAGCTCAGCATCGTGCCGAGCTCGAAATTCATTCAGATGTGGGCATAAGGGGATGAAGCTCAGGCCTTTGCTGAGGACTGATCGTTCGGGGTCAGAGAGGGGAAGGTCAGAGGGGATAGTGAAAACACGACAGGGGGTGAGATTGGAAGAAGGGATGGGGTCAGAGGAAAGTAAAGGGGAAGAAGGTTCCGGGGGGGGGGACGTTGGTGTCCAAGAGTTGATGAAGCTTGCGATCCTTGACATCAGAAAGGAAGAAAAAAAGTTTTTTGTTGAAGCGTCGGATGAGTCGAAGGATGAAATGGAACTGTGGACCCGGATAGCTTTGAGATAGAGTGCGTCAGTGCTGCTGAAGAGAGAGGTCGAGAGTGTTCATGTGGCGCCGCATGGCGTTGAGCGTGGATCCCAAGATGCGGCGAGAGCAGTAGTTCGAGGAACGATGAATATCTTGGAGATATTTGTAATCCTGGGTGGATCTGAAACATGGTGGAAGTTTAGTTGGAATCCACGTGGAATAAGTTGGAATGGGAGACAGTTGCTGAGGAAAGAGATATAGCTGTGAAACCGAGTCTTGGCAGATACCTGATCAAACACGAGAAGGGAAACTGAAAGCAATGAAGATGAACAAGGTTGAAGAGACAAATGGAAATCCCGTCAGAGAGAATAACAGTACTTCTTCAAGATGGGCATTCCTAGAAGAGAGGTGGCAGTGAACCAAACACTAATACAATAGCAAAATACTGCGGATGCTGGAAATCTGAAGTAACAACAGGAAACGCTGGAAAAACTCAGCAGGCCAGGCAGCATCCATGGAGAGAGAAACAGAGTTAACGTTTCAGGTCTGGGACCCTTCATCAGAACTGGAAAAAGCTGGAGATGTAACAGATATTAAGCAGGTGCAGAGACAGGAGGGGATGAAGAAACATACTGTGCTTTTGTAATCATATTAACTGGACAAATCAAATTGGGCAGGGCTGCCTTGAGGATGAGTTCATTGAGTGTATTAGGGATGGGTTTCTTGAGCAGTATGTAACTGAACCGACCAGGGGGCAAGCAACCTTAGATCTGGTCCTGTGTAACGAGACAGGATTAATTAAAAATGTCCTAGTAAAGGATCCCCTTGGAATGAGTGACCATAACATGGTTGAATTCCATGTTCAATTAGAGGGTGAGGAGGTTGTATCTCAAACAAGCGTGCTAAGCTTGAATAAAGGAGACTATGAAGGTATGAGAGCAGAATTGAGCAAAGTGGATTGGGAAAATAGATTAAAGGGTAAGACGATACATGATCAGTGGTGTACATTTAAGGAGTTATTTTACAACTTCCAAAAAAAGTATATTCCACTGAGAAGAAAAGGGTATAAAAGAAAAGACAGCCATCCGTGGCTAAGTAAAGAAATTAAGGATAGTATTCGACTAAAAACAAGGGCATATAAGGTAGCCAAATCTAGTGGGAGGATAGAGGATTGGGAAAACTTTAAAAGACAGCAAAAAATAACAAAAAGATTGATTAGGAAAGGGAAGATAGATTATGAAAGTAAATTAGCAAAAAATATAAAAACAGATAGTAAGAGTTTTTATAGTTACATAAAAAGAAAAAGGGTAGCTAAAGTAAATGTTGGTCCCTTAGAGGATGAGACCGGGAAATTAATGGTGGGAAATATGGAGATGGCAAAAACACTGAATGAATATTTTGTATCAGTCTTTACAGTAGAGGACACTAAGAATATCCCAACACTGGACAAGCAGGGGGCTATAGGGGGGAGGAGATAAACACGATCAAAATCACTAAGGAAGTGGTACTCGGTAAAATAATGGGACTCAAGGCGGATAAATCGCCTGGACCTGATGGCTTACATCCAAGGGTCTTGAGGGAAGTGGCGGTAGGGATTGTGGATGCATTGGTAATAATCTTCCAAAACTCCCTGGACTCAGCAAAGGTCCCAGCAGACTGGAAAACTGCTAATGTAACACCCTTATTTAAAAAGGGCAGTAGACAGAAGGCTGGAAACTATAGACCGGTTAGCCTAACATCTGTGGTAGGTAAAATTTTGGAGTCCATTATTAAGGAGACAGTAACAGGACATTTGGATAATCATAGTTTAATAAGACAAAGTCAGCATGGTTTTATGAAGGGGAAGTCATGTTTGACAAATTTGCTGGAGTTCTTTGAGGAAGTAACATACAGGGTGGATAAAGGTGAACCAGTGGACGTAGTGTATTTAGACTTCCAAAAGGCATTTGACAAGGTGCCACACAAAAGATTATTGCTTAAGATAAAAAATCACGGGATTGGGGGTAATATTCTGGCATGGATAGAGGATTGGCTATCTAACAGAAGGCAGAGAGTTGGGATAAATGGTTCATTCTCAGACTGGCAATCAGTAACCAGTGGTGTTCCGCAGGGGTCAGTGCTGGGTCCCCAACTCTTTACAATCTATATTAACGATTTGGAGGAGAGGACCGAGTGTAACATATCAAAGTTTGCAGATGATACTAAGATGGGAGGGAAAGTAGTGAGAGAGGAGGACATAAAAAACCTGCAAGGGGACATAGACAGGCTAAGTAAGTGGGCAGAGACTTGGCAGATGGAATACAATACTGGAAAGTGTGAGGTTATGCACTTTGGCAGGAAAAATCGTAGAGCAAGTTATTATCTTAATGGCAAGAAACTGGAAAGTACTGAAGTACAAAGGGATCTGGGGGTCCTGGTGCACGAAACTCAAAAGGTTAGTATGCAGGTGCAGCAAGTGATTAAGAAGGCCAATGGAATGTTGGCTTTCATTGCTAGGGGGATAGAATATAAAAATAGGGAGGTATTGCTTCAGTTGTACAAGGTATTGGTGAGACCGCACCTGGAATACTGCGTACAGTTTTGGTGTCCATACTTAAGAAAAGACATACTTGCTCTCGAGTCAGTACAAAGAAGGTTCACTCGGTTAATCCCGGGGATGAGGGGATGGACATATGAAGAGAGGTTGAGTAGATTGGGACTCTACTCACTGGAGTTCAGAAGAATGAGAGGCGATCTTATTGAAACATATAAGATTGTGAAGGGGTTGGATCGGGTGGATGCGGGGAGGATGTTCCCGATGATGGGTGAAACTCGAACTAGGGGGCATAGTCTTAGAATAAGGGGCTGCTCTTTCAAAACTGAGATGAGGAGGAACTACTTCACTCAGAGGGTGGTAGGTCCATGGAATATGCTGCCCCAAAAAGCTGTCGAAGCTACATCATTACATAAATTTAAAACAGAAATAGACAGTTTCCTAGAAGAAAAGGGAATTAAGGGTTACGGGGAGCGGGCAGGAATTTGGACATGAGTTTAGGTGCGGATCGGTCATGGCCCTGTGGGTAGCGGAGCGGGCCCAGGGGCCGTGCAGCCTGATCCTGCTCCTGTTTCGTGTGTCTAATTCTGTTAGATTCAGGAGATAGTCCTGTCATAGTGGATTGGCGGTTAGGATCAGATCAGCCATGATCTTATTGAATGGCGGAGCAGGCTCGAGGGGCCAATTGGCCTACTCCTGCTCCTATTTCTTATGTTCTTATGTTCTTATGTAAGAGGCAGGAAAGATAAAGGTCCAGAAATTCATGTCGGGGGCTTCCCGCGGGTGCAAGCCCCCGACCTACGCTTACATTGCGCGCCGACAGTTGAGGCCTGGCCCTGCGTGGATTTCCTCTCTGTGGCCCGGTCCAGCTCCCGGCGCGCTGTGCTTGCGTGACCCAGCGGCGTACTTAGTGCGATGCGTCGGCTGGGATCACATGAGCACTGGGCAACCAATTGGAGGAGGGAAAAGTCCATTCATGAGTTTGACAGAA
The DNA here is from genome assembly GCF_052327205.1 of Somniosus microcephalus. Lineage (NCBI taxonomy): Eukaryota > Metazoa > Chordata > Chondrichthyes > Squaliformes > Somniosidae > Somniosus > Somniosus microcephalus. The sequence continues at coordinate 222,710,372 of NC_140987.1, forward strand.
AGAACTGTCAAACTCATGAAAACTCCGGGCGCCCAAAACAGTACTTAACCTTAAAATAAATTTTTTAAAAACTTCACACTATTTAAATCAACTATAAATAACATTAAATAACCATTTTAAACAATAATTTAAATTTTTGAAAAAAATGATTTTATAAAAAATCAGAGCGAAAAATACACTTACCTTACTGTAAAGTATATAAAAATAATAAACCTGTGGAAAAAATGTTCTAATTTTAATTAATTGACCACTTACCTTTTAAAATGAAGTCCTTACGTCTGCTTTTTTAATGTGTAAAAAGTGGAGGCCTTCACGCACGGGCAAACCTGTCATAAAAAAGGAAGTTCAACGCGCACGCGCTGCCTCATACGTCGCACGCGTTTCACCTCTTAACCCCTGCTTTCAGGGGACCGGAAATGCCATTTTCCCGCGCATGCGCTGTGCATGCAAGAAACCGGCACTTCCATCGGGTCCACGCGTGAGTACCCCGTGCGTACTCACGCGTTGGGACCCGAATTACTGGGCCAAAATGTTGCAAATGGGAATGGCAAAATCATACAGCGTGATAAATGGGGGTAGGGGTTATAGTTTGAAATTGCTGAACTCAATGTTGAGGCCAGAAGGCTTTAAAGTGCCTAATCGAAAGAGGAAGTGCTGTTCCTCAAGCTTACGTTGAGCTACATTGGAACAATGTAATAGGCCGAGGACAGAGAAATCAGAGTGGGAGTGAAATGGTGAATTAAAGTGACAGGCGACCGGAAGCTCAGGGTCACCCTTACGGACTGAACGGAGGTGTTCCGCAAAGCGGTCGCCCAATCTGTGTTTGGTCTCCCCAATGTAGAGGAGCAGCGAATACAGTATACTAAATTGCAAGAAGTACAAGTAAATCACTGTTTCACCTGGAAGAGGTGTTTGGGGCCCTGGACAGTGGGAAGGGAGGAGGTAAAAGGGCATGTGTTGAATCTCCTGCGCTTGCACAGGAAGGTGCCAGGCGAAGGAGAAGGGTTGTTAGGGGTGATAGAGGAGTGGACCAGGGTGTCGCGGAGGGAGCGGTCCCTTCGGAATGCTGAAAGTGGAGGTGGTGGGATCACGCTGGAGGTGGCAGAAATGGCGGAGGATGATCTGTTGAATGCGGAGGCTGGTGGGGTGAAAGGTGAGGACAAGGGGCACCATATTGTGGTTCCGGGAGGTTGGGGAAGCAGTTAGAGCAGAAGTGCGGGAAATGGAACGGACGCGGTCAAGGGCCGTGTCAACCACAGTAGAGGGGAATCCTCGGTTGAGGAAAAAGGAAGACATGTCGGAAGCACTGGTATGGAAGGTGGCATTGTCAGAATTGTGGCCTGTGTTATTGAAGTATCGATTGTTCCTCAGCACCCCCTCCCCTTTCTCTTTTTTGCTAGCTCAGGTGAAATATTTGCTAAGCTTTCAGTTTTCAGTTCTGATGAATGGTTATAATTAAAATATATTTTTTTCTATTACAGATGCTTATCGACTTGTTGTGTATTTCAATATTTTCTGTTTTTGTTTCAGCTTGGCACAGTTGGTAGTATTCTTTATTTTGAGTCAAAAGCTGATAGGTTTATGCCCTATTCCAAGACTTCAGAACATAATCTAGGCTGTACTAAATGAGCATTGCTTTGTTGGAGATGCCATTCTTCAGGTGAGATGTTAAATTGAAAGCCATCTGCCGGTTTTATGGTTCAAATGGACCTTGAAGATTCCATGGCATTGAGGCAGGTAGGGAATGCCAAAATGGAGACACAGAGGAAGGGAATTCCAAAGCCTGGGGGCAAGGTGTATAAAGGAGGCTGGCCTGCGGTGTCAAGAGTGGAGAATAAGAAATAGGCTTGTTGAAGAACTAGAGAATGTGCACAGGTACATATGGGGGAATTTTTACCTGAAAAAACGGGTGGGTTTGGAGCATGGGGCTAGTTAAATTGTTAAAAATCGGAATCCCGACCTGAACCGGCCTCCAACCCACCCACTTCTGGTTTTAACAGAGGCAGGACGGTGGGCAGAATGGGGGCGGGCAGCCAACCCGCTGCTAGGAGGCGGGACATTAATTTAAATATTATAATGAGGCTGGAAGCCTCTTCTTTAACCACCATTTTCTTTTTATCTCTATCTGGTTGGGTTTTACACACATTGTAAAACCTGGCAGTTACATCAAGGCAAGGACTGCTGCATTCAGGAGGTAAGTGCCTTTACACCTACCTCCTGGATCCAGGATCCCTGCCTAGCCCACCCCCCACGATCGGAGACCCCTCTCATGAGGCCTCCGATCGCCTTCCCGGACCGGCCCCCAACCGATCATCCTGAGGCCGGCCACGATCTTCTGGTGGCCAGCCGCAATCTGATCTTCACTCCCCGCCCCCGATGATATTGAGGCCGTCCCCAATACTCTGGTGGCTGGCATCAATCTGATTTGCCACAATCATGCAAATGAACAGGCAGCACAAAGTTCGCGTGTTACCTGCAGTCCTCCGAATGGGCGCAGGTTGCTAGCGCATAGCGATCCCCACGGCCGTTTTCGAGGGCAAATGAATTTCTAGGCCAATGGCTTTCCTATAACACAACCCACCAGAGTTTCAATTTGAGAAATATATCTAGTTTTCAAGTATCTTATTTCTAGGGCACTGTTCTACAAGTTACTGGTAATAATTCTCCAGAAGGTGTACAAGTGCTGCCAAGCGAAGGAGTAGACTGTTGTAAAGATTAAATGTGCAGCTATTGTAAAGGGTCATGAGTCTCACCAGTCAATTGCTTGATGCCTCTCTACTATGTAAATAAAACCTTTATATCATGTTGGCACACAATCCACATATTTCTTTAAAGAGACTACAAGAAAGGACAAAAGGTGACAAAGAACCTTTGAAAACATTGATACTTTAGAGGTTGGTACTGAATCATGAATTGTTTTCCTTCTTTTGTTTTAAAAATTAGCTGTCAATCTTATTTGTTTAGTTTATACCACATAATTTCTGATCCTGGCACAGTTTGACTCCCATTATTACAGGACACATGACTCTTGAGATTACAGGATGCGTCACATGATGGATGTCCATACCTGATGGCAGCAGCATTTTAAATTGTCCTCCCTCGTGCTAGCTATGAACCATTAATTGCAGCACTTCAAATGCCACTCATTTTTGTGTATTATTAATTTTGTTTTTCCCTCTTTTGCTCCATTTCTCTCCTGGAGGCACTAATTAGTAGCATTGGTGGCAAGTGCTTTTTGGTGCGTAAGGCAAATGGCTGTGCTTCATGTATAAACACATATGGCGAGCATTGACATGGTATTCAATCATGAGGACATGGCAGCTAAGTATAATCCTTTTTTTTTATTCGTTCCTGGAATGTGGGCGACGCTGGCAAGGCCAGCATATATTGCCCATCCCTAATTGCCCTTGAGAATGTGGTGGTGAGGCGTCTTCTTGAACCACTGCAGTCCGTGTGGTGAAGGTACTCCCACAGTGCTGTTAGGGAGAGAGTTCCAGGATTTTGACCCAGCGACGATGAAGGAACGGCGATATATTTCCAAGTCAGGATGGTGTGTGACTTGGAGGGGAACTTGGAGGTGGTGGTGTTCCCATGCGCCTGCTGCCCTTGTCCTTCTAGGTGGAAGAGGTCGTGGGTTTGGGAGGTGCTGCCAAAGAAGCCTTGGCGAGTTGCTGCAGAGCATCTTATAGATGGTACACACTGCAGCCACGGTGTGCCTGTGGTGGAGGTAGTAAGGAGAAACTGTTTCCAGTGGCAAAAGGACACAGATATAAGGTAATTGGCAGAGAACCAGAGGCAAGATGAGGAGAAATCTTTTTTATGCAGCAAGTTGTTATAATCTCGAATGCACTGCCTGAAAGGGTGTTGGAAGCAGAATGAATAATCTCTTTCAAAAGGGAATTGGATAAATATGTGAAGGGGAAATATTTTCAGGGCTATGGGGAAAAGGCAGAGGAGTGGAATTAATTGGCTAGCTCTTCCAAAGAGCCAGCACAGGCACTCCTTCTGTGCTGTATCATTCTATCATTCTATGATCTGCACCAGGGGATTTATTGGTTTTCAAGTTCCTTCAGCCTATCTAGAACCTGAGACAAATAGAATAGAAAAATCTCAGGTCTGTAATGAATTCGCTGATCTCAGCTAGTGCAGTGGTGAAGGATAATTCACCTCCACGGCCTTGGGCTATAGGAGTGAAAAATAAACCATGACTTCCACTCCTGATTAATATTCAATGACGTGCCGAAAAGTGTGCATGCATGACACCAGGTGGGGCCGCGACCTCTACCACCTAGAAGGACAAGGGCAGCAGGCGCATGGGAACACCATCATCTCCAAGTTTCTCTCCAAGTTACACACCATCCTGACTTGGAAGTATATCGCTATTCCTTCATCGTCGTGGGTCAAAATCCTGGAACTCCCTAACAGCACTGTGGGAGTACCTTCACCACACGGACTGCAGCAGTTCAAGAAGGCGGCTCACCACCACCTTCTCAAGGGCAACTAGGGATGGGCAATAAATGCTGGCATTATCAGCGATGCCCACATCCCAGGAACAAATTTAAAAAAAGGATTAGACTTAGCTGCCATGATTTTGAACGCCTCTATTCAATCCCCTCTTAACCTTCTCTGCTCCATGGAGAACACCCCCAGCTTCTCCAGTCTCACTGAGTCTAACCAGTCCTACCTAGTAAATCTCATCTGCACCCTCTCTAAAGCCTTGCCAGCTTTCCTAAAATGTGTTGCCCAGAATTGGACACAATACTCCAGCTGGGCCCTAACCAGTGATTTATTGCTTGCTTTTGTACTCTTCCACTGATTATAAAGCCAAGGATACCGTATGCTTTATTAACAGCATTCTCAATTTGTCCTGCCACCTTCAAAGATTTGTGTACGTACACCCCCAGGTCTCTCTGTTCCTGCGCCTTCTTTAAAATTGTACCATTCCCACTCCAGGGACTTGAGCACATAAAGCTACACTGACACTCCAGTGCAGTGCTGAGGGAGTGCTGCACTGTCAGAGGTGCCGTCTTTCAGATGAGACGTTAAACCAAGGCTCCATCTGCTCTCAGGTGGATGTAAAAGATCCCATGGCATTATTTCAAAAAAGAGCAGGGGAGTTATCCCTGGTGTCCTGGCCAATATTTATCCCTCAACCAACATAACAAAAAAAAAACATTATCTGGTCATTATCACTTTGCTGTTTGTGAGACCTTGCTGTGCACAAATTGGTTGCCGCGTTTTCCACATTACAACAGTGACTACACTTCAAAAATACTTCATTGGCTGTAAAGCGCTTTGAGACGTCTAGTGGTTGTGAAAGGCGCTATATAAATGCACATCTTTTTTCTTTCATTTAGTTTATACTCCTGCTCCTATTTCTCATGTTCTTATGTTACTATTCTCCTTAGTGATTACTACATTTCTGAGTTCTGTGTCATCTGCAAATTTTGAAATTATATCCTGTATACCAAAGTCCAGGTCATTAATATATATCAAAAAAGAGCAGTGGTTCCAATACCGACCCCTGGGGAACACTACTGTATACTTCCCTCCAGTCTGAAATAAAACCGTTCACCACTACTCTCTGTTTTCTGTCCTTTAGCCAATTTCATATCCATGCAGCCACTGCCCCTTTAATCCCATGGATTTCAATTGTGCAAATAAGTCTAATATGCTGTACAAATCTGGGCTCGCTATTATTTATTAACCCATATTTTTCCAAGTGACAATTAATTTTGTCTCAGATTATTGTCTCTAAAATTTTCCCCACCACAGGCAGGCTGACTGGCCTGTAGCTGCTGGGTTTATCACTCTTCTTTTTTGAACAGGGATGTAATATTTGCAACCCTCTAGACATCTGGCACTGCTCCAATATCTAAGGAGGATTGGAAGAATGTGGCCAGAGCCTCCCCAATTTTCACCCTTACTTCCCTCAGAAACCTAGAATGCATCCCATCTGGATCGGGTGACTTTTCTACTTTGAGGACTGTCAACCTTTTAAGTACCTCCTCTTTATCTATTTTTATTCTATCCAATTTCTCTACTATCTCCTCCTTTACTGTGACATTGGCAGCATCCTCTTCTTTAGTGAAGACAGAGGCAAAGTACTTATTTAATGCCTCAGCCATGGCTTCTGCCTCCCCTAGAAGATCTCCTTTTTGGTCCCTAATTGGCCCCAACTTTCCTTCGACTACACTTTTACTATTTAAACATTTATAAAAGACATTTAGATTCCCTTTTATGTTACCTGCTATTCTCATTTGGCCCTCTTATCACCTTTTTCAATTCTCCTCTGTATGTTCTGTATTAATGTGGTACCCCACAGTAAGATAGACAAGGTAGAAGATTTAAGAAGCAGCTATCATTGTTTTGAGGGATATAATAAACACCAAAATGTTTCATAGTAGACTAGAAACAGTTAAATATAGTTCCTATAGTCAAGAAGGGTGACAGACACATACCGGGCAACTACAAACCCATTAGCCTGACCTCAATAATCTAAAAATTACTGCCATCAATAATCAGAAACAAAATAACCTAATAAATGACAACCAACATGAACTTAGAAGGTGTAGATCTTACCTGACCAACCTTGTAGACTTCTTGAAGAGTGACATTACTAATTGACAGGGAAGTCATAAGATATAGTGGCTGAGTTTGTCCTATCAGTAGCAGTGTTCTGATAGGGTGAGATTTCCGCCCAAAACTCCCTCACTGCTGGAGCCCTGACCCAGTTTCCTGGGTAAGGGTTCATCCTGTATGCATGGAGAGCAGAGACTGAGTCCTACGCAATAAGGTAAGTGAGGAACAGAATGGAAATGGATGAGACTGCTACAACACCTCCTCCATTCATTGGGGAACCCAGGGTTATTACCACTGCTTCCTAGGGCATTCTGCTACCTTCTCCATGGTGGACCCAACAAACGAAAGTAACTGAGGTAGACAGGAGCAAAATCCACTGGGGACCTGGGCCCTGTGTCTCCTCTGCCATTTGTATGCAGTGGACGGGGAAGTTGAGGCCAGCAGTGGTCCTAGCAAGGGCAGGGAGAAGGAAATCCTGGTTGGGTGCTAAGCCCTGCTGATTACATTTTCCATCATTCTCTGTTGTGATCTTCACTTCCAAAAGGCCTTTGATAACATACTACATGAGAGACTTATTTACAAACTAAGACAAGTGGCTATCAAAGGACACAGACACGGATTAGTAACTTGCTAGATGGAAGGAAGCAAGGGATAGTTATAAGATAAACTAGGTATAAATAGGAGGTATTAAGTGGAATGCATCTGGGGCGCGTGCTGGAAGCCTTGCTGTCACATCTCTCAGAAACGTCTTCATATACAATGAATTACAGTTACTGTTGCTATATAAGTAAACATGGCAGCCATTTTGTGCACAGCAAGGTACCACAAATAGCAGTTACACCAATCACTTACACCACTCATCATTTTACAAATCTGGATTATACACACCCTTTCTCCTTTGAAAGCAAGTTTAGTTCTTTGAGTCTTTCCATATAATTTAAAGTCTTATGTCCTGGAATCATTCTTATTGATTTTCTCTGAATCATCTCTAACAAATCAAGGGTCTTTTGAACTCCTGAGTTATGCACCCATTATTAATCAATGATTAATTTTCAAAAGTACCAAGTCCTATTTTGTGACTTTAACTTACCTCTGCTAATAGTATAAACTATGTTAAAAAGTTAGTGATATCAGTGGACTATTAATGAGCTACACTAATGTGCTATTTTAAATAGCTTTCCAAAGACTAAAATTGGGGTGAAAATTCCATGTGCATGAAAACCTTTTAGCATTTTAGTGTTGTTTTTGTTACTTTCAAATTGAGTGAAACACTTTCAAAGTAGCACTTTCTGAGTGTACAGCAATCTGAGTATGTACTGCACCTGAGCATGTCCAACATATAAACAATTTGTGTTTATCTTTAAAGATATGCATAATGTTTGAGGGAAAAATGTCAGAATGGTTCTAACTGAACACAGAAGTTCATCAGAGCTCCATATTGTCAATATTGTCATGCACCATACCATGAGCATGGCATTGAGAAATAGAGACATTGACGATGGTGAAGATAAAGCGGGTTGATTGTAACTTCTGGCGGGAAGCCAATGGGAATAGATGGCAATCCCATATGGGAGTCTTTGTTGGAGGCCTGGACCTCATTTGAATGCCACCGGTCAGCTGCTCGCCCATTCCAGATGGAAAGTGGTAGCTGACTGGCGGGGGGAGATGAAAATTGGATGGCCTGGAGGCTACGCACTGGCACTAGGAGAAGGCTGCCGGCAGCAAGGTAAGTCCAGGGAAGGTAGGGGTGTTGTGAGATCGCAGAGCTCAAGGGTGGGGGAAGGGGTGGCATGGTGGGGTTGGGGGCAGTCTTTGGCAGCAGAGGCCAGAACTTTCCTTGTGGGACCTGGAGGTGTACTCCTTGTATTTGCAAATGGCAAACAGGGAAGGAGTGGCAAGCTACGGTCCTGGCAGGGGCAGGGAGAAGGAAATCCTGGTCAGGTGCTAATGTGTCACTAAGTTTTTAACTTACCTACAGGGCCTCACTGGCTTCCCGACAGCTTTACAAGGCTATGGCAGAGGTCCCACTCCTGAATAGGTTAAAATGTCATTGGGGTTCCATGTATGTCACGTATGCCATGGGACTCCGATTTATATTTATTATTAATGAGGCTCCAAATGGAGTCCAGCACGAGCTTCATCTGTCATCAAAACTAATAGTGTTAAAATGGGGAATCAGCAGGAAATAAAGCCACTCCATTTTAAAATGCTGCCCCACTACTTTCCTGATGATTGGGGAGAGTTAAAATTCGCCCTAAAGTGTAAACAGAGAACAGGACTTCGTAAAGGACATTTTTGTTGCCATTCTCATTTGATTCTTGTTTGCTGCCACCTTCATGATGAGTAAGTAGCTGGGCAATTAAGCAAAGAAGTGGGGACAATTAATATGCCTACTGTATGAGAAAGAGGATAAAAGGATTCATAAAGGCTGGAAAAGTGGATATTGCTGATGAGAAATTGGAAATAGTGGATGAGTTTATGTCTGGTGAAAGGGTATGTGAAAAAGATGTGAAGAGACACATTGCTCTGGTGAAAAATGATTTTAATGATCTATGGAAACCATTTTGGAATAGAAGAGGTCTATCAAGGGATATGAAAAGGAGAGCACATGAGACTCGTGCCCAATCAACACTTTTTATAATGCTGAGAATTGAACCCCAACAAAGGCATAGGAGCAGTGACCAGATATATTTCAAATCAGCTGGAGGGATAGGATGACCAAAACTGAAGCCCTCTGGAGTTGACTGAGTGGGGTGTGTGATTAGGGGTTGAGAGTATTTTTTTAAAATTTATTCAGTCATGGGATGTGGGCATCGCTGGTAAGGCCAGCATTTATTGCCCATCCCTAGTTGCCCTTGAGAAGGTGGTGGTGAGCTGTGTTCTTGATCCGCTGCAGTCCGTGTGGTGAAGGCATTCCCACAATGCTCTTAGGTAGGGAGTTCCAGGATTTTGACCCAGCGACGATGAAGGATCGGCGATATATTTCCAAGTCGGGATGGTGTGTAACTTGGAGGGGAACTTGGAGGTGGTGATGTTCCCATGTGCCTGCTACCCTTGTCCTTCTAGGGGGTAGAGGTCGCGGGTTTGGGAGGTGCTGCCGAAGAAGCCTTGGCAAGTTGCTGCAGTGCATCTTGTAGATGGTACACACTTCAGCCACTGTGCACCGGTGGTGGATGGAGTGAATGTTTAAGGTGGTGGATGGGGTGAATGTTTAAGGTGGTGGATGGGGTGCCATTCAACCTGACTACTTTGTTCTGGATGGTGTCGAGCTTCTTGAGTGTTGTTGGAGCTGCACTCATCCAGGCTAGTGGAGAGTATTCCATCACATTCCTTGACGTAATAAAACTCATTACACACTTGGTTTGAGCATAAAGCAAGGCTTTAATCAACTTGTTTCAGAACATGGAGATCTAGTTGTACTTCACTAGTTCCTTGTCTTACAAAATGTCCTTGTCAAGCTGGGGCCACGCCCGAGTATTTATACTCCTTGGACGGCGCCACCAGCTGGCCGTCCAGTGTTATTTCACGAGTAGTTTCTTGATGAATGATGAGATTTATAACATTCTTCCTGCCTAAAAGATTTGGAAGTCCGACGACTTCCTCTTAGCGGACCAGGCGGACCACGAATAGCTGCAGTCTTTTAGATTTTTGTTTATGGCTAGAAGGCACGTTTCCCCGAACCGTGTCTTGGTCCCTGGGCCGCTTGATCCATACCGGTGGATCGACAGGGCCCGTGTTGCTCTGATCGACCCGAGGGAGGCTGGGGAGATCGTGACTCTGGGTGCGGGTCCCCACAGGCGCAGAACTGGCTTCATCCTGTTGGATAGCCAGGGATTGACCGGCGTCCTGGCCTCGGGTGGCCATCCCATGGGGAGCGCAGATCTCTCGATGCCCCAGGTAAGGCGTCATCTTCGGGAGAGCGCAGAGTGTCGGCATCATTCCCGTGGGTCCCTCTATCGTTTGAGTCCGTGGAACCGGCTGGACAGGGAGCCAGGTCCCAGAGTGAAATGGTGGACTCCCAGCCATCAGGGTACCGCACTTGCACGTACGTGTGGTTGACGTCCGTGAGTTCCACCTCGTCGACAAGAGGATCGGTTTTAGATGATCGGACGAATCTTCGGAGCAGCACGGGGCCGGGAGCTGCCAACCATGACGGTAGAGACGTCCCATGGGTGGAGTGACGCTGGAAGCTGAAGAATCGCTCGTGAGGTGTGACATTGGTAGACGTAGAAAGGAGAGACCTGATGGAATGCAACACGTCAGGGAGCATAGTTTCCCACTGCTGGTCTGGTAGGTTGTGTGACCTCAGCGCAAGAGGAACAGCGTTCCAAATGATAGTGTTGTATCTCTCAACCTGTCCATTACCAATGGGATGGTACGGTGTCGTTTTACTTGTGGCGATTCCCCGTTGGGAGAGGTAACTTTTGAGTTCGCTTGACATGAAGGAGGGACCCCGATCAGAGTGGATGAAATTGGCCGTACCGCAAAGGGAAAAGACTTGATCAAGGCATTTGATCACTGTGGAAGTAAGCATATTAGGACAGGGGAAAGCAAAGGGAAAACGTGAATATTCGTCCACCATAGTCAGTAAGTAGGTGTTTCATGTTGAGGAGGGCAATGGCCCTTTAAAGTCAATGCTGAATCGCTGCATAGGCTGCATAGCATGTATGAGCGAGCCATCTGATGGACGGAGGAATTGCGGTTTTAATTCCGCACAAATTCTACAGGAGGAGCAGGTTCTTTTCACAGCTTCCGTAGAAAATGGGAGAATTTTAGATTGCACAAAGTGCAACATATGGGTAATGCCAGGTTGGCATAAGTCAGTATGAAGATCCGCCAGAGTCAAAGTTGACATAGAAGAGCAGAATGCCCGTGTGAGGGTATCCGGGGCCACATTCTCTTTGCCGGGTTGATAATGTATGGTGTATCCAAAGGTGGCCAATTCCATCCTCCAGAGTTGTGTTTTGTTATTCTTGATCTTAGTGCGTTTCCAGTTATCCAGCATAAAGACCACGGAGCGCTGATCGGTTATAAGTGTGAAATGGCGACGAGCGAAAAAATGACTCCATTTACGTACCGCTTCGATGATGGCCGTAGCCTCCTTCTCGACAGGAGGATAATGGAGCTCGCTACCCTGCAAAGTTCTGGACAGAAATGCAAGGTAGCCGAGATCGCTACATCCGATGCATCGCACTGGACTACGAAAGGAAGATTTTCATCAATGGAACGAAGCGTGGCTTTTTCCAGTTGTCGCTTGAGGAGGTTGAAAACTGAAATAGCCGTTGCCTCTAATGGAAATGACTTTGCGTGAAGCAGGGACTGGATCTTGTCGGAGAAGTGGGGTATCCATTTCGCATAATAGGCGAACATGCCAAGTGCCCAACGAAGAGAGCCGAGATTCGTAGGGGGAGGGAGCTCCTGAAGCGGACGAAGTCGCTCTGGATCTGGTTTGATGACACCGTTGCCCACCCAGTAGCAAAGGATGTTGACTGATGGTACTGATTTCATAGATTTGGACTCATTTAAGGTTAAGTTGTGACGACGGAGAACGTCAAAAATATCTGGAGGTTGGCATCATGCTCCTTCTGGTCATGACCAGCAATGGTGATATTATCCAGATATGGAAAAGTGTCCGTTAAGTTCTCCTGTTTGACTAGGCTATCCATTGCCTGTTGAAAGACGGCCACTCCATTGGTGACCCCAAATGGAAGGCGACAAAACTGGTAAAGCCGACCATTGGCCTCAAAGGCCGTATACTTCTTGTCAGAGTCCTTTAATGGTTCTTGATGATATGCGCTCTTTAAATCAAAAGTTGAAAATACCTTGTAGTTGGCAAGGTTATTGACCATGTCATCGATGCGTGGTAGTGGGTAGGCATCCAGGTCGGTATACTGGTTAATAGTTTGCGAGCAATCGATGCAAAAACATTTCTTGTGTTGCTTCAGAGGATTTTTAACAATGACGACTTGAGCCCGCCAGGAAGATGAACATGGCTCAATGATACCGTCAGCTAGAAGGCGAGAGATTTCTGTCTCGATAAAGGATCGATCATCTTGGCTGAAACATCGTGATTTAGTGACTATGGGCTTACATCGGGGGGAAAGATTGGCAAACAAGGAGGGCTCGTCGAGCGAAGCCGCCAAAAGCGCACAAAATGGTACTTTGGAAATAGTAAGCTCCGGCTTTGACCCTCCAAACTCAAAAGTGAGTCTTTTGTGTTGTTTTTGGAAATCCTGTCCCAGGAGCACATCACTGCATAGGTTCTTGAGCACCCCGAGCCGGGTGGAGAAATAAGTGCGGCCATTGAGAATAAGGTCGACTAGACAAAAGCCGGAAGAATTGGTGGTCAGTGTCATCAGAGCCATTGCAATTTCCCTGTCCGAGGGCTAAATACGCAGTTTTAACTTACTGACAGCCCACTCACTAATGAAGCTGTCAGAGCTGTATGAGTCAATTAGTGCACTCAAAATGTGTCCATTTACCGAAACCTTCATGGCTGCATGGGACAGACTTTGGGGAAAAACAGCTGTGATGGGAGGAGGGGCAGTTTTACCCTTGACAGCTGTAACTTTAGTAGTGGTTCTTGGGGGGAGGAGCAGTTTTATAGATTGCAGCTGTAACCTTAGTAGTGGCTCTTGGAGGAGGAGCAGTTTTATAGATAGTAGCTGCAAAACTAACAGGAGCTCTCGACCGCTATACCTTAGAAAAGTGGCCTTTCTTACTAACAGCAGCTCTTGACTGGCATACCTTAGAAAAGTGATCTTTCTTGCTGCAATGATTGCAGGTCGCGTTACGAGCAGGACAGAATTTCCTATAATGGAACGCACCTACACAGAAGAAACACTTCCTTCCAGATTGCCAAGATGCTGCTAGGGCGGGGTCGTCATCAGTGTAGGTTTCTAGGGTAGGGTTGTCATCAGCCGGGTTGGAGTCGTCATCCGTGAGGGCTTCCGCCCGAGGCCTATCGAAAGAGTCACTAAAAGTGATAGCAGCAGCCCATGCACGTGGTGAAAGATAGGTGTCTGCATTCCTCTTTGCTAAGTCCAGAGAACATGCCTGGTCATAGGCAGCCTGTAACTTGAGGGTTTCATTCTCCAACAGACGCTGACATATGAAGGGAGATGCAATCCCATTAATAAAGGAATCACGAATTAACTCCTCCTGGTACTGCTCAGCTGTAACAGCTTTAAGATTACAATCCTTGCTGAGCCTGCGAAGTTTCTGAAGGAATTCGTCAAGTGATTCCCCGGGTTGTTGTCGAGTTGTGGCCAGTAGATGCCGAGCAAAAATTTCATTTGGGGACTTGACATATAGCTGCTGTAGTATTTGGATAGCAGCGTCATAGTCTACACAGTCTTCGATATAATCAAACACATGAGGGGATACATAATTAGCAAGCATTCGGAACTTGTTAGGAACATTCTCACCAAACTCCTCAAGGAAGTTGCTAAAGGTACGATACCAGTGTTTCCATACCTTAGCGGCTGTAAGTGAATTCGGGTCCAAGTCGAGACGGGCGGGTCTGAGTAGTTTCTGCATGATGGATCGATTACTTGTCTGAGTTCCCTTCTACAGTTCGAGTCATAGCTGGCTGTTCCCGAATCACCCAAAGCGTGGAGTCGACATCAAGTTGATTAAATTGACATAATAAAACTCACTACGCACTTGGTTTGAGCATAAAGCAAGGCTTTAATCAACTTGTTTCAGAACATGGAGGTCTAGTTGTACTTCACTAGTTCCTGTCTTACAAAATGTCCCTGGCAAGCTGGGGCCGACGCCCGAATATTTATACTCCTTGGACGGCGCCACCAGCTGGCCGTCCAGTGTTATTTCACGAGTAGTTTCTTGATGAATGATGAGATTTATAACACTCCTGACTTGTGTCTTGTAGATGGTGGAAAGCCTTTGGGGAGTCAGGAGGTGAGCCACTCGCCGCAGAATACTCAGCGTCTGACTTGCTCTTGTAGCCACAGTATTTATGTGGCTGATCCAGTTAAGCTTCTGGTCAATGGTGACCCCTAGGATATTGATGATGGGAGATTCAACAATGGTAATGCCATTGAATGTTAAGGGGTGGTAGTTAGACTTTCTCTTGTTGGAGATGGCCATTCTCTGGCACTTATGTGGCGCGAATGTTACTTGCCACTTATCAGCCCAAGCCTGGATGTTGTCTAGATCTTGCTGCATGCGGGCATAGACTGCTTCATTGTCTGAGGAATTGCGAATCGAAATGAACACTGTGTAATCATCAGCGAGCAACCCCACTTCTGACCTTATGATGGGGGTTGGTCACCCCATATTGTATAAGTATATACTCTAAGGCCCGTAATTTGCGGTCAGTGGTGAAGCAAAGGTGCTCGCTGCTGGCCAGAAAGAAAGCTCCCTACAGAGATCTTGTGGAAAGGCTTTGGGGAGTCAGGAGGTGAGTCACTCATCACAGAATACCCAGCGTCTGACCTGCTCTCATGATCTCTGTAGCGATTGCAGCGCTCTTTAATGGGGATTCACAGCAAAGCTGTCTAAGCAGTCAATTACATTGAAGAAATCACACAGACAGCAAACCTGGAAATGAGAAGCAGCTTTTATCCAGACTTTTAAAAACTATTACAGAGAGTGAAATAAAGATTGGGGGCTAGAAATTCGTTATAGCCAAGAACTGGGCCATGTTTAGACTAAAAATGGTTAAGGAGTGCCAGTGGAAAACTGTCTAGGCTGCATGCAAAATTCGTCCTCACTCCTCATTAAAATGATTGCAGTCATGATTCTAGTCTAAAAGCTCAAGCTCATTGGCATTACAGTGAAAAGATGGACCAATATTGGGGGCAGTCTACACAACAACAACTTATATTTATATAGCACCTTTAATGTAGTAAAATGTCCCAAGGCGCTGCAGTGGAATATTTTAAGACAAAAAATTTGACACCGATCCACATAAGGATAAATTAGGGCAGATGACCAAAAGCTTGGTCAAAGAGGTAGGTTTTAAGGAGCGTCTTAAAGGAGGAAAGAGAGGTAGCAAGGCGGACAGGTTTAGGCAGGGAATTCCAGAACTTAGGGCCTAGGCAACAGAAGGCACGGCCACCAAAGGTGGAGCGATTATAATCAAGGATCCTCAAGAGGGCAGAATTAGAGGAGCGCAGATATCTCAGTGGGTTGTGGGACTAAAGGAGATTACAGAGATAGGAGGGGCGAGGCCATGGAGGGATTTGAAAACAAGGATGAGAATTTTGAAATCGGGGTGCTGCTTAACCGGGAGCCAATGTAGGTCAGCGAGCACAGGAGTGTTGGGTGAACGGAACATGGTACGAGTTAGGACATGGGCAGCCGAGTTTTGAATGACCTCAAGTTTACGTAGGGTGGAATGTGGGAGGCCAGCCAGGAGTGCGTTGGAATAGTCAAGTCTAGAGGTAACAAAGGCATGGATGAGGGTTTCAGCAGTGGATGAGCTGAGGCAAGGGCAGAGGCGGGTGATGTTACGGAGGTGGAAGTAGGTGGTTTTTATTATGCTGCGGATATGTGGTCGGGAGCTCATTCCGGGGTCAAATATGACACCAAGGTTGCGAACAGTGTGGTTCAGCCTCAAACAGATGTTATGGAGAGGGATGGAGTCAATGGCTAGGGAACGGAGTTTGTGGCGGGGACAGAAAACAATGGCTTCGGTCTTCCCAATATTTAACTGGAGAAAACTTTTGCTCATTCAGAACTGTATGTCGGACATGCAGTCTGACAAATTAGACACCGTGGAGGGGTCGAGAGAAGAGGTAGTGAGGTAGAGCTGGGTGTCATTAGCATACATGTGGAAACTGACGCTGTATTTTCGGATGATGTCGCCAAGGGGCAACATGTAGATGAGAACTAGGAGGGGGCCAAGGACCAGAGGTAACGATGCGGGAATGGGAAGAGAAGCCGTTGCAGGTGATTCTCTGGTTATGATTAGATAGATAAGAATGGAACCTGGTGACTGCAGTCCCACCCAGCTGGACGACGGTAGAGAGGCGTTGGAGAAGGATGGAGTGGTCAACCGTGTCAAAGGCTGCAGACAAGTCAAGAAGGATGAGAAGGGATAGTTTACGTTTGTCACAGTCACAAAGGATGTCATTTGTGACTTTGATGAGAGCTGTTTCTGTACTGTGGCAAGGGTGGAAACCTGATTGGAGGGATTCAAACATGGAATTGCAGGGAAGATGGGCACGGATTTGGGAGGCGACAACATGTTCAAGGACTTTGGAGAGGAAAGGGAGGTTGGAGATGGGGGCGGTAGTTTGCAAGGACGGAGGGATCAAGGTTTGTTTTTTCAGGAGGGGGTGATGACTGCAGATTTGAGGGAGAGGGGGACAGTATCTGAGGAGAGAGAACTGTTAACAATATCAGTTAACATGGGAGCCAGAAAAGGAAGTTGGGTGGTCAGCAGTTTGGTGGGAATAGGGTCAAGGGAGCAGGAGGTGGGTCTCATAGATGAGACGAGCGCAGAGAGGTCATGAGAGGAGATGGGAGAGAAACTGGAGAACGATGTGAGTTCAGGGCTAGGGCAGGGGGGAACCTTAGAGGAAGTTTGGCCCAGTGGGCTAGGGGAAGGAAGGGAAGTGGCAGAGGCAGCTGAATGGATGGTCTCACTCTTAGAGACAAAGAAGTCCATGAGCTCCTCACACTTGTTATCGGAGGAGACAGGGGAGAGGTGTTTAAGAAGACGGTTAGCAGTAGAGAATAGAAGCCGGGGTTTATCTTTGCATTCTAGAATGCAACATAAGTAATGATTGCCACAGGCTTTTTTCACTACTTAAAGGGGAGGTTCATTCATGCTGCAGTACCTCATTCTCAGCATTGTTGGGTGTGCAGCTGCCTCAACAACCATAAAAATGACAAGGAGAAGGAGCACTTATTTACAAATCCTGATGGCAGATCTCCGCCCCAGGAAGAGAGCCCAGAGGCTTTCCGAGGAAGCTTTGGAGGTATTGATTTTAGTGGTGGAGAGAAGGCAGGTAGTCCTGTACCCCCCAACTGGCAGGAGGCCCTCGCCACAAGTCTGCCAGACTATGTGGAGGGAAGTGGCACACCACGTCATGGGCAGCATTGTGGTCCCCAGGTCCCACACCCAGTGCAGGAAGAAATTTAACAAGCTCACATGGGTGGTCAGGGTGAGTTAAGGCTTCAACAAATGCTACATACTACTATCTGAACCACAAGCTTCACACACTGCTCAATGTACCACACCCCAGCACTCACCCACCAACAATCTCTACCTAGCAACACTAACACCCACATCTCACACCTTGCACACAATGACAGCTATTCAACTATGGCAGGCACAAGGGTCATTAGTTATTAGAATTCATGTGATATTTGTGATATGTTTAGAGATACATTTATTAAGTGTGTTTGGAATATTTTGTGGCCTCTCTCATTTCACCTTTGTGCCCGGGAGGATGCTGTGATATGGCATGAGACAGGGATTGTATGATGGGGATGTGGTGAGCTAGGGGTTCTGGGGTTTCATTCATGTGAACCAGAGTCTGATGAGCCGGTCACGGACAGCCCATCTGGAAGGCCGTATGTCTTGCTTCCTCTGCCCTCCCTCCTCTTCCTCCTCATCGTCCTCTGCCTCATTGTCCTCCTGAGGTAATCCCGCAATCCCGCAGCCCCTATGACTGTGAGGAAGTGTTGTGAGCAGAAGCCTTTTACAAATAATGAGGGAATTCTACACTTGAATCACAAAAAAAACTTGAAATAACTAAAGAAAGCTGTTTCAGTTGCAGGAAGTAGCAAACACCCACTGAAACTACAGAAGCATGTTAGTTGCAGCTGATTGGGGATGGTACCTATGAATATTGTTGCTGTGGCCTGCTTCCTGCTGGTCGACGCCAGCTCTCCCTATCGTTCTGTGCTGCCGTTAAGGTAAGTGGCTATAACGAAGTTAGGAGATCGGATGTTCAGTGAGCATTGCACACTCACTGATGTCACAATCTCCATGATGGTGAGGTCCCTGGCAATCGAGTTTACTGGCAGCACTGATATGGCGTACAGCACTGGAACTGGCATCAGCTGTCGTTAAAGTTGTCAATAGCATTAAGATGGCGCTAACGTGTGGCACGAACCACACAAAATTTTCCCCCTGGGATTTCCACATGGGGATAAGGTAGAAGCTGAAATATCATGAACAAACTTCACAAAATTGTAATTTTTATCATAATGGAGAAATTTGACACTCCACAAATATAAAAATTAGTTTTTCAGGGCCATAATGTTTGTTTAACAGTCAATACGCTGTTAAAACCCTAGTTACACCTAATCCAACAAGATTTAACATTTAATGAGGTATTTAACAGCGATATTAGCGTAAAAAAGACCAAGTTTTCGTCAGTTCCATTGATTACGGCCTATGGGGTGGGGTGGCAGTGTCGGAGCAGTGAATGACTGACCACAACTTCAGGATCTCCACGTTTAGCTGCGTACGCGCTAAATCCTGAAGTTGCGGCCAGTTTCAGAGGCGTATTGGCGGCGAACGCTGACAGTTCGCCGTTATTACCCACCGCAAATTCTGGACCTGCATGTGTAGATCTCCCAGCAGCTTGATTTGGAGATTCTTAAACATGGCGCTGGTGTTTCCTGCTGGTCTGACGCCCCACTAACCCCCCAAAAATGTGCATGTGCACAGTGCAGTATCTGACTGTGTGTGTGAGAGCTTGAAGGCTGTCGACGAGTGCATGCATTGCAATCGGCTGCATAAACTAAGAGGGGCCACTGTGATAGGTTGTGGCCGGAGAGAGGCGCTGCTCCCCGCGGTGTAGGGGCACGCTAAAGGAAGCCCGCTTCATCAGTCACTGAGTGAGTAGTGGGGGAAGCGGGAGTCATTGCGGGACACGCGTGTCGACATCGCACAATACGGAGCGTGGTGCAGCGAGGATGTACGAGGAGAGCCTGGCTCTGCACAGACCCCGCTATGGATGTGAGTAACGCGCTTCCCCTGTGTCACTGCACTGAGGGGAACAGATGGTGACCCGCTCAGCGGCTACTTTATATCCACAGCACGCGACTCCCGAGCAAGTCTGCAACAACTTCTGCCACAGGAAGAAATACAAAGATGCCAATCAGAATTGAGGCAGCCCTCGCTCCTCTCCGACCCTGGCCGGGTTATTCGAGCGCCGCGCTGTTAAAGCGTTATGTTAAACTAGCCGAGGCGCTTGGCGGGTGTCTCTAATGCAGAAAACGTGTATTATATTTTTTTGTCTGAAGTCTTTGTGTGTGTGTGTGTGCGCTTCAGAAGAATACGTGTCTTCAGATTTCCGGTTTCCTTTTGAAATTACTTTTTAGTTTCAAATCTTACTGCTTTCCTGAATCTGAAACTACAGTGTCGGCGCGCTATTTAGATTTTTATTTTACCATTTGCATTTTTCTTAAACTTTATTTTGCCGACTTGCAACAGTGCACCACTGCCCTCCTCAATCTGTGGAACTGGGTCAGAGGCGAGAGCTGGCGGAGGAGTGGAAGCGGATTAGAGAGTCGTGTGTGGGGAGAGATCACAGGGCGCTCCCCCAGGACACACAGGCAGGCCGGCTTCCCTGGGAGGCTCTTTTTTTAAAATGCACTTTGAACACATGTTTCCAGCTTTGCATTATGAACACTTCGCATGTCTGCAGCCTCTAATTCTTAATGTTTCGGCATTACAATGAAAGGTGTGCACAAACTTTGGTGACTTTAAGGAAACATATAGCTTTTTTAAATGGGGTGGGGTGGTGACCTTGCGAAACCAGAAAGGGAAATAACTGAACCACCTGTAAACGAAGTTGTATGTTTAAAGCCTTCGTTAGGTATTAAGAGAACAACAGTCATTTCCCCATGTTTTAAGAGTAATAATGTCAGGCCCTTGCTTTCTATAGGTAGTCAAAAGCCTTTTGAAAAATAATATACATGTTCTCGACTTGGATGTGTATGGTAAGGGTTAAATGAGAACACAGACCTCTTGGGCTGTCCACTCATCTAAATGTTGTTTGTTTAGGCAGTTAATACTAAGTAATTTGGAAAACATTTGTTTTGCAAGCTTTAGACTTTACTCCTGGATTTTGGCATGCTGATGTCAGCACACATCAGTCCTCCTGGTAGTTTGTATTTTGCCTGTGGTTTGAGAATATGTATATGTGTGTGTGTGTGTATATATACCTAATCATTATTCTTCACTGCTCTGTCCCAGCCACAGAGATGTGCAGTTTTGTTAATTATTTATGAAGCTCAGTTAGCAGACTGTAGGGACAACTATTTTTGATAGCTTTTTTAGTGGGTAAGAGATGAGCTTTTTTAGTGGGTAAGAGATGATACTGATGTGATGAGCAAGTTTCTTTGACTCCCATGCCATGTTAAAGTTTGAAAGTCATTAGACCTTTCCAGACAATTTCTTGTTAATGTGTTATTCCTACATTTGTGCTAAAGTGAGAACATAATTTTGCAGTGTTCTCCATACCAACCTCCTGGAACAACTTTTTAAAATCTGAAACTTTTTATTGTGAATTTATATTAAAATTAACAATTGCATTAATAAACACATTCAATACCAAACTCTTCCCACTTGTGGTTTATAATTTCTGCTCCAAGCAAAGAATAGCGACCTGTCATAAACCTTTGTGCAGGAAAATTCTGAGCTTCATAGAAACATAGAAGATAGGAGCAGGAGTAGGCCATTCGGCCCCTCGAGCCTGCTCCGCCATTTAATGAGATCATGGCTGATCATCCAAATTCAGTACCCTGTCCCTGCTTTCTCTCCATATCCCTTTAGCCTTAAGAAATATATCTAACTCCTTCTTGAATATATTTTAATGAATTAGCCTCAACTGCCTTCTGTGGTAGAGAATTCCACAGGTTCACCATTCTCTGGGTGAAGAAATTCCTCCTCATCTCTGTCCTAAATGGCTTACCCATTATCCTTAAACTGTGACCCCTGGTTCTGGACTCCCTGGCCATCAGGAACATCCTTCCTACATCTAGTCTGTAGTCCTGCTGGAATTTTATAAGTTTCAATGAGATCCCCTCTCATTCTTCTAAACTCCAGCAAGTATAAGCCCAATCTCTCCTCATACGTCATTCCTGCCATCCCAGGTATCAGCCTGGTGAATCTTCGCTGCACTCCCTCCATGGCAAGAACATCCTTCCTCAGATAAGGCGACCAAAACTGCACACAATACTCAAGGTATGGTCTCGCCAAGGCCCTGTACAACTGCAGCAAGACATCCTTGTTCCTGTACTCAAACCCTCTCGCTACAAAGGCCAACATACCATTTGCCGCCTTAACCGCCTGCTGCACCTGCATGCTTACCTTCAGCGACTGGTGCACAAGGACACCCTGGTCTCGTTGCACTTCCCCTTCTCCCAATCTATTGCCGTTCAGATAATAATCTGTCTTCCTGTTTTTGCCACCAAAGTGGATAACCTCTCATTTATCCACATTATACTGCATCTGCCCAATCACCCAACCTGTCCAGTACTGATCAGTGTTGTCATGCAAATCTGGGATGGGATCATGATGGGAGTTGGTGTGTTAAAATTTCAGTCTTGTGTGTAACTTGTATTTCTTTTGGGTGGGGTGGGACATAAAAGACTGACGTGGTTATAGATAAAACAACTGATGATATCAGGAATTGTGGAATTTAGTGATATTGAGCATTCGACTGTGCAGAAGACTAGAGTGGTTGGTTGAAGGAATGAACAGACCTTGTCCTTTGCAGCTGAGGCCTTTATTATGACACTTCTGCAATGTTCATTGCTGGTTAATCTTAGCATTGTGGAAGGAAGTGATTATGCCAATTAACAACAGATTTGAATACGAACTTTTTTCAGGCAAATGTTTTTACACCAGCTATTATTTGTGTTGGTAATTATTGATCTCAAAAGAATGATTTAGATAGAGTTTTTTTAACTTCAAAAGACAAACATTAAGTAATTTCTGTGTATATCTGTACCAAATTTTAAATTTAAAATATCTCCACTGCAAATGCTTACTTGTTAATTATTCTATTTGTTGCAGTTCAGTTGGATACTGAATCATAAAAGACCAGAAAAATGATAAGTTAATGCTTGGTCTTTGAGTTAGCTGATCTTAGCTGCTGTGGTACTTTGTGCTGCTGGGCCAAATTGGGGAATGAAATAGTTGCTATCAGCTGCAAACTGTATCTTTCTGGAAGTGTGGACAGGACTGGGCTCAGCTGCGATACTCCTATGGTTGAATACCCTGCCAACATTCCTCTGTGCTCACATGGGAATAAAGGCAA
The DNA here is from genome assembly GCF_052327205.1 of Somniosus microcephalus. Lineage (NCBI taxonomy): Eukaryota > Metazoa > Chordata > Chondrichthyes > Squaliformes > Somniosidae > Somniosus > Somniosus microcephalus. The sequence goes on from NC_140987.1 coordinate 222,733,207, forward strand.
CTTGGGGGAGGTATGTGTGATTGTAACCCAGCAGGGAGATGACTCCTTAAGAAAGTGAGGGAAAATAAAACACAAGGTTGGTTGAATCTATTTTACTTCAAATGGTGTCTTTCGCTGGTCACCTTGTCCTTGGTTGAAAGCATCCGAGTTTCACTATCAACATTACAAGACATGGATCACTCGCAATGACTGACATTCACAAATACTGTTGAAATTGTGGGTAATCTGCAAACAATGCCCAGAGTTGTATTGCCTTTGTCAAGCTTAGCAGCAAGTCCTGTTGGGAACATAGTGTTCACTATAACAATGTCTCTATGAATTCTCTTGATCCTTAGGCAAAAAGTTCCAAGTTCCAGCTCATTGAAGATACAATCTAGGTCAAGCAGAGAATTGATCACTGGTTGGAGTTGTTCTCGGAAATGGCCCAAAACTGAGCGCTGGTGGAGTTATGTTTGAAATTGATTCAGATGCTTGGGAGTTGGTATTGGAGACCTGAGCTTATCCCAGCTGCTCTAGTTTAAGGCAGGTGACTACTCAACCTCGGTGTTCTCTAGTCACTGGCTGGTGCTCATTAATGCTGGAGCTAAGAAAGCCAAGGCATCAGTCTCTGTTTTCCTTCATGGAAATCAGCAATTGACATTGACTTGTTTCACTGATTGCATTGGCACCAGCTAATGTTGCTGAGTCATCAGCTACTTTTATTAGTGAAAGATCAACTTGAAATTAGAGCTGGCAATGACTCCCTCCTAAATACTTGAGTTGACCTGGACCCTATTCATGTTTTGTTTGACTATGATCCATCACCTGTAGGTTGGGCTTTGTCGCCCACTGAATCTTGTATCTAGATGGTGCGTTATTGTAGTTGCTTGTACCTTAGAGGTTTTACTAACTTTTAATCAATCGGAGCATGATGGGGTTTGCATAAAGTGCTTGTCATTAACACCAGCCCATCTGAGATTGTGGCACGTAAAAGTCTGGACTCACTCAGCTAAGTGTTCAGCATCCTCAGTAAGAGTATTGACTAGACAGATGCAAGTCTGGCATCTGAGTTGAGAGAAGCAGGAAACTTTAATGAACCAAGGAAAGTTTCAAAATACAAATGTCTAGGCCCTCCCTTCAATTTTCACGTTATCCTTGTAATAGTTTCACGATCATTAGAATTCTTCAGGACTTGAATGCTCCTCCTGCAAATAGATTTTAAACCTAGTCCTTTGGAGGATTTTCTGAAGTTGATGACTAGCTGTTTCCTTGGTGTTGGACATACAATCAGCTCACAGTGGTTCCTTGAGATGAGCTCTATACAAGAAATGCAACGTGGTCCCTGAGTTGAGGGCTATCCCCTTCATCTGACTAATCAATGCGCTCATTGAGGACACTGAACTTGTATGTGAGTGTAGACATTTAGGACTGCTAGCTTCGCCCCATCCTTTAGTTTGGATTCTTTACAAGGTGGGGCAGCTATGTCCAACATATATGAACACAGCATACAAACTTATTCCCATCTCCTGCCATGTAGACACATTTGAGCTTTAACAAATTTGTTCATCAAAGAACAATATTGCATCAGCTAGTCTGAATAGCAGCACCACAATAGTGAGATATGAAATCATTGAGGAGGGAGGGATTTATTCCTAACTTGTGTGCCTCAACAACATGATGACATTTATCAAACATGTGCCTTTTTTACCTGCTCAACCTTTTCGGTGAGTGTAGAATGTCATGGTGGACTTGCTGAGCAGAAGTTTAGGTTGCCCAGAGATGTCTCCTGGTGTCCTATGTTTGAATCTTGTAATTGATCCTGCAAAAGAGAATCCAAAGGTCTTCTACAGGCATATTAACAATAAAAGGGTTGCCAGTGGAGTGATATGGCTGATTAGAGACCAAAATGGAGATCTATTGGTGGAAGCAGAAGGCATAGCTGAGTTACTGAATGAGTACTTTGCAACAGTGTTTACCAAGGAAGAAGACTTTGCCAAAGGCATGGTAAATGAGGAGGTTGCTGGGATATTGGATGCGGTAAATATAGATAAAGACAAGGTACTTGAAAGGCTGGCAGTACTTCAAGTTGATAATCACCTGGTCTGGATGGGATGCATCCTAGGTTGCTGAGGGAAGTAAGGATAGAAATTAGAGGTGCTGGCCACAATCTTCCAATCCTCCTTAGATACAGGGGTGGTGCCAAAAGACTGAAGGATTGCAAATGTTACGCACTTGTTCAAAAAAGGGAAGAACAATAAACCTGTTAATTACAGGCCAGTCAGTTTAACGATGTTGGTGGGAAGCTTTTAGAAGCAGTAGTCCAGGAGAATATTAACAGCCACTTGGACAAACATGGACTAATAAAGGCGATCAAGCACGGATTTGTTCAGGGCAAATGGTGTTTGACTAACTTGATTGAGTTTTTTGATGAGGTAACAGAGGGGGTGGATGAGGGCAGGGCAGTTGATGTGTGTATGGACTTTCAAAAGGCATTTGATAAAGTACCACAGACTAGGCTTACTGGCAAAATTGAAGCCCATGGGATAAAAGGAGGCAGTAGCAGCATGGATACAAAATTAGCTAAGGGATAGGAAACACAGTTGTGGTGAATGGCTGGCTGTTTTTCAGACTGGAGGGAGGTATACAGTGGCGTTCTGCAAGCTTCAGTACTAGAACCACTGCTGTGTTTGATCCATTAATGACTTGGACTTGGGGGTACAGGGCACAATTTCAAAATTTGCAGGTGACACAAAACTTGGAAGTGTAGTAAACAGTGAGAAAGATAGTAATAGACTTCAAGGAGACATAGGCAGGCTGGTGGAATGGGCAGACACATGTCAGATGAAATTCAACTCTGAAAAGTGTGAGACGATACATTTTGGTAGGAAGAATGAGGGGAGACAATTCATGCTAAATAGTACAATATTAAAGGGGGTGTAAGAAGAGAGAGATCTGGGGGTGTTTGTGCACAAATCTTTGAAGGTGGTGTTAGATCCGTGATTCTTTAAATAGGATGTTTCCCCAAAGAACTACACGGATGCTGTAACTTTACTCCAGTAAATACCTGTTGATTGTTGAGTAGTCTCAAGACTGAAGTACAGAAGCCTGCTCCGGCTTTATATACAGGTGTGGTCACTGCCAGTACTTTTACAGTATACAGGAGCTGTAAAACAGTTCTCTTAAAGGTACATACACAACAATTCCCTTTTTAGATTAACAGTACCATAACATTCATTTAACAATTAACATTTTTAACATGCAACATTAACTGAAAATAGTCCATTTATAGATTCAGTCTTTGGGGCGGCTTCCTGATCCTTTCGGGATAGCGCCTTTCCTGAGGTTCTTGTTCTTGGTGCGGAGGCGATTCTGGCCCCTTTTCGCCAGTTAGTTCATCGGTTTCCACTGCTACTGGTTCGGAGGTAGATGCTACCGGTATGTCGGGTTCATCCCCAGGTACTCGAGACATGGGGTTGACGCGTTCCTGTGACGCTAAGATCTGATCGACGTGGCGTCTCAATGTTCTCCCCGACATCCACTGTGTACATTAATGGCCCCTGCCTTATGCATATCGTTCCCGGTTGCCATTTCTCTGTTCGGTAGTCACGGGCCAAGACTGGTTGTCCTACATTGAAGCTCCTTGTCGGCTTCTCATTGATGTGCTGGAATTGTTTATCCTCAACATTTCTTCGCACATTGGGTCTGAGCAAATCCAGACGAGATCTCAACCTTCGGTTAAAGAACATCATGGCCGGGGTCTGGTTGGTAACTGCATATGTCGCATTTCTGTAGGCTAATAGGAAATTTTCCACCTTATGCTGTAGTGGAATTTCATCGTCGCACATGGCCTTTATCGCCTTTTTAAAGGTTTGTACGAACCTTTCAGCCAATCCATTTGTGGCTGAATGATACGGGGCGGATGTGTAATGCCTTACCTCATTCCTTCTCATAAATTTTCGAAACTCTTCGGACACAAACTGTGGTCCATTATCAGAGCAAATCTGCTCTGGCAAGCCGTTCCTGGCAAATATGGTCCGTAGGACTGCAATCGTTTTCTCTGTAGTGGTTGAGGACATTTTTATCACCTCAGGCCATTTCGAGTGCGCATCCACTGCTATTAAGAACATTGATTCCATGAATGGACCAGCAAAATCAATATGCACCTGTTGCCATGGAGAGGAGGGCCACTCCCATGGGTGTAGAGGGGCATGTGGTGGTGCATTTTGGACCATCTGGCATCCTGAGCAGCTCTTGGTTAGGTCCTCGATTTGTTGATCGATCCCTGGCCACCACACAAGCCCTAGCAAGGCTTTTTGTTTTCACCCCTCCCAGATGACCTTCATGTAGCTCATTTAGCACTCTCTCCCTTAACTTGGGTGGAATCACCACTCTGGATCCACACATCACTGTCCCCTGGCATACTGACAGCTGTTCTCTTCTGGATGAGAATGCTGGCAACAGTGAGTCGCCATGTGTTGGCCATCCCCTCACCGTCAAATCATATACCCGAGACAGTGTCGGATCATTGTGGGTCTCCTTCTCTATATCCGCGTTCGTTACTGGCAATCGTTCAATTATTGACGAATAAAATATCTCGATAGGGTCCACTGCTGGTGCTTCCTCCACAGTAGGCAGTGGCAGGCGTGATAGCCCATCAGCGTTTCCATGCTGTTTTGTGCCTTTTATATTCTATTTCATATTGATTCGCCCCTAGAAACAGGGACCATCTTTGTAACCATTGTGCAGTCATCACTGGAACGCCCTTCTTGGGATTAAAGATGGAGACAAGTGGTTGGTGGTCAGTCAGCAAGGTGAACTTCTGCCCATGCAGATAGTGGTTGAATTTTTTTACTCCCCATACTAGGCTGAGGGCCTCCCTGTCAATCTGGGCGTAGTTGCGCTCGGCTGAGGTTAGTGACCGAGACGCAAAGGCTACTGGCCTCTCCAACCCGTCTGGGAATTTGTGTGACAGCACCACTCCAATACCATAGGGTGATGCATCACATGCCAAACGAATTAGTAGTGCTGGGTTGAAATGGGCCAACACCTCTTTTGATGTGATCAATTCTTTACACTTCTGGAAAGCTCGTCTACGTTCGTCATTCCACTTCCATGGCACCCCTGTTTGCGGTAGGGTGTTCAGTGGGTGTAATACCGTGGACAAATTTGGTCAGAACTTATGGTAGTAGTTTACCAGCCTGAGGAACGACCTCAGTTGTGACACATTTTCCGGTGCTGGAGCCTTGACTACTGCCTCAATCTTTTCAGGGGACTTATGTAACCCCTCTCCATCGATGACGTGGCCACAATGAGATCTGCTTCTGGAAAAACTCGCACTTGTGGCGATTAGCTCGTAGCCCATATTCCTTTTAATCTGGTGAGCACCTTCTCCAAGTTGGCGAGGTGATCACTCATTTTCGCCCGTGACCAGGATGTCGTCCAAATAACACTGGGTCCCTGGAATCCCTTGCAGGACTTGATCCATTGCCCTTTGCCAAATAGCTGGAGCCGATGCTACCCCGAACACCAGCTGGTTGTATTGATAGAGACCTGAGAGTGTTGATCGTGAGGTATTGTTTCGAGGCTGCTTCTACCTCCATTTGCAAGTACGCCTGGGCTAGATCAATTTTGGTGAAGCGTTTACCTCCAGATAGCAAGGCGAAAATATCCTCAATTCGTGGAAGCGGATATTGTACCGTGTGAAGGACTGGGTTCACTGTCACCTTAAAATCCCCACAGATGCGGACCTTCTTTGGTTCCCCAGGCGTATTACTCAACGACCTCTTCATTACAGGAACGATGGGTGTAGCCCACTCGCTCCAGTCTACTTTGGACAGTACTCCTGAACGTTCCAGCTCTGCTTCGACGGCTGGTCTGATCGCATAAGGCACTGGTCTGGCCTTAAGAAACTTTGGGCTTGCATTTTCCTCTTTTAATCGTTGCTGTTATGCCTTTTTAGTGTTCCGAGTCCCTCCTGGAACACTTCTTTTGCGTCAGTTAGCATTTTTGACAGTCGTCCAGGTGTGATGTCGTCGTCCTTTTTGGCCTCAACCTTCAGTGCCTGTATGGAATGCCAATCTAATTGTATCTTCTGGATCCATTCACGTCCTAGCAGTGGTGGTCCTCCATCTGGCAATACATATATGTCCATTTTAGGTATTTCCTGGCCTTTGTATATCACTTTCACCCTTATTTTTCCTTTGGGGTAGACTTTTTGCCCCGTATACGTCTTCAAGACAATCTCTGTAGCTTTCAAGGGTATATGTGAAAATAACCGCTTGTAGTCCCTTTGGTTTATGACTGTTAGGGCTGATACTGTGTCCAATTCCATTTTCACTTGGACTCTGTCTATCTTGAGTGTAACCCAGATAGTCTGGTGATCCTCCATTTTGGTTACCTTATGTAGTTTCAGACAACCCAGCTCCTTGCTTCCGGAGTCTGTGTCACTTTTCTGTTCGTCTGAACTACTGTCCATCACCTTGTGTACCTTTTTTGTACTTCTCCTGTGGAGATTTCTTGCTGTTGGTTTTCTTCCCAGACCTGCAGACTCTTGCTATGTGTCCTGCTTTTCCACACTGTCTGCACACTTGGTCCTTGAACCAACAATCCTTCTGGTCGTGTGTTGTTCTGCCGCAGTGATAGCACTTCCCTGTTCCATAGGACATTTCATTGGTGCCATATTCTTGCGGTCTCCATTGTATCTCTGCAGCGTCCCTTGCGGCTGCTTCGTGTGATACTGCCATACTGAAAGCCTTGTCCAGCGTAAGATCCTTTTCTGATAGAAGCCGTTTCTGGGTTCCTTCACTTTGCAGCCCACACACAAACTTGTCCCTTAACGTATCTGCTAGTCCCACTCCAAACTGGCAGTGTTTCAATAGCTTGCGCAGTTCCGTTAAGTACTCAGCATTGCTTTCGTCTTTGTGTTGGTTCCTTTTATGGAACTTAAATCGTTCTGCTATCGGCAGCGGTGTGGGGCTTAAGTGGTCCTGTAGGATTTCTACTATGCTTTCAAAATTCTTATTCACAGGCTTCTCTGGGGTTATTAGGTTTCGCAGTAACCCATAAGTTTTTGCACCCATGGAATTTAACAGAACCAGTGCTTTCCTAGCATCTGGCACTTCATTCACCCTGCAGTACACCTCAATACGTTCCACATATGTCGCCCAATCTTCGACTTCATTGTCAAACGTAGAGATACTGCCACTCTTCGGCATCCCTGGGTGTGATTGAACTGTCAAAAATGACGTCTCCTGCACTTTCCCTTCTTCTCCGCTGGCACAAAATGGCGTTTCCCGCGCTCGCCCTTCTCCGCTGCGGCTTCTAAAAATGGCGTCTCCCGCGCTCTTCCTCCTTCTCCGCGGCTCAATGGTGTCTCCCGCGCTCTCCCTTCTTCCCGCGGACACTGTCCAGCCCTTGAGTCCTGGCTGTGCTCTGTGGTTTTTTTTTTTTTTTTCTGTGCGCCTTTCCCGTTTCCGCCGCTCGGTCCGGAACCCGGCTGCTGCTTTACCCCCTCTCTCCGTTTTGTTTTTCCTCGACGCCGCTTGGTTTTCAAACCCCGGCTGCGCCCTGTGCGCTTCAACCTCTATCTTACCCCGTCGACGCTGCTCGGCTTTTTCTCTGCCGTAGGTCGGCTCCAGCCGCTGCTGTCCGGGAAGGGTCTGCGCTGTACCTGTCGTCAGTCTGTTGCTGATCGTCGCGGCTGGGGAACCAAGCCCAGCTCGCCACAGCCTCCCCTGCGATGTTCACACTCTGCCGGACGACTGGGCGGTTGCTCGTGGTCGACGCCCGTGTTTCTGGCCTCGACTTTCTTCCACCGCCCTCCCGGAGCGAATCCTCGAAGGGAAATGCAGAGTTGCAGGTAGATTCGAATCGACACTCGTCGCCACTGTTAGATCCGTGATTCTTTAAATAGGATGTTTCCCCAAGAACAACACGGATGCTGTAACTTAACAATCAACAGGTATTTACTGGAGTAGAGTAGTCTCAAGACTGAAGTACAGAAGCCTGCTCCGGCTTTATATACAGGTGTGGCCACTGCCGGTACTACAGTATACAGGAGCTGTAAAACAGTTCTTTCTTAAAGGTACATACACAACAATTGGCAGGGCAGGTTAACACAGCAGTTAATAAAGCATATGGGATCCTAAGCTTTATAAATAGAGGCATAGCGTGCAAAAGCCAGGAAGTTATGTTAAACTTAGATAAAACACTAGTTTGGCCCCAGCTAGAGTATTGTGTCCAATTCTGGGCTCCACACTTTAGGAAGGACGTAAAGGCTTTGGAGAGGGTACAGAAAAGATTTACTAGAATGGTTCCAGGGATGAGAGATTATCATTAAATGGCTAGACTGGAGAAGCTGGGGATGTTCTCCTTAGAGCAGAGAAGGCTAAGAGGAGATTTGATAGAGGCGTTTGAAATCATGAAGGGTTTAGATAGAGTAAATAAAGAGAAACTGTTTCCAATAGCTGAAGGGTCGGTAACGAGAGGGCACAGATTTAAAATGATTGGTTAAAGAACCAGAGGCGACATGAGGAAAAAGTTGCAAAATGAGTGGATTGGAATGGAATGCCCTGCCTGATAGGGTGGTGGATACAGAGTCACTAGTAGCCTTAAAAGGGAAATGGATAAATATTTGAAGGAGAAAGAAATAGCAGGTCTATGAGGAAAGAGCAGGGGAGTGGGACTAACTGGATTGCTCATCGAAAGAGCCGGCACAGACTCGATGGGCTGAATAGTCTCCTGTGCTGTACTATTCAATGATTCTCTGATTATATGACATTCACAATACTGTAGTAACTTGGTAATGATTGAGGAAACTGTGGCAGTTGAATATTCAAATTTGCCACAATGTTTCTTACAGCCTCCAAACTTTTGGGGTGTGGCATTGTACTTTAGTGTATTTACAAGCAGCATTTGCTCAGGGTTTAGTACCTAGCATTAATGACTGATTTCAGAAATTCAATTGGCGAGCAGCAAAGTTTTCAAATTTATAAAAACCACCTTGAAAATCAAATTTCTTTCAAGACTTACACTGATCATTTCAGCTTGTGTGGTTAGTAATAAGCTTTATATTTTGGTACATCCTCTTGCTTTGTGTTGGTGCATTTGTAGGATCTCCTCCATTATTGATAAAAGTTGTCTGATTTTGACTTATTCCAGGATGTAATAGTGGTGAAATTGTCTTTTGTTTTCTCCTGCCATCATCTAGTTCTTTCACATTAAAGAAAATAACCTAATTTAGTGATGGTCACAAAGCCTTAAACATCCTGTATATAGAACCAGAATATTTGCCAGTGATCCAACTTGGTCTCACCATCAAATTGTGGAGAAATATCCATGCCTTCTTGTATGTGGAGGGGAAACCTTTTGATATATTAGAGATTGAATAAATGAGGAAGAAAAAGAAAGAACTTGCATTTATATAGCGCCTTTCACAACCTCCAGACGTCCCAAAGTACATTACAGCTAATGAAGTACTTTTGAATTGTTGGTTGTGGGATAAAGACTGACCAGGACACCGGGGAGAACTCCTCTGCTCTTCTTTACATAGTGCCATGGGATCTTTTACACCCACCTGAGAGGGAAGACAGAACCTCGGTTTAATGTATATCTGAAAGGTGGCACTCTTTCAGTACTGGCACTAGAGTGTCAGCCTAGATTATGTGCTCCAGTCTCTGGAGTGGGACTTGACTCCGAGACGAGAGTGCTACTGACCACTGAGCCAAGGCTGACAAGAATGTTGAGTTAACTACTTCTAATGCAGTCTTCCTCATTTCTTGATTGCAGTTTATTCTCCCTGTATGTATCTACCTACCCCTGGAATTTTGTTTTATGACTTAGAACTTTTTATTGTCGGTGAGTTTAAACTTCTTGGTGGTATCAACTTGGCCTTTTTTCTCTCCTCTCCTATTAAAAGCTAGTGTATGATTCTGAATGAATTGGCCTCATAGCTGAGTGGGCAAATCTCCTCCTCAGATCTTGCAGGGCATGCTTCCAAATGGACTCCCACTTTTTGGTTGTTAAGTGTGTTTTTTTTATGGCTGAACCACATTCAAGGAATGAGGAAGACCGTACCAAAAATCCAGTAATCCAAAATTTCTGCTCTACCACTTTTTTTTTCTCTCTCTCTCTCTCTCTCTCTCTCTCTCTCTCTCTCTCTCTCCTTTCTCCTCCCCCCCCCCCCCCCCCCAATATCATGTCTTTTTTTTCTTTCCCACCCTACAAAAAATCCTTATTATTGGCCATTCTGGTGCTGTCTTGTGACAGATTTTGAGAACTGATAATTCAAAATGTAAAGCCACCCAAGGTTAGAATGATGTTCAGAGCTGGAGTTTTATCTTGTGACCCTCAATTCTCTCCTTCCTGAAGGCAGTAAATTGTGCTGGATGATGGTTTTGTGTTACTGAATTTTAGCAGCTTATTTGACTGTGGCAGAGGGGGCAACACAGGCACGCCAAATCCTCCCCTTCCCAAATGTTACCCAAATCCTGTTCTCACCAAGGGCCTCCCACCTCCCCAGTCCAGGAGCACCAAGGCCAGATATAGCGCTGCTCACATACCTCAACTCTGATCAAGCAATTCGGCACAGTCCAGGCCAGGGATCGAACCTGGGATCCTCTTTAGACTGGGCAAATGTACAACATACTACCCTTTCGGTTAAGGCTCCTTACTAGATATATCTAATGGGAAAAAGCTATTTTTAAATTCTATACTTAATCAGTTTTAAGGCAAGGTGTTCCGTAGGTTACTGAATTGTGTGTATAGGTTTGGGGTCTTGAAGAGTTTCACTTGAATCGGTTTGCAATGCACTGGCTTCTGCTTGTGTGACGGAAGTAGAAGACCACAATTATACTGACACCGTCTGCGAATCATGCAGCATCTGTGAGGACAGATTGAATGGAAATACTGTACTTATATGCTTATACATGATGTCAGTGAGTCTGCAGGATTTTCTTGTGTAGAAGTTTTTTTACTAGGTTTTTTGTTAATCATCAAAAACAAATAGGTTGGATGGCTGTGGCGCTGTTTCAGAAGGAAAACTGAAATGAAAGAGACTGCTTTCAAGTCTGGTGCCAGGTTCTATTCCCACGTGTTGAATTTTGTGCAAGTATGTAGACCTTCCCTGGGGTGGGTCTTATTTATTTTGGCTCCAATTTGAGATTCATAAATCAACCTTAATGGATTGTATTTAGAAGGTTAAATACTTTAAATTTAAAATACTTTATGAGCATGGAGTAATACTGATCTTAGGGATGTTAAGTTAACATGGAATGACTAGTTTTTAACTATTCTAAAAATTGCCTTCAGGAGCTGTGGAACAAGCAGATGTACAAAAAGTGAATTTGATGTATGTACATGCATTTCTATGGCAGCTTCCTGTGTTTCCTGGCAGTTTCATCAGTAGTTTGGCTAGATAGTGCATTTTTCATGTATAAATCTAGGCAGTGAGTGTGGGGGAGGGGAAGAATTGCAGCATAGCTTGACTCTCATCTAATGCCCACACACCTGTACTTTTCTGCAGAGGTTAGTATTCGGGAGCCTGCCTGATGTTTTTTCTCTTACCTAGCCCAGGGGACTGAGGCCAATTGTTGTGCCTTGTGTTCAAAATGAAGGGTTTTGAGATAGTTTCCACTGGCAGGAGGGTTGGTAACCAGAGAAGACAGATTAAGGTAATTGGCAAAAGTGCTGGAGAGGAGATGAGCAATGTTCTTGTTGAACTGCGCAGTGCTCTGGAGGTCCCACGCAGGCCCCTCACCGGCTTTTATATGGGGAAAATGGTGCAGGGCGCAAACATCTGAATGGGCTGTGGAGCCCGTTAAAGGGCCCACGCATCGGGGGGAAAAAATAAGAGGAAACATTGGAGATAAGAATTTTTTTTATGTGGTGTGTTATGTGGAATGCACTGCCTGAAAGGGTGGTAGAAGCAGATTCAGTAATAACTTTCAAAAGGGAATTCAATCTATACTTGAAAGAGCAGGGGAGTCTGACTCATTTGGATAGCTGTTTCAAAGAGCCGGCACAATCACGAGGGCCGAATGGCTTCCTTCTGTGCTTATGATTCTACCTCGTCTGCTGTCTTTGCTGATCTCAGCTGGCAAGCACCGATTGAACTTGAACTGGGCATCTTCCTCACCTGTGCGGTTCATTACTGTACTGGGTGGTATATTTGCCCACTAGCTATGTACTCTGATTATTTTGCTATTATAAATTTGGTCATCACAATCATGGCGTGAACCAGTGCTCATAGCTTGCCATAAATTAAGAAGCTCCGCTAAGACATTTTCTTGACTTGTGACAATGTTCTAAGTTGATATAAATAAGTAGGGGGAGAAATTCATTATAGCCCCATTTGGGGCATTAAAACTTCGGAAGCGGAAAAATTATCAGCAGGCGCTAATGACGAGGCTCCCGTGAAATTCAGTTGTAGTGCTCCAAGAGGGAAGTGGAGCGCTAAATCAAGTGTTACCACTTCCCTTCGAGTGCTAAAGGGAGTGAGGGAGCGGTATCGGCAAAGCGCTGAGCAATGTTCCGTGCAGCGTTGCCGGATTCGCAGGCTCCTTCCCTCCCTTAAAGGAAAGGGCCAATGCTCACAGCAGTTAAAGGTAAGGCTGGGGATGGGTCAGTGACAGCACCTGCGATCCGCGAGGAGCAGCCCCAAGCAGTCCAAGAGTGCAGGGCTCAACAATCGTGGCAATGAAAATTTTTTTTTAAACCGCACAAAAGGGTGAGAAAAATATTTTGGCCTACCTGACCACCAATCCCTTTAATTACCGCTCCCCAAGCGGCTGGCCGAGGTCACAACACCTCCTGCAGCTGTTGTTGCTGATGCCCGGTGAAGCTGCAGGGGGCGGAAGCGAATTTCGGATCCTGGGCGATGCGCACCGGATGACATCACGATCTCCAGGGCGCAGGAGATCGAGGCGGTTAGTTTTACTGCCGGCGCTACCCCCCCCCCCCCCCCCCCCATTGAATTTCGCGGGAGTCGTTTCTTTTACCCAGTCGGTAAGTCGTTAGCGCCCTGTTATCGCCCCCAGAGGCAATAACAGGAGGTGCAAAGGAGGCCAATTTCTAGCCCATAGCTTGTTTCCTTAACTGATTTCTTTAAACACAATTAGAGTTTGGTTTCTGCATTGTAGAAGAATTCTGTTTCCAACATTATAATGTTGACTCCACATGGGTGGTATATGTAGTCTTTCTATTTGTGCATAGAAGGAAGAGGGAGACTAGCTGATATTCTACGTGAATAATGGGCCAAAATTTGCTGTAGCAGGGCATCGAACAGCGCCTGCCATTAGTTATACTTCCCCCTGCACCCTTCAGCTCAAAAAAATTTTTGCCTGCAAAGTTACTGAACGTGCAAGCTGAAACAAGGCATCTAGGACCTGAGTGAACAGGGCAACCAATGAGATTGTAGATTGGGACGTAAACCCAGGAAGGAACGAGATGGATGGAAAATTAAAGGAGGTGAATTTAATGTCAAGTACAGAAAGAGAAATATTGGATTCAGAGAGGGGGAAAAAAAGAGACAAAATGGAAATGTAAGAAAAACATTTCAAAATTTTAATTTCACATTATTAAAATCTCTGAAAAATCAAAATGTGAAGGAATGAGACTCCGCACTTAATTAACTTTCCGTGCCAGAGAGGTTGATTGGTAGTAATTAAGTTATCATGGGTACTTGCACTACTAATTACTAGCACTAAATATCTGCAGTGGGTTTAGTTACTATCTAAATACAGCAGCTTCACGACATCAATGGTGAGGCAGGCAGCGGAATGCTGTTTTCGAGAAACTAACGGCAACTCGGACAGCAACTTTTGGATATTCGTATTTAACTGCGCATCTACTCCTCGCCTGTACCACTTACGCATAAATAACGGAGAGTGCCATTAGCCTCATCATTATTTTAAGAACTTAAATAGCAGGAGTTGGCCATTGAGCCTGCTTTGCCATTCAGTAAGATCATGGCTGAACTTCTACATCAACTCCACATTCCTGCCCTATCCCCATATCCCTTGATTCCCTTCGTGCCCAAAAATCTATCGATCTCAGTCTTGACTGCTCAAAGACTAAGCATCCACGGCCCTCTGCGGTAGAGAATTCCAAAGATTCACAGCCCTCAGTGTCCTAAATGGCCGACCTCTTATCTTGAGACTCTGACCCCTAGTTCAAGACTCTCCAAGCAGAGGAAAGAACCTTTTCACATCTACCCTGTCAAGCCCTCTAAGAATTTTATACATTTCAATTAGATCACTTCTCATTCTTCTAAACTCCAGCGCATATAGGCTCAATCTACTCAATCTCTCCTCCATAAGACAGCCCTCTCATCCTAAGAATCAATCTAGGGAACCTTTGTTGTACCCCTCCTAAAGCAAGTATATCTTTCTTTGGGTAAGTGACCAAAACCATACACACTACTCCAGGTGTGTTCTCACCAAACACCTATATAAATGCAGCAAGACTTCCTTACTCTTGTACTCCAGCCCACTTGCAATAAAGGCTAACATGCCATTTGCCTTCCTAATTGTTTACAGTACCTGCATCTTAACTTTCTGTGATTCATGTACAAGAACCCCAAATCCCTCTGAAAACCAAGATTTACTCGTGTCTCACTTTATTTAAAAAAAAATTCTACTTTTCTATTCTTCATACCAAAGTAGATAACTTCATACTTCCCCATATTATGCTCCATCTGCCACCTTCTTGCCCAATCACTTAACCTATCTATATCCCTTTGCAGCCTCTTTGCCTCCTCCTCACAGCTTACTTTCCCACCTAGCTTTGTATCATCAGCAAACTTGGGTACAGTATATTTATACTCTCTTCCCTCATCTAAGTCATTGATATAGATTGTTAATAGCTGAAGCCCAAGCACTAATCCTTGCGGCACTCCACTAGTTACACCCTGCCACCCTGAAAATGACCCATTTGTTCCTACTCTGTTTTCTGTTTGTAAACTAATCCTCAATCCATGCTGGTGTAGGAACTGGGGTTCCTAGCCGAAGAATTGAGATCGACTCCGAAAATCAAAAACAATAAAATTTAATGAACAAACGAATCTGTACAGGAAACTGTAGGATACAATGCAAATAGGTCTGGTCTGCTTGAAAGCCTCTCTGGAAACTGCTAGCAGGTTCCGAGCTCTGACGTCATCACGTTCTTCCTGCCGTTGAGAGATCACGTGACGGATGGCATGACATCATCACGCGGAGTACAGGAAAGAAGCCCTAGTACAGTTAACAGATACATTAAAGGTGCAGCCCCCCAGCTGTACTACATTGCTGTAAAAGGAATTATATACAATTGTCCGTAATCCTCTGGTGGTTCCGCCATATGAGCCCCCCCCCCCCCCCCAGAATTGCTTTTAACAGAGAAGGTAAGGCGAGAAGGGGGTCTGATGAGTCTGTCCGACCAACTGCGATACCCCGGCAGCTGGAACGGAGCGCTAGAAGACGAATTGGCTGTGGTTGGGATGACGCCGCAGGCGGAGGAGAAGAGGAGGCCGGCTGTGGTCGACCCGGTGAGACGGGCACTGGCGACTCGGCGGATGACTGTGGCTGTACTGGACCGACAGTGGACGACCACGACGAGGCAGCTGAGCGGTGACGACTGGTTCGCTCAGATCCAGATGCGCCGGTCTCAACCGGTCAATGGAGATGTGGTCAGGCTTACCGCCGACGTCGACTGTGAAGGACTTGTCACCTGCCGAGATGTCGTGGAAGGGACCTGTGTAAGGTGGTTTGAGCGGGTTTTTTGCAAGCATCCTGCCGAATGAACACGTATTCTGCGCTCTTAAGATCCACCGGGACATGGGAGCGCTGCAGGTCATGATGCGACGTAGGCACTGGGATGAAATTCCTAGCCGCTTTCTGGTGGCTGACGAGCTGCTAAGCTGGGGACCAGGGTTCCGTGTGTGGAGGAAGAAAATCACCAGGCGCTCAGTGGTTGGCCGTAAACCATCTCTGCTGAAGAAGAATGCAGGTCGTCCTTAGGCGCCGTGCGATGACCTAGCAGCACCCAAGGGAGCCTGTCCACCCAACTAGGCCCACGGAGACTAGCATGCAGTGCGACTTTAAGGGACCTGTGGAATCTTTCACACAGACCGTTTGCCTGTGGATGGTCGGCGGTGGTACGATGAAGCTTGGTGCCCAAACCTTGAGCTACGGCGTTCCAAAGCTCCGAGGTAAATTGAGGCCCCCGGTCGGAGGAGATGTCAGCCAGTACCTCGAACCGAGCTACCCACGACGAGCTGAAGGCTCTGGAGACGTCTGCCGCTGTGGTGGCAACCAAAGGAATTGCCTCTGGCCACCTGGTGGTGCGGTCTACCACGGTGAGGTGAGTGTACCCGCGAGAGGACCAACCAGGTCCACGTGCATATGGTCGAATCGACGCTCCGGAACTGGAAAAGTGGCGACTGGGGCCTTAACATGCCGTTGTATCTTGGACTTCTGGCAACTCACACAGGTATTGGTCCAGTCACGGACGTCGAGATGCATGGCCTTCCAGACTAATTTCTTTGCCATGAGTCGTTGTCATGCTCTCATGCCAGGGTGTGACAACCCGTGGATAGTGTCGAAAATTCTCCTGCGCCATTCGACTGGAACGATTGGACGTGGGACGCCCATCGAGATGTCACACAGGAGTGTGGTCCCTGCGGCCTGGAAACTGACATCAGCCACTTGTAAGCTGGAAGGTGCGGTCCGGAATGCCTGCACTTCAGGGTCTGCCTTCTGTTCTTTTGCCAAACCAACATAGTCGACTCCCAGGTGTACTGCGTGGAGCTGGGTGCGGGAGACACAATCCGCCACCAGGTTGTCTTTGCCCGAGACATGTTGTATGTCGGTTGTAAATTCAGATATGTACGTAAGATGACGTTGTTGCTGTGCCGACCATGGTTCCGCTGTCTTGGCCATTGCAAAAGTAAGTGGCTTGTGGTCTACAAAAGCCGTGAATGGGCGTCCTTCCAGTAGGAAGCGAAAATGGCAGATGGCCAGAAACCATGCCAACAGCTCCCTATCAAAAGTACTAAACATGCGTTCGTTCTTCTGCAATTGGCGGCTGAAGAAAGCCAGTGGTTGCTATGTGCCGTCGACCCACTGCTCCTGTACTGCCCCGATGGCATAATCAGATGCGTCGGTGGTAAGGGCAATGGTTGCGCCTGGAAGGGGATGTGCCAACATGGTCGCAGCAGCCAAAGCATTCTTAGTGTCGAGGAAAGCCTGGTTCATCTGGGGTGTCCAATCGATTGGGTCTTTGTACGAGGCCCTCAGAGGTAAATCGGGCAAAGGTTGCATCAACAATGCCGCCTTGGGGACAAACCGATGATCAAAATTGACCATTCCCAGAAATTCCTGGAGGGCCCTGACGGTCTGAGGAAGAGGGAACGAGGTGACTGCTTCCACCTTCGTGGCCAGCGGGACGGCGCCTTCCGAGGTGATTGTGTCCCAGGAAATCAGTGCTGTGCAACCCAAACTGGCACATAGCCAGGTTGATAAGGCCATGTTGGCTGAGACGAGAAAGGGTGCGTAATGTGTTCTTTCGTGCTGTTACTGGCAATAAGGATGTCGTCCAGGTAGACGAAGATGAACGGCAGATCGCGCAACACGGAATCCATGAGACGTTGGAAGGCTTGTGCTGCATTCTTCAGCCCAAACGGCATACGAAGGAACTCCGAGCCCGAAAGGTGTGATGACGGCAGTTTTGGGGACATCCTGAGGATGCACGGGCACTTGATGATAGCCTCGGACGAGGTCTACTTTGGAAAAGATGGAATTTCCTGCCAGATGGGCCGAAAAATCCTGAAATATAAGGAATTGGGTACCGATCCGGTGTGGTAGCCTCATTCAGGCGTCTGTAGTCGCGGCATGGTCGCCATCCGCCGCCCGGCTTAGGAACAATGTGTAATGGCAAGGACCAAGGACTATTCGAACGTCGAATAATACCCAGGCGTTCCATTGTATGGAACTCCACCTTGGCCGCGAGTTTACCAGGTTCCAGCCTTCGAGCTCTCGCATAAACGGGGGATCCTGTCGTGGTAATGTGGTGCGCCACACCGTGCCTCGCGACTGAAGAAAATGTGGGCCTGGTGAGCTCGGGGACCTCACTGAGAAGACGAGAGAACTCATTTGGAGATGGGACTGCACAGGCAACTGACCAAGACATCGCGGTGCTTCGATGGCAGGGGACAAAGTGGAGGCACTGATTAGCCGGCAGTGTCGGACGTCGAAGAGAAACCCGTTTGCGCAGAAGAAATCTGCCCCCAGGATGGCCTGAGACTTTCGCCGTGATGAACTCCCAAACGAAACGTTGGCCGCCAAAACTCAACTGGACCCTACGCTTTCCAAACATGTGAATGGCCACACCATTGGCTGCCTCGGGGGGGGGGGGGGACCTTGACCGCCGGATTGAAGATCTAGCTTCGATGCTGGTAGGATACTGCACTGGGAGCCAGTATCAGAGAAAACGTCGCCCTGACAGGGAGTCTGTACTGTATAGGAGTTTCCCTGCAGACCCCACGGCCATCGCAACTCCGGCGTGTCCCTTAGGCCTTATTGAGCTTCTCAGAAACCGCTGGTTTGAGGTAGGTTTTTTTGGTGAGAAACTGCAGGGCTGACGGCAATTTCTGGCTTTTTCGCTGAAACGAGCGTGGTATGCACCCCAGCCTGCAGGAGGAGGAGGAGACGGATTCGCTCTTGTGGGGGATGGGCGCCTCGTGGCTGCAGAAGATTGTTGAGACAGTGAATATTTTATCCGCTTCCGCGGCGAGTTCAGCACAATCCGTGATCGCAGAATTGGCCAAGGCCGTCTGTACTGGCTCTGGTAGTTGACAGAGAAACAGCTTGCAGAACAGAAAACATTGCAATTCCGAGCCCAAAAGCGTGCGCATTTGGCTCATGAGCTCTGAGGGTTTTGAGTCCCTGAGGCCGGGCATGGAGAAGTCTGCGAGCGCGCTCCGACTTGAACAGACCGAAAATCTGCAGTAAACTTGCTTTTAAAGCTTCGTACTTGCCATCGTTCGGTGGACTCTCGGAGGCTGACGACCCGCGAGGCCGTGGCGCTGTCGAGGGCGGAGACCACGTAATAATAACGGGTCGAATCCGCTGCTACTCCCCGAATTGGAAATTGGGCTTCCACCTGGAAAAACCACGTGGCCGGTTGTTGCTCCTAAAATTGCGGCAGTTTGAGGGTGACGGCGTTCGTGTCCATGATGTAACTTCAACGAAAATTGTTCGAAGAAATCGGGGTCACCAATGTAGGAACTGGGGTTCCTAGCCGAAGAATTGAGATCGACTCAGAAAATCAAAAACAATAAAATTTAATGAACAAGCGAAGCTGTACAGGAAACTGTAGGATACAATGCAAATAGGTCTGGTCTGCAGGTTCCGAGCTCAACTGCTAGAAGGTTCCGAGCTCTGACGTCATCACGTTCTTCCCGCCGTTGAGAGATCACGTGACGGACGGCATGAAGTCATCACGCGGAGTACAGGAAAGAAGCCCTAGTACAGTTAACAGATACATTAAAGGTGCAGCCCCCAGCTGTACTATATTGCTGTAAAAGGAATTGCATACAATTGTCCGTAATCCTCTGGTGGTTCCGCCACACTGGTATATTACCCCAATCCCATGAGCCCAAATTTTGTGTAGCAGCCTCTTGTGTGGCACCTTATTGAATGCTTTCCGAAAATCCAAATGTACTACATCCTTATCTACCCTGCTCGTTACACCCTCAAAAAAAAAAAAAAAAAAACTCTCATAGATTTGTCAAACACAATTTCCCTTTCATAAAACAGTGATTCTATCTAATCTACCTAATTTGACAGCATGTTCTGACCTAATATAAACTTTTAAGTGGAACAAACTAACTAAACCTAAATATGTCAGCACCGTGATGTGTCATTCCTGGAAGATGTGGGTGTTTCGAGCACCAAGTGTTGACTCGGGCAAGCACGTCCCTGGGAAGTATTACTAACTCGCATTGCTCCAGTTCAAAATCTCAGAACTTGAGATGGAGATAATACGACACATCAGAAAGGGAGAGCTGTTTTTGGATCGAAAGTTTGAGATGGTCAACACAACAACCAGAAATGGGGACCAGGCTGTGGAGAAGGTAAGATGGGCAACTAGCTGAGGGGCAGGAAGGAGGGGTTAGAACAGGAGCACCCAGACCAACTTGCACTCAAACAGATTTGAAGGTCTAGCTTCCTGTGGGGAAAACGAGGACTCTGGGCAGGGCCTCTAAATAACAACAGCAGTAACAACTTCTATTTATATAGTGCCTTTAACATAGTAAAACGTCCCAAGGCGCTTCACAGGAGTATTAAAAGACAAAATTAACTTAACACCGAGCCACATAAAGAGAAATTAGGTATCCTATTTCTAGACTAGGGAAGGAAGATTCGTGAATTCAATGCATGGCTAAATGTGTGGTGTCGGGGAAGAGGGATTCCGCTTTGGGCAATGGCACCAGTTTTAGGTCAGATGGGAGCTATTCCATAAGGATGGGTTACATCAGAAGAGGGAAGATGCTAATGTACTCGTTAAATGGGGAGTGATGTATTTAAACTAGGAAGGGGGTGGTGGGAAAATTAAACTACTCATGATCCGCTAATAGTGAGGGGAGAGGTAGATGAGGATTATACTCGTTCAGAAAAAAAAAATAGCAAGAGGGATATGGAATCGAGGAATAAAATCAAATCGCCTAGTTGTCATTTGTGACTTTGATTAGAGCTGTTTCAATACTGTGGCAGGGGTGGAATCCTGATTGGAAAGATTTAAACATAGAGTTGTGGGAAAGATGGAGACAGATTTGGGATGTGAGAACATGTTCAAGAACTTTCCAGAAGAAAGGGAGGTTGGAGATTGGGAGTTTGGTGGTTTTGAAAGGGAGGGACGTTACAGCATCAGCCAGGTGTTTCTCCCCTAGAGGAACAGCTTTTTTTCATTACAAATAATGGATAATGACTTGTTTGAGAAAACATTTCCTTGAGCAGCTACTGGTATATGGTTCAAAATGAATGAACCCACTAATGTAGAGCCTGTTTTCTCCTAACCTCCTCTGAGCTTCTGAATGATTCACTATGGAGTTTTCTGGTCACACATCGTAGTTGTGACAATCCCATATGAATATGGCTAAATACTCTTAAGGTTTTCTCCCCATCCCTCGTGAACGCATTGACATGCTAGGGTAGAGTTAGTCAGGTGACGTGACGGTGGGTGTTTGGCACCAGAGACTTTTTCTTATTAATGCAGGCAATGAATATCGGGCTATTCTCTCTGTCTATCTAGCCTTGGTGTGGAGATGCCGGAGTTGGACTGGGGTGGACAAATGTAAGAAATCACACAACACCAGGTTATAGTCCAACAGCTTTATTTGAAATCACTAGCTTTCGGAGCGCTGCTCCTTCTTCAGGTGAAGTGGAGAAATGCATAAAGACACAGCTTATATAGTCAGAGAATCATGTCAGATGTTTACAGGTAACCTTTCCAACTGCCATTTATCGCACCTCGGCAGAGAGATAATCACAGCAGTCAAAGGTGTGAATGGTGTCCAAACAGGTCAGTCAGGGAAACATTACATCAAAGAACAATGAGGTGGGGTCACAAGGGGTCAAATATTGCAGATGCTGGGGTCTGTATGAAAAACAAAAAAACAGACAAAAAACTTTTTTTTTTTTTTTTTTTTTTTGGCTGGAAATCACAGCAGGTCCAGCCGCATCTGTGTAGAGAGAACAAGCCAATGTCGACTCGAGTCTGGATGACCCTGCATCAGGTGGGGTTACATGTAGCGTGACATGAACCCAAGATCTCGGTTAAGGCCGTCCTCATGGGTGCGGAACTTGGCTATCAGTTTCTGCTCGACGATTTTGCGTTGTCGTGTGTCTCGAAGGCCACCTTGGAGAATGCTTACCCGAAGATCGGAGGCTGAATGTCCTTGACTGCTGAAGTGTTCCCCGACTGGGAGGGAACACTCCTGCCTGGTGATTGTTGCGCGGTGTCCGTTCATCCGTTGTCGCAGTGTCTGCATGGTCTCGCCGATGTACCATGCTCCGGGGCATCCTTTCCTGCAACGTATGAGGTAGACAACGTTGGCCGAGTCACATGAGTATGTACCATGTACCTGGTGGGTGGTGTCCTCACGTGTGATGATGGTATCTGTGTTGATGATCTGGCATGTCTTGCAGAGGTTGCTGTGGCAGGGTTGTGTGGTGTCGTGGTTGCTGTTCTCCTGGAAGCTGGGTAATTTGCTGCGAACGACGATGCTGCGAACGCAGGTCCAGCCGCTCTCTACACAGATGCGGCTGGACCTGCTGTGATTTCCAGCCAAAAAAAAAAAAAAAATGTTTTTTGTCTTTTTTTGTTTTTCATACAGACCCCAGCATCTGCAATATTTGACCCCTTGTGACCCCACCTCATTGTTCTTTGATGTAATGTTTCCCTGACTGACCTGTTTGGACACCATTCACACCTTTGACTGCTGTGATTATCTCTCTGCCGAGGTGCGATAAATGGCAGTTGGAAAGGTTACCTGTAAACATCTGACATGATTCTCTGACTATATAAGCTGTGTCTTTATGCATTTCTCCACTTCACCTGAAGAAGGAGCAGCGCTCCGAAAGCTAGTGATTTCAAATAAAGCTGTTGGACTATAACCTGGTGTTGTGTGATTTCTTACATTTATCTAGCCTTAACATCCACTCCATTTGTTTCCAGCAGGAATAGAATCATAGAATAGTTACAACACAGAAGGAGACCATTCGGCTCGTCAAACCCATGCCAGCTCTCTGCAAGAGCACTTCAGCTTGTCCCACTCCCCCGCCCTTCGTAGCCCTGCAAATTTTTATCCTTCAGGTACTTATCCAATTCCCCCTTAAAAACCACAATTGAATCTGTCTCCACCACCCTTTCAGGCAGTGCATTCCAGATCCTAACCACTCGCTGCTTAAATTTTTTTTTTCCTGATGTCGCCTTTTGTTCTTCTGAAAATCACCTTAAATCTGTGTCCTCTGGTTCTTGGCCCTTCTGCCAATGGGAACAGTTTCTCTCTATCTACTCTGTCTAGACCCCTCATGATTTTGAACACCTCTATCAAATCTCCTTTCAAACTTCTCTGTTCCAAGGAGAACAACCTCAGCTTCTCCATGTAACTGAAGTCCCTCATCACTGGAACCATTCTTGTAAATCTTTCCTGCACCCTCTCTAAGGCCTTCACATCCTTCCTAAAGTGCGGTGCCCAGAATTGGACACAACACTCCAGCTGAGGTCGAACCAGTGTTTTATAAAGGTTCATCATAACTTCCTAGCTTTTGTACTCTATGCCTCTATTTATGAAGCCCGGGATCCCGTAAGCTTTTTATAACCACTTTCTCAACTTGCCCTGCCACCTTCAACGATTTGTGCGCACATACCCCGATGTGTCTCTGTTCATGCATCCCTTTTAGAATTGTACCCTTTAGTTTATATTGCCTCTCCTCGTGCTTCCTAGCAAAATGTATCACTTCGTACTTTTCTGCGTTAAATTTCATCTGCCACGTGTCCGCCCATTCTACCAGCCTGTCTATGTCCTCTTGAAGTCTATCACTATCCTCCTCACTGTTCACTATACTTCCAAGTTTTGTCATCTGCAAATTTTGAAATTGTGCCCTGTACATCTAAGTCATTACTATATATCAAGAAAAGCAGTGGTCCTAGTACCGAACCCTGGGGAACACCACAGTGCACCTTCCTCCAGTCTGATAAACAACCGTTCACCACTACTCTCTCTTTCCTGTCGCTTAGCCAATTTCGTATCCATGCTGCCACTGTCCCTTTTATTCCATGGGCTTCAGCTTTGCTGGCAAGCCTATTATGTGGCACTTTATCAAACGCCTTTTGGAAATCCATGTACACCACATCAACTGCACTGCCCTCATCGCCCCTCTCTATTACCTCATCAAAAAACTCAATCAAGTTGGAATAGTGATCAGGATGGGGCACCCTCATTGTTTTGTGTTCTCACCCCACTGTCCAGGAGGTCAATTGTAGCACCCATTACAGTCCCAGCAGACATTGGCTAACTGGGCACAAAATGTTTAAAGGAATTATTTATGTTTAAAATACTTTCCCTTATTAAAAATGGGTCTTTCGTGTAGGTTTATTTAACGAAAGTTTTAGGGTTTCACACCCATAATGCTGAGAGTCCTGACATAATCTAAATCGTATGGGATCAGTATAGTGTGGAGTTGAATCTGACCATGTGATACTAGGAGCAGGTTATCGGACAGCAGTAGTGCAGAATGTGGCATCCATGTCGTCTTCACCTCAAAGATTGACGTCTCAAATGCTCTCCCCATTGGCTTCCTTTACTTGACCTTTCAGAAACTCCAGCTAATCTAGAACTCTGCGGCCTGAGTCACCTGTCACAGTCCTGCACGCCCATCACGCCCTCTTTGGTTCGCTCCCTGGGCCCCATTAAAATTGATTTTAAAGATCATTGCACTCGCTGTTAAATATCCCCCTGGCTTCGTCCCACCCTTTTGGGGTAATCTTCTCCAGTTGTGTGTCCTAGACAGCGCATCTTGTCTTCATCTGATTCCAAATTAATATTTGTCCATTGCTTCCTCCACTCCACCTTCCGAGGTCAGTCTTTCAACCACTATGCCCCTGCCCTCTGGAATTCTTTTTAAAAATTGTCTTGTCTTGCTATCTTTCCTTGCATTCCAAAGCCCCTCAAACCTATCTACATAATAGTAGATGACCAATTCTCTCATCTCATTCATTATTATTGAGTAATAGGCATAAGCTGGGAATCAGTCTATTAGAAATGTACTGCCTATACAAAAAGATTGAGCTAGAAGAAAACATCAGGTTCTACAGAGGTGCCTGCACTTTTCAATATTGAAGCTTCATATCTTCCATGTATTCATTCTGAGAGTAAAATGTTTTATTTTCCTTAACTGTGGATAGTCTTTCAATTGATAGCCCCATTGAAGAGCTTTTTGATAATGTATGAATATATTTGAATTAATTAATTTAGCAGGGCAAAAGCTTTGCCTTGGTTGTAGCCTATATTTGTTACCTGTCCTCGAGACAAGTGACTCTTGTGCATGTGATGCAATCATGTAAAATATAATGTGCCGTGCAGCTGGAATTGCAACATTAGTTGGGAGAAGTTCAGTGGGAGTGAGCCCTAGACACAAGTGTTTGTCTTTTCGCTGACCTGTCAGTGGAGCGAGCCAAGCAGCTGTGCTCATCGGGAGGTGCAGCCAATATGAAATAATCCTGATGGAAAAAGTGGAGAACAAGAGCATGAAGAAAGCACCAAAAAGAAGTAAATGCACAGTGGCAGAAATATGACACCTTTCACATTCAATAACAACTTGCATTTGTATAGTGCCTTTTAATGTAAAGAAACATCCTTAGGCACTTCACATGAGGGTAATCAGACAAAGAAGGAGACATTAAGAGGGTTTAAAAGAGGTGGAGAAGCAGAGCTCCGGGCTCCGACATCTAAAGGCACAGCTGCCAATGGTGAGGTGAAGGGAGTGGAGGATTTGCGAGAGACCAGAGTTGAAGGAATACAAAGCTTTTGGAGGGTTGTAGAGCGGAAGTTGCGGACCAGGCTTGAAGGGTCATATGGATAATTTCTTCTAATTCTTATGTAGGTGGCTTCAGAAATGGTGAGTGGCAAGGCCATGATAGGATTTAAGCATTAGGATAAGAATTTAAAATTTGAGGACCAGGAACCAACGTATGTCAACAAACGCAGTGATAATGGGTGAGCGGAACTTGGTGTGGGATAGGATACAGGCAGCAGAGTTTTGGGTGAGCAGAAGCTTATGGAGGATGGGGGGCTGGCCAGGAGAGTATTGGAATAGTTGAGTCTGGAGGTGACAAAAGGTATGGATGATGACCAGGAACAGAGAGGCTGAGTCCGGGGCAGAGCTGGGTGGTTACAGCGATGAAAGTAGGTGGTCGTTATGATGGAGAGGATAGGGGGTCAGTAACTCCTCTCTGGGTCGAATAGGATGTCGATGCTGCGAACAGTTGACTTCAACCCTAGACAGTGGCTAGGGAGGGGGATGGAATTGGTGGCAGGAGCCAAAGACCATGGCTTTGGCCTTCCTAATGTTTAACTGCAAGAAATTAGTGCTCCGCTAAGACTGGATGTTGGACAATCAGTCTGACAGCATAATGGAGGGATCGAGAGAGGTGGTGGAGAGGTAGAGCTGGATGCCTTTGTCTTCTGGTGATCTTGCTAAAGGGGTATCTTAATCATAATCAACTTTATTGTCATTGTTAGTGCACAAGTGCAGTACAACGAAATGTAGGCTTGCGGCTCCAGAGAGTGTGGATGCGGAAGAGGAGAGTATCGAGGTTAGATCTTTTGGGGGACTCTGGAGGTTATAGTTGAGGGTGGGAAGAGAAACCACTGCTGAAAATGCTTGATGACAATTAGTTGGGTCAATGGAACCAAGCGAAGGCAGTCCCAAAGAGCTGGGCAATGGAGGAGAGGCATTGGAGGAGGATGTGTGTCCAATCCATGCCAAAGACTGCAGTGAAGTTGAGAAGAACACGGAGGGTTAGGACACCATGGTCAAAGTCAGAGGATGTCATTTGTGACTTTGATTCGGCCATTTATGTGTAATAGCAGGCACTGAAACCTGCTCGGAGAGATTAAAGTATGCAGTTGCAGGAAAGGCAGGCCTAGATTTAGGAGGCGACAACACATTCAAGTGCTTTGGAGAGGAAAGGGAGGTTAAAGATGGGGCAGTAGTTTGCAAGGACAGAGGGGTCATGGGTTGGTTTTTGAGGATGGAGGTAGTGGTGGTTTAGAAGGGAAGAGGGACAGTACTTGAGAAGGAACCACTTATAACGTCAGCTGGTATGGGGGCCTGGAAGGGTTTTGTGGGAATATGGTCAAGGGAGCAGGAGGCGAGTCTCGTGGACAAGTTGAGCTTGTCTGCGGCATGAAGGGAAATAGGAGAGAAACTGGAGAACAATGCAGGTTCAGGGCTAGGAGAAAGGGGAGCCGCAGGCAAGGGGAAGAGATGTACTGCACAGGAGGTGATGATCCCATGACATTGTGGCTCATGTCTTGTTGGTAAAGGTTACAGCTGGGAGGCACTGTTGAAGTAAACTTAGTGAATTAATGCAGTACACCCTGTAAATAGTACATACTGCCTGTGGTGGAAGGTAATGGATATTGAGTGTAAACACCTGGGGAAGGTATTCTGTAGCATCATAAACAAAAGACTTATAAACTTCCTTGAGGAGCACAATGTCTTGAGTAAAAGCCAAATTGGATTCCTGCCAAACTATAGAACATCCGATCATATCTTCACCCTACAGACCCTAATTGACAAACACGTTCACCATAACAAAAGCAAAATCTACACATGCTTTGTAGATTTCCAGAAGGCTTTCGACTCCATCTGGCATGAAGGTTTATTCCTGAAACTTATCGAAAGTGGGGTCGGAGGGAAAACATATGATGTAATTAAATCAATGTATACAAACAACAAATGTGCAGTTAAAATTGGAGACAAACAAACAAAATACTTCCCACAGGGGCGGGGGGTGACGCAGGGCTCGCCAATCTCACCGACACTCTTTTTAATATTTACATAAATGGATTGGCAAAACTACTTGAACAATCTACAGCACCCGGCCTCACCCTATATGAATCCAAGGTTAAATTCCTCCTCTATGCAGACGACCTGGTTCTGCTGTCACCTACTAAAGAGGGGCTACAGCAAAACCTGGACCTGCTGGAGTCGTACTGCCAGACTTGGGCCCTGACAATAAATCCCCAAAAAACCAAAGTCCTTGTGTTCCAGCAAAGATCCAAACATCAGGGACCCAAAATAAATTTCACAGTAGGAACAACCAAAATTGAACAAACCACTAACTACACATACTTGGGCTTAAAAATCAGTTCTATGGGAAACTTCAAACTGGCTGTGAATGAACTGAAAGAGAAAGCAAGAAGGGCTTTCTATGCCATCAAAAAATCAATCCAAATAGAAATCCCAATTAGCATTTGGCTCAAAATTTTCAAATCAGTAATTGAACCAATTGCACTCTATGGCAGTGAGGTATGGGGACCGCTAACACAACAAGAATTTGCAAAATGGGACAAACACCCAATTGAGATCCTACATGCAGAATTCTGTAAAAGTATCCTCCGGACTCAAAGGAAAACAGTAAACAATGCATGCAGGGCGGAACTAGGCCAATATCCATTAATAATCACTATCCAAAAAAGAGCCACCAAATTTTGGAATCACCTACAAATGAGCAATCCCCAATGCTATCACTACGACGCCCTGAAATGCCAAGAGCTGACCATAAAGAAGAATACCCTCAGTCAACTAGTCCTGGGACTCAGTGAAGTAACTACTAACAATACTAACAATAACCAGCCCCAGGACAGTGACAGGGTAACACAAAGAATTCGACCCAACACAATCGTCGCTAAGCAAAAGGAAAAATATCTGACATATTGGGCAGAAACAACAAAAACCCAAAGCAAACTCAATTGCTACTTGGCCCTAAACAGACAATACAACATAGCTGATTACCTGACCATGGTAAAGGATAACAAACTGAGAAGAACCTTGACAAGGTACAGACTTAGCGAACATAGCCTAGCGATCGAAAAAGGCAGACACAGGCAGACCAGGCTGCCAAGAGAGGACAGGATATGCTCTCACTGCAGTCAGGGAGTGGTGGAGACAGAGATGCACTTCCTCACAGCTTGTGGAAAATATCAGGGCATCAGGGAGAATTTCTACCAAAAATTCTCACAAATATGCCCTGATTTCAGAAATCTGAATGACAACCAAAAACTCCCATTCCTACTGGGAGAGGAGAGAAGCTGTATAACACTGGCGGCACACTATGTTACAGCTTGCCATGAACAGAGGGACAACCAGTAAACTAAGAAAAGAATATATATAAACAATGCGAATGTATATTTATACACTCCGGGATATACCTGTTTATACAATGTATGAATAGAACTGCGTTTATGTGCTAAACCATAAATGTATTTTGATGCTTTGGCAACATAAGATGTAACTTATCATGCCAATAAAGCGATTTGAATTGTGAATTGTGAATTGAGTGCAGTGGTAGGAGTGCCAATCAAGTGGACAGCATGTCGGAGATGATGCTGAGCTTGTTGAGTATTGATGCTGTACCCATTCGGGCAAATGGTAAATGTTCTATCACACTTCCGATTTGAAATTTGTAGCTGATAGAGAGGCAGTGAGGAATCGGGAGGTGAGCCACTCAACAAAGAGTACCAATCAGTCTTTCATGGAACTTTCTTGAACTATCTTTAGTAGCCTTCTGGTACTCAGTGGAGGTATACAAGTAACATGTAGTATGGAAATGGTACACTACACCACAACAACAACCTGAACAACTTTGAAATGGTCTTGCTACTGATAAACCAGTTCTCCCTTCAGCTGTGTATTAACCATGTGCATTTCTCTTTTGTAGCTATTGTGGATGATGAAAGGCTCTCTGCGGAGGAAATGGATGAGAGGAGGCATCAGAACATTGCCTATGAATATTTATGCCACCTAGAAGAGGCCAAACAGTAAGCACTATTTGAATTTCTTTCTTCATAGTGAGGAATAGAATTTGTGATCAAAATGGTCATATGTTCAAAAAATCCCCTTTTGAAGTAGAAATCTGCCTAGCATTTTTTCCAAAAAATGTGTAATCTGGTGGCGTGTGTGGGTGCACACGTTGGCATCAGGGCTAGACCCAGTCATTTAGAAAGGAGTTATGGAGCTCTACAACGCATCAGCTTGGCTCGGTTGGTACCACTCTCTCGCCTTGGAGTCAGTCCTCCAATCCGCAACTTGTGTGTATAATTTAAGCTGACACTGCAGTCTAGGCTGTTGCATTTTTAGAGGTACTACCTTGAGATGAGATGGACTGAGGCTCTGTCTCCCTGTTCTAACAATATAAGTGGATGTCAAAAACCTCATGGAAATATTGAAAGATGAGTAGAAAGTTCTTCCACTGTTCTGGCTAGTGTTTCTTCCTTAACCAAAACCACCAAAAACAGACTAACTGTTAATTCATCTCATTGGAATCTTGCTCTGTGTAAAATGGCTGTCACATTTGCCTGCTGTTCATAGTAATTCTTTGTATGTGACGCAGTTTCAAAGATGATGTGATCTATTAAACAAATGCAGATCTTTTTATTTCTTACAGACCAGGAAAGTCCAAGCTGGATCCCTGGACTGTGCTTAGCTGGAGCAGAAGTAGGGACCCAATAATTAGCTTAGTGCCCCAGGCATAGTGAGAGGAAAAATTGCATTCAGCTATGGCGCATCCCACAATGGAATAGCTTGCTGATACTCACTGTCTAGGCTCACACATGAATAATGGGTATTTGGGTAAAGTATCACAGAACAACTTCTAGCCATTGAACAGTACCCCAACAATGTGTCAATGGCCTGGATTTTGTGGTCAGTGGCGAAGGATCTGCACTCGCCATTCATTATGCTTGCAGCTACCCACAGACTTTTCGTGGGCTTTTGCGCGGCAACGTGCAGTCATCGGGCATCTGATAGGGGATCTGTGACCTTTGTGAACAGGTTAAGCAACACCGTGTTTCTTCAACCAATCAGATTGACGAATTGTTACTGAGGCACGCAGAGTCTAAACCAGGAAGTGTAAGTTAGAATATTTAATTCAATGTAAAAGCATGTATAGAAAGCAAAATAAGGAGAAGGAAAGAAAGATGGGATTAAGAATTAATGAACTCCGTGTTGATTCCGTAGCAAAATGTGGTTTATTAAATTGATTCCATTCTGTTTTTTTTTGAAAAGAAGCTTTTTTGTCTACAAAGATCTACCTATTATCGCTGTAAAATGCTGGAACAGCTGGAGGGGATTGCCTGTGACTTCACTGAATGAAAAGGATGTTGGATAAATTTATAACAATGCAACTTAAAAAAAAAAAAAAAAAAATGACATTGTTGCTTAGTAACAGCAAAATATTCTTCTAATTCATTGTTCTAATGCATCTTTTACTAACTTGAAAAAGTCTCATTCAACAATGTAGTGCCACACTGTTAGATGGACTAAATTTGTTTGACGCTCTTTGTTCAGTTTTATGAACTATTAACACTAACGTAGAAAACAAAATCATTTTACCTATTTTTGCTTGGTTTGTGATCAAAACTTGGCATTTCATTGGTTTGATGTTCGGATTCCTTATCATTTTCACACACTAGGAGTTTTGATATTGAATTGCAGCCCAGGAAAGGCCCAAGAATTCAGCGTCCAGCACAGTTCAGCTTTGGTTGTAATTTTAACAGTTCAATTTCATTTCTTTGAGCTATAGTTAACCTTAAAATTCCTTAGCAATTAAGAGTCTGATGTTAACATTTGAACTTCGTACATTTGAATTCCATCTGAAGGTCACTGAATATGTGTTTTATCGGCACACAATGCCATAAATGGTATTGAAGAAAGTATCTGGAAATTTTTTGTGGGAGGCATTTCTTTCATAATTTTCATTAAAATATCTGCTGTATTTGCATTTCTATTTTGATACCTACTGGAACTTGGATGATTATTACTTAGTGCCTTCGACATGTTTGTGTTGGTCAATCTCTGTAGTTTAGGACATTGTTTTCTGTGAAGAGTGGGAGCTCAAACCTTTAGATGCTGCCAGCTTTAATTACATGACTGAAGTCAGATCTTCTTGATCATTAATGATAGAGACAGTAGATCTAATTTGTCTGGGTAAGGGTATCGATAGATAAATCAACGGCAGGTAAATGGAGTTGAGGTATAGATCAGCCATGAGTTAATTGAAGGCTCAAGGGACTGAATGGCCGACTCCTGTTCCTATTAGCTATCCTTCTTGGGTTGCAGGTTTAGTTGGATACACCAACAAGCGTGGTCTGGTGCATCCTAAAAATTAATTTTTATGGACTAATCTATTCAGAGCTTGACAGAAAACAACTACAGGAGACTTTGGTTTATCCGGAGGTTGTATGTCCGGAAACCTCGATCTACCGGCAGAAATCAGGAGCCGTTTTGTTAAGTTTTTTTTCTTCTCGTGGCTTTTTTTTCCACAGTCAGGCTCTGGAAAGTCTCTCTGAAGCTGTTGCTAAGCTACAGAGATGCTTCCAAGGTACGGGCTGACTGTTTAGAAGCTGTTGCTAAGCAACAGTGTTTGTTGTCAGATACAGAGATGAAAACTTCCGTATGCTTCAACATTAACGCTGGTATGTCCGGCAGTTTTGATGGGACGGCAACAGCTCGGTCCTGTCGGTGCCGGATATAACAAAGTTTCCTGTACTCTCATTTATATAGTGCCTTTAACATAGTAAAACATCCCAAGGTACTTCACCGGAGCATTATCAAACAAAATTTGACACCGAGCCACATGAGATGTTGGGGCAGATGACCAAAGGTTTGGTCAGAGAGGTAGGTTTTAAGGAGCATCTTAAAGGAGGGAAGAGAGGTGGAGCGGTTTATGAAAGGAATTTCAGAGCTTAGGGCCTCAGCAGCTAAAGGCATGGCCACCAGTGCTGGAGTGATTTAAAATCGGAACGCGTAAGGCCAGAATTGGAGGAGAACAGATATCTCGAAGGGTTGTGGGGCTGGAGGAGGTTACAGAGATGGAGAGGGGCGAGGCCATTGAGGGATTTGAAAAGAAGGATGAGATTTATAAAATCTAGGCATTGCTGAACTGGGAGCTGATGCAGGTCAGCGAGCACAGGGGTGATGGGTGAACGGGACTTGGTGTGAGTTAGGACACAGGCAGCGGAGTTTTGAATGAGCTTAAGTTTATGGAGGGTGGAAGATGGGAGGCCTGCCAGGCGAGCACTGGAATAGTCAAGTCTAGAGTAACAAAGGCATGGCTGAGGGTTTCAGCAGCAGATGAGCTGAGGCAGGGATGGAGTCGAGCGATGTTAGAGGTGGAAGTAGGCGGTCTTGGTTAAACTTCTATAATCCAAATGACTACTTCATCAGTAGAACTACAGGATGTTGTAACTTTTGCTGCGATGTTTGAAGAGAAGTCTCTTTTTCATTGCCAGTGTATCATAAAACTGTCTTTCTCAAATCGCTGTGTGGCAAAAAAACACCACAATGTGCCTAATGGATGCAGGCACTGTCTAGTGTGGTACTAGGGACAAAAGAACATGTCTTTGATTCCTGCTCTGTGCTATGTTTGCTGACCTTAACTGAGGCAGCAACAGGGATGCTGCAATTTCCCACAGCTCTCCTTGGGCCCGAGAGAAGAAAAATAAACCGGGGTTCATGCATCTGATCACTATCTAGTGACCTGCTTGAAAGTGGTCTCTGGAGCTGTATTACAGGATGAGTACTCGCCTTCTGGAGAGGGTTTAGGGGAGATATAGATGATGAGGAATCTTGCATAGGTTGTCTTTGTATTAGACCTTGTACCTTTCTAAATCTCTGGGCATTTACAATTAAGAGATACTTTTACAAAAATGAGTGCAGAGAGCAAATTTATTGTGTTGGTTACTGGTGTTTAGTTATAGATTGATCATAAAGGATGGAATTCCATCCACACAGTTACACATTGGCTATATTCCTAATTGGTTGCACAAGATGCTTTGACGATGATTGCTAGGGTCTGGTGTAAGCAGAAAAGGAATTTGGAGATGCA
Source organism: Somniosus microcephalus (assembly GCF_052327205.1). Classification (NCBI taxonomy): domain Eukaryota; kingdom Metazoa; phylum Chordata; class Chondrichthyes; order Squaliformes; family Somniosidae; genus Somniosus; species Somniosus microcephalus. Next base: position 222,766,837 of record NC_140987.1, read on the forward strand.
GCGACTCTGTTTTGATGGAGTAGTTCAGAATGCATGCTTGTGGCCAACTGTAGTGTTCATCTGCTGGAATAAAACCACATTTCTCCTTGCTGGGATGCATGAAACTCCAATGTAACAAGCTTCCATCACCGTCAAGGCAATGTCTTTGCTGAGATGCTTTGTGTTCAGTGCTGCAAGATGTCCAGAGTGCTTAAAGCTGTTTTAAGTTACAGACCCACCTTGTGTTGAAACCTTGTAAATGTTTGCGCAACATTTTAAGTTATTTTAAAGCTAATAATTATCAATTCTTTGTTTTTTAGCCATCAACGCACTTTATATCGTTAGTGGAATAGACTGTTAGCTTAACAGCTTTCGACAGTGTGCCCACCTTAGGACAATATACTTCATTTAAAGGTTTCCAGGCACGCCCTCTGTCTCTTGCTCACACTCCTTCTTCATGCCTCGCCCCCCCCCCCCCCCCACCGCGCCTCACCTCCTCCCCTCCTTTGTATCCCCCCCCTTTGCTGCGCCCCCAGCGCCTCGCCCCACTCTCGCCTCCTCACACTTTTTTTGTCTTTCTATTTTTCCTTTGCTGAGTCGCCATCTTTGTTATTGGTATGCAACAAACTATACCCATTACATAACCGGCCTCGAAGAGTCTATCTTTGTCTTCAGTTCTTTCTCACAGTAGCTAAATTGTCAATCAAAGCAGCCCGGTTAGTATTTTCAAAAAAATAAGCACACTAGCCTGTCATGAATTATAATTTAGTATTTACCCACCCACTGTAGTTCAGGCCAAACTTCCTTTATTCATTCAGCTGCCTTCTCACTCTGCTGATCAAATATCCTTATTTTTATTCAGATCTTGTGCATCCTCGGCTATGTCACCAGTTCTTGTGGCATGTGCAGCAGTAAATAAAGAAATTATGTGCATTTATATACTTAGGCAGTCCCTCGGAACCGAGGATGACTTGCTTCCACATTAAAAATGAGCTCGCAGGTGACTGATGAGTCCAATGCGGGACCTACAGTCTCTGTCACAGGTGGGGCAGGCGGTGGTTGAAGGGGCGGGTGGGTGGGGTGCTTGGGTTGACGTGCGCTCCTTTTGCTGCCTGCGCTTGGCTTCCGCTTGCTCCTGGCGAAGAGACTCGGTGTTCGGCGCCTTCCCGGATGCTTCGCCTCCACTTTGTGTGGTCTTGGGCCAGGAATTCCCAGGTGTCGGTGGGGATGTGACACTTTTTTTTTCAAGGAGGCTTTGAGGGTGTCCTTGAAGTGTTTCCTTTGCCCACCTGGGGCTCTCTTGCTGTGCCGGAACTCTGAGTAGAGCGCTTGTTGTAGGAGTCTCGTATCCGGCATGTGGATAACTCTTCATGACTCCTGAGACATCCTTAAGTGGATCATAGCCATAGCCAATATAGTACACTGCTCCTCAGAGTGTGTGTGTGTGTGTTTCTTGAACTTGTTGAGTTTTCCCACTGCTAATCAGCCTGATAACTTTTAACTGACATATAAGCAATGCAGAAATAATTTAGGACAAGCCATTCAATAATCACTGGCATAGAGGACGGTTCTTTTGCACAGCTGTGTTCCGTACAACTTAATATGCTAGAGTCACCGCATTGGGTTGTTTATTGAATTTACTGAGAGTTTTTCAAGATCGTCACTTTTAAGGAACAGAGTACAGTATTTCCTAAATGGTGAAAGATTGGGGAATGTAGATGCTCAAAGGGACCTGGGTGTCCTTGTACATGAGTCACTGAAAGTGAATGTGCAGATGCAGCAAGCCATTAGGAAGGCAAATGGTGTGCTGGCCTTCATTACTCCTGTACTCAAATCCTCTTGTAAAGAAGTCTTACTGCAATTATATAGGACCTTGATGAGACCACACCTGGAGTACTGTGTACAGTCTTGGTCTCCTTACCTAAGGAAGGATATACTTGCCATAGAGGGAGTGCAACGAAGGTTCACGAGATTGATTCCTGGGATGGCGGGGCTGTCGTATGAGAAGAGATTGAGTAAACTAGGCCTGTATTCTCTTGAATTCAGAAGAATGAGAGGGGATCTCATTGAAGCATACAAAATTCTTACAGGGCTTGATAGGATGGATGCTGGGAGAATGTTTCCCTTGACTGGGGAGTCTAGAACCAGGGGCCACAGCCTCAGGATAAAGGGTAGGCCATTCAGGACTGAGATGAGAAGAAATTTCTTCAGAGAGGTGTGGTAAACCACTGTTTGTATTCCACTGTGTACATGCCTCGGCTGACTCCTCCCACAAGTCCTAGTATAAAGGTGACTGCTCCCCAGCCCTTTGTATTTCTGGACCGGTCGACCACTCGAGGCAGACCTTCATTCTTTTGTTAATAAAAGCCTTTAGTTACTCTCTTAACTCTCTGTCTTTTATGAGTAATTGATAGCGCATCAAGAGGGTGGTGAATCTTTGGAATTCTCTACCCCAGAGGGCTGTGGAGGCTCAGTCATTGGGTATATTCAAAACAGAAGTCTATAGATTTCAGACTAGTAAGGGCATCAAGGGATATGGCGATAGGGCCGGTGAATGGAGCGGAGGCCGAAGATCAGCCATGATCTCATTGAATGGTGGAGCAGGCTCCTATTTCTTATGTTCTTAAACATCTGAAGCTTTTGCAAAAGGCTCATCAGTGTGCCCATAGTGCTGAAATGACAGTGCATTTGAAGACTTGAATTGAGAGAATTTTTTAAAATTTGTTCACAGACTTGCTAGCGACATCCACATCCTGTCATTTATTGCCCATCTATAGTTGCCTTGACAACTGGCTTGCTAGGCCACTTCAGAGGGTATTTGAGAGTCAATCATGTTGGTTGGAACTGGAGTCACATATAAGCTAAACCGAATAAGAATGGCAGGTTTCCTTCCCTGAAGGACATTAATGAATCAGTTGGGCTTTTACGACAATCCCACAGCTTTATGGTCACTTTAACTGATTTTTTAAAATATACTGAATTCAAATTCTGCAACTGCCATGGTGGGATATGAACTCGTATTAGTCCAGGCGAAGTAAAGAAATTGGAAGTGCATCCTCGCAAAAGTATGGGGTGGGGGGGAGAGGAAGGAAATTGGAAACGGTTGAACCAAGTAAAAGCAAAGCTCTGCAGCCTTTGACGAGGTTGACCAGACCATCCTCCTGCAAAGCCTCTCTTCCGTTGTCGAACTGGGTGGGGCTGCCCTCGGCTTATTCCACTCTTATCTATTCAGTCGTAGCCAGAGAATCTACGGCAGTGGCTTTTCTTCCCACCCCCGCACTGTTATATCTGCCTTTCCCCCAAGGATCTATTCTTGACCCCCCCCCCCCTCCTATTTCTCATCTACATGCTACCCCTTGGTGACATCATCTGACGACATGTCATGAGGTTCCACATGTATGCTGATGTCTCTCTCTCTCTCTCTCTCTCTCTCTCGTCAGACATTCAGTACTAGATGAGCTGCAATTTCCTCCAATTGCATATTGGGAAGAGTAAAGCCATCATCTTTGCCCACAAACTCTCTTCCTTCACCAATTCTACCCCCCTCCCTGGCCACTGTCTCAAGCTGAATCAGACTTTGCAACCTCAGCATCCTATTAGACCCTGAACTGAGCTCCTAACCCCATATTCTCTCCATCATAAAGACTCTCTTCTTCCATGCCCATAATATTGCCCATCTCTGTCTCTGCCTTGGTTTACCTGCTGCTGAAACCCTCCTGCATGCTTTTGTTACCTCCAGAATTGACTATTCTAATGGTCTCCTAGCAACCCTCCTATCTTCCGAGCTTCATAAACTTGAGCTCATCCCAAACTCTGCTGCTTGTATCCTAACTGGCACTAAATCCTGTTCCTCCATCGCCCCTGTGCTCGCAGACCTACATTGGCTTCTGGTCCACCAATGCCTTGATTTTTATAAATCTCATCCTTGTGTTCAAATCCCTTTTCATGGCCTCGCCCCTTCCTATCTCTGTAACCTTCTCCTGCCCTGCAACACATTCAGAACTCTGCGTTCCTCCAATTCTGGCCTCTTGCACATCTTGCACTCCCTTTTGCCCCACCATTGGTAGCTGTGTCTTCAGCCATCTTTGGCTTTTTGCCACCCCCTCTAATATCTCTTCCTTTGGCTAGGTGTCAATTTTTGTATAATTACACTCCTGAGGTGCCTTGGGATGTTTTACTATGTTAAAGGCACTATATAAATGCAAGTTGTTATTGAAGACCGCAAACTAAAACAAAATCTAGGACAATCGACAATGGATCAGGTAGGCAGAAGAAGCAGTTTTTTCTGAGATTTAAGATATCTGAAGCGGTGATTTGTAGACGAGTATTTTCTGTTTGAATAATTAAGGCAAATGTTCTTTGATCCAATGTCGTTCTATAAAGATTATTTCCTGTTGCACCTAGGAGGTTTGAAATGGTACACAAGACTGAAACTGCAGGGGCTTGTAGCTAGTCCAGTTGATGGCAGCATCTGTTTCACATTTTGTTGTGCTAAACATGTGTTTTGCTAACAATTTTTTTGCCTTGGGTGAAAGACACAGTAATTGTCTTATATGATGGGGTGGGAAATGGCTTTGTAAATGCTTTTGAGTAGACTTGGCTTAAATCCAGATGCTACTAGCACTTGTATAGAAAAGTTATCCGGTGTTATGGTAAGTGTTAAAAATAAAACAATAGGTACAATATATTTCTGTATTTTTACACAATTAACAACACAAATGAAATTTGGCAACATTTTAACAACATTGTTTTCACAACTAAGTTTAAAACCATGGAATTTATCATAAATATTAAGAAACTGAAATTAACACCTGTTTCCTTTCACCATATAAATACAACTGCTAAACCTGCTGAGCCACTGGGAGAGTGGGATACGAGTTGCTAAATTTAGTGTTGCGATACTGCAGCCTTTCAGACAGGGTCACCAGAGGCCAAATCTCGGTTGCTGTTTGTGACTGATATAAACTGAACGTTTAGCATGATTCCCCTTGTAGAATGATTAAAGCTCATAATTCAGTAAACCTTTACTGGAAATAATTTTGATTTGTACAAATGGTAGTTAAAAATGTATGCTGCAAGGTTTGTTGCTCCACATTGCATTTACAGTTGATTTTTGTTCTTCAAATATATCGGATGACCAATTTAGTGAATACTGAAGAGTCCTTGATATTCTAGTCCCCTGTTTAGAGGCTTTCCTTAGTAATATCCAGGTTATTATTTCAGTTGTAAACTTGCTGTTTTGCAGTTGGGGTTAGCGAGTCTTTCAGCTGAACAGAGTGACGAATGGCATACGCACAGTTTGTGGTTAGACTGCACCAGCAATTAGAATACCTTTCGCAACAGGAAGTAACATCGTCAGTATTTTTGGTCATTAACTGAATTAATTTTGCAGTAGTGTTGAGGCCTGTTGTCCATTTTTTACTTGAGTGCCCTCTTTTTAGTTGCTTCAAAGGTAAGTATCAATACACTGTCTTACTGTTGTCAGTGATCAGTTTATAACTAACAAAAAATGGATTTTAATCTGTTGAATTGTTAACTTGTGTATCTTATGACTAGAAACAGTATGTAGAGGGGTAAAAAAAATGTGATCTTAATCACAGCATTAACATAATTTGAGGTTAACTATATTTCCTGCTAGGGAGAGGCAATTTACATTACAGTCTGGCTTGAAAATGGTTATCTTTTTAGAGGTGTTTTGTTCAATTTGTTTGCTCAGCTTGACACTTCGATTGTAAATCGTCAGGCAGTGAGTAGTCTCCTTTTTTAACTGGCGGAGGCAATGTTATTGTATTGTCAAATATCACAATTTGCCTGTGAATGGCTGTTCTAATGTAATTGAGTGATTCAGTTGCCTTAACTGTTCGCTAATAATTTCACAGTATGTAGCTCCATTGGCAATTCCTAAGATAATGAAGCAGCCCATGCCTGCATGCGGCATGACCTGGACTGATAACTGGCAAGGAATATTTGTGCTGCACAGGTGCTGGGCATGACCATCTACAACAAGGGAGAGCTTAACCTCCTCCCCTTGACTTTCAATGGCATTGTCATTGCTAAATCCCCCCACCATAAATATCCTGGGGGTCACCATTGATCAGAAACTTAACATTAATGCTGTGACTACTAGAGCAGGTCAGAGGCTGGGTATTTTGTGCCAAGTGCCTCGCCTCCTGACTCCTACAAGGCACAAGTCAGTAGTGTGATGGAATACTCTTCACTTGCCTGGATTGGTGCAGCTGCAGAAACACTCAAGAAACTCGACACCTTCCAGGAACAAAACCATCTGCATGATTGGCACCCCATCCAATAGCTTACATGCTACCATCAGTGTACTGTGGCTGCAGGGTGTATGATCTACAGGATGCAATGCAGTAACTCGCCAAGGCATCTTTGGCAGCACCTCCCAAACCTGCAACCTCCACCACCTTGAAGGACAGCAGATGCATGGGAACACCTCCCAGGTTCCCTTCAAGTCACACACCATCCTGAGTTGAACAGATATCACCGTTCTTTCATTGTTGGGTCAAAATCACAGAACACTCTGCCTAGCTGCTTTGTGGGAATACCTTCACCAGATGGACTGCAGCAGTTCAAGAAGGCGGCTCACCGCCACCACCATCTTGGTAACTAGGGATGAGCAATGAATGCTGGCCTTGCTGGTGATACACACATCCTGAAAAATAATTACATAAAATTATAATTTTTTTTTATCAGAGTTTAGTGAGATGTATTTTCTGCTTATTTACTTGTTTTAATTAAATAAACCATCTGACTTGAGCCCGACTCTTGGTTGGAGAGTGATTATTCGGTCCACTTTTCAAAGAGGTGAATTATGTTGCAGCACGTGATGCATTCCAATAGCTGGTGTGCAGAGTGAGAGTTCCATGTTATGATCCTTGGGGGGGGTCTCTCTAATTTACCCAGATACTGGGCAAGAAAGGGTAGATTCTGGATCATAGGAGATGTGGAGAATGCATACGGAAGTGAGTGATGTTGCTGCACCTGAGAAATATAAAGCATAAAAATCCAGAAACAGGACAATAGCAATCATATTTTTACTTCAAACCGGCAAATAAATTCAACTTGAATCTGTATTGGGGGGCCATGTGATAATTCTCAACATTGCTGCGTGTTCCTATTTAGGTTTCACACTCCAGATCTGGTGTAATCTTCAAGTGAAGTGGGATTAAAGGGCAGGGATAATGGACTAGGGCATACAGAAGTAATCCCGTCCTCATTTTTAAAGTTCATTATGTCTTTACATTGTATGATACTGTGATTTTATATTTATAATTAAAATTTGCAGAAATTTTGGAAGCAGAGAAATAGAGTTGGTCAGAGTTTTTTTTTACAGTGTGGCTAAGGAACTAAGAAATGCAAAACTTATGTTACCCTCCTGCCAGTGGTGGCACTGTATCATTACATGGCAAGTTTACATAGGCAGTTTGCATTATAAATGTTTACACCGAAATTCATACTGGATAAAAGTTAATGGGAAGTAAAGACAGATGAGTTTTTTTTTAAAAACCTATTCCGAGTAATTCCTCAATGGTGTGGATTCCCGAGTAATTCCTCAATGGCGTGGATTCGGTGCAGATTTGCTGTTTTGTAACTGGGGTTTTTTATGCCATGTAGGGGATAACATCTGGACCACTGATCAACAGTGACTGAATAAGTCCAATTCCATTTTTATTAAATGGTGTTCTGGGATTTTTACTAGTGGTTGGAGATTGAATTTCATAACTCTGTCCATAGTGCCATAATTAAGCAGAGTTGACACTATCACCTTTTTGAGTCAGAAGGTCATGAGTTTAAGCACATAAATCTGTCTGATACTTCGGTGCAGTATTGAGGGAGTGCTACAGTGCTGTAGGTTACATCCTTGGGATGAGATGTTGAACCAAGGTCTTGTCTACCTATTGAGATGGGATGTCAAAAATCCCATGGCACCTTTTTGAAGAGGAGCAGGGGAGTTCTCTTGGTGCCTTGACCAATAATTATTCTTCAACCTACACCACTAAAATGCATTAACTAGTTATTTCTCATTGCTGCTTGAGACCCTGCATCCACAAACTGACTGCATTTGCCTACATAACAGTGACTACGCTTCATAAGTAATTGCTGTAAAGTGCTTTGTGATGTCTTGAGGGCGTGAAGGGGCGCCATATAAATGCAAGTTCATTCTGTCTATGAATCTGCCAAAACCCGAATTGCCTTTTTATTTTTATATATTTTACCTTTGTATTTAATTTTTATCCCTTGCTATTTTTAGTATGGAAGATTGGAGGCAGCTATGCAGTATTTAGCTGTTCTGCGAAGGGGATGTAGCCGCAGTGCTGAGGGGGGGGCTGCACTGTTGGCACTCTGGCTTTTGGATGAAACATAGGAACAGGAGGAGGCTAGTCAGCCCCTCGCGCCTGTTCTGCCATTCGATTAGATCATGGCTGATCTGTAACTCGACTCCATCTACCTGCCTTGCTTCTGCAACCCTTAATACCCTTGCCTAACAAAAATCTATCCGTCTCAATTTTGAAATTTTCAAATGACCTAGCCTCAGGAGCTTTTTGGGGAGAGAGTTCCAGATTTCCACTACCCTTTGTGAAGAAGTGCTTCCTGACATCACCCCTGAATGGCCCAGCTCTAATATTAAGGTTCTGCCCCCTCGTTTGGACTCTCTCTCACCAGAGGAAATAGTTTCTCCCTTTACCCTATTAACTCCTTTAATCATCTTCACCGCCTCCATTAGATCACTCCTTAATCTTCTATATTCGAGAAGTTAAACGGAGGCTCCGTCTGCCCTCAGGTGGACGTAAAAGACCCCATAACACAATTTGAAGATGAGCAGGGGAAGCCCCTTGGTGTCCTGGCCAACATTTATCCCTCCACCAACACCAGTGCTGTTTGTGGGACCGTGCTGTGAGCAAATTGGCTGCATTTCCTATATAATATAGTGACTACACTTCAAAAGTACTTATTAATTGTGAAGCACTGTAAGATGTCCTGAGGTCATAAGATGCACTATATTAATGCAAGTTTGCTCTCTCGCACGTGCTTGCTCGCGCTCTGGCCCTTGCTCGCTCTCCCGTTCTTTCTCCCACGCATACACCAAAAGGGTGACTATGTTTGTCAGTAGTGTTGCAATGTCTGGATTACTTGTATGGATGTTTGACTTTTAATGGCAATACTTTCCAGTAAAGCCCTGTTTCATTGAGATTGTATAGTTGCTCCTTCACCAGGCTGTCTTTCTTAATTTTGAGTTTTTCTATGACCATTTTTGTGGATGAAAGTTTTTGTTTCTGGATAGAAATCTAGCATATCCAACGGTGATTTTGGAATTATGTCTGGTTTTTGCACATCAATTCTTGTGATTTACCAATCAGTTGGCACCTTGCAGCTTACTAATGGAAATTATAGGCTTTAAACTGCATTTTCTGCCTATCTTTTATCATCTTTGCATGTATATCTTCAAATACAAAATGGACAAGTTAGTAAACAAAATACAGTACATAAGGTCCGTGATGGGTACGATTACTGGCCAGTTCAGAGTAGTTGCTTTTGTATTTGTGACATTGTGTTGCATTATCTTGGAGGTCTCCGTGATGAGGAAAGACAGGAGAAACATGGGCTCTTCAGCCTTGAAAGGAGATGTCCAAGAGGTAATGTAAGATATTAAACAGAGTGGCAAAGGTAAGCCCAGAAAGTTACTCCAAATTGAATTATGAGAATAGGACGCAGTGTCACCGGTTTAAAGTAATAAAAAGCAAACTTAAAGCGGATGTCGGCAAGTTTCTCCACACAGTGATCGGCATATGGAATAGACTTTTCGATAGATTAATGGAGGTGAAAACTCTGGAATAATTTAAGAACCAATTGGATGCTGCAATGGAGGGACTTCCGGATCATTCTGCATGGATGAGCCAAGATGGACTGAAAGGCCTTTCTCATCCTTAATTATCTTGTGAATCTGATTTTAAATCTTCAATAAAAAATGCTTCATTTACTCTATTATGACCATATTATATCTCTAATCCCGAGTACGAAGAGCGCTGCTCGAGCTCTGCCTATGATTGTTCAAGACTGAGTTGAAGTGACTATCCATAGCCTTCATCTTTTTTGCTAGAATGCTGTTCATTAAGCCCCTCTCCTAAGAGCATGCTCTTGACAGTTTTCTCAAAAAATAAAAGGATTACATGGAACACTTCTCAAGCTATGGATGTGTCCAATTCACAACAGCCGAGCCCAACTCAAACAGTACAAATAGAAATGAAACTGGAAAGTTGAACCCAAAACGGAAAATGTTAGAAATACACAACAGTCCAGTCGGCATCTGTCAAGAGAAATGACAGGTTTCCAGAATAACTTTTTTACAGAACCAAAAATGGAAAGGTAAATGAGCCACTTGAGGTTAGCTTTAAAAAAAAAAAAAAGGGGAAAAAATTGATATACTCAAAATTACAGAGAAACTGAATCGGTTGAAATACCCACATAATGGAAAAAGCAGGGGACATTGCTGTAGGGGGTGGTGGCGTGTGGTGGTGTTTGGCATGTGCGCCCAGTCAGTTATGCCTCTGACTGTTTGAGCGGTTCGAATCGCTCCCACGCCCCTGGGTTCTAGACACCGGACTTAGGTACAGGCGGCGATACAGAAAAGACTCGAGTAGACAGGTGGTTTGGATGTAAGCAAAACTCGATTTTTATTAAACAGAAAAATAACAGTCTTATGAGAAGTTACTAGTGTAAAATTACAGGCGAATACAAATAACTATATACTTATACAGGGAATGGGGAACACATGGCACATCGAGGGAAAACAACTATCTTAATCCCCTTATCCTTATCCCACCCCCTATACCTAACTAGATTAAGCTATGAGGGGCCAGAATTTATGCTCACCAATCAAAGATCTGCTGAACTCAAAACAGCGGTGGGGTTTGGGGTTCGCTCTTTGTGCTCTCTGGAGCCTGCCGTCGTCACGTGGTCTCCGGGTGCTGCAAGGGTGTTGTACGGGTACCCCAAAGTTAAAGTCTCTGCTTGGGTACTTTACCTTGCAGGGACGATGGTTCCTCTTCCTCAGTTGGCAGTTGAAGTTTGCATGAAGATAGTCACAGGTTAGCTGAGACTGAAGGCCCGATCATTCGAAGCTTGTCTTCAATCGTCTTCCCAATTCGTCTCGCCTCATCGTGTCCCGCCTGGCCTGGCCTGGATTGTCCGTGTCCACCCGGTGCAATGCCGGGCGTTTCCTGATGGAGTGGGGAAAGGCACGGGCAGAGGCCAGGGGGTTAGCGCGGGACGGGGGAAGAGCAGTAGCCACGAGGGCGAGGAGCAAGACGAAGAGGCCAGAGAGCGAGATTGCTGCCCAGGGCCTTCAATTATACTCCTACGGATGGCCCTTATCTGCGCGCCAAATCAGGTTCGTTCTTTGTCTTAATCTTGGCGGGCTATTTTAAATAATGGTAGCAATCCATACTAACTTTTTAGATGGCCGGTAATCACATCTACTGACCTGATAATCGACTTGTTTTGTTATTAATACATCTTGATGGGCCTGTCCAGCCTCGATGGCTTCTTTAAGCTGTTCCCGATTATTTATGCAAACTGCTTGATGGCCTTAACTATAGGCCTAACTGGGTTTTGATCTGTCTCCGATTTGATCAAATACATAATTCAAAGTCCTGTCTGGTTTTCAAAATGCAAAGTCTCTTCACAGAAACTGCAGCTTTGGTTTCAATTTCTCCACATGCTGCCTGTGCCGCAGAGTCCAAGTTTTTTAAAATCTCAGACTTTCTGCCACGAGGCGCAGACGTCATCTTGGGTACCCTTTCCAATTAAAATGTCCACGCAGGGTCCCTTTTATTAATAACAACCTTTGGGGAAATGTAGAAATTTTGCAAATCTTACATTGCATAATAGAAAAGATCATCTTAGTGAGGCAATGGAAAGATATTAAAACAACAGGCAAATAGCTGAGAATGAAAGGTTTTGTATAGTTTCTATCACATCCTCAGGATTGCTCAGTGTACTTCACAGCAAATAAATGAATGGTACAGCAGTGTAGTTGTTGCGTTACTGAACTAATAATCCAGAGAACATGAGTTCAAATCACACCATGGCAGTTTGAGAAAGCAATGTCTCATGTATGATGCGAGACCATCTGCATAGTGGAAGTGATGGGGTTGTGCACATCTCATCTGGTCAGCACTTACGCAAGACAACATCAGTAAAGTGTTATGGTGGGCATGTTAAATTTTCATAATGTGTCCACTTAAACTATTTGAGCTATATAACACTAGGGTGCAACACTGGGAGAAATTTCACACGACTAATGAAGGAAGATTGTACCTGAAACATATTAGCACATTAAAGCTTACATAGAAACATAGAAGATAGGAGCAGGAGTAGGCCATTCGGCCCCTCGAGCCTGCTCTGCCATTCAATGAGATCATGGCTGATCATCCAAATTCAGTACCCGGTCCCTGCCTTTTCTCCATATCCCTTGATCCCTTTAGCCTTAAGAAATATATCTAACTCCTTCTTAAATATATTTAATGAATTGGCCTCTACTGCATTCTGTGGTAGAGAATTCCACAGGTTCACCACTCTCTGGGTGAAGAAATTCCTCCTCATCTCTGTCCTAAATGGCTTACCCCTTATCCTTAGACTGTGACCCCTGGTTCTGGACTCCCTGGCCATCGGGAACATCCTTCCTGCATCTAGTCTGTCTAGTCCTGTTAGAATTTTATAAGTTTCAATGAGATCCCCTCATTCATCTAAACTCCAGCAAGTATAAGCCCAATCGATCCAATCTCTCCTCATAGTCATTCCTGCCATCCCAGGTATCAGCCTGGTGAATCTTCGCTGCACTCCTTCCATGGCAAGAGCATCCTTCCTCAGATAAGGCGACCAAAATGGCGCATAATACTCAAGGTGTGGTCTCGCCAAGACCCTGTACAACTGCAGCAAGACATCCTTGTTCCTGTACTCGAACCCTCTCGCTATGAAGGCCAACATACCATTTGCCGCCTTAACCGCCTGCTGCACCTGCATGCTTGCCTTCAGCGACTGGTGCACAAGGACACCCAGGTCTCATTGCACTTCCCCTTCTCCCAATCTATTGCCATTCAGATAAATATCTGCCTTCCTGTTTTTGCCACCAAAGTGGATAACCTTGCATTTATCCACATTGGGCAGAAGCATAGCAGATGCAATATAATCACCCAACCTGCCCAAATCATACTGGAGTTTCTCGGCATCCTCCTCACGGCACGCACGCACGCCCACCCAGCTTTGTGTCGTCTGCAAACTTGGAGATATTACAGCTAGTTCCCTCGTCTAGATCATATAACTCTTTGCTTTCTGTCTGCCAACCAGTTCTCTATCCAAGTCAATACCTTGCCCCCAATCCCATGTGCCTTAACTTTACACGCTAATCTCTTATGCGGGACCTTATCGAAAACCTTCCGAAAGGCTTTCGATAAGGCCCCGCACCACATCCACTGGTTCTCCCTTATCTATTTACCAGTTACATTCTCAAAAAATCCCAGTAGATTAGTCAAGCACGATTTACCTTTTGTAAATCCATGTTGACTTTGTAAGATCCTGTCACTGTTTTCCAAGTGCTCTGCTATTACATTATCTTTTATAATGGACTCTAGCATTTTCCCCACTACCGATGACAGGCTTACCGGTCTATAATTCCCACCTTTTTTGAATAGTGGGGTAACATTAGCTACCCTCCAATCCATGGGTACTGTTCCAGAGTCTATCGAATTTTGGAAGATGACCAGCAATGCATCTACTATTTCTAGGGCCACTTCCTTAAGTACCCTAGGATGTAGATTATCAGGCCCTGGGGATTTATCGGCCTTCAATCCCATCAATTTCCCTAACACCATTTCCTTACAAATACTGATTTCTTTTAGTTCCTCCCTCTCATTAGACCCTATGTTCCCCGACATCTCTGGGAGGTTATTTGTGTCCTCCTTTGTGAAGACAGAACCAAAGTATGTATTTAATTGGTCTGCCATTTCTTTGTTCCCCATTATAAATTCCCCTGATTCTGACTGCAAGGGACCTACGCTTGACTTCACCAATCTTAAGTGCAATTCTCCTCATAGCATATCCTCACATGTATGCTAAATTAGCCCAGTGATACTATTCCAGCAACGAAAAGACCAGAAAGATTTTGGGTGTGATCCCTGGCCCCTGCTTTGTTAGTTGATCTTAGCTTGTAGAGTATTACAATTGAGCTCAATGTCCCTAGTTTAGGTAAGGGAAAAATACGGTCAGGATTTCCATTCCTGAATGCTCTATAGTGACGCTTGAGAGAGAGAGAGAGTGTGTAAGTGTGACTATCAGGTGAGGACATGATGGAGTTTGGCTGATTCACCCCCCTTTCCTGTAATTTTAGAATAACATGCCCTCCCTCACAGTTTAGGCTCACGTGTGAGAAAACTGCCACACTGGGAGGCTGTGGGTATTCGACATTCTTTCGTCTCTTGCATCTGGAATTGTGAGAACACACGAAAAGCCAGGGAAGAGAAAAAACCCATTCGGCCATTGAAGCTCTCGTTCTTTCATTAAAATCCATCCTCGGCTGATGGAATAAAAATATTCTGGTAGCTATAGGATCCCACTTGAAATTGTTTCCGACTCGACCTAGCTCCTTCAGTATATGCCCATTGCACAACCGTGCCAATAATTTTGCACAAATTCTGATCTCCAGACAGCTGGTATGGAAGGCTGATATGGCAGTGGAGGAGTTCACATTGATGTAGTAACCGGGACTTTTTCTACGATTGGGGTTGAGGAACATTTGAGCATACGAGAGCTCATGTCTGAATCTGATGCTGCATCTAGGTGGTGAATGCTTGATCCTGGCCTAGGGTGACAAAAAGAGGAATCATGTTTCATTCCCCAGTAATGCGATCTCTTGTCTTGACATGCAGTAAAAAAAAAATCATAAAATAAAATAAATTGAATTATGTTAGTATCACTACGTCTGAATTTCTCTAATGCTATTGTGAAAGTGTAAGATTAGGCAGCGAGTACATCAGGGACACTCGCCCAGCTTTCTACAAAATGGCACGGACTCTTTAGTGCAAACTGCACCGATTCTGTCATGTTCAACTGCAGCAATGAGCTGGTCGGTTCTTGGGTCTAGCATCCAGACCCGAGTAGGAAAAAGATTTTGAATTTGTGCACAAGTAATTATAATGCTAGTGGTAGAAATTGTCCTATCTGTTAATAAACTGGAATGACTGATATTTGGTTTGTGGTATGTCATTACAAGAGCATTCTGGCCTTCTGGAAACTAACTAACTAACTGGAGCAAACATAGAAACATAGAAGATAGGAGCAGGAGTAGGCCATTCGGCCCTTCGAGCCTGCTCCGCCATTCAATGAGATCATGGCTGATCATCCAAATTCAGTACCCTGTCCCTGCCTTCTCCCCATATCCCTTGATCCCTTTAGCCTCAAGAAATATATCCAACTCACTCTTGAATATATTTAATGAACTGGCCTCCACCGCCCTCTGTGGCAGAGAGTTCCACAGGTTCACCACTCTCTGGGTGAAGAAATTCCTCCTCATTTCAGTCCTAAATGGCTTACCCCTTATCCTTAGACTATGACCCCTGGTTCTGGACTCCCCAGCCATCAGAAACATCCCTTCTGCATCGAGTCTAAGAATAGAAGTCCAGCAAAAACTGGACTCTAGGGGGAACAAGGGATCGGGTGGGAATGTGGGGTTGTGGAAGATGATCAGCCATGATCTTATTGAATGGTGAAGCAGGCTCGAGGGACTGTATGGCCTACTCCTGCTCATAATTCTTATGTTTTTAACGAAAGACCTGCCTGGCATTCTGCATTGTCTTGGTCAAGCCTAGAGAGAAAATTCGATGTATGTACCAACAGGAACTTCAAGGAAAGAAAGAACTTGAATTTATATTGTGTCTTTCATGACCTCCGGATGTCCCAAAGCGTTTTACAGCCACTGAAGTACTTTTGAAATATAGTCACTGTTATAATGTAAGTGAACATGCATTCGGTATTCTAGCAAAGTCTTTTTTTTAAATAGTCTGGGTTCATGAATACTGTTCACATTTTTCTGTTGACCACAATAGTTAAGAACAGTTATTTATATATTAGGTGGTGACGAAACAAAAAATTGGATGCTGCAACACAAACTTTACAATGCTTTTTTTTTTAGAACTGCTGTCAATATAGTTTTAGGCAAAACTTGTTTTCTGTTTACCAAATGCAGTAACTCAGTTTGCATTGAATTATGTTGTGTTGCTTGTGCATGAATCCATTGGAACAAAAATGTTATGCAACAACTCCTGTATTGTTGCATTGTCCATGTAAGTAGCTTTTTGTTGGCCTCCTGTTGTTCCAGTGCTGGACTGGCAGAGTACACCTCATGTGTTAGAATTATAGGCTATAGCACAGAAGGAGTTCATTCGGCCCGTTGAGCCCGTGCTGGCTCTCTGCAAGAGTTCTTCAGCTAGTCCCGCCCTTTCCCCATAGCCTTGCAATTTTTTTTCCTTCAGGTACTTGGCCAATTCCCTTTTTGAAAGCCACGAATGAGTCTGCCTCCACCACCCTCTCGGGCAGTGCATTCCAGATCCTAACCACTCACTGCATAAAAATGTTTTTCCTCATGTTGCCTTTGGTTCTTTTGTCCATCACCTTAAATCTGTGTTACTCTTGTGCAGGCCAAACTTTACTTGAATTTGGTGCGCCAGGCCTTGAACATGGTCTAGACCTGGCACAGGCCTGCCCCTTGGCATGGCCTTGTGCCAGGAATCAAGGAGGCAAGTCACCTGAAGCTGCGTGCCTAGCCACCGATCTCTGCCTTCAGGCCTGAAAATTCACTTGGCCCTGCTACACACAAGTGATCCACTGACCACCTGACATTGCTACCAGCCACGCCCTTCCACTTTCCCCTTTGCTGAATAGCAGGGAGCTCCATCTTCTTCCAAATGAGTACGTTGGGTTTTACTTGTTGCAGGCGCAGGCCCTGCTTAATCCCTCTGGGGGAAACCCTGAAAATTCCAGGCCAATGTAAAGGCTGTGGAGACTTGGTATACTGCTTGTCTGCCCTTCCCTGCACCCCCCCCTCCGATTTTTTTTTACATCTGGGGGATAGGTGTTCTCTGGGGCAAATAGTCTACTGGACAATTGAATTTCTTCAAATCAAATGAAATGTGATTTTATTGAAGCTGAGATAATGCTCAAGACAAAGTTAGTATACTACCTATAAAAAGAAAGAGAATCCGTATCATTGGTTTTACATTCAGTCTACAATTAGCAACTCTTCATATCGTATTAAGCCCACGAGTTTTATTGAAAAAAATTCTGGTAACAAACTTTTTTATGTCTCCTTTCCCCAACACCTTGCAGTTGATACATTTTTTGTAGTTTAAAGTAATTCTAGATGCTTACTGTGACCGTGAGTCATTATCAAGCTGCTTCACTGTGGTGAACTTTGAAATCTTGTAATGGGGACTGGGTAGTTGATGTGGTTTGACAGCTGGTTAATTATTCA
Source organism: Somniosus microcephalus (assembly GCF_052327205.1). Lineage (NCBI taxonomy): Eukaryota > Metazoa > Chordata > Chondrichthyes > Squaliformes > Somniosidae > Somniosus > Somniosus microcephalus. The sequence continues at coordinate 222,784,361 of NC_140987.1, forward strand.
ATATTTGTTGAAACTCATTGCACATTGCCCCACTGCTGCCATCAGCTGATGGTGTGTTAGGCAAGCAGTTGATGTGCGTTGAATGCAACCTTCACCGCACCCCTCCCCCACAGTGCAAAAAGAAGATCGTATTCTTGACCACATTGACTACTGTAACAGTGCATTTGATCGCCAACAAGAGTTCATCTTAGACTTGCAAATTGAATCAATTGTTTTATGTTCTTGCAAAGTGCGGCTGAATAACTCGAGGAATTTCTTGCGCTTTTACTACTGTTAGTAATAAATGCTGCAAAGTAGCAAATATGCTCAAATATACTGTAGATGTTCTCTAGCGAAGATATTAACCAATTTTTTTTTAAACTCCCCGCCCCTTGAGTTTTTCCTTCCCGCTTATCCTGAAGGCACTGGCTCGTATTGTCTGGTTCCATACTTGGATTCATTGGCCAAGTGGCCATTTTGCATTCATGAGCTAAGGCGGTGAATGCTAGCAATCAAGAATAAGACCCCTGGCATTTTTGAAACCATTCCCCTCACGCATAAAGCCTCATGTATCTGAGGCCAATTGTAACCAATGCAGCAGGTAAAATCTGCTAACTCAACACACCAGGGATGAAACCTGCACCATTCCTGGTTTGTATCACTCCATTCATTCCTGGGCTGTGATCCATTAAGAGCTTTTACCATTTTTTTTTCTTAGTGCAAATCTGTACCCGGGATATCTGACTTGAGATGCTGTCTTCCATTGTCAGTCCTTCAGTAAAAATCATCCTTGCAGCAGTAGATTACAAAGTTGAGTTAGGTCTTTTTTAAAAACTCCATTAATATTTTAAACTGTCATAATATAATTTAAAACTCTGCCTTTGCCCAGAAATAGGATTTGACGAAGCATAGGTACAGAGAGAAATCGTCAAATGCTGTTCTGGTGAGGTAGTTTTCTCTGTGATTTTACGTCACTGGTTTTAGAAACCCTGCAGCCTTGCTGTTTGGCCCAGAGATTTGCTAGTTTGACAACATTGCTGTTGACATTTGAACCCTGTTGCCTTTCCCCATAGCTAGTCATGGGTTCTCAAAGCTTGAAAATGAAACATTGCTGCCTAGAAAGTAAAGCAGCACTCCGCTCTTTCCAGAAAGTGGTGAGATTCAATTATTTAAATCACTAACTCTGCACGTTGCCAGATGTCTGAACCTTTGGGTGTGATTTTACATTGGTGAGTGGTAGATTTAGTACTGGAGCTGCCTGCTGTAAATTGTTGCTTTTTCCCCATTGGTAGAAAAGTTAATTTGAAGCAGATTAAAATCTACTGAGCAATCTGCACAGCATTGGGGTTTCCTTAGTGAATCAAGGGAGCTTTTGCCTCCATATGATTGCACAATTGAGTTTGGGAAATTCTTGGCTTCAGCCCAGATTCTTAAGAACATAAAAAATAACAGTAGGCCATACGGCCCCTCGAGCCTGCTCCACCATTCAATAAGATCATGGCTGATCTTCAACTTCAACTCCACTTTCCCACCCGATCCCCATATCCCTTGATTCCCCTAGAGTCCAAAAATCTATCTATCTCAGCCTTGAATATACTCAACGACTCAGCATTCACAGCCCACTGGGGCAGAGAATTCCAAAGATGCACAACCCTCTGAGTGAAGAAATTCCTCTTCATCTCAGTCTTAAATGGCCGACCCCTTATCCTGAGACTATGCTCCATAGTTCTAGACTCTCCAGCCAGGGGAAACAGCCTCTTGGCATCTACCCTGTCAATTCCCTTCAGAATCTTATGTTTCAATGAGATCACGTCTCATTCTTCCAGAGAGTCTAAGCTCAATCTCTCTTCATAGGACAACCCTCTCATCCCAGGAAGCAATCTAGTGAACCTTTGTTGCACTGCCTTCAAGGCAAGTATATTCTTCCTCAGATAAGGAGACCAAAACTGTACACAATACTCCAGGTGTGGTCTCGCCAAGGCCCTGTACAATTGTAGCAAGATGTCCTTACTCTTATACTCCAACCGCCTTCTAATAAAGGCCAACATGCCATTTTCCTTCTTTATTGCTTGCTGTACCTGCATGCTAGCTTTCTGTGTTTCTTGCACGAGGACACCCAAATCTCTCTGAACACCAACATTTGAAAGTTTCTCACCATTTAAAAAATATTCTGTTTTTCTATTCTTCCTACCAAAGTGAATAACCTCACATTTCCCTACATTATACTCCATCTGCCACCTTACTGCCCACTCACTCAGTCTATCTATATCCCTTTGCAGACTCTTTGGGCTCGATTTTTGTCAATGGGGAGCTTTTGGAGGCGGGACTCCCACTTTTTGGGTTGTAGCCCCGCCTCCATCAACTTGTGGCCAACCCACGCGATTTTCCCTTGACTGACCTTGTTAAGCCCGCCTAGCGGGCTCAGCAGGCCAATTAAGGGACACCTGGTTACTGGTGACTTCAGCGATTGACATTTCATCTGTCAAGAGCTTTTGACCGATGAAAAATCAGCATTTGACAGCTCTGTGAAGCTGTCAAACACTGACAATCTGTCTTCTAACTTCAGTCCTTCTACTCCGACTCAGACTCAGTTAGAGAGCTCTCCAGACCAGAAAGCAGAGGCTGCAGCTTTTGACATTTCAGCGGCCATTCTGCTTTCTGTGCCGGTGAGCTGAGGGACTCCCGAGAACTGAAGAAAGGAAGCCTGCAGGAGAAAGTAAAGTTAAGTAAAACTTATTAAAACACTTTACACTTGCCTCACACACTTACCTATGCACCCATCACTCACCTGCACAAAGGACATCTCGACCCCTCCAACCCCTGCAGACCGATGGTCCGCCTCGCTACCTTGCCGTGGTTCAGACCCGTCGGGACAGCCCACACTTCAGGGCTAAAAAAAAATAGGGATTAGGCAAAAAAACTGCCTGTTAACTACCTGTTAACAGTCAATTAATTGGCACTAATCCCCTTCCTGCCTCGGGGAGGCGGCTCCCAGCACAGGCCGGGTACCCACCTCCTGGGACATTGGCATGGAGGCGGGATGGGTTCCTGCCTTCCCCCCCCCCCCCCCCCCCCCCAATTCTACAATTTTCCCACCACTCCTGCCTCCTCGGGGCTTGGAAAATCGAGCCCTTTGTGTTCTCCTCACAGCTTACTATCTCACCTAGCTTTATACCATCAGCAAACTTGGATACATTGCACTCAGTCCCTTCATCTAGGTCATTAATGTAGATTGTAAATAGCTGACGCCCCAGCACTGATCCTTGCGGTACCCCACTAGTTACAGCCTGCCAACCTGAAGAAGACCCGTTTATCCCTACTCTCTCCTGTCCGTTAACCAATCCTCAATCCATGCTACTATATTACCCCCAACCCCATGAGCCCTAATCTTGTGTAATAACCTTTTATGTGGCACCTTATCGAATGCCTTTTGTGGCTGTGCCACTGTGCTGCCTATTGGAAGCAGATTTTTACTGCTATTCCCAGATTGTAATACCTCTTTCCCAGTGTTGGTGGTGGGACAATTACAGCATGAGGTAGGAAAATGTAGTCCAAGACCTCGACATCTCTTTTTCCCCTCCCACCACCAGTGGAATGATGGTCTTGCATCATCCCTGCTGTGCATTCTCTGTGTGATTCCATAATGGTGAACTAATTCTACAACTGTGCGGTAGAGGTTTTCACAGAATCCTGGCTCATAAATGAAACAGATGTTTCTTTTAAATAAAAAATCATTTATAAAGTAGTGTTACAAATCATGTGACTAACTATTGGTCAGCAGTCGAGAGGTTAACAAAACTGCAAATGTTAGATTTTTACAAGTTGAATCTAGTAAAAAGAAGCCCTTTCCCTCCCCCCTCTCTCTTGACATTATATAAATGTTCTCGTGATGTCATGCAAACCAGCATGTGCATCCAGGCCGGGTAGGAAAAGCCAAAAGTTTCTGGTGGTGGTATGAACTGGATACCTCCAGAACACTGTGGCTTGTGGTTTTGAAATATCTCTTGTTGCTGATAAACTTTCTACAAAACTTGAATTCTCTTGAGGGAATAATGAATAGCAATTGAAATTAAAAGTTCTATTGCATCATAAGGCTTAACAGCCTGAAGTTGAATGTGGAGTGTTTTGTTCACATGCTGTATCCCTGAAAGCCTGATTACGATTTGTTTGGTGCTTTAGGTCTGGTTCGAAAGCGTAATGAACAGGATGGTAGAGCAGGCAAGAGGTTGGAGCTGAACTTGGCAGTTAGCCTACTGGAGATGGTAATACAGTATTACAATTACTTGTAGTGCAAAACCTGAAAGGAGTGGAACAGTACCAGTATGCTGAAGGGGTGGGGGAGAGGAAAAAAAGTGTGGGAACTTAAGTGGAGTGCGCTCATGTGAATGGCATAAAAACGATCATGGGTTACAGAGCTGGCAGACTTAGCTGGTTGCTGAGTGCTTAACCCTTTGACAACTCTATTACTCGGATTCTAACTTATGATATCGAATTACTTTTGGGTATTTAAAAAAAAAAAAAAAAATACGTTTTTGAAAGGTGCAAAGGCCTTGTCAGCAACTAAGTACTGACAACTGTGGTTGTTTATAGTCCCAGCTCTTCTCTCTGGGCACATTGGTGTTTCCTAAAAGACTTTCACCAGAAAAATAAAACTCCAGTTGAAGTTCAGACTTCTGACTCTTTTCAGGATTGATCTGTTCCTCGCCTCATTATTGTTTTTGCCTCAGATGCTGCAGCAAGTCTCCTTGTTCACTGACCTGGTTGTGGGATATCAGGTGCAGTTCTTTAATTCTCCTTGAACTGGTCACATTCTGAAGGTCAAGTGTGTTATCTCTATCTAAGTCATTGTGAAACAATTAAAGGAAGTGCACTGGTAGGAATTTAACTTTTCATATTTGCAAGTAGAAAATGCTGAAAATGGCAGCACTGACTGAGAGAGCCAATGTTTTTGGTCCATACTTCATCAGAACTGAAAACTGCAAGATAAGCAGGCATTTCAGTAAGATTAGAAAAGAGGGGAGGGGAGGAAACAACAGTCCCTCCAGTTCTATAGAGGGATTTAATGGATGAATGGACTGCAAACTGTTAAAAGAAGGCTGCTAAATGATAAAACAGATTATTACTGAAATAAGATATTAAAAAAGCGTGCGACTAGTTAGGAGGCTGAAAAGGAAAGGCTGGCTGACTGACGCATTTCTAGCATTCATAGCTTTTCTCATCAAATCTCTGTTGTAAATATGAAAAAACTATGGTCAAAATTCAGTTTGTGTGTTGCAAATAGTTGTTTTCCTTCTGGCGTACACATTTTGCTGGACTACGGTTTGATGGAATAAATGCACAAATTTATCCCAAATGAGTAGTGGCCTCGGATTTCCAATCGTAATGTCGATGCTCACCCTTTTTTTTGATGGAGGTACTGTTGGCATAACGATTTGAAACTGAAGCCTGTATGTCTTGGTTTGCAGTTGGTAGTTTATCCAGCTAAGTTCTCATAATAGTTTAAAAAGCAACCTGGCTACAGTTTACATGGTCAATTTGTGAACCTGAAATCCAGATTTTGACAGTTCCAGAAATGAATTCAGCGTCATTTAGCATTTTTGACTTGCCTTTTTGCACCTGCCCTTCTACCTCCTATTTTCTGTGCCACTTTACAACGTACCCATGTTTCCATAGTTCAGTCCCATGCAACCTTTATATTTATCTTGCTGTTTCTGTGTACCAAGAGTTCACCCACAGAGGGTGGGACCTCTGTTACCTTACTTTTTGGAGTCTGATCTTGTAATTATTTTAATTTTTACACTTTGTCTGCCAAGTATCTGTAAAAATGTCCAGTCATAATGGTTTCTTTATAGTGAAGTGTGTTAGATCCGTGTATCTTAATGTTTGTCCTTCAATAATCAGACAAAAGGCTGCAGGGAACGATTCAACAGGTGTTTACTGAATGAGGGTTACTCTAGAACTAACTGTACAGATCAATACTCGGTTTATATACAGGTGTGGTCACTGCCGGTACTTACAGTATACATGAGCTGTAAAAAGTAGTTCTCTCCCTTAAAGGTACATACATTACAATTCCTCCCCTTTTAGATTAACAGTACCATAACACTCTTAACAAATATCAAACTAATTACAATTAACACTTTTAACATGCAACATTAGCTGAAAATAGTCTATTTATAAATTCAGTCTTTGGGGAGGCTTCCTGATCCTTTCCCGAGTGTCTTGCTCTTGGTGCGGAGGCGATTCTGGCCCCCTGTCGTCGGTTGGTTCATCAGCTTCCAATGCAACTGTTTCTGGGGTAGATGCGACCTGTACGTCGGGTTCATCACCAGGTACGTATGGGCGAGGCATGGGGTTGACTTGTTCCTGTGACTCTAGCATCTGGTCAGCATGGCGTCTCACGATGCTCTCCCCAACGTCCACTGTGTACATTAGTGGGCCCTGCCGTGTGCATATCGTTCCTGGCTGCCATTTTTCTGTTCGGTAGTCGCGGGCCAAGACTGGTTGCCCTACATTGAAGCTCCTTGTTGGCTTCTCATGGATGTGCTGGAATTGCTTACACTCAACATCTCTTCGTACGTTTGGTCTGAGCAAATCCAGGCGAGATCTTAACCTTCGGTTAAAGAACATCATGGCTGGGGCCTGGCTGGTGACTGCACGTGTCGCATTCCGGTAGGCGAACAGGAAATTGTCCACCTTGTGCTGCAGCGGAATGTTGTCATTGTACATGGCCTTTATTGCCTTCTTAAAGGTTTGTACGAACCTCTCAGCCAATCCATTTGTGGCTGGATGATACGGGGCGGATGTGTAATGCCTTACCCCATTCTTTTTCAAGAACCTCCGGAACTCTTCGGACACAAACTGTGGTCCGTTGTCGGAGCAAATCTGTTCTGGCAAGCCATTCCTGGCAAAAATGGTCTGTAGGACTGCAATAGTTTTCTCCGTGGTGGTGGAGGACATTTTGATCACCTCAGGCCATTTCGAGTGCGCATCCACGGCTATTAAAAACATTGAGTCCATGAATGGACCAGCAAAATCAATATGCACCTGTTGCCATGGAGATGAGGGTCACTCCCATGGGTGTAGAGGGGCATGTGGTGGTGCATTTTGGACCTTCTGGCATCCTGAGCAGCTCTTTGCCAGGTCCTCGATTTGCTGATCGATCCCTGGCCACCACACATGCCCTAGTAAGGCTTTTCATTTTCACCCCTCCCAGATGACCTTCGTGAAGCTCATTGAGCACTCTCTCCCTTAACTTGGGTGGAATTACCACTCGGGATCCATACATCAAGGTCCCCTGGCATACTGACAGCTGTTCTCTTCTGGATGAGAATGCTGGCAACAGTGAGTCGCCATGTGCTGGCCATCCCTTCACTGTCAAATCATATACCCGAGACAGTGTCGGGTCATTTCGGGTCTCCTTCTCTATACCAGCGTTAGTTACTGGCAAGCATTCAATTATAGTCGAATGAAATATTTCAACAGGATCCACTGCTGGTGCTTCCTCCGCAGTAGGCAGTGGCAGGCATGATAGCCCATCAGCATTTCCATGCTGTTTCGTGCCCTTGTACTCGATTTCATATTGGTGCGCCCCTAGAAAAAGGGACCATCTTTGTAGCCGTTGCGCAATCATCACCGGAACGCCGCCCTTTGGATTAAAGATGGCGACAAGTGGTTGGTGGTCAGTCAGCAAGGTGAACTTCTGCCCGTGCAGATAGTGATTGAACTTTTTCACTCCCCACACTCGGCTGAGGGCCTCCCTGTCAATCTGGGCGTAGTTACGCTCGGCTGAGGTTAGTGATCGTGATGTAAAGTCTATTGGCCTCTCTGAGCCGTCTGAGAATTTGTGCGACAGCACCGCTCCAATGCCGTAGGGTGACGCATCACATGCCAATCAAATTGGTAATGCCGGGTTGTAATGGGCCAATACCTCTTTCGATGTGATTAATGTTTTGCTCTTCTGGAAAGCTCGTCTACATTCGTCACTCCACTTCCATGGCACCCCAGTTTGCAGTAGGGTGTTCAGTGGGTGTAGTATTTTAGACAAATTTGGCAAGAACTTATGGTAGTAGTTTACCAGCCCGAGGAACGACCTCAGTTGTGACACATTTTCCGGTGCTGGAGCCTTGACTACTGCCTCAATCTTCTCAGGGGACTTATGTAACCCCTCTTTATCGATAACGTGGCCACAATACGAGATCTGTTTTCTAAAAAACTCTCATTTGGGGCGGTTAGCTCGGAGCCCATATTCCTGCAATCTACTGAGCACCTGCTCCAGGTTGGCAAGGTGATCACTGTCATTTTCGCCTGTGACCAGGATGTCGTCCAAATAACACTGGGTCCCTGGGATCCCTTGCAGGACTTGTTCCATTGCCCTCTGCCAAATAGCCGGAGCTGATGCTACCCCAAATACCAGCCGGTTGTATTGGTAGAGACCTTTTATGGGTGTTGATTGTGAGGTATTTTTTTTGATGCTTCTTCTACCTCCATTTGCAGATACGCCTGGGCCAGATCAATCTTAGTGAAGCGTTTCCCTCCAGATAGCGAGGCGAAAATATCTTCAATCCGCGGAAGTGGATATTGTACGGTGTGAAGGACCGGGTTCACTGTTACCTTAAAGTCCCCACAGATGCGAACCTTCCTTGGTTCCCCAGGCGTGCTGCTCAATGACTTTTTCATCACCGGGACGATGGGTGTAGCCCACTCGCGACAGTACACCTGAACGTTCCAGACTCTCCAGCTCTGCTTCGACGGCTGGGCGGATCACATAAGGTCTGGCCTTAAAAAAATTTTGGGCTTGCGTTTTCTTCAATTTTAATCATCGCTGTCATGCCTTTTAGTGTTCCGAGTCCTTGCTGGAACACTTCTTTCGCATCAGTTAGGATCTTTGACAGTTGCCCAGGTGTGACGTCGTTATCCTTTTTTGTCAGCCACAATCCGTGCCTGTATGGAATGCCAATCTAGCTGTATCTTCCGGATCCATTCACGTCCTAGCACCACCTTGTACTTCTCCTGTGGAGATTTCTTGCTGCTGGTTTTCTTCCCCGACCTGCAGACTCATGCTATGTGTCCTACTTTTCCACAGTGTCTGCACACTTTGTCCTTGAACCAGCAATCATTATGGTAGTGTGTTGTTCTGCCGCAGCGATAGCACTTCACTGTTCCGTATGACATTTCCTTTGTGCCATATTCTTGCGGTCACCGTTGTATCTATGCAGCGCCCCGTGCTGCTGCTTCGTGTGATACTGCAATGCTGAAAGCCTTGTCCAGCGTATGATCCTTTTCTGATCGAAGCCGTTTCTGGGTTCCTTCACTTTGAAGCCCACACACAAACTTGTCCCTTTAAAGTATCTGCTAGTCCCGTTCCAAACTGGCAGTGTTTCGATAGCTTGCTCAGTTCCGTTAAATACTCAGCATTACTTTCATCTTTATGCTGGTTCCTTTTGTGAAACTTAAATCTTTCTGCTATCAGCAGCGGTGTGGGGTTTAAGTGGTCCTGTAGGATTGACACTGTTTTCAAAATCCTTTTCTACTGGCTTCTCTGGGGTTACTAGGTTTCGTAGTAAGCCATATGTTTTTGCACCCATTGAATTCAACAATACCAGCGTTTTCTTGTCATCTTGCACTTCATTCGCCTTGCAGTATACTTCTATGCGTTCGACGTATGTCGTCCAATCTTCGACTTCATTGTCGAACGCTGTGATACTGCCACTCTTCGGCATTTTTTGGGTGTGGTTAGACTGGCTTAAAATGGCGTCTCCCGCGCTTTCCTTTCTTCCCCGCTGCGGCTTAAAATGGCGTCTCCCGCGCTGCTGCCAACGCCGCTCTCGGTCCTCGTGGCAAATGGCGACGCCCTGTGGGTTTCGTGCGCTGCTGCCAACGCCGCTCTCTGCGGTCCTCATGGCAATGGAAGCGCCTCGCGTTTTCCTGCACGCCTCTCTTCCCCCGTTGACGCTGCTCGGCCCTTGAACACCGGCTGCGCTCTGCTCTCTCTCGTCTCTCTCCCCCGTTGACGCCGCTTGGTCCTGAACACCGGCTGAGCCCTGTGTGCTCTGCCCTCCCCCATCGATGTTGCTCGGCCTTTTTCTGTGCCGATCGGTCGGGCTCTAGCCCGTCGCTGTCTGGGAAGGGTCTGCGCAGTACCTGTTGCCAGCCCATGCCGCTGGACCACCGTGACTGGAAAGCCAAGCCTGGCTCTCGGCAGCCTCCCCTGCGATGCTCAAATCTCTGCTGGATGACTGGGCGGTTGCCCGTGGTCGACGCCCGTGCTTCTGGACTCTGCCGCCTTCCACTGTTCTCCAGGAGTGAATCCCTGGGAGGTGATGCAGAGTTGCAGGTAGGTTCGAATCTGCTCGTCGCCAATGTTAGATCCATGTATCTTAATGTTTGTCCTTCAATAATCAGACAACAGACTGCAGGGAGCGATTCAACAGGTGTTTACTGAATGAGGGTTACTCTAGAACTAACTGTACAGATCACTACTCGGGGTTTATATACAGGTGTGATCACTGCCGGTACTACAGTATACAGGAGCTGTAAAAAGTAGTTCTCTCCCTTAAAGGTACATGCATTAAAAGTGCAGTTCAAATTAAGCAAGAAAAGTTCATTGGTGCCAGCAAACCTCTTCTCTTCTCAAACCACACAATTTTCCCTACTGTGAAATCTACCTAACCCAATTTTCTGTGGAAATCGGCCAACTGAAAGGAAAACCCTGTGAAATCGCTCCAATTTTCAAGGGCAGTCACTATTTTAGTCCATTAATCCAATCCACCTATTTCTGAAATACTGGGTTTAAACCCAATCTGGAGATTGGAAGTGAAACCCTTTTACATAGAGGGAGTAACATGAGTTAAACAAAAAGTAAAATTGGAAAGAATGCCCACTGAGACAATGGGAGATCGAAGTCATCAACAGTACAGTAATAGACCGTGGGCCAGAAAATCCCATCTTTTTAAAATAAAAAAAAAAATGGAAATCTTGTGCTAAAAATTTCTGTTTTTCTTCCTGGAACTAAGTTTCTGTTGAAGCAAATATGGTTTGGGTTTGGATTAGTTCAGCCAAAGGTTTGTAAATCAGATAAGACTGGATTTCTGATTCAGGAACGTTTCAAAATCTTATTTGTATTATTTTGTGTGATTGTACAGATAAATATTCTTTTTATCTTGTTTTCTAATTCCTCTTCCTCTCCTGAAGGTGTTGGTTCAAGATCAACTTGCATGCACATATCGTCTTTAACATCAGAAAACATTCCAACCTGCTTCACAGCAGTGCAATTGGACAAAAAGTTGTCACTGAGCCAAAGAAGCAAACATTGGGCATGTGGGGGGGGGGGGATGACTAAAACTTGAAGTAGTTTTTATGGAGCGCCTTAAAGGAGGGAGAGGTTTAAGCAGGGAATTTCAGAGCTTAGAGCCTAGATAGCTAAAGGCACACCTGCCAATGGTGGAGTGAAGGGAATGGGAGATGCAGAAGAGGACATGGCACTGTGTGAGAGTCATTGGCCCAGAAATTCGGGTCGGGGGCTTCCCGCGGGTGCAAGCCCCCGACCTACACTTACCTAGCGCGCTGGCAGTTGACCTCTTGGCCTGCGTGGAATTCCTCTCCGAGGCCTGTCCCAGAGGCCAGCGCGCGATGCTGGCATGTCCCAGGGGCGTAGTTAGTGCGATGCGTCCCCTGGGATCACGTGAGCAACAGGCAGCCAATCGGAGCAGGGAATGCTCCATTCATAAGTCTTGACAGATAGACCTGTCAAAACGTATAAATGCTGAGGCTGTAAAACTACCTTCAAAAAAATTTTTTTTTTTAAATCACGCTTTGTAAATAAACTATAAATGACATTAAATAACTATTTTAAATAAAAATTTAAATTTTTGAAAAAAATAATTTTATAAAAAAAGGGGCTAAAAATAAACTTACCTTGCTTTTAAGTATTTAAAAGTAAAAAAAACCTGTGGAAAAAATGTTTTAATTTTAAATAATTGACCACTTACCTTTGAAAATGAAGTCCTTACGGCTGCTTTTTACATTTCTAAAATGTACAGACTTACCGCACATTGAACTTCCTTTTTTTTTAAAACAGGTTTTAATGCGCACACGCAGACTCCCGCGCGCACGCGTTCGACCTCTGAACCCCTTGGTTCAGAGGATCAGAAGTGCCGGTTTCCCGCACATGCGTAGTGCATGCAAGATTCCGGCACTTCCATCGGGTCCACGCGCGAGTACTCCGTGCGTACTCACGCGTTAGGACCCGAATTTCTGGGCCATTACCTTCAGAAGAGGAGATCACAGCTTCTGTCCTGACATGGGCTGCTGACTGCAGCAATGCTCCATATATGAACGATTGCTACAGCATAGTTGTCTTAAGATATCTCCTAGCGGATTTCTCAATGAACCAGAATCTTAAAAATATTTTTACCCTTGCTCAAAGTGAATATGAAATAGTATTCAGTGCCTCTGTTTTCAGTTTGAGTTATACAGTCAGCTTAATGATCTAAGAAGCCCTGTCTGGGGAGAAATAAAGTACCCTCTGCTTTGTTGTCATAGTCTATGAATAGCACTCATTTTCATAGTTGTGTTAACTGAAGTCAAGACCTTTTTCTTTTATTTGAATTTGCTTGCAGTTGTAAAAAAATCTCAAACTAATATCTGCCCAAGGAGACAATGCAAGTACAATAACTTCCAAAAGAGCCATTTATGGATTGGGACTTAAACTTTTAAATGGAAGTAGAGCTTAGTGGCGCTAACTAAAAATGAAAAATGTACTTTTAATACGACAAATAATCTTGCTTGGCCACAATCTACCTTTTCACAAATAATCATGCCTTTTGTAGGAGGGGAATAAATGTGGAGATGTTAAGTATGTATAAATACTGTCAGCTTACACCATGGAAACCAGTGCATCTTTTCCACGACACTAACTCCCTCCGTGAGCACTTTTGGGAAGAGTTACAGTACTTGGTTTTCTGTTCAGGGAAAATACCTCCCACTGGGTCCAAATTGTGCTGTAGACCATGATGTAAACCATCATATATTGCTGCACTCACACCACTGTTTCACTGAACTTTGGTTACCATGGTTTCAGTGCAAACACAGGCTAAAAAACTTTTTTTTGACAAAGGAACTATTTTGGCAACATCACAGTTGAGTCTTTCCCTGTACAATATTTAATAGTAATGAAGGGAAAGGATTCAAATTGCCGGAGAGGAAGAATGAGACCATACTGTTTGTTTACATGCATCGGCTGTTTGTAGAGTACAATTATTGTGTTCCATGTACAGGTTTTTGAGAAGTAAAAACATTTTTTTAATGTAGGGAAAGGAAAATTGTGTTTTTTGTATATTGGGTGTCAGAGCAATAGGGTGCAGCTGGAGGCAAGTGTAATGAGAACAGATGTTGGAATTTTATTTGGTTGCTGAAAGTTACAAAGGCCTGGAGAATTCCTGCTGATTGCCCACAGGCAAAGCCAGTACTTTGAAAACCTTGGCTCAACATATGAATGTAGATTTTGAATGTTAACTTTTGGGTTACAAAAGATAACGTTTCAAGTAACATCATTGTCTGAGATAAGCTTTGCTGCTCATGCTTTTCAGGATTGCAACGTTGAAGTGCTGCAGTATTAGCAGAAAGCTGGCGTAAGTGTTTGTATTGCTGTACCAATCAAGACTGAATGGGAAAATAGGTGGCCCTGCCCCCTTTATGTGCCAAGCAGCCCTAAAACCATTGACAAGTATACAAAAACTACTAGTCACTAACGAGAAATTCAGAGAATATTTTAAACCTGATACGCAAGGGGAGGTAGTGCAACGTGAAATTTGCTTTAACTCATGGGTACACTGTTTGCATGTTAACAAGTTTAGATTTGGAAATTTGCATATTTTTCAGGCTGCCGCAGGGTATGTTCCTTTTGTGCATTATCATAACTGTGGGTCGTGTTCAGTACAAGCTGTTGAGTACAAGGTGATGAATAGCACTGATCCTGGTTCTATTGCCCTATAACTACATAAAGGATTGGACAGTGCATATGAAATTCAGTCTGACTGCCCTGTATTGATGCACTTCTGTAACATGTTGGTCTGTGGTCCAGCTGAAAGGGGATCTAAGGATGTGCAAGCCCAAGAAAAAGATGGCAGCAAGTTGGATATTGAAATTTATAGGGAGTATCACACAAAAATACGACCTAATTTCTGGCTATTCAACCTGATCTCTTTGTTAAATCACTGGAAAGCTGGTGTTTTTTCCTTGATTAGATGGCCTTTTATTTTCTTAATAAACTGAATTCATATTGATGCATTGACGCGCTCCAGCAGAATTCTGGTATTCTTTTCCACAATAATTGCACTGGTTTTCTTCTCTCAAAGCTGTAACTCTCACTGGGAAATGGTTCCATGGGTGCCAGACACCCTGTGGGGACTCATCCTAGTAGGCATTCTTCATGTGTGAGCCTTGACGATGAGAGCTGGGGTCATCACAGGCAAACCCAGCTCTGTCCAAATCCATCATGCACACTTCCTGGAAACAGTGATTGGATCATAATCAGGAGCAAGAACTTTGAGCTGATGAGGTGCTATAATTGGCCTCAACTGCTGAGATCAGCTAACTCTGCACATTAAAGGGGGTGAACCTCATGCCTTACGATCTGGATGGCTCAATTACATCGGCAAGTTTCTGAACTAAATTTTCAAAATTAAATTGCATATTCACCACAAAAAGAGTAATCACATTTCCACATAGGATCTTCACTGCAAACCTATTACTTGAAGGCATCAGATGCTGCTTCATCTAATGTATGAAATATTTCGCCAATAAATGAAAAAGTTTGTAATTAACTATTGTCCCTTTTTAAAATTAGTGAACTATCCATGTTTAACCTGTTGAGCGCACTAGATGAGTGGTGTGACACTCTAACCAACAATAAGTAACTTGACTATTATTTTTCATATTCAGCTGGGACCTGGGGAATGCCCTCAATGTATAGATCAATAAATGTATGAGAGTATTAGTCACAATTAAACCTTTATTTTAACTACTGGTATATAAAATTGACATGTTTACAAAGCTACAGTAATATAGAAACATAGAAGGCAAGAGTAGGCCATTTGTCCCCTCGAGCCTGCTCCGCCATTCAATGAGATCATCCAAACTCAGTACCCTGTCCCTGCCTTCTCCCCATATCCCTTGATCCCTTTAGCCTTAAGAAATATATCTAACTCCTTGAATATATTTAATGAATTGGCCTCAACTGCCTTCTGTGGTAGAGAATTCCACAAGTTCACCACTCTCTGGGTGAAGAAATTCCTCCTTATCTCTGTCCTAAATGGCTTACCCCTTATCTTTAGACTGTGACCCCTGGTTCTGGACTCCCCTGCCATCGGAAACATCCTTCCTGCATCTAGTCTGTCTAGTCCTGTTAGAATTTTATAAGTTTCAATGAGATCCCCTCTCATTCTTCTAAACTCCAGCGAGTATAAGCCCAATTGATCCAATCTCTCCTCATACATCATTCCTGCCATCCCAGGCATCAGCCTGGTGAATCTTGGCTGCACTCCCTCCATGGCGAGAACATCCTCAGATAAGGCGACCAAAACTGCACACAATACTCAAGGTGTGGTCTCACCAAGGCCCTGTACAACTGCAGCAAGACATCCTTGTTCCTGTACTCAAACCCTCTCGCTACGAAGGCCAACATACCATTTGCTTTCTTAACCGCCTGCTGCACCTGCATGCTTACCTTCAGCGACTGGTGCACAAGGACACCCAGGTCTCGTTGCACTTCCCCTTCTCCCAATCTATTGCCGTTCAGATAATCTGCCTTCCTGTTTTTGCCACCAAAGTGGATAACCTCACATTTATCCTTATTATACTGCATCTGCCCATATGGCAAAATGGTTATACAAAATTGCACTGTCCTTTCATAGATGCATTACATTCAACAAAATTCTTAATCAAATAAGCTCACAGCTACAGTAATATAGAAACATAGAAGGCAGGAGTAGGCCATTTGTCACCCATTGTGGTGAGCTATATCTTGCATTTATTTTTCCCTCCCATTAATCTTGGATTTATTGTGCATACATTGCTGGCCGAAAGGAAGGGTGATGAGTAACAAGAAAAATAAACTTTTGAGTTTGACCTCCAGTTGGAAAAATCTGAAAAAGGAACGTAGTGATACATTTTCTTTCCATGACCAATTAAGTGTTTAATAGGCAAAGTAAGACCATTTCCAATTGTGGAGTTTATTCATTGAGAACAGTGAAACTGCCCAATTAATTAACCTTGGACACTGGATAGATGTTAAAGACAAAGACGATGTTTATTCCATCGGACTGTCTGGCTCAATTCAGATTTGGGTATGAAGGGCGAAAAAAAAAAAAAAAAAAACTGCTTGCACATTAAATCACCGTGCAGTCAATATTATTGCTGCACTTAGTTATTCAAGTGTTGTAAGACCTGTAGAGGTTGAGTTCTTTTTAAAAAAGAATATTTGAATTTATTTTCCATATACTGCTCACTAATTTGGTATGGGTCTATTTGCAATGATCAAGATAGTTATAAATTGCAGTTTTTTTTGCCACTGGCATAGCGCAACTCCTCCTATGTGCTCTCCTGTTGTTCATTACTGTCAGTCACCTGAGGTTTTAAACACAATCTTGCGCAGCCTATAAACAGATGCTTATTGTTCTCAAGTGTCAAGTTGCAGAAACGTAACACAATGTATTGAGTAATATTTGGTCACTGCCAAAATGTGTGTTGTTTTTTAATTGGGATAACATCAGGAGATCCAGATTAAAATTCCAAACTGTCGCACAGTGGATATAGCACTATATTGTATGTTTGGTTTGTCATAAATTGTGCAAGCTTAAACAAAAAGCGAATTGTCAGAGTAGCAGCTTGATGCACTGACTGTCTGATCTGTTCATCGACAGTATTCTAAAACTAATATTTGCTATACTGGAGCAGACTAGTTAGTGTAAGCTTCAGTATAAAAGGAATCCAGCGAAAAAGCCAACTTGTTTATTTCAGGCAAAAATTTGTTGCAAAATATGCACAAGTGATGACATGTTAAGATCGTGTGCACCGATCTTTCAGGTTGCTAGTTTAATCCCAGCCAACTGGCAGAACACTTGTGGCTTTTTCAGTTTTGCTCATCTGTATTTAGACCACTGGTAATAGCTTTCCTCCTCTTCTTCCCACCCCCCCCCCCCCCCCCCCCCCCCACACAGACACAGACACACACAGACACACCTACCTTTGCTGCAAGATTACAGCCCAGTGAGTCAAAATTGTCATTCTCATAACTGCAGACGTGTTGCTTAAAAGAAAAGAGCCCGTCCTGTTGGGAATGCTGAAAGCACCAAATCAGAACAACAATAATTGTGGTGGTGTAAATAATTAGAGACCTGAACAGTTAAAATGGTTAATGTTTAAGACTTCACGTATAGACATTAAATTCATTAAGCCACTTTAATACTTTCAATTCTGATATCACTGCCATAGAACCAGAAGGCTTGCCAAACAAATCTCTCTTCCTCCTCCCTTCACATCGGTGAATGCAGTTTATTTCTGAGCATGTAAATGTAAAATGTAAACCGCTGCTCCTGGAGCTTTTAACATCAGAATCGGTCATAGAAAATGTTACTTCACCTAACTTTTTTATTTTCTATTTTTAACCAGAAGACACCGATTTAAGATCATTGGCAAATGAACCAGAGGGGAGATGAGGAGAATTTTGTTTACGCAGAGTTGTGATCTGGAATGCACTGCCTGAAAGGGTAGTGGAGGCAGATTCAATAACTACTATCAGAAGGGAATTGGATATCTACGTGAAAAGGAGAAATTTGCAGGGCTATGAACAAAGAGCGAGGGATTGGGACTAAATGGATAGCTCTTTCAAAAAGCTGGTACCCACATGATGGGCCGAATGGCCTCTTTCTGTGCTGTATGATTTGATGATTCTATTCTTTAACTAAAATGTATCTAACCAGTGAACTTATTAATCAGGACACCATAATTACTGCTTATTCACAAATAGCATGTCTGCAAATTATGTTGTGTCTCTATAATGTCACCTCAGGGCTCTTTGATCATTTCTGATGGATGACAGTCAGGGCAACTAATTGGCACAGCAGTCTGTGACAAGTCCCGTGAATTTTTACACCTCCTATGGTCACTGCGATTTGTTGCTGGAGTATCACAATTTTATATTGGGAAATACTGGGTAAACTGTAAAGGCTGATTTCAGGACAGATCTAAATGATAAGTCACCTGCAATTCAGATCTATGGCTATTTCTGACTTGACTCTTAATTACTTGTGAAGTTATATTTGGCGATTTGTAATCTTCCCTCCCCTGCTGCAGTTCTTGGTTGGCATCATACTTTAGTGCAATGGTATACTAGCTACAGAATGAGCTTTAAAAATTGCAGGTGCAAATAGTCACAAAGATACTGAATTACAGTAATTGCAATCTTTACTCTAATGTTTTCATTCACGCTGTGGTTTAAAAAAAAATCTAATTGTAAAGCGTTGAGTTGACAAAATAACAAGTTAAACAGCCTTAAAATGTATTTTTTCCTGACTGAAAATTGCGTAACGCTCAATATTTAGGTCTTCAATCCCTGCATCATGAGGTATTCAATTTAAGGTCTAAAATTGCCAGCACTGAGGTCCTATTGGCTGGCTTCTGTGTATTCACCATTGTGAATGGCACTTTTTAAGATCAAAAGCAGCAAAGACCCAGATAAATTTTCTTTAATAAAATAAAATAGCTGAGGAATTAGCCTGTGGACATGTTCCAATTGTGTTTTTCTGTAATTAATATTAAAGTTGACAATGTTATAAAATTTATGAGCTTTGCATGCTCTTTAATTGACTGCTGTTGCTTGACTGGAGAGACTAGGGAGTTTTATTCTGGAGCATTCATAGTCTTTAATCATGACAGAATAATACGATCTTGAATGTTAAGTAAGCTTGGCTTTTTTAAGATTTATCTGAGCCATTAATTTGATATGACTAAAAGAGTAAAACTTGAGTTGAACCAATAATATAAAGATGACTATTTCAAGTTATGCCTATCTTCTTAGGCAGTCCCTCGGAACCGAGGATGACTTGCTTCCACATTAAAAATGAGTTCGCAGGTGACTGATTAGTCCAATGCGGGACCTACAGTCTCTGTCACAGGTGGGGCAGACGGTGGTTGAAGGGGAGGGTGGGTGGGGTGCTTGGGTTGACGTGCGCTCCTTGCGCTTGGCTTCCGCTTGCTCCCGGCGAAGAGACTCGAGGTGTTCGGCGCCTTCCCGGATGCTTCTCCGCCACTTTGTGCGGTCTTGGGCCAGGGATTCCCAGGTGTCGGTGGGGATGTTACACTTTTTCAAGGAGGTTTTGAGGGTGTCCTTGAAGCGTTTCCTCTGCCCACCTGCGCTTGTTTTGGGAGTCTCATATCGGGCATGCGGACAATGTGACCCGTCCATCGCAGCTGATTGAGCGTGGCCAGAGCTTCGATGCTGGGGATGTTGGCCTGAGCAAGAACACAGACATTGGTGCGCCTATCCTGCCAATTGATTTGCAGGATCTTGCGGAGGCAGTGTTGGTGGTACCTCTCCAGTGCTTTGAGGTGCCTGCTGTACATGGTCCATGTCTCTGAGGCATACAGCAGGGCAGGTATCACTGCTGCCCTGTAGACCATGAGCTTAGTGCCGGGTTTGAGGTCCTGGTTTTCAAACACACTCTTCCTCAGGCGACCAAAGGCTGCACTGGCACACTGAAGGCAGTGTTGGACTTGGTCGTCGACGTCTGCCCTTGTTGACAGTAGGCTCCCGAGGTATGGGAAGTGGTCCACATTGTCCAAGGCCTTGTCGTGGATTTTGATAATTGGGGGGCAGCACTGTGTGGCGGGGGCAGGTTGGTAGAGGACCTTTGTCTTACGGATGTTTAGTGTAAGGCCCATGCTCTCGTACGCTTCGGTGAAGGTGCTTACGATGGTTTGGAGTTCGATCTCCGAGTGAGCGCAGACGCAAGCATCGTCTGCATACTGTAATTCGACGACAGAGGATGGGACGACCTTGGATCTGGACTAGAGGTGACGGAGGTTGAACAGTTTCCTGTTTGTTCTGTAAATTAGCTCCACTCCAGTGGGGAGCTTACTGAGGGTGAGATGGAGCATTGCAGCAAGGAAGATTGAGAAGAGCGTTGGTGCGATGTCACTGAGTTAGAAGGTTGCGGGCTCAAGTCCCACTTCAAGACATGAGCACAAGGACTAGGCTGATACTCCAGTGCAGTACTGAGCAATGGTCCCTGTTATTTCTTTTTGCGGTCCCTTTAATGGGTTGCGCAGACCATTCACAGGTTTATGCATGCGCGAACTTTAACATCGGAAAAGCCAGCTGAGGGGTGACCTAATAGAGGTCTATAAAATTATGAACAGTTTTGATAAGAGAATGTTTCCACTTGTGAGGAAGAGCATAACTAGAGGCCATCAATATAAGATAGTCACCAAGAAATCGAATAGGGAATTCAGAAGAAACTTCTTTACCCAAAGAGTGGTAAGAATGTGGAACTCGCTACCACAGGGAGTGGTTGAAGTGAAAAGTATAGATGCATTTAAGGGGAGGTTGGACAAACATGAGGGAGAAGGGAATCGAGGATTATGCTGATGGATTTAGATGAGGAAAGACTGGAGGAGGCGCGAGTGGAGCATAAACACCGGCATAGACTGGTTGGGCCGAAAGGTCTGTTTCTGTGCCCAATATCCTATAAGTCGCACACCATCCTGGCTTGGAAATATATTGCCGTTCCTTCATCGCCGCTGGGTCAAAATCCTGGAACTCCCTCCCTAACAGCGCTATGGGAGAACCTTCAACGCACAGACTGCAGCGGTTCAAGAACGCGGCTCACCACCACCTTCTCGAGGGCAATTAAGGATAGGCAATAAATGCTGGCATTGCCAGCGATGCCCACATCCCATGATTTATTAAAAAAAAAAAAAAAAAAAAAAAATCCCATGGCACTATTCCAAAGAAGAGCAGGGAAGTTTTCCCCAGTATCCTGGCCAGTGTTTATCCCTCAACATCACTAAAACAGATTATCTGGTAACTATCACATGCTGTTTGTGGGAGCTTGCTGTGTAGCAAATGGCTGCCGTGTTTCCTGTATTATAACAGTTGCTACACTTCAAAATCAATTAAAAATTTTAATTAATTTCCCCTTACATAAAATTCGAATTATAAGCCAAAAAGAAATATAATTCATGAAATATTTAATGCATGAGTGACTTCAAAAAAGTAATACTGTAACTGAGATGTATGAATATAATACATATGAACGTAATATGAAGGGTCACAGACCTGAACCATTAACTCTCTTTTTCTCTCGATGGATGCTGCCTGACCTGCTGAGTGTTTCCAGCATTTTCTGTTGTTATTTCATCATGAATATAATACAGGTGTTTATATTCTCAACAAATGTGTGTTCAACAGCTTCCCAATGGGGACATAGCATTGTCAATTCAGTTTTGGTTTTTTAATTATTAGGGGTTTGATTCCCCAAGTTTTGCTGAATGGGTTTATACCTCTTCAGATTTTTCCCTTCCATTTTGTTTGGGTTGTTGCTGCTGGATTTTTTTGATGGGGTGAGAGATTGGAATGAAGTGCTGTAGGTACATAAAATGTTTGTGGCATAGGTCAACCAAATTAGCCTGCATCTTGTGGGGAAAAGGTAAGACAGGAATTATTTTGGTTACACGTTCTGAGTGATTGCAGTGTCTGCAGCTGGAATAACATTGGGAAGATTGAATACGGAGTGTAGTGAATACATGATGGGGCCTATATTGAAATAATTTTTTTCCCCCTTCAGTATCTTTTTTTAATTTTTTTTCCCCCCTTTCCTGATGCAGCCAGGTTACGGTAACGTGGGTGCTGAATCTCAGTAATGCAATACATAAGTAGACCGTCTTAATTTGGAAGCCTGAACAAGAAGTGTTGTCAAGCTTGTTCGATGATCGATGGACATCAGAACTGAACTGGTACTGACTTCACCCAACATCTATATGCATGTACTGCTAGCTGGGGTCACTAGACCACATTCTGGAACCGTAACTGTAGTGTATGTACCTTGAAGAAGGAACTATATTCTGCAGCTCCTGTATACAGCAGTACCAGTAGTAACCACCCCTGTATATAAGCCTGTGTAGTAACTTTGTATAGTAGTTCCAGTTTTGTCTCCATTCAGTAAACACCTGTTATAACCAACTTCTGCAGTCCATGCCTCAATTACACACGGACATTACAGTAACCCTCACCGTATAGATTTTCTCTTGTCTAGCTGAGGAATGCTGAGACCAATTGTAATGCTCTTCTGACTCAGCACATACCAGGGATTGATCCTCGGACCTTCTTCGTCTGTGCAGCTCGGTGCCACAGCAGGCAATGTGTTTATCCACTGAGTCACTGTGAAGCTTCTGTGTGACTGAACTGATGTTGATGTGTTATGACAGCTGGATCATGAGTTGTATCATTAAAGAAATCAAATTTACTGGGAGCAGCTCTGCTTTCTGTTGGTATAAGGGTTACGCTACTGTAGCTGTGTTCCAAATTATAATGCTCTCTAACCTGGTCCTGCAGTGATGGAATCAAAATAAATGTTGTACTTGGCAGTTTATGTTGTTGGATTTTTTTAAATGTTCAAATTAGTGAGAAACCAGACAATATGTAGCTAATAAAGGTCATTAGGGAATGTTTTTTGAGAACTGAAAATAATTTTCTTCTTTCGATGTAATGAAGAAAAGGGAAAGAATTATAGAATTTCCAAAACATTTAACACAATGTGTCGCAGCTTATTGGAAGCAAACTTGAACTCCACAATCCTGATTTTCCAATTGTAGCTGTACTACTGTGAAGAGAAGAAATTCAGAGGGAGCATCTTCACTAAGTCGATATTGGCATCTCATGGAAAGCACTAAACCAAAAAACCTCGCAATCATAAGATTTTCTGATTTGCTAATTGTAAGAATAAGGCAACCTCTGGGCTCTTTCAGATCTTTTCCCTTGGCCCCAATTAATATTTCTGTTCTATTCTCTAATGCTTTGCGAATGTAACACTTTTACTTGTCTAACTATTCCCTGTTCGCTTGTTCCACCCATTTGATGAGGTACTTGTAAAAGATTGAGAATGTAAATTGTTCACTTGTCCTCTTGTTCAAACTCCCATGTCTCCTAAAAGTTAGATTTTAGTTTCCTCCGCCCCTGAAATGCCACCAAAAAAAAGCAGAACCTATGTGCAGCACGCCCTCCAATCATTTCCACATGCTCCGCTTCCTCTCCGAATCCAGCTGACATCTGAGGTCAGTGTCGGATGTGATTTGACGTTAGTCATCAACGATGCTGAAGCGTACATTATCCCCACGTCTGGGCTTAAGGTCAGCAGGTGGTTGGAAGGGAAATTGCTGCCAATTTGAGTCACAGCAGCTCTTCGCCCCTGGCAGACTATATGGCACATGTGGCAAAAAAAGATGGATTATAGTTCTGTGTTCTCATTATTAGACATAAACAATTTTTTTTGGTATATGGGAGGGTATATTTTCCCTTTATTGCCTTACCTGTGGGCAGGTAGATGCTCCTGGGCCTCCGTGCTGCTTTGAGCATGGCAGCAGGAGCTGGTAATATGAACTCAATGAAGGCCATCTCTCTGAAATGCTTTTTCTTCTCTGCGCAGTACAGTCAAGGTTGGAAAATCAGTAGTGTGAAGCCTGAGCTTGCATCCTTCATGCTGTAGTGCATTGTGTTACTGTTCCAACGTGCTGGGCAACCCGTTAAGTAATAATGTAAAGCTTACATAAGTTGGAAGAATTGTTGAAATATTAATGGTTGTTGCTTTTAGTGATGTGCCTTTAACATGTTTGGTTCAGTGTTAAGCTTAAAATATAAGTCAAGCCATTGCTCTGTAATGTTCCAATTTGATGTCAGATTTATGCTATTAATGTAATTCTGCTAGTAATACTAATTGGTTCATCTGTAATTGGTGCATTAAGGTCAGACTCTTGTGTTCTGGTCTGTTCATTTAGTGGTGTGAGGCTGATCTTTCCCTTCCTCCTCTTTCTCTTTCCCCCCCCCCCCCCCCCCCCCCCCCCCCCACCCATAGGTTACTAAACTCTTGCTGTTCAGTAGGTTGTTCACGAGTGCGGCTCGATGAAATGGGCTGCACTTACTGATGCTTTCTTTCCTCTGAAACTCCGAGCATGTAGAGGGAGTGTGTTCACTGCCTCTTAGCACCTGACTCTCAACCGCATTGAGAGATGCATCGGAGCAGGATATCCACCACCCAATTGTGGGGGAAGGGACTGGAGTGCTGGGCATAAATGAACCAGAGAACGTAAAGTAATTTTGGATGAGGAAGACCATATTAGTTGATCTATCCAGGTATGGCCTGTCCACAAAAAAGCAGGACAAATCCAATTGGCCAATCACTGCCCTATCAACCTACTCCCAATCTTCAGCAAGTGATTGAAGGAGTCGTCAACAGTGCTATCAAGCAGCACTTATTCACCAATAGCCTGCTCACCGATGCTCACTTGGGTTCTGCCAGGCTGACTCCGTTCCAGACCTCATTACAGCCTTGGTCCAAACATGGACACGAGCTGAATTCCAGAGGGGAGATGAGACTTCCTTGACATCAAGACAGCATTCAACGGTGTGTGGCACTAATGAGCCCTAGTAATCTGAAGTCAATGGGAATCGGGGGTGGGGGAGAAACTCTCCAGTGACTGGAGTCACACCAGGCACAAAGGAAGGTATTTATGGTTGTAGAAAGCCAATCATCTCTGCTCCGGGACATTGCTGCAGGAGTTTCTCAGGCAGCATTCTACACCCAACTACCCTGTTACTGTACAAAAGCAAAATACTGCAGATGCTCGAAATCTGAAATAAACAGAAAATGTTGGAAATACTCAGCAGGTCAGGCAGCATCATCTGTGGAGAGAGTTAACATTTCAGGTCGAGGAACTTTCGTCAGAAATGACGAAACTATCCTCCGTTTTTATTATCCTGTTTCTGTGCTGTCTGTTCTATGGTACCACGGAGAATAGTTGAGGTGACTAGTATAGATGCATTTAAGGGGAAGCTAGATAAGCATAAGAGGCAGAAGGGGATATAGGGTTTTGCTGATAGTTAGATGAGGAAGGATGGGAGGAGGCTCAAGTGGAGCATAAACACCTGCATAGACTGGTTGGGTCGAATTGCCTGTTTCTGTGCTGTATATTCTATGTAATCTTCAGCTGTTTCATCATTGACTTTCCCTCCATAATAAGCTCAGAAGTTGGGCTGTTCGCTGCTGATTGTGCACTGTTCAGCTATATTTGCAATTCCTCACTTAGAGTCCATGCCCGCATGCAGCAACACTTGGACAACATCCAGACCTAGACTGACTAAGTGGCAAGTAACATTCGTGCCCAATAAGAGAGAGCTTAACCACCTCCCCTTGACATTCAATGGTATTACCATAGTTGAGTCCCTCACCATCAACACCTTTGATGTGACCATTGACCAGATACTCAACTGGACCAGCCACATATATGCTGTGGCTGTTGGAGCAGGTCAGAGGCTCAGTATTGTTTGGCGAGTGGCTCACCACCTACAAGGCACAAGTCAGGAGTGTGATGGAATGCTCTCCACTTGTCTGGATCGGTACTGCTGATAAAATACATTCCTTCATCATTACTCGTTAGAATTCCAGAATTCCCCATCTAACACCATTGTGTGAACACCTTCACCATGCAGACTGCAGCAGTTCAAGACATTGTGAACAAGCAATACCTTCGATGTTAAGTTGGCATATTTGGATGGCTGGGCCTACATGTAGTTTTCTTTGGTCCTGGAGAGGACCATTCAATTTGCTTGGTTTGCTACTGTCACCGGAAGGTCGATTTAACGACAAGTTTGGTGTCCTTTGAGACGACATTAGTTGTGATTTAAGATCACGTAACAGGGGGGTGGGCCACGAGAAGGCTGTCATCATCCACCCCTTTAAACCTTCCTCGCAAACCATGGACAACCATCAACCGCCTCAGAACCGGTCATGGTAGATGCTGCCACCACCTTCCTAGAGGAAGACTAAAGTATCCCCATCATGTGACTGTGGAGCTCCTAATCAGACCTGGAGCATATCATTGAGTACTGCCCTCAGAGGAAATTCACAGGCAGCCGACAAGACAGCCACGCTGTTGCACTGGAAGCTTTGGCCTGGATATCTGACTTAGATATTGACATTTGATTTGCTACTACCGTACAAAAGAAGACAACGACCACCTTCTCGAGGGCAACTGGGGGTGGGCAATAAATGCCAGCCTTGCCAGCAATGCTCACATACTGAGTGATTTTTAAAAACTGTGCCTTAGTTTCCTTTCCACTGCCCCCCCCCCCCCCCCCTCCCCCATCTAATTGTTTCTTAAATGCATTCCAGTGAGCAGACATTGGGCTGGATTTTGCTGTGCACAGTGAAGACATTCACTTGCCCATAGGCTTTCTATGGGCTTTCACCCGGCAAGTTGCTGTCAGCCAAATGGTACAGCGCCCTCTACAGAGCATCTGGGGCCTCTGTGAACAGGGCAAGCAACTGTGAATCTCTAACAAATCAGATTGAAGAATTGTTAATGAGCAGCGCAGAGTCTGAACCAGGAAGTGCCAGATAGAATATTGAATTCCGTGTCAAACCAGGTACAGAAAGTGAAATAGAGAGGGAAAGAAAGATTGGATTAAGAAAGATAAGAGACACAGAAAATTAAATAAAAAAAAAAAAGTATTAATAAAAAAAATTCCAACAATAATTAAAATCTGATGGAATGTGACACCACACTTGTAAAAGTTAATTTTCAGTGGCAGCGAGGTTGTTTGGCAGTAATTAAAATTTACCACGCTGTTAAAAGGGTACTTAGACTGGAATGGACAAGCCCTAATTTTCTGTGGCGATTTTTAGTCCTTGTCTATGATGTCAGTACAGGAACTTCACACTGTTCGATACATTCGAATGGGGAGTCAGACAGAGGTGCAGTTTATGGAGGAGCATCATGGACCGTAGCTTCAGATTATTATATTTAACTGTGCATGTGCACTTGCTGGAAGTTGCTGTCCGTTTTGTGCATAAATAATTGAGCGCTGATAACCTCGCCATTATTTTTACAGTTAAATACGACCCATAGTTTAATACCCCTCTTTTAAACATAAAGACATAACTCAGAATTTTCAGAGATGCGCGACATTAGTTTCATTTCAAGAAACAGTTGCAGCACGCATGTTTTCAAAGCAATTTTGTATCTCAATTTCACAAGATGAATACAGGCTATTTGATTCATCTTAGCTCACCCGTCTGGAAAGACCCTACATTTCCCCCATTTAAGGCAACCAACTGTGTTTCAAATGCTTCCAAGGTTTTTTGCCTCCATAACCTTACCCAGAACTCTCTTCTACATTTTGATTACCGTGAAATCGGTCCTAAAATGCCTTTTACTAGTTTGAACTTGTATACACTTGCCCTGCTCTAGTGGTTTAGTTTGAACCACTTTTCCAGGCTTACCTTTTCTATACAGTTTACTATCTGGCATACCTCTACAAGGTCACCTCTGTTACTTTCTTTCAAGGCTGAAAAGTCAAAGTCTTTCCTCATAACTCAGTCTGCTGATGCAAGGGATCAGACACATGACTTCCTTTGGTTATCAGACCCGCATGCAGTATTCAAGGACTCGAGAGTTAAAATAGTTTATTGTTTAACTTGGAATCATTTTTCTTCCATACAATCATTAAATTGACTTTTTTGAATGTCGACATTTTGTCTACATTATGAAAACATTTCTAAATAAAAAGGAAAAGGTTTGATATGTAGAGTGCTTGTATAAGGCTCTGCAAACAGGCACATTTAGTGGTGTAGGTTAGAGATCGGTACAAGATTTGATGGACAATTTGAGTCAATTTTTGCATTCACTGCTTACTTGTATTGATCAGGTGTTGTGTACCATGAAAAACTATTGGAAAAGGCTAGATGAACATTACATTTATCAGAAGGTGTCTGTTGCCATGGTACTAATGCATGCTGTTCAGTGCACTCACCTTGTGTACATAGATCGTGATTATTTCATCCTCTTGGAGAAATGATTGTTCTTTCATAGGTATGAGAGGCATGTCATTTGTGAGTGATGAGTTAGGGCTGCTGAAAATGGCATTGTGATGGCAGATAGCCTTAAATCCTGCCGTTGAAGGTTCTGCTTCAAGCCAATTGAGGAGACACTTTTGCCACAAGAGGCTATGCCCACCAGCGCAACATGTAGCTTTGGTAGGTGATGGCAATATAAGAATCAAAAGGTAAATCATGCTTGACTAATCTACTGGAATTTTTTGAGGATGTAACTGGTAGAATAGATAAGGGAGAACCAGTGGATGTGGTGTATTTGGACTTTCAGAAGGCTTTCGATAAGGTCCCGCATAAGAGATTAGCGTGTAAAGTTAAAGCACGTGGGATTGGGGGTAAGGTACTGACTTGGATAGAGAACTGGTTGGCAGACAGGAAGCAAAGAGTTGGAATAAACGGGTCTTTTTCCAAGTGGCAGGCAGTGACTAGTGGGGTACCGTAGGGATCGGTGCTCGGATCCTAGCTATTCACAATATATATTAATGATCTAGACGAGGGAACTAGATGTAATATCTCCAAGTTTGCAGGCGACACAAAGCTGGGTGGGCGTGTGTGCTGTGAGGAGGATGCCGAGAAACTCCAGTATGATTTGGACAGGTTGGGTGATTGGGCAGATTCAGCATAATGCAGATAAATGCGAGTTTATCCACTTTGGTGGCAAAAACAGGAAGACAGATTGTTATCTGAACAGCAATAGATTGGGAAAAGGGGAAGTGCAACGAGACCTGGGTGTCCTTGTGCACCAGTCGCTGAAGGTAAGCATGCAGGTGCAGCAGGCAGTTAAGAAGGCAAATGGTATGTTGGCCTTCATAGCGAGAGGATTCGAGTACAGGAGCAAGGATGTCTTGCTGCAGTTGTATAGGGCCTTGGTGAGACCATACCTTGAGTATTGTGTGCAGTTTTGGTCGCCTTATCTGAGGAAGGACGTTCTTGCCATGGAGGGAGTGCAGCGAAGATACACCAGACTGATACCTGGGATGGCAGGAATGATGTATGAGGAGAGATTGGGTCGATTAGGCTTGTATTCGCTAGAGTTTAGAAGAATGAGAGGGGATCTCATTGAAACTTATAAAATTCTAACCGGACTAGACAGACTAGATGCAGGAAGGATGTTCCCGATGGCGGGGAGTCCAGAACCAGGGGTCACAGTCTAAGGATAAGGGGTAAGCCATTTAGGACTGAGATGAGGAGGAATTTCTTCACCCAGAGAGTGGTGAACCTGTGGAATTCTCTACCACAGAAGGCAGTTGAGGCCAACTTATTAAATATATTCAAGAAGGAGTTAGATATATTAAGGCTAAAGGGATCAAGGGATATGGGGAGAAAGCAGGGACAGGGTACTGAATTTGGATGATCAGCCATGATCTCATTAAATGGCGGATCAGGCTCGAGGGGCCGAATGGCCTGTTCCTGCTCCTATCTTCTATGTTTCTAATTAGACTTGCAGTTGGACGTGACTATTATGTTAGTTTCTTAACCTTTTTAGCTCTAGATTTTTGACCATTCCTGTGGGTGATCCTTTGCTTCCCCGTGCCAGCGAGTGTTTTCACTAGCCCACATAGTTCAGTAAGTATTTAGCGGCCAGTGAATGAACAGAGAGCCCTCTTTTTTTAATTTACGAGTTTTATTACTGTGCCTCAGGTGATCTTCCTTGACTTTGGAAAATTATGGAATAGACATTACACTTGACCCTGACTTGGGGTTTAACTGGCAAACAAATTTATGGAACAGTAACGTGATAAGTGAACAGCAGCAATGACTCCATATAAATTTTACAGTAATTAGATGTAACGATATCTCCTTGAGTACGTTTATATAAAAAAAAAAGCATGTTCCCAACTGCTACACTGAACTATGTATTTTTGCATTGTGGTTCTTTTCCATTAGTCACCATTCACAGAAGCTATCTGACCTGACTCTCATGCTCAATACTTCAGACAGATATCTCCGTTTAAGCTAAGAAGTAGTTACCAGAAAATGAGCAGAACCAAACCAAATTAAATAGCACTCTTTTAAGAAAGCTGCCAATCAAATGCATATTTAAATAAATCCACAAGATGTTTGTATTTGAATTGAATATATTGGCCCCCCCTCCCTTACACGCCTGGCTGAGACCAAATGACGACAGGATCCGCAAGATCCTGCAAATCCATTGGCAGGATAGGCGCACCAACGTCAGTGTTCTTGCTCAGGCCAACATCCCCAGCATCGAAGCTTTGACCACGCTCGATGAGCTCCAATGGATGGGTCACATTGTCCGCATGCCCGATACGAGACTCCCAAAACAAGCGCTCTACTCTGAGCTCTGGCATGGCAAGAGAGCCCCAGGTGGGCAGAGGAAACACTTCAAGGGCACCCTCAAAGCCTCCTTGAAAGTGTAATAGCCCCACCAACACTTGGGAATCCCTGGCCAAAGACCGCACAAATTGGAGGAGAAGCATCCGGGAAGCTGCCGAACACCTCGAGTCTCTTCGCCGGGAGCAAGCGGAAGCCAAGCGCAAGGAGCGCACGTCAACCCAAGTACCCCACCCAGCTGCCCCTTCATCCACAGTCTGCCCCACCTGTGACAGAGACTGTAGGTCCCGCATTGGACTCATCAGTCACCTGCGAACTCATTTTTAATGTGGAAGCAAGTCATCCTCGGTTCCGAGGGACTGCCTAAGGAGGGAGAATTTGTAACTATCCCAGTGGAATAAAGCGGGGTATGGTTTTCTGTGAGTGAAGCTGGCTTTAACCCCTTCTCTAGTGTGATAGAATTAAAGAAGGCAAATATTGTGGTGGTACCACTGGTTGTCCCTTACATTGAGACACATAATTCCCTTTAACTTACCTTACTGTATGTTTAACTTACCTTTTGAGGCCGTTGCCCTTTTAACTTACCTGTTGGGGCCATTGCCCCTTTAAGACGCGCCCTAGCGCGTTGACGTCACGTCACGTACAACGTGATGTGCGTGCGCCGGCACAGCCCGGCCTAGCGTCTTCGGCAACAACGGCCAGCCGACGGGCGCGACGCGATCTTCCGCTCCCGCGGCAAGCACTGGCACAACCCGGCCTCCCGACTTCGGCCTCAATGGCCAGCGATGCAACGATGTGCATCACGTGACGCCGTAAGCGCGGGGAACGCGAACAACGTGATGACGTCAAAATACAAACGCGATGACATCATCACGCTCCCCACAGGACTGCAAACTCAGTCCTCGTGGAGTCCCCGCTGGGACAAGACCTACACCACGGTGCTCCTACAGTCAGCCATCTTACCTGCTATAATTAGCCTGTTCCTGTAAATAAACAACTTATTTATAGTTCGTCAAAGTCAAACTCTCTCATTTAGTGGCGATCTACACGAACCGCTACAATATCATGCTTTACCTTAGACAGAAGAGCTTTATTTCTGCCGCAACCTAATCTTCTGGCTCAGTCCACCTGAACAGGTCATCAAAGAAGTAGTCTTAACTTGTATGTACCTTTTCCATGTATTGAGGAAAGTATGACAGCCAAAATATCTGCTGCTAAATCAGGACTTGACTAATTGCACATGCATTGTTTGTACATGTTCAGGTTGCTGTGGAAAGCACTCTGTAATATAAGTGGGGCCATAGTGTCGAGCACGTAATACGTGCAGAAAAAATACTTCCCACAAAAGGAGGAATGAAGAATCAGTGGGCTGATTACACTGAGCTGCTTCTGGCTAGAACTTGTATTTTGGGTTGCAGGATAGCACTGGCAGAAGCCTACTGGTTAATCTAAAAATGCACTGTTATTTCAGCCCAACATTAAGATCGAAACAAAAGAGCTACAGAGCAAAGAATGGAATGTGAATGAATATGTTGCAACTGATTGTCATCTTATTACCTGAGACTTTAAGTCTGCAGCATTCCCTGCTCATTCATTAAATGTTTGATAAAAAACTTGCTAAGTACTGTTTATTGAAGATGGTAACCTTTAATATTAAACATTACATTTATCAAGTGAACGACATGGGGTCAATTTTCGTGGAGCCGTCAGGCGGGGTTTCAGGCGTGTGTGTGGAGAGGAGGGGGGGGGGATTCCCGACGCCATCCCATCCAAAACCCCGCTCCACGCAACTTTCAGAGGCGGCAGGTACCTGCCCTGCACTAGGACCCGCCGACCCCAGGCGGGAAGGGATTAGTGCCAATTAACTGCCTGTTAACTATCTGTTAACGGGCAGTTTTTAGCCTAATCCCTATTTTGAGGGGTTTCGTATGGGTTTCCCGATGGCTCCAAACCACGCCAGGTTAGAGCAGGCGGGCCATCGGGTTGAAAGAGTTGGAGGGGTCGCGATGTCGGCGTTCAGGTGAGTGATGGGTGCATGAGTGCAAAGGTAAGTGTGTTTGGTGTCTCTAAAGTGTGTAAAGAACTTTTCCTTACCTGTACTTACCTTAACAGCCTTTCTTCCTGCAGGCGTCGGGAACCCATCACTCAGCCAGCACTTAAAGCTGAATGGCTGCGATCTGTGAAAAGTGACCGCCTTCAGCTTTGAGTGCTGCTGAGAGGTCTAACTGAGTCTGCAGAAGGACTCATGTTAGAACTCAGACTGTCAGTGTTTCACAGCTTGAAACAGCTGTGAAACACTGATATTTCATCTGTCAAGAGCTCTTGACAGATGAAATTGTAGTCTGTGACGTCACCCGCTGGGCGGGCTCAACAAGGTCAATCAAGGGAAAATCGCGCGGATTGGCCAGACGTCGATGTAGGCGGGTCAAAAACCCGAAAGTTGTAGTCCCGCCACCTTCCCGACAGCTTCGGGAAAATCGACCCCATAACATCTAAATGATTGAACATAAGCCACAGACATGGAAAGCCTTTCACCTGATTGAAAATGCTGCCTGAGTTTAACAATTTTGGTTTGTGCATTAAGAAATCATAAACTTTATTTGTGTTGCTGACCTAATTGTTGCAATTATTTCTTGTAATTGTAAACATACTGGATTTCTAAGGTGCTATACTTGATTTTGACAATTTGGAAATTAATCATTTTTTTCATGATATTTTTGTTCAACTCCTTCCCAAAACACTAATATTGAAAAAAGAGAATGCATCATACTTTTATTTATTAAATTATGCAGTTTTATTGACTCTACTGTTAGTAGAATTTACATATCGAACCAATTTCTGGGTTTCCTTCAGGTTTGAAAAGCTGCTATATTTAGACTAAAGTGTTTGCAGTATGATGGTAGACAACATAGTCACCTTTTTCCAGCCTGTGTTTCTCTCTCTCACAGTTTACTTGCATTCAAAGCCAGTCATTTCTTCCCCAGTTCATGTTACCTTGGCTGCTGCTTAGGGGGGTGAATAAAGAAATGGAAGTTTGAAAGGTGATGGGGAGGGAAGGATGACGATTGTTTGCAAGTGCATTATTATTGAGTATGCAAGTATTTTCCAGTTTTCTCACCTTGTAGCTCCTCTCTGAAAGGAGTGACTCAAGCTGTGATACCGTTCCATAGGCACCAGCTCAGCTGCGCTGTAGTTCCTCACCCAAGTGGCCATTTATTACGTTGCCTACACTGTTGGCAGGCAACCAGGACTGAACTTGTAGTTCATTTGATGTCTGTTTGCACCTACTGAGGTAACCAATTGTAGTGTGCAGTGATCTTCTCTCCACCCCTCCCCGTGTGTTTTAAAATAGGATCATTTTACTAAAACTAGATTCCGACACATCTTAACTTTTAAGATGCTGTACAAACTTCTAGATTCAATCCCAGGCCACTGCTGAGTTAGCAATAAGGTCGATACAATTGGCTTCAGGGATTTTGTATTGGGGAGGGGAAAATTGGCCAAGGCATCTCCATGATCTAGAACCTCTGCTGGAATTGTCAAAATGGAACTCTGCGATTGACCATTAGTGTTTTGATGTTAATTTAATAATGGGTGCAATGTGAAATGAAGAAAATGTTCTGGGAGCATTTACGGAATAGTTTAATTCATTTTTTGAATTAGCTGTTCACAGTATAATTACTACCATGACTGTATTCCTACACAATTATATTACTGTACAATTGTCTTTGAAGGTGATAAACTGCTGCATTTATGCTACACTTCTGGCAATGATGCTGCAGCCTTGGGCAATAAAACAATGCCAAGAGTGTGATATTTATCACAAAATATGTACCAGCTATCTCAGGTTTTAGAGTTTGAACACCTGCATAACAGTGACACTTATCCCACACCACCTGATACTGCTGGCTGTTCTGTGTAGATGAGTGCTCAAGCATGCATGCAAGGGTCACTTTGACAGCATTTCCTTTTGTAGATTATAGGTGTTCATAAATCAGTTGTTTTGCAAGATTGACTGTTGGAGTGTGTGTGTTTGGGGTGTCTCTTTGTATTAGTCTTTGGGACTAGCCAGATGGGCTGCACAATCTATTGTGCCCCTGTCCTTTCCCATGCCTCTGTGTTCCTCAATGCTATCGAAAAAGGTGATTGTTTGGCTTGGTGTCTAATTTTGTTCGATAATGTTCCTGTGAAGCACTTTAAGACGTTTTATTATGTTAAAGGCACTATATGAATGCAAGTTGTTGTTCCCTGGGCATTAGTACAAGAACAGATTTGCTGATATTCCTGAGCACATTCAGATCCACAACTTGAAGATTATAAATCTGCTCGGGTGATGATTCCCACTAGATGTGAAAGTGCATGTGTAGTTGTAACATTTATTCTCTCACTTTCCATTTTTATCCAGGAGTTCAAGATGTTTCACTAACAAAGTAGTAACACTACAGACAACTGTAAACACGTACTGAATATCTTAACGTACTTTTTTTGAGACACTCTGGCGGCGTTAAATTAGCAATTGTGTTACCAAGATGTTGTTAGTGCGCCTGCATACTTAAGTGTATGTTGGGTAGCGTAGTTAAGGACATAGTAGTGTTGCCAGAACGTGTGATGATGACATAAGTTACATATGTTTGGGGAAGATGCTCTTAGATTTTGTTCACAGATGAGTGCAAAGTGGAGGCTGACTGTTCCACAAGTGGTAATTTCATGACCTTGACGTGGATGGTGAAAGCTGTATTTGCAAGCTGCGTGGGCCCAGTGCCCCTCAGTTGGCAGGGTCATAATTGTAGATGTCTACATAACTTCTGTCAATGCTGTCGCTTCTTCCAGCTTGCAGGAGGCAGTATTCAGGCAGGCCAAGATAGATGCCAGATATTTCTTGCTCTGTGGTGCTTTGCTTCAAGCTGGCATTCCTCTTGGCAAGCATGTTGGGAGCTGGCAAAACTGAACAAACTGAGACAAGACAGCTACTGTGGCAGCCAGCTTCGGACCGTTGAAAGTTAATGACCTATCTGGGAGTCCAGTGCTTAGCTGCTTGAGCAGTGGAAATGCTATAGCACCCGTGATGGTAGTGTGCGTATGTCAAATTGAAAGGCATTTAATAAACAAAATTTAACTTTTTTTTCCTGGAGACTGAGCTTCACTTTATTTCAGTTGTACTACTGTAAAACTTGACATCAACCCTGCCAGTTCTGTAATGTTAATTGTATATTGGTGTAAAATCATACCTGTGAGCACTATCTCGTGTGACTCTGAGCTGCAGAGACAAGAAGGACCTAGGTACAATTTCCAGTCTGTGCAGAGTTAGCTGGTTTTATGTGGGCAACAGCTGGGGGTGTTGCATGTGGTCTCAGTGCTGTTGGGGGGGGTGGGACAGTGGAGAACTTCCAATTCCTGATTACTGCCCAATAAATGTTGATTGAATGTGTGGGTGGGCAGGATTGGGCACAAGTGTGATGCCGTATACTGTTGAATTGCTTGCTGCTGTTCACTATCAAGGCTCACACAAGAAAAGCGCCTGCTTGAGTGATAAATTGGCCAGAAAAAGCAGTAAACCTGAGGATTGGGAGCAGTTTAGGATTCAACAAAAGAGGACAAAGGGATTAATTAAGAAGGGGAAAATTGAATGAGAGTTAAGCTTTGCAGGGAGCATAAAAACGGACTGTAAAAGCTTTTATAGATATGTGAAGAGAAAAAGATTGGTGAAGTCAAGCGTAGGTCCCTTGCAGTCAGAATCAGGGGAATTTATAATGGGGAACAAAGAAATGGCAGACCAATTAAATTCATATTTTGGTTCTGTCTTCACAAAGGAGGACACAAATAACCTCCCAGAGATGTCGGGGAACATAGGGTCTGATGAAAGGGAGGAACTGAAAGAAATCAGTATTTGTAGGGAAATGGTGTTAGGGAAATTGATGGGATTGAAGGCCGATAAGTCCCCAGGGCCTGATGATCTACATCCTAGGGTACTTAAGGAAGTGGCCGTAGAAATAGTAGATGCATTGCTGATCCAGATTCCATCGAATGTTGGAAGATGAACAGTACCCATGAATTGGAGGGTAGCTAATGTTACCCCACTATTCAAAAAAGGTGGTAGAGAGAAAACGGGGAATTACAGACCGGTAAGCCTGACCTCGGTAGTGGGGAAAATGCTAGAGTCCATTATAAAAGATGTAATAGCAGGGCACTTGGAAAGCAGTGACAAGATCAGACAAAGTCAACATGGATTTACAAAAGGTAAATTGTGCTTGACTAATCTACTGGAATTTTTTGAGGATGTAACTGGTAAAATAGATAAGGGAGAACCAGTGGATGTGGTGTATTTGGACTTTCAGAAGGTTTTTGATAAGGTCCCGCATAAGAGATCAGCGTGTAAAGTTAAGGTACATGGGATTGGGGGCAAGGTATTGACTTGGATAGAGAACTGGTTGGCAGACAGAAAGCAAAGAGCTGGAATAAAGGGGTCTTTTTCCGAGTGGCAGGCAGTGACTAGTAGGGTACCGCAGGGATCGGTCCTTGGACCCCAGCTATTCACAATATATATTAATGATCTAGACAAGGGAACTATATGTAATATCTCCAAATTTGTAGACGACACAAAGCTGGGTGGGCATGTGTGCTGTGAGGAGGATACCGAGAAACTCCAGGATGATTTGGACAGGTTGGGTGATTGGGCAAAAGCATGGCAGATGCAATATAACATGGATAAATGTGAGGTTATCCGCTTTGGTGTCAAAAACAGGAAGGCAGATTATTATCTGAATGGCAATAGAGTGGGAAAAGGGAAAGTGCAACGATCCTTGTGCACCAGTCACTGAAGATAAGCATGCAGGTGCAGCAGGCGGTTAAGAAGGCAAATGGTATGCTGGCCTTCATAGTGAGAGGATTTGAGCACAGGAACAAGGATGGCTTGCTGCAGTTGTACAGGGCCTTGGTGAGACCACACCTTGAGTATTGTGTGCAGTTTTGGTCGCCTTACCTGAGGAAGGATGTTCTTGCCATGGAGAGAGTGCAGCGAAGATTCACCGGACTGATACCTGGGATGGCAGGAATGACGTATGAGGAGAGATTGGGTTGATTAGGCTTACATTCGCTAGAGTTTAGAAGAATGAGAGGGGATCTCATTGAAACTTATAAAATTCTGACAGGACTGGACAGACTAGATGCAGGAAGGATGTTTCTGATGGCCGGGGAGTCCAGAACCAGGGGTCACGGTCTAAGGATAAGGGGTAGGCCATTTAGGACAGAAATGAGGAGGAATTTCTTCACCCGGAGAGTGGTGAACCTGTGGAATTCTCTACTACAGAAGGCAGTAGAAGCCAATTCATTAAATATATTCAAGAAGGAGTTGGATATATTTCTTAAGGCTAAAGGGATCCAGGGGTATGGGGAGAAAGCAGGGACTGGGTACTGAAATTAGATGATCAGCCATGATCGCATTGAATGGCGGAGCAGGCTCGAGGGGCCGAATGGCCTACTCCTGCTCCTATCTTCTGTTTCTGTGTACTGAGTTGCCAGTTTGCAAAGGGCCATTTGCAAACTAGTAAGTATGCATTTTAACATAGCTGAAGCAAATTGTCATTTTATTGGTACGATAGCAAAATACTGCAGATGTTGGAAATCCGAAATAAGAACACAAAATGCTGGAAAAACTCAGCACGTCAGGCAACATCCGTGGAGAGATTTATTTTATTGGTGTTTGGTAGAGAAGGGGGTTTATTACACTTCTTTCACCATTGCTGTAAGAGTCAATACTGGAATTTTAAAAATCTAAAGATACTAGTGACTCTCCTCTTCGTCTTGGTAACACTGGGCAGCCTGCTGTCCAATGATGTAATTCTGATTGAAAAAAGATCAATCTCGGAAATAAAACCATTAGTTCAGATTTTGCTGTCAAAATAACGGTGAGGCTGATGGCCCTCGCCGTTATTTATGTGTCGATGGTACAGCAACTTCAGGCGCGGAGCAGATGCGTGGTTAAAAGCGAATATCCAAAAATTGTTCAATTTGCTTTGCAAAAATGGCATCTCGCTGTCTGCATCAGTTGACATGCATTGAATGGCGTGAAGTTGCTGTATTTTCGCAGCAGATACAAACTAAACTCTCCACAGAAGGTTAAGTTTTTTGTCATTAAGTATCCTTTAAATGACGTGACAACTGTTCATTGCTACCAATCAACCTCTGGTACTGAAATTGGAGTATCATTCCTTCAGGATTTAATTCAAATTTTTTTAAAAAATTGAAGCATTTTTACATCTCTTCTGTCCTTATTTTCTCTCTCTCTCTCATTCAATCTTTTCCTCTGTTTATTTCTCTTTCTGTATCTGGTTTCACATTGAATTCACCCAGTCTTTACACTTCTCAGTCCTTCCACTGTGTATTTCTCAATCCTTCAATCTGATTGGTTAAGGAGAAACCCTGTTGAATGCTCTGTCCACTTAAGTCCCAGATGCCCTGTTTCCCTCCCTGCGCTGTTATCAGCTCGCGCTTTCAGCAACTTAGTGGGCAATAATGTTTTGAGTTTAAGGGGGCAGGTATAATTAACGGCAGACACCATTAGATGCCCTGCTACAGCAAAATCTGTCCCATTGTTTGGCAACTGTATTGTTGTCTATGACTTTCAGACGGAGTTAACTGCTTGGTGTAATCCAGCTGTGTTAGCATTGTAAATGACTTGACTTTCCTTGCACTGAGTAGTGGGGTGATCTCGTACAGCAGTGTTAGAATCTAGTTAACCTTTTTATCAGGTGGGGGAAGGGTGGAGAAGGATGTGGTTTCAACTGCAGTTCAGCATTTGGGCAAAAATAGAATTAGAAGAATCAGGCAACGTTTTCTGGCCTGATGGAGTTCACATTCTGTTCTAATGGTTTCCTCGGGGTTGGTGGTTGTACTGCATTCAGTTGGAAAAATTTCCTGTGGGATCCAACACTATAAAGTTGCAATATTGGGGTCATTGTTTGCGGCAGAACATGAGTATGAGCTCCAATGGTGAACGCAGGGTACCATACTGTGATAATCAAAGGAAATTCATGATAAATGGGTTAATCCTAGATTACTAAAGTTTTTTTTAAAGCATTCATTACTGGAAATTTTTAGTTGGATTTCTGTGGGAAATGTTTTTTTTGGAATGGTGCTAAGAGGCAGATAATTGCAGTCTCCCCTAGGATTTTTTAATATTGCTGTCAATCAGTCAACATCCTATTGGCAAGGTTTTCGTATAAAACTCCAGCTTGCTTTGTAACTGGATCACTGAAGGCCCTGACGAGGAGCCAGTGGTGTTAGCACAGGAGCTCATTGACTTGCGCATGGGAACGAGAGTAAAAGATGTATGCATCTGGGAACACTACCCCCTCCAAGTTCCCCTCCAAGTCACACACCATGCTGACTTGGAAGTATTTTGCCCTTCCTTCATCGTCACTGGGTCAAAATCCTGGAACTCCCTCCCTAACGGCACTGTGGAAGTACCTTCACCACACGGACTGTGGCAGTTCAAGGCGGCGGCTCACCACCATCTTCTCAAGGGCAACTAGGGATGGGCAATAAATGCTGGCCTTGCCAGCGACGCCCACATCCTGTGAACGAATATAACAAAAATGAGGTGCAATACACAACTTTATTGGGTGGCTCCAAAATACATTGATCAATATTAAATTGATA
Source organism: Somniosus microcephalus (assembly GCF_052327205.1). NCBI lineage: Eukaryota > Metazoa > Chordata > Chondrichthyes > Squaliformes > Somniosidae > Somniosus > Somniosus microcephalus. The sequence continues at coordinate 222,824,455 of NC_140987.1, forward strand.
GTTAACATCTTTTGGCTTGAGGTTGCCTGCTTTGCCTGGAAAAAGAAACGTCAGTTTGTACACCCACAGGAAATGGGCCGCCTTAACTGACTCTTAATGTTGCCAAATACAGGAAAAAATGCAAGATTGAAGTCGGTACATAACATTGTAGGACCAACTAGCTCTTTTCCATCTTCCTTATTTCCCTCCCTAAATCATAAAATATGTAAAGACGTTCCAACTCCATAGTAAGAATTTTTCAACTGGGACTGTAAAGTCTGTGGGTTGTTTAGTTAATTAATACACAGACTCCAAGAGTAACTTAAAACAGGACTTTACTATTCGAAGGTCAGGGCGAATCTGCCCAATAAATCCTGACACAACACTTATATACTGGTGTGGTCACTGTCGGTATTACAGTATAAAGAAGCCAAACAAAGTAGTGCCACCCTAAAATAGTTCTCTTAAAAGTGAACGGTTACATACAATAGTTCTCTTAAAGGTAGACGGGTACATACACTACAATCCTCCCTTTTTAGCTTACAACATACTTATTCCCCATTAAACATAACATATAATCAACTTCATGTAAAACAATTCACAGATATAGTCTCTGCGGGAAACAGTTCACAGATTCAGTCTCTGCGGGAACAGTTCACAGATTCCGTCTCTGGTCTTGACTCGGTCCGAACAACATCTCTGTGGTGTAGCCGGTTCACATTTCTAGCGTGACTCATCCAATAGTCTTTCCCTTGGCTTAACAGCTTGAACTTCCGTCCTGCTGAACCAGCAGTGCTGACTTTTACAAACAGCTGGACTGCCTTGGTAATTTTTCCCACTTCCCAACTGATTTGGCCCCCTTCGTAGGGCCCACGTGCATGATCTGATAGAAGTGATGATTTAGATGGTTATCGTCTTCTGCTTCGTCTTTTTCTTTTCTGCTTCTTGGAGACTCTCTCGGGGCTCCCTTATCCGCTGCCAGCTGTAGCGCCACCATCTCCCTATGTTCCTTAGACTTTAAGTGCTTCATCCTGATTTCTGCACTTTGGGAGTTTTCATCACAAGCTAGGCAGACCAAGTCATCGTAATATTCCGTGTCACTCAACAAGTCATGGTAATATTCGGTGTCGTCCTGAGCTAGTCTAGCGAGAGGGCCTGCTACTTCTTCCTTACCCAACTGGACGTTAGCCGACACTTGTTCCCTCCCTAGACATCTTTCCTGAAGAGACTTCTTCATGCGTTCATATTCATCCCGCTCTTCCGGGGTTTCCTGCCAATCCTTCACTAATGACCTCATTTGTGATTCCAATACTTCCCCTTCCATCGGGGATTGATTGATCGGGCTATTCAATCCTTCTACTGGAGCAGCTGTTGCAACATTCTGTAGTTCACATTGACGTGATTCAGCGTACTTTCGGCAGCCCCGTAAAATCTGTGTTGCAACCTCAACTATTCCCCAAACTTTTGAGAGCTCCGAACCCCTTCCCTTTGAAGATTGAAGCTCGTGTTCAAATGGTTCCCATTGCAGAGTCTTGTCTCTCAGCATATGAAGGAGTTGGCTGACCGTTAACTCTTCCACGGGGACCCTGTGGATCAGAGTCTTCTCCATTTCATCCACCTTTTCCTCCAATGCTTTCACCTTTTTTTCCTCTTGTACTTTGGCTTTAAGCGCTCGGAGAAGTTGCGCCTTGATGCTCTCTAGCTCATGTTCAGGGGCCATTCTTACAGTCTCTGTGTTTCTTACAGTTGCCTTTTCTTTCACTGAAAGAATTCCCAGTTGAATCTGTTCTTCAAGTTGTTGAACCTCGGTCATTGCCGCCTCATATTTGTCTTGGGTTTCCTTCAATATTTTTGAGTTCTTGGACATCTTGACTTTCATGTTCTGCCATGTCTTTCACCTCTAATTTCTCATCTATGGATGGAACTTCTACCGATGAGTCTGTCTTGGCCTTGAGCTCATCAAGAATTTCCTGCAGCCTTTGGACTTCTTGCTCATGTTCAACCTTTAGTTGCTCATATGCTTCCACTGAAACTAGCTTTTCGGAGGTTGCCGAGTTAACCCCCTCCAGGATTGTAGCCTGGGCCTGTTCATACTGTTCCTTCAACTTCTCAAACTCTGCTTGTAAGGAGTCGTAGAGAAGAACTGGAATAAAATCCTGGCTTCCTGAAGATTCCTCTTCATTTGCTTCTTTCTGCAAATATTCTAACTCCTGAACATCATAAGGGAGAGGTGATCGGTGATTGGTCACGATGGCTCTATGGTCGCTCTCTGCTTGAGCTAACTGCTTCTGTTGTCTTTCCAGATTCTCCCATTCGGTGTCATAGAACTTTTTCATTGTTTTCATCTCTTGTACGAGACGGTAACTCAATTGTTCTAATTGTTGTCGTAATTTGAAATAAAGTTGAGTCCGAGCTCGGTGTTCTTCCGTCATGGATATGTCCTTAAACTGAACAGACTCAGAATTCTCTGTCAAACTATGTTGTCGTTGTTTGGTGGAGATCTGTTCTGAAACTTTGTTCTTCTCTGGAGCATAAGCCTTTCTGCATGCCTTCGTTTTTCCAACCTTAGTCGGCAAGTCCATTTTAGCCTTGTCTTTCACATTTGGGTTGGTCTTATCGTCATCCGATTCAGAATCTGAGCTGATTGTCTGCACCGAGTCCTCACTCGTTATGGCTTTTAGATAGTGCCATTCCATGTCTATTTTCTTGATCCACTCCCGTCCTAGAAGTGGTGGTCCTCCCTCAGGTAGTACGTATAAGTTCATTCTTGGGTGTTCTTTACCCCTATCTCTCACCTTGACTCTTATCTTTCCCATGGGGTATACTTTATGCCCTGTGTATGTCTGCAATACGAACTTGGTATCCCTTAAGGGTATATGTGAGAATAGCTGGTGGTAATCCCTTCGATTTATGACTGATAGAGCTGATCTAGTGTCCAACTCCATTTTCACTTGGACTCCAGCTATTTTTAGCATGACCCAGATAGTTTGTAGGTCAGCTTCCTTACTCACATTGTGAATTCTCAGACTACCCAGCTCCTGGCCGTTTGGGTCTGAGTCCGAATTCTGTTCGTCTGAACTCTTCTCAGCCACCTTGTGTACCTTGTTGTACTTTTCCTGTGATGGCTTCCTTTGGTTGTTGGTCCTTTGGTTGTTGGTCTTCTTCCCTGACCGGCATACCTTAGCTATGTGACCCAGTTTGCCACATTTCCTACATTCCTGGTTCTTAAACCAGCATTGGCTCTGGTCGTGTGTTGTCTTCCCACAACGATAGCATTTTGTTGTTGTCGAGGTAATTTGATCCACACTGAGTGCCGCTGTCTTTAGCTGCATTTCCGCAGTTCCCTTCGCTGCGGCTTCGTGCGATGCTGCAATAAGGACAGCCCTATCAAGTGTAAGGTCGTTCTCTTCGAGTAGTCGCTTTTGCGTTCCTTCCTTTGCCAATCCGCACACGAACTTGTCTCGCAATGCCTCTGTCAGATTCCCTCCAAACTGGCAGTATTTTGCTAGTCTACGCAGTTCGACCAAGTATTCTGCGTTGCTTTTGTCTTTCCGTTGCGTTCTCGCATAGAATTTGAATCGTTCCGCCAACATCAACGGTGTGGGGTTAAAGTGATCCTTCAGAACAGCCACAATATCATCGAAAGTCTGATCCGCCGGTTTAGCCGGTGATAGTAGATGCTTCAAGAGCCCGTATGTCTTCGCGCCCATCGAGTTTAGCAAAGTTATAGCTTTGTCATCTTCTATTTTATTGGCCTCACAATAGATCTCAATGCGTTCCACATACGTGGCCCAGTCTTCTACCTCGGAACTAAAATCGTTGATGTTACCACGCTTAGGCATCTTCCTCTCTTCCTGATAAACACCACGAATTATTTCTTTAAAATGTTTTTTTTTCCAAGATGGCGGTTCCCGCGAAAATGGCGGTTTCCCGTGCTTATCTTCTCTCCCCGCCCACTTCAATGGCGGTTTCCTGCTTCTGTCTTCTTCCCCGCCTAATGGCGGCTTCCCGCGTTTCTTCCCTGGCGAGAGGGGTACACTTTCCCCACGGGCGACGGCCGCTGGCTTTCAGGTTCACAGCCTGCGCGTCGGCTTCAGTGCTTTCCCTTTTCTCGGCAGGGCAACCGGCGCTGGGTACACCCCGTTGACGGCGAACAGTTTCAGCCGCTGGACTGGCTCTCGCTCTGTCTCTCTCCCGCTCGCTCGGCTCTACCGGCGCTGGGTACACCCCGTTGACGGAGAACAGTATCAGCCGCTGGACTGGCTCTCGCTCAGTCTCCCTTGGTCGGCTCTGCCTCTCCCGCTCGCTCGGCTCCCAATCGCGCCTCCCAGCCCTCTCGCAGTCCGGTGCTTCCCTCCCCGGCTGCAGCTGAGTTTATCTCTTCCCGCGCCTACGCTCCCGGTCGCGTGGCTTCGGTGGCTGCCCGGCCTTTTTCGCCGGTCGCGGTCTGGCTGTCTCACGACGCCGTTGCGTCCCCAGCCTGTCTGTACCGCGGCTTCCTTGCTCCACGCTGCCCCAGTCTCAGCGCCTCTGGGCCCGACTTCTGTCCGGCTCCTTTCCCCCTCGACCGTGGTCGAGTGCACCGCCCTTATCCTCCGGTTATTCTTTTTACTTTTCCCTTACTCAGTCACCGTGGCCGGCTTGCTTCTCGTGCTGATCGGCTCACTCCTCACCGTGGCAGAAGGGACAGTCAGTGCCTGTTGCTGATGGAAGTCTTTGTCTCTGAATTCTTCCTCCTTTCCAGCTCTGCAGACTCGAGTTTTCTCCCAGCAGAATGACGAGGGCGGTTGCCTCTTCTCGACGCTCGTTAACTGCTTCGGAAGTATTGCTGCCGCAGGGTACGATCGGACTCGTCGCCACTGTAAAGTCTGTGGGTTGTTTAGTTAATTAATACACAGACTCCAAGAGTAACTTAAAACAGGACTTTACTATTCGAAGGTCAGGGCGAATCTGCCCAATAAATCCTGACACAACACTTATATACTGGTGTGGTCACTGTCGGTATTACAGTATACAGAAGCCAAACAAAGTAGTGCCACCCTAAAATAGTTCTCTTGAAGGTGAACGGTTACATACAATAGTTCTCTTAAAGGTAGACGGGTACATACACTACAGGGACCCTATTATTTCTTTATTGCAATGATGATGACCTGTTTTCCTTTGAATAGCTGATGTTGCCTTTTTAGAAGTTAGGCCAGGCAGTTCTCATGAGTGCATCAGTATTTACCCCACACACATTTTGAATATCTCTGCTCTATAGAGCGATGTATAATTATGCCAAATACAAATAATACAGGTGCCACTGCACTGTTTCATTGCAACTGTGCCTGAATGCTGTTTCAATTTTGACTGCGTCATGTTCAAACACTCATTGAATACAGTCTTGTTACGTCTGTTCCCCAGCCACCGACTCCATCCCTCTCCCTGGCAACTGTCTGAGGCCGAGCCAGACTGTTTGCAACCTTGGTATTCTTTGACCCCAAGATGAGCTTCTGACCACATATCCGTGCCATCACCAAGACCGCCTACTTCCTGCTCTGGAACATGGCCCGTCTCCGCCCCGCCTCAGCTCATCTGCTGCTGAAACCCTCACCCATGCCTCTGTTACCTCCTAGACTTGACTATTGCAATGCACTCCTGGCTGGCCTCCCACGTTCTACCCTCTGTAAACTAAAGGTCATCCAAAACGCTGCTGTCCGTGTCCTAACTTCTACCTAGTCCCGTTAGCTCATCACCCCTGTGCTCGCTGACCTATATTGGCTCCTGGTTAAGCAAAGCCTCGATTTTAAAATTCTCATCCTTGTTTTCAAATCCCTCTATGGCCTCGCCCCTCCCTATTTCTGTAATCTCCTTCAGTCCAACAACTTTCCCCCCCCCCCCCCCCCCCCCCCCCCAACCCAACGATATCTGTTCTCTAATTCTGCCCTCTTGAGCATCCCCAGTTTTAATCGCGCCACCATTGGTGGCTGTGCCTTCAGCTGCTAAGGCCTTGAGCTCTGGAATTCCCTCCCGAAACCGCTCCAACTCTCTGCCTCTCTTTCGTCCTTTAAGACGCTCCTTAAAACCTACCTGTTTGACCAAGCTTTTGGTCACCTGCCCTAATATCTCCTTATGTGGCTCGGTGTCAAATTTTGTTTTATAACGCTCCTGTGAAGCGCCTTGGGATGTTTTACTACGCTAAAGGTGCTATATAAATGCAAATTGTTGTTGTTTGACATTAAATCAATGCACTTATGGTATTGTAAGCTGAAAAATATGTCTGTGACCCAATATATTTTGTGAACCTATTTTTTTTCCATTACCTCTCCTCCTCCCCAGAGGTTTGACAATTCTCCATTGTGAAATAACTGACAGTCTATTCATAATATCTTGTCCCCTAGTGTACATCAACAAAAGTAATAATCTGAAGCCTCAGTTGTTTTTTGTGAATTACTAATTACTTTGAAATTAATCTGAACATTGTTTACCCAGGAAGCAGCGCTAATGGCACATCAATCACCTCTTTCCATTTGTGCCAACAATTTGAAGACTTCTTTTGTCAGGGAGAAGTGTTGAATGGAGGATTGTAGTCTGAACTGCTCCTTTGAGTTTTAAAAAAGTCATCTGCATTCAGTGTTTCCCTATCGATCAGGTTCTAAAATGTTAATAATTGGAGAATTGTACTGGAAATTAATGGCGCCTTTCATTTGGATGATTGTTAATAATATTGGATTCAATGCCATAGCAATAACTTTCGCCGCGAGTCCTGTGGACGCCTAATTTATCATTCTTTCATGACATTTAATTTCTAATGGCGTATAATATCCTCGTGCAGCTATAAGATTTGTAAATCTCTGTGTAGCAGTTCTAACAATGAAGCTCTAGCTGAGTCTAAAGCATTACACTGAATAGCTGTTTAGATCCTTTTGCAAGTAAGTGCATTTCTCAGCTTATAATACTGTGTGCTGGAACAGGTTTATGCACTTCGCCCGCGCCCCCCCCCCCCCCCCCCCCACCTTTTTGCCAATCACTTGTGTATTTTTGAGCTATTTTTTTCCGCTAGTTCTGATCTTTGTCCTTTTATTTTTACTGCACTTTAGTAACATTGTTGATGTCCCCTTAACTCCACAGTGACTCTACCTGCTCTTATTCCTTTCTCTTTCTGCTTTTGCATATAGGCGCATGTGACACTGCTTGTCTCTCCTACTTAATTCTGCTTTGTGGACCATGTAACACTCGTGGTCCATTCCTAGCATGTAAATATTTAAATATCTTTCCCCTGTTCTTCCACTCCCACCCCAAGATACTGTCTGAAGTTGCATTGACTTATCAGTAATGTTAATCTGAGATCCACAATTTGACATTTATCCTTTCTTGCATTTAGATGGGTGAAAGGATTTGTGTTTTTGGCATGATGACATTTCACACTATCTGTACCAAACTGTAGTGAAGTGCAAAAGAAAATCCTTTTTTGGAGTTGTGTGTACTGCTACAGTCACTGCAGCAGTAGTGGTAATCATCATAACATGCTCGTCAGTAAAACCGCTGTGAACACTGTCCACATGTAATCAGCAATGAAGACGTGAAGTCATTCTACTGCGTTGCACATTCAAAAAATACAATTTATTTTCTTAATTGCAATCATAATAAATGCACAATCCATTCAATACTGTGAAGCATTGCATCACTTAGCATGAAAGAAGCATGCATTGCACAAGAAATTTAGATTGGACATGCTGTAGTGTTCTCTCTGGGAGATCCAGTAAAGATTTTAAGAACAAGGGTCTGTGGCTTACTCGGTGGGAATAATACATACATATACATATCCTGTATGCCGACTTTGCAACTGCATGCAGGGGATAAATAGACTTACATGTGTCAGTGGCAGGTATGTCACCTCAACAGTTTGCTTTGCTTAAGTATTTTTAGAACAATTATAAAGGACTTGCTTGTCACAAGTTAGATGCATAATGAGATTTCTTAATTTCTTTACACTTTTTTAATGTAATTTCTGAGCAGGGAGAAAATCTAATCTTCATTTGGCCCTCATTGAGTGGTTCTGAGAATTGGCTCTCGAGTACTCCCTGTCGCCACCACCCCCGAAAGTGAGATTTTTGACTGAACAAAAGATGCTTATAAATGTGGGGTTGAATAACTAGAACACTTTATTTAAAAAAAAAACACTCCTATATGTTATAAAAGAACTATATCTAAATTAAGTTTGTAGGGTCTAAAAAAGCAGAGAGTAAACCAGAAAGTGATTATAGATAGAGTATGCGCAGCCAACTTTTTAAAACAGGACACAACTAGCCACAGTCCACTGAAAAATAAAATCTGTAAAAGCCAATGGGTGTATTCAGTGCAGACATGAAGTACTTCAACCAAAATAAAAAAAAATTGCTGGACATACTCAGCAGGTCAGGCAGCATCTGTGAAGAGAGAAACAGAGTTAGCGTTTCAGGTCAATGAACTTTTGTCAGAACTGGAAAAAAGCAGGAAATGGAACAGATTTTTAAACAAGTGCAGGAGCTGGAAAAGGGGGGAGGGAATGAAAGAACAAAGGGAAGTTCTGTGATAGGATAGAAGGCAGGAGAGGTTAAGAGAAATTAAGAGATATTCAAGGCAAAAGGAGATGGTAATAGGACAGGTTAAGGAACAAAGGACGGCTCTAGATGAAGTGTAAATTGCGCTGGCAGAATGAAAGACAGCTGCCATGTGGGAGAGAAGAAAAGACACAAACGAAAGGTGTGGATAAAAAATATACATATGATAGGGGCCGAGGTTATGATCTGAAATTGTTGAACTCTATGTTGAGTCCAGAAGGCTGTAAAGTGCCTAATTGAAAGATGAGGTGCTGTTCCTCGAGTTTACGCTGAGCTTCAGTGGAACAATGCAAGAGGCCGAGGACAGTGAGGTCTGAGTGGGAGTGGAGTGGAGAATTAAAGTGACAGGCGACCGGAAGCTCGGGGGGGGTCCCCCTTACGGACTTGTGGTGATTATTTCCTATGTTTAATAAGAAGTATTGTGATTGGTGAATGGGGTGGTTGTTCTCTGTATTAGTAAGAAGTATTGTAATTGGTTGTTTGTTTCTCCCTTGAGATATATGCTGTAAACTCATTGGTAGTGGATGTCAGGTGATTTGTGGTGGCCATCTTAAATTCAGTTCTCTCTAGTCATTGTTGGAGACTGGTGTTGAAAGATGTGCTACTGGGTTTTTAAAGTTAATAAAGCCTAGATTAGAAAGGCAAATCTATTCTTTATTTCAATTTATTAACTTTTTATCAGAATGGAGCGATATCTTCAACCGGAACGATTCAATGCTGACCCTAATTCTGCAGGAGTGGATGATAAATGGAAACATTGGTATTGTACATTTACAAACTTTTTGGGTGTGTTGGAACAAGAGTCTCTGAATAAGCTGAATATGCTGATCAACTACATTGCTCCGGCTGTGTATAAGTATATTTTGGACTGTAAAACTTACGAATTGGCTATTTCTACATTGGAGAAGATTTTTGTTAAACCAAAGAATGAGGTATTTGCACGTTACCTTCTATCTGCCCGTAGGCAGCAGGTGGGAGAATCTTTGGATACTTATTTACAAGCACTTCGGCACCTTGGTGCTAACTGTAATTATAAAGCCGTGACGGCCGAAGAATATAAGGAAGAATCGGTACGGGATGCTTTTATTAATGGACTACTGTCTAGATCAATTCGTCAGCGGTTGTTAGAAAATAAGACTTTAGATCTCGAGTGCTTTTGAGCAAGCTTTGACATTGGATATGGCTCAGAAGTTCGGATTCTTATGCTCCTTCTAATCGGCCTGTGACTGTGGTTTCGGCAGTTCCGGACGAAAAGGAATTAGGTGGACTTAATGGGAGTGGTTTACTAGATTCTGAAATAGTTTCTACTCCAACAGCTCCACCTTTTACTTCGGCGGCTGTTGCCTCTAGGATTCAGAAGTGTTATTTTTGTGGGAACGTCCGGCATCCTCGTTTGAAGTGTCCTGCCCGGGAGGCTGTATGTAGTAAATGCGGCAAGAGAGGTCATTATGCACATGTTTGTAGATCATTAGGTTCAATTACCTCCTCTTCTGCGACTATTCAACCTGTAGAGAGGGCGTTTATTGCATCAATTTCTGCTGCATTTGCTCATGGCCTAAACAAAGCTATAGTTATGGCCCAAGTTAATGGGTTAGAAGTGAAGGCTCTCATAGATACGGGCAGTACCGAGAGTTTTATAAGTCTTCAGTTTGTGAAGGAAAAGTGTTTGAAAATCTTGCCTGTTACTTATCAGGTGTGTATGGCTCAGACGACCCTTACTTCACAAGTAGCTGGTTGTTGCCTTGTGAAATTGATTCTTCTAGGTAATACGTATACTGATATACGTCTATCTTTTTTGCCTAATCTTTGTGCGGATATTTTGATTGGTCATGATGTGCTTAAATTACATGAGAGTCTTAGTCTTTCGTTTGGAGGGACTAAGCCACCCTTATCCATTTGTGGATTAACTTCCTTGTCCATTTCGCCATTATCACTTTTTTCCAATTTGATGCCGGAATGTAAGCCAATTGCTACCAAGTCAAGAAGGTATAGCAGTCAGGATAGAGAATTTATTAATTCTGAAGTCCAACGTCTTTTATTGGAAGGAATCATTGAACCTAGTTGTTCGCCTTGGTGGGCTCGGGTAGTTGTCACCACTAACGAGAGGCATAAGAAACGAATGGTGATAGACTACACTCAAACTATTAATAGGTATACTCAATTAGATGCGTACCCTTTGCCTAAGATTGATGAGGTTATCAACAAAGTATCTCAGTATAAGTTTTTTAGCACTTGATTTAAAGAGTGCTTATCATCAGATTCCTATTGTTAAGAAGGATCAACCATATACGGCCTTTGAGGCTGGTGGAAAGCTGTATCAGTTTTGCCGAATACCATTTGGTGTTACTAATGGTGTTGCTTGTTTTCAACGGGCAATGGATGCTTTTATAAGTGATAACTCTCTGACACCTTTTCATATTTAGATGATATCACAGTGTGTGGTAAATCAAGGGTGGAGCATGATTCTAATTTAGAAAGATTCCTTCAAGCTGCGGAAAAAGTTGGTTTAACTTTTAATAAAGAGAAGTGTATCTTTTCGACTACTGAGGTAAATCTACTGGGGTATATTATCTCGGGAAATAAGATTAAACCAGATCCAGAACGTCTGCGACCATTGATCGATTTACCTTATCCTACTAATTCTAAGGCTTTGCAACGAGTTGTTGGACTGTTTTCTTACTATTCTAATTGGATTGCAAACTTTTTGCAGAAGATCCGGCCCCTTATACGGGTTACGACATATCCTCTATCATGGGAGGCCAGGACATGTTTTGATAAATTTAAAAAGGATATCCTAGGAGCAGTTGTGCATTCTATTGATGAGCAGGTTCCCTTTGTGATTGAGACGGATGCTTCTGATTTTGCAATTGGGGCTACTCTGAACCAAAATGGAGACCTGTGGCCTTTTTCTCACGTACTTTGAACAATAGTGAAAAAAGACATTCTTCAATAGAGAGGCATATGCAATAGTAGAAGCACTGCGTAAATGGAGACATTATTTATCGGGGCGACATTTCACGTTGGTAACTGATCAAAAATCTGTGTCCTTTATGTTTGATGTTAAACATTTTGGAAAGAGCAAAAATGATAAAATAATGAGGTGGAGGATTGAGTTGGCATGTTACCATTTTGATATAGTTTATCGTCCAGGGAAGGATAATGTTGCTGCTGATGCGCTGTCGAGGGCTTATTGTTCTGTGATTCACGGAGATACGCTTATTAATCTTCATAATGCTTTGTCATCCTGGGGTTACGAGGATGATACACTTCGTACGCAGTAAGAATTTGCCCTTTTCAGTTGAAGACGTCAAGCGGATGACTTCATCATGTTCTATCTGTGCTCGGTGTAAACCGAATTTCTTTAAGCCTCAACGAGCTCATCTTATCAAGGCTACTTCTCCTTTTGAACGTTTGAGCGTTGATTTTAAGGGGCCTCTTCCTTCAACGACTCAATCGATACATATTTACTGTTGTGGATGAGTTTTCAAGTTTTCCTTTTGCTTTTCCTTGTGCAGATGTATCAGCTGCTACAGTTATCAAATGTCTGACTCAACTTTTTGTCATCTTTGGGATGCCTGCGTATATCCATTCGGATCAAGGAAGTTCTTTTATGTCTTCCCAGTTGAAGGAATACCTCCAGAGTCGGGGAATTTCTACTAGTAGAACTACCCCGTATAACCCCCAGGGTAATGGACAGCGCGAACGATACAATGGGGTGATCTGGAAGGCAGTTATGTTGGCTTTGACATCCCGGAATCTTAAGAATACACAGTGGGAAATGGTACTGCCTGATGCCCTGCATTCCATTAGATCATTGCTTTCAACGGCTACTAATGTGACCCTCCATGAAAGGCTCTTTAATTACCCGCGGAGATCTACTACGGGATATTCGGTACCTTCATGGCTTACTATGCAGGGACCTGTGTTGCTTCAACGCCATGTTAGATTGTCAAAATATGATCCTTTAGTGGAGGAGGTGGAGCTGTTGGAGGCAAATTCCCAATATGCTCATTCGATTCCAAGATTGGAAAGAAAGTACTGTTTCAATTAAAGACTTGGCTCCTTGTGGTGGCCAGCCCTCTTCCGAGGATACTAATAATAGTCATGATTCAGATAATGTGGCTGTTGTTATAGATACTACGAATGTTCCCAATCCTATTGCAGATAATTATACTTCTATTAGTCAGCCTTTGATGGATGTTCATGACCGTCCTAGTTTACTTCCTGATGGGATTTCCAATCCGGAAACCGTTGATAATCGTGATATGGATAGCCTGTCTGCAGAAGATACTTCGGTGCCTCCGGGTGTGGGAGGGCAAGGAATTTCACCAAGGTTAAGAAGGTTGACACGAACAAGATATCCGGTCGACCGATTGAAAATGGACTTTTAAATTGATAGTAATGTTTTAAAGTTGTTGAAATATTATATTTGTATTTTAGTTGTAAATAAATTAATTATAAATTGTAAAGGTTATTTAGGTTGGAGCATGTTTTAAAAGGAGGGGTGAATGTGGTGATTATTTCCTATGTTTAATAAGAAGTATTGTGATTGGTGAATGGGGTGGTTGTTTGTATTAGTAAGAAGTATTGTAATTGGTTGTTTGTTTCTCCCTTGAGATATATGCTGTAAACTCATTGGTAGTGGATGTCAGGTGATTTGTGGTGGCCATCTTAAATCCAGTTCTCTCTAGTCATTGTTGGAGACTGGTGTTGAAAGATGTGCTACTGGGTTTTTAAAGTTAATAAAGCCTAGATTAGAAAGGCAAATCTATTCTTTATTTCAGGACTGAATGAAGGTGTTCCGCAAAGCGGTCACCCAATCTGCGTTTGGTCTCCCTAATGTAGAGGAGACCACATCCTGAGCAGCGAATACAGTATACTAAATTGCAAGTAGTACAAGTAAATCGCTGTTTCACCTGGAAGGGGTGTTTGGGGCCCTGGACAGTGGGAAGGGGGGAGGTATAAGGGCATGTGTTGCATCTCCTGCGCTTGCATGGGAAGGTGCCGGGCGAAGGGGCAGGGGTGTTGGGGGTGATTGAGGAGTGGACCAGGGTGTCGCGGAGGGAGTGGTCCCTTCGGAATGCTGAAAGGGGAGATGAGGGGAAGATGTGTTTGGTGGTGGGATCACGCTGGAGCTGGTGGAAATGGTGGAGTTTATCTGTCTCCGCCGCATCTGCTCTGACGATGCCACCTTCCATACCAGTGCTTCCGACATGTCTACCTTTTTCCTCAACCGAGGATACCCCTCCAACTGTGGTTGACACGGCCCTCAACAGTGTCCATTCTATCTCCCGCACTTCTGCTCTCACTCCTGCCCCTCCCTCCCGGAACCACGATACCTTGTCCTCACCTTTCACCCCACCAGCCTCCGCATTCAACTGATCATTTTCCGCCACCTCCAGCATGATCCCACCAACAAACACATCTTCCCCTCACCTCCCCTTTCAGCATTCCGAAGGGACTCCTCCCTCCGCGACACCCTGGTCTGCTCCTCTATCACCCCCAACACCCCTTCCCCTTTGCCCGACACCTTCCTGTGCAAGCGCAGGAGATGCAATGCATGCCCTTAAACCTCCTCCCTTCCCACTGTCCAGGGCCCCAAACACCCCTTCCAGGTTAAACAGCAATTTACTTGTACTTCTTGCAATTTAGTATACTGTATTCGCTGCTCACAATGTGGTCTCTACATTGGGGAGAACCAAACGCAGATTGGGTGACCGCTTTGCGGAACACCTCCATTCAGTCTGTAAGGGGGACCCCGAGCTTCCGGTTCACCTGTCACTTTAATTCTCCGCTCCACTCCCACTCAGATCTCACTGTCCTCAGCCTCTTACATTGTTCCACTAAAGCTCAGCGTAAACTCGAGGAACAGCACCTCATCTTTCGATTATGCACTTTACAGCCTTCTGGACTCAACATAGAGTTCAACAATTTCAGATCATAATCTCGGCCCCTATCATATATATATTTTTTATCCACTCCTTTTGTTTGTGTCTTTTCTTCTCTCCCACATGGCAGCTGTCTTTCATTCTGCCAGCGCAATTTACACTTCATCTAGAGCCATCCTTTGTTTCTTAACCTGTCCCATTACCATCTCCTTTTGCCTTGAATATCTCTTAATGTCTCTTAACCTCTCCTGCCTTCTATCCTATCACAGACCTTCCCTTTTGTTCTTTCATCCCCCCCCTTTCCCAGCCCCTACACTTGCTTAAAAATCTGTTCCATTTCCTGCTTTTTTCCAGTTCTGACAAAAGGTCATCGACCTGAAACGCTAACTCTGTTTCTCTCTTCACAGATGCTGCCTGACCTGCTGAGTATCTCCAGCATTTTTTGTTTTTATTTCAGATTTCCAACATCTGCAGTATTTTCTTTTTGTAAAAGGAAACCAAGCTCATTTACTCATCAATTCCCAAACCATTTCTTTTGCTTTTAAACTGAGATCTAGTTCTATGCTCAATTAAATTTTTTTTTTAAAAACTGATCGTTTTAGTACTTCTTGAATTCGTCGGTGGTTAAAATGTTTTCTCATTCTTGACTGCTTTTTGGAGAAATAATTGTAATCTGCTTTCCTCCCTCCCCACCCCAAATTGGGCCTGAATTCCGATCGGAGGCATCCTGCGGGCGGATGCCTCTGATCGGGAAAAATCTACGAACTTACTTGTTGGCTCCTTAGGTCCCAAGACTTGCGATCCTGGGACTCTGCTCTACGAAATGCGCAGAGGCCCTGGTATCCCGGGGTGCAGGCGGTTCACAAGCATCCCTGGGATCACGTGGGCCAGAACCAATCAAAGAAGGGAATCCTCCTTCACACTTTTGACAGGTCTCTCTGCACAGATCTGCCAAAAGTATGAATGGGGAGCTAAAAAAAACCCAGTAGAACATTAAAACAAAATTTTAATATCACATTTAAAATTAATTAAAATTACATTAAATTAAATATTTTAAACATTTAATTTTGTGAAAAAGATACTTGAAGTTTTTTACGGGGCTAAAAATAAACTTTAAATTTAAATTAAAAAAAAAGTATTCTAAATCTGAAAAAAAATTGTTTTTAAACTCTTATGCTGGTAAACGCAGGCTTTTACCAGGCATAAGATTTTTAAAGGTTTTCAGCGGGCGGAAGTTGTGAAGAAAGCGGAACTCCCTGCCCGCGGAGGCCCTTCGCCCAGGCAGGCGGATAATCTGTGAAGAGGATTCTTGACAGATTGCAAGTGCCGGGTTTTAGTGCATGCCTTAACCTGGCACTTGCGCGGCCCCTACGGGTGAGTACACAACTCATACGCAATCGTGGGGGTTGGAAAATCCGGCCCATTATCTTCACTTCTCTGCTGAAGTTGCTGACTAATGCTGGCATGCAGATCCATAGCAACCCTCCAGTATACTTCAGTGGAAGTGTCCCATGTGCAAGCCTAGTCGCACATGGATTGTCGACATTCTGCAACCTTGGTGTCTGTAGAATACATGCAATGTAAAGATGCTGAAGGATGTGGATGAACAGGGAGAATGGGGGGGTTGAAATATATAATTCCCTGCAAGTGCAGGTAGACCATAAAAAGGCCAGCAGCATTTTATCTTTATAATTAGCTTAGAGTACAAGAGTGAAGAAGTAATATTGAATTGATGCAAAGCATTGGGAAGGCCACAGTTAAACTAGCGAATGCAGTTTTGGATGCCCCATTATAGAAAGGACATAAGAGAGTATAGGATGATGACAGGGATCAAACACTAGTTATGAGGAGAGACTTGTGATATTAGGTCTCTCTACTAAAGCAGCGAAGGCCAAGAGAAAATTTGTAAAAATATAAATAGTTTTGATGGTGAATAGAGAGAGACTATTTCCTCAGAATCAGTAATGAGGGATCAATTTAACATTCTCACTGAGAAGTGTTTAGGAGAAATGTCTTAATGCAGAGGGTTGTTGGAACGTGGGATGCTTTGCCACAGGGAATGGTTGAGACAGAGACCATTGCAACTTTGAAGGAAAAATTGGAGAAAGCAGAGAAAGATGCAGGGCTATGGGGAGAGTGGGGCAGTGGGAATAACTTTTGATTGATCAGGTACAGAACAGAGATGATGGGCTAAATGGCTTCCTCCGCTGTAAACCTCTGATTCTATACTATTAGTGTGCACGTGGTTGATCCTGATCTTGTGTTCCTTCAGCATCCACGTGAGTTATCAGGTAGGGGTCATTCTGTTAAATGCAGTGGAGGAAGACTGGCTGATTTCACTGTCCTCCCCTCTAGTCTAGGGGTACTGCCACCTTGGTAGAAATCAGATAACTCCGCACAGACCATGGATCAAACTTGGGACTCTGTCAGCTGTGGCTCAGTGGGTAGCACTCTCGCCTCTGAGTCCGAAGGTTGTGGGTCCAAGTCCCACTCCAGAGACTTGAGCACAAAAATCTAGGCTGACACTCCAGTGCAATGCTGAGGAATGAGGCGTTAAACCGAGGCCCCATCTGCGCTCTCAGGTGGACGTAAAAGATCCCATGGCAATATTGCGCAGAAGAGCCGGGGAGTTATCCCTGGTGTCCTTGCCAATATTTATCCCTCAATCAACATAACAAAAACAGGTTATCTGGTCATTATCACATTGCTGTTTGTGGGACCTTGCTGTGCACAAATTAGCTGCTGCATTTCCTACAATGCAACAGTGACTGCACTTCAAAAAGTACTTCATAGAGTCATAACGGCACAGAAGGAGGCCATTTGGCCCATTGAGTCCGTGCCAGCTCTCTGTTGAGCAATCCAGTCAGTCCCATTCCCCTGCTCTATCCTCGTAGACCTGCAAATTTATTTCCCTCAAGTGCCTATCCAGTCTCCCTTTGAAAACATTGAGTGTTTCCGCTTCCACCACTCCTGTCGGCAGCGAATTCCAAGTCATCACCACTCGCTGCATAAAAAAGTTTTTCCTCACATCCCCCCTGTATCTCTTGCCCAAAACCTTAAATCTGTATCCCTTAGTCCTTGTACCATCAACTAGTGGGAACAGCCTTTCCCCATCTAGCCTATCCAAACCCATCATAATCTTGTACACCTCTATCAAATCACCCCTCAACCTCCTTTGGCTCTAATGAAAACAAATCCAGCTTCTCCAACCTGTCCTTGTAGCTAAGATCCCCCATCTCCGGAACCATTCTGGTAAATCTCCTCTGCACCCTCTCAAGGGCCTTCACATCCTTCCTAAAGTGTGGTGACCAGAACTGGACGCAATACTCCAGTTGTGGCCTAATCAGCACTTTATAAAGGTTCAGCACAACTTCTCTACTTTTGTACTCAATACCTTTTTTATTTATGAAGCCTAAGATCCCATATGCTTTGCTGACCACTCTCTCAATATGTCCTGCCACCTTCAGGGACCTACGCACATTAACTCCCGGGTCCCTCTGTCCCTGCACATTAAGTGTATATTGCTTCTCCCTGTTCCTTCTGCCAAAATGCATCACCTCACACTTCTCTATTAAATTCCATCTGCCACTTGTCTGCCCATTCTGCTAGCCTTTCTATGTCCTGTTGCAGTCGATTGGTATCCTCCTCACTGTTTGCCACACCCCCAAGTTTGGTGTCATCAGCAAATTTAGAAATTCTACTCTCTATTCCAATATCCAGGTCATATATATCAAAAAAAAAGCAGTGGCCCCAGCACTGACCCTTGGGGAACACCACTGTCTACCATTCTCCAGTCTGAAAAACAGCCATTTACCACAACTCGCTGTTTTCTGTCCTTTAATCCAATTCCTTATCCAAGCTGCCACTGACCCACCTATTCCATGAGCCTCAATTTTGTTAACCAGCCTTCTATGTGGTACTTTGTCAAATGCCTTCCTAAAATCCATGTAGACAACATCCATTGCATTCCCTTCATCAATCCTCCCTGTTACTTCATCAAAAAATTCAATTCGATTAGTTAAACACGATCTGCCTTTTACAAATTCATTGGCTGTAAAGCGCTTTGGGACGTCCGATGGACATGAAAGGCGGTGCATAAATGCAAGTCTTTTTTCTTTATTCCTGGTCTCCATAGCTCAGTACCACAGTTATGTGCAGTAAGCCATCGGGTAAGCTGGTAAGACACTTTTAACAGGAACATTTAATTGATCATGACTCCAAATAATCCTCTTTTAAAAGGACTTGATTAAATTGCACATGCGGTTAGTTTCTGAATTCTACTACTAACTTTTTTTCAGCACAACTTGAGGGCATCTATTTATGTCCTATCAGTACTTAATTTTCAAAAAAATTTATTATCAGTTTAGCATAATTTATTTTTTGACTGTCAAATGGTGTAGACACAAATTCAGTTAATTGCATTGATTTTCCGAGGGCGTAACTACTGCACTCCACAGAGAAACTGTTTCTGTACAAAAGTTTGAATAAACTGACAACCATGTGTGGCACGAAACTGGAGGCGTTGAAGGATTAAGTCGCTTTCTTCAGCAGTGTTCTTTGAAAGCCAGATTACACACGGCTTTTTATATTTGTGCATGTGTCACAAATCAAATTTGTATTTGTTGTACGTTTTTGCTTTTAGTACAACTCTTATTAGATACACCATGAAAATTACCATGGACTTTGCTTCTGGCATTCCATGATCTATAGATTGTATTGTTTCCTTCTGACTGCTGTTTACTGTTTATGAAAATGTCACATTCTTCAAATAATTTCTGCTATTACACATGCTTACTCCAAGCTTGATCCAATTTGCTTCCAATAGTGCACCAGGCAAACTGTGCAGTAATAAAAATAACAGCAGGAAATGCTGGAAACACTCAGCAGGTCAGGCAGCATCGAGGAAAGAGAAACGGAGGGCGCTAACTAAATTGACCAGACATTTTGCGGCGGCGCTAAACACTACCGCCACGATCTACTGCGCCTGCAGATCGTGATGTTAGTCGAGTGTGCAACGCCCCGGTAGTGCCCCGGACCGGATGTTGAGTGGTGCAGCCTGCAGCTAGCAACGACAGGTTGAGGGGAACGTTTTGCAGTCGGGAAGAGACTGGGGGGAGCGCTATTTAAAGGCGGCTGCTTCCTGCCTTTTTTTGTCGGTGACATTTTTGCACCACGCATTGAGAAAGCGCGAGACTTCTGGAGAGATTCAACGCTGTGTGAAGGAGTTTTGGGTACTGAGCAGCACTTTGCAGGTTCATTTTGATTTGACCTTCCTTGCATCGATTTAGAAGAGACTACGGGGGCTGTACTCTGAGCTCTTTCCCTGGGCCTCTCTGTTCTTTCCTGCAGATTTGATGTACTGGTCTCTCCAGGCCGAGATTCAAGGCTGGAATGAGCAGGGTGTGGATGGAGAGCAAGATTGACCCTCCCCTTTAAGAACTGGCTGGCGCCATTGTGTCTGTGTTCCATTGCTGACTGACATCACATGAGCTTCGCCAGTGCTCTGAGGTAGCGTATCGCTCCTCGGCGTTAGCACCTTGAGAGGTGTGTAGCACCTGATTTAGCACTCCAATCACCTCCAGGGGCAATAGAGGCCAAGTTTGCAGTCGGAGGCGATAATTAGCGCCAGGCGCTAAACTTTGCGCCCAACCAATAATTGCGCCCCAAATGGGGCGATACCGAATTTCTCCCCCAATCCCTCATAATTAACTTTTTGTATATCAAAAAAAGTTGCACAGTAGTCTCTGATTTTTTTTTCAATTTTCTTCCCGTGAATGTTTACAATACAAAAGTGTGATGCAGCTTTATTTAACCAGAGATATAACAGGTGCATGAAAATAATGCAATAGTAACTAAAAAAATAAATAAATGTGTACAGTACCTTTTTGCTTTTCATTCATACTTGTGATTTTCCACTGGCTTTTGTTGATGCTATCCAGTTACACAGCTGCCATTAACCATGTCTGGTGCTGTATTTTTCTTAGACCCTCAACTGATTTGCAAATGTACTTGTTATTCCTCTCCTCCACAACACACACCGACTCACTGCAGCTGTTTACAGCTGACACAATGGGCCTAGTGCACTGCTCGTGGCGCTCTCTCATCAGTGACCCAGAAGCATGATGGTGGGAACAAGCTGACGTGTAAAATTAGTTGTCCCTTCCTGGAGGTTTTTAAAATGTGCTTGTGGGACGTGGACGACACCAGCAAGGCCCATCCCTCGTTCTTCTGAGAAGGTGGTGGTGGGCTTTCCGCTTGAATCGCTGCAGTGTTTCTGGTGGTGGTGCTCCCACAATGGTGTTGGGTAGATCGCTGCAGGATAGTGACCCAGCGACAGTTAAGGAATGGTGATATGCCCAGTCGAGATGGTGTGTGACTTGGAGGTAGTGGGACGCTGCTATGTGAAGCAAGCTATCTCCCAGCCTTGCTGTGAATTTGCATTATTTATATGGTGCATTTGCATTGTATGTCACTTTCTGGGATGGTTCTGCAATGCCAGATGTAGTGATGTAGCTCCCGGTACTATAGAAAACAGCTAGTTTTCGATTATCATGAAGCATCGTATCTATATGTAAGCAGGGTGCATGTGCGTGCTTACACACTTTTTTGGAATCACTGGGTCTTTTTGTCAGTGATAGCTGCCAGGTGTGCTACCTTTCTCAATGGCTAGGGGGAAGTATTGAACAGGCCAGTGGGAGTTGAACTATCTTTCTTTGGCTTGTATAAGTCTGTACTTCAGCACTTGGCCTGCTGAGGACAAACTAAAATTATGACTACGCCTTCCAATGGCACATCTTTGTTACCCCGAGGTAGGGCAGCAGTAAGATTTACAGGCTATCCCCGAGGTAGGGCAGCAGTAAGATTTACAGGCTATCCCCGAGGTAGGGCAGCAGTAAGATTTACAGGCTATCCCCGAGGTAGGGCAGCAGTAAGATTTACAGGCTATCCCCATCAGCTTCGGTGCGGACTGCTGCCTGCACTGCCTTGTCTAGCTGCTGTGCAGTTTAGTTTAGTATTAGTCATATGTAATGGGCAGATTTAAGTGATAGTCCAGGGATTCTTAACTGTGATGCTCTAAGTTAGAAAGTACAAATGAGGGGAAAAAATCTGCAAGTGCTGAAAATGTGAAATAAAAACAGAAAATGTGCGGTAGGCTTATCAGTATCTATACAGATAAAAAGCAGATTGACTTTCTTGGGTCAGCTACTTGCTAGCGACCATTTGTTTTTCTTTGGGCCAACGTTTATTTCCACACCAAAATTAACTGCTTTAAAGTGTTGGAAAGCAGAAACCAAAATGTCAGGTGTTTTTCTATGTTTCTATACTTTTTCTCTTCAGGATGACTGTTGTAGGTTCATGCTTCAGTTTGAGAACTCGCACACGTGTTTAATATAGACTCCATAGTTGAGCAGTGGAGGTACCATCCTTAAGAATAAATTTGAATTTGTTTTTAAAAAAAAAAAAAAAAAAAATTGGTTCTTCAGGAAAACCCTTTGTCTTCTCTCCTTTTGGCAACCCCAATGTTCTTCAGATATGCAGTGTCCATGGGCACTCTTGCTCAGTGTTATGAGCACTTTGTAGTGCCCCCATTCTATTCTGCAGAGGCCCTCGGCAATGTTGGTGCTGATATTAGTACATGTGTGCTATTCTGCTTACAACACAAGTGTGTCTTTGAATCTTCCATTTCTGGTTTGTTTTAAAAAGATGCATTTTGTGTTACCAGTGTGGGAAAAGAACAAACCATTTCTGTTGAAGGCTGAGCTGACTGCTTGGCACCACTACGATTATACAGATGCTTTGGCCCATGGAAGTTCTCCGTTCATTCACAACACATTGGAAATGGGCTTGAAAGCGTAATTAGCGTTAGTTCAATTCGACAATACTTTTCATTGCCTGTTTTAATGTCACTATGCCAAACAATGAGCCAACATAGTTTCTTTCAGAAATGTTGCAAAATCTTCATAACTCCAGTGTGTATCTATGTACATCTATAATTGAACTGAATGAAGTGCCTTTTGAGCTGTAAAACTAACTCTTTTTGATATGCTAAAGGGGATAATTGTCTTCAGTTTTCATTGGAAAAAACCGAAGCTTGGCCAAATGCAGTTTTATTTTATTTTGGGACTAAAATTTGAAATGATATCCAATTATGCACTTTTGAATCAACTCCACGAACTGTACTATCATATTCTGGTGATTCATGGTGTCCATGAGTCAGCATTCAAGTTGTGCATTTAAGTACATATTAAATACTGGTATTCTCTAGTGTTCTGTGCGACCATTTTTCAGTGCACTTATCCCATTAATCTGTGTAACATGCCTAGGGGAGAATGTCACCAGTAAGCCAGATGGCACACTGAGATCTGTCACTTTGCCCATGTTATATCATTTTTCTTTCAATAATATTATGCAAATATAACCTGAAGATTCTCCATCTACTCTTGCTCTGCATCTGCTGCGTTCTCTTTGCACTTTATCCGGCACTTTATCATTCCTGCAGCTCCTTGAATCTTAACTTTCCATTTGTAATCCTCCCACACACCTTTTCACATTGAAAGCCAAGGTTTACTACTTTTCACCTCCCCCTCGAAGCCTTCATTTCCGCCCCCCCCCCCCCCCCTCTACTGCATACCCTCTTCACGTGCATCTCTTCCTTGAGACCCATCTCCTGCTCTCTCGATCTCTTCCCCACTCAACTCATGACCATTAAACTACCCCTCCTGTCCCCCTGCTAGTTGCTGAATGGCTTTGATCTTCTGACTCTGGCATTCTGTGTATCCTGCCACTGTTTTACTTCACTATTGATAGCAAAATCTTTTGGCTGCCTCCGCTCCACTCTCTGGAACGTTCTTTCTAAACCCCTCCGCCTTGCCACTTTTCTCGCAACCTTTTTTTAAAAAAAAACTTGTAATCCATTTTTTCACTTCGCTCTCTCAAATCTCTCCCCACGAGTTGGCATCTATTACTTTTTGTATTTTATACTCCCTCTTCCCTCATTCCGCCCTTTATGTAAAGCTCCTTGGAACGTTAAAGGTGCTAACTAAATACATGTAGTTGTCCTGTTTACTCTATCTTTCCTGAATACTGTGTACCTCTGTTGTATCCACTGCCATCCTTTGGGAAAGCCAAATTTCAGATGTACCGAGTACCACTACAACTTTCCTTTTCAGCCTCCTACTCCTAATGCTTGTAGGATTTATTATTATATATATATTAAAATATGCAACTCCCAGCATCGAGCTAATTTTTCCTTTATGTAACTGTTAAAAGAATTTGATAACTCCTAGTTCATAGTTTTTGCTTCTGCCCACATTGTCTCACTGCTTTTGAGAACCTCTTCATAGCAATAATTTAAAGCTCGTGCAAAATGATTTTTTTTTATTTGTGTCTTACTTGTAAATCTTGGGTGTTGTTCTAAAGCCTTTAAATTAGAAACTGAACAATAATTTGGCTGGATTTAGTCAGTGTCAAGACTGGCAATGATTTAATATTTTACCATTTTATACAGGGAATATTATTGCTCCATGGCAGACTTAAAGCCTCAAATCCTCCCTGATGGCTGAATAGATAAATGCATCCCTCTATAAACCATTGTCATATAAACTATTGCCTTCAGGACAGGAGAAGGAAAAACACCAAACTCATTGCTGGTCATATCACTTGGTGCAACAGCACTGTAGTTCGAATCATGTGATTCAGTTGAGGGAGCCTGCCAACATTTTTTCTGCCAAAAAAGCCACCCGTGGCAATTTGTTTTTTTTAACGCTGGCCAAAAACAAAATAAAGCTGTTTTCCCGCTCAATATTGTGAGTGATCATTTACCAATTCTATCTTTTCTGAGCTAGGCACGCGTGCCGCTGAGGTCATCGGGAATAAAAAGAAACAGGGATATGTTTAACACTCCTGCAGTTACTCAAATGCAAGTGAGGTTTATTGATAGTCAACTGAGATTTTTATTGGGTGATGCAATTAAGGCTCTCCGAGCTCCTGGCTTCCTCACAACATGGGACTTCAGCCCACGTGGGTCACTGCCTGTCTTGAACCCATTGCTGAAATGGATATTCGCCATGTGCAAGAGCAGCAGATCAAAACTGCCCTTATGGTGCTGCATTTTATCCTGGCAAATTATTAGCTGCCTAGAAATCTTCTTCTCTCCCCACCACACCACCCACCCACACCAAACCCCCCCCCCCCCCCCCCACCCCCACCATCAAAACCAGTTTGTGGGGAGAAATTTCATATGACTGAGGGAGAGGACAGCAGTGTACTTGTACCAACAGCTTCAGAATGACACCTACATAAGTGAGGTACTGCAGATACCTCCAAATGCACCACTCTGATTAACTGTAGCCTGAAACAGAATATTCCACTGCCTATTGCATTAAAGAGCTTCCTGTTGTTTGGCATGACCCTATCCAAAGTAGTCTCTACAGTCGTTCTCTTGTATCCCAACATGAGTTACCACCTACGGGAGGTAAGTGGCAGATGAGGGGAGGCAGCAGAAGAACTCTTGGATAGTTGTCTTTTTCTGGATATCATAAGCTGATATGCACATGGTTTCTATACTGTATGAATCAAATGCATTTCTTTGTAAAGCTATGCCCATATAAAACTGACTGAATGAATATTGTGGAAAAACAAAAATTTGGGGGATGGCCTGCCCAAATCCCACTTGTAGATATATAGGCCTGCCCAAATCCCACTTGTAGATATATATGTAGGATATATTGGAACACAGTATGTAGTGTTTCAAGGACAATACAAATGCTGTTATGTTGACTCTGATTTAACAGCTTGACGTTGGCTCTCCAGCTTGCTTATGTCATTACACCTTTGTCTTGCTGCCCTGCAGCACACTCTGGTCTGTTATCTTACATAGCCTTTGAGTTTATTTCAAAGGATTTACAGTTGGTAGACACAATGGGCTATGCAAATCAAGCCTGCTAACTATGCCAAACAGTTTTCTCGTATCTCCCAAGCTCTCTTTCATGATACAAGGGAAATGTAGTGAAATGTACAAGCCGTATTATTTCAACCTTTCAAGAATCTACGTGGAATTACTTGTTAAAGGCCATGCAGAATATCAAAAACTTCACTGGTTATATAGAGTTTCTATATTATGTTACTATTTTGGACTTTGAATTCAAATACGCCTGCAGTCTACTCTTAATTAAAATTGGCCTTAATCAAATTATCTGATTCAATTTTTCTTGGCATAAAATTGCAACTTCATTGTTATTTATATTGCTTAAATCAAGTTATTGGATAATTCAAACTTTTATGCAGTAAGACTTCAAATTATGAAAAGTGGATTATACTGCAATTTGCTTGTCTTGCAGTGAAATAATCAACTTTATCTTAGTGATTTTTATGAAATGCAGGAGTGGGAAAATGTTTATGATCCATTGGGTACCTGCGCTACCTGGTGTGGCACTGAAACATGCACACACGAAGGCTCCAGTTTTGATTCCAGGTCTGTGCCATGCAATAGTAGAGGGATATGATAATTAGCTTCAGTGTCCCTGGAATAAGGAGGGAAGCATCAACTGGTGATCCTACTGTGGAACATTATCTAGGAACCCCTTTGTCGTGGCAGGTTTCACGTTTGGGGACAGGACTGTGTTGAGTCGTGTGGTGACACTCGCTGCATGTGGAAAATGGCCTCTCTGGTAAAGTATCTCTGGAGGGCTGCTGGCAGTCATAAAACCTTACCCAGGCTGATGATCACAGACCATCCGACCTTGAACTGGAGGGGAGTGCACATACTTAGCGGGTTGAGCTGAATCATTAACAAATCTACTAGAACAGGGGAAATTAAGGCCATCAGATTTCTGTTTTAAAGGTAGTTTTCTGTATTCTCCACTATATAGTGAAGTTGAAAATATGAAAAATGGACAAATTTTTGTTGCATTAAAACTGTTCAACTTCCAACAAGCAGTGAAATGGGCTCTCCCCAGACTATTCTGTTGGTTTTCTAATTGGTTTTAAAATAGCAGTGCCTAAATACTTTATCAGATATGCACGACCAGTCCTTTGAGGGCTAACTTAAGAGTTTAAATTGAATGGAGACATTTGCAAACATTTTTCTTTGTTCACATTCACGCAACAGAATGCCACTTGATTTTTTCCACCCTGAGCTCATTCACAAAAATAAATATCGGAGGGAAGTAGGTCTGACCTGCTTTGTATTTTAAAGCTAATTTGCTGTTGTTTGAATATTGAAATCTAGTCTTTGGCATTGAGCATTTGTCTACTGCATTGAACATCTTGCATTCTTTTCTTTTCCTCTACATTTTTGCCTTTTTGTGGAAGTCTTCAATTTGCTAAGATAATTTCTGGAGTCTTGACAGTTACTGCTGCAGTACAAGTTGTAGCAACCAAGTTAGGGGAATGGAAATATCTTTGCCTGTTTCCATAGTGCTGCATGAATTAGATGAGCACCAATTCACGAGGGCACACTTTCATGCCCAAAGACATCCAAGGACTCGAGTTTACAGACTGCGCCACACTTCCCTACATTACAGCAGTGACTACACTTCAAAAGAATTTAATTGGCTGTAAAGTGCTTTGGTAGGTCCTGAGGTTGTGAAAGGCGCTCTTTCTTTTTATGTATGTCAGAGGTCACCTATCGTCGGCACCAGTTTCGCAAGAGGCAGTGGCCGAGCTATTCCACTTGCTGCAGACTGATCTACAGAAAACATTAAGGGCTGTGCTGGCTGTTCCTGTAGCTGTGAAGTTCACAACAGCAGTAAGCTTTTATGCTAAGGATCCTTCCAGGCCACTGCAAAGGACATCTACCAGATAAGCCTGTTGACAGTTTATACCTGTATAGGGCAAGTGCCTGACACCATACTTGTTAGGGGAAACATCTTTATCACATTCCCAGTGGAAAGGAGACACCAAGTCAAAGGGACACAGAACTTTTACTGCCTGACCAGTTTCCTAAGACGCGAGGGTGTTATAGATGGACCCCATGTGGCCATCAGGGTTCCACGTGTGAATCTGAATGCATACATTAACAGGAAGCGTACCACTCCATAAATGTGTGGATTGTTTCAGATCACAGAAATGTTATCCTCTATTAACATGCCTATTATTCATGGAGCAGCTCAATGCTTTCATTATGCAGCAATCTGCTGTCCTTGCATTACTTGACAGGTCCTAGAGAATGAATGGGGTGGTTTTCATCAGAACAGAGGCAATTATGGGGTGATTTGATAGAGGTGTTTAAAATGAAGGCATGGGGCAGATATGAACAGACTATTCCCAGGGGTTTAGGGGTCTTGAACAAGGAGACATATATACAAGATTAAATGTAAGAGATTTAGGCCAGAGAGCAGAAGAAACTCTTTTGCACTACCAGAGTTAATGATTTAAAGCAGAGACTATGTTAACACTTAAGAATAGGATAGACAGGATTTTGAAGGAATGGGGAATAAAAGGATATGGGAATAGAGCAGGCACATGGGATTAGAACTATTGCTCACCAACACAGACTGATTGGGCCAAACGGCCTGTTTGCATGTTGTAATTTCTATGTTGTCCAGTTAGATCTATGTTAACTAGCAGAGAATTGTGAATAGATAGCGCAAGGAGCGAGTGACTTTAATACTACTTATTTGTGAATGCAAAAGGTTTCCAGGACAGTTTAAAAATAAATTTGTTTTTAAACTAATTTGCTTACCATTCTACAGTTATGGAGGAGCCCAATGTCGGCACTTCAGATGGTGTTATTATGGACACGCTCTGATCTTAAAAAAAAAAAAAATTGCAAATCTGAAATAAAAGGCAAAAATGATGGACGTGATCTTAAATTGGTGGTAGGCAATTCCAGGAACTATGTAATTATGAAATGTCCAAATCAGGATGATGTGTGCAGGGACACTGATCAAGAGAATTGCTCTTACCAGCTTCTTGAGTGTGGCTGCATCCATCTAGTCAAGTGGTGAGCATTTCACCACACTCCTGACTTGAGTTTTGTAGATGGTTGATGAGCTTTGAGGGGTCAGGAGGTGAACTATTCATCTTTACTCAGCCCCTGTTTTACTTTTATAGCCAAGATGTTGATATGGCTGGTCCAGTTTAGCATTGGTCAATGGTGACCCTAAGATGTTGATGAATGGAGATTTGCTGATGGTGCCATTCATGGCCAAGGGGAGGTGGCTGGGATTTCTTTTGCCTGAGTTAGTAATTACCCAGCACTTGTATGATTTGAATATTACCAGATGCCTATCAGCCTAAGCCTGGATGATGTTCAGATCCTGCTGTAGCTTAGCATAGGTTGCTTCATTATCAGGCTTGCAATATTCTTCAACACCTGAAGTCTGGCAGCAATAAGTGTAGCATGCTTTGGAAGAATCGGTGACTTTGGACCTATGGTTCCCAAAGCTCTCCGTTTTCCTTGCCTCCTGTCTGGGTCTGTTGCAGACTAATTAATCAGAGATTGATTGCTATGATTAGTTAACAACTCCATTATCATTGTATTGGGTGACTACCAGGATGGTAGAAGATGAACTAGATGGTCCTTGGTCTTTTTTATCTAGCAATTGCTATGTTTCTGTATACCAATGGGCTTCCTAGTGAATTCTGCAAATTGAATTTGAAGCTTTCTTAAGCAGGTTTAGCCAATTCTAGGTTGAGTGGCCACAAGAGCACATTTAGGCTCCCCATCTCCTTTGAATGTGGAGACCCCCTCCTACTTTAAATATAAAGATTGCCCCATCGCAATTAAATGTGACACTCCTCCCCTTTAAATGTGGAGGAATTCCCCCCCCCCCCCCCCAAAAAAAAAAAAAAAATTTGGCGCACACATTCCCCCGCTTTCAAATACTGGCACAAGCTCCGCTCCAGAGATTTGAGCACATAATCTAGATCGACACTGCAGTGCAGTAATGAGGGAGTGCTGCACTGCTGGTGCAATTTTCAGATGAAATATTAACCTAGGTCCTGTCTGCCCTCTCAGATGGACGTAAAAGATCCCATGGCGTTGAAGAGGAGCAGGCAAGCTCCCCTGGTGCCCCGGTCAGCATTTATCTCTCAACCAAAATAAATCATGATTTTATTGCTGTTTATAGGGCCTTGCTTTGCACAAACCTACATAACAACAGTGACTTCACTTCCAAAAGTATTTCATTGGCTGTGAAACATTTTGGGACATCCTGAAACCTGCTATATAAATGCGAACACTTTCTTTATTATCAGACCTGAAGCATGTTTTTGTTTGAAGTGTTAACTGAGAAAAGGGTCACACTGATGTTGACATCAGCCCAGACCATTTTGCCCTTCCAGCTGCAAGAACGCGACAGCAGCACAGATCCTACATTTAAATATACTTACTTAATTGTGAATATGCAAACAGGCAGAGGCAAACATCAAGAACTCTGGCCTACAATGGCTTCAACATTTTATTATTTGATGCAAGAACTCTGCATCATTCCACCAAATCAATCCATAGTTACTGCAGTATCACAGTAAGTACCTTTTTACTAAGCTGCTTCAATTTAATCTAAATGGAGACCGGGTATGGAAATGTTTGAATAGAGTGTATACAACGTCTATGAGATGGATTGATTATAAAAAAATTAGTGAAGCATAATGCAATTGTTTTTATATCTAGTCATTATAATGCAAATGACTTGATATAAAAGACACAGCCCTGTGATGATTGCCGGGTTAGATTGTCATTTTGAGCATGCACAAAGTTTTAAAATGCTAAAACAGCATAACTTCAGTGAGAGATGAACAGAACCCCCGAGGGGAACAGTGTCAATGGCTAGCAATGGCCATTCATGCCATTTCTCTTCTCCGGGGATTCTACCGAGCATCCACCAAAGTTACAGCGGGAGGTCGGGACAATGCCGGTGCAAATTAAGAGCCTGTACATCTGAGGCTTACAAATAGGATTAATCTTAGGTGACTATGACTTGTTAGACCCCAAATTTTCATATGCAAATGAGTGATTATAAAACTAAGTTTAAAATGCTGTAAACCTCAAATGCCAGAAACTCCTGGTATAGGTAAAGTGTCATGTTATTGTCCAGCTTATACTGTACTTCAGGTACAGCACTTGTAGTGACTATTGAATTTCTTGATCCTGATCATTTTACTTGTATTTCGTTTTAATTTTAATTGAACTAATAGCTCAAAATTCACCCATGGTGTAAACCAAGTGCACAATTCCTGCTCCTGCTTAGACCCTAACTGGCATTAACAATAAACCTTAAATGGTCACATTCAACTTTATTCTAGCCTGAAGGAGATCAAAGTGCTGTAAAAATTCCAAAATACAACTTTATCCATGGTCTGTTCAGTGTCAGTTTAGTTCCATTAGCTACCTGCCATCTCACACATTAAACCACAGCGCAATCCACTCAAACTTCATCTAGCAGCAACAATGCATAACGTGTGCAGCACAGAGGGACTGTTAGTGCAATGTAGAAGCCAAAATGATTCTGATTTAAGTGACAATATGAAGCCTGTCGGGAGGGTCGTGGCCAGTGTAAACTGCTCAGGGAGCTTCATGAGGTCAGCTGATCTTTACTTTTTACTCCTTCCAAACTGGGATCTCCTTAAATATTTGCCTTGGCCCTTCATCTCGCCACAAAGAACAAAACAAAAACAGCAGTGGATGGCTTATGTGATTATGATAAGCCAGGGGAAAAAATCCATTCCAAGTGTATTGGAAAATATTTCTGGAGATCTGTGTAACTGAACCCAATGTAAGATTCAATAAAATTACTGCAATTTAGATTCACGGTTTTGCACAAAAAGGAAAAAAAAGGGGAAGTTTCCCCCATGACCCACAGAGCCTAGAAGTGGGGCTGAAATGCAGTCTCTTTTTTTTAATATACTGTATAAGTACCGTTCCCCAAGCTAGAATAGTGAGCTGAATTTATTAAAATTATTACTTAGCTCTAGAGTCCCGCTGGGGCTCAGGAAAAACATGGACAAATTTGAAATTAGCCAGGGCTCCCATTCTTGACCACGATCAGAGAGTCCTACTAGAAAGCACTGAGACATAGGATGAGGGCAGAATTAGATTCGCATTTGATTCAATAGCCTGCCAAGATATCCAATCACCTCATGTGGGCTACTTGGGCAAAGAGGTACTTGTCTCACCTCAACAGGGGGAGGGGGAAAACAACATTCTCCCTCCCCCCACTGCTACCACCGTTTCTGAAATCTGCATTCCTGCTGTGCAATTTAATAAGAAAATCAGGAAGTGTGTATAACCCCTTCAAGGTCTACCAACAATACAAAACTTTCAGGAAGTCGATCCGGCAGCACATTTGGAAGCCATATGCCTAGAATTCCATTGTTAGGCACAAGGGTTAGAAATGCTGCATCGAGTTATGTACCCTTCCCTTTGAAGTGCTGAAGTCCGCATGTGTGTCTTCATAATTAAATATTAACCAGCAGACTAAGTGGGGCTGCTTCAGAAGGTCACCCTCTGCACCAACAATAGCACTACATATGCACACACAACCGAAACTTGTACATTAGGACAACAGCATATTTAAACTTTTAATTACTACTAGGTAAGCACCCTCTAATGTACATTTTCTAACATAAACCACAAACTATTAGTAGACACTTATATAAAAGTTAGACTTGTTCATGGAAAGGCTTATACTGTACTACACCACTATAAAAACATTATTCTTTGTGTGGATTGAATATTAGCTATTCATTTACAGCAGATTTCTAAACCTATATAACACTTGAGGTGAAAGTACATCGTGTGACATATATTCTTATCCAATAATAGTTGTATTTTAAACTTCCTCTATCAAGTCAACTATAAACAAGGGACTTTGGCAAGCACCAAGTTAACTGTTTAAATTGTATAGTCACCAAAGTAAAAACATGTCTGATGTTTTCTACAATTTCACAAAATACGCACCTGCCAGCCCATTTCCATACTGACTGCCAAGTGCCCAGATTTTGGTACAGTCACAAAGCATGCATCAAGAGCCTGCAATAATAAGTCCCCACAGAATAAAAAGTTACATCTTAATCTTCATAGACCAGCTTAAATCTCTGAACAAGTGCTGTAATAGTGGCGTCCTAGTGAATCATCGAACAATATCTAAGATATGCAAACATCAGGGGATGACAAAATTAACCAGATTTTCTAAGTCAATAATGGCTTAATTCTTCAACAATCAAGCAACAAGCTGCATTGTCAAAGTACAAGAGAACACCCTGTGCACACTAACCAGCACGAATCTTATTTTTCAGACCAATACCATTTCTGAATAATGTCTATTCTAATTTATCCTCAACTGTGGTGGAGCACAGCCAGCGAGTGCAAGAGACAAGGCTGAAGTGTTGTCTTCAGCCAAAAGTGCCGAGTGGATGATTCCACTCCCCCTCCTCCTCCTCAGGCCCCCAGTGTCCAGCCAATTTGGTAAATTCCACGAGACATTAATGAGTGACCGAGTGCATTGGACACAGCAAGGGCTATGGGCCCCGAAAATCCCACCTGTAGTGCTGAAGACCTGTGCAACAGAGTTAAGCCAAGCAGCTCCAGTACAGCCGTGACACTGGTATTTTATGGAGGAATGTCCAGGTATGTCCTATCCACAAAAAGCAGGATCTAGCTAACCGATCCAATTCCCTTAGCAGTCTCCTCCCAATCCCAGTAAAGTAGTGGAAGGAGTCTTTAATAGTGCCATCAAGCGAGACCTGCTCACCAATAACCAACTTATGGATGCACAGTTCGGACCCTGCCATAACCACTCCAGACCTTATTGTAGCCTTGATTCAGATGTGGATGCGAGAGCTGAATGACAGAGGAAAATTGAAAGCATGTCTAGGCCTAGTATGGCTTCCCAGCATCCTGCA
The DNA here is from genome assembly GCF_052327205.1 of Somniosus microcephalus. NCBI lineage: Eukaryota > Metazoa > Chordata > Chondrichthyes > Squaliformes > Somniosidae > Somniosus > Somniosus microcephalus. The sequence goes on from NC_140987.1 coordinate 222,857,750, forward strand.
GCTGATGGTTGGGGTGCATGGAGGGTTATTGCTGAGACCAAAGTCTAAGCGAGGACACTTTTTATTTCAACAGCCTGCATTACCTAATGAACTCTCCACGTCTGCAACACATCTGTAAATACAAAAGAGGTAATAATTTTAATAAGTATGCATACTTTTTGGGGCTGTAGTTACTTGTTGAAGGGTGTTTGTTAAATTTATTTTTGTATGATTTATTGGCTTATAGTAATGATGGGAAAATTGGGTCAATGATGAGTTGAAACTCCTCCTCTCTGCACACGTGAAAAGAATGAAAGAACTTGCATTTATATAGCGCCTTTTACAACGTCAGGATGCCCCAAAGCGCTTTACAGCCAATGAAGTACTTTTCGAAGTGCAGTCACTGTTGTAATTTAAAGAGCTGTTGTCAGCGTAGAACGCCTCACTGGCCCTCACCTCCTTCATTTTGGTGTGCGCAAAGTTGTCTGAGGCTGAGCATTTCGCCAGTGGCTTAAGAACAGTTGAGAACGTCTTCTGTTTGATCTGTCATCACATCTGCGGAGAGTCACCATTAATGGAACCCAGTGATCAAGCAGCTGATGCAGCTGGTGTTGTGTCTGAGAGTAATAAGACACAAGACTGCAGGGGGAACGGTACAACAGGTGTTTACTCAACATGGCTCACTCTGGAACTGAACTGTACAGATTACTACTTAGTGCTAAATACAGATGTGGTTACTGCAGTATACATGAGCTGTAAAAAGTAGTTCCCCCCCCCCCCCCCCTTAAAGGTACATACATTACAATTCCTTCCCTCTTAGATTAACAGTACCATAACACTCATTTAACAATTCAATATCAAACTAATTACAATTAACACTTTAACATACAACGTTAGCTGAAAATAGTCCATTTATATATTCAGTCTTTGGGGAGGCTTCCTGATCCTTTCTGGATAGCGCCTTTCCTGAGTGTCTCGCTCTTGGTGCGGAGGCGATTCTGGCACCCTGTCGTCGGTTGGGTCATCACCGGAACGCCCTTCTTTGGATTAAAAATGGAGACAAGAGGCTGGTGGTCAGTCAGCAAGGTGAATTTCTGCCCGTGCAGATAGTGATTGAACTTTTTCACTCCCCACACTAGACTGAGGGCCTCCCTGTCAATCTGGGCGTAGTTACGCTCGGCTGAGGTTAGTGATCGTGAAGCAAAGGCTATTGGCCTCTCTGAGCCGTCCGAGAATTTGTGCGACAGCACCGCTCCAATGCCGTAGGGTGACGCATCACATGCCAACCGATTTGGTAGTGCTGGGTTGAAATGGGCCAATACCTCTTTTTTGATGTGATTAGTGTTTTGCTCTTCTGGAAAGTTCGTTTACATTCGTCACTCCACTTCCATGGCACCCCAGTTTGCAGTAGGGTGTTCAGTGGGTGTAGTATTGTAGACAAATTTGGCAAGAACTTATGGTAGTTGTAAAGTCTGTGGGTTGTGCAGTTAATAAATACACAGACTTCAGAAGTAACAAACAAACAGGTCTTTACTATTCGAAGGTCCGGGCGAATCTGCCCCAGCAATCATGCCACAACACTTGTATACTGGTGTGGTCACTATCGGTATTACAGTATACAGAAGCCAAACAAATAGTGCCACCCGAAAGTAGTCCTCTTAAAGGTGAACGGTTACATTCAATAGTTCCTTTAAAGGTAGACGGGTACATACACTACAATCCTCCCTTTTTAGCTTATTACTTACTAAGTCCATAGTGAACATACATTCTAACATATATACAGGTTTATGTAAGACAGTTCATAGATTCAGTCTTTCCGGGGGTTTCCGGATTCTGTCAGGATAACGCCGCAGTGGTGTCGTCATTTCAGGCGGGCTAGGAGGTGCTTCTGGCAAGGTCGATTCGGCTTGAAAAGCCGTGTCAGGTTCAGCAGACTCCAGTATCACTAGATCGGAAGTAGGTGTTCTGGGTATCTCAGTTTCAACATCACCCGGATAAGGTGGTGAAGTCGGTGGCCTATTTGTGGCGGACCCTATGATTTGGTCAACATGGCGCCTTATTATATTGTCTCCAATGTCCACGGTGTACATAAATGGCCCCAGCCTTTTCCCAATAGTTCCAGGCTGCCATTTCTCAGTACGGTAGTCCTGGGCCAAAACTCGTTGACCGATCTGGAAAGATCTAGTGACCCTGTCGTTCATGCCCTGGAATTGCCGGTTCTCTACGTCTCTTCTGACGTTTGGTTTTAGTAAATCCAGCCGGCATCTTAGGCGTCTATTACAGAACATCATTGCGGGAGTTTGATTTGTGACCGCATGTGTCGCATTTCGGTATGCCAACAAAAAGCTATCCACCTTATGTTGCAGACTTATATTTTCATTACTCATGGCCTTTACGGCCTTCTTGAAGGTCTGGACAAACCTTTCAGCCAATCCATTTGAGGCGGGATGGTATGGGGCTGACGTGTAATGTTTAACCCCATTGCTCTTTAAGAATTTCTTGAATTCTTCGGACACAAATTGTGGTCCATTATCAGAACAGATCTGTTCCGGCAGGCCATTCCGAGCAAACATAGTCCTTAACACTGCGATGGTTTTTTCCGTCGTGGTGGCGGTCATCTTAATTACTTCCGGCCACTTGGAGTGGGCATCCACCGCTATTAGAAACATCGAGTCCATAAATGGACCAGCAAAGCCGATGTGTACTCTTTGCCAAGGCGATGAGGGCCACTCCCATGGATGCAGAGGAGCCTGGGGTGGCGCGTTCTGAACCCTCTGACATCCTAGGCAGTTCTTCGTGATCTCCTCTGTCTCTATCAATGCCTGGCCACCACACAAACGCTCTTGCTAGATTTTTCATCTTTACTCCCCCCAGATGTCCTTCGTGCAGCTCCTTTAGCACTTTCTTTTGGAGTTTGGGTGGAATCACCACTCTAGATCCACACATCAGGGTTCCTCGACACACTGACAGTTGTTCTTTCCTCTGTGCAAATGCTTGCAGTGTTGGTTCGCTCTGTGCTGGCCATCCCTCCACCGTTACATCATAGACTCGTGAAAGAGTCGGGTCATTCCTTGTCTCATTCTCAATCATTGAGTTTGTTATCGGTAGACACTCCACTATGGATGAGTGGAACAACTCTACTGGGTCCACTATACTCGCTTCTTCTACCATCGGCAATGGCAAGCGTGACAACCCATCAGCATTTCCATGCTGTTTAGACCTTTTGTACTCAATTTCGTATTGGTGTGCCCCAAGTAACACGGACCACCTTTGTGCTGTCATGGTGGAAACGGCCTTATTTGCGTTGAATATGGACACCAACGGCTGGTGGTCTGTCAGCAATGTGAACTTTTTACATTGTAGGTAATGGTTGAATTTCTTCAAGCCCCACACAAGACTGAGGGCCTCCCTATCTATTTGGGCGTAATTTCGCTCCGCGGGTGTCAATGATCGGGACGCGAAAGCCACTGGCCTTTCCGAGCCATTTGGTAGCCTATGCGAGAGTACTGCCCCAATTCCGTACGGGGAAGCATCGCAAGCTAGACGAAGGGGTAATGCTGGGTTGAAATGAGCCAACACTTCTTCAGAGGTAATCAACTCCTTGCTTCTGCGAAAAGCCTTTTTGCATTCCTCACTCCACTTCCATGGTGTTTCTTTCCGCAACAGGTCATTCAGTGGATGCAGTACCGTGGATAAATTTGGCAGAAACTTGTGATAGTAATTAATCAACCCCAAGAATGATCTTAACTGTGATACGTTTCCTGGGGCGGGGGCCTTCACGACCGCTTCTATCTTTTCAGGTGACTTATGCAGTCCCTCTCGGTCAATGACATGACCGCAGTATGAGATCCGTTTTTGGAAGAACTCACACTTCTTGCGATTAACCCGAAGGCCATACTCCTTCAACCTGGTGAGTACCAGTTTCAAATTCGTGAGGTGTTCTTCCTCATCTTTTCCCGTGATTAAAATGTCATCTAAGTAGCACTGCGTGCTTGGAATTCCTTGTAACACCTGTTCCATGGCCCTCTGCCAAATTGCTGGCGCCGAAGCTACCCCAAAGACCAGTCTATTGTAGCGATACAAGCCTCTGTGAGTGTTGATGGTGAGGTACTGGCGTGACTCTTCCTCGACCTCCATCTGTAGATATGCTTGAGCCAGATCTATTTTCGTGAAATGTTTCCCTCCAGCCAACGAAGCAAAGATATCTTCAATCCGCAGAAGCGGGTATTGTACCGTGTGAAGCACCGGATTCACAGTAATCTTGAAATCTCCGCAGATACGGACCTTCCCAGGTCCCCCAGGCTTATTACTCGGTGAGGACTTCATGACGGGAACAATGGGCGTGGCCCACTCCAGTCCACTTTTGACAGAACCCCTGATCGTTCAAGTTCTTCCAGTTCTGCCTCCACAGCTGGTCGTATTGCGTAAGGAACTGATCTGGCCTTAAAAAACTTTGGGCTTGCATTTTCTGCAATCTTAACCTTTGCTTTAATACCTCGCAGCGTTCCCAGTCCTTGCTGGAATACCTCCTTAGCTTCGTCCAATATTCTGGACAACCGTTCAGGTTTGACATCCTCTTTTTCGGAATCCACCGTCATGGTGTTTAGGGACTGCCAGTCCAATTTTATTTTTCGGATCCACTCCCGTCCCAGAAGTGTTGGTCCTCCCTCAGGCAATACATACAGGTCCAACCGGTGATGATGATCTTTATCCTTGTATCTCACCTTGACTTCTATCGTTCCGATGGGGAATACTTTGTGCCCCGTGTATGTCTGTAGTACTAGTTCCGTATCCCGTAGTGGAATATGCTTGAAAAATTTCTTATAGTCATGCTTAATCATGACCGTCAACACCGATCCGGTGTCCACTTCCATTTTTACTTGGACCTTTGCAATCTGTAGCGTTATCCAGATAATTTGTCGGTCAGCTTCATTGCTCACGTTGTGAATTCTCAGACTGTCCAGTCCTTTGCATTTGGAGTGTGAGACCGACTTCTGTTCCCTCAGACTCTTCTTAGTCACCTCTTGTACCTTTTCCGTACCATTTTTGTGGTGACTTATTGTTGTATGTTGCTCCTGACCGGCATACCTTAGCTATGTGCCCGATCTTGCCACATTTCCTGCATTCTTGGTTTTTACCCCAGCATTGATTCTGGTCGTGTGTTGTCTTCCCACAACGGTAGCATTTTGTTGTGCTCGAAGTAATTTGGTCCACCCCTAGTGCCGCCGCCTTTAGCTGCATTTCCGCCATTCCTTTCGCTGCGGCTTCATGCGATGCAGCTATGAGGACAGCCCTGTCCAGTGTGAGGTCATTTTCTTCCAGTAGTCGCTTCTGCGTTCCTTCTTTGGACAATCCGCATACGAACTTGTCACGCAGTGCCTCCGTCAGATTCCCTCCAAACTGGCAGTATTTCGCTAGCCTACGCAGTTCGACCAAGTATTCCGCATTGCTTTCGTCTTTCCTCTGCGTTCTTGCGTAGAATTTGAATCATTCAGCCAGCATCAACGGTGTAGGGTTCTAGTGATCCTTCAGCGCTGCTACAATATCATCGAAAGTCTGATCTGCCGGTTTAGCTGGTGAGAGAAGATGCTTCAACACCCCGAATGTTTTCGCACCCATCATGTTAAGTAAGGTTAAAGCTTTTTCCTCCTTAGCTATTTTGTTAGCCTTACAATGTATCTCAATACGTTCTACGTACGTGGCCCAGTCTTCTATCTCCGAATTGAACTCGTTGATGTCCGCCCGCTTAGGCATCTTTCTTTCCTTGGGTACAACACAAGTATTTCTTCAAGTATTCTTATTTATTTGTTTATTTCTAAGATGGCGGTTTTCCTGCGAAAATGGCGGTTTTCCGCTCTTTCCTTCTCGCCCCGCCCACTTCAATCGTCTTCCCCGCCTAATGGCGGCTTCCCGCGTTTCTTCCCTGGTGGAAGGGGTACGCTTTCCCCACAGCGGACAGGTTCAGCCGCTGGGCTGGCTTCCGCACAGCTCCCCTTACTCGGCTCTGTCTTTTCCTCCCGCCCGCACGGCTCTACCGGCGCTGGGTACACCCCGTTAACGGAGGACAGTTCAGCCGCTGGACTGGCTCTCGCGCAGTCTCTCACCCCGTTTTTGGCTGTGTCTCTCTCCCACTCCCGCACGTTCGGTTTTGCCAGCTCTGAGTACCCCGTTGGTGGAGAACAGCTCAGCCGCTGGACTGGCTCCTCGCAGTCTCTCTCTCCGCACCCGGCTCTCACCCGCACGGTTCCCGTTCGCCTCCCCAGCCCTCTCGCAGACCGGTGTTTCCCTCCCCGGCTGCGGCTGGGTTTCTCTTCCCGCGCCTACTCGCAGGCTCAGCGCTTCGTGGCTGTGGTCGCTGCCCGGAGTTTTCCCGCCGATCGCGGTCCGGCTGTCACCCGACGCCGTTGGACCCGACTTTTGGCCGGCACAGCTCCCCCTCGACCGAGGTCGAGTGCTCTGCCCTTACACCTTCCCCTACTCACCGTTTCGTCGGCCGCCTTGTTTCTTGCTGGTCGGCTCACTCCGCACCGTGGCAGAAGGGTAGTCAGTGCCTGTTGCTGATACAGCTTTTGTTGTTAGTCTTCCTGCTTTCTGTTGTTGCAGCCTCGTGTTTTCTTTTGGTAGCACGACGAGGGCGGTTGTCTCTCTTCGACGCTCTTCGTTGCTTTTGGTAGTCTTGCCGCAGGGTACGATCGGACTCGTCGCCACTGTAAAGTCTGTGGGTTGTGCAGTTAATAAATACACAGACTTCAGAAGTAACAAACAAACAGGTCTTTACTATTCGAAGGTCCGGGCGAATCTGCCCCAGCAATCATGCCACAACACTTATATACTGGTGTGGTCACTATCGGTATTACAGTATACAGAAGCCAAACAAATAGTGCCACCCGAAAGTAGTCCTCTTAAAGGTGAACGGTTACATTCAATAGTCCCCTTAAAGGTAGACGGGTACATACACTACAGTAGTAGTTTACCAGCCCGAGGAACGACCTCAGTTGTGACACGTTTTCTGGTGCTGGAGCCTTGACTACTGCCTCAATCTTTTCTGGGGACTTGTGTAACCCCTCTATCGATAACGTGGCCACAATACGAGATCTGTTTTTTTTTTAAAAACTCGCATTTGGGGCGGTTAGCTTGGAGCCCATATTCCTTCAATCTCATAGTGGTGCGCCCCTAGAAAGAGTGACCATCTTTGTAGTAGTTGCGCAGTCCGTTTCGCTGGACCACCGCGACTGGAAAGCCAAGCCTGGCTCTCAACAGCCTCCCCCGCAATTCTCGAGTCTCTGCTGGATGACTGGGCGGTTGCCCGTGGTCGACGCCCGTGTCTCTGGCCTTGACCTCCAATCTACTGGTCTCCAGGAACGAATCCCTGGGAGGCGATGCAGAGTTGCAGGTAGGATCGAATTTGTCTCGTCGCCAATGTTGTGTCTGAGAGTAATAAGACACACTGCAGGAGAACGGTACAACAGGTGTTTACTCAACGTGGCTCACTCTGGAACTGAACTGTACAGGTTACTACTCAGTGCTATATACAGGTGTGGTCACTGCCGGTACTACAGTATACATGAGCTGTCAAAAGTAGTTCTCCCCCCCCCCCCCCCCCCCCCTTAAAGGTGTATATACATTACAGCTGGGGCGTGTCCTCTCCAGCAGCAGCAGCATGATTGGCTAAAACATTGAGACACATCACAAAAGTGAGTATGTAATTTGGATGTCTCAAGAGTTGGGTATTTACATAAAAATGCTGCCCAAATTTAAATTTTGTTCAACAGGCATCATTTCTGTGGGTTTTTTTGTATGGCTGCAAGTTTTGAATATGCTGCAGAAAGCAGAACTTGACAGATTCTACACACGGTATCTCTGCCATTCTGAACATAAATGGCAGCACAAAGATTGGGCAAACACCTCCATCATTGAGGAAGGATGCTGATAAAAGCACAGCTGGCTTGTCCAAACTTTGCAGTGAATGTTGGCTCCCAAAATGCACCTCTCTTGGCGAGTTCAAAGGAGGGGAAAATTTGAGACGCAGCCTGTTCTAGTTAAATATGATCAACTTTGTAGTGCCAGCAGAGCGCTGTAGTGGACTGGTTAGGCTGACGTGCTGCTGTGCACAAAGGAGATCCGAACTTCGAAAGCCAGTGGCTGGAAACTGCAGCAGCACTGAGTAGAGAAAGCTCAACCTACCGGTGAAAACTACTGCTGCTTATATGTGGGCGGCTTTCCGTGCACACGTTGGCCTCGTTAGCCACGTGCACACGTTGGCCTCGTTAGCCACCTGTATTGATATACAATTGGAGAAGGGAACTACAAATATGACCTGAGATCACTTCTGGCTATGTGGCTTGGTGACAAATTTTTCTTTATAACGCTCTGTGAAGCCCCTTGGGATGTTTTACTACGTTAAAGGCGCTATATAAATACATCGTGTTGTTGTAGAATCTGGGTGACTGTTCTTCCAATTGATGAACGTCTCTAGTATCTCTCAATCTTTCTAATTTTGCAGAGAAAAAATGACTACACACTTTTGAAAGCCGAGTCGGAGCGTGAACAGTGATTTATCATGAACTTAAACTCGGATCACCAATCCATTCCTGCATTTAAGAATGGATTGAACATTGTGATCTGCTGTTTGTCAATCAGCAGTGGGATGTGTATGATGCATGTTGGATAATGAATCCCAAGTTATATAATAGATAATTGAAACAGACACTGCCAAAATATTCTTGTACCATGCTTTGAGCTTTTGACAACTATAAAGATTAGTTCTGCACAAATCCACAGTGTATTTCAGCCTTCCAGTAACATGATTTTACTGTAAAACAAGTAGAGCATTTATCCTTGCAGTGTGCTAAACTTCCTTCAATAAATCTGGCACTAGTTTTGAGAATCTCTGAACACATTGCCTTATAACCAATTACTGTGGCAGTAATACTATCAGTATGTTCAGATGTCATATTGTGTAATATGAAATCTGTAACTGGAAGCTTTATATCGAACTAACACTTTTAACACAATGAAAAATAGCAATAAAACAAAGTGCAGTTTGCTCAGTTAAATTCCTTTTGATGTTTTGAAGTTACAGTACATTCTGAATCTGTCACAAGTCTCCGATTTACTGGTTGGATAAGTCTGTCTTTCCAATCCACAGAACAGCAAACTTTTGTCAATGTGGATGGGTTCACTGCTATAACACCTTGTGGACTCATTCACAGTAGTTGGGAGAAACACGGCTGAATGCAATTGCTGAGTAGGCAGGGCCTGACCACTAAAGCTGGATTGCTGACTGAGGCAGTGACCCTGATCCCAGCCATTCTTTTATAGGTCCAATGCAGTGTAGATAACCGGATCCTTACTGCATTATAATCACTGATTAACCTATTTGACTGATTACAGCCCTGCTTTCTGCATACTGACATCTCCTGGCAGAACTGAAATTTAACAGGCTGCAAGCGCCAGAATATTACTTCTGTAAAACAAACTGATGCTGCATAATTTAGTTTTTTTTGGTATAAGACAGTTATTGAAATTCGAATTAATTCACAGGGTGCAAACATGTAAACTCTATTGTTTACTTGGTAACTTTTCCCTCTCTAGTTCCTCTTCGTTTGCCACCAGCTTTTCTTGTTGGACAGGAGTGGGGTGATCACTAAGTACTCCTGCTTGGTTGATGTGATTGTCCATTTGTGTCTCCCTCAGGTCCTGTCAGTGCTTCAAGGCCTGAGGTCTGCTTCTATCCAGTGCTTTAGCTGGCTGTCCACGTGATAATGTTGCAACTTAGGGTAGGGAAGGGAATAAAGTTTGACTTTCGGTGCTATGATTTGAAGCATTGACTCTTCGTCACCTCATTCCCTGAACGGAAGCTTTAGGAGCCCAAAGCTGAACTTTCAAATTTGCCAATTTTAAATGAATAAATTGCTGAGCCCTGATTTGTATTCCACAGCAAACATTCATTTTGTATAGGGCTAATTCTTCTTGAAGTCATTGAAAGCCTGCATCAGCAGACAATTTCATTTACCCTTTTCTTTTGCAAAAACATATAATTTTGAATATGTAATGCACAAACTTAGTTGATTCCCTAAAGGTCCAATTCTGGCAAATTACTGCTTTTGGCTCGGGCATCATACTAATTACTGCAGTTAATTTTGTAGAGAAAATAAATGTGGCCAGAAGCACATTTCCTAGTGGAATACTGATGTAGAAGTAATTCAATTTGCAAATATTTTTGAAAAGATAGAATATAGAAAAGTTCCCTTCAACTTCACCTAGGAGTGTAATAATTCAGGTACTGTGATGTATTGTGTTGCAGTTTATTATTTTCTAGAGAAATGGAAAGCAGAATCTAACTCTTGTAATTGAAATTGAAGAGCACATCTGCAGACTGTTCAAATATGTGTTGAAATAATGGGTAACTTTAACCTATCCAGAGCTAAATTGTTAGAACACATCTGAGGGCGGTTTAAATAGGGAGGCATTACTAGAATGCATTTGTCTTTTCAACAACGGCAGCTTGCATTCATATAGCACCTTGTAACGTAGTAAAACATCCCAAGGTGCTTCACAGGAATGTAATCAGCCAAAAATTGCAACTGAGCCAAAGAAGGCGTTATTAGGACAGGTTTAGCGAGGGAATTCCAGAGCTCGGGGCCGAGGCAGCTGAAGGTACAGTTGTCAATGGTGTGGCGAAGGGAGTGAGGGGTGCACAAAAGGCCAGAGTTGGAGGAACACAGAGCTGTCTGAGAGTTGCAGGGCTGGAGGAGGTTACAGAGATGGGGAGGGGCGAAGCCATGAAGGGATTTGAACACTAGGATGAGAATTTTTAAATCCGAGTTGGTGGACCGGAAGCTAATGTAGTTCAGCGAGCATAGGGGTAATGGGTGAATGGGACGTGGTGAGATTTAAGATATTTTTCTGAGTCAGTATATCATAAGCTCTATAGGAAAGTTGCAATATTTTCAGCTCTTTTCTGGGTAATGAACTGGAGCAGGTCAGCAACATAAAGATAAGAGAAAAATAGGGATCAATGATAACACTGTTAAAATAGAAGGGAAAAAGCTCAAAAAATAAGTTTATTGAAGAGCCATCTACAGAGAGATGAAAGCCAACAGGTGCAAATCAAGGTGCCTGATTTTCCTAATCATATTTCCTCCCTTTTCCGAGCGAGCCCCTGTCTAGTGAAGCTCTGACTAGGAACTGAACAGATTGAAAAATCAGAAGTTGTAGCCTTCCCACTTTTGGGGTGTTCCTCTTTTGCCATTGCTTAGCGATGACTTGGGTCATAGGTGTGTATAGATTATTATATCTATGTAAAAGGAAGAGAAAATACATACTGAATGGGAATTCGTTCTATGTATAATCAAGTTTTGGAAGGCAAATGTGGCCTGAATCTTGATGAAACTTAAATGAAATGCTTGGCAAAAGTTTCATGAAATCTGCAAGTTTCACAGTTAATTGTAATTTTAATTCTTTTAGATGGATGGAAGCCTGTTTGCATGAAGAATTGCCCCCGACCACAGAGCTTGAAGAAGGACTGAGAAATGGAGTCTATCTTCTCAAACTTGCAAAGTTCTTTGCTCCTAAATTGGTGTCTGACAGAAAGATCTATGACATTGAACAAACAAGATTTAAGGTACCTAAATAGTTTGTCATTACAGTATATTGGAATGGTAGACCTCTATCATAACAGCCTACCAATTGTTCTACTGTGGCGTATAACAGTCTTTTATCTGTGCCTTCACCTTCCTCTTCTGAAGTTGGCAACTTATTCTGGGGTATCATTTATAGGTGCCAGCAGCTCTCCAATACCTCACTGAAGTTTCCATTTTTTTTTCTTTTTCCCTTCCAATTTTATTCTCTCATCGCCTGAAGGTGGTGACTTATACCAGGGCATGGATCCATGAGCCCTGGCAGCCCTTCAATACTGCAATAAGTGTCCATTCGTTGAGTCTAGATGGTGAGTTTCGGCAGACAGTTAGGCCATGGGGCATATTACAGTCCTCACACAAGTGCAAGTTTTAGCACTAGTCATTAGTAGTGGCAACCTCGTCTGAATTATTGTTTTGCTTTTCCTTTTCCCTACGCCACCCGCCACCCCCCCCCCCCCCCCCCCCCAAAAAAAAAAAACTAGCGACATTGAAACCAATTGTAGTGGCCCATCACTGCCAAAGTTAGGTTAACTATTTCTAGACAGATTAGAAATCAAATTTGACAATTCCTTGCTCAATACTACACGATGTAGTACATTTACCCTGCCATTCAGGTTTCCATTGTAATTCAAAGTGCGTCTTCATGCAAGCATCTTTAATTTTGTTTTCCTTCAAGTTCCAAAGTGTAATAGAAACATAGAAGATAGGAGCAGGAGTAGGCCATTCGGCCCCTCGAGCCCGCTCCGCCATTTAATGAGATCATGGCTGATCATCCAAATTAAGTACCCTGTCCCTGCTTTCTCCCCATATCCCTTGATCTCTTTAGCCTCAAGAAATATATCCAACTCCTTCTTGAATATATTTAATGAATTGGCCTCAACTGCCTTGTGTGGTAGAGAATTCCACAGGTTCACCACTCTCTGGGTGAAGAAATTCCTCTTCATCTCTGTCCTAAATGGCTTACCCCTTATCCTTAGACTGTGACCCCTGGTTCTGGACTCCCCTGCCATCAGGAACATCCTTCCTGCATCTAGTCTGTCTAGTCCTGTTAGAATTTTATAAGTTTCAATGAGATCCCCTCTCATTCTTCTAAACTCTAGCGAATATAAGCCTAATCGACCCAATCTCTCCTCATACGTCATTCCTGCCATCCCAGGTATCAGCCTGGTGAATCTTCGCTGCACTCTCTCCATGGCAAGAACATCCTTCCTCAGATAAGGCGACCAAAACTGCACACAATACTCAAGGTGCAGTCTCACCAAGGCCCTGTACAACTGCAGCAAGACTTCCTTGTTCCTGTGCTCAAATCCTTTCACTATGAAGGCCAACATACCATTTGCCGCCTTAACCACCTGCTGCACCTGCATGCTTACCTTCAGTGACTGGTGCACCAGGACACCCAGGTCTCGTTGCACTTCCCCTTCTCCCAATCTATTGCTGTTCAGATAATAATCTGTCTCTGTTTTTGCCACCAAAGTGGATAACCTTGCATTTATCCACATTGGGCAGATGCATGGCAAATGCATGTGTATGTTGTGTATTTTGAATGTGTATTAGAATTGTCCCACATGGGATACCGTAGTGGTGATTTGCAATGCACTATGGGAAATGTAGTGCATTGCGTGAAGAAGCACATTGTAAATAAAATGGCCGTTAACTAAACTCTCCACCCCGGAGTCGTCCTCCTTTATAATTGTTATATAGGTAAGGGTATAAAACCCCTTGAGACACAACAAAACTGGCGACGAGGACAACGGACTTGCGCATCACTTTGCACTGGAATCGGCGATGTGTAAAGTAAGAAGTTCCTGTCTTTTCTTAATGGCGCGCCCGCAGTTTAGGGCTGATGCAATCGCCTCGTAAAGGTGGCGGTTCGTGTGTTACACAAATAAGGGGGAGAGTAACGATACAGTGAAACGAAGTGGAGGAAAAGGACTGTATTTAAAAAAAAAAAAAAAAAAAAAAAATTTAAAAATAAATTTAAAAAATGGCTATGCTAACCGGAGCATTTGGACCATTTGATGAAATGGCAGAGCAATGGAGTGCTTATACAGAGCGTTTCGGATTTTTCGTGACTGCAAATGGCATTAAAGATGACGTGAAAGTGACGACGTTCCTCAGTGTGATCGGAGCAAAAATATTTGGCTTGTTACGGAGTTTGATGCACCCGGATAAGCCCGGCGCTAAGACATATGATCAGATTGTGGAAGTTTTGGAAACACATTTTGCACCCAAGCCGCTGCTGATTGCCGAGAGGTTCAGGTTTCACAAACGAAACCAAGGGGAGGGTGAGTCCATAGCCGAATATGTTGCAGTGCTAAAGAAGCTAACTGAGCATTGTGAGTTTGGTGAAACTCTAAATGACACTGTCCGTGATAGGTTTGTGTGTGGATTAAGATGTGAAGCAACACAGAAGCGCTTGCTCACGACTGACAAACTGACGCTTAAATCAGCAGTGGAGCTCGCTGTGTCTATGGAGTTAGCAGCTAAAGATGCACAGCTGTTGGGGGCTGCAACAAGAGTGCACAAGATAGCAGCTACACCGGATAAACATGCAAGGGGCGCCAGAGAGTGTTACAGATGTGGAAGGTTAGGTCATCAGCCATCTGACTGCTGGTGTAAAGACCTGACCTGTCGGAAATGTGAAAAGAAAGGACACATTGAACGTGTGTGTAAAGGACAAAGCAAACAATCCTACACAGGGACACAAACAAACAAGGAAACACATCCAACTGGCGTTCTTAAAAAGAAAAACCTACACCTGGTGAAACAAGAACAGGAAGACAGTGACACAGACTCTGATGGGGAGCTGAATCTCCATGTGTTAACGGTGAATGGAGGCTCATCAGGCTATGGAGTCACTCCACTACTAGAGGGAATACCGGTCAAAATGGAGCTGGATATGGGGGCCGCTGTCTCCTTGATTTCAGAGAAGATATTCAAAGAAAAACTGAACCACCTATCACTGATGCCGGCCAAGCTCATCTTAAAGACCTACACTGGGGAAACAGTCCCAATGCTGGGTAAGACAGAGGTCAAGGTGGAGCTTAATGGACAAACCGTGATGCTGCCAGTTTACGTGGTCAAGGGTGACTATCCATCCCAGATGGGCAGGCCATGGTTGGAGAAAATTTATCTGGATTGGGAAAAAGTGAATGCGGTGTCAGTCGAAGAGGCGGGGCTAGCGGCAATGTTGACAAAGCATGCGGCTGTCTTTGACGGAGAATTGGGGAGTATGAAGGGGATTACGGTCAAACTCAAGGTGAAGCCTGACAGCCAGCCACGATTCCTGAAGGCCAGGAACGTTCCCTACGCCCTCAGACTAAAGGTGGAGGCTGACCTGGAGCGTCTGTTCAAGATGGGGGTCCTGGTGCCGGTTTCGCACAGTGAGTGGGCCATGCCCGTGGTACCAGTGATGAAGAGTGATGGCGTGGTTCGCTTATGTGGAAATTTCAAAGTAACGGTGAATCCTGTGCTCTCAGCTGAACAGTACCCCCTCCCCATCATTGAAGATCTTTTCGCGGGTCTAGCAGGCGGTCAGAAGTTTAGCAAGATTGATCTATGCCAAGCCTACTTGCAGATGCATGTAGAAGAGGACTCCGAAGTACCTCACCATCACCACCCACAAGGGCCTCTACAGGTACAGCCGCCTATCCTTTGGTATAACGTCAGCACCAGCATTGTTTCAGCGGGCTATGGACCAGATCTTAAGCGGCATTCCAGGGGTACAATGTTATCTCGACGATATCCTTGTCGCAGGAAAGGATGACAACGAGCATCTGCAGAACCTGACTAAGACACTGGGAAGACTTGAAGAATATGGCTTACGCGTTCGCAAGGACAAATGCGAATTTTTCAAGCCATCAGTGGAGTACCTAGGCCATGTCATCGACGCGGATGGCCTACACACAGCACCGTCGAAAGTGAAAGCCATTGCCGACGCTCCTGCACCTATAAATGTCGGCCAGCTGCGGTCATTCTTAGGTCTCCTGAACTATTACGGAAAGTTTATTCCACAGCTGGCATCACTGTTGAAGCCATTACATGAGTTGCTGTGTCAGGGCAAGGCCTGGGCGTGGACGAAGGAGTGCGAAGCTACATTCAAGAAAGCCAAAGCAGCTTTGACTGACCCCAGAGTGTTGACGCACTTGGACCCATCGTTGCAGATTCAGCTGGCCTGTGACACGTCGCCTTATGGCGTCGGCGCGGTCGTGTCCCACATCTTTCCCTCCGGCGAAGAGAAGCCGATTGCATTTGCGTCAAGGTCCCTGAGCAAGGCGGAGGTGAAATACCCGCAGATCGAAAAAGAGGCTTTAGGCATCATCTTTGGAATCAAAAAGTTCCATCACTACTTGTTCGGAAGGAAATTCACCTTGCTGACGGATCGTCGTCCTCTGACATCGATCTTTGGTCCACACACAGGAATACCCTCCCTGGCAGCGTGCAGGATGCAGCGCTGAGCACTGATGTTAAGAGCTCACAATTACAACATCAAATACCGGAGGTCAGCAGCACATGGCAATGCGGACGGATTGTCAAGACTTCCGCTGCCTGTGCCCTCTGAAGGCTGTGAGCAGAAGATTTTCTACTTTGACATGGTGAGCAATGCCCCTGTCATGGCCCAGCAGGTCAAGAAAGAGACCAGAGTGGACCCTACGCTATCCAAGGTGCTGGATCGGGTGATGCAAGGAGATGGATCACGGGTGTCAGACGCACCACCTGAGCTCCTACCTTACCTATCAGAGGGAAGGAGTTGTCTGTCACGTCAGGATGCCTCCTTTGGGGCATGCGAGTGATCATACCACCAAAGCTGCGGAAACATGTCCTCAACGAACTGCACTCAGGACATTGTGCCAGCTCCTTCATCCGGACAATACCACAAAGCTACTTCTGGTGGCCAGGTCTGGATCATGAAATTGAAGTTGAAGCGAAATCATGCCCATCATGCGAGACAACCAGGGATACGCCAAGAGCAGTGCCACTGCATCCATGGGAATGGCCGGCGACACGTGGCAACGGATCCATCTGGACTTCGAGACCAGTGGAAGGAGCGCTGTTCGTGGTCGCGGTGGACTCCCATTCCAAATGGCCGGAGGTTGCAGTAATGTCCACTACCACTATGGAGAAAACCATCGAGACTCAGATTTTCGGGCGATTTGGTCTGCTGGAGCAGATGGTAACCGACAATGGAACACAGTTCACATCCCAGGAGATGGAGGAGTTCCTCAAGAGCAATGGAATCCAGCACACGTTCTCCGCGCCTTATCATCATCCATCCACGAATGGATTGGCGGAGAGATTTGTCAACGCTGAAACGCGCGTTGAAAGCGGCAAGAAGTGATGCTCTAAAGCAGCGCCTGAATGCTTTCTTGCTGAAATACCGAAACACGCCTCATGCTACGACTGGAGCATCTCCTGCTTACCTACTCATGGGAAGGCAGCTATGGACGCGCCTTGACCTGCTGAGGCCAACGTCCACAGAAGCAGTGGTGCACGCCAATCAGCAGGATCAAGTCAGCAGACGAGCTCAGAGGTCCAAAGAATGACACTTTGTGGTGGGGGGCAAAGTCCTCGCGCGTAACTACACCACCCCGGAGTGGTGGGTCCCGGCTACGGTCATTCAAAAGATGGGCCCTGTTTCATACCGAGTCCGCACCGGAGACGACCGAACATGGAGACGGCATGTAGACCAGTTACTGCCAAGACAGTCACCACAGGTAACCCAAGAAACAGAGGATCAAGGACCTGCTGGGGGCTCCAGCAGAGTCCGACCCTGAGACGGTGGCACCATCCACTCTTGTGCCATCGAGGGAGGAAGCCACGCCTGCAGGGTCACGGGAGAGCTAGCCAGAGCCTGCTCCTGAGACTAGGCGTTACCTCCAAAGAGAAAGGCAGCCTCCAGAGCGCCTTAGTTACAGTTAGTGCTAACCGGTGTGCATGGGGCAGAATAATCCTCAGGGTTAGCGGAATGTAGAGGCAGTCTACCTTCTCTTCCAAAGTTATAGTCATTTTCAGTTATTCTGTTTTGTGGACATTATTTTAAGGGGGAGGAAATATGTTGTGTATTTTGAATGTGTATTAGAATTGTCCCACATGGGATACCGTAGTGGTGATTTGCAATGCACTATGGGAAATGTGCATTGAGTGAAGAAGCACATTGTAAATAAAATGGCCGTTAACTAAACGCTCCACCCCGGAGTCCTCCTTAATTGTTATATAGGTAAGGGTATAAAACCCCTTGAGACACAACACAGTATAATCACCCAACCTGTCCAAATCATACTGGAGTTTCTCTGCATCCTCCTCACAGCACACACGCCCACCCAGCTTTGTGTCGTCTGTAAACTTGGAGATATTACATCTAGTTCCCTCGTCTAGATCACTTATATATTTGTGAATAGCTGGGGTCCGAGCACCGATCCCTGCCGTACCCCACTAGTCACTGCCTGCCACTTGGAAAAAGACCCGTTTATTCCAACTCTTTGCTTCCTGTCTGCCAACCAGTTTTCTATCCAAGACAGTACCTTACCCCCAATCCCATGTGCTTTAACTTTACTCGCTAATCTCTTATGCGGGACATAATCAAAAGCGTTCTGAAAGTCCAAATACACCACATCCACTGGTTCTCCCTTATCTATTCTACCAGTTACATCCTCAAAAAATTCCAGTAGATTAGTCAAGCACGATTTACCTTTTGTAAATCCATGTTGACTTTGTCCGATCTTGTCACTGTTTTCCAAGTGCACTGCTATTACATTTTTTATAATGGACTCTAGCATTTTCCCCACTACCGATGTCAGGCTTACCGGTCTATAATTCCCTTTTCTCTCTACCACCCTTCTTAAATAGTGGGGTTACATTAGCTATACTCCAATCCATGAACTGTTCCAGAGTCTAGCATTTTGGAAGATGACCAGCAATGCATCTACTATTTCTAGGGCCACTTCCTTAAGTACCCTAGGATGTAGATTATCAGGCCCTGGGGATTTATCGGCCTTCAATCCTGTCAATTTCCCTACAAATACTGATTTCATTCAATTCCTCCCTCATTAGACCCTATGTTCCGCGACATCTCTGGGAGATTATTTGTGTCCTCCTTTGTGAAGACAGAACCAAAGTATGTATTTAATTGGTCAGCCAATTCTTTGTTCCCCATGATAAATTCCCCCGATTCTGACTGCAAGGGACCTACGCTTGACTTCACCAGTCTTTTTCTCATCACATATCTATAGAAGCTTTTACAGTCAGTTTTTATGTTCCCTGCAAGCTTACTCTAATAATCTATTTCCCCCCCCCTTAATTAATCCTTTTGTCCTCCTTTGCTGAATCCTAAACTGCTCCCAATCTTCATGTTTGCTGCTTTTTCTAGCCAAATTATATGTCCTCTCCTTGGATCTTATGCTAGCCCTAATTTCCCTTGTTAGCCCCGGTTGAGTCACCTTTTTTGTTTTATTTTTATGCCAAACCGGGATGAACAAATTCTGTAGTTCATCCATGCGATCTTTAAGTGATTGCCATTACCTATTCATCGTCAACCCTTTAAGTAACGTTCCCCAATCCATCCTAGCCAAATCGTGCCTCATAACATTGTGGTTTCCTTTATTTAAATTCAATACCCTAGTTTCTGAGTCCACTACTTCACACGCCATCTTAATGAAGAATTCTATCATATTATGATCGCTCCTCCCTAAGGGGCCTCTCACAACAAGATTGCTAATTAATCCTTTCTCATTACATAATACCCAGTCTAAGATGGCCTGATCTCCAGTTGGTTTCTCGACATATTGGTCCAGGAAACCATCCCGTATGCACTCCAGGAATTCCTTCTCCATAGTATTGTTACTAATTTGTTTAGCCCAATCTAACTAGATTAAAGTCTCCCATGATAACTGCTGTGCCCTTATTGCACGCGTCTCTAATTTCCCGTTTAATGCCATCCCCAACCTCAGCATTACTGTTTGGGGGTCTGTATACAACTCCCACTAATGTTTTCTGCCCCTTGGTATTTCTCAGCTCTGCCCATACAGATTCCACATCATCAGCTAATATCCTTCCTTACTATTGTGTTAATCTCTTTAACCAGCAATGCTACCCCACCTCCTTTTTCCTTTTTTCCTGTCCTTCCTGAATATTGAATACCCCTGGATGTTGAATTCCCAGTCTTGGTCACCCTGGAGCCATGTCTCTGTAATCCCAATTATATCATATCCGTTTACATCTATTTGCGCAGCTGATTCATCCACCTTATTACGAATGCTCCTCGCATTAAGACACAAATCCTTCAGGCTTGATTTTTTAACACTTAGTCCTTTTCGAATTCTTATTTACTGTGGCCCTGTTTGATTTACACCCTTGATTTCTCTGCCTTCCACTTTTGCTTTTCTCCTTCCTGTCTTTTGTTTCTATCCTTGCTTCCCTTTCCTCTATCTCCTTGCACAGGTTCCCAACCCTCTGCCATTTTTGTTTAAACCCTCCCCAACAGCACTAGCAAACACTCCCCCTAGGACATCGGTTCCGGTCCTGCCCAGGGGCAAACCGTCCAGTTTGTACTGGTCCCACCTTCCCCAGAACCGATTCCAGTGTCCCAGGAATTTGAATCCCTCCCCCTTGCACCATTCCTCTAGCCACGTATTCATCTGAAATATCTTTGTTTCTATTCTGACTAGCACGTGGCACTGGTAGCAATCCTGAGATTACTACCTTTTTGAGGTCCTATTTTTTAATTTACCTCCTAACTTCCTATATTCAGCTTTTAGGACCTCATCCCATTTTCTACCTATATCGTTGGTACCTATATGCACCACGACAACTGGCTGTTCACCCTCCCCCTCCAGAATGCCCTGCAGCCGCTCCGAGACATCCTTGACCCTTGCACCAGGGAGGCAACATACCATCCTGGAGTCTCATTTGCGGCCGCAGAGACGCCTATCTATTCCCCTTACAATAGAATCCCATATCACTATAGCTCTCCCGCTCTTTTTTCCTCCCGTGCTGTGCAGCAGGACCACTCATGGTGCCAGGAAGTTGGCGGCTGCTGCTGCCTTCCCCCGATAAGCCATCTCCCTCAACAATATCCAAAGTGGTATATCTGTTTGAAAGTGGGATGGCCACAGGGGACCCCTGCACTACCTGCCTGAGCCTACTACTCTGCCTGGTGGTCATCTATTCCCTTCCAGCCTGCACAGCCTTTACCTGCAGTGTGACTGTGGTAAACCACTGTTATTGTTGTTCACTTGTATCCAGGCATGCCTCTGCTGGCTCCGCCCCTGGCTCCACCCACAGGCCCAGGCATAAAGGTGACTGCTCTGCAGCCCCCTGCCTTCTTGGAAACCAGTCAACCACAAGAGGCATGCTCTGTTCTTTGTTAATAAAAGCCTTTTAGTTACTCTCCTAACTCTGTCTTTTATGAGTAATTGATAGTGCATCAATTTTATTAACAAAAACAAAATGTCAGCACCAAACGCTGAGCAGCAGGAAACGACGGCACCAAACGCTGAGCAGCAGGCGCTGCTGCATGCCCTCAGACCAACATGCCTGGACCTAGACCCTCAAGAGGAGGGTTCGTCTACCAAGTTCGCACAATGGCTGCGTTGCTTCGAAGCTTACCTGGAAGCCTCAGCCGTGACACTAGATGGAAACAAACTAAAAATCTTGGCCTCCAAGGTGGGCCACCAAGTCTACACGCTCATCCAGGACACGACTACCTACACGGCGGCTATCGATCTGCTAAAAGGACAATACACACGCCCGGTAAATACGGTTTATGCCAGACACCTCCTGAGATCCCGCAAACAGCAGTCCGGGGAATCGTTGGAGGCATTCCTACGGGCACTACAGATACTCGGCCGAGCCTGCGATTGTAAAGAGGTATCGGCCACGACACACACGGAGGGACTTATCCGAGATGCTTTCGTTGCGGGCCTCAAATCCGACTACTCCCGGCAGAGACTGCTGAAGAAGGGCGAAATCGACCTGAAGAAAGGCAGTGGCTCTCGCTAGACGCGGCCCACCGGAATATGGACGCATTCTCCCCTAACCGCTCCACACCGTGGACGCCGCAACCTTGGGTCATGGGACCCCTGGCACCAACTGCTGCAGCGATGTCCAAGGGCCCGAAATGTTACTTTTGTGGCCAGGCAAAACACCCCAGAGCACGCTGCCCGGCGAAAAATGCTACCTGCTCTGGCTGCGGGAAGAAAGGACACTGTCAGCGCCTGCAAAGGTAAAACTGCTAACGCCAGCAGCGCCGCGTGTGAACCGTGGGGGCAGCCATCTTGTCCGCCATCTTGGACATCTCCAGCCGCGTGGGGATCGGGATCATGGGCGCAGCCATTTTGTCCGCCATCTTGGACGCCTCCAACTCCAATCGCGGGTGACCCGGACTCAACCACCGCCTCGTCTGACGACCACAGTGACTCGCTCGACCATACGCTGGCCTCCGTGACGCTGGACCAATCTCTCCCTCACCAACTGTCCAGGTCCATGATGGACATTACGGTAAACGGCCGCGCCACTACCTGCCTTTTCGACAGCGGGAGCACGGAGAGCTTTATCCACCCTGACACGGTGCGCGGTTACTCTCTCCCGGTCCTGCCAATGCGCCATTGGATCTCTATGGCTTCCAAATCCCATTCAGCAGACGTCGGTGGCTACTGTGTAGTGACCCTTTCAGTAAGGGGCACAGAATACAAATTTTTTTTTAACTTCTTGTCCTGCCCCATCTCTGCGCTGCCGTTCTACTGGGGTTGGATTTTCAGTGCCACCTTAAGTGTCACATTAGCGTACGGCGGACCCCTCCCCCCACTCGCAGCCAGCAGCTTTTAAATCGCCCGCCGCGCACCATTTGCAGCCTCTCCACGCTTAAAGTCCCCCCCCCCCCCGCCCCCTTGTTTGCTAACCTCACCCGCGACTGTAAGCCCATCGCTACCAAAAGCAGGCGGTACAGTGCCGGGGATAGGAGCTTCATTAAATCCGAAGTAGCAAGACTCCTGAAGGAAGGGATTATTGAGGGTAGCACTAGCCCATGGCGAGCACAAGTGGTGGTAGTGAAGACTGGCGAAAAACGGCACCTAGTTATTGACTACAGCCAGACGATCAATCGCTACACCCAGTTAGATGCATACCCACTCCCCCGCATATCTGACATGGTCAATCAGATAGCACAATACCGGGTGTTCTTGACGATTGATCTGAAGTTGGCATACCACCAGCTCCCCATCAGGGCTGAGGACCGCCAGTACACAGCTTTTGAAGCTGACGGTCGTCTCTACCACTTCCTCCGAGTCCCCTTCAGCGTCACCAACGGGGTTTCGGTCTTCCAAAGGGAGATGGACCGAATGGTTGACCAGAACGCGCTGCAGGCCACCTTCCCCTATCTAGACAACGTCACCATCTGCGGCCACGACCAGCAGGACCATGACGTTAACCTAGAGAAATTCCTCCGTACGGCCCAGCGGCTGAATCTAACATACAACAAGGACAAATGTATGTTTTGCACCACGCGCCTCGCCATTCTTGGCTGCGTAGTGGAGAACGGAGTCATCGGCCCCGACCCCGACAGAATGCGCCCCCTTATGGAGCTCCCCCTCCCCCAATGCCAAAAAGCACTGAAGAGATGCCTAGGGTTTTTCTCTTACTATGCTCAGTGGGTGCCCAACTATGCGGACAAAGCCAGACCCCCTCATCAAGTCCACCTCCTTCCCCCTGACAGCAGAGGCATGTGCAGCCTTCACTCTCATTAAAAAAAAAAAAAAAAGATATTGCGAAGGCCACAATGCACGCAGTGGATGAGTCCATCCCTTTCCAAGTGGAGAGCGACGCATCCGACTTCGCCCTAGCTGCAACCCTTAACCAGGCGGGGAGACCCGTGGCCTTTTTCTCAAGGACCCTCCAGGGCCCCAAGATTCGACACTCCTCTGTCGAAAAGGAGGCCCAGGCCATTGTGGAAGCGGTGCGACATTGGAGGCATTACCTGGCCGGAAAACGATTTACCCTGCTCACTGACCAGCGTTCAGTAGCTTTTATGTTTAATAATAAGCAGAGTGGCAAAATCAAGAACGACAAGATCTTGAGGTGGAGAATTGAACTCTCCACCTACAATTACGATATCTTGTACCAGCCCGGGAAACTCAATGAGCCCCCAGATGCCCTATCACGTGGTACATGCGCCAACGTGCAGGTTGATAGACTGCAGACCCTCCACAATGACCTCTGCCACCTGGGGGTCACCAGGTTCTTCCATTTCATCAAATCCCGTAACCTGCCCTACTCCATCGAGGAGGTCAGGACCATGACCAGGAACTGCCAAATCTGTGCCGAGTGCAAACCGCATTTTTATAGGCCAGACAGAGCAAGCCTGATCAAGGCCACTCGCCCCTTCGAGCGCCTGAGCGTCGATTTTAAAGGGCCCCTCCCCTCCTCTGACCGCAATGTGTACTTCCTCAACATAATTGATGAGTACTCCCGTTTGCCATCCCGTGCCCAGACATGACCAGTACCACGGTCATTAAATGTCTGAATGACCTTTTCGCCTTGTTCAGCTTCCCTAGCTATATCCATAGCGACCGGGGCTCATCCTTTGTGAGCGACGAACTCCATCAGTACCTGCTCACGAGAGGTATTGCTACAAGCAGAACCACCAGCTACAACCCCCGGGGGAACGGCCAGGTGGAAAGAGAGAACGCGACGGTTTGGAAGGCCGTCCTCTTAAACTTAAAATCTAAGGGCCTTCTGACCTCTCGCTGGCAGGAGGTCCTCCTGACCAACTCCCTAAACGTGCTATCCACGATGTCCTCAGCATCGCGAATGCTCCAGTATGTATCCATTCGCAGCTTCAGCACCACAATGCGGTCTGTCAGTAGCTGCAGCTGGATATACTTCCCGCACACATGGTCGTCAGGGACACAGGAAGTGTCCCCCTGATTTCCCACATAGCGCAGGAGGAGCATGCCACAGGGCTGTACCCTTTAATTAATTTAAATCAAATCAATACCACTAATTACACTACAATTAAATGATATACTCAAGGGCCCTTGGTTACTAGCACTCCCCGATACACAACAAAGATCTTCGAAACTATAACCACAAAAATTAAGATCTTCTAAATTTTATAAACTATTAATCTTAACTGTCAAACTATAGAGTAGTATAAATACTCACCTGGCCATACTCACCCAATCAGCTGCTTCCTCTTGCCTGCGTCACGTTTTGAATCGTGACGTGGCTCCGGAACGCCGCCGCCGGTCTGTAAGATTGGTAAGCATCTGTTTATATAAAAAAAAAAAAGCCCGCGAAAGTGAGTTTAAGTACTCACTGTACCGCCGCTCTCTGCTCCTCCTGACACCGGCCTATGTTAAAAAAAAATAATAATAATAAATAAATAAATCTTTTATTATACTGGCACTTGCTGTATCAAATGGAACTGTAGCTTGTATGAAAGTTTTTGCCAGTTTCCTGCTCAACTATTCATTTGCAATGCTTGGCACATCATTGATTTACAGGTTAAAATTGTCCTAATCAGATCTAGCTGCTTGTCGTTTTTTTTTTGCCTAGAAATTTTTCATGTAGGAGTGCTTGAACTCCTAACGAAAGTACGGAGACTGAAACTAGCAGTTACCCAAACATGGTTTAATGCACTAGTAAAAGTTACAAACAAAAACGCAGGAGAAACTCTATACAGGTCTGTACACCAACTGGTTCCATGAGGAACGAGGGGGAGCGCCTCTCCCCTCTGACGTCATGATGTCATCACGTTTCCTGCCGTTGGGGACGTCACGTGACCTGCGTGATGACGTCATCACGCTGGATCGCCATTTTACCGAACCCATGCTGTTTATACAGAGCAAACACTTAAAGGTAACAAACCCCTGTTAAAGGCAATTATATACATTACTGCAAGAGTCTCTTGGTGGCTTTGCCACAATGTAAGGAATGGGGTGCGATGGCAATGCATTTTGTAAAGGGTCACAGTTTATTAATTTTTCTGGGAGAAAAGAAATAAATTTTCTTGCAATATCAAGTGATGCGATGATCTGTTTCAGTACAATTTACATTGTGTGTTTGCAAACAAGAAAAAAAAGCCTTGCCATGCATTTTTCACAAAACTGTACCCGTTTAAGGTCCAATGTCACTTTGACTTAGGTGGCTGTTGCCAACAGGCTTTTGATCACTGAGCTGTTTTCCAGTGCAATGCACAATCTATTTCAAAGTGCAATTTTCTTGGGACTTCAGACAGTTTCTTCTTTAGGATAATGTTCACAAAAAACGAAGAATAACCTTTGCAACAGTTGGCAGGTGCGGGCCTTTTTCTGTTTAACCAGCTTACACCGAAAAGATTTGTTTTTCACTCTTAACTCTTTCAACTGTTCCGGTCTTGAGTTGATTGGGGGTGCTGGGGGGGAGGGGTGGTTACTAATTAATTAATTTGATTATAGAATGATGTATAAATGCACATGATGTTATGGGTTAAACATTGCAATACCCAACATGATGACCTTTGACACGCAAATAGCTGTACCCCGTCATTGCACTGCTTTTAACGGAGGAAGGATAGAAGAAGAATATGTAAGTGTATCAACATTTCTGATGTTTTAAATGGGCGAACCCTTATTCTGAGACTATGCCCCCTAGTTCTAGATTCCCCCACGAGGGGAAAACATCCTCTCAGCATCTACCCTGTTGAGCCCCCTCAGAATCTTATACGTTTCAATAAGATCACCTCTCATTCTTCTAAACTCCAATGAGTATAGGCTCAACCTGCTCAACCTTTCTTCATAAGACAACCCTTTCATCTCTGGAATCAACCTAGTGAACCTTCTCTGAACTGCCTCCAATGCAAGTATATCCCTCCTTAAATAAGGAGATCAAAACTGTACACAGTACTCCAGGTGTGGTCTCACCAACGCCCTGTACAGTTGTAGCAAGACTTCCCTACTTTTATACTCCAACCCCCTTGAAATAAAGGCCAACATTCCATTTGCCTTCCTAATTACTTGCTGTACCTGCATGCTAACTTTTTGTTTCATGTACAAGGACCCCCAGATCCCTCTGTACCGCAGCATTTTGTAGGCTCTCTCCATTTAAATAATTTTTTTTTATCTTTCCTACCAAAGTGGATAACCTCACCTTTTTCCCACATTATACTCTCTGCCAAATTTTTGCTCACTCACTTAACCTATCTATATCCCTTTGCAGATTCTTTGTGTCCCCTTCGCAGCTTACTTTCCCACCTATCTTTTTGTATCATCAGCAAATTTGGCTACACTACATTCGGTCTCTTCATCCAAGTCATTAATATAGATTGTGAACAGCTGAGGCCCAAGCACTGATCTCTGTGGCACCCCACTAGTTACAGTTTGCCAACCAGAAAATGACCCAATTATCCCAACTCTCTGTTTCCTGTTAGTTAGCCAATCCTCTATCCAGTCTAATATATTACCCCCAACCCCGTGAGCTCTTATCTCGTGCAGTAACCTTTTATGTGGCACCTTTATCGAATGCCTTCTGGAAAACCAAATACACAACATCTGCTGGTTCCCCTTTATCCACCCTGCTCGTTATACCCTCAAAGAGCTCTAGCAAATTTGTCAAACATGATTTCCCTTTCATAAAACCATGCTGACTCTGCTTGACTATTATGATTTTCTAAATGTCCTGCTATTACTTCCTTAATAATGGACCCCAGCATTTTCCCAATGTCCGATGTTAGGCTAATTGGGCTATAGTTTCCTGCTTTCCATCTTCCTCCTTTTCTTGAATAGGGGTGTTACCTTTGCGGTTTTCCAATCCGCTGGGACCTCTCCAGAATCCAGGGAATTTTGGTAGATTACAACCACTATCTCTGCAGCCACTTCTTTTAAGACCCTAGGATGCAGGCCATCAGGTCCAGGGGACTTGTTCACCTTTAGTCGCATAAGTTTGCCTAGTACTTTTTCTCTGGTGATAGTGATTGTTTTAAGTTTTGAAGTGTCTGAAATGTGGCAGCTAATTTGTGCAGTGGATTAGGTGCCATGAAATTGTAGAGCTCAGTGTGGGTGGGTTGTAAGTTTAAGCTGATTGAGGGCCAGGTATTCTCACGCAAGTTGAGACAATTCTGGGCCGTTCTTCCCGTGCATCTGGTGCTCTAGTTCAGAGTGGCACTGACAGACAAAGGGTTTTCACTTACATAGTGCCTTTGTTCCTCACGGTGACTCAAAGAACGTCATTGCTCAATGAATTACTTCTGAAGTACAGTCACTGTTATGTAGGCAAACATGGTAGCCAATTTTCAAGTTCTGTACTTGCCCACAAATCTGAGCTATCTACTGGTTAGACCTCAGCTGAAGTATTGTGTTCAGTTCTGGATACCACACTATAGGAAGGATGTCAAGATCTTAAGAGGGTGTGGAAGAGAATTACGAGAATGGTACCAGGGGTGAGTGATTTCAGTTATGTGGAGAGACTAGAGAATCTGGGGTGGTTCTTAGAACAGAGAAGGTTAAGAGGAGATTTGATAAAGGTGTTCAAAATCATAAATGGTTTTGATAGCATAAATTAGGATAAACTGTTTACAGTGGCAGAAGGGTTGGTAACCAGAGGACACAGATATAAGGTGATTGGCAAAAGAACCAGAGGCAACGTGAGGAAACATTTTTTTACACTGTTGTTGTGATCTGGAATGCACGGATTCAATTTCAAAAGGGAATTGGATAAATACTTGAAGGGAGAAAATTTACAGGGCTATGGGGAAAACAGCAGTGAAGTGGCACTAATTGGATAGCTCTACCAAAGAGCCGACCGAGGCATGGTGGGCCAAATGGCCTCCTTCTGTCCTGTGTCAATCAATGATTCTATTGTAGCGGTACCACTTGTTGTCCCTTCCATTGAGACACACAATTCTCTTTAACTTACCTAACTGTATGTACTTAACTTACTTATGTATGTATAACTTACCTGTTGGGGCTGTTGCCCCTTTAACTTACCTGTTGGGCCGTTGCCCCTTTAAGAGGCGACCTAACGCGCTGACGTCACGCATCACGTGACGCCGGCCGCCGGCCCGACTCGGTCTTCCAAGACGGCCGCCGACAGCCCGGCCTACCGCGACTTCGGCCGCATCGGCCAGCCGACGGGAGCGACGTGATCTCCCGCTCCCGCGGCAAGCACCTGCACAGCCTGGCCTCGCGACCTCGGCCTCAACGGCCAGCCTCCGTACCGGGGAGATGCACCAATGCAACGGCGCAGGTCACGTGACCGCCTAAGCGCACGCGAACGTGCTGACGTCACGACGCGGTCACGTGACGCCCAAAGCGCGGGAACACAGCAGAGCGTGATGACGTCATCACGCTCCCCACAGGATTGCGAACTCAGTCCTCGTGGAGTCCCCGCTGGGACAAGACCTACACCACGGTGCTCCTACAGTCAGCCATCTTACCTGCTGTAATTAGCCTGTTCCTGTAAATAAACAACTTATTTATAGTTCGTCGAAGTCAAACTCTCTTATTTAGTGGCGATCTACACGAACCGCTACACTATCTTTTAAGCATTTGGTCCTGTCATTGAACCATTTCGGTTCAGAGTTCCTGCCCACTGTAAATGAGATTAGATAATGTGCTGTATTTCAGAAATTGTGGCACCTAATTTTTTTTGGGTGCGTGGCACCTTTAAGGGGCTGTGCGGCCCATTCAGAGTTTTGTGCGAGAAATTTAACATTGAAAAACCTGGTACCTGGCTGCGCGGGACCAGCAGAGAGCTGTGACAGTGCAGATTTTTCACTGCAATTTATTTGCTCTACTGACTTTGGCAATTATAGTAGTGAGATGAAAAATGATATATTTTAAAAGAAAACATAACTTCTTGTCTGCTGCCCTGATGGTGTGCTTTATTTAGAACAACACCTCTGCTACACAAGCCCTACTTACAGTCTACTCTGTCTGAGTAAGACTATCAATTTTGGTCTGTGTGCTGGTGCCTACCAACACAAATGGGTTCAAAGTGCCCATAGTCTGTTCACGTAAGATCCTTGCAGCTGGCATAGGGGCAGCTCTAATCCTGTTGATCGTAAACGTAAACTCGAGGAACAGCACCTCATCTTCCGATTAGGCACTCTGCAGCCTTCCGGACTCAATATCGAGTTCAACAATTTCAGATCATAACCTCAGCCCCTATTACACATTTTTTCTTGTAATTTTTCCACTCCTTTTCTCTCTCTTTTCCCCCCCCCTTTTTGTTTCT
Organism: Somniosus microcephalus; assembly: GCF_052327205.1. Classification (NCBI taxonomy): domain Eukaryota; kingdom Metazoa; phylum Chordata; class Chondrichthyes; order Squaliformes; family Somniosidae; genus Somniosus; species Somniosus microcephalus. Next base: position 222,887,578 of record NC_140987.1, read on the forward strand.
CTCTCACACCTGGCAGCTATCTCTTGCCCTGCCAGTACACTTTACACCTAATCTCCGCCTATTACCATCTCGTCTAGCTCTTTTGTCCGATCGCAGCCCTGCCTTCGATCTATTTTCTTTTCTTTCCAGTTTTGAAGGGTTCGACCCGAAATGTCAACTCACATTTCTCTCCACGGATGTTGCCTGACCTGAGTTTTTCCAGCATTTTCTGTTGTTAAGGATCCTCATCCTCACTTTCAGATCCTTCCATGACCTTGCGTCTCTCTCTGAATCGCCCTCTCCAGCTATCATTCCATGCCCACACTTTCCACAACTCTGACTTGGGCTCACTGCTTATTTTGCATTCCCTCTGCTCTGTTGGAAGCTGAGGTTTCAGCCACTGTGCCGTACCCATTTGGAATTCTTTCCCAAAGCAACTTCACTCTCTCTGCTTTCAAAATCCTCCTAAAAATGTAATGTTTGGCCCATGTCTTCTATCTTTTTACTCCCTCACTCTAGATTTCTTATTTTCTTGCCCAGCATCCATATCGCCACCTGTAAAGAAAGGAGGAGGAATTGCAATTATATTGCATGTTATCCTGCCTCAATCAGCTCAAGATGCTTCATCTGCAATGAATTAATTTTTGAAATGTAGCAACCATTGTGCCTGCAGAGGAGGCAGCCATTTTGCACACTGCTAGACTTCGCAAGTAGCAGTGAGATGAATGACCAGTTAATTTGTTTTTTGGCAGTGTTGGTGGAAGGAGGAATGTTGGGCAGGATATGGGAGAATTTACTGTCTGAATAACGCCGTAAGATTTTTAATGCATATTTGAACCCTGGAGCAAACACTGATGTGGCTTTAGTTTAATGATTTGAATCATTTTAATGAAGAGTGTGAAGTGTTCAGATATTATATAGCATTTCAAGCAATGCTATATAATGCAAATGGTGGTGGTTTGCCTGCTGATTGGGCATATTACCATCATAGTGTTTGGTTTGAGGTGAATCATTTACTTGCCACATGTCAATAAACTTCCCTACTGCAGATACCAGCCTCTTGGTGCTTCAGAGGCTAGGTGTGGAAATATGTCTTCACTTCAGCATTTACAAAAATAGCAGAGCTTATGAGATGGTGGGTTGAGTGAGAGTCCAAAAACCTTATGATTCTTTGTCTTTTAAAAAGCCACTATGATTTAATAAAAGAGTGCTCAATGCCACAGATCTTTCTTTCAGACACCAGTTTCGGAGCAAAGAACTTTACTTGTGCCCATGCTCTCTGACTCAAAATGTGGCCTTAAGCATGAAATTAACTGCAATAGTTAATCAGACTGTGAACAGCGAACCTATTTACCAATAAGGTGCACGTGAATTGCCATCGTAAGTTCTTGATCTAGCTGGCTAAATAACACTGATAAATTGTATATCTTAGGCTACAAATTACACATCAGATTTAGGAAGAATTAAAATTAAAAACAGAAGTTGGAATAAACATGGCAGAATTTACTTGATTACAATAAACAGGAACAGGAGGAGGCCATTCAGCTCCTCGAGTCTGTTCCACCATTCAGTGAGATCATGGTTGATCTGTACCCCAACTCCATATCCCTTTATACCCATGGCTAGCAAAAATCTATCTTACTCTGATTTAAAATTATTAATTGAGCTAGCATTAACTGCTTTTTGGGGGAGAGAGTTCCACACTTCTCTCCTAAATGGTCTAACTCTGATTTTAAGGCTATATACCGTTGTCTGAGATTCCCCCACCAGCGGAAAAAGTTTCTCTCTACCCTATCAATTCCTTTCAAAATCCTAAAAACATCAATCAACTCATCCCATAACCACCTTCTATATTTCAATGAATACAAGCCTAATTTATGTAATCTCTCCTTATAATCTAACTCTTGGAGCCCTGGTAACATTCTGGTGAATCTACCTTGCATTCCTTCCAAGGCCAATATATCCTTTCTAAGGTACAGTGCCCAGAACTGTACACAGTACTCCAGATGTGGTCTGATCAGGGCTTTGTATATCTGTAGCAAAACTTCCTCCCCTTTATATTCTAGCCCTATAGTTATAAAGACTAACATTCCATTAGCCTTTTTGATTATTTTTGTACCTGACTACTATGTTTTAGTGATCTGTCTAGATTGTCCATTAAATCTCCTTGGACCACTACTGTTCCTAGCTTGTCACCATTTAAAAAATACTCCGATCTAACCTTTTTTTGGTCCAAAATGGATGACCTCACACTTGCCTGTGTTGAAATCTATCAGCCACAGTTTGTCCCAATCACTTAATCCATCAATGTCTCTTTGTAATGTTATTCCCCTGTCTGCACTACTTACTTATGGCAGCACGGTGGCATAGTGGTTAGCACTGTTGCCTCACAGCGCCAGGGACCCGGGTTCAAATCCGGCCTTGGGTGACTGTCTGTGTGGAGTTTGTACATTCTCCCCGTGTTTGCGTGGGTTTCCTCCGGGTGCTCCGGTTTCCTCCCACAGTCCAAAGGTGTGTGGGTTAGGTTGATTGGCCATGATAAAAAAAAAAAAAAATTGGCCCTTAGTGTTAGGGGGGATTAAATACGTGGGGTTACAGGGATAGGGCTTTGGTGGGATGGCTGTTGGTGTAGGGACCGGGTGCTAGGGTTTGGATGATCAGCCATGATCTCGTTGAATGGCGGAGCAGGCTCGAATGGCCTACTCCTCCTATCTTCTATGTTTCTACTATACCACCAATCTTTGTGTCATTGGCAAACTTGAATTCATTGCTCTCTCTTGCATTATAAAGTGATTAATAAATATAGTGAATAGTTGAGGTCTCGGCATAGATGCTTGTGGAACACCACTAGACACTTCCTTTCAATTCGAGTACATACCCATTATTCCTACTTTCTGTCTTCTACTGCCTAATCAATCTCCTAACCAGGTCAACAATTTGCCTTCAATTCCATGAGCTTTAATTTTAGTTAACAGTCTCTTGTGCGGAACCTTATCAAATGCCTTCTGAAAGTTCATATAATCTACATCCATGTACCTACCCCTGTTTACTTTAGTTACTTCCTCAAAAAACTCAATTAGGTTCGTTCGACATGACCTACCCTTTACAAATCCTTATTGGCTCTCTAATCAGCGCAAATTTCTCTGAGTGCTTACTCACTCTATCCCTAATTATAGTTTCTAATAACTTCCCCACAACAGATGTTAAACTAACAGATCTATAATTTCCTGGTTTCTCTCACACCTTTCTTAAATATTGGAGTTACATTTGCAATTTTCCAATCTAAAGGGACAATTCCTGAATCAAGAGAGCTTTGTAAGATTCTAGCTAAAACATCTGCAATTTCCTCACCATTTCCTTTTTTAAAAAAAAAACCTGGGCTGGAAACTATCAAGTCCTGGGGATTTTGTGCTATTATTTTTTTGAACACCGTTTTCTTGCCTACGTACGTTAAATTTAGTGAGTTCCAGCCCTTGATTCATTATTAGTTTCCTTGGAAATTCGGGTATATTATCCTCTTCCCCTACTGTGAAGACTGACGCAAAGCAATTATTCAACAAGTCTGGCATTTCCTTATTTCCATTTGCAATATTACCCACATCTGTTTTTAAAGGCCCCCACAATATCCTTGATTATCCTTCTAATAATATTTTGTTAATCCTGATATCCCTCAAGTTTCTTTTCGTATTCCCCTTTTCCAGCTCTTACTATCTTTTTTGTCTTCCTTTGCTGTTCTTTATCTCTCCCCCGTCTGCTGGATCTACACTATTCTGTGCACTTTTGTATGTTCTTTCCTTTATCTTTATGTTGGTGCTCATCTCTTGTTGAACATGGCTGTTTTATTTCGTAATCGTGCTCTTGCTCCTTATTTTAGGGATATATACGGGCCCTGTATTAAGCTAAATTCTTTAATTGAACACTTCCCATACATACATTAATTCTTACCAGTACTCTAATCCAGTTTCCAAATAATAAAGCCTCTAAAGTTCAGTAACTCTCGTAATACATATCTGTAATTATACGTGAAATTAGATTTTCACAATGTTCCACTACTCCCATTTTGTCAACTGTTTGGCAAAGCAGAGATTTGCTAAATTACCGTGATATGGGGGTCCAATTACACCCTCTTTTTTTGCTTTGAGGTCCAAACTGAGAGAGAATTTTAATAGTCAAAAACTGCAATGAAAGAAAATAGGCAGCTACTGCTCAAATGAATCATAGCTGATCCAGTAAAATATTTATTGCAGTGACCAGACCAGTCAATCAAACTAAGTTTCAAAGGCACAGAATCTGTCTGACTAACATTAGCCGAACAATCCCCACCCACTTCGAGGCAAAGTAGCGCTGAGTGTTTAGTAAATGGCCAGCCCTGTCGGAATAGGCAATCACAGTTAATGGCTCTGGTTCTTTCTCACTAGCATAGCTGAGGTGAATAGCCAACCTCTATTGAGGAACTGCTTGAGCAAGCCATGTAAATCAAGGTGAAAATGGCTTTCTTTGAAGTAACTAAGTTTAAGCAAGATGTGCACATCCCCTCAAAAGAGAGAAATGTAGCCTGCAGTACATTAAGGCAGATGTTATAAACTTGTAGCTATTTCCATAACAAAATACGCAGTCTCCTGATTCAAGATGAGAGAGATTTCTGATCCATCATGTATCTTTCATTTGTTTGTTTATTTCCAAATGACTTTGAAGATGCATTTGAATTTGTGGGTTGGGCTTTGCTGTTTTTTCTGTACATACCTTGATTGGATGCTGCCCGTCAACTACAGTAAACTGCCGAGCTGCTTTCTTTGCTCCAGACAAACTTAACGATCTCTCTCCTGAGTGAACTTAATAATCAGAGTGCTAGCATTTTGTAAGCTCTGCCCCCTTGCAGTCGAGTGGGGGAAAAAGCCCCAAAGCTTGTGATCTAATGGAAAAATCTGAAAACAACATTAATCATGTACTTTAGGACTTACATTTGTGATCAATCTTTTGCAGTGAATTTTATAAATGTAAGCCAGAGGACCTCCCCATTCCTTGCCACTGTCAGTGATCCAAAACTTATTGCCTGAGCCAAGCATTTTGGACTTGAAAATTGGAAAAATAAGTTGTATCAAAGCGTTGAAACTGTGGAACGCATGAATTTTTTTTTAACTGTTGTTTAAAAATTTAAAACAACATATAGTTAGGTTTTTACTATGCAGTTTGTTTTTAACCCAGCCATGTCTTTGTTTATGCACACAGTGCAGCCTTTGCTGGACTTTTAGCAATCTTCCCATCTCCGAGCTGTGAACCCTCAAGTTTTCTTTCAAAAGTGCTGCCATACACAATGACCACCTGCACCAGTACACCCAAACTGCAGGATGCCCATACTGTTAGAAGTCAGGACACTCAACTGCAGTGCTGCAGAAACCCAGGATCATTAAGAACATACGAAATAGGAGCAGGAGTAGGCCATTCGGCCCTTTGAGCCTGCTCCGCCATTCAATGAGATCATGGCTGAACTTCTGCCTCAACTCCATTCACCGGCCCTACCGCCATATCCCTTGATGCCTTTACTAGTCAGAAATCTATCGACTTCTGTTCTGAATATACCCAATGACTGGAATTCTCTACCCCAGAGGGCTGTGGAGGCTCAAAAATTCACCACCCTCTGTGAAGAAATTTCTTCTCATCTCAGTCCTGAATGGCCTACCCTTTATCCTGAGGCTGTGGCCCCTGGTTCTAGACTCCCCAGCCAAGGGAAACATTCTCCCAGCATCCACCCTCAAGCCCTGTAATAGTTTTGTATGCTTCAATGAGATCCCCTCTCATTCTTCTGCATTCAAGAGAATACAGGCCTAGTTTACTCCATCTCTTCTCATACGACAGTCCCGCCATCCCAGGAATCAATCTCGTGAACCTTTGTTGCACTCCCTCTATGGCATGTATATCCTTCCTTGGGTAAGGAGACCAAAATTGTACACGGTACTCCAGGTGTGGTCTCAACAAGGCCCTATATAATTGGAGTAAGACTTCGTTACTCCTGTACTCAAATCCTCTTGTAATGAAGGCCAGCATACCATTTGCCTTCCTAATGGCTTGCTGCACCTGCATATTCACTTTCAGTGACTCATGTACAAGGACACCCAGGTCCCTTTGAGCATCTGCCTTCCCCAATCTTTCACCATTTAGGAAATACTCTGCCTTTCTGTTTTTTCTACCAAAGTGGATAACTTCACATTTATCCACATTATATTCCATCTGCCATGTTCTCGCCCACTCACTGAGCCTGTCGAGATCCCCCTGAAGCCTCTTCACATTCTCTTCACAACTGACACTGCCACCTAGCTTTGTGTCATTAGCAAATTTGGAAATGTTACATTTAGTCCGCTCATCCAAATCATTGATATAGATTGTGAATAGCTGGGGCCCAAGCACCGATCCTTGTGGTACCCCATTAGTCACAGCCTGCCATCCTGAAAAAGACCTGTTTATCCCTACTTTGTTTTCTGTCTGTTAACCAATTCTCAATCCATGCTAGTATATTACCCCCAATTCCATGTGCCTTAATTTTGTTCACCGACCTCATGTGTGGGAACTTATCGAAGGCCTTCTGAAAATCCAGATACACTACATCTACTGGTTCCCCTTTGCCTAATCCACTAGTTACATCCTCAAAGAACTCCAATAGGTTTGTCGAACAGGATTTCCCTTTCATAAATCCATGTTGACACTGCCCAATCTTACTATTAGTTTCTAAGTGCCCAATTATTGCATCCTTTATAATAGATTCCAGCATTTTCCCAACTACTGATGTGAGGCTAACAGGTCTGTAGTTCCCTGTTTTCTCTCTCCCTCCTTTCTTAAATAGTGGGGTTACATTTGCTATCCTCCAATCTGCAGGAACCGTTCCAGAATCTATAGAATTTTGGAAGATGACAACCAATGGCCACCTCTTTCAAAACCCTAGGATGTAGGTCATCCAGTCCTTGGGATTTATCGACTTTTAGTCCCATTCATTTTGCTAGTACTGTTTTTTTACTAATTTCTTTAAGTTCCTCGTTCTCGCCACACCCTTGGTTTTCTCTTATTTCTGGGAGGTTTTTTGTGTCGTCGTGAAGACAGAAACAAAGTATTTATTTAATTTCTCAGCCATTTCCCCATTATAAATTCTCCCATCTCTGACTGTAAAGGACCTACATTTACCTTCGCCAGTCTTTTCCTTTTCACATACCTATAGAGACTTTTACAATCCGTTTTTATATTTTTCGCTAGTTTATGCTCATTCCATTTTCCCTTTCTTTATCAATTTCTTGGTTCCCCCTTTGCTGATTTCTAAAAAGATCCCAATTGTCGGGCTGACTGCTTTTTCTGGCAACTTTATAAGCTTCCTTCTTTGACTTAATACTAGCTTTAATTTCTTTTGTTAGCCATTGTTGGATCGCTTTTCCTTTTGGGTTTTTATGCCCTAGAGGAACATATGTTTATTGCAAATTATGCATTATTTCCTTGAATGTTAGCCATTGTATGTCCACCTTTATACCTTTTAGTGTAGTCTCCCAATCTACCATGACCAACTTGTCCCTCATACCCTTGTAGTTTCCTCTGTTTAGATTGAAGACCTTAGTTTCAGATTGGACTACATCACTCTCAAACTTAATGTAAAGTTCAATCATATTATGGTCACTTGTCCCTAAAGGCCCCTTTACCACAAGATTATTGATTAGCCCTTTCTCATTACACAGTACCAGATCCAGAATAGCCTGTTCCCTGGTTGGTTCCGCTGCATACTGATCCAGGAAACCATCTCGCATGCTGAGCCACTCGTAGTGCCATGGACTTGGCTCTTGCTGCATTCCTGTGAGAAACCATCTCCCCCAGCAGTATCCAAAATGAAAAATCTGTTGGAGAGGGAGATGGACCCAGGGGACTCCTGCACTACCTTCCTAGTTCTTTTACTCTGTCTGGCAGTCACCCATTTCCTTTCTGCCTGTACACTCTTTACCTGTGGTGTGACCATCTCGTTAAACGTGCTATCCACGTAAATCTCAGCCTCGCGGATGCTCCACAGTGACTCCAGCTGCAGCTCCAGATCTGAAATGCTGATTTTGAGTAGCTGCAGCTGGAGACACTTCCTGCACACGTGTTCGCCCTGGACACCAAAAGTGTCCCTGACCTCCCATAGCACAGGAGGAGCACTCCACGCTGCCGAGCTGCCCTCCCATGTCCTTCCCTTAATTTACTCCCTTTACTTCCTCTTAAATTAAAGAATATTAAATACTCCCTGCTCCCCCACTGCCATCCCAACCTAACTAGGGTCCAAGGTCCCACTCGCTGCTGAAACCGCTCAACTCTTCCCATTTCCCAATAATACCTCCAACCTTAGGGTAATGTTGCCAATATCTTGCTGTGTATCCTGCTTGAAAAAGGCAATTGAATGCACATGTAACAAAACATAATCAAGTCCACTGATTCACAGGAAAAATGGATACAATCACTGAATTCTATCCTGAAAGTATGCACACACACATCCCAGAATATAATGTATTAAAATTGCAATTTAACTTATCCAGTAGTCAAATCAGTAGTTTTGGTTAATGTATTGTCTGTTACATGGCATATCACCCTGTGTTGTTACAAACCAGCAAGTCCTTGGACTCACTTTGAGCAATGCCAAAGGAGCTACATGAGTGATGTATTAACAACTCTGCGTTCACACATTTCAGCGCACTTCTTTTGTAAACCAGCAAGCTCAGATGCACAGGTCTTTAGCAGCTTCTTTTGAATTTGACTTATTTAAAGCTGCTTAGTCCTGGTTATTTTTTTTGAAGGTATTTACCAACCTCTTCTTCAAATCAGTAAATCCCTTTCAAGCTTTTGAACAGGAATAAGTCAAGCCAGGTAGCTATGTAGCTGGTGAGGAAAAAGAAGCACCACTATACAAGAATATTACTTGTATCATGGTTTAGCCCAGCAGTTGCAAACTGTTTGTTTTCTGATACACAGCTATATCTTTCTGTTCTGTTCTCGTTTACTTATTCTTTTGCTGTTTAATGTATTTTTTGGCAACTAAAACCCAACTCCTGTTCTAATGTAATGTTGTTCTGATAATGTTCGAAGATGATGAGGATTACGTGACAAATTCATTAGCTGAAATAAACCAAAACGGGAACTTTACTGCAATCTGAGTGTTCCATCCGAAGGCTGGCTCATGGTAACAACCCAAGTCTGTGCAGCATACTGGATTTAAATCTAGATGCACATTTGTAAATATTGTTAAGTATGCAGAGTTACTGAAAAATATTTAAAGTTTAAATACTAATTGTATATATTTATTACAGGTGAACAAAAGGTTGCAACATTAATAAAATTATTAATTTGATTTTTTTCCCCCCTTGTACCAAGCGTTCTGGATTACATTTTCGACACACAGACAATACAGTGCAGTGGCTCAGGGCAATGGAGTCGGTTGGGTTACCCAAGGTAAGCATGTTTTAGTGTAAGCACTATACCTATACTAGATAAATTCTTCCACCTGCATGCAATTCCTGTCTGTGCCACTTAATTTCCTGTTATGTTTTTGGCACACTTTTATTAAGTATAGAAGATTTAAGGGTTGATCTAATTGAGGTGTTTAAGATGATTAAAATAATTTGATCGGGTAGACGGGGAGAAACTATTTCCTCTGGTGGGGGAGAACAGAACCAGCAGGTATAACCTTAAAATTAGAGCTAGGCTGTTCAGGGATGATGTCAAGAAGCACTTCTTCAAAGAGTAGTGGAAATCTGGAATTCTCTCCTTCTCTTCCCTCCCTCCCCCCCCCCCCCCCCCCCCCAAAAAAAAAATACTGTTGAGGCTAGATCAAGTAAAAATTAAAAAACTGAGATAGATACATTTTTGTTGGGTAAGGCTATTAAGGGATACGGAACCAAGTTGGGCAAATGGAGTTAAGATGCAGATCATCCATGATCTAATTTGAATGGCGGAACTGGCTCGAGGGGTTGAATGGCCTACTTCTTTTCCTATGTTGCCAACTTTTTCCATTATAAATTCCACATTTACAATGGAAACCGTCTATGTAAAGTTGTCACACACGAATGAAACTATCTGGCTGCTGGTGGCTTTGTTCCCAGTCTATGACCAGCTTCATCGAGCCTCTCGGGAAGAAATGAAGTCTGCTGGTATTGCAGTTTTCTGCACATATGTTTTTGTTTCAAGTTTTGTGTCTACCTTTATTTACCGTTTTATTTTAATAATTTTCTGCTCTTTTATGGAGTGTTTCACCCTCCTTTTAATTTAAAACTCCTATCTGATTTTTTTTCTTGATCATTCTTTGAATCTGCCATTGTGAAATAAATGTAACTATCCGGACCGCTCTTAATCCTCCAAGCCATGGGCCTTCTCATGTTCACACCTTCCTGGTGGGACCAGTCACTCATAACACATCCTGCCACTCCACCCATCCTCCCCTTGGCCTCAGACCCTGAGAAAAGCTGCAGTCCCATAGCATGAAGGAAAGGCACACTACGGTGATATAGTGCAAAATTAAATCTACATGTTTCCTTAATAAAATGAAATTAAATGCCTGGACCCATGCTCTCCTCCCCATGCATGAATGCTCAGATGCTTAGCTTTTCTATCTATCTGTCTACTCCCCACCCCTGAGATTCATAGAGCATGATCTGTACCTGTAAGCCATTTCTAGTTCTGCATTTCTCCAGGTAATTCATTGCTTGTCCCTTCAGAATGCCCTCCAGTGCTTTCCCTACAATGGAAGTCAAGCTGACCAACCAATAGTTCCTTGCAGTGTCTCTTTTTAGACATTTCCTCCACTCATTAGGCGCAGTCCCAATTTCCCAGGATTCCCCAAAGATATATGCGAACATAGGGAAATGACCAGCTGGTCCAACAAGCCGGCTCATACTTGATAACCGGCGCATCATTACTAGATTCATCCTAACCCCCCCCCCCCCCCTCCCCCATAGCCATACCCACAAAAACATAATGGCCCAGAAATTCGGGTCTCCACGGGTGAGCACGCACGGGGTACTCGCCCGTAGGCCGAATGGAAGTGTCGGTTTCCTGCATGCAGTGCGCATGCGCGGGAAACCGGCACTTCCGATCCTCTGAACGAAGGGGTTCAGAAGTCGAACGCGCGCGCGCAGGGGAGGCTGCGTGTGCGCTTTGAACTTAGGTTTTTTTTTGCAGGTTTTCACGCGACGTTAAGCCTGTAGGATTTATACATTTTAAAAGCAGGCGTAAGGCCTGCTTTTTACAAGGTAAGTGGTCAATTAATTAAAATTAAAACATTTTTTCCACAGGTTTATTATTTTTAAATACTTTAAAGCAAGGTAAGTTTATTTTTAGCCCCGTTAGAATATAAAATTATTTTTTTCAGAAATTTAAATTATTGTTTAAAATAGTTATTTAATGTAATTTATAGTTTATTTAAAAAGTGTGTTTTTTAAAAATTTATTTGAAGGTTTACTGCTATTTTGGGGCCCGTAGTATTTATAAGTTTTGACAGGTCTTCCTGTCAATCTTATGAATGGGCTTTTCCCTCCTCCGATTGGCTGCCCATGGCTCACGTGATCCCAGGGGACGCATCGCACTAACTACGCCCCTGGGACATGCAAGCACAGCGCGCCGGCAGCTGGGCCAGGCCCCGGAGCGGAATTCCATTGGGGCCTACAGCTCAACTGCCGGCGCGCAAGGAAAGTGCAGGTCAGGGGCTTGCACCCGCGGGAAGCCCCCAACCCGAATTTCTGGGCCATTCAATTTCATTAGTTACTTCTTTAATTATTCCACATGCAATCCATCTGGGTCCAGGAGCTTGACTTCCTTTAATGTCCAATGGCCTGTCCATTACCTATTTGTCAGTTACATCTATTTTTCTTAGAATCTTATTACTTTACCTTTTTATATTACCAGTAATCCTGATCGTGTCTGCATTGGCTCTACCGACTAGTTTCTTAGCCTTTCTAACCTTATTCTTGTACTCCTCACTGTCCCTTTGGTCCTTGTGTGGCTTTTTACTTAAGGAAAACTTTTTTCTGTTCTTGCCCCCTCCACTAGTTATTGTCCGCATTAGTTTCCTTTTTTCTCTACTGCACTTCTTATCAAGTGGTATATAGTTGCGTTGCATCAACAGTAATGTAACCGGGAAAGTGTTCCACTTCTCCTCTTAAACTCTTGCCTTCAAAAAATCTACCCCTCTCCTATCAACTTATTTCTTAGTCAAATACACTTTGTGAAAATTGAGAGTTGTCTGGTACAACTGACTAGTATATAAAAATCCTTTAATAGATTTAACAAATCTTGAATTTCAAAAATATTTATTGTATTTCTTTAAAGTTTTGGCAGTCATTAAAGGAGGAAACGGTGCTGTATGAGAAGTCTAAGGATGCACACCACCACCCCCAGCCCCACAATATAAAGCCTGGTCAAACTATTTCTCCTGTCTTGAGAAATTAACAGTTGCAGGGAAAACTGATGATGACCCAGTGTGTCAAGGCTCCTAGTCAGAAGAAAAGAGTAGATCTGCAGACACTGGTGGTGGCATTGTGTTCAGCAAGAACATCATTCCTGGTCATGGATATGGATCTTTGGGTCCAACAGAAATTAAAAAAAAAAAAATAGTGCTAGCTTTTGTAGGAGAATACTTTAGATTGAAAAGTACTTGATTCCCTTCTCTCCTCCTTCCTTGCGCCCCCCCCCCCCCCCCAACCCAACAAAAAATAGTATTCCCCTTTAAGTCTAATAATGACCTTTATTCAGGGCATTGTGTTATACTGAAGCATTATTGTGGATAGGGTGGAATTGCAAATTACAGCATTTGATTTATTCTTTTGGAGAGGAAGATCTTCCCGTTATCACTGCTAAAAATGCCCACTCTGTGGCATTGCAGTATACTTGTTGAATCCTGACACAGGGGAGCATTCTTCTCTTTTAATTAAAAGAAAGAAAAGTTCTCGTTTCACAAGTTCTTTTGTAGTACATGGTGCATTCCTTAGAAGTGCCAGCTTTTAGAAGTTTACGTACTAAAGTGTCCCTTTGTAGACAAGTGAGGATCGAATGACCGATATAATACTGGCCGCCTCATCATTGCTGAGAAATTTTGAAAAGATGAGCATACATGCCATATAAATCTCGGACTGAGAGTCTTCTCAGGAACTTGCTTTTGTCCTGTTTTGCTAGGGTGCTACTACAGCACATATAATATCATTACGTTGACACTGGAAGTTCAAGAAGGTAATTTTTATTTGCCTAGAAGGTTTGAAATTTCCATTGTAATTGTTGAAAATTCTACTATAAATATATCTGGAGGAGACGCACTGAATAATAATAAATATATTTTTGACCTATTTTGTTGGTCAATGCTTAACATGCCTATGTGTGTGTGTTAATATATATTGCATCTCGTATGTAAAAAGAAAAAGATTGGTGAGGACAAATGTAGGTCCCTTACAGTCAGAAACGGGAGAATTTATAATGGGGAACAAGGAAATGGCCGAGCAATTAAACAAATACTTTGGTTCTGTTTTCACAGAAGAGGACACAAATAACTTCCCAGAAATGCTAGGGAACCAAGTGAGAAGGAGGAATTAAAGGAAATTAATATTAGTAAAAAAAAAAGTGCTGGAGAAATTAATGGGACTGAAAGCCAATAAATCCCCCAGGGCCTGATAATCTGCATCCCAGAGTACTAAAAGAGGTAGCCATGGAAATAGTGGATGCATTGGTTGTCATCTTCCAAAATTCTATAGATTATGAAACAGTTCCTGCAGATTGGAGGGTGACAAATGTAACCCCACTATTTAAAAAGGAGGGAGAGTGAAAATAGGGAACTACAGACTGGTTAGCCTAACATCAGTAGCAGGGAAAATGCTAGCCTATTATAAAGGATGTGATAACAGGATACTTAGAAAATATCAACGGAATTAGACAAAGTCAATATGGATTTATGAAAGGGAAATCGTGTTTGACAAACCTGCTGGAGTTTTGAGGATGTAACTGGTAGAATAGATAAGGGAGAATCAGTGGATGTGGTGTATTTGGATTTTCAGAAGGCCTTTTGATAAAGTCCCACAAGAGGTTCATGTGCAAAATTAAAGCACATGGGATTGGGGGTAATATATTGGCATGGATTGAAAATTGGTTAACAGACAGGAAACAGAAAGTAGGAATAAATGGGTCTTTTTCGGGGTGGCAGGCGGTGACTAGTGGGGTACCGCAGGGATCAGTGCTTGGGCCCCAGCTATTCACTATATATATCAATGATGATTTGGATGAGGGAACCAAATGTAATATTTCCAAGTTTGCTGACAACACGAAACTAGATGCGATTGTGAGTTGTGAGGAGGATGCAAAGAGGCTTCAAGGTGATTTAGACCGGTTGAGTGGGCAAATACATGGCAGATACAGTATAACGTGGATAAATGTGAAGTTATCTCCTTCGGTAGGAAAAACAGAAAGGCAGAGTATTATTTAAATTGTGATAGATTGGGAAATGTTGATGTACAAAGGGACCTGGGTGTCCTTGTACACCAATCACTGAAAGCAAACATGCAGGTGCAGCAGGCAAATGGTATGTTGGCCTTCATTGCAAGAGGATTTGAGTACAGGAGCAAGGATGTCTTATTAGTATAGTTATACAGGGCCTTGGTGAGACCACACCTGGGGTACTGTGTGCAGTTTTGGTCTCCTTACCTAAGAAAGGATGTACTTGCCATAGAGGGAGTGCAGCAAAGTTTCACCAGACTGATTTCTGGAATGGCAGGACTGTCGTATGAGGAGAGATTGGGTCAACTAGGCCTGTATTCACTAGAGTTTAGAAGAATGAGAGGGGATCTCATTGAAACGTATAAAATTCTGACAGGGCTAGACAGACTGGATGCAGGGAGGATGTTTCCCCTGGCTGGGGGGGTCAAGAACAAGGGGTCACAGTCTCAGGATATGGGGTAGGACATTTAGGACTGAGATGAGGAGAAATTTCTTCTGAGGGTGGTGAACCTGTGGAATTCTCTACCACAGAAGGCTGTGGAGGCCAAGTCACTGAATATATTTAAAAAGGAGATAGATAGATTTCTAGTCACAAAAGGCATCAAGGGGTACGGGGAGAGAGCGGGAATATGGTATTGAGATAGAGGATCAGCCATGATCATATTGAATGGCAGAGCAGGCTCGAAGGGCTGAATGGCCTACTCCTGCTCCTATTTTTCTATATGTGTATACATTATGCTCCAAGCATCATGCTTTCCTTTAGATGCGAAACAATCTTATTTTTTAAAGCGTGAAAGTCAGTCACTGACCTGAAGCTTGAGGTTTACTAGCCACTGCTATCTAGTTTATAAGCCGATATATTTATCTGGATTAGTCTCTTTGGGCCACTTCTCCACAGTCAGTACTTGAGCCGTGGCCAAAAAAGAGACCAGCTAAGTTAAGATCTAAACACCACAAGCATGCCTTTAGCCCCCACATCCCCATAATCAGCTACATGGGATTTCTGATCATTTGAATGACAACCAAGGAATGACGCAACAATAATTATTGACAAGTTATAAAAAATCATACTTCAGTTGAAACTGGTGGGAGCTTTTCATTGTGACATTTGAGCAGACTGTTTCAATCAAACCTCCAGCACTTTATTAATTAAACCTTTTGTTTTCTCTTCAGTTAATATTGTTTGGAGTGAATCATATCTCAACATTTATTGTTATGATTGTCAACACAACACAAAATTGTGAAGTCAAGTGGTTTCATTGCATTCAAATTTGTGCTTATGCAGCTATATCGCTACATCCTTGCTTGCACTTCTGCATTGCTTTCTATTCTTCTATATCTATGTTGGCTTAATACAAATGCAGTATACCCAGGATGAACTTGACAAGCTGCATAGATAGCATACTTGATAACATCATTCATCTTAAGTTCTTCAGCCCTGTCCATCGACTGCTTGTTGGGGTAGTATTTTCCAATTCTGCTGAATTAAATTATTAAACATAGTGGTTAATTTTGGTAAAGCACTACTATCAAATTTGTGTCACCTTTTAACTGGTTATCTTTCAATGATGGGCAGTTGATCCAATTTCCAGTTGGAATAAAATGGAGTTCCACTGTATAAGCTTAACTGTTTGGGTCTATGGATTTTGTTTGCTTCACGGTGTAGTTCCATAACCGTTCTATCCTACTTAATAGCACATTATTCAGCAATGCGTTAGTATATAATATCATTGTGACCTGGTATTGTCACTGTATACAGGTAGAAAGAGGTAGAACTAACTTTGTGTTTAAATATAATTTGCGCTCTGTATAAATTTACAGCTGAGGCAGGGGGAGGACTAAGATGGTTGCCCATCTCTGACGTGTCTGGTTTTCAGAAGGTGGCTTTTGTTTTCAGCTTCCATACAGCATTAATTAAACCAGGAAGGCCTTGTTTGGATGATATGAACAACACTTAGTGGGTCATTCAATCAGGAACTGAGACTGTCAAAGCAAGCAATAAACCATTAATATGCATTCTAGGCAGCTCATAGTCTAACTGATCATTTCAGCTCGAGGCCTGTGAGACAAGCAGAACCATGAAAGTGTGAGGACCAGAGAATTGAAAGCGAGAGCGCTAGAGTGTTGCACTCTATTTGTAATGAGATTCTCTCCATTTATTGCTAGTAGAGCAGTTTGTAGATTTAAAAGACCTGATAGTTTCTGTTGTCATTGCACATGAGCTTGGGTTGTTCTGTATTTTTTAATTTCTCTAAATAAATCTGGTTAGTGAATTTGAACCCAGCTTGAGCGTGGTATGTTGATCAGATCATATTCCAGAGTGGCTTGGAGAGAAATGAAGTGCATGAGCATTAACAATCTAGGATTACCAGAGTCCTAGTGGGTGTGAGGTCACTGCAGGAACTATGAACCACCAGACTGCAGCTGCTGGCCCATGGTGGACACAAGGTATGGTTACAGGAAGTACAGCGAGACCATTGTAAAAGGGAACTGTTGTGTATGTAACCGTTTACCTTTAAGGGAACTATAGAATGTAACCGTTCGCCTTTAAGAGCACTACTTTAGGGTGGCACTATCTATTGGCTCATGTATACTGTAATACCAATAGTGACCACACCAGTATATAAGGGTTGTGATACGTTAACTAGGGCAGAATCGCCCGAGCCTCTGAATAGTAAAGACGTGTTTTATTTTGTTAACAGTGGAGTCTGTGATTATTTATAATACAACCCACAGACTTAACATTGGCGACGAGTCAGGATTCGAACCCTGCGGCAGTTGTTCCACGGCGGCTTCGTCCGAAGACAGGACGTTGAAGAGAGGTTTCAATCCTCACCAGTCTGGAACCGACAGGCTGGAAGCGACAGGCATTAGGACCCTGAAGCCTCCATAACCTCGTGGGTAAGCCGCAGCGTTGGCTGCAAAGACAGTGCCACCGATCGGTAGATAAGGGCGATCGCAATCCCTGATAAGAGCCGCGGTGAAACGCGCGAGCGGGTAAGCCAGAGCCCGGGAGGGAGCGAGCAAGATCCGCGCGAGCGGGTGAGCCAGAGGCCGGGGCCCGCTTTCAAGTGCGAGGCGCAGCCGGGCCATCGATCGCATCCGCTGATAAGAGCCGCACTCGGGCTGAAAGTCAGCGTCGGGGAACGGGTGATAACCGCCATTGAAGTGGGCGGAGAGCGCCGAGAAGCGCGGGGAAAACCGCCATCGAAGTGGGCGGGGAGAGCGAGAAGCGCGGGAAAGCCGCCATTTTTCGCGGGGAAACCGCTGAAGAAGGAAGAAGCGGGAAACCGCCATCTTGGAAATTATTAAGAATTTCAGGAAAGTAATAAGATTTTTCAGAAAGGCTGGTGTGTTCTCAAGAAGAGAGGGAAAATAAGTATAAGTACAGCAATACTTGTGGTGTTCTCAAGAAGAGAGAAGAAAATTAATAATAAGTAAAGTAATACTTGTACTGTACTCGAAAAGAGAAGAAGATGCCTAAGCGAGGAAATATTAATGACTTTAATGCTGAAATAGAAGACTGGGCCACGTATGTGGAACGCATAGAAATATATTGCGTAGCCAACGACATTGAGGATGACGACAAGGCAATAACTTTGTTAAATTCGATGGGAGCAAAAACATACGGGCTTTTGAAACATCTAATAGCACCAGTTAAACCAGTGGACCAGACCTTCGAAGAGATCGTAGCAGTGCTGAAGGATCACTTGAACCCCACACCGTTGATGCTGGCTGAACGATTTAAATTTTACGCCAGAACCCAGAGGCACGATGAAAGCAATGCGGAATACTTAGTCGAACTGCGTAAGCTAGCGAAATACTGCCAGTTTGGAGGGAATTTGACAGAGGCGCTGCGGGACAAGTTCGTATGCGGCTTGGCCAAAGAAGGAACGCAGAAGCGACTCCTGGAGGAAAACGACCTCACACTGGACAGGGCTGTCCTCATAGCTTCATCGCACGAAGCCGCAGTGAAAGGAACGGCGGAAATGCAGCTAAAGGCGGCGGCACTCGGGGTGGACCAAATGACTGCAAGCATTTCCAAATGCTACCGTTGTGGAAAGACAACGCACGACCAGAATCAGTGCGGGTTTAAGAATCAAGAGTGCAGGAAATGTGGCAAACTGGGTCACATCGCGAAGGTATGCAGGTCCAGAAAGAAGACCAACAAACAAAGGAAGCCACCACCACAAGAAAAGTACAACAAGGTGCATCAGGTGGCTGAAAAGAGTTCAGACGAACAAAATTCAGACTCAGACCCAAACAGCCAGGAGTTGGATAGTCTGAGAATCCACAATGTGGGTAAAGTAACTGATCTACAGACGATCTGGGTCACACTAAAAATAGCTGGAGTCCAAGTACGAATGGAGCTGGACACGGGATCAGCTGTATCAGTCATCAACCAAAAGGACTACCACCGACTATTCTCTCACATACCCTTAAGAAATACCAAGTTCGTATTACAGACATACACGGGGCATCGCGTATACCCCATGGGGAAAATAAGAGTCAAGGTGAGAGATAGGGGTAAAGTACACCCAAGAATGGATTTGTACGTACTACCTGAGGGAGGACCACCACTTCTAGGACGGGAGTGGATCAAGAAAATAGACATGGAATGGCACTACCGACAAGCAATGACGAGTGAGGACTCGGTGCAGACAAGCAGCTCAGACTCTGAGCCGGAAGACGATAAGTCCAGCTTATGTATGAAAAACAAGGTTAACATTAACTCACAGACTAAGGTTGGAAAATCGATGGCGTGCATAAAGACAGAGAATTCTGAGTCTGTTCAAGCTACAGACATATGCATTACGGAGGAACACCGGGCTCGAACTCAACGCTATTTCAAAGTACAACAACAATTAGAACAATTAAGTTACCGCCTCGTACAAGAGATGAAAACAATGAAAAAGTTCTATGACACCGAATGGGAGAGTCTGGAAAGACAACAGAACCTACTGGCTCAAGCAGAGAGCGACCATAGAGCCATCGTGACCAATTACCGATCACATCTCCCTGATGATGTTCAGGGGTTAGAATATTTGCATGATCTAGAGATACAGCAGAAGGGCAAATCACGCTGCACTGAGGATTTTGTTCTGCAATTAGAGACGGAGCTAGTGCAGGCAAAGTTAAGAGAAGTTGAATCACAGGGTGCTCTTGAGATGCAGAAACAAATCTTGGACATGGAAAAGAGAAACGCTTCTTTACCTGATGAGAATAATGTGGCCATGTTGCAAGAGGAGCTTATAGGGGCGAAACTGAAAGAAGCTAAGCAAAGGATGTTGGAACTTGAAACGCAGAACCAAATCAGCGGTAATCAGCTATGTCAAGCAGAGAAGGAGTGCAAGGGTCTACATGAGAAGGTGCAATATCTCTCAGCCCAAAATAAGGGACTACTCACTCAGTTAAATGAAAGTAAACGGGAAATGGCTGAGATGGACTGCAAGAATAAAGAAGAGTTGATGGCAGTGAGACTTCGAGAGGCAGATAGCATAGCAGCCTTGGCTGAACTCCAACAGGAAATTGCGAAAGAAACAAATGAAGAGGAATCTTCAGGAAGCCAGGATTTTATTCCAGTTCTTCTCTACGACTCCTTACAAGCAGAGTGCGAGAAGTTGAAAAAACAGTATGAACAGGCCCAGACTACAATTCTGGAGGGGGTTAACTCAGCAACCTCCGAAAAGCTAGTTTCGTTGGAAGTATATGAGCAACTAAAGGTTGAACATGAGCAAGAAGTCCAAAGGCTGCAGGAAATTCTTGAGGAGCTCAGGGCCAAGACAGACTCATCGGTAGAAGTTCCATACATAGATGAGGATGTAGAGGTGAAAGACATGGCAGAACTCATAAAAATATGGAAGGAAGCCCAAGACAAATATGAGGCGGCAATTACCGAGGTTGACCGACTTGAAGAACAGTTTCAACTGGGAATGGGCCCTGAACATGAGCTAGAGAGCATCGAGGCGCAACTTCTCCAAGCACTGGAAGCCAAAGTACAAGAGGAAGAGAAGATGAAAGCATTGGAGAAAATGATGGATGAAATGGAGGAGTACGCTGAATTACGTCCAGGGGAACAGGAGAATGGGGAAACAGCTACTTCAGTAGAAGGATTAAATAGCCTGATAACGAAATCCCTGAAGGAAGGGAAAGGATTGAACGCACAAATGAGGCCAGGAGGGAAGGAAGGGCAGACATCTGAGGAAGAGCAGGATGAATATGATTGCTTGAAGAAGGGTTTTGACCTGTTGAGTGACACCGAATGTTATGAGGATGTGGTCTGCCCAAATTGTGATGGGAACTCCCAAAGTGCTGAAATCCTGAGGAAGCACTTAAGGTCTAAGGAACATAGAGAGTTGGTGGCGCTACAGATGGCAGCCGGGAAAAGAGCTCGGAGAGTTTCAAAAAGGCAGAAAAGAAAAAGAAGCAGCAGAAAATAATAACTGTTTAAAATATTATTACTTCTACTACCTCAGTCCGAACACTACGAAAGGTGCTAAATTTGTAAAAAAAAAATCCAGGGACATTATCAAGACAGCCAGTGGGTTGTATAAGTCCGCACTGCTGGTTCAACAGGACGAAAGTACAAGCTGTTTTTAAAAAAAAAAAAAAAAAAAGCTATGGAGGATGCTGTCTGGAACGAATTAATACCAGAGACTGAATTTATGAACTGTTCCCACAGAGACTGAACCTGTAAACTGATTCCACTGAGAGTATGTTTGTAAACTGTTATATGACGTTGACTCCATTGAGAGTATATCTGTAAATTGTTATATGACGTTGACTCCATCGAGAGTATATCTGCAAACTGTTTATATAAAGTTGAAGATTGTATGTTTAACGGGATTCTGTAAGTAATAAGCTAGGAAGGGAGGAGTGTTGTGTATGTAACCGTTTACCTTTAAGGGAACTATAGAATGTAACCGTTCGCCTTTAAGAGCACTACTTTAGGGTGGCACTATCTATTGGCTCATGTATACTGTAATACCGATAGTGACCACACCAGTATATAAGGGTTGTGATACGTTAACTAGGGCAGAATCGCCCGAGCCTCTGAATAGTAAAGACGTGTTTTATTTTGTTAACAGTGGAGTCTGTGATTATTTATAATACAACCCACAGACTTAACAGGAACAGCTCATTAAAATACCCTGAAATTACATCACATTGATGGCAGAGAGTTGTGCTTCCATCACAATTATGCCAACTTTTCCTGTCATGTGGATGAGATGACATCCTGTCGACTTTGTTTTGAATGAATACTCCAAACTATGTGTTCTTCTAAACAGATGTACCAGGAATTTAAAAAAAAACTCCAATTCATTCTTTTTCCTCTACCGCTAAAAATGACTGTTTACAGTATGTCTACATCCTTTAAAATGGTGCTGAAAACAGTCGGTGGTTAATCTGCCAATGCTGTGTGATTGCTTCCTTTGTCTCCCATTGAGGGTTGGAGCAGTTTTTTCTCTCTTTGCAACCAATGTGCACATTAGTTATTTCTAATTCAATGCAGTACAAATTAATTTCTACTGCCCCAGCAATATGACTTAATCTCCACGTTCAGGGGAATGCTTCCTACTGCTCAAACATGATCTTTTTATTTTTCCCTTGCAGTTATTCTTACGGTCTTTCTAAGTGAGATTTCCTAAAAAGGGCTTGTCTTGTAGAATTGTACATCCCAGTTTTGGATCCATGCTAGCTAAGCTCTACTTCAACTTGTGTTCAGAAAAAATAGACTCTTAGCTTATCCAGCATCTCTTGGCTTGAACTGACCAAGGGCCCAGAGCTGACCGGTCCTTTTTATGTTATCTTGGTAACAAATAATTTTATTCATCTGTTTAATTTTCTCCAAAGGATGTTGAGGCCAACTTATTTTGGAGTCTGCACAGCAACATTAACATCTTCTCCGATGTTGACAAAGTACTAGAAATATGCAACACATCTGATTTCATTTCAGATTTCTAGAATTTGCAGGTTTTTGACTTTTTAATCCAGTAGAAGTCTGCACCACTACCCTATTTGCAATTGGCTAACTCCACACAGACCACAGGGATCAAAGCCGGAATCCCCCTGGTCTCTCTGATTTCTGTATTGCACCACAGACGTTTACCCACCTGTGCTTTTTAAACTGCCCGTTTCCCCTACTGATGGATGTCAGAGTGATATTTGTGAATTCAGTGATCTTTTATAGTGACCCTCGATAATGTATTTCTTGGCATACAGCTTATTTACAAAGAAAGTTAATTACGTTCTTTTCAAAAAATGCATTATCTCGCACATGTCCACATTAAATTGAATCTGCCCACTGTCTATCATTCAGCTAACTGTCTGGGTCCTCCTGTAACCTTTTACAATCCATTGGTATTTGCCAAACCCCCTACTTTTGATGTTTGGAAATATTTTCAGTCTCCCAATGGCATTGCGCATATTCATTTAAGACCAATTTGAATTTTTCAGGTCAAGCAGTATTATATTGTGGGCATAATGGAACCAGTGTGGGGAGGGAGAAGACAAGGTGAGAGAGAGAAAAGGGCATCGAGTGGGGGAGGAGAAATACAACTAGATGGACGGGGAATGCATTCATAAGGGTGTTACTGTAAAAGGGGGATCGAAGTGGGTTCGGGAAAGCGGGTGGGGTGTGGGGATGGAATTTGGGGAGCAGAACGATTAGCAGCCAGTTCTTGGGTTGGACCAGGGTTGGGTTGGGAGGATGAAATACTGCTCAGTTGAGGAGGGTTCAAATGATGAAGCCTTTCTCATTACGAAGATGTAAGTGGCGGGGGCTGGGGTCAAGATTTCATTCCGTGGTGGGGGACAAACCTTTGCTCTCGGGAGGAGTGTTGAGGACCAAGATCTTGTTCAGTGAGGGAGGGACAGCAGGCACAAGGTTGCTTCTCCTCTGGGCTGCAGCAAAGCTCTGGTTCTCATCAGTTCTATTTAACTTTATGATTATCTCTCTTTTTAACATATTTGGTTCAATTTTAAACTGATTATGGGGTTAAAAGTTGGTTATTGGCTGTTTTTGGGTGCCCTGGGCCTCACTTATTATTTGGGTGAGCTGCCGGTGCCTATCGCGCCTCCACAGGCAGCTCAGCCATTTTAAAAGATGAATGTCGGGCCACTTCCCTCGCCAGCAGCGATCCTCCAGAGAGTCCCGGGATGGGACCGCGCTGCAATGGGGGAGCGCTCCTCCTCCTGGCTCCGCAAAAAAACTCGTGAAAATTTTTGTCAGTGGCCGCTGCTTAGACCGCAGCAGGTGCTGAAGAAGCCCTACGCTTGGTCCGCTTGTCACAGTTCAATTTATGCGAGGGCCTATCGCAGGCAATAAGCCCCTCATGCTCAAATAGTGTGTCAGCACTCAATGTCTGAGTCATCTATGAAGAATGATCAAGTGGGAAAGGTGCCAGAGGATTGATAACACCTATGGAGCTGTACTCCAGTATGAATTTGTGCCTTTGGGAGTGTAGATGGGAAAAGTACTAAATCTAAAACTGCCCAGTTGGGAGATTCTGATGTGGTCACTTGCTGTTTAAACCCAGTTCTCTTAATTTTAGTTAATATCTAGAGGATAAACTTGTAATTCCAAACAATTGTACAGATGTGTATCTGTAAAGTTTCTGAGCATTTATTTAAACCGACCTGATCTTTTGCATGGGATGCCTGATGAGCTGTCTCAAAATTACATGTTTTTAAAAAAAATTGAACGCTCAAACCTGGGTTTGTGTGTGGAATTTCCGGGAATTGATTTGTGGCCATTCATCATTGTAATCCTAGCTGAACAGTTTGGCTTTTTAACATGTAGTTGTGTAACTATTATTTACTATATGGTTAAGGTTAGAAGTTCACCAGGAGTTCAGTCTCACCATATTTTAATATGCCGCTTTCTTGATCTTGAGCTCGGAGTGCACTTTGGCAAGTTTCCTTGGTAATGTGGCATATGGCCAGTGCTACTTGTGTACCTACTGCTTAGCTCTGACAGTTGTTGCACTGCTTTCATTTGACCTCTAGAGGTTATACGGCTGAATGGCCCGCTGCAGGATTTGTAGTTTAAAATCTTGACGATAAGTCAAGTTTATCTGCCAGCTAAGCTACTCCAACTATGGAAAATATTGTAAGATTTTATAAATATGCAGCAACTTTGCCAAATACACTTGGTTTTTAATCATACTTTCAAGAAAAGCTATGCCCCACCCAAGGAAAACTCTAGAATACATATGACCCATATTATACTCGCCTTCAAAATCATTTGATGCCAGCACTGGGTACACAGTGGATAAAAAAATTCTCTCTCCCAGCTTAATCATCCCTTCACTCATTAAAAGGGCACAAAAAGTTGGAAACAAATTGGCAAACCCTTTCCAGCACTTTTAGATCTGGCATTCAATTTAGTGAGACAAAATGGATAACAGTTTGGTACAGCCGAATGCAGTGCATCGGTTAGAATTCTGTTTGGATCTGGTACCATTTTAAAAGGAATGAAATGTGTTCAAAATGCTGTTATTTTGAGTAGCCTAGCCTATTAAGCAGCTAAAATGGATGGTGCAGTGATTTACGGTGCCATCCTTTCACCATGGGGATTTAGATCTAGCCGACATGTGGGAGCAGTCTCCCTTTCCTGGTCATTGTGAGAATCGTGCATAAAGTGAGTTAGGGCACTGTTGTCTTCGCTTCTTGAGGGTATGGGTCCGCGGTATTGAACTTCCTTTACTTTGGTGATGGATAATCTACACCACTAAGACAGCTGATGTGGAATTTGAAATGGTGCAGCAATGGGTATGCTATTGAGATTAGGTTATAGGGTAAAGGAAGTCTGGTGGGAGTACGTTTTGTTTAAAATACTCCTTCATTGCAAATTTTAAAAAATATTGAAGCAGTCATGCTGTTTTTAAAAAAATATTTGTTTTTAATCTTGTTGACTGACCCCTCCATGGATGTCTGTGCTAGCTGGCTCTGTGGAAACATATGTTGCATACCTAGCCTGTAGTGTGTTCTCCGAGGTTGTGTGCCTGTGGATTAACTCTCGGGTAGGTCTGAAACCACTAGCTCTGTTGCAATCAGTGGAGCCATTGCAGGATGCATCCCCCAATCATTGATGTAATTGGAGTAGACTTGTTTCAAGGAGCACAGTAGGCTAGGCCTCTGGCAAACCTAACTCCAGTAATTGCTTTGGCTACTTCTGCTCCCTTGCTATGTCTGATTAGCCAGCCTCTGGCCAGTGACTGTCCTCTCATTGCATGTATTTTTGATACTGCAGCATTTTGTTCTGCTTCCAGACTCCTGTAATAGCCTTATTGTTACTATCACTCGTTTTGTTGTGGTTCTATATTTAAATGGACAAAACTATTAAACAAAAATCGTGATATACCTATCAATTCCTCCAATAAAAGGCGAAGAGTTACGAAGGTGACTAAAGGTTTTTATTGACTAAATAACAGAGCCCACTCTCGTGGGTGATCCGATCCAAGCAGGAGGAATACCAGCCAGTCGCTCACCTTTATACCTGGCCTGGTGGGTGGAGCCAAGGCGGAGTCGGCAGTGGTCATCCCAGGTATAGCAGTGTGGCAAGAGGCGACCTCGTACTGTGATACAATAGTGGTCAGTGATACAGTTATAACGAACAGTGGTGAACAGTGCTAACTACTAACAGTGATACGATAGTGAACGTGGTTTACCACATTCACCCCTTGTTTAGAATTAAGTCCGGCGGGGTGAAGTGTACTACCAATTCTGGTAGGTCAGTCTGTCCGGAGGCTTCGTAAGCCTCTCCGATCGCCGCAGCGGTGGTGTTGCCTTATCCGGTGCTGGTGCCTTATCCGGTGTTGATGCTGGTGTTTGCGTGGTCAGCGAGGGCTCGTGGGGTTCCGGCATGTCGTCTACCTGGACTGAGGTTGGGGGGGGTGGTGGCGGTGTTTCCGGATCGACTGAGGGTGCGAGGTCTCGTAGGGAGACAGTGTCCTCCCGCCCGTCTGGGTACGCCACGTAGGCGTACTGGGGGTTGGCGTGCAGGAGGTTCACCCTCTCGACCAGGGGGTCCGTTTTATGGGTCCTCGCGTGTTTCCGCAGCCAGACCGGCCCTGGGGCGGTCAGCCAGGTTGGTAGAGTGGTTCCCGTAGTCGACTTCCTGGGGAAAACGAACATTCGTTCATGGGGGGTGGTGTTAGTGGCCGTGCAAAGTAATGACCGGATGGAGTGCAGCGCTGCCGGGAGGACTTCTTGCCAGCGGGAGGTTGGGAGGCCCTTAGACTTTAAGGCTAAGAGGATGGCCTTCCATACCGTCGCGTTCTCTCTTTCCACCTGACCGTTACCTCTGGGGTTGTAGCTGGTGGTCCTGCTTGCTGCAATACCCCTCTCTAGGAGGAATTGCCGGAGTTCCTCGCTCATGAAGGAGGAGCCCCGGTCGCTGTGTATATAGTTCGGGAACCCGAACAAGGCGAAGAGGGCATTCAGGCACTTAATGACCATGCTACTGGTCATGTCGGGGCAGGGGAAGGCAAAGGGGAAACGGGAGTACTCATCAACGATGTTGAGGAAGTACACATTACAGTCAGAGGACGGGAGGGGCCCCTTAAAGTCGATGCTCAGGCGCTCGAAGGGGCGGGTGGCCTTGATCAGGCTTGCTCGGTCCGGCCTATAGAAGTGCGGTTTGCACTCCGCACAGGTCTGGCAGTTCCTGGTCATGGTCCTGACCTCCTCGATGGAGTAGGTCAGGTTGCGGGCCTTAATGAAATGGTAGAGTCTGGTGACTCCGGGGTGGCAGAGCTGGTCGTGGAGGGTCTGAAGCCTATCGATATGCGCGCTGGCGCATGTCATTCGTGAAAGGGCATCAGGGGATTCGTTCAGCTTGCCTGGCCGGTACAAGATCTCATAATCGTAGGTGGAGAGCTCGATTCTCCATCTCAAAATCTTGTCATTCTTGATTTTGCCCTTCAGCTTGTTATTAAACATGAAAGCCACCGAACGCTGGTCGGTGAGGAGGGTAAATCGTTTGCCTGCCAGGTAGTGCCTCCAGCGCCGTACTGCCTCCACGATCGCCTGGGCCTCTTTCTCGACCGACGAATGTCGGATCTCGGGGCCCTGTAAGGTCCTTGAGAAGAAGGCCACTGGCCTCCCCTCCTGGTTTAGGGTGGCGGCTAAGGCGAAGTCGGATGCGTCGCTCTCCACCTGAAAGGGGATGGACTCGTCCACTGCGTGCATCGTGGCCTTGGCTATGTCTCCCTTAATGAGGGAGAAGGCCGCGCACACCTCCTCCGTGAGGGGGAAGGAAGTGGCTTTCAGGAGGGGTCTGGCTTTGTCCGCGTAATTGGGTACCCATTGGGCATAGTAGGCGAAAAGCCCCAGGGTTCTCCTAAGTGCTTTAGGGCAGTGGGGGAGGGGTAGCTCCATGAGGGGGCGCATTCTTTCTGGGTCGGGGCCGATGATTCCGTTCTCCACTACGCAGCCGAGGATGGCAAGGCGCGTGGTGTTAAACACGCATTTCTCATTGTAGGTGAGGTTCAGCCGTTGGGCCGTACGGAGGAATTTCTCCAGATTCGCGTCATGTTCCTGCCGGTCGCGGCCGCAGATAGTGACGTTATCTAGGTAGGGGAATGTAGCCTGCAGTTCGTTCTGGTCAACCATCTGGTCCATCTCCCTTTGGAAGACCGAGACCCCATTAGTGACACCGAAGGGGACCCTAAGGAAGTGGTATAGGCGCCCATTCGCCTCGAAGGCGGTATACTGGCGGTCCTCAGGGTGGATAGGGAGTTGGTGGTAGGCCGACTTCAGGTCGATGGTCGAGAATACTTTATACTGTGCAATCTGATTGACCATGTCAGATATGCGGGGGAGGGGGTATGCGTCCAGCTGGGTATATCTGTTTATGGTCTGGCTGTAGTCGATGACCAGGCGGTTTTTATCGCCGGTCTTTACGACTACGACCTGGGCACGCCAGGGGCTGCTGCTCCCCTCGATAATGCCCTCTTTCAGGAGGCGCCGCACCTCAGAGCTAATGAAGGCTCTGTCCCCGGCGCTATACCGCCTGCTCTTGGTAGCGACGGGTTTGCAGTCAGGGGTAAGGTTAGCAAACAGAGAGGGTGGCGGGACCTTGAGGGTGGAGAGGCTGCAGGTGTTACGCGGTGGGCGGTTTAACGTTTGCTGGTTGTTGACTGTGAGTGGGGGGAGGGGTCCACCGTATGCTAGGGTTACGCTTTGGAGGTGGGATTGGAAGTCCAGCCCTAGTAGGACGGCAGCGCAGAGATGGGGGAGGACGAGGAGTTTAAAGTTTTTATACTCCGTGCCCTTAACCGACAGGGTCACGACACAGTAGCCGCTGATGTCCGTGGCGTGGGACCTCGATGCCATCGAGATTCGGCTGCGCGTTGGTAGGACAGAGAGGGAGTAGTGGCTCACCGTGTCTGGGTGGATGAAGCTCTCCGTGCTTCCGCTGTCGAACAGGCAGGTCGTGGCGTGGCCGTTCACTTTGATGTCCATCATTGACTTGGACAGATGGTGCGGGCGGGCTTGGTCCAGGGTGACGGAAGCTAGTGTGTAGCTGAGCGAGTCGTTGTCATCTGCGGGCGAGGCGGTCGGGCGTGGTGAGTAAAATGGCGTCTCCCACGAGGTAGGGCCCCATGAGGCACTATTGGGGTCGGTTGCCTTAATCAAAGATGGCCGCCCCCATGACTCATGTGTGGGGATGCTGGCCTCAGTTGCCCTAAACGAAGATGGCCGCCCCCATAGTTCGCATGCGGCACTGCTGGCCTCTGAGGATCCGCTCCTGCAGGCCTTGGAGAAGTGGCCTTTCTTCAGGCAGGTTTTGCATATGGAGTTCTTGGCTGGGCAGCGCGACCTCGGGTGCTTCTCCTGGCCACAAAAAAAACAGCCGGCGGCCCGATCGCGGATGCCCGATGTCGGGGCCGGTGCCGGGGGTGGCGGGGCCGGTCGGGTCCGGGACGCCGACGCAGAGGTAGGTCCCGGGGGCGGCGCTGGGAAGGGTGCTGTGGTAGGGGTCGGGCCCGAGTCCCAGGGTCGCGAGCAGTACCTGGTGAATGCTTCCTGATCTTGGTGGGCCACTTCCAGGGAGATAGCGAGGGCTTCAGCTTTTTCCATGCTGAGGTCTTTAGCTTCCAGCAGTCTTTGCCGTGAGTACTCGGACCGTAGGCCTTTCAGGAATGCGTCGCGGATATTATCTTCAGTATTTTCGGCTGCCGACACCGATTTAAAGTCACAGTTCCTGGCGAGTGCATATAGCGCCTGTGAGAATTCGGCTACTGATTCTCCTGGCTGTTGCGGCCGTGATCTTAGGAGGTGCCTAGCGTACATGTAGTTTACCGGGGTCCGGTACTTCTGTTTCAGCAGGTTGATGGCGGTCTCGTAGGTAGTCATGTCCTCGATGAGAGTGTATACTCTCGGGCTCAGTTGTGCCTGCAGGACACTTAGTTTGGATGCCTGAGGGACGCTGGATTCGCTCAGGTATGATTCGAAGCAGACCAGCCAGTGTTTAAAGTCTGCGGCTGAGTTTGCTGCTCGTGGGTTCAGGTCCAGGTACGGCGGTCTGAGGGCTCGCAGCCAAGCTGGCTGGTGTGGCTGTGCTCCTGGGAGCTGCGCTGGTGGCTCCTCCGCCGGTTGTGACTCGTTGTCGGACATCATTAAATTTAGTCAATAAAATTGATATACCTATCAATTCCTCCAATAAAAGGCGAAGAGTTACGAAGGTGACTAAAGGTTTTTATTGACTAAATAACAGAGCCCACTCTCGTGGGTGATCCGATCCAAGCAGGAGGAATACCAGCCAGTCGCTCACCTTTATACCTGGCCTGGTGGGTGGAGCCAAGGCGGAGTCGGCAGTGGTCATCCCAGGTATAGCAGTGTGGCAAGAGGCGACCTCGTACTGTGATACAATAGTGGTCAGTGATACAGTTATAACGAACAGTGGTGAACAGTGCTAACTACTAACAGTGATACGATAGTGAACGTGGTTTACCACAAATCGTATTCAGCATAATATGTCATTTTTGATCAGTGACTGAAACAATTTGTGATGCATGGCATGAACTCTCAGACTGGGAGAGATGGACAGTAGATATTATTGTAAAAGGCAATTTTGCATCTTGATGAAAATAAGCAAATATTGGTTAAAGGAAGCCTGACATTGTACAAGTGAATGTTTACATAGCACCTAATTCTAATAAATGGTTGGTTGCTAAAGGATAATTTTTTCCCCTCTATCCTTATTCTTTCAGATCTTTTATCCTGAGACAACAGATGTTTACGATCGAAAAAATATGCCTCGAGTGATCTACTGCATACATGCACTAAGGTAACCTAGAAAATAATGGGTGGTTGATTAGCTATCATGACTGTCTAGAGTTGAAGCATTGTTATTGTGTAAAACATTCCTTGTAGCCAATCTAAAGCCTTCTATTGTGTTACTGGTAATACATATGCACATAGCTAATCCCAGATAGTGACAACTGCAGCCTCAACATGTAAAGTTAATTATTAAACAGTATTCAAAGCAGTGTGAAAAATGGGCCCCATTTATGTTGAAACTCATAGGAATGAAAGCAGTCTGGTATAAAAGTAATGGTGTAAATCCTCATGATTTGAGAATCCGATGCTGACCTGAAAATTGCCTCTTGTTCCAGGTTATCCTATTGTTTTTATCAATATATCTTTCACTATTTCCTTCTAAATATAAATTCTTAATTTGGAATTGGAGCACCTCTGCGGTAAATGAGGGCCCACATTTTAACATGAGTGACGTCTGAGCCATCCTGTCAAACATGGTGTCCATTGCTCAACCGTAACATGTAACATAGCAGTTTGAGCTTGTTGTTTGAACAGATGGGCTATTACCCTTGAAGGGAGCCGTCTTCCATGTGACTGAGAGATTTAGGCCTTTTCTGTTCATAGTCCTCTACCGTGAAGATTGGAGTTGAGCTGGAGTGGGATCTCAGTAATGTAAATGAGGCGTCACATTTTACACCGTTTTGCACTGCTCAGTTTTGTATTACAGGTACTAAGAGTATCCATGGCAGAATATCTGTTTTTACTCAGTGGTGGTGAACATTAGCCACTTCCTGCCTCAGTTAAGATTTCCTGCCTATTGGTACCTTTTCCTTTGTCATCTGTCATGCTGTAATGAGAGAGCTGGGAGCAGCAAACTGTTTAAGATGGTCCTTGGTTTAGGTTCTATAAACTTTAATCCTAACCCTGATATTTTCAAGATTAGAACAAAACCAGAATTTAGTTTTTATTACAGAATACATGTCACTAGATGAAAACTGAAAATTATTGTGGTTACATTCTCATTGCAATTATTTTCAGTTCCACAAATTGCAGTTTTTTTTTATGCAGGCCACAATTAATTTCCCTTATAGTTTACTCACCATTTTTTCAAAGCGCTAAGCAAGTATTTGTGTTCGTACAGTGATTTGTAATCTAATCATTATTGTTTTAAAGAAAATTGTAAAAGATGCTTCCTTTGAGTCGATATATTGCAGTTCAGTGTCTGTGTATATATTTTAACACTATTTCTGCATCAACAGCTGAATTTTATGCACCAGAGCAAAAGCAACTACTGACTACTGCACCAGTGGGCACTTTTTCCATTTCCCACACCAGCCACCCTAAGGTTTCTCTGAGTAATATTGCCAATTAATGCTGAATCATCAGGGTAGTTTTGAGCTGTCTGCTTACATTAGCCACAAATTGATTTGACACTGCCCAGGCTCAAATCACACAGGACCATTACAACCAACAGACTGCGAAGACTTTCAACCTGTCATTCTGGGTTTGACTTAAACTCTGGTCCCAGCAATGAAAGGCCAATGTCTAACATACTACATGACCCCAGTTTTAAAAAGTTTTTTTTGGAAATAGAAATGACATTGTGTACTAAATGCACGATGGGCTAGCCCAGTTAGTTAGGTGCCAAGCTGCTGGTCCTTGCAGTGTTGGAGAGAGGTCAGGTCAGGAAAATGTGTTTTCCTATAATTAAGGCACGACCTGGATATCAATGACTCGTTTTAGTGACTCTGGCATGGGGCACCTTTTTGAATTTTTGTGAGGCTAATATTTGAACACATTTTTATAGTGTTTTTACACATGTTCTGCTTTGAAAGGTCACCGAGGGGTATTCTTTGCTGCTGTTATGTTGGTTTTTATGATTGAAATGAGTAGAAATAAACATTTTGCCTTCTCTACAGACAGAGGGTTGCCATTAAAATATACTTGAACATTTTAAAAGTTAGTGGGGATTATTCTGAGGCTTCAAAAATAATTAGAAACATAGAAACATAGAAGATAGGAGCAGGAGTAGGCCCTTCGAGCCTGCTCCGCCATTCAACAAGATCATGGCTGATCATCCAAACCCTAGCACCCGGTCCCTACACCGACAGCCATCCCACCCAAGCCCTATCCCCGTAACCCCACGTATTTAATCCCCCCTAACACTAAGGGCCAATTTTTTTTTTTTTATCATGGCCAATCAACCTAACCCGCACATCTTTGGACTGTGGGAGGAAACCGGAGCACCCGGAGGAAACCCACGCAAACACTGGGAGAATGTGCAAACTCCACACAGACAGTCACCCGAGGCCGGATTTGAACCCGGGTCCCTGGCGCTGTGAGGCAACAGTGCTAGCCACTATGCCACTATGCTACCGTTGACGTGTATACAGAGATATTCCCTGAAGTTAATGTAATTGTAAATACATTTAGCAGAATCCTGTTGTATAATAGTGAGTCAAGACATAACCAGACTTGAAAAAGTATGGGCTGATTATGGAACTGTATGTAAAAGCACAAAAATGGCTGCTCTCGGCCTCTTGACATTAGCCCCATGTTCAGTTTGCTGCAGCCAGAGGTGGCGCTGCTCACGGGGGCATCTGGAATCCATCTCTTTTGGTGGTGCATACCACCTCCCGTGACAGCAGTGCCATCTCATTTATATTCCTGGTTTACTGCTGATGGGAAAGCTACCTTTGGCAGTAAATTGGCAATGTAAATGCATCATTACCTGTCCAAGGTACAGAGCTTAACATTGTGGGTAAAGTACTTTAGTGTCTATGTGCAGTGCATGAAGACTAGATGATAACCCCAAATTGTTTCCAGTGGCTGAAGGGTCGATTAGCAGAGGACATAGATTTAAAATGATTGGTGAAAGAACCAGAGGTGACATGAGGAAAAGCTTTTTTATACAGAGGGGGGTTAGGATTTGAAATACACTGCCTGATAGGGTGATGGGTGCAGATTCAATAGTAGCCTTCAAAAGGGAATTGGATAAATACTTGAAGGAGAAAAAATAGCAGGTCTATGAGGAAAGAGCAGGGGAGTGGGACTAACTGGATTGCTCATCGAAAGAGCCAGCACAGACTCGATGGGCTGAATGTCCTCCTTCTGTGCTGTACTATTCTATGATTCTCCTGCTTTTTAATTCTATCCCTCCAGAAATGAACCTCCGTGCTTTTTGTTTGTGGCCTTATTAACCTGCGTCACTACTTTGTGATTTGTGTATCTGTTCCCTCCGATCTCTGCTCCTCTACCCCATTTAGACACTTATTTTCCAAGCAGTATGTGGCCTCCTTATTCTTCGTACCAAAATGTATCCCCTCACACTTAACTATATCGAAGTTCATTTGTCACTTACACGCCCATTCTGTGAGTTTATTTATGTCTTTCTGTATTTTGTCGCAGTCCTCCTCTATTAACTACACCCCCAATTTGATGTCATCTGCAAATTTTAAAATTGTATTTCCGAGTCAAAATCGTTTATGTAAATGGTGAACAACAGCGGTCCCAGCACTGATCCCTGTGGAACGCCACTTCCCACCTTTTGCCAATCTGATTTTTACAACTAGAGCATCGTCTGATTACGAGCTAGCTTGATCTGTACATGGATTTTCCTATTGACTTTATTTCCGAGTGAAATAAGTTGTATTTTCCCCTCTCCCTTATTTTCTCACTGTGTCTCTTGAAAGCATTAACTAAGATATGATTTAACAGGTTCTAAAAGCTTTCTGGTATTTTGTTGAAGTGGCCATTCTTTATCTGGCAATCAAGGCAATGAGTATTGGAAGGCTATTCAGTGTTGGGGGCCATCAAAGCCAATTCATATACGTACACATTTTCTAGCGGGAAGTCAATGAACAACAACTGTTTTCTTATCTGTTCTCTCTCCAACCTCTACTACACCCCCATTCCACCTTCCTTCCACCCAAGCAAGCCCGGACAGAGCAGCTCAGGCTAATTGGTTCAGTCAATTACTGCCATTGCTGTCATCAGACAGATTTGGTTTGTTAAAAATGTAATAGCAAGGAAGATGGGGGGAAAAATTTGTGGTCGCCACCGGCAACTGCAGTTAACGGCCACTGGAAAAGGCCGCAGCGCTAACCGAGTCAACTTGGTCTGAGGGGCATGGAGATAGGTGGTGCAGCGCTCAACTTCCGTGCAACGCTGTCCTGGTGGCATTGCTGGAGGGATCTGGGACGAAGTTTCTGTCCAAGTCCAGCATTGCAGCTTCCCACAGCCTCTGAGCGAAGCTGTGGAGTTCGCAAGGAATTGTGGGCAATGAAGAGGTCTGAGAATTAGAGGGGCCATGCACACTGAAGCAATACAAAATAAAGTGCAGTGAATCAATACATTTTTCAGCCCTTTCTGCCTTTTAAAAATAGTCAGTATTTAAAAGAAGTTCCAAATGTGAATATTCAGCTGTTAAAGCTGAATTACCTTTCTAACCTCAACAAATGGGAAAACTGCCTCTGCACTAACACAAATGGATCAGCAAGCCAGGGAAGGGGCAGGCACTGAGGGTCTCACAGGCAGCACTCCAGCTTTGTGCAGAGGGTCAACACTGCAGGAGAGGTCCTCTCATCACAGGGGCCAGGAGGCCCTCCAGAAAGAACGATGTGGGAGTACATCAGTCAGCAGTGTCGCCCCCTGCCCACCCACTATCTGGCTCCAGTGCCCAAAGAAGCTTCATGAGCTCAGACCACTGGTCAAGGTCAGTGAATTTTTTTAAATTCGTTTATGGGATCAGGGCATCGCTGGCAATGCCAGCATTTATTGCCCATCCCTAGTTGCCCTTGAGAAGGTGGTGGTGAGCTGCCTTCTTGAACTGCTGCAGTCTGTGTGGTGATGGTACTCCCACAGTGCTGTTGGGTAGGGATTTCCAGGATTTTGACACCGCGATGATGAAGGAACAGCGATATACTTCTAAGTCAGGATGGCGTGTGACTTGGAGGTGGTGGTGTTCCCATGCGCCTGCTGCCCTTGTCCTTCTAGGTGGAAGAGGTCGTGGGTTTGGGAGGTGCTGCCGAAGATGCCTTGGCGAGTTGCTGCAGTGCATCTTGTAGATGGTACACTCTGCAGCCACAGTGCGCCGATGGTGGAGGGAGTGAATGTTTCAGGTGGTGGATGTGGTGCCAATCAAGCAGGCTACTTTGTCCTGGATGGTGTCGAGCTTCTTGAGTGTTGTTGGAGCTGCACTCATCCAGGCAAGTGGAGAGTATTCCATCACACTCCTTACTTGTGCCTTGTAGATGGTGGAAAGGGTTTGGGGAGTCAGGAGGTGAGACACTCGCTGCAGAATACCTATCCTCTGACCTGCACAGTATTTATGTGGCTGGTCCAGTTAAATTTCTGGTTAATGGTGACCCCCCAGAATATTAATAGTGGGGGATTCAGCGATGGTAATGCCATTGAATGTCAAGGGGAGGTGGTTAAACTCTCGCTTGTTGGAGATAGTCATTGCCTGGCACTTCTGTGGCGCGAATGTTACCTGCCACTTATCAGCCCAAGCCTGAACATCGTCCAGGTCTTGTTGCATGCGGGCATGGACTTCAGTAAGGCTTTTGACACAGTCCCACATGGGAGACTGTGGTCAAGAAGGTAAGAGCCCATGGGATCAAAAATTGACTTAGTGGCAGGAGGCAGAGGGTGATGGTTGAAGGTTGTTTTTGTGACTGGAAGCATGTGGTGTACCGCAGGGATCGGTGCTGGGTCCTTTGCTGTTTGTAGTGTACATTAATGATTTAGATATGAATGTAGGAGGTATGATCAGTAAGTTCGCAGATGACATGAAAATTGGTGGAGTGGTAAATAGCGAGGAGGGAAGCCTCAGGCTACAGGACGATATAGACGGGCTGGTCAGATGGGCAGAACAGTGGCAAATGGAATTTAACCCTGAAAAGTGTGAGGTGATGCATTTTGGGAGGACTAACAAGGCAAGGGAATATACAATGAATGGTAGGACCCTAGGAAGGACAGAGGATCAGAGGGACCTTGGTGTTCATGTATAGATCCCTGAAGGCAGCAGGACAGGTAGATAAGGTGGTTTAAAAAGGCATATGGGACACTTGCCTTCATTAGCTGAGGCATAGAATATAAGAGCAGGGAGGTTGTGATGGAGCTGAACAAAACACTGTGGTAAACCACTGTTGTTCACTTCACTGTTGTTCACTTCACTGTTGTTCACTTCACTGTTGTTCACTTCACTGTTGTTCACTTCACTGTTGTTCACTTCACTGTTGTTGTACCTGTCTGTGCATGCCTCAGCTGGCTCTGCCCCTGGCTCCACCCATATGCCCTGGTATAAAGGTGGCTGCTCTGCAGGCATTCAGGACCGGTCGACCACTAGAGGCATGCCTTCGTTCTTTAGCTAATAAAAGCCTGTTTGTTACTCTCTTAACTTCCAGTCTTTCTCAGTAATTGATAGCGCATCAAACACTAGATAGGCCACAGCTGTAATACTGTGTGCAGTTCTGATCGCCACACTATAGGAAGGATGTGATTGCATTGGAGAGGGTGCAGAGGAGATTCACCAGGATGTTACCTGGGCTGGAGCTATGAAGAGAGACTGGACAGACTGGGGTTGTTTTCCTTGGAGCAGAGAAGGCTGAGGGGGGACCTGATTGAGGTGTACAAAATTATGAGGGTCATAGATAGGATGGATGGAAAGGAACTTTACCCCTTAGTAGAGGGGTCAGTAACCAGGGGGCATGGTTTCAAGGTAAGGGGTGGGAGGCTTAGAGGGGATTTGAGGAAAAACTTTTTCACCCAGAGGGTGGTTGGAATCTGGAATTCACTGCCTGAAAGGTGGTAGAGGCAGGAACCCTCAACATTCAAGAAGCATTTAGATGAGCACTTGAAACGCCATAGCATACAAGGCTACGGACCAAGTGCTGGTAAATGGGATTAGAATAGACGGGGCTTGATAGCCGGCGTGGACATGATGTGCCGAAGGGCATCTTTCGGTGCTATATAACTATGACTTCATCATTATCTGTGGAGTTACGAATGGCGCTGAACATTCTGCAGTCATCAGCGAACATCCCCATTTCTGACCTTATGTTGGAGGGAAGGTCATTGATGAAGCAGCTAAAGATGGTTGGGCCTAAGACACTGCCCTAAGGAACTCTTGCAGCGATGTCGTGGGGCTGTGATTGACCTTCAAGCACCACAACCATCTTCCTTTGTGCTAGGTATGACTTCAGCCAGTGGAGCGTTTTCCCCCTGATTCCCATTGACTTCAGTTTTACTAGGGCTCCTTGATGCCAGACTCGGTCAAATGCTGCCTTGATGTCGAGGGCAGTCACTCACCTCACCTCTGGAATTCCGCTCCTTTGTCCATGTTTGGACTAAGGCTGTAATAAGGTCGGGAGCCAAGTGGTCTTGACAGAACCCAAACTGGGCATCAGTGAGCAGGTTATCGGTGAGTAAGTGCCGCTTGATAGCACTGTTGATGACACCTTCCATTACTTTGCTGATGATTGAGAGTAGACTGATGGGGCGGTAATTGGCCGGGTTGGATTTGTCCTGCTTTTTGTGGACAGGACATACCTGGGCAGTTTTCCACATTGTCAGATAGATGCCAGTGTTG
The DNA here is from genome assembly GCF_052327205.1 of Somniosus microcephalus. Lineage (NCBI taxonomy): Eukaryota > Metazoa > Chordata > Chondrichthyes > Squaliformes > Somniosidae > Somniosus > Somniosus microcephalus. The sequence goes on from NC_140987.1 coordinate 222,925,886, forward strand.
TAGCTGTCTGGAGCACAAGTCTTCAGCACGATAGCCGGGATGTTGTCAGGGCCCACAACCTTTGCTGTATCCAGTGCGCTCAGCCATTTCTTGATAGCACGTGGAGTGAATCGAATTGGCTGAAGACTGGCTTCTGTGATGGTGGGGAACTCGAGTAGGCCGATATGGATCATCCACTCGGCACTTCTGGCTGAAGATGGTTGCAAACGCTTCAGCCTTGTCTTTTGCACTCACGTGCTGGGCTCCACCATCATTGAGCATGGGGATATTCTTGGAACCTCCTCCTCCTGTTAGTTGTTTAATGGTCCACCACCATTCACGACTGGATGTGGCAGGACTGCAGAGCTTTGATCTGATCTGTTGATTATGGGATCGCTTAGCCCTGTCTATAGCCTGCTGCTTCCGCTTTTTAGCATCTTCAAAAGCTATCTCCTACCAACTGCACCACTAGCCTCACACACTGTTCAATGCGCAACCCCCAGTCACTCACCTACCAACAATCTGCACCAATGACGAGGCACATCTTCCACTCCTATCCTGGCCTTGTCTCACCCACTTGGAGGAGACGGCACAGGCCATTCTTGGCAGGGGTATGGTTGAGCCCCTGGCCAGCTGCGGAGCTGAAAGGATACAAGATGCGGGTATCCTCGTACGTTATCCTCCTTCTGGCAAGCACCTCTTGCTTTTCCGCCCTCCCATCAGCACAACTCCACCCTTGTGCCTTCCTCATTTCACACACCCAAGAAATGCAGCCTGCCCAGCCAGTGAGACTGCAGGCAGATGATTCCATCCCGGATATCCCGGCCAGAAAGGGGCTGTCTGGAATGCATCGTTCCATCTGATTCCTCCTCTTCGGCTTCCTCCTCTTCTACGTCTTCATCTTCCCTCTGCAAGTGGATGCTGTAAATGTGAAATGACAGCATAAAATGCTGGAAATACCCAGTTGGTCAGGCAGCATGTTGACCTGAGACGTGAACTCTGGTTTTTCTCCACAGATGTTGCATGACCTGCTGAGTATTCGCTGCATGTTCTGTCTTCTCAAAGGCCGTCATTTACCATCCGAGCCCTTGCAAGCGTCCAGCAGCACACTACACGAAAAAAAACTTTTCACACCTAATGCAGTAAGCCACCACTTCAATAAAAAACCAAGTCCAAACCTTTAAATTCAAACTTACCTGAATGATGTGTGTGTCCCTTTTAAGAGCTGCAGACATCCCTACTGTTAGCCTGCTTGCATGCCAGCTTAACCTGGCGTGCTTGGGACCCAGCGCTGAATTCAGCGCTAGGGTCAAAGTTTGCATAAGTTACGTTAAGTCGGCATTGCACGTCGATTGATGTCACCATGCCGCCATTTTTTTTCCAGGGTGCTGCCAGTTACCAGGACCTGCCACCAGCTGGCAAAAGAGCAGCAGCTGCCATTTTATCACCATTTCATGCCGCTACAGAGTGTCGGTAACTAGATGAATTTCTAGCCCATAGAGTCATGTCTTTAGTGTGATAGATGCTACTGTAGGAACTGGGGTTCCTAGCTGAAGAATTGAGATCGACACTCAAAATCAAAAACAATAAAATTTAATGAACAAACAAAGCTGTACAGGAAACTGTAGGATACAATGCAAATAGGTCTGGTCTGCTTGAAAGCCTCTCTGGAAACTGCTAGCAGGTTCCAAGCTCACGTCATCACGTTCTTCACGCCGTTGAGAGATCACGTGACGGATGGCATGACGTCATCACGCGGAGTACAGGAAAGAAGCCCTAGTACAGTTAACAGATACATTAAAGGTGCAGCCCCCAGCTGTACTACATTGTTGTAAAAGGAATTATATACAATTGTCCGTAATCCTCTGGTGGTTCCGCCACACGCACCCCCCCCCCCCCCCCCAGAATTGCTTTTAACAGAGAAAGTAAGGCGAGAAGGGGGTCTGACGAGTCTGTCCAACCGACTGCGATACCCCGGCAGCTGGAACAGAGCGCTAGAAGACGAACTGGCTGTGGTTGGGATGACGCCGCAGGCAGAGGAGAGGAGGCCGGCTGTGGTCGACCCGGTGAGGCGGGCACTGGCGACTCGGCGGATGACTGTGGCTGTACTGGATCGGCAGTCAACTGTGGACGACCACGACGAGGTGGCTGAGCGGTGACAACTGGTTCGCTCAGATCCAGATGCGCCGGTTTCAACCGGTCGATGGAGATGTGGTCAGGCTTACCGCCGACGTCGACTGTGAAGGACTTGTCACCTGACGAGATGACACGAAACGGACCTGTAAGGCGGTTTGAGCGGGTTTTTGCAAGCATTCTGCTGAATGAACACGTATTCTGCGCTCTTAAGATCCACCGGGACATGGGAGTGCTGCAGGTCATGATGCGACGTAGGCACTGGGATGAAATTCCTAGCCGCTTTCTGGTGGCTGCTGAGCTGGGGACCAGGGTTCCGTGTGGAGGAAGAAAACCAGCTCTGCTGAAGAAGAATGCAGGTCGTCCTTAGGCGCCGTGCGAAGACCTAGCCGCACCCAAGGGAGCCTGTCCACCCAACTAGGCCCACGGAGACTAGCACGCAGTGCGGCTTTAAGGGACCTGTGGAATCTTTCTCACAGACCGTTCGCCTGTGGATGGTAGGCGGTGGTACGATGAAGCTTGGTGCCCAAACCTTGAGCTACGGTGTTCCAAAGCTCGGAGGTAAATTGAGGCCCCCGGTCGGAGGAGATGTCAGCCGGTACCCCGAACCAAGCTACCCACGACAAGATGAAGGCTCTGGAGACGTCTGCCACTATGGTGGCAACCAAAGGAATTGCCTCTGGCCACCTGGTGGTGCGGTCTACCACGGTGAGGAGGTGAGTGTACCCGCGAGAGGAAGGGAGAGGACCAACCAGGTCCACATGCACATGGTCGAATCGACACTCTGGAACCGGAAAAGTGGCGACTGGGGCCTTAACATGGCATTGTATCTTGGACTTCTGGCAACTCACGCAGGTATTGGTCCAGTCACGGACGTCGAGATGCATGCCCTTCCAGACGAATTTCTTTGCCATGAGTCGTTGTCATGCTCTCATGCCAGGGTGTGACAACCCGTGGATAGTGTCGAAAATTCTCCTGCGCCATTCGACTGGAACGATTGGACGTGGGACGCCCATCGAGATGTCACACAGGAGTGTGGTCCCTGCGGCCTGGAAACTGACATCAGCCACTTGTAAGCTGGAAGGTGCGGTCCGGTATGCCTGCACTTCAGGGTCTGCCTTCTGTTCTTTTGCCAAACCAACATAGTCGACTCCCAGGTGTACTGCGTGGAGCTGGGTGCGGGAGAGACAATCCACCGCCAGGTTGTCTTTGCCCAAGACATGTTGTATGTCGCTTGTAAATTCAGATATGTACGTAAGATGACGTTGTTGCCGTGCCGACCATGGTTCCGCTGTCTTGGCCATCGCAAAAGTAAGTGGCTTGTGGTCTACAAAAGCCAGGAATGGGTGTCCTTCCAGTAGGAAGCGAAAATGGCAGATGGCCAGAAACAATGCCAACAACTCCCTATCAAAAGTACTATACTTGCGTTTGTTCTTCCGCAATTGGCGGCTGAAGAAAGCCAGTGGTTGCCATGTGCCATCGACCCACTGCTCCTGTACTGCCCCGATGGCATAATCAGATGTCGGTGGTAAGGGCAATGGTTGTGCCAACATGGTCGCAGCAGCCAAAGCGTTCTTCATGTTGAGAAAAGCCTGGTCCATCTGGGGTGTCCAATCGATCGGGTCTTTGCCCGATTTACCTCTGAGGGCCTCGTACAAAGGTTGCATCAACAATGCCGCCTTGGGGACGAACCGATGATAAAAATGGACCATTCCCAGAAATTCCTGGAGGGCCCTGACTGAGGAAGAGGGAACGAGGTGACTACTTCCACCTTCGTGGCCAGCGGGACGGCGCCTTCTGAGGTGATTCTGTGTCCCAGGAAATCAATGCTGTGCAACCCAAACTGGCACTTGGCCGGGTTGATAATAAGGGCATGTTGGCTGAGACGAGAAAAAAGGGTACGCAAGTGCGTAATGTGTTCTTTCGTGCTGTTACTGGCAATAAGGATGTCGTCTAGGTAGACTAAGATGAACGGCAGATCGCGCAACACGGAATCCATGAGACATTGGAAGGCTTGTGCTGCATTCTTCAGCCCAAACGGCATACGAAGGAACTCCGAGCCCGAAAGGTGTGATGACGGCAGTTTTGGGGACGTCCTGAGGATGCACGGGCACTTGATGATAGCCTCGGACGAGGTCTACTTTGGAAAAGATGGAATTCCCATGCCAGATGGGCTGAAAAATTCTGAATGTGAGGAATTGGGTACCAATCTGGTGTGGTAGCCTCATTCAGGCGTCTGTAGTCGCCGCATGGTCGCCATCCGCCGCCCGGCTTAGGAACAATGTGTAATGGCGAGGACCAAGGACTATTCGAACGTCGGAATAATACCCAGGCGTTCCATTGTATGGAACTCCGCCTTGGCGGCCGCGAGTTTACCGGGTTCCAACCTTCGAGCTCTCGCATAAACGGGAGATCCTGTCGTGGTAATCTGGTGTGCCACACCGTACCTCGCGACTGAAGAAGAAAATGTGGGCCTGGTGAGCTCGGGGACCTCGCTGAGAAGACGAGAGAACTCATTTGGAGGTGGGACTGCACAGGCAACTGACCAAGACATCGCGGTGCTTCGGTGGCAGGGGACCGAGTGAAAAGTGGAGGCACTGATTAGCCGGCAGTGTCGGACATCGACGAGAAACCCGTTTGCGCAGAAGAAATCTGCCCCCAGGATGGCCTGAGACTTTCGCCGTGATAAACTCCCAAACAAAACGTTGGCCGCCAAAACTCAACTGGACCCTTCGCTTTCCGAACGTGCGAATGGCCGCACCATTGGCTGCCTCGAGGGGGGGACCTTGACTGCCAGATTGAAGATCTAGCTTCAACGCTGGTAGGATACTGCACTGGGAGCCAGTGTCAGAGAAAACGTCGCCCTGACAGGGAGTCTGTAATGTATAGGAGTTTCCCTGCGGACCTGACAGCCATCGCAACTCCGGCGCGTCCCTTAGGCTTTATTGATCTTCTCAGAAACCGCTGGTTTGAGGTAGGTTTTTTTTTTGATGAAAAACTGCAGGGCAGACGGCAATTTCTGGCCTTCGCGCCGAAACGAGCGTGGTATGCACACCAGCCTGCAGGAGGAGGAGTCTGATTCGCTCTTGTGGGGGATGGGCTGCACAAGATTGTTGTGAGATGGTGAATATTTTATCCGCTTCCGTGGCGAGTTCAGCACAATCGGTGATCTCGTAATTGGCCAAGGCCGTCTGTACTGGCTCTGGTAGTTGACAGAGAAACAGCTCGCAGAACAGAAAACATTGCGATTCCGAGCCCAAAAGCGTGAGCATTTGGCTCATGAGCTCTGAGGGTTTTGAGTCCCCAAGGCCGGGCATGGAGCTAAGTCTGCGAGTGCGCTCTGACTTGGACAGACCGAAAATCTGCAGTAAACGTGCTTTTAACGCTTCGTACTTGCCATCGTTCGGTGGACTCTCGAGGAGGCTGACGACCCGCGAGGCCGTGGTGCTGTCGAGGGCGGAGACCACGTAATAATAACTGGTCGAATCCGCTGCTGCTCCCCGGATTGCAAATTGGGCTTTCGCCTGGAAAAACCACGTGGCCGGTTGTTGCTCCCAAAATTGCGGCAGTTTGAGGGTGACGGCGTTCGTGTCCATGATGTAACTTCAACGAAAATTGTTCGAAGAAATCGGGGTCACCAATGTAGGAACTGGGGTTCCTAGCCGAAGAATTGAGATCGACTCAGAAAATCAAAAACAATAAAATTTAATGAACAAACGAAGCTGTACAGGAAACTGTAGGATACAATGCAAATAGGTCTGGTCTGCTTGAAAGCCTCTCTGGAAACTGCTAGCAGGTTCCGAGCTCAACTGCTAGAAGGTTCCGAGCTCTGACGTCATCACGTTCTTCCCGCCGTTGAGGGATCACGTGACGGACAGCATGACGTCATCACGCAGAGTACAGGAAAGAAGCCCTAGTGCAGTTAACAGATACATTAAAGGTGCAGCCCCCAGCTGTACTACATTGCTGTAAAAGGAATTACCGGTAGACTATCCTTTATCCGAACTTCTGAAAACCTCTAAAAACCGAAAGTTTTTCCGTTCAGCGTAAGTCGTGCGCACGACATGACCAGAGTGGCGCACGACTTACACTGAGCAGGGCAGAGGGTCAGAGTTCCCTCCTGGGTAGGAGATTGCAGGCCGTGCCGGGCAGTGTGAAGGAGATACCGGGAGAGTGAACCCAACAATACAGCGGCCCGTCCGATATTCTTTTCTCCACCCCCCACCCAACCCCCGACCCGTCCGATATTCTTTTCTCCACCCCCTACCCGACCCGACCCTCGACCCATCCGATATTCTTTTCTCCCCCCTCCCACCCAACCCGACCCGCGGCCCGTCCGATTATTCTTTTCTCCCCGACCCCCGACAAATTTCCCAATACCTTCTGAAATCCGAAAACCGAAACTCAGCTGGTCCCAAGGCTTTCGGATAAGGGATAGTGTACCTGTATATACAATTGTCCGTAATCCTCTGGTGGTTCTGCCACACTACTGTTTTTAAATTGTTTTTCCTTTATGGGATTTTCCTGTCCCAACCAAATGGTTTAGAAGACATTTAGCCTTGTGTTATTGGTATTAAGATCAATTTAATATTCACAAAATGCATTCAATGTCAGTACAAGTTCTTTAAGTGCACTTGAAAATTATTTCCCCTGCCAAGTTCAACTCAAAAGAAACTGGCTTTTAGTGTTGTTAGATCTGCGTTGGCATTTTTTGACTTTAGATGTAGCCTTTGAAAAATGTGCATATAAGAGACTGTCACATCTATCTAGCTGAAGGAGTTGCATGAAGGCAAAAGACTGGGGAGGGGGTGAGAGAGAAGGTTATTTGATAGAACATACTAAGTTGGCAAATGAACATCAAAAATTTAGCTCCTTGTAATGAAGTTGGAATATTACAGAAGGTTCTGCAATCCGACACCCAGTAGGGAACTACGCTCACGTGTAATGCATTTTAGGAAATCAAGTGTGCAGCCCATGATTTTTCCTTCATTAATTTTGGTATTAATGGACAGAAAATCATAGGCTGTGTTCCTGCGATTTCCCAGGATACCCTCTCTGCAAGTATCAGATTGCTGAATCACCATTAATGTGAACTATGACCGAAAATAAGAGATTGCCAGACCCAAGAAAGAAAAAACACATTAGATCCCCATTAGCCAACCCTATAAAACTAAATTGCTTACCAATCAGATATATCAACTGAGATAGTACACAGTTATATTCACCTAACTAATTTTGATGCATCATTGAGGGTCGGTAAACCAACATTGTCAGTATGGCTAAATTTGTGGCACTTTCTCCTCTTTGCCACTGCTTTGTCGGGCGGTTCTAGGTTTGAACCCATTACAGGCTTGAGCTTATAATTTAGGCTGACATCACTGCATGGTACTGATGGACTTTGGATCAGATGTTAAGCAGAGGTCCTGTTTGTGTTTCCGGTTCCATGGCATGAGTTGAAGCGGGGAATTCTGATATGGGAGCCAATATTCCTCCCTCACCTAACACCACCAAAAACAGAAGAGGGCATTCATTTGATGGCTGGCTGTTATATAGACAAACACGTCCAACAGTTATTGCACTTTGAGGACAAAAATAACTATCTTTAAAATAATTCATCTGATTGTCCCCAGAGAAGATTCATAAAATACTCTTTTTTTAGCGGGTAGTTGTTTAGGATGTGAACTGCACGGCACATCCGCTTCAAAATAGGTAGGTGGTGCCATCTTGTGGTAATATCTATGTTGTAACCATTTTTGCTGTATTTTTAAAAAAAGGAAGAACTTGCATCCTCTGAATGTCTCAAACGACTTTACAACCAACGAATTACTTTTGCCATGCAGTCATTATAGATATGCAGGCATCCACGGCAGCCAATTTGCACACAGGTCACACAAGCAGCAAATAAATGACCAGATAATCTGTTTCTGGTAGTGTTAATTGAGGGAAGAATGTTGACCGAGACACTCCCTGCTTCTCTTCAAACAGTAGCAGGGATCTTTTACATCCAACTGAGAATGAACGATGACCTTGGTTTAACGTCTCCTGCATCCACTACACCTAGTACATTTTCTAAACTATAATACAACAATAAAAGAAAGACTGGCTTGCATTTATATAGCGCCTTTCACGACCGCCGGACGTCTCCGTGCTTTACAGCCAATGAAGTACTTTTGAAGTGGGAAACGCGGCAACCAATTTGTGCACAGCAAGGTCCCACAAACGGCAATGTGATAATGACCAGATAACCTGGCTTTCTTTTTGTTATATTGGTTGTGGGATAAATATTGGCCAGGACACTGGGGATAACGCCCCTGCTCCTCTTCGAAATAGTACCACGGGATCTTTTACATCCACCTGAGAAAGCAGACGGGACCTCGGTTTAACGTCTCATCCAAAAGACGGCACCTCTGACAGTGCTGCACTTGAGTGTCAGCGTAGCTTTATGTGCGCAAGTCCCCTTACAAATGAGTAAGTGAGAGTGATAAAGTCAATTGATACTTGGATTAGTTATTTCTGAGTCACTAGCAATTAAATTTCAGTTTAGATAAATGTGGAACTGTACATTAATTGTATATACTTTGTCAAGATAATGTCAGTTATTCCATGCCAGCTCTATTATGGCTCCTGTAATTGAAGAACCGATGACCTTCCCGTTATCGGGTTGTAATGTAAATTACATTGTGCCGAACTGACCTACCCTTGATCTGAGCAGTATTTGCTATGAGTGGCAGCCTATGTATTGGCTGTTAATGAATATTTTGATAAAGTAACAAGGTATATGTTAAAATTTTATGACCATCTAAGAAAAATAGGTGGGGTTTTTTTTATACTCGGTCACGGTGTTCTCCAGTTTCCTTCTTTTGACTTTTCTCAATCAGATGACTCACGGCATGCTCACCACAGTCAATTCTGCTTTATAGGATACAAAAGCTTTATAGGATACAAAAAAGGAAGATGACTTGCCCCGTTCAGTCAACATGACTCCCTCGCGTGATGTCTAACTACCTTCCAGAGAACAGTATCGAATGGAGGTTTTTTTCCCTCAATTTATTTGCTCTCCTGCGGGCATTAACTCCGCTGGATTATTGTTCTGAGATGCCAGGCACCCTCCAGTGGTGGTTATTATAATATTCATATATAAGCATTGATGGTGTCCCATCAGCAGGCCATTCAAACTCGGGGCACATTAGACGTGCCTGATGATCCCTCTCACGCATAGTTGAAATAGCAGTTACTGGATAGCACTCGCACTGCAACCATTTTCTCCTGCTTAAAGCAGGAGCACCGAGGTCAATTGTAATGCCCCTCTCCACTGCCATAGCAGAGATTATATAACACAGTACAGGTCAGCATAGCTTAGTGTACTCGCTGGATAAACTTGCTGAGCACCTGAGGGAGCACTTTAAACCTTAATAAAAATGGCAAAATAAGGCCATAGGTTGACTGACCCCTTTCTGTGCTGTAAATGTCTATGGTTCTATGAGTAAAATATGCATTTGGTACTTAAATTTTAGTAACCGTAGCATTTGAAGTGATACAGGCAACATAAAGGGAAGGATTTGGACCCTTAAAATAGCCCATTTAAATAATAACATTGAGAAATGATAAAGCAGCTTTTTAAATATTTGCTATTATAGTAGGTGTGCTTGTGGACCTGTGTTTAAAAAAATATATATATATATCTTACAGGGCACGCATTATAACTGTGTATTTTGAGCGCAAGACTTTCCCAGGTACAGTGTAATATAGGTCAGATGTTGCAGGTACAGCTTGTTAAACACATACCAGGATTTGCCTTCCATAAATCAGCTCCCAGCTCCTCCCCCTCAGCTGTAACATGCACATTCCCAATCTCCTTGCATTGCAAACTAATATTCTACACTATGTACAATCCTTCCCACATCGCCCCCCCTAGTGGGTTCCTGTCAAAGAAAGACCAGCGTGTAATGATGGGAGGAATGAATTTACTGTCAAATTTTCTGTAACGTGAAGCAAGTCTATTAATTGTTGCACACTGCAGTTGTTAAGTATCCAAAATTCTGTAAAACTTCTAAAAGTGGAAATGTTCGATGTTTGCAGCTGATCCTCTTTAGTAGATGTATTTTGTGCCACTTGTTCAAGAGGCATTTGGAAGGGAGAGAAAAAGTGCTCATTATTTTTCTGGTGATCAGGTCACATGAATGGTGCATTTTGGCACGTTTGTGTTACTCGGTCATTTAGAAAAAATAAGGTCAGAGGGGAGCCGTGGATAATGGTAAGCAATTCTTTGTATGATAACCGTTAGAAGAATTGAGAACTCGAAAACATGCTGTCCAGTAAAAATCACTGATTAGACACGGGTGTGGGTACAGCCACACTGTTTTAGCTGCATGCACTAATTTTAGTAGAACACGCCTTCCATTCAATTCAGGTATATGTACTTCACACATATATTTACTTAACAAATACCATCATTCAGGAACCAAGGAAGTAAAGCACTGTGATTTAAAAAAACTTGCACACTCTGCTTTTTCTCAACATTTTACCAACAAACAAAAAGTAAAAATACACATTCGTACTCTTGAGTGAATGAGTATTCATGACCAATGATAATGTCTATTACTCATTTATATTTACAAATCAGAAATCCGATTCTTAACATTGGAATTCCCAGTTTGCCACATGGTGAGTGACGAACATATTGGACAACACTGCTCTAAAACATGTGGATGAGGCTGAAACCGAGGATGAACATGAAATAGTTAATAAACTAAATTTCTCCTCCAACTATTCACTAGGGAAAACATAAGGAGCATGTTCTCATCGTCAGAGGTAGTCCAAGTAGGGCTCACAATCAGAGGATAATCAACAACAACTTCAACATCCTGGGGGTCACCATTAACCAGAAACTTAACTGGGCCAGCCACATAAATACTGTGGCAACAAGAGCAGGTCAGAGGCTAGGTATTCTGCAGTGAGTGGCTCACCTCCTGTCTCCCCAAAGCCTTTCCATCATCGACATGGCACAAGTCAGGAGTGTGATGGAATACTCTCCACTTGCCTGGATGAGTGCAGCTCCAACAACACTCAAGAAGCTCGACACCATCCAGGACAACGGCCCGTTTGATTGGCACCCTATCTGTAGTGTATGTACCCGTCTACCTTTAAGAGAACTATTGTATGTAACCGTCCACCTTTAAGAGAACTACTTTAGGTGTTGCACTATTTTGTTGGCTTCTGTATACTGTAATACCGACAGTGACCACACCGGTATATAAGTGCTGTGTCAGGACTTATTGGGCAGATTCGCCCTGACCTTCGAATAGTAAAGTCCTGTTTTAAGTTACTCTGGTAGTCTGTGTATTAATTAACTAAACAACCCACAGACTTTACAGTGGCGACGAGTCCGATCGTACCCTGCGGCAACAATACTTCCGAAGCAGTTAATGAGCGTCGAGAAGAGGCAACCGCCCTCGTCATTCTGCTGGGAGAAAACTCGAGTCTGCAGAGCTGGAAAGGAGGAAGAATTCAGAGACAAAGACTTCCATCAGCAACAGGCACTGACTGTCCCTTCTGCCACGGTGAGGAGTGAGCCGATCAGCACGAGAAGCAAGCCGGCCACGGTGACTGAGTAAGGGAAAAGTAAAAAGAATAACCGGAGGATAAGGGCGGTGCACTCGACCACGGTCGAGGGGGAAAGGAGCCGGACAGAAGTCGGGCCCAGAGGCGCTGAGACTGGGGCAGCGTGGAGCAAGGAAGCTGCGGTACAGACAGGCTGGGGACGCAACAGCGTCGTGAGACAGCTAGACCACGACCGGCGAAAAAGGCCGGGCAGCGACCGAAGCCACGAAGCGCTGTGACCGGGAGCGTAGGCGCGGGAAGATATAAAAACTCAGCCGCAGCCGGGGAGGGAAGCACCGGACTGCGAGAGGGCTGGGAGGCGTGATTGGGAGCCGAGCGAGCGGGAGAGGCAGAGCCGACCAAGGGAGACTGAGCGAGAGCCAGTCCAGCGGCTGAAACTGTTCGCCGTCAACGGGGTGTACCCAGCGCCGGTTGCCCTGCCGAGAAAAGGGAAAGCACTGAAGCCGACGCGCAGGCTGTGAACCTGAAAGCCAGCGGCCGTCGCCCGTGGGGAAAGTGTACCCCTCCCGCCAGGGGAAGAAACGCGGGAAGCCGCCATTAGGCGGAGAAGAAGACAGAAGCGGGGAACCGCCATTGAAGTGGGCGGGGAGAGAAGATAAGCGCGGGAAACTGCCATTTTCGCGGGAACCGCCATCTTGAAGAAAAAAAAAAGGAAAATTTAAAGAAATAATCCGTGGTGTTATCAGGAAGAGAGGAAGATGCCTAAGCGTGGTAACATCAACGATTTTAATTCCGAGGTAGAAACACAAAAACGACTGCTCGAAGAGAACGATCTTACACTTGATAAGGCTGTCCTTATTGCTGCATCGAACGAAGCCGCAGCGAAAGGAACGGCGGAAATGCAGCTAAAGGCAGCGGCACTCAGTGTGCAGCAAATTACTTCGGGTACAACGAAATGCTATCGTTGTGGGAAGACAACACACGACCAGAACCAATGCTGGTTTAAAAACCAGGAATGTAGGAAATGTGGCAAGCTCGGTCACATAGCTAAGGTATGCCGGTCAGGAAAGAAGACCAACAATAATGAGTCACCACAAAAGAGGTACAGAAAGGTACATGAGGTGACTAGGAAGAGTCCGGAAGAACAGAATTCGGACTCGCACTCCAACTGCAAGGAACTGGATAGTCTGAGAATTCATAATGTGAGTAATGAAGCTGACCGACAAGCTAGCTGGATCACACTACAGATTGCAAAAGTCCAAGTGAAAATGGAAGTGGACACTGGATCGGCGTTGACGGTCATGAATAAGCATGATTATAAAGTGTTATTCAAGCATATTCCCCTACGGGATACGGAGCTAGTATTGCAGACATACACGGGGCACAAAGTATACCCCATCGGAAAGATAGAAGTCAAGGTGAGATACAAGGACAAAGATCACCAAAGGATGGACCTGTATGTGTTGCCTGAGGGAGGTCCACCACTTCTGGGACGGGAGTGGATCAGGAAAATAAAGATAGACTGGCATTCACTAAACACCATGACGGTAGATTCCGGAAAGGAAGATGTCAAACCTGAACGGTTGTCCAGAATATTGGACGAAGCTAAAGAGGTATTCCAGCAAGGACTGGGAACACTGCGAGGAATTAAAGCAAAGGTTAAGATTGCAGAACATGCAAGCCCAAAATTTTTCAAAGCCACAAGTCTACCTTACGCAATACGACCTGCTGTGGAGGCAGAACTGGAAGAAGTTGAACGATCAGGGGTACTGTCAAAAGTGGACTGGAGTGAGTGGGCCACGCCCATTGTTCCCGTCATGAAGTCTTCACCAAGTAACAAGCCAGGGGGACCGGGGAAGGTCCGCATCTGCGGAGACTTCAAGATCACAGTGAATCCGGTGCTTCACACGGTACAATACCCGCTTCCGCGGATTGAAGATATCTTTGCTTCGTTGGCTGGAGGGAAACACTTCAAGATAGACCTGGCACAGGCATACTTACAAATGGAAGTCGAGGAAGAGTCGCGTCAGTACCTCGCCATCAACACACACAGAGGCTTGTATCGTTATAATAGACTGGTTTTTGGGGTAGCTTCGGCTCCAGCAATTTGGCAGAGGGCCATGGAGCAGGTATTACAAGGAATTCCAAGCACGCAGTGTTACTTAGACGATATCCTGATTACGGGAGAAGACGAGGAAGGACACCTCACAAATTTGAAACTGGTGCTCACTAGGTTGAAGGAATATGGCCTTCGAGTTAATCGCAAGAAATGTGAGTTCTTCCAAAAACGGATCTCGTACTGCGGTCATGTCATTGACCGAGAGGGGCTGCACAAGTCACCTGACAAGATAGAAGCTGTCGTGAAGGCCCCCGCTCCGGAAAACGTATCACAGTTAAGATCATTCTTGGGGTTGATTAATTATTATCACAAGCTTCTGCCGAATCTATCCACGGTGCTGCATCCGCTGAACGCTCTGTTGCGGAAAGAAGTACCATGGAAGTGGAGTGAGGAATGTAAAAAGGCCTTTCGCAGAAGCAAGGCGTTGATTACCTCTGAAGAAGTGTTGGCTCATTTCAACCCAACGTTACCTCTTCGTCTAGCTTGTGATGCTTCCCCCTATGGAATTGGAGCAGTACTTTCACACAAGTTACCAAATGGCTCGGAAAGGCCAGTGGCATTCGCGTCCCGATCATTGACCTCCGCGGAGCGAAATTATGCTCAAATAGATAGGGAGGCCCTCAGCCTTGTGTGGGGCGTAAAGAAATTCAATCATTACCTGCAGGGCAAGAAGTTCACATTACTGACAGACCACCAGCCGTTGGTGTCCATATTCAACCCTAACAAGGCCGTTTCCACCATGACAGCGCAAAGGTTACAGAGGTGGTCCGTGTTACTTGGGGCACACCAATATGACATCGAATACAAAAGGTCCAAACAGCATGGGAATGCTGATGGGTTATCGCGCTTGCCATTGCCGATAGTAGAAGAAGCAACTACAGTGGACCGGGTAGAGATGTTCCACTCATCCATAGTGGAATGTCTACCAGTAACAAATTCGATGATCGAAAACGAAACAAGAAATGACCCGACTCTCTCACGAGTCTATGATTTAACGGTGGAGGGATGGCCAGCACAGGGCGAACCAACGCTGCCAGCATTTTCGCAGAGAAAAGAACAGCTGTCAGTGTGTCGAGGAACCCTGATGTGTGGATCTAGAGTGGTGATTCCACCCAAACTTCAACAGAAGGTGTTAAAGGAGCTGCACGAGGGACATCTGGGTGGAGTGAAAATGAAGAACCTAGCAAGAGCGTTTGTGTGGTGGCCAGGCATTGATGGGGACATCGAAGAAATCACTAAGAGCTGTCTAGGATGCCAGAAGGTCCAAAACGCGCCACCACAGGCTCCTCTGCATCCATGGGAGTGGCCCTCATCTCCTTGGCAAAGGGTACACATCGACTTTGCTGGTCCATTTATGGACTCAATGTTTCTAATAGCGGTGGATGCACACTCCAAGTGGCCGGAGGTAATAAAGATGTCCACCACCACCACGGAAAAAACCATCACAGTGTTAAGGACCATGTTTGCTAGAAATGGGCTGCCGGAACAGATCTGTTCTGATAATGGACCGCAATTTGTGTCTGAAGAATTCAAGAAATTCTTAAAGAGCAATGGGGTTAAGCACTACACGTCAGCCCCATACCATCCCGCCTCCAATGGATTGGCTGAAAGGTTTGTCCAGACCTTCAAGAAGGCCATAAAGGCCATGGGTAATGAAGCCATTAACTTACAACATAAGGTGGATAGCTTCTTGTTGGCGTACAGGAATGCAACACATGCGGTCACAAATCAAACTCCCGCCATGATGTTTTTTAATAGACGACTAAGATGCCGGCTGGATTTGCTTAAGCCAAACGTCAGAAGGGACTTAGAGAACCAGCAATTCCAGGGCATGAATGAAAGGCCAACTAGATCTTTTCAGATAGGTCAACAAGTTTTGGCCCGGGACTACCGTACCGAGAAATGGCAGCCTGGAACTATTGGAAAAAGGCTAGGGCCGTTGATGTATACGGTGGACATTGGGGACAGTATAATAAGGCGCCATGTTGACCAGATCATAGGGTCAGCCACAAATGGCCAACCTACTCCACCACCTTACACGGTTAATGTTGAGACAGCGATACCCAGAACACCTACCTCCGATCTGGTAATACTGGAATCAGATGAACCTGACACTGTCCTTCAAGCCGAATCGACCTTGCCAGAAGCACCTGCTACCCCGCCGGGAGTTACGACACCACCGAGGCGTTATCCGGACAGAGTCCGGAAACCTCCAGAGAGACTGAATCTGTGAACTGTCTTGCATAAAGTTGTATATATGTTATAATGTATGTTTAATGGGGAATCAGTATGTTGTAAGCTAAAAAGGGAGGATTGTAGTGTATGTGCCCGTCTACCTTTAAGAGAACTATTGTATGTAACCGTCCACCTTTAAGAGAACTACTTTAGGCGTTGCACTACTTTGTTGGCTTCTGTATACTGTAATACCGACGGTGACCACACCGGTATATAAGTGCTGTGTCAGGATTTATTGGGCAGATTCGCCCTGACCTTCGAATAGTAAAGTCCTGTTTTAAGTTACTCTGGTAGTCTGTGTATTAATTAACTAAACAACCCACAGACTTTACACTATCCACCACCTTAAATATTCACTTCCTCCACCACCGGCGTACCGTGGCTGCAGTGTGTACCATCTACAAGATGCACTGCAGCAACTCGCTAAGGCTTCTTCGGCAGCACCTCCCAAACCCGCGACCTCTACCACCTAGAAGGACAAGGGCAGCAGGCGCATGGGAACACCACCACCTCCAAGTCACACGCCATCCTGACTTAGAAGTATATCGCCGATCCTTGATCGTTGCTGAGTCAAAATCCTGGAACTCCCTAACAGTACTGTGGGAGTACCTTCACCACACGGACTGCAGCAGTTCAAGAAGGCGGTTCTCTGCCACCTTCTCAAGGGCAATTAGGGATGGGCAATAAATGCTGGCCTTGCCAGCGATGCCCACATCCCATGAGCGAATATTTAAAAAAAAACTTGCATTTATCTAAGTGAGTTTAACATCGATAAACTTCCCAAGGTGCTTCATAGAAAGCATAATCAGACAAAAATTGACACCAAACCAAAAGACGATACTGGAAGGGGTGATTCAAAGCTTAGTCAAGGAGGTAGGTTTTAAGGTGAGACTTAGAACTGGAGAAGTTTGGAGAGAATTATAGAGCTTGGAGCCTAGATGGCTGAAGGCACGGCTGCCAATGGTGGGGCAAAGGGATTGGGGGGATGGGTGCACAGGAGACCAGAATTGGAGGAACACCGATTTCTTGGAAGGCTGTAGGGCCGGAGCAAGTTATGGAGGGGTGAGTCCCTGAAGGGATTTGCACATGTGGATAAGAATTTTAACTAGGAAGCATTGGGAGACAGGGAACCAGTGGAGGTCAGCAAGCTCAGGGGAGATGGCTGAGCAAGACTTTGATGTGAGTTAGACTATGGGCAGCAGAGTTCTGGATAAGGTGAAGTTTGTGGTGGATGGAAGATGGGAGGCTAGCCAGGAGAACGTTGGAATAGTGGAGTCTGAAGGTAACAAAAGCATGGCTGATGGTTTTGGCAGCAGATGGGCTGAGGTGGGACAGAGACAGTCAATGCTAGGGAGGTGGATGCAGGCAGCCTTTGTGATGAAAAGTATATGGGGTCAAATAGGATGGTGAGGTTGCAATCAGTCGGCTTTGATCTGAGACGATGGCTGGGAGGAGGATGGAATCGATGGCAAAGGAACTGGGTTTGTGGTGGCGGCCGAAGACGATAGCTTCATACTTCCCAATGTTTATTTGGATGAAGTTGTTGCTCATCCAGGAATAGATGTCGGAGAAGCAGGTTTACAGCAGAGGCAGTGGCAGGTTTGAGAGAGGTGGTGGAGAGGTAAAGCTGGGTGTCATCACTGCATGTGAAGAACCTTATGCCAAGTCTTCGGATGATGTTGCCGAGGGGTAGCATGTAGATAAGGAACAGGAGGTGCCAAGGATAGTTCCTTGGACACCAGAGGTAACAGTGCAGGTGTGGGACGAGAGCCCATTGCTGGAGATGCTCTGGCTATGATTGGATAGGCGAGAGTGGAACCAAATGAGGGTAGTCCAACTGAGCTGAACAATGGCAGAGGGGCATTGGAGGAAAATGGTGTGGTTGACTGTGTAAAAGCCTGCAGAGAGGTCAAGAAGGATGATTAAGGATAGCGTACCATGATCACCATCACAGACAATGTCATTTAGGGCCATATCACTGGAAACCTGATTGGAGAGATTCAAACATGAGTGGTGGGAAATATGGGCATGGATTTGGAGGCAACATCCCATTTAAGGACTGTGGAGAGGAAAGGGAATTAGAGATTGGGTGGTAGTTTGCAAAGACGAGGGGTCGAGGGTGGGGAGTTTGAGGATGGATGTGATACCAATTTTGAAAGAGAAGGGGACAGTACCTGAGGAGTGGGGACCATTTGCAATGTTTGCTAGCATGGGGCCAGGAAGGGAAGTTGGATGGTTAACAATTTAGTTGGAGTGGGGTCGACAAAGCAGTAGGTGGGTCTCGGGGACAAGATGCACTCGAGCATGTAGGGAGGTAGAAGAGAAACTGGAGAAAGCTGCAGCATCAGGGCTAGGGCCGGGGGACACCTTGGGGGAAGATTAGCTTGGTGGGCAAGAGGAAGGAGGGGGGGATGTGGTAGATGCAGCTGAATGGATCGTCTCAATCTTGATGACAAAGAAATCTAGGGAAGGGAAAGGGGAGAGGCCTTTAAGGAAATGGTTTGTAGTGGCAAAAAGAAGCCGGGGCTTAGCTTTGCATTCCAGGATGATCCCTGCCCTATGGTTGAATCGCATGCCAGACAAAAGCATAGCCGCCAACATAAGGTAAAGAGACTAAAAAAGTTAATGCTCACAGTACAGTGCTGTTTGTTAAGAGAATATTTTTACCTCTACCCTGACTTCTTTGCTTTTGTCATTTTGGAGGCTGTGATTTTTGTAAATTACAGGCTTAATGTAGAGACTGGGTAGGAAAGGTAAAATCTGAAAGATGCCATAGTGCGGAAAACTAAAATAATGGCAACAGCATGTTGATGAATCAGTGCACTGTGGTAGAATCAGACTTTTTTCAATACTTGCATTTAAATAGAGCATAATCATGTCAAAATATCTGAGCTTCAGTGAATTACTGTTTAAAATACAATAACTTAAATAGCCAGATGCGATATCAACGCTCCATAAACAGCAACGAAATTAATGACCAGTCTGGGTTTTTTTTGAGTGATACTAGTTGAGGGAGGAAAGTTTGGTGAGGACATCAGGAGAATTCCCTGCTCCTCTGAATTGTATCGTGCGATCTTTAAGGTCTATTGGGACAGACAGGACCTCTGTTTTATGTCTCATCTGAAGGATAGCATCTCTGACAATACAGCATTCCCTCAGTAGAGGGAGTGTCGGCCTAGAGTATGAGACTTAATCGCAACCTTCTAACCGAGGGGGTATGACTGCTGCCACTGAGCAGAAATTTACTTTATGCTTAGAATATCCTGTTCTTTGTGCGCCTAACCTGTGGTATGCCTTTGCTGGAGGTGCCAAGTAGAGGCTTGACGCTCCTCTCAATAGGAGGTTAATCATCATCATTCCACCACCAACAACATCCTGGGGGTCACCATTGACCAGAAACTTAACTGGACCAGCCACATAAATACTGTGGCAACAAGAACAAGTCAGAGGCTAGGTATTCTGCAGCGAGTGTCTCACCTCCTGACTCCCCAAAGCCTTTCCACCATCTACAAGGCACAAGTAAGGAGTGTGATGGAATACTCTCCACTTGCCTGGATGAGTGCAGCTCCAACAACACTCAAGAAGCTCGACGCCATCCAGGACAAAGCAGCCTGCTTGATTGGCACCCCATCTACCACCGTAAACATTCACTCCCTCCACCGCCGGCGTACCATGGCTGCAGTGTGTACCATCTACAAGATGCACTGCAGCAACTTGCCAAGGCTTCTTCGGCAGCACCTCCCAAACCCGTGACCTCTTCCACCTAGAAGGACAAGAGCAGCAGGCGCATGGGAACACCACCACCTCCAAGTCACACACCATCCTGACTTAGAAGTATATCGCCGATCCTTCATCGTCGCTGGGTCAAAATCCTTGAACTCACTGCCTAACAGCACTGAGAGTACCATCACCACACGGACTGCAGTGGTTCAAGAAGGTGACTTACCACCACCTTCTCGAGGGCAATTAGGGATGGGCAATAAATGCTGGCCTTGCCAGCGACGCCCACATCCCATAAACATTTGTTAGAATCTATGCAAGAGCAGCACAGGATTTTGTCGGTGAGATCAAGAGTGGTACCAGCAGAGTGGCAGGCGGCAGCTCATTGGGAGAGAGAAAATAGTGACTGTTTTTGTTTAAAAAAAAATTTTTTTTTTTTTTTTTTTAAATTGGAGCCCGGGGCATGTACTAATACCCTTCCCACTCCCACCACTCTCCTCTGTTTAGTTACTTTGTTGGATTGAGAGAGAGCCTAATGTAACTTTGCTGTGCTTTCAAACTTCCCAGAAATTGTGCCTTTTTGAAGGATCATATTTTGCAGTAACTAATTTGTGCTTGTTAAACTGCTGTTCTGTGTGTCAATCTTTTAAAAAGCTATAGACAGTTTCCAAACGTAGAAATTGTGTAGGGAGGGAATGAACAGAGAATGCAAACCATGGGGGCGAAAGAGACACTGATAAGGGAGGGGGAGACTAAGAATGAAAGTCTGATATAAAATAGTGTCTTCTCTTCAATTTGCACATTTCATCAAAAAAGCCCATATGTGTTGGTTGTGCTACTAGTTGGTTGAGATTTTAGAGATTTACGGGCAGCTGTGGTCTAGAACCTTGCTGGATTTGCCTTAGGTAGTTGGAGAGGAATTTCCAATTTGCCACAAGTTTTTTTTCTCTTGTGCACCTCTCTCAGGAGACAATGGCCCAGAAATTTGGGTCGGGAGCTTCCCGTGGGTGTAAGCCCCCGACCTGCACTTACCTAGCGCGCCGGCCATTGTGCTGTGGGCCCGCGTGGGATTTCAATCCTGGGCTTGCTCCAACTGCCGGCGCGCAGTGCTTGCGTATCCCAGGGGCGCAGTTAGTTCGATGCGTCCCCTGGGATCACGTGGCCCATGGAGAGCCAATCGGAGCAGGGAAATTCCCATTCATAAAATTGACAGGAAGAGCTGTCAAAACTTATAAATACTGCGGGCCCCAAAACATCACTAAAACTTCAAAAAAAAAATTTTTAATCAATTTTTTAAAATAAACTAAATTACATGAAATAACTATTTTAAACAATTTAAATTTTTGAAAAAATAATTTTATTTTCTAACGGGGCTAAAAATAAAGTTACCTTGCTTTAAAGTATTTAAAAATAATAAACCTGTGGAAAAAATGTTTTAATTTTAATTAATTCACCACTTACCTTGTAAAAAGCAGGCCTTACACCTACTTTTTAAAAGTGTAACTTCTGGAGACTTACCTTCCCGGGAAAACCTGCAAAAAAAAAACATAAGTTCGGATGCGCACGCACTGCCTCTCCTGCACATGCGTTCGACCTCTGAACCCCTTTCAGGGGAACGGAAGCGCCAGTTTCCCGCGCGTGCGCAGTGCATGCAGGAAATCGGCACTTCCATTGGGCCTACGGGTGAGTAGCCCATGCGTACTCAGACGTGGAGACCCGAAGTTCTGAGCCAATGTTGTTAGGGGGTGGGTGGGCCGTGTGTGAGGTTGCGCCATTAGCTTAATGAAGCTGATGGATCTCTCACCTTTTCATATGTTTGTTCGAACCATGGAGGGGGTAGTTCCAAGGACAGATCCAGATATCGACAAAAATAATGGCTTTCCACTGCAACCAGAGCAATGTAGGTCAAGAAATTTACACTGGGCAACAAACTTGACAGAGAGATCTACACATCAGGAGTTGTTGGCACCGCAGTATTGTCGAAATGCCTTCATTGTGGCTCTGACACATGTAGCAGTCTGAATTCAACAACTAGTCATCAGCCCTGAAAATCTGATGAATGATCTGGGCTATTAATGTCCTGATGGGATAAGGTATGGTAGTAGTAGCCAAACTGGTAGCTTAATCAGCTCCTGGAGGGATTTTATTTTTGAATATTCTCTCCTGAATGCTCATAATAATTTCCAATTTTAACATTCTTATTTATACATGCAGCTCAGGAATGTGGGCCATTTTAGTTTAGAACACTCCTTTTCTGAGTATTACTTTAAATCCAATTCTGATCATCTTTTATATAGCTACATGTTACATAACTAACTTGTTCTATGCTCCATAAGAAATCAATTTCCCTCCAACGTACTCATGAAAGAATTTGTGTTACAGGCACTGGCATCATGTTCTTTCTTCATATAGGGTGGATAAAGGGGAACCAGTGGACGTAGTGTATTTAGACTTCCAAAAGGCATTTGACAAGGTGCCACACAAGATTATTGCTTAAGATAAAAAATCACGGGATTGGGGGTAATATTCTGGCATGGATAGAGGATTGGCTATCTAACAGAAGGCAGAGAGTTGGGATAAATGGTTCATTCTCAGACTGGCAATCAGTAACTAGTGGTGTTCCGCAGGGGTCAGTGCTGGGTCCCCAACTCTTTACAATCTATATTAACGATTTGGAGGAGGGGACCAAGTGTAACATATCAAAGTTTGCAGATGATACTAAGATGGGAGGGAAAGTAGTGAGTGAGGAGGACATAAAAAACCTGCAAGGGGACATAGACAGGCTAAGTAAGTGGGCAGAGATTTGGCAGATGGAATACAATACTGGAAAGTGTGAGGTTATGCACTTTGGCAGGAAAAATCGTAGAGCAAGTTATTATCTTAATGGCAAGAAACTGGAAAGTACTGAAGTACAAAGGGATCTGGGGGTCCTGGTGCACGAAACTCAGAAGGTTAGTATGCAGGTGCAGCAAGTGATTAAGAAGGCCAATGGAATGTTGGCTTTCATTGCTAGGGGGATAGAATATAAAAATAGGGAAGTATTGCTTCAGTTGTACAAGGTATTGGTGAGACCGCACCTGGAATACTGCGTACAGTTTTGGTGTCCATACTTAAGAAAAGACATACTTGCTCTCGAGTCAGTACAAAGAAGGTTCACTCGGTTAATCCCGGGGATGAGGGGATGGACATATGAGGAGAGGTTGAGTAGATTGGGACTCTACTCATTGGAGTTCAGAAGAATGAGAGGCGATCTTATTGAAACATATAAGATTGTGAAGGGGTTGGATCGGGTGGATGCGGGGAGGATGTTCCCGATGATGGGTGAAACTAGAACTAGGGGGCATAGTCTTAGAATAAGGGGCTGCTCTTTCAAAACTGAGATGAGGAGGAACTACTTCACTCAGAGGGTGGTAGGTCCATGGAATATGCTGCCCCAAAAAGCTGTAGAAGCTACATCATTACAGAAATAGACAGTTTCCTAGAAGTAAAGGGAATTAAGGGTTACGGGGAGCGGGCAGGAATTTGGACATGAGTCTAGGTTCGGATCGGACATGGCGCTGTGGGTAGCGGAGCGGGCCCAGGGGCCGTGTAGCCTGATCCTGCTGCTATTTCGTGTGTCTAATTCTGTTAGATTCAGGAGATGGTTCTGTGATAGTAGATTGGCGGTTAGGATCAGATCAGCCATGATATTGAATGGCGGAGCAGGCTCGAGGGGCCGATTGGCCTACTCCTGCTCCTATTTCTTATGTTCTTATGTTCAAGTTACTTGTACACTTAGAAAGACATTTTATGTGTTTGATTTTATTGCAGTCTGTACCTGTTCAAACTCGGAATAGCACCTCAGATCCAAGACTTACTGGGAAAGGTGGATTTTACAGGTAGATGTGTTTTTTGCCATTTTTTCCCAGAAAGGCTTCTATGAAAAAGAGATCGATTCAGGAAATTTCCTTGGTGATCACATTTTTAATGCAGTATGTAAAGTTTGTTTGATTTGATGACTTTGCATAGCTAATATGTAACCGTATCTTTTTTTCTTTCAGAGGAAGAAATAAGTAACATGCGCAAGGAATTAGAGAAGTATGGCATTCAGATGCCTGCATTCAGTAAAATTGGTGGAATTCTGGCAAACGAACTTTCAGTTGATGAAGCTGCATGTACGTATGTGGTTATTACAGGCTGTTGATAGCTTAAGTAAAAATAGGTAATTAAAAACAATGTGCAAAAGTATGTTCAATCTTGCATCTGAAGAATTGTCCCAGATGCTGAAACATTAACTATAGCTTGGTGCTTCTTTCTGTAATGGCAATTCAGTTGTAATAAAATGCCGAATTATGTTTGGTATGTGAAAATTCGATTAAATTCATTCAGATAGATTTTGGTTCATTGTCTTTAATGGCCTCTTTTTACTAAAATGCTTAATTCTAAATGCTAGTGTTTGCAAGTATATTAAAGCCACTCTATCACATTTTATGCTTGTGGTAAACCACTGTTTGTATTCCACTGTGTACATGCCTGGACATGCCTCGGCTGACTCCTCCCACAAGTCCTAGTATAAAGGTGACTGCTCCCCAGCCCTTTGTATTTCTGGACCGGTCGACCACTCGAGGCAGACCTTCATTCTTTTGTTAATAAAAGCCTTTAGTTACTCTCTTAACTCTCAGTCTTTTATGAGTAATTGATAGCGCATCAATGCTTATTTCAGTGTCCCTTGTTTCCTTCTCCAGTGCATGCTGCGGTAATTGCAATCAATGAAGCAATATCTCGAGGGATTGCAGAGGAGACCATAAAGGCTTTAACGAATCCAAATGCTATTTTAACTAATCTAGAGAACAATTCAGCCTGGGATTACCAAGAGAAATTATTTCAGGCCAAGCAAACAAAGCAAGAGAATGCCAAAAGCCAGGTAGGATATCCTGTTCAGTTATGGTGGTGAATGCATACAGCTGAGAATTCCAGCTTCTTGGAATCCGTGATTTCCAACAGCTGGAATAAGCTTTCCATTGGGAGGTTATTTTAGTGTTGTTGCAGGGTTGTTTGTGTCTAGATTTTAACATTTTCTACCGTTTTTGATAACATGTAACTACAGAATTCACTTTCTCTAAAATTAAAGATGAAATGATTACATATCTTGACTAAATAGCTAGTGAATTTTGGTGTGCTGTGCTTTGGATTACGAGGACATGCACACAGTCTGATGGTTTGTGAAGCACTGAACAGATGTGAGATCTGTAATGTCCGTGTGTAATTGAGACACGGACTGAAGAAGTTGGTTATAACCGGTGTTTACTGAATGGAGACAAAACTGGAACTACTATACAAAGTTACTACACAGGCTTATATACAGGGGTGGTCACTACTGGTACTGCAGTATACAGGGGCTGCAGAAGTTAGTTCCTTCTTCAAGGTACATACACTACAATTCTTCCCCTTTTAGCTAAGCAGTACATAACATTCGATTAATAATTAAATAACATATTTACAATTACAGTTGCTATACACATTAGCTGAAGTTAATCAATTATAAATTCAGTCTTTGAGGAGGCTTCCTGATTCTGTCCGGATAACGCCTCTTTGGGGTATCGGGTTCTTCTGGCAAAGTTGATTCGGGATCAACGTCGTTGTTTGGTTCGTCTGCTTCCAATATCACCGATTCGGAGGTAGATGCAATTGGTACTTCGGTTTCATCACCAGGTGTATAGGATCGTGGTGTAGATTTGACGTTTTCCAGTGACTCTAGAATCTGGTCAGCATGGCGTCTTACAATGCTCTCTCCAACGTCCACGGTATACATTAGAGGTCCTTGCCGTGTGCAGATCGTTCCTGGCTGCCATTTCTCTGTGCAGTAGTCCCGGGCCAAAACTGGTTGACCTATCTTGAAACTCCTGGTTGGCCTTTCATTCATATTCTGAAACTGCCTGTTCTCCACATCTCTTCTGATGTTTGGCTTAACCAAATCCAAGCGGCATCTTAGTCTTCGATTGAAGAACATCATGGCTGGAGTTTGGTTGGTAACCGCATGTGTCGCATTCCGGTAGGCAAACAAGAAGTTATCCACCTTTTGTTGTAGGGGTATGTCTTCATTACACATTGCCTTGATAGCCTACTTGAATGTTTGAACGAACCTCTCAGCCAATCCATTGGTGGCTGGATGATATGGAGCGGATGTGTAATGCTTAACACCATTGTTCTTTAAGAACCTCCGGAACTCTTCAGACACAAACTGTGGTCCATTGTCGGAGCAAATCTGTTCAGGCAGCCCATTTCTGGCGAATATGGTTCGTAAGACTGTGATAGTTTTTTCTGTGGTGGTTGAGACATTTTTATTACTTCTGGCCACTTTGTGCATCCACCGCAATTAAAAACATCGAGTCCATAAATGGACCAGCAAAATCAATGTGCACCCTTTGCCATGGAGATGAGGGCTACTCCCATGGATGTAGAGGGGCTTGTGGTGGGGCGTTTTGGACCTTCTGGCATCCTCTACAGCTCTTGGTCATCTCTTCGATTTCTCTATCGATTCCCGGTCACCACACAAACGCTCTGGCTAAGTTCTTCATTTTTATCCCTCCCTGATGACCCTCATGAAGCTCATTGAGCACTCTATCCTTCAATTTGGGTGGAATTACTACTCTGGATCCACACATCAAGGTTCCTCGGCACACTGACAGCTGTTCTCGGCGAGAATGCTGGCAACAGTGGTTCACCATGTGCTGGCCATCCCTTCACCGTTAAATCATAGACCCTGGAGAGTGTCGGGTCATTTCGTGTTTCCTTTTCTATGTTTGCATTCGTCACAGGGAGACATTCGACTATGGTCGAGTGGAATATCTCCACAGGATCCACTGCAGGTGCTTCTTCCACCGTCGGCAACGGTAGGCACGACAATCCATCAGCATTCCCATGCTGTTTAGTTCCTTTGTACTCGATGTCATATTGGTGTGCCCCTAGGAAAAGGGACCACCTCTGTAGCCGTTGTGCTGTCATTATCGGGACGCCCTTCTTAGGGTTGAAAATGGAGACAAGAGGTTGATGATCAGTTAGTAGAGTAAATTTCTGTCCGTGCAGGTAGTGATTGAACTTCTTCACCCCCCACACCAGGCTGAGGGCCTCTCTTGTCAATCTGGGCGTAGTTACGCTCGGCTGAAGTTAAAGAGCGTGACGCAAAAGCTATCGGCCTCTCTGAACCATCAAGGGATTTATGTGACAGTACCGCTCCAACGCCGTAGGGAGATGCATCACATGCCAGTCTTATCGGTAGTGATGGGTTGTAGTGAGCCAATACTTCTCTTGAAGTGATCAGGCCTTTACACTTCTGAAAGGCCCGCTTACATTCATCGCTCCATTTCCATGCTACTCCAGTTTGTAGCAGGGCGTTCAGTGGGTGCAGAATTGTCGACAAATTCGGCAAAAACTTATGGTAGTAATTCACCAATCCGAGGAATGACCTCAGTTGCGACACATTTTCAGGCACTGGAGCCTTAACTACCGCTTCAATTTTGTCAGGGGACTTATGTAACCCCTCTTCATCAATCACGTGGCCACAATACGATATTTGTTTCTTAAAAAACTCGCACTTGGGGCGATTGGCTCGTAGCCCATGTTCTCTTAGTCTAGTGAGCACCTGCTCTAGGTTGGCAAGGTGTTCACTGTCATCTTCACCTGTCACTAGGATGTCGTCCAAGTAACACCGAGTCCCCGGAATCCCTTGCAGGACTTGTTCCATCGCTCTTTGCCATATAGCCGGAGCTGATGCTACTCCGAATACCAGTCGATTATACTGGTAAAGACCTTTTGTGAGTGTTTATCGTGAGATATTTCCTAGAGGATTCTTCAACCTCCATCTGCAAATATGCTTGCGCTAGGTCAATTTTTGTAAAACGTTTCCCTCCAGATCGTGAGGCGAAAATATCTTCTATCCTCGGGAGAGGATACTGTACTGTGTGAAGGACTGGGTTCACAGTCACCTTGAAGTCCCCACAGATGCAAACCTTCCTTGGCTCCTCAGACTTATTGTTTAACGTATTCTTCATGACAGGAACGATGGGTGTCGCCCACTCGCTCCAGTCTACCTTAGATAACACGCCTGCATTCTCCAGCTCTGCCTCGACGGCTGGGTGAATTGCATACGGTACCGGTCTTGCTTTGAAAAACTTGGGAATTGCATTCTCTTCTATTTTTATCGAGGCGGTTTCGCCTTTGAGTTCCCAGTCCTTGTTGAAATACCTCTTTTAGCGTTAGCTAAGATTTTTTGACAATCATCCAGGTGCGACGTCGTCATCCTTTTTACCAGCCACAGTCAGTGCCTGAATGGAGTGCCAGTCTAAACTTATCTTTCTGATCCATTCACGTCCCAATAACGGTGGTCCACCATCTTGCAGTATGTACAGATACAATTTCTGTATGTCCTTGCTGTTGTATTCGACGGGCACCCTTATTTTCCCTCTGGGGTATACTTTCTGCCCCGTATATGTCTTCAAGACAATGGATGTGTCTTTCAAGGGTATGTGTGAGAATAGCCGCTCGTAATCTTGTTGATTCATGACGGTCAGGGCTGATCCTGTATCCAATTCCATTTTGACTTGGGACCCTGCTATTGTGAGGGTGACCCAAATGGTTCGGTCATCCTCTTTTGCGATTACGTTGTGTAGTTTGAGACAGCTTAGTCTCTTGTTCCCGGATTCACTATCGCTCTTCTGGTCTTCGGAACTACTGTCCGTCATATTTTGTACTTTCCTGTACTGTTCCTTAGTAGTCTTTTTGTTGTCGTTAGTCTTCTTCCCGGACCTGCAAACTCGTGCAATGTGTCCCATCTTTCCGCATTGCCTGCATATTTTGTCCTTGGACCAGCAGTCCTTCTGGTCATGGGTTGTTCTGCCGCAGCGATAACATTTTTCAAATCCCCGTGTCATTTCATGGGTGCCGTATTCCTGTGGCTTTTGCTGTATTTCCGCAGCTCCCCTTGCTGCTGCTTCGTACGATACTGCCACGCTGAAAGCCTTATCTAGCGTCGGCTCTTTCTCTGAGAGTAACCTCTTCTGGGTTCCTTCACTCAGGAGTCCACAGACAAATTTGTCCCGTAGGGTATCTGCCAGTCCTGCTCCGAACTGGCAGTGCTTTGATAGCTTGCGTAGTTCCGTAAGGTAATCAGCATTGCTCTCATCTTTGTGCTGATTTCTCTTGTGGAATTTAAATCTTTCTGCTATCAGCAACGGTGTAGGATTTAGGTGTTCCTGTAGGATATCAACAATTTCGTTAAAACTCTTCGCCATCAGTTTGACTGGAGTGATCAGGTTCCGCAATAGGCCGTACGTT
Organism: Somniosus microcephalus; assembly: GCF_052327205.1. Classification (NCBI taxonomy): domain Eukaryota; kingdom Metazoa; phylum Chordata; class Chondrichthyes; order Squaliformes; family Somniosidae; genus Somniosus; species Somniosus microcephalus. Next base: position 222,954,945 of record NC_140987.1, read on the forward strand.
CTTGCGCCCATTAAGTTTAGTAGCACCGATGCCTTTTTCTCATCGGCTACTTCATTTGCCTTGCAATATACTTCGACTCTTTCCACATACGTGGTCCAGTCTTCTATTGCATTATCGAAGGCAGTGATGTTGCCAGTCTTCGGCATCTTGGAGATCTAAGATGGCGCCTCCCGCGCTTTGCCGCCTTCCCCGATTGAACAAAATGGCGCCTCCCGCGCTTTGCCGCCTTCCCCGCTGGATTAAGATAGCGCCTCCCGCGCTTTCTGCCTTTTCCGCTGCTGCCAGCGCTGTTGCTGGCGTTTTATGCCTTGATGGCGACGCCCTATGGTCTTCGCGCGCTTTCCCCCGCGCTGCTGCCAACGCCGCTCTCCGCGGTCCCCGTGGCGCTCTCTCTCTCTCTCTCAGCCACCCGATCGAGCTCTAGCCCGCCGCAGCCCAGGAAGGATCAGTGTACTACCTGCCACCAGCCCGATTGGCTGGAACACCATAGACTGGATAACCAAGCCCAACTCTCGACAGCCTCTCTCCTGCAAATGTTCGAATTCGATGAATCAGAGGGCAGTTGCCCACGGTCGACGCCCGTTTCTTCTGTTTGTTGTTTTTCTTTTTTTGGATTTCTTCCTTCTGGCTTCGACCTCTAATAACTTCGCTTCAGGGATGGATCCCCGTGAGGTGGTGCAGAACTGTAGGTAAGTTCGGATCTGTTCGTCGCCAATGTAATGTCCGTCTGTAATTGAGACACGGACTGCAGAAGTTGGTTATAACAGGTGTTTACTGAATGGAGACAAAACTGGAACTACTATACAAAGTTACTACACAGGCTTATATACAGGGGTGGTCACTACTGGTATTGCAGTATACAGGGGCTGCAGAATATAGTTCCTTCTTCAAGGTACACACACTGCAAGATCCTTCTGGACCAGTGGAAATTGGAACATGTGAAATTTTAATGACACGGAAAGATCATTTAGCACATCGTGCCCATCTTTGGTAGATGTTAGATAACTTTCCTGCCTTTCTACCATATCCCTTATCCTTTTTCCTTCCAGAAGCACATGTAGTGACTGACATTATAGTCTTGGCAATTTTAGTGAAACGGGACATACGAGTGTGCCACCCAACTTCCTTAAGTTAGATAAGTTAGATTCCTAAAAACTGCAATCATCATGAGAGTTGATGAGAAAGTTACATGATCTGTGTGTCTGTTTCCTCAGAATAGCACTGGCAGGAATCCAGGAATAGACGACTCAAATGTCAAATAGTGTAGTGCTCTGGGAAATGGGATGATGGAAAGCATGAGTGGCACGTAGTGAATTGTAAAATTTCCACTCGCTGTACTTGCTCCCTTGGAATACTTAGCAGATTTCTGTGAATTCCACAGTCAGGAGTTTGTATTGTATTTTGTTGGTAAAAATTATGGGGAAAACGAAAAGCTAGAAAGAAAGCAAGGATAGTGGTTAGCACTGTTGCCTCACAGCGCCAGAGACCCGGGTTCGAATCCGGCCTCGGGCGACTGTCTGTGTGGAGTTTGCACATTCTCCCCGTGTTTGCATGGGTTTTCTCCGGGTGCTCCGGTTTCCTCCCACAGTCCAAAGATGTGCGGGTTAGGTTGATTGGCTATGATAAATTGACCCTTAGTGTTAGGGGGATTAAATAGGTGGGGTTACAGGGATAGGGTGGGATATGTGTTGGGGTTACGGGGATCGGGTAGGATATGTGTCGGTGCAGGCTCGATGGGCCGAAATGGCCTCTATCTGCACTGTGGGGTTTCTGTGATTCTGTGATTCCAACCCTGTGCCACTCTTGGAGCTTGGACTCTGTAGAAGACTCAATATACTTGTGATTTTAGGTTAATGAATTATTGTCCTCTTCAGATTGAAGTGGTGGAGAATAGGATGCTAAACACTTTTTTTATTACGGTTGTTCACTAACTGGAATCATCAGCAACATCTGCTGAGCAAGTTTTGAGGCCTCTGCTTAAAGCGGAATGTTGGGTCTACAGGACAGTCCTGAATCTGCATTTCTCCCAATGAGATTTTGTGAAAAAAATCTCACATTTAGGAAATTGGGTTGAGAAGTGCTTTGATTTGGAAGTAACCACCCCAGCTTTTACATTGGTATTCTCCTATTAAAAACTACCATTAACTAATTTAGCTTTTTGATTCTGGTTTCTAGAGCGATTCAATTAAAGCAGAAGAGAGAGATATGTATGAGGAACTTCTGACCCGTAAGGAGATTCAAGACAATGTCGATAAGGTCAACAGTGAGTTGATAATTTTCCCTATATCATAGTGTTTACATGTACTGTGGTTTTTGTCTGTTCTGATATACAATTAACATGATTGTAATCAGGGGAAGCGAGATAAACCTATGAGGGAGACGGGAATAGAGGGTTATATTGATAGTTAAATGAGGAATCCATGGAAGGAGGCTCGAATGGAGCATGGACTGGTTGGGCCGAATGGCATGTTTCTGTGCTGTATATTCTATGTAACTTTATGTAATCTATACACTAAAAAAGAAAGACTTGCATTTTTATAGCGCCTTTCACGACCACTGGACGTCCTAAAGCGCTTTACAACTAATGAAGTACTTTTTGAAGTGTAGTCACTGTTGTAATGTAGGAAACGCTGTTGGAAGTATATCGTAGTTTTGTAGCGAATTGAGTAATTGAAAATTAAGATATTGTTGATGTAAACAAGAGCCTCATTGAAACCTGGACCCAGTGTGTAAATGTGTCTTGAGTTTCACTCTTGCAATTAATTTTCACTTTTTAAAAAAAAGTGACATTTCACAATGGAAACAATTTTTTAAACAAACATTGGGATACGATAGTTATGACCAGCAGTTTTTGGTTGTTTCACATAATCAGAATTAAGTACAGTTGCGTTCTTCATTATAATGCATTCCTACATGGCACCTTTATGAATGTAACCTGCTAATTGGCTCCTGATATGCCACTTCCAGAATTTGCAGTATTTTGTGGTTTAGAATCACTAAAATAGCAGTACTGCACAATATCAAAAAATTGAGATGTGTTGTAAGCAAATCTGAGCCAGCACTGAACTTTTCATTGGCATCATTGCACTAGGATTGGCATCCAGTATCTGATGGTCCATGTTCAATATGTCAGCAGCAGACAGATTCATTATCCAAGCAAATCTTTTGTAGGACTGCATGTAATTATTTTTGGTTCGGCAGAACTCAGTATCTCTTTTCCATTATCTGGAATGGATGTTTAAATTCAAAATGATCCTTTCTTTCCCCCCCCCTCCCCCCCCCCCCCCCCCCCCACTCCTCCAAGTAACTCAGATCAAAGAAATACAGCTGTAGAAATATTATGTTTTCTATTTACAAATTGCTTTAAATGTCTTATTTCCTAGTAAAAAAAGCTCTACAGCAGGTGAATGAAGCCCTAGAGAAACAGGATCAGGGTAAATTACTGGCAGGTCTGCAGGACCCTGCACTGAGACTTGTGGGAGTGCAGCAGGAGAATTCACCATGGTACCTAGCACATCTGTGTGCCCAAAGAGAGCAGAAATTACAGGTAGGGTGAAGAAATTTAGTTTTTCAGCACAGAGCTGAGAATTATGTTGTTTACCATTGATTTACACTAGTTTGCAGTTTTTTCTGTTTGTAAGAATTGCTCAACATATTGTATTTTGGCAAAATGGCCAATGTCCATATTTTTTATATAAAGACAAATACTGATGCAGTGTAACTAAGAAATAAAACATGTTGAAAATGATGCATTATTTACTCTGTATCTGAAACATAAGCATATTTTCCCTTTTTTCCCCCCAGGAAGAGAATTTTTCTGGTATATTTAGCAAGGATGATCTTCAAGCAGGAGTCAGCCTTTCCAATGACCAGGCGAAAGCCCATAAACTTAGTAAGTTTAGTTTTGCTTTGTACCTGTGTTCAACTACAATTTTATTTTATCAAAGAATTGTTAGGTTGAGAAGTAAAACGTTCCATGGTTCTTCCTCCGCCCACCCCCCCACAAGAGTCGGCATTGCTGATGGTTGGGGTTGGGTGGTGTATGATGTTACCTCACCTGCTAGAAAGAGTGAGCATGGATTTGCCTGATAGTCTTTTCTTTGTATATTTGTCCGGTTTCATGAGATTGGTTTAAATTTTTACCACAACATGGTGTTGTGGTAGATTCTGTAACACATATTTTTGTTTGTATTTATTTATGAAGAGCTTGAAGCAGTTGAAAAGATAAATGGTGCTATCCGCAATGGTGATGCAGCCCAGACTGTGAATGCGTTAATGCTGCCAGAGGCTCAGCTACCTGCAGTGTACTTGCACATGGCCGACTTGTACCAGGTAGAGCTGTCCAACCTACAGAAACAGAATCCTGAGGTAAATGTTCAGCACAAAAAAAAGTTGCATGCAAAAGGTGATAAATGTAATGGTTCAAATATTTCTGTACCCTCCACTGCCAACTTCCTCATAGTCCAAGTGAATATTACAGCTGTCACTTCATGTGCTTCACTTTTTTATGGTCACTAATGAGATGTGTGAATTTGGACAATACTTTCAACCCCATACAGGAAATTGCTGAAAAGAAGCGAGGCTATTACAGTAACTTGGTGCCAGTGACAGTCATCTTGTATTAATGAGAGTGATAGGTTTCTGTGGAGGTTAATAAAAGTCATGAAAAACATTTTTTGTGAGATGAAGGCTAGTCTTTGCTGAGTTCAGTAATCAAATGCTGTGTTTAATTTTTGTCTTCTGTTTTTTTTTCCCCCCATGTATGTAAGGCTAGGAATGTTTTTTTTTTATTAGGTTTTACTTTTATTCCTGCTGTGTGCAAAGACTGAGAGATCATGTGACCTGCTCCAAGACTTCTACAGAGCTGTTGATGGCTTATTTGAGATCCCTCCCATTAGCCTCGGCTTAGTGCCTCCCCCCAGTGTCACAACTTAGACCAAAACCGCACTGCAGTAGAAAATAGAGCCTGCGACCCATAAATCTATGGAACTGCATATTCATCTTCCAGTGTGTGGGGCTCCCCACATGATACTATGAAATTTTGTTATAAAATTAAGCTGGGCTGATAAGTGGCAAGTAACATTCATAACATAAGAAATAGGAGCAGGAGTAGGCCGTTCAGCCCCTCGAGCCTGATCATGGCTGATCATCTAACTCAACTCCACTTTCCTGCACTATCCCCATATCCCTTGATGTGCTAAATATCCAAATTTCTATCGATCTCTGTCTTTGAATATACTCAACGACTGATCCTCCACAGCCCTCTTGGGTAGAGAATTCCAAAGATTCACCACCCTCTGAGTGAAGAAATTTCTCCTTATCTCAGTCCTAAATGGCTGACCCCTTATTCTGAGACTGTGACCCCTGGTTCTAGACTCCCCAGCCAGGGGAAACATCCTCCCTGCATCCACCCTGTCAAGCCCTGTAAGAATTTTGTATGTTTCAATGAGATCACACCACATTCTTCTAAACTCCAGAGACTATAGGCCTAGTCTACTCAATCTGTCCTCATAGGACAATCCCCCCCATCCCAGGAATCAGTCTAGTGAACCTTTGTTGCGCTCCCTCTATGGCAGGTATATCCTTGTGTACAGTTTTGGTCTCCTTACCTAATACTCCAGGTGTGGTCTCACCAGGGCCCTATATATTGCAGTAAGACGTCTTTACTCTTATACTCAAATCCTCTTGTAATAAAGGCCAACATACCATTTGTTTTTCTAATTGCTTGCTGTGCCTGCATGTTAACTTTCAGTGATTCATGGACAAGGACACCCAGGTCCCACTGAACACCAACATTTCCCAATCTCTCACCATTTTAAAGAATACTCTGCTTTTCTATTTTTCCTACTAAAGTGGATAACTTCACATTTCTCCACATTATATTCCATTTGCCATGTTCTTGCCCACTCACTTAGCCTGTCTATATCCTCTTCAAGCCTCTTTGCATCCTCCTCGCAACTTACAATTCCACCTAGCTTTGTATCGTCAGCAAACTTGGATATATTCCATTTGGTCCCCTCATTCAAATCATTGATATAGATTGTGAATAGCTGAGGCCCAAGCACTGATCCTTGCGGTACCCCACTAGTTACAGCCTGCCAACCTGAAAATGTCCCGTTTATTCCAACTCTCTCTCTTTTCTGTCCGTAACCAATCCTCAATCCATGCTAGTATATTACCCCCAATCCCATGAGCCCTAATTTTGTTTAATAACTTCTTGTGTGACACCTTATCAAATGCCTTCTGAAAATCCAAATACACCACATCCGCTGATTCCCCCTCATCTATTCTGCTAGTTACAACCTCAAAAAACTCTTAACAGATTCTTCAAACATGATTTCCCTTTCATAAATCCATGTTGCCTCTGCCCAATGCTATTATTTTCTAAGTGCCCTGTTACCACATCACTCCAGGCAATGACCACCTCCAACAGGAGAAAGTCTAACCATCTCCCCTTGACATTCAATGGCATTACCATCATCGAATCTCCCACCATCAACATCCTGGGGGTCGCCATTGACCAAAAACTTAACTGGATCAGCCACATAAATACTGTGGCTATAAGAGCAGGTCAGAGGCTGGGTATTCGGCGGCGAGTGTCTCCCCTCCTGACTCCCCAAAGCCTTTCCACCATCTACAAGGCACAAGTCAGGAGTGTGATTGAATACTCTCCACTTGTCTGGATGAGTGCAGCTCCAACAACACTCGAAGCTCAACACCATCCAGGATAAAGCAGCCCGCTTGATTGGCACCTCATCCAACACCTTAAACATTCACTCCCTCCACCACTGGCGTACCGTGACTGCAGTGTGTACCATCTACAAGATGCACTGCAGTAACTCGCCAAGGCTTCGTCAACAACACCTCCCAAACCCACAAACTCTACCACCTAGAAAAACAAGGACAGCAGGCCCAAGGGAACACCACCACCTGCAAGTTCCCCTCCAAGTCACACACCAATAAATGTGGCCTTGCCAGCGACGCCCACATGCCATGAATGAATTTTTAAAAATGAATAGTGTAGAATTGAGGAATTACTTTGCTTCTCTACTTGTGGAGATCTAGCAAAATCAGAATGCATTATTGGATTGCTTACTCTGGAGAACAGACATCTTAAGCTAGCCAGTGTGAAGTGCTATCCATTAGATTCAGGAACTTTATGCATTTAGCTGTGCTGGTAAGGTGCTGTTGCACAAATATAAAACATTTGCATATTCCCTAATGGGATAATTTAGAGAGGTTTTATATTTTGTTAAGGTAACTCATATAAGAAATGCCATCAATTGTTTTGACACTTGTATCTTGTGCTCTTTCACAACTCGGTGGTACCAAATTATCCATGATCAGAACACATCTGAATGTGCTTAAAGTGATGGTCAGTTAAAATGTACATATTTTGAAAAGATGGGTGCAATTGTCAATGTCTGATAAATTCAGAAATTGTTTGGGTGTGAATTCTGGTGGGTGATGGGTAATACACATTTTTATGAATTGTGCAGCAGTGCTGTGATCTGTCTATGGGTCTGTTCAGGCTCTGTGACAAAGTCATGCACCTAGTCTGATGGTCAGGTTCCATATGTGGTATGAGAGACTGAGAAAAGTTATTCCATGGAGGCTGGTCTCTTAAATATACATTTAGCTTGGGTTCACTGCTGGCCCTCATATTTCTATTCCATATATCCAGGAGTGCCTGAATACTGATATGTCAACAGTGCGATAACCACTGCACACATGATCACATTTACTCCCCACATTATACATTGGCCCGGAATTTGCGGTCAGCAGCGATGTGAAGGTGTTCGTTGCTGGCCCCGAAGCACGCAATCCCTGAGTCGAGAAGTTCAGGATGTCCGACCTTCATTCAATTCAATGGAGTTTAGTGGGGATTCCCTTGTGCGAGCTGCTGTGACGTTAACAGGCTGTCTCAGCAGCCAATCAAAGGACAGAATTCTCACAGACAGCGAACAAAGAAGTGAGCAAGCTTTTCAAATCTAAAAGAAAGATTGGGGCTCTCACACGGGGAAAAGGCAAACCTGAACGAAAGATGGGCAAGCTTAAAAAAAAAAAGTAACTTTTTTTGAAAAGTTTCTTAATTTTAATTTTTATTAAAAATGTCACTGCACAAAATTAAAATTCGTTTTCCAGGTCCTTAACATTTGTTTAGCAGTCAATACACTGTTTTTAAAAAAAAAAACCCCGTTACACCTAATCCCTTTGGGGAATTTAACAGCGTACTTACTGTGGAAGAGCCGAAGTTTTCATCAGTTTGAATGATTTATGTGATTTCACTGATTGCCGGCTCTGGGGGGGGTGGATGGGGACACATTGCAGCCAGTTTCGGAGCTGCCATCAACAGACTGCAACTTCAGGATTTCTGCTCCAAATCACAAAGTTGCGGTCAGTTTCAAAGGCGGAATGTCGGTGAATGCTGCCAGTTCGCCATCATCCCGACCGCAAATTCCAGGCCATTGTCCTTTCAGCCAAAACCTATGCATTTCTGTGACCAACCCCAGCTCCCCCTTCTCTCTAGCACCATTTTAATGACTCGCCTTGTTCATGTGCAACATCAGCGTATCAGAGTGAAATTCAGTCACAGTAGTCCTATAAGTCTATTGGCATCTGATGCAGTTCAGGCTGAACAGTATAGATTCTGGGTGGTAACTTGCTAAGTCAGGAGTAGCTAGCAAAAGAAATACACCCAACATTTACATTAATTTAGTTTCAAAGAAAATAATGCAAACCTTAATTCTTATAGAAATTTACCACCAATCATGTCTTTGTTTTCATAAACTGTCTTCTGCTCACCAATTTGCAGGGGAAGCTGACTCATGAAGAGCTCGCTATTGCAGTGGAGATGTTGTCAGCAGTGGCTGCACTGAATGAAGCATTGACATTGAATGATGTTCAGGCCGTGTTACAGCACCTCACCAGTCCCTCTATTGGAGTTGGCAACCTGCATGATGCAAACACGCAGCGGTATGTTATTCTGAGTGCTAATTCTCTCACTGCAATTTGCAACCGCAGAGTGGTGTATTCACAATTCCTTCACACACAAGAAATTGTTCAATAAGAAAATGAATGGCATGTATGATAATAAATGGTACTGAATAATTCTAGGTTCATCAGGCAAAACTGTTGAAACAAACACCAGAGAGTGGGGAGATGACATGTAAAATATTATTTTACATAAGCCAATGTGATAGAATGCCATTGTACAACATAGTTACTTGGCATATAACTGTGGTACTGTATATATTTTGATCATGAAAAAGTGAGGATCCAGTTCAATAATTTCTCTCAGCTAGCAGGTTAAGCATTCTAATGCTGGAACTGGTATTTAAATATCAACACACCTAGACCATGATTTTGGAAGACTAAGTGATCTTGTGGATGAGCAATAACTCGTCTACTGAAGTAAGGTTCATTGCTGCACATAACAAGCAAATTGGACCCCAAGTGCATTTTAATTCTAAAACATTTGTGGTGGAAATACCTGTTATAACAAAGACTTTTTTTTATATAGAGAATGAATGATGAACTTTACAGCTCAGAGGAGGTCATTCAAGTCCTTATGCTCTTTGCTGGAGCAATCCAAAACCACCTCATTGTCACTTACTTTCCTTGGCTTCAAATATTATCCACCTTAAAAGAAGCAATGATCTTTGCCTCAATTCCTCCCTGTTGCAAAGTGATCCATGCTTGCTTGCGCTCAAGAAATTTCCACTAACCCCCCTCCTCACTCTCTCAATGGCAATTTTAAATTGATGACTCCTCATTACTGTCTCTGTAACTAGAGAAAATAGTCTTTCCCTATTATCCTTATTGAAGCCCTTCACAATAAAAAAAACTAATAGGGCTCCTCATAGCTTTTTTTATTCTAGTGGAAATATCAGTATCTCAAATCACTCCTCATAACTATAGTATCTCATCGTGCTGAGAAGTTCCCTATGGCCTTATTCTCCTTTCCATAATGGGATGCCCAAAACTGCACACAGTACTCCAACTGCCTTGTACAAATTTATCAATACCTCTGCTCCTATTTAAAAATCCAAAATGCTGTTTTCTGTTTTTTTTATGATGTTATCCAGTTCTACTTGCACTTTCAAGAAATGTTGTACTTTCTTTGTTTATTACCCCTTCAGTATTTGCATTGACTGTATACTTTCATTCCTTGTTTTCCTTCCCAAAATGTATTACCTCTGACTTATTTGTGTTAAATCGTATCTGCCCGTTTTGCTAACCTGTCTCCTTTGATGAGAGGGAAACTGCATAGAAATCTGGACATGCCATGTGACAGCAGGGTAGAGTTTTAAAAGAAAATAAAGTGTCGTCTTCTGTGTAAATTTCAACGTGTCCTCTAACATTCAGATTTGCAGATAGTTATAAGTACATTCTGTGCACTGAAGTAAATTATTTTTCTTGGCAGTACTTGCAAAGGAACAGTCTTGCTATCTGGTGAGCTTAATAGCTTATACAATTATTTTCTGTCGTCTAATTATACACTGTTCCTACGGCAATGGACATTGCTATAAAACATGTATTTTAATCAATTCTTTATAAACTGATTGGAAAGTTAATCATGCCAACCAGTTATTCTGCTTTGTTTTTAGTTTGTTATTGTATTTGACATTGTTTATCGTATCCTCCTCCTGTGATTTCTGTGCACCTTTGTACTCGAGATTGTTTAGTTTCCTTTGGTTAGATACTGGGGCTGTAATAGTTTTAGTATTTGAAAATGTTGCTGATGTATTAGGTGGGAAGCTAATATGTGACCAATTGCCTTCTGATTTATGCTTTCTTTGCTTAGCTTTTGCTCCTTTGGACTTCAAATGCTAGTCCGATAAAGCTTCAAATCACCCTTCCCCTCATCCCCAAATAAGATTTGTAAGTCGTATGACTGAAAAAGACTATTGAAGTATATCTGGTGGGCCCCCAAGTTGTTTTTGAAAACCCAAAATATAGTGCTATCTCATACCTCCCGGTTACTTCCTTCACCAAAAAGCTGTCCAGTTTCCTCTTGAATTTCCTAATACCAGCTACTTTCACTGTTGGTCAGTTCCAGAAGTTTGTCACCGTGTGCAGTGATCTGTTCACTTGCCAACTTTTAAGCTTGGGTCTGTGGCACAATGAATGGGGTAAACATAGCTAATAGTGATATTTAAACACCTTTTCATTATGTAGTGCCTTTAAGATAGAAACATGTCCAAGATTCTTTATTGTGGGGGAGGGAGGGGAAGGAAGGAAAGGAAGAAGAAAAGAAAATAGGAATTGTTAAGGAAGTGGCCCCTGAGTCATGGAGGGAGAGATTTTATTTGAAGGTGGAGGAAGAAGTGGAGGGATTCTAGAAAATGGGGCCACGGTGAATGAAGGTTCTCCCACCAATGGTAGGGAAAAGGGAAGGGGAAGCCCAAAATACTAGAGTCAGAGGACCAGAGTGGGGGAGGCGATAAAGGCCGGAGGAGATTGCAGATATTAAGTAGAGAAAGGCCTTGTACAGATTTGAAAATGAAGACGCGTGTTTTAAATTTGATAAGTTAGAGCACTGGGGGTCATTGTAGGTTAGTGATGGGCGGATTGGAGCGGATACAAGCAGCTGCATTTTGGACCAGTTGGTGTTTTTTGAGGATGGCGGATGGGAGGCTAGTGAGAAAGACATTTGAAAAATGGAGTCCACGGTTGGCTAAAGGATGAACAGGGTTTCAACAATGGAGGGACTGAGAAAGGGTGCCACATTTCACATGGTTTGGCTCAGCCAGAGTGAGTAGCGAGATGGAGTCCGTGTCAAAGGTATAGTATGTTTTGGAGGCTGAAAGTGATGCGCTTGCTCTTCCTGATGAGTTGTGACTTATGTACAACTTGATTTGAACAGGCAGTCTGACAGCACAGAGTTGAGCGTGGGGGTCACGAGAAGTGGTAGAGAGGTAGAACTGGGTGTCATCAGCTTACATGTGGAAACTGAGGCCTGTCTGCAGATGATGTCACTGAAGGACAGCATGCGGGTGAGGAAGAGGAGAGACTAAGGATAAGATCATTGGGAGGCTCTGGAGGTGACAATGCCGAGACAGGAGGGAGAGCCGTTGCTGGAGAGATAATGTATGCAGATAGGTAGGAATCGAACCACGAGGAGAGGTGATAATAGGAGAATGTCATGGTCAATTGTGCCAAATACTGCAGAGATGTCGAGGAGGACAAGAAGGGAATAACGCACGTTGTCTTTGGGAAGAGATCTAACGTATTAGACTAGTGCCCAATGGCCCGGAATTTGCGGTCAGCGGCAAAGCAAAGGCGTTCTCCGCTGGCCCTGCAGAAAGCTGCCTGCAGAGCGATCTCTTTTCAACGCACAAGTGATTTCAGTGCAGTACAGTGGGGATTCCCTAGTACGATCTGCTGTGCTGTCTACGCATCTAATCACATTGTAGAATTCTCAGACAGAATCAGGAATGAGAACTTTTATCCCAACTTTTAAAAAAATATTAGAGCAAAACAAAGATTGGGGCGCTCTCACGCTCTCAATTTTTTAAGTATCTTAAAATTTTTAATTTTTATCATAATGGAGAAAGGTGAGACTCCACAAAATGAAAATTCATTTTTCAGGACCATAGCGTTTGTTTAGCAGTCAATATGCTGTTAAAACCCCAGTTACACCTAATCCAATAAGGCCTAACAGTTAATGGGTTATTTAACAGTGATATTATCATGGAAAAGCCCAAGTTTTCATCAGTTTCACCGATTTCCCTGATTGCCGGCGGTGGGGTGGGGGTGGCCACAGTGCAGCCAGTGTTGGAGCAGTGAATGACTGACCACAACTTCAGGATTTCCGCGTTTAGATGCACGTGCGATAAATCCTGAAGTTGTGGTCAGTTTCAGAGGGGTAAAAATGGCGAACGCTGTTAGTTCGCTGTTATTACCCACTCCAAATTCCGGCCGAATATGTCCAGTCCCCCTGAAGCAGCAGCTAACAAAGAAATATCTAATATTGAATCTTCTAGCTAAAACAGTAGTGTATAAATTAGAGGAAGTGATACTTCAACTGTAGTCATCACACACTGTGAGCAATGTGTCCAGCTGGATATACCATATCCCCTCGCACAAATTTCTTGACTTTGGTAGATGGAAGAATAAAATCTATTGGGCTTTGCCTTTGACTAGAAAATATTGGTCAGAATTAATGAACAGTAAATTGATAAATGAATACTATTAAATATAACTATAGTAATTTAGGATTTGTTTTAAATGTTTTGTCTTCATTCTTATACTTATGGTGGAATATTGAAAGACTAGTTGAGTTCTTTGAAGGCCTCAATCTCTAACGATGCAAAAAATTTCTTGCAATTTGTCTGATCTCCATACAACTGCTACACAGTGATGTGGATATAGAGCTTGGTGTAAGTGCCTTATTTTTCAGTCAATATTTTAAATCCTTGTGGCTATCGAAGGGGAGCTATTTAAAACTATGCGCTGATAAATGTGTGACCGATTTCACGTGCAGAACCGTGCTGTGCTGCTAGTTCCTTAAACGTTCTTCCTGAGGCTATTTATAATCAATGATTCTGTAAGTGTCTATCCTTGGAATATGCTGCACTAACATTTAACACAAGCATGACTCTGGAAGCACTTTTTTTGCGTACTATATGGTTGTTTGCTACAGCATGTCCTCTGGTCTGCTTCAGAATGGGAGAAAGCCAACTTTAAACGTAGCATTCAAAATCCTTGAAGATGCACTGAAACGAGGGGAATCTCTCATAACTACATTAGATGGGTAAACATTCACAGGACTCCACTGTGTTTACAGCTACCACTCATGCCCCTCTGCCTGTCAAGCCACCCAAGTTAAATAGTGAACTTGGACCAGTCCCTGTTGACTCCTCCAGGCAGCCATGCTTTAACTCCGTCTGTCTCCTGCCTGTTTATGCTGGGAAATCAAATTCGCTCCCACAGATTTTTTTCTTATTATCGATCACATTGGTTATATAAGGTAAACTGTGTGGAGGAAGTAATGTGGACCATTACTTCAAATTAAACCATGACAATAAGACGAGGTGCACAAGTTCAATTAGTGAAAGGCAAATTTTGGACTGGTGTAGGAAGGTTCGATCAACACATTCCTGATGGAGGCAAAATATTTTGGTATCAGTTGATTGCTGTGATGGAAAACTAGGTTATTTCTGGATGAGTTCAATGGTTCAAATGGCTTTTCGAATCTGTATGGTGTTATCTTGTTTCAAAGTTTGTTTTATATTAAAACAAAGGCTGATAAATTGTTTTATCTGTTCCCTTTAGAAACTGGAAAACTCCAATAAGCTCTTCCTGAGCTGCCTTTTTTCCACTATAAACAATCTGTTTTCTTTGACTTTCCCCACAGTTTGGGTGCCTTGGTATCCTATCTTCAAAAACCCATGTGTAAATGCATGAATGTTTTCACATACCGTTTGTCTCGGCTGAGACTTAAAGCTGTGACCACAGAAGTGTAAAACAAGTTCCCAAATGGTTATGCTTTCGGACTTTACAGATTCTAAATTCTCTTTCTCTCAGGTATGCGGACATGCTAATGTTACTGAAGGCACAAGCTGCCGACCAAGGACAGCAGTACTTGAGCTGGAATGACATTCAGGGCTGTATTGAAGAAGTTAACTTGCAAGTTAAGGAAGAAAGTGAAAGTAAGTCTGTGATCTAAAATTGCAGCTTATTTTTGTGTACATGTAATAAACTACTTGCCCAATTTTTTTCCAGGTGCTAAATTGAATTAATTTACTTTAAAGGTAAAGTGTCTCCACTATGCAGTGAAACTGTTTACATGGACTAGCTGTAAAGCCAGCTGTCCAGAAGATGATCGCAACAGTGTGCGCTATAATTACTGTGACTGTAGCACATTGAATCATTCATTCATGTGCTGCATACATAGTTTAAACAAAAAAGAGGCTCACATCACTCGGATACAGTAAAATCTCACCAAAGCAAATTGTGATACAAATTATTTTCTTGAATATTAAAATGGAGAATCTTATCCAATTTAATCCTGTTCATGAAAATCAACGGGAGAATTTTGTGATGGCTAAGTCTGTCTTCGAACACTAATTTACTACAGTAGTTTAAAATAGGAACATAGGATCACAGAAACAGGAGTAGGCCATTCAGCCCCTCGAGCCTGTTCCGCCATTCAATGAGATCATGGGTGATCTGTGACCTAACTCCATATACCCGCCTTTGGCCCATATCCCTTAATACCTTTGAATAACACAAAGCTATCAATCTCCGATTTAAAATGAACAATTGATTTAGCACCAATTGCCATGGCGGAAAAGAGTTCCAAACTTCTACCACCCTTTGTGTGTAGAAATGTTTCCTAATTTCACTCCTGAAAGGTCTGGCTCTAATTTTTAGACTATGTCCCCTAGTCCTAGAATCCCCAACCAGCAGAAATAGTTCCTTTCTATCTACCCTATCTGTTCCCCTTAATATTTTGAGAACTTTGATCAAATCACCCCTTAATCTTCTAAATTCTAGGGAATACAACCCTAATTTGTGTAATCTCTCCTCATAACTTAACCCTTGCAGTCTGGGTATCATTCTGGAAAACCTACGCTGCACTCCCTCCAAGGCCAGTATATCCTTCCTAAGATGTGGTGCCCAGAACTGCTCTCAGTACTCCAGGTGTGGTTTAACCAGCTGCAGCATAACTTCTACCCCCTTGTATTCTAGTCCTCTAGATATAAAGGCCAACATTCCATTGGCCTTTTTGATTATTTTCTGTACCTGTTCATTATTTTTTAATGATCTATATACCTGGGCCTCCACTGTTTTTAGCTTTTCACCATTTAGAAAGTACCCTCTTCTATCCTTTTTAGGTCCAAAGTGGATCCTCATATTTGCCTAAATTCAAATCCATTTGCCACAGTTTTGCCCATTCACTTAATCTGTCACTAACCCTTTGTAATTGTATGCTTTCATCTACACTGCCTACAATGCCGCCTATCTTTGTGTCATTGGCATATTTGGATATATGACTTTGTCCGCCATCATCTAAGTTGTAAATAAACACTGTGAATAGTTGAGGCCCCAACACAGATCCCTGTGGGACACCACTAGTAACATCCTGCCAATTTGAATACCTACCCATTATCTCTACTCTCTGTCTCCTGCCGCTCAGCCAATTTCCTAAACGGGTCAATAATTTGCCCTCAATTCCGTGGGCTTCTACCTTAGTTATCAGTCTCGTATGTGGGACTTTATCAATTGCCTTCTGAAAGTCCATATAAATAACATCCATAGACATTCCCCTGTCCACTACTTTAATCACCTCTTCAAAAAATTCAGTCAGGTTTGTCAGGCATGACCTACCTTTCACAAATCCATGCTGGCTCTCTCTGATCAACTGAAAATTTGCGAGGTGTTCAGTCTTGGTATGCTGGCTTCACTAACTTGGGGGGAGTTATATTTATAGTTTTATTTTTAAAAATCTTGATTGCATATTGGGGTTGAATTTTTTCAAAGAAAGCACATGACACTATCTACAGTAGGTAATTTAGTATTCTGTAAGTATGTAGAATTAGTGGAGTTTGAACCTGTGAACCTTTTTA
This sequence comes from Somniosus microcephalus, assembly GCF_052327205.1. Taxonomy (NCBI): domain Eukaryota; kingdom Metazoa; phylum Chordata; class Chondrichthyes; order Squaliformes; family Somniosidae; genus Somniosus; species Somniosus microcephalus. The sequence goes on from NC_140987.1 coordinate 222,971,522, forward strand.
GCAATCACACATAACCCAACATAGTATCCCCATTTATTACAGTTGTGATCACTTTATTTGTTGTAAGTTCATATTCGTCTTGATGTTCCTTCTACAGAGGTCATTGCAGCTGGTCTCATCAATGATATAATAGATAAAGAAGATCCCAATAAAACACTGGAAGCATTATTGATGCCGACTGCCAAATTACAGGGAGTGACGCACTCAATAGCACGCCATTATCAAGATGTCCTTAGGCACACTAAGCAACAGGAATGCAAGGTGAGGCTTCATAATATGTTTGCTTAATTTTGTTAATATTCTTCCATTAAATCCTTTCGCTATAATTGCAAATGTAACAGTAATACTATTTTGGAGATCATTTGTGTTCATACTCAGTCCAACATTTTACAAGGAACAATAATTAATGTTTTATATCCAAAGAGAGTGTTTTTGTTCGTCAGTGGGAATTTTCCAGTGCTTCCAAGGATCCATTTTTGAATCCTTTGGTTCAGTGTTGTGCTATCATAAAGGTGGCAGACTGGCACACTGTTCATACCTTGTTGGGTGTAGCTGAATACTGAAGAGAGTGGTATTCATTAAATGTTAAGGAAAGGATTACAACTGGGACTTCCCTGATCTCTCTTGAGCTGTTGGTATAAGCCCAGATTGTTGTTGTTAAGATATCTATATTTAATTAAGCCACAAGTGAGGCACAAGTTGCAAATTATAAATTCCTATGTCCATCTTGAATAATGGGTTATGTCTATGTAAACTCATTAATATGCAAATCTGGCCATCAAGTTTCCAAATTTTAGAATCATAGAATGGTTACTGCACAAATAGCCATCCAGCCTGTCGAGCCCATGCCATCTCTCTGCAAGAGCACTTCAGCTAGTCACACTCCCCTGCCCTTTCCCCGTAGCCCTGGAATTTTTTTTCCTTCCGGTACTTATCTAATTCTCTTTTGAAAGCCACGATTGAGTCTCCCTTTCAGGCAGTGCATTCCAGAACCTAACCACTCGCTGCATAAAAAAGTTTTCTCTCATGTCGCCTTTGGTTCTTCTGCCAGTCACCTTAAATCTGTGTCCTCTGGTTCTCGACCCTTCTGCCAATGGCAACAGTTTCTCACTATCTACTCTGTCCAGACCCCTCATGACTTTGAACACCTCTCTCAAATCTCCTCTCCACCTTCTCTGCTCTAAGGAGAACAACCCCAGCTTCTCCAGTCTATCCACGTAACTGAAGTCCCTCATCCTTGGAACCATTCTTGTAAATCTTTTCTGCACTCTCTCTAAGGCCTTCATATCCTTCCTAAAGTGCGGTGCCCAGAATTGGACACACTATTCCAGTTGAGGTCGAACCAGTGTTTTATAAAGGTTCATCATACCTTCCTTGCTTTTGTACTCTATGCCTCTATTTATGAAGCCCAGGATCCCGTATGCTTTTTTAACCGCTTTCTCAACCTCCCCTGCCACCTTCAACGATTTGTGCACATATACAGGTCTCTCTGTCATGCACCCCCTTTAGAATTATACCCTTTAGTTTATATTGCCTCTCCTCGTTCTTCCTACCAAAATGTATCACTTCGCACTTTTCTGCGTAAAATTTCATCTGCCATGTGTCCGCCCATTCCACCAGCCTGTCTATGTCTTCTTGAAGTCTATCACTATCCTCCTCACTGTTCACTATACTTCCAAGTTTTGTGTCATCTGCAAATTTTGAAATAGTGCCCTGTACACCCAAGTCTAATTCATTAATATATATCAAGAAAAGCAGTGGTCCGAGTACCGACCCCTGGGGAACCCCACTGTGTGCCTTCCTCCAGTCTGCTAAACAACCGTTCGCTACTACTCTGTTTCTTGTCACTTAGCCAATTTTGTATCCATGCTGCCGCTGTCTTTTTTATTCCATGGGCTTCAACTTTGCTGGCAAGCCTATTACGTGGCACTTTATCAAATGCCTTTTGGACCTCTGTGCAACCTCATCAAAAAACTCAATCAAGTTAGTTAAACACGGGCCCAGAATTTCGGATCGGGGGCTTCCCGCGGGTGCAAGCCCCCGATCTGCACTTAGCTTGCGCGTCGGCCGTTGAGCTGTGGGCCCCCGTGGAATTCCGATCCGGGGCCAGGTCCAGCTGCCGGTGCGCAGTGCTTGCGTATCCCAGGGGCGCAGTTAGTTCAATGCGTCCCCTGGGATCACGTGGGCCATGGGGAGCCAATTGGAGCAGGGAATACTCCATTCATAAGTTTGACCGGAGGTGCTGTCAAGACTTATAAATACTACGGCCCCAAAACATAAGAACATAAGAAATAGGAGCAGGAGTAGGCCAATCGGCCCCTCGAGCCTGCTCCACCATTCAATAAGATCATGGCTGATCTGATCCTAACCTCAAATCTTCTATCACGCTCCATCCCACCCGAACCCATGTGATCTCCTGGGAGAGGCGAAAAACCAGATCAAAAACTCAATGGCCAATTTGGGAGAAAAAATCTGGGAAACTCCTCTCCGACCCATCTAAGCGATCGAAACTCTTCCAGGAGATTATTCTGTCCCTATATTTTCTACAGTACTTACCTTCTGTAAAGGCGATCTCCACCCCAGCCAGGAACAGGAATAAAACCATCTCCTGAAATCTAACACAGAATTAGAACACAAGAAGTAGGAGCAGAACCAGGCTACACGGCCCCTGGGCCCGCTCCACTACCCACAGGGCCATGACCATTCCGAACCTAGACTCGTGTCCAATTTCCTGCCCGCTCCCCGTAACCCTTAATTCCCTTTACTTCTAGGAAACTATCTATTTCTGTTTTAAATTTATTTAATGATGTAGCTTCCACAGCTTTCTGGGGCAGCAAATTCCACAAACCTACCACCCTCTGAGTGAAGAAGTTTCTCCTCATCTCAGTTTTGAAAGAGCAGCCCCTTATTCTAAGATTATGCCCCCTAGTTCTAGTTTCACCCATCATTGGGAACATCCTCACCGCATCCACCCGATCAAGCCCCTTCACAATCTTATATGTTTCAATAAGATCGCCTCTCATTCTTCTGAACTCCAATGAGTAGAGTCCCAATCTACTCAACCTCTCCTCATATGACCACCCCCTCATTCCCGGGATTAACCGAGTAAACCTTCTTTGTACTGACTCGAGAGCAAGTATGTATTTTCTTAAGTATGGACACCAAAACTGTATGCAGTATTCCAGGTGCGGTCTCACCAATACCTTGTATAACTGTAGCAATACCTCCCTGTTTTAATATTCTATTCCCCCTAGCAGTAAAAGCCAACATTCCATTGGCCTTCTTGATCACTTGCTGCACCTGCATACTAACTTTTTGAGTTTCGTGCACCAGGATCCCCAGATCCCTTTGTACTACAGTACTTTCCAGTTTCTTGCCATTAAGATAATAACTTGCTCTATGATTTTTCCTGCCAAAGTGCATAACCTCACACTTTCCAGTATTGTATTCCATCTGCCAAATCTCTGCCCACTTACTTAGCCTGTCTATGTCGCCTTGCAGGTTTTTTATGTCCTCCTCACTCACTACTTTCCCTCCCATCTTTGTATCATCTACAAACTTTGATATGTTACACTCGGTCCCTTCTTCCAAATCGTTAATATAGATTGTAAAGAGTTGGGGACCCAGCACTGACCCCTGCGGAACACCACTAGTTACTGATTGCCAGTCTGAGAATGAACCATTTATCCCAACTCTTTGCTTTCTGTTAGAGAGCCAATGCTCCACCCACACCAGAATATTACCCCCAATCCCGTGATTTTTTATCTTGAGCAATAATCTTTTGTGTGGCACCTTGTCAAATGCCTTTTGGAAGTCTAAATACACTACGTCCACTGGTTCTCCTTTATCCACCCTGTATGTTACTTCCTCAAAGAACTCAAGCAAATTTGTCAAACATGACTTCCCCTTCATGAAACCATGCTGAGTTTGTCCTATTAAATTATGTTTATCCAAATGTCCCGTTACTGTCTCCTTAATAATGGACTCTAACATTTTACCAACCATAGATGTTAGGCTAACAGGTCTATAGTTTCCAGCCTTCTGCCTACTACCCTTTTTAAAAAAGGGTGTTACATTAGCAGTTTTCCAATCTGCCGGGACCTTTGCTGAGTCCAGGGAGTTTTGGGAAAATTATTACCAATGCATCCACAATCCCTACCGCCACTTCCCTCAAGACCCTAGGATGTAAGCCATCGGGTCCAGGGGATTTATCCGGCTTAAGTCCCATTATTTTACCAAGTACCACTTCCTTAGTGATTTTAATCGTATTTAGCTCCTCTTCCCCTAGAGCCCCCTGTTTGTCCAGTGTTGGGATATTCTTAGTGTCCTCTACCATAAAGACTGATACAAAATATTTGTTCAGCGTTATTGCCATCTCCATGTTTCCCACCATTAATTTCCCAGTCTCATCCTCTAAGGGACCAGCTAAGGGTCTTAGCCACCCTTTTTTATATAACTATCGAAACGTTTGCTATCCGTTTTTATATTTTTTGCTAATTTACTTTCATAATCGATCTTCCCTTTCTTAATCAATCTTTTAGTTATTTTTTGCTGTCTTTTAAAGACTTCCCAATCTTCTATCCTCCCACTAGATTTGGCTACCTTATATGCCCTTATTTTTAGTCGGATACTATCCTTAATTACTTAGCCACGGATGGCTATCTTTTCTTTTACACCCTTTTTTCCTCAGTGGAATATATTTTTTTGGAAGTTGTAAAATAACTCCTTAAATGTACACCACTGATCATGTACTGTCTTACCCTTTAATCTATTTTCCCAGTCCACTCTAATCAATTCCGCTCTCATACCTTCATAGTCTCCTTTATTCAAGCTCAGCACGCTTGTTTGAGATCCAACCTTCTCACCCTCTACTTGAATATGGAATTCAACCATGTTATGGTCACTCATTCCAAGGGGATCCTTTACTAGGACATTTTTAATTAATCCTGTCTCATTACACAGGACCAAATCTAAGGTTGCTTGCCCCCTGGTCGGTTCAGTTACATACTGCTCAAGAAACCCATCCCTAATACACTCAATGAACTCATCCTCAAGGCTGCTCTGCCCAATTTGATTTGTCCAGTTAATATGATAGTTAAAATCCCCCATAATTATAGCTGTTCGCTTATTACAAGCCTCAACTATTTCCTGATTAATACTCCGTCCAACAGAGTTGCAACTGTTCGGAGGCCTATAGACTACGCCCACTAGTGTGTTTTTCCCCTTATTATTCCTTATCTCTACCCAAACTGTTTCACTATCCTCCTTTGACCCAATATTATTTCTCTATTATAGTGATTCCTTCCTTTATTAACATAGCCACCCCACCTCCCCTCCCTTCCTGCCTGTCCTTCCTGATTGTTAAATAACCTGGTATGTTTAATTCCCAGTCATGGTCACCCTGCAGCCATGTTTCTGTAATGGCCACAAGATTATACCCATATGTAGTTATTTGTGCCGTTAACTCATTCACTTTGTTATGAATGCTACGTGCATTCAGATAAAGAACTTTCAAATGTTTTGTGACACTTAGTTCCTGTTTTTTCCCCTTTTACTACTTTACCTTTTACTCCATACCTTCTGTCCCTTCCTGACACGTTCTGTTTTTTAATTTCCCCACTGCTACCTAAGTCTATGACCTTCTCCGTTGTCATTTCTGTTATTTGCTCTCTAGAAACCTCCCTCCCCCCCCCCCCCCCCCCCCCCCCACTAATTAGTTTAAAGCCCTCTCTACAGCCCTAGTTATATGATTTGCCAGGACTCTAGTCCCGGCACTGGCCAAGTGGAGTCCATCCCAACGGAACAGCTCCCTCCTGTCCCAGTACTGGTGCCAGTGTCCCAAGAAGCAAAACCCATTTCTCCCACACCAGTCTTTGAGCCACGCATTTAACTCTCTAATTTTATTTATCCTAGCCAAATTTGCTCGTGGCTCAGGTAATAACCCAGAGATTATTGCCCTTGAGGTTCTGTTTTTTAATTTGACCCCTAGCTGCTCATACTCCTTTAACAGAACCTTCTTCCTTGTCCTATCTACGTTGTTTGTACCAACATGGACCACGACAACTGGATCCTCCCCCTCCCACTCCAAGTTTCTTTCCAGCCCAGAAGGGATGTCCTTAACCCTGGCACTGGGCAGGGAACACAGCCTTCGGGACTCCCGCTCTTGACTGCAGAGAACCCTATCTATCCCCCTAATGATACTATCCCCTACCACTACAACATTTCTTTTTACTCCCTCCACTTGAATGGCCCCCTGCACCACGGTGCTGTGGCCAGGTTGCTCATCCGCCCTGCAGTCCCCGCTCCTGCCCTCACAGGGAGTAAGAACCTCAATCCTGCTTGACAAGAGCAAGGGCTGCGGCTCCTTCAACACTACATCCTGGATCCCTGTACCTTCCTTACTCGTAGTCACACCATCCTGTCCCTGACCATGGACTACATCTGCAGTAATTAATTTCATAGGTGTGACCACCTCCTGAAACATAGAGTCCAGGAACTTCCCCCCCTCCCTGATGTGTCGCAGTGTCTGAAGCTCGGTCTCAAGCTCTTTAACATGGAGCTTGAGTTCCTCTAGCAGCAACCACTTATCGCAAATGTAATCACCGTGAGCCTCAATGGGGTCCACCAGCTCCCACATTTCGCAACAGTGACACATCACCTGTTCACCCATATCTGTGTAATTAATTAAATTTCTTATTATTAGTTATGAAGACCCTCTGCCCCGATACAGATGATATTACACCACTATTTAATAGGACTTACCAACTTAAAGGTATAGAAGAGAAGGAAGAGAACCTACCAACCTCCCTCGTGGAAGCTGTCTGGGGGACCTATCTGGTTGAGTTGTCTCACTGCTCCACGTCCGCAGTGTTGGATTAGCCTGAGAGAGGGAAGCAAAACAGAGCAACAAGCACCCCCTCACCTCTCACTTGCCCGAACTCTGCCACTTACCAAACTCTACTTACACTCAATGCGACCGCACTCGGCGCTACCGCACTAAGCCCGCCCCTTTTTATACCCGGATTCTACTTCCGGTTTCAACTCCCCAACAGCTTAATTTACTCTTTTTATAAAAAAAAAATTAAACTTACTTCAAATAATTCACTTTTTTACTCACTAAAATTCAGTAAATGCACGTAAAAGACTTTTTCTGCCACCTAGCAAAGTCTGCTTAAACTCAATGCGATTGCACTCAGCCTGCAGCTCTAAGCCTGCCCCATTTTATACCCGGATTCTACTTCCGGTTTCAACTCCCCAACAGCTTAATTTACTCTAATTAAAAAAAAATTAAATTTTCTGCCGCTTAGCAAAGTCTGCTTAAACTCCATGCGAAGACACTAAATCTTCAAATAAATTTTTTTTTAAATCACATTTTTTAAATAAACTATAAATTACATGAAATAACTTTTAAACAATAATTTAAATTTTTGAAAAAAATATTTTTATTTTCTAACGGGGCTAAAAATAAACTTACCTTGCTTTAAAGTATTTAAAAATAATAAACCTGTGGAAAAAGTTTTAATTTTAATTACCTTCACTTCACTTCACCTTCACTTACCTTGTTTTTAAAAAAAAAAAAAAACAGGCCTTACGCCAGCTTTTTACATTTCTAACTTCTGCAGGCTTACCTTCCCGGGGAAATCTGTTTTTAAAAAAAAAAAAAAACGAAGTTCGATGCGCACGCGCAGCCTCTCGTGAGTTCGACCTCTGAACCCCTGCTTTCAGGGGAACGGAAGTGCTGGTTTCCCACTCATGCGCAGTGCATGCAGGAAACCGGCACTTCCATTGGGCCCACGGGTGAGTACCCTGTGTGTACTCACCTGTGGAGACCCGAATTTCTGGGCCACGATTTGCTTTCAACAAATCCGTGCTGGCTTTCCTTAATTGCTCCACACTTGTCCAAGTGACTGTTCATTTTGTCCCGGATTATCGTTTCTAAAAAGCTTCCCCACTACCGAGGTTAAACTGACTGGCCTGTAGTTGCTGGGTTTATCCTTACACCCTTTTTTGAACAAGGGTGTAACATTTGCAATTCTCCAGTCCTCTGGCGCCACCCCCGTATCTAAGGAGGATTGGAAGATTATGGCCAGTGCCTCCGCAATTTGCACCTTTACTTCTCTCAGCATCCTAGGATGCATTCCATCCAGTCCTGGTGACTTATCTACTTTAAGAACAGCCAGCCTTTCTAGTACCTCTTTATTAATTGTTATCCCATCCAGTATCTCGACTACTACCTCCTTTCTCCGACGTTAGCAGCATCATCTTCCTTTTTAAAGACATATGCAAAGTACTCATTTAGTACCTCAGCCATTCCCTTTGCCTCCATGCGTAGCTCTCCTAATCAGCCCCACCCCTCCTCTTACTACCCGTTTACTATTTATATGCCTATAGAAGACTTTTGGATTCCCTTTTGATGTTAGCTGCCAATCTATTCTCATATACTCTCTCTTTGCCCCTCTTATTTCCTTTTTCACTTCCCCTCTGAACTTTGTATATTCAGCCTAGTTCTCACTTGTATTCTCAACCTGATATCTGTCATACGCCCCCTTTTTCTGCTTCATCTTACTCTCTATCTTTTTCATCATCCAGGGAGCTCTGGCTTTGGTTGCTCTACCTTTTCCCCCTCGTGGGAATGTACCTCGATTGTATCTGAACCAACTCCTCTTTAAAGGCTGCCCATTGTTCCATTACAGTTTTGCCTGCCAATCTTTGATTCCAATTTACCAGGGCCAGATCGATGCTCAACCCACTGAAATTGGCTGCCTTCCAATGAAGTATTTTTACTCTAGATTGCTCCCTGTCCTTTTCCATAGCTAATCTAAACTTTTATGATTTTTCTGAATTTTTTTCAGTGCTTGAAACTTTTTTAAATTACATATTTCACAATGATGTGATTACATTTATCATCTGAATTGTCTTTTGTGTCTCTTGATGCTTTCATTAAAAGTTTTTCTTGAAGGTATCAGACCCTCCCAAATGGCTGGCCTTGGATTTGATATTTATGCCTAGAGTGGTGATGCTGAGCTGGATTTGGATTGTGTGGGCTGAGCTTGTGCAGAGGACCTAATTTCCGGTGTGCGTGCGTGAGAAGGAGAGGCACATTAGGGTTAGAGAGAGTCCTGTTTGCAGTTTAATGAACTAAATGGTACAACTATAAAGGGGTTACAGGAAGAGACCTGGGGGTACATGTACACAAGTCTTTGAAGATGCCAGGACAAGTTGAGAAGGCTGTTAAAAAGGCATGTGGGATCCTTGGCTTTATAAATAGATGCATACAGTATAAAAGCAAGGATGTTATGCTAAACCTTTTATAAAACACTGGTTAGGCCCCAGCTGAAGTATTGTGGCCAATTCTGGGCGCCACACTTTGGAAGGATGTCAAAGCCTTTGAGAAGATGCAGAGGAGGTTTCCTCGAATGGTACCAAGGATGAAAGACTTCAGTTACGTGGCGAGATTAAAGAAACTGGGGTTGTTCTTCCTAGAGCAGAGATGGTTAAGGATTTTGACGGAGTAAATAAGGATAAACTCCAGTGACAGAAAAGTCGGTAACCAGAGGGGACAGACTTAAGGTAATTGGCAAAAGGACCAGAGGTGAAATGAGGGGAAAATATGTTTACGCATTGAGTTATAATGATCTAGAATGCACTGCCTGAAATGGTGGTGGAAGCAGATTCAATAATAACTTTCAAAAGGGAATTGAATAAATACTCGAAGGGGAAGAATTTGCAGGGCTATAGGGAAAGAGCAACAGAGTGGGACTAATTGGATAGCTCTGTCAAAGAGCCAGCACATGCATGATGGAACGAATGATGACCTGCTGTGCTGTATCAATCTATGATTCTATGACAATTCTGTTTTTTTTTTTAAAAAGTTGAATTCTGAAACCAATTAATCTATCTCACTTTTTTGTGGACAGTTAGAAATGGTCAGTGCTAATTGCTTGCATCTGGAGATTAGTTTTCTAGCATAGAGCTGGCATAGCTACACTGGGCAGAATAGTTGCCGTCTATTATATGGTTCTGTAATGAAGGAGGCATTTCTTTCAACAGGATTTAAGCCCACATCCCATATGTGAAAACACATTGGCCTGGGATTTGCAGTAGTAATAACGGTGAGGCTGTCGGCGCTCGCCTTTATTACTGGGCAAGACTGACAGCAACTTCTGGTGTCCGCACATGCGGAGTTAAACGCGGAAAGCCGGAAGTTGCTGTCAGTGATTCCCTGCTCCTCCACAGGCTGCGCTGATGCAACACAGAAATCACTGAGATGTGAAATTAAACTAAATACCCACTATTCTCGCTCTAAAGATCAATGAAAAACTTGAGCCATGTTCAGTCAGGCATACTAAATCATAATTACTGCTGAGCAAACTCTCTCTAGCCCTGAAAAATTAATTTTACAAGTATGGAGTCTCATTCCCTCAGAAGAAAATTAAAATGTTGCCAATTTAAAAAAATTAAAATTAAAATATATTAAAATTTTGTTTTGCTATTTAAGTTTCTCCCTTAATCCCATGTTATGTCCCAATCTTTATTTTTCTTTCTGTACAATGATTTAAATGTAATTTATATTTCCTGCTTTTTACTTCCTGCTTTGTCATCTGTGAATTCTTCAATCTTCAGGAACCCTCATAACATTCAAGAAGCATTTGGATGAGCACTTGAAATGCCATTGCATACAAGGCTATGGACCAAATGTTGGAAAATGGGATTAGACTGGACAGGGATTGATGGTCAGCGCAGACACGATGGGCCGAAGGGCCTCTTTCTGTGCTGTATAACTCTATGACTCTATGATTGGTTAATCAGCCTCCCTGCTCCCTGCCCTGTTGTTGGCTGCCACAGATCCCCTGCAGAAGGAGCTGAATTCAAACTGACATTGGAAAAGAGGAAGTCTACTCTCTAGAGCTCACTAAAACTTTGTGGTCACCATTTTTCAAGGTGAACGGCAAGTGCTGTTCCTTCACCGCTGACCACAAAATCCGGGCCATTATTCTATGTCGCTTTGCTCTAAGTCCTTTGTTAAACTTTTAAAAAGCAATTGGTGGGGATACATTGCTATTCTCATAGGGCTGAGACAACTGCACCATAAAGTTATTGCCATTTCATGGCACTGAGGTTTTGTAGGGTTTTGCACTGTGGCGAAATAGTGCTATTAATCTAAGTGCCAGTAGAGGCCATAATACACCCAGTGGAACTTTCCAACATGTATTGCAATCTCTCGTTATATAAACATTAACTCTCATATTGCCATCACTGCTGTTTCTCTGCCATCTTTTAATTGATCCCACATATTGCACCAGTTTAAATCTAAAGAAAGATGATATGATGTGACAGCTTGGTGGAGTTAATTGCACTGTTGCCTTTGAGCCAGAATGCTATAGATTTGAGCCCCCACCTCGATTTTAGCACATATTCTGGGCTGATACTGTGGTACTATCTCTGGTGGGTGAAATACGTAGCCCTTGATCTGCACCACCTTGTGTGGCATGTTTGAGACCCATAACTCAGTGGAGTGGGAAACTCAAAACCTGTGATGGCTTTTAGAATTCATTTGCTTATGTGCAACATCAAATACAAGAGCTGTATGATCATGATTTAACTTTTCAGGGCATTTCAGGTTTATAAAAGTACAGTTATTAAGTAAAAGGTGATATAATTTATTCATGGTTTATACCCAAGTAATAGCACAAATACTGCATTTATGTTGTGGTTAGTCTTTGAATCACCATGTGAAATATATATTGCAAAACATTAGGTTTACGAAAAAAAAACTTTTAAACGTGAGATGACGGGAAAATCTGTAAATGCTAACAATTGGGGGAAAAATGCTGGAAAAAGCTTAACTGAGGAATGCTGAGGAAGTCTACATAAAATTAAAAATAGCTGTTAAATATAAAATCTTAGTATATTGAACTGTTTTAAAAAAAAAAAAAAGTATATATTGAACTGTTTTTTAAAAAAAAAAGTAAAAATAATTTTAGCTCTGAACTTTGAATTCAGTTGTGACCATCTCTTCAAACTCTAACAAAAATGTTACATTTTAAAAAATCTAGAGCACTTCAAGGATCATACTGACATTGATTTCAAGATTAAAAATCTTCTGTTCTAAATGCAGCCCAAGGCCCTGTAAATAAAGCAAGTGCTGAAATGTTTCTCTTATTTTGCAGTACTGGGAGCTATTTTTTCTCCTTTTCTTTCTCTGCTTCAAGGGGATGACTTCTGCTGGGCATGGTTCCATGGCAATATTTGACCAAAGTGATCATTTCATATGTGTACACCTGAATGTTGACCGGCTAATCGACTGTGATAGTCATCATAACCGGCCCTCATCCAGTGTCTACATGTTCAAGTCCAATGGGCATTACCGGATAGCAACCAGAAGAATTGTGACTTCTTTTAAAACCCCTTCCTCCTTGTTGGGCGCATGGAGATCAACTGTAGTGCTCCAATGCACTGATGATTCTTTCTGTAGAAGGTGGTTAGATGTGGAATTCGCTGCTGAAAACCATTGTTGAAGTAGTGGAGTCGATAAAATGTTAAAATGGAATTTAGATAATTGCTTGAAAAAGAGGACGATGTGGAGATCGGGCAGAAGTGCCAAATGGCAGATTTCTGTGTTGTAACATTCTGTGACTGAGAGAGACCAACTTAGCATTTAGCTTCCTGCTCTCTTCTGCTTGGTCAGCACACCATGTCGTGATACATGTTGGTACCAACGACGTAGCTAAAAAAAGGGAAGAGGTCCTACAAGTAGAATTTAGGGAGTTAGGAGCCAAGCTAAAAAGTAGGACCTCGAAGGTAGTAATCTCTGGATTACTACCAGTGCCACGTGCTAGTAAGAGTACAGAGAACAGGATAGTTAGGCTAAATACGTGGCTTGAGCAGTGGTGTAAGAGGGAGGGTTTTAAATTTTTGAGGCATTGGAACCAGTTTTGTGGTAGGTGTGACCTATACAAAAGGGACGGTCTACACCTGTGCAGAGATGGAACTGATGTTCTCGGGGTAATTTTTGATAAAGCAGTTCGGGAGCATTTAAACTAGTATGGCAGGGGGCTAGAAACCTATGTAGTGAAATAGAGGAAAGTGAAAGGCAGACAGAAATAAATGGTAAAAGGGTGAGGAACAAAAAACAAAGGGCCAAACTAATTCATAAAAAATGTGAGCATAAAAAAAGCCTGAGGGTTTTATACCTTAATGCGAGAAGCATCAGGAACAAGGTAGATGAATTAGCTGTGGAAATAGAGGTTAATAATTATGATCTAATTGGGATTACGGAAACATGGTTGCAGGGTGAGCAGGGCTGGGAGCTTAACATACAGGGGTATTCAGTATTTAGGAAGGATCGACAAAAAAGAAAGGGAGGAGGGGTAGCATTGCTAGTAAAAGAGGGGATAAATGCAATTGAAAGGAAGGATATTAACTCAGTTAATACAGAATCTATATGGGTGGAGCTAAGAAATAGCGAGGGGCGAAAAACATTAATAGGAGTGGTATATAGGCCTCCAAATAGTAAAATAGAGGTTAGGGAGGGCATCACGAGGGAAATTAGAGAAGCGTGCAATAAGAGCACAGCTGTCATCATAGGTGACTTTAACTTACATATAGATTGGACTAGCCTAATCAGTAAAAATAATGAGGAGGAGGAATTCCTTGAGTGTTTAAGGGATGGTTATCTGGATCAATATGTCGAGGAACCAACTCGGGAACAGGCTATATTGGACTGGGTACTGTGCAATGAGAAGGGACTAATCAGTAATCTTGTTGTACGGGGACCCTTGGGTCAGAGCGATCATAACATGATCGATTTCTCACTCGAAATGGAGAGCGAAGAAATTGACTCAGAGACTAAGGTCCTGAATTTAAACAAGGGGAATTATGATGCCATGAGACGGGAACTGAGTAGGTCTGATTGGACAACGTTCCTGAGAGGACTGGAGGTAGATAAACAATGGCAAACATTTAAAGATAGAATGACAAAATTGCAAAAATTGTTTATACCAATCTGGCATAAAAGGAAATCTAAAAAGGTGACTCAACCGTGGATAACAGGGGAAATTAGAGACAGCATAAAATCCAAAGATAGGGCGTATAAAATAGCCAAAAAAAGCGCCAGAGCGGAAGATTGGGAACAGTTTAAGATAGAGCAAAGGAGGGCAAAGGGCATGATCAAGAGGGGCAAAATAGCTTACGAAAACAAGCTGGCGGAAAATATAAAAACTAACTCCAAAAGCTTTTATAAATATATCAAAAGGAAAAGACTGGTGAAAACCAAAGTTGGTCCATTGCAGTCAGATACGGGGGAATATATAATGGGAAATAAGGAAATGGCAGATCAACTAAATGCATACTTTGGGTCAGTCTTTACGAAGGAAGACACAAAAAACCTCCCTGGGATATCGGGAAAAATAGGGACATTGGCAAAGGAGGAACTGACGCAAATCAATATCTCTAAGGATATGGTGTTAAGGAAGCTAAAGGGATTGAAGGTGGACAAATCCCCAGGGCCTGATAACATGCATCCTAGGGTACTGAAGGAGGTGGCCCTAGAGATAGCGGATGCACTAAGGATGATTTTTCAGAATTCATTAGACTCGGGAACAGTGCCGATGGATTGGAGGGTAGCTAACGTTACCCCACTATTCAAAAAGGGGGGTAGGGAAAAAGCAGGTAATTACAGACCTGTAAGCCTTACATCAGTTGTGGGCAAAATGCTGGAGTCCATCATTAAGGATGAAATAGCGGAGCACTTAGCAAATGGGGACAGGATAGGACAGAGTCAACATGGATTTACAAAGGGTAAATCGTGCTTGACTAATCTATTGGAATTTTTTGAGGGAGTAACTGGTAGAATAGATGGGGGAGAGCCAGTAGATGTGGTGTACCTGGACTTCCAAAAGGCCTTCGATAAGGTCCCACATAAAAGATTAGCATGGAAAATTGAGGCTCATGGGATAAAGGGGAAAGTTTTGGCGTGGATAGGGAACTGGCTGTCAGATAGAAAACAGAGAGTTGGAATAAACGGCTCATTTTCTGAATGGCAGGCAGTAACAAGTGGGGTACCACAGGGATCTGTCCTGGGCCCCCAGCTGTTCACAATTTACATTAATGACCTGGATCAGGGAGTCGGATGCAGCATTTCCAAATTTGCAGACGACACTAAACTAGGAGGTGGGGTGGGCTCAGAGGAAGAGACCAGGAAGCTCCAGAGCGATTTGGACAGACTGGGCGATTGGGCGGATAAATGGCAGATGCACTATAATGTGGACAAGTGCGAAGTTATCCAGCTTGGGTGCAGGAACGGGAGGGCAAATTATTATTTAAATGGCAATAGATTGGGAGAGGGGGAAGTACAGAGAGACCTGGGTGTTCTTGTACACCAGTCACTGAAGGCGAGCATGCAGGTGCAACAGGCGGTCAAGAAGGCAAACGGTATGCTGGCCTTCATAGCAAAAGGGTTAGAATACAGGAACAGGGATACCTTGCTGCAGCTGTACAGGGCACTGGTGAGACCACACCTCGAGTACTGTGTACAGTTTTGGTCGCCTCATCTGAGGAAGGATGTTCTTGCCATGGAGGGGGTGCAGCGGCGATTCACCAGGCTGATACCAGGAATGGCGGGAATGACCTATGAGGAGAGACTATGTAGTTTAGGGATGTACACACTGGAGTTTAGAAGATTGAGAGGGGACCTCATAGAAGTGTATAAAATTCTGACAGGTCTAGACAGACTGGATGCAGAAGGAATGTTTCCCTTGGCGGGTGAGAACAGAACTAGAGGACATAATTTAAGGATAAGGGCTAAACCATTTAGGACAGAGATGAGGGGGAATTTCTTCACTCAGAGAGTGGTGAACCTGTGGAACTCATTGCCACAGAGGGCAGTGTACGCCAGCTCATTAAATATATTTAAGAGGGAATTAGATATATTTCTACGGGCAAAAGGGGTTAAGGGTTACGGAGAGAAGGCGGGGACGGGATACTGAATTAAAGGATCAGCCATGATCTCATTAAATGGCGGAGCAGGCACGAAGGGCCGAATGGCCTACTCCTGCTCCTATCTTCTATGTATCTATGTATCCACTGAGGCAACAGCTGGAGCTCAGCAACCATATATTCACATCCTTTAATGCACAATGAGGAACAAACTTTTGTAACTTGCTCGAGGGGCTGAATGGCCTATTCCTATTCCGATGTTCATATTTTCTCATTCTGAAGATTGTGATTTTTACCTTGAATAGGAATACATATAGTAGTACAGAAATGGATTGAGGCAACTGTTTATACTCAAACACAAAGCAGTAAGATACAGAGGATAAAAGTTATCTTTTATATAATCCTCTTCAAAATGATGATCAGAAGAATTATGTTATTGGGGGTAAAGCAAAACACAAAGATAATCAAAACTATGATAGCAATTTTAACGTAGCCAATCCATCTTTGGTCATACCTGTATAGTTTTGTGATTACAAGGAGGTAGCAGCAAGAAGTAATAATGAGAGCCATAAAACCACACAACATGTAGAATGTCAGGTAGTAATAGAAAACATTGGTGTTCTGCATTTCTGTACGCAATACTTAACGGCAGCTAGTGATTTTGAGTTCTTGGTTAAAATAAAAATAGGTTTGCTTCAAAAGCAGAATTGGCAGTGTGAAAAAAATTGCAATTGGCCAAAAACAAGACAGATATACACTACAAAGTTTTTGTTTGGTAGATCTTTGTAGAGAAATGGATGAATAATGGTCAGGTAACGATTGCTGCTGATGCACATGAGGAGAAAAATAGAGCAGTATGTATTCCCACAGAAAAAAGTAGCAACTGTGGCACTTTTTTTACCCCGAACACTCACTTATTACCATTTAGATGGTAGTGTATTTTGAAAGTTATACTTCTATGAGGAGCAAATCTAACGGCAGATTTAGGCTGAAAATGGCAGTGAGTATTGTGCTGATTTTTAAGCAAAGCATCCATACAGAGATGACATTGGATGGAATCCCCAGAACAAAAGCTGTTAAGTAAACAGCTGGTATGAAGATGGAGCACAATTTGCTACGGAAATATTCTTTACTGGCATTGCTTACACCAAGCAGAGGTAACTGCAATCCAGGAGTAGATTCATAAGAATAATCAACAAATGCTTTTGGTGCCAGTCTAGTTTTTGAGTCTAAAAAGAACAAATGTATATCAGAACGGTACAAACTTTAAGATTTTTAAGTAAAAAAAAAAATGAATACTGTACGACGTGGAGTTTGTAAATCATTGTGGAGAATATTGCATATTAAAAAATTCAGTGGTTGATATTACATGAATCTGCTTGGAGGGGACATCCCTATATATGCAGTTACTCTAAGGATAACCAGATTTGGTATGGAGAAGAAAACAGTAATCTTGGTAACTCCTTGTAGAGTTGCTGAGGAAAATCTAGCTTTCCGGTGTATTCAAAATAAGTACCCAGTAGCCCATAGTTATTCCTTATGAACAGGTACTGTTAGAAGTGGGAAGTAAAATGTGGTACAAAGCATGGCCCGAGGACGTGGAAGTTGTATATTTTTATTTATTATCTTCGTATTCTGGAAAGCTTTACCCTTGCAGTTCACAATGATAATTTGAACAGGTTCTCTTCTGATCTGGAGGTTAACTTTTTAACTCCTTTGGCAGGTGATATTCTGGATGTTCTTGAGTTGCAGGACTTGCTGTCACAAGATGCATCACTCACCTCATAGTTTATGGGCAGGCCAAACCTGTTGGGAAGAGTATTCAGATCTGAGATTGAAGCATAAATCTTTTGTTCATTTAGTAATGAGTGTCTGGGATATGATTCTTGTTCTTCACAGACTCTGAGCTAGCCTGCTTACGCTCACCTCAAGTTCTGCATTTTGGAAACTATTGGACTTCTTCCTTTCATTTTATCATGCAGAGAAGTGAACCTCATGTTTCAGTGGTTGACCAACCCATTACTTTAGCAGTGTAATGGGACAATTAATGGACCACATCCCCAAGGTGTTTGCTTACGGTAGTTTCAAACATCATTTGTGTAAAGAGGCTACAGTGCCTTTTACATCTCATTGCATTCTTCCTCTCTGAAGAGACAATATCACTGTGCTGATGCTTGCGAAGAAATTTTTTATATTGGCGTCTAGGCAATTTTATGGTTTGGTAAAAGATCTTCATGTGAACTCATTAGCAAGCGATAATGGCTAAATAAATATAATTTGTTTGTTACGTAACTCTTTGGCTAGTTGTGGCTCAGTTGGTAGCACTCTTGCCTCTGAGTCAGAAGGTTGTGGGTTCAAGTTCCACTCCAGAGACTTGAGCACAAAAATCTAGGTTGACACTCCAGTGCAGTGCTGAGGGAGTGCTGCACTCAGAGGTGCCATCTTTTGGAGGAGATGTTAAACCAAGGCTCCGTCTGTTCTCTCTCAGGTGGGCCCAGAAGATCCCATGTCACTATTTTGAAGAGCAGAGGAGTTATCCCTGGTGACCAATATTTATCCCTCAATCAACATAACTAAAAAAAAAAAAAAAAAATTATCTGGTCATTATCACATTGCTGTTTGTGGGAGCTTGCTGTGTGCAAATTGACTGCCACGTTTCCTACATTACAACAGTGACTGCACTTCAAAAATTACTTTTACCTTAAAGCGCCTTGGGACATCCAATGGTCATGAAAGGCGCTATATAAATGCAAGTCTTTTTTCTTTAGTTGTGGACTGTTGATTTTGAGCCTCTTTTACATTGGCATGTGTTTAATTCTGATTCCAGGAGACCAGTGGCTCAGGGCTGGCTCCCCCAGTTTACACTACTATTTCCAGTTCCTTTATTCCAGCATCGGAATCATAGGTTTACAAAAAATTGAGTTTATGATTCTGTCGTTGCAATAAGGGAGTTGGATTTAGTAGCACAGGTTATTAATCCCTTATCCGAAACCCCTGGGGCTAGATGTGTTTCGGAATTCAGAATTTTTCGGATTTCAGAACAGTAGGGGTATCTGCAGCTCTTCTTGACATTTTCAGTGAAATTAAACTCAAAATAACAAAAAATATCAGAGCAGCAGAAGCACGTGTGACTGGTAGCAGCGCTGAGACACAACTGACGCCTCACACCTGCGTGGGTCAAGCATCGGCCGCATCGGGTCATGTTTGGCGCCACTCGGGTCATGTCGTGCACACGAGTGACGCGCCACGAAAAAACTTTAGGTTTTCGGAATTGCGGATAAGGGGTTGTGGACCTGTATAAACTTGGGGAAACTAGAGTTACGTCCTCTGCATGTGCGATTATGCAAGTTTCCTTTCAACTCCAAGTAAATAATGTTGGGTATCTTTCCTAAGGATTACTGTGTGCTTGGGATGACAAATGCCTTGCTGTTGCTCCAAGCTGGCCTCCTAATTAAGTTATAGTCATCTAACTACTGTATTACTTTATGCTACCATTCAGCACAGTTTCTCTCAGCCTTTGAATGTAGTGCAACCTCTACATAAAAAGCCCCATTGATTTTTACCACACTGTAGATTGGTCAAAATTACTTTACAGGCAATTGAAAATGGGACAGTGATCTGTATGCTGGATCTTTTCCCATTTAGTCCTCTGTCCAATTTTGGAGCAGGACTTTCTATTAGCACCAGATGTGCCTGCTAATTTGCTTGTGGATTCATGCAGATGGGGCCAAAATTGCTTAATTTCATCATGTAAATTTTCAATTTCTCCTGTTTGAATGCAAGATACCTGTAGTGTCAGGGCATGAGACCTTTTAGTACAGAAGTTATCGACCTTTTTTATATTTGGGCATTCTCCTGGGAAATCATACAATTTTGCAGCTCCCTTTTCCTATAATGCATTCATGACTGACTAAATGGCAAAAAGTCACTGATCTCCCTGCTGCACTACCAGTGATGATCTTCCTGGGCATTTTTCCCCTCCCTCCTATTCCACTCGCTGAGCCTTTTCCCTGTGATGCTTCTCCTTCCATTCTGCTGTCCCTTCTGTTATGCTACTGCTCCTTAATACTTGTTTCACTGATGGATCCTGGCTGCTGGTCCCAGATCTAACCTAAAGCTATGGCTTCATTTCATGAGTGGACTCTCTGCCCTGTGCTGCGGAAAGGAATTCCCAATCTGGCAAAACTTGCGAGCTCGGGAATTCTCACCCAAAACGCACAGCAGAGTGCACTCTGGTGAGAAGTGACAGCTCTGATGAGATAGGAGTCACAAACAGCCATCATGCAGCCAAGAACAGCAGCAAGGAAAGCCTCATGGAGCAAAGCCATAGTGCTGTCGCACACCCCTCCTATATTTAGACACTCTGGAGGAGGTCATACAAGTAACTAATGCTTTTTTATATATAAGTACATGTTGTGTCTCAGTAATTCAGAAACATTCCAGATACTCACCAAACCCAAAGGTAGTACCTGTGGCATATTTATATTGTTCCCATTTCTATCTTTAAATTATTCTTAAATTTTAATTCAGTTTTTTCTTGTTAGTCATTTTGAAAATCCTAATTTGCATAAAGTTTATAATTTAGATCTGCAGTTTCTATGTGGCATTTCTACATCTTTGTAGTTGGTTTTCCCAAATGATTGCTGAAACTGCCTCTGTAGATCGATCTTGTATTTTTTATGAATGTTGCTCACTTTTCTAGTTTTATGTTTTTGATCTGGTTATATTTGGAGTGTAACACTCTGATCTTGACATTGAAGGTGTCTCAGGATGACTCAGCGGTGTTGTGGTTGGATGAAATACAGGAAGCGGTCCTTTCTGCAAATAAGGACACTGACGAAGCTCATTGCTGTAAGTAAAGGATGACTGTGTCTAGATTTAAGGGTAAGCACAACAACAAAAAACAACCATTCTCATTTTGTTTGTGATTTACAGCAAAAAAAAAAAAGTACTATGACTATGTAGCTGCAGTGTGCAACACTCAGCCAGAGACTGGTGTTCAAATCCAATTCATGACATTTGTTCTTGGACATCTCTCTCAGGAGGAGGTTGCTAGATTCCTGTGGGGTGGAGTGAAGAACCTATGGGTATGGAACAAAAATTGACTAGGATTAGTTCCCTTTTCAGTACAGAATGGCATCTCTTGACAGGGACACTAAGGCTGGACATTGACCAAAGAAGATAGTTTACAACGGTGCTGGGGTGGGAGAATAAATTGTAATCGAGGGAAATTTAGGAAAAGGTTGTAAAATCAAAGATTGTTACTTGTTTGCCCTGCAGATACTGATGTAGTGACCTGATCAAATGGGAAAATTGCAAAGACAGGCACTGTAAGAATCTACAATGCTGGAGTCTGAAATGTGCCAGTCCTAAGTTTTTTCTGCACATAATAGACTGTTAAGCATGTGCTTTTGGAATAACTGGCTTTGGTAGCATGTTGATGAGTTAGTACACTGTGCTAATTAGTGTAGTTTGAGTTTGTGTGCATTAACTTGGCTCAGTTAGTAGTACTCTTGACACTAATTTAGATTCATTACATAGGATATACGGCACAGTAACAGGCCATTCGGCCCAAGCAGTCCTGCCAGTGTTTATGCTCCACTCGAGCCTCCTCCAGTCTTCCTTATCTAACTCTATCAGCATAACCCTCTATTCCCTTCTCCCTCATATGCTTATCTAACCGCCCCTTAAATGCATCTATACTATTTGCTTCAACCACTCCCTGTGGTAGCGAGTTCCACATTCTCACCACTCTCTGGGTAAAGAAGTTTCTTCTGAATTCCCTATTTGATTTCTTGGTGACTATCTTATATTGATGGCCTCCAGTTATGCTCTTCCCTACAAGTGGAAGCATTCTCTCTCTATCTACGCTATCAAAACCTTTCATAATTTTAAAGACCTCTATTAAGTCACTCCTCAACCTTCTCTTTTTCACGAGAGAAGAGACCCAGCCTGTTCATCCTTTCCTGATATGCATACCCTCGCATATCTGGTGGTATCCTTGTAAATCCTTTCTGCACCCTCTCCAGTGCCTCTATATCCTTTTTATAATATGGCGACCAGAATTGTACGCAGTACTCCAAGTGTGGTCTAACTAAGGTTCGATATAAGTTTAGCATAACTTCACTACTTTTCAATTCTATCCCTCTAGAAATAAACCCTAGTGCTTGTTTGTTTTTTTATGGCCTTGCTAACCTGTGTCGCTACTTTTAGTGATTTGTGTATTTGCACTCCGAGATCCCTTTGCTCTTCTACCCCACCCAGACTCGTACGCTCCAAGTAATAGGTGACCTCCCTATTCTTCCTACCAAAATGTAATACCTCAAATTTATCTGTGTTGTACTTCATTTGCCAATTTTATGCCCATTCTGCAAGTTTATTAATGTCTTCCTGTAATTTGTTGCAGTCCTCCTCAGTATTGATTATCTTCTGCACCCCCAAAAAAAATGAGGCGCCATCTGCAAATTTAGAAATTGTGTTCTTGATTCCAAAGTCTAAATCATTAATATAAATCATGAACAACAGTGGTCCCAGCACCGATCCTTGTGGAACACCACTTCCCCCACCCCCCTGCCACTCTGAATAGCTACCCTTTATCACTACTCTCTGCTTCCTGTCTTGAAGCCGGCTAGCTATCCATTCTACTACTTGTCCCCTGACTCCGCATTCTCTGACCTTATTCATTAGTCTATTATGTGGTACCTTATCGAAGGCCTTTTGAAAATCTAGATAAATTACATCATCTGTGTTACCCTTGTCTACTCTCTGTTACCTCTTCAAAAAATTCAGTGAGGTTGGTCAAGCAAGAATCTCCTTTTTTAAATCCATGCTAACTATTCTTTATTATTTTTGGTTTCCTAGATGTTCTTCTATTTTCTCCTTTAGTAGCGATTCCATTATTTTTCCTACCACCGATGTTAAGCTAACTGGTCTATAGTTCCCTGGACAAGTTCTATCTCCCTTCTTAAATATAGGTATTACATTAGCTATCTGTCAGTCCTCTGGCACTGCACCTTGTTCTAACGAATTATTAAATATGGGTAGTAATGCCTTTGCTATATCCTCCCTAGATTCTTTTAAAATGCGTGGATGTAATCCGTTAGGACCAGTGGTTTTATCCTCTTTGAGTTTGATTAGTTTATTTAATATCTTTTTATTTTAAATGCACTTACCTCAATAATCTCATCATCCAATGTCATGCCCTTCTGTTCTATTTCCACGACAGGAATTTGAGTTAATTGTCTAAACTTGCATTGCAATATTAAGGAAGTGCAACATTGTTGGAACTTCTATCCTTTGGGTGAGATGTTAAATTTCAGGTGGATGTTAAGAATCTTGTGGCACTATTTGAAGAGGAGCAGGGACTTCTCTTGGTGTCCTGGTCAACATTATTCTAGCGACCAATACTTCTTACTTATTCATCTCATTGCTGTTCATGGCATTTTGCAGTGTGCAGAACAACTACTGGCTTCTTGACCTGTTATAAAAACATAGAAACATAGGAGCAGGAGTAGGCCATTCGGCCCCTTGAGCCTGCTCCGCCATTCAATGCGATCATGGCTGATCATCCAAATTCAGTACCCGGTCCCTGCTTTCTCCCCATACCCCTTGATCCCTTTAGCCTTAAGAAATATATCCAACTCCTTCTTGAATATATTTAATGAACTGGCCTCTATTGCCTTCTGTGGTAGAGAATTCCACAGGTTCACCACTGAGTGAAGAAATTCTTCCTCATTTCTGTCCTAAATGGCCTACCCCTTATCCTTAGACAGTGACCCCTGGTTCTGGACTCCCCGACCATCGGGAACATCCTTCCTGCATCTAGTCTACCCAGTCCTGTCAGAATTTTATAAGTTTCAATGAGATCCCCTCTCATTCTTCTAAACTCCAGCGCATACAAGCCCAATCGTCCCAATCTTTCCTCATACGTCATTCCTGCCATCCCAGGTATCAGCCTGGTGAACCTTCGCTGAACTCCTTCCATGGCAAGAACATCCTTCCTCAGATAAGGTGACCAAAACTGCACACAATACTCAAGATGTGGTCTCACCAAGGCCCTGTACAACTGCAGCAAGACATCCTTGTTCCTGTACTCGAACCCTCTCGCTACGAAGCCCAACATACCATTTGCCGCCTTAACCGCCTGCTGCACCTGCATGCTTACCTTCAGCGACTGGTGCACAAGGACGCCCAGGTCTCATTGCACTTCCCCTTCTCCCAATCTATTGCCATTCAGATAATCTGCCTTCCTGTTTTTGCCACCAAAGTAGATAACGTCCGCATTTATCCACGTTATTGCATCTGTCATGCTTCTGCCCAATCACCCAACCTGTCCAAATCATCCTGTAGTTTCTCTGCATCCTCCTCACAGCACACACGCCCACCCAGCTTTGTGTCATCTGCAAATTTGGAGATATTACATCTAGTTCCCTTGTCTAGATCATCATTAATATATATTGTGAATAGCTGGGGTCCAAGGACCGATCCCTGCGGTACCCCACTCGGAAAAAGACCCGTTTATTCCAACTCTTTGCCAACCAGTTCTCTATGTAAGTCGATACCTTGCCCCCAATCCCATGTGCCTTAACTTTACACGCTAATCTCTTATGCGGGACCTTATCGAAAGTCTTCTGAAAGTCCAAATACACCACATCCACTGGTTCTCCCTTATCTATTTTACTAGTTACATCCTCAAAAAATTCCAGTAGATTAGTCAAGCACGATTTACCTTTTGTAAATCCATGTTGACTTTGTCCGATCCTGTCACTGCTTTCCAAGTGCTCTGCTATTATATCTTTTATAATGGACTCTAGCATTTTCCCCGCTACCGATGTCAGGCTTACCGGTCTGTAAACCCTGTTTTCTCTCTACCACCTTTTTGCAATAGTGGGGTAACATTGAATGTTGGAAGATGATCAGCAATGCATCTACTATTTCTAGAGCCAATTCTAAGGACCCTAGGATGTAGATTATCAGGGCCTGGGGATTTATCGGCCTTCAATCCCATCAATTTCCCTAACACCATTTCCCTACAAATACTGATTTCTTTCAGTTCCACCCTTTCATCAGACCCTTTCATCAGACCCTATGTTCCCCGGCATCTCTGGGAGGTTATTTGTGTCCTCCTTTGTGAAGACAGAACCAAAATATGTATTTAGTTGGCCTGCCATTTCTTTGTTCCCCATTATAAATTCCCCTGATTCTGACTGCAAGGGACCTACACTTGACTTCACCAACCTTTTTCTCTTCACATATCTATAAAAGCTTTTACAGTCAGTTTTTATGTTCCCTGCAAGCTTACTCTCATTCTATTTTCCCTTTCTTAATTAATCCCTTTGTCCTCCTTTGTTGAATCCTAAACTGCTCCCAATCCTCAGGTTTACTGCTTTTTCTGGCCAATTTACATGTCCTCTCCTTGGATCTTATGCTATCCCTAATTTCCGTTGTTAGCCACGGTTGAGTCACCTTTTTTGTTTTATTTTTATGCCAAACTGGGATGAACAAATTCTGTAGTTCATCCATGCGGTCTTTCAATGTTTGCCATTGCCTATCCACCGTCAATCCTTTGAGTGACATTCCCCAATCAATCCTACTCAACTTGTGCCTCAGACCATCATAGTTTCCTTTATTTAAATTCAGGACCCGAGTCTCTGAGTCAACTACTTCATTCTCCATCTTAATGAAGAATTCGATCATATTATGATTGCTCCGATCCAAGGGGCCTCGTACAACAAGATTGCTAATTAATCCTTTCTCGTTACATAATACCCAGTCTAAGATGGCCTGATCTCTGGTTGGTTCCTCGACATATTGGTCCAGGAAACCATCCCGTAAACACGCCAGGAATTCCTCCTCCACAGTATTGTTACTAATTTGGTTAGCCCAATCTATATGTAGATTAAAGTCGCCCATGATGACTGCTGTGCCCTTATTGCACGTTTCTCTAATTTCCCTTTTAATGTCATCCCCCAACCTCCGCATTACTGTTGGGAGGTCTATATACCACTCCCACTAACGTTTTCTGCCCCTTGGTATTTCTCAGTTCTACCCATATCGATTCCACATCATCAGAGCTAATATCCTTCCTTACAATTGTGTTAATCCCTTCTTTAACCAGCAATGCTACCCCACCTCCCTTTCCTTTTTGCCAATCTTTCCTGAATATTGAATACCCCTGGATGTTGAGTTCCCAGCCTTGGCCACCCTGGAGCCATGTTTCCGTAATCCCAATCAAATCATATTTGTTTACCTCTATTTGCGCAGCTAATTCATTCACCTTATTACGAATGCTCCTCGCATTAAGACACAAAGCCTTCAGGCTTGTTTTTTTAACGCTCTTAGACCTATTAGAATTATTATTTACTGTGGCCATGTTTGATTTAAACCGTTGATTTCTCTGACTGCCACTTTTGTTTTTCTCCTTCCTATCTTTTGCTTTTATCCTTGTTTCCCTTTCCTCTGTCCCCCTGCTCAGGTTCCCAACCCCCTGCCATTTTAGTTTAAACCCTCCCCCAGAGCACTAGCAAACACTCCCCCTAGGACATCGGTCCCGGCCCTGCCCAGGTGCAAACCGTCCGGTTTGAACTGGTCCCACCTCCAGTGTCCAATGTCCCAGGAATTTGAATCCCTCCCCCTCGCACTATTCCTCTAGCCACGTATTCATCTGAAATATTCTCCTATTTCTACTCTGACTATGACTAGCATGTGGCACTGGTAGCAATCCTGAGATTACTACCTTTTGAGGTCCTATTTTTTAATTTACCTCCTAACTCCCTATATTCAGCTTTTAGGACCTCATCCTGTTTTTTACCTATGTCGTTGGTACCTATATGCACCACGACAACTGGCTGTTCACCCTCCCCTTCCAAGATGTTCTGCAGCCACTCTGAGACATCCTTGACCCTTGCACCAGGGAGGCAACACACCATCCTGGGGTCTCGTTTGCGGCCCCAGAAATGCCTATCTATTCCCCTTACAATAGAGTCCCCTATTACTATAGCTCTACCCCTCTTTCCTCCCGTCCTGTGCAGCAGAGCCACCCCTGGTGCCAGGAAGTTGGCTGCTGCTGCCTTCCTCTGATAAGCCACCCCCACAACAGTACTCAAAGTGGTGTATCTGTTTGAGAGGGGGACGTCCACAGGGGACCCCTGCACTACCTGCCTGCCACTGCATTCCAAACCATTTGTTGTACGTGTAGAGGTGTGATAAAGCACTGCAAGTCTTTTTATTTTTATACTTGCAATTTCTCCTATCTCATTGATGAATTTGTGATTTAGGCTTTGCTGTCAAGTGGTGGAGTGAGTGGAAGCCCGATCAATCCTCCGCTCCTTCCCCTATGAAGTGAAGAATATGTATCTCTAATTTCAGATCATAACCTCTGCCCCCATTTTTTCAGATGACAGCTGTTGATGATTCTGCTACTCCTATTTACACCTCTTCTAGACCCAACTTTCATTCCTTTACTTGTCCCATTACCATCTCCTTTTGCTATGCATCATCATCCCTTTTTTCCTTTAATCTCTCCTGCCTTTCACCCGGTCATAGACCTTCCCTTTTGTTCTTTCCTCCCCATTCCCTGCCTCTGCACTTGTTTAAAACCTGTTATATCTCTAACTTTTTTCAGTTCTGATGAATGGTCATTGACCTACATGGAAACATAGAAGATAGGAGCAGGAGTAGGCCATTCGGCCCCTCGAGCCCGCTCCGCCATTTAATGAGATCATGGCTGATCATCCAAATTCAATACCCTGTCCCTGCTTTCTCCCCATATCCCTTGATCCCTTTAGCCTTAAGAAATATATCGAACTCCTCCTTGTAATGAATTGGCCTCAACTGCCTTGTGTGGTAGAGAATTCACACAGGTTCACCACTCTCTGGGTGAAGAAATTCCTCTTCATCTGAGTCCTAAATGGCTTACCCCTTAGACTGTGACCCCTGGTTCTAGACTCCCCGCCATCGGGAACATCCTGCATCTAGTCTGTCTAGACCTTAACTCTGTTTCTCTCTCCACAGATGCTGCCTGACTTGCTGAGTGTTTCCAGTATTTTCTGTGTTTATTCTGCTTTCCAGCATCCACAGTATTTTGTTTTTGTATATTATGTATCTAATGATTGGGCTTAGAAGAACCCCAAGAGCAGGATTCCTGCTTGTTCTTTTCGCTGAGGAGTAATTCAAACTGGGAGCCGTTAGAAGGATGGAAATTGTATCAAAGGGGAAGAAAACCACAATAATTTGGTTATCCTTGGCATCATTGAAGTATCGTTCTAACACTTAAAAAAAAGAACACATCAAAACTGAAATATTATTGTGGAAGTCACTCAAATTGTCAGGCAGTGACATCATGTTCCCCAACGGTTGATGCTGAGCCTCAGCTTTCCACTTTATATATGAATAACCTTGATTTCGGAATAGAGGAAAGTAATCCAAATTTACAGACGTTAAGATAGGTTATACCGTGAATTGAGGGGGCAAGTAGGAAATTGCCGAGAGTCATAGTTAAAATGAGTGAGCAAATGGTGGCACATTCAGTTTAACTTAAAGTATGACACAAGAATAGTAGACTGAAGTAAAATCGAAATTGTAAAGCACTGGTGAGTATATGAATGAAGGGATTTGGGAATCCAGGTACATAAGCCATTAAAAGGAAGGTAGCTGATGGGCACAAAAATCAGAAAGGTTAATGGGACACTTTGCTTCATGACCATTATAATTACAGAATGTAAAAGCATGGAAGTACGAAGCGGAGCTAAGAGTGGAGCGGCGCAACTCGGAAAGCAACTTTTGAATATTTGAGATCAATC
Source organism: Somniosus microcephalus (assembly GCF_052327205.1). Lineage (NCBI taxonomy): Eukaryota > Metazoa > Chordata > Chondrichthyes > Squaliformes > Somniosidae > Somniosus > Somniosus microcephalus. The sequence continues at coordinate 223,000,258 of NC_140987.1, forward strand.
ACACATCTGCTCCTTGCCTGAAGTTGCGCATAAATAATGGCGAGCGCATTCACCTCAGCGTTATTTTGAGAACAAAATCTGGGCCAATGTTATTCAGCGATATGAAGAAAAGGCAGAGGGGTTGAGATTAAAAAGATGGAGCTTCCTAGGCTAAGAATGGCAGAGTGTGCTCAATGAGCCTAATCGCCTAGACCTGCTCCAGTGAATGAATGAGTAATCAATTCTGACAGTTACAGATCATAGAGTCATAGAGTTTTACAGCACAGAAAGAGGCCCTTCGGCCCATCGTGTCTGCGCCGCCCATCCATCCCTGTCCAGTCTAATCCCATTTTCCAGCATTTGGTCCGTAGCCTTGTATGCAATGGCATTTCAAGTGCTCATCCAAATGCTTCTTGAATGTTGTGAGGGTTCCTGCCTCCACCACCCTTTCAGGCATTGAGTTCCACATTCCAACCACCCTCTGGGTGAAAAAGTTCCTCCTCAAATCCCCTCTAAATCTCCTGCCCCTTACCCTGAATCTATGCCCCCTTGTTATTGACCCCCCCACTAAGGGGAAAAGTTCCTCTTTATCTACCCTATCTATGCCCCTCATTATTTTGTACACCTCAATCAGGTCCCCCCTCAGCCTTCTCTGCTCCAAGGAAAACAACTCCAGCCTGTCCAGCCTCTCTTCATAGCTGAGGCGCTCCAACCCAGGTAACATCCTGGTGAATCTTCTCTGCACCCTCTCCAAAGCAATCACACCCTTCCTATAGTGAGGCGACCAGAACTGCACACAGTACTCCAGCTGTGGCCTCACCAGCGTTTTGTACAGCTCCATCATAACCTCCCTGCTCTTATATTCTATGCCTCGGCTAATGAAGGCAAGTATCCCATATGCCTTTTTAACCACCTTATCTACCTGCTCCGCTGCCTTCAGGGATCTATGTACATGTACACCAAGGTCCCTCTGACCCTCTGTACTTCCTAGGGTCCTACCACTCATTGTGTATTAAAAAGAAACAACTGCTGTGCTTTTTATTTTGAAAAGTAAAATACAACTAATGCATTTCCTTTTCCTTTATTTCTCTGTCAGTGGCTGTTGCAATATCTGAGGTTAACGCAGCAATTGAGGAAGGTGACCCACAGCTAACTTTGACTGCAATACAATCATCCAACATAACCAGAAGAGGGGTTGTACCAGAATGTGCTGATACCTATCAGAATGAACTCTCTGAAACAAAAAAGCAAAAGTCTGGAGATGGTATGAAACACAAGTGATCTGTAGAAATTTTCTCTAGCATTAGCTACAATATGATTGGGGCAGACTTGGAGGGATATTAAGTAGCTGGTACAGAATATTAAAAGGTATCTTGGTCTGTCCCGGTGATGCACCAGTCTTTGACTCCAGTCACGACTGAGAATGAATGATAGACAAAATCCTGTGTTCTTCATGGATACAGCAAAGGCTATGGGCCCCGACAACATCCCGGCTGTCATGCTGAAGACTTGTGCTCCAGAACTAGCCGCGCCTCTAGCCAAGCTGTTCCAGTACAGCTACAACACTGGCATTTATCCGACAATGTGGAAAACTGTCCAGGTATGCGCTGTCCACAAAAAGCAAGACAAATCCAATCCCGCCAATTACCGCCCCATCAATCAATCTATCAATCATCAGCAAAGTGATGGAAGGTGTCATCAACAATGCTATCAAGTGACGCTTACTCACCAATAACCTGCTCACTGATGCCTGGTTTGGGTTCTGCCAGGACCACTGCTCCAGACTTCATTACAGCCTTGATCCAAACATAGACAAAAGAGCTGAACTCCAGAGGTGAGGTGAGAGTGACTTTGACATGAAGGTAGCATTTGACCGAGTGTGGCATCAAGGAGCCCTGGTAAAAATTGAATTCAATGGTGTTTGTGGGGGTGGTGGGGGCAAACTCTCCACTGGCTGGTGTCATACCTAGTCCAAAGGAACATGGTTGTGGTTGTTGGAGATCAATCATCTCAGCCCCAGGGCATTGCTGCAGGAGTTCCTCAGGGCAGTATCCTCGGCCCAACCATCTTCAGCTGCTTCATCAATGACCTTTCCTCCATCATAAGGTCAGACGTGGGGATGTTCGCTGATGACTGCACAGTGTTCAGTGCCATTCACAACCCCTCAGATAATGAAACAGTCCATGCCTGCATGCAGCAAGACCTGGATGACATTCAGGCTTGGGCTGATGTGTGGTGCGAATGTTACTTGCCACTTACGTGCTAGGCAATGATTATCTCTAACAAACGCGATTCTAACCACCGCACCTTAACATTCAATGGCATTGCCATCGCCAAATCCCCCACCATTAACATCCTAGGGGTCGTCATTAACCAGAAACTTAACTGGACCAGCCATATAAATACTGTAGCTACAAGAGCAGCTCAGAGGCTGGGTATTCTGCAGTGAATATCTCACATCCTGACTCCCCACAGCCTTTCCACCATCTACAAGGCACAAATCAGGAGTGTGATGGAATACTCTCCACTTGCCTGGATGAGTGCAGCTCCAACAACACTCAAAGCTCGACACTATCCAGGACAAAGCAGTTCGCTTGATTGGCACCCCATCCACCATGTTCAATCCCTCCACCACCGGTGTACCGTGGCTGCAGTGTGTACCGGTGTGCAACAACTTGCCAAGGCTTCTTCGACAGCACCTCCCAAACCCACGACCACTACCATCTAGAAGGACAAGGGCAGCAGGCGCATGGGAGCACCACCACCTCCAGGTTCCCCTCCAAATCACACACCATCCTGACTTGGAAAAAACATCGCCGTTCCTTCATCGTCGCTGGGTCAAAATCCTGGAGCTCCCTCCCTAACAGCACTGTGGAAGTACTTTCACCTCATAGACTACAATATTTTAAGGCGGCGGCTCACTCCCACCTTCTGAGGGCAATTAGTGATGGGCAATAAATGCTGGCCTTGCCAGCGACGCCCACATCCCATGAATGAATACAAAAAAATTACAGCAAATGTTGCTGACTTCACTCCTGTTTAATATATCAGCACAAGTCCACATCATCTCTGATTTACTTAGCCATGATGCTCTGGAATTTTCCAAAATTATGAACACCACCAACATGCATATGTAGAGTATTTAAAATTCTTTAAGTTGATATACATGTAGCATCTGACACTTTTATGGTACAAATGTTACATGCCATTTGTCAGCCCAAACCTATTTGGCCAGGACTCCTTTCTATGTTGAATGCTGCTTTGATGTCAAGGGTAGTTACTCTTACCTCACTTCTGGTATTCAACTCTTGCATCCATGTCTTGATCAAGGCTGTGATGAGGTCTGGAGCTAAGTGATTCTGTTTGGAACCTGAACAGTGTGGAACCTGAACAGTGTATCAGTGAGCAGATTAACAGTGAATTGATGTTGCTTGATGGCACTATTCAATTTTTGATAACTTGGAACCACTTGGGCAATTTTCCAAATGGTTGGTAGACGCCAGTGTCACATCTGTACTGGGGCAACGTGACGTGGGAAGTTGCTAGCTGTAGTGCACAGGTCTTCAGCTGTACTGCTGGGGTGTTATCAGAGCCCATAGTTTTGTGTATCCAGTGCACTCCGCTACTTCATATCTTGTGGAGTGAACTGAATTGACTGGACCCCCTGGCATTTATGATGGTGGGAATCTCAAGAGGAGGCCGAGTAGGTCATCCAATCAGCACATTTGGCTGAAGACACTTTCAAAACATCAGCCCTGTCCCTTGCACTCGCTTGTTGAGGTCCATCATAGTTGAGGATGGGAAGTTCTATGGAGCTTCCTCCATCTATTAGTTACCTAGTTTTCCACCATCATTCTCGACAATGAGGTAGGACCAGAGAGCTTTGTTCTGATGTGTTGGTTGAAGGACCACTTAGCTCTGCCTACAGAATGCTAGGTGCTATGTTCGGCATGCAGGTAACTCGAAAGTAGCTTCATAGGTTGATATCTCATTCTAAAGTACACCCTTCTACATTCTCGAACCTTGTCCTGTGAATGCAACCATGCCGTGTGACCTTGAGCATCAAACCAGACTAGTGTTGCTCGGCATATTGGTAGCACGAAAGCATATTTTATGTTCTAGGGACGCCAGTGAATTGAACAAATAGAAAAGCCAGATAGATGAGAGAATTTTGAAACTCTAGTTTTGAAGATGAATGGAAATAAAATTTGGTTCTTAAGGAAAATCAGCAACCTGTATTTGCTTGTTTTTAAATCTCATGTACTTTGTTTAATTCTTGAGACCACTGGGTTGAGGCCACTGTGTTTCTATCTAATTTATTCTATAAATCCAGCAAAGGTTAAATGAAAAAAATCACTTGCAACAAGAAACGTTTTCAATATATTATTCATCTGTGTCATTTTCTCTCATCCTATCCACTTAACATTTAAATGTTTAATTTATAGATTGTGTTCAGGCTTTGCTTTGAGTGGAGTTCAGTGAATAAACGGACTTGTAGCCATAATCATCGGCAGAGATTAGTGTGCATTATCTACTCCATTAGGTTTGAGTTCAAATTCCTGGAGGGGATTCAGTTCTCGACCCCACCCCCAATAGTAAAGTGCGGGTATGAATATTAACATGAAATTGCATATGTTTTGTGTTTTAATGTGTAGGACCAAATGGAAGTGTGTGGGTTATGCACAAGATAAAAGACAATTATGAGTACTACTATAATTTGGAAACTACTGAGGCCACATGGGACAAACCAGAACATTTTGTGCAGAACAACACTCAGCTCAGTAGAGAAGAAATTCAGGTATTGTCAGCAACCTGTGAATATTGGTACTTGCATAAGTGTATTGTATCTGCTTTAGTAATTCACCTCATGGTATGAATGTTTACAGGTAGGTCACTGATTTGCATTCTGAGTGACAATGGACCGAATCCAATCTCCAAACCACTGGTGAAAATCCCTTAATCCCATGCAATAAAATCAGAATTTGACTTAATTAGTTACAATAACCAATGGCCTAATTAGAAATGGACAGAATTTTAGAATGCAGTCCTCAAAATACTGGTTAAACTCCTGGAATCCCATGTAATAAGCAGCATTTTAATTATGAGGTTAATGTAAAGTAGTGGTTCTGTTTATGGATACGTTTACTTGCATTCAGCAGTCCATAATGGAACTTCAGTTTTGCATCTTTAACTGCCTCTCCCCCAGTGATTTGCCGATGATATGATGTCTCTGATTCTAACAAACATAAACTCAGTACAACTGAGATCCAGCAAATAAAGCATCTCCATTAGAGTATAAAAGTAAAGTCTTACTGCAATTATACAGGGCATTGGTGAGGTCACACCTGGAGTATTGTGTACAGTTCTGGTCTCCTTACCTAAGGAAAGACATACTTGCCTTAGAGGGAGTGCAATGAAGGTTCACTAGACTGGTTCCTGGGATGAGGGGATTGCCCTATGAGAAGAGATTGAGTAGACTAGGCCTATATTCCCTAGAGTTTAGAAGAATGAGAGGTGATCTAATTGAAACATATAAAATTCTTAAGGAGCTTGACAGGGTTAATGCTGGGAAAATGTTCCCCTGGCTGGGGATTCTAGAGCACGGGGTCACAGTCGCAGAATAAGGGATCGGCCATTTAGGACTGAGATGAGGAGAAATTTCTTCACTCAGAAGGTTGTGAATCTTTGGAATTCTCTACCCCAGGGAGCTGTGGATGCTCTGAGTATATTCAAGACAGAGATCGATAAATTCTTGGGAATTAAGGGATATGGGGATAGTGCGGGAAGGTGAAGTTGAGGTAGAAGATCAGCCACAATCTTGTTGAATGGCAGAGCAGGCTCGAAGGGCCAAATGGCCTACTCCAGCTCCTATTTCTTATGCTCTTATGTTCCATCTGATAGTAATATTCAGCTGTATGTGAAACTTTTATGTAATATATGCTGTAAATGACTTCTTGTGCAGTGACTGAGCCACAGTGTTTAATATTTTGATGCGGAGGTCCTTAGCCTTTTTAACATCTCTGCTCATGCATAAATCCACAATAACAAATAACTGTGGAGTGCACTGCATCACTATCAAGTACAGAAGATGGATGGAGCCCAGATGGTAGAAGCCCACAATAGTGAGGTGGGGTGGGGTGCCAGCTGGAGCCCCAGTTAAAGAGCTCTTTTCCTAGCACTGGAAAACCAGCTCAGATAGTGGGGAAAAACAAAAAGCAAAGTACTGCATATGCTGGAAATCTGAAATAAAAACCAAAAATGCTGGAAACACTCAGCAAGTCAGGCAGCATCTTTCGAGAAAGGAAGGTAGAGTTAATGTTTCAGGTTTGACTATTTCGTCAGAACCCCCAGATCTGAAATATGAACCCTACCTTCCTCTGTTCACAAATGCTGCCTGACCTGCCAAGTGTTACATGATCTAATATTACTTATAATGGGGCAGTAATTCGGGTCGGTGGCTTGCCGCGCGTGCAAGCCCCCGATATGCACTTACCCGACGCGCCTGCCGTTCACCTCCAGGGACGCCTGGAATTCCATTTTGAAACCGAAGAATCCCGGGCAGCGTTTGACGTCACGCCGCCCAGGAGTGCAGCCAGCGCGAAGCTTAAGGGGCAAGTGAGACACGCCCCTTAAGGTCTCATTGTAGTAGGACACGCCCCCAATCTCTCCAAGCAACTGCAAGAGGACTTTGTAGTTACACAGCTGCAGGGAAAGTAAGTTATCTGCTATTTTATGAATGTTTTGTGAACTTTTATAAAATTTTAAAAACGTTTACATTATTTTGAAGAATCTGAAGTAGTTTTAAACAGAATTAAAGCAATTTAAAGACTTTTAAAAGCCCTAAAATAATTTTTTTTATTCCATTTATTTATTTAGCAATGTCGTCGTCATACATGTCTTCACACTGTTCCCTTTGGGGAACTGTATGAAGTGGTGGAAGGATTTATGGCCGTGATTAACGCTCATTCCATGACCGTAACCATCTTTGAACCAGCCATTAGGGTGGTTAGTCCTATGGCGGGAGGGTTTTACGGGCTCCCACAAGCTATACAAGGAAGGGGGGCCACCCACACCCACGGACGCAAATATCCCGCTGGATGTCAACCCAGAATTTAGAGCTGGAGCTCCGACTCCACTTGCCGGGACTGTGTGGAGCGGGGTTCGAAACCCTACCCCGTCTGGCCCAGCGGCGGGGATCCTACCGCTACGCCAAAGGCCCAATCCGATTAGCAACGTGAAATGGCTGGAATGAGCACAATTCACGGCATTAAAAGAACTCACAATTGAACTGATGATGACCTCCGCAATCTCCTCAACGAGGTGGAGGCGCCGCGCCTGCTCATCATTGGTAATGAGAAGTCAAAGGCGCCGCAAAAAGGACAGATGATAGCTTGGTCTTTCAAGTGGCAGCATAGGGCTCCAGTCACGGGGAGGGAAAAGGCGCAGGAAACGTATGGGTGTCACCTTTTGCGCGGAGTGGGCCTTTTGCGTAGCGGTAAGCATCCCCGCCGCTGGGCCAGAAGGAGTAGGGTTTCGAACCCCGCTCCAGACAGTCCCGGCAAGTGGAGTCGGAGCTCCAACTATAAATTCTGGGTGGACATCCAGCGGGATACTTGCGTCCGTGGGTGTGGGTGCCCCCCCCCCCAGATGGGTTGTGGGAGCCTGTAAAACCCTCACGCCATAGGACTAACCACCCTAATGGCTGGTATGAAGATGGTTATGGTCACGGAAGGAGTGTTAACGTGGCCAGAAATCCTTCCACCACTTCATACAGTTCCCGAAAGGGAACAGTGTGAGGATACGTACGACGATGACCTCTTGCGCAATGCACCTCCTTGGACCCTCAGTCGCAGATGCGAGGGGGCAAATCGTGCAATTGTTAAATTTTTCATTTTATTGACATGTAAAATGTTGGCCCAGTAATTCCCTTCCAAACGCGCGAGTACGGTCGGGGTACTTACGCGTCTGGCCGGAGGAAATGCCGGTTTTCAGCATGCACAGCGCATGCGGGGAAAACCGGCATTTCCTGTCCTCTGAACGAAGGGGTTCAGAGGCAGAACGCGTGCGACTGTACAGGCAGCGCGTGCGCAGTAAAATTCGCCGCTTTCATTCATGCTTTCAGTGAGGTCAAGTCCTTACAACTTACACATGAAAAAAGCATGAGTACAGTTGCTCCAGAGGCTGCGGAGGAAGATATTTCTTATCGTGGAGCTTCTGAAAGGCAATATTTTTGTTTGGGAAAGGGAGGAAAGTTATTTTAAGAAATGCTGAGGTAAGTTTTAAAGTTTATTTTTGTTTTTTAAAACGGGTTTTCAGTACTGTAGGTAGAAGGATCAATTGTGGCTATGTGAATTGAATTTGCTGTGTTTATTAAATGTGAAAATGACTCCAACATTTTTAAGAAAGAAACTTTTCATCAGTAATATATTCTTTTAAGTAATTATGTATGTATGTCTGTATATATTCCTTTGCGTGTATGTATATATTCCTTTACTTATGTGTATGAATGTATGTATTTAATTATGACTTTCAGAGAAAGTAACTTATTGGAAAATCATAATTAAAAATATACATTCATACACAAGTAAAGGAATATAAAACATACATATACGTAAAGGAATATATGCGGACATACATACATAATTACTTATTACTGATGAAAAGTTTCTTTCTTAAAAGTGTTGGAAATGTTACATTACTCATTTTAGAACACTCATTTTCACATTCAATTCACACAGCCACAATTGCTCCTTCTACCTACCGTACTGAAAACCCGTTTTAAAAAAAAAAAAAAAAAATTTAAACTTTAAAACTTACCTCAGCATTTCTTAAAATAACTTTCCTCCCTTTCCCAAACAAAAATATTGCCTTTCAGAAGCTCCACGATAAAATATATCTTCCTCCGCAGCCTTGGAGCAACTTTACACATGCTTTTTTCAAGTGTAACTTGTAAGGACTTACCCTCACTGAATCCATGAATGAAATCGACGAAGTTCACTGCCCAAGCGCTGCCTGTGCAGTCGCACGCGCTGTGCCTCTGAACCCCTTCGTTCAGAGGACTGGAAATGCCGGTTTTCTCCGCATGCGCTGTGCATGCTGAACGCCGGCATTTCCTCCGGCCAGACGCGTGAGTACCCCAACCGTACTCACGCGTTCAGAGAGGAATTACTGGGCCAATAAAGCAGTATATGTCTAATGTACTGTGAGCAGTGCTGTAGAAAGTTGTGTTTATGGAATGAAGAATGCATAACGTTTGCATCTTCATATTTCTAGTTTTATTTTTGTCTACCCCATGTGTTGAATGTTGATGTAAAGTTTGCTTTTTTCCCATGCAAGTAATGTTTGTTTTAAAATGTTGTTTGAAATGTTTGTGTAAACATCCAGTCACGTCATTTTGGAGTGGATTGCTCAAACCCACTGGGGAGACATGTTCTGGAAGAGCTGCACATGTGTGTACATTATGTTCAGGCTTATTTAGACAGCATGATTTGTGCCGCTGACTGTTCAGTCGCTCGCTAATTACCATGGCTATAAGCCTGAAGCCACTGACTTCTTTGGGAAAAAGACTTTCTGGATGTTTGTCACTTAGGGGAGCAGAGAATCGTCATCACATGGATTCCCAGATCCTGGTACCACCATAGATACCATCAATTGTTGTTTCTTTTGTCAACATTATTCATGTTTGTGCAGGCTCCTTGGCGTGGTACAAGCATCTCCGGTCTGTGGTGTGATTTTCAGCCAATTCTAAATCATTAAAAAAATTAAAATTTAAATGGGGAAGAAGTGCCAAGTTCTAATTTCAGAATTTGAGTAAAGGTGCGACCAACTGTCAAGTACTCTTAATTCTTACTCTGGAAAGTGGTTGTTCGCCATGCATTGTCTCCCTCTGATGCACTGAGGTTGGGAGCACTCACTGTGAGGAGTCACCGGGATAGCCAGCACCTCAAAACTGTGCCAGGTTGGAATACCAATGTGCCTCAAATGCTATCTGCCAATTTACTATTAAACAGAAAGGTATTGTGAAAATTAAACTGGAATGTATTGGCTTCAAAATGTCAGCTAAGCTATATGGAGGAAAACTTTATTAACAGGGTGGCTGACAGTTACTACACCATTTATGATTTATTTCTATGCATGAGCATTGCATCCATCAGCATCTGTCTTTTATCAGTGGACCAATTTGAACTGTCTTATCTGCTGTTGACTATCAGTTGGACAACTGCTATTTCTTTCTGTAGAAGATAAAATATGAATAGAAAGGTTTGTGTTCTCCTTAATTGTATTTCAACCAATACTTGCTCCCAAAATATATTAAATGGACGCTTGGTTAAGAAGCCAGGGTTCACCATGTAGTTTTTGGAAGAAATTTATCATCCAGTGTCGGGGTGTCCCAACATTATGACCACTTTGTTTCATGCTATGGAGTGTTATGGACCACATGCAAAGAATTGCGTAACAAAACAAGGTGGCACAGTTTTGAGACATTCCTGTGATTCCTCACGGAGTGCGCCCATTTTCTGTAAATTCATAGAATATTCACAAAGGCACTAAACTCCTCACCCCATCCGCCTATAAGGTAAAAGAAAATTTGCAGATTTCAAAACATACAAAAGCAGTCTAACCCTCTCCCAAAGTGAAGTTAGTAAAATAACTCATTTTCAAGAGGGCACTGCAGAAGGGCGAAATGTTCGGGCTTCACAGGCTGAATAGCGAGGGCTCGCGAGCCACAGGATGTAGGTTGAACATTTCTGATCCAAGGTATTAAACTTTACCGAATAAATGGTTCAAATAACCTCATAATGAATACAAAAAATACCTTCCATTCTTTCCCTCCCTCCCTCCCCCCCCCCCCCCCCCTTTGTACACCTCATTTTTAAGTGCTGTCCCTTGCATCCCAATGAACACCGCCACCTGCTTTCCATTCTGAGGTCAAGCCCCAGACCCCTCTATTTCATGCTCTGCCTTGGCCCCTGGCACATTCTGTTCGCTAAAAAGTAATGAGTAGTGAAGGATACAAGGAGCGGAGAGTGAGTGAGCATGATGGCAATCCGTTCACATCTAGCTATTTTTCATCCTGTGCAAAATCTGCACATGAATTTTGAAAATTTCTTGCATCCATAAACACACATCATATTTGACAATTGATACAATCCAAGTGTTGTTCACTTGCTACCCATGTGATGATGCCTTTGATCATTTTCTTCTTCAGGATCTTGTTGGCCGAATAACAGCAGACTACCACCGTGAGCAGCTCTGGTTAGCGAATGAGGGTCAGATCATCCGTCTGCAGGCACGTGCAAGAGGTTACCTTGTAAGAAAAGCTTACAAAGAACGATTGAGCTACCTCAACAAACAGGAACCTTGCACCATCAGGCTACAGGTGTGGCTTCAAACTTTTGTTCCTGGGAATTATGTGTTTAAAAATGGATATAGGAGAATAAACTATTTTAACATTGGTTACACAAATATGCAACAGAACATTCAGACATGCTGAATGTTTAGTGTTGAGCAGATCCTTATCTTACTGAAGAACTACCTATATTTCTTTGACAACAGAATTGCTAACTCGGTAAAAATAGTTAATATATAAATTGTAATGGTAAATTCCTTCATTGAATATTTGTCAATGAAGGAATTCACAAATGGATATGCCAGTCTATTTTTGTGTTAAAATTATGCTTTTTATTTTATGGATGCTTACCAATGAAGGCTAACATTTTTTCTGTTGTAGCAAAACACTTTTTTTCTTGTTTTGAAGTCTGCTATTCTCAAACAATCCATTAGGAATATTCCCAGCAGAGTATGAGTTGGACAGGTTTGTAAAGGGGGGAAAAGATGACTGGGTGGTGGGGAAAAACTGGTTTAATCAGCTCAATGCTTTGTTTTGTTTAGTCTTCTTGGAAAGGATATAAACAGAGGAAGACTTACAAGGACAGGCTAAAGGTCCTGCAAGATAATTCTGCAGCTATTATCAAGGTAATTTTATTCTTGGTATAGTTTTATAGTTTCTTCACAAGATGTGAGTGTGATCAATTCTAATGGAAGCCACCCTGTAAAAGATATTAAGTTGAGGAGCAGAAGGTTGTCCTATTGATCATGTTCCTAAACTTTTAAAGAGGTCTTTAATACCTATGTACTGTTTCTATAGATCCAGTCTTTTGTGAAGATGTGGAAGGCAAGAAAAGCATATCGTGCAAGATGTCAGTACTTCAAAGAACATGTGAGTTGCACCTGTTTGTGGCTTAATATTTGGTGGCTTCCACTTTCAAGAGGTCACCTTGTTCAAGAACATTCACAAGTCTGAGGTGTGAATGGGGAGGCAAGTTTGTGAAACAATCTTCCTCCATTAGGTTGTCTTTCACTCTAATTTTGATTTTCACTTAATTTACATACTGGAAACCTGGCCTGACTGCCTTCCCTTTTCAGCAGCCTTTTCTGCACTTTAAAGTTCAGGTCATTAAGGCATTCTGGTGATGCAGTGTTATTGAGCCAACAGTACACTGTGCCACACAGTGGTGGTGGTGAATGGGACTTGTGTCTGTGGTGACCCACTCTCAACAGAGGAAACAAATGAACACAAATCGAGGGGAAAAAAATCAGATTTGGGCATCTTGCACATTTCCTAGTGCCCAGTTCTGAAATAGGACTGGAGTTGAGCCGTCTGCCACGTTTTGGCTGAGGGACAGTCCACAGTATGAGAGAGAAGCAGGAAGTCGTCACTTTTAAAAAGTAAAAATTCTTTTAAGGAACACTTTTTTTCAAATCTGCTTGATAAAGATACATGTGCAGTAGCTCAAAAAGGAGGTGTGCTGAAATTCCATTAGATTTATTGTGGTAAAAAATTGCAATGTTCTAAATTAATATCAGATAGGGTAGCAATGAAGTTTAATTTCTTTCAAAAGCGTGAAGGGTGGTTCTGTGTGTTATAACTCTGTGTGCCAAGCCACTGAATGGGGAGGATGCAGCATCACACCCATGATTCTCCACAGGATAGCTCTGATTTTGGATATACTTTCAGAGGAGGGTCCCAAGTGGAGGCAAGTTCTTTTCCCCTCTGGGAAGGAAATTCATATATCCTGGAAGAAGGTTACAGAGCGAGATTGAATGTCCTAAAGCAAGAACAGTGGGTTAAAAGCGAAATCAAACTATTAAAGAGAGTCCCAACTTTAATGCTCCCCTTAACTTAGTTTAATTCCTCACTCTGTTCAATATCAACAATATTTGAACTCTGCCATGCAAGAAACGTTGAGTAATATATTTAGTTAATAAATAATGCTAAACTTGCATCTGAAATTTGAGTTCCTTGATTTAAAACTTTGCATTTTGCAAATAAATTATTTTTCTGCTTCTCCCAGACAAAGGAAATAATTAAAATCCAGGCGTTCCTCAGAGCAAATAAAGCTAAAGATGACTACAAAACCCTGAGTAAGTATTTACAGACTTACACCTTGCTGTTGAGGTTTTTCTTTACGAGTGAGGGTGGAATGTATGAATCCCAACCTCAACTGTGAATTATCTTACTGTCGTCCTGTTTATTTATTCTCTGCAGGATCTCACTATTCAGGCTGTATATTAGCTACTGGTTGAGATTGGGCAGGTACCCACACCTGTGCTAACCCTCTTCCAGTGCTACTTTATGACTGCTCGCTAGGATGCTCTGCTTCTGCCATATTCATTTTGAACAGGGGAGAGAAACATGAGTGGTGTGTGCACCAGCTCCATCTGGGACTTTTCCCAGAAAGTTTGAAATTGGGCATTCACTCTGGTGAACTGAGAGTGACCTCAGACTCTACTATGATGGTGCCAACTGCATTTCAATCTCATTATTGTAGGGAAAACAGAATTCTTATGATGAGGTACTGACCCATATCAACCATTCTGAGCTGTAATTCTTCATTTGAAGGATCCAATAGCTTAAACAAGAAATGGGTTTTTGATTTTTTTCTGATCAGTGTCTCTGTTCCATGCTGCTTTATAAAACTGATTTGTTTATTAAAAAGTCTGGTTTTATGAGCCGAGGGATTGAGTAAAAAATGTTGGCTGGTTCCCTCGCTGCTCTTTTCCCTCCTTTCTTCCTCCTCCTTGTCTCCCTCATTACTTCCTTGTGCTCCATCTACCTTGCAATATAGCAACAGGAGGAGGCAATTCAGCCCCTCAAGCCTGCTCTGCCATTCAATTAGATCATGGCTGATCTGTATCTCAACTCCATTTACCCACCTTAGCTCCATATCCATTTATACTCTTACCTAACAAAAATGTATCTATCTCAATCTTGAAAGCTCCAATTGTCCCAGCATCCACAACCTTTTGGAGGAGAGAATTACTGATTTCTACTACCCTCTGGGTGGAAAAGGTGTGTCCTGATTTCATTGCTAAATGACCTAGCTCTAATTTTAAGATGATGTCTCCTTGTTCTTGATTCTCCCCACCATACTTTGGTAATATTGCACTGGATCAATTGATGAAACATGATCAAAGAAAATACTGTCCATCCGTTGGAATAATATGATAGGCCAGCAGCGTGGCCACTTCTTGGGTGCATAGAATACGAGTGTGGAATTCATGTACCCATTTGCCCCTCACACCTCTGACTTGGTATCGTTTTCAGCTCTAGGCTACGGTGAATCCTCACTCAGTTCAGAGTTTGGGGAACTGACATGGCTCAAAGAAGTATCTGACTCAATGGCATTTATATATGAATCAGGCAATGTCCTTTCTGTAAATTCAATCAAGTACAAGAACTGCAATTAGGAGCAGGATCCTGGCTTGATATTCAGAAGAAGAGATCGAGGAAACAATAGGTGAGAAATAGAAACTGTATTCTAAATGAGAGAGGTTAGCTAACTGAATAGAATTAGATTACCTTATATATCACAAAATACTTACGGATGAGGAAGGTCCTTTGGCCTATCTTAATTAATCCATCCAGAATAACCCAACATTCACCCCATTGCTGCTGTTTCTTAAATGATTGCAGAGTTTTTGCCCCCACCACTCTGCCTGGAAATCTGTTCCAAGTGTTGATCACTCGCTGTATGAAGAAAAGCAGCTCCTGATATCAGTACTGAAGTTACCTTTTACTAGTTTGAACCTGTGTCCTCTTGTTTTACTCCCACTGTTTATTTTAATTTAGTATTCTGGTTAAAGTATACCTCTATATGCTCAGATCTTAGACGCCTCCTTTCCAGCCTCAAAAGCCCATGTCTCTCTAGTCATTCCTCAGAACTCAGACATCTGACTCCATGGAGCAGCCTCGTGACTCTTCTCTGCACTGCCTTCAGTCCTTGACTGTCTCCCTTGTTTCTTGGTCACCAAAACTGGACAGAGTACTCTGTGGTCTGATCAGATCACTACTTCCTCCAACTTGCATTCTACTGTTCTTAGTTTCCGAGACCATATGTTTGGTGTAAACATCTTTTGCAGTATCCGGTGCCAATCATGATTACGTTATCTGCATGCTTTCTGTCTGTGAACTGGCTCTGTCAGCAAGTGACATGATTAAGATCAAGTTAGTACAAACTGTTTCAAATGAATTAGTTTAAATGGAGCCATTCTCTGGGACAAGTACATTTAATCAAAGTACAAAATGCCTCCAAAAGTACGGGGGTGGGGAAGTTCGAATAAATGCCTCATTTTTTATATATTCCTGTGTGGAATTAACTTTATCAGCGTCATTGCTAATTCCTTTAAAAAGAATTTGGATGATTGATAAGTAATGGGATTAGTAGTTAAAGGTATACATTCCTCAGATAAGGAAGCATCCATGCCCACATGCAACAAGACCTAGACAACCTCCAGGCTTGGGCTGATAAGTAGCAAGTAACGTTCACACTTCACGAGTGCCAGTCAATGACCATCCGCAGCTAGCTAGACTAATCACTCCCTCTAATCAATGATATTATCATCACCAAATTCCCCATCATCAACATCCCGGGGGTCACCATTGACCAGAAGCTTGATTGGACAAATATAAATGCTCTGTCTGCTGGAGCAGGACAGAGGCTGGGTATTCTGCGGCAAGTGGCTCACCACCTGACTTCCCCAAAGTTTCTCAACCACCTACAAGGAATAAGTCTGGAGTGTAATGGAATACTATCTACTTGCCTTGATGGGCACAGTTGTAAAAACACTCGAGAAGCTCAACAGCATCCAGGACAAAGTAGTCTGCTTGATCAGCATTCCTTCCACCAGCTTAAACATCCACTCCCTCCACTACAGACGCACCGTGGCTGCAGTGTGTACTATCTACAGGATGCACTGTAGCGGCTCGCCGGGGCTTCTTTGGCAGCTCCTCCCAAACCTATGACCTCCACCACTTAGATGGACAAGGACAGCAAGTGCATGTGAACATAATCACCTCCAAGTTCCCCTCTAAGTCACACACCAACCTGACTTGGGTATATATCACCATTCCTTCATTGTCACGGGGTTAAATTTCCAGAACACCTTACTAAACAGCACTGTGGGTGTGCCGTCACCGCACAGACTGAAATTGTTCAAGAAGGAGGCTCATCACCAGCTTCTTGAGCGACGAGGGAGGGTCAATAAATGCTGGCCTTGCCACTAATGCCCATATTCTGAGAATGAATTTTTTAAAAACAGTTTATGAAACCTCTGGTATGTTCATTTCATGCCAAGAAATATAGCGGAAGTTTGTTATTTTGATTTCTTTTTGGAAGTTTTACCTGGTTTAAGTCACTTTCCTCAAGAATGTTTTGGTTATATTAGGTGGAAACCCCAAAATGTTGGGCTCGGTATTTTGGAGGTGACCAGATTACCTTTTCCCATGCCATGGTTTCACAAGATACTTGTGGATAAAGAAGGCCATCTTAATTTATACTTCCAAAACAACCCTAAAACTTCCCCCACCCTCTCCTATTGCTGCATGTTGTTGTTTCTTAGATGTTTGCAAGATTTTTGCCTCCACCACTCTGCTCATAAGTCCATTTTAAGTGCTGATCACTGTCTGGAAACCCACCTCCGAATATCAGTCCCAGATTTACATTTTACTAGTCGGAGCCTCTGCCCCCTTGGCCTACGCCCACAGGTTAATTTAAAGTACTATTCACATTAACCTTTTCCATACCATTAGCTATTTTATAGAACTCTATGGCCTAGAAATTGGGTTGTGGTGCAAAAGTCGCCCGAGCGCAGGATTTAGCGCAGCGTTCGAGGCTTCAGCGATCGTCAGATATTCAGTTTCATTGCCCATCGAGGGACACGGGGCGAGGCTCGAGGCGCTCCACGTCCCTCTTAGGGCGCTGAAACTGAATATCACAGCACAACGTGCCGCAGCACCACACGCTGCGGCACCACACGCTGCGGTACTGCAGGCCTTCTTCCCACTGTTAAGGGGGAGGTGCCTGCAACAGCGCGATCCCCGCTCGCGAGTGCCAGCAAATGAGTCCGGCACCAAGGAGAAGTGCCGGGCTCTCGGGGAAACAGCCGGCAATGCTGCCGGGGGGGGGGTGGCGGTTAGGAGGCCGGGGACGGAGGTGCTGGCAGGCGGCCACCAAAAAAGGCGGCCGCCCCGCACTTCCACCTTAACTTGCGCCGCTGCCGGCACAGTAAGGCCCCGTGAACCGGGCGCGGGTAGCGAACGGCGCAACTGCAGCGTTCGCTACCAAATATCGCGAATGGGGCGCTGCGCACACCGATGACGTCATCGGTGGCGGCGCAGCGCAAAAGGCTAACGCCACCATTATCGCCCCAACTCAATATCGCGGGAGGCGCAGTCAGTGGCGCTACAGCCACTGCCTGCCTCTTTAGGCGCTAACAAGTGGCGCTACTCACCCAATTTCTCCCCCTATATCCCCAGTTCTGTAAGGCAATCTCAAAAGCAAGTGGAGTATTGGGATGCATTGCCAGGACAATTAAATACAAATCAAAGAATACTTTACTGTCTCTTTGTAAGGCTTGGTCAGACCGCATCTAGAATACTGCGCCCAATTTTGGTCGTCTCATGATGGATGATGTAGAGGCCCTGGAAATGTTTGAGGAGGACCACTAAATTGTTTGAACACCCTCAGTTAGGCTTTAAGCGAGATGAGATTTTTAACTCTAGAAAAGAGTAGACTTCGAGGTGAGGCCTTTAAAATGATGAAAGGAATAGACTCTGTCCCTGTGGATAGGCCATTTGATTCAGATGCATTAGGGAGTGTCAAGGGACATAAGTGTAAGCATAGAGCTAAGTTTGATGTTAGGAGGCGAGAGTTGCTGCCTCTGGAACAAGTTGCAGCATGTGCAGTGAGTGTGGATTCATTGCAAGTATTCAAAATTAAGCTGGGCAAGTTCTTAACTGGCCAATATAAACTACTTATAGAAGGTAGGTGGATATGGAGGGATCTGTCTCTCAGTCCCTGGTCTCCTGGAACCTGTTTTATCCCCTTAGAGGGTCACAGAGGAAATTCTCAGAGGTTTTTCCTATATTTGTCTATGGCTTTTATTTCTCTTTTCTTGCCTCTCCCATGAGATTGCCTAAGTGGGTTGAGGCGGCTGAGGTGGATGGAATAATGGTGTTGCGTAAGCTGCACTTCAATTTTATGGCAGCATGCTATAGACAGAGCTAAGCGATCCTACAATCAACGGATCAGATCAAAGCATTGCAGTCCTGCCACATCCAGTCGTATATGGTGGTGGACAATTAAACAACTAATGGGGGGAGGAGGAGGCGGCTCCATGAATATCCCCATCCTCAATGATGGCGGAGCCCAACACGCGAGTGCAAAAGACAAGGCTGAAGCGTTTGCAACCATCTTCAGCCAGAAGTGCCGAGTGGATGATCCCTATTGGCCTCCTCCTGAGGTCCCCACCACCACAGAAGCCAGTCTTCAGCCAATTCGATTCATTCCACGTGATATCAAGAAACAGCTGAACGCACTGGATACAACAAAGGCTATGAGCCCCGACAACATCCTGGCCATCGTGCTGAAGACTTGTGCTCCAGAACTAGCCGTGCCTCTAGCCAAGCTGTTCCAGTACAGCTACAACACTGGCATCTACCTGACAATATGGAAAACTGCCCAGGTATGTCCTGTTCACAAAAAGCAGGACAAATTCAATCCCGCCAATTATTGCCCCATCAGTCTACTCTCAATCATCAGCAAAGTGTTGGAAGGTGTCGTCGACAGTGCTATCAAGCGGCACTTACTCACAATAAAACTTATCACCAATAACCTACTCAGTTTGAGTTCCGCCAGTACCACTCTGCTCCAGACCTCATTACAGCCTTGGTCCAAACATGGACGAAAGAGCTGAATTCGAGAGGTGAGGTGATGGTGACTGCCCTTGACATAAAGGCATTTGACCGAGTGTGGCATCAAGGAGCCTTGTAAAATTGAAGTCAATGGGAATCGAGGAAAGCTGTCCACTGGCTAGAGTAAAACCTAGCACAAAGGAAGGTGGTTGTGGTTGTTGGAGGTCAATCGTCTCAGCCCCAAGACATCGCTGCAGGAGTGACTCAGGGCAGTGTCCTGGGCCCAACCATCTTCAGCTGTTTCATCAATGACCTTCCCTCCATCATAAGGTCAGAAGTGTGAATGTTCGCTGATGATGGCACGGTGTTCAGCGCCATTCACAACTCCACAGATAATGAAGCAGTCCGTGCCCGCATGCAGCAAGACCTGGACGACATTCAGGCTTGGGCTGATAAGTGGCAATTAACATTCGCGCCACTCAAGTGCCAGGCAAGGACCATCTCCAACAAACGAGATTCTAACCACCTCCCCTTGACATTCAACGGCATTACCATCACCAAATCCCCTATCATCAACATCCTGGGGGTTACCATTGACCAGAAACTTAACTGGACCAGCCACACACACACTGTGGCTACAAGAGCAGGTCAGAGACTAGGTATTCTGCCGTGAGTGTCTCACCTCCTGACTCCCCAAAGCCTTTCCACCATCTACAAGGCACAAGTAAGGAGTGTGATGGAATACTCTCCACTTGCCTGGATGAATGCAGCTCCAACGGCGTTCAAGAAGCTCGACACCATCCAGGACAATGCGGCCCGCTTGATTTTCACCACATCCACCACCTTAAACATTCACTTCCCTCCACCACTGGCGCACTGTGGCTGCAGCGTGTACCATCTACAAGATGCACTGCAGCAACTCACTAAGGGTTCTTCGGTAGCACCTCCCAAACCCGGGACCTCTTCCACCTAGAAGGACAAGGGCAGCAGGCGCATGGGAACACCATCACCTGCAAGTTCCCCTTCAAGTTACAAACTATCCTGACTTTATTTGTTCATGGGATGTGGGTGTCGCTGGCAAGGCCAGCATTTATTGCCCATCCGTAATTGCCCTTGAGGTGGTGGTGGTGGTGAGCCACCACCTTGAACCGCTGCCGTCTGTGTGGTGAGGGTACTCCCACAGTGCTGTTAGGGAGGGAGTTCCAGGATTTTGACCCACGACGATGAAGGAACGGCGATATACTTCCAAGTCAGGATGGTGTGTAACTTGGAGGTGGTGGTGTTCCCATGCGCCTGCTGCCCTTGTCCTTCTAGGTGGTAGAGGTCACGGGTTTGGAAGCTGCTGCCGAAGAAGCCTTGGTGAGTTGCTGCAGTGCATCTTGTAGACGGTACACACTGCAGCCATGGTGGAGGGAGTGAATGTTTAAGGTGGTGGATGGGGTGCCAATCAAGCAGGCTGCTTTGTCCTGGATGGTGTCGAGCTTCTTGAGTGTTGTTGGAGCTGCACTCATCCAGGCAAGTGGCGATTATTCCATCACACTCCTTACTTGTGCCTTGTAGATGGTGGAAAGGCTTTGGGGAGTCGGAAGGTGAGACACATGGAAGAATGCCTAGCCCCTGACCTCTTGTTGCCACAGTATTTATGTGGCTGGTCCAGTTAAGTTTCTGGTCAATGGTGACCCCCAGGATGTTGATGTTGGGGGATTCGGTGATGGTAATGCTTCTGAATATCATGGGGCGGTGGTTAGACTCTTGCTTGTTGGGAATAGTCATTGCCTGCCACTTCTGTGGCACGAATGTTACCTGCTACTTACCAGCCCAAGCCTGAATGTCGTTCAGGTCTTGTTGCATGCGGGCATGGACTGCTTCATTATCTGAGGAATTGTGAATGGCGCTGAGCACTGTGCAATCATCAGCGAACATCCCCATTCTGACCTTATGTTGGAGGGAAGATCATTGATGAAGCAGCTGCAGATGGTTGGGCCTAGGACACTGCCTGAGGAATTCCTGCAGCGATGTCCTAGAGCTGTGATGATTGACCTTCAACCACCACAACCATCTTCCTTTTGTGCTAGGTATGACTCCAGCCAGTGGAGAGCGTTCCCCCCGATTCCCATTGATGCCACACCCGGCCAAATGCTGCCTTGATGTCAAGGGCAGTCACTCTCACCTCACCTCTGGAGTTCAGCTCCTTGGTCCATTGGACCAAGGCTATAATGAGGTCGGGAGCCGAGTGGACTTGGCAGAACCCAAACTGGGCATCAGTGAGCTGGTTATTGGTGAGTAAGTGCCGCTTGATAGCACTGTCGATGACGCCTTCCATCACTTTGCTGATGATTGAGAGTAGACTGATGGGGTGGTAATTTGGCCGGATTGGATTTGTCCTGCTTTTTGTGGACAGGACCAACCTGGGCAGTTTTCCACATTGTCGGATAGATGCCAGTGTTGTAGCTGTACTGGAACAGCTTGGCTAGAGGCGTGGCTAGTTCTGGAGCACAAGTCTTCAGCACGATAGCCGGGATGTTGTCGGGGCCCACAGCCTTTGCTGTATCCAGTGCGCTCAGCCGTTTCTTGATATCACGTGGAGTGAATCGAATTGGCTGATGACTGGCTTCTGTGATGGTGGGGACCTCCGGAGGAGGCCAATATGAATCATCCACTCTGCATTTCTGGCTGAAGATGGTTGTAAATGCTTCAGCCTTGGCTTTTGCACTCACATGTTGGGCTCCACAACCATTGAGGATGGGGATATTCATGGAGCCTCCTCCTCTCGTTAGTTGTTTAATGGTCCACCACCATTCACGACTGGATGTGGCAGGACTGCAGAGCTTTGATCTGATCCGTTGATTGTGGGATTGCTTAGTCCTGTCTATAGCATGCTGTTTCCGCTTTTTAGCATGCATGTAGTCCTGTGTTTCAGCTTCCCCGGGTTGGCACCTCATTTTTAGGTACGCCTGGTGCTGCTCTTCTACACTCCTTATTGAACCAGGGTTGGTCCCCTGGCTTGATACAGGAAACTCTCTTTATCCGGCACCGATGGGACCGGCGTGGTGCCGGTTTATCAAAGTCCGGATTACAGAGAGGCAAAGTTAAAAGGTACGAGAGCTCCGTACACAGCAACAAATCCAGGCTTCCCTGTTACTTAGCAACAGGTGCAAGAAGCCCGGCCACAGACCGTGTCCCTGTTGCTTAGCAACAAGTGCAGGAACCCCGATTACACAGCCACAGATCCAGGAACTGCCACTAATATGAAGTAAAACTTACCTGAACCTACTCCTGAATTTTGCCGGTTAACACAGATTTCTGGTTATTTAGGTGCCGGTAAATCGAGAGTTTCCTGTAATGGTAGAGTGAGGGATATACTGGGCCATGAGGTTACAGATTGTGGTGGAATACAATTCTGCTGATGATGGCCCACAGCGCCTCATGGATGCCCAGTTTTGAGCTGCTAGATCTGTTCTGAATCTATCCCATTTAGCACAATGATAGTGCCGCACAACGCGATGGAGGGTGTCCTCAGTGTGAAGATGGGACTTCGTCTCCAGAATGACTGTGCGGTGGTCACTGCTACCAATACTGTCATGGACAGATGCAACTGCGACAGGTAGATTGGTGAGGACGAGGTCAACTAGATTTTTCCCTCGTGTTGGTTCTCACCACCTGTCGCAGGCCCAGACTGGCAGCTATGTCTTCAGGACTCAGCCAGCTCGGTCAGTAGTGGTGCTACTGAGCCACTCTTCATGATGGACATTGAAGTCCCCCACCCAGAGTACATTCTGTGCCCTTGCTACTCTCAGTGCTTCTTCCAAGTGGTGTTCAACATGGAGGAGTACTGATTCGTCAGCTGAGGGAGGGCAGTAGGTGGTAATCAGCAGGAGGTTTCCTTGCCCATGCTTGACCTGAAGCCATGAGACTTCATGAGGTCCGGCGTCAATGTTGAGGACTCCCAGAGCCACTCACTCCCGACTGTATACCACTGTGCTACCACCCCTGGTGGGTCTGTCCTGCCTGTGAGACAGTACATACCCAGGGATGGTGATGGAGGAGTTTGGGGCATTGGCTGAAAGGTATGATTCTGTGAGTATGACTATGTCAGGCTGTTGTTTGATTATTCTGTGGGACAGCTCTCCCAATTTTGGCACAAGGCCCCAGATGTTGGTGAGGAGGACTTTGCAGGGTCGACTGGGCTGGGTGTGCCATTGCTGTGTCCATAGCCGGTGCCGAGGTCGATGCCGGGTAGTCCATCCAGTTTCATTCTTCTTGTGTTTCGTAGCGGTTTTTTTACAACCGAGTGCCTTGCTAGGCCATTTCAGAGGGCAGTTAAGAGTCAACCACATTGCTGTGGGTCTGGAGCCACATGTAGGCCAGATCAGGTATGGACGGCTATGGATTGCAACATTCTGTTGGCTTTGATTGCTCTGCATTGGTTCAACATGTTGACCAATTGTCTACTTAGATTCCTTGGTCTCTTTCAACTTCATCTGTAGCTATTTCAACAACTTTGATGGAGTATGTAGACAACTTAAGTGAAAGGAGAATGAACACTGCACCTCAAACTTTCATGCTCCATTCATCTCCGATGACTCCTAAAGTAGTGCCTCATTAGATCCAAGATAAGAGATAAGCTCTACTACTAGTAGATTAGAGACTGCTCTGAGATACGAACTGGCAGACATTTAATTGGCAAAACTTTGCTCCACCAGACCCCGCCAAGTGGTTATGTTTACAACAATTTAATTCCAGTTTGTGCACTTACTAGAAATTCATTCAGCTAAATTTCTATTTTTTTTAATTTTGTGATTCCACACTTTATCCTATGATTGGCAATATACTCAAAGCTACCAGTTCACTGGTGTCACATATAGGCCGAGCTGGATAAGACCGGCAGGTTACCTTCCCAAAGGAAAACCAGTTGGGTTTTTACGACAATCCATCAGCTTCATGGTCACTTTTACTGATACAAGCACTTATTTCCAGATAATTTTCAATGGAATTTAAATTCTCCAACTGTTAAGGTGGAATTTGATGTCACTTTCTCTGGATTATTAGTCCTGGCTTCAGGGTTACCAGTCCTGTAACATAACCAAGCTACCTTACCCTTGCAAGCAAGATGTATATTTACAGACACTTTCTAAGTGTAGTATAACTTTCTCTGAATTGGCTTGCTGTGGTACAGCATTTCTCATTCTAGTTTTGATGTAAGCAGTAGGATCGCCATTTGGGTTCTTGTGCTTAAACACTTCAATTGCGCGCTCCCCCGTCACGTGATACTGAGCCATATGGACCAGAGATTTCCCTGGTTCAGTCTAAATTAGTTGATCTAACCCATATCTGTGCTAAAGCACTACAGTCCGTGCCCATAGGCTAGAGCGAAAATCAACCAGAGTTCCCACTCCTGATCATTAGTGACCCTGCTGGAGTGTGTTTATATAGGTGAGGACTGGAACTCCTCAGCTGTGGTGCTTTCTTGCGCACATATCAGAGGGCTGCTGTGTGTTGGTGGCCAGGATGAGACACTGCCTTCAAGCGAAGAAAGGCACAGAGGTTGGGGAAAATAAACTAATTACATACTGCACAATCATTGCTTCAGTACAGAAGTATCTTGCTTTCGAGACCACTGATTATCCTGTGCCTGTATTTCCTCTGTAGTCAGTGCAGGAGAACCCCCATTGAATGTTGTGCGTAAATTTGTTCACCTGCTGGATCAGAGTGACCTGGACTTTCAGGAGGAGCTGGAAGTCACAAGATTAAGGGAGGAGGTTGTTACCAAAATCCGATCCAATCAGCAACTAGAGAAGGACCTCAACCTGATGGACATTAAGATTGGGCTTCTAGTGAAAAACAGGATCACGCTACAGGTCTGTTTCCATTTTGTATTATTCCAAAGCCAGCCTTTTCATTCCCTTTTTTTTTCCATCCCACCCTCCTCCTTCCCAATCCCTTCTCCCCTCCCTCCCTTCTCCTCCCTCCTGCCCACTCACCTTCCTTCCCTTCTCTGCCCCTCCCACCCCCTCGTTATACCCACCTCCCCTTACAGAACAGTTTGCTGTATAGCTGTCTGAAAAGTCGATACTTCGATCACTGTTCTGGATAATTTTTAAAACCTAAACTTTTGAGGTAACCGATGCCTCAGGAAAAAAGTAGTTGTGTTACCTTTGGAAGAGTTGATAGAGGAATAATTCTACAGAATGGTCGGCATGTTTAGGAGCAGCTGTGTGCCACACAGTCGCGTCTGAAAAAGCAATCTGACATTTAATCTTTTTCCATTCTTCCAACAGGATGTTATTTCCCACAGTAAGAAAATGGATAAGAAGAACAAGGGCCAGGCTATGGAAGTAATTTCGGGTGACAAGCAAGGACTAAAGTCACTCAGCAAAGAGAAAAGGAAAAAACTGGAAGCATACCAACACCTTTTCTACCTGCTTCAGGTAGCAACACCTATTCGCAATAAACCCTAACTTCGACAGACAGGGGTTCCATTTGGCTCATCTTGTGATTTTTAGATTTCCTGTAACAAGATCAGTTTGTGAGTCATTCCTGTGTGTGTGTACACCTGATTGTTTGTTTTGCTTTGTCAGTTAGTGCAGAAATTTGACCCTATGTCATATTGAGTAGTACTGGCTTTCATACTCGGTAGAATAGTACCGCAGGCAAAAAATAAATTGAGTGTTAATGAATTAAAACTTTATCATTTCACCTGATTCATTTTGGTTCCAAAATGCCTTCATAGGAACATAAGAAATAAGAGCAGGAGTAGGTCATATGGCCCTTCGAGCCTACTCCACCATTCAATCAGATCATGGCAGATCTTCGACCTGATCTCCATATCCCTTGATTCCCATAGAGTCCAAAAATCTATCTCAGCCTTGAATATACTCAACGGCTCAGCATTCACAGCCCTCTGGGGCAGAGAATTCCAAAGATTCACAACCCTCTGAGTGAAGAAGTTCCTCCTCATCTCGGTCTTAAATGGCTTACCCCTTACCCTGAGACTATACCCCCTAGTTCTAGACACTCCAGTCAGGGGAAACAACCTCTCAGCATCTACCCTGTCAATCCCATTCAGAGTCTTGTATGTTTCAATGAGATCGCCTCTCATTCTTCTAAACTCCAGAGAGTACAGGCCCAATCTACACAATCTCTCATCCCAGGATTCACTTTGTTCTCAAACACAGTGTGGTTGGATAGTGCATTGGCATTTCTACATGAGAACAATTGGAGCATGACCCCAGTACTGATCGAGCACCCTTCTGCTTCAGGGTGAGAGCAGCAGCATGGAAGTAGATTGTTGTTCTGCCTCAACATGAGTTTGTGCAGACAATGAAGAGGAACATTCATAAGAATATCCTGCATTATAATCTAAAACAAGGATGCACAATGCTATAATAAACTGTAAGTTGTACATAAGTGAACCTGATTTTTGAGTCTATGTTTCTGTTTTATTTCCCAGACAAATCCAACCTATTTGGCCAAATTGATTTTCCAGATGCCTCAAAACAAATCAACGAAATTTATGGATACTGTTATCTTCACATTGTACAACTATGCTTCAAACCAGAGAGAAGAATATCTGCTGCTAAAACTTTTTAAGACTGCATTGGAGGAGGAAATCAAGTATGTTGGCTAGCTAGTTTTTCCCCTTACCTGCTCAGCTGAAAGCAGTAATTTGTGTTTGGGTCTGGTTTCACAGATGTTGGCAGCCCTGTTGTATGTCATCCAAGTGACTGCTGACATACAAGTGTAGGCAGTACACGGCAGAAGAATTTTCAACTAGCAGTGGTCACTGGAGAGCGGTCGGAAAGCCTTGCTTATTTCCCACCCACCCCCTTCCTGGTTTTATTTCCCCCACCCCCTTCCCTAGTCTGCACAATAATTGAGGACCATTCTAGTGGTCCCACCATTAGCCCAGGAGAGGTTAGCTCACTTTGCCCACATCGGGGATTGAACCTGGGACCTTTTGTGGTCCCTCAACCACTTCATCCAATGCATTTAGCCACTGACCCATTTGAGCGGACTAACTGATTTAAAGTTTTATGTCACTTTTCTCTTTTGATTGTGAGCCTTTTCTCCTGTTAAACAGTTAAATTGTTTTCTTTATAATACACTGCAAGCTATTTCCTACATTTATGTAAAGGTAACAAACTTATCCAGCATCATGATCATCTATTTTTAGAAAAAAAACATGCACTCTTGCAAGAGAATTTCCAGCTTTTCTAGTACTGTACTACCACTGAATTCCAGAAACTGGAGCCAAGGCCATTCTCTCTGCCACATTTCATTAAAGGGAATATATTCTGAAGAACTATTCATATTCATGAAAATTATAATCATGAGACATAACTCTTACTGATGTATCTCAGTTCTCTGCTGTGAATGTATTGTGTTTTGAACTGCTAGTTAGAAGGAACATGAGAGCACACATTTTGTGTAGAACTCCTTGTGGTGACCTGCGAAGAAACAGTGGGCCCAGAACACTGCATTCATGATGACACTGGAGCAGAATTTAGTACTGTCACATAAGAGGGGGAAGCTTATAAAAATGTCTACTTCGAGTGCCTGAAACCAGCAGCTTGAAACGGTAACAAACGGTGATTGAAGACAGCAGTAAGTGTAGCTTTAATCAGTGGGTCATTTAGTAAAATTTATATCCAATTGAAGTATTCTTGAATGCATGCCATCTACTCTTGGTGAGCCATGAATATTCACTCTATATGAATGTGTTGGTATTGAATTCTTAACCTCAATTATATCACTTAGCACTACTGAGCCAAAGGCAAACTGATATAACTCATCATCACTTAACACTGTAATTATCTAACCTTTGCAATTTTAATCCTTTTTAAATGAGTACGTGTCTAAATATCGTAGAATGCAATTAAACTTTTATCATTAAAAAGAATTGAAGCATAAGCTTTAACCGGGTGTAGTTCTGACAATGTTTCATTTTTCATTTACTATATACAGGTCTAAAGTAGACCAGGTTCAAGATATTGTCACTGGAAACCCCACAGTCATTAAAATGGTGGTCACCTTTAACCGTGGTGCACGTGGACAGAATGCACTCAGACAGCTGCTTGCTCCAGTAGTGAAAGAAATTATGGAGGATAAAACACTCACCATAAATACAAACCCAGTGGAGGTGTACAAGGCATGGGTGAACCAGATGGAGATGCAGACTGGTGAAGCCAGGTTGGTAATATAATTTTCAAATTAATAATCAGTATGTGTACATGTTATTGGTTCATCTGTGTTTTTCTTCTTTTACCATCTGTGTTTTAATATAACGAAAAGTTTGAATTCCAGAGTTGTCAGTTGAGCTTTATCTTTTAAGTTGGATGAGCTTCTCAGCTTTTTGGACAGTCAACTGGATGGAATGCCATACTAAAGCAGGTTATATGGGAGATGGAGGGAGAAGAGATGCAGGAAGCTGGTGTAGTTGAGCTTTCTTGTTTCCTGCTGAGTATTCATTAAGCAACATGAGAAAGAGAAATTCTTAGAGTGTGAAATAGTTAGGTATTTAAAAAAAAAAAAGTAAATGCTATTTCTCCAGCCTACATATTTTTTGATGTTTATTCCAGTATACTTTCATGACAAATTACTACTTTAGGAAGGATGTCAAGGCCATGGAGAGGGTACAGAGGTAATACCAGGGATGGGGGGCCTGCTAGTTATGAGAAGACATTAAGAGAAACTGGGGACTTTTTTCATTAGAATAAAGAAGATAAGAGCCGATTTAACAGTTGTTCAAAATTGAGAGGTTTTAATGAAGTAACTGGGGGGGAACTATTTCTACTGATGAGTCAGTAACTAGAGGCTGTAAATCTAAGATCATCACCAAAAGAGTAAAGGAAAAGGTAGAAACAAAGAAGATAGGAGCAGGAGTAGGCCATTCGGCCCCTCGGGCCTGCTCCGTCATTCAATGCGATCATGGTTGATCATCCAAATTCAGTACCCTGTCCCTGCTTTATCCCCATATCACTTGATCCCCTTATCCTTAAGAAATATATCTAACTCCTTGAATATATTTAATGAATTGGCCTCAACTGTCTTCTGTGGTAGAGAATTCCACAGGTTCACCGCTCTCTGGGTGAAGAAATTCCTCCTCATCTCAGTCCTAAATGGCCTACCCCTTATCCTTAGACTGTGACCCCTGGTTCTGGACTCCCCCGCCATTGGGAACAGCCTTCCTGCATCTAGTCTGTCTAGTCCTGTTAGAATTTTATAAGTTTCAATGAGACCCCTCTCATTCATCTTAACTCTAGCAAATATAAGCCTAATCAACACAATCTCTCTTATGACATTCCTGCCATCCCAGGTATCAGTCTGGTGAATCTTCACTGAACTCCTTCCTCAGATAAGGTGACCAAAACTGCACACAATACTCAAGGTGTGGTCTCACCAAGGCCCTGTACAACTGCAGCAAGACATCCTTGCTCCTGTACTCGAATCCTCTCGCTATGAAGGCCAGCATACCATTTGCCGCCTTAACTGCCTGCTGCACCTGCATGCTTACCTTCAGCGACTGATGCACAAGGACACCCAGGTCTCGTTGCACTTCCCCTTTTCCCAATCTATTGCCGTTCAGATAATCTGCCTTCCTGTTTTTGCCACCAAGTGGATAACCTCGCATTTATCCACATTATACTGCATCTGCCCAATCGCCCAACCTGTCCAAATCGTACTGGAGTTTCTCTGCATCCTCCTCGCAGCACACACGCCCACCCAGCATTGTGTCATCTGCAAACTTGGAGATATTACATCTAGTTCCCTCGTCTAGATCATCATTAATATATATTGTGAATAACTGGGCTCCTAGCACCGATCCCTGCGGTACTCCACTAGTCACTGCCTTCCACTCAGAAAAAGACCCGTTTATTCCAACTCTTTGGATAGAAAACTGGTTGGCAGACAGGAAGCAATCAGTACCTTATCCCCAATCCCATGTGCTTTAATTTTGCACGCTAGTCTCTTATACGGGACCTTATCGAAAGCCTTCTGAAAGTCCAAATCCATCACATCCACTGGTTCTCCCTTATCTATTCTACCAGTTACATCCTCAAAAGATTCCAGTAGATTAGTCAAGCATGATTTACCTTTTGTAAATCCATGTTGACTTTGTCTGATCCTGTCATTGTTTCCCAAGTGCTCTGCTATTACATTTTTGATAATGGACTCTAGCATTTTCCCCACTACCGATGTTAGGCTTACCGATCTATAATTCCCTGTTTTTTCTCTACCACCTTTTTTAAATAGTGGGGTTATATTAGCTACCCTCCAATCCATGGGAACTGTTCCAGAGTCTATAGAATTTTGGAAGATGACCAGCAATGCACCTACTATTTCTAGAACCACTTCCTTAAGTACCCTAGGATGTAGATTATCAGGCCCTGGGGATTTATCGGCCTTCAATCCCATCAATTTCCCTAACATCATTTCCCTACAAATACTGATTTCATTCAGTTCCTCCCTTTCATCAGACCCTATGTTCCCCGACATCTCTGGGAGGTTATTTGCGTCCTCCTTTGTGAAGACCGAACCAAAATATGTATTTAATTGGTCTGCCATGTCTTTGTTCCCCATTATAAATTCCCCTGATTCTGACTGCAAGGGACCTATGCTTGACTTTACCAATCTTTTTCTCTTCACATATCTATAGAAGCTTTTACAGTCAGTTTTTATGTTCCCTGCAAGCTTACTCTCATACTCTATTTTCCCTCTCTTAATTAATCCCTTTGTCCTCCTTTGCTGAACCCTAAACTGCTCCCAATCCTCAGGTTTGCTGCTTTTTCTTTCTGGCCAATTTATATGTCCTCTCCTTGGATCTTATGCTATCCCTAATTTCCCTTGTTAGCCAATGTTGAGTCACCTTTTTTGTTTTATTTTTATGCCAAACAAGGATGAACTAATTCTGTAGTTCATCCATGCAATCTTTAAATGATTGCCATTGCCTATTCACCGTCAACCCTTTAAGCAACATTCCCCAATCCATCCTAGCCAACTCACGCCTCATACCATCATAGTTTCCTTTATTTAAATTCAGTACCCAAGTCTCCGAATCATCTACTTCACTCTCCATCTTAATGAAGAATTCTATCATATTATGATCACTCCTACCCAAGGGGCCTAGCAGAACAAGATTGCTACTTAATCCTTTCTCATTACATAATATCCAGTCTAAGATGGTCCAATCTCTAGTTGGTTCCTCGACATATTGGTTCAGGAAACCATCCCGTATACACTCTAGGAATTCCTGTTCCACAGTATTGTTACTAATTTGTTTAGACCAATCTATATGTAGATTAAAGTCACCCATGCTGTGCCCTTATTGCACATATCTCTAATTTCCCATTTAATGCCATCCCCAACCTCAGCATTACTGTTTGGGGGTCTGTATACAACTCCCACTAACATTTTCTGCCCCTTGGTATTTCTCAGCTCTACCCATACAGATTCCACATCATCAGAGCTAATATCGTTCCTTACTATTGTGTTAATCTCTTTAACCAGCAATGCTACCCCACTGCCTTTTCCTTTTTGCCTGTCCTTCCTGAATATTGATTACCCCTGGATGTTGAATTCCCAGCCTTGGTCACCCTGGAGCCATGTCTATATCTGTGTCTATCCCAATTATATCACATCTGTTTACATCTATTTGCGCAGCTAATTCATCCATCTTATTACGAATGCTCCTCACATTAAGACACAAAGCCTTCAGGCTTGTTTTTTTAACACTCTTAGACCTTTTAGAATTATTGTTTACTGCGGCCATGTTTGATTTACACCCTTAATTTCTCTGCCTTCCACTTTTGCTTCTATCCTTGCTTCCCTTTCCTCTGTCTCTCTGCACAGGTTCCCAACCCCCTGCCATTTTAGTTTAAACCCTCCCCAACAGCACTAGCAAACACTCCCCCTAGGACATCGGTCCCGGTCCTGCCCAGGTGCAAACCATCCAGTTTGCACTGGTCCCACCTCCCCCAGAACTGGTTCCAATGTCCCAGGAATTTGAATCCCTCCCCCTTGCACCATTCTTCTAGCCACTTATCCAGCTGAAATATCTTTCTGTTTCTACTCTGACTAGCACGTGGCACTGGTAGCAATCCTGAGATTACTACCATTTGAGGTCCTATTTTTTAATTTACCTCCTAACTCCCTATATTCAGCTTTTAGGACCTCATCCTGTTTTTTACCTATATCGTTGGTACCTATATGCACCACGACAACTGGCTGTTCACCCTCCCCCTCCAGAATGCCCTGCAGCCGCTCCGAAACATCCTTGACCCTTGCACCAGGGAGGCAACATACCAACCTGGAGTCTCGTTTGCGGCCACAGCAACGCCTATCTATTCCCCTTACAATAGAATCCCCTATCACTATAGCTCTCCTGCTCTTTTACCTTCTGTCCCGTGCAGCAGAACCACCCATGGTGCCAGGAAGTTGGTTGCTGCTGCCTTCCCCTGATAAGACATCCTCCCCAACAATATCCAAAGCGATATATTTGTTTGAAAGGGGGATGGCCGCAGGGGACCCCTGCATTACCTGCCTGCGCCTACTACTCTGCCTGGCGGTCACCCATTCCCTTCCTGCCTGTGCAGCCTTTACCTGCGGTGTGACCAACGTGATATCCACAACATCTTCAACATCGTGAATGCTCCAGTATGTATCCATTCGCAGCTCCAGCACCGCCATGCGGTCTGTCAGTAGCTGCAGCTGGATACACTTCCTGCACACATGGTCATCAGGGACACAGGAAGTGTCCCTGATTTCCTACATAGTGCAGGAGGAGCATGCCACGGGTTGCTACAGAGTCAGTGGTAGAAGTAGAATCCATAACAACATTCAAGAAGGGAACTGGATTATTTCATGTAAAAAAAAAAACAATGATAAGGGTATTGTGAATGGGCGGAGAATACAATGGCCTCGATTTTTGCGGTCCAGGTGACTGCGAACTGGCAGCACCCACCGTCATTCCACCTTTGAAACTGTCATTCAAGGCTCTGACACAGGCTGCGCTGTGCCCCCGCCCCACAGAGCCAGCAATCGGTGAAATCACTCACTTCAGTGAAACTGACACTCTTCGGCTCTTCCGCGGCAATTACGCTGTTAAATTCCCCACTAAAAGTTAGACCCAAAGGGATTACGTGTAAATGGGGTTTTAGCAGCGTATTGACTGTTAACAAAGGTTAAGGCTCTGAAAGACTAATTTTAATTCTGTGCAGTGTGAAAGTTACTCATTTTAATAAAAATTACAATTTTTAAGAAACTTAAATTTTTTAAGTTTGTTCATCTTTATTTCAGGTTTGCCTTTTCCCCATGTGAGAGTCCAATCTTTATTTTGCGCTCTCATTTTTTAAAAGATAGAATTTTAAGAGCTTACTCACTTCCTGGTTTGCTATCTGTGAATTCTGCATTTTGATTGGCTGCTTAGCCAGCTTGTTTACGTCCCAGCAGCTCGCGCAAGGGGATCCCCACTAGCCTCCGTTGATTTAAATTGAACTGAATGTTGGAAAACCCGAAGTCCTTGACAGAGATCGAGAGATCCTTGTATAAGGCAAACTTCGGGGCCAGCAGCGAATGCCTTTGCTTGCTGCTGACCACAAATTCTGAACCATTTAAGTAGATACCTCTTTCAGAGAGCTAGCACAGGTGTGATGGGCTACAGGGCCTCCTTCTGTGCTGTAAAATTCTGAGAGCCATCCTCATCATAGGTGTTGGAGAATCTCTGAAGATTCCACCCTAATTTAGAGCTTTTATCTATAAATGACCTATCTTCCTATCAGGAGAAGTTGGTCTAGTATATATTCTGACTGACTCTATACCTAGATAAATTTTCTTTGAATTTAATGCAACATTAGCTATAATGCTGAGAATGATGATACTTGAATGTTAGCAAACCAGTTCCTAGTGTGTGCATTTGGGCTCTCTACACTGTTCAGTATGAGTGACAGATATTAAAAGGGACCTGCTAAATTCCCAGCGTTCGTCCCTCTAGCGGATAACTGGTATGGTTTCATAAGGCCAGCATTTCAACAAAAACATGCAACAGAAACCAGAAGAAAACACAAGCCAATAGAAAGCATTAACATTTGTCACCATTTCCTGCAATCCTATCCTGACTACACACCCTAAAGTGATGGTTTGAAGCAAAAATCCAGGATCTAGAAATTGTCAGGTTTCGGCATGTTTTGAGGTGCATATCCTGCCAAACAGATGGGCATTGTTGAGCACTCATTAAATTGAAAGTGAATTAATGGCTATTTGCAATTTGGAAATCGATCATTTTAATCCTGTATATAAAACTTGCTGTAATGTAAGGTTCAATGTGTACATGGAGCTCCATTAATAAACAGGAAAATTAGATCAAATTTGAAATTTAATAAAAAGCGTTTGGTGTTTACAAGCCTAACAAATATAGAGAATATAGGAAAGCTTCAAAAAAGCAGATTAGAAAGGCTGAGGTTATGTCAGCGGCCTGAAAGATGACAAATGTGATTCTCTTCAAAATAGAAGACCATTTAGGCCATTTAGTCTTCAGTTGATGGTAAACTACTAAAGTCTGTATTGTGGGATGACACAAGCACTTGGAGAAAAATGAGTTAATCAGGGCCACATCCACAAGACCATCAGATTTCTGTCCACCTGAGGCCAGGTGTACCATATGCTGTGGGCATAGTGGCTTAAGAGTTTTTTTCTTTTATTTTTTTATGTTTGTTGACCTGCTAACACATTTCTGTTACTGTATATCAATGGAAACTGTTTTTCCTTGGGTGGGCACCAATGTTCCCTCTAATTTCTTTTCATGCACAGTCCCTTTAACTGGCTGCGCGACCCAATCATATTTTTGCGCATGCGCGGTTTCTTCCATGTAAAAGCCGGTGAGCGCCTGCGCGTGACCTCCAGGCCACGCAGCTTAGCGAGAATGTTGGTGGACACTCTTACAAAAGATAGAAGATTCCTTGGGAATGTATTGGCATTTGACTGGGACTGTATCAATATTCTCAGGGGTTCTTGGCACAGAAAAAGAGAGGTCCTCCTCACTTCAAGCAATCTTTTAAGGGAAATTAATCTTGGTATGTAAATAAATAGTAATAAATGAAAACACGTTTGTGTTCCTCCTAGGTGTGTTATCCTTCATTCTTGTTGTCTGTTATACACCAACTTTCTCGCCCTTCTTATCCCTGGACCCTAGCAGAGAGCAGTTTCCTGTGCATCAATTTTCTCTCTTGCACTGCACCTATATATAACCCTGGAATTTGCGGTTGTAATAACAGTGAAGCTGTCGGTGTTCGCTGTCATTACTCTGTAAAATTGACAGCAACTTCTGGAGTCTGCACATGTGCAGTTAAACATGGAAATCTTGAAGTTGTTAGTGATACCTTGCTCCTCCACAGGGTGCGCTGTTGCAGTCCTTGCAGATGGAAATCTTAGAAATCACTTGAATTGATGTGAACTTCAGCTTTTTATGCTCTATTCACACTGTAAAAATCCTTAAAGTTAAACCTTGTTGAATTAAGCGTAACTGATTTTATAATGGCACACTAAGTCATAATTACTGCTGTACAACCTCTCTGGCTCTGAAAAACTAATTTTATATTTGAAATGTCAAATTTCTTCATTATAATAAAAAATTCCTAGATTTTTAGAATAATTAATTTTTTTTAAGGTTCTACCTTAATCCCATGTGTATGTCCTAGTTTATTTCGCTCTCTGTAAAATGATTAAAAAATCAAGGATAATCTGTGCATTTTACTTCCTGGTTTGCTGTCTGAGAATTCTTCAGTGTGATTGGCTGCTTAGCCAGTGACATCCCTGTTGCTGGACACCGGAGATCCCCTATAGGCGATGGCAGAATGAAATTAACATTGAGAAAGGTGTAATCTACACCACAGAGATCGCTCGATATTTGTGGGCAGCTTTTTTCTAGGTCCGCACCGATCGCCGTCACTTCGCCGCTGAGCGCAAAATCTGGGCCATAGTTTTTTTTAAATATGGGGGTAAAGTGGTAAAACTTTTGCTTTTCTTCACTTTTGTCAGCAAAAAGATAATTGTCCAGTTCTTCACTTTTTTTACTTGTGCTCTTCATTTAGTCTTTAAGTTAATTCCTACAGTAAACAAAAATAATTTTAAAAATAATTAGACCTTCCTCACAACTTTATCTGCCTTTGTTAAAAAGAACTGAGGATCACATGGGATTTTAGGCAGGGTGGGAATGGGAAGCCAGGTGTTTCAAGAATCTATATAGCATGTGACTCCCATCTCTTTCTTCCACCACTTCAACTTGTAATGGGTAGATAACTTCATTCAAACAATGGGCAGTTCCACGCTCCAATGAGAGGAATTCAATTTATTTTTTTACAATATTTTTACTGGAATTCCTGTTCATAACAGGCACTACAAATTGCATGCCTAAGGTAATATTAAATGCTTATGTGTTTGTAGTAAACTGCCATATGATGTAACAACAGAGCAGGCCTTGTCACACGCAGATGTGATGACAAAACTCGAATCCTCCATGCACAACCTGCAGGCGGTCACTGATAAGGTTCTCGTGTCGATATGCACATCCTTGGATGCCATTCCGTAAGTAGCAAAAATCATAGAATGATGCAGCACAGAAGGAGGCCATTCGGCCCATCGTGCCGATGCAGCTCTTTGAAAGAGCTATCCAATTAGTCCCATTCCCCATCATTTTATATTGAATATGGATTCAGAATCAGAAAAAATACATAAAAGCAAATATCTGAAATGGAAGTAATATAAATTAATTTTAAACATATCAAAACTCACGAGACTCCCTTCTAGACTTTATTTTTGTATTCTATAGCTAAACGCCATCAGTATGTTTGTATCAATAAACATTGATTTGGCTTCTGTATGTTACAATTATTATTAGATTTCAACCAAATTTTTAAGACATTTCCACATCAAATACTGATCTTGTTTAGAGCACATTGAAATCTTCCCATTTGTATCGTTGTAAAAAAAATTAAATTTTTTTTTATCCTGATAACATTTCCATCTGTATTTTTGTTTTCATGACATTGGCTTTTTTTAATGGTTTACACAGGCACCTTTCTCAATTTCTATAGTGGGATTAACATTTCCCTCCAGTCTGAATCAAAATGAAAAGAGCTATTTCAAATTTAGAGATATTGGGATAGAAATTAGTATGCATTTCACCCATTTACCAAACCCAGAATGGGCATCACAAAGTGAAAATTTTCAATGCGACATCCCATGCCAGAAGTGCACCCGACGCCATATTGGTTTGGGCTTTTGTGAGACGTCCCTGGCGGCCACCTGAAATAAATGTAGGCATCATTATGTTAATAAGGGTCCCGTGCGTGAATCAGGATGTCTGGTAACCAAGGGGCTCCTGCAACTTCTCCTCTGCCTGCCATTATCAACAAACTTTTGCCTCAGTTTCCTGCAGCCAAAATGCACCCCCCCCCTTTTTAAGAGGTGCAGGTTGCCTTTAAATGGCATCAACAAT
Source organism: Somniosus microcephalus (assembly GCF_052327205.1). Classification (NCBI taxonomy): domain Eukaryota; kingdom Metazoa; phylum Chordata; class Chondrichthyes; order Squaliformes; family Somniosidae; genus Somniosus; species Somniosus microcephalus. The sequence continues at coordinate 223,037,922 of NC_140987.1, forward strand.
GCGCGATATTGACCACCCCCCCAGTAGGCGAGCTGCCAGTGAACAGCGTGAGTAGCGCTGGCTGCCCATCTATTTTATTGAAATTAATTAATCAGGGGGACCAATTTGGGGCCTTAGTTGTGTCCACATGTTTGGGTGCGAACTCCGAGCATGGCACCCATTCTGCACCCAAAATTGGGCTTAAACCAATTTCTACCCCATCTTGTGTATTAGGTTGTGCTTTAAGATAATTGCTGCCAGCCAATATATTTTTTGATTCTGAATCCCTGTGATTACAGTTGTATAGAATCTTTGCTGCTAACCATTTGGTGTAAATCCCAACACTAGTTTGTGTACATTATATCAAACTGCAGGTCAGTGATTATCAAATGCATTTCCTCTTTATATTAAAAGTAAGTGATGAAGTGATTGACTTCCTGCTGGATTTTGTTTGAGTTGTAGCAGCCAAAGAATGGGAAGTTAGTAAGCTGATAAACGTGCTTTGCTCAGGTTCTTCTGCCTGCCTGCAAAAAAGAGACTGATTTTTGTCCCTACCAGCATTAGCAACAAGCGCTAAAGAGGAATTTGGGTTACATATTGGTTTTGCTGCTGACCTGACTACTTCCTCTTTCGCTTCTTTCCCATTCTCACCCTCCTAATGGATGTTGTAATTAAATATAGTACACATCTCCTCAAAATAAGACATTTTCTGGAATATTATGGATAATGCAGACTCGATTTGAATTATAGAATTCCAATGTATGATTTTTGTTTATGTATCCTTCACTTTTTAAAAATAACAATGGGAACTGATGGGTGGATGCGGAGTGATAATTTTGTAACAGACTTCAAACAACCATGATAAATGTGCAATAATAGACTGATAGACTATGGATGTTGACTTTATCATCAAATATTCGTGCAAGTATTTAGAAATGCATGGGTTAATCAACAACAGCCAGGATGAATTTGATAAGGCTAGTCATGTTTGGCAAATTTAATAGTTTTTGAAGGAGTGAATGATTGCATAAGTAAACACACTACAGTAAATGTAGAAATAACAACAGAAAATGCTGGAAAAACTCAGCAGGTCAGGCAACTGTAGTGTATATAGATTTTCAGAATACACTTGATAAGCTGTTTCACGAGGCTTGCTAGAAAAGTTTAAGCACATGGAAATATAGCAGTATGGATAGAAAATTGGTTGACTGACAGAAAACAATGAATTAGGGTAAAATGTGTGTTGCTCAGATTGGAGAAGGGTTGAAAGCAATGTATACCCTAAGGATCGGTGCTGGGTTCTCTTGTTCCCTGTATGTGAAAATGATTCGCACTTGTGTATAGGGAGCACACTCTTGAAATTTTCTGACACTGCAAAAGTAGGGGGTTCAGCAAACAGCAAGGAGGATTGTAAATATATCGGGAAGACTTGGGTTAGCTGAGTGAGTAGATGCAATTTAATTTGGACATGTGAAGCACTGCATTTTGGGAGGAAAAACCAGGAATAGGAGAAAAGACAAAATGGAAAAACACAAAGGTGTGAATGGACAAGCGGACCTATCGCTTCAACTATATAATTCCTTGAAAGTATGAGTGCAGATAGATAAATCCATTAAGGTCTCCAGAATTCTGGGTTTCATAAATAAGGGCATAGGGTACAGTGCAATGGGGTGAGAGCGGGGCAATGAGATTAGTTTTGAATTGCTTTAGCAAAGAGATGCAGAGATCATTTTTTCTCTCTCAATGCAGAGCTCTATCCTGGAGTCTTCCTGCAGCAAAATATGTTGTCCTTGTTCGCAATACTTGGATTGCTCCATCCTTTCTCCAGTACTGGTGGTGGCTAGCAGTTAAATCGAGTTTATTTTGGTTCTAAATGAAATGTGTTCTCCCAAACGGATAATTCATGTGGGAAACAAAAGTATTAAACCATGATGATTCTGGTTGTGATCACACAGAAAATTGATGTCATCTATTCCACCTTGTGTCAACGTCACATTTTGTAAAAGTTGCTTTCATCCATAATTAGTTTACTTGCTCAATAAAGTCTCAGTTTAACCTTTGACGCGCAAGTGTATTTCACTTTCCTGTAGAGGGCAGGAGAGATTTTTTTTGGCTCAGTAAAATGTAAAAATCATTTCAAGAGCACTTCTTAATAGTTTTTTTTTGCTTCATGTTTCAAACAAATGCCTTTTATTTAATCATGCTTCTGTTTTATTTGAGAATCCATTGTTATACCAGTGTTAACTTTTTTCACCTTCTCCTTGTTTTAATCCATTTGTCTGTGTGTAGTTATGGAATGAGGTACATAGCCAAAGTTCTGAAGAACTCGCTTCATGAGAAATTTCCTGATTCCACTGAGGATGAACTGCTAAAGGTAGCTCTATACAAGTCTATAACATTACATTTTACTTCCGCTGGCTGTGGCAGAAGTAACATAGTAAAAAAAAAAAAAATATTTGGCAGGTTGTGTTCCAATTTAAAAAGTTTTTTGTAGAAACTGTCATATTGATAGGCTTTTAAAGAAATGCCACGATGATTTAATCTACAGTAGCTTTTACTTCTAATGTCCATGAAAACTGTAGCAATAGTCCTCTAGTGAAGGGCAAGTTACGTGGAGAGGTAGTATATGGTTTACACATCAATGAGGGAGTTAATCCTATTGCAAATGTAAAAGAAAGTTATTTTATTGATTTCACAATGTAAATGTGTCCCGTAAAATCAAATATTATAAAATTTCCTTTTGGTTGTTTGTTGCATAGAATTTACAGCACAGGAACAGGCCATTCGGCCCAACTGGTCTATGCCGGTGTTTATGCTTCACACGAGCCTCCTCCCACCCTACTTCCTCTAACCCTATCAGCGCATCCTTATATTCCTTCCTTCCTCGTGTGCTTATCAAGCTTCCCCTTAAATGCATCTATGCTGCTCACCTCAACTATTCCGTGTGGTAGCAAGTTCCACATTATAACCACTCTGGGTAAATAGTTCTCCTGAATTCCTTATTGGACTAATTTGCAACTATCTTGTATTTATGACCTAGTTTTGCACACTCCCACAAGTGGGAAAATCTTCTCAACGTCTTCCCTATGAAACCCCTTCATAATTTTAAAGACTTCTATTAGGCCACCCTCCCCAGCCCCCTCTTCTAAAGAAAAGAGCTGTAGCCTGTTCAGTCTTTCCTGAGAGTTATAACCTCTCAGTTCTGGTATCATGTAAATCTTCTTTGCACCTTCTCCAGTGCCTCTATATCCTGTTGTTACAGGCTACTACTCAGTGAATCTAATTTTGTGCCGTCCTATGTGGAAAAACAACACAGGGCAACTGCTTGTATATTGTTTGAAATGCACTTTCTTTATTAATGCCTTAAATTTCACCTCTTATATTTTCTTTTGCTCTGTGCTGTTTTCTTCATTATTTTACCTTGTGGTAATGTAGGATTTACAGTCCACCAGCATAAACACTAACACTGTGACCATATTGTGCTCAATAGACTGCAAAGGTTGGTAAATAGTCCATCTCAAGATGTAGATGGGAATGGGTCTATATTGCCAGTGAATGACCATCAGCATGTTGAATCTATCTTCATGTTTTCCAACTTAGCCATAAGTACAATCATTGCCTTTATAAGAATATAAGGAAACACCGATCCCTGAAGTAGTGCATAGATCTAATTGTTAGCAATGTCCTTTTTTCTTTTTCTTTTAAAAGTAATAATCAAAATGTTCAGTGGCATGTTTACTGAAACCTTTAATCTGAGGAATGATAATGTGTGCTGGCACTGCAAATGTGTACCATCATGTTATTCAAATAATCTTGAAGGCATACTTGTGGCCCAGTGCGGCAGAACTGGTTTCTTTCTTGCACAGCGCCATACAAGGACTTCCTTTTGAAAGTGGAAGATACAAATTAGTACGTAACCTGCTCTCTGAGTTTAACTACATGAAGGCACTGAACACCTCAGTTTTCGAGAGTTTGCCCAAAAGCTTATAGGCGGTACATTCAAAGTTTTAGAAATGTCATGGAACTAAAAACCTTAACCAGGTGTTCAGTCTGTTGATAGCTTATGGCTAATCCCCTCTGCTTTACATGCAGTTCTGCCTTAGGCCCTACATCAGGAATCCTGTTTCAAATGTGTTAATGCTGAGTTTCTTATTCCATCAGCTTATTTTGCAGGATAATTTTCTAACAATCCACCTGGACAGGCCTGCTTAAGTGTACATAACTTAACTCAATATGCAGAAGTACTGCAAAATCATACTCTGCATGGCCATATGAGATTCTGAAAGTGCAGTAGCATATTTGAGATTTTACAAGCTGAAGGCCCTGAATTTTCATGCAATGCATTGGATGCATACCTGGGAATTCCCAATGTAATGTGGATCATCACAAAGTTATAATGTTGATTATTAATTCTAGGCAGCTAGTCTGTGGAGCATCGTCGATTTAAGACGGGGGGGCCGGGGGGAGAGGAGATATTTTATATTCATTCTAAAAAGGGACCTATTTCTTGTTTATTTTGTAATGATCTAAAAAAAAATCTTGTCCAAGTGATTTTAATATTGTCAATTGCTATTTGTAGATTGTAGGCAACCTTCTTTATTATCGCTACATGAACCCAGCTATTGTTGCACCTGATGGATTTGACATCATTGACATGACAGCTGGTGGCCAGCTCCATCCTGACCAACGGCGGAACTTGGGCTCCGTGGCAAAGGTGCTGCAGCATGCTGCTTCAAACAAGCTGTTCGAAGGAGAAAATGCACAATTGTCAGCTATGAATAGCTATTTATCACAGACTTACCAGAAATTCAGGTAAATTGCAATATATAGAACCTGAAATTAAAATCTAGATTTTTTTTTTTAATGTGCTTTTTTAAAGTAGAAGGAAATTGTCTTGAGAGAATGTTTTTTATAGCAGAGTAACTCTGTTGGCTGTTTCATTGCAAATACATTTGGGAGCTGTCGGTTTAAGATGAATACACATTTTATGCTGATTTTTGATTAATTATGTTCTGGAGCGCTGGTGTAAAATTGGCATGACCTGTAATTGAGGAACAAAATTGAATTGATTAGAATATGGTTTCTGTGATGAGTGTTTCCATTCAGCAGTTAATTGGAAAAAGGAAATGTGAAAGAGCCAGAATGGTGCAGGGTTTACTGATTGGAGACTTGCTACTGTCAGCTCGCTTTTACTGACACAGCATTGCTAATACAAAAACCAAGCCAGAATTACAGTATTGTGGAAGAAAGGATGCCCAGTTCGGGGCCATTTTACAAGATGTAAAAGGGTTGGAAGATATTAGGGGGTTCGAATTAAGTCTTGTACCTCTCTTACATTGGCAGTTAGAAACTCAGACTCTGGATTTCCACGCCTATCTTGTCTCTAAATGTCACCTACAATGCCACTATCGATGTAAAGTGAACTGGATTCAAATTTGGTGGTGGGTGGGGGGGGGTGCAGTATTTCACGCGCTGTCTAAATTTTACTGCACATTTAATTGCATTGCATAAAATAACATTTCAGGTACATCAGTAGTATTACTTGAAAATATGTGCTTGAATTACTTTGTGTATGTACTTAGCTGCATAGTTAGAATCATAGAATTTTACAGCACAGAGGGGAGCCATTTGGCCCATCACGCCTGTGCTGGTTCTCTGAAAGAGCTATCCACATAGTCCCATTCTCATACCTTTTTTAACAAATTCTTTATCAACTATTTATTAATTTTCCTTTTAAAAGCTATTACCAGTTCTAGTTTTGGTAAGAAATTCCATGTCCTAACAATCTACAGCAATTTTTTTAATTCTCCTAAAATCTTCTGGTGATAAACGTATGTTCCTTAACTACCAACTAATCGACCAGTCAAAGTAGTATTCCTATTTACCTTATCAAAACTCTTCAAAGCTTTAAGCACCTTGGCTCTCTCTGCTCTATGAAGAGAGTCTGCGACTCCATTCTCTCCTCATTACTAAAGTCCCTATACCTGGTATCATTTTAGTGGATTTCTTCTACACACCTCCCCATTGTCTTGATATTTTTCCTAAAGTAGAGCATCCAGAACTGGACACAGTATTCTAACTATGGCCTAACCAATAATTTGTGTAGGTTTAGCACTGTATCAACATGCTTCCTAAAGTAGAGTGTCTAAAACTGGACGCAATATTCTAACTGCAGCCTAGCCAGTGATTTGTATAGATTTAGCATTCTTTCTTTGCTTATGTACTCTGTCTCCCTGTATAAAACCTGGGGTATTACCACTCTGTTTTCTGTCCTTCAGTGAACTTCTTATCAATGCTGCCACATTTCCTTCAATACCATGTAGCTTTATTTTATCAACAGGCCTCCTCTGTGAAATGTTACTAATGCTTTTTAAATATTCACATACGCACTGCAATTCCTTTATCAGTACACTTCATTATTCTTCGCAGAACTCTCAAATTTCAGCCATGACTTGCATTTTTACAAATCCTTGCTGACTCCTTAATTATCCCATAGTTATTGATGCATATCTTCCCAATTGTTAAAGGTATCAATGCGATGGAAGCAAACAAGCTATTTATCTGGACAATGAGCATAGGACTAGATTCATAAGCTTCAAGCTAGGTTTGAAATTAGAAAAACTTTTTTCCTCCAAATACTGTAGGATAGTGGATATATCTGAAATAAATTCCCAAGAGAAGGAACTTGACTTGGTGTCTATTGGCATCTTTAAAAAGGAGCTGAATCGATATATCTGTTGAAATTGAGAACTGTAGAGATATTTAACAAACTTGCTTGATTTTATTATTATTTTTTTTTTTTTTTTTTTAAGAGTTTGGGGAAGCAAATTATTATTCCCTGAAGTAAGGGACCTGTGGTGTATGTGCCTTTAAGAGCACCCTGTGTACTGTAATGCCGGTAATGGCCACTTGGGCTATATAAGCCTGTATAGTGTCTTGTATCTGTTAGTTCACCTCCAGACTTTGTTCAGTAAACACCTGTGAAACCAACTCCTGCATTCCGTGTCTCCATTAACACACGGATACAACAGTGGCGACGAATTGGAAACGGACTTGCCTGCAATTCGGCAGCACCTCCAGGAGATTGATTCCTCAGACGAAAGTCGAAGAAAAACAAGAAAGAAAAAAAAACTGTGATTTCACCAGCTAGCCGAGCTGGTGGCAGGTACTGCAATAATCCTTCCTGGGCGGCGGGCTGGGGCTCCATCGGCTGGCTCTGCAGCGGGGCCGAGCAGCAAAGGCGGAGGCAAACGGAGACAGAGGGGGGGAGCACTTGGGAGACGGCCGGCGCTGCAAAGCAGGTTGGCGTTCGGACCAAGCAGAGGGAGGGAAAAGTCCCAGAGAGTCCGGCGGGAACGAGGCTCCGCCTATTGGAAAAAAAAAACCTCGCCTATTGAAAAAAAAACCTATGTAAATAAAAACCGCGGAGAACAGCGTTGTCAGCAGCAGCAGCGGCGGGAAAGCGCGGGAAGCGCCATTTTTTTTCTGCAAGGAAGAAGGGAAAGCGCGGGAGGCGCCATTTTTTTTTCAGGATGCCCAAGGCTGGCAATATTAATGCTTTTGATAGCAATATAGAGGATTGGACCACATATGTGGAAAGAGTAGAGGTATATTGCACAGCAAATGAAATAGAAGATGATAAAAAGGCATCAGTACTTCTCAATCTAATGGGCACAAGGACATACGGGCTGTTACGAAACTTAATCACTCCAGCCAAACCAAGGGACAAGAATTTTAAGGAGATTGTTGATACCCTACAGGAGCACTTAAACCCAACACCGCTGCTGATAGCGGAACGATTCAAATTCTTCAAGAGGAACCAGCACAAGAATGAAAGTAACGCTGATTACCTCACCGAATTAAGGAGGCTGTCAAAGCACTGCCAATTCGGGGCAGGACTGGCAGATTCTCTTCGAGACAAATTCGTCTGCGGTCTCCTAAGTGAAGGATCACAGAAAAGGCTACTTTCTGAGAAAGATTTGACACTGGACAAGGCTTTCAGTATGGCTGTATCATACGAAGCAGCCGCAAGAGGAGCTGCAGAGATACAGCAAAAGCCACAGGACTTCGGCACCCATGAAATGACACAGGGTTTCGAGAGATGTTATCGCTGCGGCAGATCCACCCATGACCAGAGGGACTGCTGGTTCAAGGACAAACCAAAAGATTGGACACATTGCACGTGTATGCCGATCTGGACACAAAAAATCCACGGACAGGAAAAAAATCAATAAGGAAAAGTACAGAAAGGTACAAATGATGACGGACAGTAGCTCCGAAGACCAGAAGAGCGATAGCGACTCCGGAAACAAGAGACTAAGCTGTCTCAAATTACATAATGTAATTGCCAAAGAAGATTACCAGACCATTTGGGTTACCCTCACGATAGCGGGGTCCCCAGTTTAAAATGGAGCTAGATACAGGATCAGCTCTGACCGTCATAAGTCGACGGGATTACGAGCGGCTATTTCCGCATATACCTTTGAAAGACACATCCATTATCTTGAAAACATATACGGGGCAGAAAGTATACCCCAAAGGGAAAATAAAGGTGCTTGTTGTATACAACGGCAAGGAAATACAGAAGTTGTATTTATACGTTCTGCAAGATGGTGGTCCACCGCTGTTGGAACGTGAATGGATCAGGAAGATACGTTTAGACTGGCACTCCATTCAGGCACTGACGGTGACCAGTAAGAAAAAAAATGTAGATTTCCTCACTTCACACGGTACAGTATCCTCTTCCGAGGCTAGAAGATATTTTCGCCTCACTATCCGGAGGGAAACGTTTCACCAAAATTGACTTGGCACAGGCATATCTACAGATGGAGGTTGAGGAGGCCTCTAAAAAAGTATCTCACGATAAATACACACAAAGGCCTGTACCAGTACAATCGACTGGTTTTCGGAGTAGCATCAGCTCCAGCTATCTGGCAAAGAGCTATGGAGCAAGTCCTCCAAGGGATTCCGGGGACTCAATGCTACCTAGATGACATCCTTGTAACAGGAGAAAACGACAACGAGCACCTTGCCAATTTGGAGCAGGTGCTCACTAGGCTGAGAGAACGGGGCCTACAAGCAAATCGCCCCAAGTGCGAATTTTTCCAGAAACAAATATCATATTGTGGCCACATAATTAACGAAGGGTTGCATAAGTCACCTGAAAAAATTGAAGCGGTCATAAAAGCCCCAGCACCTGAAAATGTCTCACAATTAAGGTCGTTCCTGGGATTGATAAATTGCTATCATAAATTTTTACCGAACTTGTCAACTCTTCTGCACCCTCTTAACGAACTGCTACAAACGGGAGTAATTTGGAAATGGAGCGAAGACTGTAAACGTGCCTTCCATAAATGCAAAGGCTTGATCACGTCCAAGGAAGTGTTGGCTCATTACAACCCATCACTGCCAATCAGACTGCCGTGCGATGCATCCCCTTACGGCGTAGGAGCGGTATTATCTCATAGATTCCCTGATGGCTCGGAGCGGCCGATAGCTTTTGCGTCACGCTCATTGAACTCAGCTGAGCGTAACTATGCCCAGATCGACAGGGAAGCACTCAGCCTGGTATGGGGAGTGAAGAAATTCAACCATTACCTACACGGACAAAAATTTACCTTGTTGACTGACCATCAACCCCTCGTCTCCATATTCAACCCTAAAAAGGGTGTTCCCATTATGACAGCGCAAAGGCTACAGAGGTGGTCCCTTTTCCTAGGGGCACACCAATATGACATTGAATACAAAGGACCAAAACAGCATGGGAATGCTGACGGTAGAAGAGGCACCTACAGTAGACCCAGTGGAGATGTTCCACTCAACCATAGTGGAATGTCTACCAGTAACAAATTCTGCCATTGAAAAGGAAACGAGAAATGACCCGACTCTCTCACGAGTCTATGATTTAACGGTGAAGGGATGGCCAGCACATGGCGAACCACTGTTGCCAGCATTCTCGCAAAGAAGAGAACAGCTGTCAGTGTGCCGAGGAACCTTGATGTGTGGATCCAGAGTGGTGATTCCACCCAAACTCCAGGATAAAGTGCTAAAGGAGCTTCATGAGGGGCATCTGGGTGGAGTGAAAATGAAGAACCTAGCCAGTGCGTTTGTGGGGTGGCCAGGTATCGATGGAGACATCGAAGAAATGACCAAGAGCTGCCTAGGATGCCAGAAGGTCCAAAACGCACCACCACAAGCCCCTCTACATCCATGGGAGTGGCCCTCATCTCCATGGCAAAGGGTACATATCGACTTTGCTGGTCCATTTATGGACTCAATGTTCTTAATCGCGGTTGATGAACACTCCAAGTGGCCGGAGGTAATAAAGATGCCCTTCACCACCACGGAAAAAACCATCACAGTATTAAGGACCATATTTGCCAGGAATGGGCTGCCTGAACAGATCTGTTCTGGTAATGGACTGCAATTTGTGTCCGAAGAATTCAGGAAGTTCTTAAAAAAACAATGGGGTTAAGCACTACACGTCTGCCCCATACCATCCCGCCACCAATGGATTGGCTGAAAGGTTTGTCCAGACCTTCAAGAAGGCCATAAAGGCCATGGGTAATGAAGACATAAATCTACAGCATAAGGTAGACAACTTCTTGTTTGCATACAGGAATGCAACACGTGGTTACAAACCAAACTCCCGCCATGATCTTCAACAGAAGCCTAAGATGCCGGCTGGATTTGATCAAGCCAAACATCAGAAGGGACGTGGAGAACCGGCAATTTCAAGGCATGAATGAAAGGCCAACTAGAACCTTCCAGATAGGTCAACAAGTTTTGGCCCGGGACTACCGTACCAAGAAATGGCAGCCTGGAACTATTTGCACACGACTAGGACCGCTGATGTATACCGTGGACATTGGAGAAAGCATAATAAGGCGCCATGCTGACCAGATCATAGAGTCATCCGAAAAGGGACAACCTACACCACAACTCTATATGCCTAATGATGAAGCAGAGATACCCATAGTATCTACCTCCGATCCGGTGATACTGGAACCAGATGAACCCGACACTGGCATTCAAGCCGAATCGACCTTGCCAAAAGAACCTACTACGCCACCAAAAACTACTACACCACCGAGGCGTTATCCAGACCGAGTCAGGAAGACTCCAGAGAGACTGACTTATAATTGATTAACTGCAGCAAATGTGTAGATTATTGTTCTTGTAACATGTTAATTAATGATTACTTAAAATATTATGTACTGGTTGTCTAAAAGGGGAGGAATTGTGGTGTATGTGCCTTTAAGAGCCCCCTGTGTACTGTAATGCCAGTAATGGCCACTTGGGCTATATAAGCCATCAAATTTTTGATGCAGATATAGTTACATTTTACACTGGCGCAGGGGTGGGGAGAGAGAAAAGAGCTTAATAGGAAACCACAGGACTGAAAAAAACTGTAGTCCATCTGACCAGTCGCAACTGCAGAAAACACCCTCTCTAAACATTTACAGATTGACTAGATTTCAGTAGATCGGTATACAGAGGACTACAGGTCAGTGCAAAGAAACTGGTCAACAGTTTTGCCTACTCTGGTTCGCCAGTATCTCACCTTTATGTGTAATTTTGATGGTAGTGTGTCAGCCAGCTACTTAGCTGTGAGAGAGGACATCACACACTGAGCTGACCGTGTCTTCAGCTGACATTGACACGTTCACTTTGCAGCAAGGATCGTTGAACAGCAATTACCAGCAGGATTCGTGGCTCTGTTCCGCAACCCCCAACCTGCGAACACTGAGGTCAGTTGCAACGCCTTCCAGTGCTGCCCTGAATGAGACCAGCTGACTATGTAAAGTCCAGGGATCATCCTAATCAGGATGACTCATTGCATTTGCCTTCTGCGTCATTAAGGGAGCCCAAAAGAAAATAAAGCTTGCTGGCCTGCTGTGCTAAAAGTCACGTTCACATGACAATCTTGTTGACTCTTTTCAGTCATTAAAACATTTGCACGTAAGTGGGTGCTAGAGAGTGTCCCTCTGCACATGCATCTAAGTGTACGTGCCTGGAGCTGTCTTCCCCAGTTTCAGTGTTGTAAAAGGGCAGTTAAAATACAACTCTCTTTATATGGCTGTGACAGTAAAATCAAAATGAAGTGGTATTAAACTGTTTCTGGCTGCTGCACTTGATCTATTTATAGATGGAACATATAACTCCATTATATTGATGTGTGGTATTATGATGTAATCTAGCATTCTGCTGGTCAGTGCAGATGTTTTACAGGTGAGTATTGCAGCACAGTTTGAAATGGGCTGGAAATTATACAAACTGGTTCAAATAATCCAAGATGAAACCGATTGCTTCCTGCTCAGTCAATCTATTTGGAAAATCCTAGTCCGAGCTAGTAAGCATTTCATATTTGACTGAAGGTGAGTATTGATTTAAACAGGAACAATAACATGCTATAATTCATGTGAATGCAAAAAAGCCATTGCAGGCCTCAAGTGATACTTAATATTAGTTTTTTTTTTAAATAAACTGATTGTAGATGAAAAAACACACCAAGATCTTTCATAGGTATAAGGGGAAAAGGAACATCCAGCAAAAGAGAGTTTAGTGTGGGTAACCAAAAGCTTTGTCAAATAAGTGGGTTTTAAGGAAGGGAGGTGGAGCCATGGAGAGTGTTTAGGGAAATAATTCCAGAGTGCGGGGCCTAGGCTGCTGAAGGCACGGCAGTCATTGGGGGCAGGGTGAAGGGAGGAGGTTCGCACAAGAAGCCAGAGTTGGAGAAACAGTGTTCAAGGGAGGGGGGAATGGTAATAGGGCTTGAAACAGTTATAGACAGGGAGGAGCAAGACCATGGATAAATTGAAGTGCAGGGATGAGAATTTTACATTTAAGAGTAAATTTAGCTCAGTGAAGATGAATGGGACTTTGGTAGGATAGGATAGGATGCAGGCAACAGAGCTTCGGGTGAGCTGAAGTATATGGAAGGTGAAAGATGGGAGGTCACCCAGGAGACCATTGAGGGTATCTAGCCCCGAGATGACATGGGCATGTGTCAAAGTTCCAGTGGCAGATGGACAGAGGTAGGCGATGTTACAGAGATGGCAGCACGTGGTGTTTGTGATGGCGAGGTCGTGGATTTGGAAGCTCAGCTTGGGGTTGAACAGGATGCTGAGGTTGCAAGCCATCTAGTTCAGGCTGAAACGGGGATCAGGAGAGGGATGGAATCTGTGCTGAGTACAAAATTTGATGCGGGAGTCAGTGGCTTTGTCTTCCCAATCTTTAGCTGGAGGAAATTGTGGGTCATCCAAGACTGGTTGTTGGACAAATTGCCTGACTGCACAGAGGCAGTGGAGGGATTGAGAGATTGTGGAGAGGTAGAGCTGGGTGTCATCAGCATACATGTGGAAGTTGATCCCCGTGTCTGTAGATGATGTTGCCAAGCGAAGCATGTAGATGAAGAAGAGGATGTCGAGGATAGTTTCTTGGGAGACTCTGGAGGTGACGATGTGGGGCCTGAGAAGTCATTGCTAAAGATGTGTTACAATCTGATAAGTAAGAGTGGATCCAATCAAGAGGTTAAGTTCTCTTTACAGATGCTGATTGAACTGCTATCTGTTTCCAACATTTTCTGTTGTTTTTATTGCTGAATGTTATTTGATGTATATTCCCAGATGTCTGTCTGAACTTTACTTCTCAAACTGCATTGTCTAATGCTTTTTATTGTCCTTTTGGAAACATTAGTGATTAAGTGAAACAGTTTTGCTCTATTTCTTAACCAGTTTCCTGGTACAGTATTGTGATACCATTGCTTTAGACATTAAACTAAAACTTTCAGAATCTCTTGCTATCATTTATGATGCAGAATATAAGAAATAGGAACAGGAGTAGATCATAAGGCCCTTCGAGCCTGCTCTGCCATTCAATAAGATCATGGCTGATCTTCCACCTCAACTCCACTTTCCTGCACTATCCCCATAACCCTTGATTCCCATGGTGTCCAAAAATCTATCGATTTCAGCCTTTAATATATTCAACAACTGAGCTTCCACAGCCCTCTGGGGTAGAGAATTCCAAAGATTCACCACCCTCTGAGTGAAGAAATTTCTCCTCATCTCAATCCTAAATGGCCGACTCTTTATCCTGAGACTATACCCCCCTAGTTCTGAACTCTCCAGCCAGGCGAAACAGCCTCTCAGCGTGTACCCTGTCTAGCCCTTTCAGAATCTTACGTTTCAATGAGATCATATTCTTCTAAACTCTAGAGTATAGGCCCATTCTACTCAATCTCTCCTCATAGAACAACCCTCTCAACCCAAGAATCAATCTAGTGAACTTTTGTTGCACCGCCTGTAAGGAAGTATATCCTTCCTCGGGTACAGAGACCGAAACTGTGCACAGTACTCCAGGTGTGGTCTCACCTAAGCCCTGTACAATTGCAGCAAGACTTCCTTACTCTTGTACTCTGACCCCCTTGCAGTAAAGGCCAACATACCATTTACTTTCCTATTTGCTTGCTGTACCTGCACATTAACTTTGTGTTTTGTGTAGAAGGACACCCAAATCCCTCTGAACATCAACATTTAATAATTTCTCACCAATTAAAAAATATTATGTCCATGTGTTGAAATATTTGCATCTGGTTGACAGCGCTGGAGTACAAATATGCATTGATTTGGATTGCATGGTGAATAAGTTAGTAGGAACAGGAAAGCATGGAATAGAAAATGGGCCATTTGGTCTGTCAAGCCCCATTCCTTCCTCAAACTTTTCAATTTTCAATACCCCAACTGTTCATTCTCTTGAAGAAAAACTTCTCCCTGATCGCTGGAAGTTTTTGAGGGGTCTCCAGAATATCGGTCTTGCCTTGCACCTACATTAATTCAAGTCAATCACTTGCTTTTCACAGATGTCATTTCGTGGTTCCAGCAGCACGGAACCAATGTGATCCATGGATATTTGATCTTGTTTCTGTATTCATAACCCCCAGTCTCAATCTTAACCAGATATTTGTTGAGTTTCTTTTTAAAAGGAATCACTGAACACAGTATTTATTCTAATTATTGGGAGTCTGTTGTACGCATCTTTTACTCTGGGGAAGATGTCTTCAGATCTCCATTGTTGAGACTGTCTGTCTATCCTCCAGCCCTGTGGTAGTTGTCCAGAAGTGTCTCAAGTATTACTGTTTTTAAAGATACATAATTTGTATGTTTTCTGTAATAAAGTTGGCTGATAATACAGAAATTCTGGGGGGTTTTCCAACAATATTTCCTCCCTAGTGTTACCATTCACAGATACAATGAACAGTTTTGGGCAGAACTGAGTTTTGTAATTGACTATAAGAACCTAGGATTTCCTTTTGCATTATGTGGATGAGTTGCCCAAACTAACTTTGGATGCTTGGCTATGCTCAAACCGTCTTTATTTGGGGAAACTCTGACAAAGCTAGTGAGAAAATATATAATCCGAGCAACTTTTTTACAATTCTATCATTTTAAAAGACTCCAAATGTTTTGTAACATAAACAATATTGTTTCAGAACTTGCTAACTTAACCTTGGATAAGAATACTAACTTTTCCTGTTTTTGCTGAACTAGCAAAATCTTGACACATCAGGATGTTGGCTGTATTCAAATCCGGTAACGACCTCTAAATAACTTACACGAATTTTACTGCACTAAGTACTGCAAGGCAAAGTTCAGTGTCTATGAAACTTGCAAGCTGTTGTGGTCCATGACTAATAAACCAGTCATGTGTTCTAAAAGGAATAAAACGGGAGTAGATTATGCGGGATTCTTTGGCACTCTAAGCAGAAATTCAACATTTCTCAAAACATTTAAATAATTTTTTGAAATGGGCAACATTTGTTTAATGCATTCTGGGAAAGTGGTCATCTTTACTGTTAGATTTTTTTTGTCCCTGACTCTCAGGAATATTTTTTCCTAGTAAGTCACACGTTGCATAAAACTACTGGTTTCCGTAACACATCAAGGAATGGAAATCACGTGTTTACAAGCTTCTAAAGAAATTAGATTAAATGCTCTGAAATCTTGAGTTTTAGGCTCTCGTTAGTGTGGTGAAACCAATTTTATTAGACAATCTGAATAAAGTACTGCTATTGGTGATGGACTTGGCAAGACACATTCAGAAATCAACTATAAAGTATGAGTAACAAAGGTCGTCAATGCAAGCCAGTTTGGTGGTTTGCCCCCCAAAGGTTCAGTTTCTTGTGTGGGGACGGGGATGAGTGGGGGGCAATACAATCGTGTTCCATGGAAAAAGTAGCAGCCTTTTATTTTCTGGACTCACTGGATTAGTGAAAAGGTTTTTGCTGGATAATGGATAGAGAACTTTTGTGAAAATTATTAGACTGTAAGTCAGAGGTAGAGTTTTTTTTTTAGAAAAAGCAGCTGTGTGCACACCAGATGTTGTACAGAGGCAGTAACTGCTTTCCATGCAGGTGATTTGTTCTTGGAAGCACTTCTCTTAGTAAAATGTTCCAAAACATTAATTTTGCACAGACTTTGTTAATTTTTTTTTGAATACTTGTACCATGGAATACATTTAATTAAGTAGTTCTCTCCCTGCACCTAGACTTCTATTATACAGCCAAGTCCCTCTGTATTAATTGCTCAGTGGCAACTGCAAATGTGTCCAGTAAATTAATCCTGATCTAAAAATTGCAGCACTTTGGAGGAAGAATAGATAATGGGATAATTTTTAGCTTGTTCTTGATCTCTAGTTGTGCAACCTGCATTATATATGGACACAGTTCCAGTAAAGACTTTGGTTATTGCTGATAAATTTAATTTGTGTTCTTATAATGCAGTAATGAGAGAGTTCAAAATCCAGCCTTTCTCTTGAAATCCATTTCTATATCTAACGAGCTTCAGTCTGTGCATCAGCTCAATGGCCTGGATCATTCCTGAGAATATCACATACAGGAGCCTTCCATTAGTACTGTAAATTCTCAAATATATGCTCCCATCTTCTAATTGCTTTAGTTTCACTAGCAGATCACTTCCTGGAGTGGCTGACCATCTCAGCACTGAGACTTCCTGGGGATCATGGTTTTATCCTGCATGAAAATGAACGTTCCATGGTTTCCTTAGTATGTCTCAACATAGTTAAAGTTGTACATTCCCAGCAGTGAACTCTGGGCACTTTTCACCTCATTACATTAGTAATCTTAGTGCAGAGTGCAGCTGGATTGTTGGACAGCATCGTAAAATTAGATTTTGTATTTAACAGGTGCAGTGTTGAGATTGTGTGGACTTTTATTAAATTCAGCATTTATACAATTTCCCCATTATCTTAAGCAATATAGTGTAACTGTAAAGCTCCAAAACTAAGTGGCAACAGCGATTAGGTAGCAGGACAACCGCTAGGAGAAACCAAAACTTGAATTTCAGAAAGAGTTGAATGTGTACTCAGATCTACATATGAATTCTATGAGGATTGTGTCTGGGGGGGTCACACGTGACTTAAAGGACATTCGTGAACCAGATGGGTTTTTACGACAATCCGATAGTTACATGGTCATCGTTACTGATGCTAGCTTTTTGTTCCAGATTTTTTTTTTAATTAACCTTTGTTAACTTATTCATTCCCTTTTGAAAGCCAAGTTTGAATCTGCCTCCATCTCCCTTTCAGGCAGTACATTCCAGATCCTAACCACTCACTGCATAAAAAAGATTTTCCTCATGTCGCCTTTGGTTCTTCTGCCAATCACCTTAAATCTGTGTCCTCTGGTTCTTGACCCTTCTGCCAATGAGAACAGTTTCTCTCTATCTACTCCGTCTGGACCCCTCATGATTTTGAACACCTCCATCAAATCTCCTCTCAACCTTCTCTGCTCTAAAGAGAAAAACCCCAGCTTCTCCAGTCTAGCCACATAACTGAAGTTCCTCATCCCTGGAAGCATTCTTGTAAATCTTTTCTGCACCCTCTCTAAGGCCTTCACATCCTTCCTAAAGTGTGGTGCCCAGAATTGGACACAATACTCCAGTTGAGGCCGGACCAGTGTTTTATAAAGGTTCATCATCACTTCCTTGCTTCTGTGCTCTATGGGCAGGATTTTCATTGGGCCTTGGAGGCGTGAGTGGGGGTTAAAATCCCAAAATCGGGGGTCCCGAACCCAACCCGCCTCCATGCCAGTTTCAAAGGAGGCAAGTACCCGACCCGCACTGGGACCCGCCTCCCTGAGGCGGGAAGGGGATTAGTGCCAATTAACTGCCTGTTAACAGGTAGTTAACGGGCAGTTTTTAGCCTAATCCCTATTTTTAATGTTGAAGTGTGGGATTCCCGACGGCTCCAAACCACGCCAAGTTAGCGAGGCGGACCGTCTGGATGAAGGGCTTGGAGGGGTCGAGATGTCCGGTGTTCAGGTGAGTGATGGGTGCATGAGTGCAAAGGTAAGTGTGTTTGGTGTGTGTAAAGTGTTTAAAGAAGTTCTACTAACCTTTACTTACCTTTACAGCCTTCCTTCCTTCAGGTCTCGGGAGTCCCTCATCTCACCGGCACAGAAAGCAGAATGGCCGCGATCTGTCAAAAGTTGCAGCATTCAGCTTTCTGTTCCAGGGAGATCTCTAAATCAGCCTGAGAGGAAGGAATTAACTTGGAGTACAGATTCAGTGTTTGACAGCTTCAAACAGCTGTGAAACGCTGATATTTCATCTGTCAAAACGTCTTGCCAGATGAAATATCAATCTGTGACGTCACCTGTTGCCGGGTGGCCCTTAATCGGCCCGCTGAGCCCGGTGGGCGGGCTCAACAAGGTCAATCAAGTCAAAATCACGTGGGTTGGCTGGAACTCGATGGAGGCGGACTACAACCCCGAAAGTTGTAGTCCCGCCTCCTCAATGAAAATCCAGCCCATTGCTTCTATGAAGCCCAGGATCCCGTAAGCTTTTTTAACCGCTTTCTCAACTTGCCCTGCCACCTTCAACGATTTGTGCACATATACCCCCAGGTCTCTCTCATGCACCCCATTTAGAATTGTACCCTTTAGTTTATATTGCCTCTCCTTGCTCTTCCTACCAAAATGTATCACTTTGCAGTTTTCTGCGTTAAATTTAATCTGCCACGTGTCCGCCCATTCCACCAGCCTGTCTATGTCGTCTTGAAGTCTATCACTCTCCTCCTCACTGTTCACTATACTTGCAAGTTTTGTGTCATCTGCAAATTTTGAAATTTGTATGATCCATTATTTATGCAGTAATTGATGGCAACACTTTAATGAAAAAAATAACCTTCCACTGTAAGCAGAACTTGAGATTTCTAATGTTCTTTGCAACAACTGTTGCACTGTTATTTTTTCCAGCCACTTTTTTTAAAATTAATTTAAAAAAAATTGTGGTTAGCACCAATGAGCTGACTTAGCAATATGGTTCGAGACACTGTCTTTTTTGCTAAAACAGACTATCTGTCAAGAAGATGACTCTGAACCACAGGAGTTTTCTGTCATCTTTAGGAATTAGAGGATTTGGGGAAAAGTCTGTTATCTCCACTTTTCACAGTAACTGTGAATTTCTGTGTGTTTATCGTGGCTAGTTGCTAGCTATTTGATAAATTGTATTTAGAAGGCTTGATATGAGTTCTGAATTACAGCTGTGGTGAACCAAGATAAATGTGAATCCTGACATTGTAGTAGATCTTGTAGTAGCTGTGACATAGCAATTTAATCTAAAAACAACAGATCATTCAAAATTAGAAAATTGTGCAGTGACTGAATCCTAATGAGCTCTCCCATGTGGTGGTCCAGCTCCTTACCAATTACTTGTTTTTTTCCACCCCTTGCAGGAATTTTTTCCAGTCAGCCTGTGATGTGCCAGAGCCAGAAGAAAAGTTTAATATTGATGAATACTCTGACATGGTGACACTAAGCAAACCGGTTATTTACATCTCCATTGAAGAAATTATAAACACTCACTCGGTAAGTGTTAACAGTTTGGGGGAAAAATTCGGCATCGCCCCATTTGGGGCGCCGTTATCGGCCATGCGCAAAGTTTAGCGCCGGGGGAAAAATTCGGTATCGCCCCATTTGGGGCGCCGTTATCAGCCGTGCGCAAAGTTTAGCGCCTGCCGCTAATTATTGCCTCCAACAGCAGACTTGGCTTTTATCGCCCTTGGAGGTGATTGGTGTGCTAAATCAGGCGCTTCACACCTGTCTTAAGGCGCAAACGCCGAGGAGTGAGGCGCTACCTCAGAGTGCTGGCGAAGCAAGGAAGGGCAAATCAAAATAAACCTGCAAAGTGCAGCTCCGTACTCAAAACTCCTTCACACAGCATTGAATCTCTCCAGAAGTCAGTCTCTCTCTCTCTCAGACTGCGTGATGCAAAAATGTCACCGACCAAAAAAGGCAGGAAGCGGTCGCCTTTAAATAGCGCTCCCCTAGTCCCTTTCTGACAGCATAACGCTCCCCTCAACCTGTCATTGCTAGTGGCAGGGGGCGCCACTCAATATCTGGTTTGGGGCGTTACGCACTCGACTGACGTCACAGTTTGCCGGCGCAAGAGATCGTTGTGGTAGTGTTTGGCGTCGCTGCAAAATGTCTAGTTAATTTTGCGAGTGGCACAAACATCGCCGCGCCCGGGTGCTAGTTGCTTTGCGCCCCAATTGGTGCCCTTTTAAGGTGCTAACGGGAGGCGCAAACAACTGAATTTCTTAAAGCTGTCAAATGCTAACAATTCAGCTGTCAAAAAATTTTCAACAGATAAAACATCATACGATGACGTCCTGTCATTGGCTTTCCATTAATTGGCTGGCTAAGCCTTCAGGGCGGGCTTAACAAGGTCAATCAAGGGAAAACAGCGTGGGTTGGTCAGACGTCGTTGGGGGCGGGACTGAAACCCGAAAACCAGCAGTCCCGCCCCCATTGACAAAATCCAGCCCGAAGTGAAAAAGATATTAGGAGGGGATAAGTGTTGGGTTTTAAGGAGGTGGAGAAACGTCAGGGAGGGAATTGCAGAGCATGAAGCCTAGGTGGCTGAAGGCACGGCTTCCAATTATGTGGTGAAGGGATGCTCAAAAGGCCAGAGGAACAAAGAGTTTGGGAGGGGTTGTAGTGCTGTGAACATTACAAAAATAGAGAGGTATGAAGCCATGAAGGGATTTTAAAGACATAGACAAGATAATGGCGAGCAGGACTTGGTGCGGGTAGGGTACACGCAGCAGAGTTTTGGATGACCTAAAGTTTACAGGGGAATGGAGGGTAACCAGGATGGCAGTGGAACAGTAGAGTCTGGAGATGACAAAGGTATGGATGAGAGTTTCAGCAGCAGAAAGGCTAAGGTAGGGGCGGAGGCAGGTGATGTTACAGAGATGGAAGCCTGCATCCTTTGTAATAGAGAAGATATTGGGTCTGAAGCTTGCTCGGATAAGAAAAACATTTAATTAAATGTTTGGAGTCTTTCGTTCCATTGTACTAGCTTCAGTTAAATGTGTTGTATTGCAGCCAAAATAAGTTTGTCATTAATTGTAAATAAGTACATTTAAATATTTTTATTTGTATTGCTTTAAAGAAGTGATGATACAATGGATATATGCTGGCTCACAGTAAACCATGCTGTAGAAACGACGTGGTTATTTGCAAGTGTGTGCCGTTTTGGAATATTCAGTTCCTCTTTCCGAGAGAAGTGACGGCAGCTCTGGGGCGGTAACTGCATGGGAAAAATTACTACTTGTGCAAAATTCTCAACTGTACTGCGATGGAAAGGGGTATCGGAAGCGTCCTTGGATCACTACTCTCCTGGGACCTGTCTTGTGTGATACTGATGGAGCCCTGGGGTACCCAATCGCCCACCTAGTCCATAAGTGGGCCAAGGGAACAAGTGAGAAAATAAAGGGATTTGTAACCATTGGGGGGGGAGGGGGGAGTGGAGAGTTACAAATGTAACAATACAGTCGCTCATCTGTGTGAAGGAAATCCACAGTGAATGATAATTGGGTGCAATCAGCTTGCTCTCGGAGTAAATATAGATAATTGTGGTGCTTGTTTAATGTAAAGAAGGACTGTCCAAGAAAAGGATTGCCAAACTCCCTTTGTTTCTAAAGAAGTTTATGCCTTTTTAAGAATCTAAAATTATTACTTTTTTTTTTTTTAAAGCATTTTGCAGGTTGGTGACATATCTTAAACTGGCATGTTGCAGCTTTTTGAACCGGTTGGGTTTGACTAATGAAACATCTCCTCTGTCTGTGTCATCCATTTTAATTAAACACAGCTTGCTTTATGTGTGGATAAATCTGCTTTTGACTAATTCTAGTTTATCCCCACTGCTGGTGGAACTCTCTTATCTACACCTTCATCACCTCTACACATGACTTCTCCAACACTTTCCTCGCTGTCAGCCACCCTCCAAAAATTCCAAATCGTCCAAAACTATGCCGTCTGCATTAACAGAAACTTCACATGGACATTGGCTAAACCTCTCAAGTGCCTACCCTGTGTGTTGTTGGTTGGTATGCTTGCAGTAGGAGGAGTGTGAGGGGTGGCTAGTGAGATGGGGAAGTGATAATGTAGATAGAGAGGGATGGGTGGAGGTGCAAGGTAAGTTGGTGTGAGTAAGGATGTGGATGTGATGAGTGGCACAGCAGGATGAGGTTGAGTTTGGCTTGGCAGTAATGTTTCGTGATCTACTGAGATCATTGAAAGGTTTGCGCCACTGCAGCCTGGTCCTCCTGACGACATCCCTGCTTGTGCCCTCCTGTGCAATCAGGCTGTGTTGATCTCCTGGGGAGGTCTCTTCTGCCCATTGGAAGGGAAGAGAACCTCCCTGTGGGCTGTGACTCCCTCCATAAGCATATGGAGGAAGTCATGTGCGAGCCTGGGTGCAGCCATGCACCTCTGTGCAGTGCTCGTCAGTGTTTGCAGCACCTCAATACTGTAGAACACGGACGGCACAACTGTCAATCAATTTGGACATGGCCCCTTTAAGGAAACTGGCTAATCAAATCAAATCAAATCAACTTTTTATTGTCATTGTTAGTGCACAAGTGCAGTACAACGAAATGTAGGCTTGCGGCTCCCGAGAGTGTACAATTTGGATTAGGACACTTAAACATTTCAACATACATTTGTACATATATATTAGCATAAATATGACCATAATAAAGTGCATCGGCAGATGTGCAGGCTTTAGTGTTTATTTGTGGAGTTCAGTAGGATGACAGCCCTGGGAAAGAAGCTGTTCCTAAATCTGGTCGTACGGGTGCGAATGCATCTGTAGCGTCTTCCAGATGGTAGGAGGGCGAACAGACTGTGGCTGGGGTGGGTAGGGTCTTTGATGATGGACCGTGCCCTCCGTAGGCAGCGTTTCTGATATATATGTTCTATGGTCGGTAGCCGGGTGCCGGTGATGCGTTGGGCAGTTTTGACTACCCGCTGCAGGGCTTTCCGGTCATGGGAGCTACAGCTGCCGTACCATACCGTGATACAGTTTGTCAGGATGCTCTCTATAGTGCAGCGGTAGAAGTTAGAGAGGATCGGGGGTGACAGATTACATCCCTTCAGCCTCCTCAAGAAATATAGGCGCTGCTGGGCCTTCTTCACCAGAGAGGAGGTGTTGAGGGACCAGGAGAGGTCTTCCGTGATGTGGACTCCAAGGAACTTAAAGCTGGCCACCCTTTCCACCTCCGCCCCATTGATGTGGATGGGGGTGTGACTTCCGCCTTTGGACTTCCTGAAGTCCACGATTATTTCCTTTGTTTTCTTGGTGTTAAGGGCCAGGTTGTTGTCGGCGCACCACTTCACGAGATGCTGGACCTCCTCCCTGTAGGCTGACTCATCGTTGTTGGTGATCTGGCCTACTACCGTGGTGTCATCTGCAAACTTGATGATGGTGTTGGAACCATTAACAGCCACACAGTCGTGGGTGAAGAGGGAGTAGAGGAGGGGGCTCAGCACACATCCTTGTGGGGCCCCCGTGTTCAGGGTCAGGGGGGGGGGGGGGGGAGGTGTGGTTGCCTAATTTGACAGACTGG
The DNA here is from genome assembly GCF_052327205.1 of Somniosus microcephalus. Taxonomy (NCBI): domain Eukaryota; kingdom Metazoa; phylum Chordata; class Chondrichthyes; order Squaliformes; family Somniosidae; genus Somniosus; species Somniosus microcephalus. Next base: position 223,061,835 of record NC_140987.1, read on the forward strand.
GGTCTGTTTGGAAGTCCAGGGTCCAGTTGCAGAGGGAAGTGTTCAGGCCAAGAGTTTGGAGTTTGGTGGCCAGCTTGTTGGGGACGATAGTGTTGAATGCTGAGCTGTAGTCTATAAACAACATTCTGATATAGGTCTCCTTACCATCTAGGCGCGTCATCAAATGATGTCATCAGAACCGCTTTCTATTAATTGGCCGGGAACCCTGCAGGGCGGGCTTAACAAACCTAATCAACGAAAAATCACTTGGAGAGTGCGGGCTGCAGCGGGCTGGGACCGTAACGCCGCCCCGGACCCGCCTCGGCCAGTGAAATCGCAGCCCTTGTCTCCAGATTACTCCATAGCCTCGCCCCCACCTTGCACCTGCAACATCCCCACCCACATCTTCTTACTCTAGTCTCCGGTGCGTCCCTTCGACAGCTTGTAAAGTGTCAGCTGTGGCTCAGTTGGTAGCACACTCGCCTCTGAGTCAGAAGGTTGTGGGTTCAAGTCCCACTCCAGGGACTTGAGCACAAAAATCTAGGCTGACACTCCAGTACAGTGCTGAGGGAGTGCTGCATGTCGGAGGTGCCGTCTTTTGGATGAGATGTTAAATCGAGGCCCCGTCTGCTCGCTCAGGTGGACGTAAAAGATCCCACGGCACTATTTCGAAGAGGAGCAGGGGAGTTATCCCCGGTGTCATAGCCAATAATCAACATCACTAAAACCAGATTATCTGGTCATTATTAGGTAATGCTGGGAACTTGCTGTGTGCAAATTGGCTGCTGCACTTCCTACGTTACAACAGTGACTACACTTCAAAAAGTACCTCATTGGCTGTAAAGTGCTTTGGGACATCCGGTGGTTGTGAAAGGTGCTATATAAATGCAAGTCTTTTTTTTTTCTTTTTCCCTTGCCTTCCCCACTCCACCTTTGTTGGCAGAGCCATGAGCAGCTTCACCCCCTATTCTTTGGAATTCCTTTCCCAAACTTCTCCACCTCTGTCTCCCTCGACTTTTAAAAGCCTTCTTATAGCACTTGTCTTTGGCCAAGCTTTGAGGTCACTGCTCCTGATACTCCTGCAAAAGCACTCCTGTTTCTCGTCTGTCAAATGCTATATTAATGCATGTTGTTTTTCCTGTTACTTATCCTTTTTGCTGAACCAGCAGTATATTCCACACTTTGTGCATCATTTTCCTCTACTGCCACAGAATTCTAAAGTATGTTTGGGACTGAAAAAAGCTTCATCTTCCTGTGTTTATATTAGCTAATTTCTCTTGAACCTTGTGCTAATTGTCAGAAGACTTCATACAACTCTGTGGAATGAGTAGAGTCTTGTATTTTACCATCCTGGCTCTGAGGGACTGCTCTGTGACAATGATATATTCATAATGTAAAGAAACTACTGTGCATTCAGCATAAGTCATTTGCCTAATTGGCAGACAAATACTCCTTTATGCAAATATCGATAGCAAAGATACTTTCCCCTATGAACTCCTGTGTTGCAACAATCATGTTTGCCACGTGATCTCCCCCAACTGGCAATGGTTCAGGATTTGCACCTCCTTTTGTTCCTGTTGGTAGTTCTATCTCTGTTCTACACCTAGAAAAGCTTGTTCAACTCACCATTTTATCTGTTAATATTCCCACAATTCATTAATGGCTAAACATTCAACTTTATTAAATGTTGTCTTTTCTAATCTGTTTAAAGAGTCCTTATGATGCGTTTTGCTCGTTTCTGCATTTGATACGCTGGAATCGGATTGTGGTTTGCTTCCATTTTCAATTCTTCAATCAAAATGTGATTCAACTATTTTCTAATTAACCTCTTCAGCATGCTTACTGGTTGGTCCCTGTGGATCAAATCTAAAAATTGCACATCCATCATGGAGATGAGCCTTGCTGACAAATAATTAGTAGAGAATCAGATATTGCAATACATCCCAACACCTTTCTGGGTGACTCATTTACTTCTGTCCTGCCTTACTGTTCCATGCCTGGACTCTTGCATTACAGTGAAGGAGGCCCAGAAGACAGTAAGCTCCAAGCTTTGACATGACATCTAGTGGATTTTTATTTAAAAACACATTGCTTCTGGACGTAATCCCATGGGCGCTTCTTCCATTTAATTGTAATGAGTTTCCACTTTGTTGCGTGCAGAGTGTTAACATCTTTTCCAGAAGGAACAAAGCATATTTGTCCATCTAAGTCTTTCCTATGGACCTAAACTGTAGCCAAATTCTTCATTTTAAACAGAATAACATAGATGCCAACTGCCTACTTTCAGAACAGGTGGTCAGTTTTTTGCTCCCCTGGTCAGATATCCCTGTCCGAGCGCTTTGCTCCTCTGGTCAGATATCCCTGTCCGAGCGCTTTGCTCCTCTGGTCAGATATCCCTGTCCGAGCGCTTTGCTCCTCTGGTCAGATATCCCTGTCCGAGCGCTTTGCTCCCCTGGTCAGATGTCCCTGTCCGAGCGCTTTGCTCCCCTGGTCAGATATCCCTGTCCGAGCGCTTTGCTCCCCTGGTCAGATATCCCTGTCCGAGTGCTTTGCTCCTCTGGTCAGATAGCCCTGACCGAGCGCTTTGCTCCCCTGGTCAGATATCCCTGTCCGAGTGCTTTGCTCCTCTGGTCAGATATCCCTGTCCGAGCGCTTTGCTCCTCTGGTCAGATAGCCCTGTCCGAGCGCTTTGCTCCCCTAGTCAGATATCCCTGTCTGAGTGCTTTGCTCCCCTGGTCAGATAGCCCTGTCAGAGCGCTTTGCTCCTCTGGTCAGATAGCCCTGTCCGAGCGCTTTGCTCCTCTGGTCAGATAGCCCTGTCAGAGCGCTTTGCTCCTCTGGCTTTTTGTCCAACCCTGCTTTGTCCTACTATTGGCGGCAGAGCATTCAGTTGCCTCAGTCCTACTCTTTGGAACTCCCTATTTAACCACTCCACTTTTTTGTTTACAAGACCCAGCTTCCAGTCACTCTCCTAATATCCTCCCTCCTGGTTCAGTGTCCATTCTCCTTGCACCTATTTGTGAAGCACCTTGGGACGTTTTCTTATATGTGGTGCATTGTATAAATTCAAGTTATATATACCAACACTGCTCGAGCAAGATGCCACTTAAGAATAAGCACAAGAGATACTGACTTTTTTTCAGAATTATTGGGTAGTGTCCTTTAAGTTATCCTTTAAATTGGATATCCTAAATACTTGAAAACCATACAAATTAGTTTATTTACAGAAACAACCTTTATAAACTGTGATTCCTTAATACATTTCTTAGGTAGAAGATTCCTGTTGACTGCTTTACTTTGTTCGAAGACTCCCAACCACATCCTCTGCCAGCTTGTTCTGTCCTTTACAATGGTCTGACACGGTCAGCAGTGCGCATCAAGTGAATGTGTCGGCACACTGGGGTTTGTGTGGATGTAGTTGACACAGCTGTTCATTGCCAAAGCTTCTATTTTTAGATTGTGCCTGCTGCTTTGTTTAAAAGGGCTTTGAATGAACATGATAAAAGATCATTGTGATCTTTCTCCTGCTGTGAATTCATTGATAATTTCCATTCTGCTGTTCTATTTCTGCATTAATTTTGTTTAGATAGGAAAACTCATTGAATGATTTTACTTGACAGCTCTCCACCTCCCCCATTGTTTTTGCTTTTCTAACCGTGGTGAATTGTAGTTTCATAAGCGTTGGCAGCCCTCCAGTGCCTTGACCAAGTGGCCATTCTTCATGTGCAAGCTTATAAAGTGAGTTTTGGCAGGCTGTTTAGTGGTTTTTAACCAGCTACTGGGAGATGCAGGAGCACATTGGGGAACTCCGGACTTTCTGACTTTTCCCTGCCTGTAGGAGGCACTTGACCTCTGTTCACTCGCACCCACAGTGATGCAGATGAAGCTTGGACTTGGCAGCTCGGAGCTTCAAACCTGTGCCCTACCCTCTGCCAACACATTGATGTTCCAATATACTGTGCCACTGAACCACCCACTGTTATGTTTTCCCAATTTTTTAATATCCCACGGTTGAAATACAGCCTCTTGGTGCTTTCTCAACTTCCTGAGGGTACATAAAATTCCCTGCCCTCAACGTGGCACAGTGATTGGAGATACCGCTTGAACTCTGGGGTTTAATTAATTGGGAAAAATAGAACACAATAGCATTGAACCATCATTTTCTCCTCTGCTTCTGATGCTTCCCCCATTGTGTTTCCATCTTGAGTTCTCTTCCCTCACTTAGTGCCTTCCCAGGCCCAAGCCTCGCAGCCGCCCTTCTTCCTGTCCAGATATATATGCATTAGAAAGCAGGGCTCCCTCCTGTGCTCACCATTGCAATGAAGAACAGATAGATCTCAGGAATACTGTTCTGAGGCAGGTCTATATGGCATCCCTTCAAGAAAATAAACCATAATTGCAATAACGAATAGATCAGTTTGAGTGAAACAGGCAATCATAACCTTGCATCGCAATCGCCTTCCCTAGATCCATCTTGCTTCAAGGTTAAGAAAGAGCATCTGGTGCAAAGGAAGAAATCAGTCTCATTGAGTGTCCTGGTTATTACCTATATCACTTGAGCACACACAAATGCTATTGACTAGAGTGCTGCATAGGAGTTTCATGCATGTTTTGGTTTGCTGTGAAATTCTTAATGGCTTAAAGTCTGAATTTTATCCAGATCAATGGATGAAGAAAGGTTCTGGTTGATTATAGTGAGGCTTCTGAACCAATGCTGTGTGGATACTGCTGCTTTTTGCTGAGAAATTAATTCAGTCCAATCTGTGGACACCACGCAGACTCCATCAGTACTGCTCCCCTGCATTTCTATTTTGAGATGTGCCTGAACAGTGCAGGAAAGGATGCCTTCCTGCCCTAGTTTTATTTCCTCTTTCAGACACTCCAGCTGGGACTGAAGGGAAGCTTGAGAAGAAGCTGATAAAGTGGTTACAACTAGCACAAATTGCTCCATGAGGACTGATGAATTTGAATGCCAGTTGGAGCCAGATTTCAAACTATAATCCTTTGGTTGGGAATGCACTACTTTGTCAGATCCAACCCTATGTTGCATGTTATTAATCCTGCTGAAATTTACCAGGTTTTCCTTGTGGGTCTGAGCAACATTTAAGGTGATTAGAACTATGTCTGTAAAAACACATTTTCTTACCATTGACGGTGACCTAGCCAGCCCAAGCAAATAAACCTTCAGCAAGGTGTATGTAATTCTTTTAAGCAAAAATATTCAGGAGATACCTAGAGCAGGTTGTAAATTGTTCTGGTCTAGTGGAACCCTGCAATTTAAAATAGTTATCCTTTGAAGTTGTTTCCTTCCCAGATTGCTGTGCACAATGATCCTGTATGTAAAATATTTGGATCTTTGCCAGTCTGTCTGTGCAGGTTCTATAAAACATGGAGTCTATTAGAACTGAAGGTTTTTTCTTTTAAATTGAGCAATAATGCACTGATTGTGAAGCACCGTACTAATCAACAGTATAAGGCCAGCAGTAAAATGTATGTATAAGGCTTCTGAAACGCAAGCGCATGTCATTCGTAAAACTGAAGACATAATATAATAGCACTTGTGTGTTTTCTTCTAATGTCCCTCTGATTAAGGTGATGATTAATTATATTACATAGAATGTACAGCACAGAAACCAGCAATTTGGCCCAACAGGTCCATGCCAGTGTTAATGCTCCACATGAGCCTCCTCCCACCCCTCTTCATCTCACCCCATCAGCGTAACCTATTCCTTTCTCCATCATGTGTTTATCTCGCTTTCCCTTAAATGCATCTATGCTATTTGCCTCAACTACTCCTTGTGATACAGGAAACTTTGTGCTATCCAGCACTGACAGGACCGAGCTGCTGCCGTTCCCTCAAAACTGCCGGACACTCCAGAGCTAATGTTGAAATATACGGAGATTTTCATCTCCGTATGAATCAACAAACCCTGTTGCTTAGCAACAGCCTCTAAACAGTCAGCAAGCGTCTCTGTAGTGTCTCCAGCTGAAGCTGTTGCTTAGCTACAGACCTTGCAGAGCTTGACTGTTCAAAAAAAGCAAAGAAAAGAAACGAAAAGAATAAAAAACGGCTCCTGATTTTTGCCGGTGGCTCCAGCTTGCCGGACGGTTCGCCTCCGGATAACTCAAAGTTTCCTGTAGTAAGTTCCACATTCTAACTACTCTCTGGGTAAATAGGTTTCTCCTGAATTTCCTATTGGATTTATTAGTGACTATCTAGTATTTATGGCCCCTGGTTTTGGTGTCCCCACACTGCATGAGTTCCAGCATGCCAGTGACAAACTAATACATTATTGAACTCCAACATTATCATGTGTTTTGGTTTCAGCCTCACCAGATTGAAGAGCAGGGACCATTGGCAGTGAAAAGTAATTTTGCCATGCAATGTTTTATCAACTAATCTGCCATTACCTAGGACTCTAGGATGACTTTTAATGGTTGTAGCCAGTTTAATCCGAACGGGTCTATCGGTTATATACTGCAAAATATTTAGTCAGTTCAGGCTGCTTTATCAATTTTGGTTCATATTCTGTCATCTCCTAGATAAACAGTGAAGTAATTTTTGGGGAGGACGGATGACCACCTTCCCATTTGGCCTGTTTACTGGCTCATCGTAACCCTGCTGATCCCACTATCCACATCATAATATTGTGCATTGAAAATACACACAAATCGCCATGCTACTAACATGGATTTCTGTTTGTAAATGCATAGCTTGATGATCGCCACAACATACTGAGGGCAGATAACCCAAGCAAGCATGGCTCTATATTTAATGCACATATCACCTGTCCGTTTAATGACCCAACAGTGGCATTTGTTTTAACCTCCAACACCTCTTCCCATCAAGACTAAATTGCTTTACAGTCCAGTTTCATACCATATCTGGTTCCATGAAATCAGCTGAGGTAGTGGTCTCTTCCATTCAATTCAGCCATCATGGCTGTTTTTGTCTCCAACATCGCCAGTGAGAGAAGGGTCCAAATTTAAAGTACTGGCCGCTGTGACTCCACCTGTTATTTCTCCTTCTGCCTGTGACTGCACAGAAATCCAACTGCCTCCCCCACCCCCGCTCTGAAAACAACTCCTGGCACAGTGGAGGAAAGTAGTAATACCGTAGCTGAGGAGGGGAATGTGGCTTGATCTCACTCAAACAGCGAGAGGGAAAGTAAACATACAGCCTGAATGCCCACACACACACACGCACACTTTTCTCGCTTGGCATTCTGGAAATTATTGTTGGTACGTGTGTCCAAAAAAATTATCTTTGAACCTGAAGCAGGAAGCTGCACACTCTATAAAAGATAATCATTGTGATAATAATAATAACTTCTGGGAAGTTATGTCATCACTTCCTGTGAACTGTGAACTATGAACTGTGTACATACCTCACTTCCTGCCATATGTCATTTCCTGTTGGACTGGTATAAATACTGGACTGTTCAGTATTGTAAGAGGCTTCTACCAGAGGCATGGTAAAGACCTCTCTTGTATATAGTGTGTTTATAAGTTACTTAAAGCTTACTTTAAAGTTACTTGATGGTAAGACTCCTTTTTCTTACATCAATCATTTTGCTCTGTATGGGCACAGATCATATTGGGAATTGGTTGCTGATGGAGCCCGTTAAATCTTTTAAATAATTTTGTACCACATCAAATCCCAGAAAGATTGACCACTTTTTATAATACAATGTCTTGTGTCTCGTGTATGTTGAGTCAGTTGTTTACATTGTGGGCATCAGTCACTTCTTTTCTTCCTCATTAATTACATATTTTAATTGTTGATTTTTCTCCTTTTTAATGGATTATTTGCACCAAAGCTTTCTCCCAATTTCAATTTTCTCCCAAACACAGCAAAGTATAGCTGTCAGAGGTTCTCCCTCACCCTACTAAACATCTTGTAGAACAGATTTAAAAAAAATCAAATCTTGCTGATAAATGTGACGCCAACAGATTCTCTCCCCACTTATCTGAAATGGCATGGCCTATCTCACCAAGCCTCGAACCATCCTCTCTGGGACCACCCTCCCCCGGCTTTGTTTTTTAATCCCCGTTCACCAGTTGATTCTTCATGCTCAGAGGCCCAATGTAAACAGACAATGTGCAAGCATAGGAGTTCAGCTCTGATGTAAAAGATTATAATTCCCAAGATTTAACGGGCTCCATCAGTAACCAATTCCCAATATGACCTGTGCCTTCAATGCATCCCTAAAGGCATATGACTCTTGTCTTTCCATTCAAGACCACGCTTACTGAAATGCTGCATTTCCAACCTGGGTGCCCCACTCAAATCCAGCCGAGTGTCTTACTTCCCTGCTTAACTCAAGTTTTCTCCATCAGCAAAGCCACAGCTAGTGTATACATACGACTTTTGTCAGTCGACCCCCAAAAAAGGCTTTGCACACAGATTTCTAGTTTACAATTATATCTGAGTTTTCCTCATACTTGGGTTGCTTTCAAACCGCCTCTTAAGTGTGCTTTGCCAGAGAATGTTGCTCCGTTTTCTAGTTTGGTTTTAGTGACTTTTCCCCACAGAAATAAACTAGGACCTTCTGCGTTTTATTTTGACTTCTTTAATAAACTCAGTGGCCTAGAAATTCACTATAGCCCCGTTTGGGGCGCCAGCCTCGCCAGGGTAGTGCCCCGGAAGCTGTCGTGGCCGCCTGCCAGAAATTCAGTTTGCGCGGCGCTGCTGGAGGCGCCCCGCATCCCTCTTGGGGCGCTGCAGTTGAATATCGCTGCGCAACGTGCCGCAGCGCCACACGCTGCGGCACGGCGCACTGCGGTACTGCAGGCCTTCCTCCCCTCCTTAAAGGGGAGGGGCCTTGTGCTGCGCGATCGAGGATCGCGAGTGCTGGCAAAAGAGCCCGGCACCGAGGAGAAGTGCCGGGCTCTTGGAACGCAGTCGGCACTCCGCGGAGGGGGGGGCTCAGGAGGCCGGGGACGGCAGTGCGGAGAGGTGCTGGCAAAATGGCCGCCCTGCACCTCCTTTAATTAGCGCCTCTACCGCCGCAGGTAGGCCCCCTTGAACCGGTCGCAAATAGCATCCGGCGTTAAAGCAGGGGGCGCATCTAAATATTGCGATCGGGGCATTAGCGGGGCCGCTGCGCACACTGATGACGTCATCGGTGGCGGCGCAGCGCTAACGGCTAGCGCCGCCATTAGCGTTCCGCTGAATTTAGCGGGAGGCGTGGCCAGTGGCTTCCGATCCACTTAGCACCCTCTTAAGGCGCTAACGAGTGGTGCAGCCCACTGAATTTCTAGGCCTGTATGTCTATTGCATGTGTTTCCCTTTACTGTACTTGCTGTCCCACTTCCTCAATGCAAAACATCACACTCCTGTAACTGCAATTTCAAAGTAAGCTAGCGCTTATGTACAAGCTGCTGCAAATTCCCTGGCATAACTCAGGAAAGTGTTCATGAACTATAATTGCAAAGAATAACAAACTAGTGTATGCTTCTCAGCTGACCATACTTTGCCCCTCCTTTCAATGCATATTCTTTAATTTATTAGGGCTTTGCAAATGTATTGCAGAAAGTAAAAGACTGCAACATGTCAGGATAAACCAGCGCTAGCTATAGTACAAAACTTAAATCAAGAATGTTGAGGTTTTGCATTAGAAGTTAATGGTCTATAAAATAAAATAAGTTAAACTTTGAGGTTTTCTTGTAAATTCTTGTGTATTTTTGTGGTAAACTTTCCTCAGTATTTACTGAGCACAGCTTTATTTTTACCACAAAAATGTTAAGCTGCCGCATTGCCTGGCATGATGGGCAATTAGTACAACTGCTATGCAAAAACATTTGGTAACAAATATTTATCATCATATTAACACTAGGAAGAACTACTGTACCAAGATTTAGTGATTCATATACTGTATTGCATCAACTTTTGAGATTTTAAAATGTTACCACGATTTAAACCTGTCACTTGTGTTCAGAGCCACAGAATAAGGGGCAAATGCAGGTTCAAGTCCTTGGCATGGTTCTTGACCTCAAGTGATGCCGAGAGAGCCTTCCTGAAAGGGAATGTAATTCGCAAATTAATTTCAATGTTGTTAAGGGTGAGATGTTGCATTTTGGTAGGAAGAATAAGGAGGCCACCACATACTGCTTGGATAATTGGAGAGTAAATGGGGTATGGCAGCAAATGATCTAGGGGTACAGATATACAAATCACTGAAAATAGCAATGCAGGTTAATAAGGCCATTAAGAAAGAAAAGCAAATGAAGCACTGGAGTCCATTTCTAGTGGGATAGAATTGAGAAGTTGTGTTAAACTTCTATCGAACCTTGGTTAGACCCCACAGAGTACTGTGCACCATTCTGGTCTCCATATTATAAAAAGGATATAGAGGTACTGGAGAAGATGCAAAATAGATTCAAAAGGATGATACTAGAACTGAGAGGATATACTTATCAGGAAAGGCTGAACAGACTGGGGCTCTTTTTAGAAATGAGAAGGCTGAGGTGTGATCTAATAGAGGTCTTTAAAATTATGACGGTGTTTGACAAGGAAGATGTTTCCACTTGTGGGGAGACAAAAACTAGGGGCCATAAATATAAGATAGTCACCAATATTTCCAATAGGGAATTCAGGAGAAACGTCTTTACCCAAAGATTTGTAAGAATGTGGAACTCGCTATCTCGAGGAGTAGTTGAAGCAAATAGCATAGATGCATTTAAGGGGAAGCTAGATAAGCACATGAGGGATGAAGGAATAGAAGGATACGCTGATGGGGTGAGATAAAGAGGGGTGGAGGAGGCTTGTGTGGAGCACAGTAGAGCAGTTGGGCCAAATGGCCTGCTTCTGTGCTGTAGAATATATGTAACCTGCAGCATCTTCCAGCAGCATGAAGGAAAATGAAAAAAGTCACACATAGGCCGTCCTCACTCCCTAGTACTATTAGCATCTGACTACAAGGGACATTGGCGGTCTGGAAGCAAACTAAGCATCAGTCCACTCTTCGGCAAGTATCAGGCCAGATAGACAAAAGTAAAAGGGAAATGTGAAAACTTTATAAAAGAGAAATGGACTAAAACACTCCCATAAAAATGCATACTGCATTCCATGCTGGACTGTCGGTAAGAGTTATTGATTGTGATTTTTAAATACATTTTTTCAAGTTGATGCATGTACTATTTTTTTAAGCAGATAACGGAGACTGCACATTGGTATTCAGTTTGTCGGGTTTTTTAGTTAATTTTATTTTACAGTTTGTTATGAATATAATGTGGATAGTTTAAACTGGTGAGAGATTTGTGACCCAGTCTAATTCTTCTCCTTGTGACAGCTGCTGTTAGAGCACCAGGAAGCTATTTCGCCAGATCATAATGACCTATTGCATGAGCTCCTGGAAGGATTAGGAAGTGTACCTGATGTTGAAAGTCTGATTGGTGAGTAATTTAAGAATTGACACTAGATTTTTGTTTTAGGGTAAGAAATAAATTCAGCCAGCGTGAATAAAATTATCTCTTTCAAAAATTGAAAAAAAATAGAAACCTATGCTTACTAGGATTTTAGATATAGCCATAGTGAAATTCTTGTGCATTTCAAAATAAGCATTTTTCTGTTTGCTCCAATATTTTTATGCTTAAAAATGAATTACCCAGTAATTTGAATTAAGCAACAAAATAACACAGCATATTGGAAATTTAGTGAACAAACAAACTTGCATTTATATAGTGCCTTTACTAACCTCAGGGCATCCCAAAGTGCTTCACAGTCAATGAAATACTTTTAAAGTGTAATTACTGTAATGTAGGCAAATGTTAGGGACCAGATTTTGCCGTACTACTAATACTGGTGAGGCTGTCGGCACTCGCAATTATTACAGGGTAAAACTGACAGCAACTTATGGCGTCCGAACATGCGCAGTTAAGCACAGAAATCCGGAAGTCGCTGTCGGTGATACCCTGCTCCTCCATGGGCTGTGCTGTTAGTCTTCGCCGATAGAATCAATACAGAGATCACTGTGATGGCGTTATCTTAGGCTAATTACCCACTATTCTCACTCTAAAGACAGATGAAGTTAGGGCTTGCACAATCAGGAGTAACTGAGTTTTTAATGAAAGAAAAAAAGAAAGACTTGCATTTATATTACTCTGTTCACAACCACTGGACGTCCCAAAGCGCTTTACAGCCAATGAAGTACTTTTTTTTTTTTTTTTTTAAGTGCAGTCACTGTTATAATGTAGGAAATGGCTTAATAAGTGATAATTACTGCTGAACAACCTCTCCTGGCTTTGAAAAAAATATTTTACAAGTGTGGAGTCTCATTTCCCTCAAAATTAATGTTGCAAAAATTTTTGTTTTTCCTCCTGTCTCTCCCTTAATCCCATGTTATGTCCCAATCTTTTTTTCGCTTCCTGTACAATGATTTAAATGTAATTTATATTTCCTGGTTTTTACTTCCTGCTTTGCAGTCTGCTTATCTGAGGATTTTTCAATCTGATTGGTTGAAGAGCCTCACTGCTGCTTGACCTGCTCACAGATGCCACAGATCCTCTGTAGAGGGCGTAGCATTGGATTAGACACCTGAAAACTAGAAATCTCCAATGAAAAGCCCACGTAAAGTGTCTGGGCAACTGTACGCGAGGTGAACAGCAAAAGCTGTTCCTCCGTCATTCACGGCAAAATTCAGGCCAATGTTGTTTTAAATTGAATTGTCAGAAAATTTGAATGAAGCTGTTAAATTGGGAGTTGACTGTACATTTCAACAACATAAGTGCACCAATCTATCCTATTAACCATTATTCCTTTATTCTGGAAGCCTTCTAACTACACTTTACACAACCATTACTATGTTATCCAGTACCCAAATCGGGGAGAAAGGATGAGTTTGTCTGTTATTTGAGTCTGTAGCATGTGGTATGCATTAAACAGGACAGTGTTGGGCCTTTTATTTAATGGGATGGGGGTTTAAGTTGTACATCTTGTTGCTGTTGAGTAGGGGCTGTATTCTAGGACTAATAGTCAATTTTATTTCTACGCCACGTGCTTCACATAGAGGGCTGGTTGATGCGCTATCAATTACTCATAAAAGACTGAGAGTTAGAAGAGTAACTAAAGGCTTTTATTAACAACAGAATGGAGGTCTGCCTCGCGTGGTCGACCGGTCCAGGATACCAAGGGCTGGGGAGCAGTCACCTTTATACTAGAACCTGTGGGAGGAGTCAGCCGAGGCATGTCCAGGCATGTACACAGTGGAATACAAACAGGACAAACAGGAATACAAACAGTGGTTTACCACATTCACCCCTTGTTTAAAATTGAGTCCGGCGGGGTGAAGTGTATTAAAAGTTAGTGTATTGGAGTCTCTCCGGAGGTCTTGTCTGCCGCTGTGATCGGCGTGGCGACGGCAGGGGTAGTGGAGCTTCCGGCGTCGAGTCCTGCGTAGGCTGTGGCACAGGCGTGTCGTCCTCGTAGATGTCGAGCGGGTCGCGGGGCCCAGGCCTGCCGTCTGCTGGGGCTGGATATCGGATCGTGGGGGGGGGGTGGTAGTGGGTAGTGGGTTACTGTGGTCCCCGAGGGTGCAAGGTCTCTTATGGAGACTGTGTCCTCCCGCCCGTCCGGGTATGCGATGTAAGCATACTGGGGGTTGGCGTGGAGGAGGTCGACCCTCTCGACCAGGGGGTCCGTTTTATGGGTCCTCACGTGTCTTTTCAGTAGGACCGGCCCTGGGGACGTCAGCCATGGCGGTAGCGATGTCCCCGATGTGGACTTCCTTGGGAAGACAAACATTTTCTCATGAGGGGTGGCGTTAGTGGCAGTGCAGAGCAGTGACCGAATAGAGTGGAGCGCATCGGGGAGCACATCCTGCCAGCGGGAGGTTGGAAGGCCCCTAGACTTTAAGGCTAGCAGGACGGCCTTCCAAACTGTCGCATTTTCTCTTTCCACCTGTCCGTTCCCCCGGGGCTTGTAACTGGTGGTCCTGCTTGTGGCAATACCCCTAGTTAGCAGGTACTGACGGAGTTCGTCGCTCATAAACGATGAGCCCCGGTCGCTATGGATATAGCTGGGGAAGCCGAACAGGGTGAAGAGGTTGTTCAGACATTTAATGACCGTGGCACTGGTCATGTCCGGGCAGGGGAAGGCGAACGGGAAACGGGAGTACTCATCAATAATATTGAGGAAGTACACATTGCGGTCGGAGGAGGGGAGAGGCCCTTTAAAATCAATGCTCAGGCGCTCGAAGGGGCGAGTGGCTTTTATCAGGTGGGCCCTGTCTGGTCTATAAAAGTGTGGTTTGCACTCAGCGCAGACTTGGCAGTTCCTGGTCATGGTCCTGACCTCCTCAATAGAGTAAGGCAGGTTGCGGGCCTTGATGAGGTGGAAGAACCTGGTGACCCCCGGGTGGCAGAGGTCATTGTGGGCCTCCTTCTCAACAGCGGAGTGTCTGGTCTCCGGGCCTTGGAGGGTTCGTGAAAAGAAGGCCACGGGTCTCCCCGCCTGATTGAGGGTAGCGGCCAGGGCAAAGTCGGACGCGTCGCTTTCCACCTGGAAGGGGATGGATTCGTCCACTGCGTGCATGGTGGCTTTGGCAATGTCCTCCTTGATACGGTGGAAGGCTAAGCGGGCCTCTGCTGTCAAGGGAAAAGAGGTGGACTTGATCAGCGGACGGGCCTTGTCCGCATAGTAGGGGACCCACTGGGCGTAATAGGAGAAAAACCCTAGGCACCTCTTCAGGGCCTTGAGGCAGTGGGGCAGTGGAAGTTCCATAAGGGGACGCATCCGGTCGGGGTCGGGGCCGATGACTCCGTGTTCCACAACACAGCCAAGGATGGCGAGGCGGTTTGTGCGGAATATGCACTTCTCCTTGTTATATGTCAGGTTTAGGAGTTGGGCGGTGCGGAGGAATTTTTCGAGGTTTGCGTCATGGTCCTGCAAGTCACGGCCGCAGATGGTCACATTGTCCAGATATGGGAAAGTGGCCTGCAACGCATTTTGATCTACCATCCGGTCCATCTCCCTTTGGAAGATGGAGACCCCGTTGGTGACGCCAAAGGGAACCCTAAGGAAGTGATAGAGGCGGCCGTTTGCCTCAAAGGCAGTGTACTGGCGGTCCTCAGGGCGGATGGGGAGCTGGTGGTACGCTGATTTCAGGTCAATGGTCGAGAAGACGCGGTACTGCGCGATCTGGTTGACCATATCAGCTATACGGGGGAGTGGGTAGGCGTCCAGCAGGGTGTAGCGATTTATTGTCTGGCTGTAGTCGATGACCAGGCGCTGCTTCTCGCTGGTCTTAACGACCACAACCTGGGCTCGCCAGGGGCTGGTGCTGCCCTCAATAATCCCTTCTTTCAGGAGCCGCTCCACTTCGGTTTTAATGAAAACCCTGTCCCCGGCACTGTATCGCCTGCTCTTTGTGGCGATGGGCTTACAGTCGGGGGTGAGGTTAGCAAACAGTGGTGGGGGGGTGACTCTGAGTGTGGAGAGGTTGCACCTGGTGCGCGGCGGGCAATTTGGAAGCTGCTGGCTGCGGACTGTGAGTGGGGGTAGGGGTCCACCGTACGCCATCGTAACACTTTTAAGGTGGCACTGAAAATCTAACCCCAGCAGGACGGCAGCGCAGAGGTCAGGCAGGACCAGAAGTTTAAAATGATCGTACACGGTCCCGTCTACTACGAGTGTCACCACGCAGTAGCCGCCGATGTCCGCCGACTGGGACTCGGAGGCCATAGAAATCCGCTGTTGCGCAGGCAGGACTGGGAGAGAGCAACGCCGCACCGTGTCGGGGTGGATGAAGCTCTCCGTGCTCCCAGAGTCAAAAAGGCAGATTGTATCGTGACCATTTACCTTAATGTCCATTGTGGAACTGGCCAGTTGGTGCGGTCTCGCTTGGTCCAGTGTAACGGATGCCAGCGTAGGGGTCGGTGTGTCGCTGCGGGTATCAGATGAGGCGGTGTCGGGGGCCTGCTGCGTCCCGGCTGTCGTCCAAGATGGCGGCGTCCATGATCCCCATGTGGCTGGAGGCGTCCAAAATGGCTGCTGTACCGGTGATTCGCACACGGCCGGGGAGGTCCAAAATGGCGGCCCGCATGGCCCACACGCGGCGCTGCTGGGGATTCGGGGTGGCTTTGGCCCTGCAGACGCTAGCGTAGTGTCCCTTCTTCCCGCAGCCCGAGCAGATCGCGTTTTTCGCCGGGCAGCGCGCTCTGGGGTGTTTTGCCTGGCCACAGAAGTAGCATTTCTGGCCTTGGGGCACTGCTGTCTGGCCTTGGGACACTGCTGCGGTAGTTGGGCCGTTGTTGGGGTGTGGCTGGGGTGGCATGGCGCTATGAGGCGGTCCTACCGTGTCCCAGGCTGTCATTCCCCGCGGCGTCCACGGTGCAGAGGAGTAGGCATCCATGCCCTGGTAGGCTGCATCCAACGATAGTGCGAGTTCAGAGGCCTTGTTGAGGTCGAGGTTACTCTGCTCCAACAGTCGCTGTCGTGTGTAATTGGATCTGTGGCCCGCTACAAAAGCGTCCCGGATAAGTTCCTCTGTGTACACGGCGGCCTTTACATCCTTACAACCACAGGCCCGGCCAAGCACAGACAGTGCCTGAAGGTATTCCACGGTCGATTCCCCAGGTTGTTGTTTACGACTCCCCAGGAGGTGCCTGGCGTACACTTCGTTCACTGGGCGCGTGTACTGGTCCTTGAGCTTGATAGCATCCGCGTACGAGGTCGCGTCTTGGATGACCGAGTACACTCGGTGGTTCACTTTGGAGGTCAGGACATCCAGTTTGTCCTCGTCCGATTTGATTGCTGCGGAGGCGGTCAGGAATTTTTCGAAACACTTAAGCCAGTGAGTAAACTTGGTGGATGAGTCCGCCTCCCGATGATCTAAGTCCAGGCATGCTGGTGTGAGGATCTTCTCCATTATAAAAATGTTGTTAATAAAATTGATGCGCTATCAATTACTCATAAAAGACTGAGAGTTAGAAGAGTAACTAAAGGCTTTTATTAACAACAGAATGGAGGTCTGCCTCGAGTGGTCGACCGGTCCAGGATACCAAGGGCTGGGGAGCAGTCACCTTTATACTAGGACCTGTGGGAGGAGTCAGCCGAGGCATGTCCAGGCATGTACACAGTGGAATACAAACAGGACAAACAGGAATACAAACAGTGGTTTACCACACTGGTGCTGAGCAATAATAGGAGAGATGATCAAACATACAGTCAAAAAGACTTTTTAAAAACCGGGAGAGAAGTAGCTTCAAGGCTAATTGTGTCCAGAATATCTGCTGGTAGCAGATGGCTTTCAGATGGCATCTCAAACCCAGCTCCCAGACAATCCACACTTGCATAGTTAAAAAGCAGATTCAATTTCATGTGTTACGCTAAACACAGATTCTTAACTAATTGTACTCATTTTTACAACTGTTTGGAGATTTTTTTAATTCAGTTTTGTTTAACAATGCTTAGCTCGAGATCTGATATTCTTACTAATTTAAATGAGTTGCTGAGAATTTTCTGGCTTTACAATATGTCTTTGGTTAGACTCCTGAATGTGGTTCAGAAGTCTGTCCGAAATGAGAGAACTTCAGCAGATTCTATTCTTACAATGTGTTTGGATGTTGTATGCCTAGACAGCTGATGGTTTTTTTTCTATGCATTGCGTATCTTTGGGAACAGTCTAAACATATCTGGCCTCATGAGCCCAGAAAACAACAGTTACTGTTAATAAAACTGAATGCAATTTCTATCTTCCCAGGGGAGGGGGCTGTTGACCCGAATGACCCCAACAAAGAAAATGTACTTTCTCAGCTTGCAAAGACAGAAGTCTCGCTCACGCTGACCAGCAAGATTGAGTTGCGAGAGGGGGATGACAGAGACATGAAGAGTTTGATGATAAAGTAAGTTTTGTCCAAAAACAACCTACCATCTAGTTTTGCAGGCTAATTTTTCCCATTCTTTCTATCACTAAGTAAACGAGAGCAGGCAGGGGTGGGGAAGAATTCAGACTGTAAATTACTGGGGCATTCTGGGACACTTGACCGTGGTCAGTACAGTACTCTGTATAATGCATCTTAACTGTCCTATTATAATTGACAACCTAACAACAAGCAGTGCAATAGTGGTATACAAGACTCTCAAACTTATAAAATAAATTGTTTTGATGCTCTGGAAACCATGTTCCTGCCCAAGCATCAACTCAATTTGAGTCTTTCAATGCCTTGCTGATTGAGAGATTATAGTGTGTAATTTTGTTTTGCTATCTTTCTAAATACACTACCCTCATCAAGCAGCGCCACACAGTCCAGTAAAAAGGACCATTTTCCTTTGGCTGCAATGCTTTTCTTTTATGAGCACTCGCTGAGCCATATACTGCAACATCATTAGAGTATATACAGTCAGCAGCTCTGAATATTTACATGCTGTTTTTAAGTTCATGATTGTATTGCGTTGGAATTAGATATATTTTAATATAACACCAGTACACTGACGATCTGTGTAATTCTCGATCTGTAAATAAGACCCTCGTAATCTCGATGGTGACTAGCCTCAGCTTGCGTAATTGGAATTGTTGCTGGAATGTGTAGGCACAGTGATTGTTTATCAGTCATCTGTCTGAAAAATGTGTGTTTGTGTGAGACGAGATAGCTAGTTAGGTGATGGAATAGATAAGTGTAGCTGTTATGTGTTTGTGTCTGTGTTGTAAAATGGGATGTTTGGATACATGCTGAGTGTTGCGAATATTGTGACATGAATAGGCAGCAATTCCCTGGTTCTCGAAAGAAATCCAGGGGAGTCATTTGTAAAGTTTCTTGCGGGCACTGCATTCTGTCAAGCGGAACTCCATGGTGACTGCAACAGACTGATCCACCTTTGTTAGATATTGGCATGGTTATTGATGATTCTACTTTTAAGCAACGCTGTATTCAGCCAAAGATTTTCTAAATGTCATTTTGTCGTAGCAGTAAAACAAAACTCTGTAGTTAGTATAGGATAGGTATATTAGACATTGGTAATCTCCAGTCACTCACTTTTAGGGTATTTGGCTAGCTGTTTAATTAACTTAGTTTCTCTCCGACTAAGACGAGGCACAGTGAGCTGCATTTTGTGTCATGTAGGAGATAAAAGGGTATTTTGTTTTTAAAACAAATACAACAACTTGCATTTATTTACTGTGTTAAAGCCTATTGTAGGACCCAATCTTGAAGTATTTTTTTAATGTAGGGTAATGTAAATTAGATTTTCAGACATCAAGAATTTAAGTTTGTTTTTACTTTTCCTTAACGGGACAGCCAATCATCTTACAAATTCAATTTAATATTGGTGTTGAAGTAAAGGGAGTATTTAATATGCTTAAACTATATTGACTTTGCCAAAGCTTGAAATTCCTTTCTAGACCAGGTTTCCAAAAGCTGTATAGATTCTTGGGTGGGCCACTTGACAATTCTAATAGTCCAATAACAAAATCTAGTCTAACCAAGTTCTGTCAACCACAGCTCATGACTCTCATCCCTGCTTCTCTTTTATTCGTGGCTTATTTCTGTAGGACTCCATTGCTTTCAGACTGTGCTGCCCATCACGTGCTTCTCATTTTCTCTCAAACTGTCTCCTAAAATCAGAGAATCTTACAGCGCAGGAGGCGGCCATTCGGCTCTTTGAAAGAGCTGTCCAATTTAGTCCCACACCCCAGCTTGTTGCCCATAACCCTGAAAATTAGACCTCTTCCAGTACATGTCCAATTGCCTTTTAAAAGTTCTTATGGAATCTGATTCCACTATCCATTCAGGTAGTGCGTTCCAGATCTTAGCAATCTTCTGTGTGAAGAAATTTCTTCTCATTTTCCCTCTAGTTCTTTTGCCAATTATTTTAAATCTATGAACACTTGCCAGAGAAAATAGTTTCTACCTACTTGCTCCATCAAAACCCTTCATAATTTTGAATATCTCTATTAGGTCTCCCCTTAACCTTCTCTGTCTAAGGAGAACAATCCCAGCTTCTCCAATTTCTCCACAAAACTGAACGTCGGTTCACCACTACTCTCTGCCTCCTATCCCTTAGCCAATTTCAGACCCAAGTTAGCGCCATCCCTTTAATACCATGTGTTTCTATTTTTTGAATAAGTCTGTTATGAAGTCTCGCTCTCTCTTCTCCCCCTCTCTTCCTGCCCCTCTCCCCCGCCCCCCACAAACCCCTCCATCAAGCAATCTTGGTTGGAATGTCTGTCAGCCAGCACATACTAGCATACTAACCGTAGCATTTCTAAGGTCTCAGTCTAATTCTTGGGTAATAGCTGCAGGGTTCCTCAGTTAATGTTTGTTAGTGTGTCACTTTTCCCCTCTCCAAATGAAGTTACATCATCTCCCAATAAACTTGAAGTTTAACCTCATGCAGAATGCGAAACTTACTAGCCTGGATTTTCTGATTGGTTTTACCCAATTTACAGGCTTAACAAGCACCCACCTCTAACAGTTGGGAGCTTTATTTAAATATTGGCCCAGAAATTCGGGTGAGTACGCACGGGGTACTCACCCGTGGGCCCGATGAAAGTGCCGGTTTCATGCATGCACTACGCATGCGTGGGAAACCGGCACTTCTGTTCCTCTGAAAGCAGGGGTTCAGAGGTCGAACGCGTGCGCGGGAGAGGCTGCACGTGCGCATCAAACTTAGGTTTTTTTTACAGGTTTTTCCGTGAGGGTAAGCCTGCTTTTTACAAGGTAAGTGGTGAATTAATTAAAATTGAAACATTTTTTCCACAGGTTTATTATTTTTAAATACTTTAAAGCAAGGTAAGTTTATTTTTAGCCCCGTTAGAATATAAAATTATTTTTTTCAAAAATTTAACTTATTGTTTAAAATAGTTATTTCATGTAATTTATAGTTTATTTTAAAAATGTGATGGTTTTTTAAAATTTATTTGAAGGTTTAGTGCTATTTTGGGGCCGTAGTATTTATCAGTCTTGACAGCACTTCCTGTCAAGACTTATGAATGGAGCATTCCCTGCTCCAATTGGCTGCCCATGGCCCACGTGATCCCAGGGGACGCATCGAACTAACTGCGCCCCGGGATACGCAAGCACTGCGCGCCGGCAGCTGGACCAGGCCCCGGATCGGAATTCCACGGTAGCCCAGAGCTCAACGGCCGGCGCACAAGGTAAGTGCAGATCGGGGGCTTGCACCCGCGGGAAGCCCCCGACCCGAATTTCTGGGCCATTAATTGGAGATTTTGTCATCCTGCATGCCATTCTCCAACATTAGTAATCACGCTCGTGTGAAATGGGCATTCAAAGTAGCTAGGCAATGGTAAGTAATAAAAGGTCATGGAAAGAAGTAATGTTTAGCCAAGCGTATTTCAGCCATATTTTTTAAGTTCTCCTGTGACTTTCTGATAATTATTGTAATTTGCTTTTCTGCCCCAGTACCATTACTGGCATGCAGTGCGGTTTTGTCTATCTGACAAGGTTAAGGGGAAGCTAGATAAGTGCATGATGGAGAAAGGAATAGAAGGATATGTTGATAAGGTGAGATGAAGTAGGTGAGAGAAGGCTCGTGTGGAGCATAAACACTGGTACAGACCGGGTGGGCCGAATGGCCTGTTTCTGTGCTGTAACTTCTATGCAAGTTTGGCAGAAAAGGAGGACCAACCAAAGATTGACCGTCAGGTCAGCCTGCATGGGAGAAGTTCTGTGTCCACCTGCTGATACCCACATGTGCAGACAGAGGTGAACTTACCTCAATTTGGCAGATGATTAGTGTATGTGGAGGCGCCTATTCCCAAGGTCTGGTCATCAGAGAGACACATCC
This sequence comes from Somniosus microcephalus, assembly GCF_052327205.1. NCBI lineage: Eukaryota > Metazoa > Chordata > Chondrichthyes > Squaliformes > Somniosidae > Somniosus > Somniosus microcephalus. The sequence continues at coordinate 223,083,559 of NC_140987.1, forward strand.
AGAGCTGTGTCATCTGGGCAGGGGGGGGGGGGTGGAAACGGGACTCTGAAACTGCCATGCAGCATAAGGCTATCACACTAACTTTCAGCTGTGGCCTGAAAATGCATTCCTTGAAAGTATGCTACAGTGCTGATCTATGCGGATAGTGCTATGGAGTGACACAGGGCAAACCTCCTCACAACCACTCTGACAGCACTACCCTCACATCGTTTTGGGTCGGGCATGGGCTGCCACATCACCTGCCTGCAGATGATTCATGCTTGTAGTTCGAGTTTTATTCTCTTCATTTTTGGCTGTCACCTCCCAGTCTCCTCCTTCAGCAATACAAAAGCAAAATACTGCGGATGCTGGAAATCTGAAATAAAAACAGAAAATGCTGGAAATACTCAGCAGGTCAGGCAGCATCTGTGGAGAGAGAAACAAAGTTAATGTTTCAGGTCGATGACCCTTCTGACAAAGGGTCATCGACCTGAAACGTTAACTCTGTTTCTCTCTCCTCCTCCTTCAGCATTGACAAAGTTTATTAATGACTTGAGATGCCTTTAGAGTCTTTTCAAAAACTTCCATAATTTTTGTCACCCTATAGTGACACTCCCCTTTATTTGCACTCGCAATTTCCTGCTCTAACCACGAGTGTGCTTCCAGCATACATCCAAATCTATACCTGGAGCTGTGCACAATCAGGTAATGTTAGCTGTTCTTTAAAAATTGGGTGCAAGTAAGAGTTCAGTTCGTATCAGTGCAAAATCATTTCTAACCATTTGGGTGTAAACTGCACACATATTGGAAATTCTAAGGTCCGATCACTTAAATTCCTAAAAGAAAGCTTCAGTAGACACAGATTCTGATAGACGGGAATAATCCCAACTAGGGATTCTCAATCTGCTAAATCATTCCTGAAATAAGACTTTGATAATTGCTAATACAAGATCAATGATTCTGCATTCCACAATAGTTAATGTAATCTGTCTAGTCATTGGGCTCCCAACAGCATTGCCGCTGTTCCTTACTTGTGCTGGGAGCATTTCTTGGGCCAATATCCTGAATGTTTCTCTGGAAATGGGAAATTGGAATCGTTCATATGCTTACACATAGCATTCCTTTCTACTCTAGACGGTGAGCATTTCAGAATGTCAGTATTGTAAGCTGGCCTCAAAATTGGGTCGTCATTACTCACTGTCACGACTGAACTCTGCAGAAGGTGAGCATTTCAGAATGCCAGTATTCCAAGATGGCCACAAACATTAGGTCATCATTAATCACTCAAGCTAGTTTAATTTGTCTGTGGACAAAAAGCAGATGGAAAATGTTAATTACCTTCCTTATTTTGTGAATGTAATCAGCTTCATAACTGCTGCATTTGAACTATAGAGAATGTCAACAATGGTTGATTAGTTGATTAATCTGCTGCCCCTAGTATCAAGGAACTGAAGAAGGGCTCCAGAACAAGGCTTTATTTACAGCCCAAGGTTGGGGGAAGAGACCATGCAGCTTTGCAAAGCTAACGTGGAAGAAACAGTCTGAAGAGGGAACCATTCAATTATGATGTATTAATTTGTGTATGCAGCATAAACTGCATTCAAAGATTAAGTAAGAAACCTTACAGACCATAATATGAAGGGGGGACAATAAAGTTTTCTGATTAGTTTGAAGGTAGCACTATGCTTTTCAGGTTTCCAGAGAAAGCAAGAGTTATTTTTACAAAGGCATGCAAAGAAAGGGTATCCGCAAAATCTTGTGAAACTGCTGATTAACTTGAAAATGCCAATTGTTTTTCTGATAAATTTTAGGTTAGGTTGATTGGCTATGATAAATTGACCCTTAGTGTTAGGGGGATTAAATACGTGGAGTTACGGGGATAGGGTGGGATATGTGTCGGTGCAGGCTCGATGGGCCGAAATGGCCTCTATCTGCACTGTGGGGTTTCTGTGATTCTGTGATTTCTGTTTCTGTGAAATTTGTATATTTGAATATTAAGCAGTCAGTCTTGACATCAGTGAACAGTATTAACCTTGGAGGATTTACTGATTCAGACACTGCATAGGAACTGTAACAACATCAGTTATGTGTATATCAACAATTGTGGATTCTGTTCTCAAGCCATTTACCCAATGATGTCATCTGTGACTTTTAAGCAAAAGTTAAAAAATGAAAGTGACCTGAAATGTCAAAGATTTTAATTCCTTAACTATTTGTTATTTGAAAGGGATCCTGTGAAATATTTGTTTAAAGGTCATTTATTAATACTTGTAGAATTGTAAAGTAAAATATACACATTTCTTCAACTTTGTAGTTTCATATTGCATATTATATCAGAGGGCTCGAACATTCTTGAATTCATTTTCATAAAAACACTTGTCAAATATGCAGCACATCTACATATTGTAAAGTTCACTTGGATTTAATTAAATGAACTCCAGTATTTAGTACTATAGTTGAGCAGTTTTCACTGATGACATCTAGTTTCTGTGCTAGCTTTGAGAAGAGTGTTCTTATTTTTAAAAAGATCGCTGTGATAATTCTGAATTGCATTCATCCTTAAGAACTCTTCCAACTACTGTATTGCAATAATAAATGTTGTCTGCAGCCAGAACTTGCACAGTTATACCACGCAGTACTTTAATTGTGGAAAAACCTATTTTGTTTTGATAGTTCAACATTTAACCCCTTTAACCAATCATGTGTATCTTAACACTAAATAAAATTGTTCTGTTCCATCCATATGTGCCACTTTTTAAAAAGATTTTCTGTGGTCAGTCTTGTCTCCTTGTTTGGAATGAGGGGCATTCTTGGCTTGAAGTGTTGCTTATTTTTGTTTGTATAGGAGAGGGGAATGATGCAATCAGTGATGCGATGTCACTGCACGCAGAATAGTTTTTTGAATTTTCTATTTAAGTAAAACCCAAAATGTTGTGGATAAATGTGACTGAAGCAAAAGCCAACAAGGATGAAGAGCTATAGTTATAGCAGACAGCTTAGATTTTCAAAAGTTGCCCTATTTTTGTAACAGACATTTTTCTTGGAACTAAAATGATTGTGTCATAATCTTAGATGTACACTATACAAGTAGGGCTGGTGGTTGGGTTTCAAATATAAAATTGTTCAAATGCATTCTATCGCTGTGTGCTGGCTAAAGTGAGATTGGACTTAAAATATAAAGCGAAACAGTTACCAGTAACTAACCTAGTTTGATCATGGTATGTAATTTAATCAGCATGAAGTTACGTGTAACTTGAATAATGAGTCAGAAGAGCCTGCAGTAGAAAAAGCCATCTCTTAATTTATGTTTACAAATTTTAGCTTATCGGGTTGGTTGTCTCTGTGCCTTTGACCAGGCAGAGTGAGATTATTCAAGATTGATATCTAAGAGGGCTTGTGTTGACATGTTAAAAACATCTGCAGTGTGTAAAGAACCTTTCCTTTTTAACTTGAGTCATACAAATTCTAATTCTCAATGTATTGCTAGTATTAAAATGGCCCGTATTTTCCTCCCGTGGGCAGAGGCCTGTGATCTGGAAAACTCTGCGCCCTTACCTGAGGGCTCCCGGGACGCGCACACTTCCGCTCCTGGGCCTCTGTAAACTTGAAGTGTGCAGGGCCCACGTATCCCAGGGGTGCATGTAGTTCGCAGCATCCCTGGGATCACGTGGGCCATGGGGAGCCAATGACAAGGAAATCTCCCTTCAAACATTTGACAGGAAGACCTGTCAAATATATGAATGGAGATCACCCCAAAAACATAGTAAAACTTTAAATAATTTTTTTTACTAAATTACATTTTGAAAATGACTTGAAATTACAATAAATTTTTTGAAAACATTTTTTACAGGGCTAAAAATAATTCTCTCAAGTATTTTTAAATGATAAATCAGTGGACATTTTTTTTTACTTTTTCAACTCTTATCCTGGTAAAAGCGGGCCTTACACCTGCTTTTACCAGGCATAAGAATTGTAAGTGTTTTCTGTGGGCGGAGGGTCTCCAAAAAGCTGAACTATCCGCCCGCAGAGGCCCTTCTCCAGGGCAGCCGGAGGATCGGTCAAGAGCATTCTTGACAGATCGGAAATGTTGGTTTTCAGCTCATACGCTGTGCATGCCTGAAACCAGCATTTCCGATGTCCACAGCGCGTACCCACCCATAGGGGTCGAAATATCTGGGCCATAGTATTTAAAGCACAGAAACAGGCTATTCGGTCCAACTGGTCCATGCTTGTGTTTATGTTCCACATGAGCCTCTGCCCACCCTTCTAACCCTGTCAACATAGCCTTCTATTCCTTTCTCCCTCATGCGTTTATCTAGCTTCCCCTCAAATGCATTTATGCTGCTTCAACTGCTCCTTGTGGTAGCAAGTTCCACATTCTAACCACTCTCTGGGTAAAGAGATTCCTCCTGAATTCCCCATTGTATTTATTAGTGACTATCATATATTTATGGCTCCTTGTTCTGGTCTCGCCTGCAAGTGGAAACACAATCTCGACATCTACCCTATCAAACCCTTTCATAATTTTAAAGACCTCCCTCAGGTCACTTTTGCAAGTTTTGCAGATGTCTGAAGTCTCTGATTACAGCCCATTTTATAATGCAGATGCATACATAATTTTTATTATTTATGTTGACATTTTAGGGGTTTTTGCTCTTGTGTTATTTCTAGGTTATAAACTGCGTTCCCTTTTTCCACATTAATTAAAACCCAATCATTCTCTGGAAATCACGAGATTATTTCATGTGTTTTATATATAATCATTCATTACTCTGCAGCTTTTCTTTTTCTAGTTTTCCACCGATATTCCTGTTACATTTTCTACAGCTGCCGTGGACTGGAACAGTGTTCAAAGGGCTTTGGAATTTTTCAGTCTTGTAAATTTTTGGGAGCAATATACTGTTTGGCACATTCACTCTTTATTTCTGAGTACCTGCGCCAGTTATTATTGAAAGATTGAAGGTTAAATACTTAAACATGTTAACCAGTTAAGAACGATAATCCATGAAAATAGATTGGGACCCTAAAAATTCAATTTTTTTCAGTCATTCAGCCCAATTTAGTTTACAGGATGTGAGCTGTCCTATCCTGTACAGTAGCCAATACAACATTAATCATTTCACCCTACTGGAGTATCCAGTTGAAGCCCTGAGATGCTACATTCCATTAGATGAAGTTCACTAACTCCACACAGACTAGGGATTGAGCCTCTTGTATGGTTCAGTGCCACACTATTAGTGCATTTAGTCAATAATTTATATGGGGAGTTAGTTGATAACCTTTAATCATTGTTACTGACAATCCAATCAAAATCTAAAAGGAAGCATGGAATTAAAAAAAAAAAAAAAAAAAATGCAACTGGATGTCTGCTGACCATTATTAAGCATTATATATTTTCTAAACTTTCAAAAGATTTGGACAAGGGGACCTAGCCTTAAAATCAGAGCCAGGTGATTCAGGAGAGAAGTCGGGAAACGCTTCTTCACGCAAAGGGTGGTAGAAGCATGGAACACTCTCCCACAAGAAGCATTATATGCTAGCTCAAATTAATCATTCTAAACCGGAGATCGATAGATTTTTGCTAGACAAGGGTATAAAAGGATATGGAGCCAAGGTGGCTGGATGGAATTGAGATACAGATCAGCCATGATCTCATTGAATGGCGGAACAGCCTCAAGGGGCTGAATAGTCTACTCCTGTTCCTATGTTCCTCTTTGTATGAAAGTTTATAATGTTTTTAATTTAGCTGGGAGGAGAAGAGGAGGGGTATATTTTACTACAGTTTCTTTTATTGATATAATAACACAGCTGAAGCCTGATGAATGTTTTACCCAAAAGCCTGTAAATTGTACCCCAGGGTAAATTTTCTTTGTGGAAAGTTAACTGTATTGTTCGAGTTTGGTGTGGATTTGGAGAGCTGATTAACGCTGGGTCTGCCAAACACGTGTTCTCTTCTTTTTGAAGCTAATTTTCAAGCCCTGTGATCATGCACTGCAGTCCACAAAAGGAAAAAAAAAGATTTATTGCCCCAACCTGCTGACAAGCACTGTGGTCCTGGATACTACGGGTTTCAATTTCCCATTCCACGCGCAACCAGCAGTCAGATTACTTATCCGCAGCATTGCTCGCCACTTGCAGTTATAAAACACCTTGTGATTTTCCTTTATTTTGCCTGCCAGTGTTTTTTCATGCCCCCTCTTCGCTCTCCTAATTTCTTTTTTAAGTACCCTCCTGCACTTCCTATACTCCTCTAGGGCTTCCACTGTTTTTAGTCCTTAATATCTGCCAAAAGCCTCCCTTTTTTTCCTAATCTATTCTTGTATATCCCTTGACATCCAGGGTTCCCTGGGCTTGTTGGTCCCACCCTTGACCTTTACGGGAACATGTTGGCGTTGTACTCTCTATTTTCTTTCTGAATGACTCCCACTGCTCTGATGTGGATTTTCCTACAAATAGCTGATCCCGGTCCACTTTGGCCAGATCCTGCTTTATCATATTAAAATCGGCCTTCCCCCAATTTAGAACCTTTATTTCCGGTTCATCTTTGTCCTTTTCCATGACCACCTTAAATCTTACCGAATTATGGTCACTGTCACCAAAATGCTCTCCTACTGACACTTCTACCACTTGCCCGGCTACATTTCCTAGGATTAGGTCTAGTACCACCCCCTCTCTTGTAGGACTTTCTACATGCTGGCTTAAAAAGCTCTCCTGGATGCACTTTAAGAATTCCGCACCCTCTAAGCCTTTCACACTGACTATCCCAGTTAATATTGGGGAAGTTGAAATCCCCTACTATTATTACCCTATTATTTCTACACTTCTGAGATTCGCCGACATATCTGTGCCTCTATCTCCCCCCTGACTGTTTGGGGGCCTATAGTACACTCCCAGCAAAGTGCTTGCCCCCTTTTTGTTTTTAAGTTCTTGTAATTTTTAAGTAATTGACTCCTTGATTAATATTGTGACACCCCCTCCTCTTTTACACCCCCCTCTGTCTCGCCTGAAGATTCTATATCCCAGAATATTGAGCTGCCAGTCCTGCCCCTCCCTCAACTATGTCTCTGTGATAGCAACAATATCATACTCCCATGTGTTCATCAACACCTTCAATTCATCTGCCTTACTCGCAAGACTCCTTGCATTAAAATAAATGCCATCCAGCCTTGCCATACTCCCTTGTGCCGTTACATATTTGCTCTGCCTTCCAGGGTGACTTGTTTTTTCCTCTATATTTGGCTGTGCATCACTCCCTACTATAGCTCCACTCCGTATCCCATCCCCCTGCCAAGGCAGTTTAAACCACCCCCCCCCCCCCCCCCAACAGCACTAGCAAACCTCCCTGCAAGGTTTTAAAAAAAAAAAAAAAAAAATTCATACAATCAACTGCTGTACTTTATTTTTTTTAACTTTTTTTTAGGTTGACAAATCTTAGGGAATGAAATAAAACCGAAACTGTTGAAGGAGAGGAACAATTCTGACAGAGTCCCGACTCAAAATGTTAGCCTGTCTTTTTTCTTTTCAGGTGCATTTACAATATATGTACATTGAGTGTGCGCGCGCGCGCACGCGTGTCCAATCTGTTAGATAGCAGCAGGGTATTCAACTCCTGAAGCATTGCAGCTGGATTCTGTCCTCAATTTACATCGACGCAAGCTTACTTTCCATTGGATAGTGATCAGGAGCGGGAACCTGAGCTGATTTCTCCCCCCCCCCCTTTTTATGCCCAGCGGTGCAACGATCAATTGAAGCACCCCTATAATGTTCTGGTGAAAATCGCAAGGATTCATTGTCGTAAGCAAACCAAATTGTGCATTGTATCAATAGCTGCTTGCTAATAGATGTTTTACTGGCAGTGTGAAATAGATTTAGATTGGACAAGAATGACCCAATACATGAAGAACTCTTCTGTATATTTTGGAAAAGGCGTATAACTTATTCAATACTATTTTCCTCCAAGGATTTTTCTCGTGAGAATGTTGTATAAATGTATGTGGTTTTTTTTTTAATGCTTTCCAGAAGTTATTCGTTCATACTTCAAGTATTTTTATAGCACGGTCGACACTTCACTTCATGAGGTGAAATAGAACCGGTGGTCATTTTTTGTTTTCAATTGCCGAGTGCAGATGTTTAAATGAGTTTCTATTTTTAAAGTTGAAATCAGTTGCAATTAAACACTGGTGAGCAGCCTGTATCTGCCAGACAAATCATCACCTCACTCGTAGGTATGTATGAGTCAGTGTGACCTAGCTTCACAAGAGCATAATATCCTTGAACAACATGCTATGTACTGATAATATTAATGCTTTCCAGCTGTAGTGCTTAGCACAGTCCCACAGCTCCATAAGTTTGTAGCTGCAGTTGTTCCACATAGGCACACCATGTGCAGAATACAGACCAAGTCTTACCTGTAGCCTGTATTATGTGCATGCGTGTGCTTTTTGTTAAATCAGGGTAAAATCTGGCAAGTGCTTGAACTTTGTAGAACTGGAGTTGCCAGTAGGCTCTGATCAAAAAAGGAAATACTTAGAAAATGAAGGGATATAAAGAAGAGACTAAAGAGAAGAATGTAGACTAAAAAGTTTATCTCTGGTGCTATTACGATGGACTTTTTTTCACTCTTATTTCCTATACTACCCTTCTCTCTTGCTAGAGTTCTGTGGGTGATAGCACTCTAGTATTTTGCTCAAAGACATTTTTCTGCCCAGTTTCCTCCAGCCCCCTCCTGTAGGTGTTAACTCATTGTTGGTTATGGTTCCAGACATCTTCCAATACCTCTCTGTTTTTCATATGTAAGCCTCTACAATGAATCTCCATAGACTGTTAAACTGCAGGGGACATCCCAGTTGAACCCAATCCTGTCTTTTCCCATTGTCCATTTACTAATACATGATGATCAAGTATTCCTCAGAGTGCTGTGACTCCAATCCTATTGAGGTCATGACTGTCCGGTAGGAAATAATTTTGGAAGCTCCACACCATCCAGAACAAGGTCCAATTGCTACTGCTGATCATGATATTGACCCCCTCCCCCCAGTATGTACTGTCTACAGTATGCACAGTAGCAACTCCAAGCGTACTTCAACAGCATCTCCCCACCCCAAGATGTCTGAAGCAAGCCTTATGAAGGAATCTTAATTCCCTCTTCAAAGGAGCAAGACATTGTGAGGATTACTTTCAAAATATTTTTTCTTTCTTGCATTCTTTCCAAATTAATGACACAACCATTTAAAATATTTTGCCTGGTATGAGAGCGTTCAGTTTACAACAGATCTTCCAAACCAGTCATGCCCATTTTGCAGGAAATGCTGATCTGTGTTTATTTAAGGAGCTGTTCCCTTACATGTATGTAACTGTTGTAAATAGTGAGTTTGCAGCTGTGAGATTTCATGTGAAATGATGGGTCATCACAGGGTTGAAAACCAACACTAATTTCAAATATATGCTACCAGGTAAAGTCATTTTAAGATTTTTTTAAAGCGTTCACCCTCACCCCTGCCCCTCCCTCCCGGAACCACGATAGGGTTCCCCTTGTCCTCACCTTTCACCCCACCAGCCTCCACATTCAACAGATCATCCTCCGCCATTTCCGCTACCTCCAAAATGATCCCACCACCAAACGCATCTTCCCCTCCCCTTTCAGCATTCCGTAGTGACTGCTCCCTCCGAGACACCCTAGTCCACTCCTCTATCACCCCCAGCACCCCTTCCCCTTCGCCTGGCACCTTCCCGTGCAAGCACAGGAGATGTAACACCTGCCCCTATACCTCCCCCCTTCCCACTGTCCAGGGCCCCAAACACCCCTTCCAGGTGAAACAGCGATTTACTTGTACTTCTTGCAATCTAGTATACTGTATTCGCTGCTCACGCTGCGGTCTCCTCTACATTGGGGAGACCAAACGCAGATTGGGTGACCGCTATGCGGAACACCTCCGTTCAGTCCGTAAGGGTGACCCCGAGCTTCCGGTCGCCTGTCATTTTAATTCAACGCTCCATTCCCACTTGGACCTCACCGTCCTTGGCCTCTTGCATTGTTCCACGGAAGCTCAACGTAAACTCGAGGAACAGCACCTCGTCTTCTGATTAGGCACTTTGCAGCCTTCCGGACTCCATATCAAGTTCAACAATTTCAGATCATAACCTCGGCCCCTATTACATTTTTACTTTTTTTTCCCCCCACCCCTTTGTTTTGGGTTTCCCCCCCCCCCCCCCTCTTTTTACATGGCAGCTGTCTCTCATTCTGCCAGTACATTTCACACCTAATCTGAGCCGTCTTTTGTCTCTTTACTAGTCCTATCACCATCTCGTCTCGTTTTGAATACCTCTTAATGTCTATTCACTTCTTTTGTTCCCTCCCCAGCCCTCCTTTCGATCTATTTCTTTTCCTTTCCAGTTTTGAAGAAGGGTTTCGACCCGAAACGTCGACTCTAATTTCTCTCCACGGATGTTGCCTGGCCTGCTGAGTTTTTCCAGCATTTTCTGTTATTTCGGATTTCCAGCATCTGCAGTATTTTGCTATTGTACTAATGTTCAGTAAAAGCTTGCTTCTACTGCAAATGTGTATTTCCAAGCAATGCGAGAGACTGATGAATTCTGGTGGAAAGAAACTTTGCCTGTATACATGGCTTCTGGTTTTTGTGTCAGTTTTAATGAGTATTTACACTTACTGTATTTTTTTTTGTTCCTGGTTGAAGAGGTGACCTTTCTGTGCTGCTTTACATTGGCATCTGTAGTGTATGTGCCTTTAAGACAGAACTACTTTTACAGCTCTTGTATACTGTAGTACCGGCAGTGACCACACCTGTATATAAGTTTTGCGCATGCCTCTGTACCCCCAGTCTTGAGACTACCCTCCTCCAGTAAATACCTGTTTATTGTTAAGTTACAACATCCGTGTGGTTATTGAATAACAGCATACCCTCAGAATCACGGATCTAACAGTGGCGACGAGTGTTGATTCGAATCTACTTGCAACTAAAAAAAAATAAAAAAATAGACGAGGCCAGGAACACGGGTGTCGACCACAAGAAACCGCCCAGTCGTCAGGCGGAGAGTGAACATCGCAGGGGAGGCTGTGGAGAGCTGGGCTTGGTTCCCCAGCCATGACGATCAGCAAGAGACTGACGACAGGTCCAGCGCAGACCCTTCCCGGGCAGCAGCGGCGGCTGGAGCCGACCGACGGCGGAGAGAAAGCCGAGCAGCGTCGACGGGGTAAGACGGAGGGTGAAGCGCACAGGGTGCAGCCGGGGGTTTAAAACCGAGCGGCGTCGAGAAAAAAAACAAACGAGACCGAGAGAGACAGAGACACGAGTTCAAGACTGAGCGGCGTCGAGAAAAATAAATAAAAAGAAGAACGCGCAGCGCACAGCCAGGGCTCACGGGCTGAACAGGGTCCGCGGGGAGAAGAAGGGAGAGCGCGGGAGACGCCATTTTTAGAAGCCGCAGCGGAGAAGGGGGGCGAGCGCGGGAAGGAAGGAAAGCGCGGGAGATGCCATTTTGTGCCAGCGGAGAAGAAGGGGAAGCGTGGGAGACGCCATTTTTGACAGTTAAATCACACCCAGGGATGCCGAAGAGTGGCAGTATCTCTACGTTCGACAATAAAGTCGAAGATTGGGCGACATATGTGGAACGTATTGAGGTGTACTGCAGGGTGAATGAAGTGCCAGATGCTAGCAAAGCACTGGTTCTGTTAAATTCCATGGGTGCAAAAACTTATGGGTTACTGCGAAATCTAATAACCCCAGAGAAGCCGGTGAACAAGAATTTCGAAAGCATAGTAGAAATCCTACAGGACCACTTAAACCCCACACCGCTGTTGATAGCAGAAAGATTTAAGGTCCATAAAAGGAACCAACGCAAAGACGAAAGCAATGCTCGGTACCTAACGGAACTGCGCAAGCTATCAAAACACTGCCAGTTTGGAGCGGGACTGTCAGATACGTTAAGGGACAAGTTTGTGTGTGGGCTACAAAGTGAAGGAACCCAGAAACGGCTTCTATCAGAAAAGGATCTTACGCTGGACAAGGCTTTCAGTATGGCAGTATCACACGAAGCAGCCGCAAGGGGCGCTGCAGAGATACAACGGAGACCGCAAGTATATGGCACCAATGAAATGTCCTATGGAACAGGGAAGTGCTATCGCTGCGGCAGAACAGCACATGACCAGAAGGATTGTTGGTTCAAGGACCAAGTGTGCAGACAGTGTGGAAAAGCAGGACACATAGCAAGAGTCTGCAGGTCTGGGAAGAAAACCAACAGTAAGAAATCTCCACAGGAGAAGTACAAAAAGGTACACCAGGTGATGGACAGTGGTTCAGACGAACAGAAAAGTGACAGACTCCGGAAGCAAGGAGCTGGGTTGTCTGAAACTACATAAGGTAACCGAAATGGAGGATCACCAGACTATCTGGGTTACACTCAAGATAGACGGAGTCCAAGTGAAAATGGAATTGGACACAGGATCAGCCCTAACAGTCATAAACCAAAGGGACTACAAGCGGCTATTTTCACATATATACCCTTGAAAGCTACAGAGATTGTCTTGAAGACGTATACGGGGCAAAAAGTCTACCCCAAAGGAAAAATAAGGGTGAAAGTGATATACAAAGGCCAGGAAATACCTAAAATGGATATATATGTATTGCCAGATGGAGGACCACCACTGCTAGGACGTGAATGGATCCGGAAGATACAATTAGATTGGCATTCCATACAGGCACTGAAGGTTGAGGCCAAAAAGGATGACGACGTCACACTTGGATGACTGTCAAAAATGCTAACCGACGCAAAAGAAGTGTTCCAGGAGGGACTATGAACACTAAGGCATAACAGCAACGATTAAAATAGAGGAAAATGCAAGCCCAAAGTTTCTGAAGGCCAGACCAGTGCCTTATGCGATCAGACCAGCTGTTGAAGCAGAGCTGGAAGGGTTGGAACGTTCAGGAGTACTGTCCAAAGTGGACTGGAGCGAGTGGGCTACACCCATCGTTCCTGTAATGAAGAGGTCGTTGAGTAATACGCCTGGGGAACCAAAGAAGGTCTGCATCTGTGGGGATTTTAAGGTGTCAGTGAACCCAGCCCTTCACACGGTACAATATCCGCTTCCACGAATTGAGGATATTTTCGCCTCGCTATCTGGAGGTAAACGCTTCACCAAAATTGATCTAGCCCAGGCGTACTTGCAAATGGAGGTAGAAGAAGCTTCGAAACAATACCTTACGATTAACACTCAAAGGTCGCTATCAATACAACCGGCTGATGTTCGGAGTAGCCTCGGCTCCGGCTATCTGGCAAAGGGCAATGGATCAGGTCCTGCAAGGGATTCCAGGGACCCAGTGTTATTTGGACGACATCTTGGTCACGGGCGAAAATGACAGTGATCACCTCGCCAACTTGGAGAAGGTGCCCACCAGATTAAAGGAGTATGGGCTACGAGCTAATCGCCACAAGTGCGAGTTTTTCCAGAAACAGATCTCGTATTGTGACCACGTCATCGATGAAGAGGGGTTACATAAGTCCCCTGAGAAGATTGAGGCAGTAGTCAAGGCTCCAGCACCGGAAAATGTGTCACAACTGAGGTCGTTCCTCAGGCTGGTAAACTACTACCACAAGTTCTTACCAAATTTGTCCACGGTATTACACCCACTGAACACCCTACTGCAAACAGGGGTACCATGGAAGTGGGATGACGAACGTAGACGAGCTTTCCAGAAGTGTAATGAATTGATCACATCAAAAGAGGTGTTGGCCCATTTCAACTCAGCACTACCAAATTTGTTTGGCATGTGATGCATCACCCTATGGTATTGGAGCGGTGCTGTCGCACAAATTCCCAGACAGGTTGGAGAGGCCAGTAGCCTTTGCGTCTCGGTCACTAACCTCAGCCGAGCGCAACTACGCCCAGATTGACAGGGAGGCCCTCGGCCTAGTATGGGGAGTAAAAAAATTCAACCACTATCTGCATGGGCAGAAGTTCACCTTGCTGACTGACCACCAACCACTTGTCTCCATCTTTAATCCTAAGAAGGGCGTTCCAGTGATGACTGCACAACGGTTACAAAGATGGTCCCTGTTTCTAGGGCGAATAAATATGAAATAGAATGTAAAGGCACGAAACAGCATGGGAACACTGATGGGCTATCGCGCCTGCCACTGCCTACTGTGATAATGTCTTCAACCACTACAGAGAAAACGATTGCAGTCCTATGGACCATATTTGCCAGAAACGGTTTGCCAGAGCAGATTTGCTCTGATAATGGACCACAGTTTGTGTCCGAAGAGTTTCAAAAGTTTATAAGAAGGAATGGGGTCAGGCATTACACATCCGCCCCATATCATCCAGCCACAAATGGATTGGCTGAGAGGTTCGTACAAACCTTTAAGAAGGCGATAAAGGCCATGTGCGACGATGAAATTCCACTACAGCATAAGATGGACAATTTCTTATTAGCCTACCAAAACGCGACACGCAGTTACAAACCAGACCCCGGCCATGATGTTCTTCAACCGAAGGTTGAGATCTCGTCTGGACTTGCTCAGACCAAATGTGCGAAGAAATGTTGAGGACAAACAATTCCAGCACCTCAATGAGAAGCCGACAAGGAGCTTCAATGTAGGACAACCAGTCTTGGCCCGTGACTATCGAACAGAGAAATGGCAACCCGGAACGATATGCACAAGGCAGGGGCCATTAATGTACACAGTGGATGTCGGGGAGAACATTGTGAGACGCCACGTCGATCAGATCTTAGCGTCACAGGAACGCGTCAACCCCATGTCTCGAGTACCTGGGGATGAACCCGACATACCGGTAGCATCTACCTCCGAACCAGTAGCAGTGGAACCCGATGAACTGCCCGATGAAAAGGGGTCAGAATTGCCTCTGCACCAAGAACAAGAACCTCAGGAAAGGCGCTATCCCGAAAAGGTCAGGAAGCCGCCCCAAAGACTGAATCTATAAATGGACTATTGTTGTTTAATGTACATGTTAAAATGTTAATTGTTAAATGAATATTAGGGGTACTACTAATCTAAAAGGGGAGGAATTGTAGTGCATGTGCCTTTTAAGACAGAACTACTTTTACAGCTCCTGTATACTGTAGTACCGGCAGTGACCACACCTGTATATAAGCTTTGCGCATGCCTCTGTACCCCCAGTCTTGAAACTACCCTCCTCCAGTAAATACCTGTTTATTGTTAAGTTACGGCATCCGTGTGGTTCTAACGGATCTAACAGCATCTGATATCTCTCGGCGTGACAAATGTACGGGATTGATATTTGCTTTCTTAGAACAGAACAACTTAGCCCAATGGCAAACTCATATCCCCACTTTCTTCACTGCAGGTCTCACAGTTTACACTTAGGAATGCAGTCAGTGGTAGAAATACCACAGGCCTATAGTTAGTTATACTCGTAATGTAAAAATGCCTTTACGTTTCCCCCCGCGCCCCCCCCCCCCCCCCCCCCCCCCCAAGAATCATTAATAAACTTGATTAGTTTTACCGGGGTACATTCCAAATAAGTTTCCTTTTGAAAAGTTTCCAAGAATACATTTCAAACTTTTTCACTGGTACAGAAATGCATTCTTTGGAAAGTTTCCTGTGAAAATGCCGAATACAAGTGTTTACTCGGCAAGTTCTAAGAAAGGCTTTACGAACAACATGCCATTCCACTTTCCAACACTGAGAAAAGCAGAAGCTTTTATTGTACAAGCTGTACTTTCACTGGAAGTCCTGCAGCACCATAAATACTGTTCTCTAAGACTTGCATGGATTGGTGTGGCAAAACTCGAATACAGTTTGCAGAAGTAACAAATAAAGACACTGGCTATCTTTGAAAAATGGTGTAGCTGGAAGAGGAGTGTTCCTTCAAATAATTTGTTAGTAAAATGACTTGTTGGTAAAAGAAAATCGAGCTGAGAAGTGTTTAACTATTAGTTTCTAAGAAAGTTAATTTACCTTTTATCACACTTCTAATCTATGAAGGAAATGGAAACTAGTTTGTTTGATGCTTTTGTTCTGGTGGGATGAATCTTGGATGTGATTTTTTGGGAGAGGAGGTGGAGAGGGCACAGATTTGGACAGAATTTACCTGTTGGTAAGGGAGCATTACATATGTATTCTGTTATATGACACAAGTCTACAATCTTCAAAGTAGTCTAAGAATTTGAGGGGAAAAGATACCTCTAACATAAAAATTGAGACTATCAGAGGCATTCATGTGCATGTACATTACTGAGTGAATAATACTCTGGGTATGTGAAGTTTAGTGGTTTGTGAAATTAAAACAGTCACTAGGCCAGTGAGCAAATTCTACTTGTAAGAAATAGAAACTGGAAACACTCAGCAGGTCAGGCAGCATCTGTGGAGAGAGAAACAGAGTTAACGTTTCGGGTGTCTCCACAGATGCTGCCTGACCTGCTGAGTATTTCCAGTATTTTCTGTTCCTATTTCAGATTTCCAGCATCTGCAGTACTTTGCTTTTGTTTACTTGTAAGAATTCTGTCTCACTTCTGAGTGTGTTTTGGTTGAGCACTGGAATATTCTAATAGGCCTTTCTTGTATTCTGTAGCTGCACTTTGGTGTTTGTACTGTATTGCACAGTATCTGCTCAATAAACAAAAGCAATGAAAATGCTAGCTATTCCAAGTGCATAATATTACCTTGCCTGTTTTGGGAAAAACAGCTGGTTCCCACCAAAAAAGCTGAATAAACATAAGAACAAGAATGACTCCATAGCAGCATACAAATTGGCTAGCTGGCCATCACATTTTACAACACAATCAAAAATCTGACCATGTGGCAATATTTTTGGCTTTATATATTTTAACACCCTTTGCTACTGTAATTTATTCAAATGCATTTTGCAGATGTTAGTAGAAGTTGAAATTTTAGTATGCTAGGAATGGCGGGCATTTTTTTCCAATGGGTTCATTGTTCGGATTTGTAAAATGTATACTGAATTAAAAACCATGCATCATATGGTAAAACCAGGAATTTAACAATTGTGTAGGACAGCATTTTAATGTAATGTGGTAGCAATAAGACAATACATAAATCAGGGAACAAATAATGTATTATTGGTAAGAATGTGATCAACTGAAGCTTATAAAACCCATTATTAATGGCTGGTTTAATTCTGCTTCATTATGTCAGATGCTTTAGCCAGTAGTAGAAAATATAAAAGATTCTTAAAGAAACAGGTACCTGCAATCCAGTATAAAAACAGAAAATGCTGGAAATACTCAGCAGGTCAGGCAGCATATGTAGAGAGAGAAAAAGAGGTAACATTTCAGGTCGATGACCCTTCGTCAGAACTGGAAAAAGTTTGCGATGTAACAGGTTTTTAAGCAGGTGCAGAGGCAGGGAAAGGGGGGAGGGGAGGAAAGAACAAAAGGGAAGGTCTGTGATAGGCTGGAAGGCAGGAGAGATTAAAAGACAAAAGGGTTGATGGTACAAGGCAAAAGGAGATGGTAATGGGACAAGTTAGGAACCAAAAGATGACTAGATGAGGTGAGAATCATAAACAGCTGCCATGTGAGAGGGAAAAAAAGGAAAAGGGAAAAAAATGCAATCTAATGGTGATTAAACTAAACATTTCTCATAAATAACAATGTTATACATGAAATAACAACAGAAAATGCTGGGACCATCAGCATCTGCAGAGAGAACAAATGAATTAACATTTCAGGTGTGCATGCTTCATCAGAACTGGCAAAGGGTCTACACATCTGATCTCTCCACAGATGCTGACTGACCTGCATGTTTCCAGTATTTTCTGTTTTTGTTTCAGGTTTCCAACATCTGCGTTTTTTTGTTTAAAGTTAGACGTGAGTTTTGATTTATGTTTCAGGTGATCATGTGTGTTTAATATCCACTCTAGGGGCGTATTAAAGTAAGATGTACATTAAAAAATTGAAGATAAAATCTGATAAATATGAAAAAAATGAAGTACTGTTTTATGGTTTTTGGCTTTTTTTATCTGTCACAGTACTTATGGGGTTCACTCAGAGAACATGACCCAGCTTGTTTTGATGCAGTATTTCCAGAATATAGATGTTATATCTGGATAAGAAGGGAGGCACCAAGCCATTCAATACAAAAAGAAGCATCTTGTGGGTTTTATTTTTATATATGTTTGACTGGCAGCATTTTGAGTTTGAAACAAGCTAAATATAATTTGTCCTGGTTTTTTTGGAAGTATTTTTCAACTTGTCTTGTTAACTTCAGACAGAATACTTGATTTTATCAGAAATACGTGCCCCAATATTTAAGGGGAAGTGGGAAGGGGGTGCAGTTTAGTGGTCGGGAAACCCGGAAGAACGAGTTTCCCTTGGATCCTGCCGAATTCAATGGCAAGACCTGATTACAATTTTTGGAATCCATTTCCCAGCTGCAGCCAGCCAGATTGAGGGGCTGCCGGATGGGTAGGCCTGCGGCACATGGCTGCAGCTGGAGGAGGGAGAGATCATGGGTCGGTGGGCGTGGGGGGGGGGGGGGGGGGGGAGAAGAAGGTGGTGGTATCCATGGGGGCTGGGGAGAGGTCGGGTGTCGGCAGGGGTGGGGTGGGGACGGGGGGGAAGAGATCAGGGGCCCGGGAAACCTGGCCGGCCAGTGTTAAAGCTGGACCAAACATAAAATCTGAGGCACGCAGCCTCATTAAACTATTCAAATGGGGGATCCGCCTCCTGAGAGCGGGTTGGTTGCCTGCCCACCATCCCGCCTCAGTTAAAACTGGAAGTGGGCGGATTTGAGGCAGATTGGGTTCGGGTTTGAAATTTTTCGAATTTTAACTTCCCACCTGACCCAAACCCACCCATTTTGGGGGGGTTAAAATTCTCCCCATGGAGGCCGGTCAGCAACAAACCACCGTGTAAAGGTTAATATTCAAGGGACCTGTGTCTGTACCAGTTTGCACTTCAGTGAAGAGCAGCAGACACGACTGTTATTTTTCCAAGGAGGGTGTTGTTGCTTCTGTTTGCTTATCCATTAACAGGTTGATTATTCTGACAGTTTATAGCCTTAAACCTCAGTCTTTCAAATTCAAAGATCATCATGCAATGTAACTAATACATGAACTAGAGTTTTCTGTTCAATCCCTGGACTCGTTATCTAGATATTGGGCAGGTAAAGCCACAATTCTGAGTCCCAGGGAATGATCTGAGACACTGAATCGAAGAAGAACGTTTTGAGTAAAACCCAAATTTATGACCGGAAGAATTCCTACTGTCTTGACCCACTTTAACCACGGCTAACAAAATAATTTTTGTTTTTAAAAGGACCAAAAAGTTGATTGTGGACGTGATCAGAACTCAGCCTGGAGAAACATTGACAGAAATCTTGGACACACCAGCCTCCTCACAGCAGGTAATTTTATTCATATTCTTCAAACATCAACAATCTTAATTCTACAGTGGAATAAATGGGATGGCACCCAGGACTGAAATGTCAGGGATGTAATTCATTGTGTAAAGAGCTTTGAAACCTTTTGAGAATAGTGGCAGTGTAACTTGGGGGGGGGCGGGGGGCAGGCGGGTGGGAGGGAGGGGGGAGGCAGAGAGAGAGAGAGAGAGACTGAACCAGGAAATCATGGGAATCGGGGTTGTCCTGGGTGAAACAAAACTGAAAACAAGTGCTGGAGCGTATTACAACCTGTTGGTAGAGACTCTGACAACGTTCACTGCTGTCAAGGGCTGAATGTAGCTTTGAAAGAGCAGGCCAATTACTAATGTAATTGTACATAAATGTGTGCTGTTCTGTCTGTCTTTGTTTAATTTCTGTAAATACATCTAGTTCGTTCATTTGAAATCTGAGCCCAGCTCCAGTGTGGTGCTTTAAAAGTACTGGCTGAGGCTTTTTTCTGGTCAAGTGAGGCAGGTGGATTCTTCTGCCAGTCCCAGCTGTTGTTCTGGCCTGGGGTGGCATTATCATATGGAGGGGAGGGGGGGGGGGATTCCCGGGCCCCCACCAGGGAGTTATGCCAGTTTGGAAGTGGAAACATGTTGCAGCAAGCCCTGGGGAGAAAAAGGCAGCTGGCCTGTGCAATTTTTTTTCTGTCTTTAAATATTCCTGCTTGCACAGGTCATTCAATTTGACCCGAGGCTCCCTAAAACATACGGATGCCAGGGCCTAACAGCAGCCCCAGCATCCAAGTGTGGAACAGCGCTACTGGCCGGGACCATTACCCTCATTAGCCGGTAATTTACATGTGCCTGCCCACAGACGGTAGCAGGATTGCCGTCCACAACAAGGGGGGAAATGGAGACATGTCCAACGTCTTCTGAAACGGAATGGGACAAATAGAGCACAGCAGCCACTAGAGATCTAAGCTCGAGACTCCTAAAGGGTACGAGGTCTCTACAGCAGTAAAAGATCACAGGGACACAGTTTCTGGTCCATGGGATGGAAAACGAGGCTTCCTTATTGGAAGTGCAGCAAGATTGTTACAACAGAGAACAGCTCTTACAATTTGTTGCCATGAGTTTTGTGTAATCGTAAGAGATACATGCCGCATAACAACCATAACTGTTAATTTAATGTAGGTGTTTCTACTTTTATTTGTGTTATGTTTGCTCTATCTGGTATTATCCATTTGTAGTTGGTGCATTAAGGGACTATTTTCCATCACAATAACATACTTCTGCCACAGTCTTCAGTTTAAGGTAACGGATATTGAATTAGTCAATAAATGGATTTATTTTGACCTCACTAGCTGTGTAATTTTTCTCTCTGGCTTCTTTATTTCCTTCCATTAGTGCTCAAGTCACACTTAAAATCTGTGGAAGCCATAATGAACAGGAAGTAATGTTGGAAACCTACAGCTCACTTGTTAGAATTGTATGGCTGCAGTTTATCTTTAATGTGATGTGTTGAATTGTTTGTACTTTAAAAAAAAAGCTAGCTGGTATCTCTGTAGTGATGTAGTTATAAAGGAATGTGGCATAGGACTGATTGGTATCCATGGTAACTTAGAGAGTGGGTATCCATGGTAACTTAGAGAGTTGTGAATCTGTGGTATTGTTGATCTAACCCAAGATTTTTCAATTTGCTCTTGTGGAGAAATGATCATTTGCAGCAAATGAACAAGCTAAATATGTTCAGTGTGATATTTATCTCTGCTATAGTTGTGTATCAAAAAATAATTGGAGATTGTTTCTGTGCTGAGTGAATGGAAACCCTTGGGAGGGGAAAAGAGACCTGGCAGCAATATAAATTGCAAGCTGTTTATTTGATAGATGAACAAGTGTTTGAGAGGCATGCCAAATTTATTTCATTTGAGCAATTCTGATTTTGATTGTAACTTGAGAGAGGAAAAAGCACTATAATCTGTATGGTTTAAATTATGGTTCACTGATCATATTAGTTTCACAGCAGATTTTACCAGAATAGTAATGTATGTGATTGGTCTTGTTAATTATTTTACTGTCCTGTACATATGTCAACTGATTTAATTCTTTGTACAACTTATTAGGAAGTCAATCACTTGAAGATAGTTGAAAAGCGTGCACTACTGGATGCCAAAGTTCCTGATAAAATGAAACAGTCTGTTCTTGAGGATGGGCAACTCCCAATTGAACAGAAAAAAAGGAAAATCCAGAGGAACCTTCGGACTCTGGAACAGGCTGGCCTGGTCTCATCGACAAATAAATACCAGGAGTTAATAAATGATATTGCAAAGGTATACAGAAGAGAAGCTTGGTATTTAATTGGGATTCATTATTTAAGCAAATGTGTCACTGCAACCATAATTGGCTTCTTAAAATCAAGTTCTGAAATGTCAGATATATTGCCTCTTTAGATTATTACAACTATTGTTTAACTGAGAATAGCTTAACATATTGATAGCATTCATTAAATCTATTTGCAGTTTCTTTCAATCCTTGGCATGCCAAGTCCTGTACTGAGCCCAAGGCTTTCTGAATACTGTGCAGGATTGCTTTCTATCACCTTGCAGATCACTGTTTGAAACTTCCACATTCTCTCATTTCTTTTAGTAGTAAGACCTTGTTGCCCACCAAATAGAGCCATATTTGAAAATGTTCTGCAGTATTAAATGATCCGATTAAAATGCGCTTTGATATATTTACATTAAAGTGAGGGAATAGCTCTTTTTAAGAAGAGCAATTCACATCAACTGCAAAGACCTTTTTGTGTTTCAGGATATTCGGAACCAGAGAAGGTATCGACAGCGTCGCAAGGCTGAACTTCTGAAAATACAGCAGACATTGACTGCACTTAAGTCAAAGGCCAAATTTTATGAAGAACAAAATAATTATTACAATACATATATTAAAACCTGCCTGGACAACTTGACAAGAAAGTAGGCAAATGTTTTGGTTCATTACAGTAAACTATTTGTATTAACGTAATTCAGTAAACTACATTAGCTCACCCCTTTGTGTTTCAGCCCGCTTGGGCTGAAGACCAGTATTCCATTAGCAACTTTAAATTATTATTTCTACCTGCCCACTAGCTTTCAGTGATTTATAGAGAGGATTGATGAAGAGAATGCAATGGATGGTTGTCTACGTGGATTTTAGGAAGGCATTTGACAAAGTACCACATAGAAAGCTGATTAACAAAATTGAGGTTCATGGAATAGGTGGGTCAGTGGCAGCTTGGATAAGGAATTGGCTTAAGGGCAGAAAACAGCGAGCTGTGGTAAATGGCTGCTTTTCAGACTGGAGGATGGTAGACGGTGGTGTTCCCCAAGGGTCAATGCTGGGGCCACTACTTTTTTTGATATATATAAATGACCAGAATATTGGAATACAGAGTAGAATTTCTAAATTTGCCAATGACACCAAACTTGGGGGTGTGGCAAACGGTGATGATACCAATCGACTGCAACAGGACATAGAAAGGCTAGCAGAATGGGCAGACAAGTGGCAGATGGAATTTAATAGAGAAGTGTGAGGCGATGCATTTTGGCAGAAGGAGCAGGGAGAGGCAATATACACTTAATGGTACAGTTTTAAAGAGTGTGCAGGGACAGAGGGACCTGGGAGTTAATGTGCATAGGTCCCTGAAGGTGGCAGGACATATTGAGAGTGGTTAGCAAAGCATATGGGATATTGGGCTTCATCGTAGAAAAGTTCTGCTGAAGCTTTGTAAAGAGCTGGTTAGGCCACAACTGGAGTATTGCGTCCAGTTCTGGTCACCACACTTTAAGAAGGATGTGAAGGCCCTTGAGAGGGTGCAGAGGAGATTTACCAGAATGGTTCTGGGGATGGGGGAGCTTAGCTACAAGGACAGGTTGGAGAAGCTGTTTTCATTAGAACAAAGGAGGTTGAGGGGTGATTTGATAGAGGTCTACAAGATTATGACGGGTTTGGATAGGCTAGACGGGGAAAGGCTGTTCCCACTAGTTGATGGTACGAGGTCTAGGGGACACAGATTTAAGGTTTTGGGCAAGAGATACGGGGGGATGTGAGGAAAAACTTTTTTACGCAGCGAGTGGTGACCTGGAATTCGGTGCTGACGGAAGTGGTGGAAGCGGAGACATTCAGGGAGACTGGATTGGCACTTGAAGGAAATAAACTTGCAGGGCTACAGGGATAGAGCGGGGGAATGGGATTGACTGGATTGCTCTACAGAGAGCTGGCACGGACTCGATAGGCCGAATGGCCGCCTTCTGTGCCATTATGACTCTCTGGGCTGGATTTTCATTGGGCCGTGGAGTCGGGATTGGAGGCCTGTGGGGGTTTAAAATCCCGAAATCGGGGGTCCCGCCCCCAACTCGCCTCCATGCCAGTTTCAAAGGAGGCGGGTACCCGCCCCGCATGGGACCCGCCTCCCCGAGGCAGGAAGGGGATTAGTGCCAATTAACTGCCAGTTAACAGGCAGTTTTTAGCTTAATCCCTATTTTCATTGTTGAAATGTGGGATTCCAAACCACGCCAAGTTACCGAGGCGGGCCGTCGGGATGAAGGGCTTGGAGGGGTTGAGATGTCCGGTGTTCAAGTGAGTGATGGGTGCATGAGTGCAGAGGTAAGTGTTTAAAGAAGCTCTACTAAACTACTAAGCTATCTTTTGCCCTGCCAGTACACTTTACACCTAATCCCAGCCTATTACTATCTCGTCTAGCTTCTAATCTCTTTTACTTCTTTTGTTTCTTTTATTCTTTTGTCCGATCGCAGCCCTGCCTCCGATCTAGTTTCTTTTCTTTCCAGTTTTGAAGAAGGGTCCAACCCGAAACGTCAACTCAAATTTCTCTCCACGGATGTTGCCTGACCTGCTGAGTTTTTCCAGCATTTTCTGTTGTTATTTCTACTAAACTTTATTTACCTTTACAGCCTTCCTTCCTTCAGGTCTCCGGGAGTCCCTCATCTCACCGGCACAGAAAGCAGAATGGCTGCCAGCTGTCAAAATCTTCAGCCTCTGCTTTCTGTTCCGGGGAGATCTCTAAATCATCCTGAGAGGAAGGAATTAACCTGGAGTACAGATTCAGTGTTTGACAGCTTCAAACAGCTGTGAAACGCTGATATTTCATCTGCCAAAAGGTCTTGACAGATGAAATTTCAATCTGTGACGTCACCTGTTGCCAAGTGGCCCTTAATTGGCCTGCTGAGCCCGCTGGGCGGGCTCAACAAGGTCAATCAAGTCAAAATCGCGTGGGTTGGCTAGAACTCAATGGAGGCGGGACTACAACCCCAAAAGTTGTAGTCCCGCCTCCTCAATGAAAATCCAGCCCTATGACTGACTCTGGCTATGTACTTGGATCTGTAAATCTCTCAGCTCCAACACATTTCCTTGCTTCTCACCATTCAGAAAATACTCTGAGCTATCTTTCTTAGGTCCAAAGTGGATGACCTCGCACTTCCCCACACTGAACTCCGTCTACCGCAGTTTGTGTCAGTTGTATGCTGTATCAGCAATACTTGCTCTCTTTATTCATTTCTGATTTTGGCACTCCTGGCATTGGTCAGTTCTTTCTGGTCTGTAGACGGTGATTCTGGATTTTATCACTTATGATGGGGAAAACCGTGAGATGGCTAAGATATAAAACTGAGTGGTTGGTGAGCTGCAGGCACAAGTTGCTGCATGGGGTTATGATACAGTGCCCGTAACGGAGACATAGCTCTAACAAGGGCAGGAATGGGAACTTCACAATCTTGGCTACATTTTTTGCAGGAGAGATAGGTCAGGACAAAAAGTATTGATCAAAGATACTCTTAGCGCATCTACAAGCAAATTTCAGAAAGATCTTAAAAAAAAAAAAAAAGTACTGATAATGGTGGAATTCAGTTATAGACTGAAGAAATAAACAGTGTAATGGGCAAGAAGCTGGAGGAATTCCTAAAATTGACACTTACAGCTAATAGATTTTTGGGCACGAAAGGAATCGAGGGATATGGGGATCAGACGGAAAGTGGAGTTGAGGTCGAAGTTCAACCATGATCTTATTGAATGGCGGAGCAGGCTCGAGGGGCTGTATGGCCTACTCCTGTTCTTATTTCTTATGTTATGTTCTTAAAATTCGGACAGTCTTCAGTTACTGCTTTGTGAATCTCTTACATGGTCAGATAATGAAGGATTTTCTTGTTGAATGGTAGGAATGCCAGAAGATCAATAAAATTAGATGGAAAAGGAGAAGAAAAGGGTAACAAAAAAATGAAACAGTCAACTTTGCGCTACACGGCAGCCCGGCTGCATGAGAAAGGTGTTATTCTGGAAATTGAAGGACTTCAGTCCAACCAGTGAGTAGTAATAACTGTTTATTGAAAAGAATATGAACTCATTAGCCTGCTGTCAAATGTTACAGTACTGTGCTATCTTAGTGTCTAGATATTTGCATGTTTACTAGCAACTCAAATTAGGAACTAATGAGCAATGTTCTTAAAACACCACAATGACTCATGATGTAGTTCGGAGGCTTAATAATTTAATTACTTCTCAGTACAGCGTCCACTTGTTTGCAGATGAATACCTTTCATCTCATCTGCTTCCACTCTGTCTGAAATTGTATCCTTATGAAAGGTGAAGGACATCACCAGAAGCAATTACAACAAGTGCAAAGAAAGAGTTTATACTATTCTGTTAACTGAAAGCACTGTTATATGAATGATTTCTGCTGAGAGCTTCGGTTCTGCATTTTATGAATCTACACTCGGTTGCAAATAGTTTAGAGAAGTACATCTCCATCTCCCTGGTGTGTCAGTCAGAGTGGGTGCTGTTGCCAATGACGAATGTAACCATCTGGACAACAGTGAATGTTTATATCCAGTAAGTTGTGTCCTATTGAGTGCATCTACTGTGCTTGGAGCAGATTGTCTGAGTCAGAAGTCCTGTGGGATCAATGCCGTGGGCCACGTTTAGCCTATAAACATTTCCTCTCCTCGGACTGCTCTCCTAAACGTACTCGAGGGAAAGTTGTGCTTTTAAACTAGGACTGGCGTGAGCAACTAATACATAAATAAAATGCAGTTGTTACTTTAAAACTACTTTTTTTAATATGTAAAGTGCTCTATTTCCCCTCCATTGATTACTTAGTTCAAATTTGGGAAACAAAAATACAGTGGAAGGAATATGAGGCTTTAAATTAAAATGTGAGACATAGATGTCTACATTAAATAGCTTTGGAGTTTATTAGCAAAAAGGAAGAATCCTAGACTACTGTGCAGAAGGGGGCCATTCGGCCCATTGTACCTGTGCCAGCTCATTGAAAGAGTTTTCAATTAGTCCCACTTCCCTGGTCTTTTCCCATAGACTTACAGATTTTTCCTTTTCAAGTACTTATTCAATTCCCTTTTGAAAGTTACTATTGAATCTGTTTCCACCACCTTTTCTGGCAGTGCATTCCAGATCATAACTGGCTATGTAAAAAAAAAAAAAAAAAAATCTTCTCATATGCTCTCTGGTTCATTTGTCAATTTTCTTAAATCTGTGTCCTCTGGTCTCCAGTGGAAACAGTTTCTCCCCATTTACTCTGTCAAAACCCCTCTTCATTTTGAACACCTCCATTAAATTACGCCTTCTCTGCTGTAAGGAGAACAATCCCAGCTTCTCTGGTCATCCCTCATCCTTGATACCATTCTGGTAAATCACCTCTGCATCCTCTTCGAGGCCTTGACGTCCTTCCTAAAGTGTGGTGCCCAGAATTGGACACAATACTCTAACTGAGGCCTAACCTGGCATTTAAAAGATTTATCATAAAGTTCGTATGATTTTCACTGAAACCAGAGAGTTCTTTTTAATTTAAAGATCAATGCTTGTAGATTAATTTTCCTTTAATTTCTATTTGGATGCCGTATGAATTCCATTAAAGCACTACAATCTCTTCACTTTGAAATGTTCCCGCTAGTTATTGGGTTTATTTGAACTCCAGTTCTGCTTTTTTCTTGTTAGGTTTAAGAATGTCCTCTTCGATATCACACCAAGTGAGGAAGTGGGTGACTTTGAAGTCAAGGCCAAGTTCATGGGAGTAGAGATGGAAAAAGTACAACTTCATTTTCAGGTAGAGAATGGAGCTGTGAAAAGTGGGTCAAGTTTAATGCAATTTTGTTTATGATCTAGGTGATAAATTTCAACGTCTGGAAGGTTTGACAATATTTTGATTGAATCATAATTGTACAGTATTAGATTGCAATTGATTTTGGGGGTTTGGTTTTGGATGGGGTAATTGTAGAGATGCTCGCTCAATTCTAAAGGCCCACCTTTGTGCAATTGCCTTGTGATGCATCGATGTGTTGCACTTTTGAAATATTTTACGCCATTGTGTCTTCCAATGCATGCAAGTGTCAAAGCTACCATTATAAGCGCTAGCCCTGAGCTAAGCATCCTATAGGTTTATGCTGTTTCTGTGTGACATTTGTGCCAAGGTGGCAGCTGCAAAATGAGCTGCTTGAAAGCACTCCAAAAGGGTACCAATGCATCTTTAAACAAATACGCTCCACCCTACTTAATACCGTGAGGTTAGAACTTGTTTTTATTTGGACTCAGCAAAAACCTATTGCTCGCAGAATATGCATAGATCTGTGTTTTTAAACAGACGATGGATTTCATTTTGCTTTGTTTTTTAAACAGTTTTGTAGTTAAATTCCTTGATATCTCTTCCTGTCCAAGACCTGCAGAAAAAAATCAGAGGCACTGTATTATTGTTTCTTAACACTGGGGAGTTGGGAGCTCAACTGGGCCACATCGATACTCCCGTAGATTTCCCTTTCCTGCTTTCCCATGGGAAGCATCATTCTTCCACTCAGCTCCTCCACCCGCAGCATGATGGAAATGGGGGAGGGGCACAGAAAAGGAATGGTTTAGGAGAATACTGGGAAACTATTAATGATTTGTATGGAAACTCACTTGTTAATTGAACGTTACTTCCTTATGAAAAGTTGGTCTATTTCTCATAGTTACAGTACTTGACTGCTTACTATGTATAATATACTATGGATAATATGTAGTTGGCAAAGTCATACTTTGTGAACCTTTTTTGAATTCAGTTGTGTAAAGGCACAGGTCTCTTGATGTATGCCATTCACTTGCTGTAATTTCCATATGTGGCAGTAGATTATTACCCAGCAATGACTTCTTCCTGTCAACCCTTCTAGCATCACTGGAGCTAAAGCCGTTAAATAAAAATGAGGATTTCTTCTCCCATTTAACTCCTGAATATTTTTCTTTCAGTCCACAAACCAGATTATTTTAGATTACTGTCATGCTTTTTCTTTTCAAACAGACAGAAATCTTATTCTGGCAGATTTTTTGGCTAGTTTTCTCTTTCTCTCTCCCGTAACATTTTAACCATAAATAGTATGACCCTGTAGCTGTAACAGGACATTGGTAACACAGTATTCGAGTTATAGCTGTCACAAGCTGCGCCTAAACTTCAATTGCCCTGCCAGCTTGTTCAGCTATTGCTGTTTATAATTTCCAGTGACAGACTTGGGCAATGTGACATTACGTTCATGATGTTTGCCCATTTTGGATTTGTCAGTTAAAAGAAATTAATGAGTAAATTTCACTTTTACAGGACCTGCTGGAGCTACAGTATGAAGGTGTTGCCGTCATGAAGATGTTTGGCAAGGCTAAAGTCAACGTAAATCTGCTAGTTTTCCTACTGAATAAGAAATTCTATGGAAAATGAACCATCCACACTACGGCAGTTCTGACAGTCAAATTCATACTAAAATCTTTCCTTTTCATTAATTAAGAGAATATTATGTTCACACTCAATAGCAGGGTCACAAAGATATTTAAAATATCAATTGTATTGTGTTTTTTTTTTTAAGAAAAACATATCTCAGTATTGGACCAAAACTGATTTCTGCCATTGTACTTTCTGCATAAGTAGTTTGTGCCTTCTTGGTGTTTTCAGCAACTCTCAGCTTAGATTTCTAATTTTAAAAAGTTGATGATACAGAAAAATATTATGAGAGAAAATGGGTGCATGTGGATCACTGGCTGTTGAGTTACTTGTTTTATTTAACACTGCTCTTAATTGGATTCTTTAAAAGGTAATGACTACAGTAACCCCTGTTTAGAATACTCTTAGCTGTATAACTGCTTTGGAAATAAGATGCATTATACATTTCCCTGTGGAGGATTTGTTATATCCCTTAGTGATTTTAACATAATTACAGCCCATTTCTCCATCTCTTGAACATGGTGCTGTTTTGGTTAGAGATCTGCTGGCAGTCAGATTGCAGTGGCCTTTTCTAATCTTCACATACTAAAGAGAAAATAAAGGAACAGTAACGATCCAGTTATTATAGTAGTAATATTTTGATAAAAATCAGGAATTTAAACAATAAGGCCTCTTCAAAAAAAAAACTTAATTCTAGCAAGTTTCCATTTTCAAAGTTAATTTGCTGCGTCGTGATTTAACTTTTGCAATGGCTGTTTGTGGATTAATCAAGGCAGAAGCAACACATTTAACAAGGTGGGCTGATAAAATTGCAGCAATAGAACCAGCAGAAAATTCCTACTTAGAGCCTGTGAGATGATTTTGGTTCAGTACAAAACAGGTTGATTTTTACTTCAGTCTCTTGCTTCGCCTGTAGCTGATAATTGCCTACTTGTTGCCTCCATGTGAAGTCTAGAAGTCTTTTCAAGTTTGATTTTGTTTTTACTCGGTTCATATTCAAGGAAGTGCCTTAATGCAAATTTAGATTCTGTAGGATACAAGATGTAAAGCTGTATTGAGAATGTTTTAGTCTGAAATTTTTGTTGCCTCATGATTCAAGTTGTGTTTTTTATTGACTGACAATACAGGAGTCTCTCTTAATTCATATAATCAAGTGCATATGTGTAACACATTTCCGAAATCCACTGTTCATAATATCTTTAAATTTCTGGTGTATCTCTAAGATCAGAATTTTATAACCAAGAAATCCAACTTCAGGAAAAATATCTGACACAGTAACTCAGGTCTATGTTGAAACCTAAATATGCTGCTTACATAGGAAGAAAGCAATACTTACAATAGAACCGTGCATTACAAATGTACAAATAATCCTGTCCATTGAACTGAAGGAGACACCTTATATACTCACTAAGTATCTGACTACCCCAAAACCCATTACAGCATCGATAACAATAAACTTGATTGACCAGCAATTAATTTCATACACCCTTCAAAGCAATGATTCCATATGGCTTTCAAAGTGAGTATTCCAACTAGGGGTTACTTGATGCTCCCATTTATTACATGCGTAGTAAGTTTGAGTTTGCTTTTTATTGTCCAATAATAAAAGTATAAAATAAAGAGAGAGATCAAATGTTATAACCTTCTGATGTGGTGGTTTAACTTTCTGCTAACAGTGCAGGGGTAGCTTTACAAGCTGGCATAATTGAGCAGGTTACAGAAGAACTAGCAATGTAGAATTTAAAACTGAGATCACCATAATCCTTAATTCATGAATTTCAATTGTGGTTTAAAAGCAACTTTGCAGAACCCTATAATTTTGTTAATTGATTTTAAAAATAAAAATGATGAAACAATGTGGCTTCAATTTCTGTGTTACTGGGGCAGTGCAGCATTGATCTGACCTCCAAGCACAAGTGTTTCCATGTTGCTTATTTAGTTTAAGAATAATTAAAATTAATCATTTATTTAAATAGTTGGCTTTAAATGTAGTGTACAATTTCAGTTTCGCAAACATTCCATTTAAAATATTCAATGTAAAAAGATAAAATATTATATGATTTATACATTACAAGATAATAAATATGCACTACTGCCTTATGGCCAAAAATATATTTCCAGCCAATGTGTACTACCTGTAGTATATGGTAATAAAGTAATGATTTGGCTCTAGTGATTAATTGATTTATGTAAGTATTCTGTCAGTTCAAACTGACACTTTGTGCCTTTTGTACGTAAACTGCTCTGTCCCCATAGTGTTGGCTATTTATAGCTATTCCTTTTAAAACCAAGATATTGGAATCTTGTTTGACGACGTTGGTTTTATCAATGGTTGTCTGCCTTGTCAAATTATGTAAAATAAATCTTCCTAAAGAGTTGCAGTTCTGTTGACTTTGTTTTCTTCCAGTGTGACCTCCTTGTGACTTTTATTAGTTTTGCAGTTTTTGTTTAATAGCATAAAGCTTCTCCCATAAATATCTTTTTTTAATTTTACCTTTCTTTTATTGATATTTGTGGTCTTTTGTAATCTTCGTTAAAATTCTCAGTTGGAGCCACCTTGAAGACCTGACAATATGTTGCATAATTGCAGGCTTCTCGGTGGCCTAGTCTTCCTAACTTTAAACCTGTATCAAACTAAGCCAGGTGATTACTGCTCTGATGCAAATAGTTCACACCCCAACAGATCAATAACTGCGGGCTGATGGCAGAAACCATTTTGTGGTTCCATCTACATGACTGAGTGTACTGGAAGTGAACTTCCTTTCTGTGGTGTCCTGAAAATTATATTGTGTAGATTCATCTAAAGAAGCTATATGTTGTACTTTTATAGCAATTTTTTTTTAACAAAACATGATACCTCCCTCACATTGACCTCCACCCTCCTCTTACTCACTGTAGTAGTATAGCCCAGCTTGATCAGATCTTGGGAAACTATCTGCTGAGCGTGTGCGTGAAAATATTGTTGTGATATTGCAGTTAAAAAGCACTACACATGGCCCCGATTGTAACTCCAGGTAGATTCCCCACTCCGGCCTGAGTTAAAATTACAGTCAGGTCTCAATGATATCAGGCCACAGCATGCATATGTAAAGAACAACTCTTCTGGCTCCGGGCACGTGTCCTTGCCTGCTCAGGAGAGCAGGTTAAAATTGCAGATGTTGTGATCATGGCGGATTTCGAACAGCTAAGAGCCAGGACGATTTTAACTGCCCACCCGCCAGGTTCCTGCTGCGTAGGGTTAAAATCGCCCCCCATGGTCTCCTGCTCTCGCGTTGTAATAAAGTCAAGATCTGCACTGTTCTACCACGTCCCCCTTCCCGCTCCCACATAGAAGCCTGAAATGGAATCCATTTCCACTATGTAGATACTTGCAGAGCCCTAGGTTTTATGTGGCTCACAGCGATACAGGCAAATTTGGTCAGTTTCTATGACGCAAGGACTTGAGGCAAACTATTGACAAAGTAGCAAATAGCCTAATTGGTAGTTAAGTGCATCCTATGTCACCAAATCATAAGGAAGAAGCCCAGGCAGTTTGACAGTTATTTGACCTTTTCATTGGCTGCTTTGAGTATCTCAACCATGTTCCAAATGATAACATAAGCAAGGCTGTTACATGGAGCAATCTTCACACATTTACTAAACATTACTGTCTGGATTTAACTGCACAATACAATGCCTTTTCAGCTATAAAAATATGAAGGAAAACTGCATATGCTGGAATCAAATAAAAACAGTAAATGCTGGAACTACACAGCAAGTCAATCAGCATCTGCAAAGAGAAAGCACAGGTTATGAGGTTTTATATGTGTACCATTAATCAAGCTCCTAATGACTCCTCTTCTCTCCCTCAGGACTATGATCCTACTACTGAATACCTAGCCAATATTTACCAGTCTAATAGCAATGTCATCTCTTTCAGGTATCATCTTCCTACAGCCCCATATTCAACATTGCTAATACTAATCAAACAAGACTGTCCCAGGAGATTGATTTGTTTCAATCTGTTACTCTTCCACCAAACTTAACCCTTTTATCTAGACTCTAACCTCCACCCCCCCCCCCCTCCCACCGCTCAGCTATTTCAAGAGAGAGTTGGACCTGGTTCTGGCTGGGGTGGAGAGCACCTCATACAAGAGATGGGTACCCTGGCCTGTTGCACATCCTAGATTTTAATCGCTCCACCATTGGCAGCTGTGCCTTCAGCTGCCTCGGCCCTAAACTCTGGAATTCCCTCCCTAAACCTCTCCGCCCCTCTACCTCCTCCTTTAAGACACTGCTTAAAACCTACCTCTTTGACCAAGCTTTTGGTCATCTCTCCTAATATTTCCTTGTGTGGCTCTGTCAAATTTTGTTTGATAACACTTCTGTTAGTGCTATATAAATGCAAGTTGTAATATAAATTGAAATCAATGTGGTCGTCTGGACTAGTTTTATCATCTAAAGGGGCGGAGAGGAATTTTCCAGGTTTTTTTTTTCCATGAGTGACCTGGGTTTTTATGTTTTTGCCTCCACCAGAAGATTACCTGACTCTGAATTGGTAGGGAGTGTCTGTATCATGATGTGTAAGAACACAACTATATGGGATAGGCTAGATGGACTAGTTGATCTTTTCCTTTCAATCATTTTCATATGTATCTACTCACCTATATCTGTGACTCCGCCGATGCCCGATGGCCCTTTTAAGAATTTCAGATTTTCTAGCCCTTATAATTTCCTTTGCACCATAGATATTCAGTCCCTCTGCACCTCCATCCCTCACCAGAGTGGTCTATGGGCACTTTTTGAACAGCAGGCCCATAATTCCCCATCCACCACCACCTTCCTTCACTTACCTTGTACAAATCATTTAACTCCAAATAAAAGGGGTTGATATGGGAATCTACATGTGCCTTGGCTATGCCTGCCTTTTTGTAGGAGGTCATGGTAGGGCCTTGAGTAGGATTGGAACACTCCTTGTTTCAATCCCTGCACGACCTCTTCCTCTGTTATATTATATGTCAGTGCTCCTTCCTGCTCTCAATGATTTGGAGATATTCATTAACTATGCTTCAAATTTCACCTATCACTCAGCTTCACAAAGTCTATCTCTGATTTTCCCTTCCTTTCTTTGACAGCTCTCATTCCATCTCTGGTGAGGAACTTTCCACTGACTTTGAGGAACATATGGAGTAAAGAAAACTACTGTCTCTCTTTTTGAATTATATGTATTCTCCACTTGCCGTAATCCCACCCATCTCCTGCTGGCCACACATGGATATAGTTTTGGCTGGAGGGATTTTGTATTTAGTGTTAGTTATGGTGTACCTTGAGGCTTTGGGTGATGCAGTAATAGACCACATTCAGCACTACCTGCTACAATATCATGGCATTTGTACGTGTACATACTCAGTAATTGGTTTCCTCAGACTCTCTCAAGATAGTTATATTCCTACAGTGTGTAGAGGATACATGTTGGAATAATAGCCCATATCTTCATGACTGTAAACTGCATGCTAGGATTGCCAGAGTGTGGCAGCAACTTATAATGTAAAGTAAAAGTGATTCCTAGCAGCTTGGGGACATCAGAAGCTGGACTTAGTCTTTAGAATACCACCAAATGAAAATGCTATATAATTCATTTAGAACTTTAAAGGTGCACCTCAATTATTTAATAGTGATTCAATATCAATTTGGTTAAAAAGCATGATAATTGCTATAGGATTTATTTTTCTTTGAGATTGGCATGCTCAATCACGCAGTTGTGTCAAGTGCTCCTTCCTCTTGCAGGTTTTGTAAGACTATAGTTCTTGTTAACAGAAATAGTACAGAAGATAATGAGGCTTGTTGTGAGTTGGCGTACTTATCACATCCTCCCACACTACTGTACGAGAGCCTGTGACCTAGCCGCTTTATTACCAAGTCAAACATTCCAGTCCTTTCATGGCCTTTGAATGATTTAAACATTTGGCCCAATCAGTCTGGTTATATCATGTATTTTTCACTCAAAGGACAATATTTACCAAATGATCTCAGCCCTTCAGATCATTCATCACACACAAACACACAGACTGCCTTTCAAACATGGGAGATCACATGACACTGTCACTTTGACTTTCCTTATATGCTGCTGTCAAGCAAAGCACCTTCAGCAGCGTTACATATGGTATTCTGGATCCTCTTGTCATCTGTAACTGTTCTGTCTGGGGAAACTGTTTAATTAGTCATTACGTTGATTCTTTCCCAATGATTAATTGAATTAGCAGCTACTTATTTTTGCAAGTATTTTTCAATGTGTTCTTCTGTCTTTTATCGTGTGGCATTGCTTTTGGAGCACAGCTGGGTTGAGATGTTCATCAAATTGATAACAACTGTGGTCAAAGTTCCACTGCAGTCACGAATGGATCAACATTAACAACCAAAAAAAATACTTGATTGAAAGGCTGTATATCCTCACACTGGGCTTGTATAGCAATAAACACCTAATGGCAGATGCTTGACAGTAATCCTAAATGAAAAGATTTAAATGATAATTTACCAGTTTTATGCTCCCATTGGGGAGTTTGCCAGCCAGGAATGCATGTTGGAAATTCCAATTTCATTTGAACACATAGCTATGTATATTAGTAAAATCACTAGTGATTAGATATTCAGACCTTGCTGTGACTTTATATATAGAAATGTATTTACAATAGTTTTAGAATCAATTTCATTAATCTACTTACTTCCCTAGCATTGCCAGGACTGCCATTTTGACAGCTCATCTCTGAGCAACTTGACCACCCAAGCAATTGGTTGATGTAACCCCAAATTAACTCATTTTTATTACAAAATAATGATTTAGAAATATAAGAAAACATTTAAGCTATTATTGAAAAATGCAAAGGGTAAGCAGCATTCCAGTGACTCATTTGTTAGGATGTGTTTGTGATGCAGTAAATTTGAATATAGGAAGCTGTGGTGTAATTGGAACAAAATCCTAGTCAAATTGAGACCTCGAGGTTCAAATATGAGAAGATACTAAAAAAAAAACTAGGAAGTTTGGAGTATGAAGTCAGGTACAACGTTTTCACCCAACAGAGAAGAGAGTTCTCAAGTAAATAACATGGGAACTCCATTAAATTCGAATGTTTGAATGCTGCAAAAGACAGTTGAAAACTGAAGACAAAAGGGATTGAAAGATACAGGGATCAGCACGGTAGAGTTGATCTATTAAAGTGAGACTTGTTTGTTTAGACCTAGTGTCCTTTTTTAAAAAAAAAATTTCATTCCGTATATTGAATCTCTAGATGTTTAAAGGTTCATTCATTCCTGTTGCATTAAGCAGTTATGTAATTTTAGTCGTCTTCACCCTCAGACTCAATCACTTTAACCCTCTCTTTGCAAGCCTCCCATCATTCACCCTTGATAATCTCCAACTTGTCATTCACCAAGACCTGCTTACCCATCACCTCTGTCTTTGTTGGTCTACAGTAGCCCCTGGTCCTTCAATGCATGAAATTTAAAATCTTTGTCCCCATCTGTCCATGGCCTTCCCTCGCCCTTTCTCTGCAGTCTCCGCCAACCCTATATCCTCTCCCGAACACACTGTTCCTCCGACTCCGGCCTACTGTATCATCCCTCCCTTTGTTCCACCATTGCTGGTAGAGCTTTCAGCTGCCAATGGTCCTAGTCTTTGAAATTCCCTACTTAAGCCTCTCAATCTATTAAAACCCATCTCTCTTGCCTAGCTTTTGGTCACCCTTTCTAAAGTCTCAGTTCTGGGGTGTCATCCATTTTCCTTGCACCTATTTGGGAAGCACCTTGGAATGTTCCCAGATAATTTGATGTTGCTTTGAACGGATCTATTAGTTGTATACCAAGGGATACAAGTATAAGTTACGTAAGCACAGAACTAAGATAAATGTCGGGAGGTACTTCTTTTCACAGAGCGTTGTGAACTTATAGAATAAGTTGCTGGCTCATGCAGATTTGGTGTAAACATTCATTAGGGAGCGAGACAAATTTCTGAGTGTGGCTGACATAACTATGTATAATATGAAGCTAAGTGGGTACTGGGGCTGTGTCTTCCAATAGTTATTTCAATGTCAAATCAGGAATAGAAAGTGAAAGAGGGAAAGAAAGATTGGATTGAGAGGAAAAAAAGACAGAAAAAGTAAAAAATACATTTTTTTTTAAAAAAACAAAATCTCCAACAATAATTACTCCACAATTGTAAAAGTTAATTTTCAGTACCAGAGGTTGTTTGGCAGTTATTACCTAGACTGAAATGGACAAGCCCTAATCTGTGGTCAGTTTAGTCTGTATCTACGACGTCAGTACAGGAACCTCACACCATTTAATCCATTTGAATGGAGGACCAGACGGCGAGATACAGCTTACGGAGGAGCGGCACGTCTCGGACAGCAACTGCCGGATTTTCAATTAGCCTTACCGTTATTTTTACAGTAAATTCTGGCCCAAAGCACCTCATTTATAAAGATATACACAAGACATTGAGGACAAGTTCTCATGATATGTGGATTTAGCCGGTGGGATTTTTATTTGTCAAGTAAAATGCCTTAAATTTTGAGATTTATAAGTTTTAGAAGATCAGAAATAATTTAGGATGCTGAAAATTTTAAATGAATGAGCTCTGTGCTCCTTTTACTGAGGGATCAATTTATTTTTAAATGTAAATGTTGAATCCAATGTTTAAACCTTTTTTGACCTGCAGTGTTTCTATGTTTAAACCTTTTTTGACCTGCAGTGTTTCTATCAGAAATTGTTTTGAATTTTATTTATTCTGGAGGATCGTGATTTGGAGTCACCTGGTGCAACTTCTAATAGTCGATAGTAGACCTACGGAAACGATCATAACCAATGCTACGGTGTGAAACATTGGAACTTACAACTGGCAGAATGTGATGGAAACAATATATTAGACAATGTAAAGCAGGACAGGATAATTATGTAATAACGGTGTGCAGTGTCCTGGCTGTACAGAACTACTGCACCATGTTGTGATAGGACATGTGTTTAGAGAAATAACAGAAAATCATCTCCTAACTATCAGACCGAATCCATTTGACATTGGACTCCAAACTTCTTTTGTCTTAATGGACCAATCATAGAACAAAGCCAGCAGCTATCAGGAAGTGTTTCTGGCCATGTCAATATAAGTGGCTAGGCAATTAATGTATAGAAAGCCAAATGGTCTCATCCCAGCCAGTTTGTGTCTCGGAGTGAGTGCATTAACATCATGAAAGACGCAGCTCCCGGATTAGATTTATCTCTTTAAACAAACCTTTCTCCCACATTGCAAATTAGACAAATGCCAGTGTAAAAGTGCCGTTAATAGTTTAGAGCAAATCCTTTGGGTTTCTATGTTAAAGAATCCAGAGTAAATTCTTTGTGCTCCCTGTTACACAGATAAGCTCCCAGCTTGTTTTTTAAATTGTGATGTACGTTACAACAGAATTGATATGGCGGAGGGAGAGCCAAAGTACTTCAAAAGCACAGTGGTGTTTTGGTATTTGAATTGTAGAGGAAGGTCCAGTTGATAATCAGTTGAATCTGTCCATGTAAATGTGTTCTAATTACGACATCTGGGTAATATGTGTCTCCATAGTGAAGCAGAGTCACTAAATAAAGTGGATGGTTGCTTGAAAAAGAGAAATGTTAAATGAGCAGGAGAGGGAGTTTAAATTAAGTGGCTCATTGAGAAAACCAGCAGTACAGACTTAGGCTATAAGCTTGTTTCTGTGCTGTAACATTTTATGATTTTATGATACTTTGCAAATGTCGTAAGTATATTTTTGAAGTACAGTGAAGTCTTCATTTATGATAAATTCTTGAGCGAGCAGAGAAATTGATAATATGTTTGCTTTGCTACAAACTCTAAAACCAAGGGACAGGGGCTTAAACTTAGAAGAGGGAAGTTGCACAGAGAGTTTAGATTTAATACCTTGTGCAGAGAATGGTGACAGTGTGAAGGCAAGGCAGATAGTGAGGAAATAGTTAAAGGAGTATTGGATAAATAATCAAGAAAGTGAGTGAGCGATATTAATAGTTGGAACTAATCAGTTGGACTGCAGGCTCTTTTCCCAATCTGTACTTTCCTATGTTGTTATGTGCCAGATACCTCAACCATGCCAAACATGCAACCAAGACTGTCGCTGACCTCATCTCCTCTGGAGATCTTCCCTCCATGGCCGCCAACCTCATAGTCCCCCAACCCCGCACAGCCTGCTTCTACCTCCTTCCCAAGATCCACAAACAGGACTGCCCTGGTAGACCTGTCGTTTCAGCCTGTTCTTGCCCCACGGAACTTATCTCTTCCTATCTCGACTTTTTTCTCCCCTTGTCCAGTCTCTTCCCACCTACATTCGCGACTCTTCCGCGCCCTCCGTCACTTTAACAGTTTCCTGGCCCCAACCGTCTCCTTTTCACTGGACGTCCAATCCCTCTACACCTCCATCCCCCAACAGGACGGCCTTAGGGCGCTCCATTTCTTCCTTGAACAGAGGCCCAACTAGCCACCATCCACCACCACCCTCCTCCGCCTGGCTGAACTTGTTCTCACATTGAACAACTTCTCCCCTGACTCCACTCACTTCCTCCAAATTAAAGGTGTTGCTATGGGAACCCGCATGGGCCCTAGCTATGTCTGTTCATGGGATATGTGGAACACTCTTTGTTCCAGTCCTACTCAGGTCCCCTCCCTCACCTCTTTTTCCGGTACATCGATGACTGTATCGGTGCCATTTCCTGCTCTCGCCCTGAACTAGATATGTTCATTCACTTTACTTCCAATTTCCACCCGTCCCTCACCTTCACATGGTCCATCTCCAACTCTTCCCTTCCCTTCCTTGACTTCTCCGTCTCCATTTCTGGCGATTGGCTTTCGACAAACATTCACTACAAGCCCACCGACTCCCACAGCTACCTAGACTACACTTCCTCCCACCCCACTTCCTGTAGGAACTCTATTCCATTCTCCCGGTTTCTCCGTCTCTGCCGCGTCTGTTCTGACGATGCCACCTTCCATACCAGTGCTTCCGACATGTCTTCCTTTTTCCTCAACCAAGGATTCCCCTCTACTGTGGTTGACACAGCCCTCGACCATGTCCGTTCCATTTCCCACACTTCTACTC
Source organism: Somniosus microcephalus (assembly GCF_052327205.1). Lineage (NCBI taxonomy): Eukaryota > Metazoa > Chordata > Chondrichthyes > Squaliformes > Somniosidae > Somniosus > Somniosus microcephalus. The sequence continues at coordinate 223,123,731 of NC_140987.1, forward strand.
TCACCCCTTCCCCTCCCTCCCAGAACCATGATAGGGTTCCCCTTGTCCTCACCTTTCACCCCACCAGCCTCCACATTCAACGGATCATCCTCTGCCACCTCCAACATGATCCCACCACCAAACACATCTTCCCCTCACCTCCCCTTTCACCATTCTGAAGGGACCGCTCCCTCTGCGACACCCTGGTCCACTCCTCAATCACCCCTAATAGCCTTTCTCCTTCACCTGGCACCTTCCCGTGCAAGCGTAGGAGATGCAACACCTGCCCTTTTACCTCCTCCCTTCCCACTGTCCAGGGCCCCAAACACCCCTTCCAGGTGAAACAGCGATTTACTTGTACTTCTTGCAATTTAATATACTGTATTCGCTGCTCACGAAGCGGTCTCCTCTACATTGGGGAGACCAAACGCAGATTAGGCGACTGCTTTGCGGAACACCACCGTTCAGTCCGTAAGGGTGACCCTGAGCTTCCGGTCGCCTGTCACTTTAATTCTCTGCTTCACTCCCACTCTGATCTCTCTGTCCTCGGCCTATTACATTGTTCCAATGAAGCTCAACGTAAGCTCGAACAGCACCTCATCTTTCGATTAGGCACTTTACAGCCTTCCGGACTTAATATCGAGTTCAACAATTTCAGATAATAAGCCCTGCCCCCATTTTTCATGCTGTATGATTTTGCCATTCCCATTTGCAACATTTTCACAGTATATTCTTTCAATTCCTTCCTCCCTTCCTAACGCCCCCCCCCCCTCGTCTCTGCACCTGCTTAATATCTGTTACACTTCCAGTTCTGATGAAGGGTCCCAGACCTGAAATGTTAACTCTGTTTCTCTCTCCACAGATGCTGCCTGGCCTGCTGAGTATTTCCAGCATTTTCTGTTGTTATTTCAGATGTCCAGCATCCGCAGTATTTTGCTAATGCAACCAGTGCATCTCACCTATAATTGGTCCCTGCGATATAGCTCATGTAAGGGCCAATTATGTGCAAGATTCAGTATCTCTGCAACTATTTGAACCTGCTATCCCCGATTATTCTGCCGTCGGTTTCTTTCTTCCGCACTTTCTTGGTTCTCGGCTCCCAGCCCAACAGCCTCAGTTCTGGCCTTGGGTACAGGACTCTGCACGTGGCCCCCTCACCTCTCCAGTCACACCCTCAGCTCCATGCCTCAGATTCCCCATTCTCAGGCCCAGATCCCCACTAACTCTGTGGTCCAGCTTCCCACTTTCACCCATAAATGTTACTGCAGTTCCTGGATGCACTCATTCTGATGGGGTCACAGCTCTCCATCTACCACAATGGAAGACCTCCATAACAACAGACAGGCTAAAAGAACTGCATAGTGCAAGCAAAACAGAGATAGTTACAGGAAAGAAAAGAGAGACCTTTTTAAAAGTTTTGTCCATGAGCTATGGTCCCATGAGACCAAGCAGAATGTATGGGAATCATTCATCTTGTACAATATTCAATATTTGCTTGTGACTTTAACAGACTAAGGCCCGTTCCTTTTTTAAAAAAAAGCCTTTCTTTTGAAGGTGTGAGATCCTCAGCACTGCCCTCATTAGTGCAATCAGCGCTTGGCTGTGTCTTCAATCTCAGTTGCACCTCTTAGCAGAGAACCACGTCACAGTTCGCACCATGTAGATGTATGAAAAGTTGTTTCTGTGCCCATTCTATCCTTGTGTTTCACAAGACAATTGTTATCCAATTAACTAACATCCAACTCCCACCTTATTAGCATGTATCTGCACCTGTGGATGGAGGCAGCAGAATAAAAAGCCTTGTGACCTATATTTGAGGTGATTCTTGGGAAATCCACATTCATTAGAAAATTATCTTGTCCTGAAATACAATCATTATTTTCCCTCTCCCCCTCCAAACCTAGTACTAAGATATCCAGGAGTTTTCCTTAGCTGATCTCAAACACTCGTCTGGGCAATCACGACCAGCACCACTTTATCTTTGAAGTTTGAAGCAAGGAAATTAAAGACTACAAACAAAAGCGAGAAATAAAGGATTATTCCTTCTACCCTATACTTCAATGCCTTGAGGCTGCACCACCTCTTCGCCATACATGAGTCAGCCAGTTCGCTGAGACACGCCCACGGATTTCTCTTTTACAAGCTAAATAGTCTCCCTCCTCCTTGCCACATCCTCCCCACCCCTCAGACTGACTACTCATGTGAATAATAACTAAGTGGCCACGGCATGGTTCCGAGGCTTGGCTGACCCCATCAAAATAGATCACAACCATTGCAGTTATATTTTTGAGTTCTCCCGCTTGCCAAAAAAACCACGACAATGGCCCTAGTCAAAACATGGGGTATGAAGTAACATAATAACCATGACTGCACTTCAAAAGCAAATAACATTGGTTATAAAGTGCTTTGTGATGTCCTGAGGACATAAGGCACTATATAAATGCATACCTTTTTCAGTTCTTCATTTTCTCCCTTCTGATCTGTCAGGTTTCACTTTTGCTTCCAGTAACAATAAACATTTTTTAATAGTGACCTCTCGGCAAGTGAGGACAGGATCTAATTCTGCTCCTCACAGTTGAATTGCTGCTTATATTAACTGTCCAGGTACACACACACAATCATAGAATGATACAGCACAGAAGGAAGCCAATCGGCCCATTATGCCGGCTCTTTGAAAGAGCTATCCAATTAGAGCAAAAAGCAGGAGAGTGGAACTATCAAAACCCTTCATGATTTTGAACACTTTTATTAAATCTCCCCTTAACGTGCTCTGCTCCAAGGAGAACAAACCCAGCTTCTCTGGTCTCTCCACATAACTGGAATCTCACATCCCTGGTATTATTCTAGTAAACCTCTTCTGCACTGTCTGCTGCGGCTCAGTGGGTAACACCCTCGCCCCTGAGTCAGCAGGTTGGGAGTTCAAGTCTCCCTCCAGACACTTGAGCACAAAAATCTAGGCTGACACTCCAGTGCAGTGCCGAGGGAGCGCTGCACTGTCGGAGGTGCTATCTTTCAGATGAGACATTAAACCAAGTCTGCACTCTCAAGTAGACATAAAAGATCTCATGGCATTATTTTGAAGAAGAGCAGGGGAATTAACCCTGGTGTCCTGGCCAATCCCTCAATCAACATCTCTAAAACAGATTATCTGGTTATTATCACATTGCTGTTTGTGGGTCCTTGCTGTGCACAAATTGCCGTGTTTCCTACATTACAACAGTGACTACATGTCAAAAAGTACTTAATTGGCTGTGAAGCACTTTGGGATATCCAGTGGTCGTGAAAAGCGCTATATAAATGCAAGTCTTTTCTTTCTTTTGCTCTAAGGCCTTGACATCCTTCCTAAATTGTGGTGCCCAGAATTGGACACAATACTCCAGTTGGGGCCCAACCAGTGATTTATAAAGATTTAGCATAACTTCCTTGCTTTTGTACTCTCTGCCTCTGTTTATGAAGCCAAGGATTCGATGTGCTTTTTTTTTTTAACAGTTTTCTCAACTTGTCCTGCCACCTTCAAAGATTTGTGTACATACACCCCTAGATATCTCTGTTCCTGCACCCCCTTTAAAATTGTATCACTCTTCTTACTAAAATGCAGCACTTCACACTGCTCTGCGTTAAATTTCATCTGCCTTGTGTCTGCCCATTTCACCAGACTGTCTTATGTCATCCTGAAGCCCGTTACTATCCTCTTCACTGTTTATTAAGGGCTGGGTTTTGTCAATGAAGACGCATTGTGGGCGGGACTGCTGGTTTTCGGGTTTCAGTCCCGCCCCCAGCGACATCTGACCAACCCACGCTATTTTCCCTTGATTGACCTTGTTGAGCCCGCCCTGTGGGCTTACTGGCCAATTAAGGGAAAGCCAGTGACAGAGGACGTCAGCGAATGACGTTTCATCTGTCGAAAGAATTTTGACAGATGTATTGTCAGCGTTTGACAGCTTTGAGAATCTCTGTTCTAAGGTGAGCCCTTGCACTGAAGGCTCACAAAATCCTCCCTCCTCAGCAGAAAGCAGATGGCTGCTGCATCTGAGAATGCAGCAGCCATTCTGTCATCTCTGTCATTAACATTTATCAAAAAGAGCAATGGTCCTAATACTGACCCCTGGGGACACCACTGTATACTTTCCTCCAGTCTGAAAAACAACTGCATTCTGTCCCTTAGGCAATTTCGTATCCATGCTGCCACTGCCCTTTTAATTCCATGGGCTTCAATTTTGCTAATAAGTCTATTCTGTGGTACTTTATCAAACACCTTTTGAAAGTCCATATACACAACATCAACTGCACTACTACAATAGCAAAATACTGCAGATGCTGGAAATCCAAAATAACAACAGAAAATGCTGAAAAAACTCAGCAGGCCAGAGTATTCATTCTTCATGGTGATCTTCTAGTGGAGGCAGTGGGCATGGTCAAGGTACTAAATGAATAATTTGCATCCGTCTTCAATAAAGAGGATGCTGCCAATGTCACAGTAAAGGAGGAGGCAGTAGAGAAATTAGATAGGATAAAAATAGATAAAAGGGGGTAATTAATAGGTGGACAGCACTTAAAGAATAAAAGTCACCCGGTCCAGATGGAATGTATCCTCAGTTGTTGAGGGAAGTAAGGATGGAAATTGCAGAGGCAATAGTCACAATCTTTCAATCCTCCAGAGGAGTTCAAATGTTACATCCCTGTTCAAAAAAGGGGAGAGGGATAAACCTGGCAATTACAGGTCAGTCAGCCCAACATTGGTAGTGGGGAAGCTTTGAGACAATAATCTGAGTCAAAATGAATTGTCACTTGCAAAAATATGGGTTAGCAAATGACAGCCAGCCCAGATTTATTAAAGGCAAATCGTGTTTGACTAACGTGATTGAGTTCGCTGATGAAGTAACAGAGAGGGTTGATGAAGGTAGTACAGTTGATAACAGAAAATGCTGGAAAAACTCAGCAGGCCAGGCAACATCCGTGGAGAGAAATGAGAGTCAACGAGTCAAGACAAAGGGTTCACCCGAAACGTTGACTCTAATTTCTCTCCACGGATGTTGCCTGGTGAGCTGCCTTTGAGGACTGGAACAGCGCACATTGCTCACCAGCGATATTGAAACAAGGCCCGACCTGCAAAATGGCTCATGCCTCACAGCAAGGACATCGGGCAAGCAACGCCCTGCCTGCCCAAGGTTAAAATTGACCCCACTGTCATTTAGAACTCAAAGCAGTAGATCTCAGGAATTGCATAAATATTTGCAGGAGGTGGTTTATGCAGAAATATTTGGACACCATTGGTTCAAGTTATAATCAGCACATTTTATAGCGACATTAATTCAAGAAGACAATCTGAGGGGTAATTTCTTTTACTTCAAAAGCTATGCTGAGTGTATCATAATTGAAATGCGATATGTGATTTAAAACTAGATTAACTATTGCCAAGGTCTTTTCGCTGTCTTGTATGGTAATTATATTTTGGAACATTTTTTATAACTGTGATCTCAACCCACTCATCCAGTTTAGATAAAAATCAGAGAGAAAATATGTAGCCTGTGATTATGTGTTTATGTGAAAAGAGCAAAAAATATCTGTTGCTTGATGGCATGTCTAAAATAACGGCCCACACTTCTTTAATTGTGAAGTCAGACAATGACTTGCATATGTCTAGTCTTCATGACTCACAGCCAGAACCACTTCAGCGAAGTGAGTGCAGTACAAGTTTCCCTGAAATGGAGAATGTAGATGCAGGGAGGATGTTTCCCCTGGCTGGAGAGTCTAGAACCAGGGTCACAGTCTCAGAATAAGGGGTTGGCCATTTAGGACTGAGATGAGGAGAAATTTCTTCACTGAGGGTGGTGAATCTTTGACATTCTCTACCCTAGCTGGCTGGAGGCTCAGTCGTTGAGTATTTTTAAGACAGGGATCAATAGATTTTTGGATATTAAGGGAATCATGGGATATGGGGATAGTGCAAAAAAGGTGGAGATGAGGTTCAAGATCAGCCATGACCTTATTGAATGGCAGAGCAGGCTAGAGGGGCTGAATGGCCCACTCCTGCTCCTATTTCTTATGTTCTTATCATACTGTGGATTGAGTGGCTACAGAACCAACAGCAGAACTAGGGCACTGGAGGAGTTTCACAGGGGGAGGAGTTTCATGACCGGCAAGTAGTTTTTGCCTATTTAAAGCAGCTGAAGTAACGCAGGGAATTGGATAAATGCTTGAGGTGAAAAAATTTACAAGGCTATGGAGAAAGAGCAGGGAAGAGTAGGATTAATTGGATAGCTCTATCAAAGAGCTGGCACAGGCAAGATGGGCTGAATGACCGCCTGTGCTGTATCATTCTATGACTTGAAGACAATTCAATTTTGCCGATGCTCAGAGGGCGGGTTTGGAGACAGGTCTGCTGCCAAAATCGAAATGATTGACAGCGGGTTGGGAGCCCACTCCAAACACACCTCCATGTAAGTTTCCAAAGTGTCAGGTCTGCGATTTCTGAACAGACCCGACACCAAGCAGCAGGGGAGGCATTTAAGATAGTTAAATGCTTGTTAACTACTATTTTGCCAGCCTATTCCTATTTTCCCACTTTTTTAATGGGCTTCACGTCATTCGGAGATCATGTCAGGTAAGTAGGTCGGGTTCTCTATGTCTCCCCATTGCTGTGAATAGGTGACAGCTGCAAAAGTGGTATGAAAGCTACCATTTCACAGCTGTTCACTTTTCAATGTCAGAAGCTTAAGCCTTCAGGACTTGAAAGACACTTTTGAGCTTTATGCAGTTTGGAAGTGTTTGGAGTAAACTCTCTATCCACTGTCACCTCCTTGGAGCAAGCTCTGTCACCATTGACAGATCGCTTCTGTCATCTCAACTTCAGCTGCCATCTATTTCAGCAACATCGGTGCCCTTGAAACCTTGGCCCTCTGAATCCCTCCATGATTAGCCCCAACACCAACATCACCAGGCACACCAACATCAACAACAGCAGCACCAACCTGCTAAGAAAGCCCTATTCAGCCTGCACCTCACAAACAACCTGATGACTCCCAGTGATTCAGAGGCACAGAGTGTCCACAGCACCTGGTCTGCACTCAAGGCCTCCATAATCAGCACCTGTGAAGAGATGTGTAAGGGGTTTTCGATCGCAGAGGCTTCCCTGAGGTTTCTCTCTCTAGAGGCCTCTCTCTTGCACAGTAAACCTTGAGTGGTTCGACCCACTCGCCCCTTAGATTCTGTACTCTGGACTTAGGCGCAGGAACTACAATGTAGAGAAAACTCGTGTAGACCCAGTTTGATGAAACAAAATGAAAGTTTATTGCATAAGGAAAAATATCAAATCAAATGCAAGCAGATGAGGGAGTACATGGGAGGGAAAAACACACAAACAAATCATAATGACACAGTACTAACTAAAGCAAATACAGGCATCTTATACTCTACAAAGATCATCATGAAATAAGGAAACACACGGAACATTGAGGGACAACAACTCATGTTACTTGTACCCTTAAATCCACCCCCTTATTAAACCTATCTAGATCTGATTGTGAAGGGCCAGAAACATGCTCACCAATCCCACCAGGAAGTGCAAGGTTTTGAAATCGAGTCTGTGTTTGGTCCTTTCAGGCGTCTCGTCTCCACGTGGACCGTGGAGTCCCTGCGAGCTGCGCCACACCGCTCTCCTGAGGTGGGGGTCGGGGACGGCTGGACACCAGCGGGCCTGGATGTCGGCGGGGTCGAGGATCGTCGGCTCGACCCTGGTTAGAGGAGACTTGGGCTGGCTCCCATCGCTTCTTCAGGTTCCTTTCCTCTCTTCTACCGAGCCGTGGTGGCTGGAAGGTTTCTTCGCTTGGGACCTTTATTTTTTTGTCTCTTCTCCCAAGCTGGGTCTATGGCCTCTCGTTCCGGCAACGGCCCGGGGATGGTCGATGATCTCCCGATGTGCTTCCCCGGGGCGGAACGCCTGCGATTGACTGCTCCTTCTTCTGGGTGTCCGGATTCAAGCTGTGTGTTTCCAGCTCTCCAACCCGGCGTGTCTGACTGTCCCGAGAGCTTGCTGCTGTGTCGAGTGTGTGTCCAACTCAAGCTTTTCAACTGCCGAAAGGTCTCTCCAGATATACCTTTCTTCCAGAGGCTTCACTTCCCGCCCAAAATCAGGTTAGTCTTTGTTTTAATTTTGGCGGGCTGAGAGCACAGTGGGGTAGCCATTATATTTTAAAATGTCTTAAACGGCTGGTAACAGGCCCATCTCTGGTTTGAAATTGCCTCCATTGTTTTGAATGCCCTGCTGATCTCATTATCTAGTCCTGGGTGCTGTTCTCATGAATATGAAATTGTCCCCTTTTGTCTGGGGCAGCATCTTGATGGCCTCTGTCTCCAGGCCGATCTTGACTAGATCTGCATCTAATCAATATGCATACCTGTGGGTCTGGTTTCGTTCTCTCAGGAACGGCTTCCAGAACTTACTGTGGATTGAATCCACAAATCTGTCTGAGGTTGCGCAGGAACCATTTTAAAGTGTCCCAATAAGCTGATCACATGGTATGGTGGCCATTTTGTATGCCCCTTTTTCTGGGCTTCTTTTAAAACAGTCTTTAAAATCATGGCCTCTTCTGCCATTTAACCCTTATTAATATTAAATCCAATTTTGCGAATCCTACAGACACTCAGTCACTTGACCAGGAAACACGAAGACTGGTTCGACGAGAACGACCAGGAGATCCAGGAGCTAATAAGCCGCAAGCGCAAGTGATTCCTGATCTGGAAACAGCAACAGAACTCGAGAGCAAGAAAGCAGCTCCACAGACGTCTGAAGGCCAAGGTCTAACAAAAGACTCGCGACCTAAAGAACAGATGCTGGGTGGAGAAAGAGCAGGAGATCCAGCAGCTAGCCTACAACCACGACTTGCGTGGATCCGTTAGCGCAGTCAAGACCACCTACGGCCCAAGTTCCTACCCCACTGTGGGCTAAGAACGGAGAGGTACTCATCAAGGACAGAGAGGCAGTCAGTGCCCGCTGGAAGGAACACTTTGAAGATCTCCTTAACCGAGACTCTGGCTTTGATGTGAGTGTCCTCAACTCCATCCCGCAGCATGCTATCCGGAACCATCTCAGCACAACCCCAGCCCGGCATGAGGTTGAAAAGGCCATCTGACAACTGAAGAACAACAAGGCCCCAAGAGCAGATGGAATCATCGTCGAGGCACTAAAGCATAGCGGTGAAGCACTACTGGTGCGAATACATGAACTCATTTCTCTTATTTGGAAGGAGGAGAGCATGCCAGGGGATCTCCGAGATGCTGTAATTGTGACCATCTTCAAGAAAGATGACAAGTCCGATTGCGGTAATTACAGAGGTGTTTCCCTGCTGTCTGCCACAGGGAAAGTCATCACAAGAATCCTCCTCAATCGCCTTCTCCCAGTGGCTGAAGAGCTCCTCCCAGAGTCGCAATGCGGATTCCGCCCACTAAGGGGCACAATGGACATGATCTTTACTGCACATCAATTACAAGAGAAATGCCGGGAACAGCACCATGGCCTTCTTTGACCTCACAAAGGCCTTTGACACTGTCAACCTTTGCCACCATCCTCTGCCTGCTTCATGACGACATGCAAGCCGTGATGCTGACCAACGGATCCACCACAGCCCCAATTCACGTATAGACCGGGGTCAAGCAAGACTGTTTCATCACACCAACACTCTTCTCGATCTTCCTTGCTGCAATGCTCCATCTCACCCTCAGTAAGCTCCCCATTGGAGTGGAGCTAATCTACAGAACAAACGGGAAACTGTTCAATCTCCGTCACCTCCGGTCCAGATCCAAAGTCGTCCCATCCTCTGTCATCGAATTACAGTATGCAGATGATGCATGCGTCTGCGCACACTCGGAGGTTGAACTCCAAATCATCGTCAACACCTTCACCGAAGCGTACGAGAGCATAGGCCTTACACTAAACATCCGTAAGACAAAGGTCCTCTACCAACCTGCCCCCGCCACACCGTACTGCCCCCCGATTATCAAAATCCACGACAAGGCCTTGGACAACATGGACCACTTTCCATACCTCAGGAGCCTACTGTCAACAAGGGCAGACGTCGATGATGAAGTCCAACAATGCCTTCAGTGTGCCAGTGCAGCCTTCGGTCGCCTGAAGAAGAGAGTGTTTGATGACCAGGACCTCAAACCCGGCACCAAGCTCATGGTCTACAGATTAGTAGTGATTCCCACCCTCCTGTATGCGTCAGAGACATTTCCCATGTACAGCAGGCACCTCAAAGCACTGGAGAGGTACCACCAATGCTGCCTCCGCAAGATCCTGCAAATCTATTGGCAGGATAGGCGCACCAACGTCAGTGTTCTCGCTCAGGCCAACATCCCCAGCATCGAAGTTTTGACCGCGCTTGATCAGCTCCGATGGACGGGCCACATCGTCTGCATGCCCGACACGGGACTGCCAAAACAAGCGCTCTACTCGGAGCTCCGACATGGCAGGAGAGCCCCAGGTGGGCAGAGGAAATGCTTCAAGGACGCCCTCAAAGCCTCCTTGAAAAAGTGCAACATCCCCACCGACACCTGGGAATCCCTGGCCCAAGACAGCTCAAAGTGGAGGAGAAGCATCCGGGAAGGCGCCGAACACCTCGAGTCTCTTCACCGGGAGCAAGCAGAAGCCAAGTGCAAACAGCGGAAGGAGCGCACGTCAACCCAAGCACCCCACTCACCTGCCCCTTCAACCACCGTCTGCCCCACCTGTGACAGAGACTGTAGGTCCCGCATTGGACTTATCAGTCACCTGAGAACTCATTTTTAGTGTGGAAGCAAGTCATTCTCGGTTCCAAGGGACTGCCTAAGAAGAAGAAGAACCTTTTCCGCAATCACCTGATGCTGCACAGTACACAGGGCATCAGCACCCGACAACATTGCTGCCCGGGAGGCCAGATTTACTTCACTTGACGCTGTACACCCTGGCTGCCACATGATGTGCCCGGTTGACACCACCCCACACCAGCACCATAAAGTATCCCTACAATGTTCAAGCCATTTCTTTCACTCTCATCACAATTGGCGGGGGGGGGTGTTATGTCTCAACATTCACTGGAACTCATTAAGACACTTCCAAAGGTTAGCACAGATCTGAGAATAAGGTAAAGTGCTGAAAATATAGATTTCAATGTTTGACAACACATTAACAGAAACGTCACATGAACATTGGCTAAACCTCTCAAGTGCCTACCCTTGTGTGTTGTTAGTTGGCATGCTTGCAGTAGGATGAGGGTGAGTGTGAGGGGTGGCTAGTGAGATGGGGATGTGATAATGTAGCTAGAGAAGGTTGGGTGGAGGTGAAAGGTAAGTTGGCGTGAGTAAAGATGCGCAGGAGTAGGGTAGGTTAGGCAGAGTGATGTGAATGTGATGATTGGCACAGCAGGATGAGGTTGAGTGTGGCTTGGCTGTAACGTTTCGTGATTTACTCAAATCATTGAAAGGTTTGCGCTACTGCAGCCTGGTCCTCCTGATGACATCCCTGCTTCTGCCCTCCTGTGCAATGTGCAACCAGGCTACGTTGATTTCCTTGGGAGGTCTCTTCCGCCCATAGGAAGGGAAGGGATAGCAAAATACTGCGGATGCTGGAAATCCAAAATAACAACAGGAAATGCTGGAAAAACTCAGCAGGCCAGGCAGCATCGGTGGAGAGAGAAACAGAGTTAACGTTTCAGGTCGATGACCTTTTGTCAGAACTGGAAAAAAGCAGGAAATGGAAAGCAAGTTTGGGGGCTGGGAAAAGGGAGAGGGGATGAAAGAACAAAAGGGAAGGTCAGTGATAGGATAGAAAGCAGGAGAGATTAAGAGACATTAAGAGATATTCAAGGCAAGGGGAGCTGGAAATGTGGCAGGTTAAGGAACAAAGGATGGCTCTAGATGGGAGGAGGAAGGGAAGGGAACCTCCCTGCGTGCTGTGACTCCCTCCATAAGCATATGGAGGAAGTAATGGGAGAGCCTGGGTGCAGCCGTCTACCTCTGTGCAGTGCTTGTCAGTGTTTGCAGCACCTCAATGCTGTAGAATACTAACAGCTGAAGTGTCAAGATCAATTTGGACATGGCCCCTTTAAGGAAACCGGCTGATGACGCATCATCAAATGATGTCATCAGATCTGCTTCCTATTAATTGGCCGGGAACCTCGCAGGGCGGGCTTAAGAAGTCCTATTTGCGTAAAATGTGGTTGGAGGTTGGGATCGAGATATGCGAGGTCCCCACATGCCGCGGACGTCGCCCACCATGGACCCGCTGAGGTTGAAAGAATCCAGCCCTAGGAGTGTGCGTGGGAATATAGCTTTCTGGTCACGTTATAAGATGTTTCAACGAGTTCATGATGTATATTTGCTTATATTATCTGGCAGACAGACAGAAGGGTAGTGGTGGGTGAAACATTGACGTCATCAGAACCGCTTCTTATTAATTGTCTGGGAACCTTACAGGGCGGGCTTAACAAGCCCTATTAACGTAAAATCGCTTGGAAAGTGCGAGCTGCAGTAGACAGTGGGCTGGGACCGCAACACCGAACCCGGCCCCGGACCCACCTCGGTCAGCGAAATCGCAGCCAAAATGACTAGTGCATCTCCTGTGCCACTGCTGATGGTAGTTGGAGAATATCAGGACAGGTCCTTTGTACAGCAGAGTGTATTATTCTGGTGCTGAAGTGGAGACCATGTGTGTAGGGTTGCCCCTTTAAGGCCGCATGGTCTAATTGCTGTAGATTAGCACATTCTGTGGTCAGTTAGAGATTCATTTCTTTTATGCACATCCTGAGGTTAATCAGAGGGTTCATTTGTTTCCCTGTCGATTTTCAGCTGCTTCTAAACCTCTGCAGCTGAAATGTGTGGCTTTTTCTCTTTATTTAACTACATTTTTTTAAAGAACTTTTTGCATCTTCAACAAAGTACACTACACTTTGACTTCAAAATATATATCAGTAGGCCACCCTTGCTGTTGTTCATGGTGAGTCACTGGATGCACAGTTTTATTAACATGGTGGTGTTTTTGCCAGGTAGGAGATAACTTCAGGGTCATTGATTTACAATGCTGAATAAATCAAATTCCATTCTTTTATTAAATGGTATTCTGGGATTTTTACAAGTGCTTTCGGAATTGAGTTTGTGAAAACCATTAATAAGAGAACGTACATTAATCAAAATTTGTGCCCTGAAATTGCTGAGCGCCACAATCCCAGCACTAACACCAGGATCCTGCCTGCTAGTGCTCTCCAGGGCTGACCCTGCCAGTGTGCTGGGTCAGGGGGAGGGCACCCAATCAGCATGTGGCCAATGGGCAGCTACATCACTAAGGGTGCATCATGGGTGCCCATCAGCCCATATAGGTCTTTATAAAGAGGCCGATAATGTCTGTAATATTAAAAAAAACTTACTTACCTTGCCTTTTGGTGTCAAGGCCACTCCTCTGGTTTGGACTCCATCCCTTCTCCCCTCCCCCCTTCCCTGGTGGTGCCTAGTTGTGCCCTCAGGAGGTCTCTATATCTCATTTCGCTGGATGTACTGGCCAATCATCAGCCAGATTTTTTGAGACCAAAAGGCAGGGATTCTCAGTTTAGGGAGTCATCCCCTCAGCCCCTCCCCTCCATATAAATGGCTTTTTAAAAATTCATTGATGGAATGTGGGCGTCGTTGGCAAGGTAGGTATTTATTGCCCATCCCTAATTGCCCTTCAGAAGGTGGTGGTGAGCCGCATTCTTGAACTGCTGCAGTCCGTGTGGTGAAGGTACTCCCACAGTGCTGTTCGGTAGGGAGTTCCAGGATTTTGACCCAGCAACGATGAAAGATCGGCGATATACTTTTAAGTCAGGAACTTGGAGGTGGTGGTGTTCCCATGTGCCTGCTGCCCTTGTCCTTCTAGGTGGAAGAGGTCGCGGGTTTGGGAGGTGCTGCCGAAGAAGCCTTGGCGAGTTGCTGCAGTGCATCTTATAGATGGTAAACACTGCAGCCATGGTGCGCCGGTGGTGGAGGGAGTGAATGTTTAAAATGGTGGATGGCGTGCCAATCAAGTGGGCTGCTTTGTCCTGGATGGTGTCGAGCTTCTTGAGTGTTGTTGGAGCTGCACTGATCCAGGCAAGTGGAGAGTATTCCATCACACTCCTGACTTGTGCCTTGTAGATGGTGGAAAGGCTTTGGGGAGATAGGAGGAGAGACACTCACTGCAGAATACCCAGCCTCTGACCTCTTTTTGCCACAGTATTTATGTGGCTGATCCAGTTAAGTTTCTGGTCAATGGTGACCCCCAAGATATTGATGGTAGGGGATTCGGCGATGTTAATGCCCTTGAATGTCATGGGGAGGTGGTTAGACTCTCTTTTGTTGGAGATAATCATACTTGTGTGGCGCGAATGTTACTTGCCACTTATCAGCCCAAGCCTGAACGTTGTCCAGGTCTTGTTGCATGCGGGCATGGACTGCTTCATTATCTGAGGAGTTGTGAATGGCGCTGAACACTGTGCAGTCATCAGCGAACATCCCCATTTCTGACCTTATGTTGGAGGGAAGGTCATTGATGAAGCAGCTGAAGATGGTTGGGCCTAGGACACTGCCCTGAGGATCTCCTACACCGATGTCCTGCGACTGTGATGATTGACCTTCAATCACCACAACCATCTTCCTTTGTGCTAGGTATGACTCCAGCCAGTGGAGAGGGTCCGCCCCAAAACAAACCCATCAGAAACCTGATGTCAGTCTGAGACACGACTTTTCTGGGTCTCATGGCGTTTTCAGCTGTTCATCCAGACTCGTATCAGAGTTATGCCGGGAATCTGCTAGAATGGCTGAGCAATTTCTGGGTCTGTACAATGCATATACTTCCTGTCTACAAAACCGTACTTCTTGTTGTCATGTTTTTGTGTTAACATTTTTCTACTATAAATTCCTGTATCATTCTCCTGTGTGACCCTCATCTTTGCTGCCTCAAGTCCAAGGGGAGCAAACAATGAATGCTGGCCTTACTAGCGCCGCCCACATCCCAGGAACTAATTTTAAAAAACTTGAGCATATCTGATATACAGCTGGCTAACCATTCAATGCCAAATCTGGCTTGACTGCATCGTGTCCTTTGCCAAAAAAGTCACTATTTTCAGATCATCATAGAGGGTAAAGATAATCCAAGGCTCCTTTTCCCTACAACCAACTACCTTGTTAGCCTCCTCTCCTCTGCTCTCTTAACCATTACCTCTAACAATAAGTGCATATGGATCTCTTTATCGCCAAGATAGAAACTATTTAGTTGCCTCTGCTGCTTCTCCCTCCCTGTGCTTACTAAGCCAAACCTCCCCCAGACACATTCCCAACTGAGCTCTGAACCCTCATCTCTCACCCATCTCGTCTTAAATCTCATCTCATCTATTTCCCACTAAACTTCTGATTACCCAACCTCGCTCCTGTGTCCCATTTTAACTGATATATTGCAAATGGTTTCTTCTCTATCCCTTTCAAAACTGCCATAATTAAACTTGACTGCTGTGTCCTCACTAACTTCTGTCATATCTTCAACCTCTCTGAGCCATTAGGTAATTTGTTATTTCATTTTAGACTTGCAGTATGCAAGCACACGAGATGATAGATAAACTGTGTTCTTTTGTATAAAGCATGGGATTGTCCAGTAAGAATCCATTCTTGGGAGGACAGTAGCTGGATGAGATGGTAGCTCTACTGGACCTCCTAGATAGCAAAGGAGCCCAGGGTCAAACTACCAAAGGTCCTGTCCAGAAGGGGGCAGAAGAACAAAATCCTACATCATCAAGGAGTTGGAAAGTCTGCTGGAAGAGGCAGACCCAAGTCTAGCAAGAAATTAAGATAAAGCTGATCAGATTTGAGCTAGAGTGGACCACTAGCGATATTGTAGTGTATTTTGCTGTTTAGTATCTTATAGCAAGCTTAATAAAAGAAGTTGAAAAGGTCTGAAATTGCTACTGTGTTCAGGCATGTGTATTCTGTACAATAAACCATCTTCTTGACTTTACATTGACTTCATCTCACCTGTGTTCATCAGTTTCACCTTTCAGAAGATTGGAGAAGTATACATGAGGGTACGTACAATGATCATGCTATCCAATTCAGACAACATTTTTACAGCCCAGGTTACTTTATTGTATTACCAGATTTTTTTTTCGTTCATAGGATGTGGGCATCGCTGGCAAGGCCAGCATTTATTGCCCATCCGTAATTGCCCTTGAGAAGGTGATAATGAGTTGCCTTCTTGAACTGCTGCAGTCCGTGTGGTGAAGGTATCCCAGAGTGCTGATGGGAGGGAGTTCCAGGATTTTGACCTAGCGACGATGAAGGAACAGTGATAAATGTCCAAGGCAGGATGGTGTGTGACTTGGCGGGGAGCTTGGAGGTGATGGTGTTCCCATGCTGCTCTTGTTCTTCTGGGTGGTAGAGGTTGTGGGTTTGGGAGGTGCTGTTGAAGAAGTCTTGGCAAGTTGCTGCATTGTATCTTGTAGATGATACACACTGCAGCCACGTAAATGTTTAAGGTGGTGGATGGAGTGCCAATCAAGCTAGCTACTTTGTCCTGGATGGTGTCGAACTTCTTGAGTGTTGTTGGAGCTGCACTCATCCAGGCAGGTGGTGAGTATTCCATCACACTCCTGACTTGTGCCTTGAAGATGGTGGAAAGGCTTTGGGGAGTCAGGAAGTGAGACACTCACCGCAGAATACCCAGCCTCTGACCTGCTCTCATAGCCACAGTATTTATGTGGCTGGTCCAGTTAAGTTTCTGGTCAATGGTGACCCCCAAGATATTGATGGTGGGGAATTCAGCGATGTTAATGCCATTGAATGTCATGGGGAGGTGGTTAGACTCTCTTTTGTTGGAGATAATCATACTTGCGTGGCACGAATGTTACCTGCCACTTATCAGCCCAAGCCTGAATGTCGTCCAGGTCTTCCTGCATGTGGCATGGACTGCTTCATTATCTGAGGAGTTGCAAATGGAACTGAACATTGTGCAGTCATCAGTGAACATCCTCACTTCTGACATGATGAAGGGAAAGTCATTGATGAAGCAGCTGAAGATGGTTGGGCCTAAGACACTGCCCTGAGGAACTCCTGCAGTGATGTCCTGGGGCTGAGATGATTCACCTCCAACAATCACGACTATCTTCCTTTTTGATAGGTATGACTCCAGCCAGTGGAGAGTTTTTCCCCCTGATTCCCATTGACTTCAATTTTACCAGGGCTTCTTGATGCCACACTTGGTCAAATGCTGCCTTGATGTCAAGGGCGGTCACTCTCACCTCACCTCTGGAATTCAGTTCGTTTGTCCATGTTTGGACCAAGGCTGTAATGAGGTCTGGCACTGAGAGGTGCTAGCGGAATCCAAACTGAGCATTGGTGAGCAGGTTATTGGTGAGTAAGTGCCGCTTGATAGCACTGTCGACAACACCTTCCATCACTTTGCTGATGAGTGAGAGTAGACTGATGGGGCGGTAATTGGTCAGTTTGGATTTGTCCTGCTTTTGTGGACAGGACATACCTGGGCTGAATGTTTCAGTCCACTTACAGTGTAACTATTTGTTTTACGTGTTATAGACTTACATTCCATTCAGATCTATATTTGTACTATCAATATTTTGTAGGCTATGGCAGTTTTTTTGTAGCTATTGGTCATTTCACTAGTTTTGTAAGTTGACAATGTTTGCAGCAGAGGGCTCATTTGTCCTCTCCCTAGCCCGGGGGAGGGGTGCTGTCACTTAATGTACTCCCACCACTCTTCCCCAGGCTGAGCTCAGCTATCTCGGCATACATTGGGGACAAAGCCTGGGACTTCTCTGCTCTGTGTGGCTTGGTTCCACTCTGGGCAATGTATGTACCGACTGAACACCATTGGGCAGTCTGAACAGTAATGTCAGAAATTATAGGCGCTGGAACTGCGACAATTCCTGATCATTAGTTTAACATTTTTCAGGTAAATGGCAGTTGGATTGTGGGTTTGACTTTAACTTAAAGTACGGTATACCATTGAATTTTATTCTCACTAATAATGTTGACTTGACACCATTGTGTAAATCTCTGCATTACTGTGCTAAGAATCTGCTTATATTGGTTTCATGCGGAATTATACATCAGTAGAAGACTTTTCACATTCATTTAAATTCCCTACCAACGTTCTTTCACATCATTGTTATTCTGATAGAGGAAAGATCATGTGCAGCACCAGTATTTAAAGTAATTTGTTTTATTATAACAATCACAAACAGATATATTTAAGCTTAGAGAATAGCACAAATGTCCTTTTGAACCCCTGCTGAGTTAGAATTGAGATTTGCCATAATTTTAAAAATCGATGGCTCTCTGACCATGAAGTCAGCAGCACAGAGCTTCACATTACCTTGTCCCAGAAAAGCAATTTGCACCGCTTCTCATGCTGTAATAGAGAACCTGCATCTACTCAGTCCCTGAGTGGTGACGTGACACAGAAATACTGTGCCACTGTTAATGAGGGGGACAGAAATTCATTGTTGTGGATAGATGCCACTAACTAGCATCAGTAACACACACGCCCTTCATGCTTTCCATCATGATCCCAGTGAATGGAAGAGCCTCAGTGTGCTCTTCACCTCTGTTCATGGCAGTCTCGAGGGAGTTGCAAGCCAGAACTAAAAGGGCTATCTATGGAAAGAGCAAAAGTAAGAATTCTTAACAATGTGCAGACATAGTGAAACTATCTTATTCTATATTTCCATGGTTAAATACTTTTTTAAAAATTTAATCCTTTTAGGTGAGGGCTATTAATCTCCAATGAAGGTGTGTATCCTCAGATTTTTTCCTATATCTTCCTCCCTTTCACAGGTCCTTTTTGAGTCATTCGGTTTTGCAGCAAATAGGATGGGAACGTGGCTGCCGCCAGACCAGCATCTATGGTACGATAGTAAAATACTGCAGATGCTGGAAATCCGAAATAACAACAGAAAATGCTAGAAAAACTCAGCAGGCCAGGCAACATCCGTGGAGAGAAATTAGAGTTGACGTTTCAGGTCGAAACCCTTTTTCAAAACTGGAAAGGAAATAAAATAGATCCCTTTTTCAACCCGAAACGTCAACTCTAATTTCTCTCCACGGATGTTGCCTGGCCTGCTGAGTTTTTCCAGCATTTTCTGTTGTTATTCAGCATCTATGGTATCTCATTACTTCCTGTCAGGAGACACATGACTGCAACTCATTGAGGACATCCATCCTATTTTCCCTCCCTCCTGCAGCGATACATCTTGTGTCTGATTGATGCTTCCCTGCGTAGTGGAACTCAGGATGAGGAACTGAGTGAAGCACTGAATCTGGATCTTCCTACTCTATGCCAAAGTGCCAGTGCATCTAGAAGCAAATTCTTCTGTGCTATTTCCCTATAATCCATAAAGCTTGATTAGCACTGCAATGTGAATCATATGGTACAGTATCATTTCAGTTTGGACCAATTTCAGGGCACTGGCTACATTTGAAGAGGAACTATATCAGCCAGTAATTTTCTATAACCTTAGACAAACCAAATCCCTTAATGCAGTATACAGAATAGTACAGGTAGGATTATATTTCAAGGCAATTCACTTGTCAGAGTTCAGATGAAGTTGATAAACTGAGTTTTGGTCTAACTACTTATGAAGTAATCTGTTGATTCATCACGTTTTGTCACACGCACCAGCCTACGTCCATCCTCAGGGCTCACAGAATAAATGTGAAAACCCTGGCAGAGAGCTTCTTGAATTAATGAAAACCATTAGAGGCAAGCAATAGGATTTTCATTCCATGTTTTTTCTTTGCAATTTGTTCGTCTTTTTCGTCTGATTTTGAACCCAACTTCCAGAATCTAAGCATGCCCACGGACAGCTGCAGTCTGAGTTTGGCAATTATCAGCACCCTTAGTCTCACAGCCTGCAGCAATTACATTCCATTGTGTAAAGCAAGACCTACTTTTCCAGAAGTCGTGTTGTGTATCTCTAATGTCCCCTTCTCTTTCCCAGATCATAAAGAGCATCTCTTAAGATCTCTTCTAGCATCTTCCCAATAATAGAAAAATAGGAGCAGGAGTAGGCCATTCGACACTTCGGGCCTGCTCAACCATTTAATATGATCATGGCTGATCCTCTATATCAATACCATATTTCCGCTCCCTCCCCATACCCCTTGATGCCTTTTGTGTCTAGAAATCTATATAAATATATTCAGTGACTTGGCCTCCACAGCCTTCTGTGGTAGAAAATTCCACAGGTTCACCACCCTCTGATGAATAATGGATGTAAGGCTAATGGGCCTGTAGTTCCCTGGCTCTGTTTTGTCCCCTTTTGTGAAAATAGGAACTACATGAGCTAGCTTCCAGTTTAAGGGAACTATCACTAACTCTATTGAAGATCTGGGTAAGGGGCTCACAGAGATGTCCCATCTCTAATCACCCTGCAAGGGCATATTGATAAGATGGTGAAATAGTCAAAAAGTAGCAGATGAAACTCAATGCCAGTAAATGTGAGGTGGTACATTTTGGTTAAAAAAAGTAATAATTATACTTCGAATGGAGGAAAGCTGAGTGGTGTGGAAGAGCAGAGGGATTTGGTAGTTATGGTTCATGAGAAATGACAAACAACACCTCAAGTGTCTAAGGCCAGTGGAAAGCTAATGGAATACTGGGTTTAATGGCAAGATTGGTATAGAATATGAAAGTCGAGATGTAATAATGACTCTATAAGGCATTGGAGTACTGTGTGCGTATTCGGGCTCCACACTATAGGAAAAATATTGAGGCAATAAAAAGGCACAATGCAGATTTACTGGGATGCTGCCTGGTATGAGGAAATACAAATATGAAGAAATACTTGAAAAATTGGGTCTGTTTTCATTAAAGGAGATAACATTTGATAGCAGTGTTTAAAATTATGAAGGGGTGATCTACAATACCTACAGTAGATAGAAATAGATTTTTTCCTGCAATTGAGGGATCTAGATTTAGGGGACGTAAATAAGACTAAATATAAGATTTTAGGGCTGAGTCAAAAACAAATGTTACATACAGAGAGTTGTGTGAATATGGAATGCACTACCAGAGTTAGTAATTAAAGCAGAGACTATACCAATATTTAAGAATAGGCTTAGATAAGTGGTTAAAGGGATATGAGAACATGACAGGTACATGAAAATTGAACTACTGCTTGTGTGGAGGATAAAAGGTTGGCTGTAAATTCTATGTAACACATATTTCCAGGCTTCAATGCCAACTTTAATTGCATTACAGAGAGGCAAGCAATTGCTGTTAAGCTCCACACCTTTTAAGTCAGTTTCATCCAATGAGAGGCATAATTGATATAGATACCACCTCAAAACTAGACAGTGGGTGGGATCTGGGAAGCTGCATTAAGAGAAATTATTTTAAATTAGTCTGTTTTCTAAACAAAAGATAAGAAAGAACGTGCATTTATACAGCGCCTTTCACAATCTCAGGACGTCCCAAAGCGCTTTACAGCCAATGAAGTATTTTTGAAGTGTAGTTATTGTTGTAATGTAGGGATTCTGAAAATCAATAGAAAGAAAAAAAGTTAAGATTATAAAAAAATGAATGCGGAGAATAAGAAAAAAGAATGAGAAATAGAAAAATCTGGCAAGCTTTTAAAATTCTTATTTAGTGATTATTAGTGTTGATTCTAGTTGCATAGGGTTAGTATTACAATGATAACAACCATACCTGGCTTTTGAGAAGTGGTGTGATGTGAACTGAACACGTAAAATAAAACTTGCCAGTCCAAGGAAGACCGGAATATTTGAGTTGCCTACAGCTGGAAATTCCTGTTCCCATGCAACTCAGGTGTAAATGCTTCATCGTGAGTGATTTATGTGACTCTACATGCATGTCCATTTACTCCCAGTATTTGGAATTTGCGTATCTTCGAGTGGACTATTCGGCCCCAGGGTTGAATCTCAGTGGGGTATTTCCTAATTGTCTACTGGAACTTCGGCAGAAGATTCGTAGAAACCTTGGAGACACGCCATAAAGTGCCGTTGCTCCAGAGTTTCCGCATGCTATTCCCCGAGTTTACGGCGGATGACCGGGAGAATTCGTGTGGAAATTCAGTCCCCTCCAGCATAGATAACAGCAACCTTGGGGAAGTCTGGGACCTGTATGTCAGACGCTTCCTGATCAAGACATCTGAAGCAAGCTTGAAGCAAGCTAATCCTAGATGCCAACGGTATGCTCTATATTAACCATAGTGGCTGCAAGGGACGAGCTGTACCTTGCTCTGCTTCTGAGTGGCGTATTACTCGAAAGAGCCACCCGCCCGGTCGCCCTTCACAAAATTCTAGTACAGATTACTGTCTGGAAATAAAAATATCCTGATTGCTGCCTATCCCTGCTGTGGAGCTTGGCTGCAGGTCTCCTCGCAGCAGATAACACAGTTCTGTTACTGTTTTCCTGCTAAACACGAGCCTGGATGGTAGTGCTCCACAGTCATCAGTAGACATGCCTGGGCCTGTAGATAGGGTTGGTTACTTTTTGGTACTTGACATTCTTTGTGGTAGAGGAGCACTGAAAATAATATCCATAGCTTGACAGAGTGTGGGAGTGCTAAGTCTGTGCTGCTTTAGATAATCAGTTCCCAACATGCAAGAACCTGACTGGAATTTATGCCATTTTGAAATCGGTGACATTAGCACATTTCACATACAGAGTGGGGAATGGAAGATTGCTGGTTTCTCCCTCACACAGGAACATATGAACAGGAGTAGACCATTCCGTCCCTCGAGCCTGTTCTGCCATTCAATTAGATCATGGCTGATCTGTATCCTAACTCCATCTACTCGCCTTGGCTCCATATCCCTTTATACCCTTGGCTAGCAAAATCTATCGATCTCAGATTTAAAATTATTAATTGAACTAGCATCTATTGTTTTTTTGTGGGAGACAATTCCACACTTCTGTGTGAAGAAGTGTTTCCTAACTTCTCTTCTGAATGGCTGGGCTCTGATTTTAAGGTTATGTCCCCTTGTCCTAGACTCCCTCCCAATGGAAAACCTTTCTTTCTATTTAACTATTAATTCTTTTCAAAATCCTAAAAACTTCAATCAAATCACCCCTTAACCTTCTATATTCCAGGGAATACAAGTTTAGTTTATGTAATTTCTATTCATAATCTAACCCTTGGAGCCCTGGTAATATTCTGGTGAATCTGCCCTGCTTCTTCTTCTTAGGCAGTCCCTCGGAACCGAGGATGACTTGCTTCCACATTCAAAATGAGTTCTCAGGTGACTGATGAGTCCAATGCGAGCCATGAGGGTCCTATCGTTCCAGGTCCCGAACTTAATTTTAAAGGGTGGAAGATGCCTGTGCGTGAATTCTTTTAACGTGGGGTGGCCGTTGCACACCAGCTACCATGCGGGCTTGACAGAGCAAGGTCTTGGTCCAATGGCAAGGGGATCCAAGACGATTGGAGACCAGGCTCTGCTACAATGGCCTAACACACACACGCACACACACACATACTCCTACTGTCCTCCTCCCTCCTTCCCGCAGGTCCTCACTGCCTGTGAGGAGGAGTGCGGCAGCGGGCGGGGACAGGCGGTGAGTTCAATAAAAAACCAACCAGCAAGCGTGCGAAAGGCAACGCCATTAGTGCACTTGCGGTCCCCACCATGATGCAGCGTCTGATGGCTGATGTCTCAACTTTAATTGCAGCACAAGCAGAAGCCACCCAAAACCTGAGTGCTGCAGTGGAAGCTCCGACTGTGGTCATGCAAGCTCAGTTTTTTGCCGTGCAAGAGCAGCTTGCACACAAGCACAAACTTCTGCCATCATGGCTGCAGTTACCAGTGCTGAACAGGGCTTGAAGGGCGTCACAGCAGTCCAACAATCTATCCTCCAACAGATGGCATAGTGGTTAGCACTGTTGTCTCACAGCGCCAGGAACCCGGGTTTGAATCCGGCCTCGGGCGACTGTCTGTGTGGAGTTTGCACATTCTCCCCGTGTTTGCGTGGGTTTTCTCCGGGTGCTCCGGTTTCCTCCCACAGTCCAAAGATGTGCAGGTTAGGTTGATTGGCTATGATAAATTGACCCTTAGTGTTAGGGGGATTAAATACGTGGGGTTACGGGGATAGGGTGGGATATGTGTTGGTGTAGGGGTTACGGGGATCGGGTGGGATATGTGTCGGTGCAGGCTCGATGGGCCGAAATGGCCTCTATCTGCACTGTGGGGTTTCTGTGAGTTCTGTGAGATTACTAGGATTGCTGAGAAGGCACCCCGGAGGAGTGGCAGTGGCTCCGTGGAGCATAAACCTCTCTCAGGATGATAGCACTTGTCCTCCCACCACTGCCATTCTGTAAGTGCCTTTGATGATTCCTGCCAGCCAGCCAGCCCGGATTGCTGCCACGCATGCTGAGGTGGTGCAATCCGAAGCTGGACTTACTAGGCCCAGAGCTGCTTGAGGTCATCCTGCAAGTCCATCTGCAGCCTCCCCCACTGGATGTCAGTAGCCTTCCACTAGCCATGCTGCAGCCACTGAGGTAGCACTGTGTAGGAGCACTAGGACAGACCTGCACTCCTTCCAAGGCCAATATATCCTTCCTAAGGTGTGGTGCCCAGAACTGTACACAGTACTCCAGATGTGGTCCAACCAGGGCTTTGCATAGCTGTAATAAAACATCCTTCCCTTTATATTCTAGCCCTCTAGTTGTAAAAGCTAAAAATTCCATTAGCCTTTTTGATTATTTTTTGTACCTGATTACTAAATTTTAATGATTTGTGTACATGGATCCTTAAATCTCTTTGGACCTCCACTGTTTCTAGCTTTTCACCATTTAAAAGCTAGTTTGCATTAGTAGATTTGAATTGATAATGATGTCAATGCACATTTGGGTAGACTTTTGCCTGGTGTTACGCATTGTCTGAGTAAAGCCTAGAGAAGAAAATCAGGCTTTGTACCAACATAAACTTCTAAGAAAGAAAGAACGTGCATGTATTGTCTTTAACGACCTCAGGACATCCCAAAGCGTTTTACAGCCAATGAAGTACTTTGAAGTGTAATTACTATTGTAATGTAGGAATATAATTATGGGATGGTTAACTCGGGGAGGCATGTTCCCTTTAAGAACACTCCCCAAACACCTACACAATCAGCCCTGCCCCACGAAGTGTAAGACAAGAATCCGACAGGGGGTCGGAATTAGGAAACGGAAACTTCAAGCTGAACTCGTCTGCTAAACTTCCGAAACGAAACTAGTAACTGATCTCGAGAGGGGAGACCCGCGGAAGAGGCCCGGAGGGAGGTGGTTGTCTGTCTCGGGGTCAGTTACGGTCCCAATCTGTGCCGGATCGGGATTGTGGAGAGAACCGAGGCTCCTTTCACTCGGGATGGGCTGGAAAGTTCAGCTTTTGCTGTGGGTCGCGCTGCTCCCCGCAGTCGCAGCTCTCAAACCTGGTAAGAAGGGTCTGGGGAGAAGGGAACAGGGGGAGAGGGGTGAGGAGGGAGTCTGAGGATGACTTGGGAAATATCTGGGATTTCGCATCAGTAAGTGTGGCACGGAGAGCCAGGATCACAGTAGCTGGCCCCGGTGGCTGACTGTGATCAGCAGTGCATTTACAGTATACACAGAACATACTCCAGCCAGTAGATCTCAGCTGGGAACAGTGTTGGGATTTACTATTCCACACTTTACATTTTCAGCAGTGTGTTATTTCGCAAGGATAACATTGGCAGTTTATCCCAACAGTCCCACTTTATTTATCAAGAGAAAGTCCAAAGGGAACGCACGTCCTATGCTTTTTACTCATATGATCCATACCGTACATTCGTGGTGCGAGATACCATTTTAAAAAATGTTAAAATTCATTAAAAAATGTTACGGATTTTTTTTAGCGCAGTAACCTCGTGTAATGTTAATTTTTCATCCGTTTATTTGTAAAACAGTTTGCAGGAAAGGCCAGTTAGAATTAGATCTGGCAAAAGCTGATCATTACAATTTACAAATCCAAACTGGAGAGCAGTCAATCCTTCATTAAGATGGAGAATTAAGTAGTTGACTCAGAGACTAGGGTCCTCAATTTAAATAAAGGAGATGGTCTGAGGAGTGAGTTGGGTAGGATTGATTGGGGAATGGCACTCAAAGGGTTGATGGTGGATAGGCAATGGCAAACATTCAAAGACCGAATGGATGAGCTACAGAATTTGTTCATCCCAGTTTGGCATAAAAGTAAAACAAAAAAGGTGACTCAACCGTGGCTAACAAGGGAAATTAGGGATAGCATAAGATCCAAGGAGAGGACATATAAATTGGCCAGAAAAAGCAATAATCCTGAGGATTGGGAGCAGTTTAGGATTCAACAAAGGAGGACAAAGGGATTAATTAAGAAAGGGAAAATAGAATATGAGAGTAAGCTTGCAGGGAACATAAAAACTGACTGTAAAAGCTTTTATAGATATGTGAAGAGAAAAAGATTGGTGAAGTCAAGCGTAGGTCCCTTGCAGTCAGAATCAGGGGAATTTATAATGGGAAACAAAGAAATGGCAGACCAACTAAATACATACTTTGGTTCTGTCTTCACAAAGGAGGACACAAATAAACTTCCAGAGATGCCGGGGAACATAGGGTCTGATGAAAGGGTGGAACTAAAAGAAATCAGTATTTGTAGGGAAATGGTGTTAGGAAAATTGATGGGACTGAAGGCCGATAAATCCCCAGGGCCTGATAATCTACATCCCAGGGTACTTAAGGAAGTGGCCCTAGAAATAGTAGATGCATTGCTGGTCATCTTCCAGAACTCGATAGACTCTGGAACAGAACCCATGGATTGGAGGGTAGCTAATATAACCCCACTATTCAAAAAAGGTGGTAGAGAAAAAGTGGGGAAGATGCCTGTGCGTGAATTCTTTTAACGTGGGGTGGCCTGACATCGGTAGTGGGGAAAATGCTAGAGTCTATTATAAAAGATGTAATAGCAGAGCACTTGGAAAGCAGTGACAGGATTGGACAAAGTCAACATGGATTTACAAAAGGTAAATCATGCTTGACTAATCTACTGGAATTTTTTGAGGATGTAACTGGTAAAATAGATAAGGGAGAACCAGTGGATGTGGTGTATTTGGACTTTCAGAAGGCTTTCGATAAGGTCCCACATAAGAGATTAGCATGCAAAATTAAGGCACATGGGATTGGGGGCAAGGTATTGACTTGGATAGAGAACTGGTTGGCGGACAGAAAGCAAAGAGTTGGAATAAACGGGTCATTTTCCGAGTGGCAGGCAGTGACTAGTGGGGTACCGCAAGGATCGGTCGTAAGACCCCAGCTGTTCACAATATATATTAATGATCTGGACGAGGGAATTGGATGTAATATCTCCAAATTTGCAGACGACTCAAAGCTGGGTGGGAGGGTAAGCTGTGAGGAGGATGTCGTGAAACTCCAGTACGATTTGGACAGGTTGGGTGATTGGGCAGAAACATGGTAAATGTACTATAATGTGGATAAATGTGAGGTTATCCACTTTGGTGGCAAAAACAGGAAGGCAGATTATTATTTGAATGGCAATAGATTGGGAGAAGGGGAAGTGCAAAGAGACCTGGGTGTTCTTGTGCACCAGTCGCTGAAGGTAAGCATGCAGGTGCAGCAGGCAGTTAAGAAGGCAAATGGTATGTTGGCCTTCGTAGCAAGAGGGTTCGAGTACAGGAACAACGATGTCTTGCTACAGTTGTACAGGGCCTTGGTGAGACCACACCTTGAGTATTGTGTGCAGTTTTGGTCGCCTTACCTGAGGAAGGACGTTCTTGCCATGGAAGGAGTGCAGCGAAGATTCACCAGGCTGATACCTGGGATGGCAGGAATGACGTATGAGGAGAGATTGTGTCGATTGGGCTTATACTCACTGGAGTTTAGAAGATTGAGGGGGATCTCATCGAAACCTATAAAATTCTGTCAGGCCTGGACAGCCTAGATGCAGGAAGGATGTTTCTGATGGCTGGGGAGTCCAGAACCAGGGGTCATAGTCTAAGGATAAGGGGTAAGCCATTTAGAACTGAAATGAGGAGGAATTTCTTCACCCAGAGAGTGGTGAACCTGTGGAATTCTCTGCCACAGAGGGCGGTGGAGGCCAGTTCATTAAATATATTCAAGAGTTGGATATATTTCTTAAGGCTAAAGGGATCAAGGGATATGGGGAGAAGGCAGGGACAGGGTACTGAATTTGGATGATCAGCCATGATCTCATTGAATGGCGGAGCAGGCTTGAAGGGCCGAATGGCCCACTCCTGCTCCTATTTTCTATGTTTCTATGTTAACAATTAGCAACAGTCAATCATACAACATTTCGACATTACCAAATGCACATCACGGCAGTCCGAGGGAGGATCCTCAGTACTCCGGGAGAACTAAATGTACAGACACAGCGGCTCTGAGGAAGGTTACCGGAAACTCGCAGGAAGGAGCTGAAAGGAACTCAGTAGCCACCAAATAAAGTGGGTAGAAGAGAGTGCCATCTTCATATGGATAAGGAGAGGCGACTGAGACCGAAAATGGATGGGGTAGAAGGATGTGGTAGCAGGACTAGCACACAGTAGGCAGAGAAAGCGACGAGAAGGCTGGAGTATGGAAGTAACCAACAAAGAGATAGCACACCCAGGGAGCTACCAAAGGAAGATCCCTTTTATAACATCAAACCGGGGTGTATCCCCTTGGATACCATACCCTAATGAAGTGTGGGTATCTTGCTTGTTATCTTTCTGTAGCTGTTTTTCCCAGATGCAAACTGATATCCCTGCACTCCTGATCTCAGGTCCCATTCAATGTTAGAACCTGGACTCTTCTCCATCACCTTTACTTGTAGTTAACGGCTTTATGATAAGCATACCAAGACTTTTATGAACCAAGGTGTGGAGATGCCGGAGTTGGACTGGGGTGGACAAATGTAAGAAGTCACACAACACCAGGTTATAGTCCAACAGCTTTATTTGAAATCACAAGCTTTCGGAGCGCTGCTCCTTCTTCAGGTGAAGTGGAGAAATGCATAAAGACACAGCTTGTATAGTCAGAGAATCATGTCAGATGTTTACAGGTAACCTTTCCAACTGCCATTTATCACACCTCGGCAGAGAGATAATCACAGCAGTCAAAGGTGTGAATGGTGTCCAAACAGGTCAGTCAGGGAAACATTACATCAAAGAACAATGAGGTGGGGTCACAAGGGGTCAAATATTGCAGATGCTGGGGTCTGTATGAAAAACAAAAAAAAGACAAAAAACATTTTTTTTGGCTGGAAATCACAGCAGGTCCGGCCGCATCTGTGTAGAGAGAACAAGCCAATGTCGACTCGAGTCTGGATGACCCTGCGTCAGGTGGGGTTACATGTAGCGTGACATGAACCCAAGATCTCTGTTGAGGCCGTCCTCATGGGTGCGGAACTTGGCTCTCAGTTTCTGCTTGACGATTTTGCGTTGTTGTGTGTCTCGAAGGCCGCCTTGGAGAATGCTTACCCGAAGATCGGAGGCTGAATGTCCTTGACTGCTGAAGTGTTCCCCGACTGGGAGGGAACACTCCTGCCTGGTGATTGTTGCGCGGTGTCCGTTCATCCGTTGTCGCAGTGTCTGCATGGTCTCGCCGATGTACCATGCTCCGGGGCATCCTTTCCTGCAACGTATGAGGTAGACAACGTTGGCCGAGTCACATGAGTATGTACCATGTACCTGGTGGGTGGTGTCCTCACGTGTGATGATGGTATCTGTGTTGATGATCTGGCATGTCTTGCAGAGGTTGCTGTGGCAGGGTTGTGTGGTGTTGTGGTCGCTGTTCTCCTGAAAGCTGGGTAATTTGCTGCGAACGATGGTCTGTTTGAGGTTAGGCGGCTGTTTGAAAGCGAGTAGTGGAGGCGTGGGGATGGCCTTAGCGAGGTGTTCGTCGTCATCGATGACATGTTGAAGGCTGCGAAGAACATGGCGTAGTTTCTCCGCTCCGGGGAAGTACTGGACGACGAAGGGTACTCTGTTGGTTGTGTCCCGTGTTTGTCTTCGGAGGAGGTCTATGCGATTTTTCGCTGTGGCCCGTCGGAACTGTCGATCGACGAGTCGAGCGTCATATCCCGTTCTTACAAGGGCGTCTTTCAGTGTCTGTAGGTGTCCATCGCATTCCTCCTCGTCTGAGCAGATCCTGTGTATTCGCAGGGCTTGTCCATAGGGGATGGCTTCTTTAACGTGGTTAGGGTGGAAGCTGGAGAAGTGAAGCATCGCAGGGTCATCCAGACTTGAGTCGACATTGGCTTGTTCTCTCTACACAGATGCAGCCGGACCTGCTGTGATTTCCAGCCAAAAAAATGTTTTTTGTCTGTTTTTTTGTTTTTCATACAGACCCCAGCATCTGCAATATTTGACCCCTTGTGACCCCACCTCATTGTTCTTTGATGTAATGTTTCCCTGACTGACCTGTTTGGACACCATTCACACCTTTGACTGCTGTGATTATCTCCCTGCCGAGGTGTGATAAATGGCAGTTGGAAAGGTTACCTGTAAACATCTGACATGATTCTCTGACTATATAAGCTGTGTCTTTATGCATTTCTCCACTTCACCTGAAGAAGGAGCAGCGCTCCGAAAGCTTGTGATTTCAAATAAAGCTGTTGGACTATAACCTGGTGTTGTGTGACTTCTTACATTTATGAACCAAGGCAGTTCTTTATTCTCTGCTGTGCCTGGTTAGCACAGTCCAGGCTGAACAATTAACCTTAAATCATGCTAAATTATTTAATGGCGAGTACATGGGATGTCCAGCACATCCTCCTGTCACCTTAGAAAGCAAAAAAACACCACACCGTTAGTTCGCTGCCTACAGGCTAAAGCTACTGTTGAGATTTATGTTTGATAAAATCATTCAGAAGCAGAAGGTTAAAATCAAAGAATGATAGAAATGTTAAAAAGTCTTGTGTTTATGAAGCATCTTTCACATCCCCAGGACATACCAAATATTTTACAGCCAATTAACTACTTATGAAGTGTAGGAATTAAAGGTTACGGGGAGCGGGCAGGAAATTGGACATGAGTCTAGGTTCGGATCGGTCATGGCCCTGTGGGTAGCGGAGCGGGCCCAGGGGCCGTGTAGCCTGATCCTGCTCCTATTTCGTGTGTCTAATTCTGTTAGATTCAGGAGATGGTTCTGGGATAGTGGATTGGCGGTTAGGATCAGATCAGCCATGATCTTATTGAATGGCGGAGCAGGCTCGAGGGGCCGATTGGCCTACTCCTGCTCCTATTTCTTATGTTCTTAACAAACATGTCAGCCAAGTTGTGCCATTGTAAGCGGCATTAGAAACATAACATAGAACATAGAAACATAGAAGATAGGAGCAGGAGTAGGCCATTCGGCCCTTCGAGCCTGCTCCGCCATTCAACGAGATCATGGCTGATCATCCAAACCCTAGCACCCGGTCCCTACACCGACAGCCATCCCACCCAAGCCCTATCCCCGTAACCCCACGTATTTAATCCCCCCTAACACTAAGGGCCAATTTTTTTATCATGGCCAATCAACCTAACCCGCACATCTTTGGACTGTGGGAGGAAACTGGAGCACCCGGAGGAAACCCACGCAAACACGGGGAGAATGTGCAAACTCCACACAGACAGTCACCCGAGGCCGGATTTGAACCCGGGTCCCTGGCGCTGTGAGGCAACAGTGCTAACCACTATGCCACTGTGCTGTAGGCAGTGCAGATGAAAGCATAACATTACAAAGAGATATTAATAGATTAAGTGAATGGGCAAAACTGTAGCAAATGGATTTCAATATAGGCAAGAGTGAGGTCGTCCACCTTGGACCTAAAAAGAACAGATCAGAGTACCTTCTAAATGGTGAATAGCTAGAAGCAGTGGAGGTCCAAAGAGACTTGGGGGTCCAGGTACATAGATCATTAAAATGTCATGAACATGTACAGAAAATAATCAAAAAGCCTAATGGAATGCTGAGCTTTATAGCTAGAGGATTAGAATACAAGGGGGTAGAAGTTATGCTACAGTCATACAAAACCCTGGTTAGACCACACCTGGAGTACTGTGAGCAGTTCTAGGCACCACACCTTAGGAAGGATATATTGGTCTTGGAGAGAGTGCAGCGTATGTTTACCAGAATGAGTAAATTACAAGGAGAGATTACACAAATTAGGGTTGTATTCCCTGGAATTTAGACGGTTAAGGGGTGATTTGATCGAAGTTTTCAAGATATTAAGGGGAACAGATAGGGTAGATAGAGAGAAACTATTTCCGCTGGTTGAGGAGTCTAGGACTAGGGGACATAGTCTAAAATATAGAGCCAGGCCTTTCAGGAGTAAAATTAGAAAACACTTCTACACACAAAGGGATGTAGAAGTTTGGAACTCTCTTCCGCAAATGGCAATTTCTTGATTTATCCTGTGCTCGACACTACAGCTACTGTTAGGGGGCCTATAAATTACTCCCACCAGTGTTTTCTGGCCCTTGTTGTTTCTTAGCTCCTCCAAAAATGAATGTGTAGTGTATGTACCTTTAAGAGCCCCTGTGTACTGTAATACCGTTGTGACCACTCGGGTATATAAGCCTGTATAGCGTCTTGTATCTTTTAGTTCACCTCCAGACTTTGTTCAGTAAACACCTGTTAAACCAACTCCGGCATTCCGTGTCTCCATTAACACACGGATACAACAGTGGCGACGAATTGGAAATGGACTTACCTGCAATTTGGCAGCACCTCAAGGAGATCGATTCCTCAGACGAAGGTCGAAGAAAAAAAAAGAAAAAAAAAACAGTGGTTTCACCAGCTAGCCAGGCTGGTGGCAGGTACTGCACTAATCCTTCCTGGGCGGCGGGCTGGGGCTCGATCGGGTGGCTCTGCAGCGGGGCCGAGCAGTGAGTCGGAAGGCAGAGGCAAACAGAGACGGAGGGTGGAGCACTCGGGAGACGGCCGGTGCTGCAAAGCAGGTCGGCATTCGGACCAAGCAGAGGGAGGGAAAAGTCCCAGAGAGTCCGGCGGGAACGAGTCTCCAACTATTAAAAATATCTGTGTAAATAAAAACCATGGAGAACAGCGTTGTCGGCGGCGGGAAAGCGCGGGAGGTGCCATTTTTTCTCGGCAGGGAAGAAAGGAAAGCGCGGGAGGCGCCATTTTTGATTTTCAGGATGCCTAAGACTGGCAATATTACTGCTTTCGATAGTGATATAGAGGATTGGACCACATATGTGGAAAGAGTGGAGGTATATTGCACAGCGAATGAAGTAGAGGATGATAAAAAGGCATCGGTACTTCTAAATCTGATGGGCGCAAGGACATACGGGTTGTTACGAAACTTAATCACTCCAGCCAAACCGATGGACAAGAATTTTAAGGAGATTGTTGATACCCTACAGGAGCACTTAAACCCAACACTGCTGCTGATAGCGGAACGATTCAAATTCTTCAGGAGGAATCAGCACAAGAATGAAAGTAACGCTGATTACCTCACCGAATTAAGAAAGCTGTCAAAGCACTGCCAATTCGGGGCAGGACTGGCAGATTCTCTACGAGACAAATTCGTCTGCGGTCTCCTAAGTGAAGGAACACAGAAAAGGCTACTTTCTGAGAAAGATTTGACACTGGACAAGGCTTTCAGTGTGGCTGTATCATACAAAGCAGCAGCAAGAGGAGCTGCAGAGATACAGCAAAAGCCACAGGACTTCGGCACCAATGAAATGACACGGGGTTTCGAGAGATGTTATCGCTGCGGCAGATCCACCCATGACCAGAGGGACTGCTGGTTCAAGGACAAAGCATGCAGGCAATGCGGAAAGATGGGACACATTGCACGTGTATGCCGATCTGGAAACAAAAAATCCACTGACAGAAAAAAAATCAATAAGGAAAAGTACAGAAAGGTACAAATGATGACAGACAGTAGCTCCGAAGACCAGAAGAGCGATAGCGACTCCGGAAACAAGAGACTAAGCTGTCTCAAATTACATAATGTAATTGCCAAAGAAGATTACCGGACCATTTGGGTTACCCTCACGATAGCGGGGTCCCCAGTTAAAATGGAGCTAGATACAGGATCAGCTCTGACCGTCATAAGTCGACGGGATTATGAGCGGCTATTTCCGCATATACCTTTGAAAGACACATCCATTATCTTGAAGACATATACAGGGCAGAAAGTATACCCCAGAGGGAAAATAAAGGTGCCTGTTGTATACAACGGCAAGGAAATACAGAAGTTGTATTTATACGTTCTGCAAGATGGTGGTCCACCGTTGTTGGGACGTGAATGGATCAGGAAGATACGTTTAGACTGGCACTCCATTCAGGCACTGACGGTGACCAGTAAGAAAAAAAATGATGATGACGTCATACCTGAACGATTAAAAGACATCTTGGCTAACGCCAAAGAAGTGTTTCAACAGGAACTAGGAACCTTGAAAGGCATCACTGCCTCAATAAAAGTGGAAGATGCGGCAATTCCCAAATTTTTTAAGGCAAGGCCGGTGCCATACACAATTCGTCCAGCAATCGAGGCACAGCTGGAGAATTTGGAAAAAGCAGGCGTGTTATCCAAGGTAGATTGGAGCGAGTGGGCAACACCCATCGTCCTGGTCATGAAGAAAACGTTGAATAATGATAAATCTGAAGAACAGAGAAAAATTCGCATCTGTGGGGACTTCAAGGTGACTGTAAACCCGGTCCTTCACACGATACAGTATCCTCTTCCAAGGATAGAAGATATTTTCGCCTCACTATCCGGAGGGAAATGTTTCACCAAAATTGACTTGGCACAGGCATATCTACAGATGGAGGTTGAGGAGGCCTCTAAAAAGTATCTCACGATAAACACACACAAATGCCTGTACCAGTACGATCGACTGGTTTTCGGAGTAGCATCAGCTCCAGCTATCTGGCAAAGAGCTATGGAGCAAGTCCTGCAAGGGATTCCGGGGACTCAATGCTACCTAGACGACATCCTTGTAACAGGAGAAAACGACAATGAGCACCTTGCCAATTTGGAGCAGGTGCTCACTAGGCTGAGAGAACGGGGCCTACAAGCAAATCGCCCCAAGTGCGAATTTTTCCAGAAACAAATATCATATTGTGGCCATATAATTAATGAAGAAGGGTTGCATAAGTCACCTGAAAAAACTAAAGTGGTCATAAAAGCCCCAGCACCTGAAAATGTCTCATAATTAAGGTCGTTCCTGGGATTGATAAATTACTATCATAAATTTTTACCGAACTTGTCAACTGTTCTGCACCCTCTTAACGCACTGCTACAAACGGGAGTAATTTGGAAATGGGGCGAAGACTGTAAACGTGCCTTCCATAAATGCAAAGGCTTGATCACGTCCAAGGAAGTGTTGGCTCATTACAACCCATCACTGCCAATCAGACTGGTGTGCGATGCATCCCCTTACGGCGTAGGAGCGGTATTATCGCATAGATTCCCTGATGGCTCGGAGCGGCCGATAGCTTTTGCGTCACGCTCATTGAACTCAGCTGAGCGTAACTATGCCCAGATCGACAGGGAAGCACTCAGCCTGGTGTGGGGAGTGAAGAAATTCAACCATTACCTACACGGACAAAAATTTACCTTGTTGACTGACCATCAACCCCTCGTCTCCATATTCAACCCTAAAAAGGGCGTTCCCATTATGACAGCGCAAAGGCTACAGAGGTGGTCCCTTTTCCTAGGGGCACACCAATATGACATTGAATACAAAGGATCAAAACAGCATGGGAATGCTGACGGTTTATCGCGCCTACCGTTGCCAACGGTAGAAGAGGCACCTACAGTGGACCCAGTGGAGATGTTCCACTCAACCATAGTAGAATGTCTACCAGTAACAAATTCTACCATTGAAAAGGAAACGAGAAATGACCCGACTCTCTCACGAGTCTACGATTTAATGGTGAAGGGATGGCCAGCACATGGCGAACCACTGTTGCCAGCATTCTCGCAAAGAAGAGAACAGCTGTCAGTGTGCCGAGGAACCTTGATGTGTGGATCCAGAGTGGTGATTCCACCCAAACTCTAGGATAAAGTGCTAAAGGAGCTTCACGAGGGGCATCTGGGTGGAGTGAAAATGAGGAACCTAGCCAGAGCGTTTGTGTGGTGGCCAGGTATCGATGGAGACATCGAAGAAAT
Organism: Somniosus microcephalus; assembly: GCF_052327205.1. NCBI lineage: Eukaryota > Metazoa > Chordata > Chondrichthyes > Squaliformes > Somniosidae > Somniosus > Somniosus microcephalus. The sequence continues at coordinate 223,159,827 of NC_140987.1, forward strand.
GACCAAGAGCTGTCTAGGATGCCAGAAGGTCCAAAACGCCCCACCACAAGCCCCTCTACATCCATGGGATTGGCCCTCATCTCCATGGCAAAGGGTACATATCGACTTTGCTGGTCCATTTATGGACTCAATGTTCTTAATCGCGGTTGATGCACACTCCAAGTGGCCGGAGGTAATAAAGATGTCCTCCACCACCACGGAAAAAACCATCACAGTATTAAGGACCATATTTGCCAGGAATGGGCTGCCTGAACAGATCTGTTCTGATAATGGACCGCAATTTGTGTCCGAAGAATTCAGGAAGTTCTTAAAAAAACAATGGGGTTAAGCACTACACGTCCGCCCCATACCATCCCGCCACCAATGGATTAGCTGAAAGGTTTGTCCAGACCTTCAAGAAGGCCATAAAGACCATGGGTAATGAAGACATAAATCTACAACATAAGGTCGATAACTTCTTGTTTGCATACAGGAATGCAACACGTGGTTACAAACCAAACTCCCGCCATGATGTTTTTCAATAGAAGACTAAGATGCCGGCTGGATTTGATCAAGCCAAGCATCAGAAGGGACGTAGAGAACCGGCAATTTCAAGGCATGAATGAAAGGCCAACTAGAACCTTCCAGATAGGTCAACAAGTTTTGGCCCGGGACTACCGTACCGAGAAATGGCAGCCTGGAACTATTTGCAGATGACTAGGACCACTGATGTATACCGTGGACATTGGTGAAAGCATAATAAGGCGCCATGCTGAGCAGATCATAGAGTCATCCGAAAAGGGACAACCTACACCACAACTCTATACGCCTAATGATGAAGCAGAGATACCCATAGTATCTACCTCCGATCCGGTGATACTGGAACCAGATGAACCCGACACTGGCATTCAAGCCGAATCGACCTTGCCAAAAGAACCTACTACACCACCAAAAACTACTGCACCACCGAGGCGTTATCCGGACTGAGTCAGGAAGCCTCCAGAGAGACTGACTTATAATTGATTAACTGCAGCAAATGTGTAGATTATTGTTCTTGTAAACATGTTAATTAATGATTACTTAAAATGTTATGTAATAATTATCTAAAAGGGGAGGAATTGTAGTATATGTACCTTTAAGAGCCCCTGTGTACTGTAATACCGGTAGTGACCACTCGGGTATATAAGCCTGTATAGTGTCTTGTATCTGTTAGTTCACCTCCAGACTTTGTTCAGTAAACACCTGTTAAACCAACTCCGGCATTCCGTGTCTCCATTAACACACGGGTACAACAGAATGTACATCTTGTTTTTCCAAGCTAAGATCCCTTTTCTCTACTGTCTTTATCCAATCCTTTATTATCAGGGCTACCCACTTCCTTTTCCATTCTGCCTATCTCTTCTAAAAGGCAATATCCTGCAATATTTAGTTTCCATGATACAGGGCTATAGGGAGAGAGTGGGAAAGTGGGATTACTTTGGATTGGTGTAGCTGAGTCATTAGAGACGACTTTCAAAATCTAAGCCAAAAAGGTTGACAAACTACAGTAAGAACAATACTTTTAAAATATATTAAAGGTGAGAGGGAGGAAGGCACTTAAAAGGCACACAGACATAAATAGTCCGTTACTAAAAATGTTAGGGATAACAGTAAAAGTGGAAAAGTTAATTAAAATTAAGCATTAAAAAAAAAAGAAAAATAAGACTAGATTTTACAAATTTCTGCCCCCCACATGGAGTTCGCCCACTGGAGCACATATCGGGAATTCAGCCGCAAAGTTCAGTGGCTCCGGCAGATTATCTGCCCATTCATTTTCAATTTGTGAAATTAAAAAATATGGATTTCACAGGTATGTTCATAAAAGAGCTTTAAGAAAGACAGGGAAGTACTGTAATGGAAGAGTATGATATTTTTTAAAATATTAGATCAGTGAGTATTCAGAGCAGAAAGTTACAGTAATGTTCCTGAGTCCAGATGTAACAGGGGATACAAAATGCATCAGTCGCACATGGAAGACTAAAAGTGAAATTACCAATCCATATTTGGTATTTCACAAATTGAAACTGAATGGACGGATAAACTGATTCTCTTTCCTATTTCCCACACCAGCCATCATTGTTGCCTCTCTGTGTATGGTTACCAATTTACTGCTATATTAGGGGCACTAGGACATGTGCTTCGCATGCCTGAAACCGGCATTTCTGATGTCCTTAAGGGTGTGCACACAGCACGTACACACCCGTAGGGATCGGAATATCCGGCCCATTATGTTTAGAAAATTGTTGGTGTAAAATCACAATGTTAGTGATTCTAGGGGCAGAAGGAGCAGGGGTTTGGGACTCGCAGCTTGTCACCTGCATGCTAATTAGGCCGACCACCAAGATGTTTTGTGCCTCTTGCTGCTGTAGTTGGGCGGGTGGTATGATCACCACACTGGCTACCACCCAATTTCCACAGCAAACCTAAGTTTACCCCGGCGTCTTTTAAAATAGAAGTTTTTATCTGTGTATTTAGTATAACAACATGTTGCAGTCACAGTCAACTGTGACAAGAGAAGTTGTACAGTAGACTACCCTTTATCCGAACTTCCGAAAACCGAAACCCTCTAAAAACCGACGGTTTTTTCGTTCAGCGTAAGTCGTGCGCACGACCCCCCGTGGACCCCCCCGCGGACCCCCGCCGGCCCCGACCCCCGCCGACCCCCCCGCGGACCCCCGCCGACCCCGACCCCCGCCGACTTACGCTGAGCGTCAGCGTAAGTCGTGCGCACGACCTCCCGCCGACCCCCCCGCGGACCCCCGCCGGCCCCGACCCCCGCCGGCCCCGACCCCCCCGTGGACCCCCGCCGACCCCGACCGTAAGTCGGCGGGGGTCCGCGGGGTGTCGGCGGGGGGGTCGGCGGGGGTCGGGGCCGGCGGGGGGCCAGCGGGGGTCCGCGGGGGGGTTGGCGGGGGTCGGGGCCGGCGGGGGGTCGGCGGGGGTCCGCGGGGGGGTCGGCAGGGGGGTCGGCGGGGGGTCGCGTGCACGATCCCCCGCCGACCCCCCCCGCGGACCCCCGCCGACCCACCTTCCGAAATCCGAAATTCTCCGAAAACCGAAACACGGCTGGTCCCGAGGTTTTCGGATAAAGGATAGTCTACCTGTTTGTGAATTTAGCCCTGGTTGTTACTGGGAAGCACAGAAAGATTTTAACAAATTCTATTGGGGTAACAATGAGCAAGTTACAGAATTCACAGTCTTATACAAGCTCTAGCCTGAATAGTGAGAGTTAATTCTGCAATTGAGCTTTCATGCTCAAGAGATAGAGGCGATGAAATTGGTATCGGGCGGTAGCACAAAACGACGGCAGAGAATCGGCAGAACATTTTGTATCCCACCTGATTTTCTTTTCCATTGACTTCAGTGGGGAACAAAATCAGGTGGAATGTAAAGCGAGCTACCGATTTGCTACCGCCCAGGACTAATTTCATCATATTTTATTAATGTGCCTTAACAGTGAGGAGCATCACCCACCGGCTGCACATATTGGGAAAATGCAAGTGTGCTGCCCACGATTTTCCGTCCATTAATTTTAATGAGCATCTGGGAAAGAATGATTTAGATTAGAAGATTGCGTGCTGGATTGATTTCAACGTAGCAAGGATCTAGAGAGGGGAAGAGCATGTATGTATGTATACTTGGAACTTAAGAAGCACGAGACAGGTGGGAGGCTCAGGAAATGTGCTAGAATACTTGCACACTTCTCTCCTTCCAAATATGGCATTAGCATTCATGTCCTGGACGGACCTAATATTTATGCAACTTGCAGACAGTAAGGTCCTGCGAACTGTAATGAGATAATTCCTCTGTTAATCTGTTTTGGTGGTGCTGATGGGGGAGGGCTGAAAGAACTCCCCTGCTCCTCTTTTGAATAGTGCCATAGAATCTTTTCTGTCCACCTAAACAGGCAGATGGGGCATTGGTTTAACATCTCATCCAAAAGACAACACCTCCAACAGTGTAGCACTCCCTTAGTATTGCATTAATGTGTCAGCCTGGATTATGTGCTCAAGTTTCTGGAGTGGGGCTTGAACCCACAACCTTCTTTCATAGCTCAAGCAAGAGTTGACACTTGCCACTGAGCCAAGCTGCCACTATTACATTTTTGTAGCTACACAAGAGGTTGTTACACAAGATTAGGACTCATGGGATTGGGGGTAATATATTAGCATGGATTGAGGAATGGTTAGCGGAGAGAAAACAGAGAGTAGGGATAAACAGGTCATTTTTGGGATGGCAGGGTGTAACTAGTGGAGTGCCACAAGAATCAGCTATTTACAATCTATATCAATGACTTTTATCAATTGATAAGGTTCCACATGGCAGACTGGTCACGAAGTTAAAAAAGTTAAAAAGCCCATGGGATCCAGGGCAAAGTGTCAAGTTTGAATCAAAACTGACTTGGAGACAGGAAGCAGAGGGTAATGGTTGATGGGTGTTTTTGTGACTGGAAGGCTGTTTCCAGTGGGGTTCCGCAGGGCTCAGTACTAGGTCCCTTGCTTTTTGTGGTATATATCAACGATCTAGACTTGAATATAACGGGTATGATTAAGAAGTTTGCAGATGATACTAAAATCGGCTGTGTGGTTTATACTGAAGAAGGAAGCTGTAGACTGCAGGAAGATATCAATAAATTGGTCAGGTGGGCAGAACAGTGGCAAATGGAATTCAATCCGGAGAAGTGTGAGGTAATGCATTTGGGGAGGGCTAATGAGGAAAAGGAATACACATTAAATGGTAGGACACTGAGTAGTGTAGAGGAACAAAGGGACCTTGGAGTGCATGTCCACAGATCCCCGAATGTAGCAGGCCAGGTAGATAAGGTGGTTAAGAAGGCATACGGAATGCTTGCCTTTATTAGCCGTGGCACAGAATACAAGAGCAGGGGGGGTTATGCTTCAACTGTATAAAACGCTAGTTAGGCCTCAGCTAGAGTACTGCGTGCAGTTCTGGTCACTACATTACAGGAAAGATGTGATTGCACTAGAGGGTACAGAGGAGATTTACAAGGATGTTGCCGGGAGTAGAGAATCTTAGCTATGAGGAAAGGCTGGGTAGGCTGGGTCTGTTTTCCTTGGAACAGAGGAGGCTGAGGGGAGACCTTATTGAGGTGTATAAAATTATGAGGGGCATAGATAAAGTGGATAGAAAGGACCTATTTCCCTTAGCAGAGGGGTCAAAAACCAGGGGGCACAGATTTAAAGTAATTGGGGGAAAGTTTAGAGGGGATTTGAGGGGAAATATCTTCACCCAGAGGGTTGTGAGGGTCTGGAACTCACTGCCTGAAAGGGTGGTAGAGGCAGGAACCCTAACCACATTTAAAAAGTACTTGGATGTGCACTTGGGATGCTGTAACCTGCAGGGCTATGGACCAAGAGCTGGGAAGTGGGGTTAGGCTGGATAGCTCTTTGCTGGCCTCCTTCCATGCTATAACTTTCTATGATTCTATGACTTAGATGAGGGAACCGAGTGTAATATATCCAAGTTCGCTAACGACACAAAGCTAGGTGGGAAAGTAAGCTATGAGGAGGACGTTAACAGGCTGCAAAGGGATATAGACCGGTTAAGTGATTGGGCAAGCAGGTAGCAGATGGTGCATAATGTGGGGAAGTGTGAAATTATCTACTTTGGTAGGAAGAATGGGAAAGCAGAATATTTTAAAAAAGATGATGAGACTAGTAAATGTTGGGATTTAGAGGGATTTGGGTGTCCTTGTACACGAATCACAGAAAGTTAACATGCAGGTACAGCAAGCAATTAGGAAGGCAAATGGCATGTTGGCCTTTAATGCAAGGGGTTTGGAGTACAAGAGTGAGGAAGTTTTGCTGCAATTATATAGGACTTTGGTGAAACCACATCTGGGGTACTGTGCACAGTTTTGGTCTCCTTACCTAAGGAAGGATATACTTGCTTTAGAGGGAGTGCAGTGAAGGTTCACTGGATTGATTCCTGGGATGAGCGGGTTGTCCTATGAGGAGAGATTGAGTAGAATGGGCCTATATTCTCTGGAGTTTAGAAGAATAAGGGTTGATCTCATTGAAACGTATAAAATTCTTACAGGGCTTGACAGGGTAGCTGCTGAAAGACTGTTTCCCCTGGCTGGGAATCTAGAACTAGGGATCATGGTCTTAGGATAAGGGGTCAGCCATTTAGGACTGAGATGAGGAGAAATTTCTTCACACAGAGGGTTGTGAACCTTTGGAATTCTCTACCCCAGAGGGCTGCGAATGCTCAGTCGATGAGTATATTCAAGATTGAGATCGATAGATTTTTGGGCACTAAGGGAATCGAGGGATATGGGGATAGGGCGGGAAAGAGGAGTTGGTGTAAATGTTCAGCCATGATCTTATTGAATGGCGGAGCAGGCTCAAATGGACTGTATGGCCTACTCCTGCTCCTATTTCTTACGTTCTTATGTTTATGACATTGCGTGATAAGAAAAGATTAATTACATATTTGTTATCTTATTTTTCAGATAAGAACTCAAGATCCAGAAAAAATATTTTACCTAAAAGCTTTGGTGGTAAACCTTCAGTTAGGTGCAATGAATCTATGCTTCTCGAAAATATGAACAGTGGTAACAATTCGCAGCAGAGCAGATTTGGAGCTTCATCAAAATGTGGATTTAATGGAAATGACTCCTTCCAAGACTTCCAGAAGCACAAAATGGTTGATGTGACAGTTTCAGATATAGCAAGACAATACCTAACGGGTTTATGGATGACTTTAGTGATTCCATTTGTTTACACGTTTGTTTTTACTGCAAGCTTGCTTCTTAACTTCCTGGCAATCTTTATATTCCTCTTTAAAATGGGATTGACAAAACCATCTATAATTTACATGATGAATTTGGCAGCAGCAGATTTGTTATTTGTGCTGATGCTCCCTCTGAAGATTTCCTACCATTTTTCTGGTAATGACTGGGGATTTGGCTCTTTCCTGTGCCGATTGGTTACTGGCGGTTTTTATGCTTATATGTACTGTTCAGTGCTGCTGATGATGTGCATAAGTGTTGACCGATTTCTCGCTGTGGTTTATCCAATACGCTCTGCCTCCTGGAGGACCCGGGGACGTGCGATTGTACTTTGCCTTGTCGTGTGGCTTGCAGCTTTTGGTGGTGTTGTACCACTTTTCCTTACTGAGCAAACAGTGTATGTCACTGACCTGAACATCACAACCTGCCATGATGTGCTACCCCTCTCTACACTACAAAGCTATTCCATCTACTATTTTCCCACTTTATGTATTCTGTTCTTTGTAATTCCCCTGCTTGTGACCTCAGTCTGTTATGTATGTATTATCTCAACCCTTCATTCAGCAAATGAGACAAACCAGTGTGGAAAAAGACATGCTATCTGTTTGGCTGTGATTGTGCTTTCTGTGTTTATTGTTTGTTTTGCACCAACTAATATCATTTTGCTCATACACTATATTTATTTTTATCGTGCAGCAAGTGACTCCGTCTACTTTGCCTATATACTGTGTGTGTGCATAGGCAGTGTGAGCTGTTGCCTCGACCCTTTGATTTATTATTATGCCTCATCCCTGTTCCAGAATCAGTTACATCATCTTGTGTATTCTAGGGAGGTTGCTAGTCATCAAATAAAAGAGGCGAGCAAGGAGTTGGGAACTTCCACTCCCGATCATGGCATCTGCAGAAAGTTGTTAACGCAAACCTATCAGAAGATGTATACGTCCTAAGGTTTTTTTTTGGTAATGTTATAAAATACAACAGATTTCTCTCACTCAGGGATAGTGTTCGCCATTTACCTGAGATCAAATTAGTCTGTGCTGTTCTTCATACTCCTTCACTGTGTGTGTCAGTGCACAAAGTGTTACTGTTATCTTTGACAAAACCTTTGTCTTATTTGTACGGTTCTAACAGCATTTCTCTGTGCCTTAACCCTGTTGGTTTGGGTTTTGTCTGTCTGTTGTAAATTCAGACCACAGTGTCAACAGTAATTCAATTGCTGATTTCAAAGGCACATTAACCCTTGAACTCCAAGTATGCCACAAGGTAACCCACAGAGTGGGAGCAGAAGGAAGTGCAACCACAGTGTCTGTTCCTCTGGGACTAGTTCCTACTAATACTGCTTTAACAGCTCTGGTCAAATAAATTCCACTCTGCTGCATGCCCTTAATCTACTTTCTAAGATTTGTTATCTATAAGGGTCATAATTCACTTGACAATTTCATAAGCTGTAAAAGTAACTGATTTTAAATAATGGTGAGGGTAAACCCTTTCCTTCATTGTCATCAGGAGTGGACTTGGCTATTAAATCAGACTATCCGGTACTGAATTTACTCAGAACCAACTGAGAACACCTTTACATCTGCGATAGAACACATCAAGTGTCATTTATAAAGTCTCACCACGCCAAATGTAGAACAGATGCAGCATGTCAGAGAAGTGCTTGGTACAGTGCCACAAAGCAGTGACAAAGCAAACCCAAAGGCTGAGAATTCTGTTGTTCCAGAATCTTCCACAGTTTATGGAAAGAGAAAAAGGGACACTTCAACTGTAATGAGAAAGTAAACTTTTGGGTTTAAGAACGATTTGCAGAGGAAGGCAGCAATTCCTATTTTATTATTGCTTACATTTCTTGATTGTTATCTTCACATACTGTTAAAATGTAACAAACATTTTGTCACATATGATAAATTGAACAAAGTATGGCAGTGAAACCTTTGCATCTTGTATACTATTGTCTCAATAATATAATTAAAATTTGTACATGATATATTTGATACTGCAAAATATGTGTGATTTGCTGTATGAGAAATACATTTGTCCACATTGTACAAGTGTAGTTAATAAAAAGATCACATTAAATGAATCCAGGTTTGTGCTAATTCCGAATTCAAGGCATAAGCATGTTTGTTTATTTATTTGGATGTTTCTTCCCTTGTTAGTCTCACCAAGTCTCATGGCATCCTGCAGGAAAGAGGGCAGGTGAGTAACCTGCTCCCAGGCCTCCATCTGTGCCACTCTTGACCCAGGTGATGCACACAAAACAATCTGGTAATGACAGTCCCTCGGAATTTGACCCTCCTTAACACCAGCAATGCAGCTGCTACCAGCAAAGCAGTGGGGAAGGGGATTGAACCTGTGGTACTGTGTATTGGTGCTATCTACGGATCTTTTTAACCTCAGCATTATCACCAGACCATCCTTCATTCAAGTACAATGCGGTGGTTTATAGGAGCTTGTTACAGTACCTTGGTTTATTTTGTTATGTTGCATAGGACAGTGTATAGGAATTTGTTGGTAATGTGCTGCATCCATAGTATAAAAATAATTGCATCAAAAAATGGTACCACAATGATGTTACCACACTATTGCAGAGGCCACAGACATTGTAGCTATATTTGCTACATTAAAAATAGGAGACATTTATATGCAGCCATACATAGTTGACCATTCTAGATATATGTAAATCGAAGCACAGAAGTTTCTCTCTTCATAACATTTATACACCACAATACCTGACAAAAGACCACAGAGCTGTAATTTCACAGTGCCATGGCCAGTCAAAGAAATGCTTTTTGGGTCGGTAGTGATGAGGTTTGGGGTGTGACCTGTTTGTGTCGAGTCCCTGTCTCTTTTTGCCTGTAAGAAATTCCAGTTGATTTGGGGCGGGCACATAATATGCCTGCCCATAAATGACACCAGAGAAATGAGGGCAATACATTATAGTTATGCATCCCTGGCATCCAGTGCTGCTAGGGACCCTGGAGAAGGTGTGTGTGTGTGGGGGGTGGGATTTTACATTTAATAGGTTAGTTTCCTTACTGAAATTTGATTGCAGAGCAGCCTATTCAAAAATGAGGCACATTTTTGAACGTTCTCAATTTGGAGCTGGGACACTTGCATATGCTGCAGTAAACTTCCAGTCCCTCACCTGAGGTAGGCATCGTAGTTACATTGTGAATGGGAGGGGAGGAGAGGGGGCACCTGCCCAATATATGCTAATGGCCTTGATCCCAGAAAGTAGGCCAGTCTCAGAGGTACATCCATGGGACAGGCAAAGTTCTGCCTCCCATGAGATATGGCCCCCAAACCCCGCCAGATGAATTTCAGGGCCTATGTATCTATGGTTCCATAAATAAGCATTACAACAGTGTCTGCACTTCAAATGTGCTTCAGTGGCTGCAAAGTGCTTTGGGATGTCTTGAGGTCATGAAAGATGCTAAATAAATGTAAGTCCTTTAATCATGACACAAGCATCTATACCCATGTCTCAAAAATATGTCCACAATTAAAGAAAATATGGAAAGTATCAGATCTTGGGGACTACATTGTGAAGCCTGGGACTTAACAATTACAGTTCAATGTTACATTGTCAGTTTGTCAGTTTCAGTGTCTCCTAATGAGCTCCGGATCAGGACCAGTTCTTGGTGGTTCTCTAAACCCTGATGATAATTTGGATATAGCATGAAATGGAGCCTGGATGTCAGAAGAATTCAGACTCCTTTTGATGTATAAAGAAATCAAAGTTTTTACTCTGAATGAACAGTTATTTCAGACAGTGTGGGAAAATAGCTTCAGAGTTGAAAGTAAACATGTTTGAGATTTTGCACTTACATCATGGCTGATTAATATCTCTTTTTCCCCAAAGCATCTCAAGGAAAATTTTAACATCGTTATTTCTAAAAGACTAAGGGGGTGCTTTTCCCCAGATACTTTAGGTGCTAAAGAGTCTCCGAAGTGGCTAAGATGGGGCCTTGAGCTGCATCGCCTGGTTAGCCCGCCTTTAGCGCAAGACGCCACCTTGGGAAAAGAGTTGAAGTGCGCGCTAGGAACGGCCACCCTGAGGATCATTAAGGCTCTGATGACCAGTTAGAATGGCTCCTAACACTCATTAAAGAGGCTGCATGGCATTTTGCTGGTTAGCGCTGCAAGTAACAACCTCTCTTAACCGTGACCAGCTGAACAGGAGTAAAGAAGTCATTGATGAGGATTGTGAGTGCTACTTACTGCCATGCTCAGCTTTCACTGCTCACTTGCGGCTGGAGATCGACTGACTAGAGGACTTGTGACATACTTTCTGGGGCACCTTATCAAGGCTTCACCAACACTCTATCAACATTTATTTTGCAAATTCTCTGAGGACTTCACCTAAAGAGAGTGGGTGTTTACTGTACCTTACTGGAGACCTTATAGGAGTCATCAGGAGAAAGGGAGTGGTTGGTCATGGGGATCTTGCTAGTGGTCCCATGTGGTCTGGAGGAGGAATGGGTGAAAAAGATGAGGCCAGGCAGAGCAGCGCCAGCTGCTGGAGGAGGGAGAGGAGGGCAAGGAGGGCTCCAGATTCGTGGGGACTTGCTGCATGCTCTAAAATCTGGCGATCATGAGCGACCAGCCATTACCACTAGCAATTGTGCCAAAGGGTCAAGCTCAGGAGCCACAAGAAGAGGAGGAGGAAGCTGAGGCGGAAGAGGGAGAGGAAGTTGAGGAGGAGGAAGAGGAAGAGGAGAAAGAGGAGGAGGAAGAGAAAGAGGAAGAAGACGAGGAGGAACAGAGAAACAGAAGTAGGCTATTTAGCCCCTCAAGCCTGTTCCGCCATTCAATGAGATCATGGCTGATCTGTGACCTTAACTCCAGGGCTAGAAATTCATTATAGCTCAGGAATGGGCGGTATCATTAGAAAAGTTGGAGAATTAGCGCCAGGCACTAATGCATTAGACTGTACGCAAAATTCATGCTCCCTGCTCAAAAAAATGATTGGAATCCTAGTTCAAGTCTTAAAGCCCAAGCTCATTGGCGTTACACCCTAAGGGTGGACCAATATCAGGTGCAGTCTAATCGCAAGTCATGATTGCCATAGGCTTTTTTCACTACTTAAAGGGGAGGTTCAATGATGCTGCAGAACCTCACTCTCAGCATTGCTGGCAGTGCAGCTGCCTCAGCAAGAAGAAGCAGGACAAGGAGAAGAAGCCGGGGGACTGAACCAGGTGTACTCATGGCAGATCCATGTCCCAGGGTGAGAGCCCGCAGATTCAGCGATCAAGCATTGGAGGCGTTGGTGTTCGCTGTGGAGAGACGGAGGGCGGTGCTCTACCTGGCAAGTGGCAGGAGGCCCTTGCCGCAAGTCTTCTACACCTTGTGGAGGGAGATAGCGCAGCATGTCTTGGGCAGCACTGTGGTCCCCAGGACCCACACACAGCGCAGGAAGAAATTTAATGACCTCACTCGGTCAGGGTGAGTGAATGCTTCAACAAATGTGACATATCACCATCTGAACCACAATCTTCACACACTGCCCAAAGCACCACACTCCCAGCACTCACCCACCAACAATCTCTACCTACCAACACTCACATCCACATCTCACACCTTGCACACAATGACAGCTATTTAACTATGGCAGGCACATCTCCCAAACACATGGCTCCACACTCACTCACACACTTTCCTTTCTCTTGCAGGCCAAAGTGGCTCACAACAGGAAGGAGCAGGAGCGCACAGGTGGGGGACAAGCTGATACCCAACCACTGTCTGCACTGGAAAATAGAGTGCTGCAGATTATTGGGCACCAGGTGATGGGCGCCATGGTCACCAGTACAGTTGACCTCCTTGGGGACAACAACGGTATGTTCATCCCTACTCCTTCTCACATCCCACTTCCCTCTCACCCCACAAGCGTTTTCCACTTTCCAGTTAATCATGCTGTATGCATGCCTTTCTCCCTTCCTGCCCCCTCCCCTCACCATAACCTGACTCTTGTGCCTTTATGCTTTCAGATAATGATCAAGCAGCTGAGCAGCCTGTCCCTGAGGGTACCATAGAGAGCGAGGCGGGAGAAGAGGAGGAGGAAGAACACACCGCATCACTGCATGTCTCACCCGCAGGCACCAGCTCAGATACTAGCACTACGCATTCTTTAGAGTCTAGTATAGTAGCGGGATCTACACAGGGTGATGCACCAGGGATGAGCAGGCTGCAGCAAGGCCAGGGGGAAAGGATAGCTCAGGGGCCAGCTCCCCAGAGGGTGAGTTCACGCGCAAGTTCTGCTGCACAGGACTCAGATGAAGACCTCGATGGGGAGGACTTTAGAAGAAGGGTGATGGACATATACACAGAGATGATGGGTGCAATGGCAAGGGTGCCCAAGAGCCTCTCGGCAATGGTAAGGAGCATGGAGGAGTCCGCCTCCAACATTTCACAGAGCTCTGCGCGCACCATGGAGCCCATCATTTCCTCTCTGGAAAGGATGGTAGACTCCCAGAGAGACCATGGCGACCCAGACCTGATGCCGCATGTGATGAGCGATCTGGCCGCTTCCAGTACAGCACAGGCAGAAGCAACGCAACGTCTTCATGCTGTAATGCAGTCTATGGTTGGTGACATCCAATCTCAGACTGCTCTCATGCAGTCTCAGCTTGATGCCATGCAAGCTCTGACTGCTGCCATCGTGGCTGGGTCTACCACCGTCGACTGGGGCTTTCACAGTGTCGCAGCAGACCAACAATTTTTTTTTAAATTAGTTTTTATGTGATGTGGGCATCAATGGCAAGGCCAGCATTTATTGCCCATCCCTAATTGCCCTTGAGAAGGTGGTGGTGAGTGGCCTTCTTGAACTGCTGCAGTCCGTGTGGTGAAAGTACTCCCACAGTGCTGTTAGGTAGGGAGTTCCAGGATTTTGACCCAACGATGATAAAGGATCGGCAATATACTTCTAAGTCAGGATGGTGTGTGACTTGGAGGGGAACTTGGAGGTGGTGCTGTTCCCATGTGTCTGCTGCCCTTGTCTTTCTAGGTGGAAGAGGTCGTGGGTTTAGGAGATGCTGCCGAAGAAGCCTTGGCGAGTTGCTGCAGTGCATCTTGTAGATGGTACACACTGCAGACACGGTACGTCGGTGGTGGAGGGAGTGAATGTTTAAGGTGGTGGATGGGGTGCCAATCAACCGGCCTGCTTTGTCCTGGATGGTGTCGAGCTTCTTGAGTGTTGTTGGAGCTGCACTCATCCAGGCAAGTGGAGAGTATTCCATCACACTCCTTACTTGTGCTTTGTAGATGGTAAAAAGGCTTTGGGGAGTCAGGAGGTGAGACACTTGCCGCAGAGTATCTAGCCTCTGACCTGCTCTTGTTGCCACAGTATTTATGTGGCTGGTCCAGTAAAGTTTCTTGTCAATGGTAACCCCCAGGATGTTGATGGTGGGGGATTCGGCGATGGTAATGCCATTGAATGTCAAGGGGCGGTGTTTAGACTCTCGCTTGTTGGAGATGGTCATTGCCTGGTGCTTGTGTGGTGCGAATGTTACCTGCTGTGCTGCAACAGATTGCTAGTGATGCTGAGGTGCTGCCCCGGGGGAGTGCCAGTGGGTCAGTGGAGCAGGAAGCTGCTGTCGTCTCTCAGGATGTCAGCATTCCTGCTCCCACCACTGGCATTCCGCTATTGTCCTCCTCACTGCCTGTCATCCAGCCAGCCCAGACTGCTACTGCCCATGCTGAGGTGGTGCAGTCTACAGCCGGGCCTTCCAGGCCAAGAGCTGATCGAGGGCATCCTGCAAGGCCATCTGAAGTCTCCCGCATGGACACTGAGCAGGCTTCCACCAGCCCTGCTGCAGCTACTGGGCCAACACTTCATAGGAGCACTAGAGTAGGCAAAGAAACAGTAACGAGAGGCACTAAGGGGTTGCACAAGTGTGAATAGTTAATATATTTGTTGTAAATATGTGTTCACTGATTCTTGATACATTGATTAATTCAATTACCATTCTTTTGTGGTGTCTGTCGTTTCAGCTTTGTGGTGTGAAATGGCCTATGAGAGAGATGGAACGATGGGGATGTGGTGAGCAAAGGGGATCTGGGCTTTAAGTCATCCTAGTTTGAGGCTGTAGGTCTGTTTGCAGGAGGTGGCAGAGTTCTGTGACCACCTCCTTGGTGAGGCAGAGCCGTCTAATACACTGCTCCTTGCTTCATTTAAGGTAGGAGAAGTGTTTTCGGAATACCATCTGATGGTAAGGCCTCCTGCTGAGAGGCCTGATGTCCCTCCTCATCTCTCTGCGCACATGTTTCCGTCATTCTCGCTGCCTACGCTCCCTCTGCCATAGATCCTGGAGGGCAAGGTGGCATGCCAGTACTGCCCCCATTAATGTAACCAAATGTAGCAGTTTGATTTTTTAAAAGAATAGTAGTTGCCATTATACTCCTGATACAACATAACCTTCAAATTATTGAATGAAACTGTTGGACTATGTGACACTGACAAGAAACCATTGAAACTGCACTAACCTGACAGCTGTGAGCCATTACTGATGACCCCTTTAAATAACATCCCTGGAGCCGGCTTGCAGGTGCTTCACACCAGCTCTCCCTGTCGCTGTTTACTTTGTGGGTTTTTTCACTTTGCAGCAGAGCAACACTTTTCTCTCTCAATGGTGGAATAGGAATTGGTCAAGAATCATCTCATCTGGACAAT
Organism: Somniosus microcephalus; assembly: GCF_052327205.1. Lineage (NCBI taxonomy): Eukaryota > Metazoa > Chordata > Chondrichthyes > Squaliformes > Somniosidae > Somniosus > Somniosus microcephalus. Next base: position 223,175,270 of record NC_140987.1, read on the forward strand.
CAGGAGTTGGGGCACCATTAGAGGTGGGAATAACACAAAGCTAGTTACCTTTGGGCTGCTCTCACACAGATTCTAGCACTCAGCTGCAGAGTGGATTCCCAAAAGCCTCTCTCTGGAATCATGGCACAGCTCCAAGGGAACGGATAAGAAAGGGATGGCATGCCCAGAGGCTGGGTGTGGTATTGAACTCTACCTCACTGGTGATGGGAATTGGTCTCAGCATCCCGAACTGAGAGAGCGAGGTTGGAGAGGGGAGGAGGGAAGATGGAGCAGAAAAGCAGCCATAGTTCCCTTTGCAGAGTGTCCCAAATTTGTACGGTGCCCTCCAGGTGAGGAACGAATTAGCAGTGATGCCTCATACAGTCAAATAATCTGCTGATTGTTGTCTAAGCTAATGCATGAAAGTGACCATTGGGCAAGATACCAGAGGGCGTTGCCACCATGAGACAGTAACCCAGCATAAGCCATCCCCTCGGGGAGGGGAATAAAATGAGCTCAAAGTGGAAAAATTAGCAGCGATGCTTTCACAAAATTGCTATTCCCGGAAAGGCGTTTAGATTGCAGCCTGTCTACCGGCACAAAGTTGCAAGTTCATATCAAAAGTGGAGCAAGCAATCAGGCAAATTTAATGGTAAATCTGTTGAAGTAGTTATCTGAAAGATTACTGAGAACCTTGCTTTGTTTTCACTAGTTAAAGCTAATTTACCATTTTTTTAAATGAATGCATGTTATCGACCATAAGAGATCTTTCTGAACTATTTCAAAAGGGAATTGAATGTGTATATGTAAAGGGAAAACATTGCAGAGCTATGGGGAAAGAGCAGAGGAGTGGGACTAATTGGGTAGTTCTTTCAAAGATCCAGCACAGGCACAATGGGCCAAATGGCTTCCTTCTGTGCTGTAAGATTCTATGATTCTATGCCTTACTTCCACGACTGAGGATCCATCAAGAAGTCCACCAGCTGCACTCAACCCTTTCAACTCCTTCCCCATGAACAAAACAAAAAAAGGCCTTCATTCCAGCACTACCCAATTACCATATTCACTCTTTATCTAGAGCAAACACAAACATTAAACTATTCACCCTGGTGCTTACCCTTAGTGGCTATCTATAAGTGCTCTTGCCTACTCTGGTGTTTCTACATAGTGCAACCCCAGTGGCAGCAGCAGGCGAGGTGGATGGCTGTTGAGATTCTGAAGAGGGCAGTTCAGATGTCCTCCTGGGATACCCTTGAGAGGCTGTGAGTCATGATGGCCCCGCCCAAACTGCACCATCTCAGCATGGGCTTGAGCAATCTGGGCCACCTGGCTGACAGGCAACCGCAAGGGCAATGGTGGAGTGGCGGGGGAGGGAGCAGTAAAGCTGCCATCCGGAGAGAGGCCAGTAGGTTCCTGCTCCATGTTTCCCATGCCATTACCTCAGGGCGTCTGTTCAGCCAGTCCACTGATGTGCTGAAGGACAGATCTATGGGCAGCTGAGACACTCTGCAAGCCCCTTTCAACCGAGGAGTTCAGAGCCACCACAGCAGTTGCCTGAGCTTGCATTGCAGCACTTTGTTGGACTCCATAGGTCGCTGGATGGAATTGGCCGGCCTCTCCATGCAGGAGAGGATTGGATCCAGGCTCTGCATCAAGCCAAGCTGGAGGTGGACTCTTCCATCCCCCTAGCCATGACCCATAAGCTTTCGGGCAGGCTGTCCATCACACCAAACATTTGGTTTGTCAGACCCATCAGCCTTCTTCTGAAGCTTGGCGCTGCAAGGCCCTCATCTGACTCCTCTACAGCAGAACTAGTATGCAACCTTGCAACCCACCCCACCCCCCCCCGGCAAGGTGGCACCGGTGGTGTCCCTTCCACCTGGCGTGGCTGCTGCCCACTAGTGCCGGTGCATGCGACTGTGAGGATTCGTGTTCTACACTAGCCTCTAAGTTATGCATGGTGCCGGTCTCTGAGCTGGTACCTGCGACAGTGGTAGTGATTGACGCAGTGCCATCTACTTCGCTCTCCTCCTCCTTCTCCTCTTCCTCCGGGGTGGAGTGGGGGTGGAAGTGGGGTGGCAAGGTGGCTCTTCCTCCTCTTCCAGTTCCTCCAGGGAGAGCAAGATGGATCTTGCTGCCAGGAGCCTGCATTAATAAAGCTAGAAGGGAAGGGTTAGGGTACAGTGCGTGTGGCCACTATAGGAGGATGTGTGTGATAAGACCAGATGGAGCTTGTGAGTGAGGATAGATTTGGGGATTAGGGATCAGAATAATTGTGGATATGTAAGGAAGCTGGGGTGGCCACACACCTCTAGGCAGGTGTCCCCTGCTCTGCCTGTGGCCAGGGCATCTGCCACTCCCTGCCTGATCACTGCCAGCACTGCCTCCTCAGGGGGAGTGATCACATGCAATTGTGTTTCCCCTCCCCTGGTCAGGTCCTGCTGGCACCTGTTACATCCTATCTTGTCCTGGAAGAGAAAGAGTGGTGAATGTGAATAAGTGTATTGGCAGGTGTGTTTGTGTGTGTGATGCCTCACATGTTCGAAGAGTTGTGAGATATGTCTGAGGTGTGATTAGTGCCTGTGAAGGATGCAATAGTGTGGGGTGTATGAATGTTAGTGTACGGTTAGATGGTAGAGGAAGTGTGTTGAGGTTGTGATGCTGGTGGTGGCGCAGTTCTTGAGAAGTGTGTTTGTGAGATGGGATCTTACCTGGACCACTCATGTCAAATCATTAAATTTCTTGCCGCACTGGAGCCATGTCCTGGGGGCCAGAGCTCCTGGCTGTCACCTCCCTGGCGATCTCTTCCCACATCCGCTGCATTATTTTCCTCTGTGACCTCCTTCCCCCTGCGGGTACAGGACACCCCTCCTCCTCTGTAGCCCCTCCACCAGAATCTCCAGTGCCGTGTCTGAGAACCTTTGAGCCCTCTCCCTCACTCCCTGAGCCATCCTGATACATGCCATTGTCTGTCAGCCAGCACATTCCACACCTTCAGTGGAACTGTGTGCATAGAGGCTACATATACCACGCCACGAAAACTGGTCCTAATCAGTGCTTGCATGCTAAACATGCAGGTCTCCGGTTTAGCGCCTCCAGGCATGTTTAAATCATGGCAATCACCAATTAGCCTCAAAATTGCAGGCTAAAACCAGACTTTTAAACACAGCACCCACTGAGCATCTGTTTTCACCCTTACTCCAAAATAACCCCCATAACAACCAAAGTTGATTCAAGACTAAACTTATGTAATGAATTACTGACAAACAAGAAATGCTAACTGGATAAGTACATTTCCCTAAAGCCTACTTCATTTTTGGACTTGCTTATGACTTCATTTTTAAAAAATACTTTTTTTCACTTGTTGTTTCACATCACATCAGTGTGAAGCATTCTCTGACTGGCTATGGTACAGATAGATATCAAATAAAGCTCCTTCACACAAACCTAACATTGTGCCTGAATCCTAACTTCAGAAGAATATTGTATCAAACCAACATGTCACATTAATTTCCCACATCAGTTGTCCACATTCCCAGGGTTGCTTAGAGAATGGCAATTGCCAAATCAACATTGCTTATTACCTATGTGTTGACCCTGGAAATTGGGCATTCACATGTAAGCTGCTCCTTTAGGCATCAAAGACCACCTGCATATTTGAGGGAATTAAAGTATTTATGTTTGATGTATGCCATCAGCTTGATATTAGTACAAAAATGACACTTTATATTCAGAAGTTCATTTTCCGTATAATGGCAAGTGAGTGCGAAATTAATAACAAGCAGAAAATTATCCCTAAGGTCAGTTCCACATCTAAATTGACCTTTTCAACTATTTGTTGAATAGTTGCCAGCATGCAGAAGAGATGCAATAAAAGGAACCTTGATCACTTTGATGCTCCTATCGGTGACAGTGGAAGTTCATGCCATTTGTCCATATCCTCTTTTATTACCTTAAGAAGCATTGTACAGCTGTAATTAAAATGAGGGTGGCCATTAAACCACAACCTCCTGCAGTTATAAAGGTGTGATGGAGGCTACTTGATGCTGATGGACTAAATTGGGAGAACTTCTCTGAGCTAAATCCAAAACATTGCCAGTCTTCCATAGGCTAGAGTTGGATTAAAACACCTACAAAATCCTGCAATAAAGTACTCGGCAAAGGGAGGAAAGTACATACAGGTTAGCTTGTATTATTGATTTCATCTTGATCTACATATTTTGATTGTCTTTGTTCTAAGTACACTCCTTTCCTGATTAATGACCAGTGGCATCAATTGTCACCAAGGAGGATAGACAAGGGAGCAAAGAGACAGATGACTAAGGCAGTGCTGAACTCTCCTTTGCAATCACTAATGGCCTCACCCAGCTACTTCACTCATCAATTAGAGGTTATGAAAGTATTTAGTAAAGCATCAGTTGATAGGTCTGTCTACCACTTAGTCTGCATCCAAGCAGGTTGAAAGAGATATCAAGCTTAAGGCCAAATTACAAAGATTTCAAGTGGGAAGTTAACTGACAGTCAAAAGATACAAACTCCCTCTGGATTCAGATCAAAAAGCTGAAATCTGATACTACCGAGTTCCACAATTCATACAAGCAACTATACATTGACAATAGCTATTAGGGCTGAGTCAATGAAAGATTTTCTAAAGCTCTGTTCAAAAAGTGAAAATGCTTATCGTGAACCTCGATTTCTTCACATATTTGACAATTTTTTGAAAAAGCAAAATTGGAGGAGGCCAAGGCAGTTTTAATAATGACAATTATTAAATTGGATGTTTGTCTGAGTGAGAGTCCAGTATAGCTACCTTTACATTCTCAATTGTGGGCAGAAGTGGAGGAGGAGCAGGAGGAGGAAGAGGAGAGGAGCAAGAGCAAGAAAAACAGCTGCACCAGCAGCAGAAACAGCAAGGGAACAAAGGAAAGAAAAACTTGCATTTATATAGCGCCTTTCACGACCTCAGGATGTTCCAAAGAGCTTTACGGCAATGAAGTACTTTTAAACGTAATGTAGGAAACACAGCAACCAATTTGCGCACTGCAAGGTCCCTTAGACAGCAATGTGATAATGATCAGTTCATCTGTTTTTAGGTGTTGGTTGAGGGATAAATATTGGCCAGGACACCAGGGAGAACTCCCCTGTTCTTCTTCGAAACAGTGCCATGCGGTCTTTTAAGTCCACCTGAGAGGGCAGATGGAGCCTCGGTTTAACGCCTCATCTGAAAGCCGGCCCCTCCGACAGCACAGTGCTGGCTCAGTACTGCACTGCAGAGGCAGCCTGGATTCTGTGGTCAAGTCTCTGTAGTATCACTTAAACCCAAAAACCTCCGACTCAAAGGTGAGAGTACTACCATTGAGCTACATCTAACATTTAACATCTGTCAGAAGAAGCATGCAGAATGTAGGGGAGAAGTGTGCCTGGGGCTGGGGTGGTAAAAAACTGCTATGGAAAGGTGTGACTAATAAATGGAGACAGGAAGACATATATCTTACCCTTGCTGTCCTGCTCAGATCATTGAATCGCTTCCTGCACTGCAGCCATGTACTTGGGGTAATGCTGTGGGCACATACCACATCAGTGACATCACTCTGGAACTGCTACCTAGCAACCATCTAGCCTTTGGCTCTCCATTCGCCACAATACTTCTGTAGCTACCAATCTGCTAAATCACACCCTCACCTCCAACTTTGATGCCCATGTCTCCAGTAAAACCCTTACTCGCTCCCAACCCGGTTGTTCCCCTTGATAAGGCATCCATCTTCGCTCCTTTAAGTCCAAGGGACACAGATTTGAATATTTATGGTTTAGCTATTCTTTGCCAGATCTGGCTGGATCACATCAAGCAATATTGGGCCCAGCTCTCCACTGCCAAAACTGCTCACTACTCCAACAACAACAACAACGTGACTCCAGGATGGTTTGTTGCCTCCATGGTGCCAGGGTCAAGGATGTCACTGAACGGCTGCAGGGCATTCTGAAGGGGGAGGGTGAACAGTCAGAGGTTGTGGTTCACTTTGGGACCAATGACATGGCTAGGAAGAGGGATGAGGTCCTGCAGCAAGAATTTAGGAAGCTAGGTAGCAGATTAAAGAGCAGGACCTCAAAGGTTGTAATCTCTGGATTACTCCTGGTGCCACGTGCTAGTGAGTGTAGGAATAGGAGGATAGAGCAGATGAATGCGTGGCTAAAGAGTTGGTGCAGGAGGGAGGGCTTTAGTTGCCTGGATCACTGGGCCTGCTTCTGGGAAGGTGGGACTTGTACAAGTCGGACGGGTTGCACCTGAACCAGAACGGGACAAATATCCTTGCGGGGAGGTTTGCTAGCACTGTTCGGGGGGGTTAAAACTAAAATGGCAGGGGGTTGGGAACCTGAGCAGGGAGACAGAGGAAAGGGAAACAGGGATAAAAGCAAAAGATAGGAAGGAGAAAAACAAAAGTGGCAGTCAGAGAAATCAACTGTTTAAATCAAACATGGCCACAGTAAATAATAATTCTAATAGGTCTAAGAGCATTAAAAAAACAAGCCTGAAGGCTTTGTGTCTTAATGCGAGGAGCATTTGTAATAAGGTGGACGAATTGGCTGCGCGAATAGAGGTAAACGAATATGATTTGGTTGGGATTACGGAAACGTGGCTCAAGGATGGCCAAGACTGGGAACTCAACATCCAGGAGTATTCGATATTCAGGAAAGATAGGCAAAAAGGAAAGGGAGGTGGGGTAGCATTACTGGTTAAAGAAGGGATTAATACAATTGTAATGAAGGATATTAGCTCTGATGATGTGGATTCTGTATGGGTAGAATTGAGAAATATTAAGGGGAAAAAAACATTAGTGGGAGTGGTATATAGACCTCCCAACAGTAAGGCGGAGGTTGGGGATGGCATTAAAAGGGAAATTAAAGAAGCGTGCAATAAGGGCACAGCAGTCATCATGGGTGACTTTAATCTACATATAGATTGGGCCAACCAAATTAGTAACAATACTGTGGAGGAAGAATTCCTGGAGTGTTTACGGGATGGTTGATGCGCTATCAATTACTCATAAAAGTCTGAGAGTTAAGAGAGTAACTAAAGGCTTTTATTAGCAAAGAACAGAGCATGCCTCTCGTGGTTGACTGGGTTCCAAGAAGGCAGGGGGCTGCAGGTCAATCACCTTTATACCTGGGCCTGTGTGGGTGGAGCCAGCCGAGACATGTTGAGGCATGCATAGGTACAACAGTGTGTAACAACAACAACAACAACAACAACAGTGGTTTACCACATTCACCCCTTGTTTAAAATTGAGTCCGGCGGGGTGAAGTGTACTAAAGGTTCGTGTAAGTAAGTCTATCAGGTGGCCTTGTATGCCGTCCTGATCGTCGTGGTGGCGGCGGTGATGGTGCAGCATCCAACGTTGAGTCTGGCATCTCATTGAGTGGTTGGGTGGTCAATGACGGGTCCTGGGGCTGCGGAATGCCGTCTAGCGGGGTTGGGTTGTGGGTAGTGGTGGATGGCAATGGTAGTGTTTCAGGGGCACCCAAAGGTGCGAGATCTCGTGTGGGGGCTGTGTCCTCCCGCCCGTCCGGGTACGCTACGTAAGCGTACTGGGGGTAGGCGTGGGTAGTGGTGGATGGCGAGGGGGGTGTTTCGGGAGCACCCGAAGGTGCGAGGTCTCGTATGGAGACTGTGTCCTCCCGCCCGTCCGGGTACACCACGTAAGCATACTGAGGGTTGGCACGGAGGAGGCTCACCCTCTCGACCAGGGGGTCCGTCTTATGGGACCTCACGTGCTTCCGCAGTAGGACGGGTCCTGGAGAAGTCAGCCATGTCGGTAACGAGATCCCCGATGTGGACTTCCTGGGGAAGGAGAACATTCTCTCATGAGGGGTAGCATTGGTGGCTGTACAGAGCAGTGACCGAATGGAATGGAGCGCCGCAGGGAGGACTTCCTGCCAGCGAGAGGTCGGAAGGCCCTTAGATTTCAAGTTTAAAAGGACTGCCTTCCAGACCGTCGCATTCTCCCTTTCCACCTGGCCATTCCCCCGGGGGTTGTAGCTGGTGGTCCTGCTTGTAGCGATACCTCTCGAGAGCAGGTACTGCCGGAGTTCGTCGCTCATAAAGGATGAGCCCCTGTCGCTATGAATATAGCTAGGGAAACCGAACAAAGCGAAGAGGTCATTCAGACATTTAATGACCGTGGTACTGGTCATGTCTGAGCAAGGGATGGCAAACGGGAAACGGGAGTACTCATCAATTATGTTGAGGAAGTACACATTGCGGTCGGAGGAGGGGAGGGGCCCTTTAAAATCGACGCTCAGCCGTTCAAAGGGGCGCGTGGCTTTGATCAGGCTTGCTCTGTCTGGCCTATAAAAATGCGGTTTGCACTCGGCACAGATTTGGCAGTTCCTGGTCATGGTCCTGACCTCCTCGATGGAGTAGGGCAGGTTACGGGATTTGATGAAGTGAAAAAACCTGGTGACCCCCGGGTGGCAGAGGTCATTGTGGAGGGTCTTCAGTCTATCGACCTGCGCGTTGGCGCATGTACCACGTGATAGGGCATCTGGGGGCTCATTGAGTTTCCCGGGCCGGTACAAGATATCGTAATTGTAGGTGGAGAGTTCGATTCTCCACCTCAAGATCTTGTCGTTCTTGATTTCGCCCCTCTGCTTATTATTAAACATAAAAGCTACTGAACGCTGGTCAGTGAGCAGGGTAAATCGTTTTGGTCGACCATCCGGTCCATCTCCCGTTGGAAGACTGAAACCCCGTTGGTGACGCCGAAGGGAACTCTGAGGAAGTGGTAGAGCCGACCGTCAGCTTCAAAAGCTGTGTACTGGCGGTCCTCAGCCCTGATGGAGAGCTGGTGGTATGCCGACTTCAGATCAATCATCGAGAACACCCGGTATTGTGCTATCTGATTGACCATGTCAGATATGCGGGGGAGTGGGTATGCATCTAGCTGGGTGTAGCGATTGATCGTCTGGCTGTAGTCAATAACTAGGCGCTGTTTTTCACCAGTCTTCACTACCACCACTTGTGCTCGCCATGGGCTGTTGCTACTTTCAATAATCCCTTCCTTCAGGAGTCTTGCTACCTCGGATTTAATGAAGCTCCTATCCCCGGCACTGTAACGCCTGCTTTTGGTAGCGATGGGCTTACAGTCGCGGGTGAGGTTAGCGAACAAGGAGGGGGGGGGACTTTAAGGGTGGAGAGGCTGCAAATGTTGCGCGGCGGGCGATTTATAAGCTGCTGGCTGCAGACTGTGAGTGGGGGGAGGGGTCCGTCGTACGCTAATGTGACACTCTTAAGGTTGCACTGAAAATCCAACCCCAGTAGAACGGCAGCGCAAAGATGGGGCAGGACCAGGAGTTTAAAATTTTTGTATTCTGTGCCCCTTACTGAAAGGGTCACTACACAGTAGCCACCGACGTCCGCTGACTGGGCTTTGGAAGCCAAAGAGATCCGATGTCGCGTCGGCAGGACCGGGAGAGAGTAACTGCGCACCGTGTCGGGGTGGATAAAGCTTTCCGTGCTCCCACTGTCAAAAAGGCAGGTAGTGGCGCGGCCGTTTACCTTAATGTCCATCATGGACCTGGACAGTTGATGAGGGAGAGATTGGTCCAGCGTCATGGAGGCCAGCATATGGTCGAGCGAGTTGATGTGGTCGTCAGATGAGGCGGTGGTTGAGTCCGGGTCCCCCGTGGTTGAAGTTGGAGACGTCCGAGATGGCGGACAAAATGGCGGCGCCCATGGTCCCGATCCCCACGTGGCTGGGGGAGTCCAAGATGGCGGACAAGATGGCTGCCCCCACGTTTCGCACGCGGCGCTGCTGGCGTTAGCGGTTTTACCTTTGCAGGCGCTGACATAGTGTCCTTTCTTCCCGCAGCCGGAGCAGGTAGCGTTTCTTGCCGGGCAGCGTGCTCTGGGGTGTTTTGCCTGGCCACAAAAATAACATTTCTGTGCCTTGGACATCGCAGCAGCAGTTGAAGGTGGCGGTCCCATGACCCAAGGTTGTGGCGTCCACGTTGCGGAGCGGTTAGGGGAGAAGGCGCCCATATTCCTGTGGGCCGCGTCGAGCGAGAGCGCGAGGGACACTGCCTTTCTCAGGTCCATTTCTCCCTTTTCCAACAGTCTCTGCCGGGAGTAGTCGGACCTTAGACCCGCAACGAAAGCATCTCGGATCAGTCCCTCCGTGTGTGCTGCGGCTGATGCTTCTTTGCAATCGCAGTCTCGGCCGAGTATCCGTAGTGCCCGTAGGAAGGCCTCCACCGATTCCCCGGGCTGCTGTCTGCGGGATCTTAAGAGGTGCCGGGCATAGACCGTATTTACCGGGCGTGCGTATTGCCCTTTTAGCAGACCGATAGCCGCCGCGTAGGTCGCCGCGTCCTGGATTATTGTATAAACTTGGTGGCTCACCTTTGAGGCCAGGATTTCCAACTTGTTTTCGTCCAGGGTCACAGTTGAGGCTTGCAGGTAGGCCTCGAAGCAACGCAGCCAATGCGCGAATTTGGTAGCCGAACCCGCTTCTTGGGGGTCTAGGTTCAGGCATGTTGGTCTGAGGGCTCGCAGCAGCTCCTGTTGCTCAGCGTTTGGTGCAGCAGCCTGCTGTTCAGTGTTTGGTGCAGCAGCCTGCTGTTCAGCGTTTGGTGCAGCAGCCTGCTGTTCAGCAAATGTCGACATTTTGTTTTTGCTAATAAAATTGATGCGCTATCAATTACTCATAAAAGACTGAGAGTTAAGAGAGTAACTAAAGGCTTTTATTAGCAAAGAACAGAGCATGCCTCTCGTGGTTGACTGGGTTCCAAGAAGGCAGGGGGCTGCAGGTCAATCACCTTTATACCTGGGCCTGTGTGGGTGGAGCCAGCCGAGACATGTTGAGGCATGCATAGGTACAACAGTGTGTAACAACAACAACAGTGGTTTACCACAATGGTTTCCTGGACCAATATGTCGAGGAACCAACCAGAGATCAGGCCATCTCAGACTGGGTATTATGTAACAAGAAAAGATTAATTAGCAATCTTGTTGTATGAGGCCCCTTGGGTCGGAGAGATCATAATATGATCGAATTCTTCATTAAGATGGAGAATGAAGTAGTTGACTCAGAGACTAGGGTCCTCAATTTAAATAAAGGAAACTACGATGGTCTGAGGAGCGAGTTGGGTAGGATTGATTGGGGAATGGCACTCAAAGGGTTGGCGGTGGATAGGCAATGGCAAACATTCAAAGACCGAATGGATGAGCTACAGAATTTGTTCATCACAGTTTGGCATAAAAATAAAACAAGAAAGGTGACTCAACCATGGCTAACAAGGGAAATTAGGGATAGCATAAGATCCAAGGAGAGGACATATAAATTGGCCAGAAAAAGCAATAATCCTGAGGATTGGGAGCAGTTTAGGATTCAACAAAGGAGGACAAAGGGTTTAATTAAGAAAGGGAAAATAGAATATGAGAGTAAGCTATCAGGGAACATGGTTCTGTCCTCCTCACGACTATGATTCGACAGACAGCTAAACCCTCATCACCAAACAGGAGGCGTTGTTACTTTTAATCCAGTTTAATGACACAGGGTGAAACTACAAGAGAGCAAGAAATTACAACATCAAATAAGGCCGATTGATATTACAATCACGATCTGAATACACAAAATAAACCTAGGATAGTAGAACGAAATGTTACCACTATAACTCGACGGTTCTATTACAATTTGAGGTAAATCTGATACAACAATCAAAGGTCTAACACATGAATGCCAGGAGAAAGACTAATAGCCAGCCACATGGAAACTCCACAAAGTGCAATATTTTAACTCATCTGGCCACAAATATCAAGAAATGGTGACATAGATCAAACATAAAGACATCTGATAAAAGGCTACTTACAGACAATGCCAGTCAAAGGGGGAAACTGGGAAAGATGGCGTTAGATACTGTGTACATCGCCAGCCATGAATTCTAAGCTCCCTCGTGGTTGTGTTTTACTTTCACTTTCTCATCATATCACATGACATAAATCAACAATAAGGAGGTAAGTAGTAAAACCACTAGGGGGAGACAAAACACAATACTAAAAGTCTCATGAGGACATAACACTCCCCGTCTGGTATCTCTAAGATGCCACATAATAAAGAAAATACAACTTATCAGGGAGCAACGGTCTGGTCTTCCTTGGAGAGAAGAAGCATGATCTCTGTGATTGGCCTGTAGAAGAGCTTTGTCCCATCACCGATTGGGATCTTGACCTCTACCTTCCGAACTCTACCATCTTTGCTGGGGAAAACCTTTGAGATGATCCCCATCGGCCATTCACTTCTTTTGTTTTGACTGTCCTTCATTGAAACTATGTTCCCCATCTGCACGTTGGTCTTTGATGACTGCTATTTGCTACGTGCTTGGAGAGTTGACAGGTACTCGCGTCGCCAATGGCTCCAGAAGGTGTTGGCCAGACTCTGTACCTGCTTCCACTGACATCTGTAGAGGTCCTTGCTGCCGAACTCTCCTGGAGGTGTAGGAATGGCTTCTCCTTTCTGAGTGAGGAGGGTGGCAGGTGTCAGGATGAATGGAAACTCTGCATCTGATGAAGGAGGGACGAGTGGTCTTGCATCGATGATGGCTACCACTTCAGCCATGAATGTGGTGAGGGCTTCATGAGTGAGTCTGGAAAATCCATGTTCCAGAAGCATTGCATCCGATATGCAGCATGTGATGCCGATCATTCGTTCCCATGAACCTCCCATATGTGAGGAATGTGGCGGATTGAAGATCCAGGTGCAACCTTGGTCTGCGAGGTATCTCTTAACTGTGTTGTCATCGTTAGAAGAAGGAATATTGAGCTCCTTGCAGGCTCCGATGAAGTTGGTACCACAGTCAGATCGAAGCTGCTTGGCCGGTCCATGTATGGAGAAGAATGACACTGTGGTAAACCACTGTTTGTATTCCACTGTGTACATGCCTGGACATGCCTCGGCTGACTCCTCCCACAAGTCCTAGTATAAAGGTGACTGCTCCCCAGCCCTTTGTATTTCTGGACCGGTCGACCACTCGAGGCAGACCTTCATTCTTTTGTTAATAAAAGCCTTTAGTTACTCTCTTAACTCTCAGTCTTTTATGAGTAATTGATAGCGCATCAATTTTATTAACAAAATTTTTATAATGGAGAAGATCCTCACACCAGCATGCCTGGACTTAGATCATCGGGAGGCGGACTCATCCACCAAGTTTACTCACTGGCTTAAGTGTTTCGAAAAATTCCTGACCGCCTCCGCAGCAATCAAATCGGACGAGGACAAACTGGATGTCCTGACCTCCAAAGTGAACCACCGAGTGTACTCGGTCATCCAAGACGCGAACTCGTACGCGGACGCTATCAAGCTCCTCAAGGACCAGTACACGCGCCCAGTGAACGAAGTGTACGCCAGGCACCTTCTGGGGAGTCGTAAACAACAACCTGGGGAATCGACCGTGGAATACCTTCAGGCACTGTCTGTGCTTGGCCGGGCCTGTGGTTGTAAGGATGTAAAGGCCGCCGTGTACACAGAGGAACTTATCCGGGACGCTTTTGTAGCGGGCCACAGATCCAATTACACCCGACAGCGACTGTTGGAGCAGAGTGACCTCGACCTCAACAAGGCCTCTGAACTCGCACTATCATTGGATGCAGCCTACCGGGGCATGGATGCCTACTCCTCTGCACCGTGGACGCCGCGGGGAATGACAGCCTGGGACACGGTAGGACCGCCTCATAGCACCGTGCCACCCCAGCCACACCCCAGCAACGGCCCAACTACCGCAGCAGTGTCCCAAGGCCAGACAGCAGTGCCCCAAGGCCAGAAATGCTACTTCTGTGGCCAGGCAAAACACCCCAGAGCGCACTGCCCAGCGAAAAACGCGATCTGCTCGGGCTGCGGGAAGAAGGGACACTACGCTAACGTCTGCAGGGCCAAAGCCACCCCGAACCCCAGCAGCGCCGCGTGTGGGCCATGCGGGCCGCCATCTTGGGCCTCCCCGGCCATGTGCGAACCACCGGTACAGCAGCCATTTTGGACGCCTCCAGCCACATGGGGATCATGGACGCTGCCATCTTGGACGACAGCCGGAACGCAGCAGGCCCCCAACACCGCCTCATCTGATACCCGCAGCGACACACCGACCCCTACGCTGGCATCCGTTACACTGGACCAAGCGAGACCGCACCAGCTGGCCAGTTCCACAATGGACATTAAGGTAAATGGCCACGATACAATCTGCCTTTTTGACTCTGGGAGCACAGAGAGCTTCATCCACCCCGACACGGTGCGGCGTTGCTCTCTCCCAGTCCTGCCTGCGCACCAGCGGATTTCTATGGCCTCCGAGTCCCAGTCGGCAGACATCGGCGGCTACTGCATAGTGACACTCGTAGTAGACGGGACCGTGTACGATCATTTTAAACTCCTGGTCCTGCCTGACCTCTGCGCTGCCGTCCTGCTGGGGTTAGATTTTCAGTGCCACCTTAAAAGTGTTACGATGGCGTACGGTGGACCCCTACCCCCACTCACAGTCCGCAGCCAGCAGCTCCTAAATTGCCCGCCGCGCACCAGGTGCAACCTCTCCACACTCAGAGTCACCCCCCCCCCCCGACTGTTTGCTAACCTCACCCCCGACTGTAAGCCCATCGCCACAAAGAGCAGGCGATACAGTGCCGGGGACAGGGTTTTCATTAAAACCGAAGTGGAGCGGCTCCTGAAGGAAGGGATTATTGAGGGCAGCACCAGCCCCTGGCGAGCCCAGGTTGTGGTCGTTAAGACCGGCGAGAAGCAGCGCCTGGTCATCGACTACAGCCAGACAATAAATCGCTATACCCTGCTGGACGCCTACCCACTCCCCCGCATAGCTGATATGGTCAACCAGATCGCGCAGTACCGCGTCTTCTCGACCATTGACCCGAAATCAGCGTACCACCAGCTCCCTATCCGCCCTGAGGACCGCCAGTATACTGCCTTTGAGGCAAACGGCCGCCTCTACCACTTCCTTAGGGTTCCCTTTGGCGTCACCAATGGGGTCTCCGTCTTCCAAAGGGAGATGGACCGGATGGTAGATCAAAATGCGTTGCAGGCCACTTTCCCATATCTGGACAATGTGACCATCTGCGGCCGTGACTTGCAGGACCATGACGCAAACCTCAAAAAATTCCTCCGCACCGCCCAACTCCTGAACCTGACATATAACAAGGAGAAGTGCATATTCCACACAAACCGCCTCGCCATCCTTGGCTGTGTTGTGGAACACGGAGTCATCGGCCCCGACCCCGACCGGATGCGTCCCCTTATGGAACTCCCACTGCCCCACTGCCTCAAGGCCCTGAAGAGGTGCCTAGGGTTTTTCTCCTATTATGCCCAGTGGGTCCCCTACTATGCGGACAAGGCCCATCCGCTGATCAATCCACCTCTTTTCCCTTGATGGCAGAGGCCCGCTTAGCCTTCCACCGTATCAAGGAAGACATTGCCAAAGCCACCATGCACGCAGTGGACGAATCCATCCCCTTCCAGGTGGAAAGCGACGCGTCCGACGTTGCCCTGGCCGCTACCCTCAATCAGGCGGGGAGACCCGTGGCCTTCTTTTCACGAACCCTCCAAGGCCCGGAGACCAGACACTCCGCTGTTGAGAAGGAGGCCCAAGCGATTGTGGAGGCTGTGCGTCATTGGAGGCACTAGCTGGCCGGAAAACGATTTACCCTGCTCACTGACCAACATTCAGTTGCTTTCATGTTTAACAACAAGCAGAGGGGCAAAATCAAAAATGACAAGATCTTGAGGTGGAGAATCGAACTTTCCACCTACAATTACGAGATCTTGTACCGGCCCGGGAAGCTCAATGAACCCCCGGATGCGCTATCGCGTGGCACCTGCGCCAGCGCGCAGATCGATAGACTGCGGGCCCTCCACAATGACCTCTGCCACCCGGGGGTCACCAGGTTCTTCCACTTCATCAAGGCCCGCAACCTGCCTTACTCTATTGAGGAGGTCAGGACCATGACCAGGAACTGCCAAGTCTGCGCTGAGTGCAAACCACACTTTTATAGACCAGACAGGGCCCACCTGATAAAAGCCACTCGCCCCTTCGAGCGCCTGAGCGTTGATTTTAAAGGGCCTCTCCCCTCCTCCGACCGCAATGTGTACTTCCTCAATATTATTGATGAGTACTCCCGTTTCCCGTTCGCCATCCCCTGCCCGGACATGACCAGTGCCATGGTCATTAAATGTCTGAATGACCTCTTCACCCTGTTCGGTTTCCCCAGCTATATCCATAGCGACCGGGGCTCATCGTTTATGAGCGACAAACTCCGTCAGTACCTGCTAACTAGGGGTATTGCCACAAGCAGGACCACCAGTTACAACCCCCGGGGGAACGGACAGGTGGAAAGAGAAAATGCGACAGTTTGGAAGGCCGCCCCGCTAGCCTTAAAGTCTAGGGGCCTTCCAGCCTCCCGCTGGCAGGATGTGCTCCCCGATGCGCTCCACTCTATTCGGTCACTGCTCTGCACTGCCACTAACGCCACCCCTCATGAGAAAATGTTTGCCTTCCCAAGGAAGTCCACATCGGGGACATCGCTACCGCCATGGCTGACGTCCCCAGGGCCGGTCCTACTGAGAAGGCACGTGAGGACCCATAAAATGGACCCCCTGGTCGAGAGGGTCGACCTCCTCCACGCCAACCCCCAGTATGCTTACATTGCATACCCGGACGGGCGGGAGGACACAGTCTCCATAAGAGACCTTGCACCCTCGGGGGCTGCAGTAACCCACTACTCACTACCACCCCCCCCCACGATCCGATATCCAGCCCCAGCAGACGGCAGGCCTGGGCCCCGCGACCCGCTCGACATCTACGAGGACAACACGCCTGTGCCACAGCCCACGCAGGACTCGACGCCGGAAGCTCCACTACCCCTGCCGTCGCCACGCCAATCACAGCGGCAGACAAGACCTATGGAGAGACTCCAATACACTAACTTTTAATACACTTCACCCTGCCGGACTCAATTTTAAACAAGGGGTGAATGTGGTAAACCACTGTTTGTATTCCACTGTGTACATGCCTGGACATGCCTTGGCTGACTCCTCCCACAAGTCCTAGTATAAAGGTGACTGCTCCCCAGCCCTTTGTATTTCTGGACCGGTCGACCACTCGAGGCAGACCTTCATTCTTTTGTTAATAAAAGCCTTTAGTTACTCTCTTAACTCTCAGTCTTTTATGAGTAATTGATAGCACATCAGACACTTCTGTGACTTTCTGCTGGGGACGACACAGGAATTCAGGTCCTATAAGCCATGTGGTATCCCTTAAGTGAGCTGCAGTGACAGATCTGGTGGCGTGATTGGCTGGATTCAGGTGAGTAGGCACGTAGTGCCATTGTTCAAGTTGTGTTGACCTTCTGCTGCGTTGGACTCTGTTATTGACGTACACATAAAACCTTCTAGTCTGGTTGCATATGTAGCCCAGCACCACCTTACTGTCTGTGTAGAACTGGATAGAGTCAGGCTTGAGATCAATCTCGGAGGTGATCAGTTCTGCCATCTCTACAGCCAGAAAGGCAGCACAGAGCTCCAGTCGTGGAATGCTGTGTTCGGGATGTGGTGTTAACCTTGCCTTGCCGAGGATGAAGCCTGCTTCCAATCTCCATTGGGGTTTGTGACCTTGAGGTAGGCAACTGCAGCTATGGCATTGTTTGAAGCATCAGAAAAGACACATATTTCTTTGTGTTGAGCTTCAGAGGGAGAGATGAGAGTATAGGGTCTTGGAATTTGAAGCTTTCTGAGGTCTTGGAGAGAGTTTCTCCAAGTGTGCCAAGATCCCTCCTTTTCTCGAGGTAGTGGTGAATCCCAATCGTTTGTGTCTGCCATGAGGTCTCTAAGCAAAGCTTTTCCTCGGATGATGACTGGTGCCACAAACCCAAGGGGGTCGAACAGGCCATTCACTGTAGAAAGGACACCATGACGAGTGAAGGGCTTTTCGCTGTCTTCAACTTGGAAGGTAAAGGTATCCGTATTCAGGTCCCAACTGAGCCCAAGGCTGCGCTGTAGAGGAGGTAAGTCAACTCCAAGGTCCAGGTCCTTTAGGTCATTGGTGTGGTCTTCTGAGGCAAAGGCTTTCTGCATGAATGAAATGAAGTGGTCCTTTGTATCTGGCTTTCTTTCCAGCGTGCAGTGGAGAGAGATGAGTCGATTGAGTGCCTGTCCTCGGTTGTTAGGAAGCCATCGTCTTGGAGTTCTGAACGGTAGAGGAGTGACCCAGCTATTGCTACTGTCCATGAAGACCTCTTCATCCATGTTCTTTATAAGGAGTTTGTCCTCAATGGAAGGAGCTAACTTGTCATCGTCACTCGTACCTTTGAAGACTGCCTGGCCAAGACGATCCTCTTGCTTTCCGTGTTCTGGTTGCTCAGTAGGATCATCAGAGAGAGAGCTTGGAACCTGTATGCCGTATCTTTCTTTCACTTGAAAGCTGTTGGGGCACGGATCAAAGAGTGAGGGGCGACCATTCTCCAGCACATTTGTATGGAATGTGTTCACTTTGGCAGGTCTGTGGGCGTTTCCCAGACAAACATCACCGATGATGACCCACCCTAGGTCAAGTCTCTGAGCATAAGGTGAGTCGTGTGGACCATTTATCTGCTCACGTACCTTGTGGATTCTCAATATGTCTCTGCCTAGTAGAAGCAGGATGGGAGCTTGAGGGTTCAACGGTGGAATCTGGTAAGCCACTAGTTTGAGATGAGCATGATGAAGCGCTGCTTCAGGTGTAGGGATCTCTGACCTGTTATCAGGCACCTGGTTACACTCTATTAGTGTGGGCAGAGGCAGGCTCGTCTTTCCATCAAGGGTCTCCACTACGAAACCACTGGCCCTCCTTCCTGATGTCTCCACTAGGCCGGCACAAGTTTTCAGTGAATATGGGGAGCTGTTTCCTTCTATGTTAAAGTGGTCAAAGAACTGAGACTTGGCGAGTGATCTGTTACTCTGATCATCCAGCATGGCGTATATCGTTATGGCTTTCTCTTGCTGTCCTTCAGGGTAGACCGTCACAAGACAGATTTTGGAACAGATGCCACGTTCCTTTAAGAACGATTTGCGATCCTCCAAAGTCCGTTCTCTGAAGCTCCGACACCTCCTGAGTGGGTGCGGCTTGTTGTGAATGGGGCATTGCTTGACGGGGTCATCCGTTTTCCCATCTGCGTCGTCGCTGGAGGAGGTGGTGGACAGTGACATTTCAGTTTTATGAACTGACACTGGAGTTCTCTGGTTGTAGCTTGTAGCAGACTGTGCTGTCTTCGGTGGCCCAGGGCTTTGAGTGGAGAAGAAGAAGCTTGGGTCGTTTCTTATTTTAGCCTGCTGGCAGATAAACTTGGCAAAAAAAAAGAAAGGTGGGAAGGGAACGTTGTGATCTTCCTTATACTTTGATCCCTGAGTTATCCATCTTTCCTGCAAGTTGAATGGTAACTTTTCAACAATGGGATTTATTCCACACGCCGTGTCAAGGTACAGAAGACCTGGCAGACATCCCTCAGTTTTGGCTGAGTCAATTTCCATTAGGACGTCACCTAACTCTCTGAGCTTCAGGCAGTCTCGATTGAGGATCTTGGGAAAGTTCTCCAGCTTCTTAAGCAGTGCATTCTCAATCACCTCCGGGGAGCCATAGCTCTCGTCCAGACGATCCCATATCTTCTTCAACCCCCTTTCCGGGAGGTTAATGTGCACAGCTCGAATTCTCTTGGCCTGCTCAGAGGATTCCTTACCCAGCCATTTAGCGAGTAGGTCGATTTCTTCGCTTGCTGACAGGTCTAACCCTCTTATGGTGTTCCGAAAAGTAGACCTCCATGCTCTGTAGTCTTCAGGTTGGTCGTTGAACTGTAGCAACCTGGTGGTGATGAGTTCACGACGTGCGAAGAACCTCACGAAATCTGACATGCCTTGGGTCTGTTCGTAGTGAGGTAGAGCAGCTGGACTGCGATAGGTCTGCAGATATTGTGAACGATAATGATGGGTTAGCCTTTGGTCTTCTGGTTGGAACTTGTGTTCATCCTCTTCCACAGTGTTTTTGTTGAGCTCACAACGGCACTGAGATGCATGGCCAGGCTCCTCCTGTTCGTGTATTAACTCTGGAACAGGCTCTATGTCGGGCATTGAAGAGTTAACAGTTTGTGACCTGGAGTGGCTTTGTATGTATTCTGTGGTGCGTTGCACTGGATCTTGGTGAGGGAGATGAAGGTTAAGGTTGCTGCCTGTTGCTTCACCTTCAACAGCTGCTTCAAGGACTTCTGCCTCTGCTAGAGCTGCTGCTGCCTCTTTTTCCATATCCAATACGGCTAATGTTACTTCAATATGTGCCTTTTCCATTTTTATGTCCATTTCCCTTTGAGCAAAGGATATCTTTGCTTTGGCTGCTTCGGCCTTGGCTCTGGCCATCACTGCTGCTGCACCAGTAACAGACCTACTTGAATGCCTGGAGGAGCCGGAACAGTGAGATCTGGTCTCCTCTGCTTGTTTCAATGGTGACTGTTCCTCCATTTCAGCTTTTGTGACTGGTGTCTGGAATGTGTGGCTTCGGCGATGCATTGAATCGTGTTGGTGTTGAGTATCTGTACCTTTAGTAGATTCGCCCATGGGAAAGGTGTCTTTTCACTGTTCTGTCCTCCTCACGACTATGATTCGACAGACAGCTAAACCCTCATCACCAAACAGGAGGCGTTGTTACTTTTAATCCAGTTTAATGACACAGGGTGAAACTACAAGAGAGCAAGAAATTACAACATCAAATAAGGCCGATTGATATTACAATCACGATCTGAATACACAAAATAAACCTAGGATAGTAGAACGAAACGTTACCACTATAACTCGACGGTTCTATTACAATTTGAGGTAAATCTGATACAACAATCAAAGGTCTAACACATGAATGCCAGGAGAAAGACTAATAGCCAGCCACATGGAAACTCCACAAAGTGCAATATTTTAACTCATCTGGCCACAAATATCAAGAAATGGTGACATAGATCAAACATAAAGACATCTGATAAAAGGCTACTTACAGATAATGCCAGTCAAAGGGGGAAACTGGGAAGGATGGCGTTAGATACTGTGTACATCGCCAGCCATGAATTCTAAGCTCCCTCGTGGTTGTGTTTTACTTTCACTTTCTCATCATGTCACATGACATAAATCAACAATAAGGAGGTAAGTAGTAAAACCACTAGGGGGAGACAAAACACAATACTAAAAGTCTCATGACATAACAAACATAAAGGCTGACTGTAAAAGCTTTTATAGATATGTGAAGAGAAAAAGATTGGTGAAGTCAAGCGTAGGTCCCTTGCAGTCAGAATCAGGGGAATTTATAATGGGAAACAAAGAAATGGCAGGCCGACGAAATTCATACTTTGGTTCTGTCTTCACAAAGGAGGACACAAATAACCTCCCAGAGATGCCGGGGAACATAGGGTCTGATGAAAGGGTGGAACTGAAAGAAATCAGTATTTGTAGGGAAATGGTGTTAGGAAAATTGATGGGACTGAAGGCCGATAAATCCCCAGGGCCTGATAATCTACATCCCAGGGTACTTAAGGAAGTGGCCCTAGAAATAGTAGATGCATTGCTGGTCATCTTCCAGAACTCGGTGGACTCTGGTACAGTACCCATGGATTGGAGGGTAGCTAATGTTACCCCACTATTCAAGAAAGGTGGTAGAGAAAAAAGTGGGGAATTATAGACCGGTAAGCCTGACATCGGTAGTGGGGAAAATGCTAGAGTCTATTATAAAAGATGTAATAGCAGAGCACTTGGAAAGCAGTGACAGGATCGGACAAAGTCAACATGGATTTACAAAAGGTAAATCATGCTTGACTCATCTACTGGAATTTTTTGAGGATGTAACTGGTAAAATAGATAAGGGAGAACCAGTGGATGTGGTGTATTTGGACTTTCAGAAGGCTTTCGATAAGGTCCCACATAAGAGATTAGCGTGCAAAATTAAGGCACATGGGATTGGGGGCAAGGTATTGACTTGGATAGAGAACTGGTTGGCGGACAGAAAGCAAAGTGTTGGAATAAACGGGTCATTTTCCGAGTGGCAGGCAGTGACTAGTGGGGTACCGCAAGGATCGGTCCTAGGACCCCAGCTGTTCACAATATATATTAATGATCTGGACGAGGGAATTGGATGTAATATCTCCAAATTTGCAGACGACACAAAGCTGGGTGGGAGGGTAAGCTGTGAGGAGGATGTCGTGAAACTCCAGTACGATTTGGACAGGTTGGGTGATTGGGCAGAAACATGGCAAATGCACTATAATGTGGATAAATGTGAGGTTATCCACTTTGGTGGCAAAAACAGGAAGGCAGATTATTATTTGAATGGCAATAGATTGGGAGAAGGGGAAGTGCAAAGAGACCTGGGTGTTCTTGTGCACCAGTCGCTGAAGGTAAGCATGCAGGTGCAGCAGGCGTTTAAGAAGGCAAATGGTATGTTGGCCTTCGTAGCAAGAGGGTTCGAGTACAGGAACAAGGATGTCTTGCTACAGTTGTACAGTGCCTTGGTGAGACCGCACCTTGAGTATTGTGTGCAGTTTTGGTCGCCTTACCTGAGGAAGGACGTTCTTGCCATGGAAGGAGTGCAGCGAAGATTCACCAGACTGATACCTGGGATGGCAGGAATGACGTATGAGGAGAGATTGTGTCGATTGGGCTTATAGTAACTGGAGTTTAGAAGATTGAGAGGGGATCATCGAAACCTATAAAATTCTGTCAGACCTGGACAGCCTAGATGCAGGAACGATATTTCTGATGGCCGGGGAGTCCAGAACCAGGGGTCATAGTCTAAGGATAAGCGGTAAGCCATTTAGGACTGAAATGAGGAGGAATTTCTTCACCCAGAGAGTGGTGAACCTGTGGAATTCTCTGCCACAGAGGGCGGTGGAGGTCAGTTCATTAAATATATTCAAGAAAGAGTTGGATATATTTCTTAAGGCTAAAGGGATCAAGGGATATGGGGAGAAGGCAGGGACAGGGTACTGAATTTGGATGATCAGCCATGATCTCATTGAATGGCGGAGCAGGCTCGAGGGGCCGAATGGCCTACTCTTGCTCCTATCTTCTATGTTTCTATGTTTATATAGCACCTTTAACATAGTAAAACATCCCAAGGCGCTTCACAGGAGTGATTATCAAACAAAATTTGACACCGAGACACATAAGAAGATATTAGGACAGATGACCAAACAATTTGTCAAAGAGATAGGTTTTAAGGAGCATCTTAAAGGAGGAAAGAGAGGTAGAGAAGCTAAGAGGTTTAGGGAGGGAATTCCAGAGCTTAGGGCCTTGGCAGCTGAAGGCATGGCCACCAATGGTGGAGTGATTAAAATCAGGGATGCTCAAGAGGCCAGAATTGGAGGAGCGCAGATATCTCAGATGGCTGTAGGGCTGGACGAGATTACAGAGATAAGGAGTGGGGAAGGCCTGCAGGTATTTGAAAACAAGGACGAGAATTTTAAAATCGACCTGAAACATTAACCATTTGTTTTTCTCTCTCCACAGATGCTGCCTGACCTGCTGAATGTTTCCAGCTTTCCTGTTTTTATTTCAGAAGATAACAATCTCAGCTTATTATATTTTAGATGTAAATAGGTACAGCAAGGATTAAAATTGTTTGGAAACAGCAAACTGAGTAAACAAAACTAAAAACAGAAAATGCTGGAATAAAAACATGTCAAAATCACAAAGATTGGCAGCAGGTCATATCCCGCTGTAAACCTGCCTCCTTGTCAGTTTCCCAAGTGTTGGGTCTGTCATCCCTGAACAGACCCGACACCAAGCGGCGGGTCAGCCAATTTAGATAGTCAAAAGCTTATTAGAAGGTCGTTAAGAACCATTTTCCCATGTACTTACCACTTTACCAGGTTTTCAATGAGGTTCCCGGAGAGCAGGTATCACTTCAGGTAAGTATGTTGGGTTCTCAATTACTTGGATTGCTGTGAATAGGTGAAAGCTGCAAAAGTGGTATAAAATCTACCATTTCACAGCTGTTCACTTCCCAATCTTAGAAGCTGGAGCATTAATGATTTGGAACCCACTTTTGAGCTTTATGCGCTTTGGAAGTGTTTGGAGTAATCTCTCTATCCACTGTCACCTCCTTGGAAAAACCTATCTCAGCATTGACAGATTACTTCTTTCATCTCAACCTCACCTGCCATCTATTCCATCAGCATCAGTGCCCTTGAAAAAAATTCACCTTGGTCCTCAGAATCCCAACTCAATCAGCCCCAACACTAGCATCACCAGGCACACCAGCAGCACTAACATCCATACCAACCTTCTCTGCAATCAACTGATGCTGCACTGGACACAGGGCATCATCACCCATGTACATTGCTGCCTGGGATGCCAGTGATGGCCTCACCATGTCCAGATTTGCTTCACTTAACACTGTACACCGCTGTCACATGATGCATCAGGTTTACGCCACTGCAGCCTGGTCCTCCTGATGACATCCCTGCTTTTGCCATCCTGTGCAATGTGCAACCAGGCTGCATTGTTCTCCTGGGGAAGTGTCTTCCGCCCATTGGAAGGGAAGAGAACCTCCCTGCTTGCTGTCACTCTCTCCATAAGCATATGGAGGGAGTCATGGAAGAGCCTGGGTGCAGCAATGCACCTCTGTGCAGTGCTTGTCAGTGTTTGCAGCACCTCAATACTGTAGAACACTGACAGCAGAAGTGTCAAAATCATTTTGGACATGGCCCCTTTAAGGAAACTGGCTGATGACGTGTCATCAAATGTTGTCATCAGATCCGCTTCCTATTAATTGGCTGGGAACCTCGCAGGGCGGGCTTAAGAAGCCCTATTTACGTAAAATCTTGTTGGAGGCTGGGAACAAGACAGATGCAAGGTTCCCACATGCCGCGGACATCGCCCACCATGGACACGCCAAGGTTGAAAGAATCCAGCCCTAGGTGTGTGCGTGGGAATATGGCTCTTTCTGGTCATGTTATAAGATATTTCAACGAGTTCATGATGTATATTTGCTGATATTATCTGGCAGACAGACAGAGGGTAGTGGTGGGTGAGACATTGTCTGGAAAAGGCATGGGATGATTTTCTGTGTTTTTTTTAACTTTAACGCTTACTGTGAAATGAAGCCAATTTATCAAGTAATACATGGCCTCCATGAGGTATGGTAGCATGGTGGTTATGTTACTGGACTAGTAACCCAGAGGCCTGGTCTAATGATCTGGAGACATGAGTTCAAATCTCATGTCTCAAGGGAATTTAAATTCAGTTAATTAATAATTCTGGAATTAAAGAAAGCTAGTGTTAGTAATGTTGACCATGAAATGACCGGCTTGTCATAAAAACCTATCTGGTTGTCCCTAATGTCCTTTAGGGAAGGAAATCTGCCGTCCTTATCTACATGTGACTCTAGATCCACAGCAATGTGGTTGACTCTTAACTGCCCTCTGGAATGGGCAATAAATGCTGGCCTTGACAGGGACACCCACATCCCGTGAATTTTTTTTTAAATGGGAGGGGTGGTTATGAAATTGTTGAACTCAGTGCTGTTGGGGGTTTTGGCGTGTGCCCAGTCAGCTCTGCCCCTGACTGTCTCTGAGCGGTTCGAATCGCTCCCACACCCCCTGGGTTCTAGACACCGGACTTAGGTACAGGCGGCGATACAGAAAATAGAGTAGACAACTGGTTTGGTGCAAGAAAACCGTGATTTTTATTAAAGGCAAAATAAAGTCACAATACTGAGAATTACTAGGATAATTACAGGCATATAAAAACAATACACTTATTTGGGAATGGGGAACACACGGCACATCGAGGGAACAAACACATTAAAATCCCCCCTACCCTTGTCCCACCCCCAATACCTAGCCAGGGATTTATGCTCACCAATTCGAAACCTGTTGATCAAACCGGTTATGGTTTTTGGGGTTCGCTCTTGTTGTCCTTTGGGGTGTGTTGTCGTCACGTGGTCACAGGGCGCGGCGATGGAGTCGTTTGTGTGAAGTACCCTCCTTTTCCTCCATTAACGTCTTCGTTGCGTACTTTGCAGAGATGGGTTTTCTTCTTCTGGTGGCGGTTTGGTCACTGACGGTTTTGTTGCGGTTGGGGCTCGGTTGGCGGTTTATATTGTCAATTGATCTTCCTACCCATGCTTCGAACGCCAGCTTATAACTAGGCCGGGGTGTGTACCCGCTCGTTCCCAACGTGTCTTTCCGCTGCCCTTCTCTGCCTTTATCGGTTTTACCGTTTGTCTTGTCTCGTCTCATCTCGTCTTGTCTGCCCATTTGTGGCCCGTGTGTCCTGTGCGTTTTCAAATTCGGGTCTCGTTCTCCTCCCGCGTTTGGCCCCCGGTGTAGTAATGGGCGTCCTTGCTGTCGAGCAGTGCGGGGAGGGAGAAGAGAGACCGCAACGAGGCGAGAGGCCAGAGAGAGCGGAGAGACCAAGAGGCAAGAGAGCTTGGCTACCAGTGGGCCTACAATTATACCCAGTTCTTCATCCCTTATCTGCACGCCAAATCAGGTCAGTCCTTTGTCTAACTTTTGGCGGGCTCATCCAAAGTGATTACGGTCATCCACTTTAATGGCTTTTGGGGCGGTTGTCTCCTGGTTTAATGGCTTCGATATCCTGGCTGTTTGTTATTTATGAAATGTAATTGTCCTTTTCCTGGCTTGGTAGCTACTGTGAGCTGTTACCGATTATGTATGCAGAATGTTAATGGCCTCAAGATTAGGCCCATCCTGACTTGATCTGTTCCAAGATGAAGAATGCATATTCTGTGTTTACCTAGCTGTCTGGCTTTACAACGTCTTTCACAGATCCATGCATGTTAGGTTTTGTTTCAGGTTTTGAAAGTGCCTGCCTTTTGCAGGGCCTTGCTTTTAAAATCCTGTACGTTTTGGTCATGAGGTTTCAGAAGCCATTTTGGGTACCCTTTTTAATAACTTGTCCATAAAGGGTCCCTTTATCCATAACTTTTGGGGAATGTGGGAATTTTGAGAACCCTACAAGTGGGCTGGATTTTACCTTTCGGTATGGCCTAGGGGCGGGACAGCTTCCTTCTGGGTTCCGATCCCACCCCCAATGATATCTGATGCACAGACGCTATTTTATGTCAATTGATCTTGTTAAGCCCACCCTGCGGGCTTGCCGGCTATTTAGGAGAAAGCCGGTGTCAGGTTACGTCAGTTGATGACACATCATCTGCTGGTTTTCTTAAAGGGGCCACACTCAATTTTTTTTGACAGGTGATTTTTCAGTGTTTGACAGCATTGAGGTGCTGCAAACACTGACAATCACTGTACAAAGGTGAGCCCTTGCACCCATGCTCTCCAGTGACTCCCTCCTTAGGCTAGAACAGATGGCAGCTGCAGGTGAGGTTACAGAAGCGATCTGTCACTGGTGAGAGAGGTTCTCCCAATGAGATGGGACTACACAAACACTTCAATATTTGTTACCTACAGGAAAGTCTAAATACATTAAAAATGATTTTCACAACATTTTCTTACCTCTGAAACTCACCAGTGTACCATTGGATCCTTCACAGCACTTCTGCAGCTGTCATCAATGAAGAAACATTACAATAGACACACAGCACGCCACACTTACCCTGGCGTGGTGTCTGGACTTTGGGAAGCCCGCAGTAGACCTGTCAAAATTGCAAAAAGCCTCTTAACTGCCTGTTAACAACCTGTTAACAAACAGTTAAGTGCCTATAATCCTCTTCCCGCCGCTAGGTGTCGCGTCTATGCACAAATCGGGGACCTGACACCTGGGAAGATTGATTGGAGGCGGGATGACAGCGGGTTTCGGATTAGACAGAGAAACTGGGAGAACGGAATAGAGTCCTTACAGGAAGTGGTGTTGTTTTTCTTTACAGCCATTGTTGCCATTTACAGTTCCTCTAGACCCATCTTTTGTTTCTTTACTTGTACCATTACCACCCCTTTTGTCTTGCACCATCATCCCCTTTGTCATTTATTCACTCCTGCCTTCCACCCTATTACAGACCTTCCCTTTTGTTCTTTTCTCCCCCCCCCCCTTTCCCTGCCTCTGTACTTGCTTAAAAACTGTTGCATCTCTAGCTTCTTCCAATTCTAATGTAAGGTCACCAACCTGAAACGTTAACTCTGTTTCTTTCTCCACAGATACTGCCTGACCTGCTAAGTGTTTACAGCATTTTCAGTTTTTATTCTTTGAAAAAACTTGTCTCTCTCTCTCTCTCAAAGTTCTGCATTATTCTACCAAGGGTGCAAAACACAGCTGTTGTACCCTGAGGAATAGTCTATATCACTATTGACAATGTTTCAAAACTGGTTCTACTGGATTTTCAGCTTTGTTGGCTTTTGGCTAGCAGCTGCTGTTTCGCTGCTGTTCGGTTACTGGTTCTATTGGTTTTTCAGCTTTGCTGGTTGCTGGCTTGTGGTTTTACATTTCCTCTGCTGCTTTGATCTACAGTGACCTCCAACTTGCGTCAATTTAGCCATCATCTTTCTGCAGCGCTCCCGATTCTCATTCCTATGGCAACAAGCCTCCATCCTCCAACTCTCTAGCCTTCAAATAGCCTCTGGGCTTCATTCGCCTGCTACACCTGTCTCTGAATTTGGACAGTGGTTCGTCGATGCTCCATGCCGGCTCCATCCTGCTTACGTCAGCTTTGTCCCTCCATGGGACTTCTGACTTTGACTCTGGTCTCCCTACTATTGTCTCCAACCTATTCCCTGCTACCAGGAAATATGTATTCCATTAATTACTACATAACTAGGCCTTTGTAATCTGAGCTTTTCCCTGTGTCCATTCGTGTGTGCACTTTGGCTGCCGCTCTGGACCCCAGCTGTTTCACTTCTATTTCCACTTTTTTCTCCCCACTTTTTCTTTTCGCTCTATCCCTCACTGACCGCTCTCTCCTGTCATCATCCCTGCTTTCATCTCTCCTCTCTTGGATACTCTGCCCTCCCAAATCCCTACCCCAATCCTTCATTACTCATCGACCTTCCTACTCTCCTGCCGCTGTCCCAGGCTTGACTCCCTCTTAGACAAGCCTACAGCTTCCCTCTGTGCCTTTCTTGGCATCCTACGAAGGGCCCATCGAGGCACTCGTCGCTGCCTCCTTACGAGCAGCAACCCCAACTGTCCCACCCTACTCTCTCGTTGACCTTCCTGCCCTGCGTGCCCGCTGGGGCTAATCTTGCCAATCTCCTCCCCATCCAACTCACCCCTCCCAGCACTGACCCTGTGGACACTGGCAGTGGGCCAGCCATCACCAACCCTCTACGCATCTCCCTCCAGAATGTTCGTTCACTTGCGAACAAGGCCCTTGCCACACATGAGCTTATTGTGGATGATTACATGGATATCATGGCCCTGACGGAAACTTGGCTGAGAGGTGATGACACCTTACCCTTAAATGTAGCCTCCCCGCCTGGCTATACCTTTCACCACTTGCCCCGCTAAGACTGCTATGGTGGCGGTGTGGCTCTCATCACCAAATCCTACCTTGGTCTGTCCCCCTATTCCTCCGGCACATTCTCCTCCTTTGAGCATCTCACCTTATTCCACCCCTCTCACCTCTCATTTAAAATTCTCATTCTCTACTGCCCACCAAGTACCATAAAAATTTTATTACCGAGATATCTTCACTGCTTTCTTCCCTCAGCCTCTGCACCGAGCGACTTCTCATCCTCGTTGATTTCAACCTCCATCTCAATTCATCATGCTCTCTCTCCTCTGAGTTCACTAGCCTCCTATCCTCCCTTAATTTCTCCCTCCATGTAAACTCCCCAAACCATATTCATAGCCACCCCCTCGAACTTGCCATCTCTCGTGGCCTCGCTACTTCCATTGTGTCAATCGCAGATATGGCCATTGTTAAGTCTGTGTGTTCCAGTTGTATTAAGATTAATTACTGACACAGACTACAAGAATAAAGTTTCAACAGGTCTTTACTAGTTGGAGGTCTGGACTATACTAAATACAATATCACTACACAGTACTTATATACCGGTGGTCACCACCGGTATTACGTATACAGCAGCCAGAGAAAGTAGTACATCACTTAAGGTGGAACAGGCTTAAGTTCTCTTAAGCTGGAACAGGTTACATACACCACAATCCTCCCTTTTTAGCTTAACAGTCATATCCCCATTTAACATAACATAATAACATATATACATATATAACTTCAGGTATAAACAGTTCAAAGGTTCAGTCTCTCAGGAGGCCTTCTGATTCGGTTTGGATAACGCCTTTCAGTGGTCTCTGATTCTTGTTGCTGAGGTGACTCTTCTTGTTGGTTTCCTATGTATTGGACGTCATCATCAGGTACAGTCCCTGCCGAGGTAGATGCTTCAGGTTCATTAACGTCTTCCACAGTTGTCTCTGTCGCAACCATGGGTTCGACCCTTGCTCTTGATTCTACCAGTTGATCCGCATGACGCCTTATCACATTGTTACCAATATCTACTGTGTACATCAGAGGTCCTTGTCTGGCCCGAATTGTTCCGGACTGCCATTTTTCGTTTCCATAGCCCCTTGCCAACACTGGTTGTCCTACGTCGAAACTTCGAGTGGACTTGTTATTAATATGCCGGAACTGTTTGTTTTCCACTTCCCTCTGCACATTTGGTTTTAACAAGTCCAACCTGGACCGCAACCTCCTGTTATAAAACATCATGGCAGGACTTTGGTTAGTCACTGCATGAGCGGCGTTTCGATATGCCATTAGGAAATTGTCCATCTTGTGTTGTAACGGAATCTGATCATCGTTCATGGCCTTAATTGCCTTTTTGAATGTTTGGACAAATCTCTCGGCCAACCCGTTTGTTGCCGGATGATATGGGGCAGAGGTATAATGTTTCACCCCATTCTTCTTTAAGAATTTTTGGAATTCTTCCGACACGAACTGTGGTCCGTTGTCCGAACATATCTGTTCTGGCAATCCGTTCCTTGCGATTATTGTTCTTAACACCGCAATTGTCTTTTCTGAAGTAGTGGTATTCATCTTGATCACTTCTGGCCATTTGGAATGTGCGTCCACCGCAATTAGGAACATGGAGTCCATGAATGGACCAGCAAAGTCAATATGTACGCGTTGCCATGGGGCTGAAGGCCATTCCCATGGGTGTAGCGGTGCGATCGGAGATGCATTTTGCACTTTTTGGCACCCAGCGCAGCTTTTTGTCAACTCCTCTATCTGTTGGTTAATGCCCGGCCACCATACATAAGCCCTAACAAGACTTTTCATCTTAACTCCCCCCAGATGACCTTCATGCAGTTCCTTTAGAACTCTTTCCCGTAACTTGGGAGGAATAATTACTCTTGTCCCGTACATCAAAGTACCATGGCAGACGGACAGCTGGTCTCGCCTTGCCGAGAATGCCGGTAACAGAGGATCACCATGTGTTGGCCATCCCTTCACTGTCACCTCGTAAACTCGGGACAGTGTCGGGTCGTTCCTGGTTTCTCTTTCAATACTTGCATTGGTGACTGGTAAACACTCGATGATGGTCGAATGAAATAACTCAACAGGGTCAACTTTCGTCGTCTCTTCTGCTTCAGGTAGTGGCAAGCGCGACAGCCCATCAGCATTGCCATGCTGCTTTGTACCTTTGAATTCTATTTGATATTGATGTGCCCCTAGGAAAAGGGACCATCTCTGGAGTCGCTGTGCTGTCATCACCGAAACACCCTTCTTAGGGTTAAAAATGGATACCAACGGTTGATGGTCTGTCAGAAGTGTGAATTTTTGGCCCTGCAGGTAATGATTAAACTTCTTCACTCCCCATACAAGGCTGAGAGCCTCCCTATCGATCTGCGCATAGTTGCGCTCAGCGGAGGTCAATGATCTGGATGCAAACGCGACTGGCCTTTCCGTGCCATTTGGCAACTTGTGTGAGAGTACTGCCCCAATACCATATGGAGAAGCATCACAAGCCAACCGAATAGGCAGTGTCGGGTTGAAGTGAGCCAACACTTCCTCTGAGGTGATCAATTCTTTGCTTTTGCGAAATGCCTTCTTACAGTTTTCGCTCCATTCCCATGGTACCCCCTTCTGTAAAAGAGCGTTCAGCGGGTGCAGTACCGTGGATAGATTTGGTAGAAACTTATGGTAATAGTTAATCAATCCCAGAAACGACCTCAACTGAGAGACATTATCCGGAGCGGGAGCCTTTACAACTGCCTCTATCTTGTCAGGAGACTTATGAAGCCCCTCTCGGTCAATGACATGACCACAGTACGAGATCCGCTTCTGAAAGAACTCACATTTCTGCCGATTAACTCTAAGTCCATACTCTTTCAGTCTGTTGAGCACCAGTTCCAAGTTTGCGAGGTGTTCTTCATCACCATCACCTGTAATCAGAATATCGTCCAGGTAACATTGTGTGCCTGGAATTCCCTGTAATACCTGCTCCATGGCCCTCTGCCAAATTGCCGGAGCCGATGCCACTCCAAAAACCAGCCTATTATACCGGTACAAACCTCTATGCGTGTTGATCGTGAGGTACTGGCGTGACTCTTCTTCAACCTCCATCTGCAAGTACGCCTGCGCCAGGTCTATCTTGGTGAAGTGTTTCCCGCCAGACAACGAAGCAAAAATATCCTCAATCCGCGGAAGCGGATACTGCACTGTGTGAAGCACCGGATTAACGGTGATCTTGAAATCTCCACAGATGCGAACCTTCCCTGGTTCTCCTGGCTTGTTGCTCGAAGGACGTTTCATAACAGGAACAATGGGCGTAGCCCACTCACTCCAATCTACCTTAGACAGTACACCTGAACGTTCTAGCGCTTCCAGTTCCGCTTCTACAGTAGGTCGTATTGCATAGGGTACCGGTCTGGCTTTGAAAAATTTTGGTTGTGCATGTTCATCAATCTTGATGTTTGCTGTAATTCCTTTCAGTGTTCCCAGTCCTTGCTGGAACACCTCTTTAGCATCATCCAATATTTTGGACAATCGTTTAGGTTTGACATCTGTTTCCCCGGAATCTACCGTTAGTGCTTTTAAGGAGTGCCAGTCCATATTCATTTTCCTAATCCACTCCCGTCCCAGTAGTGGTGGACCTCCTTCAGGTAGCACATATAAGTCCATTACTTGGCTTTCTTCGCCCTTGTGGACCACTTTTACCTCTATCTTTCTGATGGGGTACACTCTTTGCCCCGTGTATGTTTTCAATATAATCTCCGTATCCCGTAGGGGAATATGTTGGAATAACCTTTTGTAATCTTTCTTATTCATGACCGTCAATGCCGATCCAGTGTCCAATTCCATCTTTACTTGGACTCCTGCTATCTGAAGAGTGACCCAAATTGTCTGGAGATCTGCATCCTTACCAACGTTGTGTACTCTTAAGCTACCCAGTTCATTACTGCTAGCGTCTGAATCTGACTTCTGTTCGTTCGAACTGGTCTTTGTCACCTTGTGCACCTTTATGTATTTTCCTTGCGGTGACTTTTTGTTGCTGGTCTTCTTTCCTGACCGGCATACTTTAGCTATGTGGCCAAGCCTGCCACACGTTCTGCATTCTTGGTTTTTAAACCAACACTGGTTCTGATCGTGTGTTGTCTTTCCACAACGATAACATTTTACAGTACTCAAACCCAATTTATTTGTACTGAGTTCCGGTGACCGTAGCTGCATTACTGCCGTGCCTCTCGCTGCGGCTTCGTGTGCTGCTGCCATAGTGACCGCTTTCTCAAGCGTCAGCTCATTCTCTTCGAGCAGTCGCTTTTGTGTATCTTCTTTTAATAATCCACACACAAATTTATCTCTTAGCACGTCTGTTAGTCCCGTTCCAAACTGACAGTACTTTGCTAGCTTACGCAATTCCATTAAATATTCAGCATTGCTTTCATCCTTCAGCTGCCTTCTGCTATAAAATTTAAATCGTTCCGCTAGCATCAGCGGCGTGGGATTTAGATGATTTTTCAGGACAGTAACAATCTCCTCGAACGTCTTATCCGCCGGTTCATCTGGTGATAAAAGGTGTTTCAATTGCCCGTATGTCTTCGCACCCATTGGCCCAGTAATTCGGGTCCAAATGCGTGAGTACGGTCTGGGTACTCACGCATCTGGCCGGATGAAATGCCGGCGTTCAGGAAACACCATGCATGCGGGGAACGCCGGCATTTCCAGTCCTCTGAACGAAGGGGTTCAGAGGCACAGCGCATGCGACTGTACAGGCAGCGTGTGCGCAGTGAACTTCGTCGATTTCATTCATCGATTCAGTGAGGGTAAGTCCTTACAAGTTACACTTGAAAAAAGCATGTGTAAAGTTGCTCCAAGGCTGCGGAGGAAGATATATTTTATCGTGGAGCTTCTGAAAGGCAATATTTTTGTTTGGGAAAGGGAGGAAAATTATTTTAAGAAATGCTGAGGTTAGTTTTAAAGTTTAAATTTTTTTTTTTAAACGGGTTTTCAGTACGGTAGGTAGAAGGAGCAATTGTGGCTGTGTGAATTGAATGTGAGAATGAGTGTTCTAAAATGAGTAATGTAACATTTCCAACACTTTTAAGAAAGAAACTTTTCATCAGTAATAAGTAATTATGTATGTATGTCCGCATATATTCCTTTACATATATGTATGTATGTTTTATATTCCTTTACTTATGTGTATGAATGTATGTTTTTAATTATGATTTTCCAATAAGTTACTTTCTCTGAAAGTCATAATTAAATACATACATTCATACACATAAGTAAAGGAATATATACATACACGCAAAGGAATATATACAGACATACATACATAATTACTTAAAAGAATATATTACTGATGAAAAGTTTCTTTCTTAAAAATGTTGGAGTCATTTTCACATTTAATAAACACAGCAAATTCAATTCACATAGCCACAATTGATCCTTTTACCTACAGTACTGAAACCCCGTTTTAAAAAACAAAAATAAACTTTAAAACTTACCTCAGCATTTCTTAAAATAACTTTCATCCCTTTCCCAAACAACCGCAGCCTCTGGAGCAACTGTACTCATGCTTTTTTCATGTGTAAGTTGTAAGGACTTGACCTCACTGAAAGCATGAATGAAAGCGGCGAATTTTACTGCGCACACGCTGCCTGTACAGTCGCACGTGTTCTGCCTCTGAACCCCTTCATTCAGAGGACAGGAAATGCCGGTTTTCCCCGCATGCGCTGTGCATGCTGAAAACCGGCATTTCCTCCGGACAGACGCGTAAGTACCCCGACCGTACTCGCGCGTTTGGAAGGGAATTACTGGGCCAACATTTTACATGTCAATAAAATGAAAAATTTAACAATTGCATGATTTGCCCCCTCGCATCTGCGACTGAGGGTCCAAGGAGGTGCATTGCGCAACAGGTCATCGTCGTACGTATCCTCACACTGTTCCCTTTCGGGAACTGTATGAAGTGGTGGAAGGATTTCTGGCCACGTTAACACTCCTTCCGTGACCATAACCATCTTCATACCAGCCATTAGGGTGGTTAGTCCTATGGCGTGAGGGTTTTACGGGCTCCCACAACCCATCTGAGGGGGGGGCCACCCACACCCGCGGACGCAAGTATCCCGCTGGATGTCCACCCAGAATTTATAGTTGGAGCTCCGACTCCACTTGCCGGGACTGTCTGGAGCGGGGTTCGAAACCCTACTCCTTCTGGCCCAGCGGCGGGGATGCTTACCGCTACGCAAAAGGCCCACTCCGCGCAAAAGGTGACACCCATACGTTTCCTGCGCCTTTTCCCTCCCCGTGACTGGAGCCCTATGCTGCCACTTGAAAGACCAAGCTATCATCTGTCCTTTTTGCGGCGCCTTTGACTTCTCATTACCAATGATGAGCAGGCGCTGCGCCTCCACCTCATTGAGGAGATTGCTGAGGTCATCATCAGTTCAATTGTGAGTTCTTTTAATGCCGTGAATTGTGCTCATTCCAGCCATTTCACGTTGCTAATCGGAGTGGGCCTTTGGCGTAGCGGTAGGATCCCCGCCGCTGGGCCAGACGGGGTAGGGTTTCGAACCCCGCTCCAGACAGTCCCGGCAAGTGGAGTCGGAGCTCCGGCTCTAAATTCTGGGTTGACATCCAGTGGGATATTTGTGTCCGTGGGTGTGGGTGGCCCCCCCTCCTTGTATAGCTTGTGGGAGCCCGTAAAACTCTCCCGCCATAGGACTAACCACCCTAATGGCTGGTTCAAAGATGGTTACGGTCACGGAATGAGTGTTAATCACGGCCATAAATCCTTCCACCACTTCATACAGTTCCCCAAAGGGAACAGTGTGAAGACACGTATGACGACGACATTGCTAAATAAATAAATGGAATTAAAAAAATTATTTTAGGGCTTTTAAAAGTCTTTAAATTGCTTTAATTCTGTTTAAAACTACTTCAGATTCTTCAAAATAATGTAAACGTTTTTAAAAGTTTATAAAAGTTACCAAAAGCTTCATAAAAATACCAAAAACCTATTTAAAATGCTGCTTTGCATGTAAAAATGCTTAGCAGCTTGTGAGAAACATTGGGGGCGTGTCCTATTAAACTGAGGCCTCAAGGGGCGTGTCTCACTTGCACAGCGCGCTCCAGGCTTCGCGCTGGCTGCACTCCTGGGCGGCGTGATGTCAGACGCTGCCCGGGATTCTTCTTTTTCAAACACGAATTCCAGGCGTCCCTGGAGGTGAAATGTCAGCGCGTCGGGTAAGTGCATATACGGGGCTTGCACGCGCAGCAAGCCACCGACCCGAATTACTGGGCCAATAAGTTTAATAAAGTTAGTGCTTTCTCTGCATCTGGGATTTTATTTGCTTTACAATAATTTTGTATGCGTTCTACATACATGGCCCAATCTTCGATGTCGCTATCAAAGGTATTAATGTTCCCATGTTTAGGCATCGTTGCAATTAAAAATTTTTTTTTTTAAATTTTATCCCTAGATGGCGGCTTCCCGCTCTTGTCTTCGTCCTCCGCCTACAAAATGGCGGTTTTCCCGCGCTTGGCGGTCTTCACCCACTGGCTGCAATGGCATTTGGCGTGCCACTGCTGCTCCCCTTTCCCAGCGGTTAGTAACTCCCCTGACGCTGTCTCCGCTTCACCGCAGCTCCCTCGGGCATTCGCGCTTCCCCGATGTCGCGCCTCGCAGCCCTTCTTGCAGCCCGGTTATTAGCACCGGCTGCGTTCGCCTTCACCGCGGCTCTCGCGCCTTCAGTCGCCCCAGACGCTGCGCCATTTTGGCCCGAAAGCGGCCCGATCCTTATCACCAGCCGCGATCGATGTCCCCGCGCTGCGCCTTTCGGCCCGAATGCGGCCCGGCCCTTATCTCCGGTCGCGATCGATCTCACCGCCCTTATTCCTCCGTCTTCCTCCCCCCCGTCTGTACAGCCAATGCGGCCGACTTTCTGCTCGCGTCGCTGACCGGCTTACCCACCGCCGAAGTAGAAAGAAGATAGCTGACTGCCGCTGATGGAGGCTTCGAGTTCAGGATGTCTTCTGCACTCCGGGTTCTCGATGCCTGCCGCGCAACGTGTCTTCCAACAGGGTGATGAGGGTGGATGCCTCTCTTCGACGCCCGTTCTGTGGACGAAGCCGTCGTGGATATAAACTGCCGCAGGGTAAGAATCGGACTCGTCGCCACTGTTAAGTCTGTGTGTTCCAGTTGTATTAAGATTAATTACTGACACAGACTACAAGAATAAAGTTTCAACAGGTCTTTACTAGTTGGAGGTCTGGACTATACTAAATACAATATCACTACACAGTACTTATATACCGGTGGTCACCACCGGTATTACGTATACAGCAGCCAGAGAAAGTAGTACATCACTTAAGGTGGAACAGGCTTAAGTTCTCTTACGGTGGAACAGGTTACATACACCACAGCCATCTCTGACCAATTCCCCATATCGCTCTCCGCCCACGTCCCCCTTCCCCCCTCCAACCCTATTTCCTTCTTTGCCTGCCCCTGGAAAAAACTCTCTCCCAACTCTCTTACAATTGCACCTACGAGATCCCAACTGACCAGCCTTTGGCCCTCCATTCACCATGACATTTCTGCAACTACCGATCTGCTCAACCACACCCTCACCGCCACTTTTGATGCCCCAGTCCCTATTAAAACAATTACTCTCTCTCACCCTGACCATTCCCCCTGGTACGACCTTCATCTCTGCTCTCTTAAGTCCAAGGGACTCAGACTTGAACAGATATGGCGGACAACTGGTTTAGTCATTCACTGCCACAACTGGCTGGACCACATAAAGCATTATCGGGTACTGCTCTCACCTGCTAAAATTGCTCACTATTCCAGAATCATTCTGGAATGTAAAGATAAACCCCGGCTTCTATTCTCTACTGCTAACCGTCTTCTTAAACCCCTCTCCCTTGT
This sequence comes from Somniosus microcephalus, assembly GCF_052327205.1. Classification (NCBI taxonomy): domain Eukaryota; kingdom Metazoa; phylum Chordata; class Chondrichthyes; order Squaliformes; family Somniosidae; genus Somniosus; species Somniosus microcephalus. The sequence goes on from NC_140987.1 coordinate 223,213,605, forward strand.
CTCCTCCACCCTTACCTCCAACAACAAGTGTGAGGAGCTCATGGACTTCTTTGTCTCTAAGATTGAGACAATCCGTTCAGCTGCCTCTGCCACTTCCCCTCCTTCCCCTAGCCCACCAGGCCAAACTTCCTCTAAGGTCGCCCCCTGCCCTGGCCCTGAATTCACATCTTTCTCCAGTTTCTCTCTGATCTCCCCTCATGACCTCTTGTCCATAAGACCCACTTCCTGATCCCTCAACCCTATTCCCACCAAAATGCTGACCACCCAACTTCCTTTTCTGGCTCCCATGTTAGCTGACATTGTTAACGGTTCCCTCTCCCTCAAATCTGCCGTCATCACCTCTCTCCTCAAAAAACAACCCTTGACCCCTTCGTCCTTGCAAACTGCTACCCCATCTCCAACCTCCCTTTCCTCTCCAAAGTCCTTGAACATGTTGTCGCCTCCCAAATCCATGCCCACCTTGCCCGCAATTCCATGTTTAAATCCCTCCAATCAGGTTTCTGCCCCTGCCACAGTACCAAAACGGCTCTCATCAAAGTCACAAATTACATCCTTTGTGACTGTGATAAAGGTAAACTATCCCTCCTTGTCCTTCATGACTTGTCTACAGCCTTTGACATGGTTGATTACTCCATCCTCCTCCACGCCTCTCCACTGTCGCCCAGCTGGGTGGGGCTGCACTCGCCTGGTTCCATTCTTATCTATCTAATCGTAGCCAGAGAATCACCTGCAATGGCTTCTCTTCCTGCTCTCGCATTGTTACCTCTGGTGTCCCCCAAGGATCTATCCTAGGCCCCCTCCTATTTCTCATCTACATGCTGCCCCTTAGCGACAACATCCGAAAACACAGCCTCAGTTTCCACATGTACGCTGACAACACCAGCTCTACCTCACCACCACTTCTCTCAACCTCTCCACGGTCTCTAAGTTGTCAGACTTTGAATGAGCATAAATTTTCTCCTATTAAATATTGGGAAGGCCGAAGCCATTGTTTTCGGTCCCCGCCACAAACTCTGTTCCCTAGCCACTGACTTCACATTGTTCGCAACATTGGTGTCATATTTGACCCTGAAATGAGCTTCTGACCACATATCCACAGCATAACTAAGACCGCCTATTTCCTCCTCCGTAACATCGCCTGTCTCCACCCTTGCCTCAGCTCATCCGCTGCTGAAACCCTCATCCATGCCTTTGTTACCTCTAGACTTGACTATTCTAACGCACTCCTGGTTGGCCTTCCACATTCTACCTTACGTAAACTTGAGGTCATCCAACACTTGACTGCCCACATCCTAACTTGCACCCACCAAGTCCCGTTTACCCATCACCCCTGTGCTCGCTGACCTACATTGGCTCCCAGTTAAGCAACGCCTTGATTCTAACATTCTCATCCTTGTTTTCAAATCCCTCCATGGCCTCGCCCCTCCCTATCTCTGTAATCACCTCCAGCCCCACAACCTCCGATATATCTGCGCTCCTCTAATTCTTCCTTCTTGAGCACCCCTGATTATAATCGCTCAACCATTGGTGGCCGTGCCTTCTATTGCCTAGGCCCACAGCTCTGGAATTCCCCTGCTAAACCTCTCCGCCTCTCTACCTTTCTTTCCTCTTTTAAGATACTCCTTAAAACTTACCTCTTTGACCAAGCTTTTTGTCATCTTCCCTAGTTTCTCCTTATGTGGCTCGGTGTCAAATTTATGTCTAATAATACTCCTGTGAAGTGCCTTGGGATGTTTTACTACGTTAAAGGTGCTATATAAATACTAGTTGTTGTTGTTGTTCCTGAGACTTTCCACCACTGAGCTGCATGCACGTCATGGCACAGCCCTGTGCTAATGAGACTGAAAGTGCTCTGGAGTCAATAGTAAGCACATTGTAGAAACTTGCACTCATAGCTGATGGGCCATGCCCTGGACTTTCCATGCTGTCCTGAACTAATTGGAGCTTACTATCTCTGGGCACAAGTGATTTGTGTGCACCTTTGTGATGGTGCAGAACCTTCCTTTTGAAAGAAGAGTGCAAGATGCCCCAATCTGAAATGGAATCTGAATCTTGAACCCTGGACTTGCTGGACCTCTGTGCAGCCTGTCGCAGGCATCCCTCCAACACTGGCCTATGCCTCACCCTGTGGTGTCTTTCTTCCTCACTAATTAAATCCCTTGCAATGTGTGTCTCTGGGCTGGAGTATGGCTGTATGATGATGATGCACAGTGCTGCTGAATGACTGCTTGTTGATCTTAGGATATATCCTGGCAGAACATTCTACCAGTTCGCATGGACGAGCACCCACAGTCAAGGCTCTGTAGTCGGAATCCTTCACAGCACTACTGGGGACCTGAGGTGGAGGGTGCTGCACAGTGCAGTAGCTCATCTCACCGGCACAGAAAGCAGAATGGCTGCGAGCTGTCAAAAGTTGCAGCATTCAGCTTTCTGTTCTGGAGAGATCTCTAAATCAGCCTGAGAGGAAGGAATTAACTTGGAGTACAGATTGTCAGTGTTTGACAGCTTCAAACAGCTGTCAACTGCTGATATTTCATCTGTCAAAAACTTTTGACAGATGAAATGTCAATCTGTGACGTCACCTGTTGCCGGGTGGCCCTTAATTGGCCTGCTGAGCCCGCTGGGCGGGCTCAACAAGGTCAATCAAGTGAAAATCGCGTGGATTGGCCACAACTCGATGGAGGTGGGACTACAACCCCGAAAGTTGTAGTCCCGCCTCCTACACGCCTCCTCAATCAAAATCCAGCCCAAGGACTCATCAAACAACAGAGAATGTCAGTGTTTGACAGCTTCACAGAGCTGTCAAACAATGACAATTCATCTGTCAAAAATATTTGATAGATGAAACGTCATACACTGACGTTCTCTGTAACCGGCTTCCCCTTAATTGGCCTGCTAAGCTCGCTGGGCAGGCTTAACAAGGTCAATCAAGGGAAAATAGCGTGGGTTGGCCAGAAGTCGATGGAGGCGCGACCAAAACCCGACAATTGGGAGTCCCACCTCCAAAAGCTCCCCATTGGCAAAATCCAGCCCTGAGGTCAGCAAGAGCAGTCACTCCTCCCTGTTGCACATGTTCACAGCTCTGGTATGCACCCAGGCAGCCATCAAATATGACAAATTGGGCTGGATTTTCATTGAGGAGTCGGGTAGGAGGCGGGACTACAACTTTCGGGGTTGTAGTCCCGCCTCCATCGAGTTCTAGCCAACCCACGCGATTTTGACTTGATTGACCTTGTTGAGCCCGCCCAGCGGGCTCAGCAGACCAATTAAGGGCCACTCGACAACAGGTGACGTCACAGATTGATATTTCATAGAAACATAGAAACATAGAAGATAGGAGCAGGAGTAGGCCATTCGGCTCTTCGAGCCTGCTCCGCCATTCAATGAGATCATGGCTGATCATCCAAATTCAGTACCCTGTCCCTGCCTTCTCCCCATATCCCTTGATCCCTTTAGCCTTAAGAAATATATCCAACTCTTTTTTGAATATATTTAATGAACTGGCCTCCACCGCCCTCTGTGGCAGAGAATTCCACAGGTTCACCACTCTCTGGGTGAAGAAATTCCTCCTCATTTCAGTCCTAAATGGCTTACCCCTTATCCTTAGACTATGACCCCTAGTTCTGGACTCCCCGGCCATCATAAACATCCTTCCTGCATCTAGACTGTCCAGGCCTGAGAGAATTTTATAAGTTTCGATGAGATCCCCTCTCAAACTTCTAAACTCCAGTGAGTATAAGCCCAATCGACACAATCTCTCCTCATACGTCATTCCTGCCATCCCAGGTATCAGCCTGGTGAATCTTCGCTGCACTCCTTCCATGGCAAGAACGTCCTTCCTCAGGTAAGGCGACCAAAACTGCACACAATACTCAAGGTGCGGTCTCACCAAGGCCCTGTACAACTGTAGCAAGGCATCCTTGTTCCTGTACTCGAACCCTCTTGCTACGAAGGCCAACATACCATTTGCCTTCTTAACCGCCTGCTGCACCTGCATGCTTACCTTCAGCGACTGGTGCACAAGAACACCCAGGTCTCTTTGCACTTCCCCTTCTCCCAATCTATAGCCATTCAAATAATAATCTGCCTTCCTGTTTTTGCCACCAAAGTGGATAACCTCACATTTATCCACATTATAGTGCATTTGCCATGTTTCTGCCCAATCACCCAATCTGTCCAAATCATACTGGAGTTTCACGACATCCTCCTCACAGCTTACCCTCCCACCCAGCTTTGTGTCGTCTGCAAATTTGGAGATATTGCATCCAATTCCCTCGTCCAGATCATTAATATATATTGTGAACAGCTGGGGTCCTCGGACCGATCCTTGCGGTACCCCACTAGTCACTGCCTGACCCGTTTATTCCAACTCTTTGCTTTCTGTCCGCCAACCAGTTCTCTATCCAAGTCAATACCTTGCCTCCAAATCCATGTGCCTTAATTTTGCACGCTAATCTCTTATGTGGGACCTTATCGAAAGCCTTCTGAAAGTCCAAATACACCACATCCACTGGTTCTCCCTTATCTATTTTACCAGTTACATCCTCAAAAAATTCCAGTAGATTAGTCAAGCATGATTTACCTTTTGTAAATCCATGTTGACTTTGTCCGATCCTGTCACTGCTTTCCAAGTGCTCTGCTATTACATCTTTTATAATAGATTCTAGCATTTTCCCCACTGCCGATGTCAGGCTTACCGGTCTATAATTTCCCGCTTTTTCTCGACCACCTTTTTTGAATAGTGGGGTAACATTAGCTACCCTCCAATCCATGGGTACTGTTCCAGAGTCTATCGAGTTCTGGAAGATGACCAGCAATGCATCTACTATTTCTAGGGCCACTTCCTTAAGTACCCTGGGATGTAGATTATCAGGCCCTGGGGATTTATCGGCCTTTAGTCCCATCAATTTTCCTAACACCATTTCCCTACAAATACTGATTTCTTTCAGTTCCACCCTTTCTTCAGGCCCTATGTTCCCCGGCATCTCTGGGAGGTTATTTGTGTCCTCCTTTGTGAAGACAGAACCAAAGTATGAATTTCGTCGGCCTGCCATTTCTTTGTTTCCCATTATAAATTCCCCTGATTCTGACTGCAAGGGACCTACGCTTGATTTCACCAATCTTTTTCTCTTCACATATCTATAAAAGCTTTTACAGTCAGTGTGGTAAACCACTGTTATAGTTATCACTGTATATTGTTCTCACTGTTCTCACTGTCACATCACTACACGAGGTCGCCTCTTGTCGCCCTGTTATACCTGGGCTGACCACCTCCGACTCCGCCCATTACCTGCCCAGGTATAAAGGTAGCTGACTGGCTAGTATTCCTCCCTGTTGGATCGGATCACCCACGAGGGTGGGCTCTGTTATTTAGCCAATAAAAACCTTCAGTTACGTTCTTAACTCGTCGCCTTTTATTGGACTAATTGATAGGCATATCAATTTTATTGACTAAATTTTAAAGATGTCTGATAATGAACAGCAACAGCAAGGAGCTCACCCAGCAGCACAGCAACAGCAGCCTCCAGACAATGGGCCACACCAGCCGGCTTGGCTGCAAGCCTTGAAACCACCATACCTGGATCTAAACCCACAGGCACCAAACTCAGCCAACGACTTCAAACACTGGCTGGACTGCTTCGAATCGTACCTGGAGGAAGCCGTCGTCCCTCAGAGATCCAAACTAAGAGTCCTGAAAGCCCAAGCGAGCCCGAGAGTATATACACTCATCCAGGACATGACTACGTACGACGACGCCATCAACCTACTGAAACAGCAGTACCGGAGCCCGGTAAACTACATGTAGGCATCTCTTAAGATCTCGCCAGCAACAGCCAGGAGAATCGATAGCTGAATTTTCACGAGCGCTGAGACAACTCGGCAGGAACTGTGACTTTAAAGCGGTGACGGCTACTGCGAACATGGAAGACAATGTCCGCGACGCCTTGGTGAGAGGCCTACGTTCCGACTACACACGGCAAAGACTGCTTGAAGCTAAGGACATAGACCTGGACAAGGCCGAAGCCCTCGCCCTCACCCTAGAGGCCACCCAGCAAGACCAGGAAGCGTTTGCCAGGTACTATTCGCGACCCTGGGACTCGGGCCCGACCCCCACCCCACCACCCTTCACAGCGCTGCCCCCGGGACCTACCTCAGCGTCTGCATCACGGATCCGACCGGGCCCGCTAGCCCCGGTATCGGCCCCGACATCAGGCAACCCCGATCGGGCCGCTGGCTGCTTCTTTTGCGGCCAGGAGAAGCATCCGAGGTCGCGCTGCCCAGCCAAAAACTCGACCTGCAAAACCTGCCTCAAGAAAGGCCACTTCTCCAAGGCCTGCAGAAGCAAATCCTCAGAAGCCAGCAGTGCCTCATGCGAACCCTGGGGGCGGCCATCTTTGTGCGGGGCAGCCGAAGCCTGCAGAGCCTCATGGGAAAACCAGGGGCGGCCATCTTTGTGCGGGGCAGCCGAAGCCTGCAGAGCCTCATGGGAAAACCAGGGGCGGCCATCTTTGTGCGGGGCAGCCGAAGCCTGCAGAGCCTCATGGGAACAGCAGGGGCGGCCATCTTTGTGCGGGGCAAACGATTTAAACAGAGCCTCATGTGAACTACGGGGGCCGCCATCTTCGCCGCCATCTTGTCATGACAACGACGCGCTCATCTACACCCTAGCTTCCGTGACCCTGGATCAAGCCCGCCCGCACCACCTGGCCAGCTCAATGATGGACATCAAAGTCAACGGCCACGCCACGACCTGCCTGTTCGACAGCGGAAGCACGGAGAGCTTCATCCACCCAGACACGGTGAGCCACTACTCCCTCCCCGTCCTGCCAACGTGCAGCCGCATCTCGATGGCATCGAGGTCGCACGCCACAGACATCAGCGGCTACTGTGTCGTGACATTGTCGGTTAAAGGGACAGAGTATAAAAATTTTAAACTCCTCGTACTCCCCCAGCTGTGCGCTGCCGTCATACTAGGGCTGGACTTCCAATCCCACCTCCAAAGTGTAACCCTAGCATACGGTGGACCCCTCCCCCCACTCACAGTCGACAACCAGCGAAAGTTAAACCGCCCACCGCGTAACACCTGCAGCCTATCCACCCTCAAGGTACCGCCACCTTCCCTGTTCGCTAACCTCACCCCCGACTGCAAACCTGTCGCTACTAAGAGCAGGCGGTACAGCGCTGGGGACAGAGCCTTCATTAGCTCTGAGGTGCAGCGACTCCTGAAAGAGGGCATTATTGAGGGGAGCAGCAGCCCCTGGCGTGCCCAGGTGGTGGTAGTCAAGACCGGCGACAAAAATCGCCTGGTTATCGACTACAGCCAGACCATAAACAGATACACCCAGCTGGACGCATACCCCCTCCCCCGCATATCAGACATGGTCAATGAGATTGCACAATACCGCGTATTCTCGACCATCGACCTCAAGTCGGCCTACCACCAACTCCCCATCAGCCCGGAGGACAGCCAGTACACCGCCTTCGAGGCGAATGGCCGCCTCTACCAATTCCTTAGGGTCCCCTTTGGTGTCACCAACGGGGTCTCGGTTTTCCAACGGGAGATGGACCGGATGGTTGACCAGAACGGACTACAGGCCACTTTCCCCTATCTCGATAACGTCACCATCTGCGGCCGCAACCGGCAGGACCATGACGTGAATCTGGAGAAATTCCTCCGTACGGCCCAACGGCTGAACCTCACCTACAATAAGGAGAAATGCGTGTTTAACACAGCGCGCCTTGCCATCCTTGGCTGTGTAGTAGAGAACGGAGTCATCGGCCCCGACCCCGAAAGAATGCGCCCCCTCATGGAGCTACCCCTCCCCCACTGTCCAAAAGCACTTAGGAGAACCCTGGGGCTTTTCGCCTACTATGCCCAATGGGTACCCAATTATGCGGACAAAGCCAGACCCCTCCTGAAAACCACATCCTTCCCCCTCACGGAAGAGGCGTGCGCGGCCTTCTCCCTCATTAAGGGAGACATAGCCAAGGCCACAATGCACGCAGTGGATGAGTCAATCCCCTTCCAAGTGGAGAGCGATGCATCCGACTTCGCCCTAGCCGCTACCCTTAACCAGGAGGGTAGGCCGGTAGCCTTCTTCTCAAGGACCCTACAGGGCCCCGAGACCCGACACTCGTCGGTCGAGAAGGAAGCCCAGGCAATTGTGGAGGCAGTACGGCGCTGGAGGCACTACTTGGCAGGCAAACGATTTACCCTCCTCACCGACCAACGCTCGGTTGCCTTCATGTTTAATAACAAGCTGAGGGGCAAGATCAAGAACGACAAAATCTTGAGGTGGAGAATCGAGCTTTCCACCTATGATTATGAGATCTTGTACCGGCCCGGTAAACTGAATGACCCCCCTGATGCTCTTTCACGCATTACATGCGCCAGCGCGCAAAGTGATAGACTTCAGACCCTCCACAATGACCTCTGCCACCCCGGAGTCACCAGACTCTACCATTTCATTAAGGCCCGCAACCTGCCATACTCCATCGAGGAGGTCAGGACCATGACCAGGAACTGCCAGATCTGTGCTGAGTGCAAACCGCACTTCTATAAGCCGGACAGAGCAAGCCTGATCAAGGCCACCCGCCCCTTCGAGCGTCTGAGCATCGACTTCAAGGGGCCCCTACCGTCATCCGACCGTAATGTGTACTTCCTCAACATCGTTGATGAGTACTCCCGTTTCCCCTTTGCCTTCCCCTGCCCAGACATGACCAGTAACACGGTCATTAAATGCCTGAACAAACTCTTCGCCTTGTTCGGGTTCCCGAACTATATACATAGTGACCGGGGCGCCTCCTTCATGAGCGAGGAACTCCGTCAGTTCCTATTGGAGAGGGGTATTGCAGCAAGCAGGACCACCAGCTACAACCCCCGAGGGAACGGCCAGGTGGAAAGAGAGAACGCGACGGTATGGAAGGCCACCCTCTTAGCCTTAAAGTCTAAGGGCCTCCCAACCTCCCGCTGGCAAGAGGTCCTCCCGATTGCGCTGCACTCCATCCGGTCACTACTTTGCACTGCCATTAACACCACCCCCCATGCCCGAATGTTTGTCTTCCCCAGGAAGTCGACTACGGGAACCACCCTACCAACCTGGCTGACCTCTCCGGGACCCGTCTTGCTGCGAAAGCACGTGAGGGCCCATAAAATGGACCCCCTGGTCGAGAAGGTGAACCTCCTGCACGCCAACCCCCAGTACGCCTATGTGGCTTACCCAGACGGACGGGAGGACACTGTCTCCTTACGAGACCTCGCACCCTCACCCCCCCCTCCCAACCCCCCGAGTCCAGCCGAGGTAGACGGCATGCCGGAACCCCACGAGCCTTTGCCGACTACGCAGACACCAGCTTTAACACCGGATAATGTAACACCGCCGCTGCGACGATCGGAGAGGCTAACGAAGCCTCCGGACAGACTGACATACCAGAGCTGGTAATACACTTCACCCCGCCGGACTCTAATCTAAACAAGGGGTGAATGTGGTAAACCACTGTTATAGTTATCACTGTATATTGTTCTCACTGTTCTCACTGTCACATCACTACACGAGGTCGCCTCTTGTCGCACTGTTATACCTGGGCTGACCACCTCCGACTCCGCCCATTACCTGCCCAGGTATAAAGGTAGCTGACTGGCTAGTATTCCTCCCTGTTGGATCGGATCACCCACGAGGGTGGGCTCTGTTATTTAGCCAATAAAAACCTTCAGTTACGTTCTTAACTCGTCGCCTTTTATTGGACTAATTGATAGGCATATCAGTCAGTTTTTATGTTCCCTGAAAGCTTACTCTCATATTCTATTTTCCCTATCTTAATTAATCCCTTTGTACTCCTTTGTTGAATCCTAAACTACTCCCAATCCTCAGGATTATTGCTTTTTCTGGCCAATTTATATGTCCTCTCCTTGGATCTTATGCTATCCCTAATTTCCCTTGTTAGCCACGGTTGAGTCACCTTTTTTGTTTTATTTTTATGCCAAACTGGGATGAACAAATTCTGTAGCTCATCCATTCGGTCTTTGAATGTTTGCCATTGCCTATCCACCGTCAACCCTTTGAGTGCCATTCCCCAATCAATCCTACCCAACTCTCTCCTCAGACCATCGTAGTTTCCTTTATTTAAATTGAGGACCCTAGTCTCTGAGTCAACTACTTCATTCTCCATCTTAATGAAGAATTCGATCATATTATGATCGCTCAGACCCAAGGGGCCTTGTACAACAAGATTGCTAATTAATCCTTTCTCGTTACATAATACCCAGTCTAAGATGGCCTGATCTCTGGTTGGTTCCTCGACATATTGGTCCAGGAAACCATCCCGTAAACACTCCAGGAATTCCTCCTCCACTGTATTGTTACTAATTTGGTTGGCCCAATCTATATGTAGATTAAAGTCACCCATGATGACTGCTGTGCCCTTATTGCACGCTTCTTTAATTTCCCTTTTAATGCCATCCCCAACCTTCGCCTTACTGTTGGGAGGTCTATATACCACTCCCACTAATGTTTTTTTCCCCTTAGTATTTCTCAATTCTACCCATACAGATTCCACATTATCAGAGCTAATATCCTTCATTACAATTGTATTAATCCCTTCTTTAACCAGTAATGCTACCCCACCTCCCTTTCCTTTTTGCCTATCTTTCCTGAATATCAAATACCCCTGGATGTTGAGTTCCCAGTCTTGGCCATCCTTGAGCCACGTTTCCGTCATCCCAACCAAATCATATTCATTTACCTTTATTTGCGCAGCCAATTCGTCCAGCTTATTACAAATGCGCCTCGCATTAAGACACAAAGCATTCAGGCTTGTTTTTTTAACGCTCTTAGACCTATTAGAATTATTATTTACTGTGGCCATATTTGATTTAAACCGTTGATTTCTCTGACTGCCACTTTTGTTTTTCTCCTTCCTATCTTTTGCTTTTAATCCCTGTTTCCCTTTCCTCTGTCTCCCTGCTCAGGTTCCCAACCCCCTGCCATTTTAGTTTACCCCCCCCCCGAACAGTGCTAGCAAACCTCCCCGCAAGGATATTTGTCCCGCTCTGGTTCAGGTGCAACCCGTCCGACTTGTACAAGTCCCACCTTCCCCAGAAGCAGGCCCAGTGATCCAGGAAACTAAAGCCCTCCCTCCTGCACCAACTCTTTAGCCACGCATTCATCTGCTCTATCCTCCTATTCCTATACTCACTAGCACGTGGCACCAGGAGTAATCCAGAGATTACAACCTTTGAGGTCCTGCTCTTTAATCTGCTACCTAGCTCCCTAAATTCTTGCTGCAGGACCTCATCCCTCTTCCTACCCATGTCATTGGTCCCAATGTGAACCACGACCTCTGACTGTTCACCCTCCCCCTTCAGAATGCCCTGCAGCCATTCAGTGACATCCTTGACCCTGGCACCAGGGAGGCAACAAACCATCCTGGAGTCACGTCTATGGCCACAGAAACGCCTATCTGTACCCCTTACGATAGAATCCCCTACCACTATTGCTCTCCCGCTCTTTTTCCTCCCTTCCTGAGCAGCAGAAGCACCCCTGGTGCCAGGAAGTTGGCTGCTGCTGCCTTCCTCTGGTAAGTTATCCCCCTCAACAGTATCCAAATCGGTATACCTGTTTAAGAGTGGGATGGCCACAGGGATCCCCTGCACTACCTGCCTGCCTCTACTGCTCTGCCTGATGGTCACCCATTTTTCTTCTGCCTGTGCAGCCCTTACCTGCGGTGTGACCAACTCACTAAACGTGTTATCCACGACCCTCTCAGCATCGTGAATGCTCCAAAGCCCATCCATCCACAGCTCCAGCACCGCAATGCGGTCTGCTAGTAGCCGCAGCTGGATGCATTTCTGGCACACGTGGTCATCAGGGACACCGGCAGTGTCCCTGAATTCCCACATAGAGCAAGAGGAGCATAACATGGGGCTGGGCTCTCCTGGCATGACTTACCCTTTAATTAATTTAAATTAATTCACTATCACCAATTAAAGATAAACTCTAAGGCGCTTGTATGGTTTACCAACAGTCCCTGCTACACCAGAAAAGACGTTAGCAACTATAAACTACAGAGTTAAAGTTTAAAAAAGAGAAATACCCACCAACCAATCACTTACCTGCTCCCTGGTGATGTCACACTCTGATTACTTTTTACCTCTCTCCCCGCTGCTGAGTTGGTGAGCCTCGGTGCTCTCCTGGTCCGATCTGGTTGGGCCTCGCCTCGCTCCTCCTTATATACTGCCGCCTCGGTGCTCTGCTGGTCCGATCTGGTTGGGCCTCGCCTCGCTCCTCCTTATATACTGCCGCCTTGGTGCTCTCCTGGTCCGATCTGGTCGGGCCTCGCCTCGCTCCTCCTTATATACTGCCGCCTCGGTGCTCTCCTGGTCCGATCTGGTTGGGCCTCGCCTCGCTCCTTCTTATATACTGCCACCTCGGTGCTCTCCTGGTCCGATCTGGTCAGGCCTCGCCTCGCTCCTCCTTATATACTGCTGCCTCGGTGCTCTCCTGGTCCGATCTGGTCGGGCCTCGCCTCGCTCCTCCTTATATACTGCTGCCTCGGTGCTCTCCTTTTGACAGATGAAATATTAGTGTTTCACAGCTGTTTGAAGCTGTCAAACACTGACAATCTGTATTCTAAGTTAATTCCTTCCTCTCAGGATGATTTAGAGATCTCCCTGGAACAGAAAGCTGAATGCTGCAATTTTTGACAGCTCGCAGCCATTCTGCTTTCTGTGCTGGTGAGGTGAGGGACTCCCGAGACCTGAATGAAGGAAGGCTGTAAAGGTAAGTAAAGGTATGTAAAACTTCTTTAAACACTTTACACACACCAAACACACTTACCTTTGCACTCATGCACCCATCACTCAACTGAACACCGGACATCTCGACCCCTCCAAGCCCTTCATTCCGACGGTCCGCCTCCTCTAACTTGGCGTGGTTTGGAGCCGTCGGGAATACCACACTTCAACATTAAAAATAGGGATTAGGCTAAAAACTGCCTGTTAACAGGCAGTTAATTGCCACTAATCCCCTTTTTGCCTTGAGGAGGTGGGTCCCAGTGTGGGGTGGGTAGCCGCCTCCTTTGAAACTGGCATGGAGGCGGGTTGGTGGCGGGATGGGTTCGTGCCCCCTGATTTCGGGATTTTAACCCCCCACATGCCTCCAATCCTGTCTCCATGGCCCAATGAAAATCCTGCCCATTGTGTCTACCAGTTCCCTTCGAGCCTTTTGTAACCAATAGGTGAATAGACCAAAGGAAAAAAAAAATCACTTTTCTTCCTCCCAGGTGTGGCGGGCTCGGTTTGCATCTGGATGTTGATGAAATTGTTAATCTCAAAAATGTTTTAAAAGACTTGCTCAGATGTTTGAATTGGAGGAAGACAAAACAAATGTGCTTGTACACGCAAATAGCTGAGTTAACAATTCCTAGCATAGCAAATCGTTCCAAATTCTAATTATTTTACTGATAATATCCAAATACAAAGCAGACACAAGAAGAACTTCCATAACTTCACTGCATTGTATAGAATCAGTATATGAAAGAATTAGTAGGGTAATATTGTAAGAAAGATGTCCTTCGTTATTTGACCAATGCTTGATGAAGCAGTCTGCTGCACCTAACTTCAATTCAGATGCAAGCAAGTAACAAACAGAATAATATCTGAAAAATGCTCGAGCAAGATGTATTGCATTTCACCATATACTATTTTTTGTATTACAGAAATCCATACAAAACTCTGTCTCAATAATAAACCCATTTCACTGCCTCTAAATTAACTAATGAGCAGTTCTACTGTAATTCATTTAAATGATTTTTACTCATGGGCAAATATTAATTTTAGATTTCTAATTTTGTATTTCAGATAACTTCTTCATATTGATTGCAGTAAGGGCTTTTACAGGACATGTTACAGATTTTGAAGATATTCCTTACCCTGATGAAAGCGAAACGAACAAAAATTCCAAAGACACCATTGTTTTTATTAATATTACAGAGACTGTAGGGCGATACTTGGATGACTATATTTATTCCCTCCGTTTATACGTTTGTTGTTGCAGTGAGTTTGCCTCTGAACTGCCTGACAATCTTAATATTTATTTTTTTAATTAAAATGAGTTCACCAGTTGTGATATACATGGTGAATTTAGCATTTGTTGATGTAGTCTTTGTGCTGTAGCTTCCCCTAAAGGTTTCTTACTATTTTTCGATAATAACTGGAGGATTGATTCTTTTTTGTGCCGCTTGGTTCCTGACACATTTTATGCTCATATATATTATTCCATACTATTGTTGATGTGCATAAGTGTTGACAGATATTTTGCTGTGGTATATCCAATCCACTCCTCCCAATGGAGGACCAGGAAACTTGCTGTTGCATTCTGCTGTGTTAGGTGTCTAGTATCTGTTGCTGGGGCTTTATGTCTTTACCTTACAGAACAAACCACATACATGATAAACCTCAATATCACCACCTGCCATGATGTGCTACCTAGACCCACAGTACAGAATTATTTCCTCTACTATTTCCCTACCCTATATATCCTGTTCTTTCTGTTGCCTCTGAGTGTGACCTTATTCTGCTATATATCAATTATTAGAAGCCTTAGGTCTTCCAACGTGGCAAACACATTCAGAAAAAATCATGCTAGCCTTCTTGCTTTCATCATGCTTCTTGTGTTCATTATATGCTTTGCATATATCCTTTTACTCAAACATTATTTTCACATTTATCATGCAGAAAATAACACCCTCTATTTTAAGAACATAAGAAATAGGAGCAGGAGTGGGCCATTCGGCCCCTCAAGCCAGCTCCGCCATTCAATAAGATCATGGCTGATCTGATCTTGGCCTCAACTCCACTTTCCTGCCTGTTCCCCATAACCCTCGACTCCCCTGTAGTTCAAAAATCTGTCTATCTCCGCCTTGAATATATTCACTGACTCCGCCTCCACAGCTCTCTGGGATAGAGAATTCCAAAGATTCACGACCCTCTGAGAGAAGAAATTCCTCCTCATCTTGATCTTAAATGGGCGACCCCTTATTCTGAAACTATGCCCCCTAGTTCTAGATTCCCCCACAAGGGGAAACATCCACTCAGCATCTTGCTTAGATACTGTCCATGTGCACGGGCAGTTTGATCTGTTGCCTTGACCTTCTCATTTATTATTATGCCTCGTCCTTATTCCAGGCAAAGTTTCAGAATCTAGGCTGCAGGGAAGCTGATAAATCTGGCAGTCATCATAAAATTGAGAATGAATAAAATGGGCAACTTTACTCCCTTTGGTGACCATTATGTTTCCTTACCTTTATGAAAAGAAACCACTTCTGAGACGCAATTGAATCCATTGGTAACACGAAACAGTCATGGGGCTGGATTTTCATTGAGGAGTCGGGTAGGAGGCGGGACTACAACTTTCAGGGTTGTAGTCCCGCCTCCATCGAGTTCTAGCCAACCCACGCGAGTTAGACATGATTGACCTTGTTGAGCCCGCCCAGCAGGCTCAGCAGGCCAATTAAGGGCCACCCGGCAACAGGTGACATCACAGATTGATATTTCATCTGTCAAGACCTTTTGACAGATGAAATATCAGTGTTTCACAGCTGTTTAAAGCTGTCAAACACTGACAATCTGTACTCCAAGTTAATTCCTTCCTCTCAGGCTGATTTAGAGATCTCCCCGGAACAGAAAGCTGACTGCTGCAAATTTTGACAGCTCGTAGCCATTCTGCTTTCTGTGCCGGTGAGATGAGGGACTCCCGAGACCTGAAGGAAGGAAGGCTGTAAAGGTAAGTAAAGGTTAGTAGAACTTCTTTAAACACACCAAACACACTTACCTTTGCACTCATGCACCCATCACTCACCTGAACACCGGACATCTCGACCCCTCCAAGCTGTTCATCCCGACGGTCCGCCTCCTCTAACTTGGCGTGGTTTGGATCTGTCGGGAATCCCACACTTCAACATTAAAAATAGGGATTAGGCTAAAAACTACCTATTAACTACCTGTTAACAGGCAGTTAATTGGCACTAATCCTCTTCTCGCCTCAGGGAGGTGGGTCCCAGTGCGGGTCGGGTACCCGCCTCCTTTGAAACTAGCATGGAGGCGGGTTGGGTGCGGGATGGGTTCGGGATTTTAACCCCCTGCACGCCTCCAATCCTGCCTCCACGGCCCAATGAAAATCCTGCCCATGGTGTTTGTACTAGTTGGTGTGTTCGTAACTAGAATGCATAAACTTAAGATCATCACTAAAAGATTAAAGGGGAAAGTTAGATTACTTTTTAAAAATGCAGAGGGTTGTTAGAACTTTCCTACCAGAGTGGTGGAAGCAGAATCCATATTAGCATTTAAAGGGGAAGTGGATAAATATTATTAAAAAGAAAAGTTTAAAAAAATAAGGGAAAAGGACAGGGGATTGGCACTAAAGGGATAATTCTTTCAGAGAAGCAGTTGCAGGCACGATGGGTTGAAGGCCTCCTTCTGTGCTGTAAGATTCTATGATGTGACCGTGCAGTTTTGTTTTGTTTACAGTATGGAAATCAACAGTTTTCCTTCATTAAGTGACTGCTTTAAACAGTCAATTTGTTAACTGTATTTTGCTGTTTACATATTTTAGTTGTTTCAATACTTGTATGTAGAAAAAATAATACACGCTGTTCTTCTGGTAACATTTCTCTGCTTTTGCTTTCAAATACAACTTGTGTTTAGTTTGTTATTACTTTAATATGCAATGATCTCATTTTACTGGAAGGCAAACCACAGTTGCAACAGTCACATAAGGTAAAAATCGCAACATTTTGCAACTGGTGTTACTTTGTCTGGTTGCTCTTTTACCAGGATCGTGATCATACTTAAAATAGAAGTATCAAAATGTGGACTTAGCATCAACTTCGCAAATTATTAAGTTTGAAAAATGATTGTACAAACCCATTTACTCTGTTTCCTGATTTTTCATTGCGGAGATACACACAAGTGTGAAATCTTACTACAGGTAGACTACCCTTTATCCGGACTTCCGAAAACCGAAACCCTCTAAAAACCGAAGGTTTTTTCGTTCAGCGTAAGTCGTGCGTACGACTTACGCTGAACGAAAAAACCTTCGGTTTTTAGAGGGTTCCGGTTGCGGAAGTTAGGATAAAGGGTAAGTCGTGCGCACAACCCCCCGCCAGCCCCGACAACCGCCGACCCCGCCAGCCCCGACAACCGCCGACCCCCCCGCGGACCCCGCCGGCCCCGACAACCGCCGACCCCCCCGCGGACCCCGCCAGCCCCGACAACCGCCGACCCCCCCGCGGACCCCGCCAGCCCCGACAACCGCCGACCCCGCCAGCCGCCGACCCCCCCCGCCAGCCCCGACAACCGCCGACCCCGCCAGCCGCCGACCCCCCCGCGGACCCCGCCGGCCCCGACAACCGCCGACCCCGACAACCGCTGACCCCGCCAGCCCCGACAACCGCCGACCACGCCAGCCCCGACAACCGCCGACCCCCCCCCGCGGACCCCGCCAGCCCCGACAACCGCCGACCCCCCCGCGTACCCCGCCGGCCCCAACCGACTTACGCTGAGCGTCAGCGTAAGTCGTGCGCACGACCCCCCGCCGACCCCCCCGCGGACCCCCGCCGACCCACCTTCCGAAATCCGAAATTCTCCTTTATCCGAAACTCGGCTGGTCCCGAGGTTTTCGGATAAAGGATAGTCTACCTGTACTGGATTAGTAATCCAGGGGCCTGGACTAACGATCTGGAGACATGAGTTCAAAACCCACCACGGCAGCTGGGAAATTTAAATTCAGTTAATTAAATAATTCTGGAATATAAAGCTAGTATCAGTAATGGTGACCATGAAACTACTGGATTGTCGTAAAAACCCATCTGGTTCACTAATGTCCTTTAGGGAAGGAAATCTGCCATCCTTGCCCGGTCTGATCTATATGTGTCTCCAGATCCACAGCAATGTGGTTGGCTCTTAACTGCCCTCTGAAATGGCCCAGCAAGCCACTCAGTTGTATCAAAGGGCAATTAGGGATTGGCAATAAATGCTGACATTGCCAGCGATGCCAACATCCCGTGAATGAATAAAAATAAAACTTAATTGTGGCAGATTTACCGACTAAGGTGGGTGAAGTCCTACAATGATGACATGAAGGTGAGACCAGTTATGCTGGGATTTCCTGTGGGGGTGTGTCCTTGCCCGCTTATAGCCTGATGTCAATAATGGAGGTGGGAGTGGTAGGACTGTGTCACCTGCCAGAATTCTCATCAATTCTGCCTCTGTTGACACCAACCTACTGTACACCTGCAAGTGTCTCCATCAGTGGAAGTGGAGCCCACCAGAATGTTCCTAACCTGTTTCATGGCCAGGAATATTCAAAAACTTCAGACTTGGCCCTAGTGAAATAGGCATTTCTATAAAGGAACCAATTTCAAGTTGCACTGAAGTCTTCAGCCAGACCAACTGGCTTTGCCCACAAGTAGTTAACCAGCACCAATTGTTTCAGATACCCTCTCTACCACAAAGTCGGGAACCCACTGTCAAAATGTGCACACCTGCATTTCCCGATGTCGGGTCTGCCAGCGCTGAGCAGACCATACAGGCAGTGGCAGGGGACCCAATTCAAATCATTAGTAGCTTGTTTACAGCCACTTAACAATTCTTTTTTTCCCAGCTGTTTGAATTTGACAGGTCGCCCACCAGTTTCCCGCTGTGCCTAGACCTTGTCAGTGAAGCTGAGGCAGGAGGTCACTTGCCATTGAATCAGCTGATGAGTTCACAGCTTCAAATGTCAAGTCAAAGCTCCTAGCTGATTGAGAAATGTTCCCTTAATCATTCACTTCTCTAAACTGCATTTCCACTACAGAATCAGGATGCTGCAAGTCTTTACACAAGTCTCCATCCAGTCTGACCTCATTACCTCTCCCACCATTGACAGATGACTTCTGTCATCTCTACTTCACCTGCCATCTATTTCATCAGCATCAGTGCCCTTTATACCCTTTCACCTTGATCCTCAGAATCCCACCACAATCAGCCCCAATACCAGCATCACCAGGCATACCAGCAGCACCAACAACAACATTCTCTGCATTCACCTGATGCTACACATGACAGAGGGAATCAGCACCTGACCACATTGCTGCCCAGGACACCAGGGATGGCCTCACTGAGGCCACATTTACTTCACTTGATGCTGTACATCCTGGCTGCCACATGATGTGCCAGGTTGACACCACCTCATACCAACAACATAAAGCATCCCTACAATGCCCAAGCCATTCTTTTCACACTCATCAGCATTGCGGGGGTACTGTTATGTCTCACCATTCACTGCAACTCATTAAGCCACTTCCAAAGGTGCACACAAATCTGTCTAAGAATGCAATCGTTGAAAATAAAGATTTCAATGTTTGAAAACACATTAACAGAAACTTCACATGGACATTAGCTAAAAGACCCAAGTGCCTACCCTTGTGTGTTGTTAGTTGCTATGATTGGACTAGGATGAGGGTGAGGGGTGGCTAGTGAGATGGGGAACTGATAATGTAGATAGAGAGAGGGATGGGTGGAGGTGCAAGGTAAGTTGGTGTAAGGATGTGCAGGAGTAGGGTAGGGAAGGCAGAGTGATGGGGATGTGATGAGAGGCACAGCAGGATGAGGTTGAGTGTGGCTTTGCAGAGACGTTTCATGATCTACTCAGATCATTGAAAGGCTTACCTGGTCCTCCTAACGACATACCTGCTTGTGCCCTTCTGTGCAATGTGCAACCAGGTTGCGCTGGTCTCCTGGGGAGGTCTCTTCCACCCATTGGAAGGGAAGAGAATCTCCCTGCATGCTGTGACTCCCTCCATGTCAAAGTAAATTTGTGCACGATCCCTTTAAGGAAACCGGCTGATGACACTTCATCAAATAATGTCATCAGACCTGCTTCCTTCAATTGGCTGGGAAACTCGCTGGGCAGGCTTAACAAGCCCAATCAGGGGAAAGTCATGTTGGAGGCCGGGATGGAGACAGGAGTGGGGCTGAAACCCGCCACTGACGTCACCCGCGACAGACCCACCGAGATAGGGAAAATCGCAGCCATAGTGTCTCACCAAGATATCCTCCCTCAGCCTCTGCAATGAGCAACTCCTCATCCTCTGTGATTTCAATCTCCATTTCAGCTCTCCTTGCCCTCTGATTTCACTACCCTCCAACTCTGAATATATTCAATTGTATATATTCAATTATTTTTTAAATGTAACATGTTTAATGTACCCACATTCCTTATGAGCATACCAATTTAAGTGGTAGTTTTCTACCAAGTAAAACATGGATTCCTCAAACTAGAGGTTTGAAGAACATGGGATCATAGGTAAATTATCTCTGGAAGGTAGCCGGGCAGGTGGCAGTTTTAATTCTAAGGTGGATCAATATTTTGGAGTTGTACTAGGTGATCTTTGGGGATTGGGGAGAAACTTTATAGAGCTGTATCATCTTGGTTCCTTCGCCAGTAGTATTGCTAGCGTACAGTTAGATGGACACTGAGTGGGGATTCCTTGATGGGGCATTAACTGGATGTTAGTCACACTCCACTACCTTGCCCAAATGGCCATTATTTATCTTTTTAAAATTATTTTATGGGATGTGGGCGTCACTGGCAAGGCCAGCATTTATTGCCCATCCCTAATTGCCCTTGAGAAGGTGGTGGTGAGCCGCCTTCTTGAACCGCTGCAGTCCGTGTGGTGAAGGTACTACCACAGTGCTGTTAGGGAGTACTGTTGATGTGGCCGTTGACATCACAGTCCAGCCTGATCCTGTTCCCATTCCAAGGTTTCTTTCTGCAACCCAGGAATGCTGAGGTACTATTAGAACTGGCACCACAGCTTCTGCTAAGATGAGCTAACACTAATATCCATGTCAGGAATGTGGGCAGAAGCTGGGAGTTTCTTGCTCTGTGGTGGATTTGCAATGTTAGAGAGATTTCAGTAACGACAATCCCGTAAGGACAACCATGCGTCTCCTTTCAATAATATTCACATAAAACCTCACTGGGCTGCGGATAGCATCTGGAAAGTGTCGGTGGGCAGCACTGCACAGTCCTTCCAATTACACAGACTAACTCAGGTTCCGGGAATTTCCAGCTCCCCCGTGGACCGCTCAGGGGAGAACCTGGGGCGCCTCTCTTTAGAAGTGAAATTCCACTGGATCATAAAGTGCAGCCAATTCTTCCCCTGTGGTTTCTTGTTTGATCCTTTCTGAAGTGACAGGCGGCCTGATATCAGATGGATTGGCCTGCTCTCACCGCTGTGGTCTTAAAGCGGTACCACACATACGCAGGTGGACGGGTAAGTTTCGTGTGTTCTGGAAACACGTCTACAATGTAAAGAGTTCAATTCATAATATTGTGCAGCTTCTGAGATTTATATTTAAATGCTTCGCCGAAATACAACGGAATTGCTTGAGAATGGAATGGTGTCTACACATGGATACAGTGTGTAATAAAGTTAATCTGACTGCAGTTTGAGAATAGCATTAGTTTGATGGCTACAGGACTTGTTTTTAATTTAATGTGAGTTGCTAGCCCCGTGGTGTCCTGACTGGAGAAAGTGGGTATTGCGAGAGTATCCGGGGCAATCTGGAGGGGGTTGGGGTGTAATTGCTTTAAATCGTTTCCGGAAATAGCGGAGTTACGAAATCAAAGCCTGGTCAGGTTGAGAAGAGCCAGCGTCACTCTGGAATCATGCCAGAGGCAGCCCGCACACACCAAACTTCAGACGGAACTTTTCCCGCTAGCTCATAGGAGCTATAGGGAAAAAAAGGAGTCAGCTCGACCAGCCAAGGACTTTTGCATTTCACTTCATCTGCCTCGTAATTGCTTGCGGATTTCTCCGAAGTTCCTCGGCCGAGGGAGGTGGTTGTCTGTCTCGGGGTCAGTTACGGTCCTAACCTGTGCCGGATCGGGATTGTGGAGAGAACCGAGACTCCTTTCACTCGGGATGGGCTGGAAAGTTCAGCTTGTGCTGTGGGTCGCGCTGCTCCCCGCAGTCGCAGCTCTCAAACCTGGTAAGAAAACATGCTAAATATATTTACATTAAAATATACGAGCTTTATAATATACATATATAAAAATATACAATAGAACCAATTGGAGTTAATATATTTAATATAATGGAGTTAACTTATGTGTGTGGAGTTTTTATATATATATAGTTAATTAATATATATATATTTATTTATTTTATATATATATATATATATATATAAATGAACTCCAGTTGGTTCTGTTGCGTAAGTGTAAAATTTAGCCGATCAGTTACGTTTATTATTATTTCTAGCCCTGTTCAGTTTCTGGGACTGAAATCTGCGCAGCTCCGAATAGTGAAATTGAACAAGTGCCCGAAACAAAGGGGTGTGGACCTCCGACTGGCTGCCAACTGTCTGGTTACTTTCACCGTGTTCATTCCTCCTGTCCATCGCCCCTTGTACATATATGGAGGGGGAGAAGGGTCGCTTGGTATCTGTGCAACTCACGGGTCCACTGTTGTACCTTCACATGTCTGCCCAGATTTATTCACCAAATGCAGAGTGGAGCCAATACTGCACAAGTGGCGGGGCTTCCTGTGAAGCGTTTGCTCGGTTTGCCACGGTTGTTTTACATCGATCCGCACTGCACAGCGATGTAGTGTGGTGGAGATGATACGGCGCTACTTCTGGATTGAGCACTTTTGTCTCTAAAGCGGATCGTTGTTACAAGGTTATTGGCTGTCCAGTAACTTGGTAAATAGGCAACTTTTTTTGTGCGTGTGAAGCTATCATCGCATCGCCTGTGTGTATATTAGCGTCATTGCACTCCAGACAAGCATTCACCGTGAAGCGCTTTGAGACGGTATGGTGCTTTATAAACACAAGTGGTTATATTGACCAAAATCCGTCTGGATCCTTTCCCTCCCTGAAACAGCCGTGCTCCTCCTTTTAAACAAGTGCCAACTACTGTGCTCCCAGACTATGAGCAGGTTTATTCCGTAAATACGACCCCCCCCCCCCCCCCCATTCCTTGGACGGACGAACACACACACATAAAGTACCGGAGTAATTAGACATTAAAAAAAACCTTGCAAATCTTGGAAATGTGCCTGGAAAACATTCAGATACTGACACAAAATCAAAATACGGCGGATGCTGGAAAACTGAAATAAAAATGCTGGAAACACTCAGCAGGTCAGGCAACATCTGTGGAGAGAGAAACAGAGTTAACGTTTCAGGTCGATGACCTTTTGACAGAACTGCAAAAAGTTAGAAATGTAACAGATTTTAAGCAGGTGCAGAGGCAGGGAAAGGGGGGAGGGGAGGAAAAACGAAAGGGAAGGTCTGTGATCGGGTGGAAGGCAGGAGAGATTAAATGACATGGATGATGGTGCAAGGCAAAAGGAGATGGTAATGGGGCAAGTAAAGAAACAAAGAAGGGTCTAGATGAGGTGTAAATGGTAATGGCAGAATCATTATCAACAGCTGCCATCCGATAAAATGGGAGCAGTGGTTATGGTCTGAAATTGTTGAACTCGATGTTGAGTCCAAAAGGTCGTAAAGTGCCTAATCGAAAGATGAGGTGTTGTTGCTGTTCCTGGAACTTAGGTTGAGCTTCATTGGAACAGTGTAGGAGGCCGATGACAGAGTGGGAGTGGAGCAGAGAATTAAAGTGACAGGCGACCGGAAGCTTGGGGTCATGCTTGCGGAGTGAATGGAGGTGTTCCAATGTAGAGGAGACCGCATCACATTTTCTGTCTTTACTCCAGAAGTAATTAAACTTTGTATCCAAGGTGGAACATGCCTGTAACTGTTTTTATTCCACTCACACTTACCTTTGCTCCCTCTTGGAATTAAGTCCCCTCCCATTCTGACTGCCTAGTTAGTGTTGGAATGAAAGCTGATGTTATCGCCTGTATGTTGTACACTATGAATGTAACAATGTAATAAGGTGTGACTAATGTATTATCGGTAGAAAACAATTATGATAATATTTTCAAAGATTTTACAGATATTCTTAGAGGTACTGCATATTTTTTTCCAGTGCTCCTGCTTTGCAGGGAATCTGTATTTCATGGGATTCCTTGGTTAGAACTCAGATATGGCCAAGGAATTGCTGTCATGCTGTTACTGAATGATAATAGCCAGTGAGATGTCTGGAGAGAACAACAAATGCTCTTTACTTTGTCTCAAAGTCTCATGGTTATTTTGTTACAGCTGTTTATCTTAATTCCAGAGTGGTGGAATGGAAACTCAAGGATTAAAAAGAAAGATAAAGATTAGAGGGGGAGGGAGAGTCGAGTAAAAGAAGAAAAGCACAGAAGAGGAAGAAAGGGAAACAGTGGAGAGAAAGAAACACAAGGGAATGGAGTCAGTAAACAAATGCAACAGCAATGAGTAGCTGTGATAGAGATGAGAAATAATTGACAGTCAGCAGCAAGTTATAAATGCAATAGTATGACAAATGAAAGCCCTGTTGGTGGATAAACATATGGAACATTTTCTTGGTGCAGTTATGCTCACAGGAAAACCAAAAGATAACCCAGACTGAAAATGAGAGCAAAGTGGCAGACTACAAAACAGAAAAATATTCAGATTAAATCAAAGATTTTAATTCAACTTGTTCTTCTCCTTTCTTCACTGGCCAGTGTAACTGTGGCGTGACATAGTTGGGGTAAAAAGATTCCTGAACTGTTTTTAACCTTTGTTTTCTCTTTCAAATGATCTTCATCCAACATTGCTCTTACAATTCCTTTTCTAAAAATTAAACCAGATATTGAAATCTGTTTGAACATTTTTAAAAATGTGCTCAGAATGTGATAACCACAAAATGTTTTTGGAGCAGCTGTCTTGAGTTGCATATCTTTTGTAATATTTGCATTAGAAAAATAAAACATGAATGGATTAAAAGCAGAAAGTACTGGCAATGCACAGGACCCGAAATGAAAACCAACAGGTTAATGAACCTTTCATTAGAACTATTCAGCAAAGTTTTGAAGCAGTTTCTATTCAAAACTCTAACCAGTTTTTTTTTTCTCAGATGAACAAAAAATACTTCCAGTCTCTTCCTGTTGTTATAGCAGATTTTCATCATTTGGGGGTAGAGTTTCCACCTTGGGCACAATTGGAAAATTGTGCTGAAATGCACTGGTTGGGTTAGGCTTCAAGTTTCTGCTAAAATTCATTTGCCTAATCACAAACGTAAAATCTTCCACGAGCCAGCACAATCGGGAAGCGTAATAGAAAGTAATTATTTCTTTTTCTCCCCTTTCCATTAAAAAGTATTCCTTGATGTATTTAAGCATGGTAATCTGGTGCAGTTTTATTAATCACCAAAAATAAGTATTTTTGATAAGGGTAGCCAGTCCTCTACCTGTGTGTAACCTGATTTAGAATCACTGAAAATGACTTAAAAAACTATACTGAACCATTTAATAGTTTCATTGGTGTACACCAGTCAGTTTCTTAGTGAATTAAATGTTTTTGGATGTGAACAAATTTTTAAAATGTGCCTTCTAGTGCCGGTGCCCCTAAGAAACTGAATGCAATTTGAAGAGCCTCCTGAACCAACACAATTGGTGAAATATTGCACTTTTGACCCAGAGGCTGTGGCCAGTTTTGTGAACAGGGACATATTCGGGTGAATTGAATCTTGAGCTAGTGTAAAAGATTTTGGAAAACATGAGCGTAAGTGGTTTTGGGTGTACTCTTTTGATTGGACCAAAAACAAATTGTCTGTAAATTAATCAAACTTTAAATAAACCTTAACAAATCAAATTAAAATTTGGTTGTCCGAATTGATTGCGCACTCCAGTCCCCGCGGCGCCCACCGGTCGCAGAAGTACTCAAGCGTGCCAGCGGACACCACGTGCTCCATCTCCAGGGCCACCCGGGCACGAACATGGCTGCGGAAGAGAGGCAGGCAATCTGGCTGAATGACCCCCTTGGTTTTGGGTGTAACTCACTAATGTTCTAAATTCCCCCATCTTTTGCGCTGGTTTGGCTGATTCTTTTTTTATTCATTTATGGGATGTGGGCATTGCTGGCAAGGCCAACATTTATTGCCCAACCTTAACTGCCCTTGAGAAGGTGGTGGTGAGCCACCTTCTTGAACCACTGCAGTCCGTGAGGTGAAGGTGTTCCCACAATGCTGTTAGGGATGGAGTTTCTGGATTTTGACCCAGTGACAATGAAGGAATGGGGATATATTTCCAAGTCAGGATGGTGTGTGACTTGGAGGGGAACTTGGAGGTGGTGGGGTTCCCATGCGCCTGCTGCCCATGTCCTTCTAGGTGGTAGAGTTTGCGGGTTTGGGAGGTGCTTGTGATGAAATATTTCCATTCATCACTGCCTGTGACTGAGATCGGTTTCAGTGTCATTTCCCTTCCCCCAGACCTCATTGTATTGTGTACTGGAATGTGCTGTGTGTAGGGCTCCGCCCATACCTGGCCCCGTTTGTAAGCTAGCTTCAGTCTAGCCCCAATCTCCAGAAGGACGACATCTCTCTCGCTTACGTGTTTCATTCTAAGTTAATAAAAGCCTTGTTTTGTTCTGCCACCTTCGAGTCTCGGAATTATTGAGGCACATCAATTTTATTAACTTATTTTTTCAACACTATGGATCAACTCCTGAAACCCGAACGTTTGGATTTGGATCAACATGCTCCGGACGCATCAGCACGCTTCGGACACTGGTTTGAGTGTATGGAATTCTTCCTGGACAATTCCGCAGCCGTCAAAGACGCTACGGACGCTGCAAGGATGAGACTCGGAATTCTGCGGAATTGGGTAAGCCACCGGGTTTACCCCCTCATCCAAGACGCCGAGACGTACCTGGCCGCCTGCGACATCTTAAAGGCGCATTACCAGCAGCCTACGAATGAGGTGTATGCTAGGCACCTGCTCGCCACCCGCGCACAGCGACCTGGGGAATCGGTGGAGGAGTTCCTAAGCACCCTGAAAATGCTTGGCAAAGACTGCAAGTGCCGAGATGTAAAAGCCGCGGTGTACACTGACGAGCTTGTTCGCGATGCCTTCATCACAGGCCTCAGCTCCACTTACATCCGGCAAAGACTGCTGGAAAAAACGGGGTTGGACCTGAAACAGGCTGCGGACACCGCGCGATCCCTGGATGTGGCCCAGAGAAACTCGGACGCCTACTCTTCAGCCCGCGCCGTCCACGCCGCCACGTGTGCACCGAGGGTGCCGCCATCTTGGAAGGCATCTTCCCCGCCCGACAGCCCGACACTGGCTGGGCCCCGCTCTCCCCCCAGAAGCCCTACGACAGCCGCGACGCATCAGGGACCCAACTGCTACTTCTGCGGGCAGCCAAAGCACACCAGAAACCTGTGCCCGGCGAAAGGCACCACCTGCTTTAAGTGCGGTAAGAAGGGGCACTTCGGGAAGGTGTGCAGAGGGAACCCCGCTGGAAAACCCGCCACCGCCGCGTGTGCGCCGTGGGAGCGGCCATCTTGGACGCCATCTTGCCCGACCTCGTGGGGTCCGCCATCTTGTGAGCAGACAGCGTGGACGCCATCTTGTATCGATCAGGGCCCTACAGTGGCATCGGTCACAGTGGACCAGACCAGGCCGCACCCGCTATCCAGATCAATGGTGGACATCGAGGTAAACGGGTGCCGGGTTAAATGCTTAATTGACAGTGGAAGCACGGAGAGCTTTATCCACCCAGAACTGGCACAACAACTCTCCCTAAAGGTGGTCCCTACTCAGGGTACCATCTCTATGGCTGACAAAACCCAGACATCGACCATTCTGGGTTACTGCACGGTACAATTGTGCGTTAACGGAACTGTATATGATAATTTTAAAGTATTAATCATGAAGAACCTATGTGCGAGCGTGATCTTGGGCCTGGATTTCCAGTGCAACCACCAAAGCATCACGCTCAAGTACGGTGGGTCCCAGCCGCCCCTCACAGTGTGCGGTCTGGCTACCCTGAAGGTAAAGCCGCCTTCGCTATTCGCGAACCTTACCCCTAACTGCCGGCCAATAGCGACCAAAAGCAGGAGGTACAGCTGGGAGGACAGGCGGTTTATCGCGACCGAGGTAGACAGGCTCCTGAAAGAGCGCATTATTGAACGCAGCAACAGCCCGTGGCGCGCCCAAGTGGTAGTGGTAAGGGGTAGCGAGAAGAAACGGATGGTGATCGACTATAGTCAAACGATCAACAGGTACACCCTACTAGACGCCTACCCGCTACCCCGCATATCAGAAATGGTGAACCAAATCGCCCAATACCGGGTGTTCTCCACCATCGACCTCAAGTCAGCGTACCACCAGCTCCCTATCAGACCAGAGGACCGCCTGTACACCGCCTTCGAGGCGAACGGACGCCTCTACCAATTCCTCAGAGTCCCCTTTGGGGTGACGAATGGGGTCTCGGTCTTCCAGAGGGAGATGGACCGCATGGTCGATGACCACCACTTGCAGGCAACCTTCCCCTACCTCGACAACGTCACCATCTGCGGTCACAACCAGCAGGATCACGACTCGAACCTCGAGAGGTTCCTGAAAACCGCACAAAAACTCAACCTCACCTACAACGAGGACAAGTGCGTTTACAACACCACGCGCCTCTGCATACTAGGCAGCGTGGTGGAGAATGGGGAAATCGGACCAGACCCCGACCGATTGCGCCCCCTACGGGAGCTGCCCCTGCCCAACACTCCCAAAGCCCTGAAAAGATGCCTGGGGTTATTTTCTTATTATTCCCAATGGGTCCCCAACTACTCCGACAAAGCCCGCCCCCTCTTGAAAGCATCCTCTTTCCCGCTCTCTGCTGAGGCCCACGCCGCCTTCAAAAGCATTAAGCAGGATATTGAGCGGGCCACGCTACAGGCAGTGGACGAGAACACTCCATTTCAAGTGGAAAGTGATGCGTCTGACTTCGCCTTGGCGGCCACCCTCAACCAGGCGGGGCGGCCTGTAGCTTTCTTCTCGAGGACCCTCCAAGGGCCCGAGATCAGACACTCCTCCGTGGAAAAGGAGGCCCAAGCCATCGTGGAGGCAGTGCGCCACTACCTAGCCAGCAAACGCTTCACCCTACTTACCGACCAGCGGTCGGTAGCGTTTATGTTCAATAATAAACAGAGGGGGAAGATTAAAAATGATAAGATTCTTAGGTGGCGGATCGAGCTCTCCACCTTCGAGTACGACATCATTTACCGGCCAGGGGCCCTTAACGAATCCCCTGACGCCCTCTCACGAGGGATGTGTGCCAGCGCCACCGGGGATCGGCTACAGACCCTCCACAACGACCTCTGCCACCCAGGGGTCACGCGGCTGTTCCACTTCATAAAGTCCCGTAACTTACCCTACTCGATTGAGGAAGTTCGGTCCCTGACCAGGAACTGCCGCACTTGCGCTGAGTGCAAGCCTCGGTTCTACCGCCCAGATAGAGCCCACTTAATCAAAGCTACACGGCCCTTTGAGCGGCTCAGCTTAGATTTCAAGGGCCCCCTCCCGTCCGTCGACCGCAATGTTTACTTCCTGAACATTGTGGACGAATACTCCCGGTTCCCATTCGCCTTCCCCTGCCCAGACATGACCAGCGCCACGGTCATTAAATGCCTCAACAGCCTGTTCTGCCTGTTCGGTATGCCGAGCTACATCCATACGGATAGGGGGGCGTCCTTCATGAGTGAAGAGCTACGCCAGTACATGCTGTCCAGGGGGATCGCCACGAGCCGTACCACCAGCTACAACCCCCGGGGTAACGGCCAAGTGGAGCGAGAGAACGGGACAGTATGGAAAGCAGTCACTCTAGCTCTAAGGACCAAGGGCCTCCCTATCTCCCGCTGGCAGGAAGTCCTCTCGGATGTGCTCCATTCGATACGGTCGCTATTGTGTACGGACACTAATACCACGCCTCATGAACGAATGTTTGTCTTTCCCCGGAAATCCACCTCCGGCGTATCCATGCCGTCATGGCTCTCCACCCCAGGTCCGGTACTCGTGCGAAGGCATGTGAGGGGCCACAAAACGGACCCTCTCGTGGAGCCAGTACACCTACTCCACGCCAACCCCCAATACGCATATGTCCGGCACGCCGACGGAAGGGAGGACACCGTGTCCATAAAAGACGTCGCCCCAGCCGGCATCGACAACAACCACGGCAATAGCGGCAACGACGATCACAGCAACTCTTACCCACCCACTACTCTTTCACCACCCCCGGAAGAACACCGACCAACGGCACCCCCACCAACTACCCCTTCAACAACCCTGGTGGCACCCCCGGCAGAGACCCAGGAGGCTACCGGGGACACCCGCGGCACCGCAACAGCCACGTCGGTCGCAGAGGACTATCAAACCCCCGAACAGACTAAATCTATAGAAGGGGTGAATGTGATGAAATATTTCCATTCATCACTGCCTGTGACTGAGATCGGTTTCAGTGTCATTTCCCTTCCCCCAGACCTCATTG
The DNA here is from genome assembly GCF_052327205.1 of Somniosus microcephalus. Classification (NCBI taxonomy): domain Eukaryota; kingdom Metazoa; phylum Chordata; class Chondrichthyes; order Squaliformes; family Somniosidae; genus Somniosus; species Somniosus microcephalus. Next base: position 223,244,044 of record NC_140987.1, read on the forward strand.
TATTGTGTACTGGAATGTGCTGTATTGTATGCTGGAATGTGCTGTGTGTAGGGCTCCGCCCATACCTGGCCCCGTTTGTAAGCTAGCTTCAGTCTAGCCCCAATCTCCAGAAGGACGACATCTCTCTCGCTTACGTGTTTCGTTCTAAGTTAATAAAAGCCCTGTTTTGTTCTGCTACCTTCGAGTCTCGGAATTATTGAGGCACATCAGTGCTGTCGAAGAAGCCTTGGCGAGTTGCTGCAGTGCATCTTGTAGATGGTACACACTGCAGCCACGGTACGCCGGTGGTGGAGGGAGTGAATGTTTAAGGTGTTGGATGGGGTGGCAATCAAGCGGGCTGCTTTGTCCTGGATGGTGCCAAGCTTCTTGAGTGTTGTTGGAGCTGCACTCATCCAGGCAAGTGGAGAGTATTCCATCACTCTCCTTACTTGTGCCTTGTAGATGGTGGAAAGACTTTGGGGAGTCAGGAGGTGAGTCACTCGCCGGAGAATACCCAGCCTCTGACCTGCTCATATAGCCACAGTATTTATGTGGCTGGTCTAGTTAAGTTTCTGGTCAATGGTGACCCCAGGATGTTGATAGTGGAAGATTCGGCGATGATAATCCCGTTGAATATCAAGGGGAGGTGGCTAGACTTTTTCTTGTAGGAGGTGGTCATTGCCTGGCACTTGTGTGGTGCAAATGTTACTTGCCACTTATCAACTCAAGCCTGAATGTCGACCAGGTCTCGCTGCATGTGGGCATGGACTGGATCATTATCTGAGGATTTGCTAATGGAACTGAACACTCTGCAATCATTGGCGAATATCCCCACTACTGACCTTATGATGGAGGGAAGTTCATTGATGAAGCATCTGAAGATGGTTGGGCCTAGGACACTGCCCTGTGGAACTCCTGCAGCAATGTCCTGGAGCTGAGATGATTGACCTCCAACAACCACAACCAACTTCCCTTGTGCTAGATCTGCCCAGATTGTGATGGAATCTGGCCGCAAAACTAGAGGAAACTTCCCCCTTGCAGTTTCTCTTTTTGCCTCTAAAGTATTTCAGCAGTACTTTTGTATCCAATTATTATAAAGCTGTTATATTCAGTCAACATTGTGGGTTAGATTATTTCTGTACCTTTTTATAATATTGCTTTAGTATTTTATGGACATTTATAATATCAAGAACTTGAATTTGAGTGGAGTGTACTGATTCGTTTCTAGGCAAGGTTATTTGATGTAACATATCCCTAACTTGGCTTGAGAAATGCCTCCTTGCAAATCAGAAGTACTGTGAAGTCTGTCGCATACTTAGATGTTTCTTGTAAATGGGCTAAGTTACCTGTACACAAGTCTTGCCGTACATGCTAATGTGCAAACTCCCACCCCAGCACAACTTTACTCAAAACAACTGACTTGGCAAGGATGTACACTGTCGCTGCAATTATCCACACAATAGTTTCTCAGCCTGCAGAGACAAGCAAAAGTATTGTGCTTGACTGAGAAGGGGTTGGCAAACCAGACAGGCAATCATCCTAAGTTGCTTCAGGGGGGTAAATAGATTTATGAGACACTTCCTAGAAGTAATCCTGTTTCTAATTTTTGTATAAAATACATTTTTCTTGAATTTTTCCAAAGCTTCGTGCAGTTTCAGGTATCGCAAATATATCTATCACAGAAGCTGGAAGGTAGCTGCTATCAGATAAAGTGAATGATAGGTTGCAGTTATTACTTATGAAACAAATATTTTTGCCAGATTAGAATGATCAATTTTGAAATTGAATTTTAAGTTTAATTTTCAGTTCAGTACCATCAAAATGCTATGTTTTGTCACACAATTGCTTCTCATTAAATTAACGCTATAATTGTTTAAACATAACAAGACATTAGCCATCTGTAAGTAGTTGAAATATTTGGAGGCTGTACAGTGTTAAGAACCATATAGTATATAGTTGTGTGATTTGAATCTGTCCTGAGGTACCATCCCAACATATTGAATATATGGGAAAATAAGAGGCTTATTAACTAAATAACTATCCAAATCATGGACAAACTACTTTACAACAAATTATTAAAATGAGCATTTCAGTTAATAGTAAAATCTTGATAAGACCGGTTGGAAATTTCCTGGGTGGTAAACATTTGGGGGTCGAACACAGGGTGAGGTGAGAACTTTACCAAAACTAATTGATCTTCACTGCAGACCCTTTAGAAGAAGCCAAGGATTACATGGAACAAGGTGATTGCTTTCAAGGAAGAAAATAATCAAATGCAAATAACATTTGGATTGGATAAGGGTGGCAAAGGGAGAAGGATGGGGTAACTGTGATTCTCCATTAGAAATATATTTGTAAAGAATTAACCACAACAAAAAGTCATGATATTTTATTCATTACAATCGTGTTGTTGATTTAACATTGAATATTACACTTCAGACTTTAGTACATTCCAACCTGAAATCATCAAACTGTACAGCACAGAAGGAGGCCATTAGGCCCATCACCCCTGTGCTGACTCTCTGAACGAGTTATTTGCTTTGTTCTATTCCCCATATGTTTAAAAAAATTCGAATCATTCCCTTTTAAAAGTTATTGCAGATTCTGATAGCCACCACTGTTACTGGTAGGGCATTCCATGTCCTAAAAACACTCTGTGCTAGAAAATTTATCCAGCCTCTCTATATGTTCTTATGGTGATAATCTCTAATTGTAGACTGTAAATGAAACAATGTATAGTAGTCCAATATGACACTGTTTGTGATGTTATACATTGCTTATGGCTGCTCCCCTGCTCTGGAAAAGTATAAATCTCCATCCTATAACATGACTCTTTCAATGGCTCCCAAAATGACTCGACACAGAATCTAACGTACATAAGAATTTAGCATTTTACAGTTGAGTAATTGGAAAATATTAATTTCAGCCTTTTGATTTTTGTTTTTCAGGCAACTTTTCACAGGGTAAAATCGGTCCCAAAACCTTCGCAGGTATTTGGGAACCTGAACCTCTTGAATTTATCGATTTTGATGGGAAAATTGAAGGTGAAGGTTCAGGCCAGTACGATGGAAGTGGATTCAGAGATGGATCTGGATTTGGATTGGATGAAAATAAGCCCATTGAACCTTCCAAAAAATCCAAGAAACTCAATGTGGATTATGTGACCATCTCAAACACTGCAGGACAATATCTAACCAGTCGATGGATGACTCTATTTATTCCTTCTGTTTACACCATTGTTTTTGTAGTAGGGTTACTTCTCAACTGCGTCGCAATCTTATTGATTCGCTTTAAAATGAAGTTTAAAAAGCCGGCTATAATTTACATGATGAATTTGGCAGCAGCAGATTTGTTATTTGTGCTGATGCTCCCTCTGAAGATTTCCTACCATTTTTCTGGTAATGACTGGGGATTTGGCTCTTTCCTGTGCCGATTGGTTACTGGCGGTTTTTATGCTTATATGTACTGTTCAGTGCTGCTGATGATGTGCATAAGTGTTGACCGATTTCTCGCTGTGGTTTATCCAATACGCTCTGCCTCCTGGAGGACCCGCGGATGCGCAGTTGTACTTTGCCTTGTCGTGTGGCTTGCAGCTTTTGGTGGTGTTGTACCACTTTTCCTTACTGAGCAAACAGTGTATGTCACTGACCTGAACATCACAACCTGCCATGATGTGCTACCCCTCTCTACACTACAAAGCTATTCCATCTACTATTTTCCCACTTTATGTATTCTGTTCTTTGTAATTCCCCTGCTTGTGACCTCAGTCTGTTATGTATGTATTATCTCAACCCTTCATTCAGCAAATGTGGCAAACAAATGCAAGAAAACACGTGCTATCTGTTTGGCTGTGATTGTGCTTTCTGTCTTTATTGTCTGCTTTGCACCAACTAATATCATTTTGCTCATACACTATCTTCATTTTTATTATGCAGCAAGCGACTCTCTCTATTTTGCTTACATGCTGTGTGTGTGCATAGGCAGTGTGAGCTGTTGCCTCGACCCTTTGATTTATTATTATGCCTCATCCCTGTTCCGGAAGTATTTTGAGAATCTTCTGTGCTCTAGGGATGTTTCTGAATCTGGGAATAGCCAAACCGAATCCAAGAGCTGTAAAACAGGAAACTCCACTTTCAATGATAGTTCCTACAAAAAATTACTAGCATAAACTGATCGTAATGGGTTTTCTCAGAGTGTTTTTTATTTTATGAAGCTATGATAACCTGCAATTTAGTCTTATTATGTGACAGTATTCTCCAACTTTTTAGCTTCATTGTATTTTAATGTTCTGTGTTTTTGTTTTCTTCACATTTATCTGTGACAAAAATGATGATTTGAGATGAGATTTAATTAAAACTCTCCTGTTCTAGTAATATTTCACATTGCATGTTTTGTTTGTTGAGTGCATTCAGGACATGTTTGTTGCTGAAATTCCATTACTGTTCAGTGTAATTGATTCATCATCACCTTAACTCTTAAACTATTGTGCATTCCATATAGACTTAGCCTTGTCACATGCCAATCCAGTTAATGGGATTGAGAAAAACCCAGTTCCTACGCTTAGTTAGTTAGGTTGTTATTATCAGGTTAATGTTGCTGGGTGGCCTTGATTTTGCTTTTTTAAATGGGGGGAATAAATAGGTGAAAGGCTTTACAAGGGGTTCCTCTGCCCCCGCAAAATAGAGTATTTCTTCATCTGCTACCCCAAGTAGCTATAGCACCAGAACAATGTTGAGATCAAAATGACCCTGTTCAGTGATAGGTGGTGATCTAATCTCTCCCTCAGAAAAGTAAAATCTGAATACATTTTATGTTATGTTATTTTAACTTAATAGAAAGTAATATGCTCTGGAGAAAATAGCCAAATATAATTCTGTAACTGCACTTCTGGGATGTTACCCACTTATACTGCTGCAGCTATCAAGGCCGGTGTATAATTGTGAATGCATTCAACTGTACATTATGCCTTTCACTTGCTTCTAACATTTATGACCAAATAGAAGATCACAGTGACTACACTTCAAAATGTATTTAATTGGCTGTAAAGTGCTTTTGGACATCCTGAAGTTGTGAAAGGCGCTATATAAATGCAAATCTTGCTTTCTTTTGTAATTGGCTGGCTCCATTTACAGGATCTTCAATTCCTTTTGTTATTTTCAGGGCTGGCCCTTAGTTATGTGAAAATACAAAGTGTGATTTTTAACTCTTTTATGAAGAATATATTTACATAATCATATTCAATAATAGTTTAAAGGGTCAGAATACCATGAATATTCATTAGTTTAGTTTAACAACTGTTATTTGCAGACCAAATACTAGAATACAGACATGCTGATTAGAAATGATACAACACCCATAAGTATTTCATTTATTTGTTGCCTCTATATTACAGATTGGGTAGCTACCCTTTCAATTTGTTACAAAAATGGGTTGAAACAAAATCTGTGTATTAATATGAATAATCTGGTTGAAGATTATGTGCTATTGAATGTTACAAGTGATGTAAGAGCGAGAATATTCCTGAAACGTGTATGTTTGGTGGCAATTATGTATATGATGCTATAAGATTGTGCTCCATTTTTCTTGTATTACCGCGGAAAGATAAAGCTTCATGGATATTTTAAGTTGGTTACTTTATGATTAGTTTATATAGTATGTAATCAAACTATGTTTAAACATAATTTATCTAAAATTGCATGCAATTGAATAAAACTAATCCTTATGTTTTACAATAAAAGTTTATAAACTCAGTCTGATAAAATTGGAAGGTACTCTTATAATTTGGACATTTGTCAGCACTTACATAGAAACATAGAAGATAGGAGCAGGAGTAGGCCATTCGGCCCCTTGAGCCTGCTCCGCCATTCAATGAGATCATGGCTGATCATCCAAACTCAGTACCCTGTCCCTGCCTTCTCCCCATATCCCTTGATCCCTTTAGCCTTAAGAAATATATCCAACTCCTTCTTGAGTATATTTAATGAATTGGCCTCCACTGCCTTCTGTGGTAGAGAATTCCACAGGTTCACCATTCTCTGGGTGAAGAAATTCCTCCTCATCTCTGTCCTAAAAGGCTTACCCCTTATCCTTAGACTGTGACCCCTGGTTCTGGACTCCCCGGCCATCGGGAACATCCTTCCTGCATCTAGTCCTGTTAGAATTTTATAAGTTTTGAGTTTAGAGGAAAAAGACAGTTTCCATAAGCAGTCTGAGTCTCCTATGGACTTAAACTTGCACCTTTATGCATGCCGTTATTCTTATAGGATTAACAGTTGCCCTTTTAGCACAGTATGATGCACTGAGGACCATGTGCTATCCTGTCCACTCTGAAATGGAATAAATATCACAGCGTTAGTTTTCACCTACACTGAGTAGTCTAATAGTCACATGTTTTGCAAGTGAGATAATTACACAGAATCAGGAAAACACAGTAAAACTATCAGTATAATAGTTAATTACACAATACATAAACTGTTTTAAAACAAGTATGAGTCCGAAATGTTAGTTTTTTTCAGTGGCATCTGATGAGATGACAAGTGGTTGATGATTCCATGAAGCTCCTTTTGGCAGCCTCATATGCATTGTGCAACACGCAGCAAGGAATTAGGACCTTAGGCTGCTGCCTATTATACAGCGGTTTTCCTTGATGTTGAAGCAAGCTGATTTGAAGGTGATCAGAATAAGGGGTCGGCCATTCAGGACTGAGATGAGGAGAAATTTCTTCACTCAGAGGGTGGTGAATCTTTGGAATTCTCTACTCCAGAGGGCTGTGGAGGTTCAGTCGTTCAGTATATTCAAGACAGAGATCGATAGATTTTTGAATATTAAGGGAATCAAGGGACATGGGGATAGTGCAGGAAAGTGGAGTTGAGGTAGAAGATCAGCCATGATATTATTGAATGTCGGAGCAGGCTCCAAGGGCCAAATGGCCTACTCCTGCTCCTATTTCTTATGTTCTTAACATAATCTTTTAAATGGTCAGGAAATTACACTATTAACCATTCCTAACATCTAGGTAGATAAGGTATGAAAAGCAATCTCCTGTCAGCTGATGTTTATTTGCTTTTGACACCTGACCATATCAGACACCAATTTTAATGTCTGATTAGTATCATTTGTCTATCAAAGGACCAATAATTTCAGCTGTCATCTACATACTAAGGTTCTGCCTTGTGACAATTCTGCATATCAAACACAATGCCCTTGTATCTTGTAGACAGCTTCCCTTTTATGGACATGATGATGGATATTCTCAGGACAATTTTATGCCTTGGCTACTCACCCAACCCAAAGAAAAAAGAACACTTTAAAAGATACAGCTGCCTGAAATCAATTTTTAACACATTTGCTCAGTTTATCTAAAGTCATATAAAAATGATATACAAACAATTCTCTATTTGCCACATGATGAAGGTCTGCTTCCAACAAACATGTGACTGCTTAATTGCTCCTTCAGTTAGTTAAACTCAGTGTTAGCCGAAATACAAGCTTGTAAAACTCTTTTCCAAATTTGTGAACACAGTATGCACATATCACTCTAAAATCAAAATCCTGCAAATTGGAGCATATGATGAAGGTTCCAGTGAAGTAATGTATGGGTGATTTCACTATAGCTTCCGCAAAAGATTAAGTTTTTATGTCATTTTTATAGTTAAATCATAAATGAAGATTACGGGACTGAAGCCCAGATGTTATGATAGAATAAAATCACATCAGTTCATAAATTTCATCATTAATACAGACTAACCAGCATTTCTGTGATCTTCCTCTTGTACTTATTACTTCTAAATAAGAATGTTTGAATAATCTTCACTAATTTGTCATCTTTCAGCTGAAATGTCTAAACCATCTGAGTCATCTTTCAGAGTTTCAGTCTATTATCAGTTTACTCAGTCCAAATTACTTTCATATTGTGTCATGACTGCGTTCTGGAGCCTTACTTCTCAGATGAGCTATTACTTACACTAGTAACATTTATTCATTTTCTGCCCTGAGGCACTAGGTTTCACCGCCATACAGCAAACATTGGTATTTTCAACATTTCATTTAATCAGTGCTTTGTTAAGAGATACTCCTCGCATTCCATGGCCAGAATTTTCTCAAGGGAGGCGGGTTGGGGGCGGCCGGACTCTGAGGTGGGCGGGAAACCCGAGTTTCCCGCAATCCCTGCCGACTTTAACAGCAGGGCCTGATTTGAATGCGAGGCCTCGGATTCCCGCCCGAAGCCAGCCAGCCTCAAGCCTCAGAAACGAGGGGCCGGTCCGGGGGAGGGATCGCGGGAGCGGGGTTGGCAATCAGCCGGGGGAGGGGATCGGATTGGCAGGGATCGAGGTGGGGGATGGGGAGAGCATCAGCCGGGGTCGGGGATCGGGGGGGTGGGGAGAGCATCAGTCGGGGATCGGGGGGTGGGGAGAGCAGCAGCCGGGGTCGGGGATCGGGGGGGGGGGGTGGGGAGAGCATCAGTCGGGGATCGGGGGGGGGCGGTGGGGAGAGCATCAGCCGGGGGTCAGGGGGGGTGGGGAGAGCAGCAGCCGGGGATCGGGGGTGGGGAGAGCATCAGCCGGGGTCGGGGATTGGGGGGGGGGGGTGGGGAGAGCATCAGCCGGGGTCGGGGATCGGCGGGGTGGGGAGAGCATCAGCCGGGGTCGGGGATTGGGGGGGGGGGTGGGGAGAGCATCAGCCAGGGTCGGGGATCGGCGGGGTGGGGAGAGCATCAGCCGGGGTCGGGGATCGGCGGGGTGGGGAGAGCATCAGCCGGGGTCGGGGATTGGGGGGGGGGGTGGGGAGAGCATCAGCCGGGGTCGGGGATCGGCGGGGTGGGGAGAGCATCAGCCGGGGTCGGGGATCGGGGGGGGGCGGTGGGGAGAGCAGCAGCCGGGGATCAGCGGGGTGGGGAGAGCATCAGCCGGGGTCGGGGATCGGGGGTGGGGGTGGGGAGAGCAGCAGCCGGGGTCGGGGATTGGGGGGGGGGTGGGGAGAGCATCAGCCGGGGTCGGGGATCGGCGGGGTGGGGAGAGCAGCAGCCGGGGTCGGGGATCGGGGGGGTGGGGAGAGCATCAGCCGGGGTCGGGGATCGGGGGGGTGGGGAGAGCAGCAGCCGGGGTCGGGGATCGGGGGGGTGGGGAGAGCATCAGCCGGGATCGGGGGTGGGGGTGGGGAGAGCAGCAGCCGGGGATCGGGGATCAGGGGGGGTGGGGAGAGCATCAGCCGGGATCGGGGGTGGGGGTGGGGAGAGCATCAGCCGGGGATCGGGGATCAGGGGGGGTGGGGAGAGCAGCAGCCGGGGTCGGGGATCGGGGGGGTGGGGAGAGCAGCAGCCGGGGTCGGGGATCGGGGGGGTGGGGAGAGCAGCAGCCGGGATCGGGGGTGGGGGTGGGGAGAGCATCAGCCGGGGATCGGGGATCAGGGGGGGTGGGGAGAGCAGCAGCCGGGGTCGGGGATCAGGGGGGGTGGGGAGAGCATCAGCCGGGGATCGGGGATCAGGGGGGGTGGGGAGAGCAGCAGCCGGGGTCGGGGATCAGGGGGGGTGGGGAGAGCATCAGCCGGGGTCGGGGATCGGGGGGGTGGGGAGAGCATCAGCCGGGGATCGGGGATCAGGGGGGGTGGGGAGAGCAGCAGCCGGGGATCGGGGATCAGGGGGGGTGGGGAGAGCAGCAGCCGGGGATCGGGGATCAGGGGGGGTGGGGAGAGCAGCAGCCGGGGATCGGGGATCAGGGGGGGTGGGGAGAGCATCAGCCAGGGTCGGGGATCGGGGGGGTGGGGAGAGCAGCAGCCGGGGTCGGGGATCGGGGGGGGGCGGTGGGGAGAGCAGCAGCCGGGGATCGGGGGTGGGGAGAGCATCAGCCGGGGTCGGGGATTGGGGGGGGGGGGTGGGGAGAGCAGCAGCCGGGGTGGGGGTGGGGAGAGCATCAGCCGGGGTCGGGGATTGGGGGGGGGGGTGGGGAGAGCAGCAGCCGGGGTCGGGGGTGGGGGTGGGGAGAGCATCAGCCGGGGTCGGGGATTGGGGGGGGGGGTGGGGAGAGCAGCAGCCGGGGTCGGGGGTGGGGAGAGCATCAGCCGGGGTCGGGGATTGGGGGGGGGGGTGGGGAGAGCAGCAGCCGGGGTCGGGGGTGGGGGTGGGGAGAGCATCAGCCGGGGATCGGGGATCAGGGGGGGTGGGGAGAGCAGCAGCCGGGGTCGGGGATCGGGGGGGGCGGGCAGGAATCGTGGTAGGGGGGTGGGGGCGGTTGGTCGGCTTGGGATCACGCGGGGTGGGGGTTGGGGTCGACTAAGGATCGGCAGGGGGGAGAGAAGATCAGGGCTGTCCAACAGAGGATTGTGGCTGGCCTCATCATCATCGTTGGGAGGGGGGGGGGGGGGGAAAGAGGCCTCGTGGGAGGGGGGAGTGGGGTATGGTCGGGACCCTGGATCCTGGAGGTAGGTAATAAAGCCACTTACCTCCCGAATGCAGCAGTACCCGCCAGGTTTAACTGCCAGGTTTCACGAATTGTGCGAAACCCGTCCACAGGCAATTAAACAGAAAATGGATGGGGAAAAAGGTTTCCAGCCTCATTACAATATTTAAATTGAGGTAACGCCCCCTGGGAGCAGGTTGGTCACCCGCCCCCCATCCCGCCTCCGGCAAAACTGGAAGTGCATGGGTTGATCCCATTCTTAACACTTTAACTGCCCCCACGCTCCAAACCCAACCATTTATTTTAGGGGAACATTCAATAACTTATATTGCAGCACGACACCTTCCCTCTTCAAAGAACGTTCTTCCCTATCTCTGTGATGTCCTCCAGCCTTACAACCCTCCGAGATATCTGTGCTCATCCAATTCTGGCCTTTTCAGCATCCCCAATTTTAATCGCTCCACCATTGGTGGCCGTGCCTTTAGCTGCCTAGACCCTAAGTTCTGGAATTTGCTCCCGAAACCTCTCTGTTGTGTCCGTGTATAATAAGACACAGACTGCGGCGAACGGTACAACAGGTGTTTACTCAACGTGGCTCACACTGGAACTGATCTGTACAGATTACTACTCAGTGCTATATACAGGTGTGGTCACTGCCGGTACTGCAGTATACATGAGCTGTAAAAGATAGTTCCCCCCTTAAAGGTATATACATTACAATTCCTCCCCTTTTAGATTAACAGTACCATAACACTCATTTAACAATTAAATATCAAACTAATTACAATTAACACTTTTAACATGCAACATTAGCTGAAAATAGTCTATTTATATATTCAGTCTTTGGGGAGGCTTCCTGATCCTTTCTGGATAGCGCCTTTCCCGAGTGTCCTGCTCTTGGTGCGGAGGCGATTCTGGCCCCCTGTCGTCGGTTGGTTCATCAGCTTCCGATGCTACTGTTTCTGGGGTAGATGCGACCTGTACGTCGGGTTCATCACCAGGTACGTATGGGCGAGGCATGGGGTTGACTTGTTCCTGTGACTCTAGGATCTGGTCAGCATGGCATCTCACGATGCTCTCCCCAACGTCCACTGTGTACATTAGGGGGCCCTGCCATGTGCATATCGTTCCTGGCTGCCATTTTTCTGTTCGGTAGTCGCGGGCCAAGACTGGTTGCCCTACATTGAAGCTCCTTGTTGGCTTCTCATGGATGTGCTGGAATTGCTTACTCTCAACATCTCTTCGTACGTTTGGTCTGAGCAAATCCAGGTGAGATCTTAACCTTCGGTTAAAGAACATCATGGCTGGGGCCTGGTTGGTGACTGCATGTGTCGCATTCCGGTAGGCGAACAGGAAATTGTCCACCTTGTGCTGCAGCGGAATGTTGTCATTGTACATAGCCTTTATTGCTTTCTTAAAGGTTTGTACGAACCTCTCAGCCAATCCATTTGTGGCTGGATGATACGGGGCGGATGTGTAATGCCTTACCCCATTCTTTTCAAGAACCTCCGGAACTCTTCGGACACAAACTGTGGTCCGTTGTCGGAGCAAATCTGTTCTGGCAAGCCATTCCTGGCAAAAATGGTCCGTAGGACTGCAATAGTTTTCTCCGTGGTGGTGGAGGACATTTTGATGACCTCAGGCCATTTCGAGTGCGCATCCGCGGCTATTAAAAACATTGAGTCCATGAATGGACCAGCAAAATCAATATGCACCCGTTGCCATGGAGATGAGGGCCACTCCCATGGGTGTAGAGGGGCCTGTGATGGTGCATTTTGGACTTTCTGGCATCCTGAGCAGCTCTTGGTCAGGTCCTCAATTTGTTTATCGATTCCCGGCCACCACACATAAGCCCTGGCTAGGCATTTCATTTTTACCCCTCCCAGATGACCCTCATGAAGCTCATTGAGCACTCTATCCCTTAACTTGGGTGGAATTACCACTCGGGATCCACACACCAAGGTCCCCCGGCACACTGACAGCTGTTCTCTCCTTGTCGAGAATGCTGGCAACAGTGAGTCGCCATGTGCTGGCCATCCCTTCACCGTCAAATCATATACTCGAGACAGTGTCGGGTCATTTCGGGTTTCCTTTTCGATACAAGCGTTAGTTACCGGTAGGTATTCAACTATAGTCGAATGGAATATTTCGACAGGATCCACTGCTGGTGCTTCCTCCGCAGTAGGCAGTGGCAGGCGTGATAGCCCATCAGCATTTCCATGCTGTTTCGTGCCCTTATATTCAATCTCATAGTGGTGCGCCCCTAGAAAAAGTGACCATCTTTGTAGTCGTTGCGCAGTCATCACCGGAACGCCCTTCTTCGGATTAAAAATGGAGACAAGAGGCTGGTGATCAGTCAGCAAGGTGAATTTCTGCCCGTGCAGATAGTGATTGAACTTTTTCACTCCCCACACTAGGCTGAGGGCCCCCCTGTCAATCTGGGCGTAGTTACGCTCGGCTGAGGTTAGTGATCGTGACGCAAAGGCTATTGGCCTCTCTGAGCCGTCCGAGAATTTGTGCGACAGCACCGCTCCAATGCCGTAGGGTGATGCATCACACGCCAACCGAATTGGTAATGCTGGGTTGAAATGGGCCAATACCTCTTTCGATGTGATTAGTGTTTTGCTCTTCTGGAAAGCTCGTCTACATTCGTCACTCCACTTCCATGGCACCCCAGTTTGCAGTAGGGTGTTCAGTGGGTGTAGTATTGTAGACAAATTTGGCAAGAACTTATGGTAGTAGTTTACCAGCCCGAGGAACGACCTCAGTTGTGACACATTTTCCGGTGCTGGAGCCTTGACTACTGCCTCAATCTTCTCTGGGGACTTATGTAACCCCTCTTTATCGATAACGTGGCCACAATACGAGATCTGTTTTCTAAAAAACTCGCATTTGGGGTGGTTAGCTCGGAGCCCATATTCCTGCAATCTAGTGAGCACCTGCTCCAGGTTGGCAAGGTGATCACTCATTTTCGCCCGTGACCAGGATTTTTATCCAAATAACACTGGGTCCCTGGGATCCCTTGCAGGACCTGTTCCATTGCCCTCTGCCAAATAGACGGAGCTGATGCTACCCCGAATACCAGCCGGTTGTATTGGTAGAGACCTTTATGGATGTTGATTGTGAGGTTTTTTTTGATGCTTCTTCTACCTCCATTTGCAGATACGCCTGGGCCAGATCAATCTTAGTGAGCGTTTCCCTCCAGATAGCGAGGCGAAAATATCTTCAATCCGCGGAAGTGGATATTGTATGGCGTGAAGGACCGGGTTCACTGTTACCTTAAAGTCCCCACAGATGCAAACCTTCCTTGGTTCCCCAGGCGTGCTGCTCAACGACTTTTTCATCACAGGGACGATGGGTGTAGCCCACTCGCTCCAGTCTACTTTGGACAGTACACCAGAACGTTCCAGACTCTCCAGCTCTGCTTCGACGGCTGGGCGGATCACATAAGGTACCGGTCTGGCCTTAAAAAATTTTGGGCTTGCGTTTTCTTCAATTTTAATCGTCGCTGTCATGCCTTTTAGTGTTCCGAGTCCTTGCTGGAACACTTCTTTCGCGTCAGTAAGGATCTTTGACAGTCGCCCAGGTGTGACGTCGTCATCCTTTTTGTCAGCCACAGTCAGTGCCTGTATGGAATGCCAATCCAGTTGTATTTTCCGGATCCATTCACATCCCAGTAATGGTGGTCCTCCATCTTGCAATACATACAGGTCTAGTTTTGGTGTTTCCTTACCGTTATATATAACGGTCACCCTTATTTTTCCTTTGGGGTAGACTTTTTGTCCCGTGTACGTCTTCAAAATAATTTTTGTGTCTCTCAAGGGTATGTGTGAGAATAGCCGCTCGTAGTCCCGTCGGTTTATGACTGTTAGGGCTGATCCTGTGTCCAATTCCATCTTTACCTGGACTCCTGCTATCTTGAGAGTGACCCAAATGGTTCGGTGATCCTCCGTTGTGATCACATTATGTAGTTTCAGACAACTCAGTTCCCTGCTTTCGGAGTCGTTCTCACTCTTTTGTTCGTCTGAACTATTCTCCGTCATCTTATGTACCTTCTTGTACTTTTCTTTGGTAGGTTTCTTATTGCTGGTTTTCTTTCCCGACCTGCAGACTCGTGCTATGTGTCCTACTTTTCCACACTGTCTGCACACTTTGTCTTTGAACCAGCAATCATTCTGGTCATGTGTTGTTCTGCCGCAGCGATAGCACTTCTCTGTTCTATATGACATTTCGTTTGTGCCATATTCTTGCGGTCTCTGTTGTATCTCTGCAGCGCCCCATGCTGCTGCTTCATATAATACCGCAATGCTGAAAGCCTTTTCCAGCGTAAGGTCCTTTTCAGATAAAAGCCGTTTCTGGGTTCCTTCACTTTGAAGCCCACACACAAACTTGTCCCTTAAGGTATCTGCCAGTCCCGCTCCAAACTGGCAGTGTTTCGATAGTTTGCGCAGTTCTGTTAAATAATCAGCATTGCTTTCATCCTTATGCTGGTTCCGTTTGTGAAACTTGAATCTTTCTGCTATCAGCAGCGGTGTGGGGTTTAAATGTTCCTGTAGTATCGTTACTATGTCTTCAAAACTCTTTTCCATTGGCTTTGTTTGGGTTACTAGATTTCGTAATAAACCATACGTCTTTGCACCCATTAAATTTAACAATACCGACGCTTTCTTGTCATCTGACACCTCATTTGCCTTGCAGTATACCTCTATTCGTTCGACATATGTAGTCCAATCTTTGACTTCATTGTCAAATGCGGTGATACTGCCACTCTTCGGCATTTTGGGTGTGGTTTAAAATGGCGTCTCCCAATGGCTTAAAATGGCATCTCCCGCGCTTTCCTTCCTCCCCCGCTGCTGCCAATGCCGCTCCCGGCGGTTCTCGTGGCAATGGCGGCGCCCTGTAGGTTTCGCGCGCTTCTCCTGCGCTGCTGCCAACGCCGCTCTCGGCGGTCCTCGTGGCAATGGCGGTGCCTCGCGGGTTTCTGTGCATCTCTCTCTCCCTCTCTTCGACGCTGCTCAGCCCCTGAACACCGGCTGTGCCCTGTGCGCTCTGCCCTCTCTCTCCCCCGTCAACGCTGCTCGGCCCTTTGCTGTGCCGCTCGGTCGGGCTCTAGCCCGCCGCTGTCCGGGAAGGGTCTGCGCACTACCTGTTGCCAGCCCGTTTCGCTGGACCATCTCAACTGGAAAGCCAAGCCTGGGTCTCGACAGCCTCCCCCGCAATTCTCGAGTCTCTGCTGGATGACTGGGTGGTTGCCCGTGGTCGACGCCCGAGTCTCTGGCCTTGACCTCCAATCCACTGATCTCCAGGAACGAATCCCCGGGAGGTGATGCAGAGTTGCAGGTAGGTTCGAACTTGCCTTGTCGCCAATGTTGTGTCCGTGTATAATAAGACACAGACTGCAGGAGAACGGTACAACAGGTGTTTACTCAACGTGGCTAACACTGGAACTGATCTGTACAGATTACTACTCAGTGCTATATACAGGTGTGGTCACTGCCGGTACTGCAGTATACATGAGCTGTAAAAGATAATTCCCCCCTTAAAGGTATATACATTACACTCTCCACCTCTCTTTCCTCCTTTAAGATGCTCCTTAAAATCTATCTCTTTGACCAAGATTTTGATCATCTGCCCTAAAAGCTCCTTATGTGGCTTGGTGTCAAATTTTGTTGAATAACACTCCTGTGAAGCGCCTTGGAATGTTTTACTATGTTAAAAGCACTATATAAATACAAGTTGTTGTTGTATACAAATTTATCCACCTGTTCTATTTCTTCTCCAGTGGTATTAAATCTTTGGATTTTCCATGCAACGAAAACTTTAGTCCTCTCTGTATTTACATTTCAACAAAACTGTTTGTTTACTTCATAAACTCTTCAAGGCCATGTTTATATTCAGGAATAACATTAGCATCAGTGATTCTCATATTGTTTACGGAACAGCCTTTTCAATTAATACTGATAGTTTATGTTATCTGGAGGTATTTTGATATTTATATCTAACTTACATTAATATTTTGTCATACTGGCAGATCTCCAGTGGCATTGCTCTTGATGAGTGATAGAATAATAAAAATTTAAAGCACAGAAGGAGACTATACAGAAGATCGCATCTTTGCCCAGTGCTTACTCTTCAACAGGAGTTATCTACTGTAATCCTACTTCCCTGCTCTTTCCTCATATCTTTTATGGTCTTTCTTTTCAGATACTTATCTAATTCTCTTTTAAATGATATTATAATTCCTGTTAACGGACAGAAAACAGAGAGTAGGAATAAATGGGTCATTTTCGGGTTGGCAGGCTGTAACTAGTGGGGTACCGCAAGGATCAGTGCTTGGGCCTCAGCTATTCACAATCTACATCAATAATTTGGATGAGCTGACCAAATGTAATGTATCCAAGTTTGCTGATGATACAAAGCTGGGTGGGAATGTAAGTTGTGAGGAGGATGCAAAGAGGCTTCAAGGGGATAGAGACAGGCTAAGTGAGTGGGCAAGAACATGACAAATGGAATATAATGTGGAGAAATGTGAAGTTATCCACTTTGGTCGGAAAAATAGAAAAGCAGGGTATTTTTTAAATGGTGAGAGATTGGGAAATGTTGGTGTTCAGAGGGACCTGGGTGTCCTTGTACACGAATCACTGAAAGTTAACATGCAGGTACAGCAAGCAATTAGGAAAGCAAATGGTATGTTGGCCTTTATTACAAGAGGATTTGAGTATAAGAGTAACGACATCTTTTTGCAATTATACAGGGCCCTGGTGAGACCACACCTGGAGTATTGTGTACAGTTATGGTCTCCTTACCTAAGGAAGGATATACTTGCTATAGAAGGAGTGCAACAAAGGTTCACCAGACTGGTTCCTGGGATGGGGGGATTGTCCTATGAGGAGAGATTGAGTAGACTAGGCCTATATTCTCTGGAGTTTATAAGAATGAGAGGTGATCTCATTGAAACATACAAAATTCTTACAGGGCTTGACAGGGTAGATGCAGGGAGGATGTTTCCCCTGGCTGGGGAGTCTAGAACCAGGGGTCACAGTCTCAGAATAAGGGATCGGCCATTTAGGACTGAAACGAGGAGACATTTCTTTACTCAGAAGGTGGTGAATCTTTGGAATTCTCTATGCCAGAGGGCTGTGGAGGCTCAGTCATTGAGTATATTCAAGACAGAGATTGATAGATTTTTGAATATTAAGGGAATCAAGGGATATGGGGATAGTGCAGGAAAGTGGAGATGAGGTAGAAGATCGGCCCTGATCTTATTGAATGGCAGAGCAGGCTCAAAGTGCCAAATGGCCTACTCCTGCTCCTATTTCTTATGTTCTTATGTCTTATGTGTGGTAAAGCAGTCGATATTCCAGTAATCATCCATGTGAAAATGTTTCTTCTAACTGGGGAATTTAAATTCAGTTTCAGAATAAAAAGCTAGTATCCGTAATGGTGACCATGAAACTATCGGATTGCCGTAAAAACCCATCTGGTTCACTAATGTCCTTTAGGGAAGGAAATCTGCCGTCCTTACCTGGTCTGGCCTATATGTGACCCACAGCAACGTGGTTGCCTGAAATAGCCTAGCAAGCCACTAAGTTGTAACAAACCGCTACAAAACACAATAATAAGAATAAAACCGGACGGACCACCCGGCATCGAGCTTGGCACCGGCTATGGACACAACGGCACACCCAGCCCAGTCGACCCTGCAAGGTCCTCCTCACCAACATCTGGGGACTTGTGCCAAAATTGGGAGAGCTGTCCCACAGACCAGTCAAGTAATAGCCTGACATAGTCATACTCACAGAATCATACCTTTCAGCCACTGTCCCAAACTCCTCCATCACCATCCCTGGGTATGTACTGTCCCACCGGCAAGATAGACCCACCAGGGGTGGCGGCACGGTGGTATACAGTCGAGAAGGGGTGGCCCTGGGAGTCCTCAACATTGTCTTTGGACCTCATGAAGTCTCATGGCTCGGGCATGGGAAAGGAAATCTGCTGATTACCACCTACCACCCTTCCTCAGCTGATGAATCAGTACTCCTCCATGTTGAACACCTCTGAGTAGCAAGGGCACAGAATGTACTCTGGGTGGGGAACTTCAATGTGCATCACCAAGAGTGGCTCGGTAGCACCATTACTGACCGAATTGGCCAAGTCCTGAAGGATATAGCTGCCAGTCTGGGCCTGCGACAGGTGGTGAGTGAACCAACACGAGGGATAAACCTACTTGACCTGGTGATGCAGATGCATTTGTCCATGACAGTTGATGCGCTATCAATTACTCATAAAAGACTGAGAGTTAGAAGAGTAACTAAAGGCTTTTATTAACAACAGAATGGAGGTAAAAGTTAGTGTATTGGAGTCTCTCCGGAGGTCTTGTCTGCCGCTGTGATCGGCGTGGCGACGGCAGGGGTAGTGAAGCTTCCGGCGTCGAGTCCAGCGTAGGCTGTGGCACAGGCGTGTCGTCCTCGTAGATGTCGAGCGGGTCGCGGGGCCCAGGCCTGCCGTCTGCTGGGGCTGGATATCGGATCGTGGGGGGGGGGTGGTAGTGGGTAGTGGGTTACTGTGGTCCCCGAGGGTGCAAGGTCTCTTATGGAGACTGTGTCCTCCCGCCCGTCCGGGTATGCGATGTAAGCATACTGGGGGTTGGCGTGGAGGAGGTCGACCCTCTCGACCAGGGGGTCCGTTTTATGGGTCCTCACGTGTCTTCTCAGTAGGACCGGCCCTGGGGACGTCAGCCATGGCGGTAGCGATGTCCCTGATGTGGACTTCCTTGGGAAGACAAACATTTTCTCATGGGGGGTGGCGTTAGTGGCAGTGCAGAGCAGTGACTGAATAGAGTGGAGCGCATCGGGGAGCACATCCTGCCAGCGGGAGGTTGGAAGGCCCCTAGACTTTAAGGCTAGCAGGACGGCCTTCCAAACTGTCGCATTTTCTCTTTCCACCTGTCCGTTCCCCCGGGGGTTGTAACTGGTGGTCCTGCTTGTGGCAATACCCCTAGTTAGCAGGTACTGACGGAGTTCGTCGCTCATAAACGATGAGCCCCGGTCGCTATGGATATAGCTGGGGAAGCCGAACAGGGTGAAGAGGTTGTTCAGACATTTAATGACCGTGGCACTGGTCATGTCCGGGCAGGGGAAGGCGAACGGGAAACGGGAGTACTCATCAATAATATTGAGGAAGTACACATTGCGGTCGGAGGAGGGGAGAGGCCCTTTAAAATCAACGCTCAGGCGCTCGAAGGGGCGAGTGGCTTTTATCAGGTGGGCCCTGTCTGGTCTATAAAAGTGTGGTTTGCACTCAGCGCAGACTTGGCAGTTCCTGGTCATGGTCCTGACCTCCTCAATAGAGTAAGGCAGGTTGCGGGCCTTGATGAGGTGGAAGAACCTGGTGACCCCCGGGTGGCAGAGGTCATTGTGGAGGACCCGTAGTCTATCGATCTGCGCGCTGGCGCAGGTGCCACGCGATAGCGCATCCGGGGGTTCATTTAGCTTCCCGGGCCGGTACAAGATCTCGTAGTTGTAGGTGGAAAGTTCGATTCTCCACCTCAAGATCTTGTCATTTTTGATTTTGCCCCTCTGCTTGTTGTTAAACATAAAAGCAACTGAACGCTGGTCAGTGAGCAGGGTAAATCGTTTTCCGGCCAGGTAGTGCCTCCAATGACGCACAGCCTCCACAATCGCCTGGGCCTCCTTCTCAACAGCGGAGTGTCTGGTCTCCGGGCCTTGGAGGGTTCGTGAAAAGAAGGCCACGGGTCTCCCCGCCTGATTGAGGGTAGCGGCCAGGGCAAAGTCGGACGCGTCGCTTTCCACCTGGAAGGGGATGGATTCGTCCACTGCGTGCATGGTGGCTTTGGCAATGTCCTCCTTGATACGGTGGAAGGCTAAGCGGGCCTCTGCCGTCAAGGGAAAAGAGGTGGACTTGATCAGCGGACGGGCCTTGTCCGCATAGTAGGGGACCCACTGGGCGTAATAGGAGAAAAACCCTAGGCACCTCTTCAGGGCCTTGAGGCAGTGGGGCAGTGGAAGTTCCATAAGGGGACGCATCCGGTCGGGGTCGGGGCCGATGACTCCGTGTTCCACAACACAGCCAAGGATGGCGAGGCGGTTTGTGCGGAATATGCACTTCTCCTTGTTATATGTCAGGTTTAGGAGTTGGGCGGTGCGGAGGAATTTTTCGAGGTTTGCGTCATGGTCCTGCAAGTCACGGCCGCAGATGGTCACATTGTCCAGATATGGGAAAGTGGCCTGCAACGCATTTTGATCTACCATCCGGTCCATCTCCCTTTGGAAGATGGAGACCCCGTTGGTGACGCCAAAGGGAACCCTAAGGAAGTGATAGAGGCGGCCGTTTGCCTCAAAGGCAGTGTACTGGCGGTCCTCAGGGCGGATGGGGAGCTGGTGGTACGCTGATTTCAGGTCAATGGTCGAGAAGACGCGGTACTGCGCGATCTGGTTGACCATATCAGCTATACGGGGGAGTGGGTAGGCGTCCAGCAGGGTGTAGCGATTTATTGTCTGACTGTAGTCGATGACCAGGCGCTGCTTCTCGCTGGTCTTAACGACCACAACCTGGGCTCGCCAGGGGCTGGTGCTGCCCTCAATAATCCCTTCTTTCAGGAGCCGCTCCACTTCGGTTTTAATGAAAACCCTGTCCCCGGCACTGTATCGCCTGCTCTTTGTGGCGATGGGCTTACAGTCGGGGGTGAGGTTAGCAAACAGTGGTGGGGGGGTGACTCTGAGTGTGGAGAGGTTGCACCTGGTGCGCGGCGGGCAATTTGGAAGCTGCTGGCTGCGGACTGTGAGTGGGGGTAGGGGTCCACCGTACGCCATCGTAACACTTTTAAGGTGGCACTGAAAATCTAACCCCAGCAGGACGGCAGCACAGAGGTCAGGCAGGACCAGAAGTTTAAAATGATCGTACACGGTCCCGTCTACTACGAGTGTCACCACGCAGTAGCCGCCGATGTCCGCCGACTGGGACTCGGAGGCCATAGAAATCCGCTGTTGCGCAGGCAGGACTGGGAGAGAGCAACGCCGCACCGTGTCGGGGTGGATGAAGCTCTCCGTGCTCCCAGAGTCAAAAAGGCAGATTGTATCGTGACCATTTACCTTAATGTCCATTGTGGAACTGGCCAGTTGGTGCGGTCTCGCTTGGTCCAGTGTAACGGATGCCAGCGTAGGGGTCGGTGTGTCGCTGCGGGTATCAGATGAGGCGGTGTCGGGGGCCTGCTGCGTCCCGGCTGTCTTCCAAGATGGCGGCGTCCATGATCCCCATGTGGCTGGAGGCGTCCAAAATGGCTGCTGTACCGGTGATTCGCACACGGCCGGGGAGGTCCAAAATGGCGGCCCGCATGGCCCACACGCGGCGCTGCTGGGGTTCGGGGTGGCTTTGGCCCTGCAGACGCTAGCGTAGTGTCCCTTCTTCCCGCAGCCCGAGCAGATCGCGTTTTTCGCCGGGCAGCGCGCTCTGGGGTGTTTTGCCTGGCCACAGAAGTAGCATTTCTGGCCTTGGGGCACTGCTGTCTGGCCTTGGGACACTGCTGCGGTAGTTGGGCCGTTGTTGGGGTGTGGCTGGGGTGGCACGGCGCTATGAGGCGGTCCTACCGTGTCCCAGGCTGTCATTCCCCGCGGCGTCCACGGTGCAGAGGAGTAGGCATCCATGCCCTGGTAGGCTGCATCCAACGATAGTGCGAGTTCAGAGGCCTTGTTGAGGTCGAGGTTACTCTGCTCCAACAGTCGCTGTCGTGTGTAATTGGATCTGTGGCCCGCTACAAAAGCGTCCCGGATAAGTTCCTCTGTGTACACGGCGGCCTTTACATCCTTACAACCACAGGCCCGGCCAAGCACAGACAGTGCCTGAAGGTATTCCACGGTCGATTCCCCAGGTTGTTGTTTACGACTCCCCAGGAGGTGCCTGGCGTACACTTCGTTCACTGGGCGCGTGTACTGGTCCTTGAGGAGCTTGATAGCATCCGCGTACGAGGTCGCGTCTTGGATGACCGAGTACACTCGGTGGTTCACTTTGGAGGTCAGGACATCCAGTTTGTCCTCGTCCGATTTGATTGCTTCGGAGGCGGTCAGGAATTTTTCGAAACACTTAAGCCAGTGAGTAAACTTGGTGGATGAGTCCGCCTCCCGATGATCTAAGTCCAGGCATGCTGGTGTGAGGATCTTCTCCATTATAAAAATGTTGTTAATAAAATTGATGCGCTATCAATTACTCATAAAAGACTGAGAGTTAGAAGAGTAACTAAAGGCTTTTATTAACAACAGAATGGAGGTCTGCCTCGAGTGGTCGACCGGTCCAGGATACAAGGGCTGGGGAGCAGTCACCTTTATACTAGGACCTGTGGGAGGAGTCAGCCGAGGCATGTCCAGGCATGTACACAGTGGAATACAAACAGGACAAACAGGAATACAAACAGTGGTTTACCACAACAGTAAGCAGTGACCACCGCACAGTCACTTCACACTGAGAACACCCTCCATCATGTTGTGTGGCACTGCCACCATGCTAAATGGGATAGATTCAGAATAGATCTAGAAGCTCAAAACTGGGCAGCCATGTGGTGCTGTGGGCCAGCAGCAGCAGCAGAATTGTATTCCACCACAAACTGTAACCTCATGGCCTGGCATATCCCTCACTCTACCATTACCACCAAGCCAGGGGACCAACCCTGGTTCAATAATGAGTGTAGAAGAGCATGCCAGGAGCAGCACCAGGCGTACCTAAAAATGAGGTGCCAACCTGGGGAAGCTGCAACACAGGACTACATGCATGCTAAAAAGCGGAAGCAGCATGCTATAGACAGGTCTAAGTGATCCCACAATCAACGGATCAGATCAAAGCTCTGCAGTCCTGCCACATCCAGTCGTGAATGGTGGTGGACCATTAAGCAACTAACGGGAGGAAGAGGCTCCATGAATATTCCCATCCTCAATGATGGTGGAGCCCAGCATGTGAGTGCAAAAAACAAGGCTGAAGCGTTTGCAACCATCTTCAGCCAGAAGTGCCGAGTGGATGATCCATATTGGCCTCCTCCTGAGGTGCCCACCATAACAGAAGCCAGTTTTCAGCCAATTCGATTCACTCCACATGATATCAAGAAACCGCTGAGCGCACTGGATACAGAAAAGGCTATTGTGCTGAAGACTTGTGCTCCAGAACTAGCTGCGCCTCTAGCCAAGCTGTTCCAGTACAGCTACAACATTGGCATCTATCCGTCAATGTGGGAAACTGCCCAGGTATGTCCTGTCCACAAAAAGCAGGACAAATCCCATCTGGCCAATTATCGCCCAATCAGTCTATTCTCAATCACCAGCAAAGTGATGGAAGGTATAATCGACAGTGCTACCATGCGGCACTTACTCACCAATAACCTGCTCACTGATGCCCAGTTTGGGTTCCGCCAAGACCACTTGGCTCCCGACCTCATTACAGCCTTGGTCCAAACATGGACAAAGGAGCAAAATTCCAGAGGTAAGGTGAGAGTGACTGTCCTTGATATCAAGGCAGCATTTCACCGAGTCTGGCATCAAGGAGCCCTAGTAAAACTGAAGTCAATGGAAATCGCGGGGAAAAATCTCCACTGGCTGGAGTCATACCTAGCAGAAACAAAGATGGTTGTGGTAGTTGGAGGTCAATCATCACAGCCCCAGGTCATTGCTGCAGGAGTTCCTCAGGGCATTGTCCTAGGCCCAATCATCTTCAGCTGCTTCATCAATGACCTTCCCTCCAACATAAGGTCAGAAATGGGGATGTTTGCTGATGACTACACAGTGTTCAGTGCCATTTACAACTCTTCAGATAATAAAGCAGTCCATGCCCACATGCAACAAGACTTAGAGGACGTTCAGGCTTGGGCTGATAAGTGGCAGGTAACATTCACGCCACACAAGTGCCAGGCAATGACTATTTCCAACAAGTGAGAGTCTAACCACCGCCTCATGACATTCAACGGGATTACCATCACTGAATCCCCCACCATCAACATCCTGGGGGTCACCATTGACCAGAAACTGAACTGGACCAGCCACATAAATACTGTGGCAGCAAGAGCAGGTCAGAGGCTGGGAATTCTGTGGCAAGTGTCTCACCTCCTGACTCCCCAAAGCCTTTCCACCATCTATAAGGCACAAGTAGGAAGTGTGATGGAATACTCTCCACTTGCCTGGATGAGTGCAGCTCCAATAACACTCAAGATGCTCGACACCATCCAGGACAAAGCAGCCCGCTTGATTGGCACCCCATCCACCGCCTTAACCATTCACTCCCTCCACCAGTGGCGTACCGTGGCTGCAGTGTGTACCATCTACAAGATGCACTGCAGCAACTCACCAAGGCTTCTTCGGCAGCACCTCCCAAACCCACAACCTCTTCCACCTAGAAGGACAAGGGCAGCAGGCGCATAGAAACACCACCACCTCCAAATTCCCCGCCGAGTCACACACCATCCTGACTTGGAAGTATATCGCCGTTCCTTCATCGTCGCTGGGTCAAAATCCTGGAATTCCCTCCCTAACGGCACTGTGGGAGTACCTTCACCACACAGACTGCACTGGTTCAAGAAGGCGGTTCACCACCACCTTCTCAAGGACAGCTAGGGATGGGCAATAAATGCTGGCCTTGCAAGCGACACCCACATCCTATGAACGAATAAAAAAAATCAACAATTTACCCTATACAACTGGAAATATCCTGTCTCTCAGGGACCCTTTTAAACAACTGTAGGGAATACATATTAAGCACATACTTCAGCAATCTGTTACAGAGGTTGATGTCTCTCTGTGAAGAGAAACACACATCTAAACACTAATCTAATTCTTTGCCTAAGGATGTTATATGCACGACTTAAGTCTTCCCATCCCAATCAATTTGAAATAAAGCATCCAACTGGATAGAATCTGATTCCTTCATCATTAAACATATTTTATAAATACATAAAGAGCCAGAGGATAACTAAAGCAAGAATAGGGCCTATTAGAGACCCAAAAGGTAACCTGTGTTAAGGCGGAAGACACGGGTATGCTTTTTAATGAATACTTTGCGTCTGTCTTCACAAAATGGAGGGACAGTGCAGACATTATAGTTAAGGAGGAGGAGTGTGAAGTATTAAATGAGATTAACATTGTGAGAGAGGAAATATTAAAGGGCTTAGCATCTTTGAATGTAGATAAATCTCCAGGCCTGGATGAAATGTATCCCAGACTGTTAAGAGAAGCAAGGGAGGAAATAGAGAAGGCTCTGACCATTATTTTCCAATCCTCTCTGGCTACAGGTGTGGTGCCGGAGGACTAGAGGACTGCAAATGTTGTACCATTGTTTAAAAAGGGAGAAAGGGATAAATTGAGTAATTACAGGCCAGTCAGCCTAACCTCAGTGGTGGGCAAATTATTGGAAAAAATTCTGAGGGACAATATTAATCGTCATTTAGAAAGGCACACGTTCATCAAGGACAGTCAGCATGGTTTTATTAAGGGAAGGTCATGTCTGACTAACTATATTGAATTTTTTGAGGAGGTAACAAGGAGGGTCGGTGAAGATAGCGGGTTACATTTTGTCAATGGGGAGCTTTTGGAGGCGGGACTCCCACTTGTTGGGTTTTAGTCCCGCCTCCATCGACTTGTGGCCAACCCACACTATTTTCCCTTGATTGACCTTGTTAAGCCCGCCCAGCGGGCTTAGCAAGCCAATTAAGGGAAAGCCAGTTACAGGTGGCATCAGCAAGTGCCGTTTCATCTGTCAAGAGCTTTTGACAGCTGAAATGTTACCGTTTGACAGCTCTATAAAGCTGTCAAACACTGACAATCTGTCTTCTAAGTTGTATCTTTACTCAAGACTCAATTAGAAAGCCTTCCTGACCAGAAAGCAGAAGGCTGCAGCTTTTGACAGTTCAGCAGCCATTCTGCTTTCTGTGCCGGTGAGCTGAGGGACTCCCGAGACCTGAAGGGAGGAAGCCTGCATGAAGAAGTAAAGGTAAGTAAAACTTAATGGCCCAGAAATTCGGGTCGGAGGCTTCCCGCGGTTGCAAGCCTCCGACCTGCACTTACCTAGCGCGCCGGCCGTTGAGCTGTGGGCCCGCGTAGGATTCCGATCCTGGGCCTGCTCCAACTGCCGGCGCGCAGTGCTTGCGTATCCCAGAGGCGCCGTTAATTCGATGCGTCCCCTGGCATCACGTGGGCCATGGAGAGCCAATGGTAGCAGGGAAATGCCCATTCATAAAATTGACAGGAAGAGCTGTCAAAACCATAAATACTATAAGCCCCAAAACATCACTAAAATTTCAAATAAATTAAAAAAAAATCACATTTTTAAAATAACTATAAATTATATAAAATAACTATTTTAAACAATAATTTAAATTTTTGAAAAAATTAATTACATTTTCTAACAGTGCTAAAAATAAACTTACCTTTCTTTAAAGTATTTAAAAATAATAAACCTGTGGAAAAAATGTTTTAATATTAATTAATTCACCACTTACCTTGTTAAAAGCAGGCCTTGCGCCTGCATTTTATATGTGTAATTCCTGGAGACTTACCCTCCCGGAAAAACCTGGAAAAAAAAGTAAGTTCAATGCGCACGCGCTGCCTCTCCGGCGCACGCGTTCCACCTCTGAACCCCTTCTTTCAAGGGAACGGAAGTTCCGGTTTCCCGCGCATGCGCAGTGCATGCACGAAACCAGCACTTCCATTGGGCCTACAGGTGAGTACCCCGTGCGTACTCACCTGTGGAGACCCGAATTTCTGGGCCATTAAGACACTTTACACACACCTTACACACTTACCTCTGCACACATGCACCCATTACTCACCTGCACACCGGACATCTCGGCCCCTCCGACCCCCGCAGACCGACGGCCTGCCTCGCTGACCCTAGCGAGGTTCGGAGCCGTCGGGAAGCCCACACTTCAGGGCTCAAAATAGGGATTAGCCAAAAATCTGTCTGTTAACTACCTGCTAACAGGCAGTTAATTGGCATGAATCCCCTTCCCGCCTCGAGGAGGCGGGACCCGGCACGGGTCGGCTACCCGCCTCTTGGCAAGATGGCATGGAGGCGGGTTGGGGGTGGGTTGGGCACCCGCCCCCAAATTCTGCCATTTTCACAGAATCACAGAATCACAGAATCTACAGTGCAGATAGAGGCCATTTCGGCCCATCGAGCCTGCACCGACACATATCCCACCCTATCCCTGTAACCCCATGTATTTAATCCCCTAACACTAAGGGTCAATTTATCATAGCCAAATCAACCTAACCTGCACATCTTTGGACTGTGGGAGGAAACCGGAGCACCCGGAGGAAACCCATGCAGACACGGGGAGAATGTGCAAACTCCACACAGACAGTCACCCGAGGCCAGATTTGAACCCGGGTCCCTGGCGCTGTGAGGCAACAGTGCCTGGCAGTCCCGCCTCCAAACCCGCCTCCTCAGGGCTGGCAAAATCCAGCCCAGTGCGTTTGATGTAGTCTACATGGATTTTAGCAAGGCTTTTGACAAGGTCCCACATGACAAATTGGTCAGAAAAGCAAAAGTCCATGGGATCCAAGGGAAAGTTGCAAAATTGGCTCAGTGGCAGGAAGCAAAGGGTAATGGTCGCCCGGTGTTTTTGTGACTGGAAGGCTGTTTCCAGTGGGATTCCACAGGGCTCAGTACTAGGTCCCTTGCTTTTTGTGGTACTAATTAATGATTTAGACTTCAATGTAGGGGGCATGATTAAGAAGTTTTCAGATGATACAAAAATTGGCCGTGTGGTTGATGGTGAGGAAGAAAGCTGCTGAGTGCAGGAAGGTGTCAATGGACTGGTCAGGTAGACAGAAAAGTGGCAAATGGAATTCAATCTGGAGAAGTGTGAGGTAATGCATTTGGGGAGGGCTAACAAGGCAGGGAATACACAATAAATGTGAAGTGTAGAGGAACAGAGGGACCTTGGAGTGCATGTCCACAGATCCCTGAAGGTAGCAGGACAGGTAGATAAGGTGGTTAATATTATGCCCGTGTATGATTGAGACACGGACAGCAGGAGTTGAACAAAACAAGTCTTTACTGAAAGGAGTCAATCGGGAAACTGAAACTACAGAGGCTTACTAGCACCTTTTATACAGGGGTGGTCACTGCCGGTACTGCAGTCTGAGACCAGTTATTCTCTTAAAGGTACATACACAACAATTCCTCCCCTTTTAGATAAACAGTACATAACATTCATTTAACAACTAAATGATAACTAATTACAATCACAATTACGTATGCTAGATACATTGGTTGAGTTTAAGCAATTATAAGTTCAGTCTTTGAGGAGGCTTCCTGATTCTGTCTGGATAATGCCTCTTTGGGGTATCAGGTTCTTCTGGCAAGGTTGAGTCGGGATCAATGTCGTTGTTTGGTTCATCTGCTTCCAATATCACAGATTCTGCGGTAGCTGCAATTGGTACGTCGATTTCATTGCCAGGTGTATCAGATCGTGGTGTGGAGTTGACGTTTTCCAGTGACTCTAGAATCTGGTCAGCATGGCGTCTTACAATGCTCTCTCCAACGTCCACGGTATACATGAGAGGTCCTTGCCGTGTACAAATCGTTGCTGGCTGCCATTTCTCAGTGCGGTAGTCCCGGGCCAAAACTGGTTGACCTATCTTAAAACTCCTGGACGGCCTTTCATTCATATTCTGAAACTGCCTGTTCTCCACATCTCTTCGGACGTTTGGCTTAACCAAATCCAAGCGGCATCGTAGTCTTCGATTGAAGAACATCATGGCTGGAGTTTGGTTGGTAACCGCATGTGTCGCATTCCGGTAGGCAAACAAGAAGTTGTCCACCTTGTGTTGTAGGGGTATATCTTCATTACACATTGCCTTGATAGCCTTCTTGAATGTTTGAACAAACCTTTCGGCCAATCCATTAGTGGCTGGATGATATGGGGCAGATGTGTAATGCTTAACACCATTGTTCTTTAAGAACCTCCGGAACTCTTCAGACACAAACTGTGGTCCATTGTCAGAGCAAATCTGTTCAGGCAGCCCATTCCTGGCGAATATGGTTCGTAAAACTGTGATAGTTTTTTCTGTGGTGATTGAGGACATTTTTATTACCTCTGGCCACTTTGAATGTGCATCCACCGCAATTAAAAACATCGAGTCCATGAAGGGACCAACAAAATCAATGTGCACCCTTTGCCATGGAGATGAGGGCCACTCCCATGGATGTAGAGGAGCTTGTGGTGGGGCGTTTTGGACCTTCTGGCATCCTGCACAGCTCTTGGTCATCTCTTCGATTTCTCTATCGATTCCCGGCCACCACACAAACGCTCTGGCTAAGTTCTTCATTTTTACCCCACCCAGATGACCCTCATGAAGCTCATTGAGCACTCTATCCGTCAACTTAGGTGGAATTACTACTCTGGATCCACACATCAAGGTTCCTCTGCACACTGACAGCTGTTCTCTTCTCGGCGAGAATGCTG
This sequence comes from Somniosus microcephalus, assembly GCF_052327205.1. Lineage (NCBI taxonomy): Eukaryota > Metazoa > Chordata > Chondrichthyes > Squaliformes > Somniosidae > Somniosus > Somniosus microcephalus. Next base: position 223,273,876 of record NC_140987.1, read on the forward strand.
GCAGCAGTAGTTCGCCATGTGCTGGCCATCCCTTCACCGTTAAATCATAGACCCGTGATAGTGTCGGGTCATTCCGTGTTTCCTTTTCTATGTTTGCATTCGTCACAGGGAGACATTCGACTATGGTCGAGTGGAATAACTCCATTGGATCCACTGCAAGGTCTTCTTCTTCCACCGTCGGCAACGGTAGGCGCGACAATCCATCAGCATTCCCATGCTGTTTAGTTCCTTTGTACTCGATGTCATATTGGTGTGCCCCTAGGAAAAGGGACCACCTCTGCAGCCGTTGCGCTGTCATTATCGGTACGCCCTTCTGAGGGTTGAAAATGGAGACAAGAGGTTGATGATTGGTTAGTAGAGTAAATTTTTGACCATGCAGGTAGTGATTGAACTTCTTCACCCCCCACACTAGGCTGAGGGCCTCTCTGTCAATCTGGGCGTAGTTACGCTCGGCAGAAGTTAACGAGCGTGACGCAAAAGCTATCTGCCTCTCTAAACCATCAAGGAATTTATGTGACAGTACCGCCCCAATGCCGTAGGGAGACGTATCACACGCCAATCTGATCGGCAGTGCTGGGTTGTAGTGAGCCAATACTTCTTTTGAAGTGACTAAGTCCTTACTCTTCTGAAAGGCCCGCTTACAGTCATTGCTCCATTTCCATGCTACTCCCGTTCGTAGTAGGACGTTCAGTGGGTGCAGAATTGTCGACAAATTCGGCAAAAACTTATGGTAGTAATTCACCAATCCGAGGAATGACCTCAGTTGCGACACATTTTCAGGCGCTGGGGCCTTAACAACCGCTTCAATTTTGTCAGGGGACTTATGTAACCCCTCTTCATTAATCACGTGGCCACAATACGATATCTGTTTCTTAAAAAACTCGCACTTGGGGCGGTTGGCTCGTAGCCCATGTTCCCGTAGTCTAGTGAGCACCTGTTCTAGGTTGTTAAGGTGTTCACTGTCATCTTCACCTGTCACAAGGATGTCGTCCAAGTAACACTGAGTCCCCGGAATCCCTTGCAGGACTTGTTCCATCGCTCTTTGCCATATCGCCGGAGCCGATGCTACTCCGAATACTAATCGATGATACTGGTAAAGACCTTTGTGAGTGTTTATCGTGAGATATTTCCTAGAGGATTCTTCAACCTCCATCTGCAAATATGCTTGTGCTAGGTCAATTTTTGTAAAACGCTTCCCTCCAGATAGTGAGGCGAAGATGTCTTCTATCCTTGGAAGAGGATATTGTACTGTGTGAAGGACTGGGTTCACCGTCACCTTGAAATCCCCACAGATGCGAACCCTCCTTGGCTCCTCAGACTTATTGCTTAAAGTTTTCTTCATGACAGGAACGATGGGTGTCGCCCACTCGCTCCAGTCAACCTTAGACAACACGCCTGCCTTCTCCAGATTCTCCAGCTCTGCCTCGACGGCTGGGCGAATTGCATATGGTACCGGTCTTGCTTTGAAAACTTGGGAATTGCATTCTCTTCTATTTTTATCGAGGCGGTTACGCCTTTAAGAGTGCCCAGTTCTTGTTGAAATACCTCTTTGGCGTTAGCTAAGATTGTTGACAATCGTCCAGGAGTGACGTCTTCATCTTTTTTACCATCCACCGTCATTGCATGAATGGAGTGCCAATCTAAGCTTATCTTCCTGATCCATTCACGTCCCAATAATTTTGCAGTATGTAGAGATACAATTTCCGTATTTTCTTGCCGTTGTATTCGACAGGCACCCTTATTTTTCCTCCGGGGTATACTTTTTGCCCCGTATACGTCATCAAGATGATGGATGTCTCTCTCAAGGGTATGTGTGAGAATAGCCGCTCGTAGTCTCGTCGATTCATGATGGTTAGCGCTGATCCTGTATCCAGTTCCATTTTAACTTGGGACCCTGCTATCGTGAGGGTGACCCAAATGGTTCGGTGATCCTCTTTTGCGATTACATTGTGAAGTTTGAGACAGCTTAGTCTCCTGTTCCCGGATTCACTATCGCTCATCTGGTCTTCGGAACTACTGTCCGTCATCTTTTGTACTTTCTTGTACGGTTCCTTAGTAGCCTTTTTGTTGTCGCTGGTCTTCTTCCCAGACCTGCAAACTCGTGCAATGTGTCCCATCTTTCCGCATTGCCTGCATATTTTGTCCTTGGACCAGCAGTCCTTCTGGTCATGGTTAGTTCTGCCGCAGCGATAACATTTTGCAAATCCCCGTGTCATTTCGTGGGTGCCGTATTCCTGTGGCTTTTGTTGTATTTCCACAGCTCCCCTGGCTGCTGCTTCGTATGATACTGCCACGCTGAAAGCCTTATCTAGCGTCAGCTCTTTCTCTGACAGTAACTTCTTCTGTGTTCCTTCACTCAGGAGTCCACAGACAAATTTGTCCCGTAGGGTATCTGCCAGTCCTGCTCCGAACTGGCAGTGCTTTGATAGCTTGCGTAGTTCCGTAAGGTACTCAGCATTGCTCTCATCTTTATGCTGAGTTCTCCTGTGGAATTTAAATCTTTCTGCTATCAGCAGCGGTGCAGGGTTTAGGTGTTCCTGTAGGACAGCAACAATTTCGTTAAAACTCTTCGCCTTCGGTTTGGCTGGAGTAATCAGGTCCCACAATAGGCCGTACGTTCTAGCGCCCATTAAGTTTAGCAATACCGATGCCTTTTTCTCATCGGCTATTTCGTTTGCCTCGCAATATACCTCGACTCTTTCCACATACGTGGTCCAGTCCTCTATTGTATTATCAAAGGCAGTGATACAGCCAGTCTTCGGCATCTTGCAAATCTAAAATGGCGCCTCCCGCGCTTTGCCTTCTTCCCCGCTGATTAAGATGGTGCCTCCCGCGCTTTGCCTTCTTCCCTGCTGTTGCTAGCGCTGCTTTCCGTGGTTTCCGTTGTAACCTGCAGCTCCTCGCCATTACCTGCGCGTTTAAAAGTTCTTTTTTTTTTTTTTTAAATTATTTTCCCGTCGTGGAACAACCCTGTGGGACTCATGCCTCCCTCTTCTCGGGTCTGTACGCAGCCCGGCTTCGTAGCACCGGCCGCGCCCTGTGTGCTCCACCCTCTCTCTCTCCTCTTCCCGACAACGCTGCTCAGCCCCGTTGCAAGCCACCCGCTCGAGTTCGCGACCGCCGCAGCCCAGGAAGGATCAGTGTTCTACCTGCCGCTAGCCCGATTAGCTGAAGCACCCACGACAGGAACCAGGCCCCGCTTTCGACAGCTTCTCCAGCAATCTTCAACTCTGCTAACTCAGGGGCGGATGCCCACGGTCGACGCCCATTTCTACTGCTTCTTTCTTCCTTCTGGCCTCGACCTCTGCTCACTTCGCTTCAGGAATGGATCCCAGGAGGTGGTGCAGACTGTAGGTAAGTTCGTATCTGCTCATCGCCAGTATTATGTCCGTGTATGATTGAGACACGGACAGCAGGAGTTGAACAAAACAAGTCTTTACTGAAAGGAGTCAATCGGGGACTGAAACTACAGAGGCTTACTAGCGCCTTTCATACAGGGGTGGTCACTGCCGGTACTGCAGTCTGAGACCAGTTATTCTCTTAAAGGTACATACACAACAGTTAAGAAGGCATACGGGATACTTTCCTTTATTAGCCGAGGCATAGAGTAGAAGAGCAGGGACATTATGCTTGATCTGTATAAAACACTAGTTAGGCCACAGCTAGAGTACTGTGTACAGTTCTGGTCACCACAATACGGGAAAGATGTGATTACACTAGAGAGGGTACAGAGGAGATTTACAAGGATGTTGCCAGGGCTGGAGAATTTTAGCTATGAGGAAAGATCGGATAGGTTGGGGTTGTTTTCTTTGGAACAGAGGAGACTGAGGGGGGACTTAATTGAGATGTATGAAATTATGAAGGGACTAGATAGAATAGATAGGAAGGACCTAGTTCCCTTAGCAGAGAGGTCAAAAACTAGGGGGGGCATAGATTTATAGTAATTGGTAAAAGGATTTCATAGAAACATAGCAACATAGAAGATAGGAGCAGGAGTAGGCCATTCAGCCCTTCGAGCCTGCTCCGCCATTCAATGAGATCATGGCTGATCATCCAAATTCAGTACCCTGTCCCTGCCTTCTCCCCATATCCCTTGATCCCTTTAGCCTTAAGAAATATATCCAAGTCTTTCTTGAATATACTTAATGAACTGGCCTCCACCGCCTTCTGTGGTAGAGAATTCTACAGGTTCACCACTCTCTGGGTGAAGAAATTCCTCCTCATTTCAGTCCTAAATGGCTTACCCCTTATCCTTAGACTATGACCCCTGGTTCTGGACTCCCCGGCCATCAGAAACACCCTTCCTGCATCTAGTCTGTCCAGGCCTGACAGAATTTTATAGGTTTCGATGAGATCCCCTCTCAATCTTCTAAACTCCAGTGAGTATAAGCCCAATCGACACAATCTCTCCTCATACGTCATTCCTGCCATCCCAGGTATCAGCCTGGTGAATCTTCGCTGCACTCCTTCTGTAGTGTATGTGCCTTTAAGAGCCCCCTGTGTACTGTAATGCCGGTAATGGCCACTCGGGCTATATAAGCCTGTATATTGTGTTGTATCAGTTAGTTCACCTCCAGACTTTGTTCAGTAAACACCTGTGAAACTAACTTCTGCCTTCAGTGTCTCTATTAACACACGGATACAACAGTGGCGACGAATTGGAAACGGACTTACCTGCAATTCGGCAGCACCTCAAGGACATCGATTCCTCAGACGTCCAAAGTCAAAGAAAAGCAAGAAAAAACCCCCCCAAAAAACTGTGGTTTCACCAGCTAGCCGAGCTGGTGGCAGGCACTGCAATAATCCTTCCTGGGCGGCGGGCTGGGGCTCCATCGGCTGGCTCTGCAGCGAGGCCAAGCAGCGAAGGCGGAGGCAAGCAGAAACAGATGGGGAGGAGCACTCGGGAAACGGCCGGCGCTGCAAAGCAGGTCGGCGTTCCGACCTAGCAGAGAGGGGGGAAAAAGTCCCAGAGAATCCGGCGGGAACGAGTCTCCACCTGTAAATAATTTTTTTTTTAAAAAACGCGGAAAACAGCGTTGTCAGCAGCAGCAGCGGCGGGGAAGCACGGGGAGCACCATATTTTTTCTGCAGGAAAGAAAGGAAAGCGCGGGAAGCGCCATTTTATTCCAGGATGCCTAAGGCTGGCAATATTGATGCTTTTGATAACGATATAGAGGATTGGACCACATACGTGGAAAGAGTGGAGGTATATTGCACAGCAAATGGAATAGAAAATGATAAAAAGGCGTCAGTACTTCTAAATCTAATGGGCGCAAAGACATACGGGCTGTTACGAAACTTAATCACTCCAGCCAAACCAAAGGACAAGAATTTTAAGGAAATTGTTGATACCCTACAGGAGCACTTAAACCCAACACTGCTGCTGATAGCGGAATGATTCAAATTCTTCAAGAGGAATCAGCACAAGAATGAAAGTAACGCTGATTACCTCACCGAATTGAGAAAGCTATCAAAGCACTGCCAATTCGGGGCAGGACTGGCAGATTCTCTTCAAGACAAATTCATCTGCGGTCTCCTAAGTGAAGGGACACAGAAAAGGCTGCTTTCTGAGAAAGATTTGACACTGGACAAGGCTTTCAGTATGGCTGTATCATACGAAGCAGCCGCAAGAGGAGCTGCAGAGATACAGCAAAAGACACAGGACTTCGTCACCCATGAAATAACACAGGGTTTCGAGAGATTTTATCGCTGTGGCAGATCCACCCATGACCAGAGGGACTGCTGGTTCAAGGACAAAGCATGCAGGCAATGCGGAAAGATTGGACACATTGCACGGGTATGCCGATCTGGACAAAAAAAATCCACGGACAGGAAAAAAAAAATCAATAAAGAAAAGTACAGGAAGGTACAAATGATGATGGACAGAAGCTCTGAAGACCAGAAGAGCGATAGCGACTCCGGAAACAAGAGACTAAGCTGTCTCAAATTACATAATGTAATTGCCAAAGAAGATTACCAGACCATTTGGGTTACCCTCACGATAGCAGGGTCCCCAGTTAAAATGGAGCTAGATACAGGATCAGCTCTGACCGTCATAAATCGACGGGATTACGGGCGGCTATTTCCGCATATATCTTTAAAAGACACATCCATCATCTTGAAAACATATACGGGGCAGAAAGTATACCCCAAAGGAAAAATAAGGGTGCCTGTTGTATACAACGGCAAGGAAATACAGAAGTTGTATTTATACGTTCTACAAGATGGTGGTCCACCGCTGTTGGGACGTGAATGGATCAGGAAGATACGTTTAGACTGGCACTCCATTCAGGCACTGATGGTGACCAGTAAGAAAAAAAATGATGATGACGTCATACCTGAACGATTAAAAGACATCTTGGCCAACGCCAAGGAAGTGTTTCAAGAGAAGCTAGGAACCTTGAAAGGCATCACCGCCTCAATAAAAGTGGAAGATGCGGCAATTCCCAAGTTTTTTAAGGCAAGGCCGGTGCCATACGCAATTCGTCCAGCAGTCGAGGCAGAGCTGGAGAATTTGGAAAAGGCAGGCGTATTATCCAAGATAGATTGGAGCGAGTGGGCAACACCCATCGTCCCGGTCATGAAGAAAACGTTGAATAATGATAAATCTGAAGAACAGAGAAAAATTCGCATCTGTGGAGACTTCAAGGTGACTGTAAACCCGGTCCTTCACACGGTACAGTGTCCTCTTCCGAGGATAGAAGATATTTTCGCCTCACTATCCGGAGGGAAACGTTTCACCAAAATTGACTTGGCACAGGCATATCTACAGATGGAGGTTGAAGAGGCCTCTAAAAAGTATCTCACGATAAATACACACAAAGGCCTGTACCAGTACAATCGACTGGTTTTCGGAGTAGCATCAGCTCCAGCTATCTGGCAAAGAGCTATGGAGCAAGTCCTCCATGGGATTCCGGGGACTCAATGCTACCTAGACGACATCCTTGTAACAGGAGAAAATGACAACGAGCACCGTGCCAATTTGGAGCAGGTGCTCACGAGGCTGAGAGAACGGGGCCTACGAGCAAATCGCCGCAAGTGCGAATTTTTCCAGAAACAAATATCATATTGTGGCCACATTAATTAATAAGGAAGGGTTGCATAAGCCACCTGAAAAAATTGAAGCGGTCATAAAAGCCCCAGCACCTGAAAATGTTTCACAATTAAGGTCGTTCCTGGGATTGATAAAATACTATCATAAATTTTTACTGAACTTATCAAATGTTCTGCACCCTCTTAATGAACTGCTACAAACAGGAGTAATTTGGAAATGGAGCGAAGACTGTAAACGTGCCTTCCATAAATGCAAAGACTTAATCACGTCCAAGGAAGTTTTGGCTCATTACAACCCATCACTGCCAATCAGACTGGCGTGCGATGCATCCCCTTACGGCGTAGGAGCGGTATTATCGCATAGATTCCCTGATGGCTCAGAACGGCCGATAGCTTTTGCGTCACGCTCATTGAACTCAGCTGAGCGTAACTATGCCCAAATGGACAGGGAAGCACTCAGCCTGGTATGGGGAGTGAAGAAATTCAACCATTACCTACATGGACAAAAATTTACCTTGTTGACTGACCATCAGCCCCTCATCTCCATATTCAACCCTAAAAAGGGTGTTCCCATTATGACAGCGCAAAGGCTACAGAGGTGGTCCCTTTTTCTAGGGGCACACCAATATGACATAGAATACAAAGGATCAAAACAGCATGGGAATGCTGACGGTTTATCGTGCCTACCGTTGCCAACGGTAGAAGAGGCACCTACAGTAGACCCAGTGGAGATGTTCCACTCTACCATAGTGGAATGTCTACCAGTAACAAATTCTGCCATTGAAAGGGAAACGAGAAATGACCCGACTCTCTCACGGGTCTACGATTTAACAGTGAAGGGATGGCCAGCACATGGCGAACCACTGTTGCCAGCATTCTCGCAAAGAAGAGAACAGCTGTCAGTGTGCCGAGGAACCTTGATGTGTGGATCCAGAGTGGTGATTCCACCCAAACTCCAGGATAAAGTGCTAAAGGAGCTTCACGAGGGGCATCTGGGTGGAGTGAAAATGAAGAACCTAGCCAGGGCATTTGTATGGTGGCCAGGTATCGATGGAGACATCGAAGAAATGACCAAGAGCTGCCTAGGATGCCAGAAGGTCCAAAACGTTCCACCACAAGCCCCTCTACATCCATGGGAGTGGCCCTCATCTCCATGGCAAAGGGTACACATCGACTTTGCTGGTCCATTTATGGACTCAATCGGCTGAAAATTCAGTAGCCTTAGCGCCTCATTTGAGGCGCTAGAGGGCCTTGCGCCGGAGTTATGGCCAGTAGTGGAATTCCCTGGGGCCCTAAATCGGCGTTGCTCCGGTAGCGCTGCGCCGGCACCGATGACGTCATCGGTGTGCGCAGCTTCCCGGTTGCCGTGGTAACCCGCCCGAACTCCGAAATTGAGTTGCGGCCGCCTCGCCCGTGGCAGCCGCAACCAGCGTTTTGTCAGAGGTGCCTTACTGCAGTTAGCGCCGGCGCATTAAAGGCCCCGCGGCGGCCGGCCGCTTTCCCGCCGGCCGCCTGCCCGCAGCTCCCTCCCCGGACTTCTCTCCCCCCCCCCCGGAACTGATGCAAGCCCGGCACTTGTCCGAGGTGCCGGGCTCATTTTTAAGCAGATTTGCGCGGGCCGCGGCCGGGTGCAGGCAGCTCCTCCTTAACGGAAGGAGGAGGCCTGCACTTCCCCAGCCTGCCGCACCGCATCGGGTGCCACAGCGCCGGAATTGCGGCACGAAACGGCAGTTAACGCCCTTTTCCAGGCGCTAAGACCCTTCAGTAGCGCCGGCAGCCGTTTGGGCGCGGCGCCACTGAATTTTTGGCGTGCGCAGGGGACTTAGTGCCGGCACTAATTTCCGGCGCTAAAGCCCTGGCTAAGCCAAAACCCAATTTCTAGGCCAATATTCTTAATCGCGGTTGATGCACAATCCAAGTGGCCGGAGGTAATAAAGATGTCCTCCACCACCACGGAAAAAACCATCACAGTATTAAGGACCAAATTTGCCAGGAATGGGCTGCCTGAACAGATCTGTTCTGATAATGGACTGCAATTTGTGTCCGAAGAATTCAGGAAGTTCTTAAAAAACAATGGGGTTAAACACTACACGTCCGCCCCATACCATCCCGCCACCAATGGACTGGCTGAAAGGTTTGTCCAGACCTTCAAGAAGGCCATAAAGGCCATGGGTAATGAAGACATAAAACTTCAGCATAAGGTAGATACCTTCTTGTTTGCATACAGGAATGCAACACATATGGTTACAAACCAAACTCCCGCCATGATGTTCTTCAATAGAAGCCTAAGATGCCGGCTGGATTTGATTAAGCCAAACATCAGAAGGGACATGGAGAACCGGCAATTTCAAGGCATGAATGAAAGGCCGACTAGAACCTTCCAGATAGGTCAACAAGTTTTGGCCCGGGACTAATGTACCGAGAAATGGCAGCCTGGAACTATTTGCACACGACTAGGACCGCTGATGTATACCGTGGACATTGGAGAAAGCATAATAAGGCGCCATGCTGGCCAGATCATCGAGTCATCCGAAAAGGGACAACCTACACCACAACTCTATACGCCTAATGATGAAGTAGAGATACCCATAGTATCTACCTCTGATCCGGTGATACTGGAACCAGATGAACCCGACACTGGCATTCAAGCCGAATCAGCCTTGCCAAAAGAACCTACTACACCACCAGAAATGACTACACCACCGAGGCGTTATCCGGACCGAGTCAGGAAGCCTCCAGAGAGACTGACTTATAATTGATTAACTGCAGCAATGTGTAGATTATTGTTCTTGTAAGATGTAATTAATGATTACTTAAAATATTATGTACTGGTTGGCTAAAAGGGGAGGAATTGTAGTGTATGTGCCTTTAAGAGCCCCCTGTGTACTGTAATGCCAGTAATGGCCACTCGGGCTATATAAGCCTGTATATTGTGTTGCATCAGTTAGTTCACCTCCATGCTTTGTTCAGTAAACACCTGTGAAACTAACTCCTGCCTTCAGTGTCTCTATTAACACACGGATACAACACCTTCCATGGCAAGAATGTCCTTCCTCAGGTAAGGCGACCAAAACTGCACACAATACTCAAGGTGTGGTCTCACCAAGGCCCTGTACAACTGCAGCAAGACATCCTTGTTCTTGTACTCGAACCCTCTTGCTACGAAGGCCAACATACCATTTGCCTTCTTAACCGCCTGCTGCACCTACATGCTTACCTTCAGCGACTGGTGCACAAGAACACCCAGGTCTCTTTGCACTTCCCCTTCTCCCAATCTATTGCCATTCAAATAATAATCTGCCTTCCTGTTTTTGCCACCAAAGTGGATAACCTCACATTTATCCACATTATAGTGCATTTGCCATGTTTCTGCCCAATCACCCAACCTGTCCAAATCGTACTGAAGTTTCACGGCATCCTCCTCACAGCATACCCTCCCACCCAGCTTTGTGTCGTATGCAAATTTGGAGATATTACATCCAATTCCCTTGTCCAGATCATTAATATATATTGTGAACAACTGGGGTCCTAGGACCGATCCTTGCGGTACCCCACTAGTCACTGCCTGCCACTCGGAAAATGACCCATTTATTCCAACTCTTTGCTTTCTGTCCGCCAACCAGTTCTCTATCCAAGTCAATACCTTGCCCCCAATCCCATGTGCCTTAATTTTGCACGCTAATCTCTTATGCGGGACCTTATCGAAAGCCTTCTGAAAGTCCAAATACACCACATCCACTGGTTCTCCCTTATCTATTTTACCAGTTACATCCTCAAAAAATTCCAGTAGATTAGTCAAGCATGATTTACCTTTTGTTAATCCATGTTGACTTTGTCCGATCCAGTCACTGCTTTCCAAGTGCTCTGCTATTACATCTTTTATAATGGGCTCTAGCATTTTCCCCACTACTGATGTCAAGCTTACCGGTCTATAATTCCCCGCCTTTTCTCTACCACATTTTTTGAATAGTGGGGTAACATTAGCTACCCGCCAATCCATGGGTACCGTTTCAGAGTCTATCAAGTTCTGGAAGATGACCAGCAATGCATCTACTATTTCTAGGGCCACTTCCTTAAGTACCCTGGGATGTAGATTATCAGGCCCTGGGGATTTATCGGCCTTCAGTCCCATCAATTTTCCTAACACCATTTCCCTACAAATACTGATTTCTTTTAGTTCCACCCTTTCATCAGACCCTATGTTCCCCGGCATCTCTGGGAGGTTATTTGTGTCCTCCTTTGTGAAGACAGAACCAAAATATGTATTTAGTTGGTCTGCCATTTCTTTGTTCCCCATTATAAATTCCCCCGATTCTGACTGCAAGGGACCTACGCTTGACTTCACCAATCTTTTTCTCTTCACATATCTATAAAAGCTTTTACAGTCAGTTTTTATGTTCCCTGCAAGCTTACTCTCATATTCTATTTTCCCTTTCTTAATTAACCCTTTGTCCTCCTTTGTTGAATCCTAAACTGCTCCCAATCATCAGGATTATTGCTTTTTCTGGCCAATTTATATGCCCTCTCCGTGGACCTTATGCTATCCCTAATTTCCCTTGTTAGCCATGGTTGGGTCACCTTTTTTGTTTTATTTTTATGCCAAACTGGGATGAACAATTTTTGTAGTTCATCCATGTGGTCTTTGAATGTTTGCCATTGCCTACCCACCGTCAACCCTTTGAGTGCCATTCCCCAATCAATCCTACCCAACTCGCTCCTCAGACCATCGTAGTATCCTTTATTTAAATTGAGGACCCTAGTCTCTGAGTCAACTACTTCATTCTCCATCTTAATGAAGAATTCGATCATATTATGATCGCTCCGACCCAAGGGGCCTCGTAGAACAAGATTGCTAATTAATCCTTTCTCGTTACATAATACCCAGTCTAAGATGGCCTGATCTCTGGTTGGTTCCTCGACATATTGGTCCAGGAAACCATCCCGTAAACACTCCAGGAATTCCTCCTCCACAGTATTGTTACTAATTTGGTTGGCCCAATCTATATGTAGATTAAAGTCACCCATGATGACTGCTGTGCCCTTATTGCACGCTTCTTTAATTTCCCTTTTAATGCCATCCCCAACCTTCGCCTTACTGTTTGGAGGTCTATAAACCACTCCCACTAATGTTTTTTTCCCCTTAGTATTTCTCAATTCTATCCATACAGATTCCACCTCATCAGAGCTAATATCCTTCATTACAATTGTGTTAATCCCTTCTTTAACCAGTAATGCTACCCCACCTCCCTTTCCTTTTTGCCTATCTTTCCTGAATATCGAATACCCCTGGATGTTGAGTTCCCAGTCCTGGCCTTCCTTGAGCCACGTTTCCGTCATCCCAACCAAATCGTATTTGTTTCCTTCTATTTGCGCAGCCAATTCATCCAACTTATTACAAATGCTCCTCGCATTAAGACACAAAGCCTTCAGGCTTGTTTTTTAACGCTCTTAGACCTATTAGAATTATTATTTACTGTGGCCATGTTTGATTTAAACCATTGATTTCTCTGACTGCCACTTTTGTTTTTCTCCTTCCTATCTTTTGCTTTTATCCTTGTTTCCCTTTCCTCTGTCTCCCTGCTCAGGTTCCCAACCCCCTGCCATTTTAGTTTAAACCCTCCCCCACAACACTAGCAAACACTCCCCCTAGGACATCAGTTCCAGCCCTGCCCAGGTGCAAACCGTCCGGTTTGAACTGGTCCCACCTCCCCCAGAACCGGTTCCAATGTCCCAGGAACTTGAATCCCTCCCCCTGGCACCATTCCTCTAGCTACGTATTCATCTGAAGTATCCTTCTATTTCTACTCTGACTAGCACGTGGCACTGGTAGCAATCCTGAGATTACTACCTTTGAGGTCCTATTTTTTAATTTATCTCCTAACTCCCTATATTCCACTTTTAGGACCTCATCCCGCTTTTTACCTATATCGTTGGTGCCTATATGCACCACGACAACTGACTGTTCACCCTCCCCTTCCAAGATGTTCTGCAGCCGCTCGGAGACATCCTTGACCCTTGCACCAGGGAGGCCACACACCATCCTGGAGTCTCATTTGCGGCCGCAGAAACGCCTATCTATTCCCCTTACAATTGAATCCCCTATTACTATAGCTCTACCCCTCTTTTTCCTCCCATTCTGTGCAGCAGAGCCACCCCTGGTGCCAGGAAGTTGGCTGCTGCTGCCTTCCTCTGATAAGCCATCCCCCCCAACAGTACTCAAAGTTGTGTATCTGCTGGAGAGGGGGATGGCCACAGGGGACCCCTGCACTACCTGCCTGCGCCTAGTACTCTGCCTGTTGGTCACCCGTTCCCTTTCTTCCTGTCCAACCTCTACCTGCAGAGTTGAGCAAAACCTTTTTCACCCAGAGGGTGGTGGGGTCTGGAACTCACTGCCTGAAAGGGTGGTAGAGACAGAAACCCTCAACGCATTTAAAAAGTACTTGGCTATGCTCTTGAAGTGTCGTAACCTACAAGGCTACAGACCAAGAGCTGAGAAGTGGGATTAGCTCTTTTTTGGCCGGCACAGACACGATGGGCCAAATGGCTTCCTTCTGTGCTGTAAATTTCTACGATTCTATGATTCAAATATATCCCCCTCAGCCTGCATTTTTCTGAAGAAAATAACTCCAATTCCTGAACCCTATCATGATAACTGGAATCCTAAGACAAAGAGTCATTTTGGTTGTCCACTGTACAATTTACAGGGTCTTGATATCCTCATGTGAGGGCACCAAATGCTCCAAGTGTTGCCATATGAAAGCCTTGTGGAGCCTATATAATATTCTTAGTTTTATATTTTATTGTCTGAGCAATATAACCAAAAACCCTATTTGTCTTCCTAATGGTCTCATCACATTGTTTGTGCTCCTTTAATGATTTATCAACTATGACGTCCAGATCGCTCTCCTGATCCTTCAGTGGGTGCCTCTACATGCCAGACACATGCCTGCAGTTTTCCTAACCCAAAACATTGCATCTATCCACACTGAAAGGCATCTGCCATGCAGGGACATAGCCCCCAATTTATCTAAATTGGCCTGCAAAATATTGGGCCAGATCTTGATGGAAAATTAATGACATGTAAACAACGCACGCTATTATTAATGTAGAAATCGGCCAGCACATTCAGGGGCTAAAGAGATATGACATGAGTTGTGTTTTTCAAGAACTTACAGGTCAATTTATGCCACTCCGCTGTTGGCTTTGCACAAACAGCATCTCACCCTTAGCCTCCCTGTTATTTTTAAGAACTTGCTGGATATTTAACATTAATTTCTATTAAACTTGCCACAGAAATTTAAGGCTGGTAATTAACAGTGTAAATACCTTTTAACAACATGATAATTTATGTAATGCTAATCAATTTCTCTGGCATAGAAAAGGAATTATTTAAATTGTTGAGTCTCATTCATGCATGTAGTAACTTCTTAGAGATTTTAAAAATATCAAATTAAACATTTTTACATTTTTTTCTTACTTTTCCTTTCTGTCTCTTTTTTCTGTCTCTCTTAATCCAATCTTTCTTTCCCTCTCTTTGGCCAGAATATTTCGGAGTGGTAGCAGTCGCGATTGGTGGCGGGTTGGGTGGGAAAGTTGTTACTTTTGGGAGCGGGTCGGGAACCCACTGTATCCCACCCCCATGCACCTTTCCCCCATGCGCATCTGTCATCGCGGAGCCAAACCGCCCGTCAGCGGCGGGCAACCCAATTGCGATGATTAAAAGCTAGTTGTCAGACCCTTATAAGGCTTTGCTAACTTACTTTTTAAATTTAATTGCATGGCTACAGGAACCACACTGTTTGGGAAGCACGTCTGTCAACCTGAGGCGGGAGTTCTGTGGCCATTGCTCCAGCTGGTTACTTGACAGCATCAAATGTACAGTAAAAGCTCCCACCTGACAGATGATCACTTTCCTCAGGCAGAAGCTGTTGCTCAGTCCATTTCCAGCACAGATTCTGCAGGCTGCAAGTCTTTCCAATAAAGTCTCCATCCAGTCACACCTCATTGGAAGAACTCTCTCACCATAGACAGAATCTTTACTTCACCTGCCATCTATTCCATCAACATGAGTGCCATTTATACTCTCTCACCTTGTCCTCAGAATCGGACCACGAGGAGCCCCAACACCAGCAACACCAGGCACACCAGCAGCACCAACAACAACACCAACCTTCTCCGCAATCACCTGATGCTGCACAGGACAGAGGGCATCAGCACCCGAGCACATTGCTGCCCGGGAGGCCAGGGATGGCCTCATCATGGCCAGATTTACTTAACTTTATGCTGTATACCCATATGGCTGCCACATGATGTGCCAGGTTGGCACCACTCCACACCAACATCATAAAGTTTCCCTACAATGACCAAACCATTCCTTTCACACTCATCACCATTGCAGAGGGTAGCATTATGTGTCACCATTCAGTGCAACTCACTAAACCACTTCCAAAGGTGCACACAAATCTGTCCTAGACCAGAAAGTGTTTAAAATAAAGATTTTTTATGTTTGACAGCACATTAACAGAAACTTTACATAAACATTGGATAAAACACCCAAGTACCTATCCTTGTGTGTTATATGATATGATTGCACTTGGGTGAGGCTGAGTGTGAGGGGTGGCCAGTGAGATGGGGATGTGATAATGTAGATAGAAAGGGATGGGTGGAGGTGCAAGGTAAGTTGATATAGGGAAGACAGAATGACGGGAATGTGATGAGAGGTACAGTTGAGTGTGGATTTGTACTAACGTTACCTGATCTAATGAGATCATTGAAACGTTTGTGGCATTGCACCCAGGTCCTCCTGACCACATCCCTGCTTGTGACCTCCTGTGGAGGTCTCTTCCGCCCATTGGACCTCCCTGCGTGCTCTGACTCCCTCCACATGGAGGGAGTCATCAGAGAACCTGGATGCAGCCCTCTGTCTCTGTGTGGTCATTGTCAGTGTTTGCAGCACTCCAATGCTGGAGTGCACTGACAGCGCTGTTAGATTAAGCGTTAAATCTAGTGTGGCCATGGTCCCTTTAAAGATCCCGGCTGAAAACGCATCATGAATGATGTCACCACACTCGCTCCATTTAATTGGGCCGGGTAACGCGCTGGGCAGGCTTAATTGGTCCTATTAATGTAAGTTCATTTTCAGCAGCGGGACGGAGCCAGCAGCAGGGTCGCAACCCGCCATCACCACCACCCTCACCGGACCCGCCGAGGTAGGCAATATTCCAACCTTTATTTCTCTTTCTGTATCTGATTTGACTCTAATTCACCCTCCTTCTCCGCTGTTCCTCTGTTTCTTTCTCAATCCTTAAATCTCATTGTTTAAGGAGATAGACTGTTGTTTCTACCATTCACTGAGGTCCCAGATGCTTCGTTGGCTTTGCCACGCCGTTATCAGATCACACTTCCAGAAAGTTATGGTGCAAAACATTTTCAAGCTGAAGAATGTAGAGAAAAGTCTAACTAACGCGCATGCCAAGAGATGCTCTGCTCCAGCAAGATCCGGCCCATTAAGTTGGTTTAAATTGCCTAGCCCTGCATATGTGCTTGTGTCATCTGCAAACTTTTAATATTCCATTAATGCCCTCATCCAAGTAATTTATGAAGATAATGAACAGTAATGATTTAAAAACAGAGCCCTGCGGGACTCCACTCATGACCTGACGCTATACAGATCTACTTCCATTGATACCAACAAGATTGCAACTAGTAACCTGTCCGGCATAATATCTACCCACTAATCCCATTTGATGTAATCTTTTCAAAATAGCTGTCTAAGCAGCACATAACTGATGACTCTTTGGAAATCTAGATATATAACATCATCCACATTTCATCATTTTGTCAAAGAACTCAGCCAGGTTAGTGAGGCAGGATCTCTGTTTTCCTAAAGCCATGCTGGGACTCTTCAATGACTGCCGAACTCTCCTGTAAAAATCATTGCTATATTGCCTTCCAGCAACTTCCCTACATCTGACAGACCTATAATTCCAAAAGTCTGATTTCCTCCCCTCTTAAAGTTTGAGTCAGTGGAACTAGTCCAGACCTCAAAGAGCTAATGACTATGTGAGCTAATGGCTCAAATAATACATTTCCATTTCCTTTAGCACTCTGGGGTAAATGCTATCAGGTTGAGTGGCACGATTGGCCTTGTGTACCATGATTTACTATATAGCTAGTGAAATATTTTTAAAGACTAAGGGGGAGAAATTCGGTTGTTAGCGCCAGCGATTAGCGCCTAAAGAGGCCGAGAATTGGGGCGTTACCCAATTTTCGGGCGGGCGCAGTGAACCCAGCGCCTCTTGCCATATTGAGTGGGCTTTTAGCGCCGGCACTAAATCTTAGTGCCCGCTCGCGGGCGCAGGCAGATCATGACGTCATTTCAGTGTGCAACGCCTTTTTGGCGCCCCGAACCGGAAATTCAGTGGCGCCTGTTATGTTCATTAATAACTAGTCGTTTTTATTAAGAACAGCTAGCTTTTGCTAGGCACTTTATTGCGCACATGTGGACTAGGTACAGTGGCCTAGAAATTCAGTATAGCCACTTTTGGGGCGGTAAAGTCGGGCGGCCGCTAAAGTTTGCGCCCGGCGCAAAGTCGCGCCCCCTTCGGCGATATTCAGTCGCATTGCCCCAGGAGGTTGCTGCTGCGCTAAAACAGGCGATGCACGACTATCTTTAGGTGCTAAGCCGGCGGTGCTGAGCGATACCCCCGATCCGGGCGCAGCGCCGGTGCGGCGAGTTGCTGATTGACGGCAGACACTCTGGCGCCGGTCAGCTCTTAAAGGGGGAGGGTGGATTTGTTTGCCTGCCACGCCCTGCACACTGCAGCCCTCAACCTAGGCCTGACCAGTTCAGCTTCACCTGCACTACGCCCAGGGCTATGGAGAAGGCCAGGGAGAGAGCGCAGCGCTTCAGCGACGGTGACCTGAGGCTGCTGGTTGGCGGAGTGGAGCGCAGGCGCCATGTTCTGTTCCCAGAAGGTGGCAAGAGGCCGCTGCCCAGCGCCTACCGGAAAGCCTGGAGGGAGGTCTCAAACAGGGTGGGCTAGATTTTCAGTATAGACAGTTTTGGGGCGCTAAGCTTAGCGCCCGCCCGAAGTTATCGCCCGCCCCAAAGTAGCGCCCCGTTGCCGGAAATTCAGTGGCTTCGCCCTAAGAGGTTGGTGGAGCGCTAAAAGAGGCGTTCCACTAGTATCTTTAGGCGCTAAGCCGGCGGTGGAGAGCGCAACACCCGAGCTCGGGCGCAGCGCACGGCAGACACTCTGGTGCCAGTGAGCTCTTAAAGGGGAAGGGTGCATGTATTTTTTTCAAATGCAAAGTCTGGGGTGAAACGGGAGGAGGAGGAGGAGGAGGAGGAGGAGGAGGAGGAGGAGGAGGAGGAGGAGGAGGAGGAGGAATGATTGGTGCCCGGAAACATAAATAGACCGTTCAGAACAACACACAGCTTACTTCCACACAACACATGCAGAGTGCCTTTTGTACGAGTGCCCTTTAATTTGCGCTCCCCAGGGTGTGTTGCGTTCCATTTTACAAACGCTCTGGACGCCAGGCGCACAATGGGGCGGTCCGACTGAAGTTTGGATTCGGGGCGGCCAAAGGGCGTTGCACGAGGATGTGACGTCATTTTCTGCGCGCGCATCCGGGCGGCCGCTAAACTTTGCGCCGGCGCTAACGGGCAACTTAATTTGGGGCGGGGCGCAAACTGCGCTGCGCCCAGGCGCTACACGCATAGCGCCCGAAAATCACTTCTCTTAAGGCGCTAACTGCTGGCGCAAGCAACTGAAAATCTAGCCCGGTGTCTTCCAACAGCGTGGTTGCCAGGACTCCTGTGCAATGCCGGAAGAAGTTCAACGACCTCACTCGGGTTGTCAGGGTGAGTACCCTTTCCAGTGGCCTCCTCATCCCTGCATGTGCACCTCACTTTATGGGCAAAGGGACCTGAAAGCCCTAATGGCCAGCCCTCATCCAGCAGCTATGGGACTGTCATGAAAATCACTTGCACATTCAGCACTTTACACACTGTACAAGCTATTTGACCATGGGAGGCATTGCAGACAAGATCAGGGCTTCACACTGTCAGGGCCAGTCCACCATGGGAGGCATTGCAGACAAGATCAGGGCTTCACACTGTCAGGGCCAGTCCACCATGGGAGGCATTGCAGACAAGATCAGGGCTTCACACTGTACTTAGAGGCCGTTCTTTCTCTTGCAGGCCAAGGTGGCGCACAACCGGCGGAAATGAATTGACACCGAGGGAGGCCGTCCTGATGTAAAAGAGCTCTCCGACCTCGACCAGCGTGTGGAGCGCATTATGGCAGGCCGGCTGATTGGACCCGTCGCCAGTGGAGATGCCGACCCTGTTCTGGGCACCAATGGTAAGGGCATCACCTTTTTGACTTCGCTCGTTCCACTTGCGCCTCAGATCAGCATCCTTTGCCACTGTCCGACCAATGCAGTGAATGGCACCACTCATGCCTCCCTCGCTGCCGCCCTGTCCTCACTCTAAAGCTACTCTTGTGCCTTCCTGCTTTCAGATGGTGAATCGCCAGGTGAGGAGGCGGGCCCTCAAGCTGCCACTGTCAGCGCTTCGGAATACGAGGAGGAGGAAGAGGAAGCCGGCCCATCAGTGCCACCCTCAGCCGCGCCAGCCCATGGCGATGTAGGGGACACGTCTTCCCTGGAGGGGAACCGGGGGGAAGGGTCGGAGGAGAGTGAAGCTCCGGGGCCCAGCGGCCTGCAGCAACGCGGGAGGGGTGGGGAAGCTCGGCGGACTTCTCCCCAGAGGGTGAGTGCGGCCTCCATTCCTGCGACGGTCAGCGCAGAGGAGGTGCAGCTCCTGGAGGAAATGGCCGTCCAGGCTGAGCGCAGGCACAATGAGCTCATGGCTGCAGTGGCAAGGATGCCTGACTCCATTGAGTCTTTGTCAAGGAGTGTGCAGCAATTTGGAGCAGCACAGGCCAGGAGTCTACAGGACTTTGCGGCAGCACAGGCGGCGTCGAGCCAAGTGCTCAGTCATGCCGTCCATTCACTGGCTGTTGTCATGCGGACACAGACCAGGGCCACACGGGCACTAACTGCTGCCACCCTCGCTGGATCAGCCAGGCATCGCCAGGGCACTCGCCGTGCAGCAGCAGCCCAGCAGTCTGTTCTTCAGCTGTTTGCTGCGCATGCTGCAGTGCTGGCCCGTGCGAGTGCCAATGTCTCAGGCGACCAGCGAGCACCTGCGATCTGCCAGGTTGGCACCATTCCTGCAGCCGACACTGCCACTCTGCCATTGCAGCAGCCACGAGCCGCTGGACAGACTGCTGCCGCACAGCCAGAGTTGGAGCAGTCAGCAGCCGGCCACTCCAAGGCCAGAGCTGGTGCAGGCCGACCCCCAAGGGCATCTGCCGTCTCGCCATCTGCCCCTCAGCAGCCTTCCCCCAGCCTTGCTGCAGCCACTGGGCTCCCATTGAGGAGGAGCTGCAGGGCGGGCAGGGGCCAGGCAAGGATGCGAAAGGCATCGCCCTCGCAGGGCAAAAAGTAGAAGGTATGCACAAATGCCTGGTGCTTTTTGTAAGGCTGAGACTGGTGCAGTTGTGTTTTTGTAAGGCCGAGACTGGTGTCTTTCTTTCTTTTTGTAAGGCCGAGACTGGTGCAGTTGTGTTTTTGTAAGGCCGAGACTGGTGTCTTTCTTTCTTTTTGTAAGGCCGAGACTGGTAGTTTTGTGTTTTTGGAGGGGGCTTCTCCACATGAGGATGTAATATGGGAAGGGCAGAGGTTTGCAATAAATTATTGTTGTTAAATTGCAGTGTGCATGGTTTTTTGGTTAAGTCCTGGTTGCCCTGCTCGGCTGAGGGCTTGTGGAGCGGCTACATTCATCTGCTGACATTGGCACAAGCCATTCCCTGAGATGGGGCCTAGAACCGACGTTCAATAAGTCGGCGACGGGCGGCCCTTGCACTTTCTGCCTCCCTCCTGTGCTGGTCCTCCTCCTCCTCCTCCTCCTCCTCCTCCTGAGGTGGTCCTCCAATCTCTGGTGGCAGTGCCTGAGTCCTGCGGATAGCCAGGTTGTGCAGCATGCAGCAAACGACCACGAAATGGGAGACTCGCTCCGGCGAATACTGTAGGGCTCCACCGGAACGATCCAGACAGCGGAACCGTTGCTTCAGGATGCCGATTGTTTGTTCGATGATGTTCCTGGTCGCTTGATGGCTCTCATTGTATCCCTCTTCAGCAGGGGTGCTGGGCGCACAGAGCGGGGTCATCAGCCAGGTACACAAAGGATAGCCTTTGTCCCCGATAAGCCATCCTCGTGGGTGAGGCTGTGCCTGGAACATGTCTGCCACAGAAGTCTGTCGCAGGATGAAGGCATCGTGGCTGCTGCCTGGAAAGCGGGCATTGACAGCTAGGATGAGCTGCCTGTGGTCACACACCAGCTGGACGTTCAACGAATGGTAGCCCTTCCGGTTGCGGTAATCCTCGGCATTCTCCAGAGGTGCCCGCAAAGCCACATGCGTGCAGTCAATGGCACCCTGCACCATGGGGAAGCCCGCGAATGCTGCAAAGCCCATTGCACGCTGTTGCTGCTTGGCAAGGGCCATGGAGAAGGAGATGAACTGACGTCTCCTTTTGAAAAGGGCATTGGTCACCTGGCGGATGCAGCAATGCACGGCGAACTGGGAGATGTTGGCAATGTCCCCAATAGCGGATTGGAAGGAGCCGGTGGCATAGAAGTTGAGAGCCACCGTCACCTTCACTGCCACCGACAGAGACGTCCTGCTCCTCAGCTGTGGCATCAGATCACCGCCAAGCAGGTGGCAGATCTCTGTGACCACCTCCCTTCTGAATCGCAGCCTCCGAACACACTGCTCGTCAGACATGTTGAGATAGGAGAACTGCTGGCGGTATACCCTGGGTGTGTAAGGCCTCCTTTCCCAACGCCTGTTGCCCCCTCTCCGTCTAGCCAGGGCTGCCACTCTCTCACGGCGTCTGTGAGCCCCTTGGATGTAATTGAGAAAGCCAGCGTTTACACCCATTGCAGCCCCCATAATATGCTGGCAAACAATGAGATGTCAATGAAGGCAAAGACAAGTGGAAAGCTGTGGCCTGAAGCCACAAGTAACTGTCCGAGTGTTGGGCCAAAGCAGAAAGCTCTCTACCTTGGTCTCTCTCCAAAGATCCGTTTCTCAAGAAGGAGTGCTGTGAAATGGCAGCCTTTTATAGTGCAGGAGGAGTGCCCTTTAATTTGCGCCCCCCGCGCCCCGCATCGACTGAGCACCGTTCCACTCTAACAGTCGCTAGGGGCGCCAGGCGCACAATGGGGCGTCGCGACTGAATTTCCGGTTGGGGGCGCACAAAGGGCGTTGCACGAGGAAATGACGTCATGATCTGCGCGCGCAGCTGAGCGCGCGCGAAGACTTTGCGCCGCCGCTAAATCTCTAGTGAAGTTGGGGCGAGGCGCCGATCGCACTGCGCCCGGCCACTAGCCGCCTAGCGCCCGACATCTACTCCTCCTAAGGCGCTAACGGCTGGCGCAACCAACTGAATTTCTAGGCCAGTATCTGTAGAGGCCTCCATCTTGACTGCTGCCTTGTGGGTAGCCTAGTGCATCCTGGGTAGCCCACTCTTATATACATACAGCACCACCTAGTGTACCATTCCAGAACGACAGGTTACTGATCATTACATCCCCTTTCTTTGAGGTTAAACAAAATCAGTATCAATCAATATCAATCAATAACAACATAAACATCTTCAACAGTCAATACATTTTCAATGTAGTTTTCTTTGTACTCAAAGATTAAGTCTATCAGGCTTTTTTACTTCATGTGTGGATCTTCTCAGCACAGGTAAGTCTGATGTGTTTTCATGAGAGCCTGTATGTGTATTTGTGTTAGATTGTTCTGGTGGTGAGTGACAAGATTCAGTTACGGCTTTGTCATCGATTTGCTCTTCGATAGTCTCTTGTGTTTTTAGGAGGGAATGGCGGTTCCTCCTGAGAATCTGTCCTTCCTCAGTTCTAACAGTATATGACCTTGGTCCTACTTCCTCAAGAACTGTAGCTTTCCTGTTCCATGCATCTGGATCCTCAATCCTGACAACATCATCCCTTGTCAATGGTTTCAGAGTTTTGGATGAGTTGTCATAGTATGATTTCTGTTTCAGCTTTAACAGTTGAAGTCTCTGTCTCAGTTCCTTACTCTGCTTTTCTTTTGCACAGCAGTGTAGCGTGGTACGCAACTTGCGACCCATTAGGAGTTCAGCAGGTGACGAACCAGAGTCTAAAGGTGAGGCTCGGTAGCTCAGCAGGGCGAGATAAGGATCAGACTTGCTTTCTGTCGCTTTCTTCAGTAACTGCTTGAGAACTTGAACACCTTTCTCTGCCTTACCATTTGACTGAGCATACAAAGGACTGGATGTGATGTGTTGAAAGTCATAATGTGCTGCAAACTGTTGTCACTCCTTACAGTTGAAGCACGGACCATTGTCGCTAACGGCAATCCTGGGAATTCCATGTCTGGCGAAGATGGATTTCACATGCATTATGCCACTGCTTGCTGTGGTGCTTGAGAGCAGCGCCATCTCAGGATAGTTAGAATAGTAGTCAATCACTATTAGATAGTCTTTACCATTTAAATGAAAAAGGTCCATACCAACCTTTTGCCATGGTGCTGTTGGTATGTCAGCTACTATCATTGGTTCCTTTGCTTGTTTGTTTTGGTGTTTTTGACATGTCTCACATTTGCCTATCATGTTCTCAATGTCCTTATTTATGCCAGGCCAATAAACAGTGTCTCTTGCTCTCCTTTTGCATTTTTCAATTCCGAGGTGTCCCTCATGAATCCTTTTGAGCATGTCTTGATGTAGAGCCTGTGGAATGACTATTCTGTTCTGTTTTAGTAATAGACCACTTGCGACACTCAATTCTGACCTTATGTGAAAATATTTTGGACAGGAACCTTTTGGCCAACCATGATGAATGTTCTCTATTACTGTTTGTAATACTGTGTAGGGGGTTTCTCTTGCTCGTTCTGGTCTCCTGCCAGGCTTTGTGCAATAATTACCCTTGAGTGGTTCGACCCACTCTCCCCTACGGTTCTAGACCTTGGACTTAGATGCAGAGAACTGTAGTGCAGAGAAAGGACTCAATAGACCAGGTTGAATAGCACGAAATGGATGCTTTTATTTTTAAACAGTTTGAAGCATTACAAAATACATGTCATAGGCACAGATTAAAGTAACTACAATCATGCACAAATTTATGAACTTGACTCTATGGAAATGGGGAACACACGGCACGTCGTAAAAGGGGAAACACATTACGATTTAACCTTACTCCCTCCCCTAAATACCTAAACTAAGTTTCGATTTGAGGAACTCGGGATCATGCTCACCACTATCAGAATCGCAAAAGGAGGGGTTCGCAGCCTTTCTGGCACAGCTTTTCGTCGTCACGTGGATTTGGAAACTTCTGGCGCAGCTTGTTTTTCTCTCTCTCTCAGGCGATGAGGCAGTGGACACAGCCTCGGTGAGCGCTCGTCATGGCTGAAATCCACCAAGTCTGTTGTGGATTTGGGTTCATGGAACAGAACAACACCTCGATGGGATGTTGAGGCACGGAAGTGCTAGGCCCGGAGTGTCCTTTTCTCCGGCCTGGATCGCCGTTTTCCCGAGGGTGTCTTCTCCTTTGGCCTGGGTCGTCGATGATCTCCCGACAACAGCACCCGGGCCACTCTCGTCGTCTTCCCATCGTGGCCGAGCCTTGTCTGGCTGAACACCGACCACGTTGTCTTTTCACCGAAATTGTCCGTCCGAAGCATCTTTAAAAAGAAGAAGCATCTTGATCGATTCCGAAGCTACCGAGGTAGAAGAGGCGCTGATGGACTTTTCAAAATCCATATTTATACCCTTTTGGGACAGTCTTATCTCCCGCCAAATCATAGTCCTGTCTTTGTATTAATTTTGGCGGGCAGAAATCTCTGCAGGGGCGCTTTGTCTTGTAACGGGAGCCGGTGATAACTTAACTGGCCTTCCTGGCCGATAATGTCTTTTAATGTCTTTTACATTGTCACCGTGACTCGGTTCGCATATTGATCGGTCTGGAGATTTCCCTTGATGGCTGTTAAACGGTTTCTCCTTTGTACATTAAATGGGTATAAGTGTTCATGCATTGTCTGCCCATATCTTGATGGGCCCCATCCTGTTTGCCTGAAACCGTCCTGTACTTAGAATCCATTGAATATGTATGCTGTTTCCCTGAGTCTCGGTTTCCCGATACTGGCTTTCGCGGGCTTACTGTTTTCAATCCACAAGCCTGTCTGGCTTGCAGTAACAGAAATCAAATGGTCCAGAAACTGATCACGGGGCCCGGCGGCCATTTTGTATGCCCTTTTATCAAAGGTTTTTCTGTGCAAGCTTACTTTGGTCAATAAACTGTCTTATTTTTATCCTGTTTTCTTGCGTGATTATTGCTGAAAATTTCGAATCTTACACTGTATCTTTTACTGTTTCTTCTGCTATTTGCTTTGATTTTGTGTCTGACACGGGCAGCGCAGCAGTGACCATACTCACATGAACATCCACGTCTTCTTCAGTAGAGCTCACATGACTCATTGTGGGTGCTCGGGATAGTGCATCTGCTAACACTATGTATTTGCCTGGTGTGTAGATCAGTTCAAAGTCATATCTTTGCAGCTTCATCATGAGTCGTTGAATCCTTGGAGACATCTCATTCAGGTTCTTTTTTATGATGGCAACCAGTGGGCAGTGGTCTGTCTCAACTGTGAAGGTGGGAAATCCATATATGTAGCCATGAAACTTTTCTAGTCCAACTACCAAGCCTAGACATTCCTTTTCAATCTGGGCATATCGACACTCAGTATCAGTCATAGACCTGGAGGCATAGGCAACAGGCTTCCAATCTTCACCCTCTGCTTGTAGCAAGACCGCACCTAGGCTATCTTTTGATGCATCCGTTGACACTTTGATTCTTTTTGTTGGGTCAAAGAAGGTGAGTACAGGTGTGGTTGTCAGCACTGTTTTGAGGTTTATCCACTCTTGTTCATGTCTTTCTCTCCATGCGAACTCATTTGTTTTACGTAGCAGGTCTCGCAGACAGGCTGTCTTGGCTGACAAGTTAGGAATGAACTTTCCAATGAAGTTTATCATCCCCATGATGCATAGCACTCCTTTTTTGTCAGTGGGTCGGGGCATTTTGAGTATGGTGTTTACTTTTTCCATATCTGGCTCTATTCCTTTACCAGATAGATTATCTCCTAGGAAAGTGACTTCCTGGACACCAAACTGACACTTGGTTTTGTTGAGCTTCAGTCCATTCCAGCGTATGCTCTGTAGCACTTTAGTCAGTCTCTCATTGTGTTCTTTCAGTGTGGAGCCCCAGATGATGATGTCATCAACATAGACCCGAACTCCTTCCAGACCTTCAATTATGTGTTCCGTCGCTCTATGAAAGATTTCAGATGCAGATATTATCCCGAAAGGCATTCTGAGGAAACAATACCTGCCAAATGGTGTGTTGAAGGTACAGCATTTAGTGCTCTCTTCATCCAGTTTTAGTTGCCAAAATCCTTGTGAGGCATCGAGCTTTGTAAAATATCTGGCACCTGACATTTCACTGGTGATTTCTTCTCACTTGGGAATCTGGTAGTGTTCACGTTTTATGTTTGCATTTAAGTCCTTTGGATCCATGCATATACTTAGATCATTGTTCTTTTTCTTTACACATACCATGGAGTTAACCCAGTCTGTTGGCTCTTCGACTTTCCTGATGACTTCTAGTGTGGTCATTCTGTCCAGTTCATTCTTGAGCCAGTCACGCAGGTGTGCTGGAACTCTTTGTGGAGCATGTACCACTGGCTGAGCATCCTTCTTTAGCTGGATCTTGTAAGTGAATGGTAGAACTCCAAATCCTTTGAACACATCCTGGAAATTATTCACTACAGAATCCACCGAGTCATCTGGTCTGCTTATGGCACAGTTTATACGGTAGACTCTCTTGACCAGTTCTAAGTCCTCACAAGCTTTGTCACCCAGTAGTGAATCAAGTCCTTCAGCCACAACAGAAAACATGAGATGATGCACTTTGTCTTTGACTGTCACTTTAAGTCTGCATACACCTAAGCTATCTATTTTCTGTCCATTATAGTCCTTCAGTAGTACTGACTTTTTCTGTATTTTGGGCTTTTCTTTCATATTGTTAATGTCACTCATACTGATTAAGTTTCCTTTTGCCCCAGTGTCTAGTTTCAATGTAACTAATGCTCCATTTACCTGCAGTGGGATCATCCATTTGTCTTCTTTTACTGCATTAACTTTATGTTCAGCATTGTTAATTCCTGAGGGCTGCACATTTTCTGTATCTTTTTTGATATTGTCACATGACACCATTCCTACAAAACATGTCTCACTTAAATCAGTGTCCTCAATTACATTAACTCATTGCCCTTTCTTAGTTTTTACTTTTGAAAAGCATTGTTTGGCAAAGTGATTCTTTCCATGACATTTTGTGCACATTTTTCCAAATGCTGGACATTGTTTTAACTGGTGTTTGTAACCATAGCGTTTACAATTAAAATTTCTTTCCTCCGATTGCTTTTCATTTCTGTTCTGCCCATGTTTCTTCCCCTTGTAGGACACAGCACCGACAGCAGCACTTACTGCAATTGCATCATCATTGATTTCACTGAAAGTCTTGGCATGCTTTTGAGCTAGCTCGCTAGCTTGGCATATTTTCACAGCAATTTCCAATGTTAGTTCGGTTTCTCTCAACAGACGTTCCCTGACTTTTTTATCATGAATACCAAACACAATCTGGTCACGAATCATGGATGCTTTCAGCTCAGAGAAATTACATGTCTGTGCTTTCAGTTTCAGATCAGTCAAACAGCTATCAAAAGTCTAATTTTGCTGCTGTGTCCGAGAATGGAAGATGTACCTCTCATAGGTTTCATTCTTTTTGGGAGAACAATGTGTATCAAACTTCTTTAGCACATCGTCTAATTTTTCTCTGTTCTCCTCTGGATTAAATACAAATGTATTAAATACCTCTATCGCCTGTGGGCCTGCAACCGTGAGCAGCAACGCTATTTTCCTTCCGTCTGGCTTCGTACCGTACCCGATGGCAGCAATGTAGAGTTCGAATTGTTGTTTAAAAGTCTGACAATTGTAGTCGACATTTCCTGTGAGTTTCAAATGCTCCGGTGGCTTCAAATTCTCCGTGTCGCGTTGCACAATATTCAGTAGATCTTACCAATCCTGGTACCATGTTATGTTCATTAATAACTAGTCGTTTTTATTAAGAACAGCTAGCTTTTGCTAGACACTTTATTGAGCACATGTGGACTAGGTACAGTATCTGTAGAGGCCTCCATCTTGACTGCTGCCTTGTGGGTAGCCTAGTGCATCCTGGGTAGCCCACTCTTATATACATACAGCACCACCTAGTGTACCATTCCAGAATGACAGGTTACTGGTCATTACAGCGTCCCCCTCTGTTCCGACCAGCGCTAATAAGGACAGCTTCCTGGAACGTTCCCTAGTCGCTCTCGGGCTTAGGGGGGGCGCTCTTTAAAGGGGACTGCACTGGTATAAAAGCAGCAGCCATTTTGGGAGCACAACTTATTTGAGATTTACACAGAGTTGCAAAGTTGAACTCTGAGCCATTTCACTAGTGACCCAGCGCTGCCAGAGGACCTTCAGCCTTCATACCATCACCCTGCTGCTGGTGAGCATTTACACCCTATTTAATTTCTGCTGACCTATTGTTATGGGGGCTGCTTTGGAGGGGAACGTCCTGCTGCTCGACCATCTGGAAAGGGCACAGGGATAGAGGGAGAGAGGGCCAGGAATGGCCAGACGGAGGAGGGCCAACAGACGTCGCCACACCAGACCTTACGCTGCCAGGGTATTCAGGCAGCAGTTCTCTTACCTCAACATGTCAGAGGAGCAGTGTGTTAGGAGGCTGCGATTCGGAAAGGAGGTGGTGACTGAGCTGTGCCACCTCTCTGTCGGTGGCTGTGAAGATAACAGTGGCATTGAATTTCTATGCGACAGCTCCTTCCAGTCAGCAACTGGAGACATTGCCAACATATCCCAGTTTGCGGTGTATAGCTGCATCCAGCAGGTTTCAGATGCCCTGTTTAAAAGGCGGCGTCAGTACATATCCTTCAATGTGACACCGGAGAAGCAGCGGGCGTGCGCAGAGGGCTTCGCGGCAATAGCAGACTTCCCCATGGTGCAGGGCACCATTGACTGCACGCATGTGGCTTTGCGGGCACCTGTACAGAATCCTGAGGAGTTCCGCAACCGCAAGGGGTTCCACTCCTTGAATGTGCAGCTGTGGTCTGTGACCACCGGCAGCTGATCCTGACGGTCAATGCACAGTTCCCAGGCAGCAGCCACGACGCATTCATCCTGCGCCAGACTTCAGTCGCTGACCTTTTTGAGGCCCCGGCTCACCCAGAAGGCTGGCTTCTCGGCGACAAGGGTTATCCACTGTGCCCATGGCTGATGACCCCGCTCCATACGCCCAGCACCCCTGCAGAGGAGCACTACAACGTCAGCCATCAGGCGTCGAGGAACATTGTGGAGCACACAATCGGCGTGCTGAAGCAGCGGTTCCGCTGTTTGGACCATTCGGGAGGAGCCTTGCAGTACTCACCAGAGAGAGTCTCCCACTTCGTCGTTGTCTGCTGCATGCTCCATAACCTCGCCACCCTGCGTACCCAGCCAATGCCAGCAGACATTGAAGGACCAGCAGAGGAGGAGGAGGAGCAGGAGCAGGAGCAGGAGGAGGAGGAGGACCAAGATGGGAGGGTCCGAGAAACTGGAAGGGCTGTCCGTCTGAGGCTGATAAGGAGTCAGTTCTAGGCCCCTCTCACGGACTGCTTGGTGCCATTCGAAGACCAGGAATCGAACCATTCAGATAACCCAAAGCCTATGAAGGCCACAATGATTGTAAATAGCAGACATGGCCAATGACAATAAAATTTTTGTTTATTTTGAAAACTGTGCTTCCTTCCAACATGACAAAGCAATGGTAACAGAAAGCTTAACTAACAAACTAACACATAAGTGACTCGCACACCTGGGAGACTGTCCAAAACATGACTAACATTCAGACCAAGTGCCTCGCACACCCAGGAGACTATCCAAAACATGACTAACATTCAGACCAGCATCCACGGCCTTGATTTCTAGAAATAGGACATTTCAGCACCACCTTCTACTCTTTCCCCTTTGATGGTGATCTACTTCTCTTGCGAGAACGGCCCCTTCCCTCCCTGCAGCTCCTCCGTAATGGGATCCCAGTGGCTGCATGAAGGCTGGAGGACGCCTGCTGACTGTCCGAAAGCGCAGATGCCCCTGAGGGATGGCCTGGACGGACACTGGGCTTGGAGGGGCCAGATGCTGACTGCTCCAAATGGGCATGGGTGGAAGCAGTCTGTCCTGCAGGTGATGGCAGCTGCAGTGGAGACATGCCAGCGTTGGCATCAGGAATGCTGACATCCTGAGAGCGGACACTCTGACGGGGCAGCACCACAGCATGCGGACCAATCGGCTGGTCCACAGATTGCTGGCCTGCTGTGGTGCTGCAAGGGCCCCGGGTAATCCTGCCTGATCCATCGAGGGTGGCAACAGTCAGTGCTTGTGTGGCCTCAATCTGCCTCTGCAGGAGGCCAGCGAGGGACTGCGTGGCAGCACTCAGCACTTGCGTGGCAGGTGCCAGTGCTTCGGTGAAGCCCTGGACAGTCCTTTCCAGTGATGTAGCGATGCCCTGGACAGTCCTTTCCAGTGATGTAGTGACGCCCTGGACAGTCCTTTCCAGTGATGTACCGACGCCCTGGGCACTCCTTTCCTGTGCTGCCCCGAAGTCCTGCACAATCCTTTCCTGTGCTGCCCCGAAGTCTTGCACACTCCTTGCCAGTGTCTCGATGGATTCAGGCATCCTTGCAACTGCAGCCATCAGCTCAGTGTGCCTGAGTTGAGCTTGGGCGCTCATTTCTGCGAGGGAACGCACCTCTTCTGCGCTCTGTGCAGCAGTCATCGTGGCCTGATGCGCCCTCCGGGGAGACGGCTCCCGAACTTCCCTACCCCCCTTGCGCTGCTGGAGGCCACTGGTTCCTGCAACTGGTTCCTCCTCAGAGCCTTCCCCCCCACTCCCTTCCAGGGAAGCACTATCCCCAGTCTGCAGATGGGCTGGCTCGCCTGAGGGTGGGACGGATGGTCCAGCTTCCTCCTGCTCGTCGCCTCCGGAGTCAGTGTCCCTGGCAGCTTGATGGCCCGGCTCCCGAGCTGGTGATGCAGCATCTGAAAGCAGGGAGGTTGAAGAGTGGCTTTAGCGAAAGGACAGGGTGGCAGCAAGGGATGCAAGAGTGCTGCAATGCTCTGACATGGGTCCAGACTGAAAAGGCATGCTGGTGGGGGGAACAAGTGGAAGGAGAGAGTTCAAAAAGGTGATGACCTTACCGTCGCTGTGCACAATGGGGTCGGCAGCTCCAGTGGTGACAGGACCACTCATCCGGCCTCCAACAATCTGGTGGACTCTTTCCTCCAGGTCCGTGAGTTCCTGCAGCTGAGGAGGGCCTCCTCCGGTACGAATCTGTTCCCTCCGGTTCCTGGCCAGCTTGCCCTGCAGGAGAAAGGACGGGAAGCGATGAAACATGCTGCCCTGAGTTGTCATCTCATGCCCCCCCATGGTGGATCAGCCCTTACATTATGCCCTGAGTTGTCATCTCATGCCCCCCCATGGTGGATCAGCCCTTACATTATGCCCTGAGTTGTCATCTCATGCCCCCCCATGGTGGATCAGCCCTTACATTATGCCCTGAGTTGAATGTGCATGTGCGTTCCCAGAAAGGGCCATGGGTGCTGGCTGACAGATGGCCATTGGGGCATCGTGCATCCTCTGGCCATAAAGTCAGGTGCAGATGGAGGGATGAAGAAGATTGCCAAAAAGCCACTCACCCTAACGACCCGAGTGAGATCGTTGAACTTCTTCCTGCATTGCACAGGAGTCCTGGGTGCCACGCTGCTGGAGTTGACTCTTTGACAAACTTCCCTCCAAGCTCTGCGGTACTCGTTCTGATGAGGCCTCCTGCCATTGTCAGGATACAGCACTGCTCGCCGGCACTCCACTGCGCCAACCAAAGCATCCAATGCCCCATCGGTAAAGGGCTCCGCTCTCTGCCTCACCCTCTCCATCTGGTCAAAGTTTGTAACGCCTCAGATTGCACAGCGCCGATTTTGAGGCCTACAGGGCGATGAGTGTGGCTGCTGAACCTAAATGACCCGCCCCTTTAAGAGCTGGCCGGCGCCAGCATGTCTCGTGGTCATTGATTATTGACAGCACCTGCGCTGCGCTCGTCCGCCCAGATATTGAGTAGCGCCGCCAGGTTAGTGCCTTAGGAGTCCCGTGCAGCGCCTGATTTTACGCCGCAATCTCCTTCAGGGGCGATGAAACCCAATGTCGCTGGAGGTGGCGATAAGTTGCGCCTGCCGATACAATTTGCGCTCCACCAATTCTAGCGCCCCAAGCGGGGCTATACCCAATTTCTCCCCCTAAGTTTCCTATGATCCCTCTCCTCCTATTTATCCACTTTGTTGGGTTGATAGAGAATGTTGTCATATATCCCTATTGCATTAAGTGGAGGTATTATAAACCCTTAGGTCAAGAGATTCCTTAACATGCACAACCATTGAGGCCTTATCCTAACCAATATCCGGTTCCATCGTCTAAAGTTACCATCCTTTTCCAATGTTATCTCAGCAATCTTTGCTTCCTATCTTTGCTTTTCCTGAACTATGATTTTATTTAGGAGTGTCATTGCGTTCAAGGGTAGGATTTGCGAGCACACAGTTTAAACCAATTCTGATCTATTCATGTTGTTTAACCATAATTCTTACATTAGCTGCTATGTCTTCGTTTCATATTAAAAACAATGTAAAAATATCTGTATTCTTATACACTTAGGCTTCACTTTGCTATGTACCCTTCTTTTAATCTGAGAAACACACAAGGTTTCACTGTCCATGAGTATTGATGTAAATAAACCCCATCCCCTTTTCTGTATCACAATTATTTCTATTTAGCTGTGTACTTCATTATACTTCCCTTAAATCTTCCCTCATATATGAATATTGAGCTCTCCTGAATTCTGGTACTAACACTAAATTAACTGCAGCAGAAATTTGCCAAATCAGTTGCAATTTGATGATACATTGATAACTACTATCTGAAAGCTCACTACATGGAGATCAGATGTAGTCCCAAGATCACTGCTAAGGATTAAATCCAATAGATTATTCCCTCTAGTAGTCCCCTCAACAATCATTGACAGTATCAACAAATATTTCTGTCTTGCCTCCCCGTAGATTTAGCCGTTTCTATTGGTTCACTTAACAGATAGATAACTGAAGTCTCCCATTACAACAACACCACTCAGTTGTTCTTTTAATTTGCTCTCCGAGTTCCCCGTCATCCTGAACCTGTTGCCTTGGAGGCATATAGCAGGTGCCAAGGATCAACATTGGACCAAATCCTTAGTCCAGCTGCACTAAAATTATTTCAACTCCTTTCTGCTGACCAATATCCTCCCTCTCTATTGCAACTATAGCCTCCTTTATAATTTGGAGCTCTGCCCCTCCTTTTTGACATACCCCATCCTTTCAAAATTATTTAAACTGAACTTCAGAACCATCACTAAGATCCAACCATGCTTCAGAGATACTCCTGCTGTATGCTGTAACAATACCATGGAATTTGTTATAGTGTCTGTGGGGTGAACAGATTTGTGACTTATCAGAGCAATTAACGTACCATTAGTTTAAACCATGCTT
Source organism: Somniosus microcephalus (assembly GCF_052327205.1). NCBI lineage: Eukaryota > Metazoa > Chordata > Chondrichthyes > Squaliformes > Somniosidae > Somniosus > Somniosus microcephalus. Next base: position 223,307,764 of record NC_140987.1, read on the forward strand.
GTGTGTCAGAAGTGACTTGTTGATGAATAAATATCTTTATATACTCAATGGGGATGTGATGGTAAAAGGAGCTGCCATAGGTGTTTTAAGGGATACAACAAAAAGTATAGTGTGTCGGCGGTATTGATGGAATAAAGAACTTATGTAGCAAGCCATCTGTTATTATCTTACTGAAAGATGCACTATATTACTCATACATTTTACCATACAAATCTATTATTATACACAAGACTAGCATAGGCACACTTCTCAATTCTCACTCATTAGGAGTGATTTTCATTTTGATTTATAAATGTAACCTATCTTGATGAAAAATCATTCTTAAAGTTTAAATAGAGCTCCTTTTAAAAAGTGGTTTTACAATCTGTTTTATCTTTGTGATTCTAAATCTCACTCCTAATGTTTCCTTGATACTATGACAGCCTAATAACTGTAAATCAGAGGACATATATTTGATTAATATCAACTAAATGTAAATGTCTATTTTGGTTGCACTTGGCATTTTCAGTTTTTTTAATATTGACACTATTTTAAGATATAAATGAGGGAAGGGATCATAAACATCCTTTCAGATCAAAGTGTGTAGGTAGCATCATTTAAAGTATTATTTCAGAATAACATCCGATACAGTTAATATGCTTGAGGAGAATATGGTCCAGGTTAAAAAAATTCAACCTAACCCAACACTTGACCCTGGAGCTACAAAACATTCCCTCAACTTCAGATCCCAGTAACCACTCGTAATGAAAGCAATAAACAGTTCGGGATACTGGGAACGGGGTCAGTACTGAATATCACATTTCCACATTCTAAGCTTAGAAACACTAAAGATGGTAGTCTCGAGTCTCGACACAGATCCACTGTGCTTTTTTGGAAATTAAATATAGAGCTGCATTTTGATTATTTTACAGGCAAAAACTATATAGGTAAAGGGACTTCCCTCCACTAAGAGAGGGAGTCCTGTTTGGAGAACCTTGGCATTGCCAACAGGAAAACAGAAACAATGAAGGGATTTTAAGAATTTATGAGGTACATCTTAATTATGAAGACAATGGAAAGATACAGCAGTGATTAAATTAATGCATTTATTGTGTAGAAAGAGAACCTGTTATGAATATAGATGTGAAAATAGCAACGATGACACCTTTGACCAAGCAATAGACCTATTTTACTTCAAGGCCTGCAACATCAAAAGATGCAACACCTACCCTTTTACCTCCTCCCTTCCCATCGTCCAGGGCCCCAAACACTCCTTCCAGGTGAAACAGCGATTTACTTCTACTTCTTTCAATTTAATATACTGTATATGCAGCTGGCAATGCGGTCTCCTCTACATTGGGGAGTGCAAACTTACATTGGGTGACCGCTTTGCAGAACACCTCCATTCAGTCCACAAGCATGACCTCAAGCTTCTGGTCGCCTGTCACTTTAATTCTCTGCTCCACTCCAACTCTGACCTCTCCGTCGTCAGCCTCCTACATTGTTCCAATGAAGCTCAGTGTAAGGTCGAGGAACAGCATCTCATCTTTCGATTAAGCACTTTAGAGCCTTCCGGACTCAACATTGAGTTCAACAATTTCAGATCATAACCTCTGCCCCCATTTTTTCGGACAGCAGTTGTTGATGATTCTGCTATTCCCATTTACACCTCCTCTAGACCCATCTTTTGTTTATTTACTTGTCCCATTACCATCCACTTTTGCCTTGCACCATCATCCCTTTTGTCAGTCAATCTCTCCTGCCTGCCACCCTACCACAGACCTTCCTCTTTTGTTCTCTCCTCCCCTCCTCCCTTTCCCTGCCTCTACACTTGCTTAAAACCTGTTACACATCACTAATATTTTCCAGTGGAAAGGTCATCGGCCTGAAACATTGGCCCAGAAATTAGGTTCGGGGGCTTGCCGCGCGTGCAAGCCCCCGATGTGCACTTACCCGGCGCGCCGACAGCTGAAGCCCGGGCCTGCTTGGAATTCCTGTCACTGGCCCGGTTCAGCTGTCGGCGCGCTGTGCTTACCTGATCCAGCGGCGTAGTTAGTTCGATGTGCTGGCTGGGATCAGGTGAGCACTGGGCAGCCAATCAGGGGAGGGAAAACTTCATTCATGAGTTTGATAGTAAGAACTGTCAAACTCATGAAAACTACGGGCGCCCAAAACACTACTTAAACTTTAAATAAAAATTTAAAAAACATCCCACTAATTAAATGAACTATAAATAACTTTAAAAAAAACTATTTTAAACAATTAATCAAATTTTTGAAAAAAATAATTTTTTAAGAAATCGGGTCTAAAAATAAACTTACCTTACTGTAAAGTCCTTAAAAACAATAAAGCTGTGGAAAAAATGTTCTAATTTTAAATAATAGACCACTTACCTTAAAGAATCAAGTCCTTACGTCTCCTTTTTTCATTTCTAAAAAGTTGAGGCTCTTACGCATGGGCAAGCCTGTCAAAAAGAAGGAAGTTCAATGCGTGCGTGCAGAGTCCTGCGTGCACGCGTTGGACCTCTGAACCCCTTGGAGGAAATGCCGGTTTCCCACGCATGTGCTGTGTATGCTGAAATCCGGCACTTCCAACGGGCCCATGCGTGAGCACCCTGTCCGTACTCACGCGTTGGGATCGGAATTACTGGGCCATTAACTCTGTTTCTCTCTCCACAGATGCTGCCTGACCAGCTGAGTATTTCCAGCATTTTCTGTTTTAATTTCAGATTTCCAGCATCTGCAGTGTTTTGCTTTGTTTACTTCAAGGTCTGTTATATTTGGGCTTTTTCCTATCACTTGCGCCCATGGCAAAAAGCTAAGTTCTGTAAAAGACCACAGGGCTGATTTTAACTCTAAAATAGCTGTGCTGCACTTACTGCCCCATTCCCGCTCGGATCCTGCCCGCCACTATATTTCCCAGGGCCTTCTGTTGGGTGACCCAGCCATTGCTTTAACCAGGCTGGAGCATCATTACTACCTGCAAATCAAGTTCTTATGAGATGCTAAGGATGTCAATGCAATTTTGAGGGATAACTGGGCAGAGCTTGCACTGTGCTGGAGAGTGAAACAGAAACGGCAAGAAAAGTAAGTACAGAATTATTCTGGTGGGGCCAGGAGGAGCAGAAGTGCTGCTCTGCATTCTACAAGAATACTGAGGGCTGCTGCCATCCCAGGCACCCCCTTCCCCTCCCAGACCTACCTGCCTGCCAGCTCTCTCAGCATCGGCTGCTCGATATGACACCAGTTCCAGAGAGCAGCAGCGGGATGCCAGTTGAAGGTGTGCAGCTCGCCGATGGCATTGTGTCAGCCGCGGCTCAGTGAGTAGCACTCTTGCCTCTGAATCAAAAGGTTGTGGGTTCACAGTCCCACTCCAGAAATTTGAGCACAAAAATCTAGGCTGACACTCCCAGTGCCACCTTTCGGATGAGACATTAAAACCGTCGCAGGTGGACGTAAAAGATTCCATGCCACTAGTTCAAAGAAGAGCAGGTGAGTTATCCCAAGTATACTGGCCAATGGTTATCCCTCAAACAACATCACCAAAAAACAGATTATCTGGTCATTATCACATTGCTGTTTGTGGGACCTTGCTGTGCGCAAATTGGCTGCTGCGTTTCCTACATTACAACAGTGACTACACTTTAAAAAAGTACTTCATTGGCTGTAAAACACTTTGGGACGTCCTGAGATTGTGATAGGCGCTATCTAAATGCAGGTCTTTATTTTACAAAGGATTACATAGGATATACGGCACAGAAACAGGCCATTCGGCCCAACCAGTCCATGCCGCCGTTTATGCTCCACTCGAGCCTCCTCCCATCTTTCCTTATCTAAATCTATCAGCAAAACCCTCTATTCCCTTCTCCCTCATATGCTTGTCTAGCCTCCCCTTAAATGCATCCATACTTTTCACTTCAACCACTGCCTGTGGTAGTGAGTTCCACATTCTCACCACTCTTTGGGTAAAGAAGTTTCTTCTGAATTCCCTATTGAATTTCTTGGTGACTATCTTATATTGATGACCTCTAGTTATGCTCTTCCGCACAAGTGGAAACACTTAGTGGGCTCAATTTTGCCAGTGTGGGTGGGCTAGGGCGTATCAGGTGGCATTCGTGTCAGGACCCCGACTCCAAAGTGAAGTGGGGACAAAGTGCGATTTTCCCCTAATTGGGCAATTGATTTCCAGCGTGTGGGAACCCCTGGCCCAATTAGACTTTTCATACAGAAAGTCGCCTCCGATGATGTCCTCAATGCTGCTGGATTTAAGGCCTGCAAGCAGCCTTGCTTCTTCTGGAGACTGCAAACTTTATGGTGATTGTAGTAAGCGCTTCATTGATCAACTATGTCCACCGGTAGGCAAAAGTGTGCTCCACGCTTCGATGAGCCCTCCCTCCAAGCTCTTGGAGGGTGCAAGATCAAATAAGGAGGTGCTCTTCCCTTCCTCAGGGAGAAAAAAGCCACCCCAGCAGACTAAAGCTGTGTGACTGCAAGTGGCCCAGGAGGTCAACTCCATCTCAATGAGCCACAGAACCTGGCTGCAATGCAGGAAGAGGTTTCATGACCTTCTCCGCACAGGAAAAGTGAGTCTGACTTTCCCATCATCCTCAATCTGATCCCTATCGCCTCTCCTCACCAGCACTCCGCTTTGCTAACCTCTTCCTCCACATTCTACTTGACACTTACATCCCTGCACCCTTACCCATTGCCTCTCTATGGTCATATTCACTTAACTATTCGACCATGTAGCCCTCACACTCCCTATCACTGTGATGTAACAACAACAACAACAACTTACAACACTCAGGGAGGACCCTTTGTCTCCTTCTAAGCATCTATGCTATGCATTCTCTACACTCACTCCTTCATTCTCACACAAACTCCACTTGCGTCCCTCATTGCAGGAAAAGAAAGCCCACAATAAGTGGGAAAGAACCATGACAGGAGGAGGGCCACCCTCAGTAGCCCAGCTCACCGCCTGGGAGGAGGTGGTCCTGGAAATCGCCAGGATCGAGGAGGATTCCCAAGTGGGGGCGGACAGACGTGCGCATCACAGCAAGCTGGTGACAGAATAGTTTGGCATCTCTCTCATTGACATTGCATGAGTCACTGATAATGAATCTGATGCTCTAACAGATTGACTTATGATCATCTGCACTATTCAATGTGCATTTAACCTTGACCTCACATCTCTAACTCTTTCCTTTACTCCCCCACAGTACCATCGAAAGCCCCCATCCCCACTGTCCAGGAGGAAAAGCCTGAGCCTCCAGACTCCTCAGAGGAAGCTGCAACCTCTGAGGGCGCAGCATCAGCAGAATTCAGCGCACTCAGCACCAGCGCAGACACTCACACCTCGGTGGGACCTTCGCGAGATAGAGTAGTGTTGGTACCTGGTGTATCACAGCGCACAAGTGAGCATCAGCAGATGGTGGAGACAGGGACAGCAGTGGAGAGTCCTCGTCAGAGGGTGCAGGACTCTGTCAGCTCGGCTCAGCTGCATGTCGACCCTGTGCCTCCGGGTCCATCCAGAAGGAGAGCGGTGCTGGAACTCCAGGAACAGGTGCACGAGTCTCTGGCAGGTTTTGTCTCCAGGGTTGCTGTGAGTGTGGAGCAAATGGAGGAGTCCATCGCAAACATGAGCAGAGCCTTTGTGGAGGTATTGGCGCATGAATGCATCACCGCGGAAAGGATGACAACCTCCGTGGAAAGAATGGCTAACTGTGGTAAGGCTGGCTACCGTAGAGGAGGGGATGGCTACGGTAGAGGAGAGGATAGCTACGGCCATGGAGGAGCTTAGTCGCCAGGGTCTTGAAAACATGGTCATTGTTCAGAATAGAATGACATCTCTTGAGGAGCGATAGTCAGCTATTGAGGATACAAACCAGACCTTCATGGAAGTCCTCTGGAGTAGGATTTCCAGTGCAGAAACGGGTCCTCATGGCCCTCCTGCAGTGCAGCAGGTTGCTGTCAAGCCGCTTGCTAGCTCTGAAGTGGGACTGAATCATGAGAGGGATGTTGGTGGCAGACAACAAGGAAGTGGGAGCTCCTCTCCAAGCGCTCACACGACCATGCCACTGCAAAGCCCTCGGTCAGAGCCCCACTAGAGTCCTCACCCAACTGAGATGGGCATCTCAGCCCCTGCACAGCCGCAGGAACAGCAGACTATTGCCGAGCCCTCACAGGTTCGCAACCCCAGAGGACGCCCGCCAAAGGCGTCAAGACAGGAGCAGTAAGAAAGTGAGCAAGGGGCCACCACATCGGCTGAAGCCACAGGGGAAACACCAGGTAGGAGCATGCGTAAGAGGAAGTTAATGCACAAGTAGTCGCAAGGGTAGTCACTTGGGTGCTGTGGTGTTTTGTATTTGGGCCAGCCATCCTTGTCATGGTATCATAAACAGATTTGATAGCAAACTGTTGAAGCTGTGGCCATGTGTCATTTTGCAAATGGGACTTTCACATTGAGGGCTTAGAGCGACTTGCAATTTTCAGTATAGTGGTCAGAGTGATAGGAATCCGCAGGTTCTTGTCCATTGTCGATGCTCTGGTAAGAAGGTGCGAGACTAAAGTGTTTGATTGTGCAGGCTAAGCAAATCTGCCCAACATGAGTGCGTCCCTTGCATCCCGGGCAGCAATGTGGTTGCGCGCTGGTGCCTTCTGGCCTATTGAGCTTCAGGTGGGTGAGCAGCAACTTGCCGCTCCTGTTGATGCTTCTACTGTTGGTGCTGCTGTTGTTCAGGGTTCTGCTGCTGCCGCGGGTGGTCTTCATCTGAATCTGATGTCCAGGATGTAATGTATGTACCTTTAAGGGGGAGAACTACTTTTTACAGCTCCTGTATCCTGTAGTACCGGCAGTGACGACACCTGTATATAAACCCTGAGTAGTGATCTGTACAGTCAGTTGCAGTTTGAACCCTCATTCAGTAAACACTTGTTGATCGTTCCCTGCAGTCTGTTGTCTGATTATTGAAGGACACAACATTAAGATACACGGATATAACATTGGCGACGACGCAGATTCGAACCTACCTGCAACTCTGCATCACCTCCTTGGGATTCGCTCCTGGAGAACAGTGGAAGGAGGTCGAGTCCAGAAGCATGGGCGTCGACCACGGGCAACCGCCCAGTCATCCAGCGGAGATTTGAGCATCGCAGGGGAGGTTGTCGCGAGCCAGGCTTGGCTTTCCAGTCACGGTGGTCCAGCGAAACGGGCTGGCAACAGGTACTGCGCAGACCCTTCCTGGACAGCGGCGGCTAGAGCCGACCGAGCGGCACAGAAAAAGGCCGAGCAGCATCGACGGGGGAGAGAGAGAGGGCAGAGCGCACAGGGTGCAGCCGGTGTTCAGGACTGAGCGGCGTCAACGGGGAGCGAGACGAGAGAGAGCAGAGCGCAGCCGGTGTTCAAGAGCCGAGCAGCGTCAACGGGGGAGAGAGGTGTGCAGGAAAACGCGAGGCGCTGCCATTGCCATGAGGACCGCAGAGAGTGGCATTGACAGCAGCGCAGGAGCAGCGCATGAAACCCACAGGGCGTCGCCATTTGCCACGAGGACCGCCCAGAGCAGCGTTGGCAGCAGCGCGGGAGACGCCATTTTAAGCCGCAGCGGGGAAGAAAGGAAAGCGCAGGAGATGCCATTTTAAGCCGCAGCGGGGAAGGAAGGAAAGCGCGGGAGACACCATTTTAAGTCAGTCTAACCACACCCAAAAATGCCGAAGAGTGGCAGTATCACAGCATTCGACAATGAAGTCGAAGATTGGACAACATATGTCGAACGCATAGAAGTATACTACAAGGAGAATGAAGTGCCAGATGACAAGAAAGCACTGGTATTGTTGAAGTCAATGGGTGCAAAAACGTATGGCTTACTACGAAACCTAGTAACCCCAGAGAAGCCAGTAGAAAAGGATTTTGAAAACATAGTGTCAATCCTACAGGACCACTTAAACCCCACACCGCTGCTGATAGCAGAAAGATTTAAGTTTCACAAAAGGAACCAGCATAAAGATGAAAGTAATGCTGAGTATTTAACAGAACTGCGCAAGCTATCGAAACACTGCCAGTTTGGAACGGGACTAGCAGATACTTTAAGGGACAAGTTTGTGTGTGGGCTTCAAAGTGAAGGAACCCAGAAACGGCTTCTATCAGAAAAGGATCTTACGCTGGACAAGGCTTTCAGCATTGCAGTATCACATGAAGCAGCAGCACGGGGCGCTGCAGAGATACAACGGAGACCGCAAGAATATGGCACAAATGAAATGTCATACGGAACAGTGAAGTGCTATCGCTGCGGCAGAACAACACACGACCATAATGATTGCTGGTTCAAGGACAAAGTGTGCAGACAGTGTGGAAAAGTAGGACACATAGCAAGAGTCTGCAGGTCGGGAAAGAAAACCAGCAGCAAGAAATCTCCACAGGAGAAGTACAAGAAGGTACATAAGGTGATGGAGAGTAGTTCAGACGAACAGAAGAGTGATACAGACTCCGGAAGCAAGGAGCTGGGTTGTCTGAAACTACATAATGTGATCAAAACGGAGGATCACCAAACTATCTGGGTCACGCTCAAGATAGCAGGAGTCCAAGTGAAAATGGAATTGGACACAGGATCAGCCCTAACAGTCATAAACCAAAGGGACTACAAGCGGCTATTCTCACATATACCCTTGAGAGATACAAAGATTGTCTTGAAGACGTACACGGGGCAAAAAAGTCTACCCCAAAGGAAAAATAAGGGTGAACGTTATATATAACGGCAAGGAAACACCAAAAATGGACCTATATGTATTGCCAGATGGAGGACCACCACCACTAGGACGTGAATGGATCCGGAAGATACAGCTAGATTGGCATTCCATACAAGCACTGACTGTAGATGCCAAAAAGGATGACGACATCACACTTGGACGACTGTCAAAAATGCTAACTGACGCACAAGAAGTGTTCCAACAGGGACTCGGAACACTAAAAGGCATAACAGTGATGATCAAAATAGAGGAAAATGTAAGCCCAAAGTTTTTTTAAGGCCTTATGCGATCCGCCCAGCTTTCGAAGCAGAGCTGGAAGGTTTGGAATGTTCAGGAGTACTGTCCAAAGTGGACTGGAGCGAGTGGGCTACACCCATCGTTCCTGTAATGAAGAGGTCGTTGAGTAATACGCCTGGGGAACCAAAGAAGGTTCGCATCTGTCGGGACTTTAAGCTGACAGTGAACCCAGTCCTTCACACGGTACAATATCCGCTTCCGCGGATTGAAGATATTTTTGCCTCGCTATCTGGAGGAAAACGCTTCACTAAGATTGATCTGGCCCAGGCGTACCTGCAAATGGAAGTAGAAGAATCCTCGAAACAATACCTCACGATCAACACTCACAAAGGTCTCTACCAATACAACCGGCTGGTGTTCGGGGTAGCATCAGCTCCGGCTATTTGGCAAAGGGCAATGGATCAAGTCCTGCAAGGGATTCCAGGGACCCAGTGTTATTTGGACGACATCCTGGTCACGGGCGAAAATGACAGTGATCACCTCGCCAACCTGGAGCAGGTGCTCACTAGATTGAAGGAATATGGGCTCCGAGCTAATCGCCACAAATGCGAGTTTTTCCAGAAGCAGATCTCGTATTGTGGCCACGTCATTGATAAAGAGGGGTTACATAAGTCCCCTGAAAAGATTGAGGCAGTAGTCAAGGTTCCAGCACCGGAAAATGTGTCACAACTGAGGTCGTTCCTCGGGCTGGTAAACTACTACCGTAAGTTCTTGCCGAATTTGTCTACCGTACTACACCTACTGAACACCCTACTGCAAACGGGGGTACCATGGAAGTGGAGTGACGAATGTAAACGAGCTTTCCAGAAGAGCAAAGCATTGATCACATCAAAAGAGGTGTTGGCTCATTTCAACCCAGCACTACCAATTCGGTTGGCGTGTGATGCATCACCCTATGGCATTGGAGCGGTGCTGTCGCACAAATTCCCGGACGGCTCGGAGAGGCCAGTAGCCTTTGCGTCTCGGTCACTAACCTCAGCCGAGCGTAACTACGCCCAGATTGACAGGGAGGCCCTCAGCCGAGTGTGGGGAGTGAAAAAGTTCAATCACTATCTGCACGGGCAGAAGTTCACCTTGCTGACTGACCACCAACCACTTGTCTCCATCTTTAATCCAAAGAAGGGCGTTCCGGTGATGACTGCGCAACGGCTACAGAGGTGGTCCCTTTTTCTAGGGGCGTACCAATATGAAATCGAGTATAAGGGCACGAAACAGCATGGAAACGCTGATGGGCTATCATGCCTGCCACTGCCTACTGCGGAGGAAGCACCAGCAGTGGATCCTGTCAAAATATTTCATTCGACTCTAATTGAATGCTTGCCAGTAACTAACGCTGGTATAGAGAAGGAGACCCGAAATCACCCGACACTGTCTCGGGTATATGATTTGACGGTGAAGGGATGGCCAGCACATGGCGACTCACTGTTGCCAGCATTCTCATCCAGAAGAGAACAGCTGCCAGTATGCCAGGGGACCTTGATGTGTGGATCCCGAGTGGTAATTCCACCCAAGTTAAGGGAGAGAGTGCTCAATGAGCTTCACGAAGGTCATCTGGGAGGGGTGAAAATGAAAAGCCTTGCTAGGGCTTATGTGTGGTGGCCGGGGATCGATCAGCAAATCAAGGACCTGACCAAGAGCTGCTCAGGATGCCAGAAGGTCCAAAATGCACCACCACATGCCCCTCTACACCCATGGGAGTGGCCCTCATCTCCATGGCAACGGGTACATATTGATTTTGCTGGTCAATTCATGGACTCAATGTTTTTAATAGCCGTGGATGCACACTCAAAATGGCCTGAGGTGATCAAAATGTCCTCCACCACCACGGAGAAAACTATTGCAGTCCTACGGACCATTTTTGCCAAGAACGGCTTGCCAGAGCAGATTTGCTCTGATAACGGACCACAGTTTGTGTCCAAAGAGTTTCGAAGATTTATGAAAAGGAATGGGGTATGGCATTACACATCCGCCCCGTATCATCCAGCCACAAATGGATTGGCTGAGAGGTTCGTACAAACCTTTAAAAAAGCAGTAAATGCCATGTGCGATGACGACATTCCACTGCAGCATAAGGTGGACAATTTCCTGTTAGCCTACAGAAATGCGACACATGCAGTCACCAACCAGGCCCCGGCCATGATGTTCTTTAACCGAAGGTTGAGATCTCGTCTGGATTTGCTCAGACCGAATGTACGAAGAGATGTTGAGAGTAAGCAATTCCAGCACATCAATGAGAAGCCGACAAGGAGCTTCAATGTAGGGCAACCAGTCTAGGCCTGCGACTACCGAACAGAGAAATGGCAACCAGGAACGATATGCACACGGCAGGGGCCACTAATGTACACAGTGGATGTTGGGGAGAACATTGTGAGACGCCATGCTGACCAGATCCTAGAGTCACAGGAATGAGTCAACCCCATGTCTCGGCCATACGTACCTGGTGAGGAACCCGACGTACAGGTTGCATCTACCTCAGACACAATAGCATTGGAAGCTGATGAATCAACTGACAACAGGGTGTTAGAATTGCCTCCGCACCAAGAGCGAGACACTCGGGAAAGGCGTTATCCAGAAAGAATCAGGAAGCCTCCCCAAAGACTGAATTTATAAATAGACTATTTTCAGTTAATGTTGCATGTTAAAAGTGTTAATTGTAATTAGTTTGATATTTAACTGTTAAATGAGTGTTATGGTACTGTTAATCTAAAAGGGGAGGAATTGTATACCCTCGGATTTCTGGAATCATCCCTGTACCTTTAAGGGGGAGAACTACTTTTTACAGCTCCTGTATCCTGTAGTACCGGCAGTGACCACACCTGTATATAAACCCTGAGTAGTGATCTGTACAGTCAGTTGCAGTTTGAACCCTCATTCAGTAAACACCTGTTGATCGTTCCCTGCAGTCTGTTGTCTGATTATTGAAGGACACACCATTAAGATACACGGATATAACACAGGACGAAAGGAAATAAATGGTTCCCATGCTTCTGGTATATGCCTCAGTTGAGGAAGCGCTCAGTCAAGGTGGGGAGAGGGGTTTCCCAGGAGGTCACACTGCAGATGGGTGTCAGACTCCAAACTTCCACAGCTATGAGTAGGCCTGCTAAAAGTTCCCCCAGACCTGAAACAACAAAGTTCTGCCACCTGCAAATGATGATTGCTGAAAACTCTTTTTTAATGGTGGAGCTGCAGCTGTTACTAAGCAATCCACTTGTGAGGCCGCCAGGATTACCTGGCGTGTTCCAGGGGAGGCGTGTAGGATGGGGGAAATGTCTAAATATCAGAAAGGCCTCTCAAAATTGGTTTATAGAGGCAATTAAGTGGTTGTTAAGGGCCCTAAGGGCCTATCCTGCCTCTTGGAGGCGGGATGGAAATGGGGTCTAAAACCTCGATTCTGGGAAAATTGCTTGGAGGCGGGATGGAGGCGGGATCGGGCCCACACATCATTTTTTGCGATTTTAACACCTCACACACCTTCAATCCTGCCTCCTCGGGCCTGGCAAAATCGAGCCCTCTCTCTGTATCCACTCTATCAAAACCGTTCATAATTTTAACGACCTCTATTAGGTCACTTCTCAGTCTTCTTTTTTCAAGAGAAAAGAAACCCAGCTTATTCATCCTTTCCTGATATGTATACCCTCGGATTTCTGGAATCATCCCTGTAAATCTTCTCTGCACCCTCACCAGTGCCTCTGTATCCTTTTTATAATATGGTGACCAGAACTGTACACAGTACTCTAAGTGTGGTCTAACCAAGGTTCGATACAGGTTTAGCATAACTTCCCTACTTTTCAATTCTATCCCTCTAGAAATAAACCCTAGTGCTTGGTTTGCTTTTTTATGGCCTTGCTAACCTGTGTCGCAACTTTTAGTGATTTGTGTATTTCTACTCCGAGATCCCTTTGTTCCTCTACCCCACCTCGACTCGCACCTTCCCAGTGATAAACGACCTCCCTATTCTTCCTACCAGAATGTAATACCTCACATTTATCTGTGTTGAACTTCATTTGCCAATTATATGCCCAATCTGCAAGTTTATTAATGTCCTCCAGTAATTTGTTGCAGTCCTCCTCAGTATTGACTATCCCCCCCAATTTGGTGTCATCCGCAAATTTAGAAATTGTGATTTTGATTCCAAAGTCTAAATCGTTAATGTAAATTGTGAACAGCAGCGGCCCCAGCACTGATCCTTATGGAACACAACTATCCACCTTCTGCCACTGTGAATAGTTACTCTTTACTCCGACTCTCTGCTTTCTGTCTTGATGCTAGCTAGCTATCCATTCTGCTACTTATCCCTGACTCCGCATTCTCTGGCCTTGTTCATCAGTCTATTATGTGGTACCTTATCGAAGGCCTTTTGAAAATCTAGATAAATTACATCTACTGCATTACCATTGTCTACTCTCTCTGTTACCTCTTCAAAAAATTCAATGAGGTTGGTCAAGCAAGAATTTCCCTTTTGTGGTGCTGTTGGGGAGGTTTTAAAGTAGCTTGGCAGGGGGAATGGGCACCAGCATATAGGAGTAGAAAAGAGGAATAAGTTGCATAAAAGAGTCGTTGTCGTACGTGTCTTCATACTGTTCCCTTTGGGGAACTGTATGAAGTGGTGGAAGGATTTCTGGCCGTGATTAACGCTCCTTCCGTGACCGTAACCATCTTCGTACCAGCCATTAGGGTGGTTAGTCCTATGGCGGGAGGGTTTTACGGGCTCCCACAACCCATACGAGGGTGGGGGGCCACCCACACCCACGGACACGGACACAAGTATCCCGCTGGATGTCAACCCAGAATTTAGAGCCGGAGCTCCAACTCCACTTGCCGGGACTGTCTGGAGCGGGGTTCGAAACCCTACCCCGTCTGGCCCAGCGGCGGGGATGCTACCGCTACGCCAAAGGCGCACTCCACTCATAAAAGAGTGAGTGTGTTGGATAGTACTAGAGATGATAATACTAGAGGCGGTAATAGTACCATATTAGATAGGAACAGACTAAGACTACGAAAAACATCAAAAATAGGTTTAGAATGCATGTACGCAAACGCATAAAGTGTGGTGAATAAGGTTGGTGAGCTACAAGCACAATTACCCGTGTGGCAATATGATGTTGTGGCAATAACGGAAACGTGACTTAAAAACGGTGAGGACTGGGCACTTAATATTCAAGGGTACAAGGTGTTCAGAAAAGATAGGGAAGGAAAAAAGGGAGGTGGGGTGGCAGTGCTGATTAAGGAAGACATTGTAGTGTTGGCAAGGGAGGATGTTCTTGAGGGGATAAAGACAGAATCCATTTGATTAGATTTGAGGAGCAAAAAGGGTATGATCACACTATTGGGGGTATTTTACAGGCCTCCAAATAGTGAGAGGGAGGTAGAGGAGCAAATCTGCAGGGAAATTGCAGAGATATGCAAGAGCTATAGAGTGGTGATATTGGGGGACTTTAATTATCCAAATATTGATTGGGATAATGCTAGGGTAAAGGGAAAGGAGGGGGAGGAATTTCTGAAATGTGTTCAGGAGAATTTCCTTGACCAATATGTTCTTGGCCCAACTAGGAAGGAGGCATTGCTGGATCTGGTGCTGGGGAATGAGGTGGACCAGGTCGACCAAGTGTCTGTGGGAGAACACTTGGGTACGAGTGATCATCGTATCATAAGATTTAGATTAGCAATGGAGAGGAGCAAGGAACAATCTAGAGTGGAACTTCTAAACTGGAATAGGGCTAACTCCAATGGGATGCAAAAGGATCTAGCCAGGGTAAGATGGAACCAAAGACTGACAGGAAAAACTATAATGGAACAATGGGTGACCTTTAAGGAGAAGATGTTCCAAGTACAGGCTAGGTACATTCCAACAAGAGGGAAGGGTAAGGGAACCAAAGCAAGGGCTCCCTGGATGACGAGGGAGATAGAGAAGACAATGAAACAAAAAAAGAGGGTGTATGATGCATGTCAGGTGAATTCTTCAAGGGAGAACCAGACCAAATACAATAAGTTGAGAGGGGATGTGAAGATGAAAATACAATTGGCAAAGAGAGAATATGAGAGTAGAATGGCGATTAACATAAAAGGGAACCTAAAAATCTTCTACCGGCATGTAAACAGTAAGCAGGTAGTAAGAGGCGGGGTGGGGCCTATTAGAGACAAAGAAGGTGATATATGCTTAGAGGCGCAGGTCAACGCTAGAATACTCAATGAGTACTTTGAATTGGTGTTTACTAAGGAGGTGGATGCTGACAAAATATCGGTAAAAGTGGAAAATGTAGAAGCAATGGAAGGGGTGAAAATTGATAGACAGGATGTACTAGAAAGGCTGGGTATGATTAGAGTGGACAAGTCACCTGGTCCAGATGGCTTGCATCCCAGGTTACTAAGGAATTAGGGGAGGAGATGGCGGAATGACTTGCCATAGTTTTCCAATCTTCCCTAGATGCAGGGGAAGTGCCTGAGGATTGGAAAGTGGCAAATGTGACACCATTGTTCAAGGATGGGTGTAAGTTTAATCCTAGTAACTACAGGCCGGTCAGTTTAGCATCAGTGGTGGGTAAAGTTTTAGAAACAATAATCAAGGAAAAAATTAAAAGGCACTTGGAGAGATTTAAGCTAATTAAGGAGAGCCAACACAGATTTGTAAACGGCAGATCATGTTTGACTAATCTAATTTAATTTTTTGATGAAGTAACAGGGAGGATTGATGAAGGGAATGCAATGGATGTTGTCTACATGGATTTTAGGAAGACGTTTGACAAAGTGCTACATAGAAGGCTGGTTAACAAAATTGAGGCTCATGGAATAGGTGGGTCGGTGGCAGCATGGATAAGGAATTAGCTTAAGGAGAGAAAACAGTGAGTTGTGGTAAATGGCTGTTTTTCAGACTGGAGGATGGTAGACAGTGGTGTTCCCCAAGGGTCAGTGCTGGGGCCGCTGCTTTTTTTGATATATATAAATGACCTGGATATTGGAATACAGTGTAGAATTTCTAAATTTACTGATAACACCAAACTTGGGGGAGTGGCAAACAGTGATGATGATTCCAATCGACTGCAACAGGACATAGATAGGCTAGCAGAATGGGCAGACAAGTGGCAGATGGAATTTAATACAGAGAAGTGTGAGGTGATGCATTTTGGCAGAAGGAACAGGGAGAGGCAATATACACTTAATGGCACAGTTTTACAGAGTGTGCAGGGACAGAGGGACCTGGGAGTTAATGTGCATAGGTCCCTGAAGGTGGCGGGACATATTGAGAGAGTGGTTAGCAAAGCATATGGGATTTTGGGCTTCATAAATAGAGATATTGAGTACAAAAGTAGAAAAGTTATGCTGAACCTTTATAAAGCGCTGGTTTGGCCACAACTGGAGTATTGCGTTCAGTTCTGGTCACCACACTTTAGGAAGGATGTGAAGGCCCTTAAGAGGGTACAGAGGAGATTTACCAGAATGGTTTCGGGGATTGGGGAACTTAGCTACAAGGACAGGTTGGAGAAGCTGGATTTGTTTTCATTAGCGCAAAGGAGGTTGAGGGGTGATTTGATAGAAGTGTACAAGATTATGACGGGTTTGGATAGGCTAGATGGGGAAAGGCTGTTTCCACTAGTTGATGGTACAAGAACCAGGGGACACAGATTTAAAGTTTTGGACAAGAGATACAGGGGGAATGTGAGGAAAAACGTTTTTACACAACGAGTGGTGATGACCTGGCATTCGCTGCTGACAGAAGTGGTGGAAGCGGAGACACTCAATGTTTTCAAGGGAAGACTGGATAGGCACTTGGAAATAAACTTGCAGGGGTACGGGGATAGAGCAGGGAATGGGACTGACTGGATTGCTCTACAGAGCACCGGCACGGACTTGATGGGCTGAATGGCCTCCTTCTGTGCTGTTATGACCCTATGACTATGACTCTATGGGGGAGAAATTCGGTATCGCCCCATTTGGGGCGCTATTATCAGCCGGGCGCAAAGTTTAGCACCTGGCGCTAATTATCGCCTCCGACTGCAAAATTGGCCTCTATCACCCCTGGAGGTGATTTGAGTGCTAAATCAAGCGCTACACAGCTCTCTTAAGGCGCTAACGTCGGGGAGCGAGGCACTACCTCAGAGCGCTACCGAAACTCAGGCGATGTCAGTTAGCAATGGAACACAGATAGACTGGCATCAGCCAGTTCTTAAAAGGGAGGGTCCATATTGCTGGCCAGCCACACCCTGCTCATTGCTGCCTTGAATCTTGGCCTGGAGAGACCTCTAAAGCATTTGTGCTGGAACCACTAATGGATAGGCCCAGGGAAAGAGCTCAGCACTTCAGCGACCAGGCCTTGGTGGCTCTGGTTGGCGCAGTGGAGCGGCGAAGGGCAGTGCTCTACCCATAGAGTGGCAGGAGGCCATTGCCCCGTGAATACAGAAGAGTCTGGAGGGAGGTGGCTCAGCACGTCTCCTCGAGGAGCCTGGTGCCGAGGTCCCACACCCAATGTCGTAAGAAGTTCAACGACCTCACTCGGGTGTTCAGGGTGAGTGGCTGCTTTTCAATACCTCTCTATCCCTCCATCTCAACCTCACTCTGTGCCCAGAGGGTTTAAAAACCCCAAATGCCCAACAATCATCCAAGACCTATGGCCATCTCATAAAACACACACGCACATTCCACACCTTGCACACATTAAGGGCTATTCAACTATGGGAGGCACATCAGGCAAGCACATGGCTGCACACATTAAGGGCTATTCAACTATGGGAGGCACATCAGGCAAGCACATGGCTGCATACATTAAGGGCTATTCAACTATGGGAGGCACATCAGGCAAGCACATGGCTGCATATTCACTCAGACGCCGTCCTTTTTATTGCAGGTCAAGCTCTCTCACAACAGGCGGGAGCAGCAACGCATGGGAGGAAGACCAGCTGACCTACACACCCTCACCGATTTGGAGGCGCGCGTGCACAGGATCGTCGCCAGCCAAGTTGTAGGTGCCGTGGCCGCTGGCGAGGTTGAAACCCTTGGGGACAGCAATGGTATGTTCATCAGGTTTCTCTCCTCTCTCATTCCACTTGTCCCTCACAACACCAGACTTTTACACTTTCAATCCAACTTACTAACTGTCTCCAGTCCTTGTTCCCTTACTGCCCCCCTGTCCTCATGCTAAAGCCACTCTTGTACCTCCCTGCTTTCAGATAGTGAACCACCAGCTGACCAGCCTGTCCCTCAAACTACCAGTGGCAGTGATGCCCCAGGCGAGGAGGAAGAGGAAGCCGGAGTCTCACTGCCTGCATCTCCCGAGGGAGTCCATACCCACACTGGGACCACACCTTCCCTGGAGGGGAGCAGGGGGGAAGAGTCTGATGAGGGTGAAGCTCCTGGACCCAGTGGGCTACAGCAACACCACGGGGGTAGGGAAGCTCGGGGGCCAGCTCCCCGGAGGGTGAGTAGGCCAGCGAGTCCTGCTGCACAGGACTCAGATGAGGACTGTGGCATCGCGGCCATGAATGCCAAGGCCTTGAGCATGCACATTGAGCTCATTGGTGCAATGGCAAGGGTGCCCGAAAGCATGGATGGACTGGCAAGGAGTGTGGAGCAGTCCCCTGCAGCACAGGCCGATGCAACGCAATGGCTTAGTACTGCAATTCAGTCACTGGCTGCTGTGATCCAGCCTCAGACTGCTCTCATGCAGCCTCAGATTGATGTCACGCCAGCACTGACTGCTGCCATCCTTGCTGGGTCGGCCACATTGCCCTGGGGCTCTCACGATGCTGCAGTAGGCCAGCAGTCTGTGCTCAAGCAGATTGCTCTGGATGCTGAGGTATTGCCCCATGGGAGTGTCAGTGTGTCGGTCGAGCAGTAAGGTGCTGTCCTCTCTCAGGATGACAACATTCCTGTTCCCACCACTGTCACTTCCCCATTGCACTTGCCACCGTCTGCAACACAGCCAGCCCAGACTGCTGCCGCCCATGCAGAGTTGGTGCAGTCTGCAGCCGGGCCCTCCAGGCCCAGAGCTGGTCGAGAGTGTCCTTCAAGGGCATCAGCAGTCTCTGGATCTGACATTCAGCAGCCTTCCACCAGCCTTGCTGCAGCCACTGGGGCCCCATTACGGAGGAGCAGTAGGGTGGGAAGGGAGGACGTGCGCAAGGGAAGGAGATCACCCTCGAAGGACAAACAGTAGGAGACCTAAATAAATGGTGGGAATGTTTGTGGTAAAGGCCGAGGTTCGTGTGATTACATTTGTTTACTGTTTTGCCATTTATCTCCATCTTGCGAGAACAAGTTCTGTTAGTTCATGAGTTGTTGTGTTGGTTTCTAATTGTTTGTCCTGAATAAATGACACACACAGAGTTTGTTAACTAAAAAAGTTTTGTATTCAAAATTTACATTTTTGGTCTTTGGAATCATTCCAGCTTTGGCCGGCTATAGGGGTTGCGGGTTGCTTTCCATGATGTTGTTCTCCATGCCAGAAGCCTTTTTCTGAGTAGGGGCCTAGAAACGGCTTCTTATCAGCCGTTCACGGATGGCCCTTGCACTGGCAACATTGTGGGCCTCCCTCCCACCTTGGTGCTGCTGCTGATCCTTTTCCTCATCCTCATCTTCCTCCTCCTCTTCCTCCTACTCCTCCCCAGTTGGTGCACCAATCCCTGGTGGCATTGGCTGGGTCCTCAGGATTGCCAGGTTGTGAAGCATGCAGCACACAACTATGAAGAGAGAGACTCGCTCAGGAGAGTACTGCAGGGCTCCTCCTGAGTGGTCCAGACAGCGGAACCATTGCTTGAGCACGCCGATCGTCTGCACAATTATGTTCCTGGTGGCGCTATGGCTCTCATTATACCGCAGCTCGACAGGGGTGTTGGGGTTACGGTGCAGTGTCATCAGCCAGGTGCAGTGTGGATAACCCTTGTCCCTGAGGAGCCATCCACTTGGGTGATGCGGTGCTTGGAAAAGATCTGGCACACCAGTCTGGCGCAGGATGAAAGCATCGTGGCTGCTGCCAGGATAGCGGGCATTGACGGCAAGTATGCGCTGTGTGTGGTCACAGACCAACTGGACATTTAAGGAGTGGTAGCCCTTGCAGTTTTGGAATACCTCTGCATTTTCATGCGGTGCCCGCAATGCCACATGTGTGCAGTCAATGGCGCCCTGCACCATGGGGAAGCCCGCCATCCTAGCAAAGCCACATGCGCATTCATGCTGTTTGGCCCGGGTCATGGGGAAAGAGATGTATTGGCGTCTCTTTTTATAGAGGGCATTTGTCACCTCCCGGATACAAAAATGAACAGCGAACTGGGAGATATTGGCGATGTCCCCAGTAGAATCTTGAAAGGAGCCGCTGGCATAAAAATTCAGAGCCACCATCACCTTCACTGCCTATGACAGAGACGTCCTGGTCCTGAGTTGAGGCTGCAGATCTGATTGCAGCAGGTGGCAGAGCTCAGTGACCACTTCCTTGCTGAAGCGCAAACACTGCTCCTCAGACAAATGAAGGTATGAAAACTGCTCCCTGAATACCCTCAGAGGCTAAGGTCTCCTTTGCAGGGGTCTGTTGGCCCTCCTCCCTCTGGCCATGTTTGCCACTCTCTCTCTGCGCCTCTGCTGCCTCTGATTCTGCAGGTGCAGGGCGACGCCCCAATTCAGTGCAGCCCTCATAATCTCTTCTAAATCACTGGAATGAAGGTCAAAGCAAAATGAACCTGAAAAGTGCTGCTCAGGACCCAAAACTCCTTCACACAGCGTTAAATGTCTCCAGACGTCTCTCACTCTCTCAGAATGCGTGGTGCAAAAATTTCGCCGACAAGAAAAGGCAGGAAGCGGCCGCCTTTAAATAGCGCTCCACCAGCCCCTTCCTGACTGCAAAATGTTTCCCTCTACCTGTCATTCCTAGCGGCAGGCGGAAAAGCAGGGGCCGCGACTCAATATCCAGCCTGGGGCAGTACTGGGGCATTGCACACTCGAGTGACGTCATGAACTGTGGGCGCAGGAGATCGTGGCAGTAGTGTTTAATGCCGCTGCAAAATGTCTGATCAATTTTGTGAGCGGCGCTAACATCGCCGCGCTCGAGCACTAACTTCCTAGCGCCCCGTTAGCACCCCCCGGAGGCGCTAACGGGAGGCATTAAGCAAACAAATTTTTCCCCCTAGGACGCTATGATTCATCCTTTGCTGGTTTCTAAACATTTTCCAATCTTCGCAACATTGTATGCCTTTTCTTTCAATTTGATACCATCCTTAACTTCCTTAGTTAGCCACGGATGGTTCATCCTTCTCGTTGAGTATTTCTTTCTTACTGGAATATATCTTTGTTGAGAGTTATGAAATAGCTCCTTAAAAGTCTGCCTCTGCTTATCTACCATTTTACCATTTAATCTATTTTCCCAGTCCACTTTAGCCAACTCTGTCTTCATACCTTTGTAATTGCCTTTATTTAAGCGTAAGATACTAGTTTCAGACCCAAGTTTCTCACCCTCAAACTGAATGTGAAATTCTATCATGTTATGATCACTCTTCCCCAGAGGATCTCTTACTCTGAGATCATTAAATAAACCCTGTCTCATTACACATTACCAGATCCAAAATAGCCTGTTCCCTGGTTGGTTCCACAACGTATTATTCTAAGAAACTGTTCCGAATACACTCTGTGAACTCGTCCTCAAGGCTAACTTTGCCAATTTGATTTGTCCAATCGATGTGAAGATTAAAATTGCCCATGATTATTGCAGTACCTTTCTTACAAGCCCCTATTATTTCTTGATTTATACTTTGTCCTACGGTGTAGCTACTGTTAGGGGGCTTATAGACTACTCCCACCAGTGACTTCTTTTCCTTTCCATTTCTTATCTCCACCCAAACTGATTCTCCATCTTGATCTTCTGAGCCAAGATCATTTCTCACTACTCTACTGATGTCATCCTTTATTAACAGAGCTACCCCACCTCCTTTTCCTTTCTGCCTATCCTTCCAAAATGTCAAAAACCTTGAATATTCAGTTCCCAGCCTTGGTCACCTCGCAACCACATCTCTGTAATGGCTATCAGATCATACCCATTTATTTCTATTTGTGCTGTGAATTCATCTATCTTGTTACGAATGCTGTGTGCATTCAGATAAAGAGCCTTCAATTTTGTCTTTTTAACATTTTTTCCTACTCTCGCCCTATTTGCTGGTATAGTCTTATATTTGTACGCTCTGTCCCTTCCTGTCACACTCTGGTTATCATTACCCCTATCGCTACCTTGCACTATTGCCTTGTCCTTTCTCTTTAACTTTCTAAATTTCCCCTCACCTGACCCACTATTTAGTTTAAAGCCCTATCTACAGCCCTAGTTATTCGATTCGCCAGGACACTTGTCCCAGCATGATTCAAGTGAAGCCCATCCTAACGAAACAGCTCCCTCTGGTTCCACTCTCGCCTTGGGTCTTGGGCCTTGGGTGCTGTTGTTTTTATCTCTGCCACTCCTCCTCTAGCTCCGCTCTCACCTCTGGTCTCGGGCCTCAGGCACTGCTGTTTTTATCTCTGCCACTCCTCCTCTGGTTCCGCTCTCGCCTCTGGTCTCAGGCCTCAGGCACTGCTGTTTTTATCTCTGCCACTCCTCCTCTAGCTCTGCTCTCGCCTCTGGTCTCGGGCCTCAGGCACTGCTGTTTTTATCTCTGTCACTCCTCCTCTAGCTCCGCTCTCGCCTCTGGTCTCGGGCCTCAGGCACTGCTGTTTTTATCTCTGCCACTCCTCCTCTAGCTCCGCTCTCGCCTCTGGTCTCGGGCCTCAGGCACTGCTGTTTTTATCTCTGCCACTCCTCCTCTGGTTCCGCTCTCGCCTCTGGTCTCGGGCCTCAGGCACTGCTGTTTTTATCTCTGCCACTCTTCCTCTGGTTCCGCTCTCGCCTCTGGTCTCAGGCCTCAGGCACTGCTGTTTTTATCTCTGCCACTCTTCCTCTAGTTCCGCTCTCGCCTCTGGTCTCGGGCCTCAGGCACTGCTGTTTTTATCTCTGCCACTCTTCCTCTAGCTCCGCTCTCGCCTCTGGTCTCGGGCCTCAGGCACTGCTGTTTTTATCTCTGCCACTCCTCCTCTGGTTCCGCTCTCACCTCTGGTCTCGGGCCTCAGGCACTGCTGTTTTTATCTCTGCCACTCCTCCTCTGGTCCGACTCTCGCCTCTGGTCGTCTTACTCTCTAGATGGATTAAGGGAAGCCTTCTGTTGTACACCTCGTAGTTTTCAACCATAAAGAATTGTTTTGACACCCATCTTAAATGCCACATACTTCACCAGCATTGAAAATTTTCTATCATATAAGAAAGATCTAAACTCCTCTTGCCCCCTTTTCAGTGCAGTCCCAAGTATCTCTATCTCAGCTAAAATTGGTATCCACCAGGTCCCATAAGTGTTGACCTTAATAAACAATTTGATGATACACCCCTTCTAACTTCTATTCCATACTTTTAAGATCCCCTGTTGAACCACGAAAAGCCATAAAACTGCATTTGGTGTCATCCATCATCATATCCCACTGGTTAGCCCATTGTTCAAGGTGAGCGAGTACAACACAGTAGATTTGCAGGAAAATCGATTAACAAAATAGCTGTGAAAATGAGTACTGAGTCTTTTAAAAATGCAACAGATTCCAAAACCATCCCTTATAATGTCATCTAACATATCACTGATGAAGACTGTAGGCAGTTCATTGAGTTTTCCAGTTACTCTTGGAACTGCAGTATACCTCTTGGGATAAAAGCCAAGATTTAACCACATACTCCAATAGCTGAGTTTCATCAGAGCTGAGTTAGATCAAATGCCTTATAAAAAAAATCGATGAAAGCAATGTAAGTGAGTTTCCCCGAAGCTTTGTGCTGTTTCACAATCTTAGACAAAGCCGCCCACATGTTCCTCACGATCCAAACTCCAGCCTGTTCTTTTTGATTATTCTGTAGCCGTCCAAATATAGGTGCTGCAAAGTCCTGAAGTATCCACAAGCTTTCTGTTTCCAGTCTCTACTTGATTTAGAAACATAGAAACATAGAACATAGGAGCAGGAGTAGGCCATTCGGCCCCTCGAGCCCGCTCCGCCATTCAATGCGATCATGGCTGATCATCCAAGTTCAGTACCCGATCCCTGCTTTCTCTCCATACCCCTTGATCCCTTTAGCCTTAAGAAATATATCCAACTCCTTCTTGAATATATTTAATGTATTGGCCTCTACTGCCTTCTGTGGTAGAGAATTCCACAGGTTCACCACTCTCTGGGTGAAGAAATTCCTCCTCATTTCTGTCCTAAAAGGCCTACCCCTTATCCTTAGACTGTGACCCCTGGTTCTGGACTCCCTGACCATCGGGAACATCCTCCCTGCATCTAGTCTGTCCAGTCCTACCAGAATTTTATAAGTTTCAATGAGATCCCCTCTCATTCTTCTAAACTCCAGCAAGTACAAGCCCAATTGTCCCAATCTCTCCTCATACGTCATTCCTGCCATCCCAGGTATCAGCCTGGTGAATCTTCGCTGAACTCCTTCCATGGCAAGAATATCCTTCCTCTGATAAAGCGACCAAAACTGCACACAATACTCAAGATGTGGTCTCACCAAGGCCCTGTACAACTGCAGCAAGACATCCTTGTTCCTGTACTCAAACCCTCTCGCTACGAAGGCCAACATACCATTTGCCTTCTTAACCGCCTGCTGCACCTGCATGCTTACCTTCAGCGGCTGGTGCACAAGGACACCCAGGTCTCGTTGCACTTCCCCTTCTCCCAATCTATTGCCATTCAGATAATAATCTGCCTTCCTGTTTTTGCCACCTAAGTGGATAACCTCACATTTATCCACGTTATATTGCATCTGCCATGCTTCTGCCCAATCACCCAACCTGTCCAAATCATCCTGTAGTTTCTCGGCATCCTCCTCACAGCACACATGCCCACCCAGCTTTGTGCCGTCTGCAAATTTGGAGATATTACATCTAGTTCCCTTGTCTAGATCATTAATATATATTGTGAACAGCTGGGGTCCAAGGATCGATCCCTGCGGTACCCCACTAGTCACTGCCTGCCACTCGGAAAAAGACCCGTTTATTCCAACTCTTTGCTTTCTATCTGCCAACCAGTTCTCTATCCAAGTCAATACCTTGCCCCCAGTCCCATGTGCCTTAACTTTACATGCTAATCTCTTATGTGGGACCTTATCGAAAGCCTTCTGAAAGTCCAAATACACCACATCCACTGGTTCTCCCTTATCTATTTTACTAGTTACATCCTCAAAAAATTCCAGTAGATTAGTCAAGCACGATTTACCTTTTGTAAATCCATGTTGACTTTGTCCGATCCTGTCACTGTTTTCCAAGTGCTCTGCTATTACATCTTTTACAATGGACTCTAGCATTTTCCCTGCTACCGATGTCAGGCTTACCGGTCTGTAATTCCCCCGTTTTCTCTCTACCACCTTTTTTGAATAGTGGGGTAACATTAGCTACCCTCCAATCCATGGGTACTGTTCCAGATTCCATCGAATGTTGGAAGATGATCAGCTATGCATCTACTATTTCGAGGGCCACTTCCTTAAGTACCCTAGGATGTAAATTATCAGGCCCTGGGGATTTATCGGCCTTCAATCCCATCAATTTCCCTAACACCATTGTTACATCATTATATTATTACATCGTTAAATGGGACTACTTGTTACATCGTTATATGGATCTACTTTGGTTAATGTATTTATATTGCTATGTGGCACACTGTGAAACGCAGTGCGCAGTGCAAGATCGGACATCTTGTATCACTCCGCACCATGCGGCAGCAACATCATAAAAGCAAGAATACAACCGAGTAAAAGTCGTAAACTAAAATGAGTTAAAAGTGTCTGTATTACATAGCAATAAGAACACAAGGAGACACAACATGGTGGCAGCGGTATAAGTGAGTATAACTTGTGCCATACGGACTACGAATAAGACAAAAAGTGAATATATGAGCTGATCGTGAGTGCCGGTCTCTGCGGTGATTGAGCGTGAATCATACGGGCACCTAAGATGGTGGCTGCCGCGGCACTGACTGCGCAAATGCAACCCCTCATGAACTGGGAAGCCGACAATATAGTAGAGGCATTCCGCAAGTTCAAACAGAAATGTGACCTTACATTCAAAAGCTTCCTGAAGGATACTGCCAACGAGGAAAAGGTTAGTTACATTCTGTTGTGGACAGGAGAAAAAGGCCTAGATTTGTATAATAGCTGGAGTTTGACTGAAGAGGAAAAGGAAAACCCTGCAACAATCTTTGAGAAATTCAGCAACTATCTAGAGCCTAAATCCAATCACCGTATACACAGCTACAAATTCCAGAGTCTAAGACAGGAACTCGGTGAAACAGCTGACAAGTTCCTGACAAGGCTGAGAAATGAAGCCAGCAAGTGTGCATTTAAGGAAATGGAGGAAAGGCT
This sequence comes from Somniosus microcephalus, assembly GCF_052327205.1. NCBI lineage: Eukaryota > Metazoa > Chordata > Chondrichthyes > Squaliformes > Somniosidae > Somniosus > Somniosus microcephalus. Next base: position 223,334,170 of record NC_140987.1, read on the forward strand.
TGTGGACCAGCTGATATGGCGGTCAGCGCATGCAGAGGTACAAAAAGCCCTGATAGGGAAGGAAAAGCTCGAAATAACAGAGGCTATAGATACTGCGAGAGCTCATGAAGCCATGAAGCAGAAAATGAGAATGCTGATTTCTCAAACGGCTGACATGCGGACGGCTTCTGAGATGGACAACAGAGTGGATACAGTGAGAGAAAAGTACAACACACAAAGGTATGCACATGACAACGGGAGAAACATGTGCAGAAAGTGTGGAAGACCGCATGATTATACAGACAGGGGGAAATGTCCAGCATATGGAACAAGCTGCAATGCATGTGGCAAACTAAACCACTGGGAAAAGAGGTGTAGAACGAAGAAAGAAGGAACATACATCAAAAACAAAGGCGGACAGCAGAATCAGGGAAAGAAACACAATATCCATGCCATGGATGAACAGGATGATGATGATTATGGTCATGATAATACACTAAACATCGAAACCATAAAGGTACAGCTTCACGAGATATCCAGAGCAGAAAATACTCCGAAGAGAGAATTGCACACCATCATCCAAATCGAAAAGAGGGTCAAAGGTCAGCCCACAACCATCAACTTAAAGTTGAAGCTGGACACAGGGACTCAGAGCAACATTCTCCCACTAAGACTGTACCAGCAGATCTTTCCCAAAAACTTGAGAGAAGATGGCTACCCGAAAAATGGTTGTTTAAAGGCAAGTAATGTCACGCTGACAGCATACGGGGGGAGTGAGATTAAACAACTCGGAATAACCTTTGTCAAAGGGACACATAAAAGAAAGAACATCAACTGCATGTTCTATGTCACCGACATTGAGGGGCCAGTGATCCTGGGATTAAACAGCTGCGAGAAGTTGAGATTGATCTCAGTGAATCACGAGCTGATGGAAACGTCACTGAGGATAGACAGCAACACCCCGCTGGAGAATCGCCCACAAATCAAGAGTAAAAAAGACTTGATAGACATGTATCCGGAATGTTTCGATGATACAATGGGATGTTTCAGAGATTTCCAATACCACATCACCATCGATCCAGAGGTAAAGCCCGTTATCCATGCTCCACAAAAAGTACCCATCGAGCTGAAGATAAAGCTTGAAAGAGAGCTAAAGGAGATGGAAGAAAAGGGAGTGATCGTAAAGGTCACTGAACCCACAGACTGGGTAAACTCAATTGTGGTACGAGAAAAGCTAAACAGGCGTCTCAGAATATGTTTGGACCCCAAAGATCTAAACCAGGCAATAAAGAGGGACCACTATCCCACCCCAACGCTAGAGGAGATTACGCCATCACTGGCAGGAGTCAAGGTTTTTTCAAAATTAGATGCCAGAAATGGATATTGGAACATGAAGTTGGATGAGGAATCAACAACACTGACAACATTCAACACACCATTTGGGCATTACAAATTCCTGCGGCTACCATTCGGGTTAAAGGTCAGTCAAGATATCTTTCAACAGAAAGTAGACGAGACATACAGAGGCTGTGGAGGAACTATAGGAATAGCTGATGATATTCAGATCTATGGAACAGATGAAAGAGACCATGATGTGCACCTACATGAGGCCATGGAGCGTACCAGGAAGGCTGGCATCAAGTTAAATGCCGATAAGTGCATAGTTAAAGTCAAGGAATGCCAATTCTTCAGTATGATTTATACACCAGAGGGAGTCAAGCCAAGTCCTGAGAAGATTGCTGCGATTGCTGAAATGAGACCACCCAAAGATAAGAAAGAGCTGAGGAGTTACCTCGGCTTGGTCCAATACATGAGTTCTTTCATCCCAAACATGTCGGAACATACAACAAATCTCAGAGAGTTAATGAAAGAAGATGCCAAATACCAGTGGTCTGAATCACATGAAAGGAATTTCAAACAACTTAAAGAACTGTTGTGCAAAGAAACAAGTCTGTCATATTATGACAGAAGAAAACCAGTCACTCTACAAGTAGACGCTTCTACCAGAGGACTAGTGCAGGAAGGAAAGCCAATAGCTTTCGCATCAAAGGCCTTGACGTCAGCCAAGACGAGATATGCCAACATAGAAAGAGAACTATTAGCAGTAGTGTATGGGTGCAAGAAATTCCATACATACCTGTATGGAAGGCAGTTTACAATAGAGAGTGACCATCGTCCACTAGAACAGATCTACAAGAAGAATCTGTGCAAAGCACCTACAAGACTGCAAAGACTACTTCTAAGGCTCCAAAGCTATGACTTCACACTTAAATATAAGCCAGGAAAGGAAATGGTGCTAGCAGATGCGTTGTCTCAATTGTCACCATATGAGAAACACGAGGTGGAGGGTCTAACAATAAAAATCCACCACCTAGTGAGTGTTACCCCTACAAAGCTCAGTCAAATCAGAGATGAGACTAGCAAAGATGAGGAATTGCAACTACTCACACAACAAGTGATACAGGGGTGGCCGGAGAGAATCCAGCAGGTACAGGCGACAATTCGTCAATACTGGACGATTAGAGACGACATCGCAATAGAAGACGGTATTCTCCTTGCTGGATCGAGGATCATCGTGCCAAAGACGATGCAGACAGAACTTCTCCATCTAATACATGAAGGCCATATGGGAATGGAGAAATGCAAGCTGAGAGCCAGATCAGCTGTATACTGGATAGGCATGTACAAAAATATCGAACAGATGGTTTCTGCATGTGGTATATGCCAGAAATACAGAAATGCACAACAGAAAGAGGAGATGATACCTAGTGAAATACCGTCAAGACCATGGCACACTGTTGGGGCAGATCTCTTCAGGTGCAATCAAGAATGGTATCTCATAGTGACAGATTACTATTCCAAGTTTCCTTTTGTGAGAAGGATGAAAGATCTGAGAGCCACAACTACCACCAGAATTGCAAAGAGTTTGTTTGCTGAACAAGGAATCCCGGAAAAGGTAACCTGTGACAATGGAACCCAGTTCACATCGAGTGAATTCAGAGCTCTGGCAGAAAAGTATGGGTTCAAAATAGTAACCTCATCCCCACATTTCCCAAGGGGACACGGGTTCATCGAAAGACAGATCCAGACTGTCAAGAGAACTCTCATCAAAAGCAGGGAGATGGGGGAAGACCAAGACCTTGCCCTCCTATCACTCAGATCAACACCACTGAAAGCAGACATGAAATCACCTGCGGAATTGCTGAATGGAAGGAAGTTTAAGACTACCCTACCAGCAAAAATACATCCTCCCCAGGACCAGGAGGACTTCAGACAGAAGCTGGCAGAAGCACAAGTCGTAGGAAGCAAACATTACGACAAACATGCAAAGATGCTACCAGAATTGCTGAATGGGCAATCAGTGCATGTGCAAGACCCGGTGTTGAAAACCTGGAATCCAGCCAAGGTCATTGGAAAAGCTGATACTCCAAGATCCTACTTCGTAGAGACCGAACCTGGTAACCAATACAGACGGAACAGACTCCACATCAGACCTTCACCTGAACTGGTTAAGCAGCAGACAACATCAGCAACATTGACAACACCAGCTACCACAAGCAGTACGATGCCAAAAACAAGTGCCACAAATCAAACAACCACGGGCATGCACACTCCAACTCCAAGTGCGACAGCAACAACAACAACAAGAGCAGAACACACCAAAACACCGCAGAGAGGAGTGGTCACCACCAAATCCACAAGATGGAGGAACAACATCCAACCACCTGAGCGATATCGCGAATAAGAAAAGAAAACTCATGATTCTTTGTATTTGATAATAGTTTAGATATAATATTTTTAAAAATTAAATTAAATTTCATGTTTTAATTTTTTTGAGAAAGAGGGATGTTACATTGTTATATTATTACATTGTTAAATGGAATTACTTGTTACATTGTTATATGGAACTACTTTGGTTAGTGTATTTATATTGCTATGTGGCACACTGTGAAACGCAGTGCGCAGTGCAAGGTCGGACATCTTGTATCACTCTGCACCATGCGGCAGCAACATCATAAAAGCAAGAATACAACCGAGTAAAAGTCGTAAACTAAAATGAGTTAAAAGTGTCTGTATTACATAGCAATAAGAACACAAGGAGACACAACAACCATTTCCCTACAAATACTGATTTCTTTCAGTCCCTCCCTTTCATCAGACCCTATGTTCCCCGACACCTCTGGGAGGTTATTTGTGTCCTCCTTTGTGAAGACAGAACCAAAATATGTATTTAATTGGTCTGCCATTTCTTTGTTCCCCATTATAAATTCCCCTGATTCTGACTGCAAGGGACCTACGCTTGACTTCACCAATCTTTTCCTCTTCACATATCTATAAAAAGCTTTTACAATCAGTTTTTATGTTCCCTGCAAGCTTATTCTATTTTCCCTTTCTTAATTAATCCCTTTGTCCACCTTTGTTGAATCCTAAACTGCTCCCAATCCACTGGATTACTGCTTTTTCTGGCCAATTTATATGTCCTCTCCTTGGATCTTATGCTATCCCTAATTTCCCTCGTTAGCCACGGTTGAGTCACCTTTTTTGTTTTATTTTTATGCCAAACTGGGATGAACAAATTCTGTAGTTCATCCATGCGGTCTTTGAATGTTTGCCATTGCCTATCCACCATTAACCCTTTGAGTGACATTCCCCAATCAATCCTACCCAACTCGCACCTCAGACCATCGTAGTTTCCTTTATTTAAATTCAGGACCCTAGTCTCTGAGTCAACTATTTCATTCTCCATCTTAATGAAGAATTTGATCATATTTTAGGTACTAGGCTGTTAATTGCTAACTCAGTGAAAAAAAATGATTTGTATCAAAGCTACGTATATAGAGAGAAACAGAGTTAATGTTTCAGGTGGATCAGAAAGATCATCGACCTGAAATGTTAACTGCTTCTCTCTTCACAGATGCTGCCTGACTTGCTGAATATCTCCAGCATTTTCTGTTTTTATTTCAGATTTCCAGCATCTGCGGTATTTCCTTTTTGTCTACGTGTATAGACTTTTTTTTAATTCTGCGTTTGGAATGTAAAAAATCGGCAGTAAACAGTGGAATGCAGTTTGTCTCCCTCCTGGGATGAATATAGCTCCCTGTTGTGTGTTCCGTGCATCTCCAGAGGTACGTGTGTGTAAACTTTGTTTCGGTGTTGACGCCTGCAGGCAACAAACACGCCGGTGACTCATTATCGTCTGCACTGATACTCCCCATAAGTATCAGACTGTCGTCGAAACCCGGCCTTTTAAGGCAGGGCAGGTACGGTCCTGTCAATCAGCCAGCGGACAAGCCCCGGCCTCAGTCCCTGCCCAGGTAGCGAGGCCCCGCCTTCTGCAGGGCCGCTCAATCAGCCAATCACGGCCGCGCCTCCTTTGTGCCTGGTGAAGAGTCCCAATTAGCTGTCAATCAACGAGTGTCCAGGTACTGGGAGGCCGGTCCCTCTGGGGATTTGGAAGGTTATATATAGAGGCGCGCCTGGGATCGCAGGCACACTTCGCTTTTAATTTTTTGTGCAGAAGTCCGGGTTTGGAATTAATCCCGGTGATACGACGCGGGAAACACTGCTGCTCGCTGAGGAATTGGGAAGGATGTTTTCACTAATGCTGGCGGCGTGGCTGTTGGCCGTGCCTGTTTGCCTGGCAGGTAAGCCCAAGGAGGGCGAGGTGGTGGCAGCGACCGTGGCTGGAAAGCCCTGTAGTTTAGGCTTGGATTTCGGTGAAGGCTGCAGGCGAGAATTCGGCGTTGTTATCACATTTGAAACCCATTCGTTTCGTTTATGTTGGTCGCGTTCGTGAGGAAGGTGGCACATGCCTCGGATAAATGAAGGACATTTTTTGTCGTTATTGAATCATTCAGAATATATACGCGTTTTTAGAACAAAAAAGTATTCCAATTTTGCTCGCCGTTCAGTGCAGACCTCGTCTTTTTGAAGTAAGTGGGTGTCGTTTCATGGGCCAGCGCCCCAAGTTGGAACTCGGCTAGTTTCGGTGATCTCAACAAACAAAGTCTCTTTGGGTTTCGGCGATCGCTTCCATTTTGGTTTGTCACCAGTGTGTCAGACTTGGGAAGAGGTTGCCTATATTTTTGGGGCACGTTACATAGCTCGTAACTAATATTCTAATCGGCTATTACATTTGTGCCTGGGATTGCAGGGAAAAGCACACCCCTTTTGTAGCAGTGAGGAGGAGAGACATTGCACATGCCGAATTTTAAATGTACTTTTGGAACCTTTGAGCATGTTTCTCCAGATCCCTTTAACTGATCTCTTTTGGACGTACAGTTTATTCATTATTAGATAAAACATGTCGATGGCACAGAGGAGGTACTGGTTGAGGGACGACTGAATCCGAGGGTTCTAAATTAACTAGTACGATAGCAAAATACTGCAGATGTTGGAAATCCGAAATAACAACAGAAAATGCTGGAAAAACTCAGCAAGTCAGGCAACATCCGTGGAGAGAAATTTGAGTTGACGTTTCGGGTTTGACCCTTCTTCAAAACTGGAGAGAAAAGGAACTAGATCGAAGGCAGGGCTGCGATCGGACGCCCTGCCTTCGATCTAGTTCCTTTTCTCTCCAGTTTTGAAGAAGGGTCAAACCCGAAACGTCAACTCAAATTTCTCTCCACGGATGTTGCCTGACTTGCTGAGTTTTTCCAGCATTTTCTGTTGTTATTTCTAAATTAACTACATGGCTGATGCTAAAGTAAAACTGGCTTAGTCATTGGAAGGAAAACTACTTGTGCAATTGTAAACCTTTGAGTGCATGTTGTAATGTTGCTGTAGGAGGGAGACAGACAGTATACTATCTACTCTTAAATTAAGGTTGCTTACTTAACCTGCTGATTCAATTTTTTTAGCACTGTTCATACTTTTCACTATTTGTACCACTGACTATGCAGTCAGTTTTGCATTAAAATTATCAGCATCTAATACTGTTCAATAATTAATTTGTGTGCATTAGTTAACTGGGGTGGATGAATGGTCATAAAATGCAGCTTCCATGAGGAGTTAATATGTAATACATGTAAAAATAATGCTATTGTTCTGTAATAATTCATTACTGTAGCTGCTTTATTCCATAGGACTGTGTAAAGCAGCAAAATGCCTGAGATCCATGAGATTTATATTATTTAGGAGCCAACTTTAGCTGCCTCAAATCATAGGATCGAGATTTAACTTTTTTTGAGGGGGGTATTGGGGAAAGGAAGACCAAGGGAAGAGAGAAAGTTAAGAGTATTGGTAAGATTTGCAACAGTTCAGGGCACACAATGATGCAGAAGCCACAAGCGAGACTTCTGAAATAATTTTGTGCTTTGACCTATCGGGTCATTAAAGTAGGCTGTCACCTTGTTTTGTAAATCTTGATTTGGGTGAATTTTTAAGGTGGTTTGAACAGAGTTCAACATTGAGTTAAGAGCATTGTTTTTTTTTAATAGCCCATTGGGTTCTGAAACAGGATGTAACTAACCTCTTCTCATTTTTCCTATAATGTTGAGAATATATAATTGCAGCAAAATGTAGACCAAATTAATATTTTAAAGTTGAAACCCTTAAATTTTAGGTATGCATATTACTCCTGCTGCACCGGAACTGTGGCTGTGTAGCTGTATTCAGAACTTGTTTTGAAGGTGTGTGTGTCGTGTTGTAACTATGACAGTATACGGGTGTGGTGAATGATGATCCTCCTAGAGGTAAAGTTTAGAATTACTGCAAGCCTACTAGCAGTTGGCCATTAGGTTTTAAACTTGCTTCATACAAAATGGACTTTTCCACTTGAATAACGTGCCTGCTCCAATAGCTGATTTTAAGAATAAGGGTTGCATTTGGTTTCTTGCTTTTAATTCTAAGCCCTTGTAAATAAGAAGGAAATAAATGCTGTTTTTGAAACCTGCTGCTATATATAAGTGGTCTGCGTGACTCATTTTCTCTTCCCTCTTGGTACTTGCTCATCTGGGTGAATTGTGGGCAGAAAACTACTCCATTTTCCACTCAAATGTTTCTAAATTATAGTCAGATCGGCAATAAACATTCCTATGTGCAATTTTATTACTTGATAGAAGTGGATCCAGAGTTTTTTTATTTAACACAGCAAAACTGAAGTGGGTAATTTCAGTGTTAGCAGGCTTATTTAATGTGTTGCTGCATTGTGGTTGAATAGAAATTGCTGACTAGCCACAGGCATGGCTACAGTGACACTGGTTTAACCACATGCAATAATTTTAGTAGACAATGCCTGGCACACAATTCAGATAAATGTACATCATGCATACATATTATATGTAAAGATTTAAAAAAAAAAGGACCGCCAAGGTAATAATCTCTGGATTACTTGGTGCCATGTGCTAGTGAGTATTGAAACAAGAAGATAGTGCAGGTAAATGCGTGGCTGGAGAAGTGGTGCAGGAGGGAGTGCTTCAGGTTCTTGGGGCATTAGACTGGTTCTGGGGGACGGGGCACCTGTACAAGATGGACGGGTTTAACCTGAACAGAGCTGGGACTAATGCTCTTGCCGAAAGGTTAACTAGTACTGTTGGGGAGGGTTTAAACTAATTTAGCATTGTGTGGGGAGGGGGAGAGAAAGAGAGAGACCAGAAAATAGCAGAAAGGAGCAGCAATGAGATCTGAAGACAGATATAAACAGCAGCAAAATTAAAAATAACCCCAAAATTGCAGGGACCTGATTGAGGAAAGTGAGGAAGGAGGTATTAAATTGTATATACATCAATGTCAGTAGTATAACTAATGAAGTTGGTGAGCTGCAGGCACAAATTGCTTCATGGGATAATGACGTGGTTACATTAACAGATATGCCTCAAACAAGGCCAGGAATGGGCTCTTGATATTCCTGGTTACCAAGTATTCAGGAATGATAGAGAAAGAAAGAGGAGAGGGTGTGGCAGTATTGATTAAGGATGTTCTATTTCTAAATAGAAAGGATATACTTGCTGGTTCTAGGACTGAATCTATCAGGCTTGAGTTAAGGAACAAAGGGGAGTTGTTACATTGCTGGGAATTCTTTTTATCGAGCACCAAACAGTGAGAAGCAGATAGATGAGCAAATTTGTTGGCAAATTTCAAAGCTGTGTAACAAAAATAGGGTAGTAATAATTACCCTAATATGGACAGGGGTAAAACATAGTGCTAAGTGTAGGGAAGGAGAGGAATTTCTGGTGTGTACAGGAGAACTTCCTTGATCAATATGTCTCCAGCGCAACAAGGAAGGGAGCAGTGTTGGATCTTGTTCTGGGAAATGAAGTAGGGATATCAGCTAGCTACCAGTGACCACAACATAATTCGTTTTAGACCAATTGCAGAAAGAGAGCAGAAAATATCAAAGATAAAAATGTTCAACTGGGGAAGTGCTAATTTCAGTGATTTTAAGAAGGGACCTAGCACAGGTCGATTGGGGTGAAAAAAGCGATTGCTGGGTAAAGCAGTAATTGAGCAATGGAAGGCATTGAGGGAAGAGATAGTTCAGGTACAAACTAGGCGTACTCCCCTGAAGGGAAAAGGTAATGCATCAAAAGCTGATGCGCCCTGGATGAAAAATAAAATAAAAGGTAAAGTAAAACAAAGAAGGCTTATGATAAATGTCAGGAGAAAGATACTGTTAATAACCAGGAGGGAATTGAAACATTTAATATGGGAGGCAAAGAGAAGGTACGAGAAAAGATTAGCAGGCAACATCAAATTGAACCCAAAAACATTTTGGCCAGATTTTGCAGTGGGTAATGACTGTGAATTGTCAGCATTCGTCATCATTACCCCTCTGAAACTGTCCGCATCTTCATGATTTAGTGCATGCGCATCTAAATGTGGAAACGCTGAAGTTGCGGTCAGTCATTCACTGCTTGGACACAGGCTGCGCTGTGGAACCCCCCCCCACAACCATTATAGCTGGCAATCAGTGGAACTGATGAAAACATGAGCTTTTCTGCACCAATATCACTGTTTAAACACCCCATTAACTGTTGAGCCTTGTTTGAATAGGTGTAACTGGGGCTTTAACAGCATATTGACAGCTAAAGAATGGTTTTGGCCCTGAAAAACTAATTTTTATATTTGCGTAAATTGGTAAATTACAATTGAACAAACTTTTATATATTTTTTAATATTTCAGCTTCTACCTTAACCCCATGTGTATACCCAATGTTTATTTTGCTGACATTTTTTTAAAACAAAGTGCAGATTTTCATTTCCTGGTTTGCTGTCTGAGAATTCTTCAGTGTGATTGGCTGCTTAGGCAGCTTGCTCAAGCTAGGAATCCCCTATTGATGGTGCTATAATCAATTGCACAGCGAGAAGCCTAAAGTTTTTGTCACAGAGATAGGGAGGTCTCTGTAGGCAGATCTCTTCGAGGTTGGTGGCAGTTGCCGTCGCATCACCGCTGACTGCAAATTGCGGGCCTTTATAAACAGATAAAGTGCAAGAGTTTAGCTTGGGAAGAAGTTGCTCCTATTGAGCTAAAGGGAAATATTCATGTAGAGGCAGAGGACATGGCTAAAGTATTAAATGGCTATACTTTGCATCTGTCTCACAACATCCACTTCCATTGTGAAAAGTTACACTATAAAGGGAGAGGGAAGCTATGGATAGGATAGGAATAGATAGAGAAGATGCACTAAAAAGATGAGCATTACTGAAAGTTGGTCCAGATGGAATGCATTATGGGTTGCTGAGAGAAGTGAAGGTAGAAAGGGCAGAGGCATTGGTCACAATCTTTCAATCCTCATTGGATACAGGAGTTGCTAATGTTATACTACTATTCAAGAAAGGGAGAGGGATAAACCAGGAAACTGCAGTTCAGTCAGTCAGCCTAACATCGGTGGTGGGGATGTTATTGGAAACAATTATCAGGGAGACAAACCTTCATTTGGAAAGGCATGGGTTAATCAAGGAGAGTTAGCATGGATTAGTTAAAGGCAGATTGTGTCTGACTAACTTGATTGAATTCTTTACTGTAACAAAGAAGGTTGATGGACTTTCGGAAGGCATTTGACAAAGTGCCACACAGGAGGCTTGTTAAGATAAAAGCCCATGGAGTTGAGGGTAAAGTGGTGGTATGGATATGGAATTAGCTCAGTAACAGGCAGAGGGTGGTGGTGGATGTTTTTCAGACTGGGAGGTGTTAAGTTTTGGGTCCATTACACTTTTCAGTTTTTATAAACAACCTCGACTCTGGTGTAGGGAGCAGCATTATAAAGTTTGCAGGTGACTAAACTTGGCAACATAGTAGATAGTGATGAAATAGTTGTAGACTGCAGGATGACAGACAGGATGGTGAAATGGGCAGAAGGGTAAATGGAGTTCAATGCAGTGAAGTGATGAGCTTTGGGTGAACTGATATGGAAAAACAGTATACGATAAATGGCACAATTTTGAAAATTGTAAATGAGCAGTGAGACTTTGGTGGCCAGATACATAAATCCGTTAAGGTGGTCAAAAAAGCATGGGTTGCTTGGGTTTATAAGTAGAGGCATAGAATATAAAAGCAAAGCGATCATGCTAAACTTTATAAATCACTGATTGACCACAGCTGGAGTATTGTGGACAATTCTGGGCACCACACTTCAGGAAAGACAATAAAGGCCTTGGAAAGGGCAAAGAGGAGGGTTACCAGGGATGAGCGACTTCAGTTCTGAGGAGAGAATGGAAAAGTTAGGACTGTTCTCTTTGGAACAGTGAAGGTTAAGAGGTGACCTAATAGAGATTTAAGATGAGAGATTTTGATGGAGTAGATAAAAGACTAATCCCTCTGGCAAGTGGGTCAATAACCAGAGGTCATAGATTTAAAATCAGTGTCAAAAGATCTAGAGGGGAGATGAGGAGAACTTTTTTCACTGAGTTGTTGGGACCTGGAACGCTCTATCTGGAAAAAGTGGTAGAAGCTGATTCCATGAAGCATTTTTAAAAGGGAGTTGGACAGGTACTTGAGGATGAGGAACTTGCAGGGTTATGACAAAAAGCAGGGGAGAGGGACTAAGCACAACTGCTCTTTCAATGAGCCAGCACAGGCATGATGAGCCGAATGGCCTCCTTCTGTGCTGTAAGTTTCTAGATTCTATATATACTTAATTAACAAACATTTTCCACCATTCAGTACAAAACTTTGCGATCTATCTCGGTTTGAAATTGTGGCATGAATTTATTAGATACAGCATAACTACTTGTCCAGCAGTTGTAAGCGATACTTGGACTTCATCAGAGTAATTGCTAAGAAAGTTGGCTCGCACAGTGAGATGCACCAGACCCACTCCTGGTCTCCATCAGAGTGGGGTTGGATGCTGCTTGCCCTTTACCATGACGTGTCCTGTTAGAGCTGCTTATTTGTTGGGCTCGCTTTCTTCTGGCCTGGAATGGTTATTCTGATTAGTTGAGCTGATCACAATGATCATCTCTGCATACAATATTACTGGTATTTCCATGGTGCTGAAGTCTGGCATTTTCACCCGTGTTGCACCATTTTAGCAAATAATCAAGAAAGTAAAGCGCACACAATGATCAAAAAACACTTGGATGCTCTGCTTTTCGTCTTGCAAACACCATGTAAATATGAATTTTGAGATCACATGCTTAGCTACGGTGTCTATTACACATTTAGTACATGCTAATCAAAAATGAAAATTCCACATCTGGATTCCCAATTCGCCTCGTGGTTAATGTATTGGATAACACGATTAGTGCCAATCTGCTACATGGGAAAATAAGACACTTAAGGCAATATGCTTTAATGTGAAATCACTTATGATGCATTAATGCTTCCGTCATTACTTTGCCTTAAAATCTATAAAATATGGCGACTGTTTCTTGCAGTTCAGTGGACGTAGCATGAAAATTACACAAGCATGTTGAATGCTTTACTTAAATACTATTGGCAACATTAACTTAATACTACCTGTAATGTGACCTAGTTTTGCACTTTCACTGCATTGTACATCTTGTACTTCAATATGATTTGAGTAGAATTAGCTGCTCCTTTCTAAAATTGCAACAGCTTAATATTGGCCCCATTTCATTTAAGTGGCAAATACAAGCTGGAATAACATTTACTGTGAAGTTGTAAATTAATAACAAACTCTTCTTTAATTCCAGGAGAAGGAAGAAGCTTTATTGGCAACAAAGAAACCAACAAAAGCAACTCTGGTTTAGTAGTTGATGAGTTTGCTACATCTGTACTGACCAGTGGATTGACTACAGTCTTCTTGCCTTTGGTCTACATTATTGTGTTCATCGTCGGCTTGCCTACAAATGCTGTGGCACTGTGGGTCTTCAGCTATCGAACCAAAAAGAAACACCCAGCAGTTATTTACATGGCCAATTTGGCTTTGGCAGATCTCCTGTTAATCATTTGGTTCCCTTTGAAAATTTCATACCATCTAAATGGCAACAATTGGATTTTTGGTGAAGGACTATGCAAGGTGCTAGTGGTTTTTTTCTATGGAAACATGTACAGTTCAATTCTATTCATGACCTGCCTCAGTGTTCAAAGGTACTGGGTTGTTGTAAATCCAATATCTCAAACAAGGAGGAAGACTCGTATTGCTTATGGTGTATCTATTTTCATTTGGATACTGATTGCATTGGGCACCATGCCATTGTATTTAAATATTCAGCAAACCGCAAACATTACTAACCTTAATATAGTAACCTGTCACGATGTCCTACCTGAAGCTCAGTTGGCTTCTAGCATGTTTGATTATTTTCTGTCTTTGGCTATTGGGGTATTTTTCTTTCCAGCGTTGCTGACATTCGTTGCATATGTGTTGATGATCAAAACACTGAAAGCCTCAGCCAATGAAGAAAACATTGGGAAAAGCCGCAGGAAAGCAATCAAATTGATTATTACTGTTCTTATAATGTATTTAGTGTGCTTCACTCCTAGCAATATTCTGCTTATTGTTCACTATTCTCTGATAAAATACAAAGAGAACAGCAATGTTTATGCTCTTTATATTGTAAGTCTTTGTCTGTCTAGCATAAATAGTTGCATTGATCCCTTTGTCTATTACTTTGTTTCTAAAGACTTCAGAGACCATGTTCAAAATACATTGCGATGTCGTAGTGTTAGGACAGTTAGAAGCATCCAGGCTTCCTTTGCTTCTATGAAAAATAACAAAAGGTCAAGTTCCTATACTCCTGCCAGTAAGGGTACTACCACAACAAGCAGCTGTTGAAAGTTAGTATATGAAGTTTTGATTCTATAGCACATGCTGTACCTACACTTTTTAATGTAACCGTTTTTATTTATAACTGATTTGGCATCCAAAGCTCAAATGCATTAAGTATTAAGCCATTTTGGAAGGACTTAACTGAAGCTATATTATAAATTCCACATAATCCATTGCTTAGCTTTGCTGTACAAACAAAACCTACAACTTTGAACCACACTTCTGAATACATTTGCCAGTTTAGTCCAAATATTGTTTTGATATTCATTATATCTTGCAGTGCTTATTCCTGGACAAAAGCATTGTCTATGAACTACACAACAGTTGTTGACTTGACAGTTGCTTATATTATGGGAACTATATCAATCCCCCCTGTTTAGTTTGAGTTCAATTTATGTATACTTGTATATATTAAGAATGGCCCTACACATTTAAATATTTCAAGAATAGTCCGACACAAGTTTTTTGTTTTATATTTAGTGTTTGATTGAAGCACCAACATTTAGTTTTCACTTTTATTTTAAAACTTGTACAAAATTGCCAAAGGCTTTTTATACTGTAACTTGTTTTATTTCAAGATTGAATGCATTGTTTATAGTTAACTTGGTAACTCTGATATGAGCCCCTCTATATCTTGAGTGAAGAAAAATAGCTGGAAATACAGGAACGGGGACAGAAGATATTTAATAGCTAGTGTTAAGAATATTTCTTAAGAAAATTGTTCAGTAAATTGTGTTTGGAACTGCTCATTTTTTAATGCTGTGAACGATGCATTTGTGTTGAATAAATATTTTTTAGAAAGCTGTAATTTTGTTGTGAAAGTTGATTTTGTTTTACATACATTTACCCACTGGTATCTTGCCTGCACACTCATTAAGACTAGCTGAGACTTTTATCTCAATCTTCTGGCCTAAAATCAAGCCAAATCCCCAAATTAAAGGACACTGCTACCAAGTTCACCTTGACTTATCCGTTCTCACACTTTTATCCCTTAATTGTATGACTATATAAATACAAATGATTTGGGAAAATGTGCCCTACAAATTGTTTTAAAATCAGAAATGTATGCATTTATTAACTGAATGAACTATTCCTAGGTTTTTGAACATTTTGTGCAAATAGAGCTTTTTCAACAAAACTAAGTGGAGAAATCAACCAATGCAAGGTGCTAATATTATGGAGAATATTTAAGATGGCAATGGTCTAGGCTTTGTTTTTCTTTCCTATATAATAGATATATTATTTTTTTTCTGGGGGTCAGTCCTGCTCGTGCTCATAGAAATTACTGCAGCATGGTAGAAATCTTCAATCATTCCCAGTTTTGCCTTTTCAAAGCAGATATGGTGATGAGGACAAAATAAAGCAGAATTCATCACTACAAATAGTACGGTATAAATTAGTAACTTCCCCCAAAAGTACTATGAAGAAAAATAACAATTTGCTGTGATTGTGTACTTGTTTTTCTTGCTTTTCAAGTAGCCCAGTACTTTGGTACTTGTTCAGTTGTACATTTTTTTCTGGTGGATTTGAAGCAGTCGATCTGCTGTTATATTGAAATATATTCTAATTTAATTAAAACTCTTAATTGTAGTGATGAACTTAAGTAATTCCCTATGGCAGTAACTCCTACTGTCTGCCTATTGCATGATCTTGGCTACTTATCCACCAACTTTTCAAAAGCTATCATGGAATCTGCTTCCATCACTGTTTCTGGAAGTCCTGAAAATCCTACATGGTTTTTATATTTATAAAAAATCCTCCTAACCTCTACTTTTGTTCTTTGGTAAGTATCTTGAATTTATTACCTCAACCAACTGACTTACTGACCAGTGGAAATAGTTTCCCTATTTACCTTAGCAAAACACTTCATAATTTTGAACATGTCTATCAAATCTCTTAACTTTCTCTATAAAAAGAGCTCCAGTTTCTTTAGCCTCGTCTACCAACTAAAGTCTCTTGTCCTTGGCAGAGATGGGTGATGTTAAGGAGGTGGAAGTAGGCAGTCTTGGTGATGGAGAGGACGTGGGGTTGGAAGCTCTGCTCGGGATCAAATAGAACACCAAGGTTAAGAACGATCTGTTTCAGCCTCTGTGGCCAGGGAGATCAATGGAGTCAATAGCTAGGGAATGGAGATTGTGGTGGGGATCGAAGACCATTGCTTTTGTCTTCCCATTATTTAATTGGAGGAAATTTCTGCTCCTCAGACAAACCGCATAACAAATCAGGCAGTGGAGGGCTCCAGAGAGGTGGAGAAACGAGAGAAAGGTGAGTTCAGAGCTAAAGCAGAGGGGAGCTTTAGGGGAAGTTTGGCTTTGTGGGCTAGGGGAAGGGAGGGAAGCAGCAGTAGTGCTGAAGGAATGCTGCTTTGTTAGAAGTGCTGCCTTTTGGATGAGCTGTTGAGTTTGGTATGCCCTCCGGTGGACATAAAAAATCCTAGCAAAGTAGAACAGGGGCGTTCACCTGGTGTCCTGGCCAACTTTTATCCTGCAACCAATGCCACTGGAGATTATCTGGTTATTTAAATCATTGCTGTTTGTGGGACCTTGCTGGGTTCAATTTGGCTGCCACATTTTCCTACATTACTACAAAGACTACACTTGGGGCTGGATTTTGTCAGCCCCATGGAGGCAGGACTGCCGGTAAAGTTGCAGAATTTGGGGGCAGGTGGCAAACCCGCCCCCATCCCGCCTCCGTACCCTCTTGCCAGGAGGTGGGAAGCAGTCCTGCCCCAGGTCCCATCCTTGGGGTGGGAAAGGGATTAAAGCCTGTTAACAGGTAGTTAACAGCAGAAAATGGGAAGGTAAAATGGGAATGATCCTAAGTGCAGGCTTCCCGACCTTGGGGAGCCCTGCCAGGGTGGAGGAGACGAGTAGGAGGTCTGCGGGGGTTGGAGGGGTCTGAGTGCAATGTAGAGGTAAGTATAAAGTGTTAGAAAATATTCACTTTGTTTCTGCCTCCAGCCTTCAGCCACTGTGGAACCGGAGTCCCTGACATCTTCATTGTAGATTTCACAAACTGGCTGTTGGATCCTCCGATCCAACAGCCAGGTGATTTTTGCAAAGTTGAAAGGTTTGATGAGTCTTGAACACAAGGGGCTCAATTTTAACTCAGCCATCAGGCGGGCTTTGAGGCGTGTGGAGGGTTAAAATTGCAAAACCTGGGGGTCGGGACCCCCCCTGCCTGGTTCCCGACACCTAGCCATTTTAACCCAGGCGTGTCTGATGGTCCCAAATCAGTCCTGCCTGCAACAGGCGGGACTGGTCTTTAGGGCCCTTAAAGCACTCATTGGCCTTTATAATCCCATTTTAACAGGCCCTTGCCTGTTTAACCCTTTTCCCACGTAAAACATGCCTGGTGGGGATCACGCCTGTGAAACCTGGCATGAGCACTATTGGCTTGCTGACTTATCAGCTGCAGGTCAACCATTAAAGAGGATATTTGATCAGTCATCATTTGCAGGTGGCAGGACTTTGTCTCAGGCCTGAGGCAACTTTTACCAGGCTTAACCACACCTGTGGAAGGTTGGAGCTTTACACACTTCTCCAGTGTGACCTCCTGCAAAACCCCTCTTGCCACCCTCACTCAGCGCTTCCTCAACTGAGGCATCTACCAGAAGCATGGGAGGCCTTTTTTTCCTTCCCTTCTTGGCATTAGAGAACCTCCAGCCCCATTCGCAAAATGACACACACCAGAACTGCAGCAGTTGCCATCAGAATTTTTATGCAAAACAAACGACTGATGGCATTTTAACAAAATACACAACATTTCACCCAAGTGACTACCCTTGTGACTATTTGTGCCTTATTTTCCTCTTGCGTGTGCTCCTACGTAGTGGTTCCCCTGTGGCTTCAGCAGATGTGGAGGCCCCTTGCTCACTTTCCTGCTGCTCCTGTCTCGACACCTTTGGCGGGCGTCCTCTGGGGTGGCGAGCCTGTGCGGGCTCGTCAGCAGTCTACTGCTCCTGCGGCTGTGCAGGAGTCGAGGCGTCTATCTCAGTTGGGTGTGGACGCCGGCGGGGCTCTGACCGAGGGCTCTGCAGTGGCATGGAAGTGTGAGCACTTGGAGAGGAGCCCCCACTTCCCCGTATCTGCAATGGCAGTCCTACTCAGAAGGACTTCCACGAAGGTCTGGTTTCTCTGTTCAATGGATACCCATCGCTCCTCAAGAGATGTCATTCTATTCTGACCACTCACCATGTTTTCCATACCCTGGCGACTAACCTCCATGGCCGTAGCCCTCCTCTCTACCATGGAGGCAGCAATCATTTCCACGTAGGTAGCCATCCTTTCCGTTTTGATGCGTTCATGCGCCAGTGACTCCACAAAGGCTCTGCTCATGTTTGCTATAGACTCCTTCAGTCGCTCCACACTCGCAGCGATCCTGGAGACAAAACCTGCCAGAGACTCCTGCATCTGTGCATGGAGTTCCATCACCTCTGAACTTACGGATGGACCCAGAGGCAGAGGGTCGACATGCAGCTGAGCCGAGCTGCCAGAGTCCTGCGCCCTCTGACGAGGACTCTCCACTGCTGTCCCTGTCTCCACAATCTGCTGATGCTCACTTGTGAGCTGTGATACACCAGGTGACAACTCTATGTCCCGAAGGTCCCACTGAGGTGTGAGTGGCTGCGCTGGTGCTGGGTGCGCTTATTTCTGCTGACGCTGCGCCCTCAGAGGTTGCAGATTCTTCTGAGGGGTCTGGCTGCTCAGGCTCTTCCTCCTGCAGAGTGGGGACGGGGGCTCTCGATGGTCCTGTGGGGGAGTCAAGGAAAAAGTTAGAGATGTGGTGCCAAGGTTACATGCACATTGCATTTTGCAGATGATCATAAGTCCATATGATGTAGCTTCAGAATCATTATCAGCGACTCATGCAATGCCAATGAGAGAGATGGAAAACTATTCTGTCACCAGCTTGCGGGGATGCACCCGTCTGTCCTTCCCCAACTTCCGCATCTCTCAACCCTGACAATCTCCAGGACGGCTTCCTCCCAGGGGGTGAACTGGGCTAATGAGGGCGGCCCCCCTCCTCTCCTGGCTCGCGCTCTCCTGTTGTGAGCTCTCTTTTCCTGCAATGAGGGAGACAATTGGAGGTTGAGTGAGAATGAAGGAGTGAGTGCAGAGATTGCATAGCATAGATACTTAGAAGGAGACAAAGATGGAGTGAGGTTGCAAGACCAAGGGCCCTCCCTGTGTGTTGTCAGTTGTGTTCAAAGCATCAGAGTGAGAGGGAGTGTGAGGGCTGCATGGTGGAATAGTTATGTGAATGTGAGCATAGAGAGAGGGAATGGGTAAGGGTGCATGGATGTGAGTGTCAAGTGGGATGTGGAGGAAGAGATTGCTAAAGCTGAGTGCTGGTGAGGAAAGGCAATGGGGATCAGATTGAGGGTGATGGAAACTTCATACAGTACTTACTTTTCCAGTGCAATGAAGGTCATGGGATCTTTTCCTGCACTGCATCCAGGTGCGCCGTGTGAGCCCCAAGGAGTTGACTTCCCCTGCCACCTGTAGCCACACAGCCTTGGTCTGACTGGGAGGCCTCTTCCTCCCTGAAGAAGGGAACAGGACCTCCCTGTGTGCCCTAGCACCATCCAGCAATGCCTGGAGTGAAGCCTCATCAAATTTGGGGGCAGCTCTTGCCCTCCCGCTGGCCGTTGCTCCTGCAGGCTCCTGTGCCATCTTAATGGTAAAGTTTGGAAGCCTGCAGAAGAAGCAAGGCTTGCTGTGGACCTTAAAAGCAGCAGCAACGATGACGTCATATTCTGCGACTTTCTGACTGGAAATACTCAATTGCTAAGGCTTCCCACACATTGGAAATCAATTGGCCAATTGAGTTAAAATTGCATCAATCTCACAGACCCATTTAGATTCGTGTGGGAAACACTAAATTCGGAGAACCCGACAATTCCCCGCACCTGAGTTAAAATCGACCCCAAGGACTCATCAAACTACACAATGTCAGCATTTGACAGCTTCACAGAGCTGTCAAACGCTGACATTCCTTCTTTCAAAAAATCTTGACAGATGGCATGTTAGATGTTGATGTGCTCTGTCACTGACTTCCCCCTAATTGGCCTGCTGAGCCCGCTGGGCGGGCTTAACAAGGTCAATCGGGAAAATCCCGTTGGTTGACCAGAAGCTGATGGAGACGGGATTGAAAGCTGCCAAGCAGCTGTCCCGCCTCCAAAAGCTTCCCATTGACAAAATCCAGCCTTTTAAGTGTTTCACAGCCAATGAAGTACTTTAACATAACAACAGAAAATGCTGGAAAAACTCAGCAGGCCAGGCAACATCCGTGGAGAGGAATTAGAGTTGACGTTTTGGGTCGAAACCCTTTTTCAAAACTGGAAAGGAAATAAAATAGATCGAAGTCAG
This sequence comes from Somniosus microcephalus, assembly GCF_052327205.1. Taxonomy (NCBI): domain Eukaryota; kingdom Metazoa; phylum Chordata; class Chondrichthyes; order Squaliformes; family Somniosidae; genus Somniosus; species Somniosus microcephalus. The sequence goes on from NC_140987.1 coordinate 223,354,691, forward strand.
GGCTGCGATAGAACAAAAGAAGTAAAAGAGACATTAAGAGGTATTCAAAACCAGACGAGATGGTAATAGGACAGTGGAGACAAAAGACGGCTGAGATTAGGTGTGAAGTGTACTGGCAGGATGAGAAACAGCTGCCATGTGGGAGAGAGAAAAAAAAAGGAAATGGGGGGGGTGGTGAAAAACCAAAACAAAGGGGTGGAAAAAAATATCAGTAAAAATGTAATAGGGGCTGAGGTTATGATCTGAAATTGTTGAACTCGATATTGAGTCCGGAAGGCTGCAAAGTGCCTAATCGTACTTTAAGATCCTGAGTTTGTGAAAGGTACTATATAAAGTTCTTCATATGAATGCAGATGTTTCTTTAAGAAGGAATCACAAGCGTAAAACCTATCACCCAATTTACAGTGCAGTTATTTTAGTGAGAAGACCAGATATCAATTGTAGTTTAAAGAGCTTTTGAAGTTTAAATGAAAATATTTATACATGCTTCTATTTGGAAATGTTTTTATTGAATCAATATGACTAATTCTAATTATGATTAACTTGCTTCTGTCTAATCTGATAGATTGAGGAAAATGGTAACTGAGTAAACACTATTGGGTCTTCAGGTGAAGTTATTAGATAGGGGATAAAGTTTAAGGAGATGGAAAAGCAAAAAAAAACAACTGGATCGACATGTAGCCCTGATATTCCTCCCTAACTACCCCACTCCCTAAAAACCAGAGCTCATTAGAATGGTGTTACCATTCAACTGGCCAAGAACAGATCTTCCAACTTAAGAGACTTCTTCATCCATTCAAAGACTGAGCAGCAATTGGCCCTGAATGGAATGGTCATTATGATTTGGGTCATTTCTGGCTTTCTTATCCTAGATACTTTAGCTTGTGTTTTCAATTTTTCTCATAATTGATTTCTTGGCTCTTGACAGCCTTGAGAGTATCTTCACTAGTCTTGAAGTCTTGTCTAGTTTTGTTACTGATAAGAGAAAATCCTCAAGTTTTCTTTGGCGGTTTGATCTATCATGTGCCTCCACAGGATCTTCCTCACTACTTTAAAGAGTGGCAATCACAACAATCCTCATTTCAGACCTTAACTATCAAGAACATTTATTAAACAATGGTTGAAGTGAATAAATAACTAATACATGTATTTTCAATAAAATTAAACTATAATGAAGAACTTGCATTTATATAATGCCTTTCATATCCTTTGAAGTGTAGTCATTGCTGGTTTGTCGGTAAACATAACCAAGGCCACACAAACAGCAGTGAGATGAATGACCGGTTATTGGTCCTGAATTTGTGATTGGAGGCTTCCCACAGGTGGATGCCTTCTATCATCAAATTTTCTACGCATTTACCTGGTAGTCTGGGAGATACGGAGGCTTGCGATCCTGGGCGCCTCCTAGTAGAAATGTGTAGAGGCCCATGCATTCCAGGGGCACATGCGGTTCACAAGCGCCCCTGGGATCACATGGGCCAGCCCAACCAATGAAAGAAGGGAATCCCCATTCATACTTATACGAGTTCTGTACATAGAAACATAGAAGATAGGAGCAGGAGTAGGCCATTCGTCCCCTCGAGCCTGCTCCGCCATTCAATGCGATCACGGCTGATCATCCAAATTCAGTACCCGGTCCCTGCTTTCTCCCCATACCCCTTGATCCCTTTAGCCTTAAGAAATATATCCAACTCCTTCTTGGATATATTTAATGAATTGGCCTCTACTGCCTTCTGTGGTAGAGAATTCCACAGGTTCACCACTCTCTGGGTGAAGAAATTCCTCTTCATTTCTGTCCTAAATGGCCTACCCCTTATCCTTAGACTGTGACCCCTGGTTCTGGACTCCCCGACCATCGGGAGCATCCTTCCTGCATCTAGTCTGTCCAGTCCTGTCAGAATTTTATAAGTTTCAATGAGATCCCCTCTCATTCTTCTAAACTCCAGCGAGTACAAGCCCAATCGACCCAATCTCTCCTCATACATCATTCCTGCCATCCCAGGTATCAGCCTGGTGAATCTTCGCTGAACTCCTTCCATGGCAAGAACATCCTTCCTCAGATAAGGCGAACAAAACTGCACACAATACTCAAGATGTGGTCTCACCAAGGCCCTGTACAACTGCAGCAAGACATCCTTGTTCCTGTACTCAAACCCTCTCGCTACGAAGGCCAACATACCATTTGCCTTCTTACCCGCCTGCTGCACCTGCATGCTTACCTTCAACGACTGGTGCACAAGGATGCCCAGGTCTCGTTGCACTTCCCCTTCTCCCAATCTATTGCCATTCAGATAATAATCTGCCTTCCTGTTTTTGCCACCAAAGTGGATAACCTCACATTAATCCAAGTTATATTGCATCTGCCATGCTTCTGCCCAATCACCCAACCTGTCCAAATCATCCTGGAGTTTCTCGGCATTCTCCTCACCGCACACACGCCCACCCAGCTTTGTGTCGTCTGCAAATTTGGAGATATTACATCTAGTTCCCTTGTCTAGATCATTAATATATATTGTGAACAGCTGGGGTCCAAGGATCGATCCCTGCGGTACCCCACTAGTCACTGCCTGCCACTCGGAAAAAGACCTGTTTATTCCAACTCTTTGCTTTCTGTCTGCCAAACAGTTCTTTATCCAAGTCAATACCTTGCCACCAATCCCATGTGCCTTAACTTTACACGCTAATCTCTTATGCGGGACCTTATCGAAAGCCTTCTGAAAGTCCAAATACACCACATCCACTGGTTCTCCCTTATCTATTTTACCAGTTACATCCTCAAAAAATTCCAGTAGATTAGTCGAGCACAATTTACCTTTTGTAAATCCATGTTGACTTTGTCCGATCCTGTCACTGTTTTCCAAGTGCTCTGCTATTACATCTTTTATAATGGACTCTAGCATTTTCCCCACTACCGATGTCAGGCTTACGGGTCTGTAATTCCCCATTTTCTCTCTACCACCTTTTTTGAATGGTGGGGTAACATTAGCTACCCTCCAATCCATGGGTACTGTTCCAGATTCCATCGAATGTTGGAAGATGATCAGCAATGCATCTACTATTTCTAGGGCCACTTCCTTAAATACCCTAGGATGTAGATTATCAGGCCCTGGGGATTTATCGGCCTTCAATCCCATCAATTTCCCTAACACCATTTCCCTACAAATACTGATTTCTTTCAGTTCCTCCCTTTCATCAAACCCTATGTTCCCCGACATCTCTGGGAGGTTATTTGTGTCCTCCTTTGTGAAGACAGAACCAAAATATGTATTTAATTGGTCTGCCATTTCTTTGTTTCCCATTATAAATTCCCCTGATTCTGACTGCAAGTGACCTACGCTTGACTTCCCCAATCTTTTTCTCTTCACATATCTATAAAAGCTTTTACAGTCAGTTTTATGTTCCCTGCAAGCTTACTCTCATATTCTATTTTCCCCTTCTTCATTAATCCCTTTGTCCTCCTTTGTTGAATCCTAAACTGCTCCCAATCCTCAGGTTTACTGCTTTTTCTGGCCAATTTATATGTCCTCTCCTTGGATCTTATGCTATCCCTAATTTCCCTTGTTAGCCACGGTTGAGTCACCTTTTTTGTTTTATTTTTATGCCAAACTGGGATGAACAAATCCTGTAGTTCATCCATGCGGTCTTTGAATGTTTGCCATTGCCTATCCACCGTCAACCCTTTGAGTGACATTCCCCAATCAATCCTACCCAACTCGCGCCTCAGACCATCGTAGTTTCCTTTATTTAAATTCAGGACCTTAGTCTCTGAGTCAACAACTTCATTCTCCATCTTAATGAAGAATTCGATCATATTATGATCACTCCAACCCAAGGGGCCTCGTACAACAAGATTGCTAATTAATCCTTTCTCGTTACATAATACCCAGTCTAAGATGTCCTGATCTCTGGTTGGTTCCTTGACATATTGGTCCAGGAAACCATCCCGTAAACACTCCAGGAATTTCTCCTCCACAGTATTGTTACTAATTTGGTTAGCCCAATCTATATGTAGATTAAAGTCACCCATGATGACTGCTGTGCCCTTATTGTACGCTTCTCTAATTTCCCTTTTAATGCCATCCCCAACCTCCGCATTACTGTTTGGAGGTCTATATACCACTCCCACTAACGTTTTCTGCCCCTTGGTATTTCTCAGTTCTACTCATACAGATTCCACATCATCAGAGCTAATATCCTTCCTTACTATTGTGTTAATCTCCTCTTTAACCAGCAATGCTACCCCACCTCCCTTTCCTTTTTGCCTATCTTTCCTGAATATTGAATACCCCTGGATGTTGAGTTCCCAGCCTTGGCCACCCTGGAGACATGTTTCCGTAATCCCAATCAAATCATATTCGTTTACCTCTATTTGCGCCGCTAATTCATCAACCTTATTACGAATGCTCCTCGCATTAAGACACAAAGCCTTCAGGCTTGTTTTTTTAACGCTCTTAGACCTATTAGAGTTATTATTTACTGTGGCCATGTTTGATTTAAACCGTTGATTTCTCTGACTGCCACTTTTGTTTTTCTCCTTCCTATCTTTTGCTTTTATCCTTGTTTCCCTTTCCTCTGTCTCCCTGCTCAGGTTCCCAACCCCCTGCCATTTTAGTTTAAACCCTCCCCCACAACACTAGCAAACACTCCCCGTAGGACATCGGTCCCGGCCCTGCCCAGGTGCAAACCGTCCGGTTTGAACTGGTCCCACCTCCCCCAGAACCGGTTCCAATGTCCCAGGAATTTGAATCCCTCCCCCTCGCACCATCCCTCTAGCCATGTATTCATCTGAAATATCCTTCTATTTCTACTCTGACTAGCACATGGCACTGGTAACAATCCTGAGATTACTACCTTTGAGGTCCTATTTTTTAATTTACCTCCCAACTCACTATATTCAGGTTTTAGGACTTCATCCCGTTTTTTACCTATATCATTGGTACCTATATGCACCACGACAACTGGCTGTTCACCCTCCCCTTCCAAAATGTTCTGCAGCCGCTCTGAGACATCCTTGACCCTTGCACCAGGGAGGCAACACACCATCCTGGAGTCTCGTTTGCGGCCGCAGAAATGCCTATCTATTCCCCTTACAATAGAATCCCCTATTACTATAGCTTTACCCCTCTTTTTCCTCCCGTCCTGTGCAGCAGAGCCACCCCTGGTGCCAGGAAGTTGGCTGCTGCTGCCTTCCTCTGATAAGCCATCCCCCCCAACAGTACTCAAAGTGGTGTACCTGTTTGAGAGGGGGATGTCCACAGGGGACCCCTGCACTACCTGCCTGCTTCTAGTACTCTGTCTGTTGGTCACCCCTTCCCTTTCTGCCTGTCCAACCTTTACCTGCGGTGTGACCAACTGATTAAATGTGCTATTCACGACATCCTCAGCCTCACGAATGGTCCAGTATGCATCCAATCGCAGCTCCAGCGCTGCAATGCGGTCTGCCAGTAGCTGCAGCTGGATACACTTCCTGCACACATAGTTGTCAGGGACACAGGAAGTGTCCCTGAGTTCGCACATATCGCAGGAGGAGCATACCACGTGGCCGGGCTGTCCTGCCATGACTTACCCTTTTATTAATTGAAATTAAATTAAATCAAATCAATTCCACCAATTACACTACAGTTAAATATTATATTTAAGGGCCCTGGTTTACCAACAGTCCCTGCTACACCACAGAGACCTTAGAAACTATAAACCAGAGTTAAAGTTTAAAAAGTGAGAAATACTCACCAACCAATCACTTACCTGCTTTCTGGCGACGTCACACTTCAATTACTTTTTACTTCTATCCCTCCCTCTGAGCTCGGAGATTGGAGATTGGCAAGCTTTGAGGCCTACCTGGTCCTGGGGCTCGGTTTTTATACTGCCGACTTCCCGCTCCCGCTCCTCACAGGTCCGTTCAGCCGCTCTGAGGCCTACCTGGTCCTGGGGCTCGGTTTTTATACTGCCGACTTCCCGCTCCCGCTCCTCACAGGTCCGTTCAGCCGCTCTGAGGCCTACCTGGTCCTGGGGCTCGGTTTTTATACTGCCGCCGCTCCCGCTCCTGCTCCTCATAGGTCCGTTCAGCCGCTCTGAGGCCTACCTGGTCCTGGGGCTTGGTTTTTATACTGCCGCCGCTCCCGCTCGCGCTCCTTACAGGTCCATTCATAAGAACATAATAACATAAGAAATAGGAGCAGGAGTAGGCCAATCGGCCCCTCGAGCCTGCTCCACCATTCAATAAGATCATGGCTGATCTGATCCTAACCTCAAATCTACTATCACTCTACATCCCACCCAAACCCATGTGATCGCCTGGGAGAGGCGAAAAACCAGATAAAAAACCCAACGGCCAATTTGGGAGAAAAAATCTGGGAAATTCCTCTCCGACCCATCTAGGCGATCGAAACTCGTCCAGAAGATCACACTGTCCCTATATTTTCTACAGTACTTACCTTCTGTAAAAGGTGATCTCCACCCCAGCCAGGAACAGGAATAGAACCATCTCCTGAAATCTAACATATAATTAGAACACAAGAAGTAGGAGCAAAACCAGGCTACACGGCCCCTGGGCCCGCTCCGCTACCCACAGGTCCATGACCGTTCCAAACCTAGACTCATGTCCAATTTCCTGCCCGCTCCCCGTAACCCCTAATTCCCTTTACTTCTAAGAAACTGTCTATTTCTGTTTTAAATTTATTTAATGGTGTAGCTTCCACAGCTTTCTGGGGCAGCAAATTCCACAGACCTACTACCCTCTGAGTGAAGAAGTTTCTCCTCATCTCAGTTTTGAAAGAGCAGCCCCTTATTCTAAGGTCATGCCCCCTAGTTCTAGTTTCACCCATCATTGGGAACATCCTCACCGCATCCACCCGATCAAGCCCCTTCACAATCTTATATGTTTCAATAAGATCGCCTCACATTCTTCTGAACTCCAATGAGTAGAGTCCCAGTCTACTCAACCTCTCCTCATATGTCCACCCCCTCATCCCCGGGATTAACCGAGTGAACCTTCTTTGTACTGACTCGAGAGCAAGTATGTCTTTTCTTAAGTATGGACACCAAAACTGTATGCAGTATTCCAGGTGCGGTCTCAACAATACCTTGTACAACTGCAACAATACCTCCCTGTTTTTATATTCTATCCCCCTAGCAATAAAAGCCAACATTCCATTGGCCTTCTTGATCACTTGCTGCACCTCCATACTAACTTTTTGAATTTCGTGCACCAGGACCCCCAGATCCCTTTGTACTACAGTACTTTCCAGTTTCTTGCCATTAAGATAATAACTTGCTCTATGATTTTTCCTGCCAAAGTGCATAACCTCACACTTTCCAGTATTGTATTCCATCTGCCAAATCTCTGCCCACTTACTTAGCCTGTCTATGTCCCTTTGCAGGTTTTTTATGTCCTCCTCACTCACTACTTTCCTTCCCATCTTTGTATCATCTGCAAACTTTGATATGTTACACTCGGTCCCCTCCTCCAAATCGTTAATATAGATTGTAAAGAGTTGGGGACCCAGCACTGACCCCTGCGGAACACCACTAGTTACTGATTGCCAGTCTGAGAACGAACCATTTATCCCAACTCTCTGCTTTCTGTTAGATAGCCAATCCTCCACCCATGCCAGAATATTACCCCCAATCCCGTGATTTTTTATCTTGAGCAATAATCTTTTGTGTGGCACCTTGTCAAATGCCTGTTGGAAGTCTAAATACACTACGTCCACTGGTTCCCCTTTATCCACCCTGTATGTTACTTCCTCAAAGAACTCAAGCAAATTTGTCAAACCTGACTTCCCCTTCATAAAACCATGCTGACTTTGTCCTATTAAATTATGTTTATCCAAATATCCCGTTACTGTCTCCTTAATAATGGACTCTAAAATTTTACCAACCACAGATGTTAGGCTAACAGGTCTATAGTTTCCAGCCTACTACCCTTTTTAAATAAGTGTGTTACATTAGCAGTTTTCCAATCTGCCGGGACCTTTGCTGAGTCCAGGGAGTTTTGGAAAATTATTACCAATGCATCCACAATCCCTACCGCCACTTCCCTCAAGACCCTAGGATGTAAGCCATCAGGTCCAGGGGATTTATCCGCCTTGAGTCCCATTATTTTACCAAGTACCACTTCCTTAGTGATTTTAATCATATTTAGCTCCTCCCCCCCTTGAGCCCCCTGTTTGTCCAGTGTTGGGATATTCTTAGTGTCCTCTACCGTAAAGACTGATACAAAATAATTGTTCAGCGTTTTTGCCATCTCCATGTTTCCCACCATTAATTTCCCGGTCTCATCCTCTAAGGGACCAACATTTACTTTAGCCACCCTTTTTCTTTTTATATAACTATAGAAACTTTTGCTATCTGTTTTTATATCTTTTGCTAATTTACTTTCATAATCTAGCTTCCCTTTCTTAATCAATCTTTTAGTTATTTTTTGCTGTCTTTTAAAGACTTCCCAATCTTCTATCCTCCCACTAGATTTGGCTACCTTATATGCCCTTGTTTTTAGTCAGATACTATCCTTAATTACTTTACTTAGCCACGGATGGCTATCTTTTCTTTTACACCCTTTTTTCCTCAGTGGAATATATATTTTTTGGAAGTTGTAAAATAACTCCTTAAATGTACACCACTGATCATGTACCGTCTTACCCCTTAATCTATTTTCCCAGTCCACTCTAATTAATTCCGCTCTCATACCTTCATAGTCTCCTTTATTCAAGCTCAGCACGCTTGTTTGAGATCCAACCTTCTCACCCTCTAATTGAATATGGAATTCAACCATGTTATGGTCACTCATTCCAAGGGGATCCTTTACTAGGACAATTTTAATTAATGCTGTCTCATTACACAGGACCAAATCTAAGGTTGCTTACTCCCTGGTCGGTTCAGTTACATACTGCTCAAGAAACCCATCCCTAATACACTCAATGAACTCATCCTCAAGGCTGCCCTGCCCAATTTGATTTGTCCAGTTAATATGATAGTTAAAATCCCCCATAATTATAGCTGTTCCCTTATTACAAGCCTCAACTATTTCCTGATTAATACTCCGTCCAACAGAGTTGCAACTGTTCAGAGGCCTATAGACTATGCCCACTAGTGTTTTTTTCCCCTTATTATTCCTTATCTCCACCCAAACTGTTTCACTATCCTAATCCTTTGACCCAATATCATTTCTCTGTATTACAGTGATTCCTTCCTTTATTAACATAGCCACCCCACCTCCCCTCCCTTCCTGCCTGTCCTTCCTGATTGTTAAATAACCTGGTATATTTAATTCCCAGTCATGGTCACCCTGCAGCCATGTTTCTGTAATGGCCACAAGATCATACCCATATGTAGTTATTTGTGCCGTTAACTCGTCCATTTTGTTACGAATGCTACGTGCATTCAGATAAAGAACTTTCAAATATGTTTTGTGACACTTAGTTCCTGCTTTTTCCCCTTTTACTACTTTACCTTTTACTCCATACCTCTGTCCCTTCCTGACACGCTCTGTTTTTTAATTGCCCCACTGCTACCTAAGTCTATGACCTTCTCCGTAGTCATTTTTATTATTTGCTCTCTAGAAACCTCCCCCCCCACTAATTAGTTTAAAGCCCTCTCTACAGCCCTAGTTATATGATTCACCAGGATTCTAGTCCCAGCACTGGCCGTGAAGTCCGTCCCAACGGAACAGCTCCCTCTTGTCCTAGTACTGGTGCCAGTGTCCCAAGAAGCAAAACCCATTTCTCCCACACCAGTCTTGGAGCCACGCATTTAACTCTCTAATTTTATTTATCCTAGCCAAATTCGCTCGTGGCTCAGGTAATAATCCAGAGATTATTACCCTTGAGGTTCTGTTTTTTAATTTGACCCCTAGCTGTTCATACTCCTTTAACAGAACCGTCTTCCTTGTCCTATCTACGTCGTTTGTACCAACATGGACCACGACAACTGGATCCTCCCCCTCCCACTCCAAGTTTCTTTCCAGCCCAGAAGAGATGTCCTTAACCCTGGCACCAGGCAGACAACACAACCTTCGGGACTCCCGCTCTCGACTGCAGAGAACCCTATCTATCCCCCTAATGATACTATCCCCTACCACTACAACATTTCTTTTTACTCCCCCCACTTGAATGGCCCCCTGTTCCACGGTGCTGTGGCCAGGTTGCTCATCCTCCCCACAGTCCCCGCTCCCGGCCTCACAGGGAGAAAGTATCTTGAAACTGTTTGACAAGAACAAGGGCTGCGGCTCCTTCAACACTACCTCCTGGACCCCTGTACCTGCCTCACTCATAGTCACGCCGTCCTGTCCCTGACCACGGACTACATCTGAATTAATTAATTTCATAGGTGTGACTACCTCCTGAAACATAGAGTCCAGGAACTTCTCCCCCTCCCTGATGTGTCGCAGTGTCTGAAGCTCGGTCTCAAGCACCTCAATACGGAGCCGGAGTTCCTCTAGCAGCAAACACTTGTCGCAGATGTATTCACCGTGAGCCTCAATGGGGTCCACTGGCTCCCACATCTCGCAACAGTAACACATCACCTGCTCCATTCTATATAATTAATTAAATTTCTTAATATTTATTATGAAGACCCTGCCCGGATATAGATGATATCACACCACTATTCAATAGGACTTACCAACTTAAAGGTATAAAAGAGAAGGAAGAGAACCTACTAACCAGCTGATCACCAACCTCCTCTTTGAATGCTGTCTGTGGGGCCTGTTTGGTTGATTCGTCTCGCTGCTCCGCTTCCGCAGTGCTGTCTAAGCCTGGGAGTAGGGAACAAAACAGAGCAAAAACACCCCCTCACCTCCCACTTGCCCGAACTCTCCCACTTACAAACTCTCTCTCCACTCAATGCACCACACACTGTGCAGCCGCACTAGTCCCGCCCCTTTTATACCCGGATTCTACTTCCGGTTTAAGCTCCCCAGCAGCTTAATTTACACTAAAAAATTAAACTCACTTCAAATAATTAACTTTTTAGCACACTAAAATTCACTAAATACACTTAAATGACTTTTTCTCCTACTTACCACACTCTCTCTCCACTCAAATGCCACAGCCGCTCTGAGGCCTACCTGGTCCTGGGGCTCGGTTTTTATACTGCCGCCGCTCCCACTCCTCACAGGTCCATTCAGCCGTACGGAACTGCCATAAGTATGAATGGGGATGACTTAAAAGATACACGAACACTAGATAAATTTAAAAAAATTACATAAAATTAATTAAAATGGCATTTAATTAAATAATAATGCTTTTACCAGGCGTAAGAATTCCATGGCATTTCAGCAGGCGGAAGTTGGGCAAGTAATGTAACTCTCCATCCTGGGGATGCGGAGGATCTGTCAAGAAGATTTGACAGATCGCAAGTGCCGGGTTTTAGCGCATGTGCCTCGCATGCCTAAACCTGGCACTTGTGCGGCCCCTATGGGTGCGTGTGCACCTTGTATGCACCCGTAGGGGTGGCAAAATATGGCCTAACTGTTTTTTGGTGATGTTGGTTGAGATATAAATGTTGGCCAGGACACCGGGAGAAATCCCTCGCTCTTCTTTGAATAGCGCCATTAGACACTTGAGGGGGCAGACCACATCGTCCAAACAATGACCCCTCTAACTGTACAACATTGATATGTCAGCCTAGATTATGTACTCAGGTCCTGGAATGGGGCTTGAACCATAACCGGACTCAGTGGCAAGAGAGCTACCACTGAGCCAAAGCTAACATTTAACTTCTTGAAAGAAAAATAAATATTGGAACCTATATGTTAAACAATCACTTTATAATTAACCTTTATGTAGCAGTTTTTCCTTTCTTTTTAATCTGACGAACCATGGGAGTTAACAGGCCTGACCTATCCCTTAGAAAGTTCTAAGACTACTTAATTTTGAGCAGTTTATGCTCAAATATTCACCCAACAGTTGTTGATTTGAATATTAGCTTAATTCAAAAGTAATTGCCAGTCAGATACACAACTCACACAGAGTGCTTTAGTTTGAATGGCGTTTAGCTGCTCTAGTTAGCTTGTAGCTTTAAAGGCGGCTGAGCAAATTGTTGTAGCATTGATATGGCGTTAGCTTTAGCTGTAATTTTTAAGTGTATTGTGACTGAATTAAATGAACCAAGTTGAGACTAAACATAAATGCTTCACTTTGGTTACAATGATGCCCTCAAATAACTTAATGACCGGCAGCATTTCTTGTGCTAAAATAATCTCAGGATTTTGACACTGGGAAAGCAAAGGGGTCTAATATGGTGACATGGTTGGATCAGTTACTGGTGTGGTGGGAGATATTCCTGTAATATATTAAACCCATAAAAATCTTAATCTGAAGTCTATGGAACATGTTAAACCTTTAGGTAATCATAGTATGAAATTGTTGTACTTCCTTGCCAAAGAATAGATTCTACAACTAACCCATGAGAAGTGTAGGGATTCTGTGTCTCCATTTGCAATTTGCTTGGTAGGTAAAAAGAATGTGATGGTGTATGGATACGTGCTAAACTAACAAAAAAACAAAGACTGACCAATAGCTTCAAAAAAGCTAATGTAGCCCCAGTGAAGCTGACAGCTCAAAACAGCCCCGCGTATAGACTTAATATGTGAAGACAAAGGCTGGGAACTTCCTCATCGGTTCTCCTGATTGGTTGCTGGCAACTTCAGCATACGATCAGCAGAAAATCTGTTTACACGTGTATCCGGGATTTCTTTCCAATTTTTTGCTGAATTTATGGCTGTCAGTTGGAGGAACCCCCGAGGTGAAGGAGTTAGACGTAAAAGTGCAGTGGGACAGGGGCTTGTCATAATTCAAACTGCAGGTATACCAAACATGCAATCATTTTGACTGCAGGGGGATGGGGAAACAAAAGTATATAAAGCGCAGTTTGCATCCATGGTGGATTTAGAATTACTGAAGGAGGATGTGAAGTGAATGTATGCAAATTAATTTCTAGGGTTGTCCGGGCAATGTTGCTTCCCAGCAAAGTTTGCATTTAACCCCAGATGCATCATGTTAATTTATAAACTGAATTCTTTACAAATCTACAAAATCCCAATAATGAATTCTAGAAACATAGAAGATAGGAGCAGGAGTAGGCCATTCGGCCCCTCGAGCCTGCTCCGCCATTCAATGCGATCATGGCTGATCATCCAAATTCAGTAATCTGTCCCTGCTTTCTCCCCATATCCCTTGATCCCTTTAGCCTTAAGGAATATATCCAACTCCTTCTTGAATATATTTAATGAATTGGCCTCTACTGCCTTCTGTGGTAGAGAATTCCACAGGTTCACCACTCTCTGGGTGAAGAAATTCCTCCTCATCTCTGTCCTAAATGGCTTACCCCTTATCCTTAGACTGTGACCCCTGGTTCTGGACTCCCTGACCATCGGGAACATCCTTCCTGCATCTAGTCTGCCCAGTCCTGTCAGAATTTTATAATTCTACAAGACAAAATGGACATATGTTCCCATCCTGGATCCCATGGCAGGCCACAGACAGATGGGGAATTACCTAGATTGAGGTTATGCTGATTTAACTAGTTCAAGAAAATAATTTTTAGGGGGGATAAGGGGAATCAATATTATCAAAATACTAGAGAACTGAATTCTCATGAAGGGTCACACTGAAATGCCAACCTGTTTTTCCCTCGTTTAGATGCTAAACCTGTTATACCTTTCAGAGATTTTCTGTTTTTATAAGATTATGACAAGGAATTATGATAGGTGATAACATTGGACAAACATTTCATGGATTTGAAACATTCCTCTTTCTGCTATTTTAAAATAAATAGACTGTTAAAAATAGCAAAACAAAGGACTATCATTGAGGATCTGTCACCAACAGTAATTTATGGCCTATATTGCTCTTTTAACCCTGTCAAAAGGTTTATTTTCTTATCCTGGGAATAAAAACCAAAACACACTGCAATCCTTAAAAAAGCTAGTGTATGAAAATGTGATTTGCAGGAACAAGCACAGGAAGATGAAATTTGTGCTGTTCGGCAGATCTGACTGATTGCCCCCTGTTGGGGGTTTGCAATCTATTTATTCTCATTGATTATTGCAACTCATCACATTTCATTGTGGAATCCGATCACTCCATTATAGATGATGGGCACTCTTCCTATTTATTGCATGGTGCGCTGGCCAATATTTATCTCTCAACCAGCATCATTAAATAAGTGATCATATGGTCATTTATCTCATTGCTGTTTGTGGGACCTTGCTATGTGCAAATTGTCTGCTGCATGCCCTACATTACAACAGTGACTATATTTCAAAAGTACTTCATGGGCTGTGAAGTGGGCACCCGGAGGTCTTCTTTTCTATGGCAACAATGGGCTCTCCATTTTAAGCACGTGAATAAACTGAAAACAGCTTTTGGGTGCTACAACTCATCTACAAAACAGACCAATGATCCGCAACACATATCACAATAGCACAAGGGAAGAGTCGGAGATGGACCATGGTGGACCCACCACCAGATACATCTTCTCCTCCCCTTTCAGCATTCTGAAGGGACCGCTCCCTCCGCGACACTCTGGTCCACTCCTCAATCACCCCCAACACCTCCTCCCCTTCCCATGGCACCTTCCTGTGCAAATGCAGAAGATGAAACACCTGCCCTTTCACCTCCTCCCTTCCCATCGTTCAGGGTCCCAAACACTCCTTCCAGGTGAAATGGCGATTTACTTGTTCTTTCAATTTAGTATACTGTATTCACTGTTCACGATGTAGTCTCCTCTATATTGGGGAGACCAAACACAGATTGTGTGACTGCTTTGTGGGAACACCTTTCAGTCTGCAAGCATGACCCCGAGTTTCCGGTCGCCTGTCATTTTAATTCTCTGCCCACTCCCACGCTGACCTCTGCCTCCAATGTTCCAATGAAGCTCAACGTAGGATCGAAGAACAGCACCTCGTCTTTCTATTAGGTACTTTACTGCCTTCTGAACTCAACATCGAGTTCAACAATTTCAGATCATCACCTCCCTGCATTTTTTCAGACAGCAGCTGTTGCTGATGATTCTGCTATTCCCATTTACACCTCCTCTAGACCCATCTTTTGTTTCTTTACTTGTCCCATTAGCATCTCCTTTCACCTTGCACCATCATCCCTTTTTTCATTTAATAGAAACATAGAAGATAGGAGCAGGAATAGGCCATTCGGCCCCTCGAGCCTGCTCTGCCATTCAATGAGATCATGGCTGATCATCCAAATTCAGTACCCTGTCCCTGCCTTCTCCCCACATCCCTTGATCCCTTTAGCCTTAAGAAATATATCTAACTCCTCCTGCATTCCATTCTATCACAGACCTTCCTTTTTGTTCTTTCCTCCCCATCCCACTTTCCCAGCCTCTGCACTTGCTTAAAATGTTACATCTCCAACTTTTTGCAGTTCCGATGAAAGGTCATCGACCTGCAACGTTAACTCTCTCTCTCTCTCCACAGATGCTGCCCGACCTGCTGAGTATTTCCAGCATTTTCTGTTTTTATTTGTAATTTTTAAAGTTAAGTAAAATGTATCACTACTCAAACCCCATTTGGTATTTTTTTCTACAAATGCAGTGATGGGATTCCTAAAACAAAGCTAGTGAAAGAGAGCGTGAAAGACAGAGTGAAAAAGAAAGAAAGAATGAATTTGAATTTGTATAGCATTTGATCATATCCTCCAAGATGTCTCGAAGCATTTACCATCTAATGAATTACTCCAGTCACCGTTGTTAAGTAGGCAAACTAATGCATTCACAGCAGGGAACATTACCCTCATTGCAACAAAGCAGTTACAACAAATCTACACATCAGTCAACAGCTGGGTGTGGCCTGGAAAATTATTTTGCAGAAATAAAAAGCTGAATTTTAGCAATGCCTTTGTTATATATAACTTCTTTAGGGATGTGGTAAACCACTGTATTGTATATTGCCACCTCTGGGTGGCGCTGTGTATGGAGGCATGCCTCAGCTGACTCCACCCACCACTGTGTGGGTTTCGTTCAGACTTGTTCAGTCACTCACGAAGAAGCATGGTCTCTTCTTAGCTAATAAAAGCCTTATTCATCTCTTCTTTCGACTCATCATCTCTTCTTCGACTCGTCACCTTTTATGAAGTAATTGATAAGCGTATCAATTTTATTAGCTAAAAGTTAAATGGCGACACCTGAGGAGCAACAACAGCAACGGATACAGCAGACATTGCTGAGAGCCCTCAGACCACCACGCCTGGACCTCGACCCTCAAGATGTGGGTGCATCAGCCAAGTTTGAACACTGGCTGAGCTGCTTTGAATCCTTCCTCGCAATCTCACAGGTTACAGAGGAGGATCACAAACTGAAAATTTTGACCGCCCAGGTGAGCCATCAAGTATATATGCTAATCCGGGACTCTAATACGTACGTGGCGGCCCTCGAGCTACTAAAAGGGCAATATACGCGCCCAGTGAACACAATTTACGCCCGACACCTCTTGGGATCCCGCAGGCAGCAACCGGGAGAATCGGTAGGGGCATTTGCACGGGCGCTACTGGCACTCTGCAGAGACTGCGATTGTAAAGCGGTAACGGCTGTGGAGCACGCGCAGGGACTCGCCTGTGATGCCTTCGTCAGGGGCCTCCAGTCAGACCACACCCGGCAGAGACTGCTAGAAAGCAAGGAACCCGACCTGAAGACGGCCATTGCCCTTGCGCTCTCGTTAGAGGAGGCCCACCGAAACCTCGAGGCATACCCCCGTAACGGCGCCGAGACATGGCAATCGAAACCGTGGGACACGGGACCGCCGCCCCCGGCACCAACCGCTGCAGCGACCCAACCGAGACAGCAGCCTCCGGTAAGAACTGCTTCGATGCCCAGTAACCAGGCCCAAAAATGCTATTTCTGTGGCCAGTTAAAACATCCCAGAGCGCACTGCCCAGCTAAGACAGCTACCTGCTCGGGCTGCGGGAAGAAAGGCCATTACGCTAACGCCTGCAAGGGGAAGCCAGCCAGCAGCGCAGCGTGCGGGCCGTGGGAGCAGCCATCTTATCCGCCATTTTGTGTACCCCCGGCCGCATGGCATCCGCCGCCATCGTATCCAACGCACTCAACCGCCATTTCGTCACCGGAACCGACCACCGTCTCGGCGGATGACTATAGTGACTCACTAAGCCACATACTGGCCTCCGTGACGCTGGATCAAGGCCACCCTCACCATCTATCCAGCTCCATGATGGATATCGCGGTAAACGGCCGCGCCACCAGTTGCCTGATCGACAGCGGGAGCACAGAGAGTTTCGTCCACCCCGACACGGTACGTAGCCACTCCCTCACGATTCTGCCAACGCACCATCGCATTTCTATGGCGTCCAAGTCCCAGTCAATGGACATCAGCGGCTACTGTGTGGTGACCCTGTCAGTAGGGGGCACTGAATATCAAAAATTTAAACTGCTAGTCCTGCCCCGTCTTTGCGCTGCCGTCCTGCTAGGGTTGGATTTTCAGTGCCACCTTAAGAGTGTCACACTAGCATACGGTGGACCCCTCCCCCCACTCACAGTCTGCAACCAACAACTTTTAAATCGCCCGCTGCAAACCACCTGCAGCCTTTCCACATTAAAAGTCCCCCCCCCTCCCCTGTTCGCTAACCTCACCCGCGACTGTAAACCCATCGCTACCAAAAGCAGGCGGTACAGTGCCGGGGACAGAGCTTTTATCAGCTCTGAGGTGGAGCGGCTCTTGAAGGAGGGCATTATCGAAGGTAGCACTAGCCCCTGGCGAGCCCAGGTTGTAGTCGTTAAAACCACTGCAAAACGCCGCATGGTAATCGACTACAGCCAAACCATAAACCGGTACACCCAGCTGGACGCGTACCCCCTCCCTCGCATATCTGATATGGTCAATCAGATTGCGCAATACAAAGTATTCTCCACCATCGACCTTAAGTCAGCGTACCACCAGCTGCCCATCCGCCATGAGGACCGCCAGTATACTGCCTTCGAGGCAAACGGCCGCCTCTACCACTTCCTTAGGGTCCCCTTCGGCGTCACCAACGGGGTTTCGGTCTTCCAAAGGGAGATGGACCGAATGGTTGACCAGAACGCGCTGCGGGCAACCTTCCCCTATTTGGATAACGTCACCATCTGCGGCCACGACCAGCAGGACCACGACGTTAATCTAGCAAATTTCCTCCGTACGGCCCAACGGCTGAACCTAACGTACAATAAGGAAAAATGTATGTTTCACACCAAGCGCCTGGCCATCCTCGGCTGCGTGGTGGAGAACGGAGTCATCGGGCCCGACCCCGACAGAATGCGCCCCCTAATGGAGCTACCCCTTCCCCACTGCCAAAAAGCACTGAAGAGATGCCTGGGGTTTTTCTCCTACTACGCCCAGTGGGTGCCCCTCTATGCAGACAAAGCCAGGCCCCTCATCAAAGCCACCTCCTTCCCCCTGACACCAGAGGCGTGTGCAGCCTTCACTCTTATCAAGAACGATATCGCGAAGGCCGCAATGCACGCGGTGGATGAGTCCATCCCCTTCCAAGTGGAGAGCGATGCCTCCGACTTCGCCCTAGCCGCGACCCTTAACCAGGCAGGCAGACCCGTGGCCTTTTTCTCAAGGACCCTCCAGGGCCCCGAGACGAGACACTCCTCCGTCGAAAAGGAGGCCCAGGCTATTGTAGAAGCGGTGCGTCACTGGAGGCATTACCTGGCCGGGAAACGATTTACCCTGCTCACTGACCAGCGTTCAGTAGCTTTTATGTTTAATAATAAGCAGAGGGGTAAAATCAAGAACGACAAGATCTTGAGGTGGAGAATCGAACTCTCCACCTACAATTATGATATCTTGTATCGGCCAGGGAAACTCAATGAGCCCCCAGATGCCCTATCACGTGGTACATGCGCCAACGCGCAGAGTGATAGGCTGCAGTCCCTCCACAATGACCTCTGCCACCCGGGGGTCACCAGGTTTTTCCATTTTATCAAATCCCGTAACCTGCCCTACTCCATCGAGGAGGTCAGGACCATGACCAAGAGCTGCCAAATCTGCGCCGAGTGCAAACCGCACTTCTATAGGCCGGACAGAGCAAGCCTGATCAAGGCCACCCGCCCCTTCGAACGCCTGAGCGTCGATTTTAAAGGGCCCCTCCCCTCCGCTGACCGCAATGTGTACTTCCTCAACATAGTTGATGAGTACTCCCGTTTCCCCTTTGCCATCCCTTGCCCAGACATGACCAGTACCACGGTCATCAAGTGTCTGAATGACATCTTCGCTCTGTTCGGGTTCCCCAGCTATATACATAGCGACAGGGGCTCATCGTTCATGAGCGACGAACTTCGGCAGTACCTGCTAACAAGAGGTATCGCCACGAGCAGGACCACCAGTTACAACCCCCGGGGGAACGGCCAGGTGGAAAGGGAGAACGCGACGGTTTGGAAGGCAGTCCTCTTAGCACTAAAATCTAAGGGCCTTCCGACCTCCCGCTGGCAGGAGGTCCTCCCTGCAGCGCTTCACTCCATTCGGTCACTGCTTTGTACTGCCACTAATGCGACCCCTCATGAGAAAATGTTCGTTTTCCCCCGGAAGTCTACATCGGGAACCTCGCTACCGGCATGGTTGACTTCTCCTGGGCCCGTCCTACTGCGGAGGCACGTGAGGACGCATAAAACGGACCCCCTGGTCGAGCGGGTGCACCTCCTACACGCCAACCCCCAGTATGCCTGGGTGACATACCCAGACGGGCGGGAGGACACGGTCTCCATACGAGATCTCGCACCCTCGGGTACCCCTGAATTACCACCGTTATCCCCCTTACCACCGTTATCCCCCTTACCACTGTTATCCCCCACCACCCCTCCCAACCCAACCCCTGCAGACGGCATGCCAAAGCCCCAGGAATCTTCGCCAACCACCCAGACACCAGACCCGACGTCGGATGCTGCAACACCACCGCCGCCACCACGACGATCAGGACGTCAGACAAGGCCTCCTGATAGACTTAACTTGTAGTACCCTTCACCCCGCCGGACTTCACATTAAACAAGGGGTGAATGTGGTAAACCACTGTATTGTATATTGCCACCTCTGGGTGGCGCTGTGTATGGAGGCATGCCTCAGCTGACTCCACCCACCACTGTGTGGGTTTCGTTCAGACTTGTTCAGTCACTCACGAAGAAGCATGGTCTCTTCTTAGCTAATAAAAGCCTTATTCATCTCTTCTTTCGACTCATCATCTCTTCTTCGACTCGTCACCTTTTATGAAGTAATTGATAAGCGTATCAAGGGATAAATAAACACACCTGTAACTGCAGCTCTCAAAAATCATCAGATCATCTTCAATAATTTTTGCCTGAAACTTACTCAACCAACAGTGAAAGAAACGCTTTGATTGGCTCTGAAAGCCAGTGGTCCCATTCATTGGAGGTGGGAAATCAGGCTTCACTGATAGCACTTAAAGGTTATTAAAGGGGAAGTGCACTCTGGCTGCAGACAGGAAAGTGCAATTCTGAAAAAATGAATGGCTGCAAGACTTGCAGATCAGGCCCCACGCGACAGCTCACGCTGCTGCCACCTTGGATCTGGGGGCCAGTGCTAACAGGTGCTTCCAGAGCACCACATCACTTAACAGCAACAACAAATTGCATTTATACAGCGCCTTTAATGTAGCAAAACGTCCCAAGGTGCTTCACAGGATTGTTATCAAATCAAAATTTGACACGAGCCAAATAAGGAGATATTAGGACAGGTACAGAGACAAGTTTTAAGGAGTGTCTTAAAGGAGGAGAGAGGGGCAGAGATGTTAATCACTTTAGGGAGGGAATTGCAGAGTTTATGGCCTAGGCAGCTGAAGGCACGGCCGCCAATTGTGGAGCGATTAAAATCAGGGATGTGCAAAAGGCCAGAATAGGAGGAGCGCAGATATCTCGGAGGGTTGTAGGGTTGGAGGAAGTTACAGAGATAGGGAGGGGTGAAGCCATGGAGGGATTTGTAAAGAAGGATGAGAATTTTAAAATCGAGGCGTTGCCCGACTGGGAGCCAATTTAGGTCAGCAAGCACAGGGCTGTTGGGTGAATGGGACTTGGTGTGAGTTAGGATATGGGCAGCCGAGTTTTGGATTAGCTCAAGTTTACAGAAGTGCAAAGGTGGGAGGCCTGCCAGGGGAGCATTAGAATAGTTGAGTCTGGATGTAACAAAGGCATCAATGAGCATTTCAGCAGCAAATGAGCTGAGGCGGGGTATTCTGTTCTTGCGCAGAGCTGCTGGAGTGCTGAGCTGCAGGCCCAGGAGAGTGGCATTGGCTCCATGGGAGGGACACCTGCTGTCCTCTCTCAGGATGATAGCATGCCTGCACCCCGGCCACCAACTCCGCTAGTGCTCTTGTTAGTGCCACACAGCCAGCTGAGTCAGTCTGCCCCGGTCCACTGCGTGACACTGCAATCTGCAGCCAAGCCCTCATGGCCCAGAGCTGCTCAAGGTTGCCAACCAATCTGCCTGTCGCAGATGCATCTGTCCATGACAGCATTAGCAGCAGTGACAACTGCACAGTCATTGTGGAGACGAAGTCCTGTCTTCACACTGAAGACACCCTCCATCATAAATAACAACAGAAAACGCTGGAAAAACTCAGCAGGCCAGGCAGCATCTGTGGAGAGAGAAACAGAGTTAATGTTTCAGGTCGAAGACCTTTCGTCAGAACTGGAAAAAAGCAGGAAATGGAACAGATTTTAAAGCAAGTTTAGGGGCTGGGAAAAGGGGGAGGGGATGAAAGAACAAAAGGGAAGGTCAGTGATAGAATAGAAAACAGGAGAGATTAAGAGACATTGAGAGACTTTAAGAGATATTCAAGGCGAGAGGAGGTGGTAATGGGATGGGTTAAGGAACAAAGGATTGCTCTAGATGAAGTGTGAATTGCGCTGGCAGAATGAAGGACAGCTGCCATGTGGGAGGGAAGAAAAAAAGGCCAAACAAAAGTGTGGATAAAAGAAATATTTATATATGTGTGATAGGGGCCGAGGTTATGATCTGAAATTGTTGAACTCTATGTTGAGTCCAGAGGGCTGTAAAGTGCCTAATCGAAAGATGAGGTGCTGTTCCTCAAGCTTACGCTGAGCTTCCGTGGAACAATGCAAGAGGCCGAGGACGGTGAGGTCTGAGTGGGAATGGAGCGGTGAATTAAAGTGACAGGCCACTGGGAGCTCGGGGTCCCCCTTAAGGACTGAACGGAGGTGTTCCGCAAAGCAGTCACCCAATCTGCTTTTGGTCTCCCCAATGTAGAGGAGACTGCATCGTGAGCAGTGAATACAGTACACTAAATTGCAAGTACAAGTAAATCGCTGTTTCACCTGGAAGGGGTGTTTGGGGCCCTGGACAGTGGGAAGGGGGGAGGTATAAGGGCATGTGTTGCATCTCCTGCGCTTGCACAGGAAGGTGCCGGGCGAAGGGGAAGGGGTGCTGGGGGTGGTTGAGGAGTGGACTAGGGTGTTGCGGAGGGAGCGGTCCCTACGGAATGCTGAAAGGGGAGGTGAGGGGAAGATGTGTTTGGTGGTGGGATCACGTTGGAGGTGGCGGAAATGGCGGAGGAGGATCTGTTGAATGTGGAGGCTGGTGGGGTGAAAGGTGAGGACAAGGGGAACTCTATCATGGTTCCGGGAGAGAGGGGCAGGGGTGAGGGCAGAAGTGCGGGAGATAGAACAGACACGGTCGAGGGCCGTGTCAACCACAGTAGAGGGGAATCCTCGGTTGAGGAAAAAGGAAGACATGTCGGAAACACGGGTATGGAAGGTGGCATTGTCAGAGCAGATGCGGCGGAGACGGAGAAACTGGGAGAATGGAATAGAGTCCTTACAGGAGGCGGGGTGGGAGGAAGTGTAGTCCAGGTAGCTGTGGGAGTCAGTGGGCTTGTAGTGAATGTTTGTCAATAACCTATCCCCAGAGATGGAGATGGAGAAGTTGAGGAAGGGAAGGGAAGAGTCGGAGATGGACCATGTAAAGGTGAGGGAAGGGTGGAAATTTGAAGCAAAGTGAATCAAATAATCTAGTTCAGGGCGAGAGCAGGAGACGGCACCGATACAGTCATTAATATACCGGAAAAAGAGGTGAGGGAGGGGACCCAAGTAGGACTGGAACAAAGTGTGTTCCACATATCCCACGAAAAGGCAGGCATGGCTAGGAACCATACGGGTACCCATAGTAACACCTTTGATTTGGAGGAAATGAGTGGAGTGAAAGGAGAAGTTGTTCAATGTGAGAACAAGTTCAGCCAGGCGGAGGAGGGTGGTGGTGGATGGGGACTGGTTGGGCCTCTGTTCAATGAAGAAGCGGAGCGCCCTCAGGCCATCCTGGTGGGGGATGGAGGTGTAGAGGGATTGTACGTCCATAGTGAAAAGGAGGCGGTTGGGGCCGGGGAACTGGAAACTGTTAAAGTGGCGGAGGGCGTCGGAAGAGTCACGGATGTAGGTGGGAAGAGACTGGACAAGGGGAGAAAAAATATAGTCATGGTGTGTGGCACTACCACCGTGCTAAATGGGATAGATTCAGAACATGGTCCGGCATATCCCTCCCTCTACCATTACCATCAAGCCAGGGGACCAACCCTGGCTCAACAAGGAGTGTAGAAGAGCATGCCAGGAGCACCACTAGGCATACCTAAAAATGCTGTGCCAACCTGGGGAAGCTGCAACAGAGGACTACATGCATGCTAAAAAGCGGAAGCAGCGTGCTAAAGACAGAGCTAAGCAATCCCACAATCAACGGATCAGATCAAAGCTCTGCAGTTCTGCCCCATCCAGTCATGAATGGTGGTGGACAATTAAACAACTAGTGGGAGGAGGAAGTTCCTTCTTTATCCCCATTCTCAATGATGGTGGAGCCCAGCACGTGAGTGCAAAAGACAAAGCTGAAGTGTTTGCAACCATCTTCAGCCAGAAGTGCTGAGTGGATGATCCATATCGGCCTCCTCCTGAGGTCGCCACCACCACAGAAGCCAGTCTTCAGCCAATTCAATTCACTCCACGTGATATCAAGAAACGGCTGAGCGCACTGGATACAGCAAAGGCTGTGGGCCCCAACAACATCCGGCTGTCGTGCTGAAGACTTGTTCTCCAGAACTAGCCGCACCTCTAACCAAGCTGTTCCAGTACAGCTACAACATTGGCTTCTGCCCGAAAATGTGGAAAACTGCCCAGGTATGTCCTGTCCACAAAAAGCAGGACAAATCCAATCCAGCCAATTACCGCCCCATCAGTCTACTCTCAATCATCAGCAAAGTGAAGGAAGATGTCGTCGACAGTGCTATCAAGCAGCACTTACTCACCAATAACCTGCTCACTGATGCCCAGTTTGGGTTCCGCCAGGACCACTTGGCTCCCAACCTCATTAAAAAAAATTTTTTTTATTCATTGATGGGATGTGGGAGTCGCTGGCTAGGCCTGCATTTAATGCCCATCCCTAATTGCCCTTGAGAAGATGGTGGTGAGCCGCCTTCTTGAACCGCTGCAGTCCATATGGTGTAGGTACACCCACAATGCTGTTAGGAAGGGAGTTCCAGGATTTTGGCCCAGCGACAGTGAAGGAACGGCAATGCAGGTCCAAGTCAGGATGGTGTGTGGCTTGGAGGGGAACTTGTAGGTGGTGATGTTCCCATGCGTCTGCTGCCCTTGTCCTTCTAAGTGGTAGAGGTCGCGGGTTTGGAAGGTGCTGTTGAAGGAGCTTTGGTGAGTTGCTGCAGTGCATCTTGTAGATGGTACACACTGCAGCCACAGTGCGCCGGTGGTGGAGGGAGTGAATGTTGAAGGTGGTGGATGGAGTGCCAATCAAGCGGGCTGCTTTATCCTGAATGGTGTCGAGCTTCTTGAGTGTTGTTGGAGCTGCACTCATCCAGGCAAGTGGAGAGTATTCTATCACACTCCTGATTTGTGCCTTGTAGATGGTGGAAAGGCTTTGGGGAGTCAGGAGGTGAGACACTCGCCGCAGAATTCCCAGCCTCTGGCCTGCTCTTGTAGCCACAGTATTTATATGGCTGGTCCAGTTCAGTTTCTGATCAATGGTAACCCCCAGGCTGTTGATAGTGGGGGATTCAGCGATGGTAATGCCATTGAATGTCAAGGGGAGATGGTTAGAGTCTCACTTGTTGGAGATGGTCATTGCCTGGCACTTGTGTGGTGCGAATGTTACTTGCCACTTGTCAGCCCAAGTCTGAATGTTGTCCAGGGCTTGCTGCATATGGACACGGACTGCGTCAGTATCTGACGAGTCTCGAATGGTGCTGAACAGTGTGCAATCATCAGCGAACATCCCCACTTCTGACCTTATGATGGAGGGAAGGTCATTGATGAAACAGCTGAAGATGGTTGGGCCTAGAACACTGCCCTGAGGAACTCCTGCAGTGATGTCATGTGATTGAGATGAATGACCTCCAATAACCACAGCCAACTTCCTTTGTGCTAGGCATGATTCCAACCAATGGAGAGTTTTCCCCTTGATTCCCATTGACTTCAGTTTTACTAGGGCTCCTTGATGCATGTCATTCTATAGTGGATACTAGGTGGAGCCATAGAGCTGTATATAGCTGTATGTATAAGACTACACTACCCAGCTGTAGATATATTAAGACTACATTACCCATGAGGCACTAGGCTACCCACAAGGCGGCAGTCAAGATGGAAGCCTCTACAAGATGCTGTACAAGTCCACATGTGCTCAATAAAAGTAGCTAGCAAAAGCTAGCTGTGTTCATAATAAGAATGTCTATTTATTAATGAACATAACACTCCAACAACCACAGCCAACTTCCTTTGTGCTAGGCATGATTCCAACCAATGGAGAGTTTTCCCCTTGATTCCCATTGACTTCAGTTTTGCTAGGGCTCCTTGATGCCACACTCGATCAAATGCTGCCTTGATGTCAAGGGCAGTCACTCTCACCTCACCTCTTGAGTTCAGCTCTTTTGTCCATGTTTGGACCAAGGCTGTAATGAGGTCAGGAGCTGAGTGGCCCTGGCGGAACCCAAACTGGGCGTCAGTTAGCAGGTTATTGCTGAGTAAGTGCCGCTTGATAGCACTGTCGACGACACCTTCCATCACTTTGCTGATGATTGAGAGTAGACTGATGGGACGGTAATTGGCTGGGTCGGATTTGTCCTGCCTTTTGTAGACAGGACATACTTGGGCAATTTTCCACATTGCCGGGTAGATGCCAGTGTTGTAGCTGTACTGGAACAGCTTTGGTCCAAACATGGACGAAAGAGCTGAATTCCAGACGTGAGTTGAGAGTGCTCTTGACATCAAGGCAGCATTTGACTGAGTGTGGCATCAAGGAGCCCTAGTAAACCGAACTCAATGAGAATCGGGGAGGGGCGGGGGGGGGTGGGAGCGGGAACTCTCCACTGGCTGGAGTCATACCTAGCACAAAGGAAGGTGGTTGTGATGGTTGGAGTTCAATCATCACAGCCCCAGGACATTGCTGCAGGAGTTCCTCAGGGCAGTGTCCTAGGCCCAACCATCTTCAGCTGCTTCATCAATGACCTTCCCTCTATCATAAGGTCAGAATTGGGGATGTTTGCTGATGACTGCACAGTGTTCCGTGCCATTTGTAGCTCCTCAGATAATGAAGCAGTCCGTGCCCGCATGCAGCAAAACCTGGACGACATTCAGAATTGGGCTGATAAGTAGGTAACACAAGTGCCAGGCAATGACTATCTCCAACAAGCGAGATTTTAACCACCGCCCCTTGACATTCAACGGCATTACCATCATCAAATTCCCCACCATCAATATCCTGGGGGGTCACCATTGACCAGAAACTTAATTGGACCAGCCACATAAATACTGTGGCAACAAGGTCAGAGGCTGGGTATTCTGCAGCGAGTGTCTCACATCCTGACTCCCCAAAGCCTTTCCACCATCTACAAGGCACAAGTCAGGAGTGTGATTGAGTACTCTCCACTTGCCTGGATGAGTGCAGCTCCAACAACACTCAAGAAGCTTGACACCATCCAAGACAAAGCAGCTCGCTTGATTGGCACCCCATCCACCACCTTAAACATTCACTCCCTCCACCACCGGCGTACTGTGGCTGCAGTGTGTACCATCTACAAGATGCACTGCAACAACTCGCCAATGATTCTTTGGCAGCACCTCCCAAACCCGCGACCTCTACCACCTAGAAGGACAAGATCAGCAGGCGCATGGGAACACCACCACCTCCAAGTTCCCCTCCAAGTCACACACCATCTTGACTTGGAAGTATAATGCCGTTCCTTCATCGTCACTGGGTCAAAATCGTGGAACTTCTTCCCTAACAGCACTGTGGGAGCACCTTCACCACACGGACTGCAGCGGTTCAAGAAGGCGGCTCACCACCACCTTCTAAAGGGCAACTAGGGATGGGCAATAAATGCTGGCCTTGCCATGACGCCCACGTCCCATGAACCAAAAAAAATCATGTTCTTCTGAAATGTCCTCAATAGAAGGTCAGCAGCCTTCTACCTGCCAAGCTGCAGCTACTGGGGATACACCTCATAGGAGCACTAGGATAGGTAAACAACCACACAAGACAGGCACGAAGTGGCTTGCGCCAGGGTGATTTTTAATTATACCTCTTAAAAATTATATACAGATGGAATTGAGGTGTTGCATTATTTTTGTTTTTTGATTTGGCGTTGGTGTTAATATTTGTAGTGAAGTGACAGCAAGGACTACAAGGCTGGATTGAAGGAAGGCAGTGAGGCAGTGGTAGGAAGGATGGTGGTGGTAAGAGTTGCGGGACTGTTGGCGTATTGGGGATGGGAGTGATGGTTCATGTGAAGCGGTTTTGGGTGAATTGCTCTGTAAGAGCTCTGGTAGTTCGGGGCATTGGTGGTCAATGTTGCTCCTGCTCTTCCTTCTTCTTCGCCTAGACTTCTTAATGCCTTAAAGTGGTGGTAAAGTCAGGTCCCTCATTATATCAACGTTATGCGGCAAGCAGCACACGACCACAAATCTGTATACCCGCTCAGGGTTGTACTGCAAAGCGCCTCCAAATGGTCCAGGCAGCGGAAGTTTGTCTGCTCAAAATATTTCTGGTGGCGGCATAGCTTTTGTTGTACTCTGCTGCTGTGCACGGGTTTCTCACAGGAGTCAGGAGCCATGTCTGAAGTTGATATCACTTTCCTCCAGGTAGTCAGTCTGTAACCTGACAGCCTGGTCGGAATAAAGGCGACATAGAGGACTTGCGTAGGATGAATGGATCATGACTGCTGCCTGAAAATCTGGCACAGGCCTGCGTGATGTGCTGCCTGGCGCATGCTGCTCGCAAACAAGCTGCACATTGAAGGAGTGGAATCCCTTTCTATTGTTGTTGTTGTTGGTGAAGTGAAGGCGCCTGACACATTGCTCCTCAGTGAAGTTAAGTTAGGAGAAGTGCTCCCTGAAGACCGGCTGTGGGTGTGCTCTCTTGTGCAGGACCCTCCTCCTTCCTCTTCTCCCAGTTGCTCCTGTTCTCTCCTTGGCTGCTTCTCCTGGTCCTCCAGATCCAAAGGCAGACTTACCAGACCACCCATGACGGCAGGAAAACTGTTTTGTTGCAGTCCAGCACCAACGTGTTAGCAGAAGCCAGAATTCAGTTGTAGAAGGCACAAAAAAGGATAAACCAGCAACTAACCTGAGTGGATGAGCCCTTCAAATGGTGCTGCTGAAGAATCCTTGCTGCCTGTTAGCACCACGAGTTGCTGAGCAAGTTTATCACGTGGTGATTCAGATGCTTGGACAGCCCAATTTCACAAAAGGGTCTCACAACAAATGGAAGCTGCATATTTAAATATTTTAATGAGACTTTTTAATACTTCCGGCCAATTGCCAGGTGCTTACGGAAGAACCCGATCCAATATGGCGGGTGACACATTTATGGCGCAGAATAAGTGAGCGCACGCTGCCCGCCATTTTGCACCCTTAGATGCTCGTTTGACGCATGTAAAATAGATGTCATGTGATCGAATTTAGGTCTCTGTGTGAAGAAGTTTCTCCAGCCCGCAGTTACATATCTCTTACATTTAATCTACGGCCCCGCCACAGCCGATTCGCCTCGATGCAGCAAAAGCGTCCCTCTTTACGCTGCAGTTTGATGAAGGCTTTTGAAGGGAGGGTGGGATTCTGCCATTGCATTGGGGAAGGGGTTGATTTATGTGTTTCTGTTATCAATGATTGCAATTTTGTACCTGTGTGTATTGTTGGTACTTTATTAACAGGGCTTGTTTAAATGATTCAGTTGCAATACTGTGGGGAGGATCCTTGCTGACTCTCAGTCTATCTGGCCCGTCAGGTGTCTGGCGCCATCTTTTGGCTCTATCTGTAATGTGCTCCATATTATTTATTGACTGGAAGCTATCAATTTTTCCAATATATAATATGGCAAATACCACCTCTGAATTACAAATACTGTATACACAAGGTTCTGTAGTGGGAGCACAAATTTATAAAATCTACCCTAATATATTTTAAGCTAGGGGATGAGATGGAATCAAGACCAGGGGCAGATCTGTTGTGTTTGGGTGTTTTGGATTGCCTAGGCACAGTGCAGAGATCACGGCCCAGAAATTCAGGTCCCAATGCGTGAGTATGCACGGGGTATTCATCCGTAGGCCCAACGAAAGTGCCGGTCTCGTGCATGCACTGTGCATGCGCGGGAAACCGGCACTTCCATTCCGCTGAAAGAAGGGGCTCAGATGTCGAACGCGTACGCCGGAGAGGCAGCACGTGCGCATCGAACTTACGTTTTTTTTTCCAGGTTTCTCCGGGAGGGTAAGTCTCCAGTAGTTACATTTTTAAAATGCAGGCGCAAGGCCTGCTTTTAACAAGGTAAGTGATGAATTAATTTAAATTAAAACATTTTTTCCACAGGTT
This sequence comes from Somniosus microcephalus, assembly GCF_052327205.1. Taxonomy (NCBI): domain Eukaryota; kingdom Metazoa; phylum Chordata; class Chondrichthyes; order Squaliformes; family Somniosidae; genus Somniosus; species Somniosus microcephalus. Next base: position 223,384,520 of record NC_140987.1, read on the forward strand.
TATTATTTTTAAATACTTTAAAGAAAGGTAAGTTTATTTTTAGCCCCGTTAGAAAATGTAATTAATATTTTCAAAAATGTAAATTATTGTTTAAAATAGTTATTTCATGTAATTTATCGTTATTTTAAAAATGTGATTAAAAAAAAAAATGTATTTGAAGTTTTAGTGATGTTTTGGGGCTTATAGTATTTATAGGTTCGACAGCTCTTCCTGGTCAAACTTATGAATGAAGCATTCCCTGCTATCATTGGCTCTCCATGGCCCACGTGATCCCAGGGGACGCATCGAACTAACTGCACCCCTGGGATACGCAAGCACTGCGCGCCGGCAGTTGGAGGAGGCCCAGGATCGCAATTCCACGGGGGCCCACAGCTCAACGGCCGGCACGCTAGGTAAGTGCAGGTCGGGGGTTTGCACCCGCGGGAAGCCCCCGACCCGAATTTCTGGGCCCACATATTCTTTATTTCAATGGATGGAAAATGAGGTGGGCTCCATTATGGGTGTGCAAATTTCCCATTCCAATTTCCCAGCTCAATTTACCACTATACATGTAGGCAATTCAATATGCTCATGGCCAATAATTGGAAAATCTGACTCTTTTATTTATTTTGGAGGGAAAGTACTTAATAGTGAATGGCCTAGAAATTCAGTTGGCGCCGCGCCAGGGCTTTAGCGCCGGAAATTTAGCGCCGGCGCTAAGTCCCCCTGCGCGCGCCAAAAATTCAGTAGCGCCGCGCCCAAACGGCTGCCGGTGCTACAGGAGGGTGTCAGCGCCTCGAAATGGGCGCTGACTGCCGCATTGCGGCGCAATTCCGGCGCTGCGGCACCCGATGCGGTGTGGCAGGCTGGGGAAGTGCAGGCCTCCTCCTTCAGTTAAGGAGGAGCTGCCTGCACCCGCCCGCTGGCCGTTGAAATCTTGAAAAAAATGAGCCCGGCACCTCGGAGAAGTGCCGGGCTCGCAGGCCAGATGCATCTGTTCCGCGGGGGGGGGGGTGGAGGAGTCCGGGGAGGGAGGTGCGGGCAGGCGGCCGGCGGGAAAGCGGCCGGCCGCCGCGCGACCTTATTGCGCCGGCGCTAACTCGCGTAGGACTCTGCTGAAACATCGTTAGTTGCGGCTGCCACGGGCGAGGCGGCCGCAACTCAATTTCGGCGTTGGGGCCCGTCACCACGGCAACCGGGACGCTGCGCACACCGATGACGTCATCGGTGCCGGCGCAGCGCAACCGGCCTAACGCCGATGGCAGGGCCCCACTGAATTTACAAACCGGCCATAACTCCGGCGCTAGGCCCTCTAGCGCCTCAAATGGGGCGCTAACCCTACTGAATTTTCAGCCCAATCTATTTTTAATTCCTTTCCATGTGATTTTCATTCCCCTTCAGGTTTCTTTCCTTTTCAATAATGGTCTAGAATTGGTGTGGCTTATTCAGGGTCTGGTGATTTAAAGAAAAAAGACTTGCATTTATATAGAACCTTTCATGATGTCCCAAAGTGCTTTACATCCATTGAAGTACTTTTGAAGTTTGGTCACTGTTGTAATGTAGGAAACGCAACAGCCAATTTGCACACAGCAAGATCTCACAAATAACAATGTGATAATGGCCAGAAATTCTGCTTTTGTTATGTTGATTGAGGGATAAATATTGTCCAGGGCACCATGGAGAACTCCACTGCTTCTTTGAAATAGTACCGTGGGATCTTTTATGTCCACCTGAGAAAGCGGACGGGGTCTCGGTTTAATGTCTCATCCAAAAGACGGCACCTCTGACAATGCAACACTCTCTCAGTACTGCACTGGAGTGTCAGTCTAGAATTTTTGTGCTCAAGTCTGGCATGGGACTTTAACCCACAACCTTCTGACTCAAGAGTACTACCAACTGAGCTACAATTGACACCTATATAGCTAAGTGGTTACAAAAATCTTATAATCTCTACTTCTATGCTCATGGGCCAAATTAAATCACTTATTTGCATTTAAATGGTGCTTTTGCCTCGGCATTTTTAAAGCCTGGATTGTGTCTCCTCTCAATCTTTTTTTTCTCCAATGAAAACAAGTTCAGTTCTGTGAATCTCTCTGGATAATCTTGGCTTCTAAGTCTAAAAATCAACCTCCTAAATCCTCAAAACCCCTCCAACATATCAGTGTCCTTTTGAAGACTGAGGTATTCTGCTATGGTGATGCCACCGGCCGTGTGGCAATTCCATATACATACTGACCTGGCACTCACCCTAATCATACAACTTGCCAGATTGTCATAAAAACCTAACTGGTGCACTGAAGTCTTTCAGAAAGGAGAACCTCCCACCCTTATCTGATGTGCCTACACATGACTCCAGTTTCACACTACCTGGTTGACTCAGTTGTCAAGGCAATGAGGGTGGGCAATAAATGTTGCCATGCCAATGTTACCCACATCCTGAGATCAAATAACAAAAAGGCTAATTCTATTTATGAAAGCATGACAAGGGAATTTAACTGTATGAAAGTACAGCGAGTTACTGTATCCTTGTACAGATCATTTGTGAGGCCACAGTCAGCAGGATTATCCTCTGACTTTCCACCTATTTAAGGTCAGTAAGACAAGGGCAGAAAATTATGTGAGCACCCTTAATACCAGATCCTTATCATTTTTATGTTGGTTCAGTTTTTCTCTCATCACTTCACTGGATGATAATGAAGCAATAATGACAGTGACATAGTTAGTCACATTTTCCATCAATGTTGTCTTAGCGACACTAGGAATGCCAGAACAGGAGCCCAGTGTTGCTAAGCATAACACATCAAGTATCACTGATTAAGACATTAAGGCCTAGAAATTCAGTTGGTGCCGCGCCAGGGCTTTAGCGCCGGAAATTTAGCGCCGGCGCTAAGTCCCCCTGCGCGCGCCAAAAATTCAGTAGCGCCGCGCCCAAATGGCTGCCGACGCTACAGGAGGGTGTCAGCGCCTCGAAATGGGCGCTGACTGCCGCATTGCGGCGCAATTCCGGCGCTGCGGCACCCGATGCGGTGCGGCAGGCTGGGGAAGTGCAGGCCTCCTCCTTCAGTTAAGGAGGAGCTGCCTGCACCCGCCCGCTGGCCGTTGAAATCTTGAAAAAAATGAGCCCGGCACCTCGGAGAAGTGCCGGGCTCGCAGGCCAGATGCATCTGTTCCGCGGGGGGGGGGGTGGAGGAGTCCGGGGAGGGAGGTGCGGGCAGGCGGCCGGCGGGAAAGCGGCCGGCCGCCGCGCGACCTTATTGCGCCGGCGCTAACTCGCGTAGGACTCTGCTGAAACATCGTTAGTTGCGGCTGCCACGGGCGAGGCGGCCGCAACTCAATTTCGGCGTTGGGGCCCGTCACCACGGCAACCGGGACGCTGTGCACACCGATGATGTCATCGGTGCCGGCGCAGCGCAACCGGTCTAATGCCGATGGCAGGGCCCCACTGAATTTACAAACCGGCCATAACTCCGGCGCTAGGCCCTCTAGCGCCTCAAATGGGGCGCTAACCCTACTGAATTTTCAGCCCTAAGATTGGTAGACTGGTCCAATCCAAACCTGGGAGGTTCCAGATTTGTCCTCCAAATGGTTTTGACAACCTCCAATCCTGCCTTCCAATTGATCTGGTTGTTTCATATTGACAATTTTCAATCCCAGTTAAAAACTGATGCTTCTTGTAAACCGTGACAATGACAAGATGACATGCCAATCTCAGCTTATAAAGCTGAGAGTTGGAATGTATGACTACGCTATCAAGAATTTTCATAAACAAAGGTAGTAAAGTGTTTGAGGCTTATCATTGGTCATCCACTGAGAGATCCAAATAAGGCGAAGCAATTATCAACAACGCTAATCCTTCCCTTATGCGACAATAACTGAATTGTGCCAGCTGGTTGCGTCAGAGCTAAAGCCAACACTGCCAGAGGCACCAAACTGGTGGTAGCAGTAAAGGTCACTGACCCAGAAATTTCATACCGTTTTCAGCTTATTTTCAGTGTATAGTCAGGGCAAGTAATTCTTATTTGGCAGTAAAATGGGGCAGAAGCCATTTTTGCCAATTTTCCACCTCAAAAATGATCTTCCCCGAATTCATAGGAACATAAGAACAGGAGTCGGCCATTCAGTCCCTCAAGACTGTTCCACCATTCAATTAGATCATGGCTGATCCATTTTTGGTAATGATTCTGCTATTCCCATTTACAGCTCTTCTAGACCCATCTTTTGTTTCTTTACTTGTTCCATTACCATCTCCTTTTGCCTTGCACCATCATCCCTTTTGTCTTTGTCTTTTAATCTCTCCTGCCTGCCATCCTATAACAGACCTCCCCTTTTGATTTTCCTCCCCTCCCCCCTTTCCCTGCCTCTGTACTTGCTTAAAACCTGTTACATCTCTAACTTTTTGAAGTTCTGATGAAAGGTCATCGACCTGAAACGTTGTTTCTCTCTCCACAGATGTTGCCTGACCTGCTGAGTATTTCCAGCATTTTCTGTTTTTATTCCAATTACCCAGCAGTGTTCCATTTCCCTTGATACCCTTACCCAACAAAAATCTAATCAATTTCAGTTTTGAAAATTTCAATTGACCCCAGCAACCGCAGCCTATTGGAGCAGAGGATTCCCGATTTCTACTACCCAATGTGTGAAAAAAATACTTCCTGATTTCAATCCTAACTGGCCTAGCTCTGATTTTAAAATTATGGGCTGGATTTTCATAACTCATGTCTGGTGGGAATGGGGCGGTAGCGAACCAAAAATAATGAGCAATGGCCTACCACTGCGGTGCTGTTGATGCTGTGGCTGCAGCAATGTTCCCCTGGGTCTACAGCTGGGCGGCCGGAGTGGTCTTCTGAGTTAGGCAGTAGGCCAATTTAAAATGTAAATGACACACATAGGATCACGATTGCCATCTCTGGTCTGAACTGAGCGTGCATGCTCAGACCAGTATCAGCTGATGGCCCGGCCGAAGAGGATCCCAAAGTTCCTCTTCATTTTTGTGGGGCCGGGAGGGCTAGCCTGGGCCGCTGTCTCGCCAGGTCCCCCCCACAGTCCCCCCCCTCCCCGCCATAGAGCGGGGTCCCTTCTTCTTACTTACCTTCTTGCGACGCAGAGGCCGTCCGGGACACTCCATATTGCGGCAGCCCGAAGTCAGTAGGTTGTCCCGAAAGCACTCTATCTCCGACCGCAGCCCGCTGGCCTGTTGCTAATCAGGCATTTACTACGATATGTGCAAGAGTCAGGACTGTAGATGATGCTCGCCTACTATAGGCAGATCTAAATGCGCTGGGGGATTGGGCTCGTGACTGGCAAATAATGGTTAACTGGGAAAGATGCAGTGTGGGCCGGGCGAATGCTGAACCTACATAAACCCTTCAGGGAAAAGTACTAAAGTTGGTGGAGAATGGAAGAGATCAAGGTGTTTGAGTGCGTAGATCTCTAAAGGTTCAGGACCAATGCCATGATGCAATAACTAGAGCGAATAGGGTTCTAGGGTGTATTTATAGGACAATTCACGAAATGACAAAGCATACTATTTTGTCCTTGTACAAGACCTTGGTGAGGCCTCAGTTAAAATACTGTATCCAGTTTTGGTCTCCTCACAAGGTGGGTGATATTGAGGTTTTGGAAAGGGTGCAGAGGAGGTCCACAAGATTAATTCCCAGTTTGAAGCATCTTAGTTACCAAGATACTCTCAAAGAGTTGGGACTCTACACTACAGAGCAGCATAGACTTAGGGGTAATTTAATTGAGGTTTATAAGACAATGAAAGGAATATATTGGGCTGAATTTTCTTTGGTGGTAGCGGGCTGGGTGGGAAAGTTGAGAACCTGCTGTCAACTCACCCACACGTGCCTTTCCCACAGGTGGATCTGTCAGCGTGGAGCTGACCCGACCTGCAGCGGCGGGGGACCCAATTGAAATCATTATTAGGTACTTTACAGGCACTTAACAGCCTTTTCCCCCCTACTTTTTAAATTTCCCTGCATGGCCACGGGATTCACACAGCTCAGGAACCATGTCTGTCAACCTGAGGCGTGAGTTCCGTGGCCATTGCTCCAGCTGATTATTTGACAGCATGGAAAACAAACCAAAATAAAAACATGTTGATTACATCAGCTAACAGATGATGGAGATTCTGCTCTACTTGAAAAGCTGCTGGTAAATGTTAATTTTTCACTGGCCATTCTCGGCTGTTGCCTTCCAACTGAACAGTAATTGCAGTAAATTGATCTGCTCGATAAAAAAATGACACATACCACATAAATACATTTTTGTGTTGTTTCTGGCCAGGTTTTTCTCACAGTAGAAACATAGAAACATAGAAGATAGGAGCAGGAGCAGGCCATTCGGCCCTTCGAGCCTGCTCCGCCATTCAATGAGATCATGGCTGATCATCCAAATTCAGTACCCTGTCCCTGCCTTCTCCCCATATCCCTTGATCCCTTTAGCCTTAAGAGATATATCCAACTCTTTCTTGAATATACTTAATGAACTGGCCTCCACTGCCCTCTGTGGCAGAGAATTCCACAGGTTCACCACTCTCTGGGTGAAGAAATTCCTCCTCATTTCAGTCCTAAATGGCTTACCCCTTATCCTTAGACTATGACCCCTGGTTCTGGACTCCCCGGCCATCAGAAGCATCCTTCCTGCATCTAGTCTGTCCAGGCCTGACAGAATTTTATAGGTTTCGATGAGATCCCCTCTCAATCTTCTAAACTCCAGTGACTATAAGCCCAATCGACACAATCTCTCCTCATATGTCATTCCTGCCATCCCAGGTATCAGCCTGGTGAATCTTCGCTGCACTCCTTCCATGGCAAGAACGTCCTTCCTCAGGTAAGGCGACCAAAACTGCACACAATACTCAAGGTGTGGTCTCACCAAGGCCCTGTACAACTGCAGCAAGACATCCTTGTTCTTGTACTCGAACCCTCTTGCTACGAAGGCCAACATACCATTTGCCTTCTTAACCGCCTGCTGCACCTGCATGCTTACCTTCAGCGACTGGTGTACAAGAACACCCAGGTCTCTTTGCACTTCCCCTTCTCCCAATCTATTGCCATTCAAATAATAATCTGCCTTCCTGTTTTTGCCACCAAAGTGGATAACCTCACATTTATCCACATTATAGTGCATTTGCCATGTTTCTGCCCAATCACCCAACCTGTCCAAATCGTGCTGGAGTTTCACGACATCCTCCTCACAGCATACCCTCCCACCCAGCTTTGTGTTGTCTGCAAATTTGGAGATATTACATCCAATTCCCTTGTCCAGATCATTACTATATATTGTGAACAGCTGGGGTCCTAGGACCGATCCTTGCGGTACCCCACTAGTCACTGCCTGCCACTCGGAAAATGACCCGTTTATTCCAACTCTTTGCTTTCTGTCCGCCAACCAGTTCTCTATCCAAGTCAATACCTTGCCCCCAATCACATGTGCCTTAATTTTGCACGCTAATCTCTTATGCGGGACCTTATCGAAAGCCTTCTGAAAGTCCAAATACACCACATCCACTGATTCTCCCTTATCTATTTTACCAGTTACATCCTCAAAAAATTCCAGTAGATTAGTCAAGCATGATTTACCTTTTGTAAATCCATGTTGACTTTGTCCGATCCAGTCACTGCTTTCCAAGTGCTCTGCTATTACATCTTTTATAATGGACTCTAGCATTTTCCCCACTACCGATGTCAAGCTTACCGGTCTATAATTCCCTGCCTTTTCTCTACCACCTTTTTTGAACAGTGGGATAACATTAGCTACCCGCCAATCCATGGGTACCGTTCCAGAGTCTATCGAGTTCTGGAAGATGACCAGCAATGCATCTACTATTTCTAGGGCCACTTCCTTAAGTACCCTGGGATGTAGATTATCAGGCCCTGGGGATTTATCGGCCTTCAGTCCCATCAATTTTCCTAACACCATTTCCCTACAAATACTGATTTCTTTCAGTTCCACCCTTTCATCAGACCCTATGTTCCCCGGCATCTCTGGGAGGTTATTTGTGTCCTCCTTTGTGAAGACAGAACCAAAATATGTATTTAGTTGGTCTGCCATTTCTTTGTTCCCCATTGTAAATTCCCCCGATTCTGACTGCAAGGGACCTATGCTTGACTTCACCAATCTTTTTCTCTTCACATATCTATAAAAGCTTTTACAGTCAGTTTTTATGTTCTCTGCAAGCTTACTCTCATATTCTATTTTCCCTTTCTTAATTAATCCCTTTGTCCTCCTTTGTTGTATCCTAAACTGCTCCCAATCCTCAGGGTTATTGCTTTTTCTGGCCAATTTATATGCCCTCTCCTTGGACCTTATGCTATCCCTAATTTCCCTTGTTAGCCACGGTTGGGTCACCTTTTTTGTTTTATTTTTATGCCAAACTGGGATGAACAAATTCTGTAGTTCATCCATGCGGTCTTTGAATGTTTGCCATTGCCTATCCACCGTCAACCCTTTGAGTGTCATTCCCCAATCAATCCTACCCAACTCGCTCCTCAGACCATCGTAGTTTCCTTTATTTAAATTGAGGACCCTAGTCTCCGAGTCAATTACTTCATTCTCCATCTTAATGAAGAATTTGATCATATTATGATCGCTCCGACCCAAGGGGCCTCGTACAACAAGATTGCTAATTAATCCTTTCTCGTTACATAATACCCAGTCTAAGATGGCCTGATCTCTGGTTGGTTCCTCGACATATTGGTCCAGGAAACCATCCCGTAAACACTCCAGGAATTCCTCCTCCACAGTATTGTTACTCATTTGGTTGGCCCAATCTATATGTAGATTAAAGTCACCCATGATGACTGCTGTGCCCTTATTGCACGCTTGTTTAATTTCTCTTTTAATGCCATCCCCAACCTCCGCCTTACTGTTTGGAGGTCTATAAACCACTCCCACTAACGTTTTTTTCCCCTTAGTATTTCTCAATTCTACCCATACAGATTCCACCTCATCAGAGCTAATATCCTTCATTACAATTGTGTTAATCCCTTCTTTAACCAGTAATGCTACCCCACCCCCCTTTCCTTTTTGCCTATCTGTCCTGAATATGTTGAGTTCCCAGTCCTGGCCTTCCTTGAGCCACGTTTCCGTAATCCCAGCCAAATCGTATTTGTTTACTTCTATTTGCGCAGCCAATTCATCCACCTTATTACAAATGCTCCTCGCATTAAGACACAAAGCCTTCAGGCTTGTTTTTTTAATGCTCTTAGACCTATTAGAATTATTATTTACTGTGGCCATGTTTGACTTAAACTGTTGATTTCTCTGACTGCCACTTTTGTTTTTCTCCTTCCTATCTTTCGCTTTTATCCTTGTTTCCCTTTCCTCTGTCTCCCTGCTCAGGTTCCCAACCCCCTGCCATTTTAGTTTAAACCCTCCCCCACAGCACTAGCAAACACTCCCCCTAGGACATTGGTTCCAGCCCTGCCCAGGTGCAAATCGTCTGGTTTGAACTTGTCTCACCTCCCCCAGAACCGGTTCCAATGTCCCAGGAACTTGATTCCCTCCCCCTGGCACCATTCCTCTAGCCACGTATTCATCTGAAGTATCCTTCTATTTCTACTCTGACTAGCACGTGGCACTGGTAGCAATCCTGAGATTACTACCTTTGAGGTCCTGTTTTTAATTTATCTCCTAACTCCCTATACTCTGCTTTTAGGACCTCATCCCGCTTTTTACCTATATCGTTGGTGCCTATATGCACCACGACAACTGGCTGTTCACCCTCCCCTTCCAAGATGTTCTGGAGCCGCTCGGAGACATCCTTGACCCTTGCACCAGGGAGGCAACACACCATCCTGGAGTCTCGTTTGCGGCCGCAGAAACACCTATCTATTCCCCTTACAATTGAATCCCCTATTACTATAGCTCTACCCCTCTTTTTCCTCCCATTCTGTGCAGCAGAGCCACCCCTGGTGCCAGGAAGTTGGCTGCTGCTGCCTTCCTCTGATAAGCCATCCCCCCCAACAGTGGTGTATCTGTTGGAGAGGGGGATGGCCACAGGGGACCCCTGCACTGCCTGCCTGCGCCTAGTACTCTGCCTGTTGGTCACCCGTTCCCTTTCTTCCTGTCCAACCTCTACCTGCGGTGTGTCCAACTCCGTAAATGTGCTATTCACGATGTCCTGAGCATTGTGAATGCTCCAGTATGCATCCAATCGCAGCTCCAGTGCCGCAATGCGGTCTGTCAGTAGCTGCAGCTGGATGCACTTCCTGCACATGTAGTTGTCAGGGACACAGGAAGTGTCCCTGATTTCCCACATATCGCAGGAGGAGCAGATCACGGGGCCGGGCTGTCCTGCCATGACTTACCCTTTAATTAATTGAATTTAAATTAAATCAATCAATCCCACTAATTGCACTACAGTTAACTGGTTTACCAACAGCCCCTGCTACACCAGAGAGACCTTAGAAACTATAAACCAGAGTTAAAGTTTTAAAAAAAAGAGAGAAATACTCACCAACCAATCACTTACCTGCTTCCTGGTGATTGCCCAGTTACACGTTAAATCAAGTCATCAACCGTAACAATTTCATTCTCATCACTCATTCCACTGGTTCAATTTGCTTTCAGTCTCTGAATATGACTCATTAAATTTTTTTAAGATGTTCTCTTACCATCAAAGCCATTGCAAGCATCCAGCAGCACTCCCAAAACACTTAAAAAACTTTTCACATCTATTGCAGCAAGCCACCACTTCAAAAAAAAAAGTCTAAACCCTTCTATTCAATGATTAATGTGTGTGTCCCTTTAACAGCTGCAGAGATCGCCCCTGTCAACGTCTGTCAGCCTGCTTGCACGGCAGGTTAACTTGGCATTTAGGACCCAGCGCTGACTGGAGTGCTAGGGTCGAACTTCGTGCAGGTGACATTTACTTTTCAGGGTGCTACCAGCGGCAGAAATGGGGTGACCAATATGGCGGCGGCCACCAAGACCGCCTCCTGCTGCTGCAAGAGTGGTAGCCACCATTTTTTCACGCATCGCTAGTGCTACCAGGTGGCAGTAAAGACATCAATTTCTCACTCTAAGACTTTAGGGTGAATTTCTGCAGAGGTTCTCTCACTTGTCCATTGTTAACTTCAATAGAAGAGCTGCAGAAATCCCAGAAACACATTGTAAGCACCACTTACACTGTTTGTCAGGAATTCCGCAGCTGTTCTGCTGAACTTGCATAAGATTGTAAACCCACCCCTTTACAATTACATTTAAAATCTGCTTCATTTTATGTATTACCTATACACACACATCTTTTATTTGTACCTGTTACTGATGCAAAAGTCTAAAGATTTGTGACTAAAGCACCAATAACTTCACAATTAATGTAGTTTTTAAATTATGTTCTTGATCGTATTTGTAGATGGAGTCATATTACTTAATGATAATTTTATTTAAATATCTCTTTTTCACTTATATATAACTTCTATTATATGATTGTACAGTAAAGATTCAACACCCACTATGTTAGATTGAACTTAAAATATAATGTGGCCAGGGTCCCTTTAAGGATCCCAGCTTAAAATGCATCATGAATGATATCAGCAGACCTGCTCCATCTCATTGGCCTGGGTATCATGCTGGGCGGGCTTAATAGGCCCCATTAAGGTAAGTTAATTCTATAAAGCGGGATGGGGATCTGCCACAGACAACGACCCACTAGACCTGCCAAGGTAAGGAAAATTCCAGCCATTTTGTTTTTGTAGATAGTTTGTTTCAACTAAATAGGTTAGGTAGGATCAGGGGTCACAATCTCAAGTTATGTAAGGCCAGAACTAAGTTAGATGTTAGGAGGTGCTTCTTTTCCCAGAGAATAGTGGACCTGTGGAACAGGCTGCCAGATTGCGCATTGAACACTGATTCGCTGGATTCCTTCAAGCGAGAGCTGGCCCTGTTTCTGGCTGGGGCAGAGATCACCTCGTAACATTAATCAGGGCCAGAGTGGGCTCCTGGTCTAGTTTCAATCGCCTAAGTGGGTCAAAAAGGAATTTTCCAAATTATTGTCCCTAATTGGCCTGGGATTTTTTCTTATTTTTCACTTCTCCCAGGAGATCACAGGGCTTTCGGGTGGGGCAGGGAGCGTGTAGATCGTGGGACAGGTTGGATAGACCAGTGGGTTTTTCCGTGTCCGTTTGTATGTTTGTAAGTAAGACCCATGCTTCAAAATGGACTGGGCCTCACGCTGGGAATACTGGGCGGCCAATGGCTAACTGTGGTCCACCCAGGAGGAAAATCCATGTCCATGCTCCCTTGTTTCTCTCTATCTACCCTATTAAATCCTTTTATCATGTTAAACACCGCAATTAGATCACCCTTTAATCTTCTAAACTCCAGGAAATACAAATTTATGCAATCTGTCCTCATAACTTCCCCCTTTCAGCCCTTGTAGGGTTCTCAAAATTCCCACATTCCTCAAAAGTTATGGATAAAGGGACCCTGTATGGACAAGTTGGTAATAAGGGTACCCAAAATGGCTTCTGCAACCTCGTGACCAAAAGTACAGGATTTTAAAAGCAAGGCCCTGCAAACAGGCAGGCACTTTTTCAATAGCCTGAAACGAAACCTAAAATGCATAAATCTGTGAAGAGACTTTGTGGAGCCAGACAGCTAAAGCAAACACAGAATATGCATTCATTCACCTTGAAACAGATCAGGTTAGAATGGGCCTGAATCGAGGCCATTAGGTTTCTGCATATTTAATCGGTAACAGCTCACAGTAGCCATCAAGCCAGGATGAGGACAATTAAGCTTCATAAATGACAAACAGCCAGGACATCGAAGCCATTAAACACGGAGACAACCACTCCAGAAGTCGTTAAAGTAAATGGCTGTAATCATTTTAAATGAGCCCGCCAAAAGTTAGACAAAGGGCTGACCTGATTTGGCGCGCAGATAAGGAATGAAGAATCGGGTATAATTGTAGGCCCATCGGTAGTGATCGCTCTCTTATCTCTCTTAGCTCGCTTGCTCTTGCCTCTTATCGTTGGCCTTTGGCCTGCTGCCTCTCGTTCTCGTGCCCTGGCCTCGTGGCGGGCTCTCTTCTCGCTCCCCGCGCCACCCAGCACCAAGGACGCCCATTACTACACCGAGGGCCCAACGTGGGAGGAGAACGAGACCCGAATTCGAAAACACACAGGACACACAGGCCACAAACGGGCAGACGAGATGAGACGAGACGAAGAATATGGTAAACCGATAAAGGCAGAGAAGGGCAGCGAAAAGACACATTGGGGGCCAAACGCCTAGTTATAAGCTGGCGTTTGACGAATAAACTGACGTTTCAAGCAGGGATAACAGCGTCCATGACGAATAAACTGGCGTTCAAAGAATGGGTAGAAAAATCAGTTTAACAATATAAACCACCAACTGAGCCCCAACCGTTTTTAAAAACTCGTCAGCGACTAAACCGCCTGAGGAAGAAGAAGAAGACGAAGGCATGACTTGACAACAACTTTAGCTGAGGAAAAGGAGGGTGATTCGCATAAACAACTCCACCGCCGCGCCCTGTGACCACGTGGCGATGAGGCACCCCAAAGGACAGCAAGAACGGACCCCAAAGTCACAACCGCTAAAAGTCAACAGGTTTTGAATTGGAGAGCATAAATCCCTGGCCACTCCTAGCTTAATCTAGTTAGGTATAGGGGGTGGGATAAGGATAAGGGGATTTTAATGTATTTGTTTCCCTCGATGTGCCATGTGTTACCCATTCCCATATAAGTGTATTATTTTTATATGCCTGTAATCAGCTTAGTAATTCTCAGTATTGTGTTTTATTCTGTCTTTAATAAAAATTACGGTTTTCTTGCACCGAACCACTTGTCTACTCATTTTTCTGTATCACCGCCTGTACCTAAGTCCGGTGTCTAGAACCCAGGGGTGTGTGAGCGATTCAAACTGCTCAGAGACAGTCAGAGGCGAAGCTGACTGGGCACACGTCACCCCCCTACAAAAATGGCGACCGCGGCAGGGCACTGGCAACAGGGGTGCGATACAGTAGACAATGGTTCGGAAGAGCAAACCATGATGGAGGAAAGGATTTCTGATTATGTGTTTAGTAAGGTGAATATCACAAAGAAGTGGATCACCAATCTGTTAAAGGCTGGGTGTCCGGTAGATGCCGCAGCTAAGTGGGCAGAAGGGAAGGAGCACAAGAAATCCCTAGAGAAAGCAGTCTGGCTGATGTGCTTTAAAAAGCAGGTCCAGCTTTTGGACAGGCTTGTTGCAGCACAGGCAGCCGAGATAAAGGAGTCAGCCCTGGAAATCCAGGACAAGGCTCTAGCAGGGGAGAAGTTACTGGTAGCATTGCAGGCCCTGAATCAGGAAAGGGTTCAGTTAATGGGAGAACATAAGGCCAGGTTGGAATACCTACAGTGCCAAGTCACCGAAGCCAAGGGTAACGAGATGAGGTTATGGGAAAAGAACACCCGCCTAGCGAGACAAGTAAGGGAGCAGGAGGAGAAAGTAAAGGAAGTGAAAGCAGCTTATAAGTTAGCGAGCGAACAGGGGTTTGAAGACGCAGACCATGGCCCCTGCAAGGAACAGATAGAAAGTCTGAGCCTGGCCCTAAGGAAGGCAAAGGTCAAGGTGTGCCTCATAAGCCTGAAGGCAGGCCAGGTGGATTTCACAGGGAACGAGGGGAGAACGGTTCAAACACCACAGGTAGTGCAAAGGGGCAACCCGGTTGAGGAACAGGAGGTCCTGCGACCACCACCCATAGTGCCAGGTTTTAGCGAGGTCTGGCAGCAAAGGGGGGCGCAGTCAGGGGTAGAAGCGGAGGTGGAACAACCCCCACAGGAGAGGCTAGAACCAGGACCGATGTGCCCAGCCCGGCATCGGAGGTTCGGCCCACCCATAAATGGCGAGGAAGAGGGACCCCTCCAAAACCAGTTCGTATTACCCTATAGCACCCAACAGCTTAGGGCTATGGTGAGCCATCTCCCAAGGCTCACCGTGAAACGAGACCCCTCGGTCCACTTCAGGGAAGTGGAACAGGCAGCCAGCATCAACGATTGCGATGGTGCTGAGCGGGCCTAAATGCTGCTGTTCTCTTTCAGCTCCTCCAATCCCTTTCTGACGAGTGTAAGAGGGGGCAGGGCGGGTATGAGGCACTCAGGGATGAAGTTCTGGAAGCCGTGGGGATGAATGTGGGAAGCCCTTTCTCCCGTGTGGAGAAGACGGTGCAGCTCGCAGAGGAAGCCCCGCAGGCTTTCGCAGACAGGTTATGGCCGGTGTACCGGAGTGCCTGTCTGGGGGCACCTGACCGGGCGTTCCTGAACGGGGATCCACTGGCCCACTGGCTCCGTTGCCTGGTGGCAAACAGCTTGCCACAGGTCCGGGCCAAGGCGGAAGCCTGGTTCGACCCCAAGAATCACCTGACCACTGAACTTACGGTGGTCCGACAGTTGACCCTTGCCTATAAGAACGGTAGGGGATCCGATGCACACCCACCTAAGGGGAAGGTGCATGAGGTAAAACCCGGACCGGGTAGGAAGGAGTGGCATCAGGAAGGGAATAACCCCCCCGACACGAAGCTCAATTGTTACGGGTGTGGGAAGGATGGTCATTGGAGGAAGGAGTGTAAAAACCCTTGGAAAGACAGCAATTGGGGAAAGAGCTCCGCAGCCCCAGTCCAAAAGGTAGAGGCAGAGATCCCTCCCGCCGCGGTTGAGTCATTTTTGGACACCATGAGGTCCTTCTTGACTGGCCAGGGGAGAGTAGCCGCCGCTACCGGTGCTCTGATCCCATCAGCCCCATTCAACTAGAGCCAGCGCAGCCTGTTTACCTGTGTTCCCTGCGGTACGATGTATGGAAAAGACCCTCGTGGAAATGGAGGTAGAAAAGGTGAAGGGGACCTATCTGTTGGATATGGGGGCATCATGCACCGTGGTCCATTCAGCTAACCCCACCACCTCGCCTCTCTCTAGCGGGGTCCCATACAGCCTGTCGGGATTCACAGGCAGAGAACAGGCCGGCTCGTTTTCCATCCCGCTCTCCATTCGTTTGGGTACACGCCGCTCTAAGTGGACCTGTATCCTGATGAAGTGGGAACAGGAGGGTGGAAAGGGGATCCTGGGAGCTGACTTTATTGTGGGCCACGGGATCCTGGTGGATTTAAGAAATCATTGCTTATGGGGGGCAAGTACAGGAAAGGAAGGCAAGGTAGTAGTCATCCCAGGGAAAGAAGGGAAGGGGACCCTGTGCACCATGAAGCCCAAAGAGGGTTATAACCTCAAGCTCATGGTCAGCAATACCCCAAAGGAGTTCCAGGCATTTGTGCGCGACCACCTAGCCACATTTGCCACGCACAAACACGACTGCGGGAGGGTCAACGGGTTTGAGGTCAGCGTAGACGGGGACCCCATGGCCCGACCACAGAAACAGTATAACTTCCCCAGGGAAGCGGAGCCAGACATGGAAGCAGCCATGTCCTCCTTAGTGCAGCAGGGAGTCTTGAGACCGATAGCCACCCACCTAACTCTCCACTGTGGCCGGTCAGAAAGCCGGACAATTCCTGGAGAGCCACGGTGGGCTATTGGGTGCTCAACAGCAACATCCCAGCCTATGCACCCACAGTAGCAGCAGTTGCCGACCTGAATGGAAGTATCCCAGCATCTGCGACCACGTCCACGGTGCTGGATATTTCCAACGGGTTTTGGTCCATCCCTTTAAGGAGGGAGGATCAGTACAAGTTTGCCTTTACGTTTAAAGGGCAACAGTACACGTGAAACTGTTTGCCTCAGGGCTTCCACAACAGCCCCAACATTTTGCACTAGTGTATGGCGAATAGTTTAAAGGGTTTCAGCCAGCCCAGACAGTTGTTGCAGTATGTGGATGACCTGCTCCTCTTCACCGATTCGAGAGAGGAGCATGGCCCACTACTGGCCGAACTGCTGGAGTTGCTCAGGCAGGAGGGTTTTAAAGTAAACCCAAAGAAAGCGCAGATCGGCCAGCAGGAGGTGAAATTCCTGGGCCTGACCGTACGTGCTGGAGAAAGGGCCATAGATAAGGCTAGGAGGGAGGCGGTACAGGAGTTACCCGTCCCCAACACAGTTACGGGTGTGAAGACATTTTTAGGGCTAACCGGGTACTGCAGAGACTTCATTGAAGACTATGCAGCCACAGCAGCCCCTCTGCTCCGACTCCTACAAAAGGGAGTGGAGTGGGTTTGGGATGAGGGATGCCAGGCAGCATTTGTCAGGCTCAAGGAGGATCTGCAGACCGCACCAGCTCTAGGGGCCATAGATGGGGGGAAATAGTTCTTCCTGGAGGTAGCAGCCAGCGGGGATAGCCTGAGTGCTGTGCTGCTCCAAGAGCGGCACGGCAGGCTAAGGCTGGTGGTCTACTCCTCCAGGATACTCACGGATGGGGAGAGGTGTGTAAGGGGAGGGGTTTTGATTTGGGATTTTTGCCTGGTCAGTCAGCCGTGTGTCTGAGCTGTTCCAGCCCCGTGCGGTTCGAATCGCTTCCCCTTTGGTTCTGACCGCCGGACTTATTTCAGTAGCGATATAGACAAAACGAGACCAGTGGTTTGGTGCAAAGAAAACCAATGTTTTATTGAAATAAAGAATAAATTGCTATACAGTGAAAATAATTATGAATACAGCACACTTTTACTTAACGGGGAGGAGAGAAGACGGATACATCGAGGGAAAATAGACTAAAAATGACAATTTAACCAAATTCCCCTTTAGTTCCCACCCCTTATACCTATCTAGGTTGCCTTGTAATGGGCCAGAAAGTTTATGCTCACCAGTCTACGATGTTGAAATGCCTACTCCGTGCCCTGCGGTCTGCCTTGGATTTTTCACCGCCCGAAATAGAGATACCCCAGTAATTCAAAAGTAACTGCGGGTATTCCACTTCTTTGGGCGGGCTGTGATGATTCCTCTTGAAGGCAGGGCACCAGAGGCGAGGTGGTAGAGAGAGAGAATGGCTTCCTGAGGGGCTACCTTTATACCCCATTGGGAGCCCTTATCTTCGCGCCCAAATCTGGACATATCTGGGTTACACAAAAGGGACCAATCTGTCCCCATTGACCGTAATGGGTTTGAATGCGTTTCCCATTCGTTTAACTGGTTTGTGAATGGAGCTGCCCCAGTTTGAAAAATGTCCTGCTGGTTTCTTGAGTGCTCGGTAAACAGTACTTGAGTGCTCGTGTAAACAATCCTTTGTCCTGTGAGTGCTCGGTAAACAGTACTTGAGTGCTCGTGTAAACAATCCTTTGTTCTGTGGTTACAGCCTAACCGCAACTAGATTGACAGCAAACACTTAAGCCCTTGAGTCAACACTGCTGAGGGCTTGTGCAAACAGAATCCTTTGTTCCATGTTGAAACTTCCTAACCGCAGTTGATTGACAGCTTCAAGTACCTTGCGTCAGCCAGTGCTGGGACATCCTACTTTTATATTCATACAGGCTGTCTTCCTATTTTGCCACGAGGCCGGCTACAGCCATCTTTAATGTCCTGGGTTTTTAAAGTACATTCCAACCAGGTTTTCTTTAATCAAATAATCTTCGGGGGCTGCCAAAATTTTGTGAACCTTACAGTCCCCCTTGGATACTAAAACTTGCTTGCAGTATCCTATTAAAGGTGAGCAAAAATTTCTGACCCCCCACAAACAACTTTCCCTTATACTTATATATATCTATCTCTGATCCCTCGACACCTCCATCCCCCTTACTCCAAGAGAATCACAGTGCACGGTAGGCATCTATCGATAGAAAAACATGATTATTTATAATAATTCAAGCACGGAGGGGGTCTAATACCCCTGCACCACTTGTGACATCATAGAGCTTTATCACGATACAATGGCCTAGAAATTCAGTGGGCTGCGCCAGCCGCTAACGCCATAAAAGGGCTATATTTCCGGTGCTAGACACTTAGTGCCTGAACGCAGTCCGATCTGCGCCGACGCCCAAATTCAGTTGACATTTAGCGCCGGCGCAAAGTGTTTGTGCCCGCTCAGGTGCGCGCGCAGCTTATGACGTCATATCGTCGCGCAACGCTGTTTGTGCGCCCCAAACCGGAAATTCAGTGGCGCCCGCCCAATGTGGGCGTGGCGCTGCTAAGAACTGTGAGGTGGAACGCAAAAGAGGCCCTGTGGGCCTCGGGGAGCGCAAATTAAAGGGCACTTACACTGACCTATAAAGCCCAGCCATTTTGCTGCAATGACTTTACTGCTTTGGATTTCTGGACAGAGACCAAGGGACAGAGCTTACTGATTTGGGACAACATAGGAGAGGTATTTTTGGCTTCTGGCCAGTGCTTTGACATTTGATTCATTGTGATTTATCTGTTCTCAACTTTATTATGGGGGCTGTATGGGGGGCCAACCCTCAGTCGCAGCATTATGTGCGAAGGGCTCGCAGACGCTGTGAGAGAGGACCAGCCATGCCTAGACACAGAGGGGCCATCAGGCGTCGGCAACGCAGGCCTTACCCACTCAGGCAATACCGGCAGCAGGTGTCCTATCTCACCATGACTGCGGCGCATTGTGTGAAGTGGCTGCGCTTCAGAAGGGAGGTGGTTGCAGAGATCTGCCAGCTGCTTCACACAGATCTGCGTCCACAGCTGATGTGCAGGACGTCTCTCTCGGTGGAAGTGAAGGTCATGGTGGCTCTGAACTTTTATGCAAGCGGCTCCTTCCAAGCCGCTGCTGCGGACATAGCGAACATCTCCCAGTTCGCCGCGCATCGCTGCATCCGGCAGGTCACCGATGCACTTTACGCGAGGAGATACCAATTCATCTCCTTCCCCATGACCCGACAGAGGCAGGAGCAGCGTGCAGTCGGATTTGGCAGGATCGCGGGCTTCCCCATGGTGCAGGGCGCCATTGACTGCACGCATGTGGCTATGCGGGCACCTATCCACAATGCCGAGGATTACCGCAACCGGAAGGGCTACCATTCCCTAAATGTACAGCTGGTGTGTGACCACAGGCAGCGCATCCTAGCTGTCAATGCCCGCTTCCCAGGAAGCAGCCACGATGCATTTATCCTGCGCCAGACTACTGTGGCTGACATGTTCGAGGCACAGCCTCCACCAAGGGGATGGCTTATCGGGGACAAGGGCTACCCTTTGTGTACATGGCTCATGACCCCGCTCCGCGCGCCCAGGACCCCAGCGGAGGAGGCATACAACGAAAGCCATCAAGCCACAAGGAACATCATCGAGCAAACGATAGGCGTCCTCAAGCAACGGTTCCGCTGCCTGGATCGTTCCGGAGGATCTCTTCAGTATTCGCCGGATAGAGTCTCCCAGTTCATCGTCGTGTGCTGCATGCTGCACAACCTGGCTATCCGCAGGACTCAGGCACTGCCACCTGGCATTGCACCACCACCTCAGGAGGACGAGCAGGAGGAGGAGGAGGAGGAGGAGGAGGAGGAGGACCAGCCCAGGAGGGAGCGACAAGGGCCAAGGGCCGTCCGCCAGGGGCTTATTGATCGACACTTCTAGGCCCCCTGTCAGGGAATGACCTGTGGCAATGAACGCACCTGAGGCAGCCGCTCCGCAAGCCCTCAGCCGGTTAACGCAAAAACCACTTCAAACATGACACCTGGACATGCTGAATAAATCAAAAGCTTTATTTCACAAACTCAGGGCCCTTCCCACATGAAACAGAAAAACAGACAAGACCCCCAAAAAACAGTCAAAAACATCTGTCACTCCCAAAACCTGGGGAGGACTAACAAAACTTGCCCATCCAAAAGGCCTTCAACAGCGGCCTTACAAAAATAAGCCCCCCCCCCACAACAGAGACACCCCCATGAGAACAAAAAATGCCTTGATCCTCGGCCTTAACAAAATAATGCCCCCCACAACACAAGCCCCCCAATATAAAAGAAACCGCTCTCACCACACTCTAATGGGTGTGCCGAGAGGGCGAGTCCTTAGACAGGCTTCTCCGGCCCCTGGCCGACCTGCTGCTCCGCCTCAACCTGGGCCCTGCGGGTGTGGCGAGGCTGGGGGAAGGCTCATGAGGGCCACAAAGCGTGTCGGCAGATGCCCTTGGGGGTCGGCCTAGATGAGGCCTGGCCCGGGAGGGGCCGCCTGCTGACTGCTGCAGCTGTGGCTGGGCAGCATCAGTCTTAGCAGCAGCTCGTCGCACCTTGGCTGGGGGAGTGGCAGTGTCGGCAGCACCATTGGGGGCAAGCTGGCTGATGGCAGGTGCGCGCTGCTCGCCAGAGACACTGGCACTCGGCCGGGCTGGCAGTGTAGCAAGCGCAGCAATCTGGAGGAGGCCAGACCGCTGTGCTGCAGCAGGGCGGCGGGTGCCATGGCGATGCCTCCGTGCCACAGCGAGTGTGGCAGAAGTGAGTGCCCGAACTGCCCTGGTATGTGCCCGCATCAGCTCTGCCAGTGTGTGGACGGCACCACTCATCTCGCGAGTCGCGTCCTGCGCTGCCGCCAGTTGCTGCACACCCGCGTCCTGCGCTGCCGCCAGTTGCTGCACACCCCTGTCGTGCGCTGCGGCGAGTTGCTGGACACCCCTGTCGTGCGCTGCCGTGAGTTGTTCGAACCCCCTGGCCTGTGATTCCCCGAAAGCCACCACACTCTGAGCCAGGGACTCAATGGCGTGAGGCATCTGTTCGACCACCCCCATGAACTCTTGGTGGCGCCGCTCAGACGCCGCCGACATCTCATCGAGGACGCGCACCTCCTGGGTGAGGACCGTGTCCGGACTGGAGGGCGGACTCTCCCTCCAGGGAGAAGGCCGCCGAGCTGGCCGACCCTTCCCGCGTGCGTCGACCCCACTTGGGCCAGGTTGTGCCCTCCCCTCCAACACCTCCCCCCTCTGGGGAGAAGGCTGGCGTGCTGCCGGACACTTCCCGCGTGCGTCCACCCTACTGGGACCAGCTTCGGCCCTCCCCTCCAACACCTCCCCCTGGCTCTCCTGCAGGCCAGACGTCTCCCCTCCATTGCCATCCCCTGGCGCGGAGGAGGGTTCCCCCGATGTGCCGCCTTCCTCCTGGTCCTCGACGTCCTCCTCCTCCAAGGGCCTGGCTCTCTGCGCTTCAGGGACCACCTCCTCCTCACCAGCTGAAAGCAGGACGGCACAAGAGTAGCTTTAGAGTGAGGACAGGCCGTCAGTGAGGGAGGCCTGAGTGGTGCATTATGCGCATTTGTCGGTCAGTGGGAAAGGATGTAGATCTGAAGCGCGAGGGCAACGAGAGAGGTGCAACCGGTCATGTCCTTACCAGTGGGTACCAGTACAGGGTCCGCCTCGCCGATCGCGACAGGGCCAGTCACCCGGCCACGCATGAGTCGTGCCACGCTCTCCTCCAGATCAGTGAGCGCCTGGTACTCGGGACGGCCTCCACCAGTGACAGCCTGGCTCCTTACATTGCTTGCCAGCTTGGCCTGCAAGAGAAAGGACGGCCTCTAAGTACAGTGTGGTGCCCTGTTGCTGGGTGCACTGCCTCCCATGGTGGAATAGCTTGGCCAGTCTGTTAAGTGCAGAAAGTGCTATTGATGAACATGCAAGTGCCATTGCTGCGGGAGGAGGGCTGCCCATTAGGCCTTTGAGGTCCCTTTGCCCATAATGTGAGGTGCACATGCAAGGATGAGGGGGACACTGGAAAGGGTACTCACCTTGACCATCCGAGTGAGGTCGTTGAACTTCTTGCGGCATTGGTCCGCACTCCTGGGGACATCACAGGTGGATGACACCCTGCGGGCGATTTTGCCCCAGGCTCTCCTGTACTGGCTCCTGGGAGCCTTCCTGCCACTGTCCGGGCACAGGATCTCTCTTCTCTTCTCCACACCATGAATGAGCACACTCAGAGCATGCTCTGAGAAGCGCTGCGCTCGCTCACGGGCCCTCTCCATTGCTCCAGGCGCTATTTTGGCACACCAGTAGTGCTGAGGCCTAGCTGCAGGGCTCCAGTATGCAGGGCGTGGCAGCAGTCAAAGTTGACCCTTCCCCCTTTAAGAGCTGGCCGGCGTCAGGGTGTCTGCTGTCAATCAAAACATGACCGCACCTGCGCTGCGCCCGGCTTCGGCGTTATTAGGCCGCATCGCCAGCTTAGCGCCGGAACACAGCATTTCAACGCCAGTTTCAGCGCTCGGCCAAACTTAAGGCCAACTCTACTGAATTTCGGCGATGTGGCCTACACTTTCCGGCGGGCGCTAACTTTAGCGAGCGCCCGACTTTAGCGCCCCAAAAGTGTCCAGACTGAATTTCTAGGCCAATATCTTTAATGAAATTAACACCAAGCCAAAACATATTTGTTAAAAAATACAAACGGAAGAAAATGAGCTTCCCTTTCTTTTAAAGAGAAAAAAAAATGAATCTGCCATCACTCATGATTAGTTACAATTTGGTCTTATTGACCTCCAAAAAGTCAAATTTACAGAATTTCCGAAACATCTTTTC
The DNA here is from genome assembly GCF_052327205.1 of Somniosus microcephalus. NCBI lineage: Eukaryota > Metazoa > Chordata > Chondrichthyes > Squaliformes > Somniosidae > Somniosus > Somniosus microcephalus. The sequence continues at coordinate 223,407,872 of NC_140987.1, forward strand.
CTTGGGGTGACGATTTGTATCCTCGGGCACTGGAGGGAGGCCTCCCCATACATGAAGCCGGTCTCACTAGAATACTGGGTTGAATTGGATCCCAGTCATCCTGGCCAGCTCCCCTCGTGGGCATTTGCCTTCCGCAGACCCCTCCTGTCGTGGGCTAGGGGTGCTCCCTTCCCCGGGCATCCAAAGACACGATGGTCCTCCGCACCTTTCGAAACTCTGAAAAGGACTTAAAAAAAACATCTAGCCAGGTTCCCTGGCTCGGGGGAATGTGATCGGGTCCCGTGACCTCGGCTCACATAGACAACACTCTGGAACGGTTCCATACTTAAAACTTATACTTTAATACTTACAACTACCGATTGCAATATAAAATTTAAATGAACACAGTCTAACTTACTTGTACACATTATTAAACTTAAACAAAGCTATATATAAACGCCGCCCATCTCCGGGCGGCTAGCCTAATCTCTGTTAGGACTGTTGCAGGCTACTGCCTGCAGCGAAGCTGGACTGATCCCAACTTCTAATCCCTCGCAGCTTATGGCTGCTGGTTGGGGACCTCTGTCTTTTGGCATCTCCCTAACTCGGGAGACCGCCCTTTTCAACTGGAAAGCTGGTGACCATACTTTCCTGGGCTGGGGTACCCGAAGAAACCTACTAGGGAGTGTCGCTGGTGGGGCTACCCTGGCGAGCGGACCCTTAGCTCGGGTCACAGTCCTTGCTGGCTGGGGACCTTCTCCCTCGGGTCCCTCCCTTCCCAAACCTGGGCTGGGGATGGGCAATCCCTCACCACCGGCTGCCAGTGGCTGAGAGTCTTCCCTTTCAGGTTTAAAACCTGGTTCAGGCTCCTCCCCGGAGTCCCATAAGAGAGGGGGAATCGCTCGGGCCAAGTGCTGGCGAACTTCTCCTTTTAAGCACGCGACTGCGCCTGCGTGAGCAGTCTGTGTGTGTGTACCCGCTGCAGGCTGAGGATTTCTAACTTCAGACCTTGTCCCAACTGGCTGCTCTTTCTTTTCGGGTTTAAACAACTCACATCGTTTAATATAACTAGCAGCCTGCCAGTAACCCTGTTTTAAATTCTTTCTCCTTACCAGGGTGGCCTTAAAGGTGGAATCTTGGGCTTGGACCTGCTTTTGGTCCGGGGCCAAAGCTACCCCCTGTGTGCCTCCCTTGTCCCAGATTGCTGCTACCGGGCCTGCGCTACAGGGGTCCCAGAACTCTCCTTCCCTGTCCCCCTGCTTGGCCACCTCGTCGGTCTTGTGGTTACCCTCCCACATGGTATGGAGGGATCCTAAACCTATGGCCAAAGGTTTTGACCTTTCCCCAGCCTGCTCGTTCCCTGTGGATCCCATTAAGCTAAATGGGACCTTGTTAGACCCGGGTGAATTGGTCAGATCTTCCGAATGAACCACCGTGCTGGAAGCTCCAGTGTCCACCGAATATCTGCCCTGCACCGTCTTCACCCCCATCTTAACATAAGGCCTGCTCCCCTCAGCATTTTTGCGGGGACACAGATTGACAGGCTGCGCTGGCTCTAGTCATTGCTGGGAGTGGGATGGGGCAGATGGGGTCAAAGCACCGGTGGTGGCTGCTACTCTCCCCTGGCCAATCAGAAGAGACCGCATTGCCTCCAATAGTGACTCGACCGAGGCGGGAGGAATTCCTGTCTCTACCCTTTGGACTGGGGCTGTGGGATTCTTTCCCTTGTTATCTTTCCAGGGATTCTTACAGTCTTTTCTCCAGTGACCATCTTTCCCGCACCCATAACAGTTTAACTTAGTCTGGGAGGGACGGTTCCCCTCCTGGTGCCACACTTTCTTATTCGGGCCCCCAGGTTTAACCTCATGGACTTTTCCCTTGGGTTGGTGCGTCTCGGTACCCCTCATGTTTCTAAATGCTACTGTGAGCCAGCAGATCACCGCTTCTTCGGTGGTCTGGGGGTTTCGGGGGTCAAACAAAGCCGCGGCCTGGGCTTGGATTTGGGGTAGGCTGTTTGTCATAAGACAATGGAGCCTGTGAGTCAATTGGGCTGGGTTCAGTGCTGCCCGCCCTGGCATTCCCGGGCATGCACTCTGGTAGACTGGCCACAGCCTGTCTGCAAATGCCTGCGGGGACTCCCCTGGGAGCTGTACCATTCTTTCTACCCGGGCGAACGGACTACCATCATTAAGTCCCATGGCCTCCAATATCTCGTTCCTCAAATCCTCGTAATCTTTCTGCCCCCTTTTGCATTCACCAGATAGGGTCTGGAGGAGATCACCTCCCAGGGAAAACAGCAGCATTTTAGCTTGCTCTGCGACATCGCAGTCATTAACACAAGCTGCTTGATCTATCTCCCTGAAATGCAGAGAGGGGTCTCCCTTTTAAGTGAGCTTGGGGATGTGGCTAACCATGGCCCTGAGCTGTTGGGTGCCATACGGCACCACAAACTGATTCTGGATGGCCCCTGGGTCATCGTCATCAACGGGCGGACCGTACCTCCGTTGTCGGAGGGGGTACATTGGTCCTGGTCCCAGCCTATCTAGCAGGGCCTGCTGTGCTTCCTCTACCACCTCATCCTCCACCCCCCTTTGCTGCCAGAGCTCTTGAAAGCTCGGAGCTATGGGTGGCGGTCGTGGGACCTCTGATTCCCTAACCAACTTTGTTCTGGGTGTTGCCTGTGGGACAGTTCTATTTGGGTTGCCGGTAAAGTCTGACTGGCCTATCTTCGGGCTGATAAGACATATCATCCTCTTTGCCCTCCTTAAAGCCACATTCAAGCTTTCTATCTCTTCCCTACAGGGGCCATGATCTGCTTCCTCGAACCCTTGGTCGCAGGCCAGCTTATACGCTGCCTTTACCTCCCTAACCTTTTCCTCCTGCTCTCTTACTTTGTGTATGAGGCGGGCGTTCTCCTCCCGCACCCTCATCTCATTACTCTTGGCCTCTGTAAGTAGGCACTGCAGGTACTCTAACTCAAGCCTCGTGTGGCTTTTGCCCTCACTAAACTGGTCCACCAGGCGTTCTATCTTGGCCTGGTATTCTTCAATCTCCATTTCCTTATCCCAACTCTCTGCTTTAACTTCCCTAAGCTTGCAGGTACCTAACCACAAACAGATCAGTGTGATAAAAAGAAAACCAATAACTGCTGCTGTCTCCAGACCCAGACCACCGTCTGCTACATCGCATACTGTCGCCGACGGTCCTGCCACGGTCGCCATTTTGTAAGGGGAGGGGTTTTGGTTTGGGGTTTTTGCCTGGTCAGTCAGCTGTGTGTCTGAGCTGTTCCAGCCCCGTGCGGTTCAAATCGCTTCCCCTTTGGTTCTTACTGCCGGACTTATTTCAATAGCGATATAGACAAAACGAGACCAGTGGTTTGGTGCAAAGAAAACCAATGTTTTATTGAAATAAAGAATAAATTGCTATACAGTGAAAATAATTATGAATACAGCACACTTTTACTTAATGGGGAGGAGAGAAGATGGACACATCGAGGGAAAATAGACTAAAAATGACAATTTAACCAAATTCCCCTTTAGTTCCCACCCCTTATACCTATCTAGGTTGCCTTGTAATGGGCCAGAAAGTTTATGCTCACCAGCCTACGATGTTGAAATGCCTGCTCCGTGCCCTGCAGTCTGCCTTGGATTTTTCACTGCCCGAAGTAGAGATACCCCAGTAATTCAAAAGTAACTACGGGTATTCCACTTCTTTGGGCGGGCTGTGACAATTCCTCTTGAAGGCAGGGCACCGGAGGTGAGACGGTAGAGAGAGAGAATGGCTTCCTGAGGGGCTACCTTTATACCCCATTAGGAGCCCTTATCTTCGCGCCCAAATCTGGACATATCTGGGTTGCACAAAAGGGACCAATCTGTCCCCATTGACCGTAATGGGTTTGAATGTGTTTCCCATTCATTTAAGTGGATTGTGAATGGAGCTGTCCCAGTTTGAAAAATGTCCCACTGGTTTCTTGAGTGCTCGTTAAACAGTACTTGAGCACTCGTGTAAACAATCCTTTGTCCTGTGAGTGCTCGGTAAACAGTACTTGAGTGCTCGTGTAAACAATCCTTTGTTCTGTGGTTACAGCCTAACCGCAACTAGATTGACAGCAATCACTTAAGCCCTTGAGTCAACACTGCTGAGGGCTTGTGCAAACAGAGTCCTTTGTTCCATGTTGAAACTTCCTAACTGCAGTTGATTGACAGCTTCAAGTACCTTGCGTCAGCCAGTGCTGGGAGATCCTGCTTTTATATTCATAAGTCTTTCTCTTTTGCCATGAGGCTGGCTATAGCCATCTTTAATGTCCTGGGTTTTAAAGTACATTCCAACCAGGTTTTCTTTAATCAAATAATCTTCGGGGGCAGCTGAAATTTTGTGAACCTTACAGGAGGTACTCCAACTGTGAGCGGCACCTCTTGGCCACACATTGGGCTGTGAAAAGATCGCTGATCTTCGCAGGCACCTCTCGCATCACCCTCCTCACCCATCACACACCCACCCAGATGCTCCTGGATGGGAGGATCAAGGATGGAATGGTGAGCAGTGCCCGCATTGCTCGCTGGACCATGCTCCTCTCACAGATGGACCTGAAGGTGAAGGGTCTCTGCGAGCCAAAGCTCACAGCCAACCTGGTATATCCTGGAACAGCCCACCGGTGTTCCATAGAAGGGGTTTGGGAAGTGAACATAGGTTTACGGGACAAAGCATGCAGGCAATGCAGAAAGATGGGACACATTGCACGTGTATGCAGATCTGGACAGAAATCCACTGACAGTAAAAAGGTCAATAAGGAAAAGTACAGAAAGGTTCAAATGATGACGGACAGTAGCTCCAAAGACCAGAAGAGCGATAGCGACTCCGGAAACAAGAGACTAAGCTGTCTCAAATTACATAATGTAATTGCCAAAGAAGATTACCAGACCAGTCGGGACCAGCGGGAGCAGCGAGGAGGAGCTCGGGAGAAAACCCGGCAACCAGCGAGGCCCGAGACCAGTCGGGAGCAGTGAGTCGGAGCCCGGTATAAAAACCGGAGAGAGAGGCGAGGCATACCAACTCAGCAGCGGGGAGAGAGGTAAAAAGTAATCAGTGTGTGACGTCACCAGGGAGCAGGTAGGTGATTGGTTGGTGAGTATTTCTCTTTTTTCAATACAAGCTTGAATTCTGTGGTGTTAAATTTCTGTGGTGTAGTGGGGATAGTTGGTAAATAAAGCGCCCTAGAGCATACCTGTAACTGGGGTATTGAATAAATTTTTAAAGAAATTAAAGGGGTAAGTCATGGCAGGAGAGTTCAGACCCGTGCTCTGCTCCTCCTGCTCTATGTGGGAAGTCAGGGATGCTGCCAGTGTCCCTGATGACCATGTGTGCGGGAAATGCATCCAGCTGCAGCTACTTGTAGACCGCATTGCGGCGCTCGAGCTGCGGGTGGATGAATTTTGGAGCATGCGCGATGCTGAAAGGCTCGTGGATAACACGTTTAGCGAGTTGTGCACGCCTCAGGGTAGGGCAGCACAGGGGGTGACCATCAGGCGGAGCAACAAAGGCAGGCAGGTAGTGCAGGGAACCCCTGCGGACATCCCCCTTTCAAACAAGTATACCGCTTTGGATACTGTTGAGGGGGATGACTCACCAGGGGAAGGCAGCAGCGGCCAACTTCCTGGCACTGGGGGTGCTCCTGCTGCCCAGGAAGGGGGGAAAAAGAGTGGGAGAGCAATAGTGGTAGGGGATTCTATAGTAAGGGGAACAGATAGGCGTTTCTGTGGCCGTAGACGTGAATCCAGGATGGTTTGTTGCCTCCCTGGTGCCAGGGTCAAGGATGTCACTGAGCGGCTGCAGGGCATTCTGGAGGGGGAGGGAGAACAGCCAGTGGTCGTGGTCCACATTGGTACCAACGACATAGGTAAAAAGAGGGATGAGGTCCTGCAGCAAGAATTTAGGGAGCTAGGTGAAGGATTAAGGAGCAGGACCTCAAAGGTTGTAATCTCTGGATTACTCCCGGTGCCACGTGCTAGTAAGTATAGGAATAGGAAGATAGAACAGATGAATGCGTGGCTAAAGGGATGGTGCAAGGGGGAGGGCTTTAGTTTCCTGGATCACTGGGTCTGCTTCTGGGAAAGGTGGGACTTGTACAAGTCGGACGGTTTACACCTGAACCAGGGGGGAACCAATATCCTTGCGGGGAGGTTTGCTAGCACTGCTGGGGAGGGTTTAAACTAACTTGGCAGGGGGTTGGGGTACAGAGTGGAGCTATAGTAGGGGGTGATTTACGGCCAAATACAGAGGGAAAAACAAGTCAGCTGGGAAGGCAGAGCAAATATGTGAAGGCAAAAGAGAATATGGCAGGGCTGGAAGGCATTTATTTTAATGCAAGGAGTCTTGCAAATAAGGTGGATGAACTGAAGTTGTTGTTGAACACATGGGAGTACGATATTGTTGCTATCACGGAGACATGGTTGAGGGAGGGTCAGGACTGGCAGCTCAATATTCCGGGGTATAGAATCTTCAGGCGAGACAGAGGGGGGTGTAAAAGGGGAGGGGGTGTTGCAATATTAATTAAGGAGTCAATTACTGCTGTAAGGAGGGATGATATATTAGCGGGTTCCTCTAATGAGGCCATATGGGTAGAACTTAAAAACAAAAAGGGGGCAAGCACTTTGCTGGGAGTGTACTATAGGCCCCCAAACAGTCAGGGGGAGATAGAGGAACAGATATGTAGGCAAATCTCAGAGAAGTGCGAAAATAATAGGGTAATAATAGTGGGAGATTTCAACTTCCCCAATATAAATTGGGACAGTCAGAGTGTGAAAGGCTTAGAGGGTGCAGAATTCTTAAAGTGCATCCAGGAGAGCTTTTTGAGCCAACATGTAGAAAGTCCTACAAGAGAGGGGGCGGTACTGGACCTAATTCTGGGGAATGTAGTGGTGGAAGTGTCAGTAGGAGAGCATTTTGGCGACAGTGACCATAATTCGGTGAGATTTAAGGTGGTCATGGAAAAAGACAAAGACGGCCCGGAAATAAGGGTTCTAAATTGGGGGAAGGCCGATTTTAATATGATAAGGCAGGATCTGGCCAAAGTGGACTGGGAGCAGCTGCTTATAGGAAAATCCACATCAAAACAGTGGGAGACTTTCAGAAGGGAAATAGAGAGAGTACAACGCCAACATGTTCCTGTAAAGGTCAAGGGTGGGACCAACAAGCAAAGGGAACCTTGGATGACAAGGGATATACAAAAATGCATTAGAAATAAGAGGGGGGCTTTTGGCAGTTACAAAAGACTAAAGACAGAAGAAGCCCTAGAGGAGTATAAAAAGTGCAGGGGCATACTTAAAAAAGAAATTAGGAGGGCAAGGAGGGGCCATGAAATAACACTGGCGAGCAAAATAAAGGAAAATCCTAAGATGTTTTATAAGTATATTAAGGGCAAGAGGATAACCAGGGAAAGGGTAGGGCCCATTAGGGACCAAAGTGGCAATCTGTGTGTAGAGCCAGAGGATGTAGGCGGGGTTTTAAATGAATTTTTTGCATCTGTGTTCACTATGGAGAAAGACGATGCAGACATAGAAATCGGGCAAGGGGACTGTGACATACTTGAACATATTAGCATCGAGAGGGAGGAGGTGCTAGCGGTTTTAGCGGGCCAAAAAGTGGATAAATCCCCAGGCCCGGACGAGATGTATCCCAGGCTGCTGTGGGAGGCAAGGGAGGAGATTGCAGGGGCTCTGACACTAATTTTCAGAACCTCTCTGGCCACAGGGGATGTACCAGAGGACTGGAGAACAGCTAACGTAGTACCATTATTCAAGAAGGGTAGCAGGGATAAACCAGGGAATTACAGGCCAGTGAGTCTAACATCTGTGGTGGGGAAATTATTGGAAAAAATTCTGAGGGACAAAATTAATCTCCACTTGGAGAGGCAAGGATTAATCGGGGATAGTCAGCATGGCTTTGTCAAGGGTAAATCATGTCTAACAAATCTGATCGAATTTTTCGAGGGGGTGACTAGTGGGGTGGATGAGGGAAATGCTGTGGATGTGGTGTACATGGACTTCAGTAAAGCTTTTGACAAAGTCCCGCATAGGAGACTGGTCAAGAAGGTTAGAGCCCATGGGATCCAGGGTGCCTTGGCGCGTTGGATCCTAAACTGGCTGAGTGGCAGGAGGCAGAGGGTGATGGTCGAAGGTTGCTTTTGTGACTAGAAGCCTGTGTCCAGTGGGGTACCTCAGGGATCGGTGCTGGGTCCCTTATTGTTTGTGATCTACATAAATGATTTGGATGAAAATGTAAAAGGTATGATCAGTAAGTTCGCAGATGACACGAAAATTGGTGGGGTGGTAAATTGCGAGGAGGAAAGCCTCCGGCTACAGGACGATATAAACGGGTTGGTCAGATGGGCGGAAAAGTGGCAAATGGAATTTAACCCTGTAAAGTGCGAGGTGATGCATTTTGGACGGACAAATAAGGCAAGGGAATACACAATGAGTGGTAGGACCCTAGGAAGTACAGAGGGTCAGAGGGACCTTGGTGTACATGTACATAGATCCCTGAAGGCAGCGGAGCAGGTAGATAAGGTGGTTAAAAAGGCATATGGGATACTTGCCTTCATTAGCCGAGGCATAGAATATAAGAGCAGGGAGGTTATGATGGAGCTGTACAAAACGCTGGTGAGGCCACAGCTGGAGTACTGTGTGCAGTTCTGGTCGCCTCACTATAGGAAGGATGTGATTGCTTTGGAGAGGGTGCAGAGAAGATTCACCAGGATGTTACCTGGGATGGAGCGCCTCAGCTATGAAGAGAGGCTGGACAGGCTGGAGTTGTTTTCCTTGGAGCAGAGAAGGCTGAGGGGGGACCTGATTGAGGTGTACAAAATAATGAGGGGCATAGATAGGGTAGATAAAGAGGAACTTTTCCCCTTAGTAGGGGGGTCAATAACAAGGGGGCATAGATTCAGGGTAAGGGGCAGGAGATTTAGAGGGGATTTGAGGAGGAACTTTTTCACCCAGAGGGTGGTTGGAATGTGGAACTCAATGCCTGAAAGGGTGGTGGAGGCAGGAACCCTCACAACATTCAAGAAGCATTTGGATGAGCACTTGAAATGCCATTGCATACAAGGCTATGGACCAAATGCTGGAAAATGGGATTAGACTGGACAGGGATGGATGGGCGGCGCAGACACGATGGGCCGAAGGGCCTCTTTCTGTGCTGTAAAACTCTATGACTCTATGACTCTATGACTCTATGACCATTTGGGTTACCCTCACGATAGCGGGGTCCCCAGTCAAAATGGAGCTAGATACAGGATCAGCTCTGACTGTCATGAGTCGATGCGATTACGAGCGGCTATTTCCGCATATACCTTTGAAAGACACATCCATTGTCTTGAAGACATATACGGGGCAGAAAGTATACCCCAGAGGGAAAATAAGGGTGCCTGTTGTATACAACGGCAAGCAAATACAGAAGTTGTATTTATACATTCTGCAAGATGGTGCTCCACCGTTGTTGGGACGTGAATGGATCAGAAAGATACGTTTAGACTGGCACTCCATTCAGGCACTGACGGTGACCAGTAAGGAAAAAAATGATGATGACGTCATACCTGGACGATTAAAAGAAATCTTGGCTAACGCCAAAGAAGTGTTTCAACAGGAACTAGGAACCCTGAAAGGCGCCACCGCCTCAATAAAAGTGGAAGATGCGGCAATTCCCAAGTTTTTTAAGGCAAGGCCGGTGCCATACGCAATTCGTCGAGCCGTCGAGGCAGAGCTGGAGAATTTGGAAAAAGCAGGCGTGTTATCCAAGGTAGATTGGAGCGAGTGGGCAACACCCATCGTCCCGGTCATGAAGAAAACGTTGAATAATGATAAATCTGAAGAACAGAGAAAAGTTCGCATCTGTGGGGACATCAAGGTGACTGTAAACCCGGTTCTTCACATGGTACAGTATCCTCTTCCGAGGATAGAAGATATTTTCGCCTCACTATCCGGAGGGAAACGTTTCACCAAAATTGACTTAGCACAGGCATATCTACAGATGGAGGTTGAGGAGGCCTCTAAAAAGTATCTCACGATAAACACACACAAAGGCCTGTACCAGTACAATCGACTGGTTTTCAGAGTGGCATCAGCTCCGGCTATCTGGCAAAGAGCTATGGAGCAAGTCCTGCAAGGGATTCCGGGGACTCAATGCTTCCTAGACGACATCCTTGTAACAGGAGAAAATGACAACGAGCACCTTGCCAACTTGGAGCAGGTGCTCACGAGGCTGAGAGAACGGGGCCTACGAGCAAATCGCCCCAAATGCGAATTTTTCCAGAAACAAATATCATATTGTGGCCATGGCATTAACGAAGAAGGGTTGCATAAGTCACCTGAAAAAGTTGAAGCGGTCGTAAAGGCCCCAGCGCCTGAAAATGTCTCACAATTAAGGTCGTTCCTGGGATTAGTAAATTACTATCATAAATTTTTACCAAACTTGTCGATGGTTCTGCACCCGCTTAACGCACTGCTACAAATGGGAGTAGTTTGGAAATGGAGCGAAGACTGTAAACGTGCCTTCCATAAATGCAAAGGCTTGATCACGTCCAGGGAAGTGTTGGCTCATTACAACCCATCACTGCCAATCAGACTGGCGTGCGATGCATCCCCTTACGGCGTGGGAGTGGTATTATCGTATAGATTCCCTGATGGCTCGGAGCGGCCGATAGCTTTTGCGTCACGCTCATTGAACTCAGCTGAGCGTAACTATGCCCAGATCGACAGGGAGGCACTCAGCCTGGTGTGGGGGGTGAAGAAATTCAACCATTACCTACACGGACAAAAGTTTACCTTGTTGACTGACCATCAACCCCTCGTCTCCATATTCAACCCTAAAAAGGGCGTTCCCATTATGACAGCGCAAAGGTTACAGAGGTGGTCCCTTTTCCTAGGGGCACACCAATATGACATAGAGTACAAAGGAACAAAACAGCATGGGAATGCTGACGGGTTATCGCGCCTACCGTTGCCAACGGTGGAAGAGGCGCCTACAGTGGACCCAGTGGAGATATTCCACTCGACCATAGTGGAATGTCTACCGGTGACAAATTCTACCATTGAAAAGGAAACGCGAAATGACCCGACTCTCTCACGAGTCTACGATTTAACGGTGATTGGGTGGCCAGCACATGGCGAACCACTGTTGCCAGCATTCTCGCAAAGAAGAGAACAGCTGTCAGTGTGCCGAGGAACCTTGATGTGTGGACCCAGAGTGGTGATTCCACCCAAACTTAAGGATAGAGTGCTAAAGGAGCTTCACGAGGGGCATCTGGATGGAGTGAAAATGAAGAACTTAGCCAGAGCGTTTGTGTGGTGGCCAGGTATCGATGGAGACATCGAAGAAATGACCAAGAGCTGTCTAGGATGCCAGAAGGTCCAAAACGCCCCACCACAAGCCCCTCTACATCCATGGGAGTGGCCTTCACCTCCATGGCAAAGGGTACATAGCGACTTTGCTGGTCCATTTATGGACTCAATGTTCTTAATCGCGGTGGATGCACACTCCAAGTGGCCGGAGGTAATAAAGATGTCCTCCACCACCACGGAAAAAACCATCACAGTATTAAGGACCATATTCACCAGGAATGGGCTGCCTGAACAGATCTGTTCTGATAATGGACTGCAATTTGTATCCGAAGAATTCAGGAAGTTCTTAAAAAACAATGGGGCTAAGCACTACACGTCCGCCCCATACCATCCCGCCACCAATGGATTGGCTGAAAGGTTTGTCCAGACCTTCAAGAAGGCCATAAAGGCCATGGGTAATGAAGACATAAATCTACAACATAAGGTAGATAACTTCTTGTTTGCGTACAGGAATGCAACACATGTGGTTACAAACCAAACCCCCGCCATGATGTTTTTCAATAGAAGACTAAGATGCCGGCTGGATTTGGTCAGGCCAAACGTCAGAAGGGACGTAGAGAACCGGCAATTTCAAAGCATGAATGAAAGGCCAACTAGAACCTTCCAGATAGGTCAACCAGTTTTGGCTCGGGACTACCACACCGAGAAATGGCAGCCTGGAACTATTTGCACACGACTAGGACCGCTGATGTATACCGTGGACATTGGAGAAAGCATAATAAGGTGCCATGCTGACCAGATCATAGACTCATCCGAAAAAGGACAACCTACACCACAACTCTATACGCCTAGTGATGAAGCAGAGATACCCATAGTATCTACCTCCGATCCGGTGATACTGGAACCAGATGAACCCGACACTAGCATTGAAGTCGAATCGACCTTGCCAAAAGAACCTACTACACCACCGAGGCGTTATCCGGACTGAGTCAGGAAGCCTACAGAGAGACTGAATTTGTAATTGATTAACTTCAGCAAATGTGTATATTATTGTTCTTGTAAAAATGTTATTTAATGATTACTTAAAATGTTATGTACTATTTATCTAAAAGGGGAGGAATTGTAGTGTATGTACGTTTAAGAGGAACTATGTTTTTGAAGCCCCTGTATACTGTAGTACCAGTAGTGACCACTCGGGTATATAAGCCTGTGTAGCGTCTTGTGTTGTTAGTTCACCTCCAGACTTTGTTCAGTAAACACTTGTTAAATCAACTCCTGCATTCCGTGTCTCCATTAACACACGGATCTAACACTTAACATGCAAGGGACAGATTCCTCTGGATAGGTGGTGGTGGCTCAGAAAGCTGAGCAAGGATATGAGAAACCCTGCAGTCGAGTGTGAACGGTTGGGGAACAATACCCACCGGATGATTATAGGGACTCACGGGGGATTAAGTGTGTGCTGGGACAAGTGGTGGGAACCGGATCAATGGATTTATGTCTGTATGTGGGGGTCAGAGAGGGTCTGCCCCACTGGCATATCCATCATTTTCCACCGGCAGTGGCAAGACGCCAGGGAGGGGATGAAGTGGGATACCAGCCTGAAGGCGTGCGTGATCCCATACTCCCAGATCCCAGTCAATGCCACTGAGCTTGTGACCCACCCCCCGAAAGCCCCTGCCCATGACCCAGGCAGCAAGGACACACAGGGAGGGGTGCCCCGCCACCACCAAGGGACCATGGAATGGACTGGTACTAGTGCCTACAGATCAGGTGCTGTACCAGGGGGTACACTACGCGGTAGCCTCCGTGATTTTAAATCTCACCGAGGTACACTTACCGGAGTGGTGTCCCAATGAGACAGAACAATTATACCAGGCCTTATTAAAGGAGATGTTCAGAAAATTTTACGAGTTCGATTTCGCCAATGTCGACAAAACTGAACTGTACACCATACACCATCAGTTTTCGGGTAATATGGGGAGGCAAAGAAGGGGAGCATGGAATGATGTTCTTACTGCGTTTAACACAGGGTCCTCTGTCATCAACAGTTTAGATGACATAGAATTGCAGACCCAGATAAACGGTTTAAAAACGCAGTTAAAGAAAATCCTGATGGATGAAAACAAAGTAGTGGGCTCAGAGTTACATGAGGACCAGGCCATGACGGTCCATTTAAAAGAAATTATAGCTGAGCTGGAGAAGCACACAAAGACCGTAAACACCCTCATAAGAGAGGACAGAAATGCTTCGGATTAGGCTGTGCAGAACGAGGTGTGCGTGCTGTACAGGTCGTGGTTGCTGGGCGAGGGCCACAGTAATCTGGAGGATTTAAAACAGGGTTTAGTCCCCTCCTGGATCAGCAACAAGCACCTCATAGCCCTCCATCCATTTGAGAATGCATTAAGCCCGTGCCAACTCCGGCTAGCTTCTGAGGCCTACCCAGTCCCAGTAGATTGTGGATGTTCAAACCATACGATCATGGGTATAGTAGTCAGGATGCCGCTCATGGGTAGGACAGCTCGATCCACACCGGTATACAGGGTAGAGAACATTGGAGTCATTCAAGGGGGTGCACACATCCGTTTCACAGCGGTCCCACCTTACGTCATAAAGTGGGAGCACACTATGACAGGTACTGACCTCTCGGGGTGCCAGAGCCGGGGAGCACACATAATCCTGTGTCCCCAGCACTTGAACGCCTATTCAAAACCACAGTGTTGGTTCAGAGCTGCTGGCGCAAAACCTATAAATTGTACCATGGAGGCAATCGCACAAGGCCATGTTCCCCCACAGATAGCATATATAGGAGGTGGGACATATTGTTTCACCACAGGAGCGCCCCAATACCAGCATGGACAACATAGCTGGTGTCTGGTAAGTGACAGCAGTTTCGGCTTTAAACCCGAGGCAGAAGTTCAAGTGGCCCAGGAACGAATTGTCCCCATTCCTGAACCCTCCACTGTTCACCTCACTGTATAAGAGAATTTTGCCAATCTACAAAAGTATGTAGCGCATTTCGGCTATGAAATTCCCCCTCTCCCAGAACATCTTACCAAAATACTCAAAGCAGTTATAGTTTCACAGAAACATTTTTACACTCTGGAGCAGAAAACAGTAGAGATAGGGGCCAAGATATTGGACATTTTAGTTCCACCCTGGTGGGACATTTTTGAGAATATAGAGGTCCCTTCGTGGATTAGACTGGCTTCCCACATTCTTATGGTTTGCCAGCTGGGGATAGTATTGTACCTAGTATGCACTCAGTGCAAGGGAAAGGTCAAATACTAGAATTCCGAAACCAAAGGACGTGGAAAGAACATTATGTTAAGGTGGAGGGAGCTACTTCTGTTTGAATTTTTTTGTTGTTTGCGTTATTGAATAAAGATTGTTGTTTTTATGTTCTTTTTGTTATTTTCAATAAAGATTTTCTGATGTGTTACCAAGTGGTGCAGGGTTGTTGGACCCCTCCATGCTTGGATATGTGTAAATGCCTGTAATCTGTCTATGTATGCTTATGTACACTACATTTTTACAGAGTGGGAAATGTCAGGGTTGGGGAGCCACGGGGCCGTATAAATACGAGGCCGTGCTCTCCAGGCAAAGGTAGGATCTGGACCCAAGTGCAGAAACCAGACAAGAGACAAATATACAGTACTTTGTTTGAACTTTACTAGATTTACACATAACCAGATTAACACAAGGGACACAGCAATATACATAAGAACTAGAGACAAGAGAACTAGAGACAAGTTACAAGACGGCTAGTCAAGATAGGAACTCAGGACAGCTTCCATGAGGAAGCCCACTTGTCTATACTGAGCTTGCGACAAGCTACCACAAGGAGCAATCGGCTTGCCGAGGCACAACTCCAGACAAGCTACCCCAAGGGTAAATCGGCTTACCAATGCAAAGCTCAAGACAAGATCCCAACGGCTCCCACATAGCAACACGCTAGTCCAAACAGCACCTTACCAAGACAAGCAGCTCAACAGAACAAGACTTAAATACATCTTAAATCCAGAGACAAAAACACAGACTTAAATACATAGCTCAAGAACTAGAACACAGATTTAGGTACATAGCTCGAGAGAACTAGAACACAGACTTAGATACATAACTCGAGAGAACTATGGCACAGACTTAAATACATAACTCAAGAGAACTAGAACACAGACTTAGATACATAACTCAAGAGAACTATGGCAGCCAGCTTGTGAAGGCAAGCTGCCATAGAGGAAAGGCTAGTCACAGAGAACCTAGTCAAGACAAGGAACATTGTCAAGACTAACTCCCTGGTTCACCCTAGTGAGGACTGAGCACTGAGTGAAACAACAACAGAACTTATATACCAAGAAAACCAGGTGCCACCCATAAACAGCTAACAGGCTGATTAAAAACTAACACCAGAGAACGAGAAACAATTAACAAAAGAACAGTGAAGGTGCCATCTAGAGGTTACAAAAAGGAACTGACTGGCACCCTCACAGGGAAATGCATGTGTCATGGGATCATAGATAGGTAATTACAGGGGAAGATTGCCTATGAAGGGTCGGGAATTTTGCTCACCTTGTCAGGATGATACTTAAAGCGAGTTTAGTATCAACAGGGGGGGAGTGTAGGGTTCTCAAAATTCCCACATTCCCCAAAAGTTATGGATAAAGGGACCCTGTATGGAGAAGTTGGTAATAAGAGTACCCAAAATGGCTTCTGCAACCTCGTGACCAAAAGTACGGGATTTTAAAAGCAAGACCCTGCAAACAGGCAGGCACTTTTTCAATAGCCTGAAATGAAACCTAAAATGCATAAATCTGTGAAGAGACTTTGTAGAGCCAGACAGCTAAAGCAAACACAGAATATGCATTCATTCGCCTTGAAACAGATCAGGTTAGAATGGGCCTGAATCGAGGCCATTAGGTTTCTGCATATTTAATCAGTAACAGCTCACAGTAGCCATCAAGCCAGGATGAGAACAATTAAGTTTCATAAATGACAAACAGCCAGGACATCGAAGCCATTAAACACGGAGACAACCACTCCAGAAGTCGTTAAAGTAAATGGCTGTAATCATTTTAAATGAGCCCGCCAAAAGTTAGACAAAGGACTGACCTGATTTGGCGCGCAGATAAGGAATGAAGAACCGGGTATAATTGTAGGCCCATCGGTAGTGATCGCTCTCTTATCTCTCTTAGCTCGCTTGCTGTTGCCTCTTATCATTGGCCTTTGGCCTGCTGCCTCTCGTTCTCATGCCCTGGCCTCGTGGCGGGCTCTCTTCTCGCTCCCCGCGCCACTCAACACCAAGGTCGCCCATTACTACACCGAGGGCCCAACGCGGGAGGAGAACGAGACCCAAATTCAAAAACACACAGGACACACAGGCCACAAACGGGCAGACGAGACGAGATGAGACGAAGAATACGGTAAACCGATAAAGGCAGAGAAGGGCAGCGAAAAGACGCATTGGGGGCCAAACGCCTAGTTATAAGCTGGCGTTTGATGAATAAACTGACGTTTCAAGCATAGATAACAGCGTCCATGATGAATAAGCTGGCGTTCAAAGAATGGGTAGGAAAATCAGTTTAACAATATAAACCGCCAACGAGCCCCAACCGTTTTTAAAAACTCGTCAGCGACTAAACCGCCCGAGGAAGAAGAAGAAGACGAAGGCGCGACTTGACGACGACATTAGCTGAGGAAAAGGAGGGTGATTCGCATAAACAACTCCACCGCCGCGCCCTGTGACCACGTGGCGACGAGACACCCCAAAGGACAGCAAGAACGGACCCCAAAGTCACAACCACTAAAAGTCAACAGGTTTCGAGTTGGTGAGCATAAATCCCTGGCCACTCATAGCTTAATCTAGTTAGGTATAGGGGGTGGGATAAGGATAAGGGGATTATAATGTATTTGTTTCCCTCAATGTGCCGTGTGTTCCCCATTCCCATATAAGTGTATTATTTTTATATGCCTGTAAATGTCTTAGTAATTCTCAGTATTGTGTTTTAGTCTGTCTTTAATAAAAATTACGGTTTTCTTGCACCGAACCACTTGTCTACTCGTTTTTCTGTATCGCCGCCTGTACCTAAATCTGGTGTCTAGAACCCAGGGGTGTGGGAGCGATTCGAACCGCTCAGAGACAGTCAGAGGCGAAGCTGACTGGGCACACGCCACCCCCTACACCCCGGTATAATTTGATGAATCTGCTGTACCCCCTTCAAGGCCGATATATCTATCCTGTGACGCATTGTCAAAAACTGAACGCAGTACTCCAGGTGGGATCTGACCAAGCGTCTGTACAACTGAAGCATCACTTCCGCACTTTTGCATTCAAACCCTTTTGAGATAAAGTGCAACATTTCATTTGCTTTTTTGATTACTTTTTACGCTTGTCCACTAGCTTTTAATGATTTGTGTACATGGACACCTAAATCCCTTTGCTCCTCCATAGCTCCTAATCTCTCAGTATTAAAAAAATATGCCAGGTTGTCTTTCCTGGATCCAAAATGGATGACCTCACACCTCCCCACATTGAACTTCATCTGCCAAATTTCTGCCCAATCACTTAATCTGTCTATATCCTTTTGTAACTTTCTGCTCCCATCTATACAACTTGCTATGATTCCTAACTTAGTGTCATCTACAAACTTGGACATAAAGCCCTATATTCCTTCATCCAAGCCATTGATATATATGGTGAAAATCTGAGGGCCCAGTACAGATCCCTGCGGAACACCACTTGTTACATCCCACCAATCAAAAGAACATTATTTTTATCCCTACTCTCTGTCTCCTATTCCATCTGCTTTCATTTTTACTAATCTCTTATATGGGATCTTATCAAATACCTTCTGAAAGTCCATATAGGTAACATCTGTGGACACTCACTTATCCACCATGCTAGTGGCCTGCTCAAAAAATTCAACTCGATTAGACATGATTTACCGTTCACAAATCCATGCTGATTCTCTTTGATCAGTTCATATTTTTCCAAGTGTTCAGTCACTCTGTCTGTGATGATAGACTCCAGTAACTTACCCACAACTGATGTTAAGCTAGCTGACTTGTGGCTAACTGGCTTCTGTCTCCCTTCCTTCTTAAATAATGGAGTGACATTTGTAATTTTCCAATACATAGGCACAATTCCTGAATCTAGAGAGCCTTGAAAAATTATGTTGAACGCATCCTTTTGTTTTTTTTTGGCACTCTCTATGATCCACCCTCCTCGTCCCAGTGAGTTGATTTGCATCTATTATAATGAGGGCCAGTGGCACAGCAGCCCCAGATTTCCTGCTTTTATGCTTGCTGAGACTGAGAATTAGAATAGGCTAAGTTAAACTGAAAATTATAATGGGGTAAATTAGACAGAGAATTATAATGGGGTAAATTAGACTGAGAATTATAATGGGATAAGTTAGACTGAGAATTAAAATGCGGTAAATTAGACTGAGAATTATAATGGGGTAAGTTAGATTGAATTATAATGGGGTAAATTAGACTGATAATTATAATTGGGTAAGTTAAACTGAGAATTATAATGGGGTAAGTTAGACTGAGAATTATAATGGGGTAAATTAGATTGATATTTATAATGAGGTAAGTTAAACTGAGAATTATAATGGGGTAAATTAGATTGATAATTATAACGGGGTAAGTTAAACTGAGAATTATAATGGGGTAAGTTAGACTGAGAATTATAATGGGGTAAATTAGATTGATAATTATAATGGGGTAAGTTAAACTGAGAATTATAATGGGGTAAGTTAGACTGAGAATTATAATGGGGTAAATTAGATTGATAATTATAATGGGGTAAGTTAAACTGAGAATTATAATGGGGTAAGTTAGACTGAGAATTATAATGGGGTAAATTAGATTGATAATTATAATGGGGTAAGTTAAACTGAGAATTACAATGGGGTAAGTTAGACTGAGAATTATAATGGGGTAAATTAGATTGGTATTTAAAATGGGGTAAGTTAAACTGAGAATTACAATGGGGTAAGTTAGACTGAGAATTATAATGGGGTAAATTAGATTGATAATTATAATGGGGTAAGTTAAACTGAGAATTATAATGGGGTAAGTTAGACTGAGAATTATAATGGGGTAAATTAGATTGATAATTATAATGGGGTAAGTTTAACTGAGAATTATAATGGGGTAAGTTAGACTGAGAATTATAATGGGGTAAATTAGATTGATAATTATAATGGGGTAAGTTAAACTGAGAATTATAATGGGGTAAATTAGACTGATATTTATAATGGGGTAAGTAAGACTGTGAATTTTAATGGGGTAAATTTGACTGATAATTATAATGGGGTAAGTTAGATTGAATTATAATGGGGTAATTTAGGCTGATATTTATAATGGGGTAAGTTAAACTGAGAAGTATAATGGGGTAAATTTGACTGATAATTATAATGGGGTAAATTAGATTGAATTATAATGGGGTAAATTAGATTGATATTTATAATGGGGTAAGTTAGACTGAGAATTATAATGGGGTATATTTGACTGATAATTATAATGGGGTAAGTTAGATTGAATTATAATGGGGTAAATTAGACTGATATTTTTAATGGGGTAAGTAAGACTAGGGCCTAGAAATTGGGTATAGCCCCGCTTGAGGCGTTAGAACTGGTGCTGCGCAAAGTTTATAGCCAGACGAAACTTATCGCTGCCTGGCGAGATATTGGGTTGCATCGCTCCCAAAGGGGATTGAGGCGCTAACTCTGACGTTGCACGGGGCTCCTAAGGTGCAAAAGTTCAGGCGCTACCCAATATCGTCGCGGACGGGTGCAGCGCAGGTGATCTCAATTACCAGAAACCACGAGACTTCCAGGCGCCGGCCGGCTCTTAAAGGGGTGGGTCAGTCAGCCTGAGCTGCTACACTCAACGCCATGTAGGCCTCAGAATCGGCGCTTGCCCTTCTCTGGCGCAAGAAACTTGGTCAGGATGGAGAAGGTGAGACAGAGAGCAGAGCGCTTCAGCACTGAGGCTCTGGACCAGTTGGTGTCTGCAGTTGAGCGCCGTCGAGATGTTCTGTATCCTGACAATGGCAAGAGGCCGAATCAAAAGGCTTACCGGCGATCTTGGAGGGAGGTTTCTCAGAGGGTCAACTCCAACAGCTTGGCGACCAGGGCCCCTGTTCAGTGCAGGAAGAAATTCAACGGCCTCACTCGGGTCGTTAGGGTGAGTGTTGGTTATGCAAACTTCTGATTCCCTCCATCTGCACCTAACTTCGAGGACCCTGTTGCCATGATGCCCCAATGGCCATCTGTCAGCAAGCACCCATGGCCCTTTCTGGGCACACACATGGACATTTCTCTCAAGGCCACATGTAAGGGCCCTTGCACCATGGGGGGCATGAGATGATCTCTCAAGACCACATGTAAGGGCCCTTGCACCATGGGGGGCATGAGATGATCTCTCAAGGCATCATGTAAGGGCTCTTGCACCACGGGGGGCATGAGATGATCTCTCAAGGCATCATGTAAGGGCTCTTGCACCATGGGGGGCATCAGATGATCTCTCAAGGCATCATGTTACAGAACTTCCCCTTCTTTCCCCTGCAGTCCAAGCTGGCGATGATGCGGAGGGAGCAGCGTCGAACCGGTGGTGGACCTCCACAAGTGGTCACTCTCACGGATCTCGAGGAGAGAGTGCACCAGATTCTTGGAGGACGTCTGTCTGGTCCTGTTACCACTGCAGCTGCCGACCCCATTCTCGGCAGCGAGGGTAAGGCTCTCACCTTTTGCAACTGTCTCCTTCCACTTGGTCCCCCCGCCAGCATGCTTCCTCAGTGTGCCGCAATCTGCCATGCCTTTCCGCCAACCTGTCCTTTTGCTAAAGCAACTCTTCCACCTCCCTGCTTTCAGATGATGCATCACCAACTGGGGCTCCACGCCCTGAAGCTGCCAGTGCCAGTGCCTCCGGAGTTGAGGATCAGGAGGAAGCCGGACCATCCGCTCCAATCTCAGAGGAGCATACACATGTACAGACTGGGGATAGTAGTTCCCTGGAGGGGAGGGGGGTGGGCTCTGATGATCAGGCAGTTGCCGGACCAAGCGGCATGCAGCAACGCAAGGGGGGTAGGCAAGTTCGGCCACCGTCTCCCCGGAGGGCAAGGCAGGTAGTGATGACTGCTGCACAGAGTGCAGAGGAGGTGCGTCGCCTGGCTGAAATGAGCACCCAGGCCCGGCTCAGGCACACTGAGCTGATGGCTGCAGTGGGGAGGATGCCTCAGTCAATAGATACACTGGTAAAGAGTGTGTTGGACTTCGGGGCAACAATGGAGAGGGCTCTCCAGGGCTTCGGGGCAACAATGGACAGGGCTCTCCAGGGCTTCGGGGCAACAATGGACAGGACTCTCCAGGGCTTCGGGGCAACAATGGAGAGGTCTGTCGAGGGCTTCGGGACAACAATAGAGAGGTCTGTCGAGGGCTTTGCACCAACAATGGAGAGGACTGTCCAGGGCTTCGAGGCCGCTATGGAAAGGACTGTTCAGGGCTTCGGACAATCCCTGGAAAGGTCTGTCCAGGGCTTGTCCGAGGCAGTGGAGCGGTCAGCACCGGCCTTGTCCGAAGCAATGGAAAGAACTGTCCAGGGCTTCTCCGAAGCACTGGCACCTGGCTCACAGGTCCTCACTGCTGCCACGCAGTCACTTGCCGGCCTTGTCCACACCCAGATTGAGGCAACGCGAACTCTCACTGCAGCCACCCTATCTGCATCAGCTAGGATCACCCCGGGCCCTTCCAGTCCCATACAAGGCCAGGAATCAGTGGAGCATGCGATTGTGGCGGATGAGCCGAGCCGGTCCCCTCAGAGAGCCAGTGTGTCGTCCGACAATGGTGCAGGTGTCCTCTCTCGGCAGGTGACCATTCCACATGCCAGCGCTGGCACGTCTGCAGTGCAGCTGCCACCACCTGCAGGCCACACTGCTTCCAGCCATGCTCAGATCAAGCATCCTGCGTCCGCACCCTCCAAGCCCAGAGGTCGGCCAGGCCATCCCTCAGGGGCTTCTGCGCTTCCAGACAGTCAGCAGGCGTCCCCCAGCCTTCACCCCGCCACTGGGGTTCAATTACGTAGGAGCAGCAGGGAGGGAAGGGGCCGAGCACGAAAGAGAAGTCGTTCTCCATCAAGGGGCCAGCAGTAGAGGGAGGTCCTGAAACGTTTCTTTGGCCAAACTCAAGGAGACCCTCACCTGTTGGAATTGTTGGAAATAGTTTGTTCAGTTTGGCGGCTTTGCCGAAGAGTTTACTATTATTTTGTTTGTTATGGTTTCTGTTGACATGACGTTGTTTTGCTGTACTGAAAGACTTTTGTGACAATAAAGAGAAGTTTAAATGTGCTATGGTGTACGTGAATAATTACAGTGATGCTGGCCTACAGATGCTTTCAAACATCCAAAGTGCGCAGCAGTTAAGACACTCATCATTCCGCCAGAGGGGCCTCGAGACGACTCCTCATGAGCCAGTGATGGATGGCCCTTCCACTTTCAGGAGCCCTTCCATCTTCCTCCTCCTGCTCCTCCTCCTCGTCCGCATGCTCCTCCTCCTCCTCCTCCTCCGCCTGCTTCTCCAGGGTCAGAGGGAAGGTGATGAATTGACACCTTCGCCTATAAAGGGCAGCTGTAACTTGCCGGATGCAGCAGTGGACTGCAGCCTGAGAGATATTCGCGATGTCCCCAATGGCTCACTGAAAGGATCCGTTGCCATAAAAATTGAGGCCAACAGTCAGTTTAGCGGCCACCGACAGAGAGGTCATGCACCGTTGACGCGGCTGCAGATCCTCAGTAAGCAGGTGGCACAGCTCAGTAACAACATCCATCCCGATTCGGAGCCTTCGCACACACTGCTCCTCCGACATGTCAAGGTATGACCCCTAAAGACCCTCGCAGCATACCCTTGGATTGGGCAACCTCCATTGCCCCTCCTCCTTCTGGCCAATCCCGGCCCTCTCTCCCGCCGTCTTTCTGCCCCTTCATAGTGTTCAGCCAGGAGCCCGTCGCCCTCCAAAGCATCTCCCATTCTGATGCCAGTTGGTCAGAAGGCTGTTAGGTCTAGTGCTCCAACTGCTCCGGACAGGTTTGAGGGTCCCAAGTACTCTAATGCTAAAATCCAAAAACTCTGCTCCACAGTAGCTCCCCAACTCTCTGCACCAACGATCGCAATGAACAGGCCAAGTGGCTGAAGCTTCTATACTAGAGCTGTCCCCTTTAAATAGCGCCCCCTGACTCCGAGAAGGGCCTGCTAATGCTCCTTTGAACTGTCACTAATAGCGCTAGGCGTTAAGGCTCCGGGCGCCACCCAAAATCCGCTCAGGCACCCCTAAAAGGCGTTGCACCATGAAATGACGTCATTATGTGCTTGCGCTCGCGGGCGCGCGCAAACACTTAGCGCAGGCGTTAAATGTATAGTCAATATGGGAGTTGTCGCTATCTTCATTGCGCCCGCCCCAACATTAGGCAACGCCCCAATTCTCGGTCTCTTTAGGCGCTAACCGCTGGCGCAAACAACTGAATTTCTAGGCCTGTGAATTTTAATGGGGTAAATTTGACTGATAATTATAATGGGGTAAGTTAGATTGAATTATAATGGCGTAAATTAGGCTGATATTTATAATGGGGTAAGTTAAACTGAGAAGTATAATGGGTTAAATTTGACTGATAATTATAATGGGGTAAATTAGATTGAATTATAATGGGGTAAATTAGACTGATAATTATAATAGGGTAAGTTAAACTGAGAATTATAATGGGGTAAGTTAGATTGATAATTATAATGGGGTAAGTTAGACTGAGAATTATAATGGGGTAAATTAGACTGAGAATTATAATGGGTTAAATTAGACTATGGCCTAGAAATTCAGCATAGCCACGTTTGGGGCGCTACAGCCAGGCGGCCGGTAAAGTTTGCGCCCGGCGCAACTTCACGCCACCTTCGCTGATATTCAGTGGCATCGCCCCAAGAGGTTGCTGCTGCGCTAAAACAGGCGATGCACGACTATCATTAGGCGCTAAGCCAGCGGCCCGGGGCGATACCCCCGAGGGCGGGCGCAGCGCAGGTGCGGCGAGTTGCTGATTGACGGCAGACACTCTGGTGCCGGTGAGCTCTTAAAGGGGGAGGGTGGATTTGTTTGCCTGCCACGCCCTGCACACTGCAGCCCTGAAGCGAGGCCTGACCACTGCTGCTTGATCTGTACAATGCCCAGGACTATGGAGAAGGCCAGGGAGAGACCACAGCGCTTCAGCGACGGTGACCTGAGGGTGCTGGTTGGCGCAGTGGAACGCAGGCGCCGTGTTCTGTTCCCTGAAGGTGGCAGGAGGCCGCTGCCCAGCGCCTATCGGAAAGCCTGGAGGGAGGTATCAAACAGGGTGGTTGCCAGGACTCCTGTGCAATGCCGAAAAAGGTTCAACGACCTCACTCAGGTTGTCAGGGTGAGTACCCTTTCCAGTGTCCTCCTCATCCCTGCATGTGCACCTCAGCTTATGGGCAAAGGGACCTGAAAGCCCTAATGCCCAGCCCTCATCCAGCAGCTATGGGACTGTCATGAAAATCACTTGCACATTCAGCACTTTCCACACTGTAAAAGCTATTCGACCATGGGAGGCAGTACAGCCAAGATCAGGGCTTCACACTGTCAGGGCTAGTCCACCATGGGAGGCAGTGCAGACAAGATCAGGGCTTCACACTGTACTTAGAGGCCGTCCTTTCTCTTGCAGGGCAAGGTGGCGCACAACCGAAGGCAGCAGCGTGAGACCGGGGGAGGCCATCCTGACCTCAAACAGCTCTCCGACCTGGACCAGCGTGTGGAGCGCATTATGTCAGGCCGGCTGATTGGCCCCGTCGCCAGTGGAGATGCCGACCCTGTTGTGGGCCCCAATGGTAAGGGCATCACCTTTTTGACCTATCTCTTTCCACTTGCGCCTCAGAACAGCATCCTTTGCCACTGTCGGCCCAATGCAGTGCATAGCAGCACTCATGCCTCCCTCGCTGCTGCCCTGCCCTCACTCTAAAGCAACTCTTGTGCCTCCCTGCTTTCAGATGGTGAATCGCCAGGTGAGGAGGCGGGCCCTCAAGCTGGCACTGTGAGTGAATCGGAGGGCGAGGAGGAGGAAGAGGAAGAGGAAGCCGGACCATCAGTGCCACCCTCAGCCGAGGCAGCCCATGGCGATGATGGGGACACGTCTTCCCTGGAGGGGAGCCGGGGGGAAGGGTCGGAGGAGAGTGAAGCTCCGGGGCCCAGCGGCCTGCAGCAACGCGGGAGGGGTGGGGAAGCTCGGCGGCCTTCTCCCCGGAGGGTGAGTGCGGCCTCCAGTCCTGCGACGGTGAGCGCAGAGGAGGTGCGGCTCCTAGAGGAAATGGCCGCCCAGGCTGAGCGCAGGCACACTGAGCTCATGGCTGCAGTGGCAAGGATGCCTGACTCCATAGAGTCACTGTCAAGGAGTGTGCAGGAATTCGGGGCAGCACAGGCCAGGAGTCTGCAGGACTTCGCGGCAGCACAGGCGGCTTCTAGCCAAGTGCTCAGTCGTGCCGTCCATTCACTGGCTGGTGTCATGCGGACACAGACCAGGGCCACATGGGCACTAACTGCTGCCACCCTCGCTGGATCGGCCAGGCATCGCCAGGGCACTCGCCGCGCCGCAGCAGCCCAGCAGTCTGTGCTTCAGCAGTTTGCTGCGCATGCTGCAGTGCTGGCCCGTGTGAGTGCCAATGTCTCAGGCGACCAGGGAGTACCTGTGATCTGTCAGGTTGGCAGCATTCCTGCAGCCGACACTGCCACTCCTCCATTGCAGCTGCCACCAGCCGCTGGACAGACTGCTGCTGCCCAAGCAGAGTTGGAGCAGTCAGCAGCCGGCCCCTCCAGGCCCAGAGCTGGTCCAGGCCGACCCCCAAGGGCATCTGCCGTCTCGCCATCTGACCCTCAGCAGCCTTCCCCCAGCCTTGCTGCAGCCACTGGGGTACCATTGAGGAGGAGCTGCAGGGCGGGCAGGGGCCAGTCACGGATGCGAAAGGCATCACCCTCGCAGGACAAAAAGTAGAAGGTGTGCCCAAATGTTTTGTTTCACTTGTAAAGGCCGAGACTGGTGTATTTGTTTTTTTTGAAAGGCCGAGACTGGTCGATTTCTGTTTTTGGGGGGGGCTTCTCTCCATTAGTTTGTTATGTGGGAAGGGCACAGAGGTATCAAAGTAATAAATGTTCTTAAATCGCACTGTCCATGCTTTCTTTTGGAAGTCCTGGTTGCCCTGCTCGGCTGAGGGCTTGTGGAGCGGCTACATTCATCTTGTGCCACAAGCCATTCCCTGAGAGGGGGCCTAGAACCGACGTGCAATAAGCCGCCGACGGGCGGCCCTTGCACTTTCTGCCTCCCTCCTGTGCTGGTCCTCCTCCTCCTCCTCCTCCTCCTCCTCCTCTGGTGGTCCTCCAATGTCTGGTGGCAGTGGCTGAGTCCTGCGGATAGCCAGGTTGTGCAGCATGCAGCACACGACCACGAAATGGGAGACTCGCTCAGGCGAGTACTGTAGGGCTCCTCCGGAACGATCCAGACAGTGGAACCGTTGCTTCAGGACACCGATTGTTTGCTCAATGATGTTCCTGGTTGCTTGATGGCTGTCATTGTATCCCTCTTCAGCAGGGGTGCTGGGCGCACGGAGCGGGGTCATCAGCCAGGTGCACAAAGGATAGCCTTTGTCCCCGAGAAGCCATCCTCGTGGGTGAGGCTGGGCCTGGAACATGTCTGCCACAGAAGTCTGGCGCAGGATGAAGGCATCGTGGCTGCTGCCTGGAAAGCGGGCATTGACAGCTAGGATGAGCTGCCTGTGGTCACACACCAACTGCACGTTGAGTGAATGGTAGCCCTTCCGGTTGCGGTAATCCTCGGCATTCTCTAGAGGTGCCCGCAAAGCCACATGCATGCAGTCAATGGCGCCCTGCACCATGGGGAAGCCCGCTAATGCTGCAAAGCCCATTGCACGCTGTTGCTGCTTGTCAACGGCCATGGAGAAGGAGATGAACTGACGTCTCCTTCTGAAAAGGGCATTGGTCACCTGGCGGATGCAGCAATGTACGGCAAACTGGGAGATGTTGGAAATGTCCCCAGTAGCGGATTGGAAGGAGCCGGTGGCATAGAAGTTGAGAGACACCGTCACCTTCACTGCCACCGACAGAGACGTCCTGCTCCTCAGCCGTGGCTGCAGATCTCCGCGAAGCAGGTGGCAGATCTCAGTGACCACCTCCCTTCTGAATTGCAGCCTCGGAACACACTGCTCGTCAGACATGTTCAGATATGAGAACTGCTGGCGGTATACCCTGGGTGGGTAAGGCCTCCTTTGCCGACGCCTGTTGCCCCTTCTCCGTCTGGCCATGACTGCCACTCTCTCACGGCGTCTCTGAGCCCTTTGAATGCAATGGAGAAGGCCAACGTTTCCACCCATTGCAGCCCCCATTATATGTTTCCAATCAATGCTATGGCTCTGAAGTTAAAGACAAGTGCAAAGCTGTGGCCTGAAGCCACAAGTACCTGTGCAAGTGTTGAGCTAAACCAGAAAGCTCTCTACCTTTGTCTCTCTGCAAAGATCCGTCTCTCACAAAGAAGGAGTGTTGCAAAATGGCTGCCATTTCTACTGCAGGAGGAGTGCCCTTTAATTTGCGCCCCCCGCGCCCCGCAGCGACTGGGAACTGTTCCCCTCTACCAGTCGCTAGGGGCGCCAGGCGCACAATAGGCCGGCGCCACAGAATTTCCGGTTTGGGGCGCACAAAGGGCGTTGCACGATGAAATGACGTCAGGATCTGCGCGCGCAGCTGAGCGCGCGCAAAGGCTTTGCGCTGCCGCTAAATCTTTACTGAAGTTGGGGAGAGGCGCAGATCGCGCTGCGCCCGGCCGCTAGCCGCCTAGCGCCTCACATCTCCTCCTCCTAAGGTGCTAGCGGCTGGCGCAAACAACTGAATTTCTAGGCCTATGAATTATAATGGGATAAGTTAAACTGATAATTATAATGGGGTAAGTTAGACTGAAAATTATAATGGGGTAAATTAGGCTGATAATTATAATGGGGTAAATTAGATTGAATTATAATGGGGTAAATTAGGCTGATATTTATATTGGGGTAAGTTAAACTGAGAAGTATAATGGGGTAAGTTAGATTGATAATTATAATGGGGTAAGTTAGGCTGAGAATTATAATGGGGTAAATTAAACTGACAATTATAATGGGGTAAGTTAGACTGAGAATTATAATGGGGTAAATTAGACTGAGAATTATAATGGGTTAAATTAGACTATGGCCTAGAAATTCAGCATAGCCACGTTTGGGGCGCTACAGCCAGGCGGCCGGTAAAGTTTGCGCCCGGCGCAACTTCACGCCACCTTCGCCGATATTCAGTTGCATCGCCCCAAGAGGTTGCTGCTGCGCTAAAACAGGCGATGCACGACTATCATTAGGCGCTAAGCCAGCGGCCCGGGGCGACACCCCCGAGGGCGGGCGCAGCGCAGGTGCGGCGAGTTGTTGATTGACGGCAGACACTCTGGTGCCGGTGAGCTCTTAAAGGGGGAGGGTGGATTTGTTTGCCTGCCACGCCCTGCACACTGCAGCCCTGAAGCGAGGCCTGACCACTGCTGCTTGATCTGTACAACGCCCAGGACTATGGAGAAGGCCAGGGAGAGACCACAGCGCTTCAGCGACGGTGACCTGAGGGTGCTGGTTGGCGCAGTGGAACGCAGGCGCCGTGTTCTGTTCCCTGAAGGTGGCAGGAGGCCGCTGCCCAGCGCCTATCGGAAAGCCTGGAGGGAGGTATCAAACAGGGTGGTTGCCAGGACTCCTGTGCAATGCCGAAAAAGGTTCAACGACCTCACTCAGGTTGTCAGGGTGAGTACCCTTTCCAGTGTCCTCCTCATCCCTGCATGTGCACCTCAGCTTATGGGCAAAGGGACCTGAAAGCCCTAATGCCCAGCCCTCATCCAGCAGCTATGGGACTGTCATGAAAATCACTTGCACATTCAGCACTTTCCACACTGTAAAAGCTATTCGACCATGGGAGGCAGTACAGCCAAGATCAGGGCTTCACACTGTCAGGGCTAGTCCACCATGGGAGGCAGTGCAGACAAGATCAGGGCTTCACACTGTACTTAGAGGCCGTCCTTTCTCTTGCAGGGCAAGGTGGCGCACAACCGAAGGCAGCAGCGTGAGACCGGGGGAGGCCATCCTGACCTCAAACAGCTCTCCGACCTGGACCAGCGTGTGGAGCGCATTATGTCAGGCCGGCTGATTGGCCCCGTCGCCAGTGGAGATGCCGACCCTGTTGTGGGCCCCAATGGTAAGGGCATCACCTTTTTGACCTATCTCTTTCCACTTGCGCCTCAGAACAGCATCCTTTGCCACTGTCGGCCCAATGCAGTGCATAGCAGCACTCATGCCTCCCTCGCTGCTGCCCTGCCCTCACTCTAAAGCAACTCTTGTGCCTCCCTGCTTTCAGATGGTGAATCGCCAGGTGAGGAGGCGGGCCCTCAAGCTGGCACTGTGAGTGAATCGGAGGGCGAGGAGGAGGAAGAGGAAGAGGAAGCCGGACCATCAGTGCCACCCTCAGCCGAGGCAGCCCATGGCGATGATGGGGACACGTCTTCCCTGGAGGGGAGCCGGGGGGAAGGGTCGGAGGAGAGTGAAGCTCCGGGGCCCAGCGGCCTGCAGCAACGCGGGAGGGGTGGGGAAGCTTGGCGGCCTTCTCCCCGGAGGGTGAGTGCGGCCTCCAGTCCTGCGACGGTGAGCGCAGAGGAGGTGCGGCTCCTAGAGGAAATGGCCGCCCAGGCTGAGCGCAGGCACACTGAGCTCATGGCTGCAGTGGCAAGGATGCCTGACTCCATAGAGTCACTGTCAAGGAGTGTGCAGGAATTCGGGGCAGCACAGGCC
This sequence comes from Somniosus microcephalus, assembly GCF_052327205.1. Classification (NCBI taxonomy): domain Eukaryota; kingdom Metazoa; phylum Chordata; class Chondrichthyes; order Squaliformes; family Somniosidae; genus Somniosus; species Somniosus microcephalus. The sequence goes on from NC_140987.1 coordinate 223,438,095, forward strand.
AGGAGTCTGCAGGACTTCGCGGCAGCACAGGCGGCTTCTAGCCAAGTGCTCAGTCGTGCCATCCATTCACTGGCTGGTGTCATGCGGACACAGACCAGGGCCACATGGGCACTAACTGCTGCCACCCTCGCTGGATCGGCCAGGCATCGCCAGGGCACTCGCCGCGCCGCAGCAGCCCAGCAGTCTGTGCTTCAGCAGTTTGCTGCGCATGCTGCAGTGCTGGCCCGTGTGAGTGCCAATGTCTCAGGCGACCAGGGAGTACCTGTGATCTGTCAGGTTGGCAGCATTCCTGCAGCCGACACTGCCACTCCTCCATTGCAGCTGCCACCAGCCGCTGGACAGACTGCTGCTGCCCAAGCAGAGTTGGAGCAGTCAGCAGCCGGCCCCTCCAGGCCCAGAGCTGGTCCAGGCCGACCCCCAAGGGCATCTGCCGTCTCGCCATCTGACCCTCAGCAGCCTTCCCCCAGCCTTGCTGCAGCCACTGGGGTACCATTGAGGAGGAGCTGCAGGGCGGGCAGGGGCCAGTCACGGATGCGAAAGGCATCACCCTCGCAGGACAAAAAGTAGAAGGTGTGCCCAAATGTTTTGTTTCACTTGTAAAGGCCGAGACTGGTGTATTTGTTTTTTTTGAAAGGCCGAGACTGGTCGATTTGTGTTTTTGGGGGGGGCTTCTCTCCATTAGTTTGTTATGTGGGAAGGGCACAGAGGTATCAAAGTAATAAATGTTCTTAAATCGCACTGTCCATGCTTTCTTTTGGAAGTTCTGGTTGCCCTGCTCGGCTGAGGGCTTGTGGAGCGGCTACATTCATCTTGTGCCACAAGCCATTCCCTGAGAGGGGGCCTAGAACCGACGTGCAATAAGCCGCCGACGGGCGGCCCTTGCACTTTCTGCCTCCCTCCTGTGCTGGTCCTCCTCCTCCTCCTCCTCCTCCTCCTCCTCTGGTGGTCCTCCAATGTCTGGTGGCAGTGGCTGAGTCCTGCGGATAGCCAGGTTGTGCAGCATGCAGCACACGACCACGAAATGGGAGACTCGCTCAGGCGAGTACTGTAGGGCTCCTCCGGAACGATCCAGACAGTGGAACCGTTGCTTCAGGACACCGATTGTTTGCTCAATGATGTTCCTGGTTGCTTGATGGCTGTCATTGTATCCCTCTTCAGCAGGGGTGCTGGGCGCACGGAGCGGGGTCATCAGCCAGGTGCACAAAGGATAGCCTTTGTCCCCGAGAAGCCATCCTCGTGGGTGAGGCTGGGCCTGGAACATGTCTGCCACAGAAGTCTGGCGCAGGATGAAGGCATCGTGGCTGCTGCCTGGAAAGCGGGCATTGACAGCTAGGATGAGCTGCCTGTGGTCACACACCAACTGCACGTTGAGTGAATGGTAGCCCTTCCGGTTGCGGTAATCCTCGGCATTCTCTAGAGGTGCCCGCAAAGCCACATGCATGCAGTCAATGGCGCCCTGCACCATGGGGAAGCCCGCTAATGCTGCAAAGCCCATTGCACGCTGTTGCTGCTTGTCAACGGCCATGGAGAAGGAGATGAACTGACGTCTCCTTCTGAAAAGGGCATTGGTCACCTGGCGGATGCAGCAATGTACGGCAAACTGGGAGATGATGGAAATGTCCCCAGTAGCGGATTGGAAGGAGCCGGTGGCATAGAAGTTGAGAGACACCGTCACCTTCACTGCCACCGACAGAGACATCCTGCTCCTCAGCCGTGGCTGCAGATCTCCGCGAAGCAGGTGGCAGATCTCAGTGACCACCTCCCTTCTGAATTGCAGCCTCCGAACACACTGCTCGTCAGACATGTTAAGATATGAGAACTGCTGGCGGTATACCCTGGGTGGGTAAGGCCTCCTTTGCCGACGCCTGTTGCCCCTTCTCCGTCTGGCCATGACTGCCACTCTCTCACGGCATCTCTGAGCCCTTTGAATGCAATGGAGAAGGCCAACGTTTCCACCCATTGCAGCCCCCATTATATGTTTCCAATCAATGCTATGGCTCTGAAGTTAAAGACAAGTGCAAAGCTGTGGCCTGAAGCCACAAGTACCTATGCGAGTGTTGAGCTAAACCAGAAAGCTCTCTACCTTTGTCTCTCTGCAAAGATCCGTCTCTCACAAAGAAGGAGTGTTGCAAAATGGCTGCCATTTCTACTGCAGGAGGAGTGCCCTTTAATTTGCGCCCCCCGCACCCCGCAGCGACTGGGAACCGTTCCCCTCTACCAGTCGCTAGGGGCGCCAGGCGCACAATAGGCCGGCGCCACAGAATTTCCGGTTTGGGGCGCACAAAGGGCGTTGCACGATGAAATGACGTCAGGATCTGCGCGCGCAGCTGAGCGCGCGCAAAGGCTTTGCGCTGCCGCTAAATCTTTACTGAAGTTGGGGAGAGGCGCAGATCGCGCTGCGCCCGGCCGCTAGCCGCCTAGCGCCTCACATCTCCTCCTCCTAAGGCGCTAGCAGCTGGCGCAAACAACTGAATTTCTAGGCCTATGAATTATAATGGGATAAGTTAAACAGATAATTATAATGGGGTAAGTTAGACTGAGAATTATAATGGGGTAAATTAGGCTGATAATTATAATGGGGTAAATTAGATTGAATTATAATGGGGTAAATTAGGCTGATATTTGTATTGGGGTAAGTTAAACTGAGAAGTATAATGGGGTAAGTTAGATTGATAATTATAATGGGGTAAGTTAGGCTGAGAATTATAATGGGGTAATTTAAACTGACAATTATAATGGGGTAAGTTAGACTGAGAATTATAATGGGGTAAATTAGACTGAGAATTATAATGGGTTAAATTAGGCTGAGAATTATAATGGGATAAGTTAAACTGATAATTATAATGGGGTAAGTTAGACTGAGAATTATAATGGGGTAAATTAGACTGAGAATTATAATGGGTTAAATTAGACTATGAATTATAATGGGATAAGTTAAACTGATAATTATAATGGGGTAAGTTAGACTGAGAATTATAATGGGGTAAATTAGACTGAGAATTATAATGGGATAAGTTAAACTGATAATTATAATGGGGTAAATTAAACTGAGAATTATAATGGGGTAAGTTAACCTGAGAATTATAATGGGGTATGTTAGACTGAGAATTATAATGTGGTAAGTTAGACTGAGAATTATAATGGGGTAAATTAGACTGAGAATTATAATGGGGTAAATTTGACTGATAACTATAATGGGGTAAGTTAAACCGTGAATTATAATGGGGTAAGTTAGACTGAGAATTATAATGGGGTAAGTTAGACTGAGAATTATAATGGGGTAAATTTGACTGATAACTATAATGGGGTAAGTTAAACCGTGAATTATAATGGGGTAAATTAGATTGATAATTATAATTGGGTGAATTAGGCTGAGAATTATAATGGGGTAAGTTAGACTGAGAATTATAATGGGGTAAATTAGATTGATAATTATAATGGGGTGAGTTAGGCTGAGAATTATAATGGGGTAAGTTAGACTGAGAATTATAATGGGGTAAATTAGATTGATAATTATAATGGGATGAGTTAGGCTGAGAATTATAATGGGGTAAGTTAGACTGAGAATTATAATGGGGTAAATTAGATTGATAATTATAATGGGGTGAGTTAGGCTGAGAATTATAATGGGGTAAGTTAGACTGAGAATTATAATGGGGTAAATTAGATTGATAATTATAATGGGATGAGTTAGGCTGAGAATTATAATGGGGTAAGTTAGACTGAGAATTATAATGGGGTAAATTAGATTGATAATTATAATGGGATGAGTTAGGCTGAGAATTATAATGGGGTAAGTTAGACTGAGAATTATAATGGGGTAAATTAGATTGATAATTATAATGGGGTGAGTTAGGCTGAGAATTATAATGGGGTAAGTTAGACTGAGAATTATAATGGGGTAAATTAGGCTGATAATTATAATGGGGTAAATTAGATTGAATTATAATGGGGTAAATTAGGCTGAGAATTATAATGGGATAAGTTAAACTGATAATTATAATGGGGTAAGTTAGACTGAGAATTATAATGGGGTAAATTAGACTGAGAATTGTAATGGGTTAAATTAGACTATGAATTATAATGGGATAAGTTAAACTGATAATTATAATGGGGTAAGTTAGACTGAGAATTATAATGGGGTAAATTAGACTGAGAATTATAATGGGATAAGTTAAACTGATAATTATAATGGGGTAAATTAAACTGAGAATTATAATGGGGTAAGTTAAACTGAGAAGTATAATGGGGTAAGTTAGATTGATAATTATAATGGGGTAAGTTAGGCTGAGAATTATAATGGGGTAAATTAAACTGACAATTATAATGGGGTAAGTTAGACTGAGAATTATAATGGGGTAAATTAGACTGAGAATTATAATGGGTTAAATTAGACTGAGAATTATAATGGGATAAGTTAAACTGATAATTATAATGGGGTAAGTTAGACTGAGAATTATAATGGGTTAAATTAGACTATGAATTATAATGGGATAAGTTAAACTGATCATTATAATGGGGTAAGTTAGACTGAGAATTATAATGGGGTAAATTAGACTGAGAATTATAATGGGATAAGTTAAACTGATAATTATAATGGGGTAAATTAAACTGAGAATTATAATGGGGTAAGTTAACCTGAGAATTATAATGGGGTATGTTAGACTGAGAATTATAATGGGGTAAGTTAGACTGAGAATTATAATGGGGTAAATTAGACTGAGAATTATAATGGGGTAAATTTGACTGATAACTATAATGGGGTAAGTTAAACCGTGAATTATAATGGGGTAAGTTAGACTGAGAATTATAATGGGGTAAATTAGACTGAGAATTATAATGGGGTAAATTTGACTGATAACTATAATGGGGTAAGTTAAACCGTGAATTATAATGGGGTAAGTTAGACTGAGAATTATAATGGGGTAAGTTAGACTGAGAATTATAATGGGGTAAATTTGACTGATAACTATAATGGGGTAAGTTAAACCGTGAATTATAATGGGGTAAATTAGATTGATAATTATAATTGGGTGAATTAGGCTGAGAATTATAATGGGGTAAGTTAGACTGAGAATTATAATGGGGTAAATTAGATTGATAATTATAATGGGGTGAGTTAGGCTGAGAATTATAATGGGGTAAGTTAGACTGAGAATTATAATGGGGTAAATTAGATTGATAATTATAATGGGATGAGTTAGGCTGAGAATTATAATGGGGTAAGTTAGACTGAGAATTATAATGGGGTAAATTAGATTGATAATTATAATGGGGTGAGTTAGGCTGAGAATTATAATGGGGTAAGTTAGACTGAGAATTATAATGGGGTAAATTAGATTGATAATTATAATGGGGTGAGTTAGGCTGAGAATTATAATGGGGTAAGTTAGACTGAGAATTATAATGGGGTAAATTAGATTGATAATTATAATGGGGTGAGTTAGGCTGAGAATTATAATGGGGTAAATTAGACTGATAACTATAATGGGGTAAGTTCGATTGAATTATAATAGGGTAAATTAGACTGATAAATATAATGGGGTAAGTTAAAGTGAGAATTACAATTGTGTAAGTTAGACTGTGAATTATGGGTAAATTAACAGAATTATAATGGGGTATGTTAGACTGAGAATTATAATGGGTTAAGTTAAACTGATAATTATAATGGGGTAAATTAGACTGAGAATTATAATGGGGTAAATTAGACAGAGAATTATAATGGGTTAAGTTAAACTGATATTTATAATGTGGTAATTTAGACTGAGAATTATAATGGGGTAAGTTAGATTGAATTATAATGGGGTAAATTAGACTGATAATTATAATGGGGTAAGTTAGACTGAGAATTATAATGATGTAAGTTAGACTGTGAATTATAATGGGGTAAGTTAGACTGAAAATTATAATGGGGTAAGTTAGATTGAATTATAATGGGGTAAATTAGACTGATAATTATAATAGGTAAGTTAAACCGTGAATTATAATGGGGTAAGTTAGACTGAGAATTATAATGGGGTAACTTAGGCTGAGAATTATAATGGGGTAAGTTAGACTGAGAATTATAATGGTGTGAGTTAGGCTGAGAATTATAATGGGGTAAATTAGATTGATAAATATAATGGGGTGAGTTTGGCTGAGAATTATAATGGGGTAAATTAGATTGATAATTATAATGGGGTAAGTTAGATTGAATTATAATGGGGTAAGTTAGACTGATAATTATAATGGGGTAAGTTAAAGTGAGAATTATAATGGAGTAAGTTAGACTGTGAATTATAGGTAAATTAACCGAGAATTATAATGGGGTATGTTAGACTGAGAATTATAATGGGGTAAATTAGACTGAGAATTATAATGGGGTAAGTTAGACTGAGAATTATAATGGGGTAATTTAGACTGAGGATTATAATCAGGTAGACATTAAGATTTGACTAGACCAATATTACACTCTCCCAATAGACTATGCAGGTAACACAGATTATGTGAGATCCTTAATGAGGAGATGTGTTTAAAAAGATTGCATTTCAGCAAGGAGGCAATAGGACAGCTCTGCCACCTACTGCATGACGACCTGAAGCCATGGGCCTAGAAATTCAGTTGTTAGCAGCAGCCGCTAGTGCCTTAGGAGGAGGAGAAGTGGGGCGCAAAGCGGCTAGCGCCCGGGCGCGGCGCGATCTGCGCCTTTCGCGAACTTCAGTCAAGATTTAGCGGTGGCGCAAAACAGCAGCGCCTGCTCAGCTGCGCGCGCAGATCCTGACGTCATTTGATGGTGCAACGCCCTTGGTGCGCCCCGAACCGGAACTTCAGTGGCGCCCCCCTTCTGTGCGCCTGGCGCCCCCAGCGACTGGTTAAGTTGAACGGTTCCCAGTCGCTGTGGGGCGCGGTGGGCGCTATTTAAAGGGGACTCTTCCTGCATTCTTTGTGGCAGCCATTTTGTTGCACTCCTTCTGTGTGTGAGAGAGAGATTTGGAGAGAGACAAAGGGAGAGAGCTTTCTGCTTTGACTCAGCGCTCGCACAGGTACTTCTGGCTTCAGGCCAGAGCTTTGCACTTGGATTTAACTTTCAGTGCCGTAGCCTTGAGTCGCCACATATAATGGGGGCTGCAATGGGTGGAAACGTTGGGTTTCTGCATTGCATTCAAGGGTCTCAGAGACGCCGAGAGAGAGTGCCAGTCATGGCCAGACGGAGAAGGGCCAACAGGCGTCGGCACAGGACGCCTTACCCACCCAGGGTCTACCGCCAGCAGTTCTCATATCTCAACATGTCTGAGGAGCAGTGTGTTCGGAGGCTGCGATTCAGAAGGGAGGTGGTCACTGAGATCTGCCACCTGCTTCAGAGAGATCTGCAGCCACAGCTGAGGAGCAGGACATCACTGTTGGTGGCAGTGAAGGTGACATTGGCTCTCAACTTCTATGCCACTGGCTCCTTCCAATCCGCTACTGGGGACATTGCCAATATCTCCCAGTTCGCGGTACATTGCTGCATCTGCCAGGTGACAAATGCCCTCTTCAGAAGGAGACGTCAGTACATCTCCTTCCCCATGACCCCGGACAAGCAGCAAGAGCGTGCAATGGGATTTGCAAGAATAGCGGGGTTCCCTATGATCCAGGGCACCATTGACTGCACGCATGTGGCTTTGCGGGCACCTCTACAGAATGCCGAGGATTACCGCAACCGGAAGGGATACCATTCGCTCAACGTCCAGTTGGTGCCACAGGCAGCTCATACTAGCTGTCAATGCCTGCTTTCCAGGCAGCAGCCATGATGCCTTCATCCTGCGCCAGACTTCTGTGGCAGACATTTTTGAAGCCCCGGCTCACCCAGGAGGCTGGCTTGTCGGGGACAAGGGCTATCCTTTGTGCACCTGGCTGATGACCCCGCTCCGTGCGCCCAGCACCCCTGCTGAAGAACGATATAATGACAGCCATCAAGCGACCAGGAACATCATTGAGCACACAATTGGCGTGCTCAAGCAACGGTTCCGCTGTCTGGACCATTCCGGGGGAGCCCTTCAGTACTCGCCCCATTTCGTTGTAGTGTGCTGCATATTGCACAACCTGGCTATCATCAGGACTCAGCCACTGCTGGAGGACCACCAGAGGAGGAGGAGGAGGAGGAGGAGGAGGAGCACCAAGACGGGATGGAGGCACAAAGTGCAAGGGCCGTCCGTCGGCGGATTATTGCAAGTTGGTTCTAGGCCCCCTCTCAGGGAATGGCTTGTGACATTGAAAGAACATGAATGGAGCCGCTCCGCAAACCCTCAGCTGGTCAAGGCAACAAATAGTTCAAAGTGCAAACATGGACAATCTGAATAAAGACAATTTTTTATTTTACAAACTCTGTGCCCTTCCCGCATGACAAACAAATACAGAGAAACCCCCCAAAAAACAGTCAGACACATAACTGGCTCTCACAACCTGGAGAAAATGAAAAAAACAGTTAAACAAAAATGACCATGATCCTCGGCCTTCATATAAAAAACAAACACAACATTCTCAGCCTTCATATAAAAAACAAACACAACATTGTTGGCCTTCATATAAAAAACAAACACAAAATTGTCGGCCTTCATATAAAAAACAAACACAACATTGTCGGCCTTCATATAAAAAATAAACACAACATTGTCGGCCTTCATATAAAAAACAAACACAACATTCTCGGCCTTCATATAAAAAAAACATTTTGCCACACCTTCTACTTTTTCCCCTGCGAGGGTGATCCGCCTCGCTTGCGCGATTTGCCCCTTCCCGCCCTGCAGCTCCTCCTCAATGGGACCCCAGTGGCTGCAGCAAGGCTGGGGGAAGGCTGCTGAGGGTCAGATGGTGAGTCGGCAGATGCCCTTGGGGGATGGCCTGGACCAGCTCTGGGCCTGGAGGGCCCGGCTGCTGACTGCTCCAACTCTGCTTGGGCGGCAGCAGTCTGTCCTACGGGTGGTGGCAGCTGCAGTGGAGGAGTAAGTGTTGGCAGCTGCCAACCTGACAGAGCACAGGCACTCCCTGGTCGGCCAATACACTGGCACTCACACGGGCCAGCACTGAAGCATGCGCAGCAATCTGCTGAAGCAGAGACTGCTGGGCTACTGCGGCGCGGCGAGGGCCCCGGCAATTCCTGGCCGATCCAGCGAGGGTGGCAGCAGTCAGTGCCCGTGTGGCCCTGATCTGTGTCTGCATCAGGCCAGCCAGTGATTGCATGGCACGACTAAGCACTTGGCTGGAAGCCGTCTGTGCTGCCCTGAAGTCCTGCAGACTCCTGGCCTGTGCTGCCCCGAAGTCCTGCAGACTCCTGGCCTGTGCTGCCCCGAATTCCTGAACACTCCTTGCCAGTGACCCTATGGAGTCAGGCATCCTTGCCACTGCAGCCATGAGCTCAATGTGCCTGCGCTCAGCCTGGGTGCCCATTTCACCAAGGAGCCGCACCTCCTCTGCGCTCACCGTAGCAGGACTGGAGGCCGCACTCACCCTCCGGGGAGAAGGCTGCCGAGCTTCCCCACCCCTCCCGCGTTGCTGCAGCCCGCTGGGCCCCGGAGCTTCACCGTCATCAGACCCTTCCCCCCTGCTCCCCTCCAGGGAAGACATGTCCCCATCATGGCCATGGGCTGCCTCGGCTGAGGGTGGCACTGATGGGCCGGCTTCCTCTTCCTCCTCCTCGAATTCCGAATCAGTCGCAGTGCCAGCTTGAGGGCCTGCCTCCTCACCTGGCGATTCATCATCTGAAAGCAGGGAGGCACAGGAGTTGCTTTAGAGTGAGGACAGGGCGGCAGCGAGGGAGGCATGAGTGCTGCAATGCACTGCATTGGTTCGAGAGTGGCAAAGGATGCTGGTGTGAGGCACAAGTGGAAAGAGAGAGGTCAAAACCTTACCATTGCTGTCCAGAACGGGGTCAGCATCTCCAGTGGTGACGGGGCCAATCAGCCGGCCTCCCATTATCCGCTCCACTCACTGCTCCAGGTCGCTCAGGTCTTTAAGGTCAGGACGGCCTCCCCCGGTTCGTCGCTGCTGCCTCCAATTGTGGGCCAGCTTGCCCTGCAAGAGAAAGATGGCCTCTGAGTACAGTGTCAAGCCCTGATCTTGCCTGCACTGTCTCCCATGGTGGAATAGCCCTGACAGTGTCAAGCCCTGATCTTGCCTGCACTGTCTCCCATGGTAGAATAGCCCAGACAGTGTCAAGCCCTGATCTTGCCTGCACTGTCTCCCATGGTGGAATAGCCCTGACAGTGTCAAGCCCTGATCTTGCCTGCACTGTCTCCCATGGTCGAATAGCCCTGACAGTGTCAAGCCCTCATCTTGCCTGCACTGTCTCCCATAGTCGAATAGCCCTGACAGTGTGTAAAGTGGTGAATGTGCATGTGATTTTCATGAGAGTCCCATAGCTGTTGGATGAGGGCTGGGCATTGGGGCTTTCAGGACCCTTTGGCCGTAAAGTGAAGTGCACATGCAGGGATGAAGAGGATACTGGAAAGGGTACTCACCCTGACAACCCGAGTGAGGTCGTTGAACTTTTTTCTGCACTGCGTGGGTGTCCTGGGGACCAAGCTGTTGGAGGTCACTCTGTTCGCCACCTCCCTCCAGGCTTTTCTGTACTCGCTGGGCAGCGGCCTCCTGCCACTGTCAGGGAAGAGGACAGGTCGCCTGCGCTCCACTGCACCAACCAGAAGCTTCAGGGCACCCTCGCTGAAGCGCTGCGCTCGCTCCCTGGCCTTCTCCATAGTCGTGGGCGTAGCGTTCTTGAAGCAGCTCTGTTTAGGCCTAGATTCAGGGCTGCAGTGTGCAGGGCATGGGTGCAATCCAAATCGACCTTCCCCCTTTAAGAGCTGACCGGCGCCAGCGTGTCTGCTTTTAATCAATATCTCGCCGCACCTGCGCTGCGCCTGCACTCGGTGGTAGCGCCTCGGCTCGCCGGCTTAGCGCCTTATGATAGTCATGCACTGCCTGCTTTAGCGCAGCAGCAACCTCTTGGGGCGATGCAACTCAATTTCGGCGAAGGTGGCGCTAAGTTGCGCTGGCCGCTAAATTTAGCGAATGCCCGGCTATAGCACCCCAAACGTGGCGATACTGAATTTCTAGGCCATGGTCTTTTGCTTGCATTGCTCTCTCTGTGGATGAAAACCAAACTTAACTTTTATTGCATTGGCTCAGTTCAGACAGCCCAGGGCATCTCTGTAATATCAACCAGGGTGCAGTAGGTGACTAACGGACTTTAATGCAGAGCTGGCGAATTGATCATCTTTGGTATCCAAGGCACCAGCAGGATAGGGAATCCAATTTTACAGGGGTTGCGAGGTTTTCCAAGGTCCAGGGTGCAATCGATGGTGCCCATGCTGCTTTACAAGCTCCTATAGTTTGGGTCTTTCCTTGCTGTATGATCCTGAAGTAGCAGCAGAATGTGACTGTTGGGAGAGAAACTGCTTGAGATTATCAATCTGGATAAGAACATAAGAAGTAGGAGCAGGAGTAGGCCATACGGCCCCTCGGGCCTGCTCCGCCATTCAATAGGATCATGGCTGATCCGAATCTAGACTCACGTCCACTTCCCTGCCCTCTCCCCGTAACCCCTAATTCCCTTATCTGCTAGGAAACTGTCTATCTCCATTTTAAATTTATTTAATGTTGCAGCTTCCACAGCTCTCTGGGGCAGCAAATTCCATAGATTTACTACCCTCTGAGTGAAGAAGTTTCTCCTCATCTCAGTTTTGAAAGGGCAGCCCCTTATTCTAAGATTATGCCCCCTAGTTCTAGTCTCACCCATCAGTGGAAACATCCTCACCGCATCCACCCGATCAAGCCCCCTCACAATCTTATATGTTTCGATAAGATCGCCTCTCATTCTTCTGAACTCCAATGAGTAGAGTCCCAACCTACTCAACCTTTCCTCATACGTCAACCCCCTCACCTCCGGAATCAACCGAGTGAACCTTCTCTGAACCGCCTCGAGAGCAAGTATATCTTTTCTTAAATATGGAAACCAAAACTGCACGCAGTATTCCAGGTGTGGCCTCACCAATACCCTGTATAACTGCAGCAAGACTTCCCTGTTTTTATACTCCATCCCCCTTGCAATAAAAGCCAAGATTCCATTGGCCTTCCTGATCACCTGCTGCACCTGCATACTAACTTTTTGTGTTTCATGCACCAGGACCCCCAGATCCCTTTGTACTGTAGCACTTTGCAGTTTCTCTCCATTTAGATAATAACTTGCTCTTTGATTTTTTCTGCCAAAGTGCATAACCTCACACTTTCCAATATTATATTCCATCTGCCAAATCTCTGCCCACTCACTTAGCCTGTCTATGTCCTTTTGCAGGTTTTTTATGTCCTCCTCACTCACTGCTTTCCCTCCCATCTTTGTATCGTCGGCAAACTTGGATATGTTGCACTCGGTCCCTTCCTCCAAATCGTTAATATAGATTGTAAAGAGTTGGGGTCCCAGCACTGACCCCTGCGGAACACCACTAGTTACTGATTGCCAGCCCGAGAACGAACCATTTATCCCAACTCTTTGTTTTCTGTTAGATAGCCAATCACCCCCAATCCCGTGATTTTTTATCTTGATCAGTAATGTTTTGTGTGGAACCTTGTCGAATGCCTTTTGGAAGTCCAAATACACTACATCCACTGGTTCCCCTTTATCCACCCTGTATGTTATGTCCTCAAAGAATTCGAGCAAATTTGTCAAACATGACTGCCAGTCAATTGCCAGTTCAAGGCAGAGGTGGATCTGAGGTTTCACTATCTCATAAATCTTTTAAATTGAGATATTTAACATGTAATTAATATGGCTACTCGATTGTTGAAAATAATTGTTAGTCATAGAGTCATACAGCACAGAAAGAGACCCTTTGGCCCATCGTGTCCGTGCCGGCCATCAAGCCCTCTCTATTCTAATCCCATTTTCCAGCACTTGGTCCGTAGCCTTGTATGCTATGGCGTTTCAAGTGCTCGTCTAAATGCTTCTTGAATGTTGTGAGGGTTCCTGCCTCTACCACCCTTTCAGGCAGTGAGTTCCAGATTCCATCCACCCTCTGGGTGAAAAAGTTTTTCCTCAAATCTCCTCTAAACCGCCTGCCCCTTACCTTGAAACTATGCCCCCTGGTTATTGACCCCTCTACTTAGGGGAAAAGTTCCTTTCTATCTACCCTATCAATGCCCCTCATAATTTTGTACACCTCAATCAGGTCCCCCCTCAGCTTTCTCTGCTCTAAGGAAAACAACCCTAGCTTGTCCAGTCTCTCTTCATAGCTGAAGCGCTCCAGCCCAGGTAACATCCTGGTGAATCTCCTCTGCACCCTCTTCAATGTAATCACATCCCTCCTATAGTGTGGCGACCAGAACTGCACACAGTATTCCAGCTGTGGCTTAACTAGCGTTTTGTACAGCTCCATCATAACCTCCCTGCTCTTATATTCTATGCCTCGGCTAATGAAGGCAAGTATCCCATATGCCTTTTTAACCACCTTATCTACCTGTCCTGCTGCCTTCAGGGATCTATGTACATGCACACCAAGGTCCCTCTGATTCTCTATCCTTCCTACGGTCCTACCATTCATTGTGTATACCCTTGCCTTGTTAGTCCTCCCAAAATGCATCTGATTTTGGAATTACAGGGTAGATTGTACAAATTCGTGCTCTGCTATGGAGCTTTGTGTGCTCGGAACTCATTGGGAATTCAGTTGGGACGATCAGCTGGCACTGTAAGACTTTCCATACTGATGTGCCTTCAATAACCACAAAACTAGAAGTTATACTTTAACAAGTTGGTTTTTAATCACTAAGATCAGAGCTAACATCTCAACACACTGACTGGCTCGCAGGAATGAGTCATACAGATCCTGGGATCTTTATGTAAGAGAAGTCAGGGGCGGAGCCAAGAGCCAAGACCTGGAACATTCCAGGTTAGTCAGGGAAGAGGAAGTGAAACTATACACCGTGTGGGGGAGGGTAATATACATGAGTGCAAAACGAATACAGGCAAGACAAACACATTTCATTACACATACATTCTGGAAGTTTGCACACTAGGCGGGGGATTTTAACTCCCCCCGCCTGGCTAAAATTGAATGGGGGAGGGGGCACTTAAAATAGAGCGAGTGAATTACCTGCTCCGTCCCTGAACCATTGTGATTTTAAAATGGCTGAGTTTTCAGGTGTATGTGGCACCTGCCTGAGTTAGGCAGGAGCCTCATACATTTATGCAAATCTAAGGCCTATTATGCCAATAGGACCCCATGCCATCTTAACCAGGAAGTCAGCGAGGTTCCTCCAGTGGCCGCGATTTACAGAGGGGGAATCAGAGCTGGGAGGAACCTTGATTCCACCAGTAACTAATGATAACTCACTGAAATTGCACTGATAACTAATAATAATACTGGTAACAGTCAGATTCCCCTCATGACCAGTGATAATACAATAAGTCACTGATAGTCTATATGTAACTGGCAGTAATAGGTGTAATGCCTCAATATCCTACCTGTAACTAGTAGTAATCCTATAACCCGCTGCTATTTACCCTGAAATCATAGCCAGAAATCCCCTGCACTGCACAAGTTGCGGTCAGGCTCCCCAGTTGATGCCACTTTTAATAGGTCCCATCTCTCTCCCTACCTACTTGGACTGTGGTTCTGTGTGAAGGCGACAACTCTGAACTGGGAACCTCAGTCAGGGCTGATCTGGACTTGCACTTCACACATCAAAACCAGCCGGTGCAGACCAACCTGAACAAAACGGAGTGATTGCACAGGGCAGTGGGCTTCGTGTTTGGTGCTCTTCTCACAGGGCACATCATCCTAAACTCAGCTCAGCACCAACATTTCTGAACCACTCCCTGGGCTCAGTTTTCATAAAATTATAGAAATTACAGCACAGGAGGAGGCCATTTCAGCCCTGGTGCTGGTGCTCTCTGCTGTAACCACATTCCCCCCAGATCCTTTTACATTCCCACTTTTAGGTTAAGTTTTAGTCTCTACCTCAATAGCCACATGTGGAGAAGGATCTGATGGTCTAATAGCCCTCAGTATAAGAACCTACCTCCTCTCTTCCCCTTGGTTCTTCCAATGAGAATCCTTGGTTTCCATTGCCTCATTCCCCATTCGGCCACCAATGGAAACAATCTTTCACTATTTACCCACAGTAAGGTCCTCAGGTGTCACTTACCCCTTTACACGCTACTCTTCTCTCAGTGCCGCTCCCACTCATCACGTTGCTGTTATGTTCATTAATAACTAGTCGTTTTCATTATGAACAGCTAGCTTCTAGCTAGTCACTTTATTCATGCCATGTGGACTTCCACAGCATCCATGCAGGCATCTATCTTGACTACTGCCTTGTGGGTAGCCTGGTGCATCGTGGGTAGTCCCTTACTTAAACATACAGCTCCACCTAGTGTACCATTCTAGAATGACAGGTTACTGATCATTACATCCCCTTTCTTTGAGGTTAAACAAAATCAATATCAATCAACTTTCAAGAAAAACGATAAAGATGATATCAGTAACACTTTTGTTAGTGCTCTATAAACATAAACATTTTCACAACAGTCAACACATTTTCAAAGCTTTACTTTATACTCAAAGATTAAGTCTATCAGGCTTTTTTACTTCACGTGTGGATCTTCTCAGCACAGGTAAGTCTGATGTGTTTTCATGAGAGCTTGTATGTGTGTTTGTGTTAGATTGTTCTGGTGGTGATTGACAAGATTCAGTTGCGGCATTGTCATCGATTTGCTCTTGGATAGTTTCTTGTGTTTTCAGGAGGGAACGGTGGTTCCTCCTGAGAATCTGTCCTTCCTCAGTTCTAACAGTGTATGACCTTGGTCCTACTTCCTCAAGAACTGTAGCTTTCCTGTTCCATGCATCTGGATCCTCAATCCTGACAACATCATCCCTTGTCAATGGTTTCAGAGTTTTGGATGACTTGTCATCGTGTGATTTCTGTTTCAGCTTTAACAGTTGAAGTCTCTGTCTCAGTTCCTTACTCTGCTTTTCTTTTGCACAGCAGGGTAGCATGGTGTGCAACTTGTGACCCATTAGGAGTTCAGCAGGTGAAGAACCAGAGTCTAAAGGTGAGGCTTGGTAGCTCAGCAGGGCGAGATAAGGATCAGACTTGCTTTCTGTCGCTTTCTTCAGTAGCTGTTTGAGAACTTGAACACCTTTTTCTGCCTTACCATTCGACTGAACATGCAGAGAACTGGATGTGATGTGCTGAAAGTCATACTGTGCTGCAAACTGTTGCCACTCCTTACAGTTGAAGCACGGACCATTGTCGCTAACGGCAATCCTGGGAATTCCATGTCTGGCGAAGATGGATTTAGCATGCATTATGACACTGCTTGCTGTGGTGCTTGAGAGCAGCACCATCTCAGGATAGTTAGAATAGTAGTCAATCACTATTAGATATTCTTTACCATTCAAATGAAAAAGGTCCATACCAACCTTTTGCCATGGTGCTGTTGGTATGTCAGCTACTATCATTGGTTCCTTTGCTTGTTTGTTTTGGTGTTTCTGACATGTCTCACATTTGCCTATCATGTTCTCAATGTCCTTATTTATGCCAGGCCAATAAACAGTGTCTCTTGCTCTCCTTTTGCATTTTTCAATTCCGAGGTGTCCCTCATGAATCCTTTTGAGCATATCTTGACGTAGAGCCTGTGGAATGACTATTCTGTTCTGTTTTAGTAATAGTCCACTTGCGACACTCAATTCTGACCTTATGTGAAAGTACTTTGGACAGGAACCTTTTGGCCAACCATGATGAATGCTCTCTATTACTGTTTGTAACACTGTATCTTTTACTGTTTCTTCTGCTATTTGCTTTGATTTTGTGTCTGACACGGGCAGCGCAGCAGTGACCATACTCACATGAACATCCACGTCTTCCTCAGTAGAGCTCACATGACTCGTTGTGGGTGCTCGGGATAGTGCATCGGCTAACACTATGGCCTAGAAATTCAGTTAGGGGCGCCCAGCTCGCCTGGGCGCCGGAATTACCGCTGCACGCGGAGCCACTTGCGCCAGCGGGATACTCAGTTTCAGCGCCCCAAGTGGAAGCCGGCCGCTAAACAAGGGTTTCGGCGCCCCGCTTGGGGCGCTGAAACTGAATATCGGCGTGCAAAGTGCCGCAGCGCCACCCGCTGCGGCATGGCAGCCTGCGGTACTGCAGACCTTCCTCTCACTCTTAAGGGGGAGGTGCCTGCAACAGCGTGATCCCCGCTCGCGAGTGCCGGCAAATGAGCCCGGCACCAAGGAGAAGTGCCGGGCTCTCTGGAAACAACCGGTAATGCCGCGGGGGGTGGGTGTAGGAGGCCGGGGACGGAGGTGCGGGCAGGCGGCCGCCGAAAAAGCGGCCGGCCGCACCTCCACCTTAACTCGCCCCACTACCGGCACAGGTAGGCCCCGTGTACCGGTCGCTGTTTGCGGCCGGCGCGGAGGAGGTGGCAGCAACCAAATATGGCCAGCGGGGCGATAGCGGGGCGCTGCGCACACCGATGACGTCATCGGTGGCGGCGCAGCGCTACTGGCTAACGCTGCCATTAGCGCCCCGTTAAATATCGTGGTAGGTTTGCACAGTGGCGCAAAAGCCCTCTTTGGGTGCAAACTGTGAAGGTGGGAAGTCCATATATGTAGCCATGAAACATTTCTAGTCCAACTACCAAGCCTAGACATTCCTTTTCAATCTGGGTGTATCGACACTCAGAATCAGTCATAGACCTGGAGGCATAGGCAACAGGCTTCCAATCTTCACCCTCTGCTTGTAGCAAGACCACAGATTGAAAAGGAATGTCTAGGCCATCTTTTGATGCATCCATTGACACTTTGATTCTCTTTGCTGGGTCAAAGAAGGTGAGTACAGGTATGGTTGTCAGCACTGTTTTGAGGTTCATCCACTCTTGTTCATGTCTCTCTGTCCATGCGAACTCATTTGTTTTATGTAGCAGGTCTCGCAGACAGGCTGTCTTGGCTGACAAGTTGGAATGAACTTTCCAATGAAGTTTATCATCCCCATGATGCGTAGCACTCCTTTTTTGTCAGTGGGTCGGGGCATGTTGAGTATGGCGTCTACTTTTTCCATATCTGGCTCTATTCCTTTACCAGATAGATGATCTCCTAGGAAAGTGACTTCCTGGACGCCAAACTGACACTTGACTTTGTTGAGCTTCAGTCCATTCCGGCGTATGCTCTGTAGCACTTTAGTCAGTCTCTCATTGTGTTCTTTCAGTGTGGAGCCCCAGATGATGATGTCATCAACATAGACCCGAACACCTTCCAGACCTTCAATTATGTGTTCCATCGCTCTATGAAAGATTTCAGATGCAGATATTATCCTGAAAGGCATTCTGAGGAAACAATACCTGCCAAATGGTGTGTTGAAGGTACAGTATTTGGTGCTTTCTTTATCCAGTTTTAGTTGCCAAAATCCTTGCGAGGCATCGAGTTTTGTGAAGTATCTGGCACCTGACATTTCACTGGTGATTTCTTCTCACTTGGGAATCTGGTAGTGTTCACGTTTTATGTTTGCATTTAAGTCCTTTGGATCCATGCATATTCTTAGATCATTGTTCTTTTTCTTTACACATACCATGGAGTTAACCCAGTCTGTTGGCTCTTTGACTTTCCTGATGACTCCTAGTGTGGTCATTCTGACCAGCTCTTTCTTGAGCCGGTCACGCAGGGGTGCTGGAACTCTCCGTGGAGCATGTACCACTGGCTGAGCATCCTCCTTTAGCTGGATCTTGTAAGTGAATGGTAGAACCCCAAATCCTTTGAACACATCCTGGAAATTACTCACTATAGAATCCACCGAGTCATCTGGTCTGCTTATGGCACAGTTTATATGGTAGACTCTCTTGACCAGTTCTAAGTCCTCACAAGCTTTGTCACCTAGTAGTGAATCAAGTCCTTCAGCCACAACAGAAGAAAACATGAAATGATGCACTTTGTCTTTGACTGTCACTTTAAGTCTGCATACACCTAAGCTATCTATTTTCTGTCCATCATAGTTCTTCAGTAGTACTGACTTTTTCTGTATTTTGGGCTTTTCTTTCATGTTTTTAATGTCACTCATACTGATTAAGTTTGCTTTTGCCCCAGTGTCCAGTTTCAATGTAACTAATGCTCCATTTACCTGCAGTGGCATCATCCATTTGTCCTCTTTTACTGCATTAACTTTATGTTCAGCATTGTCCATTCCTGAGGGCTGCACATTTTCTGTATCCTTTTCTATATTGTCACGTGACACCATTCCTACAGAAAATGTCTCACTTAAATCAGTGTCCTCAATTACATTGACTTGTTGCCCTTTCTTTGTTTTTACTTTTGAAAAGCATTGTTTGGCAAAGTGATTCTTCCCATGACATTTTGTGCACATTTTTCCAAACGCTGGGCATTGTCGTGACTGGTGTTTGCAACCACAGCGTTTACAATTAAAAATTCCTTCCTCCGATTGCTTTTTATTTCTGTTCTGCCCACGTTTCTTCCCCTTGTAGGACACAGCACCGACAGCAGCACTATCACTTACTACAATCGCATCATTATTAATTTCACTGAAAGTCTTTGCGTGCTTCTGAGCTAGCTCACTGGCATACCATATTTTCACAGCATTTTCCAATGTTAGTTCGGTTTCTCTCAACAGACGTTCCCTGACCTTTTTATCATGAATACCAAACGCAATCTGGTCACGAATCATGGATGATTTCAGTTCAGAGAAATTACATGTCAGTGCTTTCAGTTTCAGATCGGTCACAAAGCTATCAAAAGTCTCATTTTGCTGCTGTGTCCGTGAACAGAACACGTACCTCTCATAGGTTTCGTTCTTTTTGGGAGAACAATGTGTATCAAATTTCTTTAGCACATCGTCCAATTTTTTTCTGTCCTGCTCTTGATTAAATACAAACGTATTAAATACCTATCGCCTGCGGGCCTGCAACTGTGAGCAGCAACGCTATTTTCCTTGTGTCTGACTTCGTACCAAATCCGATGGCAGCAATGTAGAGTTCGAATTGTTGTTTGAAAGTCCACCAATTGCAGTCGACATTCCCCGTGAGTTTCAAACCCTCCGGTGGCTTCAAATTCTCCATGTCGCGTTTCACAATATTCAGCAGATTTTACCAAACCTGGTACCATGTTATGTTCATTTATAACTAGTCGTTTTCATTATGAACAGCAAGCTTCTAGCTAGTCACTTTATTCATGCCATGTGGACTTCTACAGCATCCATGCAGGCAGCCAGCTTGACTACTGCCTTGTGGGTAGCCTGGTGCATCGTGGGTAGTCCCTTACTTAAACATACAGCTCCACCTAGTGTACCATTCTAGAATGACAGGTTACTGATCATTACAGTTGCTGCTGCTGCTCCCGGATCGGCAGGAAATTCTGGCCCCCATGTCCACCCCCACCCCATTCTCCACCGCCCCGCTTGAGCCCCAATCTACCGACCCCCCAGTTTCCATCTCCCCCCTGAGCCCCTTTTCTCCAGTCTCCATTTCTCCGAACCCCTATTCCTCAGTTTTCATCTGTCTCCCTGAGCTCCCATTCCCTAGTTTCCATCTCTCCCCTGTCATCCCCATTCCCAAGTTTCCATCTCTCCCCCAAGTCCCCATTCCTCAGTCTCGCTCTCTCCCTGAGCCCCCATTCCCCAGTCGCCCTCTCTCCCTGAGACCCCATCCCACAGTCTTCATCTCTCCCAAGGCCTCATTCCATAATCCCTTTCTCTACCGAGACCCCATTCCTGAGTCCCTTCTCTATCGAGACCCCACCCCCGAGTCCCCTTCTCTACCGAGACCCCACTCCTGAGTCCCTTTTTCTCCAGAGACCCCATTCCCCAGTTTCCATCTTTCCCCGAGCCCCCAACCCCAGTCCCCATCTCTCTCTATGGGTCCTAGTCCCCATCTATCTCCACGGGGTCCCAGTCCCCATCTCTATCCATGGGGCCCCATTCCCCAGTCCCCTTCTCTCCCTGAGCCCTCATGCCCCTATCTCACTCTCCCCTGAGTCCCCATTCCCCAGTCTCTCTCTCCCCGAGACCCGATTCCCCAGTCCCCCGCTCTCCCCTGAGCCCCCATTCCCCAGTCTCCCGCTCCCCCTGAGCCCCCACTCCCCAGTCTCTTGCTCCCCGAGACCCTATTCCCCAGTCCCCCTCTCTCCCCTGAACCCCCATTCCCCAGTCTATCTTTCCATGAGGCCCCATTCCCTAGTTTCTCTCTCCATCTCTCCCCTCAAGCCCCCAGTCCCCCTCTCTCCCCGAGACCCCATTCCCCAGTCCCCCTCTCTCCATGAGACCCCATTCCCCAGTCCCCCTCTCTCCATGAGACCCCATTCCCCAGTCCCCCTCTCTCCATGAGACCCCATTCCTCAGTCTCTCTGTCCCCGTGCACCTATTCCCCAGTCTTCCTGAGTTCCTATTCCTCAGTATCCCTCTCTCCTCCCCTACTTTCGAGCCTCCCCCCAATTTCAGAGAACCTCCCATCTGATTTCAGAGCCATTCCGGATTCTCGACAGGACTCCAGCTCTCAGTGGGTGACGGCTGTGAGCAGCAGCTGGTGACAAGTTCCGTGGGAAAGACTGGGAAGTGATTCTGTTCAAAATGAATGCAGTATGACCTCGCCCTGACTCCCGACGCCAGGCGAACATTGAGTAATTATTTACAGTACCTCACATAAGTGTCTGTTGATCATGCAGGCGCACTGCAGCGGGAAAATTAAATCGCTGATTTCCCGGGCTGCTGGATGCAGCGCTTGGGGTAAGAACCCCATATTCCGGGAAACTCCCGGTAATTCCGGGAGGGTTGGGGCAGACCACCGAAGGGGCCCTGTGTGGTAAGTTGGAAACTTTCCTTTGTGGGACCAAGAGAAGTAGTAGTGCTCCTCCGAGTCCTTCAAAGGAAGTGTAGGCCTCCCCTACCTGAACACCCGCCCTGGATCTCCCATCTTCCTCATCGCCACACTTACCTTGGGCCCCGCAGGGGACCTCTGGGCTGCTTGGCTTTCTGCATTTCCAGCTGTCTTGGTCAGTGACATTTTAATGAGGTCCGGCCGTTAAAATCAGCTGAACTTCCTGCTGCTGCTCCCGGACAGGCCGGACGCTCATTAAAATTCCCAGCTAGAAGTGCCGATCAGAAATTTAGGCAGCGAGGCCAGTGGGCCCTGTGGGATCTTCCACCCATTTAATGGACAGAAAATCTTGCCGAGGCACTGACCTCCAAGGCCAAAATCTCAATAGGTATACCCAATAAGCAAAGCTCCACTCCTTGAGTGTGAATTTGTGAAATCTGCCCTTATTAGCTGCCGGTTATGCAACGCCTCGATTTCAAAATTCTCATCCTTGTTTTCAACTCCCTCCATGGCCTCGCCCCTCCCTAGCTCTGTAATCTCCTCCAGCCCCACAACCCCCCTGAGATATCTGTGTTCCTCTAATTTTGCCCTCTTGAGCATCCCTGATTATAATCGCTCAACCTTTGGTGGCCGTGCCTTCTGTTGCCTAGGCCCTAAGCTCTGGAATTCCCTGGCCAAACCTCTCCGCCTCGCTACCTCTCTTTCCTCCTTTAAGCAAGCTTTTGGTCACCTGCCCTAATTTCTCCTTATGTGGCTCGGTGTCAAATTTTGTTTGTCTTTTAATACTCCTGTGAAACGCCTTGGGACGTTTTACTACGTTAAAGGCACTATATAAATACAAGTTGTTGTTGTTGTTGTTGTTTCATCATGAATTTTGCTATTCGGATTATTTCCTCCATTTGACAGGAGGTGGAGCCACTACACTTATTTTGAACATGGTTATGTTACCGAGCAAGGCACAGTAACATACAAGATAAAATTCAACATACAAGAATTGTTTTGAAATAGTCTTCTAGGAACCGTTTTAATATACTGAAGCCACGTTCAAATCTAATCATTTTGAGCACGTTGCAAATTTATTTGCAACAATTATTCTGCAATAAAATGGTCATAGATTATATTTTCAACATACATTCTGTGACTTTTAAATATACAACTCTTGCCTCGTAGGAAGGAGAGACTCTTACAAAGAGGTTTCAAAGCTCAACCTGTTTACAAGACAGTGATTTATAGATGGAAAATGAAATAAGTTACTCTTAATGCAATATATGATTCTCTTCAGCTGTTTGACCCCAATGAGGATTTTGTTATTTTAATATTAGAATGACCTGTGATTGCACACAAATATATATATGCTGAGGATTATAAAGACCTGTGGCAAAGAGGAAGTTTTTGCTTTCTTAGTGGAAGAGAATACATGTAGGACATTGGCCCAGATTTTACATTGAGAATAATAGAGAGGTTAACAGTGCTCATCGTTATTATGGAATTAATCGGACAGCAACTTCTGGAGTCCACACATGCGCAGTTAAATACGGGAAACATAGAAACATAGAAGATAGGAGCAGGAGTAGGCCATTCGGCCCCTCGAGCCTGCTCCGCCATTCAATGAGATCATGGCTGATCATCCAAATTCAGTACCCGGTCCCTGCTTTCTCCCCATACCCCTTGATCCCTTTAGCCTGAAGAAATATATCTAACTCCTTCTTGAATATATTTAATAAGTTGGCCTCTACTGCCTTCTGTGGTAGAGAATTCCACAGGTTCACCACTCTCTGGGTGAAGAAATTCCTCCTCATTTCTGTCCTAATTGGCCTACCCCTTATCCTTAGACTGTGACCCCTGGTTCTGGACTCCCCGACCATCGGGAACATCCTTCCTGCATCTAGTCTGTCCAGTCCTGTCAGAATTTTATAAGTTTCAATGAGATCCCCTCTCATTCTTCTAAACTCCAGCGAGTACAAGCCCAATCGACCCAATCTCTCCTCATACGTCATTCCTGCCATCCCAGGTATCAGCCTGGTGAATCTTCGCTGAACTCCTTCCATGGCAAGAACATCCTTCCTCAGATAAGGCGACCAAAACTGCACACAATACTCAAGATGTGGTCTCACCAAGGCCCTGTATAACTGCAGCAAGACATCCTTGTTCCTGTACTCAAACCCTCTCGCTACGAAGGCCAACATACCATTTGCCTTCTTAACTGCCTGCTGCACCTGCATGCTTACCTTCAGCGGCTGGTGCACAAGGACACCCAGGCCTCGTTGCACTTCCCCTTCTCCCAATCTATTGCCATTCAGATAATAATCTGCCTTCCTGTTTTTGCCACCAAAGTGGATAACCTCACATTTATCCACGTTATATTGCATCTGCCATGCTTCTGCCCAATCACCCAACCTGTCCAAATCATCCTGGAGTTTCTTGGCATCCTCCTCACAGCACACACGCCCACCCAGCTATGTGTCGTCTGCAAATTTGGAGATATTACATCTAGTTCCCTTGTCTAGATCATTAATGGCCCAGAAATTCAGGTCGGGGGCTTCCCGCGGGTGTAAGCCCCCGACCTGCACTTAACTAGCGTGCCAGCAGTTGAGCTGTAGGGCTCTGTGGAATTCCGATCCGGGGCCTGGTCCAGCTGCCGGCGCGCAGTGCTTGCATATCCCAGGGGCGCAGTTAGTGCGATGCGTTCCCTGGGATCACGTGGGCCATGGGCAGCCAATCGGAGGAGGGAAAAGCCCATTCATAAGATTGACTGGAAGACCTGTCAAAACTTATAAACACTACAGCCCCAAAATAGAAGTAAACCTTCAAATAATTTTTTTTTTAAATCACACTTTTTAAATAAACTATAAATTACATTAAATAACTATTTTAAACAATAATTTAAATTTTTGAAAAAATTAATTTTATATTCTAACGGGGCTGAAAATAAACTTACCTTGCTTTAAAGTATTTAAAAATAATAAACCTGTGGAAAAACTGTTTTAATTTTAATTAATTGACCACTTACCTTGTAAAAAGCAGGCCTTACGCCTGCTTTTTACATTTCTAAATCCTGCAGGCTTACCCTCGCGTGAAAACCTGCAAAAAAAATGTACGTTTGATGCACCCGCGCAGCCTCTCCTGCGTGCGCGTTCGACCTCTGAACCTCTTCGTTCAGAGGATCAGAAGTGCCGGTTTCCCACGCATGCGCAGTGCATGCAGAAAACCGGCACTTCCATTCGGTTGTGAATAGCTGGGGTCCAAGGACCGATCCCTGCGATACCCCACTAGTCACTGCCTGCCACTCGGAAAAAGACCCATTTATTCTAACTCTGCTTTCTGTCTGCCAACCAGTTCTCTATCCAAGTCAATACCTTGCCCCCAATCCCATGTGCCTTAACTTTACACGCTAATCTCTTATGCAGGACCTTATCAAAAGCCTTCTGAAAGTCCAAATACACCACATCCACTGGTTCTCCCTTATCTATTTTACCAGTTACATCCTCAAAAAATTCCAGTAGATTAGTCAAGCACGATTTACCTTTTGTAAATACATATTGACTTTGTCCGATCCTGTCACTGTTTTCCAAGTGCTCTGCTATTACATCTTTTATAATGGGCTCTAGCATTTTCCCCACTACCGATGTCAGGCTTACCGGTCTGTAATTCCCCATTTTCTCTCAACCACCTTTTTTGAATAGTGGGATAACATTAGCTACCCTCCAATCCATGGGTACTGTTCCAGATTCCATCGAATGTTGGAAGATGATCAGCAATGCATCTACTATTTCTAGGGCCACTTCCTTAAGTACCCTAGGATGTAGATTATCAGGCCCTGGGGATTTATCGGCCTTCAATCCCATCAATTTCCCTAACACCATTTCCCTACAAATACTGATTTCTTTCAGTTCCTCCCTTTCATCAGACCCTATGTTCCCCGACATCTCTGGGAGGTTATTTGTGTCCTCCTTTGTGAAGACAAAACCAAAATATGTATTTAATTGGTCTGCCATTTTTTTGTTCCCCATTATAAATTCCCCTGATTCTGACTGCAAGGGACCTACACTTGACTTCACCAATCTTTTTCTCTTCACATACCTATAAAAGCTTTTACAGTCAGTTTTTATGTTCCCTGCAAGCTTACTCTCATATTCTATTTTCCCTTTCTTAATTAATCCCTTTGTCCTCATTTGTTGACTCCTAAACTGCTCCCAATCCTCAGGTTTACTGCTTTTTCTGGCCAATTTATATGTCCTCTCCTTGGATCTTATGCTATCCCTAATTTCCCTTGTTAGCCACGGTTGAGTCACCTTTTTTGTTTTATTTTTATGCCAAACTGGGATGAACAAATTCTGTAGTTCATCCATGCGGTCTTTCAATGTTTGCCATTGCCTATCCACCGTCAACCATTTGAGTGACATTCCCCAATCAATCCTACCCAACTCACACCTCAGACCATCGTAGTTTCCTTTATTTAAATTCAGGACCCTAGTCTCTGAGTCAACAACTTCATTCTCCATCTTAATGAAGAATTCGATCATAGTATGATCGCTCTGACCCAAGGGGCTTCGTACAACAAGATTGCTAATTAATCCTTTCTCGTTACATAATACCCAGTCTAAGATGGCCTGATCTCTGGTTGGTTCCTCGACATATTGGCCCAGGAAACCATCCCGTAAACACTCCAGGAATTCCTCCTCCACAGTATTGTTACTAATTTGGTTAGCCCAATCTAAATGTAGATTAAAGTCACCCATGATGACTGCTGTGCCTTTATTGCACATTTCTCTAATTTCCCTTTTAATGCCATCCCAACCTCCGCCTTACTGTTTGGAGGTCTATATACCACTCCCACTAATGTTTTCTGCCCCTTGGTATTTCTCAGTTCTACCCATACAGATTCTATATCATCAGAACTAATATCCTTCCTTACAATTGTGTTAATCCCTTCTTTAACCAGCAATGCTACCCCACCTCCCTTTCCTTTTTGCCTATCTTTCCTGGATGTTGAGTTCCCAGCCTTGGCCACCCTGGAGCCATGTTTCCGTAATCCCAATCAAATCAGATTTGTTTACCTCTATTTGCGCAGCTAATTCATCCACCTTATTACGAATGCTCTTCGCATTAAGACACAAAGCCTTCAGGCATGTTTTTTTTAACGCTCTTAGACCTATTAGAATTATTATTTACTGTGGCCACGTTTGATTTAAACCGTTGATTTCTCTGACTGCCACTTTTGTTTTTCTCCTTCCTATCTTTTGCTTTTATCCTTGTTTCCCTTTCCTCTGTCCCCCTGCTCAGATTCCCAACCCCCTGCCATTTTAGTTTAAACCCTTCCCCAGAGCACTAGCAAACACTCCCCCTAGGACATCGGTCCCGGCCCTGCCTAGGTGCAAACCGTCCGGTTTGAACTGTTCCCACCAACACCAGAACCAGTTCCAATGTCCTAGGAATTTGAATCCCTCCCCCTTGCACCATTCCTCTAGCCACGTATTCCAAAAGTTGCTGTCCGAGTTACGCTGCTCCTCCACAGGCTGCACTATACCAGTATCTTGCCGAAAGTCTTGTCATTGAAATCCCATCTTTGTAAGGGTGTGAAGTTGCTGTACTTACCCACTAGTTACCCACTAAACAAACCAGGAAAAGTTAGGGCTGGTGCATTCAGGTGTAAGTGAATTTTTAACGAGGTGATCAGTCTTAATTACTGCCAAACAACCTCTCTGACAATGAGGGGGCGATTTTGCCAGCCCTGGGGAGGTGGGTTTGGAGGCGGGACTGCCGGTAGTAACCCGCCTCCGTGCCATCTTCCCAGGAGGCGGGTACCCGACCCACGCTGGGAGCCGCCTCCTTGAGGCAGGAAGGGGATTAGTGCCAATTAACTGCCTGTTAACAGGTAGTTAACAGGCAGTTTCTTGGATAATCCCTATTGTGAGCCCTAAAGTGTGGGCTTCCCGATGGCTCTGAACCTCGCCAGGGTGAGCGAAGTGGGCCGTGAGTCTGCGGGGGTTGGAGGGGCCGAGATGTCTGGTGTGCAGGTAGGTGAGTGATGGGTACATGTGTGCAGAGGTAAGTGTGTGAGGTGAGTCTTAAGTGTTTTAAAAGCTTTACTTACCTTTGCTTCTTCCTCCAGGTTTCAACCCTTCAGGTCTCGGGAGTCCCTCATCTCACCGGCAGAGAAAGCAGAATGGCCGCTGCATTCTCAAATGCAACAGCCTTCAGCTTTCTGCTCAGGATAGATCTCTAACTGAGCCTGTGTCCCAGGTCTCAACTTAGAAGACAGATTGTCAGTGTTTGACAGCTTGACAGAGCTCTCAAACAATGACAATTCATCTGTCAAAAGCTCTTGACGGATGAAACGTCACTCGCTGATGTCACCAGTAACCGGCTTTCCCTTAATTGGCCTGCTAAGCCTGCTGGACGGGCTTAACAAGGTCAATCAAAGGAAAATAGCGTGGGTTGGCCGGGCGTTGATGGAGGCGGGACTAAAACCCAACAAGCAGCAGTCCCGCCTCCATCACATTCCCATTGGCAAAATCACCCCCCTGAAAATCTACTTTTACAAGTGTGGAGTCTCATTCCTTCAGAATTTAAGTGGTGGAGATTTAAGAAAAAAATTAAAATTAAATTAAAATTATTTTTTTCTTTTTGTCTCTTTTAACTCTCTCTTTTAATTCCATCTTTCTTTCCCTCTCTTTATTTTGCTTTTTGTGGATGATTTAAATCTAATTTATCATTTCTGGTTTATACTCCCTGGTTTAGACTCTGTGGCCTAGAAATTGGGTTACTTGCTGCCACCCGTTAGCAGCAAATTCCTGAAAAAAATGTCGGCCACCGCTCTAATGGCTGCCTCTGGTGCGGGACTCAGCGACCGCCATTTTGGTGAGGGTCATAGTGCTGCTGTTAGCAGCGCTGGCCCTGGACATGCAAATCTGGCGAGCATGACATCAGTTGGCGTGCAACGTCAACTTAACTCTACGCTCTGCGAACTTGGACCTTTGTGTTGAGTTCAGCGCTGGGTTCTAAGCTCGCTCTGAAAAGCGAGTGTGCAGCAGACTGACAGAGACGCTGTCAACACTACTTAAAGGGACACACACATCTTTCAGGTAAGTTTGCAATTAAGCTTTTGGACTGGATTTTTGTATTTTATTGAAGTAGTGGCTTGGTGCAATAGATGTTAAAAGTTTGCAAAGTGTACAGGGAGTGCAGGGAGTGCTGCCGGATGCTTTCAGGCCTTAGATGGCAAAAGAAAGCCTGTGAGAAGACAGAAAATGCTGGAAATACTCAACAGGTCAGGCAGCATCTGTGGAGAGAGAAAGAGAATTCACATGTCAGGTCGAGATGCTGCCTAACCTGCTGAGTATTTCCAGCATTTTCTGCTTTTATTTCAGATTTCCAGCATCCGCTCGCAGAGGGAAGAGGAAGAAGCAGAAGAGGAGGAGGCAGAAGAGGAGGAAGCAGAAGGAAGGATACAACACAGACAGCCCCTTTCTGGCCGGGATATCCGGGATCGAATAATCCGCCTGCAGTACCAGTGACCACAACCCCAATTCCCCTTTCAACAGTTGTCCAACATATTCCCTTCCCTCTGTTATTGACCATTACCTTTTGGCCACAATGCTGAAATAAAAGCCATCACAAAGCAAACTTTACAATTCAACTTTATGCATCTATCCATCCAATATGACATCAAGAAATCAACTAATCGCCCTTATGCACTCCCTTAGTGACTGTCTTGTGTGCCTTTGCTTATCCCAGTGATGTTACGCAGTGCTGCTCCAGTGGTTGCAGCGTGGCTGGTGGACGGCTGCTGACTTTCAGTGGGGGAGACTGCAGATGGTCTTGCTGGTCAACCATGAGGAGCTGATGGCTGGGAGTGTGAAATCGAATGATGGTGTTTCTTCTTCTTCTTCTTCATCACTCTCCTCTCCCTCTTCTTGATCAACCACTGGCTGGGCAGGCTGGATTTCTTGGGTGTGTGAAATGAAGAAGGCACAAGGGTGGAGTTGTGGTGAGGGGAGGGCAGGAAAGCAAGGGGTGCATGCAAGAAGGAGGATAACATATGAGGATACCAGCATCTTGTATCCTTTCAGCCCCACCGCTGGCCAAGGGCTGAACCATGCCCCTGACAAAATTGGCTAGCACCATCTTCTCCAGGGGGTGAGGTGAAGCTAGGAATGGGAGCTGTGCCTCGGGTGTGGTACAGATTGTTGGTAGGTGAGTGATTGGGGAGGGGGGGAGGCAGGTGCTGATTTTTATTTTTTTCATTTTAGGAGGCAGTTCCCCTTTAAGGGACCGCACTCCTTTCTAAAATGACAGCCTTGATTTAAGGGAAAGCTGTTCTTGCTGCAATGACATTATGACCACCCTACATTGGGCCTCCTGCTGAGACTACCTCCCAAAAAGCCAGCTTTGCACAGTGAGTTTAGTGTTGCGCTAATGTTAATTAGCAAGCAGCACCAATATACCAGTGTTGAAAAGGCCATCCGACAACTGAAGAACAACAAGGCCTCAGGAGCAGATGGAATCCCTGCCGAGGCACTAAAGCATGGTGGAGAAGCACTACTGGTGTGAATTCATGAACTAATTTCTCTTATCTGGAAGGAGGAGAGCATGCCAGGGGATCTCAGAGATGTCGTAATTGTGACCATCTTCAAGAAAGGTGACAAGTCCGATTGCGGTAGTTACAGAGGAGTTTCCCTGCTGTCTGCCACAGGGAAAGTCATCGCAAGAATCCTCCTCAATCGCCTTCTCCCAGTGGCCGAAGAGCTCCTCCCAGAGTCGCAAGGCAGATTCCGCCCACTAAGGGGCACAATGGACATGATCTTCACCGCGCGTCAATTACAAGAGAAATGCAGGGAACAGCACCAACCGCTGTACGTGGCCTTCTTTGACCTCACAAAGGCCTTTGACACTGTCAACCATGAGGGATTATGGAGTGTCCTCCTCAAATTCAGCTGCCCTCAAAAGTTTGTCACCATCCTCTGCCTGCTACATGACGACATGCAAGCCGTGATCCTGACCAATGGATCCACCACAGACCCAATTCACGTACAAACTGGGGTCAAGCAAGGCTGAGTCATTGCACCAACGCTCTTCTCGATCTTCCTTGCTGCAATGCTCCATCTCACCCTCATTAAGCTCCCTGCTGGAGTGGAGCTAATTTACAGAACAAACGGGAAACTGTTCAATCTCCGTCGCCTCCAGTCCAGATCCAAGGTTGTCCCATCCTCTGTCGTCGAATTACAGTATGCAGACGATGCTTGCGGCTGCACTCACTCGGAGGTCGAACTCCAAACCATCGTCAACACCTTCGCCGAAGCGTACGAGAGCATGGGCCTTACACTAAACATCTGTAAGACAAAGGTCCTCTACCAACCTGCCCCCGCCACACAGTACTGACCCCCGATTATCAAAATCCACGACAAGGCCTTGGACAACGTGGACCACTTTCCATACCTCGGGAGCTTACTGTCAACAAGGGCAGGTGTTGATGATGAAGTCCAACACCACCTTCAGTGTGCCAGTGCAGCCTTCAGTCACCTGAGGAAGAGAGTATTTGAGGACCAGTACCTCAAACCCGGCATTAAGCTCATGGTCTACAGAGCAGCAGTGATACCCGCACTGCTGTATGCCTCAGAGACATGGACCATGTACAGCAGGCACCTCAAAGCACTGGAGAGGTACCGCCAACGTTGCCTCCGCAAGATCCTGCAAATCCATTGGCAGGATAGGCGCACCAACGTCAGTGTTCTCGCTCAGGCCAACATCCCCAGCATCAAAGCTTTGACCACACTCGATCAGCTCCGATGGACGGGTCAGATTGTCCGCATGCCCGATACGAGACTCCCAAAACAAGCGCTCTACTCAGAGCTCTGACACGGCAAGAGAGCCCCAGGTGGGCAGAGGAAACGCTTCAAGGACACTCTCAAAGCCTCCTTGAAAAAGTGCAACATCCCCACTGATACCTGGGAATCCCTGGCCCAAGACCGTACAAAGTGGAGGAGAAGCATCCGGGAAGGTGCCGAATTCCTCGAGTCTCTTCGCCGGGAGCAAGCGGAAGCCAAGTGCAAGCAGCGCAGGGAGCGCATGTCAACCCAAGCACCCCACCCACCCGTCCCTTCAACCACCATCTGCCCCACCTGTGACAGAGACTGTAGGTCCTGCATTGGACTCATCAGTCACCTGAGAACTCATTTTTAATGTGGAAGCAAGTCATCCTCGGTTCTGAGGGACTGCCTAAAAAGAAGAAGCTGCCAGCTATTAATTTCGGCGGCCGTTAACTGCGGCCCGTGGTGGCACCGGTGGTTTTCCGGCACTTGGGAATTTCTAGGCCTACGTGGCTCAGTGAGGATTCTTTAATCTGATTGGTTGAAGAGACAAGCTATGGCTTGCCCTGTTCACACACACCACAGAACCACTGTAGAGGGCGCCACGCTGGATCAGATGCCCAATGACAGTGAGTTGACGCTAAGAAGCCCGCAAAAAGTCTGTGGGCAGCTGTCAGCGAGGTGAACAGCGAGCCCTGTTCATTGACCGCTGGCCACAAAATTAGAGCCAATATTAACGGTGTCACACATCAAAGATAATTTTTGTTCAATGTGGTGTAAGTACCTTCACAAACTCTTAAACAAATCTGAAAAGGTTTTCTCAGAAAACTGTGCAGAATATTTTTCACTCATGATGATTTACATTATTTTGCTGCAGACTATCACATCGCTATCACTCTCTAACAATATTTAATGGTTTTGAAATTATGCTGGGCAGATATTAAGCATAGGAACGCTTAATGCATTTTCATGAAATTCTTTTGTGGGCTATTTTAACAGAGACATGATTCCATTTGTTTTGAACACGTTAAATGTTTGTACGCTAATATTTGCACACTGTACATTCAAGGTCATGTTTTTATGCTCGTAACAGAAAATTACAAAGAAGAAAGACGTCAAATGCACTTGTCCTACCATCGCGACACTCTTAGGGGCACCATCTGCACATCATAGCAAGGATTTATTTTAGAATATACTGGACGCCTTTAATTTCAATCAATTTATGCAGCTGATAATGCGGTTCTGAAACAGTGCTAATGGGAGTACTGCTCTTCAGACCTTGAAGGTGCCTGCAGTGTGGTGAGCTGACCTAGTGGTAGAAATTCAGGTCAACTCATTAATATAAATTAGTTGTACTCCCAATATGCAGATGGGAGCACACCAGGGATAGATGGTGGATTATGTTACACTAGCAGCTCTTAAAGGGCCACTGGCCACCCTCAAATCTGCCCTACTGAAGTCAGTTTGAAATGGCTGGTGCTAGGGCACGAGTCATGTTAGATCCGTGTATCTTGATGTTGTGTGTCCTTCAATAACTAGACAAGAGACTGCAGGGAACAATCAACAGGTGTTTACTAGATGAGGGTTACTCTAAAACAACTGTACAGATCCCTACTCAGGGTTTATATACAGGTGTGGTCACTGCCGGTACTACAGTATACAGGAGCTGTAAAAAGTAGTTCTCCCCTTAAAGGTACATACACTACAATTCCTCCCCTTTTAGATTAACAGTACCATAACATTCATTTAACAATTAAATATCAACTAATTACAATTAACACGTTTAACATGCAACATTAACTGAAAATAGTCCATTTATAAATTCAGTCTTTGGGGCGGCTTCCTGATCCTTTCTGGATAGTGCCTTTCCTGAGTGTCTTGCTCTTGGTGCGGAGGCGGTTCTGGCCCCCTGTCGTCGGTTGGTTCATCAGCTTCCGATGCTACTGTTTCTGGGGTAGATGCGACCTGTATGTCGGGTTCATCACCAGGTACGCGAGACATGGGGTTGACTCGTTCCCGTGACTCTAGGATCTGGTCGACATGGCGTCTCACAATGTTCTCCCCAACATCCACTGTGTACATTAGTGGCCCCTGCCGTGTGCATATCATTCCTGGTTGCCATTTCTCTGTTCGGTAGTCGCGGGCCAAGACTGGTTGCCCTACATTGAAGCTTCTTGTCGGCTTCTCATTGATGTGCTGGAATTGCTTATTCTCAACATCTCTTCGTACATTTGGTCTGAGCAAATCCAGACGAGATCCCAGCCTTCGGTTAAAGAACATCATGGCCGGGGTCTGGTTGGTGACTGCATGTGTCGCATTTCCGTAGGCTAACAGGAAATTGTCCATCTTATGCTGCAGTGGAATGTCGTCATCGCACATGGCCCTTACTGCTTTTTTAAAGGTTTGTACGAACCTCTCAGCCAATCCATTTGTGGCTGGATGATACGGGGCGGATGTGTAATGCCTTACCTCATTCCTTTTCATAAATCTTCAAAACTCTTCGGACACAAACTGTGGTCCGTTATCAGAGCAAATCTGCTCTGGCAAGCCGTTCCTGGCAAATATGGTCCGTAGGACTGCAATAGTTTTCTCCGTGGTGGTGGAGGACATTTTGATCACCTCAGGCCATTTCGAGTGCGCATCCACGGCTATTAAAAACATTGAGTCCATGAATGGACCAGCAAAATCAATATGCACCTGTTGCCATGGAGATGAGGGCCACTCCCATGTGTGCAGAGGGGCATGTGGTGGTGCATTTTGGACCTTCTGGCATCCTGAGCAGCTCTTTGTCAGGTCCTCGATTTGCTGATCGATCCCCGGCCACCACACATAAGCCCTAGCGAGGCTTTTCATTTTCACCCCTCCCAGATGGCCTTCGTGAAGCTCATTGAGCACTCTCTCCCTTAACTTGGGTGGAATTACCACTCGGGATCCACACATCAAGGTCCCCTGGCATACTGACAGCTGTTCTCTTCTGGATGAGAATGCTGGCAACAGTGAGTCGCCATGTGATGGCCATCCCTTCACCATCAAGTCATATACCCGAGACAGTGTCGGGTCATTTCGGGTCTCCTTCTCTATATCAGCGTTAGTTACTGGCAAGCGTTCAATTATAGTCGAATAAAATATTTCGACAGGGTCCACTGCTGGTGCTTCCTCCGCAGTAGGCAGTGGCAGGCGTGATAGCCCATCAGCGTTTCCATGCTGTTTCGTGCCCTTATACTCGATTTCATATTGGTTCGCCCCTAGAAAAAGGGACCATCTTTGTAGCCGTTGCGCAGTCATCACCGGAACGCCCTTCTTTGGATTAAAGATGGAGACAAGTGGTTGGTGGTCAGTCAGCAAGGTGAACTTCTGTACGTGCAGATAGTGGTTGAACTTTTTCACTCCCCACACTAGGCTGAGGGCCTCCCTGTCAATCTGGGCGTAGTTACGCTCGGCTGAGGTTAGTGACCGAGACGCAAAGGCTACTGGCTTCTCCGAGCCGTCCGGGAATTTGTGCGACAGCACCGCTCCAATACCATAGGGTGATGCATAACACGCCAACCGAATTGGTAGTGCTGGGTTGAAATGAGCCAACACCTCTTTTGATGTGATCAATTCTTTGCTCTTCTGGAAAGCTCGTTTACATTCGTCATTCCACTTCCATGGTACCCCCGTTTGCAGTAGGGTGTTCAGTGGGTGTAGTACTGTAGACAAATTCGGCAAGAACTTATGGTAGTAGTTCACCAGCCCGAGGAACGACCTCAGTTGTGACACATTTTCCGGTGCTGTGGCCTTGACTACTGCCTCAATCTTTTCAGGGGACTTATGTAACCCCTCTTCATCAATAACGTGGCCACAATACGAGATCTGCTTCTGGAAAAACTCGCATTTGTGGCGATTAGCTCGGAGCCCATATTCCTTCAATCTAGTGAGCACCTGCTCCAGGTTGGCGAGGTGATCACTGTCATTTTCGCCCGTGACCAGGATGTCGTCCAAATAACACTGGGTCCCTGGAATCCCTTGCAGGACTTGATCCATTGCCCTTTGCCAAATAGCCGGAGCTGATGCTACCCCGAACACCAGCCGGTTGTATTGGTAGAGACCTTTATGAGTGTTGATCGTGAGGTACTGTTTCGAGGCTTCTTCTACCTCCATTTGCAGGTATGCCTGGGCCAGATCAATCTTAATGAAGCGTTTCCCTCCAGATAGCGAGGCGAAAATATCTTCAATCCGCGGAAGCGGATATTGTACCGTGTGAAGGACTGGGTTCACTGTCACCTTAAAGTCCCCACAGATGCGAACCTTCTTTGGTTCCCCAGGTGTATTACTCAATGACCTCTTCATTACAGGAACGATGGGTGTAGCCCACTCGCTCCAGTCCACTTTGGACAGTACTCCTGAACGTTCCAAACCTTCCAGCTCTGCTTCGACGGCTGGGCGGATCGCATAAGGCACCGGTCTGGTTTTAAAAAACTTTGGGCTTGCATTTTCTTCTATTTTGATCGTCGCTATTATGCCTTTTAGTGTTCCGAGTCCCTCCTGGAACACTTCTTGTGCGTCAGTTAGCATTTTTGACAGTCGTCCAGGTGTGACGTCGTCATCCTTTTTGGCATCTACAGTCAGTGCTTGTATGGAATGCCAATCTAGCTGTATCTTCCGGATCCATTCACGTCCTAGTAGTGGTGGTCCTCCATCTGGCAATACATTTCGGTCAATTTTTGGTGTTTCCTTGCCGTTATATATAACGTTCACCCTTATTTTTCCTTTGGGGTAGACTTTTTGCCCCGTGTACGTCTTCAAGGCAATCTCTGTATCTCTCAAGGGTATATGTGAGAATAGCCGCTTGTAGTCCCTTCGGTTTATGACTGTTAGGGCTGATCCTGTGTCCAATTCCATTTTCACTTGGACTCCGGCTATCTTGAGCGTGACCCAGATATTTTGGTGATCCTCCGTTTTGATCACATTATGTAGTTTCAGACAACCCAGCTCCTTGCTTCCGGAGTCTGTATCACTTTTCTGTTCGTCTGAACTACTCTCCGTCACCTTATGTACCTTCTTGTACTTCTCCTGTGGAAATTTCTTGCTGCTGGTTTTCTTTCCCGACCTGCAGACTCTTGCTATGTGTCCTACTTTTCCACACTGTCTGCACACTTTGTCCTTGAACCAGCAATCATTATGGTCGTGTGTTGTTCTGCCGCAGCGATAGCACTTCACTGTTCCATATGACATTTCATTTGTGCCATATTCTTGCGGTCTCCGTTGTATCTCTGCAGCGCCCCATGCGGCTGCTTCATGTGATACTGCTATGCTGAAAGCCTTGTCCAGCGTAAGATCCGTTTCTGATAGAAGCCGTTTCTGGGTTCCTTCACTTTGAAGCCCACACACAAACTTGTCCCTTAAGGTATCTGCCAGTCCCGCTCCAAACTGGCAGTGTTTTGATAGCTTGCGCAGTTCCGTTAAATACTCAGCATTACTTTCATCTTTATGCTGGTTCCTTTTGTGAAACTTAAATCTTTCTGCTATCAGCAGCGGTGTGGGGTTTAAGTGGTCCTGTAGGATTGACACTATGTTTTCAAAATCCTTTTCCACTGGCTTCTCTGGGGTTACTAGGTTTCGCAGTAAGCCATATGTTTTTGCACCCATTGAATTCAACAATACCAGCGCTTTCCTGTCATCTGGCACTTCATTTGCCTTGCAGTACACTTCTATGCATTCGACATATGTCGCCCAATCTTCGACTTCGTTGTCGAACGCTGTGACACTGCCATTCTTCGGCATCCCTGGGTGCTTAGACTGGCTCAAAATGGCGTCTCCCGCGCTCTCCCTTCTTCTCCGCTGTGGCTTAAAATGGCGTCTCCCGCGCTCTCCCTTCTTCTCCGCTGCTGCTCAAAATGGCATCTCCCACGCTCTCCCTTCTTCTCCGCTGCGGCTCACAATGGTGTCTCCCGCGCTTTCCTTTCTTCTCCGCTGACGCTGCTCGGCCCTTGAACACCGGCTGCGCTCTGCGTGTTTTCCTGCGCGCCTCTCTCGCTCGTTGACGCTGCTCGGCCCTTGAACACCGGCTACGCTCTGCTCTCTCTCGTTGACACCGCTCGGTCCTGAACACTGGCTGCGCCCTGTGCGCTCTCGTTGATGCCGCTCAATCCTTAACACCGGCTGCGCCCTGTGCGCTCTACCCTCTCTCTTCTCCCGTCGACGCCGCTCGGTCCTGAACACCGGCTGTGCCCTGTGCGCTCTACCCTCTCTGTTCTCCCGTCGACGCTGCTCGGCCTTTTTCTGTGCCGTCGGTTGGCTCTAGCCGCCGCTGTCCGGGAAGGGTCTGCGCCGTACCTGTTGCCAGCCTGTTTCGCTGGACCACCGTGACTGGAGAACCAAGCCCAGCTCTCAACAGCCTCCCCTGTGATGCTCAAGTCTCCGCTGGATGGTCGACGCCCGTACTTCTGGACTCGGCCTTCTTCTTTCACTGTTCTCCAGGAGCGAATCCCTGGGAGGTGATGCAGAGTTGCAGGTAGGTTTGAATCTTCTCGTTGCCAATGTTAGATCCGTGTATCTTGATGTTGTGTGTCCTTCAATAACTAGACAAGAGACTGCAGGGAACAATCAACAGGTGTTTACTGGATGAGGGTTACTCTAAAACTAACTATACAGATCCCTACTCAGGGTTTATATACAGGTGTGGTCACTGCCGGTACTACAGTATACAGGAGCTGTAAAAAGTAGTTCTCCCCTTAAAGGTACATACACTACAAGTCAGAAGTGCTCCATTCAATCAAGCAGCATTGGAGGTCCTTTCTGGAGCTGAGGCCATCCTCCAGTTAAGAGCAACACAGAGGGAGAATGCCTGTATTTTACCAGCACAGCCTGCATTGCTGCTATACCAATGTGTTTGCCCTGTGGTCCAATAATTGTAGCAAGCAACAAATGTCAAGTCCGTTGGCAACACAAGGTATGTTGCATGTTTACAGACTTGTAAGGTGGCTGCTGAGCTGAGCACGTGGGCGACACAGGTTTTCTCTTAGATTCCTATTACAACACATGTCACTTTTCTGTCTACTTACAGGAAAAGGCCCTACACTATGGGGGGAATTTTAATCCCCAAAAAATGGGTGAATTGGGGTTGGGTGGGAAGTTAAAGTGTTAAAAATCTGAATCCTCACCCCCACCCACCTCCAACCCGCCCACTTCCAGTTTTAGCAGAGGCAAGATGGGGGGCGGGCAGCCAACCCGCTCCCAGGAGGCGGGTTCTCATTTCAATATTATAATGAAGCTGGTGTGCCTCAGGTTTAACCACCATTACAAATTTAACAGTGGCTGGTCGGGCTTTGCAAGCCTCGTGAAACCCACCAGCTAATGGAAGGCAAGGACTGCTAGATCCAGGAGGTAAATGCCTTTACACTTACCTCTGGGTTCCAACGTCCCTGCCTTGCCCATGAACAGAAACCCATCCCACGAGGCCTCTGACCACCCCCCAGGCCTCAGATTCCAACCTCCGACAGGCAACCGATCGCCTTCCTGGCAGCCCCCCACACCGATGATCTTCAGGCCGTCCTCGATGTTTTCTGTCGCTCCACTGATGCTCCTCTGGCGTCTCAATGTCATCTGCCTCTCCCCCGACGTTCCTGCGGCCCCCGATGTCGTATGCCTCTGTAAAGTCCGCGCCTCAATAATACACGGACTTCGGGAGAACAGTTTAACAGGTACTTTACTGAACGGAGGGTACTCTTCTGTTTGCACCCAAAAAAAAAAACCAAATTGGACTGTAAATTAACAAACGTTCAACTAAAACTTAACAAATCAAATTAAAATTTGGTTTTCTGGGTTGATGATGCACTCCAGTCCCCGCGGCGCCCACCGGTCATGGAAATACTCAAGCGTGCCGGCGGACACCGCGTGCTCCATCTCCAGGGCCACCCGGGCGCGAACATGGCCGCGGAAGAGAGGCAGGCAATCCGGCCAGACGGCCCCCTCGACAGCCCGCTGCCTGGACCAATTGATGGCTCTTTTAGCCAGGCCCAGGAGCAGGCCTACAAGGAGGTCCTCCAACCTGCCCGCTCCCCTCCGCACCGGGTGACCGTAGATCAAGAGAGTGGGACTGAAGTGCAACCAAAAATCGAGGAGCAGCCCCTTCAAGTAG
The DNA here is from genome assembly GCF_052327205.1 of Somniosus microcephalus. Classification (NCBI taxonomy): domain Eukaryota; kingdom Metazoa; phylum Chordata; class Chondrichthyes; order Squaliformes; family Somniosidae; genus Somniosus; species Somniosus microcephalus. The sequence goes on from NC_140987.1 coordinate 223,477,846, forward strand.
TGAAAGTGGGGCTGCAACCTCTCACACTCGACATAAATGTGAAACACGGACTCCTCCAGGCTGCAAAAAATGCAGGCGGCCTGGGAGTCCGTGAACCTACTTAAAACCATATTGCACGGGCCCCCTCCATGCAACACCCTCCAGGCCAAGTCCCCGATGGAACAAGGGAGGACTCCCGCGTAGAGAGCCCTCCATTGGGGACCTCCGCCTCTGCCAGTCGGCAAGACGCCACGCCAAGGCATGTCCGGACGGCAGACGAAGATGGCAAAGTGGAGAGTGTGCAGGAGCAGCCCATACAGGAAACCCCTCCGCGCAGAATGAAAAGGCACAGAGGGTATTTCCTCGAGACGGCTCAAGTTGTGAGGCGCCGGTTCCCGAGGGGAGTTTTGGGGCCGGGCGCCGATGAGGAATTCCGTCCGAACGGGGGTAAGCTCGGACGGGATCGCCCCACGTGCTTGAGCCGCCTCGATACACCTAGTGGAGTCGGGGCCCAGTGCCACTTTCACCGGCTCGATGGCTTCGACCACGAGCCGGACGTTAGCCCAGGGCAGGCGCCACGCCAGCTCCTCTGGCGCCATCCAGCCCACTCCTCCACCATCGAGCAGGTCCCCGACTCTGGTCACCTTGCCAGGCACAGCCCTGCTCTCCGCCAGCCGCCTGAACCCACGGTCGTGGAGGTGCGGATTCCTGAGCAGCGGCTCCCGAAGGAGAGCCGCCGCTCCTGACGGGGGAGAACTCCGCCTGGAAGCGACATAGTTCCAAACCCATAGCAGTTCCTGGTAGAAGACAGGCAGCTCCCGCAGGCCGGTATGCCTGCAGCCCACTTTCACAAACAGGAGCTGCGTGTCGTAATTGAGGCCATGCAGCTGGCGGAAGAAATACGTCGCCAGCGCACACCATCTCGGAGGATTCTCGACGTACAGGTATCTCTGCAGCGTCTGAAGACGGAAAGTCGCAGCCTGGGTGCGAAGGCACACCAGCGCCTGACTGCCCTCCCTAAGCGGGAGACTCAGAACCGTGGCAGACACCCAGTGCTTCCTTTTGTCCCAGAAGAAGTCGATGAGCTTCTTCTGCAACTTGGCGACAAACGCAGGGGGAGGGATCAAAGTGGCCAACCGGTACCACAACATGGCGGCCACCAGCTGATTTATGACCAGCGCTCGACCCCTGTAGGACAACACTCGGAGCAGTCCTGTCCAGCGTCCTAGGCGAGCGGTGACTTTGGCCTCCAGCTCTTGCCAGTTCGCTGGCCAGGCATCCTCGGCAGGGCTAAGGTAGACTCCCAAATAGAGGAGGTGCGTGGTGCTCCAGGCGAAAGGCCTGAACTCCTCCGGCAGGGAGTCCACCCGCCACTGACCCACCAGGAGTCCGGAACATTTCTCCCAGTTGATCTTGGCGGAGGATGCGTCCGAGTAAATCTGCTGGCATTCCCGCATCCTCCGCAAGTCAGCGGGATCCGTGACTGTGAGGAGCATGTCATCGGCGTAAGCCGAGAGGACCACCTCCACGCCCGACCCTTGCAGAGCCAGTCCCGTCAACCTCTTCCACAAGAGGCGCAGGAAAGGCTCCACGCAAATGGCGTATAACTGACCGGACATGGGGCATCCCTGACGCACCCCACTCCCGAAGCGAAGGGGCACCGTCAAGGACCCGTTAACTTTAATCAGACACTCCGCGGCGGCGTACAGAAGTCGGATCCGGGCGACGAAATGCGTCCCGAACCCAAATGCGCGCAGAGTCCCGAAGAGATACTCGTGATCCACCCTGTCGAACGCCTTCTCCTGATCCAGGGAAAGGAAGGCGACCGACAGACCAGCCCTCTGGGAGTGGTGGACCAGGTCCCGGACCAGATGGATGTTATCGTGGATGGTCCGGCCCGGGACCATGTAGGACTGGTCGGGGTGGATCATGTGGGCCAGCACGGTGCCAAGGCGAGCAGACATGGCCCTGGCAAAAATTTTATAGTGCGTGCTGAGGATGGAGACCGGGCGCCAGTTCTTAAGGAGGCAGAGATCGCCCTTCTTAGACAGCAGGACAATGACCGCCCTGCGCCAAGAGAGGGGCATCTCCCCGGTCGCCAAACTTTCCCCCAGGACCCGCGCGTAGTTGCCCCCAAGATGTCCCAGAACGCCCTGTGGAACTCCACGGTCAGCCCGTCCAGCCCCGGGGACTTTCCCCTGGAGAGCTGGTGGAGGGCGGCGGTCAGCTTCGCCAGGCTTAGCGGAGCGTCCAATTTGTCGGCGCCCTCCGGGCTGACCTTCGGCAGGTCCTCCCACAAAACTCTGCGCGCATCCTCGCTGGACGGATCCGGAGAGAACAGAGCCCCGTAATAGGCGCGGGTCTCCGCGCTGATTCCCTCCGGATCCGAGACCAGAGATCCGTCGTCGGCCAGCAGCCCCAAGAGCTGCTTACGGGCCCCCCGATTTTTTTCCAGCGAGTAGAAGAAGGGGGAGCCGCGGTCCAGGTCCCGCAGGAGCTGGGTCCGTGACCTCACGTACGCACCTCGGGACCCAATGAGCTGCAGGTCCTTCAGCGCGCCCTTCTTCTCTTCGTACACCTTCCGCAGGGCCGGGTCCTCGACGACCTGACCGAGACGGGACTCCAGGTCGAGCACCTCCTTCTCCAACCCGGGCCTCCCGCCTCTTGGTCGACCCCTTCGCGTATTCCTGACAGAAGAGACGGACATGAGCCTTGCCCTCGTCCCACCATAGCCTCAAGGAGGGGAAGCCCCCTCGCTTCCTACTCCAGTCGGCCCACAACCGACGAAACGAATCCCGGAACCGCGCGTCCTCCAGCAGCAGGTTGTTAAATTGCCAGTATGTAGACCCACCCCGCGCGTGCAGTGGAGCGAGCTCCGCCCACACCAGGTGGTGGTCCATGCACGGCACCGGCCGCATGGAAGCCGCCGGAACACAGGAGATGTACGCCCGGGAAATGTAGAGGCGGTCGATTCTGGACCTTCCTCCCCCAGACCTCACACGAGTGAAGGCGCTGGAGTCGGGGTGGAGATTTCGCCAGACGTCCACCAAGTCGAAGGACCCGACCAGGTCCCTCAACTTCTCCATTGCTGCCGGGCTTCGCGGGGGACCCGAACGGTCCCTCGCCTCGAGGGTGCAGTTAAAATCCCCCCCGAGGATGACGCACTCGCCCACGTCGACGGAGCCCAAAAGAGCGGACACTTCTTCGAAGAAGCGCACTTGCTGTGCACCAGTCTGAGGGGCGTACACGTTCACTAGATGGAGCGGCACCCCCCCCAGGCGAACAGTGACCTGGAGCAAGCGGCCCGGCACGTGCTCCTTGACCCCCCAAGATCTCCGGCTGAAAATGCGGGGCCAGCAAGATAGCCACCCCGCTGGAATTGTCGGAGAGGTGACTCATGCTGACCACTCCTTGCCACTCCAGGAGCCACGTGGCTTCATCTCCCGGAACGGTGTGGGTTTCTTGCAGGAAGCACACCGTATACTTCCCGTCCTGAAGGACGGAGAAATGATTGAATCTGCGGCGCGCCTCCCTGCTGCCGTTGATGTTGAGGCTGGCTATGGTTATCTTCATGTCAGAAGCACAGTGCAACCTCTACCTACACCTAACGGGGGGAGGGAGCGCAGCCGCTGGTCAGCCGCCGCTTCCTCAGCAGCCCAGTGAGGAACGTTCTGAGCCGACGCAGCTCGAGCGGGTTCACGCCCTCGTCCGCACCCATGATTTTAACGGCGGCGCGGACGGACGCGCTGAGCAGCGCCAGCTCCGACCACCTGTCGATGGCCAGCCGGACCTTATTGTGCCGACCCAGGCACGTGGCCATAAAGTCCCGGAGTTCCCTTACAGGAATGAGGGGAGACTCGGCGAGGGGCACGAGGTCATCCAGCGCCTCGTCGGCGATGGAGTCCAAATCGTTCTCCGTGCCCATCACCGAGTCCCCATCCTCCTCCAGGGGGTCGTCACCAGCGGCTGACCCGTCCGCTGCGCAGTGCGCAGTGAACGGCTCGGCCGCACCAGCCAGCCCCGCCTCCGCCCGGATCCCAACCCCAGGATCGGCAGCAGAGGATTCCTCCCTGGGCTCCTCTAGGGGCGCTGGGCCAGAAGACGGCGGCGGTTCAGAGCTCCCCCCCGCCCCAGATGCCGGAACGACCGGAGAAACCGGGGAGAGAACAATTCCCAGCTCCTCCAGTACATCCGGCACCAGAGACGCAGCCAGGGGGCCATCCTCCTCCCCGCCACCAACCTCCGACCCAGCGGGTGGGGTGTCTTGAATTAAAACCTCGACCAGTTCGAGCAGCCCCTGGTAGATGTCCGGGTCACATTGGGCGAGCTCATTTTCTTCAAACTCGCCTGACCCGGACCCCAGGCCGCCCGACCCGGCGAGGGGTAACGGCACAGATAAAATGTCAATTGCCGCGGGTTGATCCGCGACCCCCCCCCCACAGGCAGGGTCTCGTCCCCATCCCCGGGAGGCACGTGCCGGACAGATACATCTGCCTCAGCCTCCCGAGGGACAGGCGACCCCTGCCGATCGCTGATGATGACGACAGCGGGGGGGGGGGGCGGTGCGCAGTACCCGCGGCGGGCGACGACTCCCCCTGCTCGGAGGGACCTTCCTTCTCCCGGTCCTCCTCCTCTTCCAGGGGGTCACGCCTTCTTTTTAACACGGTGGGAGCGAGGGAGACCTCCATGTCTGCAGAGGCCTCCTCCTCTGCTCCCTCCGGCGGAGCAGGTTTGTCGGGTTCCTCGGGCCCGAGCCCGGTCGCAGGTACATTGCGCTGCGATAATCAGTTTCAGCGCCCTAAGAGGGACGTGGAGCGCCCCGAGCCTCGCCCCGTGTCCCTCGAGGCGCACTGAAATGGAACTTCTGGCTATCGGTATCACTCCGATCGCTGCGCTAAATCCTGCGCTCAGGCGACTTTTGCACCACTTTGGTGCCCCAACCCAATTTTTAGGCCAATGTCTTTGGGAGAGTGCACCAAATAACACCCACCTGTAGATGTTCAAGGATGATGTTGTTCTTCCCTCCTTCCAAACAGTTGGTGTTGATTGATGTTTCTCTCCCCTCTCTCCCTCTCCTGGAATGGAGGCCAATTTGGGGAGGCAGTGATAGGAAAGGCCTCTCCCCTGGTTGGTGTTGTTGCTGGCCTCCTTTCTTCTTCTCCTCCTCTGTCGTCTCTCTCCAGGCACCTCAGTTGTTGTGATGATGGTGGAGGTGGAGGTGGTGGTGGTCTTTCGTTCTCCTCCTCTTCCTGGTCAGGAGACCACCACTTTCCACTCTCCACTCTCCTGGTCTGGCTGCTCCTTCTCCTTGTGTGCTGCTGCACAGCCAGCAATGCTGAGAAGGAGGTCTAACGGAGGGTAACGTCAGACTGAAATACAGAAGCCTGCTAGGGCCTTTTATACAGGGATGGTCACTGCCGGTACTGCAGTCTAAAACCAGTTCTTCCCTTAAAGGTACATACACAACAATTCCTCCCTTTTTAGATAAACAGTACATAACATTCATTTAACAACTAAATAATAATTAATTACAGTTACAATTTTCTGGGTACTATATACATCAACTGAAATAATCATTTATAAGTTCAGTCTTTGAGGAGGCTTCCTAATCCTGACTGGATAGCGCCTTTCTCGAGTATCCTGCTCTTGTGGTGGAGTCGATTCTGGCTCATTGTCATTGGTTGGTTCGTCAGCTTCCAATACCACTGCTTCTGAGGTAGACGCAATCTGTACTTCGGGCTCATTACCAGGTGCACATGCTCGTGGTATAGGTTTGGCTTGTTCCTGAGACTCCAGAATCTGGTCAGCATGATGTCTCACGATGCTCTCTCCAACGTCCACTGCTGCTCCACTAGTGGTCCCTGCTGTGTGCATATCGTTCCTGGCTGCCATTTTTCTGTTCGGTAGTCACGGACCAAGACTGGTTGCCCTATCTTGAAGCTCCTGGTTGGCCTCTCGTTGATGTGCTGGAATTGCTTATCCTCAACATCTCGTCTTATGTTTGGTTTGAGCAAATCCAGGCGACATCTTAGCCTTCGGTTGAAGAACATTATGGCTGGAGCTTGGTTGGTGACTGCATGTGTCGCATTCCGGTAAGCAAACAAGAAATTATCTACCTTGTGTTGTAGTGGTATGTCGTCGTTATACATCGCCTTTATTGCCTTTTTAAAGGCCTGAACAAACCTTTCAGCCAATCCATTTGTGGCTGGATGATATGGGGCAGATGTGTAATGTTTTACCCCATTATTCCTCAGAAACCTCCGGAAATCCTCGGACACAAACTGTGGCCCATTGTCGGAGCAAATCTGTTCTGGCAACCCATTCCTGGCGAAGATGGTCCGTAGGACTGCAATAGTTTTCTCCGTGGTGGTGGAGGACATTTTAATGACCTCTGGCCATTTCGAATGGGCGTCCACAGCAATTAGAAACATTGGGCTGGATTTTGCTACGGGGGCGGGTTGGGGTCGTGTTCCCCACATTTCGTGTTTCCCACATGAATCCTGAATGATGTGGGAAATTGATGCAATTTTGATTTTATAGCCCAATTGATTCCCCACGTGTGGGAACCCCTAGCCGGAGAGCTTTTCAGGTGGAAAGCTCGCCTCCGATGACATCATCACTGCTGCTTCATTTAAGGGCTTCCACAAGCCTTGCTCACTTCAGCAGACTGCCAAGCTTCTGGCCCTGGCAGCTGCTGCTACCATCATCAATCATGGCGACACATCGGAGTAAGGCATCCCCCAGATTTGATGAGGCAGCCCTCCAGGCATTGGTGGAGGGAGCGACAGAGAGCAGGGAGGTGCTCTTCCCCTCCTCGGGGAGGAAGAAGCCACCCCAGCAAACCAAGGCTGTGTGGCTGAGGGTGGCAGAGCAGGTGAACGCCAGCTCGAATACCAGCAGAACATGGATCCAGTGTCGGAAACGCTTCCATGACCTTCTGCGCACTGGAAACGTGAGTATGATGTTCCCATCACTCTTAATCTGATCCCCATTGCCTTTCCTCACCAGCTCTCAGCTTTACCAATCTCTTCCTTCACATCCCACTTGACACTGACATCCATGCACCCTTTCCCACTCCCTCTCTCTCTATGGTCACATTCACCTAACTAATGGACTATGCAGCCCTCACACTCCCTATCACTGTCATGCTATGAAAACAACTTACATCACATAGGGAGGGCCCTTGGTCTTGCCATCTCACTCCATCTTTCTCTCCTTCTAAGCATCTATGCCATCGATTCTCTACACTCACTCCTTCATTCTCGCTCAAACTCCACTTGTCTCCCCCATTGCAGGAAAAGAGAGCTCACAACCGAAGAGAGCGAGCCAGGACAGGGGGAGGGGCAGCCTCCTTAGCCCAGCTGACCCCATGGGAGGAGGCGATCCTGGAGATCGTCGGCATCCAGGACAACACACAAGTGGGGGACGGAGAGACCGGTGCAGCAGAGCAAGCTGGTGACAGAAGAGTTTTCCAACTCTCTCAATTGCATTGCATGACTCGCTGATAATGACTTGGAAGCTCTAGCAGATGGACCTCTGATCATCTGCAATAAGCACTGTGCAGGTAACCCTGGCCTCTCATCTCTGACACTTTCCTTTACTCCCCCACAGGACCATCGCAAGCTCCCGTCTCCAGGACGCAGGAGGAGGTTCAGCCTCAGCATCCAGACTCCTCAGAGGAAGCTGCAACCTCTGAGGGCGCAGCGTCAGCAGAAGGCAACGCACCCAGCACCAGCGCAGACACTCACACCTCGGTGGGACCTTCGGGACATAGAGTAGTGTTGTCACCTGGTGTATCACAGCTCACAAGTGAGCCTCAGCAGATGGTGGAGACAGGGACAGCAGTGGAGAGTCCTAGTCGGAGGGCGCAGCACTCTCCCAGCTCGGCTCAGCTGCATGTCGACCCTCTGCCTCTGGGTCCATCCACAGTATCAGCGGTGATGGCACTCCAGGAAAATATGCAGGAGTCTCTGGCAGGTTTTGTCTCCAGGGTTGCTGCGAGTGTGGAGTGAATGGAGGAGTCCGTCGCTAACATGAGCAGAGCCTTTGTGGAGTCATTGGCGCATCAACGCATTACCACGGAAAGGATGGCAACCTCTGTGGAAAGGCTGGCTACGGCCATGGAGGAGATAAGTCGCGCGAGTGTTGAAAACATGGTGAGTGTTCAGACTAGACTGACATCTCTGGAGGAGCGATGGGCAGCTATTGAACAGAGAAACCAGACCTTCATGGCAGTCCCTCTGAGAAGGACTGCCAGTCCCGACACGGGTCCCCATGGCTCCCCTGATGTGCAGCAAGGTGCTCTCTCGCCACTTGCAAGCGCTGAGGGGGACCTGACCCATGAGAGGGATGATGGTGGCAGAGAACAAGGAGGTGGGGGCTCCTCTCCAAGCGCTCAAACTTCCATGCCACTGACAAGTCCTCGGTCAGAGCCCCACCTGAGTCAGCACCCAAGTGAGATCGGCGTCTCAACCCCTGCACAGCCGCAGGAGCAGCAGACTGTTGCGCAGCCCTTACAGGCTCGCAACCCCAGAGGACGCCCGCCAAAGGTGTCCAGACAGGAGCAGCAAGGAAGTGAGCAAGGGGCCTCCACATCTGCTGATGCCACTGGGGAACCACTACGTAGGAGCACGCGTAAGAGAAAGAAACTGCACAAATAGTCACAAGGGTAGTCACTTGGGTGGAATTTAATGTGTTATGGTTGAAAGCCATCAGAATAATGGTAATAAATCATCTGTTGGCTACTGCTGTAGTTGTGGCGTGTGTCATTTCGCGAATGGGACTTTCACTTTGAGGTCAGTATGGTGGTCACATCGCTAGAAGTCAGCTGGTTCCTGGCTATTTTCAGTGCTCAGGTAAAAGGATGCGAAGCAATAGTCCCTCATGGGCGAGGCTCAGCAAATCTGCCCAATATGAGCGCGTTCCTTGCATGCCGGCCACCAATGTTCTCGCGCACTGCTGCCGCTGGTTGATGAACCTCTGCAAGATGTTCGTCTTCGCTCTCCTCCTCCCCCTCCTCCTCCTCCTCATCTGAGGAGGATATGTCAGGAGCCACTTGGTCCTCGGCCATCTGCAAGCCACGACGCTGTGCCATGTTGTGAAGCACACAGCAAACCACAACGATTCTGGAGACCCTGGCTGCTGAGTATTGCAGGGCTCCACCTGATCTATCCAGGCATCTGAAGCGCATCTTCAGCAGACCAATGGTCTGCTCGATCATGGCTCTGGTGGAAAGGTGGCTGGAGTTGTAGTTCTCCTCAGCTGCGTTGGCTGGCCTCCTCAGCGGCGTCAATAGCCACGTCCTCAAGGGATAGCCCTTGTCTCCAAGTAGCCATCCGTTAAGTTGGTGTGGCGGACTGAATAGCGGAGGCACAGTAGACTGGCGCAGTATGAAGGAGTCATGGCAACTGCCAGGGTACTTGGCACAAACATGCAAAATTTCCTTCTTGTGGTCACACACCAGCTGAACGTTGAGGGAGTGGAAGCCCTTGCGGTTGACAAAAATACCAGGATTGCGATGGGGAGCCTTAAGGGCCACATGTGTGCAATCAACGATGCCCTGCACCCTTGGAAAGCCTGCAAGATTAGCAAATCCAACCGCTCTCGCCATGACACTTGCTCGATCCTTGGTGAAATGGATGTGATTGTGCGCAATGGCAAAGAGGGCATCGGTTACCCGCTTGATGCAGGTGTGTGCGGCCGCCTGGGAGATGCCGCTGATGTCTGCCGCTGATCCCTGGAATGAGCCTGAGGCAAAAAAGTTGAGTGCGATGGTGACTTTGACGGCCACTGATAAGGGGTGTCCAGCTGCTCCTCTGGGCTCCAGGTCTTGCTGCAGCATTGCGCAGATGTCAGCCACTATCTCTCGCGAAAGTCGGAGCCGCCTTTGGCACTGCTGCTCAGACATGTTGAGGTAGCTGACCCTGCATCTGTAGACCCTGTTTGGGGGGTATCTCCTGCGCCGACGGCCTTCCATGCGCTGGCCCCTTCTGGCCTGTGCATCCTCAGGTGGGGCAGCAGCAGCTTGGCGCAACTGTTGTTGCTGCTGCTGTTGGGCGGCCTCATGTAATATCCAGAAGGGCAGGACAAAAATGGCTCCCATGCTTCTGGTAGATGCCTCAGTTGAGGAAGCGCTCAGTGAAGGTGGCGAAAGGGGTTTCCCAGGAGGTCACACTGGAGATGGTTGTCAGGCTGCAAACTTCCAGAGCTGTGGGTATGCCTTCTGAAAGATCCCCCAGACCTGAGAGAGCAAAGTTATGCCACCTGCAATTAAAGCCTGTTCAAATCTGCCATTTAATGGTTGAGCTGCAGCTGCTACTCCGCAAGCCAGTTGTGCTCCCGCCACGTTTCAGATGTGTGTTTCCCACCAGGCGTGTTTCACGTGGGAAAACGATTAAACTTGCAACTGGTTAGGAAATTGGGATTATAGAGCCAATTGAAGGCTTGTTAAGGGCCTTAAGGGCCTATCCCGCCTCCTGGAGGCGGGACGGAGTCGGGACCAGCAGACACGAATTTAGGAAAATTGCGTGGAGGCGGGATGGAGGCGGGTTTGGGCCCGCACGCCAGTTTTGCGATTTTTATCCCCCACACGCCTCCAATCCCACCTCCCCGGCCCTAGCAAAATCCAGCCCATTGAGTCCATAAATGGACCAGCAAAATCAATGTGTACCGGTTGCCATGGAGATGAGGGCCACTCCCATGGGTGTAGAGGGGCCTGTGGTGGTGCATTTTGGACTTTCTGGCATCCTGAGCAGCTCTTGGTCAGGTCCTCAATTTGTTTATCAATTCCCGGCCACCACACATAAGCCCTGGCTAGGCTTTTCATTTTTACCCCTCCCAGATGACCTTCATGAAGCTCATTTAGCACTCTGTCTCTCAACTTGGGTGGAATTACCACTCGGGATCCACACATCAAGGTCCCCCGGCACACTGACAGCTGTTCTCTCCTTGGCGAGAATGCTGGCAACAGTGAGTCGCCATATGCTGGCCATCCCTTCACCGTCAAATCATAGACCCGAGAGAGTGTCGGGTCATTTCGGGTTTCCTTCTCTATGCTTGAGTTTGTAACAGGCAGACATTCGACTATGGTCGTATGGAATATCTCAACAGGGTCCACTGCAGGTGCTTCCTCTACAGTAGGCAACGGTAGGCGTGACAGCCCATCAGCGTTTCCATGCTGCTTTGTACCCTTGTATTCTATGTCGTACTGATGTGCCCCTAGAAAAAGTGACCATCGTTGCAGCCGTTGCGCCGTCACCACCGGAACGTCCTTCTTTGGGTTAAAAATGGAGACCAGTGGCTGATGATCAGTCAGTAGGGTGAATTTCTGCCCGTGCAGATAGTGATTGAACTTCTTCACCCCCCACACCAGGCTGAGGGCCTCCCTGTCAATCTGAGTGTAATTACGCTTGGCTGAGGTTAACGAGCACGAAGCAAATGCTATTGGCCTCTGTGAACCGTCAAGGAATTTGTGTGACAGCACCGCTCCAATGCCGTAGGGTGACGCATCACATGCCAACCGAATCGGTAGTGTTGGGTTGTAGTGGGCCAATACTTCTTTTGAAGTGATTAGGCATTTACATTTCTGAAAGGCATGCTTACACTCATCACTCCATTTCCATGTTACTCCAGTTTGCAGCAGGGCGTTCAGTGGGTGCAGAATTGTAGATAAATTCGGCAAGAAATTATGGTAGTAGTTCACCAGTCTGAGAAACGACCTCAGTTGTGACACATTTTCCGGTGCTGGAGCCTTGACTACAGCCTCAATCTTGTCTGGCAACTTATGCAACCCTTCCTCATCAATCATGTGGCCACAATACGAGATTTGTCTCCTGAAGAACTCGCATTTGGGGCAGTTGGCTCGTAGTCCATATTCCTGCAATCTAGTGAGCACCTGCTCCAGGTTGGCAAGGTGTTCACTGTCATTTTCGCCCATCACCAGGATGTCATCCAAATAACACTAGGTCCCTGGGATCCCTTGCAGGACTTGTTCCATTGCCCTCTGCCAAATAGCCGGGGCTGATGCTACCCCGAACACCAGTCGATTGTACTGGTGAGTGTTTATCGTGAGGTATTTCCAAGGTGCTTCTTCCACCTCCATTTGTAGATACGCTTGGGCCAGATCAATCTTTGTAAAACGTTTCCCTCCAGATAGTGAGGCGAAAATATCTTCTATCTGTGGAAGTGGATATTGTACCGTGTGCAGGACTGGGTTCACAGTCACCTTGAAGTCCCCACAGATGCGAACCTTCTTCGGCTCCCCAGGCGTGCCGCTCAATGCTTTCTTCATTACAGGAACGATGGGTGTGGCCATGAGGATAAGCTGTGAGGAGGATGTCGAGAGACTCCAGTACGATTTGGACAGATTGGGTGATTGGGCAGAAACATGGCAAATGCACTATAATGTGGATAACTGTGAGGTTATCCACTTTGGTGGCAAAAACAGGAAGGCAGATTATTATTTGAATGGCAATAGATTGGGAGAAGGGGAAGTGCAAAGAGACCTGGGTGTTCTTGTGCACCAGTCGCTGAAGGTAAGCATGCAGGTGCAGCAGGCGGTTAAGAAGGCAAATGGTATGTTGGCCTTCGTAGCAAGAGGGTTCGAGTACAGGAACAAGGATGTCTTGCTACAGCTGTACAGGGCCTTGGTGAGACTGCACCTTGAGTATTGTGTGCAGTTTTGGTCACCTTACCTGAGGAAGGACGTTCTTGCCATGGAAGGAGTACAGCGAAGATTCACCAGGCTGATACCTGGGATGGCAGGAATGACGTATGAGGAGAGATTGTGTCAATTGGGCTTATACTCACTGGAGTTTAGAAGATTGAGAGGGGATCTCATCGAAACCTATAAAATTCTGTCAGGCCTGGACAGACTAGATGCAGGAAGGATGTTTATGATGGCCGGGGAGTCCAGAACCAGGGGTCATAGTCTAAGGATAAGGGGTAAGCCATTTAGGACTGAAATGAGGAGGAATTTCTTCACCCAGAGAGTGGTGAACCTGTGGAATTCTCTGCCACAGAGGGCAGTGGAGGCCAGTTCATTAAGTATATTCAAGAAAGAGTTGGATATATTTCTTAAGGCTAAAGGGATCAAGGGCTATGGGGAGAAGGCAGGGACAGGGTACTGAATTTGGATGATCAGCCATGATCTCATTGAATGGCGGAGCAGGCTCGAAGGGCCGAATGGCCTACTCCTGCTCCTATCTTCTATGTTTCTATGTTTCTATGGCCCACTCGCTCCAGTCCACCTTGGACAGCACACCCGAACGCTCCAGACTCTCCAGTTCAGCTTCAACGGCTGGGCGGATCGCGTATGGCACTGGTCTGGCCTTAAAAAATTTTGGGTTTGCGTTATCTTCGATCTTTATCGTTGCCTTTACTCCTTTTAGAGTCCCAAGTCCTTGTTGGAACACCTCTTCCGCATCAGTTAGAATTTGTGACAGACGTCCAGGTGCGACGTCATCATCCTTTTTGTCAGTCACAGTTAGCGCCTGAATGGAATGCCAGTCCAATTGTATTTTTCGGATCCATTCACGTCCCAATAATGGTGGTCCTCCATCTTGTAGTATATATATATACAGTTTCTGTGTTTCCTTGCCGTTATATTTAACTGGCACCCTTATTTTTCCTCTGGGGTAGACCTTTTGCCCCGTGTATGTCTTCAATACAATGGACGTGTCCTTTAAGGGTATGTGTGAGAATAGCTGCTCATAGTCTCATCGATTCATGACAGTTAGGGCTGATCCTGTATCTAAATCCATCTTTACTTGTGACCCTGCTATCATGAGGGTGACCCACATAGTTCGGTGATCCTCCTTTGCGATCACATTGTGTAACTTTAGGCAACTTAGTCTCCTGCTCCCGGAGTCGTTATCACTCTCCTGATCTTCCGAACTACCGTCTATCATTTTGTTTACTTTCTTGTACCTTTCCTTAGTAGTTCTTGTAGTGTTGGTTTTCTTTCCCGACCTGCAGACTCTTGCTATATGTCCCATTTTTCCGCATTGCCTGCATACTTTGTCCTTAAACCAGCATAGAAACATAGAAACACAGAAGATAGGAGCAGGAGTAGGCCATTCGGCCCTTCGAGCCTGCTCCGCCATTCAATGAGATCATGGCTGATCATCCAAATTCAGTACCTGCCTTCTACCCAAATCCCTTGATCCCTTTAGCCTTAAGAAATATATCCAACTCTTTCTTGAATATACTTAATGAACTGGCCTCCACCGCCCTCTGTGGCAGAGAATTCCACAGGTTCACCACTCTCTGGGTGAAGAAATTCCTCCTCATTTCAGTCCTAAATGGCTTACCCCTTATCCTTAGACTATGACCCCTGGTTCTGGACTCCCCGGCCATCATAAACATCCTTCCTGCATCTAGTCTGTCCAGGCCTGACAGAATTTTATAGGTTTCAATGAGATCCCCTCTCAATCTTCTAAACTCCAGTGAGTATAAGCCCAATCGACACAATCTCTCCTCATACGTCATTCCTGCCATCCCAGGTATCAGCCTGGTGAATCTTCGCTGCACTCCTTCCTTGGCAAGAACGTCCTTCCTCAGGTAAGACGACCAAAACTGCACACAATACTCAAGGTGTGGTCTCACCAAGGCCCTGTACAACTGCAGCAAGACATCCTTGTTCTTGTACTCGAACCCTCTTGCTACGAAGGCCAACATACCATTTGCCTCCTTAACCGCCTGCTGCACCTGCATGCTTACCTTCAGCGACTGGTGTACAAGGACACACAGGTCTCTTTGCACTTCCCCTTCTCCCAATCTATTGCCATTTAAATAATAATCTGCCTTCCTGTTTTGGCCACCAAAGTGGATAACCTCACATTTATCCACATTATAGTGCATTTGCCATGTTTCTGCCCAATCACCCAACCTGTCCAAATCGTGCTGGAGTTTCACGACATCCTCCTCACAGCATACCCTCCCACCCAGCTTTGTGTCATCTGCAAATTTGGAGATATTACATCCAATTCCCTTGTCCAGATCATTAATATATATTGTGAACAGCTGGGGTCCTAGGACCGATCCTTGCGGTACCCCACTAGTCACTGCCTGCCACTCGGAAAACGACCCGTTTATTCCAACTCTTTGCTTTCTGTCCGCCAACCAGTTCTCTATCCAAGTCAATACCTTGCCCCCAATCCCATGTGCCTTAATTTTGCACGCTAATCTCTTATGCGGGACCTTATCGAAAGCCTTCTGAAAGTCCAAATACACCACATCCACTGGTTCTCCCTTATCTATTTTACCAGTTACATTCTCAAAAAATTCCAGTAGATTAGTCAAGCATGATTTACCTTTTGTAAATCCATGTTGACTTTGTCCGATCCAGTCACTGCTTTCCAAGTGCTCTGCTATTACATCTTTTATAATGGACTCTAGCATTTTCCCCACTACCGATGTCAAGCTTACCGGTCTATAATTCCCCGCCTTTTCTCAACCACCTTTTTTGAATAGTGGGGTAACATTAGCTACCCGCCAATCCATGGGTACCGTTCCAGAGTCTATCGAGTTCTGGAAGATGACCAGCAATGCATCTACTATTTCTAGGGCCACTTCCTTAAGTACCCTGGGATGTAGATTATCAGGCCCTGGGGATTTATCGGCCTTCAGCCCATCAATTTTCCGAACACCATTTCCCTACAAATACTGATTTCTTTCAGTTCCACCCTTTCATCAGACCCTATGTTCCCCGGCATCTCTGGGAGGTTATTTGTGTCCTCCTTTGTGAAGACAGAACCAAAATATGTATTTAGTTGGTCTGCCATTTCTTTGTTCCCCATTATAAATTCCCCCGATTCTGACTGCAAGGGACCTACGCTTGACTTCACCAATCTTTTTCTCTTCACATATCTATAAAAGCTTTTACAGTCAGTTTTTATGTTCTCGGCAAGCTTACTGTCATATTCTATTTTCCCTTTCTTAATTAATCCCTTTGTCCTCCTTTGTTGAATCCTAAACTGCTCCTAATCCTCAGGATTATTGCTTTTTCTGGCCAATTTATATGCCCTCTCCTTGGACCTTATGCTATCCCTAATTTCCCTTGTTAGCCACGGTTGGGTCACCTTTTTTGTTTTATTTTTATGCCAAACTGGGATGAACAAATTCTGTAGTTCATCCATTCGGTCTTTGAATGTTTGCCATTGCCTATCCACCGTCAACCCTTTGAGTGCCATTCCCCAATCAATCCTACCCAACTCGCTCCTCAGACCATCGTAGTTTCCTTTATTTAAATTGAGGACCCTAGTCTCCGAGTCAACTACTTCATTCTCCATCTTAATGAAGAATTCGGTCATATTATGATCGCTCCGACCCAAGGGGCCTCGTACAACAAGATTGCTAATTAATCCTTTCTTGTTACATAATACCCAGTCTAAGATGGCCTGATCTCTGGTTGGTTCCTCGACATATTGGTCCAGGAAACCATCCCGTAAACACTCCAGGAATTCCTCCTCCACAGTATTGTTACTCATTTGGTTGGCCCAATCTATATGTCGATTAAAGTCACCCATGATGACTGCTGTGCCCTTATTGCACGCTTCTTTAATTTCTCTTTTAATGCCATCCCCAACCTCCGCCTTACTGTTTGGAGGTCTATAAACCATTCCCACTAACGTTTTTTTCCCCTTAGTATTTCTCAATTCTACCCATAGAGATTCCACCTCATTAGAGCTAATATCCTTTATTACAATTGTGTTAATCCCTTCTTTAACCAGTAATGCTACCCCACCTCCCTTTCCTTTTTGCCTATCTTTCCTGAATATCGAATACCCCTGGATGTTGAGTTCCCAGTCCTGGCCTTCCTTGAGCCATGTTTCCGTAATCCTAACCAAATCGTATTTGTTTACTTCTATTTGCGCAGCCAATTCATCCACCTTATTACAAATGCTCCTCGCATTAAGACACAAAGCCTTCAGGCTTGTTTTTTTAACGCTCTTAGGCCTATTAGAATTATTATTTACTGTGGCCATGTTTGATTTAAACCGTTGATTTCTCTGACTGCCACTTTTGTTTTTCTCCTTCCTATCTTTTGCTTTTATCCTTGTTTCCCTTTCCTCTGTCTCCCTGCTCAGGTTCCCAACCCCCTGCCATTTTAGTTTAAACCCTCCCCCACAGCACTAGCAAACACTCCCCCTAGGACATTGGTTCCAGCCCTGCCCAGGTGCAAACCGTCCGGCTTGAACTGGTCCCACCTCCCCCAGAACCGGTTCCAATGTCCCAGGAACTTGAATCCCTCCCCCTGGCACCATTCCTCTAGCCACATATTCATCTGAAGTATCCTTCTATTTCTACTCTGACTACCACGTGGCACTGGTAGCAATCCTGAGATTACTACCTTTGAGGTCCTGTTTTTTAATTTATCTCCTAACTCCCTATACTCCGCTTTTAGGACCTCATCCCGCTTTTTACCTATATCGTTGGTGCCTATATGCACCACGACAACTGGCTGTTCACCCTCCCCTTCTAGGCTGTTCTGCAGCCGCTCGGAGACATCCTTGACCCTTGCACCAGGGAGGCAACACACCATCCTGGTGTCTCGTTTGCGGGCGCAGAAACGCCTATCTATTCCCCTTACAATTGAATCCCCTATTACTATAGCTCTACCCCTCTTTTTCCTCCCATTCTGTGCAGCAGAGCCACCCCTGGTGCCAGGAAGTTGGCTGCTGCTGCCTTCCTCTGATAAGCCATCCCCCCGAACAGTACTCAAAGTGGTGTATCTGTTGGAGAGGGGAATGGCCACAGGGGACCCCTGCACTACCTGCCTGCGCCTAGCACTCTGCCTGTTGGTCACCCGTTCCCTTTCTTCCTGTCCAACCTCTACCTGCGGTGTGTCCAACTCCGTAAATGTGCTATTCACGATGTCCTGAGCATCGTGAATGCTCCAGTATGCAACCAATCGCAGCTCCATCTCCGCAATGCGGTCTGTCAGTAGCTGCAGCTGGATGCACTTCCTGCACATGTAGTTGTCAGGGACACAGGAAGTGTCCCTAATTACCCACATATCGCAGGAGGAGCAGATCACGGGGCCTGGCTGTCCTGCCATGACTTACCGTTTAATTAATTGAATTTAAATTAAATCAATCAATCCCTCTAATTACACTACAGTTAACTGGTTTACCAACAGTCCCTGCTACACTAGAGAGACCTTAGAAACTATAAACAAGAGTTAAAGTTAAAAAAAAGAGAGAAATACTCACCAACCAATCACTTTCCTGCTTCCTGCTGACGTCACACTTTGATTGCATAAGAACATAAGAACATAAGAAATAGGAGCAGGAGTAGGCCAATCGGCCCCTTCAATAAGATCATGGCTGATCTGATCCTAACCGCCAATCCACTATCACAGAACCATCTCCTGAATCTAACAGAATTAGACACACGAAATAGGAGCAGGATCAGGCTACATGGCCCCTGGGCCCGCTCCGCTACCCACAGGGCCATGACCGATCCGAACCTAGACTCATGTCCAAATTCCTGCCCGCTCCCCGTAACCCTTAATTCCCTTTACTTCTAGGAAACTGTCTATTTCTGTTTTAAATTTATGTAATGATGTAGCTTCTACAGTTTTTTGGGGCAGCATATTCCATGGACCTACCACCCTCTGAGTGAAGTAGTTCCTCCTCATCTCAGTTTTGAAAGAGCAGCCCCTTATTCTAAGACTATGCCCCCTAGTTCTAGTTTCACCCATCATCGGGAACATCTTCCCTGCATCCACCCGATCCAACCCCTTCACAATCTTATATGTTTCAATAAGATCGCCTCTCATTCTTCTGAACTCCAATGAGTAGAGTCCCAATCTACTCAACCTCTCCTCATATGTCCATCCCCGGGATTAACCGAGTGAACCTTCTTTGTACTGACTCGAGAGCAAGTATGTCCTTTCTTAAGTATGGACACCAAAACTGTACGCTGTATTCCAGGTGCGGTCTCACCAATACCTTGTACAACTGAAGCAATACCTCCCTATTTTTATATTCTATCCCCCTAGCAATGAAAGCCAACATTCCATTGGCCTTCTTAATCACTTGCTGCACCTGCATACTAACCTTTTGAGTTTCGTGCACCAGGACCCCCAGATCCCTTTGTACTACAGTACTTTCCAGTTTCTTGCCATTAAGATAATAACTTGCTCTACGATTTTTCCTGCCAAAGTGCATAACCTCACACTTTCCAATATTGTATTCCATCTGCCAAATCTCTGCCCACTTACTTTGCCTGTCTATGTCCCATTGAAGGATTTTTATGTCCTCCTCACTCACTACTTTCCCCCCCCATCTTAGTATCATCTGCAAACTTTGATATGTTACACTCGGTCCCCTCCTCCAAATCGTTAATATAGATTGTAAAGAGTTGGGGACCCAGCACTGACCCCTGCGGAACACCACTAGTTACTGATTGCCAGTCTGAGAATGAAGCATTTATCCCAACTCTCTGCCTTCTGTTAGATAGCAAATCCTCTATCCATGCCAGAATATTACCCCCAATCCCGTGATTTTTTATCTTAAGCAATAATCTTTTGTGTGGCACCTTGTCAAATGCCTTTTGGAAGCCTAAATACACTACGTCCACTGGTTCCCCTTTATCCACCCTATATGTTACTTCCTCAAAGAACTCCAGCAAATTTGTCAAACATGACTTCCCCTTCATAAAACCATACTGACTTTGTCCTATTAAATTATGATTATCCAAATGTCCTGTTACTGTCTCCTTAATAATGGACTCCAAAATTTTACCTACCACAGATGTTAGGCTAACTAGTCTATAGTTTCCAGCCTTTAGTCTACTGCCCTTTTTAAATAAGGGTGTTACATTAGCAGTTTTCCAGTCTGCCGGGACCATTGCCGAGTCCAGGGAGTTTTGGAAAATTATTACCAATGCATCCACAATCCCTACCGCCACTTCCCTCAAGACCCTAGGATGTAAGCCATCAGGTCCAGGTGATTTATCCGCCTTGAGTCCCATTATTTTACCGAGTACCACTTCCTTAGTGATTTTGATCATGTTTAGCTCCCCCCCCCTTTAGCCCCCTGTTTGTCCAGTGTTGGGATATTCTTAGTGTCTTCTACTGTAAAGACTGATGTAAAATATTCATTCAGTGTTTTTGCCATCTCCATATTTCCCACCATTAATTTCCCGGTCTCATCCTCTAAGGGACCAACATTTACTTTAGCCACCCTTTTTCTTTTTATATAACGATAAAAACTCTTACTATCTGTTTTTATATTTTTTGCTAATTTACTTTCATAATCTATCTTCCCTTTCTTAATCAATCTTTTTGTTATTTTTTGCTGTCTTTTAAAGTTTTCCCAATCCTCTATCCTCCCACTAGATTTGGCTACCTTATATGCCCTTGTTTTTAGTCAAATACTATCCTTAATTTCTTTACTTAGCCACGGATGGCTGTCTTTTCTTTTACACCCTTTTCTTCTCAGTGGAATATATATTTTTTGGAAGTTGTAAAATAACTCCTTAAATGTACACCACTGATCATGTATCGTCTTACCCTTTAATCTATTTTCCCAATCCACTCTACTCAATTCCGCTCTCATACCTTCATAGTCTCCTTTATTCAAGCTTAGCATGCTTGTTTGAGATCCAACCTTCTCACCCTGTAATTGAATATGGAATTCAACCATGTTATGGTCACTCATTCCAAGGGGATCCTTTACTAGGACATTTTTAATTAATCCTGTCTCGTTACACAGGACCAGATCTAAGGTTGCCTGCCCCCTGGTCAGTTCAGTTACATACTGCTCAAGAAACCCATCCCTAATACACTCAATGAACTCATCCTCAAGGCAGCCCTGCCCAATTTGATTTGTCCAATTAATATGATAGTTAAAATCCCCCATAATTATAGATGTTCCCTTATTACAAGCCTCAACTATTTCCTGATTGATACTCCGTCCAACAGAGTTGCCACAGTTCGGAGGCCTATAGACTACGCCCACTAGTGTTTTTTTCCCCTTATTATTCCTTACCTCCACCTAAACTGTTTCATTGTCCTGATCTTTTGACCCAATATCATTTCTCTGTATTACAGTGATTCCTTCCTTTATTAACATAGCCACCCCACCTCCCCTTCCTTCCTGCCTGTCCTTCCTGATCGTTAAATAACCTGGTATGTTTAATTCCCAGGCATTGTCACCCTGCAGCCATGTTTCTGTAATGGCCACAAGATCATACCCATATGTAGTTATTTGTGCCATTAACTCATCTATTTTGTTACGAATGCTACGTGCATTCAGATAGAAAACTTTCAAAGATGTTTTGTGACACTTAGTTCCTGCTTTTGCCCTTTTTATTACTTTACCTTTTACTCCATACCTTCTGCCCCTTCCTGACATGCTCTGGTTTTTAATTTCCCCACTGCTACCTAAGTCTATGACCTTCTCTGTTGTCATTTGTATTATTTGCTCTCTAGGAACCTCCCCCCCACTAGTTAGTTTAAAGCCCTCTCTACAGCCCTAGTTATATGATCCGCCAGGACTCTAGTCCCAGCACTGGCCAAGTGAAGCCCATCCCAACGGAACAGCTCCCTCCTGCCCCAGTACTGGTGCCAGTGTCCCAGGAAGCAAAACCCATTTCTCCCACACCAGTCTTTGAGCCACGCATTTAACTCTCTAATTTTATTTGTCCTAGCCAAATTCGCTCGTGGCTCAGGTAATAATCCAGAGATTATTACCCTTGTGGTTCTGCTTTTTAATTTGGCCCCTAGCTGCTCAAACTCCCTCAGCAGAACCTCCTTCCTTGTCCTATCTATGTCGTTGGTACCAACATGGACCACGACAACTGGATCCTCCCCCTCCCACTCCAAGTTTCTCTCCAGTCCAGAGGAGATGTCCTTAACCCTGGCACCGGGCAGGCAACACAGCCTTCGGGACTCTCGCTCTCGGCTGCAGAGAACTCTATCTATCCCCCTAACGATACTACTTTTTACCTCTCTCCCCTGCTGTTGAATTAGTCGGGCTGCTCCTCACTCACTGCCGCCGGTTTTAACTGCCGCCGATGTTCAGTGTTCCCACGCAGGCCCGCTCTGGTCGGGCTGCTCCTCACTCACTGCCGCCGGTTTTAACTGCCGCCGATGCTCAGTGTTCCCACGCAGGCCCGCTCTGGTCGGGCTGCTCCTCACTCACTGCCGCCGGTTTTAACTGCCGCCGATGCTCAGTGTTCCCATGCAGGCCCGCTCTGGTCAGGCTGCTTCTGACTCACTGCCGCCGATTTTAACCTGCCGCCAATGCTCAGTGTTCCCACGCCGGTCCGCTCTGGTCGGGCTGCTCCTCACTCACTGCCGCCAGTTTTAACTGCCGCCGATGCTCAGTGTTCCCACGTAGGTCCGCTCTGGTTGGGCTGCTCCTCACTCACTGCCGCCGGTTTTCAACTGCCGCTGATGCTCAGTGTTCCCACGCAGGCCCGCTCTGGTTGGGCTGCTCCTCACTCACTGCCGCCGGTTTTCAACTGCCGCTGATGTTCAGTGTTCCCACGCAGGCCCGCTCTGGTCGGGCTGCTCCTGACTCACTGCCGCCGATTTTAACCTGCCGCCGATGCTCAGTGTTCCCACGCAGGTCCGCTCTGGTCGGGCTGCTCCTCACTCACTGCCGCCAGTTTTAACTGCCGCTGATGCTCAGTGTTCCCACGCAGGTCCGCTCTGGTTGGGCTGCTCCTCACTCACTGCCGCCGGTTTTCAACTGCCGCTGATGCTCAGTGTTCCCACGCAGGCCCGCTCTGGTTGGGCTGCTCCTCACTCACTGCCGCCGGTTTTCAACTGCCGCTGATGTTCAGTGTTCCCACGCAGGCCCGCTCTGGTCGGGCTGCTCCTCACTCACTGCCGCCAATTTTAATCTGCCGCCGATGCTCAGTGTTCCCACGCAGGTCCGCTCTGGTCGGGCTGCTCCTGACTCACTGCCGCCGGTTTTAACTGCCGCCGATGCTCAGTGTTCCTCAGCAGTCCTTCTGCTCATGGGTTGTTCTGCCACAGCGATAGCACTTTCCTGCTCCATACGCCATTTCATTAGCGCTGTATTCTTGTGGTTTCTGTTGTATTTCCGCAGCTCCCCGTGCTGCTGCTTCGTAGGATATTGCCACGCTGAAAGCCTGTTCTAGCGTCAGGTCCTTTTTTGAAAGTAGTCGTTTCTGGGTTCCTTCACTCTGGAGCCCGCAGACAAACTTATCCCATAAGCTGTCTGCCAGTCCTGCTCCGAACTGGCAGTGCTTCGATAACTTGCATAGTTCCGTAAGATAGTCAGCATTGCTCTCATCTTTGTGCTGGTTTCTTTTATGGAACTTGAATCTTTCTGCTATCAGCAGCGGTGTAGGGGTAAGGTGTTCCTGTAAGATATTAACAATCTCCTCAAAACTTTTCTCCATTGGTTTAGCTGGGGTAATTAAATTCCGCAATAGGCCGTACGTACTCGTGCCCATCAAATTTAATAATACCGACGCCTTCTTTCCATCGGTCACCTCATTTGCCTTGCAGTACACTTCAATTCTTTCCACATACGTGGTCCAGTCTTCTACCTCGTTGTCGAAAGCAGTGATACTGCCACTTTTCGGCATCTTGGGTGATTTAAAATGGCGCCTCCCACGCTTTTTCTTCTTCCCCAATGGAATAAAATGGCACCTCCTGTGCTTTTCCTTCTTCCCCAACGGGATAAAATGGCGCCTCCCGCACTTTTCCTTCTTCCCCTTGCTGCCACGCTGCTCCTAGCATTCTACAGGGTAATGGCGGTGACCCGCAGCTTCGGCGCGTCTCACTTTCCTTCCCCCTGTTTATTTTCTCTCTGCTGCCCGGTTCTTGAGCACCGACCGCGCCCTGTGCGCTCCACCCTCTCTCTCTCTTTTTTTTTTCTTTTCTCGGCGACGCTGCGCGGCCCGATTTGTAGAGCCGCTCGATCGAGCTCGAGCCCACCGCAGTCCGGAAGGGTCAGCGCACTACCTGCTACCAGCACGATTTGCTGGAACACCTTAACTGGGGAGCATAGCTCAGCTCTCCACAGCCTCTCCAGCAATTCTCCGAACACCGATGAATCCTTGGGCGGTTGCCCGCTGTCGACGCCCGTTGCTCAGACTTCGACCTCCAAGAAACCTTTTCTCAGGGTGAGATCCCCGTGAGATGATGCAACACTGCAGGTGAGTTCGAACTTACTCATCGCCACTGTAAAGTCCGCGCCTCAATAATACACGGACTTCGGGAGAACAGTTTAACAGGTACTTTACTGAACGGAGGGTACTCTTTTGTTTGGACCCAAAAAACCCCAAAACAAATTGGACTGTAAATTAACAAAAGTTCAACTAAAACTTAACAAATCAAATTAAAATTTGGTTTTCCGGGTTGATGATGCACTCCAGTCCCCGTGGCGCCCACCGGTCGTGGAAATACTCAAGCGTGCCAGCGGACACCGCGTGCTTCATCTCCAGGGCCACCCGGGCGCGAACATGGCCGCGGAAGAGAGGCAGGCAATCCGGCCGGACGACCCCCTCGACCGCCCGCTGCCTGGACCAATTGATGGCTTTTTTAGCCAGGCCCAGGAGCAGGCCTACAAGGAGGTCCTCCAACCTGCCCGCTCCCCTCCACACCGGGTGACCGTAGATCAAGAGCGTGGGACTGAAGTGCAACCAAAAATCGAGGAGCAGCCCCTTCAAGTAGTGAAAGAGGGGCTGCAACCTCTCACACTCGACATAAACGTGAAACACGGACTCCTCCAGGCCGCAAAAAATGCAGGCGGCCTGGGAGTCCGTGAACCTACTTAAAACCATATTGCACGGGACCGCTCCGTGCTGAACGGAGGGTACTCTTTTATTTGGACCCAAAAAAAAACCAATTCGACTGTAAATAAACAAAAGTTCAACTAAAGCTTAACAAATCAAATTAAAATTTGGTTTTCCGTGTTGATGATGCACTCCAGTCCCCGCGGCGCCCACCGGTCGCGGAAATACTCAAGCGCACCGGCGGACACCGCGTGCTCCATCTCCAGGGCCACCCGGGCGCGAACATGGCCGCGGAAGAGATGCAGGCAATCCGGCTGGACGACCCCCTCGACCGCCCGCTGCCTGGACCAATTGATGGCTCTTTTAGCCAGGCCCAGGAGCAGGCCCACAAGGAGGTCCTCCAACCTGTCCGCTCCCCTCCGCACCGGGTGACCGTAGATCAAGAGCGTGGGACTGAAGTGCAACCAAAAATCGAGGAGCAGCCCCTTCAAGTAGTGAAAGAGGGGCTGCAACCTCTCACAATCCATATAAACGTGAAACACGGACTCCTCCAGGCCGCAAAAAATGCAGGCGGCCTGGGAGTCCGTGAACCTACTTAAAACCATATTGCACGGGACCGCTCCGTGCTGAACGGAGGGTACTCTTTTATTTGGACCCAAAAAAACCCAATTCGACTGTAAATAAACAAAAGTTCAACTAAAGCTTAACAAATCAAATTAAAATTTGGTTATCCGTGTTGATGATGCACTCCAGTCCCCGCGGCGCCCACTGGTCGCGGAAATACTCAAGCGCACCGGCGGACACCGCGTGCTCCATCTCCAGGGCCACCCGGGCGCGAACATGGCCGTGGAAGAGATGCAGGCAATCCGGCTGGACGACCCCCTCGACCGCCCGCTGCCTGGACCAATTGATGGCTCTTTTAGCCAGGCCCAGGAGCAGGCCCACAAGGAGGTCCTCCAACCTGTCCGCTCCCCTCCGCACCGGGTGACCGTAGATCAAGAGCGTGGGACTGAAGTGCAACCAAAAATCGAGGAGCAGCCCCTTCAAGTAGTGAAAGAGGGGCTGCAACCTCTCACAATCCATATAAACGTGAAACACGGACTCCTCCAGGCCGCAAAAAATGCAGGCGGCCTGGGAGTCCGTGAACCTACTTAAAACCTTATTGCACGGGACCGCTCCGTGCAACACCCTCCAGGCCAAGTCCCCGATGGAACAAGGGAGGACTCCCGCATAGAGAGCCCTCCATTGGGGACCTCCGCTACCGCCGGTCGGCAAAACGCCACGCCAAGGCGTGTCCGGACGGTAGACGAAGATGGCAAAGTGGAGAGTGTGCAGGAGCAGCCCGTACAGGAAACCCCTCCGCGCGGAATGAAAAGGCACGGAGGGTATTTCCTCGAGACGGCTCAAGTTGTGAGGCGCCGGTTCCCGAGGGGAGTTTCGGGGCCGGGCGCCGATGAGGAATTCCGTCCGAACGGGGGTAAGCTCGGACGGGATCGCCCCACGTGCTTGAGCCGCCTCGATACACCTAGTGGAGTCGGGGCCCAGTGCCGCTTTTACCGATTCGATGGTTTCGACCGCGAGCCGGACGTTGGCCCAGGACAGGCGCCGCGCCAGCTCCTCCGGCGCCATCCAGCCCGCTCCTCCGCCATCGAGCAGGTCCCCGACTCTGGTCACCTTGCCAGCCACAGCCCTACCCTCCGCCAGCCGCCCGAACCCGTGTTCGTGGAGGTGCGGATTCCTGAGCAGCGGCTCCCGAAGGAGAGCCGCCGCTCCTGACGGGGGAGAGCTCCGCCTGGAAGCGACGTAGTTCCAAACCCATAGTAGTTCCTGGTAGAAGACAGGCAGCTCCCGCAGGCCGGCACGCCTGCTGCCCACTTTCGCAAACAGGAGCTGCGTGTCGTAATTGAGGCCATGCAGCTGGCGGAAGAAAAACGTCGCCAGCGCACACCATCTCGGAGGATTCTCGACGTACAGGTATCTCTGCAGCGTCTGAAGACGGAAAGTCGCAGCCTGGGTGCGAAGGCACACCAGCGCCTGACCGCCCTCCCTAAGCGGGAGACACAGAACCGCGGCAGAGACCCAGTGCTTCCTTTTGTCCCAGAAGAAGTCGATGAGCTTCTTCTGAATCTTGGCGACAAACGCAGGGGGAGGGATCAAAGTGACCAACCGGTACCACAACATGGCGGCCACCAGCTGGTTTATGACCAGCGCTCGACCCCTGTAGGACAACACTCGGAGCAGTCCTGTCCAGCGTCCTAGGCGAGCGGTGACTTTGGCCTCCAGCTCTTGCCAGTTCGCCGGCCAAGCGTCCTCGGCAGGGCTAAGGTAGACTCCCAAATAGAGGAGGTGCGTGGTGCTCCAGGCGAAAGGCCTGAACTCCTCCGGCAGGGAGTCCACCCGCCACTGACCCACCAGGAGTCCGGAACATTTCTCCCAGTTGATCTTGGCGGAGGATGCGTCCGAGTAAATCTGCTGGCATTCCCGCATCCTCCGCAAGTCAGCGGGATCCGTGACCGTGAGGAGCACGTCATCGGCGTAAGCCGAGAGGACCACCTCCACGCCCGGCCCTTGCAGAGCCAGTCCCGTCAACCTCTTCCGCAAGAGGCGCAGGAAAGGCTCCACGCAAATGGCATATAACTGGCCGGACATGGGGCATCCCTGACGCACCCCCCTCCCGAAGCGAAGGGGCGCCGTCAAGGACCCGTTAACTTTAATCAGACACTCCGCGGCGGCGTACAGAAGTCGGATCCGGGCGACGAAATGCGTCCCGAACCCGAATGCGCGCAGAGTCCCGAAGAGATACTCGTGATCCACCCTGTCGAACGCCTTCTCCTGATCCAGGGAAAGGAAGGCGACCGACAGACCAGCCCTCTGGGAGTGGTGGACCAGGTCCCGGACCAGATGGATGTTATCGTGGATGGTCCGGCCCGGGACCGTGTAGGACTGGTCGGGGTGGATCATGTGGGCCAGCACGGTGCCAAGGCGAGCAGACATGGCCCTGGCAAAGATTTTATAGTCCGTGCTGAGGAGGGAGACCGGGCGCCAGTTCTTAAGGAGGCAGAGATCGCCCTTCTTAGGCAGCAGGACAATGACCGCCCTGCGCCAAGAGAGGGGCATCTCCCCGGTCGCCAAACTTTCCCCCAGGACCCGCGCGTAGTCGCCCCCCAAGACGTCCCAGAACGCCCTGTGGAACTCCACGGTCAGCCCGTCCAGCCCCGGGGACTTTCCCCTAGAGAGCTGGCGGAGGGCGCCGGTCAGCTCCGCCAGACTTAGCGGAGCGTCCAATTTTTCGGCGCCCTCCGGGCCAACCTTCGGCAGGTCCTCCCACAAAACTCTGCGCGCATCCTCGCTGGACGGATCCGGAGAGAACAGAGCCCCGTAATAGGCGCGGGTCTCCACGCTGATTCCCTCCGGATCCGAGACCAGAGATCCGTCGTCGGCCAGCAGCCCCAAGAGCTGCTTACGGACCCCCCGTCTTTTTTCCAGCGAGTAGAAGAAGGGGGAGCCGCGGTCCAGGTCCCGCAGGAGCTGGATCCGCGACCTCACGTACGCGCCTCGGGACCCGACGAGCTGCAGGTCCTTCAGCGCGCCCTTCTTCTCTTCGTACACCTTCCGCAGGGCCGGGTCCTCGACGACCTGACCGAGACGGGACTCCAGGTCGAGCACCTCCTTCTCCAACCGCCCGACCCGGGCCTCCCGCCTCTTGGTCGACCCCTTCGCGTACTCCTGACAGAAGAGACGGATGTGAGCCTTGCCCACATCCCACCATAGCCTCAAGGAGGGGAAGCCCCCCTGCTTCCTTCTCCAGTCGGCCCAGAATCGACGAAACGAATCCCGGAACCGTGCGTCCTCCAGCAGCAGGTTGTTAAAATGCCAGTACACGGACCCCCCCCGCGCGCGCAGCGGAGCGAGCTCCGCCCACACCAGGTGGTGGTCCGTGCACGGCACCGGCCGCATGGAAGCTGCCGGAACGCAGGAGACGAACGCCCGGGAAATGTAGAGGCGGTCGATTCTGGACCTTCCTCCCCCAGACCTCACACTAGTGAAGGCGCTGGAGTCGGGGTGGAGATTTCGCCAGACGTCCACCAAGTCGAAGGACCCAACCAGGTCCCTCAACTTCTCCATCGCCGCCGGGCTTCGCGGGGGACCCGAACGGTCCCTCGCCTCGAGGGTGCAGTTAAAATCCCCCCCGAGGATGACGCACTCGCCCACGTCGATGGAGCCCAAGAGAGCGGACACTTCTTCGAAGAAGCGCACTTGCTGCGCACTGGTCTGAGGGGCGTACACGTTCACTAGATGGAGCGGCACGCCCCCCAGGCGAACAGTGACATGGAGCAAGTGGCCCGGCACGTGCTCCTTGACCCCCAAGATCTCCGGCTGAAAATGCGGGGCCAGCAAGATAGCCACCCCGCTGGAATTGTTGGAGAGGTGACTCATGCTGACCCCTCCTTGCCACTCCAGGAGCCACGTGGCTTCGTCTCCCGGAACGGTGTGGGTTTCTTGCAGGAAGCACACCGCATACTTCCCGTCCCGAAGGACCGAGAAGTTATTGAATCTGCGGCGCGCCTCCCTGCTGCCGTTGATGTTGAGGCTGGCTATGGTTATCTTCATGTCAGAAGCATAGTGCAACCTCTACCTACACCTAACGGGGCGAGGAAGCGCAGCCGCTGGTCCGCCGCCACTTCCTCAGCAGCCCAGTGAGAAACGTTGTGAGCCGACGCAGCTCGAGCGGGTTCACACCCTCGTCCGCGCCCAAGATCTTAACGGCGGCGCGGACGGAATCGATGAGCAGCGCCAGCTCCGACCACCTGTCGAGGGCCAGCCGGACCTTATTGCGCTGACCCAGGCACGTGGCCATAAAATCCCGGAGTTCCCTTACGGAAATGAGGGGAGACTCGGCAAGGGGCACGAGGTCATCCATCGCCACGTCGGCGCTGGAGTCCGAATCGTCCTCCGTGCCCATCACCGAGTCCCCATCCTCCTCCAGGGGGTCGTCACCAGCGGCCAACCCGTCCGCCGCGCAGTGCGAAGCGAACGACTCGGCCGCGCCAGCCAGCCCCGCCTCCGCCCGGATCCCACCCCCAGGATCGGCGGCAGAGGATTTCTCCCTGGGCTCCTCTAGGGGTGCCGGGCCAGAAGACGGCGGCGGTTCAGAGCTCCCCTCCACCTCAGACGCCGGAACGACCGGAGAAACCGGGGAGAGAACAATTTCCAGCTCCTCCAGTACGTCCGGCACCAGAGACGCAGCCAGGGGGCCATCCTCCTCCCCGCCACCAACCTCCGACCCAGCGGACGGGGGGTTTTGAATTAAAAGCTCTACCAGGACGAGCATCCCCTGGGAGACGTCCGGGTCGCATTGGGCGAGCTCATTATCCTCGAGCTCGCCCGACCCAAC
Organism: Somniosus microcephalus; assembly: GCF_052327205.1. Taxonomy (NCBI): domain Eukaryota; kingdom Metazoa; phylum Chordata; class Chondrichthyes; order Squaliformes; family Somniosidae; genus Somniosus; species Somniosus microcephalus. The sequence continues at coordinate 223,507,943 of NC_140987.1, forward strand.
CCCCAGGCTGCCCGACCCGGCGAGGGGTAACGACACCGATAAAAGGTCAACTTCAATTACTGCCGCGGGTTGTTCCGCAACCCCCCCCACGGGCAGGGTCTCATCCCCATCCCCGGGAGGCACGTGCTGGACAGACACATCTGCCTCAGCCTCCCGAGGGACAGGCGACCCCTGCCGATCGCTGGTGATGACGACAGCGCTGGGGGGGCGGGGGGGCGCAGTACCCGCGGCGGGCGACGACTCCCCCTGCTCGGAGGGACCTTCCTCCTCCCGGTCCTCCTCCTCATCCAGGGGGTCGCGCCTTCTTTTTAGCACGGAGGGAGCGAGGGAGACCTCCATGTCTGCAAAGGCCTCCTCCTCGACTCCCTCCGGCGGAGCAGGTTTGTCGGGTTCCTCGGGCCCGAACCCGGCCGCAGGTATTGGCATTACCGCTGCGGCGGTTGCGGCCACAGGCTCGGGCACGGGGCCCCTCCCGCTCACATCTGCCCTGATCAACTCCGCGAGGAGCGCGGGTGTAAGGGGCTCAAGGGGCAAGGGCTCACCATCCACGGGGGGACCTGCCCTAAGGTGCTTCTTTTTTCCCCGCGCCTTCTTTCCGGCCGGACACGCTCCCTCCCCCCCGCCGGAGGCCTTGGTGGCATCGGCCCCCGACGTCAACCGCGCATCAGACGTACTTGACGCGTGGGCAGATCCGGGGGGAAGGGCGGCGGCGGCGGCGCCAGCCTCGGCCGCACGAGATGATCCGGCGGCCTTGGAGGCAGGGCAGTTCCTCCTGATGTGCCCCACCTCCCTGCAGGCATGGCACCTCACACCGTCCGACGTCCAAAAGGCGCGGTAGGCGGTCCCCTCGTGGAGGACGACGAACGCCCCTTCAGTGTCCTCCTCCCGCGCCAGCTGGATAAACAGCTGGCGCCGGAAGGAGAAGACGTGGCGAAGGCTGGCCTCCCGGAAGCCGAGCGGGATGGGCGTGATCCCCGACCTCACCTCCCCAAGTTGTCGCAAATGGGGAAGGAGGAGCTCACCAGGAACATAGGGCGGGACGTTGGAAATAATGATCCTCTGCGCGGTGGCCTCGAGAGGATCCACCGGCAGGAAGGTCCCGCCCACGGTGAGCCCCTTGGCGACAGCCAGGGACACCGCCCGCTCCGACCCCAGGAAGAACACAGCCTTCCCATACATTTTCGAGGCCGCGACGATGGCTGAGGGGCCGACAACCCCAGCCATGGCCTTGACGCAGGCCTCGATGGTCATAGTGGGGTGAGTGTAGCTCTTCACCCCAAGCTTTTTTGTTATTAATCGAAAAGGTGACGGGGCAGCAGGAACAGCGGGAGCAGCTGTGGCCGTGGCTACCACTCTCGCATAGGTCCCGGCTGGCCCCGCCACCAGCGAAGACGCAGTCGCCATTCTGGGGTGCTTTTTTTAAGGGCTACACTCACCCCAAGTCACAGGCCTGAAGGTGTTAATGGCCTCGGTGTATATATATTTTTTTTGTCCTCTATTGAGCAGAGGGAGCTGATTAAAATGAGGACACACCTCTCTCCTTATTGATTTAAATTGGGAGAGTGGCCTCTCCCCTCTGCTCAATTGGCAATTAATAAAATAGATGAAACTAAGGTGCCTTAGAAAGACAGGCAGAGAGAGACAAAGAGAGAGAGAGAGAGGTGGGGGGGTGGGAAGGAGGGAGGCCGCAAAGGGCAGTGTTGCCACTCAGGATGGTGGGTGGGTGTAGGCAGGGTTGCACTCTCCGATGGAAAAAGTCTTTGGTGATGGTGGTCTTCTGGCAGGGGGAGAAGACGTCTTCACCTGGAAAAGCTGGAGAAGCCCAGGCTTAGTCCTGCAACAGGTCTTAACGATGTAATTAAATTAAATTAAAGACTTCACCTTGGGCAGCTCCAAGCTCTCCCAGGGCAGGCAATAGAAGGGATGCTAATTAGTGGTGTGTGTGGCCTAGCTTTTAACAAGAGCACACACACACACTACACCCCTTGATGATTCGGCCTTGCTTCTTCTTTTCTCCCCCCACCTAAAATACAAAGTCTTGGGAGAGTGCCCCAAATAACACCCACCTGTAGATGTTCCGGATGAAGTTTTCTTCCCTCCTTTCAAGCAGTTGGTTTCTCTCCCCTCTCTCCCTCTCCTGAAGTGGAGGCCAAATTGGGGAGGCAGTGATAGAAAGGCCTCTCCCCTGGTTGATGTTGATGTAGGCCTCCTTTCTCCTTCTCCTCCTCTGTCCTCTCTCTCCAGGCACCTCAGTTGATGTAATGATGGTGGAGTTGGTGGTGGTGGTCCAACGTTCTCCTCCTCTTCCTGGTCAGGGGACCACCACTTTAATCCACTCTCCAAAGTCTGGCTGCTCCCTCTGCTCGTGCTTGCAGCTGAACGGAGGGTAACGTCAGACTGAAATACAGAAGCCTGCTAGGGCCTTTTATACAGGGGTGGTCACTGCCGGTACTGCAGTCTAAAACCAGTTCTTCCCTTAAAGGTACATACACAACAGCCTCCACCCCCGATGCTCCTCTGGCGCCCCCCGATGTTGTCTGCCTCCCCATCCGACCCCATGCTCCTCCGGCCTCCCTCCCCGATCAGCCTCCGGCACCCCGATCATCTTCCGGTGCCCCCCTGATCAGCACCCCCCCCGGCCCTCCCCATCATCCTCCGGCCCCCACTCGATCAGCCCCTGGCCCCCGATCATCCTCTGGTCCCCACTTGTTCCCTCCCTCCTTCCTCTCTACGGCCTAGTGCTGCAGGCCTACCAGTCCGCAGCCAGCCAGCCTCTCCATCTGGCCATCCCTAATTGCACTTGAGAAGGTGGTGGTGAGCTGCCTTCTTGAACCACTGCAATCCGCGTGCTGAAGGTACTCCCATAGTGCTGTTAGGTCGGGTGTTCCAGGATTTTGAGCCAGTGATGATGAGAAGGAATGGCAATATATGTCCAGGTTAGGATGGTGTGTCACTTAGCGGTGAACTTGGAGATGATCAGGTTCCATGCACCTGCTACTCTTGTCCTTCTAGGTGGTGGAGGTTATGGGTTTGGGAGGTGCTGCTGAAGTAGCCTTGGTGACTTGCTGCAGTGCATCTTGTAAATGGTACAGTGGTGGAATGAATGGATATTTAAGTCTGTGGATAGGGTGTTGATCATGTGGACTGCTTTGTCCTAGATGGTGTCGAGTTTCTTGAGTGTCGTTGCAGCTCCACCCATCTATTGCAGATGGCAGTGCATGTAGGCCAGAGAGGGCACACCTGACTTAAGACCTTTCCCTCCTTACAAGGAGAGAGCCCTGGAGATTCTGGGCTTGCAGGAGTTACAGGGAATAGGAGAAGAAAAAGTTTGGAGGTATTCCCCAAGCTCATGGCTAGTGTCGCCCTTTGTTTTTCATTCTTTATCTCCCTATGTCCTCGCTCATGCACTTTATCGCATACAGTCATACACTGCCGCACTGCAGCATAACGCACTGGAATTTCTTCCCATGTAAGCTTTGTTTCAAGGGATGTCAAACAAGCATTCTAAAATATGCTCCTCTCTGCTGCTCTAGATGCCCAGAAGAAGGAATTGTCAGATGATTGGCTTCAACCTAGCATCTCACAGAACCTTGCATCACCCAATGTCAGCAGCTCTTAAAGGACTGGTGACAAAACTAGGCATCTCACATCACCCTGCTCTCCAAAAGTGGCAAGCATCAATGCAGATATACCCACTCAGAGGGAGTCAGTTAGTGAGTTGCACAGAGCACAAGTGGTAGATTTGGAGGATTTGGCACGGTGCACTTGGAGTTGGAGAGGCTCAGCATGGAACTATACCTACCTCGGGAGCCCTCAGGTAAGTGCATAGATTTTTTTCCAGCTCGGAGGCCTCTGCACGTGGGAAACCTCCGATCGGAAAATACGGCCCAATAGTTTCTCACCATTTCAGAAACAAACTCAGTTTTTCTATCCTTCCCACCAAAGTGAACAACCTCACTTTTCCCCACATTATGCTCCACCTGCCACCTTCTTGCCCACTCACTTAACCTGTCTATATCCCTTTGCAGGCTCTTTGTGTCCTCCTCACAGCTTACTTTCCCACCTAGCTTTGTATCGACAGCAAACTTGGATACATTATACTCGGTCCCCTCATCTAAGTGATTAATATAGATTGTAAATAGCTGAGGCCCAAGCACTGATCCTTGAGACACCCCACTAGTTACAGCCTGCCAACCTGAAAATGACCCATTTATCCCTACTTTCTGTTTTCTGTCCGTTAACCAATCCTCTATCCATGCATTACCCCCAAACCCATAAGCCCCTGTGTAACAACCTTTTATGTGGCACCTTATCGAATGCCTTTTGGAAATCCAAATATACTACATCCACTGGTTCCCCTTTATCTACCCTGCAAGTTATATCCTCAAAAATTTCGAATAAATTTATTAAACACGATTTCCCTTTCATAAAACCATGGTGACTTTGCCTAATCATATTATGATCTTCTAAGTGCCCTGTTACCACTTCCTTAATAATGGATTCCAGCATTTTCCCGACAGCTGATGTCAGGCTAACTGGCCTGTAGTTCTGTTTTCTCTCTCCCTCCTTTCTTGAATAGTGGGGTTACATTTGCTACCTTCTAATCCGCTGGGACCATTCTAGAATCTAGGGAATTTTGGACGATTACAACCAATGCATCCACTATCTCTGCAGCCACCTCTTTTAGAGCCCGAGGATGTAGGCCATCAAGTACTTTTTCTCTATTAATCTTCATTACTTTAAGTTCCTCACTCTTATTAGCCCCTTGGTTCCCCACTATTTTTGGTATACTTTCTGTATCTTCTACTGTGAAGACAGATATTTATATTTCTTGCTAGTTTATTCTCATATTCTATTTTCTCCCATTTTATCAAATTTTTGGTCATCCTTTGCTGGTTTCTAAAGCTCTCCCAATCCTCAGGCTTACTACTGTTCTTCGCAACATTGTAAGACTCTTCTTTTAGCCTAATACTATCCTTAACTTCTTTAGTTAGCCATGGATGGATCACTTTTCTCGTGGAGTTTTTATTTCTCAATGGAATGTATATTAACATCCTAAGTCACACTATTTCCTCTGATGTTATGGAAACTATGGCAACTCCTCGATTACTGAAGCTGCCTCCAAGTAATTTTGTTCTTTCTTTGTGCCAAAAATGTATTTTTCCCTCAACAACTGTTAACTCTTTGTACAAAAAACAAATTCATCCAAGACCAACGTACAGAGGCTCCTCTTGCAACTTCCTCACATCCTTGGCCAGGATGCAAGAAGAAGCTTATCATTTGATAGGTGATCCGTGTCCTACTTGTAGTCTTCAACCTCTCCCCATCACAACCTTTCATGTCTTTACTTTAAAAATATTAGAATTGTCATTGCTCCTCTGAAATGTTTTCTCCTGTTACTCCTAAACTCCAAGTATGCCATTCTATGCCATGATCCTTTTCTCTGTACCCTTACTGTGTTGAAATCAAGACTTATTGCACCACTTCATACTTCATTTTTTCCCAGGATCTCAAACTACACAACAAAATAATTTTCATTTATATAACGCCTTTCATAACCTCAGGATGTCCTAAAGCACTTCATGGCCAAAGTACTTGGGAGAAAAATATCTTAAGGACAAGGACCATCATAAAGAAAGATTTGTATTTATATGGCACCTTATCATCTCTCTGAGACACATCTCAAAGTGCCACGCATACAATGAATTACTTTGAAAATGCAGTGACTTATTATGCAGCAAAATGCACCAATATTTTGCACACACAGATCCCACAAACAGTAATGAGATTAATCTATTTTTGATGGCATTGGTTGAGACCACTTAGAGAAAGATTCAAGTCACTAGCTGCCCCACCTACAAGAGAGGAGGTAACACATGAGCCAGAGGGGTCAGGAGTTGAAACTTCAACCCAATCTTGCCATAGCCAGAGGTACAAAAAATGTGGTGCTGCCACACAAGGACATTGTCAGGTTGCCGTGTATTATACAGGAGTGCTTGGTGCAGGAAGCAGAGCTATTCTATCCTCATGTGCACTCTAGAACAGATAAATTATTTGCAGCGGATTATTTCTGAAACTGTCACTTTTCGCCTCCAGAAGTAATGCAACGCCTGATGTGACATTAGCACATACATACCTTATGATGACAGCCTTGTAAACTTCCCTCCATACCAATGTTTCCTATCAGTTACATGGGCTCTGAAGTTACTAGTGTATGAACACTATTGCATTCATATGAAATTCGTACTCTGCTGTTTCAATGAAATTGTTAACCCAGTTATTTTAAAATTACCTGGGTGTTGAGAGTATGACCCATTGTAAGAATTCTCACTATAGTTATCTCATCCCCATTAAAAAACTGAGACAAGAATGTTCTTATTTTGTCTCGTACAAAATTGGTAGATTTAGAAGATATTCGTGACTGCAACTAATCAGATCAAGTTTTAACGTGGCTGGTTAATCAGACAGACAAAGATCAAGGTTATTTTGCTTTAATGGTTTAAATATGTGTTGTAAAATTGCAATAAAACTGAATACTTGGAAAAGGACAACAAATAATGCCAATGAAGGCTAAGAAACGTAACCAGAACAATCAATACGGTTTGTTTATCTCACTTCAAACAGATGCACGTCCAAATATTGATGTGGCAGCTAATCAGAACTGCAAAGCTCAAGGTGAACTGATCAGAACATCAAAGATCAAGGCTGTACTACTTGAAATACTCTGAGAGATAACATGATTTGTATTGAGCATTACTCAATAAAAAAAAACTGCATTGCCTTTATTGCAATTTTACATAATTCCATGTTATGAAATGGACAGTCACAACAATGGATTAATGTTTCAGAGTTAAGCCTATATGAGGATACCACCAATTTATACATAACACATGAAGCAAGTCCCACAAGTGATGATTGGTGGTGGATTTCATTATAATTATTTAGTCTAGATGATTTTTTTTACTTCAAGTCAGCAATATATTACACATAAGTACTGAGGATGCATTGCATGACTTCAATTAGTGACAAGTTAAACTTTTGTAATGTTCCACCATTGGCAGCCGTGCCTTCAGCTGCCGAGGCCCTAAGCTCTGGAATTCCCCTTTCTCAATCTCTCCATCTCTCTACCTCTCTCTCCTCCTTTAAGAGGCTCCTTAAAACTTACCTCTTCCACCAAGCTTTTAATCACCTGTCCTAATATCTCCTTATGTAGCTCGATGTCAAATTCTGTTTGATAATGCTCCTGTGAAGCGCTTTGGGATATTTTACTACATTAAAGGCGTCATTTAAATGCAATTTTTTGTCATTTTAGAAATCATTACTGGCTGTCCTTAACCAACCCATGTCTACCTAAATGAGCATTAATTTTATCCCATATTGTGGCCTCTAGATGCTAAACCCACCACTACGTTAGGCTGCCTGATCTATAATTACCTGGTTTATCGCTCTCTCCCTTTTTGAACAGGTGAGCTACATTGGTAACCTTCCGATTCTCTGGCACAATTTCCATATCCAGGAATGTTTGAAAGATTGTGGGCCAAGCCATTGCTATTTCCCTCAGCATTCTAGGATGGATGTCTCCAGGGCCTGAAAACTTTTCCACTTTCAGTACCACCAATTTATTTCAGTACTATTTCCTTATCTATAGTTGTTCTATCTAATTGCTCCAATATCTCCTCTTGTACTCTTTCATGCCCACTAGCACACTATTCTATGAAAACCAAGGTCAAGTGTTCAGTTAGTGCCTCTGCTATTCCTTCATCCATTGTGACATTGTACAATTACCCCTAAAGAGAATGGAATGGGATTCTGGGTATGGAGTTAAAGCAAAAATCCTGGACTCATTACAGAAACATTTGAATGCCATGATGGGGGATTGTAAGGTCTTTTTGGATAGATGAGTTAAGATGGCTTGAATTGTCTTCCTCATCTGTATTTATCTTGTGATTTTGTGATGGATAAACCATGCTAGACTGAGCTACCATTGCACTTACTAGTTTTACTTTGTGAGGGAAAGGAGGACCAAAATCATTAGGTCTGAATAAAGATTTTAATACACTTAATCACCAAATGTTACATATTTAATATGTATTCTCTTTAAGGCGCTACTCGGATGGACTCTACAGTTGCCTACAATTTCAGATTACAAACAAAAAGGTTGTTTGCAAATACATTGGGCCAGATTTTGCTGTCAAAATACCATTGAGGCTAATGGTGCTCACCGATATTTATGCGTAAATAACACAGCAACTTCAGGCAAGGGGTAGATGCGCAGTTAAATGTGAATATCCAAAAGTTGTAGTCTGAGCTGTGCCACACTGCCGTTAGCTTTGCAGAAACGGCATTTCGCTGTCTGCCTCACCATTGACATGCCTTAAATGCCATGAAGTTGCTGTATTTGCGCGATAAATATAAACTAAACCTGCTGCAGATATTTAGGGCTAGTAATTACAAGTGTAAGTATCCTTTAATGATGTAATAAGTGTTAATGACTGCCAATCAACCTCTCTGGCACAGAAGATTAACTATTATAAGTGTTGGGTCTCAGTCCTTCAGGTTGTGAATTGCTTTAGGAGATTTTAAAAATGTCAAATTTAATTTTTTTTCTTACTTTTCCTGTCTCTTTTCCTCTCTCTTAATCCAATCTTTCTTTCCCTCTTTTTATTTCTCTTTCTGTACCTGATTTGACATTGAATTTGCCAGCTTTAATTCACCTTCCTTCTCAGTCCTTGCGCTGTTTATTTCCCAATCCTTAAATCTCATTGGTTAAGAAGATAGCCTGTTGGTTGCCCTGCTCACTCAGGTACCAGATGCCCCATTTCCCTCACTGCGCTGTTATCAGCTCACACTTTCAGCAACTTAGTGGACAAAACATTTTTGAGCTGAAGGGTGCAGGGGCAAGTCTAACTAATGGCAGACGGTGTTAGATGCCCTGCTACGGCAAAATCTGATGCAATGGAATATACAACACCTTGGGAGTGGGGGTGGAGGAGGTTTGAGGACAGGGCTCTCTTCCTGGATAAGGACAAAACTATTCTACTGCTCTCCTGTAAATCTCTTACAATCTAACTATTTCTATTCATTTAGATATAATTCAATGGATAAAATATATATATATTTTTTTTTATTCATTTATGGGATCAGGGCGTCGCTGGCAATGCCAGCATTTATTGCCTATCCCTAGTTGCCCTTGAGAAGGTGGTGGTGAGCCGCCTTCTTGAACCGCTGCAGTCTGTGTGGTGAAGGTACTCCCACAGTGCTGTTAGGGAGGGAGTTCCAGGATTTTGACCCAGCGATGATGAAGGAACGGCGATATACTTCTAAGTCAGGATGGTGTGTGATTAGAGGGGAATTTGGAGGTGGTGGTGTTCCCATGCGCTTGCTGCCCTTGTCCTTCTAGGTGGAAGAGATCGCAGGTTTGGGAGGTGCTGCCGAAGAAGCTTTGGCAAGTTGCTGCAGTGCCTCTTGTAGATGGTACACACTGCAGCCACGGTGCGCCAGTGGTGGAGGGAGTGAATGTTTAAGGTGGTGGATGGGGTGCCAATCAAGTGGGCTGCTTTGTCCTGGATGGTGTCGAGCTTCTTGAGTGTTGTTGGAGCTGCACTCAAGATCCAATGGCATTAATACTCTTTCACCCTCAGCTCTGATACAAGCCAAAGATTTTTGAGGGTTACTACTGCTGTGGAATTTTTTCATTCACCTGTATTAACAACCCTGGGGACATTACTGCAGTGCAGAAACAGCAAGTGGTTTGGGAGAAGACCTAGATGGCCTTAGTTGTGCTGAAAGCCCACAAACTGTAAAAACAAATTAAATGTAAATAGCTCCAGCTTAGAGCCTGCTATTGCAGAACAAGGTCCAAAGCAACCTAACTGTGTTGTTTTTGTTATTTTAGCTGACTCCTGTACTTGCCCCAACAGAATGACAAGCTTTTATTAAAAAAGAAGAAAATGCTACAAATGCAAGTCAGTGGCAATCTGAAAGAGAAAGGCCTAGAAATTGGATAAGATCTGAAAACGGGCGCCGGGATTGCGATGTGCAATCAACCTGCGCTGTTCGGAGGACTGCAGACAGCATGCAAACTTTGTGCTGCCTGCTAATTTACACAATTGTTGCATTCAGCCCAGCGCTGAACATGCTGCTGAGTGGCTGAATGCTCAGCAGGGGGCCCAAGTTCATGCGAGGCTAGCTCCAATTAAAGCTAGTCTGCACTACTTAAAGGCAGTCTGCACCTCTTAAAGGGTAGGTGCCTTCTGCCTGCAACAGGTGATTGAAGTGACTTGGACGACAGTGGGGAAGAAACTTCTAATGATGGCACAACAGAGGAGAGAGCGTGCACCTAGGTTCTCCGATGCAGCACTCGAGGGCCTGGTCCAGGAGGTCAACTCCAGGAGCGAGATCCTCTTTCCACAGAGGGCCAGGAGACCTTCCAGACAACAGACCAGACTATAGTGGGAGTAGATAGCCGCTGCGGTAAATGCCAGTAGAAAGAAGTTTAATTACCTCACACGAGTGGTGAAGGTCAGTGAATTCATCTTCAAATGCCATATCCCACCATTTGCACCACTAGCCTCACACACTGCTCAATGCGCCACATCCCCATCACTCACTTACCAACAATCTCTACCAAACATGAATCACACCTCACATTCATAGCTTTACCTCACCTGCACACACTTAGCACTGCTGCAAACCTCACACCCACATCTCACAGTTTGAACACATTGGCAGCTATTCAATCATGACAGCTACATCACCCAAACACATTGCACCACACTAACTGACACATTTCCCTTTCTCTTGCAGGAAAAGATGGCACATAACCAATGCCAGCAGACCTTAACCGACAGGGAAAAGGCTCGCCTGCATCACCTCACCCCCTTGGAGAAGACAGTGCTGGCCATCTTGGCAGTGGCATGACTGAGCCTGTGGCCAGCGGTGGGGCTGAAAGAATACAAGATGCCGATATCCCCATACGTTATCCTCCTTCTCACATCCCACTTCCCTCTCATCCCAGAATCTCTTCTGATTTACAATCTGCACATGGTGTAAGCATGCACCTTCTGCATTCTCCCCTCCCCTCACCACAACTCTACACTTGTGCCTTTCTCATTTCAGACACCCAAGAGATCCAGCCTACCCAGCCAGTGGGTCAACATGAAGAGGGAGAGGAGAGTGAAGAAGAAGAAGAAACACCGTCACTTAATTTCACACTCCCAGTCACCAGTTCTGATACTGACACGCCGCCTACTTTAGAGGATAGGTTAGATGCAGGATCTGCATGTGGTGAGACACCGGGCATGAGTGGGCTGCAGCCAGGGCAGGGGGAAAGGGTAGTGCAGATGCCAGCTCCCCAGAGGGTGAGGTGGCACACGAGTTCTGCTGCACGGGACTCAGATGAAGAACTCAATGGGGCGGCCTACAGAAGAATGCTGATGAGTATGCACAATGAAATGTTTGATACATTGGCAGACCTGCCAGAAAGCCTGAATGCAATGTCAAGGAGCATGGAGGAGTTCAGCTACAGCCTTAAACAGGGCTTTGAGCAGAGCTTGGAGCCCATCCTTTCCAGCGTGGCAGGGCTGGGCAGACCCGTTAACACACTTGCGGACCTAATCATCATGCCGTGTCTGATGGCGAAAGTCTCAGCTTCCATTGCAGCACAAGCAGAAGCCAACCCAAACCACGACCTCTACCATCTAGAAGGACAAGGGCAGCAAGCGCATGGGAACACCATCACCTCCAAGTTCCCTGCAAGTCACACACCATCCTGACTTGGAAATATATCACCGTTCCTTCATAGTCGCTGGGTCAAAATCCTGGAACACCCTCTGTAACAGCACTGTGGGAGTACCTTCAACTCATGGACTGCAGTGGTTCAAGAAGGCGGCTCACCACCACCTTCTCAATGCCGGCTTTGTCAGCGATGCCCACATCCCAGGAACGAATTAAAAAAAAACAAGGTCTGTGTGCTGCAATAGAAGCTCAGACTGAAGTCGTGCAAGCTCAACTTGCTGCCGCGCAAGCACAGACTGCTGCCATCATGGCTGTGTTTCCCAGTGTGGAAAGGGGCTTGCAGATTGTCACAGCAGTCCAGCAGCTTGTACTCCATCAGATTACTAGTATTGCTGAGGCACTGCCCCAGGGGAGTGGCAATGGATCTGTAGAGGCCAACCCTGCTGTTCGCGCTCAGGATGACAACATTTAAACTCCCACCACTTCCACTTCACCAGTGCCCTTGCTGTTGCCTGTCAGCTATCTATCCCAGACTGCTGCTGCTCATGCCGAGGCGGTGCTGACCGAAGCCGGGCCTACTAGGCCCAGTACTCCTCGAGGCCATCCTGCAAGGCCATCTGCAGTCTCCCCCACTGAAAGTCAGCAGCCTTCCAACAGCCATGCTGCAGCCACTGGATTAGCACTGTGTAGGAGCACTAGAATATACAAAGGCATACACAAGACAGTCACTAAGGGAATGCATAAGGGTGATGAGTTCTTGATTTCTTTATGTCATATTGGATGCATAGATGTATAAAGTTGGATTGGAATGTTTGCTTTGTGGTGGCTTTTATTTCAGCATTGTGGCCAAGAGGACGTTGTGATGGTCATTAACAGAGGGAAAGTAAGAGCCATGATTTCACCAGCCATGGCGAGTCTGGTGTGGCCGGAGCAGACAACGGCTGCAAGCTCTGCACCCGTCTTCATCCCACATCCTCCAAGTGATTTTGCCCTGATTGGGTTTGTTAAGCCCGCTCTGCGAGGTTCCCGGTCAATTAATAGGAAGCGGGTCTAATGACGTTTTTTGATGACGCGTCATCAGCCGGTTCCTTAAAGGGACCATGTCCAAATTGATTTTGACAGTTGTGCTGTCAGTGTTCTGCAGCATTGAGCTGCTGCAAACACTGATAAGCTCTGCACAAAGGTGCACGGACGCACCCAGGGGTCTGCACTGGGGCCTCAGCTTTTCACCATATATATTAATGACTTAGATGAAGGAATAGAGAGTTGTATATCCAAGTTTGCAGATTACACTAAGTTAAGAGGCAGAGTAAATTGTGTGAATGGGTTGGAGGAAGTTACAAAGGGACAGACAGACAAAGTGAATGGGCAACACTATGGTAGATGGTTTTCAATGTGGGGGAGAGTGAGGTCATCCACTTTGGATCTGAGAAAGACAAATCAGAATATTTTCTTAATGGAGGGAGACTAGGGCTGAGAAATTCGTGGCCGTCACAAGAGTTGCCGGTGTCACTGCGGCCTCAGGTTGATGGCTGCTAAAAATGGTTGCGGCGATAGAAGAGAAATTTTTGCGCTGGGGACTAAAGATTTTTAGCCCAGTGCTAACTCACCATGTAACGCCCTCCTGGCGGCATTAGTGCAGACATTGGTAGTGAAGTTGGCATCCAGAAGCGGCATTCCATTTTCTAACAGCCTCTGGAAGCGAGGCAATGAGTTCGCTAGGCATTGTGGGACATTAAAAGGGCAATGCATTAAAAGGGCATTGCCTTCTGAACTAATAAAAATAAAAATTGTTAAGTCTGTGTGTTATATTGCGAATTACTACACAGACCACAAGAGTAAACTTTAACAGGACTTTACTGGTTGAAGGTCAGGGCGGATCTGCCCAATAAATCCTTACACAGCACTTATATACCGGTGTGGTCACCACCGGTATTACAGTATACAGTAGCCAAGATAAAGTAGTGCAACCCTTAAAATAGTTCTCTTAAAGGTGGAACGTTACATACACTACAATCCTCCCTTTTTAGGTTAACAGTATATATTCCCATTAAGCATAACATCATAACATATATACACAACTTCATGTAAACAGTTCACAGATTCAGTCTCTCTGGAGGCTTCCTGACTCGGTCCAGATAACGCCTCGGTGGTGTAGTAGTTTTCGGTGGTGTAGTAGGTTCTTCTGGCAAGGTCGATTCTGCTTGGAGGCCAGTGTCAGGTTCATCTGATTCCAGTATTACTGGATCGGAGGTAGATGTCATGGGTATCTCTGCTTCAACATTAGGCGTATAGAGTTGTGGAGTAGATTGGCCCTTTTCGGATGACTCTATGATCTGGTCAACATGGCGCCTTATTATGCTTTCCCCAATGTCCACGGTATACATCAGCGGTCCTAGCCGTTTGCAAATAGTTCCAGGCTGCCATTTCTCTGTACGGTAGTCCCGGGCCAAAACTTGTTGACCTATCTGGAAGGTTCTAGTTGGCTTTTCATTCATGCCTTGAAATTGCCGGTTCTCTACGTCCCTTCTGATGTTTGGCTTGATCAAATCCAGCCGGCATCTTAGTCTTCTATTGAAAAACATCATGGCGGGAGTTTGGTTTGTGACCGCATGTGTTGCATTCCTGTACGCCAACAAGAAGTTATCTACCTTATGTTGTAGATTTATGTCTTCATTACCCATGGCCTTTATGGCCTTCTTGAAGGTCTGGACAAACCTTTCAGCTAATCCATTGGAGGTGGGATGGTATGGGGCGGACGTGTAGTGCTTAACCCCATTGCTTTTTAAGAACTTCTTGAATTCTTCGGACACAAATTGCGGTCCATTATCAGAACAGATCTGTTCCGGCAGCCCATTCCTGGCAAATATGGTCCTTAATACTGTGATGGTTTTTTCCGTGGTGGTGGAGGACATCTTTATTACCTCCGGCCACTTGGAGTGTGCATCCACCGCGATTAAAAACATTGAGTCCATAAATGGACCAGCAAAGTCGATATGTACCCTTTGCCATGGAGATGAGGGCCACTCCCATGGATGCAGAGGAGCTTGTGGTGGGGCGTTTTGGACCTTCTGGCATCCTAGACAGCTCTTGGTCATTTCTTCGATGTCTCCATCGATACCTGGCCACCACACAAACGCTCTGGCTAGGTTCTTCATTTTCACTCCACCCAGATGCCCCTCGTGAAGCTCCTTTAGCACTTTATGCTGGAGTTTGGGTGGAATCACCACTCTGGATCCACACATCAACGTTCCTCAGCACACTGACAGCTGTTCTCTTCTTTGCGAAAATGCTGGCAACATTGGTTCGCCATGTGCTGGCCATCCCTTCACCGTTAAATCGTAGACTCGTGAGAGAGTCGGGTCATTTCTTGTTTCCTTTTCTATCGTAGAATTGGTTACTGGTAGACATTCCACTATGGTTGAGTGGAACATCTCCACTGGGTCCACTGTAGGCGCCTCTTCTACCGTTGGCAACGGTAGGCGCGATAACCCGTCAGCATTCCCATGCTGTTTGGACCCTTTGTATTCGATGTCATATTGGTGTGCCCCTAGGAAAATGGACCACCTCTGTAGCCTTTGCGCTGTCATCGTGGAAACGGCCTTGTTAGGGTTGAATATGGATACCAACGGCTGGTGGTCTGTCAGCAGTGTAAACTTCTTGCCCTGCAGGTAATGGTTGAATTTCTTTACTCTCCACACAAGGCTGAGAGCCTCCCTATCTATCTGAGCATAGTTGCGCTCAGCGGAGGTCAATGATCTGGATGCGAATGCGACTGGCCTTTCCGAGCCATTTGGCAACTTGTGTGAGAGTACTGCTCCAATACCATAAGGGGAAGCATCATAAGCTAGACGAAGAGGTAGCGTTGGGTTGAAGTGAGCCAACACTTCCTCAGAGGTGATCAATGCCTTGCTTTTGCGAAAGGCCTTCTTACAGTCCTCGCTCCACTTCCATGGTGCTTCTTTCCGCAACAGAGCATTCAGCGGGTGCAGCACCGTGGATAGATTTGGCAGAAACTTATGGTAATAGTTAATCAACCCCAGAAACGACCTCAACTGGGATACATTTTCCGGAGCGGGGGCCTTCACAACAGCTTCGATCTTGTCAGGTGACTTGTGCAGCCCCTCCTGGTCAATGACATGACCACAGTACGAGATCCGTTTCTGGAAGAACTCACATTTCTGGCGATTAACTCGAAGGCCATATTCCTTCAACCTGGTGAGCTCCAGTTTCAAATTTGCGAGGTGTTCCTCCTCGTCCTCTCCTGTAATCAGGATATCGTCCAAGTAACACTGAGTGCTTGGAATTCCCTGTAAGACCTGCTCCATGGCCCTCTGCCAAATTGCTGGAGCCGAAGCCACTCCAAAAGCCAGTCTATTATATCGATACAAGCCTCTGTGCGTGTTGATTGTGAGATACTGGCGCGACTCTTCCTCAACTTCCATCTGTAAGTACGCTTTCGCCAGGTCTATCTTGGTGAAGTGTTTCCCACCAGCCAATGAAGCAAAGATATCCTCAATCCGCGGAAGCGGATATTGTACCGTGTGAAGCACCGGATTAACTGTGATCTTGAAGTCTCCGCAGATGCGGACCTTTCCCGGTTCCCCTGGCTTGTTACTCGATGAATGCTTCATGACGGGAACAATGGGCGTGGCCCACTCACTCCAGTCCACCTTAGACAGTACCCCTGAACGTTCAAGCTCTTCCAGTTCAGCCTCCACAGCAGGTCGTATCGCATAAGGTACCGATCTGGCTTTGAAAAATTTTGGGGTTGCATGTTCTGCAATCTTGATTTTCGCCTTAATTCCTCTCAGTATTCCCAGTCCCTGTTGGAATACCTCTTCAGCCTCATCCAATATTCTGGACAATCGTTCAGGTTTGACATCTTTCTTTCCGGAATCTACCATTATCGTGTTTAGGGAGTGCCAGTCCATATTTATTTTCCTGATCCACTCCCATCCCAGAAGTGGTGGACCTCCCTCGGGTAGTACATATATGTCCATTCCTTGGTGTGCTTTGCCCTTGTGTAACACCTTGACTTTTATCTTTCCGATGGGGTATACTTTTTGCCCCGTGTATGTCTGCAATACTATCTTCGTATCCCGTAGGGGAATATGTTTGAATAACTTTTTGTAATCTTGCTTATTCATGACCGTCAACGCCGATCCGGTGTCCAATTCCATCTTCACTTGGACTTTTGCAATCTGTTGTGTGACCCAGATAGTTTGTCGGTCAGTTTCCTTACTCACATTGTGAATTCTCAGACTACCCAGTTCCTTGCTGTTGGAGTCCGAATCCGAATTCTGTTCATCTGAACTCTTCACAGTCACCTTATGTACCTTTCTGTACTTCTTCTGCGGTGACTTATTGTTGCTGGTCTCCTTTCCTGACCGGCATACTTTAGCTATGTGACCAAGCTTGCCACATTTTCTACATTCCTGGTTTTTAAACCAGCATTGGTTCTGATGGTGTTTTGTCTTCCCACAACAATAACATTTCGTTGTACCCGAAGCCATTTGATCTACGCTGAGTACCGCTGCCTTCAGCTGCATTTCCGCAGTGCCTCTCGTTGCGGCTTCGTGCGATGCTGCAATAGTGACAGCCTTATCAAGTGTAAGATCATTCTCTTCGAGCAGTCGCTTTTGTGTTCCTTCCTTCGACATCCCACACACGAACTTGTCTCTCAGTGCCTCTGTCAGATTTTCCCCAAACTGACAGTATTTTGCTAGCCTACGCAGTTCAACCAAGTACTCCGCGTTGCTATCCTCTTTCAGTTGCGTTCTCACATAAAATTTAAATCGTTCCGCTAACATCAGCGGTGTGGGGTTCAAATGATCCTTCAGGACAGCAACAATATTAGCGAAAGTCTGATCCGCCGGTTTAGCTGGTGATAGAAGATGCTTCAATAGCCCGTATGTCTTCGCACCCATTGAGTTTAGTAAGGTTATTGCTTTATCATCATTTGATATGTTATTTGACTTACAATATATCTCTATGCGTTCTACATACGTGGCCCAATCTTCCACCTCGGAATCGAAATCGTTGATGTTACCACGCTCAGGCATCTTCGCAATCTTTTTGAGAGACAACAACGAAATTTTTCTTTAACTTTTTTTTTCAAAAAAAAAATATGGCGGTTTCCCGCGCTTGCCTTCTTCCCCGCCTCCAAAAATGGTGGTTTCCCGCGCTCACACGGTCTCCCTCGCTCGCTCGGTCTCGTTCTCCCTCGCTCGCTCGGTCTATCTCTCCTGCTCGCTCGGGCTCTGGCTCTCCCGCTGGCTGTGACGGCGATTGCCGTATTGCTGCGTTCGCCCTCCCCAGTGGTTTTCAATCGCTCCTCCCAGCCCCTCTTGCAGTCCGGTCCTTTCCCCCCCGGCTGCGGCTGAGTTCTCCGCGGTTTTCTTTTATTTGTTTTACTTTCCCCCGCACAAGCGGTTCTTGGTCGCTGCGCCTCGCGGCCTCGGTAGCTGCCCGGCCTTGTTTACCGGTCGCGGTCGAGCTTGCTCTCGACGCCGTTGCGTCTCCCAGCCCGCTTGCAGCCCGGTCTCTCACACCGGCTGCGTTTGCCTGCACCGCGGCTTCCGTGCCTTACGCTGCCCCAGTCTCAGCGCCACTGGCCCCGACTTCTGTCCTTCTCTTTTTCCCCCGGCCGTGGTCGAGTTCTCCGCCCTTATCCTCCGTTTTTTAAAAAATTTTCTCCCCTACTCACAGTCAACGTGGCCGACTTGCTTTTCGTCGCTGATCGGCTCACCCACCACCGTGATATAAGGGACGATCACTGCCTGTTGCTGATGGAAGGCTTCGTGTCAGAATTCTTCCTTCTTCCTTGCTCTGCAGACTCGAGTCTTCTCTCAGCAGAATGACGAGGGCGGATTCCTCTTCTCGACGCCCGTTAACTGCCTTGGATGTATCTCTGCCGCAGGGTAAGATCGAACTCATCGCCACTGTTAAGTCTGTGTGTCATATTGCGAATTACTACACAGACCACAAGAGTAAATTTTAACAGGACTTTACTGGTTGAAGGTCAGGGCGGATCTGCCCAATAAATCCTTACACAGCACTTATATACCGGTGTGGTCACCACCGGTATTGCAGTATACAGTAGCCAAGATAAAGTAGTGCAACCCTTAAAATAGTTCTCTTAAAGGTGGAACGTTACATACACTACAAAAATGAAGTAAAAAAAATGCAGTTTTCAGCCCCTACTGCCTTTAAAAAAAAAATGAACACTAAAAAGAATTCCCAAATGGGAAACTTCAGTTCTTATAGCTAAATTCCCTTCCGCACCTAACAAAAAATGGGAAAAGTGCTTCAGCACTAACACAAATGGTTCAACAAGCCAAGAAAGGGGCACCCAGAGTCTCGCACACAGCACTCCAGCTTTGTGCAGGGGGTCAACACTGTAAGAGAGGTCCTCTACCCACAGGGGCCAGGAGGCCCTTCAGAAAGAACGATGTGGGACCAGATCACGAAGGCTGCTACTGGCAGCAGTGGCGCCCCCACCACCTGGCTCCAGTCAGCAGCCTTCCACCAGCCATGCTGCAGCCACTGGGGTAGCGCTGCATGACATAAGTAGGATAGACAAAGACAGTCACTAAGGGAATGCATAAGGGTGATGAGTTGATTTCTTGATGTCATATTGGATGGATAGACATATAAAGTTGGATTGGAAAGTTTGCTATGTGGTGGCTTTTATTTCAGCATGTGGCCAAGAGGACGCTGTGATGGTCAGTAACAGAGGGAAGGTAAGGTGTGGGACAAATGTTGAAAGGGGAATTGGGGTTGTGTTCACTGGTACCACAGGCAGATGATTCCATCCCAGATATCGCGTCCAGAAAGAGGCTGTCTGAGTTGTATCCTTCCTTCTGCATCCTCCTCTTCTGCTTCCTCCTCTTCAGCTTCTTCCTCTTCTGCGTCTTCCACTTCCCTCAGTGAGTGGATGATGTAAATCTGAAATTATAGCATAAAATGCTGGAAATATTCAACAGGCCAGGCAGCATCTCGACCTGAGACATGAACTCTGTTTCTCTCTCCATGGATGTTGCCTGATCTGCTGAGTATTTGCAGCATTTTTTGTCTTCTCAGAGGCCTTCCTTTACCACCCGAGGCCTTGCAAGTGTCAAGCAGCACTCCCTACACACTTAAAAAAATCTAACATATATTGCATTGCAGCAAGCCATTACTTCAATAAAATCAAAAAAATCCAGTCCAAAATCTTAAATGCAAACTTACCTGAAAGATATGTGTGTCCCTTTAAGAAGTGCTGACAGTGCCTCTGTGCGTCTGCTGAATGCTATGTTTTCATGGCGAGCTTAGGGCCCAGCACTGAACTCAGTGCTAAGGTTCAAGGTCGCTGAGGTGATGTTAAGTTGGCATTGCCTGCCGACTGATGGCACCTCTCCCTGATTTAAATCTGCAGGGTCATCGAAAATAGCGGCAGCGCTGCTGGGCCTCTGAAAATGGCCGATGCTGCGGGACCCGCCACCAACTGGCAAAAGAGCGGCGGCCACCCTCTTTTCGCTGGTAATGGGTGGCATAAAGCCCCCAAATTTTTAGCCCTACATCTTGTGGAGGAACAAAGGGATTTAGGTGCCCATGCACACAAATCACTAAAAGCTAGTGCACAGGTATAAAGGTAATTAAAATTGGCTAATGGAATGTTGGCCTTTACCTCAAGGGGATTGGAATACGAAAATGAGGAAGTGATGCTACATTTGTAAAGAGCCTTGATTAGACCCCATCTGGAGAACTGCATTCAGTTTTAGGCACAAAACCTCAGGAAAGATATATTGGTCTTGGAGAAGATGCAATATAGATTCACCAGAATGATACCAAGACTTGAAGAGTTCAATTATGAGGGCAAGTTGCATAAACTTGGTTTGTATTCCCGTGAATTTAGAAGGTTGAAGGGTGATCGAATTGATGTGTTTATAATGATACAGAGAAACTATTTCCTTTTGGTGGGAGAATCAAGAACATGGGGTAATAATCTTAAATTTAGAGTTAGGCCATTTATGAGTGAAATCAGGAAGCACTTTTTCACACAAAGGGTAGTGGAATCTGGAACTCTCTCTTGCAAAAGGCTGTGGATGCTGGGTCAATTGAAATTTTCAAGGCGGATAGAAGTTCAGTAAAAACCAGGGCAGTTCTGTGCAACACAGTGAGCCTTTCATTCAGTGCTGACATTTCTGGCACATTGTGCTGAGATATGTTCGGTGAAGTTGATTAAGCTTCAATTTAGGAAGCAGGAAACCCACTGATGCACAAACAATAAATGAAGATTGAGCTGGGTGTAATTTATAGGTTTCTGCACTGTATGCATAAGGCTTTGATATGCTCTTTGGAATCCAGTGTCATGAAATCAAGGCTGCACATTACAACAAATTGACAACTATAATATGTTCATGGTTGCATAGAGCCATGGAGTTGGAGCCTTTCACATTACTGACCAGAATAAATATGTCCACTTTTTCTCCAGGATAAAAAATGGTGATTATGAAAGTGGACAAAGACTTTTCAAAAGTAAGGTGTTTTTCTTTTAAGATTAATTATAGGCATTAGCTCACATCAAGAATAAAATTCTAAAGTGACTTAAAAACATATACACATCAGATCTAATTAATTTCTTGGAAAGTTCCATAATTACATTTTTTGCCAACTACTTTTAAATTTACATTTATAAATTACTTAAAAATAATATTTTGATGAAATTGTTTCAGCCATAAACTTTGACTAATACTTCATCACAATCAGGGAACTTACTTTCATAAGAAAGTGTCAATTAACCAGGGATGGTTGAAATTATTTGCGGAAGTCTTAATAATTCTCTCACAGTCAACAAGTATCAACCATCAGTTCCTTCAAATAGTGAGCTTTCAGAATATCCTCGGGCAAATCAGTTGAATAATGAGGATGTGTTGGAATGGATTCTGTTCTATATGCTGCAAGATAGTCTGTGATTCAAGTGTAAACTCACTTTATAGAATCATAGAATGGTTACAGCACGGAAGAAGATCATTCGGCCCACCAAGCCCGTGCCGACTCTCAGCTAGTCCCACTCCCCTGCCCTTTCACCATAGCCCTGAAAATATTTTTCCTTCAGATACTTATTCAACTCCCTTTTGAAAGATAAGATTGAGTCTACCTCCACCATCCTTTCAGGCAGTGCATTCCAGATCGTAACCACTCGCTGCGTAAACAAGTTTTTTCTTACGTCGCCTTTGGTTCTTTTGCCAATCACCTTAAATCTGTGTCCTCTGATTCTCGACCCTTCTGCCAATGGGAACAGTTTCTCTTTATCTACTCTGTCCAGATGCCTCTTGATTTTGAATACCTGTATCAAATCTCCTCTCAATCTTCTCTGCTCCAAGGAGAACAACCCCAGCTTCAACAGTCTATCAATGTAACTGAAGTCCCTAATTCCCCTGTATCTATAGAGGATTGGAATATTATGGCCAGTGCCTCCGCGATTTCCGCCCTCAATTCCCTCAGCATCCTAGGATGCATCCCATCTGCCCCATGTGATTTATCTACTTTAAGTACAGCCAGCCTTTCTAAATCACACCAATTTTCTGATATGACAGTTAAAGTTTCTTGCCTGTACCACTGAATACATTCTCTTCAGCATGCCTTCAGTTTTGCCCATTCAGGATTCATCCTGTCATTCATTCAAAATTGAGCTCATAACGCTCTTGAAATAGATCCATCCTCATCTGAAGTATGACTTGTATCTCCTCCAGCTGAGACCAAGTGAAATCCCTAAACTTAGCCAAATCTGAGTTTAGAGAAATTGGATAGGAAACCAGAGTCCATTGAATGACATGATGTGCATCTCGCCCTGCTTCTTTTCCTCTTCTTTCTCTGTTATTTCCCCTATTTGGGATGGTCTCCCTGCAAGCCCAAGAATGACAATGATAATCAATTGCTGGGATCCCTACTTTGATATTACTTCTACCTGGCTACTCTCTTCTTGCCTTTGTCCACTAACTATAGAACCTACAGGGAGTTATGGAAAAAACCCAAAGCCAAGCAATACAGAATAGGAGCTGACCTTAACTATCGAGCACGCAAGACTATCAGAGGCAGGCATATAAAAGAGCAGACCTAATAGAGATCTTTAAAATTATGAAGAGGTTTGGTAGGGTAGATGTAGAGAAGATGATTCCACTTGTGGGATAGTTCAAAATAGGGGCCATAAATATAATATAGTCACTAATAATCCAATAAAAAATTCAGGAGAAACTTTTTTACTTGCTACCACATGGAGCAGTTGAGGCAAATAGCATAGATGCATTTAAGGGGAAGTTAGATAAGTACAAGAGGGAGAAAGGAATATAAGGATATGTAGATAGGATTAGATGAAGTAGGGTGGGAGGAGGCTCGTGGAGCATAAATGCCAGCATAGACCAGTAGACTCATGTTTGGTGCCAGCGGCATTTAAATGAGGCTGAAACCGAAGTTGGCGAATTCAGCACAGACTAGTTCTTGAACGATTACGTAAAATCACTGACCCCAAACTCCAACAACCAGCTGCAATGTCTGTTAAATTATATTACAATAGAAGCTTTCAGAGCATTTATGACCACCATTCAAATTGAATCAATATATTTAAAATTTCATTGCAGCATAAAGAGTGAGCGCAGATCTGAAAATAGTGGCTGCTTTAAAATTGTATTTTTAGTCAGTAGTACTACTGAAGGGCCATTTTAAAAAATTGTTCCTGGGATGTGAGCGTCACTGGCAAGTGTGGTGTATGTAACCTGTTCCACCTTAAGAGAACTACCTTAAGAGATGTACCACTTTCTCTTGGCTGCTGTATACTGTAATACCGGTGGTGACCACACCGGTATATAAACGTTGTGTAGGGATTTGCTGGGCAGTTCAGCCCTGACCTCCGAATAGTAAAGACCTGTTAAAAGTTATTCTTGTGGTCTGTGTCCAGTGATTTATAATAAGCATAACTGGGACACACAGACTTAACAGTGGTGACGAGTCCGATCTTACCCTGCGGCAGTTTTACATCCAAGGCAGCTTCGTCCTCAGAACGGGCGTCGAGAAGAGGCATCCGCCTTCATCATCCTGCTGAGCACCATCGCACGGGAGGCATCGAGAACCCGGGTTAAAAAGAAAAATTCTGACAACGAAGCCCTCCATCAGCGACAGGCAGTGATCATCCCTTCTACCACGGTGGTGGGTAAGCCGATCAGCGACACGAGCAGAAAGTTGGCCGCGTTGACTGTGGAGTGGGGGAGGGAAAACGGAGGAAAAAGGGCGGAGAACTCGACCACGGCCGGTGAAAAGGGCCGGGCTGCAATCGAGGCCGAGAGGCGCAGCGACTGGGGCAGCTTAAGGCACGAGAGCCGCGGAGAACTCAAACGCAGCTGGTGTAAAGGACTGGGCTGCATGCGGGGCTGAGAGGCGCAACAGCAGGGGAAGCGTGAATGCCCACGGGAACCGCGGGGGAGTAAAAGCAGCGTCGGGGAATTGAGAACCGCTGGGGAGGCGAGAACAGCAGCAGCACGGCAATCGCCATTGCAGCCAGCGGGGGAAGAAGGCAAACGCGGGAATCCATCATTGTAGTCGGCGGGGGAATAAAACGAGCGTGGGAAAGACCGCCAAGCGCGGGAAGCCGCCATTTTAGTAGGCGGGGGAAGAAGACAAGCGCGGGAAGCCGCCATTTTGAGTAAAAGAAAAATTAAAAAACTTGCAAGGATGCCTAAACATGGGAACATTAATACCTTTGATAGCGATATCGAAGATTGGACCACGTATGTAGAACGCATGGAAGTTTATTGTAAAGCAAATAAGGTACCAGATGATGAGAAAGCACTAACCTTATTAAGCTCAATGGGTGCGAAGACATACGGGCTATTGAAGCACCTTCTATCACCAGATAAACCGGCGGATCAGACTTTCGCGAATATTGTTACTGTCCTGAAAAATCATTTAAACCCCACGCCGCTGATGATAGTGGAACGATTTAAATTTTACAGAAGAACGCAGCTGAAAGACGAAAGCAACGCTGAATTTTTAATTGAACTGCGTAAGCTATCAAAGTACTGTCAGTTTGGAGCAGGACTAGCAGATGCGCTGAGAGATAAATTTGTGTGTGTATTGTTAAAAGAAGGAACACAAAAGCGACTGCTTGAGGAGAATGATCTTACGCTTGATAAAGCTGTCACTATTGCAGCATCGCACGAAGCCGCAGCGAGAGGCACTGCGGAAATGCAGCTACGGTCACCGGAACTCAGCACCAATCAAATGGTCTTGGGTACAGTAAAATGTTATCGTTGTGGAAAGACAACGCATGATCAGAACCAGTGCTGGTTCAAAAATCAGGAATGCAGAAAATGTGGCAGGCTTGGTCACATAGCTAAAGTATGCCGGTCAGGAAAGAAGACCAGCAACAAAAAGTCACCGCAGGAAAAGTACAGAAAGGTACACAAGGTGACAGAGAACAGTTCGAACGAACAGAAGTCAAATTCAGACTCCAGCAGTAATGAACTGGGTAGTCTAAGAGTACACAATGTTGGTAATGAAGCAGACCTCCAAACAATCTGGGTCACACTTCAGATAGCAGGAGTCCAAGTGAAGATGGAATTGGACACCGGATCAGCATTGACGGTCATGAATAAGCAAGATTACAAAAGGTTATTCCCACATATTCCCCTACGGGATACGGAGATTGTATTGAAAACATACACGGGGCAAAGAGTATACCCCATCGGGAAGATAGAGGTAAAGGTGGTCCACAAGGGCAAAGAAAGCCGAGGAATGGACTTATATGTGCTACCTGAGGGAGGTCCACCACTACTGGGACGGGAGTGGATTAGGAAAATAAATATGGACTGGCATTCCTTAAAAGCACTAACAGTAGATTCCGGTAAAAAAGATGTCAAACCTAAACGATTGTCCAGAATATTGGACGATGCTAAAGAGGTGTTCCAACAGGGACTGGGAACACTGAGAGGAATTACGGCAAACATCAAGGTTGAAGAACATGCAAACCCGAAATTATTCAAAGCCAGACCGGTACCTTATGCGATACGACCTGCTGTGGAAGCTGAGCTGGAAGGGCTAGAACTCTCAGGAGTACTGTCTAAGGTAGACTGGAGTGAGTGGGCCACGCCCATTGTTCCCGTCATGAAGCGTTCATCGAGCAACAAGCCGGGGGAACCGGGGAAGGTTCGCATCTGTGGAGATTTCAAGATCACTGTTAATCCGGTGCTTCACACGGTGCAGTATCCGCTTCCGCGGATTGAGGATATCTTCGCTTCGTTGTCTGGCGGGAAACACTTCACCAAGATAGACCTGGCGCAGGAGTACTTACAGATGGAAGTTGAGGAAGAGTCACGCCAGTATCTCACGATCAACACGCATAGAGGCTTGTACCGGTATAATAGACTGGTTTTTGGAGTGGCATCGGCTCCAGCAATTTGGCAGAGGGCCATGGAGCAGGTATTACAGGGAATTCCAGGCACACAATGTTACCTGGACGATATTCTGATTACAGGAGATGATGACGAGGAACACCTTGCAAATTTGGAACTGGTGCTCACCAGATTGAAAGAATATGGACTTCGAGTTAATCGCCAGAAATGTGAGTTCTTTCAGAAGAGGATCTCGTACTGTGGTCATGTCATTGACCAGGAGGGGCTTCATAAGTCTCCTGACAAGATCGAAGCTGTTGTGAAGGCTCCCGCTCCGGATAATGTATCCCAGTTGAGGTCGTTCCTAGGGTTGATTAACTATTACCATAAGTTTCTGCCAAATTTATCCACGGTGCTGCACCCGCTGAACGCTCTTTTGCAGAAGGGAGTACCATGGAAGTGGAGCGAGGACTGTAAGAGGGCCTTTCGCAAAAGCAAGGCATTGATCACCTCAGAGGAAGTGTTGGCTCACTTCAACCCAACGCTGCCTATTCGTTTGGCTTGTGATGCTTCTCCATATGGTATTGGGGCAGTACTCTCACACAAGTTGCCAAATGGCCTGGAGAGGCCAGTTGCGTTTGCATCCAGATCATTGACCTCCGCTGAGCGCAACTATGCTCAGATAGATAGGGAGGCTCTCAGCCTTGTGTGGGGAGTAAAGAAGTTTAATCATTACCTGCAGGGCCAAAAGTTTACGCTTCTGACAGACCACCAGCCGTTGGTATCCATTTTTAACCCTAAGAAGGGTGTTTCGGTGATGACAGCACAGAGACTCCAGAGATGGTCCCTTTTCCTAGGGGCACATCAATATCAGATCGAATTCAAAGGTACAAAGCAGCATGGTAATGCTGATGGGCTGTCGCGCCTGCCACTACCTACAGAGGAGGAGGCACCGACGGTTGACCCTGTTGAGTTATTTCACTCGACCATCATCGAATGTTTACCAGTCACCAATGCAAGTATTGAAAGAGAAACCAGGAACGACCCGACACTGTCCCGGGTCTACGAAGTGACAGTGAAGGGATGGCCAGCACATGGTGATCCACTGTTACCGGCATTCTCAGCAAGACGAGAACAGCTGTCCGTCTGTCAAGGAACATTGATGTATGGAACAAGGGTGATTATTCCTCCTAAGTTAAGAGAGAGAGTTCTAAAGGAATTGCATGAAGGTCATCTGGGGGGAGTCAAGATGAAAAGCCTTGTTAGGGCTTATGTGTGGTGGCTGGGTATCGACCAACAGATAGAGGATCTGACGAAAAGCTGCTCAGGGTGCCAAAAAGTGCAAAATGCACCTCCGATTGCACCGCTGCATCCATGGGAATGGCCTTCAACCCCATGGCAACGTGTACATATTGACTTTGCTGGTCCATTCATGGACTCCATGTTTTTAATTGCGGTGGACGCACATTCTAAATGGCCAGAAGTGATTAAGATGACTATCACTACCTCAGAAAAGACGATTGCGGTGCTAAGAACGATATTTGCAAGAAATGGATTGCCAGAACAAATATGGTCAGACAACGGACCGCAGTTCGTGTCAGAAGAATTCCAGAAATTCATGAAGAAGAATGGGGTGAAACATTATACCTCTGCCCCATATCATCCGGCTACAAACGGGTTGGCCGAGAGATTTGTACAAACGTTCAAAAAAGCAATAAAGGCCATGAGCGAAGATCAGATTCCACTACAACACAAGGTGGACAAATTCCTACTGGCATATCGAAACGCCACTCATGCAGTGACAAACCAAAGTCCTGCCATGATGTTCTATAACAGGAGGTTGCGGTCCAGGTTGGACTTGTTAAAACCAAATGTGCGGAGGGAAGTTGAAAACAAACAGTTCCAGCATATAAATAACAAGACCACTCGGAGTTTCGAAATAGGACAACCAGTGTTAGCCCGGGACTATAAAAACGAGAAATGGCAATCTGGAACAATTCGGGCCAGACAAGGACCCCTGATGTACACGGTAGATATTGGTGAAAATGTAATACGGCGTCATGCTGACCAACTGGTAGAATCGAGAACAAGGGTCGAACCCAGGGTTACGGCAGAGACAACCGTGGAAGAAGTTAGTGAACCTGAAGCATCTACCTCAGAAGTGAATGTACCTGAGGATGATGTCCAATCCATAAGAGATCAACTAGATGAGTCACCCCAGCAACGAGAATCAGAGACCCCTGAAAGGCGTTATCCAACTCGAATCAGGAGGCCTCCTCAGAGACTGAATCTTTGAACTGTTTTGCAAGAAGTTGTATATATATATATCTATATGTTATTATGTTATGTTAAATGGGGATATAACTGTTAAGCTAAAAAGGGAGGATTGTGGTGTATGTAACCTGTTCCACCTTAAGAGAACTACCTTAAGAGATGTACTACTTTCTCTTGGCTGCTGTATACTGTAATACCGGTGGTGACCACACCGGTATATAAACGTTGTGTAGGGATTTGCTGGGCAGTTCAGTCCTGACCTCCGAATAGTAAAGACCTGTTAAAAGTTATTCTTGTGGTCTGTGTCCAGTGATTTATAATAAGCATAACTGGGACACACAGACTTAACAGCAAGGCCAGCATTTATTGCCCATCCCTAGTTGCCCTTGAGAAGGTGGTGATTGATGTGCCTTCAATAACTCAAAGACAAGGGCCTAGAAATTCAGTTGGGCGCGCCAGCCGTTAGCGCCTTCGGAGGAGTAGATCTCGAGCGCTAGGCACTTAGCGCCCGGGCGCAGCGCGATCTGCGCCTCGCCCCAACTTCAGTAGACATTTAGCGCCGGTGCAAAGTCTTAGCGCGCGCCCTGCTGCGCGCGCAGATCATGACGTCATTTCGTCGTGCAACGCCCTTTGTGCGCCCGGAACCGGAGCTTCACTCGCGCCGCCCCATTGTGCACCGGGCGGCCCTAACGACTGTGAAGTGGAACGGTACACAGCCGAGGCGGGCCGCGGGGAGCGCAAATTAAAGGGCACTTACCCTGCACTATAAAGGCCAGCCATTTTGCAGCATTCACTCTTGTGCAACGGTTTTTTGGAGAGAGACCAAGGAGGAGAGCTTACTGATTTGGCCCAACACTAGGACAGGTATTTTTGGCTCAGGCCAGAGCTTAGCAATTATCTTTGCCTTCATTGAGATCTCAGTGTTTGCCAGCATATAATGGGGGCTGCATTGGGTGCCAACGCTGAGTTTCAGCCTTATGCCGGAAGGGCTTACAGACGCCGTGAGAGAGTGGCAGCCCTGGCTAGACGCAGAGGGGGCAACAGGCGTCGCCAAGTGAGGCGTTACCCACCCAGGGTATACCGCCAGCAGTCCTCCTATCTGACCATGTCTGCCGCGCACTGTGTTAGGAGGCTGCGATTCAGAAGGGAGGTGGTTGCAGACATCTGCCAGCTGCTGCACAGAGATCTGCGTCCACAGCTGATGCGCAGGATGTCTCTGTCGGTGGCAGTGAAGGTGACGGTGGCTCTCAACTTCTATGCCACCGGCTCCTTCCAATCCGCTGCTGGGGACATCGCTAACATCTCCCAGTTCGCCGTGCATTGCTGCATCCGCCAGGTGACCAATGCCCTTTTCAGAAGGAGACGTCAATTCATCTCCTTCCCCATGACCCTGGAGAAGCAGCAGCAGCGTGCAGTGGGATTTGCAAGAATAGCGGGCTTCCCCATGGTGCAGGGCACCATTGACTGCACGCATGTGGCTTTGCGGGCACCTCTGGAGCATGCCGAGGATTACCGCAACCGGAAGGGCTACCATTCCCTCAATGTACAGCTGGTGTGTGACCACAGGCAGCGCATCCTAGATGTCAATGCCCGCTTTCCAGGCAGCAGCCACGATGCCTTTATCCTGCGACAGACAACTGTGGCTGACATGTTCCAGGCACAGCCTCACCCAAGAGGATGGCTTATCGGGGACAAAGGCTATCCTTTGTGTACCTGGCTCATGACCCCGCTCCGCGCGCCCACGACCCCTGCTGAAGAGGCATACAACGAGAGCCATCAAGCGACTAGGAACATCATAGAACAAACAATCGGCGTCCTCAAGCAACGGTTCTGCTGTCTGGATCGCTCCAGGGGAGCCCTCCAGTATTCGCAGGAGCGAGTCTCCCAATTCGTCGTCATTTGCTGCATGCTGCACAACCTGGCTATCCGCAGGACTCAGGCACTGCCACCTCACGTTGGACCACCACCTCAGGAGGAGGAGCAGGAGGAGGAGGAGGACGAGGAGTACCAGCCCAGGAGGGAGGCAGAAGGTCCAAGGGCCGCCCGTCGGCGGCTGATTGACCGTCACTTCTAGGCCCCCTGTCAGGGAATAGCTTGTGCCAATGAAAGAACATGATTGCAGCCGCTCCGCAAGCCGTCAGCCGGTTAAGGCAACAAACACTTCAAAGATCAAACATGGACAATGTGAATAAATAAAATGGTTTATTGTACAAACTCAGGGCCCTTCCCATATGAAAACCAAAAACAGACGAGCCCCCAAAAAACACTCACACACATGACTCACTCCCACAACCTGGGGAGCATTAACAAAAGATGTAAACAAAAATGGCCTTCATCCTCGGCCTTCGCAAAACACACATTCCAGAAAACACAACATTTGGACACACCCTCTACTTAGTGGCCCGCGAGGGCGATGCCTTCTGCAAACTTTGGCGGCCCCTGCACGCCCTGCTGCTCCTCCTCAAAGTGAGGCCATTGGCTGCTGCAAGGCTGGGGGCAGGCTCCTGAGGGGCACATGTCATGACGGCAGATGCCCTTGGGGGTCGGCCTAGACGAGGTCTGGCCGTCGAGGGGCCGGCTGGTGAATGCTGCAGCTGTGGCTGGCCAGCATCAGTCGCTGCAGCAGCTCCTGGCAGCTCCACTGGGGGAGTGGCAGTGGCGGCTGGAGGAATGGGGGCAAGCTGGCGGATGGCAGGCGCTCGCTGGTCACCTGAGACACTGGCACTCGGCCGGGCCAGCACTGCAGCATGCGCACCAATCTGCCGAGGGACAGACCGCTGTGCTGCTGCAGCGCGCCGGGTGCCCTGGCGATGCCTGGCTGACACAGCGAGTGTGGCAGCAGTGAGTGCCCGTGTTGGCCTGTTCAGTGACCGCATCAAAGCACCCAGTGACTGCACGGCACCACTGATCACCTGGCCACTCGCTGCCTGAGCTGCCCCGAATTCCACCCGACTGGTGGCCTGTGAGGCCCCGAACTCGGTCACACTCCGAGACAGGGACTCGATGGCCTCAGGCAACCGTGCCACTACCCCCATGAGCTCCGTGTGCCGGCGCTCCGAGTCCGCGGACAAGTCCTTGAGGCGGCGCATCTCCTCAGCGTTGGCCGTCTCTGGACTGGAGGCCGGACTCTCCCTCTGGGGAGAAGGCCGCCGAGCTGGCCGACCCTTCCTGCGTTGCTGGACGCCGCTGGGCCCAGCAATTGGACTCCCCTCCGACCCTTCCCCCCTCTGGGGAGAAGGCCGCTGAGCTTCCACCCCCCTCCCGCGTTTCTGCAGGCCGCTGGTCCCAGGAGCTACCCTCCCCTCCGACACTTCCCCCAGGCTCCCCTCCAGGGAAGACGTGTCCCCTACATTGGCATGGGTTGCCGCGGCTGAGGGTTCCCCTGATGGGCCGCCTTCCTCTTGCTCCTCCTCCTCCTCCTCTTCTGAGGGGCTGTCACTGGCAACTTCAGGGACCTCCTCCTCACCATCTGAAAGCAGGAAGGCACAAGAGTAGCTTTAGAGTGAGGAGAGGGCGTCAGCGAGGGATGCATGAGTGGTGGCATTCAGCGCATTGGTCGGACAGTGGCAAAGGATGTAGATCTGATGCGCAAGTGGGATGAGAGAGGTCCAAAAGGTGATGTCCTTACCATTGGTGCCCAGAACAGGGTCGGCATCTCCAGATGCAACGGGGCCAATCACCCGGGCACCCATGATGCGCTCCACGCGCTGTTGCAGCTCGGTGAGCGGCTGGATCTGGGGTCCGCCTCCCCCGGTCGCAGTCCGGCTCCTCCTATTATTAGCCAGCTTGGCCTGCAAGAGAAAGGACGGCCTCTAAGTACAGTGTGTAGCCCTGATCTTGTGTGTACTGCCTCCCATGGTCGAATAGCCTGGCCAGTGTGTAGCCCTGATCTTGTGTGCACTGCCTCCCATGGTTGAATAGCCTGGCCAGTGTGTTAAGTGCACAATGTGCAATTGATGTTCATGAGTGTCCCATAGCTGCTGCATGAGGGCTGGCCATTAGGGCTTTCAGGTCCCTTTGCCCATAATGTGAGGTGCACATGCAAGGATGAGGAGGACAGTGGAAAGGGTACTCACCCTGACAATCCTGGCGAGGTCATTTAGCTTTTTGCGGCATTGGACACCGCTCCTGGGGACCTCGCTGTTGGATGACACCTTGATGGCGACATGCCTCCAGGCTCTCCGGTAGACGCGGGCCGGCGGCTTCCTGCCATTGTCCGGAAACAAAATATGGCGTCTCTTCTCCACAGCACCAACCAGCACCCTCAGATCAAGCTCTGAGAAGCGCTGCGCTCGTTCACGGGCCTTCTCCATGGTTTCAGGCGCTATTTGGGTCCAGCAGCAGTGTTCAGGCCTAGCTGCAGGGCTCCACTATCCAGGGCGTGGCAGCAGACCAAGTCGACCCTTCCCCCTTAAGAGCTGGCCGGCGCCAGGGTGTCTGCTGTCAATCAAGAAATGGCCGCACCTGCGCTGCGCCCGGCCTCGGCGCTCTCGCTCAGGAGCTCCGGCTTAGCGCCTAAAGAGAGGCGTGCATCGCCAGTTTTAGCGCTCGAGCAAACTCTTAGGGCGAAGTTAATGAATATCGGAGAAGTGGCCTCGAATTTGCGCCGGGCGCAAACTTTAGCGGCCGCCCGACTTTACCGCCCCAAAAGTGGCTGTAATGAATTTCTAGGCCAAGGAGTTTAAAGGATTCAACTAAAGGCTTTTAATCACTAAGAACATTGCAGCATTGCAGGTCTTTCCACATCGGGTTTGTTGTGTCCGTGTGTAGATAAAGACACTGAAGACAGGAGTTGGCTCATAGGTATTCACTAAGCAAGTCTGGGGGGGGTTTTCTAAAGGATATACACAATACACAGGCTTATATAGCCCAAGTGGCAATTACCGGCATTACGCACACCTGGGGCTCTTAAAGGCACATACACCATAATTGCTCTTAAAGGCACATACACCACAATTCCTCCCCTTCTAGCTAACTAGTACATCATATTTTAAGTAATTATTAATTACATGTTATATGCAAAATAATATACATTGTTGTATTAATTCATTATAAGTTAGTCTCTCAGGAGGCTTCCTGACTCGGTCCGGATAACGCCTCGGGGGTGTAGTAGTTTCTGGTGGTGTAGTAGGTTCTTCTGGTAAGGCTGATTCGGCTTGAAGGCCAGTATCGGGTTCATCGGGCTCCAGTATCACCGGATCGGAGGTAGATATGGGTATCTCTACTTCATCGTTAGATGTATAGAGTGGTGGTGTAGGTTGTCCCTTTTCGGATGACTTGATGATTTGGTCAGCATGGCGCCTTATTATGCTGTCTCCGATGTCCACGGTATACATCAGTGGCCCTAATCGTGTGCAGATAGTTCCAGGCTGCCATTTCTCGGTACGGTAGTCCCGGGCCAAAACCGGTTGGCCTATCTGGAAGGCCCTAGTTGGCCTTTCATTCATGCCCTGAAACTGCCGGTTCTCCACGTCCCTTCGGATGTTGGGCTTGACCAAATCCAGCCGGCATCTTAGGTTTCTATTGTAGAACATCATGGCGGGAGTTTGGTTAGTAACCATATGCGTTGCATTCCTATATGCAAATAAGAAGTTATCCACCTTGTGCTGAAGTTTTATGTCTTCATTACCCATGGCCTTGATGGCCTTCTTGAAGGTCTGGACAAACCTTTCAGCCAATCCATTGGTGGCGGGATGGTATGGGGCGGACGTGTAGTGCTTTACCCCATTGTTCTTTAAGAGCTTTCTGAATTCTTCGGACACAAATTGCGGTCCATTATCAGAACATATCTGCTCCGGCAGCCCATTCCTGGCAAATATGGTCCTTAATACTGTGATGGTTTTTTCCGTGGTGGTGGAGGACATCTTTATTACCTCCGGCCACTTGGAGTGTGCATCAACTGCGATTAAGAACATTGAGTCCATAAATGGACCAGCAAAGTCGATGTGCTCCCTTTGCCAGGGAGATGAGGGCCACTCCCATGGATGTAGAGGGGCCTGTGGCGGAGCATTTTGGACCTTCTGGCATCCTAGGCAGCTCTTGGTCATGTCTTCGATGTCTCCATCGATACCTGGCCACCATACAAACGCCCTAGCTAGGTTCTTCATTTTCACTCCACCCAGATGCCCCTCGTGAAGCTCCTTTAGCAATTTATCCTGGAGTTTGGGTGGAATCACCACTCTGGATCCACACATCAAGGTTCCTCGGCACACTGACAGCTGTTCTCTTCTTTGCGAGAATGCTGGCAACAGTGGTTCGCCATGTGCTGGCCATCCCTTCACTGTTAAATCGTAGACCCGTGAGAGAGTAGGGTCATTTCTTGTCTCCCTTTCAATGGCAGAATTTGTCACCGGTAGACATTCCACTATGGTAGAGTGGAATATCTCTACTGGGTCTACTGTAGGTGCCTCTTCTATTGTTGGCAACGGTAGGCGTGATAAACCATCAGCATTCCCATGCTGTTTTGACCCTTTGTATTCAATGTTGTATTGGTGTGCCCCTAGAAAAAGGGACCACCTCTGTAGTCTTTGTGCCGTCATAATGGGGACACCTTTTTTAGGGTTGAATATGGAGATGAGGGGTTGATGGTCAGTCAGCAAGGTAAATTTTTGTCCGTGTAGGTAATGGTTGAATTTCTTCACTCCCCATACCAGGCTGAGTGCTTCCCTGTCTATCTGGGCATAGTTACGCTCAGCTGAGTTCAATGAGTGTGACGCAAAAGCTATCGGCTGTTCCGAGCCATCAGGGAATCTATGGGACAATACCGCTCCTATGCCGTAAGGGGATGCATCGCACGCCAGTCTGATTGGTAGTGATGGGTTGTAATGAGCCAAAATTTTCTCGGATGTGATTAAGTCTTTACATTTATGGAAGGCACGTTTACAGTCTTCGTTCCATTTCCAAATCACTCCTGTCTGTAGAAGATCATTAAGAGGGTGTAGAATAGTTGATAAGTTCGGTAAAAATTTATGATAGTAATTTATTAATCCCAGGAATGACCTTAATTGTGAAACATTTTCAGGTGCTGGGGCTTTTATAACTGCTTCAATTTTTTGAGGTGACTTATGCAACCCTTCCTTATTAATTATGTGGCCACAATATGATATCTGATTTTGGAAAAATTCGCACTTGGGGCAATTTGCTCGTAGGCCCCGTTCTTTCAGCCTAGTGAGCACCTGCTCCAAATTGGCAAGGTGCTCGTTGTCGTTTTCTCCTGTTATAAGGATGTCGTCTAGGTAGCATTGAGTCCCCGGAATCCCTTGCAGGACTTGCTCCATAGCTCTTTGCCAGATAGCTGGAGCTGATGCTATTCCAAAAACCAGTCGATTGTACTGGTACAGGCCTTTGTGTGTGTTTATTGTGAGATACTTTTTAAGAGGTCTCCTCAACCTCCATCTGTAGATATGTCTGTGCCAAGTCAATTTTTGTGAAACGTTTCCCTCCGGATAGTGAGGCGAAAATATCTTCTATCCTCGGAAGAGGATACTGTACCGTGTGAAGGACCGGGTTTACAGTCACCTTAAAGTCCCCACAGATGCGAATTTTTTTCTGTTCCTCAGAGTTATTTTTCAATGTTTTTTTCATGACTGGAACGATGGGTGTTGCCCATTCGCTCCAATCTATTTTGGATAATACGCCTGCCTTTTCCAAATTCTTCAGCTCTGCCTCGACTGCCGGCCGTATTGCGTATGGCACCGGTCTTGCCTTAAAAAATTTTGGAATTGCAGTATCTTCCACTTTTATTGAGGCGGTGATGCCTTTCAAGGTTCCTAGTTTCTCTTGAAACACTTCTTTGGCGTTGGCCAAGATGTCTTTTAACCGTTCAGGTATGATGTCATCATTGTTTTTTTCCTTACTGGTCACCGTCAGTGCCTGAATGGAGTGCCAGTCTAAACGTATCTTCCTTATCCATTCACGTCCCAACAACGGTGGACCACCATCTTGTAGAATGTATAAATACAACTTTTGTATTTCTTTGCCGTTGTATACCACAGGCACCCTTATTTTTCCTTTGGGGTAGACTTTCTGCCCCGTATATGTTTTTAAGATAATGGATGTGTCTTTTAGAGGTATATGCGAAAATAGCCTCTCGTAATCTCGTCGATTTATTACGGTTAGAGCTGATCCTGTATCTAGCTCCATTTTAACTGGGGACCCTGCTATTGTGAGGGTAACCCAAATGGTTTGGTAATCCTCTTTGGCAAGTACATTATGTAATTTGAGACAGCTTAGTCTCTTGTTTCCGGAGTCGCTATCGCTATTCTGGTCTTCGGAGCTATTGTCCGTCATCATTTGTACCTTCCTGTACTTTTCTTTATTGATTTTTTGTTTTCTGTCAGTGGATTTATTTTGTCCAGATTGGCATACCCGTGCAATGTGTCCAATCTTACCACATTGCCTGCATGTTTTGCCCTTGAACCAGCAGTCCCTCTGGTTATGGGTGGATCTGCAGCAGCGATAACATCTTCCGAACTCCTGTGTCATTTTATGGGTGCCGAAGTCCTGTGTCTCTTGTTGTATCTCTGCAGCTCCGTTTGCTGCTGCTTCGTATGATACAGCCATACTGAAAGCTTTGTCCAATGTTAAATCTTTTTCAGAAAGCAATCTTTTTTGTGTTCCTTCACTTAAGAGACCGCAAACAAATTTGTCTCGAAGATAATCCGATAGTCCTGCTCCGAATTGGCAGTACTTTGATAGCTTTCTTAATTCGGTTAGGTAATCAGCGTTACTTTCATTGTTGTGTTGATTTCTCTTGAAGAACTTGAATCGTTCCGCTATCAGCAGCGGTGTTGGGTTTAAATGCTCCTGCAGGGTATCAACAATTTCTTTAAAAGTCTTGTCCTTTGGTTTGGCTGGAGTGATTAAATTTCGTAACAGCCCGTATGTCTTCGCGCCCATTAAGTTCAGAAGTACTGAAGCTTTTTTTTCATCTGTTATTCCATTTGCAGTGCAATAAACCTCTACTCTTTCCACGTATGTGGTCCAATCTTCTATTTCGCCATCAAAAGCCTCAATATTACCAGATTTAGGCATTTCAGAAAAGATATGGCGCTTCCCGCGCTTTTTTTTTTTCTCTCTCTGTAGCAACGATATGGCACTTCCCGCGCTTTCCCGCTGCTGCTACCGATAACAACGCTGTTTTACTGTGGTTTCCGTTTATTCACTGTTGGAGACTCGTTCCCGACGGAGGTCTAAACGCTGACCTGCTTGCCGCGCCGGCCATCTCTCGAGTGCACCCTCCCAGTCTGTTATTGCTTGCCTCCGATTTCGCTGCCTGTCTCAGCTGTAGAGCCCGCCGCTGGAGCTCCAGCCTGACGCCCAGGAAGGATTAGCGCAGTACCTGTCACCAGCTTGGCCAGCTGGTGAAACCACAGTTTCTCTTACTTCCTTGAGTCTTCTGGACGCTGGAGGAATCGATGTCCTTGAAGTGCTGCCGAATTGCAGGTAAGTCCGTTTCCACTTCGTCGCCACTGTTGTGTCCGTGTGTAGATAAAGACACTGAAGACAGGAGTTGGTTCATAGGTATTTACTAAGCAAGTCTGGGGTTTTTTTTCTGAAGGATATACACAATACACAGGCTTATATAGCCCAAGTGGCAATTACCGGCATTATGCACACCTGGGGCTCTTAAAGGCACATACACCATAATTGCTCTTAAAGGCACATACACCACAGGGTTCGTCTGGTAGAAATGACTCATACAGCTCTTAAGACCTTTATATGGCAAAAGACAGGGGCGTAGCCAATACACACAATAGGAGCAAAAGGGGGCGGTTCACACAATACAAAGCAGGTAAAACACAGGGGCTGATGAAGGCATATATTTCATCACATTCACCCCTTCTACAGACTTAGTCTGTCCGGGGGTGTGATAGTCCTTCCTGAACGTCGCAACAGTACCTCAGGTTCCGACCGGGAGTCCGTGGTGCCCTCCTGGGCATACCCATGTGCTGGGGGTGTTGCAGGTACTTCTGGGGGTGGTGAGGATACCTCTGGGGATGGTGGAGGTTCTTCTGGGGGTGGTGGTGATGGGTTGTCGTCGCTTCCTGCCGAGGCGAGGTCCTTTATGGACACGGTGTCCTCACGCCCGTCGGCATGCTTGACGTACGCGTACTGTAGGTTTGCGTGGAGTAGGTGTACTGCCTCCACGAGTGGATCCGTTTTGTGGCCCCTCACATGCTTTCGTAATAGGACTGTCCCTGGGGTGGAGAGCCACGAGGGTAGGGACACTCCTGAGGTTGATTTGTGGGGAAAAACAAACATCTTCTCATGAGGAGTGGCGTTAGTAGCAGTACACAGTAGCGACCTTATTGAGTGGAGTACGTCTGGGAGGACCTCTTGCCAGCGGGAGGTGGGGAGGCCTTTAGACCTTAGTGCTAAGGTGACCGCCTTCCACACTGTCGCGTTCTCCCTCTCCACTTGCCCATTACCCCGGGGGTTATAACTAGTGGTCCGACTCGTGGCTATCCCCTTCGACAGCAGGTATTGGTGTAGTTCGTCGCTGATGAACGACGCCCCCCTGTCAGTGTGGATGTAGTTAGGCATGCCGAACATGCAAAACAGGTTGCTGAGGCACTTGATGACCGTGGCACTGGTCATGTCTGGGCAGGGGTAGGCGAATGGGAAGCGGGAGTACTCATCCACAATGTTGAGAAAGTACACATTGCGGTCGGTGGAGGGGAGTGGTCCCTTGAAATCTAAGCTCAGGCGCTCAAATGGCCATGTAGCTTTGATCAGGTGGGCTCGGTCGGGCCTGAAAAAACGGGGGTTGCATTCCGCACAGGTGCGACAGTCCCTGGTCATAGACCGGACCTCCTCGATGGAATAGGGCAGGTTACGGGATTTTATAAAGTGGAATAGCCGGGTGACCCCCGGGTGGCAGAGGCCATTGTGGAGGCCCTGTAGCCTGTCCCCCTGGATGGTGGCACACATCCCTCGTGATAGGGCATCGGGGGATTCGTTGAGGGCCCCCGGCCTATATATTATGTCGTACTCAAACGTGGAGAGTTCGATCCGCCACCTGAGAATTTTGTCGTTCTTGATCTTCCCCCTCTTTGTTGTTAAACATGAAGGCTACCGACCGCTGGTCGGTAAGCAGTGTGAAGCGTTTGCCGGCTAGGTAGTGCCTCCAGTGCCGCACTGCCTCCACTATGGCCTGGGCCTCCTTCTCTACCGAGGAGTGCCTGATCTCGGGCCCTTGGAGGGTTCTTGAGAAAAAGGCTACGGACCGCCCATCCTGGTTGAGGGTGGCTGCTAAAGCGAAGTCGGACGCATCGCTTTCAACGTGGAAAGGGATGTTTTCATCCACTGCCCGCAGCGCGGCCTTCTCAATGTCGTGTTTAATGCTGTTGAAGGCGGCGTGGGCCTCGGCCGTGAGCGGGAAGGACGTTGATTTCAGAAGGGGACGGGCCTTGTCAGAATAATTGGGGACCCATTGGGCGTAATAGGAGAAGAACCCCAGGCACCTTTTCAGGGCCTTGGGAGTGTTTGGTAGGGGTAGCTCCCGTAGGGGGCGCAATCGGTCGGGGTCCGGACTGATTTCCCCGTTTTCCACCACGCAGCCCAGGATACCGAGGCGCATGGTGCTAAAGACACACTTATCCTCGTTGTAGGTGAAATTGAGTCTGAGGGCAGTTTTCAGAAATCTCGCGAGGTTCGAGTCGTGGTCTTGCTGGTCGTGGCCGCAGATGGTGACGTTGTCTAGGTATGGGTAGGTGGCTGTTAACTGGTTCTCATCGACCATGCGGTCCATCTCCCGCTGGAAGACCGAGACCCCGTTCGTTACCCCAAAGGGGACTCTGAGGAAGTGGTAGAGGCGTCCGTTTGCCTCGAAGGCGGTGTATGGATGGTCCTCCAGCCTAATGGGGAGCTGGTGGTATGCCGATTTTAGGTCGATGGTGGAAAACACCCGATATTGCGTGATTTGGTTAACCATATCCGCTATGCGGGGCAGAGGGTAGGCGTCTAGCTGGGTGTATAGATTAACCGTCTGGCTATAATCTATCACCATCCGCTTCTTTTCGCTACCCTTAACTACTTTTACCTGGGCGCGCCACGGGCTGGTACTGCATTCGATGATACCCTCCCGCTTGAGTCTTTCTACTTCCGACGCAATGAACCGTCTATCCTCCCAGCTGTACCGCCTACTCTCGGTCGCTATGGGTCGACAGTTGGGTGCGAGGTTGGCGAACAGAGAGGGCGGCTTGACCTTCAGGGTAGCCAGACCGCACACTGTGAGGGGCGGCTGGGACCCACCGTAGGTAAGCGTGATACTTTGGTGGTGGCACTGGAAGTCCAGACCCAAGATCACGCTCACACAGAGATCTGGCATTATCAATAGTTTAAAATCTCTGTAATCAGTGCCTTTTACCGACAACATAACCGCGCAGAAACCTGTAATTTTTGAGGTATGAGTCTTATCAGCCATGGCGATTTTGCCCTGTGTGGGGACTATCGTTAGTGAAAGTCGTTTTACCAGGCTAGGATGAATAAAGCTTTCGGTGCTCCCGCAGTCAATCAAGCATTTAACCTTGTTCCCGTTTACCTCTATGTCCATCATCGATTTAGACAACGGATGCGGCCTGGATTGATCCACAGTGATCGAGGCCACCAGTGGGTCCTGGATGTCCGTGTAGTCGGGGCAAGATGGTGGACTCCATGAGGGTGGACAAGATGGCGTCGAAGATGGAGTTGGTGGTGGAGTTGGAGGCGGGGTTCCCTCTGCAGGCTTTGCTGAAATGTCCTTTCTTCCCGCATTTAAAACAGGTGGTGCCCTTCGCTGGGCACAGATGCCTGGAGTGTTTGTCCTGGCCGCAGAAGTAGCATTTAGGGCCCCGATGCATCGAGGCAGTAGTGGGGCTCCTGGGTGGAGGCTGGGGCTCCGATGGTGCTGGGCTGGCCTGAGACCTGGGAGGTGAAGATGGCTTCCAAGATGGCGGCCCCCACGGCGCGCACGAGGAGGAGTGGGCCGCGTGGCCTGAGGAACAGGATTCAGAGTTCCTCTGGGCCATATCCAGCGATCGCGCTATACCCATAGCCTGTTTTAAGTCCAGTCCCTCCTTTTCAAACAGTTTCTGCCGAATGTAATTAGAACTGAGGCCCGCAATAAAGGAGTCTCGGATCAGCTCCTCCGTGTACACGATGGCAGACATGGCCTTTCAGTTACAGTCTCTGCCCAGTACTTTTAGGCTTAGCATAAAGTCCTCTAGTGACTCACCATGCCGCTGCGTGCGAGTAGTCAGAAGATGCCTGGCGTACACCTCGTTTATTGGCCGCACGTAGTGGGCCTTCAGAATGGTGCAGGCATCCCCATAGCTGGTGGCATCTTGGATGAGAGGGGAGACCCGATGGCTCACCCAGTTTCGCAGGATTCCCAGTTTCACGTCTCCGGTGGCGGTTGCGGCTGCTATGGTGGTGGATGAGTTTGCAATGAAAAATTCGAAGCATTGGAACCAGTGTCCGAACTGTGTGGCTGCGTCTGAGGCATGGGGGTCCAGATCCAAGCGCTCTGGTTTCAGGAGTTGATCCATCTTGGTGTTTTAGTGAATAAAATTGATGTGCCTTCAATAACTCAAAGACAAGGAGTTTAAAGGATTCAACTAAAGGCTTTTAATCACTAAGAACATTGCAGCATTGCAGGTCTTTCCACATCGGGTTCGTCTGGTAGAAATGACTCATACAGCTCTTGAGACCTTTATATGGCAAAAGACAGGGGCGTAGCCAATACACACAATAGGAACAAAAGGGGGCGGTTCACACAATACAAAGCAGGTAAAACACAGGGGCTGATGAAGGCATATATTTCATCACAGTGATGAGCTGCCGCCTTGAACCGCTGTAGTCTGTGTCGTGAAGGTACTCCCACAGAGCTGTTAGGGAGGAAGTTCCAGGATTTTGACCCTGCCAAAATGAAGGAATGGCGATATATTTC
The DNA here is from genome assembly GCF_052327205.1 of Somniosus microcephalus. NCBI lineage: Eukaryota > Metazoa > Chordata > Chondrichthyes > Squaliformes > Somniosidae > Somniosus > Somniosus microcephalus. The sequence goes on from NC_140987.1 coordinate 223,550,252, forward strand.
CAAGTCAAGATGGTGTGTAACTTGGAGGGGAACTTGGAGGTGGTGGTGTTCCCATGTGCCTGCTGCCCTTGTCCATCTAGGTAGTAGAGGTCGCTGGTTTGGGAGGTGCTGCCAAAAAAGACTTGGCGAGTTGCTGCAGTGCATCTTGCAGCCACAGTATGCCGGTGGTGCAGAGAATGAATGTTTAAGGTGGTAGATAGGGTGCCAATCAAGTGGGCTGCTTTGCCTTGCATGGTGTTGAGCTTCTTGAGTGTTGTTGGAGCTGTACTCATCCAGGCAAGTGGAGAGTATTCCATCACACTCTTGACTTGTGGAAAGGCTTTGAGGTGTCAGGAGGTGAGACAATCACTACCCAGCCTCTGACCTGCTCTTGTAGCTGCAGTATAAACAGTTGGAATAAACGGGCCTTTTTCCGAGTGGCAGGCAGTGTCTAGTGGGGTACCGCAGGGATCGGCGCTAGGACCCCAGTTATTCACAATATATATTAATGATCTAGACGAGGGAACTAGATGTAATATCTCCAAGTTTGCAGACGACACAAAGCTGGATGGGCGTGTGTGCTGTGAGGAGGATGCAGAGAAACTCCAGTATGATTTGGACAGGTTAGGTGACTGGGCAGATGCAAAGCAGATGCAGTATAATGTGGATAAATGCGAAGTTATCCACTTTGGTGGCAAAAACAGGAAGGCAGATTATTATCTGAATGGCAATAGATTGGGAAAAGTGGAAGTGCAACGAGACCTGGGTGTCCTTGTGCACCAGTTGCTGAAGGTAAGCATGCGGGTGCAGCAGGCGGTTAAGAAGGCAAATGGTATGTTGGCCTTCATAGCGAAAGGATTCGAGTACAGGAGCAAGGATGTCTTGCTACAGTTGTACAGGGCCTTGGTGAGACCACACCTTGAGTATTGTGTGCAGTTTTGGTCACCTTATCTGAGGAAAGATGTTCTTGCCATGGAGGGAGTGCAGCGAAGATTCACCAGACTGATACCTGGGATGGCAGGAATGATGTATGAAGAGAGATTGGGTCGATTGGGCTTGTATTCACTAGAGTTTAGAAGAATGAGAGGGGATCTCATTGAAACTTATAAAATTCTAACGGGACTAGACAGACTAGATGCAGGAAGGATGTTCCCGATGGCGGGGGAGTCTAGAACCAGGTCTGGAGTCTAAGGATAAGAGGTAAGCCATTTAGGACTGAGATGAGGAGGAATTTCTTCACCCAGAGAGTGGTGAACCTGTGGAATTCTCTACCACAGAAGGCAGTTGAGGCCAATTCATTAAATATATTCAAGAAGGAGTTAGATATATTTCTTAAGGCTAAAGGGATCAAGGGATATGGAGAGAAAGCAGGGACAGGGTACTGAATTTGGATGATCAGCCATGATCTCATTAAATGGTGGAGCAGGCTCGAGGGGCCGAATGGCCTACTCCTGCTTCTATCTTCTATGTTTCTATGTTTCTATGTATTTATGTGGCTGATCCAGTTAAGTTTCTGGTCAATGGTGACCCCCCAGGATATTGATGGTAAGGGATTCGGCGATGGTAATGCTATTGAATGCCAAGGGGTGGTGGTTAGACTCTCGCTCGTTGGAGATAATCATTGTCTGGCACTTGTGTGGCGTGAACATTACTTGCCACTTATCAGCCCAAGCCTGAATGTCATCCAGGTCCTGTTGCATTCGGGCATATACTGATTCATTATTTGAGGAGTTGTGAATGGAACTGAACACTGTACAATCATCAGTGAATATCCCCACTTCTGACATTATGATGGAGGAAAGGTCACTGATGAAGCAGCTGAAGATGGTTGGACCGAGGACACTGCCCTGAGAAACTCCTGCAGTGAAGTCCTGGGGCTGAGATGATTGGCTTCCAACAACTACAACCATCTTCCTTTGTGCTAGGTATGACTCCAGCAAGTGAAGAGTTTTCCCCCTGATTCCCATTGACTTCAGTTTTGCTAGGGCTCCTTGATGCCACACTCTGTCAAATGCTACCTTGATGTCAAGGGCAGTCACTCTCACCTCACCTCTGGAATTCAGCTCCTTTGTGCATGTTTGGACCTAATGTGAGCTTTGTGCTAATATTATGTAACAAAGTCCTTCAAATACAGTATTTGCAATTTTAAAGATCTTCAAATTGCAACAGTTGTCCAGATAAAATAATAATGTTTAACAGCAACCCAAAAGTAAAGTGTTTGAAATAGGACTACGTAAATAGCTTCACATTTTATCCAAGAAAATCGTGAACCACTAAAATCATTATGACCTCCTAGGCTCAATTCCAAATTTCTGCTTAACTGTTGAAAACAACTCAAAACAAACAAACTGAATTTATTGAAGCCCAATTCCAGCAAAGCTTAATTTTAATTCAGATTTGCAAAACCATTCAATGAGTTAAACTTGCAGGACCTTTTAGTCCTGGATCGCACTTCTGAATTTTTTTACACCTATACAGTGTAAGATTTGTGGCTCTATGATTAAGGCCTTTTATGTTGACAGTAAGGATACATCTCCAGTATTTTATGCTGTTGAAATATTTGAGAGAAAAAGATCTGCTGGCTGTAGAATTGTGGAATTGACCTCCAACTTCACCACTATTTTTCTGCCCTGTGATCAATTCTGCACACCTCCTGGCTCTTCATTCCCACAGAAGTACCTCCAGCAGTGCGTCCTCTGATACTCTTCTGGACTCACATGCCCTCCATACCGCTCTCCGAAACTGTCGATGCTCCAAGCTGACTTCACCCTACCTACGTCAAACTTCATCCCATCACGGAACCTCTGACTTTAACTCTCCTATTGCCTCCTCTCTATTCCCTATTTACTAACAGGACATATCTATCCTAATCTTGCTACGTAACCAGGCCTACGTAACCAGGCCTACATAACTTGAATTTCCCCTTTTCTATTTGCGTGTGCATTTTGGCTACCACTCCGGACCCAAGCCCATCACTTCTATTTCCACTTTTTTCTCCCCCTTTTTTCTTCTTTTCTCTTTACCCCTCCTAGACCCCTCTCTCCTGGGGTAAGGCATTACACATCCGCCCCGTATCATCCAGCCACAAATGGATTGGCTGAGAGGTTTGTACAAACCTTTAAGAAGGCAATAAAGGCTATGTACAATAACAACATTCCGCTGCAGCACAAGGTGGACAATTTCCTGTTCGCCTACCGGAATGCGACACATGCAGTCACCAACCAGGCCCCAGCCATGATCTTCTTTAACCGAAGGTTAAGATCTCGCCTGGATTTGCTCAGACCAAACGTACGAAGAGATGTTGAGAGTAAGCAATTCCAGCACATCCATGAGAAGCCAACAAGGAGCTTCAATGTAGGGCAACCAGTCTTGGCCCGCGACTACCGAACAGAAAAATGGCAGCCAGGAATGATATGCACACGGCAGGGCCCACTAATGTACACAGTGGACGTTGGGGAGAGCATCGTGAGATGCCATGCTGACCAGATCCTAGAGTCACAGGAACAAGTCAACCCAATGCCTCGCCCATACGTACCTGGTGATGAACCCGACGTACAGGTAGCATCTACCCCAGAAACAGTAGCATCGGAAGCTGATGAACCAACCGACGACAGGGGGCCAGAATCGCCTCCGCACCAAGAGCAAGACACTCGGGAAAGGCACTATCCAGAAAGGATCAGGAAGCCTCCCCAAAGACTGAATATATAAATAGACTATTTTCAGCTAATGTTGCATGTTAAAAGTGTTAATTGTAATTAGTTTGATATTTAATTGTTAAATGAGTGTTATGGTACTGTTAATCTAAAAGGGGAGGAATTGTAATGTATATACCTTTAAGGGGGGAACTATCTTTTACAGCTCATGTATACTGCAGTACCGGCAGTGACCACACCTGTATATAGCACTGAGTAGTAATCTGTACAGATCAGTTCCAGTGTGAGCCACGTTGAGTAAACACCTGTTGTACCGTTCTCCTGCAGTCTGTGTCTTATTATACACAGACACAACACTAGGGACCCTCCCCCCCGACTGTATGATATTATGCCCCCACCTCTGATGGGTCTATCTTGCCGAGGGTGGGGGACATAGCCAGAGATGGCAATGGAAGAGTCTGGGACATTGGCTGATAGGTATGATGCTGTGAAAATGACTAAAGCAAGCTGTTGCTGAACATGTCTGTGGGACAACTCTTGCAGTTTTGGAACCAGTCCCGTGGTGAGCAAGATTTTGCAGGGTCGACTGGGCTGAGTGTGCCTTTGTTATGTCCTAAATCGATGCCTAGGTTGCAGCCGCGTTGGTCCATCCAGTTTTATTCTTGTTTTTCTTTCTAGTGGTTTGATACGATTGAGTGGCTTGCTAGACCAATTCAGAGGGCACTTAAGAGTCAACCGCTGGAGACACCTATAGGTCACACCAGATAACGATGGCAGGTTTCCTTCCCTAAAGGACATTTTGATGACAATTTGATAGCTTCATGGTCACTTTTACTGGTACCAGCTTTTTATTTCCAGATTTTATTTTAAACTGATACTTTTGCTAAGGAATGTTAAATAGAATAGTCACCATACTGTTTCTTCAAACAGAAAGTATAATACAACTTTTGCTAACTCATTTTTGACCTATTGTAGCATTTGTGGGTGAAAATTGAGAGACTGTTTGAACTAGATTAAACTTTACTGCCACACCACTGTGCTTAGTCCTTTGTTGGTTACTAATGGACAGCAGCCTGTGTGCATGGCTGAAAATTCAATGACAGATGTTCTTTATCAAGCCACAGTCAATATAAATTGAAAGTATATTTGAAACAGGTAGTAATGGAACAAACTTAATTACTCCAAAATAGCATGGCATTCCACATTACCGAGAAATTTCTTATCAATGATGATAGGGGTGGTGAACAGCCTCAGCAACCCTCCTTTGCCCCGACAAAGGTGGGCAGTTGCCAGCTTTTTCAGTTACTTGGGGTTGGCGGGTGTCATAGATACGCGTGTAATGGAATTTGCACTGACTGGTCCCATGTAAATTAGGTGCCCTCCTGCTGAAACCACAAAATCTGGTGGGTTCAGTGCTGAAGGTCACCAGCAAGCACCATCCTGGTGGATTTTCAGTGCATTTATGTTCTTAAAAAGAAATAGCAGTGCGGATTAATTTGTTTGCAGGTGATGTACAAACACTCCATTATAATTTGTCATGGTTAAAAAAAATATAAGTAGAGCTCACGTTAATAATTTCATTTGCCTTTATTGTATTATGTCAGCTGCCCCTCACACTGGGGGGGGGGGAGGCGGCGGGATTTTAACCCCCAAAAAACGGGTGGGTTGGGGTTGTGCGGGAAGTTAAAGGCTGGAATTTTCCCGTTGCCACACATGCAGGTTTTGAGGTGGGTCAGCTGTAAAAATTGTGGAAATAGGCAGCGCGTCGAGAGCCCACCGTTATCCTGCCTCCTCACGCCTTTGACTCGGGCGCTTTTCCCAATGTGCCACGGACCCGATCGGCAGAGCCGGGTGATAATTCAACTCATTAACTGCTTGTTATCAGACCCCTAAGAGGGCTTTACACTGCAGCTTCTGAATTTAACACAGGAAGCACGCAGCTCGGGAACCTCGCCTGTGAAGGGAAGGCAGAAGCTCAGTGGCCATTGAGCGAGGGTATTAATTGACAGCAGGGAAAACCACGTAAATACACACACCTTACACCTCATTAGTTGCCTAGGGGAAAGGCTCTTGCTAACTCCATTTTGTGCACAGATTTAGGTTTCTGAACTTTTCAGGTCATTTCTGCAATATCAAAAGCCACTCTCGCCACATTGTTAGTCAGAATTAGATCATTGAGGGATTGGCCTTCTGGTCGCTACTTGACCTGCCATCTACGATATCAGCATGGGTGCCTGTCAGGGCGAGGCTGGTTCTGGACCCAAGTGCAGACAGATGAGGCGAGAAGCAGGTATGCAGTCTTAAATAAAAGTACTTTACTAGAATCACACAGGTACAGTTACAAACATAGGAACTCAAGACAAGCTACCACTAGGCAAACGGCTTGTCAAGACTGAGCACAGAGGGAAGAAACCACAGAACTTAAATACAAGCAAAAACAGGTGAAAACAATAAACCTGATAAAAGGCAGTTAAGTAAACTAGTAACAATTTAGCAAAGCGTAACAAACAAGTGAAGGTGCCATCTAGAGGTTACTGAGGGAACTAACCGGCACCCTCACAGGACCCCCTCCCCTAGGAACGGCTCCTGACGTTCCTCCTGGTTGATCAGGGTGGTGACGGTGAAAATCCCTGATGAGTTCAGGATCCAAAGTGTCCCGGGCCGGAACCCAGGAACACTCTTCAGGACCATAACCCTCCCAGTTGACCAGGTATTGAATGCTCCTCCTAACCCGGCGACTATCAAGGAGGCGACGGACAGTGTAGGCTTGCTGACCGTCAATCATGCGGGGCCGGGGGGGGGGTGTTCTGGAAGCAGGAACCAAGGGACTGGTAAGTACCGGCTTGAGGTGAGAGACGTGGAACGTGGGATGTATCTTCATCGACCGAGGAAGGAGGAGCCGGTAGGCCACAGGATTAACTTTTTCCAAAATCCTAAAACGTCCGATGAACCGGGGAGCCAACTTGTGGGACTCCACATGGAGCGGAAGATTCCGGGTAGACAGCCAGACCTTCTGTCCGGTCCGGAACCGAGGAGCTGGGCGGCGGTGTCGGTCAGCCTGCACTTTCTGCCGAGAAGAAGCGAGCTGCAATGCGGATCAGACCCTTCTCCAGGTACGGCGGCAGCGTTGGACGAACCCCTGGGCAGCCGGGACTCCTACCTCCTTCTCCTGTTCAGGGAAGAGTGGCGGTTGGAAGCCATATTGACATTCGAAAGGTGAGAGGCCAGTGGAGGAGCTCTGAAGGGTATTGTGCACGTCTGCCCAGGCCAGATACTTGCTCCAGGTGGAAGGATTGGAGGACACAAAGCTTCTTAGCACCCTCTCCAGATCTTGGTTGGTTCTCTCAGTCTAGCCGTTAGAATGTGGGTGGAACCCAGAGGAGAGACTGATAGAAGCGCCCAGGAGGGAACAAAAAGCCTTCCAGAACCTGGATGAGAACTGGGGACCACGGTCAGAGACGACATCCAGGGGCAAGCCATGGAGGCAGAAGACATGCTGGACAACCAGCTGGGCAGTCTCTCTGGCAGAGGGAAGCTTGACAAGAGGAACGAAGTGAGCAGCCTTGGAAAAGCGATCGACCACAACTAGGATGGTAGTGAATCCCTCAGATGGAGGTAGCCCGGTGATGAAATCCAGGACGATATGAGACCAGGGACGGCTGGGGATGGGCAAGGGATGCAGGAGACCAAGCGGAGGTTGTTGGGATGTCTTGTTCTGGGCACAGACGGGACAAGCAGAGACAAAGGCTCGGGTGTCGGCTTCAATAGAGGGCCACCAGAACCTCCCCTTAAGGAACTCGAGAGTTCGACGGATCCCAGGATGACCAGTCAATCGAGAAGAGTGCCCCCATTGAAGGACCTGGGCACGCACCTGACTGGGGACATAAAGGCTATTAGGAGGGCCTCCTCCACGGTCAGCCTCCTGACATTGGGTTCCTTGCACCACCGTCTCAATCTCCCATGCGACGGGAGCAATGATGCAGGAACTGGGGATGATAGGTTCCGGGGTCCGGTCCTTTTCCGAGGGGTCAAACTGGCGAGAAAGGGCATCCGGTTTGAGGTTCTTAGACCCTGGGTGGTAAGACAGGAGAAAGTTGAACCGGTTAAAGAAGAGAGCCCACCTGGCCTGCCGAGGGTTGAGGCACTTGGCGCCCTGGATATATGTCAGATTTTTATGGTCGGTCCAGACGACAAAAGGATGCTCTGCTCCCTCCAACCAGTGTCTCCACTCCTCCAAGGCCAACTTAACTGCCAAGAGCTCCCTGTTGCCGACATCGTAGTTACTCTCTGCTGGCTTCAGACGATGGGAAAGGAAGGCACAGGGATGTAGCTTTTGGTCCTTCAGGGACCGCTGGGACAGGACAGCCCCGACTCCAATATCCGAGGCATCCACCTCTACGATAAAGGGCAGGGTGGGGTCCGGGTGTACCAGAATGGGAGCAGAGGTGAAACGTTGTTTGAGCTCCTGAAAGGCCCGTTCCGCTTCAGAAGACCAACTGAACCGTAAAGACGAGCCCTTGGTCAATGCGGAGAGGGAGGCGGCAATGGAGCTGAAGTTGCGGATGAAGCGTCTGTAAAAGTTGGCGAATCCCAGGAACCGCTGAACCTGCTTAACCGACGTGGGATGCGGCCAGTTCAAGACGGCTTGAACCTTGCTAGGATCCATCTGGACGCTTCCACAGAAGATGACGTAGCCCAGGAAGGTGACCTTAGAGATGTGGAATTCACATTTCTCGGATTTGACAAAGAGACGGTTCTCCAAAAGCCTCTGCAGAACCTGTCTGACGTGTTGGACATGCTGCTGGGGGGACTTTGAGAAGATGAGAATGTCATCCAAATAAACAAATGCGAACTGGTTCAGCAGGTCCCGGAGCACGCCATTGACCAGAGCTTGGAAGACAGCAGGAGCGTTAGTGAGACCAAAGGGCATGATGAGGTATTCCCAGTGACCGCTAGGGGTGATAAAGGCAGTCTTCCATTCACCCCCCTCCCTAATGCGGACCAGGTTGTACGCGTTGCGGAGGTCAAGCTTGGAGAAGATGGTAGCTCCCTGCAGCTGCTCAAACGCTGAAGACATCAAAGGGAGAGGATAGCAGTTCTTAATGGTAATTTTGTTAAGCCCCCGACAGTCTATGCAAGGCCTGAGACCACCATCCTTCTTCTTTACAAAAAAGAAGCCAGCACCCGCTGGGGAGGTGGAAGGGCAAATGAAACGTGTAGCGAGGGCTTCCTTGATGTATTCTTCCATGGAAACATTCTCAGGGCCAGAGAGAGAGTAGAGCCGACCCCGAGGGGGGCTAGTGCCAGGCAGGAGATCAATGGCACAGTCGTAGGATCGGTGTGGGGGGAGTGTAGTGGACCGCCTCTTACTAAACACAGCATGGAGGTCCGAATATTCAGGGGGCACATGAGCAAGGTCCAGCTGATCAGCTGGCTCGGGAGAGGAAGGACGGGGCAGACTAGGGAAGACTTTAAGACAGTTGGCTAGACATGAAGGACCCCACTCCAGCACAGTCCCGGTAGTCCAGTCAATGTGAGGGTTGTGAAGAGAGAGCCACGGATATCCAAGAATGAGAGGGAGCTCAGGTGAATCGATAAGGTGAAACTGCAGCAACTCTTGATGTCTCTCCCCTACTTGGACATGTAATACTCCGGTGATATGATGAATATGCCCAGAAGCAAGGGGCCTGCCGTCGAGGGCGGTGACTTGTAAAGACTTGTCAAGGCGGGAGAAAGGAATTTTCAGGCTGCGCACAAGGGTGGCATCGATAAAACAGCCAGCGGCCCCGGAGTAATAAACGCCTGGAGGTTGTACTGTTGTCCCTCCCAAGAGAGATGAGCGGGAAGCAGGGTTTGGAAGACAGAAGGGGTAGGAGAAGGGATTTGATCTGTCCGTATTTTCCCAATCCTCCTGGCTTTTTCCTGAAGCTCAGGGCACGTGGCTCTGAGATGGCCAGACAGACCACAGTAAAGACAACGCCCCTCTCTCAATCTCCTCTGTCTCTCAAACTGGGAGAGCCGAGTTCTGCCGAGTTGCATAGGTTCCTCTTCGGCGCTAACAGGTGGACTCGGGGTACTTGGAAACTCTTGGTCAGATTCGAAATACCGGAAGATCTCACCTCTGTGGAAGTAGTGAATCTCCTCTCTCTACCATGCTCCCGGAGGCGGTTATCCACTCTGATGGCAAGGGAGATGAGTGTGTCAAGGTCCTCCGGAACCTCTCTGGACGCCAGTTCATCTTTGATAGATTCGGAGAGGCCATGAAGAAACGTGGAGAGAAGGGCCTCGGTGTTCCAGCGGCTCTCCGCAGCGAGTGTGCGGAACTCAATGGCGAAGTCGGCTACGCTGCAGTTGCCCTAGTGGAGATTCAAAAGTCTCTTAGCTGCCTCCCGTCCACTCACAGGATGGTCAAAGACTTTGCTCATCTCTTCGACGAAAAGGAGAATGTCTGAGCAGACGAAAGATTGCTGCTCCCATATAGCGGTAGCCCAGGCGAGAGCTTTTCCCGAGAGTAGTGATATGATGAACGCTACCTTAGAGCGGGGTGATAGGAACATGGAGGGTTGGAGTTCAAAAACTAGGAAGCACTGGGTCAAGAAGCCGCAACACTTGCCCGGATGACCGTCATAGCGCTCTGGCGCGGGTAGGTGAGGCGCTCGGTGAGTCTGGAGATTGGCGACCGGTGGGGTAGCACCCAAAGGAACTGACTGAGGAGGAACATCCTGAGCAGAAGCCACAGCGGCTGGGTGTTGAATGGTCTGAGTCCACGTATCTACCTTGTCCGAAATGCTTTGGAGAAGTTGCTCAAGGCGGCCGAGGAAAGCACCTTGATGGGAGAGAATAGAACGAAGTTCCTCCATCACTGCTGGGTCCATACTGGCTCAGTCTTGCTGTCAGGGCGAGGCTGGTTCTGGGCCCAAGTGCAGACAGACGAGGCGAGAAGCAGGTATGCAGTCTTAAATAAAAGTACTTTACTAGAATCACACAGGCAAACAGTTACAAACATAGGAGCTCAAGACAAGCTACCACTAGGCAAATGGCTTGTCAAGACTGAGCACAGAGGGAAGAAACCATAGAACTTAAATACAAGCAAAAACAGGTGAAAACAATAAACCTGATAAAAGGCAGTTAAGTAAACTAGTAACAATTTAGCAAAGGGAAACAAACAAGTGAAGGTGCCATCTAAGGGTTACTGAGGGAACTAACCGGCACCCTCACAGGTGCCGCTTATACTCTCTCACTTTGGTCCTCAGAATCGGATCAAGGTGAGCACCACCACCAACAGCAGTAGCCACACCAGCAGCAGCAACCACAACATCAGCCTTCTCTTCAATGACCTGATGCTCTACAGGACAGAGGGCATCAGTGCAGGGCTGCACCATGCCAGAGGAAATACCCCCAACACAGAGTATACAGGCAGAGGATGAGCTTCCTCAACACGACTGAGCAGCACAGCTTCAGGAGGCTCAGGCTATCGTGCCAGGTCGTTGCAGACATTTGTAGCTTGTTGGAACAAGACATGCTGCCCAGAGGACCTGGTGGGCACTCCTTACATAAGAACATAAGAACATAAGAATTAGGAGTAGGAGTAGGCCATAAGGCCCCTCAGACCTTCAATAAGATCATGGCTGATCTTTGACCCCCACTCCACTTTCCTGCTCTATCCCCATATCTCTTAATTCCTCTGGAGTCCAAAAATGTATCTATCTCAGCCTTGAATATACACAATGACTGTGCATCCACAGCACTTTGGGGCAAAGAATTCCAAAGATACACAACCCTCTGAGTGAAGAAATTCTTATAAGTCCTACCCGTTATCCTGAGGCTATGGCTTTTAGTTCTATATTCTCCAACCAGGGGAAACAATCTTTCAGCATCTACTTGGTCAATCCCCCTCAGAATCTTATATGTTTCAATGAGATCACCTCTCATTCTTTTAAATTCCAGAGTATAGGTGCAATCTACTCAATCGCTCCTTATAATAATAATAATTCAACTTTATTGTCATTGCACAAGTACATGAACAATGAAATGTGATCTTGCAAGCTCCCATGACTGGGAGAAGCAAAGCCGCTGCGTCGGTGCGCGCCGCCATTCCATTTCCACCATTCCTCCTGTCCGACAATCTTCAGCCCAACGCCCGGGCCTGCTCACCAGCCGCTCCTCCTTCCGTGACCTTCTCACCAACCGCCCCTCCTCAGGGCTCCTTCTGTGACCTTCTGCACCTGGTCTTCCCTGATGGTCATCCCTCCAGGTACTAACCAGGCCTGGCTCTAGCTTAGCTTCCAAGCCTTGCCAGTGACCCTGTCCCTAGTCCCAGGAACAGGGCTACCCTGTCATCCCAGGGATCAATCTTGGTTGCACCGCCTCTAAGGCAAGTATATCCTTCCTGTCCCAACAAGAGCTGGTCAGAGGCTAGGTATTCTGTGGCGAGTGTCTCACCTCCTGACTCCCCAAAGTCTTTCCACCATCTACAAGGCACAAGTAAGGAGTGTGATGGAATACTCTCCATTTGCCTGGATGAGTGCAGCTCCAACAACACTCAAGAAGCTTGGCACCACCCAGGACAAAGCAGCCCGCTTGATTGGCACTCCATCCACCACCTTAAACATTCACTCCCTCCACTACCGGCGTACCGTGGCTGCAGTGTGTACCATCTACAACTCGCCAAGGCTTCTTCGGCAGCACCTCCCAAACCTGCGACCTCTTCCACCTAGAAGGACAAGGGCAGCAGGCGCATGGGAACACCACCACCTCCAAGTTCCCCTCCAAGTCATACACCATCCTGACTTAGAAGTATATCGCCGATCCTTCATCGTCGCTGGGTCAAAATCCTGGAACTCCCTCCGTAACAGCACTGTGGGAGTACCTTCACCACACGGACTGCAGCGGTTCAAGAAGGCAGCTCACCACCACCTTCTCAAGGTCAACTAGGGATGGGCAATAAATGCTGGCTTTCACAGCAATGCCCACATCCCATAAACGAATAAAAATAAAATAAAATAAGGAGACCAAAACTGTGCACAGTACTCCAGGTGTGGTCTCACCAAAGCCCTGTGCAATTGTAGCAAGACTTCCTTACTCTTGTATTCCAACCCCCTTGCAATAAAGGCCAACATGCCATTTGTCTTCCTAGTTGCTTGCTGCATCTGCATACTAACTGTCTATGTTCCTTGTATTGGGGCACCCAAATCTCTCTGAAAGTACCTGTGGCTGTCAAAATCACCACCACCCTCAACTTCTTCACCTCAGGCTCCTTCCAGGGATCTGCAGCAAACGTTTCTGGCATCTCCAAGAGGTAAGTGCCTCCTGGATCCAGAGTCACTGCTTAACCCACCCCTGCGATTGGAGACCCCCCCACGAGGCCTCCAATTCCTCCCTGGCCTCCAATCACCCCATGAGGCTCCTACAGCCCCCAATTTGCTGCTCCGACCCCTGATCTGCTCCCGACCCACTCCCCCCCGATCTGCCGCTCCAGCTCCTGATCGTTCCTGAACCCTCCACTCTGCTTCTTCAGCTTTCTCATCGATCCCGCCTCCCCCTCCCTCTGCTCCTCCAATTGGGCCACCCCCCCCCACCCCTGTTCCTCCGGCCCTCCGATCGATCCCAACACCACCCCCGCCCCCGCAGCTCTGACCCTCCGATTGGTCACGACCCCCCTCCCTGCCCCTCTGGCCCTCCCCATGCGCTTTTTGGCACCACCCCCACCCGACCACCACCGACCCCCAGGCGATCCCTCCCTCCCTCCTTTCCGCAGCCTAGTGTCGCAGACCTACCCGCCCGCAGCCTGCCAGCCTCTCAGTCTGGCTGCGGGCGGGAAACTGAGGTTTCCAATGCAAATCAGCCCTGCTGTTAAATTCGGCCGGGCCTGCGGGAACCTGTTCGCTCAGGTTTCCCCACCACTTCCGAGCCCCCCACCCCACACTCCCACCCTGCTCCCAACCCGCCAAACTATTAAAATTCAGGCCATTACCACTATACCCGTAGGCAGTCATAGGAGCTTCAACACTGACTCTGATGGAATCAAGTTCCAGCTGACATTGGATTGGCTCCAATGTCAACCTTACCACACATCAGACAGTGTCAGATGAGCAGCAACTATGCCAAAGGCAGGAGGTCATTTGATGCCAGCAGTTAGGAAAGTTTAGTAAGGTTGACGTCAAGCAGTCAGGATGCCACAAATGGTAACTGTGATAAAAGAAAGAAAGTGTTTGCCTTTATATAGCACCTTTCATGATATCCAAAAGTGCCTCATGACCCATGAAGTACTTTTGCTGTGTAGCCATTGCTGTAATGTAGGGAAACACACCAGCCAATTTGCACAAAGCAAGGTCCCACAAATAGCAACATAAACAGATCATTTGTTTCAGTGAAGTTGGTTGAGGGATAAATATCAGCCAGATCATCTGAAGAACTCCCCTATCTTCTTCAAGTAGTGCCACAGGAACTTTAAAATCCACCTAGGAGTGTAGATGGGGCCTTGGTTCAATGCCTCATCCAAAAGGCAGTACCTTTGACAGTGCAGCACTCCTTCAGTATTACACTGAAGTATCAGCCTAGATTATGTGCACAATGTCTAAAATAGGGCTTAAAGTCACAACCTTCTGACTCATAGGGAATAGTGCTACCACTGAGCCAAGGCTAACATGTAAATTGATGCATTTTTATCCATGCTGTTTCATAGTATCGGTTTCTATCTTTCTGTCACAGTGCATATGGGGTTAAAAATCAGGTTCACTCACAGACAGTGGCCCAGTTTATTTGACACTAGCTGGAGTGCCCGGTGGTGCCAAGGGTTTTTTGAGGGCATGTTGTTGTTGGAAGAGAGAGAGAGAGAGACTGGGGGGAGAAGAGAGAGACTGGGGGGAGAAGAGAGAGACGGGGGGGAAGAGAGAGAGAGAGACTGCTGGATTTAGTTTGGGATTAGCCTGGAGAGAGAGGGGGGGAAGGAGCGCCTCAGGCCTGGCCCAATCGACCCCTGCGAAGGAAACTAGGAAGGAAGAAGGCGAGCTCTCCCTCCCTGTCCCACCCCCTCACTCTTTCCCTCCCTCCCCTCTCCCTCCCTGCCCCTCTCCTCACTCTCCCTCCCACTCTCCTCACTCTCCCTCCCCCTCTCCTCTCCCTCCCTCCCCCTCTCCTCTCCCTCCCTCCCCCTCTCCTCCCCTCCCTCCCCCTCTCCTTCTCCTCTCCCTCCCTCCCCCTCCCTCCCTCCCCCTCTCCTCTCCCTCCCCCTCTCCTCTCCCTCCCTCCCCCTCTCCTCTCCCTCCCCCTCCCCTCTCCCTCCCTCTCTCCTCTCCCTCCCTCTCTCCTCTCCCTCCCTCTCCTCTCCCTCCCTCCCCCTCCCCTCTCCCTCCCTCCCCCCTCCTCTCCCTCCCTCCCCCCTCCTCTCCCTCCCTCCCCCCTCTCCTCTCCCCCCTCCCCCCTTTCCTCTCCCTCCCTCCCCCCCTCTCCTCTCCCTCCCTCCCCCCCTCTCCTCTCCCTCCCTCCACCTCCGCGGATTAGCGCCTCAGGGCCGGCCGGTGCGCGGCCTAGCGCGTGAGGCCCGGCCGGACTCACCTTAGCTCTCTCCCTCCCTCCCCCTCTCCTCTCCCTCCCTCTCTCCTCTCCCTCCCTCCCCCCCTCTCCTCTCCCTCCCTCCCCCCCCCCTCTCCTCTCCCTCCCTCCCCCTCCGCAGATCAGCGCCTCAGGGCCGGCCGGTGCGCGGCCTAGCGCGTGAGGCCCGGCCGGAGTCACCTTAGCTCAGGTCGCGCCCCGGGCCGATGTTGACGCGCATGCTGACTCCCGCTCCGCCACCCTTTACTAAGATGGCGGCGATGGCTACGCTCGGCTCAGTCCCGCGCCGCCAACCTTTACCAAGATGGCGGCGATCACGGGGCGGGACAGGAGGTGGCTAGCTCGGGCATGGCTGGCTAGGAGAGGCCGAGGCTTCGAGGCCTGCAGGTGGGGTAAGCCTCCAAGGTTGCGGCACCCGGCGGAGGTAGCGAGCCAAGAGGAAAAAAAGAGGGTGAAAGGTAGGAAAATTAATCAGCTTAGAAAAAATATTTACAAATTAATTTACTTTTTTTTAAAGACAAATTCCCCTCCACACACACAGAAAGTGGGAAAAATAAACACACAGAAAGTGGGAAAAATAAATCGTTAGGAATCAAGGTGGCGGCCACTCACCTCAGCTCAGAAGGATTAGGCCCGCCCACACACGCAATGAAATGCCCCCCATGACGCACCGATTGGTCAACCATCAGGTTAATCCCCTGTACAATTGGTCAACCATCACGTCACTCAACGCTAATGAGCGGAATGTTGCCGTTTTTTGAACCTTTTTTGTATACTGTCAGAACAATTTTTGTCTGACCAAAAAGTAAATACACCTATTAGAGTCCCCTAATGATAAGCTTTCTTTTGATATAACATATGTGTAGGTACGCTCTATAACTTTTGATTGTATAGCCGGACAGACAGACAAACAGACAGACAGACAGAAAGACAGACGGACGGACCGGTTTATATATATAGATACGAACATATGAAAAGTGACGGACAGTAACAGTAGTCCAGGAGACCACCATGGCACTGATTAATGTGACATGATGCCTGCAGTCCCAGATTAGACATTATCCCCAAATATCCAAGAGCCACGATTCCTGCAGGTAATGGGGTTAGCAAGAGGACATCCAATTCACATGGATGCCGGCAAGCACCCCCACCACTACAGATGCATCTTTGGTGCCCACCTGCCACTTGCGGTTAGAACATTTCCCATCTGCCCACCATCGGGGGTGGGGAGGTACTGGGGTTCAGTCTCTCCCCTCCACTGGGACCCTTGCCATCTCCTCTTTTACACTTTTAACATTCTTAAGGTTCCACAAAATCGATCTAACATTATAATCTTAATACAGATTAATCCAGTGAGTGATTATCACCTACTCTATCAATATTGGCTTCAGTTTTCACCAATACATTACGGTCCATTTTATCTATAATGCACCTCCCTTAAATCAAAGTCACAAAAATTACTTTTCCTTGATGTTGAAAATGGAACAGTCTTGTGTAATACTTAGCCACATATGTCCCAGTCTTGATTCCCAATTAGTGCCGAATTAACCTAGACAGGCTAATTGGACTCAAAAAGAAACCAATAGATGGCTTCTATCCCAGACTTCTGAAAGAGACTAGAAGCTATTTGTGAAGTGCTGAGTCAATAGACACTAGGGGCTAAAAATTGAGTAGTGCCCCAATTGGGGCGCTAACTTCGCCGGGGCGCTAAAAGCAGCGCCCCGAAAAAATTAGCATCCCCACGCCAGAAATTGAGTGGTTGCGCCCCAAGAGGGAAGCGGGGCGCTACTGGAAGCGTCCCGCATCCGTCTTGGGGTGCTGTGAGTCAATATTGCGGCATTATGTGCCGCAGCGCCACACACTGCAGCACATCATGCCGCGGTATTGCAGGCCTTCCTCCCCTTCTTAAAGAGGAGGGGCCTTGTGCAGCGCGACCTGGGCCCCAGCTGGGCCCCCGGGGATCGGGATTGCAGGCAAAAGAGCCCGGCACTCAAGTGAAGTGCCGGGCTCTTGGAGCGCAGCCAGCACTCCGCGGGGGGGGGGGGTGCATTTCAGGAGGTCTGGGACGGAAGTGCAGGCAGGTGCTGGCAGGTAGCCAGCAACAAAAATAGCTGCCCCGCACCTCGCCTTTAAATTGTGCCTCCCCGGCCGCAGGTACGCCCCCCTGACCCCGTCGGACATAGCGTCTGGCGGTAAGTCAGGGAGCGCTCTCGAAGATCGTGGCCGGGGCGTGAGCAGGGCGCTGTGCACACCAATGATGTCATCACCAGAGGCGCAGTGCCGCAGGGCACTACCGGTTAGCGCCACCACTAACCTCCCGCTGAATTTCGTGGGAGGTGTGGGCAGTGCCGCGCCCGGGCGCTAGTTGGTTTGCGTCCCATTAGCGCCCTCTTAAGGCGCTAACGGGAGGCACAACCAACTGAATTTTTCCCCCTAGGGATAGTAAAGGGGTGGAAACAGGCTAATGTTGTGCCCTAATTCAAAAATGGTGAGAAAACAGACTCAGGGAATGACAGGCCAATTAGACTTACTTGCATTTCTCTTAAAATAATAGATTTGATTATCAGCAGTAAACTTGAGGATTATCTGTACCACAATAACTTAGTTAACAATAGTCAACATGGATTTGGAAGAGAAAGGTCCTGCCTGACAATCTCCTTGACTTCTTTGAAGAAGTGAGAATCCAAGTGGTCATCCCTTGACTTCCAGAAGACTTTTGAAAATGTTCCACACAAAAGGCTGTTAAAAAAATTCAAAGCTATGGTAATTTAAGGTAATCTCTGGAAATGATAAGAAACTGGATGAAGGGTAGGGAACAATAAATACTTGTTAGACGAGTTATGTCAGTATGTCAGTGCTGGAATTTCTACTGTTTCTAATTTGCATAAATGACCTGGGTTCAGACATTCAGTGAAAAATGATCAAATTTGCAGATGATCAACTGAGGAAGGGGGGAGGGCATTGGAATTAGCAGAAGTAGCTCAGTAACTCCAAACTAAGTTGGACAAATTATATAAATGAGAAGAACAATGATAAATTAAATTCAATGCAGACATATAAAGTGGTACAGATAGGAAGAAAAGAATGACAATGCACCAAAAAAATACCATGGATATGTATGCTAGATGGACCGAAGATCTTCTGCTGTCTGAAGCTATTACTATGAATGGTATTGAAATAGCTGAGGATGAAGCTGAAAGAGACCCAAGAGTCTTAGTAGACCTGATGCTAAACACCAATGCAGAGCAGCAATTAACAAAGCCAATAGGATGTTGAAAATAGCCAAAATAGTAGAATACAAAGTATTACATAGTATTTACAGCACAGAAACAGGCCAATCACCCCTACAGGTCCATGCTAGTGTCTATGTTCCCCACAAGCCTCCTTCCACCCTTCTTCATCTAACCCCATCAATATATTGTTCCTTTATCCCTCACGTGCTCATCTAGCTTCCCCTTAAATGCATCTATGCTAGTTGCCTCAACTACTCCTTGTGGTAGCGAGTTCCACATTCTAACCACAGTCTGGGTAAGGAAGTTCCTCCTGCATTCTCTATTGGATTTATTATCTTATATTTATGGCCCCTAGTTCTGGTCTTGCCCGTAAGTGGAAACATCTTCTCTACATCTACCCTATCAAACCCTTTCATAATCTTAAAAACTTCTATCAGGTCAGCCCTCAGATTTCTCTTTTCTAGAGAAAAGAGCCCCAGCCTGTTCAATGTTTCCTGATGAGTAGAACCTCTCAGTTCTGGGTGTCAGTCTGAGGAGGTAATGAACAATTTTGATAGTGTTCTGATCATGTTGCACCTTGAATGCGGCATCCAGATCTGGCTTCCAAGAAATAAGAGAGACATTCAAGTCTGGGAAAGAAAGAAAAGAAAGGTTTGCATTTATATAGCGCCTTTCATGACTCAGGATGTCCCAAAGTGCTTTACAGCCAATGAAGTACTTTTGAAGAGTAGTCACTGTTGTAATGTAGGAAACGCGACAGCCAATTTATGCACAACAAGCAATGTGATAATGACCAGATAATCTGTTTTTTTTAGTGATGTTGATTGAGGGATAAATATTGCCAGGTCACCAGGGATAACTCCCCTGCTCTTCTTTGAAATAGTGCCATGGGTTCTTTTACATCCACCTGGGAGAGCAGACGGGCCTCAGTTTACCACTTTATCCAAAAGAAAGCACTGGCATGCCACTCTAGATTTTTGTGCTCAAGTCTCTGGAATGGGATTTGACCCACACCACCTTCTGACTCAGAGGTGAGAGTGCTGCCAGCTGAGCTATGGTTGACACTACAGTAGCAATGCAGAGAAGAACCACAAGACTGCTGTAGTGTAGTGTGGCCTGAGTCCCCTGTGCAGTTTACTCAATTGTGAGACCCACCAGACGAAAGCATCAGTGGCCATATTTATACAATAGTGGGCTGATGCCTGACAAATGTGACAAAAGTCATTAAATGCTGCCTGGAAAGCTCCAGTGCAAAAAAAATCAAAGCAGCAGTTACTCTGAGATCCTCTGGGGAAGAGTGATTATAATATGATAGAATTTCACATTGGGTTTGAGAGTGAAATACTTAAGTTGGAAACTAGAATCTTAAACTTAAATAAAGCCAATTAGATAGGTATGAGGGGCGAATTGGCTAAAGTAGATTAGGAAATTAGATTAAAAGGTATGACAGTAGATAAGCAGCAGCAAACATTTAAAGAAATATTCCTAAATTCTCAACCAATACACATTCCATTGCTAAATAAAAACTCCATGGGAAAAGTGATCCATCCATGGCTAACTAATGAAGTTAAGGATAGTATTAGGTTAAAAGAAGAGGCTTATAATATTACCAGGGCCATTATGGATTGTGCGCATCCTTGGAAAATAGTCCAAACATTTTTCACTTCTTATTTGAGCTCCATTTGGAATTAGAGTTTTTTTCTTGTATGTTTAATGCCAGCAGTGAAGAGGGAAAGAGAAACTTGGAGCAACTTCTTCTGTCAAAGCTGCAATGAGACTTGAAAGAATTTAAAGATTTTTAATTAACTTTTCACAAAAAATTAGTTTTAAAAACATATTTTTCCCCCCTAATTTTCCAATATGATTTTGGAAGAAACAGAAACAAAAATAAATTTTCCCCTCATCTAAACAAGTTTCAACCAGGTCTTGAAGTCCAAACGCTTTCTTAAATGTTCTGAAATGCTTAAAACATTTTAAAATTGAAATTTCTCAATATTTGACTGAAGTGAGTAGCTTTACACAAACATGCAACCATGCTGTTGAGGAAGGGGAGGGCAGGAGGATTTTTTAAATATATCATTAAGACGTTTAGGAAGAGAACCAAAAAAGGGGAAAAACACAAACCATTTTATTTTGTCTGTCGTTCTATAGCCTGAACAAGTCCCAGGAATAATGTAAATATAGAGTTCCTCTTAAACGTTTAGTGGAGTGTTAATAGAAACAGAAGTTATGTAATGAAGTATAAAAATTGCAGGAAGCTACTTTAGAAGAAACCACTATTTGTTTATTGAGAAAGACACAGAAAATACTTCGATTAAACTGATAATGTACAATTTAGATTTGGTATCAATGTTTGAAATAGGAGATTAAAAATTGAGTGTACAATGAAGTTTGTTTCCTACTATTTAATTGGGAAGTACCTAAAATAATTCAACACTTTTCTTGATAAGAGCAGGGATTACTAGTATGGAGAGTGTTTGAGAGAAAAACATTAGAAATGAAATTTGTAAATTAACATCTTTACGTCAACATATTAGTAAATATTTCCATTAAGTCAGTCTGATTTGTTTTCCTGTCCAGGAAGAAAGATGAATGTTTATTTCTGTTAAACCATAGCTTTTCCTGTTTTTTGTTTTTAATTCGGTGACGCAAATTGTGTATGTGTTTTTCTGCACTTGTGAATAAATGCTGCATTTCTGACATGTTACATGGGGGGCGGGGTGGGGTGGATGCGCGGGTTCAAGAAGACCGCGGGGGAGAAATTCACTATCGCCTCACTTGGGGTACTCATTTTTAAAAGTTTGAGAAGTTAGCGCCAGGTGCTAACGATTTCAAACTTTTGAAAAATTTGGTTTTGCACTCCAGGAAGGAAGTGGAGTGCTAAATAAAGCACTCCACTTCCTTCTTGGAGCGCAATGGGCAACAGGTGGGGCAGAGACTTCAGTAGCGCTGTACTCTGGGCCGTGCAGCGCTGCTGCGTTTAAAGGCTCCTTCCCTCCCTTAAAGGGAAGGGCCATCGCTGCAGGCTCTGTAATATAAAAAGTACATACCTGGACCACAAAGGCAGCCGCGATCCCACACGATCAGCCCAGCACTCAAGCAGAGTGCCGGGCTGATCAATCACAGGCAGGAACCCGCGGAAAAAACTGGAACAAGAAAGGTACGTTTCTTTTTTACTTACCTCAGCCACCTCGCCTTTAATCATCGCCCCTGAAGCGGCCGGCTGCCCGATGCACACCCCGGCGCTGCTGCAGGGGGCGGAAGTCAATTTCGGGTCCGGGGCACTACCGGGATGATGCGTGTGGTGATGACGTTATGATCTCCGGGTGAAGGAAATTGGGGCACAACACCGTAGCGCCACAGCAAAACTCCCGTCGAATATGGCAGGAGTCGATGTCAGTGCCGCGCCCGGTCGCAAAGCCATTTGCACCCTGTTAGTGCCCCCCGGGTGCAAAGGCTCCCAATTTCGCTCCCCACGTTTATTAATGGAAGTGATTGAAGTTGGAAATAGGGATATCTGTTTCTGTTCAATTCTTTTTAATACTGTGAACTAAAGAACTATAGCACTTTATATTTGTTGGTTGTCTGGTTGCATTGTGATTAATATTCTAATTACTTATGTCAGCACCATAGGAAAGCCGCTGCTCCTGCTGCTTGTGCAGCCATTGCTATAGTGACGTGAGGGATGGGTTAATACATTGAAAACTTTAAAATTAATACAAATTGCATGGATAGATATGCCTCTTTCAGCTTTTGGATTGTTTGTCGATGCATAACCATGTAACTAAGTGGCATTTTTGAGGTGTTAATGCATTATTATGCAGTTCTTTTATATCCCAGTCATTTCTGACAAGTAATTAAAAAAAATCGAGTTTGTACATGATGAACTAAAAGCTTTTAATTAATTCTATCGTAAACTTGCAGAATGGGCATGTAAATGGCAAATTAATTTCAATATAGATAAGTGTGAAGTGGTGCATTTTGATAGGAGGAATAAGGAGGCGACCTGATCCTTGGAAAATAAGAGTCTAAATGGAGTAGAGGAGCAAAAGGATCTTGGGGTATAGATTCACAAATCATTAAAAGTAGCAACACAGGTAAAAAAAAAACATAAAAGTGCAAATAAAGCACTGGGGCTCATTTCTAGAGGCATAGAATTCAAAAGCAGAGAAGTTACGTTAAACTTTAATCGACTCTTGTCTGATTGTCTCATGATTTGAGATGGTGAGGTGGCAATATGACATTCCTGCATTTATGCTTCTACGTGGTTGCTGTTGCTGTTGTTATTGTAAAAGTCGCAGGAAGAGCAGACTTTGGCGGGGGTTTCACAGGCTCTAAAACCCAGAGAACGTCCACCAAAAGTGTCTACGCAGTCGCAGCAGGGAAGTGAGCGGCCTGCCTCTACCTCTGCTGAAGCCAAAGGGGTTGCACCTTGTAGAAGCACTCGGAAAAGAAAAATGACACAGAAGTAGATGCACAATTGTAAGCACATGGGTGTATAAAGAAGTGTTATTGTTCAGGTTCTGTACTGTTATCACACATATAAAAGTATTTATCTTCACCACTTTCCGGTCATGCCCATTTTTGCCTGCTACCTTGGAAGTGACTTTGTGAGTTGGAGTGAATGGTGAAACATAACGTTACCTCCAGCAATGGGGGTCAGTATGAAAGGAATGGCTTGTTCATTGTAGGGATGCTTTATGGTGTTGTTGAGGGTGGATAGGGGGGTGGGGGGAACTTGGCACAGCATGTGGCAGCATTATGGGCGCAATGCAAGAAATTAAGTAAATCTGGCCATGATGAGGCCTTCCCTGGCCTCACAGGCAGAAATGTACTGCGGTGCTGGTGCCATCTGGGCCTCAGTTTCCTCCTGCTCCTCTTCCTTGTCTTCCTCCTCATACTCCTCCTCCTCTGAAGAGGCTGTGCGCTCTGCGCCTTGCTTCTCATGCAGCTCTAATCCTCGTGGCTGCACTGTGTTGTGCAGCGCGCAGCAGACAATGATGATTCTGGAGTCCCTGACTGGTGTGTACTGAAGGGCTCCTCCAGATCTGTCAAGATATCTGAAGCGCACCTTGAGCATGCCTATTGTTTGCTCTATGACACATCTGGTGGACATGTGGCTCTCAGTATAATGCTCCTCGGCTTCATTGCTTGGCCTCCTCAAGGGTGTCATGAGCCAATTCTTCAGAGGATAGCCCTTGTCTCTAAGCAGCCAGCCAGTAAGTGTGTTTGGCGGTGCGAAGAGCTGAGGGAGGGTGGAGTGGCGCAGCATGAAAGAATCATGACAGCTGCCAGGGAATTTGGCGCACACATGCATGATGATCTTCCTGTGGTTGCAGACCAGCTGCACATTGAGGGAATGGAACCCTTGCAGTTCATAAACACTTCTGCTGATGTGGGGGTGCCCTGATGGCCACATGTGTGCAGTTGATGATACCCTGCACCTGTGGGAAGCCAGCCAGAGTGGCAAAGCTGAGCGCTTGCTCGGTAACACTGGCTTCATCAGTGGCAAAGTTGATACAATTGACTGACTTGTGAAGCACGGCATTGGTCACCTGTGTGATGCTTCTGTGTGTGGCCGACTGCGAGATGCTGCAAATGTCTGCTGCATATCCCTGGAAGGAGCCTGAGGTGAAGAAGTTGAGGGTGCTGGTGACTTTGACAGCCACTGGTAAGGAGTGTTCACCAGGTCCTCTGGGCAGCAGGTCTTGTTCCAGCAAGCTGCAAATGTCTGCAATGACCTGGCATGATAGCCTGAGCCTCTTCTGGCATTGCTGCTCAGTCATGCTCATCCTCTGCCTGTATTGTTAGATCCATGATTCTTTAAATAGGATGTTTCCCCAAGAACTACACGGAGGCTGTAACTTAACAATCAACAGGTGTTTACTAGAGCAGAGTAGTCTCAAGACTGAAGTGCAGAAGCCTGCTCCGGCTTTATATACAGGTGTGGTCACTGCCGGTACTACAGTATACAGGAGCTGTAAAACAGTTCTCTCTTAAAGGTACATACACAACATGTATATCCTGTGTTGGGAGCATCGACTCCAGAGTGGTGCAGTCCTGTGCTGATGCCCTCTGTCTGTGGAGCATCAGGTCATTGAGGAGAAAGTTGGTGGTGTTGTTGCTGTTGCTGCTGGTGTGCCTGCTGCTGCTGGTGTGCCTGCTGCTGCTGGTGTGCCTGCTGCTGCTGGTGTGCCTGCTGCTGCTGGTGGTGGGACTCATCTTGGTCCGATTCTGAGGACCAAGGTGAGACAGTGTAAGCGGTCCCCATGCTGATGTAATAGATGGCAGGTCAAGTAGAGGTCAGAGGACCAATCTGTCGATGTTGTGATAGTTACTAGCAATGTGGTGAGAGTGGCTTCTGACGTTGCAGTAAAGACCTGCAAACTCTGGACACCTAAATCTGTGCACAAAATGGAGTCAGCAAGAGCTTTTCCCTTAGGCAAGTAAGCAGGTGTCATGTGGGAGTATTTATTTGGATTTCCATGTTCTGAATTAAAGACCTCGTTCAATGGCCACTGAGCTTCCATCTCAGTTTGACAGACGTGGTTCCTGAGCTGGATGATTCCCATGGTCATCCAGTAAAAATCAAAAAGTCTGCATAAAATCCCTGTAAAGGGTCTCACAACAAGGATTTAATGAGCTTAATTAGGTTGCCCGCCTCTGCCATTCGGGTCCATGGCGCGCTGGCAAACGCGCCCAAGTTGGAGGCGGGATGACGGCGCATTTCCAATGCACTCACAATTTCTGCAACTTTTACTGCTGACCCGCCTCCAAACCCCCACGCACGGCAGCGCGAAAATTCCGGCCAATATCTTCTGTGTTACATCACTTTAAGTTCCTCCAATCTAGCCTCTTCCATTGCCTCCTGCTTCTCCTCTTTATAGCACAGGAAAAGAAGGATTTCCATTGGGAGATCCATTCCTTCAACACAAAAAATAACTTTTACCAGTATTCGCTATAAATGGCAGGAGAAGTCTTCAGATGAACTCTAAACAGCAAAAATCAATATGTAGGCAGTTTCACAAAGCTTCACATATATCAACCATCATTTACATTTAGTGTGGCCTACTTGTGGTGGGCAGTACTGCAGGCTGCTGGGTTTTTACCAAGGATCATTTTTGTGCTACCTTTTTGGGGTGTTATTGTGGTGCTAGGCCACACTACTTCATTCTACTCTTTTTCACGCTTCAAAACTGCCCAAAAGTGGGTAGTAATAAGGAGGAGCCGATTACCTCCCTCTCTATTATTGCTGTATCTATTGATTCTGTCCCCCTTGCCGTCCCTGTCTTTTCACTCTGTGGGGGTGATTTTCTCACTGGAAGCGAGATGGAGGTGGGTTTCAGTTTGGGTGTGTCAGAAACTCGCCTCCACTGATAGTTTTCAATAAATTGAGATTTTCCCATGATTGTCCACTTGATTTCAGAGGTGTGGGATGCCCTTGCTCAATTAATGTTTTGGGACTGAAACTCGCTTCTGTTGACAGTACTTTTCCAGTCTGATTTTATGGCTCCTTGCTCCCTTGGCTCACTCCACAGCATTTCTGCTTCTCCTGCACCACCTCCAACATCTTTTGAGAAACCACTGTGTCCAATTCCAAGACAAGGGCCTACCCGAGGCTCTCAGATGAGGCACTGCAAAAGTTGTTTGAGGGGGTAAGAACTAGCATGGAGGTGCTCTTCCACTCATCTCGGAGGAAGAGGCCTGCCAAAGAAACCAAGGCTGTGTGGGTACAGCTGACAAGGGATATAAGCTCCAGATCTGTGTGTAGATTGGGAGACTGTTGTATTGATGAAATGCCGTCCCTGTTGGAAAGCATTAACATGATTTTATGCCAAAATGTTGGTGTTATGCCATCTGTTACTTAGCCTTAGGCAGCTCCACATTGCGGGCAATGCCACACTTGCGTTGTCAGGTTGGTGACCTGACTGAAAGGAGGCCAGAGAGTCATGTCCATTGTCCCGTGATCATCTGGAATTAGCTTTCAAACTAATATTATTTAGGACAACTAAAGAGAACCAGGTTTACTCTTCAGCTCATACAAAATCTCATGTAGATTGTGCTACTGAAATGTTAGGAATCGCTTTGAACTGTATTGAACCTTACGGTTCAGGAGAATGTGTTGGAGGTTACTGAAGGTTACTGCAGGACATTGAAGAGCTGACGTGCTCTAATTCTCGCAAAATACAATTTAGGATGATACCAGAATATGTTTTGTTGACTTTTCAGTTTTTACCCAATCTCATGCAGACCGTACAGCTGACATCTTAGATTCTCTTTAAACTATATTGACTTCACTAGCTCATCTGTTTAGTTGGGTTACTGCAGGTTATCATTTGACACTGTGTCTGTGTGCATTATTGAACATCTAATCTCAGATAGTTTCCAAGCCTGTCAACATTAATTACATTTATTTAGGAACAAAGGAATTTTGGGGCGCTAATATCGGCCGGACGCAAAGATTAGCAACTGGCACTAATTATCGACTCCGACTGCAAAATTTGCCTCTATTGCCCCTGGAGGTGATTTGAGTGCTAAATCAGGCGCTATACACCTCTCCTAAGGTGCAAACGTCAGGGAGCGAGGCGCTACCTCAGAACCTTTAGGTAACCTTTATCTCAAGTGGATGTAAAAGATCCCATGGCACTATTAGAAGAAGAGTAGACGAGTTCTCCCTGGTGTCCTGGCCAATATTTATTCCTCAACCAACATCACAAAAACGGATTACCTGGTCATTATCTCATTGCAGCGGGCAAATTGATTGTCTGTTTTCCTAAATTACAACAGTGACTATACTTCAAAAAGCACTTTATTGGCTGTAGAGTGCTTGGGGATGTCCTGAGGTCAGGAAAGGCTCTATATAAATGGAAATAATTTCTTTATTGGTAAATTACTGCTTATTCCATTTCCTTTTTGAAGAATTTCCTCAGAACCTTCTTATTTCTCCCTTTCTCTCTCCTGCAACCTGGTCAGGCAGTGGTGGAAGAGCAAGAGGTGGAAGAGCAGGAAGACAGTGATGAAAAAGAAACACCATCAGTCAATTTCACACTTGCAGCCATCAGCTCAGATACTGACACTGCTGGTAATTTAGAGGTGTTGGACTTCGTCATCGACGTCTGCCCTTGTTGATAGTAGGTGTCCGAGGTATGGAAAGTGGTCCACGTTGTCCAAGGCCTTGTCATGGATTTTGATAATCAGGGGGCAGTACTGTATGACAGGGGCAGGTTGGTAGAGGACCTTTGTCTTACGGATGTTTAGTGTAAGGCCCATGCTCTCGTACGCTTCGGTGAAGGTGTTGACGATGGTTTGGAGTTCAACTTCCGAGTGAGCGCAGATGCAAGCGTCGTCTGCATACTGTAATTCGAAAAAGTGCAACATCCCCACTGACACCTGGGAATCCCTGGCCCAAGACCACACAAAGTGGAGGAGAAGCATCCGGGAAGGTGCCGAACACCTCGAGTATCTTCGCCGGGAGCAAGCGGAAGTCAAGCGCAAGCAGCGCAAGGAGCGCACGTCAACCCAAGCACCCCACCCAGCCGCCCCTTCAACCACCATCTGCCCCACCTGTGACAGAGACTGTAGGTCCCGGATCGGACTCATCAGTCACCTGAGAACTCATTTTTAATGTGGAAGCAAGTCATCCTCGGTTCCGAGGGACTGCCTAAGAAGAGAAGAATTTAGAGGATAGCATAGAGGTGGGATCGGCATGTGTTGAGACACCGGGCACGAGTGGCCTGCAGTTAGGGTAGGGGACAAGGGTAGCGCAGGTGCCAGCTTGCCAGAGGGCAAGGTCGCACTCAAGTTTTGCTGCAGAGGACTCAGGTGAGCAGTTCAATGGGTGGCCTTCAGATCAAAGCTGATGGGTATGCACACTGAAATGCTTGGTGCATTGGCAGGCCTACCAGAAAGTCTGCGCACAATGTCAAGGAGCATGGAGGAGTCTGGAACCAACTTGGCACAGGGCTTTACTCAGAGCTTGGAGCCCATCTTTACCAGCATGGAAGTGGTGGCCAACTCCATTAGCATACTTGTGGGCCCAACCATGATGCAGTATCTGATAGTCATTGCAGCACAAGCAGAAGCCACCCAACGTCTGGGTGCTGCAGTGGAAGCTCAGACTTCTGTCATGCATTTATCCTCAATCCCCTGCCATTCTGCCAGTGCCTTTACTGTTGCCTGTCAGCCAGTCAGCCCTAACTGCTGCCGCCCATGCCAAGATGGTGCTGTCCGAAGTGGGGTCTTCAAGGCCTAGGGCTGTTTAAGGCGTCCTCCAAGGCCATCTGCAGTCTCCCCCACTGAAAGTCAGCAGCCTTCCACCGGCCATGCTGCTGCTACTGGGGTAGCACTGCGTAGGAGCACTAGGACAGGCAAAGGCACACGGAAGACAAGCACTAAGGGAATGCACAAGTGTGAATAGTTGATGTTTGTATGCAGTACGGCAAGCTTTGATTTTGAAATTTGGTTTGGAATGTTTATTTTGTGTTGGCTTTTATTTTTGCATTGTGGCCAAGTGGACGCTGTGATGATCAGTGGCAGAGGGAAGGTAAGGTATGGGATTAATGTTGAAAGGGGAATTGGGGAAACGTTTACTGATATCACGGTCGAGTCGTCACGGACAGCCCGGCCAGAAAGGAGCTGTTTAGGTTGCTTTCTCCCTTCGTCTTCCTCCTCTTCCTCCTCTTCTTCTTCCTTCCCCTCCTCAGCTGCTCGCCTTATAGCTGGTGGCAAGGGGAGTGCCCTCATGATGGCGAGGTTGTACAGTATGCAGCAGCAGGAAGGGTATGGAAGGGCTCCTCCAGAGCGGTCCAGGCAGCGGGAGCGTTATATCAGTATGCCAATGCTGTGTGCTCTGTGACATTTTGTGTGGCAGCATGGCTTTTGTTGTACGCGTGCATGGGTTGTGCATCGGAGTCATGATCCATGTCGTTAAAGGATAGCCCTTGTTGCCCTGTAGCCATCCTCTGGTTTGTCGTGGTGGCTCAAATGCAGATGGCACAGCGGATTGCCACAGAATGATTGCTGCCATGATACCGGGCATTGAACTGCATGATACGCACGTATGGTCGCACACCAGCTGTACGTTGATGGAGTGGAATCCCTTTTGGTTGTGGTAATCTCAGAGTTGGCATGTGGTGCCTGCAAAGTGACGTGTGTGCAGTCAATGGCACCCAGCACCGTGGGGAAGCCTGAAATCCTCACGAAGCCGTGTGCTCGCTACGCCTGCTGCTCTCTTGCAAGAATGAAATGTAGTCAGCTCTCTTGGAATAGAGACCCTCAGTGACCTCCCTGATGCAACAGTGGACAGCAAACTGTGAGATGTTGCAAATATTTCCAGCTCCAGCCTGGAAGGAGCCCAACGCATAAAAATTCATGGCCACGGTCACCTTTACAGCCACTGGCAATGCCGTCCTCACCCTGTTCTCAGATTGCAGTAGGTGGCAGAGTTCAGTGTGGACATCCTTACTGAAGCGCAGACATCTCACACACTGTTTCTTGCTGAGGTTCAGATAGGAGAATTGCTCCCTGAACACCCTGGGTGGATATGTTGAAGTGAGAATAGTGCCATGCATTGACAAACAGGACCACCCTCTTTGCATCAATTTCATCCCACATCATCTCCATGTCAGCAGCCATCCAACAGGTGGGTGCCAGATTGCTTTGTTGCGTGCCTGCAGACTCATGCCTCCACATTGTGTTTTCTTTCCCTTCATTTTTGCTTATCCTTTGTTAACCTTCCCATTTCAGCCTTGGCAAAGGCTACCAATAGGTTGAAATGCCTTTCAAGCCTTTTCAAAGGTTTCAAGGATGTTTGTGTCCCTATTTTGCCACTTCTCTTTCACTATTTCTGTCCCTTTAAATTTCATTGGAAACTCAGGGCTGGATTTTGCCAGCGGTGTCGGATTTGCGTTGGGTTCGCTATTCGGCAGGTTCCAGTCCCACTGCTGGTTTCAGCCGCACTGAGATAACGATTTTGAGTTAACTGGCCTTATTAAGCCTACCGTGCGCGTTACCCGGCCCAATCAGTGGGCTGGCGTCTGCTGCTAGCCTCTGTTGATGTCTTCGATTCAGTTGCATTTAAGGGGCCCACGCAGCCTTTGGGTTTTATTCACTTTCTGATGCTCCTTAGTGGTATTGTTTGTGAGATGACTGCTGCAAGAACCAAGGCTTCTCCCCGTTTTGATGATGACTCCCTCCATGCTCTTGTGGAGGGGCTGAGAGGGCACAAGGAGGTTTTGTTTCCCTCCAATGGACAGAGGAAGCCTCCTCAGCAAACCAAGGCAGCCTGGCTGCAGATTGCTGAGGAGGTGAGCGCCAGGTCTTTGTGTGCTCGCACCTGGGTCCAGTGCAGGAAAAGGTTCAATGATCTGCTACACTCAGCAAAAGTGAGTATAACATCACACTTACCTTCAATCTGCTCCCCATCACCACTCATCACCAGCACTCTGCATTGTCAACCTACTCCTGCACATTCCAATTTACCCTTACATCCCTTGCACCCTTAACCATCCCTCTCTCTCTATGTACAGAATCACTTCACTATTCTACTATGCACACCTCACACTTGCTCTCACTGTTATGCAATGACAACAACTAACAACGCAAAGGGAGGGCCCTTGATATTGACACCTCACTCCATCTTTGTCTCTCTCTAAGCATCTATGCCATGGATTTTCTACGCTCACTCTAACATTCTCGCTCAACCTCCACTTGTGTCCCGCATTGCAGGAAAAGAGAGCCCACAATAAGAGGAAGTGGAGAGGACAGGAGGAGGGCTACCTTCCATGGCGCACTTGACCACCGCTGAGGAGGCTGCTCTCGAGATCGTCGAAGGTGCTGAGGAGCTGGATGGAGACGGAGAGACGGGCACAGTGGAGCAAGCTGGTGACAGAATAGATTTGCAGCCCTCTTATTCAGATTTCATGAGTGACTGATATGATATCTGATGTTCATACAGATTGAGTTCTGAAATTCTGCACAATGGGATGTGTCTGCTACGTAAATATCACATGTCTAACTCATGCCTTTACTCCCCCACAGGACCTACGAGAGCCCCCCTCCCTACTGTCCAGGACGAAGAGCCGGACGACTCCTCGGAGAAAGCTGCAACCTCTGAGGGAGTAGCATCAGCAGAAATAAGCGCACCCAACACCAGCGCAGAGACGCACACCTCGGTGGGTCATTTGCAAGATATAGTGCATCACAGCTCACAAGTGAGCATCAGCAGCTGGTGGAGACAGGGACAGCAGAGGAGAGCCCTCGTCGGAGGCCACGGCATGCTCCTAGCTCTGCTCAGCTGCATGTAGACGCTGTGCCTCTGGGGCCACCCAGAAAGAGAGCGGCGCTGGAGCTTCAGGAATGTGTGCAGGAGGCTCTGACAGGGTTTGCAACCATGGTAACTGTGAGTGTGCGGAGAATGGAGGAGTCCATCTCAAACACGAGCACTGCCTTAGTAGAGGCAATGGCGCACGATCGTGCCGCCATAGAGAGGGTGGCAACCTCCTTGGAGGACACAACTCGCCAGACTCAACAGAGCATGATGACTCTTCCAAATAGATGGTCTGCTATGGAGGAATGGAGGATAGATGGGCATCTATTGATGAGAGGCACCAGAGGTGCATGGACGTCCCCGTTATGAGGACTGTCAGTACAGAGACAGGTCCTCATGGCCCCACTGATGTGCAGCAAGGTGCTCTCCAGCCACTTGCTAGCACTGAAGTGTGGGTGATCCATGAGAGGGATGCTGGTGGTCAACAACAAGGAAGTGTGGGCTCTTCTCCAAGTGCTCACATGACCATGCCACTGCATAGCCCTCGGTCAGAGCCCCAGATTCCGCACCCAACTGAGATGGCCGTCTCAGTCCCTGCACAGCCGCAGGAGGAGCAGACTGTTGCGGAGCCCTCCCAGGCTCCCAAACCCAGAGGATGTCCGCCAAAGGCATCTAAGCAGGTGCAGCAGAGAAGTGAGCAAGGTGCCTCTACCTCTGCTGAAGCCACAGGGGAAAAACCACGTAGAAGCACGCGTAAGAGAAAGTTAACACACAAATAGTCACAAGGGTAGTCACTTGGGTGTTTTGATATAATACAAAGTTACATTTCTCATCGTTATTTCAATTGTATTAAAGAAATGCGATGTCAAAGATTAAAGAGTTGCCCTATGTGTGCTCAGAAATGGAAGTTGCACAGTGAGGGGTCAGGGTGCCTTTCATCTGTAGTGATGGTGGGGAGAGTGATAGGAATGCACAGTTAATTGTACAGATGCTGTATGGTGTGTAATGAAGGTCGTGCAAACACTCATTTCCATGCGTCAGCCACATGTGTTTGTTACATAAAGTTACGCGAATCTGGCATGGATTGGTCCATCCCTTGCCTCACGGCCAGCAATGAGCTCCTGTGCTGGTGGCACTGGCACAGCCGCCTCCGCCAGGTGTTCCTCATCTGCAGCCTCATTCGGCTCTTCCTCCTCTTCCTCCTCCGAGGAGGCTGTGCGTTGTGCCACTTGTTCCTCAGGCAGCGGTAAGCCACACTGCTGTGTGATGTTGTGCAAGGTGCAGCAGACCACGATGATTCTGGAGACCCTGTCTGGTGCATACTGTAGGGCTCCACCAGATCTGTCGAGGCATCGGAAGCACATTTTGAGCAAGCCGATGGTTTGCTCGATGATGGCTCTGGTGGAAATGTGGCTCACATTGTAGCGCTCCTCAGCTTTGTTTGATGACCTCCTCATCGGTGTTATTAGCCGCATCTTCAGGGGATAGCGCTTGTCTCCAAGGAGCCATCAGGAAAGTTGGGTTGGCGCATTGAAGAGCTGAGGCACAGTGGACTGTGGATGAACAAGTCATGGCAACTGCCAGGGAACTTGGCGCAAACATGCATAATGTTCTTCCTGTGGTTACACACCAGCTGGACATTAAGGGAGTGGAAAACCTTGCGGTTCACAAATATAGCTGGGTTGTGATGGGGTGCCCTAATGGCCACATGTTACATTTTTACGATGCCCTGCACCCTTGGGAAGCCTGCCATGTTTGCAAAGCCAACTGCATGCGCAGCTACACTTGCTTCATCTGTGGAGAAGTGGATGTAATTGTGCACCTTTGCAAAGAGGGCATTGGTAACCTGCATGATACAAGTGTGTGCGGCTGAATGGGAAATTCCACTGATGTCTGCTGCTGATCCCTGGAAGGACCCTGAAGCAAAGAAGTTGAGTGCGGTGGTGACTTTGACAGCCACTGGTAAGGAGTGTCCACACGCTCCTTTGGGCTCCAGGTGTTGATGCAGCATTGTGCAGATGTCAGCGACTAACCCTTGCGAAAGTCTCAGCCTCCTTTGGCACTGCTGTTCACTCATGTTGAGGAAGCTCATCCTCTGCCTGTAAACTCCGTGTGGGGGGGTATCTCCTGTGGTGTGGTGCAGCCTGCGTTGATGCCCTCTGCCCTGTGCAACATCAGGTGGCTGAGGAGAAGGTTGGTGCTCCTGTTGTCGGTGTGCCTGGTTCTGCTGCTGCCGCGGCTGCTCTTCCTCCAATTCTGAGGACCAGGATGAGAGGGTATAAATAGTTTCCATTCTGCTTGTATATATCTCAGTTGAGGAAGAGATGTTATAAGCGCTCAATCAATGTGAGGAGAGGGCTTTCCAAGGAGGTCACAGTGCATATGGATCTCAGATTAAACACTTAGGGGGAAAAATTCAGTTGATTAGCACCTCCCATTAGCGCCCTAAACGGAGGGCGAAGAAAAACCAAAGCAACTAGCGCCCGGGCGTGGCGATGTTTGCGCCGCTCGCGAAATTGACCATACATTTTGCGGCGGCACTAAACACTACCGCCATGATCTCCTGCGCCCGCAGATCGTGGCGTCAGTCGAGCGTGCAATGCTCCGGTAGCGCCCTGGACCAGACATTGAGTGGCGCCCCCTGCCTTACCACCTGCCACTAGCAACGACAGGTAGAGGGGAATGCTTTGCAGTCGGGAAGGGGCTGGGGGAGCGCTATTTAAAGGCAGCCGCTTCCTGCCTTTTTTCGTCTGCGACATTTTTGCACCACACATTCTGAGAGAGAGAAATTCTGAGTGAGAGAGAGAGACTTCTGGAGAGATTCAATGCTGTGTGAAGGAGATTTGGGTACTGAGCAGCACTTTGCAGGTTCTTTTTGATTTGACCTTCCTTGCATCGATTTAGAAGAAACTATGGGGGCTGCACTGATTGGGGGCGTCGTCCTGCCCCTGCAGAATCGGAGGCAACAGAGACGCAAAGAGAGAGTGGCAATCATGGCCAGAGGTAGGAGGGCCAACAGGCCTCTGCACAGGAGACCTTACCCTCCCAGGGTATTCCGGGAGCAATTCTCCTACATTCATTTGTCTGAGGAGCAGTGTTTGCGCAGGCTGTGCTTCTGCAAGGAGGTGGTCACTGAGCTCTGCCATCTGCTGCAACCAGATCTGCAGCCTCAACTGAGGACCAGGACGTCTCTGTTGGTGGCAGTGAAGGTGACAGTGGCTCTGAATTTTTTTGCCACCGGCTCCTTTCACGCATCTACTGTGGACATCACCAATATCGCCCAATTCGTGGTCCATTGCTGTATCTGGGAGGTGACAACTGCCCTGTATAAATGGAGACACCAGTACATCTCTTTCCCCATGACCTGGGCCAAACAGCATGAACGCACATGTGGCTTTGCTAGGATAACGTGCTTCCCCATGATGTAGGGTGCCATTGACTGCACGCATGTGGCATTGTGGGCACCGCATGAAAATACTGAGGTTTTTCGAAACCGCAAGGGCTACCACTCCTTAAATGTGCAGTTGGTCTGTGACCACACACAACTCATACTCGCCATCAATGCCTGCTATCCTGGCAGCAGCCACGATGCTTTCATCCTGCGCCAGACTGGTGTGCCAGACCTTTTCCAGGCACCGCATCACCCAAGTGGATGGCTCCTCGGGGACAAGGATTATCCACTCTGCACCTGGCTTCGTAACCCCAACACCCCACCGATCTGCATATAATGAGAGCCATATTGCCACCAGGCACACAATTGCGCAGATGATCAGCGTGCTCAAGCAACTTTTCCGCTGTCTGGACCACACAGGAGGAGCCCTGCAGTACTCGCCTGAGCGAGTCTCCCTTTTCATAGTTGTGTGCTACATGCTTCACAACCTGGCAATCCTCAGGACCCAGCCAATGCCACCAGGGATTGGTGCACCACCGGAGGAGGAGGAAGAGGAGGAGGAAGATGAGGATGAGGAGGATGATCAGCAGCAGCACCAAGGTGGGAGGGAGGCCCACAATGTTGCAAGGACCATCCATCAACGGCTGATAAGAAGCCGCTTGTAGGCCTCTACTCAGGAGATGGCTTCTGGCATGGAGAACAACATCATGGAAAGCAACCCGCAACCCCTATAGCCGGCCAAAGCCGCAATGATTCCAAAGGCCAAACATGTACATTTTGAATACAACTTTTTTATTTAACAAACTCTGTGTGTATCATTTATTCAGGACAAACAATTGGAAACAAACACATCAGATCATGAATTTACAGAACTGGTTCTCACAAGCTGGAGAAAAATGCCAAAACAGTAAACAAATGTAATGAGACGAACTTCGACCTTTACTACAAACATTCCCACCATTTATTTAGGCCTCCTACTGTTTGTCCTTCGAGGATGATCTCCATCCCCTACGCACTTCCCCCCTTCCCACCCAACTGCTCCTCCGTAATGGGGCGCCAGTGGCTGCAGCAAGGCTGGTGGAAGGCTGCTGAATGTCAGATGCTGAGACTACAGATGCCCTTGAAGGACGCCCTCGACCAGCTCTGGGCCTGGAGGCCCTGGCTGTAGGCTGCACCAACTCTGCATGGGCGGCAGCAGTCTGGGCTGGCTGTGTTGCAGGCAGTGGCAAGTGCAATTGGGAAGTGACAGTGGTGGGAGCAGGAATGCTGACATCCTAAGAGAGAACAGCACCTTCCTGCTCGACCGACACACTGGCACTCCCACGGGGCAGTACATCAGCATCCGGAGCAATCTGCTCGAGCACAGATTGCTGGACTGCTGCAGCACCGTGAGAGCCCTGGGACAATGTGGCTGACCCAGCGAGGATGGCAGCAGTCAGTGCTTGCGTGACATCAATCTGAGACTACATGTGAGCAGTCTGAGACTGGATGGCAGCAACCAGTGACTGAATTGCAGCACTAAGCCGTTGCGTTGCGTCGGCCTGTGCTGCAGCGGAGTGCTCCACACTCCTAGCCAGTCAATCAATGCTTTCGGGCACCTTTGCCATTGCACCCATGAGCTCAGTGTGCATGTTCAAGGCCTGGCTATTCATTTCCGCGATGATGTGCTCCTCCTCTGCGTCCAGTGCAGCAGGACTCGCTGGCCTACTCGCCCTCCGGGGAAATGGCCCCCGAGCTTCACAGGTTTATTATTTTTAAATACTTTAAAGAAAGGTAAGTTTATTTTTAGCCCCGTTAGAAAATAAAATCAATTTTTTCAAAAATTTAAATTATTGTTTAAAGTAGTTATTTCATGTAATTTATAGTTTATTTTAAAAATGTGATTTAAAAAAAAAATTATTTGAAGATTTAGTGATGTTTTGGGGCTTATAGTATTTATAAGTTTGACAGCACTTCCTGTCAAACTTAGGAATGAAGCATTCCCTGCTCTGATTGGCTCTCCATGGCCCACGTGATCCCAGGGGATGCAGCGAACTAACTGCGCCCCTGGGATACGCAAGCACTGCGTGCCTGCAGTTGGAGAAGGCCCAGGATCGGAATTCCACGGGGGTCCACAGCTCAACGGCCGGTGCGCAAGGTAAGTGCAGGTCGGGGGCTTACACCCGCGGGAAGACCCCGACCCGAATTTCTGGGCCAATAGAGAAGAAATTGTGGTTCCCCCTGTTAATTGATGAATAAGGGAAGATTTTCATTGGAACTAACCCCAATAAGGAAAACATACCTAGCACCATGTTGGAAGGTCTGTTGGGGAGCAATCTCGGAGAACTGAGGAAGAATTAAAAAAAATATTTTAGGAGTTGATTTCCCATTCAAATGTAATTTTAATGCCAATTTACAGTTTTTCAGAAAGAAGCACCCTAGGAGCCAAAGCACAAAGATTATGTTGTGGAATTTTGAGGAAAGCAAATGTTTTGAGCTAATTTCTTGGAATGTAGGGAATAGTGATAGTATTCTACAGAATCTTTTATATATGAAGCTGCTGTAGAAATGCCTCACATTTTTACCTTCCGACGAAAAGTGTAACATAGAAACATAGAAACATAGAAGATA
This sequence comes from Somniosus microcephalus, assembly GCF_052327205.1. Lineage (NCBI taxonomy): Eukaryota > Metazoa > Chordata > Chondrichthyes > Squaliformes > Somniosidae > Somniosus > Somniosus microcephalus. The sequence goes on from NC_140987.1 coordinate 223,587,938, forward strand.
GGAGCAGGAGTAGGCCATTCGGCCCCTTGAGCCTGCTCCGCCATTCAATGAGATCATGGCTGATCATCCAAACTCAGTACCCTGTCCCTGCCTTCTCCCCATATCCCTTGATCCCTTTAGCCTTAAGAAATATATCTAACTCCTTCTTGAATATATTTAATGAATTGGTCTCAACTGCCTTCTGTGGTAGAGAATTCCACAGGTTCACCACTCTCTGGGTGAAGAAATTCCTCCTCATCTCTGTCCTAAATGGCTTACCCCTTATCCTTAGACTGTGACCCCTGGTTCTGGACTCCCCCGCCATCGGGAACATCCTTCCTGCATTTAGTCTGTCTAGTCCTGTTAGAATTTTATAAGTTTCAATGAGATCCCCTCTCATTCTTCTAAACTCCAGCGAGTATAAGCCCAATCGACCCAATCTCTCCTCATACGTCATTCCTGCCATCCCAGGTATCAGTCTGGTGAATCTTTGCAGCACCCCCTCCATGGCAAGAACATCCTTCTTCAGATAAGGCGACCAAAACCGCACACAATACTCAAGGTGTGGTCGCACCAAGGCCCTGTACAACTGCAGCAAGGCATCCTTGTTCCCGTGTAACCCCAATTACTTGTTTAGTTGCTCTTTAATAACTACCACAAACAAAATTATTTAACCAAAATTCCTCTTTCACCAAAAATCACAAGAACGTCTGTTATTCTCCATAGTTACCAGCCCACTAACAAAACTGCAGTAATGTATAGCTTTGCAAGTTGCAATATCTGAGACTGCCATTTCATTGGTGAGTTAATTATGGAGAAAAAAAAAGTATTCTCCCTTTTTTCGGTTAAAGAGGAATGTAAGTGATCCTAAAACACTGAAGTAACATTTACAGTAAGGGTACCTGACAGCTCTATTGAAATGCCATTTTAATCTGTACTGAACTTTACTGTTTCAGTTATTGTAGTTTAGCACTTAACAGGTCTGGCACTGACATGTCTGTTTACATTATTCAGTATCTAATCTGTTATTTTCTACAGACCATGGTCAACATTAAAGGACTTCAATCAAGGTTAGCACTGATAATGAGGTGTTCTTCCCAAGGCTTCCTGGAAATTTCATTGCTGCTGGACACTGGTGGGTTTTTTCCACCTGCTAATATAGTTCATGGATGGTGCAGTCAAGATTTTATGGAGTGGTAGTTTTAAATCTGTGCTTACTTAAAATGGGGACAGACTGCAATCAGGTCAGTTCCCAAACTCAGCAAAGTCATCAGGAAAAAGCAACAGGGTGAGATCAGATGCTTACTTACAGAGGGAGTTGGAAAAGCACTGGTCAAGGCCATTCTCATGAACTTGCTAGAAGCACCTTTGGCCTAGATTTTCCACCCATTGACTATGATTGGGTGAAAAGTCTAGCCCCAATTTAATGCTAAATTGCAGCACAGTGTATCACACTAAATAGAATACCTTAACATAATTTAATGGATCTAAAAAAGGTGAATTTTCCCTAAATTAAACATAAGATACAATCTAGATACAAGGAACTGTGCTGGAAGGGAGTATTTGGTCAGAGAATTGGCACAACAGTGTTTTATCCCCATCTCCAACTTCCACTCCCTTGCAGTATGGCTCCCCGCAGGGAGTACACAATCACTATATTCATCCTCCTGTTTATTTTTCTGGATGGATGAGCTAAGATGGGTCGAATGCCCTTCCTTATGACAAGAATACCACTCAAAGCTTCACTTTCAGGCAATCTATTAGTGAAATAGCTCAGCTGAGGAATAATGGAACTCACCTTGTTGCATAAACCTGGTTTTTATTCCCTTGAGTATGTGAGATTGAGGGCCGATCTGATCGAGGCGTTTAAAATGTTAAAAGGATTTGATAGGGTAGATGCGGAGGGAATCAAGGACTCTCTCCTCCAAAAGGCTGTGGACGCTGGGACAATTGGAGCTTTCAAGACTGAGATCGATAAATTTTTGGTAAGGGTATCAAGGGATATGGAACTAAGGCGGGTAAATGGAGTTGAGGTACAGATCAGCCATGATCTAATTGAATGACGGAGCAGACTTAACATTCTACTCCTGTTCCTATTGTTCCTAACATCTGTTGCCTATTGGAATCAAAGCTAAGAAAAGAGCAACTCAGGAAACTGAAGTGCTGATAGCGATTTCTATTCCACAGTGGTTTTCTTGTGTTAAACCACTCAGTGATAGTGCTGCATTTGAATTTTAAATTAGCATTGATTTTATCCCATTTGTAACATTGTGAGTGAAATAATGCTTGTCTTGTGTCCTACTTAAGGATTCTAATTTGCAACGGTTTCTTTAAACATTATTTACTATTGTTAATATTTTTTCTGCTGATTTTAATTTTGCCTACTTTGACCTAACCATCTTTTTATGAATTTGTACTAGTGCACAATATCTACACCACCATTGATCCTCCAACTGGAGGAGTGACAAGATACAGCTATGGATATCCCCATGTCAATGGTGCTCCCAGCTTGATGGTGTGATTCAAGAGGACAAAATGAATAAAGGCAACCTCACCTTCACAGGATTAAAAATTTCACTTTGAAGTACTGTACCGATGAAGCAGCTCAAGCAAAAAAAAACTAAACTCCCTGCCTGAGGTCAGGGACACTTCATGACGAGCAGTCCTGGGACTTGAACCATTATCTGACTACTGACATGCATAGCATAAAATGCCATTGTGTAACCTTCAAAAAAGCATTTTCAAGGTAATTTAAAATATATGATGAGTTGTTCACAATAGCCTTTGTGCATACAATTTAGATTCTGTCTATTATATTTACACAGTTATTTCTAAGTAGGTTATGCGACAACGCTATTGAAATCTTTTGACCAGTTTGACCATTATTGAACTAACCTGTCATACTTGTTTATTTTGGGTTATTGTAGGTTAGTGTGTAGTCTGGCATTGAGTGTGTGTGCATTATTCAAAATCTAATCTCAGAAAGTTAGTACAAGGCTAAGGTCAAGATCAGCGACCTCAACCAAGGCCATGACTGAGAGAATGAGGGGGTTACATGTGAGGTTTCCTAGAGAAGATTATACAATTTGGATAGCTTAGAGAATCATACTGAAATATATCAAATGATTTTACTGTTTTCTAAGTAACTTAGAATTTTTGGCACAGGAGGTCTTTTGGCCCTTCTTGCTTGTTCGGAATTTAGGCCCTGCTCACTGGCTGATGTAAATAATCCAACTTCTTGCTTTCTCCCCAAATGAATCCAATTTTTCCACTTAGAATCATAGAAAGTTACAGCACGGAAGGAAGCCATTTCGGCCCATCATGTCCGCGCTGGCCGACAAAGAGCTATCCAGCCTAATCCCACTTTACAGTTCTTGGTCCGTAGCCCTGCAGGTTACGACACTTCAAGTGCATATCCAAGTACTTTTTAAATGTGGCTAGGGTTTCTGCCTCTACCACCCTTTCAAGCCCAGTTCCAAACCCCCACCACCCTCTGGGTGAAGAAATTTCTCCTAAAATCCCCTCTAAACCTTCCACCAATTACTTTAAATCTATACCCCCTGGTTTTTGACCCCTTTGCTAAGGGAAATAGGTCCTTCCTATCCACTCTATCTAGGCCATTCATAATTTTATACACCTCAATAAGGTCTCCCCTCAGCCTCCTCTGTTCCAAAGAAAACAACCCCAGCCTATCCAATCTTTCCTCATAGTAAAAATTCCCCAGCCAAAGCAGCATCTTCATAAATCTCCTCTGCACCCCCTCTAGAGCAATCACATCCTTGCTGTAATGTGGTGACCAGAACTGCACGCAGTATTCTAGCTGCGGCCTAACTAGGGTTTTATACAGTTTAACCATAACCTCCCTGCTCTTGTATTCTATGTCTCGGCTAATAAAGGCAAGTATTCCATATGCCTTCTTAACCACCTCATCTACTTGGCCTGCTACCTTCAGGGATCTGCACACCAAGGTCCCTTTGTTTTTGTTTTCTTTCTCTTCATACCCTTTTATATTCTTCTTTAATTATTTATTCAATATCAATCACCATTTGTGACAAAGCATTCTCCATTCTAAAAAATGATTCAAACTATTTCTCCCCTTCATATATCTAATGCTTGAGATCATGGGCATCTTGTGTTTCATTTACCCACCAATGAACCAGCTTACCTATGTTTACCTTTGCCTATTCTTTTTACCATTAGAAACACTTCGAACAAACTTCTCAGTTTGAGATAATACAGCCCTACCTACTCTAACCTTTCTTCAGAAGTCAGATCCCTCATCCCTTATGTCATCTTGATAAAGCTGTGGTGCACTTTGCTTAAGGTTATTGTAACCTTCTTATAGCGAGGAGCCCAAAAAAATACACAAGGGTCGAAATTGGTCTTCCGCAGTAGGGCAAAACGGGGTCATGGCGAATCGGCCGCCGGTTTTACATCACGCCAATTTTCTTTTCCATTCACTTCAGTAGAATAAAACAGCAACAACTTACATCGATGTAGAAAAATGTCTCAAGGCATGTCACAGAAGAATACTCAGACAAAAATTGATGCTACTGAAAAGGAAAGATTAGGAGGGGCGACTAAAAGCTTGGTTAAAGAGGAGGGTTTTAAGGAGCGGGAGAGAGAAGTGAAGAGGCAGAGAGGTTTAGGGAGCGAATTCCAGAGCTCAGGGCTTAGATGGCTGAAGGCATGGCCACCAGTGGTGGGGAGAAGGGATTTATGGATGCATAAGAAGGTAGAGTTGGAGGAACACAGAGTTGGAGGAGGATTGTTGGGCTGGAACAGTTTACAGAGATAGGGGGAGGCGAGGCCTTGAAGAGATTTGAACATAAGGATGATCATTTTAAATTGGAGGCATTGCAGGACCAGGAGCCAATGTAGATCAGTGAGCACAGGGATGATGGTTAATGGGATTTGCTGCTGGTTAAGATATGGTCAGCAAAGATTTGGATGAATTCAAGTTTGTGGAGGGTGAAGGCTTGGGAGTCCGACCAGGAGAGCATTGGAATAGTTGAGTTTATAGGTGACAAAGGCATGAATGAGGATTTCGACAGCAGATGAGCTGAGGTAAGGGTGGAAACAGGCAATGTTACGGAGGTGCAAGTAGGCAGTCTTTGTGATTGAGAGGACATGGGGTCAGAAGCTCAGCTCAGGGTTAAAAAGGACATTGTGAACAGTCAACTTCAACCAGAGAAAGTAGTTGGGGATGGGGATGGGGTTGGAATCAGTGGTGAGGGTATGGAATTTGGCGGGAGCCGAAGATAATGGTTTTGGTCAGTCTCATGTTTAACTGGAAAAGATTGCCGCTCTTGCAGGACTGCATGTTGGACAAGCAGTCTAACAACACAGAGCTAGTGGAAGGGTCAAGATAGGTGACTGAGATATAGAACTGGATGGTGCCAGCGTACATGAGGAACCTGATGCCATGTCTTCATATGATGTCAGCGAGGGGCAGCACATAATGAGGAAGTGGAGGGGACCAAGGATTGTTCGTGGGAGACTCCAGTGGTAGGGTTGTGGGGATGGGAAGAAAAGCCATTGCTGGAGATGCTCTGGCTATGATTGGATAGAGAAAAAAGTGAACAAAGCAACTGCTAAACTTGTATAAATAAATAACTTGTATCCATCCTCCGTCCATCCCTGTTTAGAGATTTGGTTGATCTTTGGGAACCATGTGACCATTAAATCTGAGCTGTGATTGGTTGTAACTATCCTTTTCTGATTGGTTATTCCATTCCACAAGGGTAGCCATTGCAGTTCCACACCAAACTGAAAATTTAAGTAAGTGACTTGAAATAACTCTAACCATTTAAAAGTTGTAATTCAAGTTTAACTAAGAAAGTTGAAGTAACGGTAAATATTTAAAATTTTTAATTCTAACTGAAATGAAAAATACATTGAAGGTCTGGTCAAGCCCTGTGCTCCCCAATAATCCTGAGATTTAGTTCATGAGTAGGTGAGAAGTGTCCACTAATGAGCCTTAATCAATTCCACATTTTTTTTGTGAGTGAGTAACACGTGATAGATGAATCAGTGTTAAATAAAGTGAATTTTCAGGGTCATATTATCTTAGATGACCATTTGAAAATACTAATAACTGTAGGGAGATTTGGTTAAATCAGGCTTTGTTGTTTTGATGTGATCTATACCCATCTGCTTCTTTTCAAATACCTACACTCTTGTGTTGCGAGGTGCAGTCTATTTATCAATTTATCAAGGCCTAATTATACAAGGGTTTAAAAGAATATAGCAAATCATTTTTATGTATTCAATCAACATACTGGGATAATAAAGACCTCTATAACTACATTTAAAAAACCCCATAGTGTAGTGATAACTCTGTTATACTTGGTGGCAGTGCCTGCAGCTAGAATGCAGCCACCAGGTGGCAACCTTACATAATAGGTGTGGAATTCAGATCAATCAGCTCATTGAACTACCATGACCTTGAAATAATAATTCCTTTCTAACAGAATAATCATGCAAAACATTCTCTCTGTAACATGGTATTCACTATAAACTATGTTTTGCAATTTTTCAAAAACGGGACTATTATATTTGACGATCAATAGCTTTTAGGATTTGACTTGAGTACAACAACCACAGCATGGCTGGAATTTTGCTGGCGCTCAGAGTACGGGTTTGGAGGCGGGTCCACTGTCAAAATCACAAAGATTGACAGCGGGTCGGTATCCCACTGTAAACCCGCCTCCTTGTCAGTTTCCCAAGTGTAGGGTGTGTCATCAAGCGGCGGGTCAGCCAATTTAGACACTTAAAAGCTTGTTAAAAGGTAGTTAAGCACCATTTTCCCATGTACTTACCAATTTACCAAGTTTTTAACGAGGTTTCCGGAGAGCGGGGTTCAAGTCAGGTAAGTATGTTGTGTTCTCAATGACTCTCCATTGCTGTGAACAGGTGAAAGCTGCAATCAAACAGCAACACACACCAATCAAACTGCAACGTGCAGCCATCAGGCTGTAACACGCAGCAATCAAACTGCAACACGCAGCCATCAAACTGCAACACGCAGCCATCAAACTGCAAAAAGCAGCCATCAAACTGCAAAAAGCAGCTATCAAACTGCAACACTCAGCCATCAAACTGCAACACGCAGCAATCAAACTGCAACATGCAGCAATCAAACTGCAAAAAGCAGCCATCAAACTGCAACACGCAGCCTTCAAACTGTAGGGGGCATCTTTTCTGTGGTTTACGGTAATTTACCTTCCTTTACCTGGTTTATGGTAATTTACCTGGTCAGGCAGCCTTTTTTCCCACTGCACTGAGACCAATACCAAACAGCGATTTCGAATCGCTAAACCCACCCTTCCAGTTCTGACTGGAGGAACTTATAATTAATGATATATTAAAACGGACTAAATGGTCTGGATGCGAGAAAATCAAACTTTATTAACTAAATAAACTACACCACACGATCAAAGCAATAAAGAAACTACACCACACGATCAATGTAAAATTGCTTAACAGGGGAAGGCAGATGGCAAAAACGAGGGATAAATGGCTACAATGTAAGTCTTACAATCTTAGCAATTTCCCTTAAATTACCATCCCTCTAACTCCTTACTAGATTGCTTTGTTGAGGAGTCAGAAAGCTGCTCACCTATGGTCCAAACAGAGAGAAGAGCTCGCCTGCAGTCCAAGGAAAATAAGAGAGAGAGATACCTCTGAGAAGCTATCTTTATATCCTGTGAGCTCCTGCTGTTTTGGTGCTGAAAGGGTCTGTGTGCAAATTTGCGCCGAAAAGTTCGAATACACAAGAGAAAGGCCATGATTGGCTGATTCAAACGGGCTATTTCCCAGTGGCCAAACTGCTCCCATTGTCTGGAATGGATTTCGAATAAAGCTTGGAGTGGTTTGAATGTGTCTTCATTCTGGGGCCGAAATGTTCCCGCCCAAATCCAAGTTCATCTGGCTAAAACAAAAGGGATCCAACTGCCCTATTGTCTGGGTAATGGGTGTTTCAAACCCATTCAGTTTAAACTGTTCCCTTCCTCAGTTTGAGTGTCTTTTTCCATAGTTTCGGAATGTTCTCATGGTGTGCTGGGCTTTGAATGGAGTTGGATTACTAGGTAAACAGAAGCCCCTTTGTCCTGCGGTCACTGAAACTGCAGTCTCAAGTGATTTAATCCCTTATGTCAACATCCTGCAGCAGTTTCTGTAAACAAACATTGCCTCTGTAGGGAAGAGAAACTCCCTTTTTTTTGATTGACAGAATCTGACTGCCACTGCTTGATCCTCCCACTTTTCACAGACCTGCTCGAGCTGTTTTCCAAGCCCCTTTGTCCTTGGCCATGCTTTTCTGATGGCTATTTTTGTCCCTTTGCAATTTACACAGTTCAAAACTTAAGAGAAAATTTTAAAAATAAAATATGCTGTCTTAAAGTGTGCGAATTTTTCCACGAAGTTCCTTGATTCCAGTGTTGTCCACGTGCTGCCCAACTAAACGCAGCCCCCCTGTGATTCTGTGTATGTTTAAAACATTGTCCAACCCAGAGGCAATTTAAAGTCACGCACAGATGAATTTTGGAGCATGCGCGATGCTGAAAGGCTCGTGGATAACACGTTTAGTGAGTTGTGCACGCCTCAGGGTAGGGCAGCACAGGGGGTGACCATCAGGCGGAGCAACAAAGGCAGGCAGGTAGTGCAGGGAACCCCTGCGGACATCCCCCTTTCAAACAAGTATACCGCTTTGGATACTGTTGAGGGGGATGACTCACCAGGGGAAGGCAGCAGCGGCCAACTTCCTGGCACTGGGGGTGCTCCTGCTGCCCAGGAAGGGGGGAAAAAGAGTGGGAGAGCAATAGTGGTAGGGGATTCTATAGTAAGGGGAACAGATAGGCGTTTCTGTGGCCGTAGACGTGAATCCAGGATGGTTTGTTGCCTCCCTGGTGCCAGGGTCAAGGATGTCACTGAGCGGCTGCAGGGCATTCTGGAGGGGGAGGGAGAACAGCCAGTGGTCGTGGTCCACATTGGTACCAACGACATAGGTAAAAAGAGGGATGAGGTCCTGCAGCAAGAATTTAGGGAGCTAGGTGAAGGATTAAGGAGCAGGACCTCAAAGGTTGTAATCTCTGGATTACTCCCGGTGCCACGTGCTAGTAAGTATAGGAATAGGAAGATAGAACAGATGAATGCGTGGCTAAAGGGATGGTGCAAGGGGGAGGGCTTTAGTTTCCTGGATCACTGGGTCTGCTTCTGGGAAAGGTGGGACTTGTACAAGTCGGACGGTTTACACCTGAACCAGGGGGGAACCAATATCCTTGCGGGGAGGTTTGCTAGCACTGCTGGGGAGGGTTTAAACTAACTTGGCAGGGGGTTGGGGTACAGAGTGGAGCTATAGTAGGGGGTGATTTACGGCCAAATACAGAGGGAAAAACAAGTCAGCTGGGAAGGCAGAGCAAATATGTGAAGGCAAAAGAGAATATGGCAGGGCTGGAAGGCATTTATTTTAATGCAAGGAGTCTTGCAAATAAGGTGGATGAACTGAAGTTGTTGTTGAACACATGGGAGTACGATATTGTTGCTATCACGGAGACATGGTTGAGGGAGGGTCAGGACTGGCAGCTCAATATTCCGGGGTATAGAATCTTCAGGCGAGACAGAGGGGGGTGTAAAAGGGGAGGGGGTGTTGCAATATTAATTAAGGAGTCAATTACTGCTGTAAGGAGGGATGATATATTAGCGGGTTCCTCTAATGAGGCCATATGGGTAGAACTTAAAAACAAAAAGGGGGCAAGCACTTTGCTGGGAGTGTACTATAGGCCCCCAAACAGTCAGGGGGAGATAGAGGAACAGATATGTAGGCAAATCTCCGAGAAGTGCGAAAATAATAGGGTAATAATAGTGGGAGATTTCAACTTCCCCAATATAAATTGGGACAGTCAGAGTGTGAAAGGCTTAGAGGGTGCAGAATTCTTAAAGTGCATCCAGGAGAGCTTTTTGAGCCAACATGTAGAAAGTCCTACAAGAGAGGGGGCGGTACTGGACCTAATTCTGGGGAATGTAGCCGGGCAAGTGGTGGAAGTGTCAGTAGGAGAGCATTTTGGCGACAGTGACCATAATTCGGTGAGATTTAAGGTGGTCATGGAAAAAGACAAAGACGGCCCGGAAATAAGGGTTCTAAATTGGGGGAAGGCCGATTTTAATATGATAAGGCAGGATCTGGCCAAAGTGGACTGGGAGCAGCTGCTTATAGGAAAATCCACATCAAAACAGTGGGAGACTTTCAGAAGGGAAATAGAGAGAGTACAACGCCAACATGTTCCTGTAAAGGTCAAGGGTGGGACCAACAAGCAAAGGGAACCTTGGATGACAAGGGATATACAAAAATGCATTAGAAATAAGAGGGGGGCTTTTGGCAGTTACAAAAGACTAAAGACAGAAGAAGCCCTAGAGGAGTATAAAAAGTGCAGGGGCATACTTAAAAAAGAAATTAGGAGGGCGAGGAGGGGCCATGAAATAACACTGGCGAGCAAAATAAAGGAAAATCCTAAGATGTTTTATAAGTATATTAAGGGCAAGAGGATAACCAGGGAAAGGGTAGGGCCCATTAGGGACCAAAGTGGCAATCTGTGTGTAGAGCCAGAGGATGTAGGCGGGGTTTTAAATGAATTTTTTGCATCTGTGTTCACTATGGAGAAAGACGATGCAGACATAGAAATCGGGCAAGGGGACTGTGACATACTTGAACATATTAGCATCGAGAGGGAGGAGGTGCTAGCGGTTTTAACGGGCCAAAAAGTGGATAAATCCCCAGGCCCGGACGAGATGTATCCCAGGCTGCTGTGGGAGGCAAGGGAGGAGATTGCAGGGGCTCTGACACTAATTTTCAGAACCTCTCTGGCCACAGGGGATGTACCAGAGGACTGGAGAACAGCTAACGTAGTACCATTATTCAAGAAGGGTAGCAGGGATAAACCAGGGAATTACAGGCCAGTGAGTCTAACATCTGTGGTGGGGAAATTATTGGAAAAAATTCTGAGGGACAAAATTAATCTCCACTTGGAGAGGCAAGGATTAATCGGGGATAGTCAGCATGGCTTTGTCAAGGGTAAATCATGTCTAACAAATCTGATCGAATTTTTCGAGGGGGTGACTAGTGGGGTGGATGAGGGAAATGCTGTGGATGTGGTGTACGTGGACTTCAGTAAAGCTTTTGACAAAGTCCCGCATAGGAGACTGGTCAAGAAGGTAAGAGCCCATGGGATCCAGGGTGCCTTGGCGCGTTGGATCCTAAACTGGCTGAGTGGCAGGAGGCAGAGGGTGATGGTCGAAGGTTGCTTTTGTGACTGGAAGCCTGTGTCCAGTGGGGTACCTCAGGGATCGGTGCTGGGTCCCTTATTGTTTGTGATCTACATAAATGATTTGGATGAAAATGTAAAAGGTATGATCAGTAAGTTCGCAGATGACACGAAAATTGGTGGGGTGGTAAATTGCGAGGAGGAAAGCCTCCGGCTACAGGACGATATAAACGGGTTGGTCAGATGGGCGGAAAAGTGGCAAATGGAATTTAACCCTGAAAAGTGCGAGGTGATGCATTTTGGACGGACAAATAAGGCAAGGGAATACACAATGAGTGGTAGGACCCTAGGAAGTACAGAGGGTCAGAGGGACCTTGGTGTACATGTACATAGATCCCTGAAGGCAGCGGAACAGGTAGATAAAGGTGGTTAAAAAGGCATATGGGATACTTGCCTTCATTAGCCGAGGCATAGAATATAAGAGCAGGGAGGTTATGATGGAGCTGTACAAAACGCTGGTGAGGCCACAGCTGGAGTACTGTGTGCAGTTCTGGTCGCCTCACTATAGGAAGGATGTGATTGCTTTGGAGAGGGTGCAGAGAAGATTCACCAGGATGTTACCTGGGATGGAGCGCCTCAGCTATGAAGAGAGGCTGGACAGGCTGGAGTTGTTTTCCTTGGAGCAGAGAAGGCTGAGGGGGGACCTGATTGAGGTGTACAAAATAATGAGGGGCATAGATAGGGTAGATAAAGAGGAACTTTTCCCCTTAGTGGGGGGGTCAATAACAAGGGGGCATAGATTCAGGGTAAGGGGCAGGAGATTTAGAGGGGATTTGAGGAGGAACTTTTTCACCCAGAGGGTGGTTGGAATGTGGAACTCAATGCCTGAAAGGGTGGTGGAGGCAGGAACCCTCACAACATTCAAGAAGCATTTGGATGAGCACTTGAAATGCCATTGCATACAAGGCTATGGACCAAATGCTGGAAAATAGGATTAGACTGGACAGGGATGGATGGGCGGCGCAGACACGATGGGCCGAAGGGCCTCTTTCTGTGCTGTAAAACTCTATGACTCTATGACTCTATGACAGTCTCCGTCCACGATGTGGATTAATATCTCCAGTATCTTCAGGGCTGAGGGACTTTTTGCGAACCCCTACATTCCCCCCTTTGGATACTTCCAACTTGCTTGTAGTATCCACTTGAAGAAGTGAGCAAAATTTTCTGACCCCCCCACAAACAATCATCCCCTGTATTTACCTATAGCTACCTACCACTGATCCCCCGACCCGTCTATTCCCCTCAAATTCGAGAGAAACCGTGTTATGGTAGGCATCTACAGATACATCAATTACACAATGTTACAATGAGGGGTCTCTTACCCCTGCACCACTTGTTACATTATAACATATTACAAAATGTTGCAATCTTGGTTATACAATGTAATCAAAATGATTCCAAGCACGGAGAGGGTCCTACGCCTCTGCACCGCTTGGAACTGTAAAACAAGATACAAAAATCTCCATTAAACATTTGAAACAAAATGCTGAAATAAACCCCGACCATCACGTGCCAATGATGGGTCACGAAATTTGAGTGGGTATTGCTCCTCCCACCCGGGCAGTAAATGTTCCTTCCACCCCCCCCCTTTAATGGTCTTAAACTTTTAAAACATACAGAATGGATTTTTACAGAACAGCCAGCCCCGAGCCGTTCCCTTGTCCCTTTGTGGAGGTGGGGTACCCCTCATGTTTCACAGACCAAGACCGGGGAGTATGGGATCGCAACTCCCAGTCCCTCCCCCTCCCGTCTTCCCTCGACTGGCTGGAGAAAATGATGGGTGCCTGTGTGGCGGCTCTCACTGGCCCCACACTCAAACTTGGATCCCAGATCCGGCCACCCACTCATCCTTCCCAGCCACACTTACACTCTAACCTTGCCCGTGGGCCCCGGGTGAGTTCCTCCCTTCCCCGAACGCATCCACGTGACTCTTGGGTCTCCCCCTCCCCTTTACAATCTTTCCTGGGCCATCACCACCCACTCCCGGGGAACGCGTCCCTATCTGACAAGGCGCCTGCGCTTCCCCACCATGACTCCTCAATAGCGAGGTCTCCCGCAAGTGAACTTCGGTCAGGATAGTGCTGGGTTGGGGGCCATGCCCCACCCAGCTGGGGCCATCTCTTCCATGTAGGATGATTAGGCAAGTTCCTCCGGACCCTGTCCGGTTTCTCCTGAAGGTCGCTGTGGGGTCTCCTCCTGGATCTGTCCAGTGGCGAGGTGATCCCCAACATTCTGTATCCATATCTTCATTCAATGCCCAGCTCGGGCTGGGCGAGCAGGGCTGCTCCTTGGTCCACTCTCCTGTAAAAAAACTTAAAAGGACATGCAGCCACGTGTCTCACTGACCTGCTGCCTTAGGTGGAGACATGGCCGGGTCCCTCGACATCAGACCAAAATAAAAGCATTTGGCACACTTATAAACTTAAACTTTAAAACTACTAGTTATATCAAAACTTAAAATTCAAACACCTTAAAAGCCAGCTATATACATTAGTTACTTAACACAAAGCTATAATATGAATGCCGCCTGTCTCCAGACGGCCAGGCTAATCTCTGGTGTCACTGTCGCAGATTACTGCTGCCTGCAGCGAAGCTGGACTGATTCCAGCTTCTTGTCCCTCGCAGCTTATGGCTGCTGATTGGGGACCTCTGCCCTTTGGCTTCTCCCTGGTTCGGGAGTCCGCCCTACTCCACTGTAGTGGGTGACCATGCTTTCTTGGGCTGGGGCGCCTGAAGAGACCTTCTGAGGGGCGTCTCTGTGGGGGGCAACTTTGGCTGACGGACCCTGAGGCTGGGGCACAGCCCTAGCTGGCTGGGAACCTTCTCCCCCTGGTGCAAACAGCCCGGACTGTATAATATACCTGGCAGCCTGCCGGTACTCCGAGTTTGTCTCCTTTTCCCTACTCACTCCTGTACTGGGGGCAGGTATTCCCTCACCACCCGCTGCTGATGGCTGAAAATCTTCCTCCCCAGGTCCAAAACCTGGTACCAGCTCCTCTGCAAGAGGGATTGCTATCCCTGCCTCCCCAGAGTCCCACACCATGGGGGGAACCACTCTAGAAGTGGCCTGGGAAGCTTGTCCCTTTAAACAGGTGACTGCGCCTGCGCGAACCTCCTCCCCTGAGTCCCATGGCAGGCGACTGCACCTGCGGAAACCTCCTCCCTGGAGTCCCACGGTCTTCAAACAGGCGACTGTGCCTGTGCGGGAAAACCGAAGAGGAGCTGCTGGGGTCCCGCAGGCAACTGCGCCTGCATGAACAATCTCTTCACAGGGCTGGGGAACAGCTACACTATCTCAGGCAACTGCGCCTGCGCGTTCGATTTCTTTGAAATTGGTAGGAAGAACCGCTGGGTCTTCCAAGCAGGCTACTGCGCCAGCGCATATAGACTGAGATGCAGGGAGCTTTAAACGGCCGACTGTGCCTGCGCGCGTGGCCTCACAGTGGACAGGAGCCACTGGGAGTTCCAAGTCCGTGACTGCGCCTGCGCGAACCCAGTGTTGGGAAACCTCTCCCCTCAGGCGTGCGACTGCGCCTGCGTGGGAAAACCGAAGAAGAGCCGCTTGGGTCACGGGCTGGGGAACTGCGCCTGCGTGAACCTGGTGTTGGGAAACCTCTCCCCTCAGGCGCGCAACTGCGCCTGCGCGAACCTCTTGTTTAAAAGACTGGGGAATTCCTGTCTCCAGACCAGCGACTGCGCATGCGCGGGCAGTCTTTTCAAAGGGCTGCTCCTCCCTGGAGCCCCCCAGGCGATTTTCTGTGAATGGACTCGCAGCAGCCTGCAGCTTTCTACTCTCAGGCTGCTGTTTCTCTGTTTCTGAGCCAAATAACTGGTTCAAATTTAAACTTTGGCCAAAACTTAGGTCCCACTGGGGCGGGGAAGTGTCCCAATTGGTGGGCCGGACAACTTTTCCCTTGGAACAAGCCACAGTGCCTGTCTTTACAGCCTGTGAACTTGAACTTGTATGGTCAGATTTATACAATTTTCATGATTTTCCCTGTGTCCCATCCCTGCCTGCAATCGCTGCCACTGGCCCGGACCCATATGGGTCCCAGAAAGTGCCTACACATGCACCCTCCTTGGCCAGCATATCGGCCAGTCATTGTGGGGAGGCAGAGGTGGGCGAGGGGGCTGCAGCACCACTGATGGTACTGTCCGACGGACTCCCCTTCGAACTTATGAGACATACCATCCCTTTAGTCCTCCTCAACTCCATACCCAAACTCTCTATCTTTCGGTTACATGGGGTATGATCTGCTCCACTAAACCTTCGGTCGCAGGCCAGCTTATAAGCTGCCTTTACCTCCCTAACCATTTCCTCCTGCTCTGTTACTTCTGAGGTGAGGCGGGCATTCTCTTCCCACAGCCTCATCTCGTTACTCCTTGCTTCTGTAAACTGGCACTTTAGGGACTCTATCTTGTGCCTCGCATGGCTTTTGCCCTCGTTAGCTTCTTGGGTGAGGTGTGCGTTTTTCTCCTGTAGCCTCATCTCACTGTCCCTAGCCTCTGTGACTTCCTGCACAAGGCGCTCTATCTCTGCCTGGCATTTTGTGACCTCTAGTGTGAGGCGTGCATTTTCTTCCCGTACCCTCATCCCACTATCTCTGGCCTCATCTACCTCCACTTGGCATTTTCCAAACTCGGACTCCCAGTTCTCAGCCTCTTTAACCTGGCCACCTATACTATAATAGGTCAGCTTACACACTGCTGCTACCTTCTGCAGGACTGCCCACAGACTGAGAGCAAGAAAAGCAATAGCTGCTGCTTTCTCCAGATACAGACCACTTATCATATCAAAAACTGCCTCCAGTCCTGCCGCGCTCGCCAATTTGCAGGGGGGCATCTTTTCCGTGGTTTACGGTAATTTACCTTCCTTTACCTGGTTTACGGTAATTTACCTGGTCAGGCAGCCTTTTTTCCCACTGCACTGAGACCAATACCAAACAGCGGTTTCGAATCGCTAAACCCACCCTTCCAGTTCTGACTGGAGGAACTTATAATTAATGATATATTAAAACGGACAAAATGGTCTGGATGTGAGAAAATCAAACTCTATTAACTAAATAAACTACACCACACGATCAAAGCAATAAAGAAACTACACCACACGATCAATGTAAAGTTGCTTAACAGGGGAAGGCAGATGGCAAAAATGAGGGATAAATGGCTACAATGTAAGTCTTACAATCTTAGCAATTTCCCTTAAATTACCACCCCTCTAACTCCTTACTAGATTGCCTTGTTGAGGAGTCAGAAACCTGCTCACCTATGGTCCAAAGAGAGAGAAGAGCTCACCTGCAGTCCAAGGAAAATAAGAGAGAGAGATGCTTCTGAGAAGCTATCTTTATATCCTGTGAGCTCCTGCTGTTTTGGTGCTGAAAGGGTCTGTGTGCAAATTTGCACCGAATACACAAGAGAAAGGCCACGATTGGCTGATTCAAATGGGCTATTTCCCAGTGGCCAAACTGCTCCCATTGTCTGGAATGGGTTTCGAATAAAGCTTGGAGTGGTTTGAATGTGTCTTCATTCTGGGGCCGAAATGTTCCTGCCCAAATCCAAGTTCATCTGACCTAAAACAAAAGGGATCCAACTGCCCTATTGTCTGGGTAATGTGTGATTCAAACCCATTCAGTTTAAACTGTTCCCATCCTCAGTTTGAGTGTCATTTTCTGTAGTTTCGGTGTGTTGTCATGGTGTGCTGGGCTTTGAATGGAGTTGGATTACTAGGTAAACAGAAGCCCCTTTGTCCTGCGGTCACTGAAACTGCAGTCTCAAGTGATTTAATCCCTTATGTCAACATCCTGCAGCAGTTTCTGTAAACAAACATTGCCTCTGTAGGGAAGGGAAACTCCTTTTTTTTGATTGACAGAACCTGACTGCCACTGCTTGATCCGCCGACTTTTCACAGACCTACACAAGCTGTTTTCCAAGCCCCTTTGTCCTTGGCCATGCTTTTCTGACAGCCATTTTTGTCCCTTTGCAATTTACACAGTTCAAAACTCAAGAGTACATTTTTTAAAATAAAATGTGCTGTCTTAAAGTGTGTGAATTTTTACACGAAGTTCCTCGATTCCGGTGTTGTCCACATGCTGCCCAACTCAACGCAGCCCCCCTGCGATTCTGGGTATGTTTAAAACATTGTCCAACCCAGAGGCAATTTAAAGTCACGCACAGTCTCCGTCCACGATATGGATTAATAACTCCAGTATGTTCGGGGCTGAGGGATTTTTTGTGAACCCCTACAAAACTGCAATACACCGCAATCAAACTGCAACACGCAGCCATCAAACTGCAACACACAGCCATAAAACTGCAACACACAGCCATCAGACTGTAACATGCAGCAATCAAATTGCAACACTGTGGTGATTATTCTTTATGTTTATTAAGAAGTACTGTGATTGGTTGTTTGTTTCCTGCCTTGGGATATATGTTGTAATCTCATTGGTAGTTGATGTCATGTGATTTGTGGTGGCCATCTTAAATTCAGTTCTTTCCAGCCTTTAGTTAGGACTGGATGTTGAAAGATGTGCTATAGGATTTTTAAGTTAATAAAGCCTAGATTAGAAAGGCAAATCAATTCTTTATTTCAATTTATTAACTTATGTCAGAATGGAGTGATATCTTCAACCAGAACGATTCAATGCTGACCCTAATTCTGCAGGAGTGGATGATAAATGGAAACACTGGTATTGTACATTTAAAAACTTTTTGGGCGTGTTGGATCAAGAGTCTCTAAATAAGCTGAATATGCTGATCAACTACATTGCTCCGGATGTGTATAAGTATATTTTGGACTGTAAAACTTACGAAGTGGCTATTTCTACATTGGAAAAGATTTTTGTTAAACCAAAGAATGAGGTATTTGCACGTCACCTTCTATCTGCCCATAGGCAGCAGGTGGGAGAATCTTTGGATACTTATTTACAAGCACTTCGGTGCCTTAGTGTTAACTGTAATTATAAGGCCGTGACGGCTGAAGAATATAAGGAAGAATCAGTACGGGATGCTTTTATTAATGGATTACTGTCTAGATCAATTCATCAGCGGTTGTTAGAAAATAAGACTTCAGATCTTAAGAGTGCTTTGAGCAAGCTTCTACATTGGATGTGGCTCAGAGAAGTTCGGATTCTTATGCTCTTTTTAATCGGCCTGTGACTGTGGTTTCGGCAGTTCCGGATGAAAAGGAATTATGTGGACTTAATAGGAGTGGTTTACTAGATTCTGAAACAGTTTCTACTTCAGCGGCTGTTGCCTCTAGGATTCAGAAGTGTTATTTTTGTGGGAACGTCCGGCACCCTCGTTTGAAGTGTCCTGCTCGGGAGGCTGTGTGTAGTAAATGCGGCAAGAGAGGTCATTACGCACGTGTGTGTAAATCATCAGGTTAAATTACCTCCTCTGTGACTATTCAGCCTTTAGATAGGGCGTTTATTGCATCAATTTCTGCTGCATTTGCTCATGGCCTAAACAAAGCTATAGTTACGGCCCAAGTTAATGGGTTGGAAGTGAAGGCCCTTATAGATACGGGCAGTACCGAGAGTTTTATAAGTCTTCAGTTTGCAAAGGAGAAGCATTTGAAAATTTTGCCTGTTTCCTATCAGGTGTGTATGGCTCAGACGACTCTCACTTCACAAGTAGCTGGTTGTTGCCTTGTGAAATTGATTCTTCTAGGTAATACGTATACTGATATACGCCTATCTGTTTTGCCTAATCTCTGTGCGGATATTTTGATTGGTCATAATGTGCTTCAGTTACACGAGTCTCTCAGTCTTTCATTTGGAGGGACTAAGCCACCTTTATCTATTTGTGGATTAACCTCTTTATCCATTTCTCCATTATCACTTTTTTCCAATTTGATGCCGGATTGTAAGCCAATTGCTACCAAGTCAAGAAGGTATAGCAGCCAGGATAGAGAATTTATTAATTCTGAAGTTCAACGTCTCTTATTGGAAGGAATCATTGAACCTAGTTGTTCGCCTTGGCGGGCACAGGTAGTTGTCACGACTAACGAGAGACATAAGAAACGAATGGTGATAGACTATTCCCAAACTATTAATATGTATACTCAATTAGATGTATACCCTTTGCCTAAGATTGATGAGCTTATCAATAAAGTATCTCAGTATAAGGTTTTTAGCACTATTGACCTAAAGAGTGCTTATCATCAGATTCCTATTGTTAAGAAGGATCAACCATATACGGCCTTTGAGGCTGGTGGAAAGCTGTATCAGTTTTGCCGAATACCATTTGGTGTTACTAATGGTGTTGCTTGTTTTCAACGGGCAATGGATGCTTTTATAAGTGATAACTCTCTCTCTGACACCTTTTCATACTTAGATGACATCACGGTGTGTGGCAAATCAAGGGTGGAGCATGATTCTAATTTAGAAAGATTCCTTCAAGCTGAGGAAAAAGTTGGTTTAACTTTCAATAAAGAGAAGTGTACCTTTTTGACCACTGAGGTAAATCTACTGGGGTACATTATCTTGGGAAACAAGATTAAACCAGACCCAGAACGTCTGCGACCATTGATTGATTTACCTTGTCCTACTAATTCTAAGGCTTTGCAACGAGTTGTTGGACTGTTTTCTTACTATTCTAATTGGATTGCAAATTTTTCACAGAAGATCTGGCCTCTTATTCGGGTTATGACATATCCTCTATCATGGGCGGCCAGGACATGTTTTGATAATTTTAAAAAGGATATCCTTGGAGCAGTTGTGCATTCTATTGATGAGCAGGTTCCTTTTGTGATTGAGACAGATGCTTCTGATTTTGCAATTGGGGCTACTCTGAACCAAAATGGAAGACCTGTGGCCTTTTTCTCACGTACCTTGAACAATAGTGAAAAAAGGCATTCTTCAATAGAGAAAGAGGCGTATGCAATAGTAGAAGCACTGCGTAAATGGAGACATTATTTATCGGGGCGACATTTTACGTTGGTAACTGATCAAAAGTCTGTGTCCTTTATGTTTGATGTCAAACATTTTGGAAAGATTAAGAATGATAAAATAATGAGGTGGAGGATTGAGTTGGCATGTTACCATTTTGATATAGTTTATCGTCCGGGGAAGGATAATATTGCTGCTGATGCGCTGTCGAGGGCTTATTGTTCTGTGATTCACGGAGATACGCTTATTAATCTTCACAATGCCTTATGCCATCCTGGGGTTACGAGGATGATACACTTCGTACGCAGTAAGAATTTGCCCTTTTCAGTTGAAGACGTCAAGCGGATGACTTCATCATGTTCTATCTGTGCTCGGTGTAAACCGAATTTCTTTAAGCCTCAACGAGCTCATCTTATAAAGGCTACTTCTCCTTTTGAACGTTTGAGCGTCGATTTTAAGGGGCCTCTTCCTTCAACTACTCAAAACTGATATATATTTACTGTTGTGGATGAGTTTTCAAGGTTCCCTTTTGCTTTTCCTTGCGCAGATGTATCAGCTGCTACAGTTATCAAATGTCTGACTCAACTTTTTGTCATCCTTGGGATGCCTGCGTATATCCATTCGGATCAGGGAAGTTCTTTTATGTCTTCCCAGTTGAAGGAATACCTTCAGAGTCGGGGAATTTCTACTAGCAGAACTACCCCGTATAATCCCCAGGGTAATGGACTGTGCGAACGATACAATGGGGTGATCTGGAAGGCAGTTATGTTGGCTTTGACATCCCGGAACCTTAAGAATACACAGTGGGAAATGGTACTGCCTGATGCCCTGCATTCCATTAGATCATTGCTTTCAACGGCTACTAATGTGACCCCCCATGAAAGGCTCTTTAACTATCCGCGGAGATCTACTACGGGATATTCGGTACCTTCATGGCTTACTATGCAGGGACCTGTGCTGCTTCGACACCATGTTAGATTGTCAAAATATGATCCTTTAGTGGAGGAGGTGGAGCTGTTGGAGGCAAATTCCCAATATGCTCATATTCGATTCCAAGATGGGAAAGAAAGTACCATTTCAATTAAAGACTTGGCTCCTTGTGGTGGCCAGCCCTCTTCTGAGGATATTAACAATAGTCATGATTCAGATAATGTGGATGCTGTTACAGATACTACGAATATTTCCAATCCGACTGCAGATAATTATACTTCTATTAGTCAGCCCTCGATGGATGTTCATGACCGTCCCAGTTTACCTCCTGATGGGATTGCTAATCCGGAAACCGTTGAAAATCGGGATATGGATAGCCTTCCTGCAGAAGATACTGTGCATAGTTTTAGTTGTAAATATTAATTATAAATTGTAAAGGTTATTTAGGTTGGAGTATATTTTAAAAGGAGGGGTGAATGTGGTGATTATTCTTTATGTTTAGTAAGAAGTATTGTGATTGGTTGTTTGTTTCCTGCCTTGGGATATATGCTGTAATCTCATTGGTAGTTGATGTCATGTGATTTGTGGTGGCCACCTTAAATTCAGTTCTTTCCAGCCTTTAGTTAGGACTGGATGTTGAAAGATGTGCTACAGGATTTTTCAGTTAATAAAGCCTAGATTAGAAAGGCAAATCTATTCTTTATTTCAAACACGCAGCAATCAAACTGCAACATGCAGCCATCAAACTGCAACACACAGCCATCAGACTGTAACATGCAGAAATGAAATTGCAACACACCGCAATCAAACTGCAACATGCAGCAATCAAACTGCAACACGCAGCCTTCAAACTGCAACTAGCAGCCATCAAACTGCAACACGCAGCAATCAAACTGCAATACGCAGCAATCAAGTTGCAACATGCAGCAATCAAACTGTAGCACACAGCAATCAAACTGCAACATGCCGCAATCAAACTGCAACACACAGCACTCAAACTGCAACACACAGCAATCAAATTGCAATACCCAGCCATCAAACTGCAATACACCGCAATCAAACTGCAACATGCAGCAATCAAATTGCAATGCACTGCAATCAAACTGCAATACGCAGCAATCAGGCTGCAACACACAGCCCTCAAAATGCAATACAATGCAATCAAACAGCAACATGCAGCAATCAAACTGCAACACACAGCCTTCAAACTGCAGTACACCGCAATCAAACTTCAATATGCAGCAATCAAATAGCAATGAACCGCAATCTAACTGCAACACACAGTCTTCAAGCTGCAATACAACGCAATCAAACAGCAACATACAGCCTTCAAATTGCAATTCACCACAATCAAACAGCAACACACAGCAATCAAAGTGCAACTCGCAGCAAACTGTAACACGCGGTAATCAAATTGCAACATGCAGCAATTAAACAGCAACTCGCAGCAATCACACTGCAACACACAGCCTTCAAACTGCAATACATCACAATCAAACAGCAACACACAGCAATCAAACAGCAACACGCATCAAGTAAACTGCAACTCGCAGCAATCAAATTGCAACATGCAGCCATCAAACTGCAACATGCAGCCATCAAATGCAACACACAGCAATCAAGCTGCAACACGCAGCAATCAAACTGCAACACACAGCAATCAAGCTGCAACACGCAGCAATCAAACTGCAACACGCAGCCATCAAACTGCAACATGCAGACATCGACCTGTAACATGTAGCAATCAAACTGCAAGACACTGCAATCAAACTGCAACACACAGCAATCAAACTGCAACACACAGCAAGCAAATTGCAATGCACCGCAATCAAACTGCAACATGCAGCAATCAAACTGCAACACGCATCAAGCAAACTGCAACTCGCAGCAATCAAATTGCAACATGCAGCCATCAAACTGCAACATGCAGCCATCAAATGCAACACACAGCAATCAAGCTGCAACACGCAGCCATCAAACTGCAACATGCAGCCATCAAATGCAACACACAGCAATCAAGCTGCAACACGCAGCAATCAAACTGCAACATGCAGCCATCAAACTGCAACATGCAGCAATCAAACTGTAGCATGCAGCAATAAACGGTAACATGCAGCAATCAAACAGCAACACACCACAATCAAACTGCAAAACGCATCAATCAAACTGCAACACGCAGCAATCAAAAGGCGACATGCAGCAATCAAACAGCAACACACAGCCTTCAAACTGCAATACACCGCAATCAAACTGCAACATGCAGCAATCAATTTGCAATACACCACAATCAAACTGCAACTCACAGCAAACTGTAACATGCAGAAATGAAATTGCAACACACCGCAATCAAACTGCAACATGCAGCAATCAAACTGCAACTAGCAGCCATCAAACTGCAACATGCAGCCATCAAACTGCAACACGCAGCCATCAAACTGTAACATGTAGCAATCAAACTGCAAGACGCCGCAATCAAACTGCAACACACAGCAATCAAACTGCAACACACAGCAATCAAACTGCAACACACTGCATTCAAACTGCAACACACTGCAATCAAACTGCAACACACCGCAATCAAACTGCAACACACCGCAATCAAACGGCAACATGCAGCAATCAAATTGCAATGCACTGCAATCAAACTGCAACACGCAGCAATCAAACTGCAACACACATCAAGCAAATTGCAACTCGCAGCAATCAAATTGCAACATGCAGCCATCAAACTGCAACATGCAGCCATCAAATGCAACACACAGCAATCAAGCTGCAACATGCAGCAATCAAACTGCAACACGCAGCCATCAAACCGCAACATGCAGCAATCAAATTGCAACACACAACCTTCAAACTGCGATACACCGCAATCAAACTGCAACACGCAGCAATCAAAAGGCAACATGCAGCAATCAAAGAGCAAAATGCAGCCATCAAACTGCAACTAGCAGCCAGCAAATTGCAACATGCAGCAATCAAACTGTAACACACAGCAATGACGTTGCAACACATTGCAATCAAACTGCAACACGCAGCCATCAAACTGCAACACGCAGCAATCAAACTGTAGCATGCAGCAAGGAAACGGTAACATGCAGCAATCAAACTGCAACACACCATAATCAAACTGCGAACTGCATCAATCAAACTGCAACACGCAGTAATCAAAAGGCTACATGCAGCAATCAAACTGCAACACACAGCCTTCAAACTGCAGTACACCACAATCAAACTTCAATATGCAGCAATCAAATAGCAATGAACCGCAATCTAACTGCAACACACAGTCTTCAAGCTGCAATACAACGCATTCAAACAGCAACATACAGCCTTCAAATTGCAATTCACCACAATCAAACAGCAACACACAGCAATCAAACTGCAACTCGCAGCAAACTGTAACACACAGCAATCAAATTGCAACATGCAGCAATTAAACAGCAACTCGCAGCAATCACACTGCAACACACAGCCTTCAAACTGCAATACACCACAATCAAACAGTAACACACAGCAATCAAACTGCAACACGCAGCAATCAAATTGCAACACACAGCAATCAAACTTCAACACGCATCAAGCAAACTGCAACTCGCAGCAATCAAATTGCAACACGCAGCCATCAAACTGCAACACGCAGCCATCAAATGCAACACACAGCAATCAAGCTGCAACACGCAGCAATCAAACTGCAACACGCAGCCATCAAACTGCAACATGCAGACATCAAACTGCAACATGCAGGCATCAAACTGTAACATGTAGCAATCAAACTGCAAGACGCCGCAATCAAACTGCAACACACAGCAATCAAACTGCAACACACAGCAATCAAACTGCAACACACTGCAATCAAACTGCAACACACCGCAATCAAACGGCAACATGCAGCAATCAAATTGCAATGCACCGCAATCAAACTGCAACATGCAGCAATCAAACTGCAACACGCATCAAGCAAACTGCAACTCGCAGCAATCAAATTGCAACATGCAGCCATCAAACTGCAACATGCAGCCATCAAATGCAACACACAGCAATCAAGCTGCAACATGCAGCCATCAAACTGCAACATGCAGCCATCAAATGCAACACACAGCAATCAAGCTGCAACATGCAGCAATCAAACTGCAACATGCAGCCATCAAACTGCAACATGCAGCAATCAAACTGTAGCATGCAGCAATAAACGGTAACATGCAGCAATCAAACAGCAACACACCACAATCAAACTGCAAAACGCAGCAATCAAACTGCAACACGCAGCAATCAAAAGGCAACATGCAGCAATCAAACAGCAACACACAGCCTTCAAACTGCAACACACCGCAATCAAACTGCAACATGCAGCAATCAATTTGCAATACACCACAATCAAACTGCAACTCACAGCAAACTGTAACATGCAGAAATGAAATTGCAACACACCGCAATCAAACTGCAACATGCAGCAATCAAACTGCAACTAGCAGCCATCAAACTGCAACATGCAGACATCAAACTGCAACACGCAGCCATCGAACTGTAACATGTAGCAATCAAACTGCAAGACGCCGCAATCAAACTGCAACACACAGCAATCAAACTTCAACACGCAGCCATCAAATTGCAATACGCAGCCATCAAACTGCAACATGCAGCCATCAAACTGCAACATGCAGCAATCAAACTGCAACACACAGCCTTCAAACTGCAACACGCAGCCTTCAAAACTCGACATACCGCAACCATATTGCAACACGCATCAATCAAACTGCAACATGCAGCAATCAAATTGCAACATGCAGCAATCAAAGAGCAACACACAGCCATCAAACTGCTACAAGCAGCCATCAAACTGCAATATGCAGCAATCAAAATTTAACACACAGCAACCAAACTGCAACACGCAGCAATCAAATTGCAACACACAGCAATCAAACTGCAACATGCAGCAATCAAACTGCAACATGCAGCAATCAAATTGCAACACTCAGCCATCAAACTGCAACATGCAGCCATCAAACTGCAACAAGCAGCAATCAAATTGCAACACAAAGCAATCAAATTGCAACACACCACAATCAAACTGCAACACGCAGCCTTCAAACTGCAATACATTGCAATCAAACAGCAACATGCAGCAATTAAACTGCAACATGCAGCAATCAAATTGCAATACACCACAATCAAACTGAAACACGCAGCAATCAAACTGCAACTCGCAGCGGTCAAATTGTAACACGCAGCAATCAAACTGCAACACACAGCAATCAAACTGCAACTCGCAGCAATCAAACTGCAACATGCAGCCATCAAACTGCAACACACAGCCTTCAAATTGCAACACGCAGCAATCAAATTGCAACACACAGCAATCAAACTGCAACACGCAGCAATCAAACTGCAACATGCAGCAATCAAATTGCAACACTCAGCCATCAAACTGCAACACGCAGCCATCAAACTGCAACAAGCAGCAATCAAACTGCAACACGCAGCCATCAAACTGCAACACACAGCCTTCAAATTTCAACACGCAGCAATCAAAGAGCAACACACAGCCATCAAACTGCAACACGCAGCAATCAAACTGCAACACGCAGCAATCAAATTGCAACATGCAGCAATCAAATTGCAACACACAGCAATCAAACTGCAACACGCAGCAATCAAACTGCAACATGCAGCAATCAAATTGCAACACTCAGCCATCAAACTGCAACACGCAGCCATCAAACTGCAACAAGCAGCAATCAAACTGCAACATGCAGCCATCAAACTGCAACACACAGCCTTCAAATTGCAACACGCAGCAATCAAAGAGCAACACACAGCCATCAAACTGCAACAAGCAGCCATCAAACTGCAATATGCAGCAATCAAAATTTAACACACAGCAACCTAACTGCAACACGCAGCAATCAAATTGCAACACACAGCAATCAAACTGCAACACGCAGCAATCAAACTGCAACACACAGCAATCAAATTGCAACATGCAGCCATCAAACTGCAACATGCAGCAATTAAACTGCAACAAGCAGCAATCAAATTGCAATACACCACAATCAAACTGCAACACGCAGCAATCAAACTGCAACTCGCAGCGGTCAAATTGTAACACGCAGCAATCAAACTGCAACACACAGCAATCAAACTGCAACACGCAGCAATCAAACTGCAACATGCAGCCATCAAACTGCAACACGCAGCCATCAAACTGCAACACACAGCCATCAAAACGCAACATGCAGCTATCAAACTGCAACACGCTGCAATCAAACTGTATTATGCAGCCATCAAACTATAACACGCAGCATTCAAACTGCAAAAGCAGCAATCAAAATGTAACATGCATCAATCAAACTGTAACACGCAGCCATCAAATGGCAACACACAGCAATCAAACTGCAACAGGCAGCCATCAAACTGCAACACACAGTCATGAAACTGCAACACGCAGCCATCAAACGGCAACACGCAGCCATCATACTGCAACACGCAGCAATCAAACTGCAACATGCAGTAATCAAACTGCAAAATGGAGCAATCAAACTGCAACATGCAGCAATCAAACTGCAACACACCGCAATCAAACTGCAACATGCAGCAATCAAATTGCAACACACCGCAATCAAACTACAACACACAGTAATCAAGCTGCAACACACTGCAAACAAAATGCAAAAAGCAGTCTTCAACTGCAATACAATGCAATCAAACTGCAACATGCAGCAATCAAACTGGAACACACTGCAATCAAACTGCAACATGCAGCCTTCAAACTGCAATACACCGCAATCAAACAGCAACATGCAGCAATCAAACTGCAACACGCAGCAATCAAACTGCAACACTCACAATCAAATTGCAATACACAAGAATCAAACTGCAACAAGCAGCAATCAAACTGGAACTCGCAGCAGTCAAAATGTAACACGCAGCAATCAAATTGCAACATGCAGCAATCAAATTGCAACATGCAGCATTGAAACTGGAACACGCAGCCATCAAACTGCAACGCGCAGCCATCAAACTGCAACATGCAGCAATCAAACTGCGACACGCAGCCATCAAACTGCAACATGCAGCCATCAAACTGCAACATGCAGCAATCAAACTGCAACATGCAGCAATCAAACTGCAACACACAGCCATCAAACTGCACCATGCAGCAATCAAACTGCAACATGCAGCAATCAAACTGCGACACACAGCCATCAAACTGCAACATGCAGCCATCAAACTGCAACATGCAGCAATCAAACTGCAACACGCAGCCTTCAAACTGCAACACGCAGCCTTCAAAACTCGACATACCGCAACCATATTGCAACACGCATCAATCAAACTGCAACATGCAGCAATCAAATTGCCACATGCGGCAATCAAAGAGCAACACACAGCCATCAAACTGCAACAAGCTGCCATCAAACTGCAATAGGGAGCAATCAAAATTTAACACACAGCAACCAAACTGCAACACGCAGCAATCAAATTGCAACACACAGCAATCAAACTGCAACACGCAGCAATCAAACTGCAACACGCAGCAATCAAATTGCAACACGCAGCCATCAAAATGCAACACGCAGCCATCAAACTGCAACAAGCAGCAATCAAATTGCAACACAAAGCAATCATATTGCAACACACCGCAATCAAACTGCAACACGCAGCCTTCAAACTGCAATACATTGCAATCAAACAGCAACATGCAGCAATTAAACTGCAACATGCAGCAATCAAATTGCAATACACCAAATCAAACTGCAACACGCAGCAATCAAACTGCAACTCGCAGCGGTCAAATTGTAACATGCAGCAATCAAACTGCAACACGCAGCAATCAAACTGCAACACGCAGCAATCAAATTGCAATACACAAGAATCAAACTGCAACAAGCAGCAATCAAACTGGAACTCGCAGCAGTCAAACTGTAACATGCAGCAATCAAATTGCAACATGCAGCAATCAAATTGCAACACGCAGCAATCAAACTGCAACACGCAGCCTTCAAACTGGAACATGCAGCCATCAAACTGCAACACGCAGCCATAAAACTGCAACACGCAGCCATCAAACTGCAACATGAAGCAATCAAACTGTGACACGCAGCCATCAAAATGCAACATGCAGCCATCAAACTGCAACACGCAGCAATCAAACTGCAACACGCAGCAATCAAACTGCAACACACAGTCATCAAACAGCATCATGCAGCAATCAAACTTCAACACGCAGCCATCAAATTGCAACACGCAGCCATCAAATTGCAACATGCAGCCATCAAACTGCAACATGCAGCCATCAAACTGCAACACGCAGCAATCAA
Source organism: Somniosus microcephalus (assembly GCF_052327205.1). Lineage (NCBI taxonomy): Eukaryota > Metazoa > Chordata > Chondrichthyes > Squaliformes > Somniosidae > Somniosus > Somniosus microcephalus. The sequence goes on from NC_140987.1 coordinate 223,617,377, forward strand.
ACTGCAACACGCAGCCTTCAAACTGCAACACGCAGCCATCAAACTGCAACACGCAGCAATCAAATTGCAACACGCAGCCATCAAACTGCAACATGCAGCAATTAAACTGCAACAAGCAGCAATCAAATTGCAATACACCACAATCAAAATGCAACACGCAGCAATCAAACTGCAACTCGCAGCGGTCAAATTGTAACACGCAGCAATCAAACTGCAACACACAGCAATCAAACTGCAACATGCAGCCATCAAACTGCAACATGCAGCCATCAAACTGCAACACGCAGCCATCAAAACGCAACATGCAGCAATCAAACTGCAACACGCTGCAATCAAACTGTATTATGCAGCCATCAAACTATAACATGCAGTCTTCAAACTGCAAAAGCAGCAATCAAAATGTAACATGCATCAATCAAACTGTAACACGCAGCCATCAAATGGCAACACACAGCAATCAAACTGCAACAGGCAGCCATCAAACTGCAACACACAGTCATGAAACTGCAACATGCAGCCATCAAACGGCAACATGCAGCCATCATACTGCAACACGCAGCAATCAAACTGCAACATGCAGTAATCAAACTGCAAAACGGAGCAATCAAACTGCAACATGCAGCAATCAAACTGCAACACACCGCAATCAAACTGCAACATGCAGCAATCAAATTGCAACACTCCGCAATCAAACTACAACACACAATAATCAAGCTGCAACACACTGCAAACAAAATGCAAAAAGCAGTCTTCAACTGCAATACAATGCAATCAAACTGCAACACGCAGCAATCAAACTGGAACACACTGCAATCAAACTGCAACATGCAGCCTTCAAACTGCAATACACCGCAATCAAACAGCAACATGCAGCAATCAAACTGCAACACGCAGCAATCAAACTGCAACACCCACAATCAAATTGCAATACACAAGAATCAAACTGCAACAAGCAGCAATCAAACTGGAACTCGCAGCAGTCAAAATGTAACACGCAGCAATCAAATTGCAACATGCAGCAATCAAATTGCAACATGCAGCATTGAAACTGGAACATGCAGCCATCAAACTGCAACACGCAGCCATCAAACTGCAACGCGCAGCCATCAAACTGCAACATGCAGCAATCAAACTGCGACACGCAGCCATCAAACTGCAACATGCAGCCATCAAACTGCAACATGCAGCAATCAAACTGCAACAGACAGCCATCAAACTGCACCATGCAGCAATCAAACTGCAACATGCAGCAATCAAACTGTGACACACAGCCAGCAAACTGCAACATGCAGCCATCAAACTGCAACATGCAGCAATCAAACTGCAACACGCAGCCTTCAAACTGCAACACGCAGCCTTCAAAACTCGACATACCACAACCATATTGCAACACGCATCAATCAAACTGCAACATGCAGCAATCAAATTGCCACATGCAGCAATCAAAGAGCAACACACAGCCATCAAACTGCAACAAGCAGCCATCAAACTGCAATATGCAGCAATCAAAATTTAACACACAGCAACCAAACTGCAACACGCAGCAATCAAATTGCAACACACAGCAATCAAACTGCAACACGCAGCAATCAAACTGCAACACGCAGCAATCAAATTGCAACACTCAGCCATCAAACTGCAACACGCAGGCATCAAACTGCAACAAGCAGCAATCAAATTGCAACACAAAGCAATCATATTGCAACACACCGCAATCAAACTGCAACACGCAGCCTTCAAACTGCAATACATTGCAATCAAACAGCAACATGCAGCAATTAAACTGCAACACGCAGCAATCAAATTGCAATACACCAAATCAAACTGCAACACGCAGCAATCAAACTGCAACTCGCAGCGGTCAAATTGTAACATGCAGCAATCAAACTGCAACACACAGCAATCAAACTGCAACATGCAGCAATCAAACAGCAACATGCAGCAATCAAACTGCAACGCGCAGCAATCAAACTGCAACACGCAGCAATCAAATTGCAATACACAAGAATCAAACTGCAACAAGCAGCAATCAAACTGGAACTCGCAGCAGTCAAACTGCAACACACAGCAATCAAACTGCAACATGCAGCAATCAAACAGCAACATGCAGCAATCAAACTGCAACGCGCAGCAATCAAACTGCAACACGCAGCAATCAAATTGCAATACACAAGAATCAAACTGCAACAAGCAGCAATCAAACTGGAACTCGCAGCAGTCAAATTGCAACATGCAGCAATCAAATTGCAACACGCAGCAATCAAACTGCAACACGCAGCCTTCAAACTGGAACATGCAGCCATCAAACTGCAACACACAGCCATAAAACTGCAACACGCAGCCATCAAACTGCAACATGCAGCAATCAAACTATGACACACAGCCATCAAAATGCAACATGCAGCCATCAAACTGCAACACGCAGCAATCAAACTATGACACACAGCCATCAAAATGCAACATGCAGCCATCAAACTGCAACACGCAGCAATCAAACTGCAACACACAGTCATCAAACTGCATCATGCAGCAATCAAACTTCAACACGCAGCCATCAAATTGCAACACGCAGCCATCAAACTGCATCATGCAGCAATCAAACTATGACACACAGCCATCAAAATGCAACATGCAGCCATCAAACTGCAACACGCAGCAATCAAACTGCAACATGCAGCAATCAAACTATGACACACAGCCATCAAAATGCAACATGCAGCCATCAAACTGCAACACGCAGCAATCAAACTGCAACATGCAGCAATCAAACTGCAACACGCAGCCTTCAAACTGGAACATGCAGCCATCAAACTGCAACACGCAGCCATAAAACTGCAACACGCAGCCATCAAACTGCAACATGCAGCAATCAAACTATGACACACAGCCATCAAAATGCAACATGCAGCCATCAAACTGCAACACGCAGCAATCAAACTGCAACACGCAGCAATCAAACTGCAACACGCAGCAATCAAACTGCAACACACAGTCATCAAACTGCATCATGCAGCAATCAAACTTCAACACGCAGCAATCAAACTGCAACACACAGCAATCAAACAGCATCATGCAGCAATCAAACTTCAACACGCAGCCATCAAACTGCAACATGCAGCCATCAAACTGCAACATGCAGCAATCAAACTGCAACACGCAGCCTTCAAACTGCAACACGCAGCCTTCAAAACTCGACATACCGCAACCATATTGCAACACGCATCAATCAAACTGCAACATGCAGCAATCAAATTGCAACATGCAGCCATCAAACTGCAATACACCTCAATCAAATTGCAACATGTACCAACCAAACTGCAACACGCAGCAATCAAATTGCAACACACAGCCATCAAACTGCAACACGCAGCAAGCAAATTGCAACACGCAACAATCAAATTGCAACACACAGCAATCAAACTGCAACACACAGCAATGAAACTGCAACATGCAGCAATCAAACTGCAACACGCAGCCTTCAAACTGCAACACGCAGCCTTCAAAACTTGGCATACCACAACCATATTGCAACACGCATCAATCAAACTGCAACATGCAGCAATCAAATTGCCACATGCAGCAATCAAAGGGCAACACACAGCCATCAAACTGCAACAAGCAGCCATCAAACTGCAATATGCAGCAATCAAAATTTAACACACAGCAACCAAACTGCAACACGCAGCAATCAAATTGCAACACACAGCAATCAAACTGCAACACGCAGCAATCAAACTGCAACACGCAGCAATCAAATTGCAACACTCAGCCATCAAACTGCAACACGCAGCCATCAAACTGCAACAAGCAGCAATCAAATTGCAACACAAAGCAATCATATTGCAACACACCGCAATCAAACTGCAACACGCAGCCTTCAAACTGCAATACATTGCAATCAAACAGCAACATGCAGCAATTAAACTGCAACACGCAGCAATCAAATTGCAATACACCAAATCAAACTGCAACACGCAGCAATCAAACTGCAACTCGCAGCGGTCAAATTGTAACATGCAGCAATCAAACTGCAACACACAGCAATCAAACTGCAACATGCAGCAATCAAACAGCAACATGCAGCAATCAAACTGCAACACGCAGCAATCAAACTGCAACACGCAGCAATCAAATTGCAATACACAAGAATCAAACTGCAACAAGCAGCAATCAAACTGGAACTCGCAGCAGTCAAACTGTAACATGCAGCAATCAAATTGCAACATGCAGCAATCAAATTGCAACACGCAGCAATCAAACTGCAACACGCAGCCTTCAAACTGGAACATGCAGCCATCAAACTGCAACACGCAGCCATAAAACTGCAACACGCAGCCATCAAACTGCAACATGCAGCAATCAAACTATGACACACAGCCATCAAAATGCAACATGCAGCCATCAAACTGCAACACGCAGCAATCAAACTGCAACACGCAGCAATCAAACTGCAACACACAGTCATCAAACTGCATCATGCAGCAATCAAACTTCAACATGCAGCAATCAAATTGCAACACGCAGCCATCAAACTGCAACATGCAGCCATCAAACTGCAACATGCAGCAATCAAACTGCAACACGCAGCCTTCAAACTGCAACACGCAGCCTTCAAAACTCGACATACCGCAACCATATTGCAACACGCATCAATCAAACTGCAACATGCAGCAATCAAATTGCAACATGCAGCCATCAAACTGCAATACACCTCAATCAAATTGCAACATGTACCAACCAAACTGCAACACGCAGCAATCAAATTGCAACACACAGCCATCAAACTGCAACACGCAGCAAGCAAATTGCAACACGCAGCAATCAAATTGCAACACACAGCAATCAAACTGCAACACACAGCAATCAAACTGCAACATGCAGCAATCAAACAGCAACACGCAGCAATCAAACTGCAACACACAGCAATCAAATTGCAACATGCAGCAATCAAACTGCAACATGCAGCCATCAAACCGCAACACGCAGCAATCAAACGGCAACATGCAGCAATCAAACGGCAACATGCAGCAATCAAACTGCAACACGCAGCAATCAAATTGCAACACGCAGCAATCAAACTGCAACACGCAGCCATCAAACTGCAACATGCAGCCATCAAACTGTAACAGGCAGCCTTCAAACTGCAACACACAGCAATCAAATTGCAACATGCAGCAATCAAACTGCAACACGCAGTCATCAAACTGCAACACGCAGCCATCAAACGGTAACATGCAGCAATCAAACTGCAACACGCAGCAATCAAATTGCAACACACAGCCATCAAACTGCAACACGCAGCAAGCAAATTGCAACACGCAGCAATCAAATTGCAACACACAGCAATCAAACTGCAACACACAGCAATCAAACTGCAACATGCAGCAATCAAGTTGCAACACGCAGCAATCAAACTGCAACACACAGCAATCAAACTGCAACATGCAGCAATCAAACTGCAACACACAGCAATCAAATTGCAACACGCAGCAATCAAACTGCAACATGCAGCCATCAAACCGCAACACGCAGCAATCAAACGGCAACATGCAGCAATCAAACGGCAACATGCAGCAATCAAACTGCAACACGCAGCAATCAAATTGCAACACGCAGCAATCACACTGCAACACGCAGCCATCAAACTGCAACATGCAGCCATCAAACTGTAACAGGCAGCCTTCAAACTGCAACACACAGCAATCAAACTGCAACACGCAGCCATCAAACGGTAACATGCAGCAATCAAATTGCAACATGCAGCAATCAAACTGCAACACGCAGTCATCAAACTGCAACACGCAGCCATCAAACGGTAACATGCAGCAATCAAACTGCAACATGCAGCAATCAAACTGCATCAGATCGAAACTGGGTAGCCTGTCCGCTTTTGTTTTTATTATACCTTTTGTAGCGGGTTGATACAACTGAGTGGCTTGCTGGGCCATTTCAGAGTCCCGTTAAGTGTCAATCATATTGCTTTGGCTCTGGAGTCATGTATATGCCAGACTGAGTAAGGTCACAGATTTCCTTCCCTGAAGGACAGTAATGAACCAGATGGGTTTTTACGATAATCCGATAGTTTCATGGTCACCATTACTGCTTTTTATTCCAGATTTATTTAAATAACTGAATTTAACTTCCCCAGCTGCTATGGTGGGCTTTGAACTCATGTCTCCGAGTCATTAGTCTGGCTGCATAACCACTATACTACCATTCCCAGCAAGTCAAGAAGCGGTTCAAGAAGGTGCCTCACCAGCTCCTTCTCAAGGGCAACTAGAGGTGGGCAATAAATGCTGGCCTTGCCAGCGACGTCCACATCCCATGAATGAATAAATTTTTTAAAAAGTTGTGAAATGTTAGCTGTTCCTTTTGAATATCTTTGGAACAGTGTCTCTGATGAACCATAATATCTTGGCTTTCTGCAGAGAATAGTTACTGGATCTTATGCAACTCTGTGGGAATTCTAAAGATAGGTTTCAACACCCAATGTCGAAGAGGCTTTCTTTCAATAGTAAGGTAAGCAGAATAGTTAATCATTTCTAACACCCAAGTTGAGAAGGTGGGATGTTGTCGGGGCCCATAGCCTTTGCTGTCTATAGCATGCTGCTTTCACAGCATGCTATAGATAGGGCTAAGTGATCACACAATCAACGGATCAGATCAAAGCTCTGCAGTCCTGCCACATCCAGTCGTGAATGGTGGTACACCATTAAAAAATTAATGGGAGGAGGAGGCTCTATGAATATCCCCATCCTCAATGATAGTTGAACCCAGCACGTGAGTGCAAAAGACAAGGCTGAAGCGTTTGCAACCATCTTCAGCCAGAAGTGCTGAGTGGATGATCCATATCGGCCTACTCCCAAGGTCCCCACCATCACAGAAGCCAGTCTTCAGCCAATTGGATTCACTCCACATGATATCAAGAAATGGCTGAGTGCACTGGATACAGCAAAGGCTATGGGCCCCGACAACATCCCGGCTATCGTGCTGAAGACTTGTGCTCTAGAACTAGCCGCAGCTCTAGCCAAGTTGTTCCAGTACAGCTACAACACTGGCATCTATCCGACAATGTGGAAAACTGCCCAGGTATGTCCTGTCCACAAAAAGCAGGACAAATCCAACCCGGCCAATTACCGCCCCCATCAGTCTACTCTCAATCATCAGCAAAGTGATGGAAGGTGTCATCGACAGTGCTATCAAGTGGCACTTACTCACCAATAACCTGCTCATTGATGCCCAGTTTGGGTTCCGCCAAGACCACTCGGCTCCTGATCTCATTACAGCCTTGGTTCAAACATGGACAAAGGAGTTGAATTCCAGAGGTGAGGTAGAGTGACTGCCCTTGACATCAAAGCAGCATTTGACTGAGTGTGGCATCAAGGAGCCCTAGTAAAATTGAAGTCAATGGGAATCAGGGGGAAAACGCTCCAGTGGCTGGAGTCATACCTAGCACAAAGGAAGATGGTTGTGGTGATTGAAGGTCAATCATCACAGCCCCAGGACATCGCTGCAGGAGTTCCTCAGGACAGTGTCCCAGGCCCAACCATCTTCAGCCGCTTCATCAATGACCTTCCCTCCAACATAAGGTCAGAAATGGGAGTGTTCGCTGATGACTGCACAGTGTTCAGTGCCATTTGTAGCTCCATTCACAACTCCTCAGATAATGAAGCAGTCCATGCCCACATGCAACAAGACCTGGATGACGTTCAGGCTTGGGCTGATAAGTGGCAGGTAACATTCGCGCCACAGAAGTGCCAGGCAATGACTATCTCCAACAAGCGAGAGTCTAACCACTTCCCCATGACATTCAACGGCATTACCATCGCCGAATCCCCCACCATCAACATCCTGGGGGTCACCATTGACCAGAAACTTAACTGGACCAGCCACATAAATACTGTGGAGATCAGAGGCTAGGCATTCTGCGGCGAGTGTTTCATCTCCTGTCTCCCCAAAGCCTTTCCACCATCTACAAGGCACAAGTAAGGAGTGTGATGGAATACTCTCCACTTGCCTGGATGAGTGCAGCTGCAACAACACTCAAGAAGCTTGACACCATCCAGGACAAAGCAGCCCATTTGATTGGCACCCCATTCAGCACCTTAAACATTCACTCCCTCCACCACCAGCGCACCGTGGCTGCAGTGTGTACCATCTACAAGATGCACTGCAGCAACTCGCCAAGGTTTCTTCAGGAGCACCTCCCAAACCCGCGACATCTTCCACCGAGAAGGACAAGGGCAGCAGGTGCATGGGAACACCACCACCTCCAAGTTCCCCTCCAAGTCACACACCATCCTGACTTGGAAGTATATCGCCGTTCCTTCATCATCGCTGTGTCAAAATCCTGGAACTCTCTCCCTAACAGCACTATGGGAGTACCTTCACCACACTGCAGCCGTTCAAGAAGGCAGCTCACCACCACCTTCTCAAGGGCAACTAGGGATGGACAATAAATGCTGGCCTTGCCAGCGATGCCCAGATCCCATGAATGAATAAAAAAAAACAGCAGTCTCAGCTGACTGTTCGCTTTTGACACTGATGTGAGCCCTCAAGTTCGCACGTACTAATATTTCAAAAACACTAGGAGCTGCCTAAACATGACCTGATTAGTTTCTGCTCCACAAAATTCTGGGGCCAGATGAGATCCATTCTAGAATCCTCAAGGGGGCATTAGTGGTGCTTTGATTTGATATGTTACAGGTTGCTGACAGAATGGTAATGAGGTACAACCATGAAAATTGTTCGGGCCTTGGAGCCTTATTCCAGCCATCCCCTGCCCGATGGAAGCATTCACATGTAAATCCACCCTAATTATTCCAATTTGCACCACTCTTTGTAACAAAATTCACTACCCAACACATATAGAAAAGGAAGAAAGACTTGCATTTATAAAGCGTTTTTTAATTACCTCTGGACATCGCAAAGCACTTTACAGCCAATTAAGTACTTTTGAAGTGTTGTAATGTAGGAAGCGTGGCAGCCAGTTTGCGCACAGCAAGGTCCCACAAACAGCAATGTGAAAATGACCTTATAATCTATTGGTTGAGGGATAAATATTGGCCAGGACAACAGGGAGAATTCCCCTGCTCTTCTTCGAAATAGTGCCAGAGTATCTTTTATTTTCACCTGAGAGGGCAGACAGAGCTTCAGTTTAACGTCTCATCTGAAAGACGGCACCTCCAACAGTGTAGCTCTCCCTCAGTACTGCACCGGAGTGTCAGCCTGAATTTTGTGCTCAAGTCGCTGGAGTGGGACTTGACCCCACAGTCTTCTGAGTCAGAGAGGAGGGTGCTGCTCTTTAATGGCAACTAGGTCCATACAGGGAAGCTCCAGACTCATAGGCAACATTCCTGTGATCTACATCTTAACATTTGTAGAGTAATAAAAGAAATTTGGAAAGGCATTTATTCCCATACCCTTCGGACTCAGAGGCAAGAATGCTACCAATGAGCCAATGGCTCACAAGTGTGTCTGATGCTCAGCTGAGAATTAAATAGGACATTAAGGTTACACCCTGCTTGGTTCAGCCTGAGTGAGTAGCTGGAGAGGTGGAATGGAATCATAGAACCAGAAAGATTTACAGTACAGAAGGAGGCCTTTCAACTCATTGTACCTTTGCTGGTTCTTTGCTATAGCAATGGAAAACTAATCCCACTGACCCGGGCTCTCCCCATAGCCTCTGCTTCAAATACTTAGTCACTTTTCCATTAAAGATGTTGGGGGGGGGGAAATTCGGTTGGTTAGCGCCTCCCATTAGCGCCTCCGGGGGCGCTAATGGGGCGCTAGCAACTTAGCGCCCCAGCGAGGCGATTTTAGCGGTGCTCGCGAAATGGACCAGTCATTTTGCGGTGGCGCTAAACACTATCGCCACGATTTCCTGCGCCTGCAGATCGTGACGTCATGCAAACGTGTAGCACCCCGGACCGGAAATTGATTTTCGCCCCCTACCTTTACACCTGCCACTAGGAACGACAGGTAGAGGGGAACGTTTTCAAGTCGGGAAGGGGCTGGGGGAGTGCTATTTAAAGGCATGTGCTTCCTGCTTTTTCTTGTCGGCAAAATTTTTGGTACACGCTGTAGGGTTTTTTTTCCTGCTCTCTTGCCCGTTCTGGCCTCCTGCCAGGCTTCGTGCAAGAATTACCCTTGAGTGGTTCGACCCACTCCCCCTACGGTTCTAGACCTTGGACTTAGATGCAGAGAACAGTAGTGCAGAGAAAAGGACTCAATAGACCAGGCTGAATAGCACGAAATGGATGCTTTTATTTTTAAACAGTTTGCAGCATTACAAAATACATGTCATAGGCACAGATTAAAGTAACTACAATCATGCACAAATTTATGAACTTGACTCTATGGAAATGGGGAACACACGGCACATCGTAAAAGGGGAAACACATTACGATTTCCCTTAACTCCCTCCCCTATACCTAAACTAAGTTTCGACCTGGGGAACCTGGGATCATGCTCACCACTCTCGAAATCGTGAGAAAGGGGGGGGGTTCGCAGCCCTTTTGGCACCGCTTTCCGTCGTCACGTGGATTTGGAAACTTCTGGCGCAGTCGATATTCTCTCTCTCTCTCTCTCTCTCTCTCTCTCTCTCTCTCTCTCGAGGCGATGGGGTAGACACAGCCTCGATGAGCGCTCGTCAAGGTTGAGATCCGCTAAGCCTGTCGTGGATTTTTGTTCATGGAGTAGAACAACAACCCAATGGGATGTTGAGACACGGAAGTGTCAGGCCCGGACTGTCTTTTTGTCTCCGGCCTGGTCGGTTCTCCAGAGGGTTTCTTCTCCGTCGGCCTGGGTCGTCGATGATCTCCCGACCCCAGTACCCGGGCCACCCTCGTCGTCTTCTCGTCGTGGCCGAGCCTTGTTTGGCTGAACACCGACCACGTTGTCCTTTTACCGAAACCGTCCGTCTTTAAAAAGACAAAAACGTTTTCATCGATTCTGCATCTGCCGAAGTGGAAGAGGCGCCGATCCTGGCCCCGTCCGAAGAAGTTGAAGTAACGTATATGGACTTTCAATCCATAGTTATACTCTTTTGGAACAGTCTTATCTCCCGCCAAATCATAGTCCTGTCTTTGTATTAATTTTGGCGGGCAGAAATCTCTGCAGGGGCGCTTTGTCTTGTAACGGAGCCGGTGATAACTTAAACTGGCCTTCCTGGCCGATAATGTCTTTTAATGTCTTTTGCATTGTCACCGCGGCTCGGTTCGCATATTGATCGGTCCGGAGATTTTCCTTGATGGCTGCTAAACGGTTTTTCCTTTGTACAATAAATGGGTATGAGTGATTTTGCATTGTCCGCCCATATCTTGATGGGCCCCATCCTGTACTTGTAATCCATTGAATATGTATGCTGTTCCTCTGAGTTTCGGTTCCCAGATACTGGCTTTCGCAGGCTCACTGTCTTCAATCCACAAGCCTGTCTGGCTTGCAGTAACATAAATAAAATGGTTCAGAAACTGATCACGGGGCCTGGCGGCCATTTTGTATGCCCTTTTATCAAAGGTTTTTCTGTGCAAGCTTACTTTGGTCAATAAACAGTCTTATTTTTATCCAGTTTTCTTGCGTGATTTTTGCTGAAAATTGCGAATCTTACACACAGATTGAGAGGGAGAGAGACGTCTGGAGAGATTTAACGCTATCCCAAGGAGTTTTGGTCCTGAGCACCACTTTTCAGGTTCCCATTTATCTGAGCTTCATATCTAGCACATTTAGAAGATTTTAAATGGGGGCTGCACTAACTTGGGGCATCGTCCTCCAGCTTCACTTTCAGCGGCAGCAGAGGCACAGAGAGAGAGTGGCAAATGTGGCCAGAGGGAGGAGGGCCAACAGGCCTCTGCACAGGAGACCTTACCCTCCCAGGATATTCCGGGAGCAATTCTCCTATATTCATTTCTCTGAGGAGCAATGTTTCTGCAGACTGCACTTCAGCAAAGAGGTGGTCACTGAGCTCTGCCACCTCCTGCAACCAGATCTGCAGCCTCAGCTCAGGACCAGGACGCCGCTGTTGGTGGCAGTGAAGGTGATGGTAGCTCTGAATTTCTATGCCAGTGGCTCCTTTCAGGCTTCCACTGAGGACATAGCAAATATCTCTCAATTCACTGTTCATTGTTGCATCCGAGAGGTGACAAATGCTCTGTACAAAAGGAGAAGGCAATACATCACTATCCTCATGACCCGGGACAAACAGCGTGAACGCGCAAGTGGCTTTGCTAGGATAGTGGGCTTCCCATGGTTCAGGGCACCATTGACTGCACACATGTGGCATTGCGGGCACCTTGTGAGAATGCAGAGGTGTTCCGAAACCACAAGGGCTTCCACTCTCATTGTCCAGTTGGTGTGTGACCACAGACAGTGCATCCTCACCTTCAATACCCGCTATCCTGGCAGCAACCACGATGCTTTTATCCTACGCCAGACCTCTTCCAACCACCGTGTCAACCTAGTGGATGGCTCCTCAGGGACAAGAGTTATCCACTCTGCACCTGGCTGATGACACTGCTCCATAACCCCAACACTCCTGCTGAGCTCCAATACAATGAGAGCCATAGCGCCACCAGGAACCTCATTGAGCAGATGATCGGCATCTTGAAACAACAGTTCTGGTGTCTTGACCACTCTGGAGGAGCCCTGCAGTACTCTCCCGAGTGAGTCTCACTTTTCATTGTTGTGTGCTGCATGCTTCACAACCTCGTACAGGTAATTATGAGGACCCAGCCATTGCCACCAGAGATTGGTGCACCACCTCAGGAGGAGGCGGAGGAGGAGGAAGAGGATCAGCAGCACCAACGTGAGAGGGAGGTGCACAATGTTACCTCTGCAAGGGCCGTCCGTGAATGCCTGATAAGAAATCGCTTCTAAACAATTACAGAGAAGATGGCTTCTGGGATGAAGAAGCACATCATTGTAAACATCCCGCAGCCCCTACTGTTGAGCAAAGCTCCAATGAGTCAAATCAGCAAAGTTGTAAAGTGACAATAAATTTTTTAATTTATATTACAAACTCTGTCTTATTTATTCAGGGCAAACAATTAGAAGCAAACCCAACAATTCATAAACTAACAAAACTCGTTCTCACAACATTGAGATAAGTGGCAAAACAGTAAACAAATATATTAAGATGAACATCAAACTTTCCCACAAACATTCCCCCCATTTATTAATAATTTTTACTTTTCGGCCTTTGAGGGTGATCTCCATCCCTTACACACTTTCTCCCTTCCCACCCTACTGCTCCTCCATAATGTGGCCCCAGTGGCTGCAGCAAGGCTGGTGGAAGGCTGCTGAATGTCGGATCCAGAGACTGGCGATGGTCTTGAAGGACACCCTCGACCAGCTCTGGGCCTGGAGGGCCCGGCTGCAGACTGCACCAACTCTGCATGGGCGGCAGCAGTCTGGGCTGGCTGTGTTACAGGTTGTAGCAAGTGCAATGGGGAAGTGGCAGTGGTGGGAGCAGGAATGTTGTCATCCTGAGAGAGGACAGCACCTTCCTGCTCAATTGACACACTGCCACTCCCACGGGGCAGTACCTCAGCATCCGGGGCAATCTGCTCGAGCACAGATTGCTGGCCTGCTGCGGCACCATGAGATTCCCGAGGGACTGTGGGCGATCCAGTGAAGATGGCAGTAGTCAGAGCTTGCGTGACATCAATCTGAGACTGCATGAGAGCAGTCTGAGACTGATGGCACCAGCCAATGACTCGATTGCAGCACTAAGCCGTTGCGTTGCGTTGGCCTGTGCTGCAATAGATGCTGCCACCTCACCCATTGCACGCGGCATGGGCTCTGGTTCCCCACAGTTTCGCTGCAATTCAACCATCCTCTGCAACGAGACAAGGATAGGTTCAAGGGTTTGCACACAGATGACAGGTGTGCTAGCGGCAGACTCCTCCACGCTCCTAGCCAGTGTATCCATGCTGTCGGGCACCCTTGCTATTGCACCCATGAGTTCAGTGTGCACGCTCAAGACCTGCGTATTGATGGGCGTGATGTCGAGGTCCTCATCCGAGTCCTTTGCAGCAGAACTCATGCGCACACTCATTCTCCGGGGAGATGGCCCCTGAGCTTCCCTTCCCACCAATGCCTCATCGCCAAAGCACCGAGCTCTCTCCCTGTGCCTCTGAGTATCCATCACTAGGTTAAGCTGAGTAGTAGGCGTTTGCAGGCTGAGATTCAAGGCTGCAATGAGCAGGGTGTGGCTGGCCAGCAAGATGGCCCCTCCCCTTTAAGAACTGGACGGCACCAGTCTGGCTGAGTTCCATGGTAACTGACATCGCCTGAGCTTAGGTAGCATTCTGAGGTAGCGCCTCGCTCCCCGACGTTAGAGCCTTAAGAGATGTGTATAGCACTTGATGTAGCGCTCAAATCACCTCCAGGGGCGATGGAGGCGAATTTTGCGGTCGGCAGCAATAATTAATGCTGGGCACTAAACTTTGCACCCAGCCGATATTAGCACCCCAAAATGGGTGATACCCAATTTTACCCCCGTAATAGTCTATGCCTCAATCACTCCCTGTGCAAAGCATTCCATGCTCCAACAGCACGGTGGCATAGTGGTTAGCACTGTTGCCTCACAGCGCCAGGGACCCGGGTTCAAATCCGGCCTCGGGTGACTGTCTGTGTGGAGTTTGCACATTCTCCCCGTGTTTGCGTGGGTTTTCTCCGGGTGCTCCGGTTTCCTCCCACAGTCCAAAGATGTGTGGGTTAGGTTGATTGGCCATGATAAAAATTAAAAAAAATTGACCCTTAGTGTTAGGGGGGATTAAATACGTGGGGGTTACGGGGTTACAGGGATAGGGCTTGGGTGGGATGGCTGTCGGTGTAGGGACCGGGTGCTAGGGTTTGGATGATCAGCCATGATCTCGTTGAATGGCGGAGCAGGCTCGAAGGGCCGAATGGCCTACTCCTGCTCCTATCTTCTATGTTTCTATGTAACCCTCTATGTCAAGAAATTTCTCCTACTCTCTCTCCTTACTTCAAATTGATGACCTTTTCATTACAAACTCCCCAATCAGAGGAAATTGTTTTTCCCTATTCACTCCAGTGATAGAGATACAGGTAAGCACAAAGAGGCAGACCAATATATACATTGGTTGAGACAGAGGTAGATGTATACTGCATTCACACAACAATCCCACAAGAGTAAAAAGCTGGCTTTCCAAGTTTCCTGCTGGTGAGAGAAAAAGAAAATGTTCAAAATAGTTGACTGATAAATTGCTGAATTATGAAAAATGTCATTGATTACATGATTCATTGATTAGATGATACATAATATGAGCCACTTAAGATTTGTAGCACTTATGAATTACATATTCTGCTGCTGAAGGAGACGAGATGCATGGCTTTTTCATACCTTAAATTCTTTTAAGAACATAAGAATTAGGAGCAGGAGTCGGCCATACAGCCCCTCGAGCCTGCTCCACCATTCAATGAGATCATGGCTGATCTTCGACCTCAACTCCACTTTCCCGCCTGATCCCCGTATCCCTTGGTTCCGTTTTTCTCTTTTTACTTCTATCGCACCCTACAGAATCTGTATGACAAACTGCAGATGCTTTCAGCAGCTACTTCTCTCTCTCTCTCTCTGCTCTCCCTTTATACTAAAGGTTAACCTTTGGGTTAATAGAGGACTGGCGCACGATGAGTGAGTCATGACAGCTGCCAGGAAATGGGACACAGACCTGCATGAGGCACTGCCTGTGGTCATAAACCAGCTGTACATTGAGGAAGTGGAATCCCTTTGGATTAATGAAGATGGCAGGCTGGTGATGGGCAGCATCCAAGGCAATCTGGATGAAGTCTATGGCACTCGGGAGAATATTGCAGTGCGGGCGAAGTCTAGTGGTCTCTCATCCTGCTTCACTCTGTCCATGGGGAGTGAGGTGTAGGTGTTCTTTCTGGTATAGAGAGCCTCAGTGACCTCTCTGAACTGCGAACTGTGATATGTCGCTGATGTCACCTTCTGCAGCCTGAAAGGAGCCCGAGGCATAAAAGTTAATAGCCACAGGCAGTGCTCTCCATGCCTTGGTGCGAGGCTCGAGTTATGGCTACAACAGGTGACACAGCTCGG